>NC_086155.1:98550718-101050718 GCF_035149785.1 Candoia aspera
AAGAATTGGAATTTGACCATGTTATTTGAATATTATTCCAACTAACATGCTCATGTTGCTATCTAAAGTCTTGAGGCTTGCTGCTTCTAGGGCATACACTTCTATGGTTTGAAGAGGCATCTATTATTATGATTCCTTTTTCTATACCTGCAAAAGCATTCTGATAAGGGTGATAAGACAAAGGAGCTAAGTTGGGTGGACATCCATGATTTGAATTAGTTACTTGAACAAGATCCAAGCCAGCATCTTTAAGATTCTTCTCTGCAGGTTTGTGTAGTTGCTATCTTTATGGCTGTCTTACTTTTTTTACAGATAAATCAAACCACAGCTCCAGATGCCCCTAATAGCTGGACTTCATCACACCCCTAGATAGCACCCAGCATGTCTGGTATAAGCAGATCACTCTGGGTTCTCTTTAAATTGCATCCAAGTTTATCTAAGTGCCAGAGGAGTTTAGGATTCAGTGGCTGTAAATGAGTGGTTATAGCCATTCCTAGGAATGGGACAATCTATGCTAGACAGCATAGATTAGAGTGTCTGCATGGTTTGTTGATTAACAGGCATTTGGGGAAAGAACAGTTTAGTATTGCCCATGTGGTCCTATTCAGTTCTTTCTACTCCTGCTTTAAACTGTTAGGTTATTCAAAACCACCCAAAATCAATCTTTTCATGACTGAATAAAAGAAGCATTATCACAGTAACATTTAAAACATTTCTACCAAAGGATATAGAGAGATTTATTTGGCTTGTTTGTTTCAGTAAAAATGGAATCCATTTGGTTTATGTGCTCAATTTACAGGGTGAAGACTGATTTTTTTGTGGAGTTAGATGCAAGGGAATTAACAGCAAACACATTTCTACAGTTTTCAGAATTTGTACTGAAATGCCAACACTACCCTCACAAATACTACCCTCAATAATACCCTCAAAAAAGGCAATCAGGACAATTGTGCATTTAGATGCAAAGATGTTGATCATTTTGTATTATGCAGTTAAAAATAAACAACTATTGTTCTAGTTCAGATTTGTTGCCTTGAATAGGTGTCACAATAGGTGGAAAAAAAAAAATCCTGAAATCGTTTTCATACAATTCCTATCCCTGAAATTGCCTTCCCTTGATTACTCACATTTTATAGGGAATCAATATGACAGTGTTATGTGTTGCTTTGGTTTGTATCTGTGAATTTGCATTATGAAATACAACTGCAGCACTCGCCTGTCTAGTATGGCCAGGCAAAACATTATTCAATCTTTAAAAAGCTCCTGTGTGTTTAATTAAAAGCTGTTTGTTTGCAAATTCTGCCATTATTACTTCCATGTCAATCTGAGCTTGGATTTTTGTGATGAATAGTTTCTAAATTGCCCTATACAGTCTGTCCAAATTACACCATTGTCCATTTCTGTTCATATGGGGGAGAAGTTTCTCTTATTGCTATTTTCATTTTTAATTGTGAAATAGCACTGTTTTCCTATGAAAAGAAAGCCATGATGCAGGCAATTAAAGTTCTCACTACCATGAAGGAACAGAAGCTGACACCAGGGAAATTGAGAATGTCTCTATAACCACGGGGAAATATGCTATCGATCACTGATCTCCAGGCTCAATCAATATGGAACTAAAATAAGCTAGAGTTGCAAACTGAAACTTCTTATAAATATTGGAATAAACTTATGCTGAATGAAGTACACTTGGAAGCAAGTAAGTTTGATATTAGAGCTCTACAATGAAGAACTTGACCATTCCAAAGCTTCAGTTGGTCCAGAATGCAGTGGCATGGGTAATTATGGACATTGTTCATTATGCCCATGTAACAAACACCTCTACTCTACAAGCTGCACTGGCTTCTAATAGGCTTCCAGGTGCAATTGGTATCACCTGTAAAGACCTACATGGCAAAGGGCTGGGTTTCTTTCAGGATCTCCTTCTCTTGAGAGTATCTGCTGGATCCACATGCTCAGACAAGGAGAGCACATTCTGGGTTTCTTTAATGAAGGAATGTCACCTTATGGGACCCAAGAGCCATGCCTTCTCTGTGGCAGTCCCTGCTCTTTGGAACATTCTTTCCTGCCCTGACCCTGCAGGAAGAACTGCCTATAGGAAGACAGTTAAGAACTGGCTATTTCTCCAGGCCTTGAGATCAAGATGAGTTGAGTCTTCAGACATAATACATTTCTGATCACCATTTCATTGTTTTAGAATGTTTTAATGAAATGTGTTATTCTATTTTTCAAAGCTTTGTTCTGCTAGTTGATAATTGAAAGTAAGAGACTTGACTTGCAATACGTTATCTTGTATTGGTTATGGGGGGCTTCTTCCTTCTGCATAAATAAATAAAATTAAGATCTCTATGAAATCTCCATTTTAATTCCTTATTGAGATAATTATCCCTCAGCGATTCCAACAGACTGAAAATAGAATTGTATTGCTGACAATATACTGCTAAAAGAAAGTTCAGGGGTTTTTTGGGGGGGGTTGTTTTGATTAAATATCTGGAGAGTTATAAGATAAATCAACATTTTACTGTTAAGATGACAAAAAATGTTTACGAATTTCTGGACATCTCATGATTGTCAATAGTCTACATGCAAGCAAAATTCAAAATATATTCAAACATTGTTCTGTTAGCTCAAACATGAAGAAATTTGAGGGAAACTAAAATGGTTTAGATATTATAAATGAAATGTAATTGGAGTTGGAAGTATATCTTTAGAGCAGAGATCTATAAGATGGCATCTCCAGAGCAAATCAACAATTTCTATCAAGTGTTTGAGATAGGATGGTGTAATACAGATCTGTACAAATAGATAATCCACCCGCTATAATATCAGTCTGAAAAAGATAGATAAGATTTGTGAAATATCTTTAAGAAATACCTGTAATCTTGAAATCCTTCTCAATTTCTATGGATGTTTTACTTTAGGAAGATCCTAAAAACTACCATGAATTGTTGTTTTGGCTTAAATTTGGGATTAAATTTATGTGTGGATGTCTTCCTTCCCCTTGAGAGAGTTTGCTGAAGTTATTTTATTCATCCTCAAAAATCCTGGAAATTCTTTGTTTTGACAGGACTCTTCAACTTAACTTTAAATCTGACATCAGCCATCATTATGCTGCCATTTTGAAGGCCAGAATCTCTTTCCATATGTCCTGGAAATCCTGTCCTGATTGAGTAGTGGCTCTAAACCACTGGTAAGGAATCAAAGCTCTCAGGCTGGATACAGTTTTTAGGTGTGGCCACTTGGAGGTGACTTCCCCACTCTCCATTTTTTTTTACTGCCTCCTCTTGACCAACTAAAATCATTGCCACTGCTGATTTTCTGAAAGTCCCTTTTCCTGCCAGAGATCCAGAGATCCCAGAATCTGGTGCTCACTGCTCTTTTAGGAACACTTGGTGGCCCTAGGATCTTTTAGGAACAGGAACTTTCAGGAACTCAACCTCTTCCCACATAGCCTTGCAATCTTGGGGTCATACCAGTGAAAAAGACAGGGCTACAGATGGTCTAATTTTGTTATTATGTGGTTACTTGGGCTGGCAGGACTGAGACCTAAGAAAAAGTCAGGGAGTGGCTGCAACAGCAGAAGGGAGGGTAAGCGAACGGGAAGGAAGTGAGAAACTAGGGATTCATTTTTTTCCCCTCAGCAATTTCTGAATCCATTATCACTGGAATAAAAGATACTTTATATATTTGCACATAAATGTGCATATGTGTGAGCATATAATGTGTACAGGTACATATGTATGCTACCAAGTGTATTGTTCTTAGGGCCAAAAATGCTGCCTAATTCTGTTTTAACTGAAAATATTCTGAACATAGTTAATTCTAAATTCTATTTCTTTACAGAAAGTGAAATGAAATGAAAGGTAGAAAATTAGCTTCTCAGTGTCTAGGAGAGACACTTTTTCTCTCGTTCTGTCATCTTCAGATTGTAATGTGAGCACCTGATGCTGTTAAAATGTCATCAGAATGATAAATTGTTATGGCCAAATGATGTTATTGGGTAAATCTAGGGAGACTAGACTATGGTGTCAGAGAAAAACAACACAATTCTACAGGAATTTAGGGCCAATCTAAAAATGATAGTACAGGTGCATTGCAAATGAATGTAGGGCAGGCAATAGCAAAGGCATGTTTATGTTGTTGGGGGAGAGTCTATTTTAATTTAATTTTTAAGAAACCATACTAAAAACAGTTTTCTAAAAGCAAATAAGGCTGAAACTACCACGGTAGTAGTATTAGCTAGGTGTTGTTAGCTAAGGTATTAATGACAGTGCACACCATATGCTGTGTTATCACAGCATGTTGCAAACATGCATTATGCCTGTATCTGTTACTAATGAATTCTTATTTTAATAACACAAATGGGATTCCAACCTAGAGAGTGTGAACATTTTTTTGGTCAAATGAAGAAGGTGCATATAAGAAAAAAAACAATATGCTATGAAAATATGAACTTGCTGGTCTAACAGGAAAAAAATGCATTTGGAGTCTATGATATAGTGTATCATATGTATTTGTTTATTTGTTTATTTGTTTATTTAATTTATATAGCTGTCTGTCTCACAATAAAGTGACTCTAGGCAACTTACAATGGAAAACAATAATAAAATCCAAACGTTGAAGACTACAATTAAAAGACGTCAACAGTAGAGATACTGAGGCTATGCTCCAATTCAGCACAAACCTGAACCTAACATGGAATGGGGTAGTTCAGGATGGCACTGAAATAGGGGTGCCACAGTTACCTCTGCCCCTGTTTCAAAAATCTGCTCTACAGTTGGCTCTGTTTTTTTCTGCTGAAGGAGCAGGATATTGTGTTGTGTGGTAAAAATGGGACAGGAGTGGGGGATTGCTTAAATGGTGAAACCATACTAGATTGTATAGGATACAGAGACAGATTAATATACAGTATATTCACTGTTGCTGCAATTGTACCCTATTGTTACCCAGGATATGTGATTGTATGTCTGCCAGTGCTCTCTTGCTCAACCAACCAATTTATTATTTCATCATCCTCATCTCAATCGTTCCTTGGTCCTTCTTCAGTTAGTTTGTTTATCCAACATCCTGTTACTCTCTTGCCTCATCCCATTCCTTCTCTTCTGCCATACTTTTATAATGTATTTATTTATTTTATTTATTTATCATGTTTTTATCACCTCCCATCTCCCCCACATGGGGGACCCTGGGCAGTTCACAATAAAAACAGTTTAAAATGTTTTTTAACATATTCCAGTGTATTTTGTTAAAAGACAGTTAAGTTCAGATAATTAGAATCTTTTAAAAAAACCAGCATAAATAATTGTAAATAAAATCTCTTTATGTTTGTTTGTTTTCCTCTGTGACTTGTCCTTGTAAGCAGGATAGCTACCCTCTCCCATTTTGCATCTATTGGTAGGTGTGGAAATTGGTTAGTATATTAAACTGTGTCAGTGGAGAGGTTAAGCATGGTTGGAGCATCCCAGTAATACTGTGCTGTTCCACTGTGCATGGAACTCTGTGGCAGAGCTCTGAGCAAGTGATTGATTATGATGAAAAGATTGTGCAGGTTTCATCCCTGTATAATGTCCTAACCCTCCTGCAAATTTTATTATATTCTAGTAAAATCAGAATAATCTATTGGTGCTATTAGATATTTATGTTTTCCCCATGTTAGCTAATTGGAAAGGTCCCATTTCCCAAAACAATGAATTCTGAAATAAGCTGAAATATTTCCTGAACCAGCACTACAGTATGTGGATTGGGCAGTTTCTGGATGAGGATCCAGCTACAAAATGGCTTCATGTTCATCTCAGATTTCTGTTGGGGTAAAGCAATCCTCTGATATTTATTTACCAGCTTTAATGGAAGACTCTGTAAGTTTATGGATATCCTGGATACCTGTGAGGCCCTGGATATCTGAGAGACCACTTATCTTCAATAGTTTCTGCCTGCCTGGTACCTTCCGGCAGAGTGGGTGCACTCCAGGTCCCCTCTATTAAATGTTGTAGGTAGTGTGCCTTCTTAGTTGCAGCCCCCATCCCTCCAGAGATGTGGATGGTACTTTCTCTCCTAGGGTTCTAGAAAGCTCTTAAAATTGGCTTTGGTCTCAGGGGCCTGGGGTTAATGTATTGCTAGTTTTGTTTTTTTGTTTTTTTGGGGGGGGTTGTTTTGTTTGACTTGTATCATTTTTAGATTGTTTTAGTCCAGGCTTTCTGTGTGGTTTTAGGTTTTATCTGGTTTTTTGGGGGTGGGGGGTCTGGTTTAGTTCCCAGAGCCCATTGGAGTTGGGTGACTATAATAAATTTAAGTAATAATGAAAATTGTAAATTTACCTAAACCATTGTCTGTGCCCTTAGATTCCAGCTGACTCTCCGATGCAGACAGATTGGTTTCCATTATTTCCTGGAATATTGCTGGCTGGAAAACAAAGTCCTTGAATGCCTCTTTTATGAAACGTATTTCTGCATTCGATCTTTGCACAGCTCTATCATATATAATAATTAGTCAGCTTCTATTAACAGTTACCAGGTATAGAGCAGCTTGTACAAGCAGCTTTACTAATGAGTGCTCACATATTAAGGCCAAAGTTACACTGTCTTTTATCTTTGGAACTCATCGCTAACTGAGATCTAGTCAACTAAATCCCTTACCCACTATTTAATTTAAAAATTGCAAGCTAATGTTTTGATTGGCTCCCCTTCCAATTTCTTTAGGTAAAATCTTTACCTAAGGGACAGGCCCTTAGACTAAAAGAAAAGTTCAAATCCACCATACTGGGAGAGTTTGTAGGGAAGCTGGGAAATAAAGGGAAGGAGTATTGGACATTAACAACCAAGGGCTACGGAAGGAGTTTGGAAACAACATCTCTGGCCAGGGTCCAAGAAGCCCAGGAAGAAGAGATTCAAATCACTCAAAGACTCCATCTTATTAAACTCACTAATAAATGAGAGCTCGAGACTATTGCAGTTTCCAGATCCTGAACCTTATCCCTAAAACTTTAAAATCACTTTATAGAAGACTCTTTAATTCTTACTGCCTTGTTTGTGTTTTCCCAAGTATTGTACTACAAGGACATATCCATGTTGTTTTCTCTGCAACAATATGGAATTGCTGTTTTATTTGCTTTATTCCAGGATTTTTAAAAACTTTAGGAAATTTTTAAACTTTAGCGAACAGCCCTAGTAGTCTCCTTTCCAGGAGACTACCAACCAGGGCCAAACTTGCTTTGTTTTTGAAATCAGCCAAGAGCAGCTAACCACTGCCACTTGCTAATTTTTTTTTATTTGTGCCTTCAGGTCAGCCCTGACTCCTGGTGATGACATGGATAAATGCCTGCAGTTTTCTTGGCAGCATTGGAAGTGGTTACCCCCTCTTGCTAGGCTGAGAGAGAGGGTAATTGGCCCAGGGTCACCCAGCTGGCTTTGTACCTAAGGCAGGACTAGAACTTACTGTCTCCCAGTTTCTAGTTTGGTGCTTTAACCGCTACACCAAACTGGCAGTGAAAGAAAAGAAGCAGTTCTGGCATTCAGAAGATGAGACAGAAAGTCAAATGCACTAGTAACAAAGTTGTTATTTACATCAATAGGAATTGAGGTGTTTGTGTATTTAAAGTAAGAATTTATTTTTAAAAAAAGACAAAAAACTGAACAACTACAAATACACTTTATCAGGTCTTGAATTTGTAAAATGACCTAAGATTTTATTTTCCTGAAGGAAGAACTATGGAAGTGAAGATGAGGAATAGTGGGCAAAAATAGAAAATTGCTCTAGTTTAAAATCTGTACTTACCTTTAAAACAAACAAATAAACTTTATGTTCAGATTTAAGTATGTTGGTTGGGAACTGAAATCTGTTGCGGTAGTAAAGACATGGTGAATGGTAGCAGCTTAACTCCTGTGCCTGGAACCTGGATTGTATCGAGACTAAATTGGTTGCACTATGTTCTATTAATATCACTGTCATAACTAACTCAATAATTTAACTGTTGTGGTCTGGGTCCAACCAAAAGCTGTATTCTCCATACAGCTACAGCCAACAAGCAGAATCTGTTGAGAAGGACCTCAAAAACATTCTGCTGTGAATATTGACAGTGAGAAAAGGCATAATAAATCTTTTTATGTATGACCTAAATTGAGTCCATATTTAAAGCTAACCAAGATCAGGAAAGGAGGGAGAGAAAAAAAGAAAAAAAAAAAGAAAGAAACATGAAAAGAGAAGGAGAATCATTACCCCTCCTTTACTGATTTTTTTATAAGCAGAACCTACTAACTTTACAAGATGAAGCAATTTATTAAAACTACAATGAAATAAACATTTATTTTTCTTTCTTTTCTGAAGGCTGATATTACTCAGAATTATTTCTAGAATCCTGGAAAGAGAGAGATAATTGCCAACATTTCAGTGGCCAAGCATTTTATTATCTTTTAATTCCTATTTGACCTGTTCAGCTATCTGGAAATATAGATTCATACATTCTGACAATAGGCTTGTAAATTATACACACAACCCTGTTTTATTGCCTGCTGTGGTCTTCCTTGGACTCATGATAAATAGAGTACCATGTTCCTACAAGTCTTACTAAATTACCAAGAAGCCCAGAAACTATAATTAATTTAATCTATTTACCTAGTTTTCCCACTCCTTATTTCTTCTTTGTGCTCCCTCTATTTCCTTTGTATCCTTACATTAGGTTATTCTGACATAGAACATACCTAATCTTTTTTTCTACTTGTGAGAAAACATGTAACTATTCCATTATGGACATCGGTTGCAGTTATGATAAAAGTGGGAGTTATTTATTAGGACCCCCAAGTTGCACTGAAAGTGAAAGGTCCCCTGTGCAAGCACCGAGTCATGTCTGACCCTTTGGGGGGACACCGCTTTTGCAACGTTTTCTTGGCAGACTACACTGGGGTGGTTTGCCTTTGCCTTCCCCAGTCGTCACCTTCCCCAGAAAGCTGGGTACTTGTTTTACTGACCTCGGAAGAAGGGAAGGCTGAGTCAACCTGAGCCGGCTACCCAAGAATCCAGCTTCCACTGGGGTTGAACCCAGGTTGTGGGGAGAGTTTCAGTCGCAATACTGCCACCTACCACTCTGCGCCACACGAGGCTCTACAAGTTGCACTAACTCTGCTTATAACATGATTTCTATCACTCTCCAGTTTGTTGTGAATGGGGAAGAGTTGAGAGAGGGAGGTAAGTTCTTGTTAGATAAAAAGTGACACCATTGCAATCACTAGTGTGTGGGCCTCTCCAGGATCTTCCTCATTTTGTCAAAATGATGAAAGCATTATTGTGCCATTGTGCTGCAAACTCTACCCTAAAAGACCAATGATCTTGGGGCTATGACCGCAAATCCAGCTCGATGCGTCATGGTAAGAGTGGCTGAGCAAAAGTTCAGTCCATTAAAGTTCAAGTCTTACTACTAGCAAATTGCTAAAGTACAGTAGGTCTACATGTATTACCTTGGGGACATCCATACATAAGAATGGCCAGCAAGGGATCTAAACAGTACACATAATCTTTGTAGTCCTGGAAGCTTACCAAGTTTTCAATAGATGAAGGGTTCGTGTGACTTCCCTCATAAGCAAAACTAAAGAGCAAGTGCGATGTAATGGTTAAGGTATTATATAAGAACCCAGGTCCACCTTCAGCCACAGAGGTGGTTTTGAGTCAGTCAGTCACACTCAGCCCAACCTACGTATCTCACAGGGTTGTTGGATGGAAGAATGGGAAGAGGGAACAAGATGTACACAGCCTTGAGCGATTTTCTGAAAGGCAAGACATAATTCTAATAAATTAATAAAATACTCAACTCTCAATGGGTGGCTATCCACAGCTGGATATTGTGAGTCTTACATTTTACAATGTTTCTGTTTTTTTTAAGGAAGACCTTACTCTTGACTTGCCAAGACTTTGAGAACGTGTGATAGTATTTGCCAGGGTCAAACTATGAGCCTTTTGAGAGAAGTTTTAAAGGTTTTCAGCTAGAAAGATAGAAACTATCAACTATCTTAGATGAAGTTCTTGAACAACTTCATACATCTCCCCCCCCCCTTTTTTTTTTTTTTTAACTTGGACCAAACATTTGAGGTAAATTTGGAAATTCATATTTGGGCAAAAGATTTGAAGATTCCTGAGGGCACCCCTCCCCCCCATCTTGATAAAATTAGTGACATTTCTAGTAGGTGGGGGGTTAACTCTCTTTATAACAGACCATTTATTATCAATAAAAGATGTATTTTGCTTGACAGCCCCAACATCCCTATTGTGGTGACAATAGTGGAATGCAGTAATTTATCCTCTCATACTTACTGGTGTTTGATACAATGCCTCATAAAAAAAAAAGAATTCGCATTTGCTTGACCTTCAGATGGGTCATTAGTTAAAACATTTTTTTAAAAAGGAAATGGTTATCAGTGTGTAATTCCCTCTCAAAATGAAAATAAAATGAAAGGCACTTGCATCTTTGTTTTTCCCACTCTGAGGATGAAAGATGTAACCTGAGCATCAATGCACTATCTGAAAACTGGAAAGCAATTAGGATATTTCAGCTGACTCTCTCTATTTTTTATCCCCCAGCAGCCAGCTTTTGACTCAGTTGTTTATAAATACTGGCTGCTCTTTAGGCCTTTGGGTCTATTTTATCGATTACAGGCACATTTAAAAACGATTAACAGTCTGATGGGGAAAACTGGTAGTGTTCATTCAATCTACAGATCAAATCTGAAAGTATGCACTTAAAGTCCCTCTTTTCTCCTTATCTATTACAATTCTGAGAATGCAACCATGCTAAATGTCATTGGGAAGGGTGCCAGTCTGAATAGTCCCAGAAAGATGCAATAGAATTAAATGATGGTTTAAAAGAATTGCCTATTCTTTAGATGTCACTGCATGGATAATATCCAGGAGGTTTATTATAAATCAGTTGGCAGAAGAGTTAATGGAAGCAAGTGAATATGGAAAATCATATCATATCGTATCAAAAATCATATCATCAAACAAGATCATCCGTCACTATGGGGTGAGGTATCATCAATATGCAGATGATGCCCAATTATACATCTCCATCCTGAGTGAAGTAAGTGATGTTGTGGCCACACTTTCTGAGTGCCTGGGGGCTGTGGGGACCTGGATGGGGGACAACAGGTTGCAGCTAAACCCGGGGAAGACGGAGTGGCTGTGGATTAATGGCTCCTTGATTTCTGGGAAATTGTCATCTTTAGTTCTGGATGGGGTTGCACTGCCCCATACAGACCCAGTGCGTAACTTGGGGGTCCTCCTGGACTCACGACTCCTGCTCGAAGAGCAGGTGGCAGCTGTGGCTAGGAGGGCCTTTGTGCAACTTCATGTTGTGCGCCAGTTACACCCCTTCCTGGAGCGAGAGGCCCTTCGAACGGTCACTCATGCCCTAGTTATCTCCCATATAGACTACTGCAATGCGCTCTACATGGGGCTACCCTTGAAGAGTATCTGGAAGCTACAGCTGGTGCAAAATGCAGCCGCGTGGGCGATCTTGGGTTTCCCAAGATCAGCACACGTCACCCCTTTGCTCTGCGAGCTGCATTGGTTGCCAGTATGCTTCCAGGTCCAATTCAAGGTGTGGTTATCACCTTTAAAGCCCTGCATGGCACGGGTCCAGGCTACCTAAGGGACCGTCTCCTCTGCATCACATCAACCCGTCCCACCTGGTCATGCAGAGAGAGAATGCTACGGACCCCATCTGCAAGGGAATTCCATCTGGCGGGGTCCAGGAGGCAGGCCTTCTCTGCAACAGCCCCTGCCCTTTGGAATATCCTTCCCCCAGAAGTGAGATTGGCTCCCTCCCTCCTGGACTTTAGGAAACAGCTAAAGACCTGGTTCTATAATTATGCCTGGGGAGGGAGAAAGAATAGCCATTCCCAGGGATGGTTAGTTTCTTAGAAGGACCCAGCTCTGCCTGCAAATCATAAAGAACTCCCAGCCATCAAGGTTTTTATTATATTTATTGTATTATGTAGTATAGTGTTTTACAGTTTTATATTTGTATTTATGTTTTATTGTAAATCACCCAGAGTCCCTTTTGGGAGATGGGAGGTGATAAACTTGATTAATAAATAAGTAAAATAAATAAAACCGGCAAATCATACAGACCATCCAGCAGGACTTTTGGAAAGAGAAGGTGGTGGAGGGTGAAGTGATATTAACAGGTGGACGCGAGCAGAAACAGACATCAATATTTCTGCTGCAGCTGTTCTGTGAGTGGAATGTTTTAAGATGGCTCAAAGAACTGGTAAAGGTTAAGTTTCCATCATCACATTGAGTTCAAGTCCACATGACAAAATAAGTACTGTATGTCTATGCACGGTGTTGGTGTTTTTTGTTTGCTTGTTTGTTTTTGAGGGGGTAGCAACAGTATGGAACTGGTTTGCCAAATACATCTTTGGGGATGTGGTTTTTGTTTTTGTGGGATTTTTTCCCCCATCATCCTAGTCTATATTCTCCTCCATCCTCCAGGGCCAGGGCCAGTTGGTGTTGATTGGGAATGAGAGTTCCCGCCCTCAGTCTTGCTTTGTGGGGTTCCACAGGGTTTGGTACTCTTGCCACTTCTGTTTAACATCTACATGAAGCTGCTGGGTGAGGTCATCTGCCTCCATGGGGTGAGGTATCTTCAGTAGCTGATGATACCCAGTTGTCCATCTCTGCCCCAGGTGAAGTAACTGATGCTGTTAATGCTGTGTCTTGGTTTCTGGAAGCTGTAGGGGTTTGGATGGGAAACAACAAGCTTCAGCTCAATCCTAGCACGACTGGGTGGCTTTGGGTTCTGGGGACTTAGGATTTTTGATGCTGGATAGGATTGCACTGCCCCCAACAGACCTGGTGCTCAATTTAGATGTCCTTCTGGACTCACTACTCCTGCTTGAAGACCACGTGGCTGTCATGGCTAGTATATGCAACTTCATATTGTGGGCCAGTTGTACCTATTCCTGGACCAGAAGGCTTTACTCTCACTCACACACCTTGGTTACATCCCAGAAGGGTTACTGTAACATACTCTACATGGAGCTGCTCTTGAAGAGTATCTGGAAGCTTCAGCTGGTGCAAAATATGGCAGTGCAGCCAGTTCAGTGCACTCTTTGTATAGCTCACACTATACCTCTGCTTTGTGAGCTACATTGGTTGCGTAAGAACTGGCACTCTTAGTCCCAATATTGACTCAACTCGTTCACAATTGGAATATGCAGAATTCAGATTTATTGAAGACAAGTGCACAGAACAAAAGAAAGCTGTGATTAAAAGATTCCCGCCTAAACTCACTCATTAAAACATCCCAAAACCCCACACCCACACCCACTTCCCAACTCTTTCTCACACTGTTTCTAATGGTCAGCCATGCCAGCCACAGATGTCTCCAGCAGGACAACCTTGACTCCCCCCTTCTAGCCCAAACACAATTCAGACTCCTTGGAATCTCCCCCCCCCCCATCTTCCTGCTTGACACGCATTGACACGCATTGCTTCATCAATGCAGATGAACACGATCAGACAATTCAGCAATCATTTGTTTGTGGAGTCTGACAGGTTGCCAGTTTGCTTCTGGATCCAATTCAAGGTGCTGATAGTGATCCATAAAGCCCTACATGACATAGGACTGAGTTATTGGAAGGACTGCCTCTTCCCAGTTACATCTACCCATCCCATCAGGTCTGGCAGGAGTGGCAAGTTATGGGTCCCATCTATTAAAGAGTATTGTTTGATGGGGCCCAGGAACAGAGACTTTTCTGCTGTAGTACCCACCCATTGGAACATCCTTCTTCTGGAAGTTAGATTAGATCTGACCCTGCCTGCCTTATGGAAAGCTCTGAAGATTTGGTTTTACCATCCTGCTTGGAGATCTGGCTGTGGTGTAGAGCCTGAACGATGGTTATACTGCTTGCTATGTATGGCTGGATGTATGAATTATAAATACTGATGATTATCCCCCCCCCCAATTGTTTTAATTTGGTTTAATGTGGTTTTATGGTTTTTTGCATTTTGTTTCTTGTTTTTTGTTGGTTTTAATTTTGTGTTTAATTTTGCCACCCAGAATCACTTATGTACAAATAAATAAACAAACATATTACGGCCTAGAGATTCCTGGTTGCCTCCAACCCTGGTATTAACGAGGCCTTCTTCACTTTTCAATATCATTTAAGGTTGGGTAGGTGCTGCTAATCAGTTGGGGCAAATAACTGGTACCAGAAAAGTGTGACTCCAAACACTTCCTAGTAAAATGGGAGCTGCTTCTCTGCAGTGCAGTGCCATAGTGCTGAAAAATATGTATGAATACTATCATAACATTCAGCCTCTTCGGGTGTTCTCTCAAAGTGTATATTCAAATGGCCTGGGTTCAGAGAGGGTGGTACATGTTGCCCTATCCTTCCAAGTTGGCATTCATGTCCATTCCAGCCCTACCTCATATTAATATATGTTAGATGTAAATTCTTGGCTTTCCTCCAAGAACTCAAGGCAATGTACACTATAGTTCTTCCTACTGTTTTTTTTTTTTTTTCTGACAACCACCACCCTGTAAGGTAGGTTGAACTGAAATAGTGTGACTGGCCAAAAGTAATCCAGTGAGCTTAGATGGCTGACAGTTGGTCTCCTCACTCCTGGTCCAACAACTTAACCACTACAGCACACCATATGCCAGACCATTTCCCATCAAGGTCAGTGTGCAATGATGCCATAGTTTTATTTCCATTTGAATGAATGTGAACTTTTGTTCACTCTTCCTTGCTGAATAAAAACCAGATGAGGGCTTAGGAGGCAGGGCAAGGATGGATATGAACATGTGAATAGACATGATAATGGCCTGGACAGTCTCAGCCTTCATGTATTCCAAGGAAGAAAACATGAAGAAGGCTACAGCTGGAACTATGGGTTGTGACTGGGCTGCTTAATGGCCTCTTTCCGTAAAACTAACTTGTTCTGCATCCCCCAGGATAAGGTGCAGGTGGGACCTCAGCTATACCATTTGCACTTTTTAAATGTTTGAAACTGCTTTGAGTTGTAACCATTTGCACTTTCTAAATCTTTTAAAATTGTTCTTAGTTTGGAAAACTTAAGAGAATGTCTTTTGCTGGGAGATTTAATTTAGAAAGAGTATTTAAATGAGAATTTTCAAACTTTTTTTTTAAATGAAGATAAGTAGATGGAAGAAAATATTTATGTTTATTGCTGACTGGAAACCCCTTACGGACTTTTTGTGTAAAACAGAAAAAAATGAATTTATGACTTATGGTAGATTATAGAAAGAAGAGAGGTAAGTTGTAACCATGGAGTAAGAGGTGAGTTTATAATTGTACTTATAACTTCTGTAAAGAAGATCAGAAGCTACTTCTTTGTATCTTTTTTTTCTTTTTTTTCTATTTTCTTTTACCGTTTTTTCCCTTTCTTGCACTTTTAGCTTTCTCTTTGATCTTTCTTTTTCTTTTCTTTTTCTTACTTTATAATAGTTTGTATTAGTTTTTATCTTCCTTTTAAAAAAATCCTTAATAAAATTATATTTTAAAAAGAGGAAATAGAACGATGGGTTTTATGATAAACACATGTGAAAAAGTCATGAATGAGAAATAGAAAAATAACCACTTGTACTAAGGGCATCTTTCCCACCTAATGGGCATATTTCCCCCAACCAATGCAGCAAATGAGTGAGAAAACCCAGGTAATTGGCTCAATGCTTATCACTATGAAATAATCCACACTCTGGGATTATGCCTCAGTGAAGCAGATTGCATACCACTGTTTACTATGTTTGTAAAGGAAGCAAAAATGTGACAAACACCAAAAAACTGGAAGATGCAAAATGCCTTGTTCGCTAAAACTGTCAAATTGGGGTGGGGTGAGGAGATAATATTTTCAAGGGGCAGATGTGGGATACATCTGATGCATTATGATTCCCTATGAGAGACTAAGAAATTATGCAAGCAATGCTGTGAATATTGTCATCACTATTAGCATTATGATCAGCATCAACACCATAATTATCGATAAAGACATCAACAAACTTTAAGATTTCATCAAAACATCTGGTGAAGCTATTTCCTTCTTTTGGGATTCAAATATATCTTTTTAGTTTCATCAGTTTTCTCTATCATTTGCTACATGGAATGCCTGTTACTCCATATATTAATTATAATGATAACACTGATTTTGAGGTTATAGCTGAAATCAAGAGGTAGAACATAATAAGTAGAGCTGGAAGAAAGACAAGAGAAGGCAACATTCATGATAGTTTCCCGACACTTCCTGAAAATCAGGACTGGGGGGGAAAAAAAGGAGGAGGAGGAAGAGGAGGAGGCTGAATAAAATTTCCTTTACTTCCTTTCTCTAATGAGAAGATCTTTTCTTACCTTTTCTGTTGTCCAGGCAGGAGGCCTTTTGTTCTTGGAATGACCACCTTGATTCACCCCAATGGTTTAAAGTAAAATTACTTTAATTAAATCTGTACATGTGCATAATTGTTTGTTGCAGTTTGCATAAATATGTATATGCTGTAGATCGAAAGTTACAAATGCTCTGTCCTTCTTTGGCAGACCTTCATATAGCCCTGTATCTGGGCCCCACAATACTAAGTTGCTGAAATGAGCTGAACTCAAAAAGGGATCCCTACTCTGATCTTTTATCTCAGGTCCTATGTATCTGAGCAGCAAATTTCAGAAACTATTAATCCCGTACCTCTATTAAAGAAATAAAAAAATAAAAGACACTTATTCTGTGCACATATTAATTTTTTCACCCAGCCACTGCCTGTACGCTCTACAGTTCCTATTCCAAAAACAACTCCAGGGAATGCATCAATGCAAAATAAGCAGTAGGGGCTAAAAAACCAAAGAAACTCTCTGAAAACTGAATTAAAAAAAGAAAAGAAAAAAAGAAATCTCAGTTCATAAAAGCACAGCTGGTATATTTGTATTGCAACAAAGAGGCCAAAGGGGATGCTTATTAAATTCTTCCCATCTGACTTCATCTCCAGATTGTGTGGTGCTACTAAAATACTCACAATCTACCATAGTTCTGTTACCGGATTCTTGATTCCCCTCAAGTGACAGATGATGCATAGCTTGCTGCAGCATTAATTCCTTCCTTGAGTTCTTAACTACTCCCAGGTACATTCACCACATGCCCCAGTGCTGATGTACATTGATAAAACAGTAAAAAAAGAAAAGCTTGAGAAACACACTTGCTTCTTGTCTGTTGAATTTTACCATCACATAGAGAAAAAGGTAAACTACAGTTTTTTGGGGGATGTCCAGAGACATCTAGTGTGATGGTTGCCTTATTCCCAAAGAGACACAGACTCACTTAGTCAGGGCTAAGGATTTCCAGTTTATTAGGAATAGAATGCATACACAGAAAAAGACGGGAATGAGCACATGGCGTGTGACGTAGCCGGTAAATACCCGCGGTGCGGACCTGGTCCTTCTCCACCCCGCATTGTCCCAAAGTCCTGGTCAGGAGTCTTGATGGGTGATCAGGGTGCGATTCCGGAGTCTCGATGGGCGATCAGGGGGATTAGTGCTGATCACCTCTGTCCTCTTCCTGTGTCCGGAGCAGGTGTGTCCCCCAGGGTAATGCAGAGATGTCAGGGAGATAGGATGATGGCTTCTCGGGTCAGGGCAAAGGTATGGCTCCTTTGTGCTTTATTGGTATTTGTCTTTTAGTGCTTAAAGGATTATCACTAATTCCTTCCTCTTTCCTTCCCTTCTCCGGAAAGGCATGTCCCCCGTTGTGATGCATGTATGCATCGCAACGGGGGACATGACATACTGCCTCCCCCAAAAAAACTTCAAGGTGCTGGTTTGGCAGGATACGCTTCATGGAAGCATTTGACAAGCCGCTGCGCTGAGACATCCCGAGCATGCACCCACTCAGGGTGGGGGAAATGTCTCCAGCGGACCAGGTACTGGAGGGTGCCCCGTAGCCTTCGGGAATCTAGAACCTCCTTTATTTCAAAATGCTGTTGTCCATCGATCATGATGGGAGGGGGTGGGGGGGGTTCGTTGTGCCACTTTGAGGAGGTAACCGGTTTCAGTAAGGCACAATGGAACACTGGGTGTATGCGTTTCAAGTTCTGTGGCAATTCTAACTTGAAAGTTACCGGGTTGATTATTTCCACTATTGGAAACGGGCCAATGAACTTGGGGGCTAACTTCTTTGAGGGCTGCGGAGACTTAATGAACTTAGTGGAGAGGTAGACCTTATCTCCCACTTTGAAGTCTGGCTGCACAGCCCTGTGGTTGTCCGCATACCGCTTGTAGGTTGCTTGGGCTTCGGAGAGAGCCAGCTGAATGATTGGCCAGACGTTGGCTAGCTGCACCGCCCAGTCATCTGGGGAACAAGGTGGAGCCTCTGGCTGTGGCAACTCCAGGATCGGAATGAAGTCTCGACCATAGACTACCTGGAAGGGGGTGTGACCCGTGCTCTGGTCCACTGCATTGTTATATGCCACCTCAGCAAAGGGGAGTAAGTCTACCCAATAATCTGGCTGGTAGCTTATGAAGGAGCGCAAAAATTGCTCCAGGGTGGAGTTAAGGATCTCCGTAGAGCCATCTGTGTGGGGGTGCCAAGCAGTGGACAATGCCTGCTTGGTGCCAATTAACTTCAAAAATGCCTTCCAGAATTGAGAAGTAAATTGTGTACCCCTATCTGTGACCAAGCGGGAGTGGGTACCGTGTAATTTGTAAATGTGATTTAAAAAGAGGCGTGCCAACTGTTGAGCGGAGGGAATGGAGGCGCATGGGATAAAATGTGCCTGTTTCGAGAAGTGGTCTTTAACCACCCAGATGACCATTTTTCTCTGGCTGGGTGGCAAGTCTACGATAAAGTCCGTTGAGATTTCCTCCCAAGGGTGGGAGGGGCTTGCCACCGGCTGCAATAGTCCCTGGGGCTTCCCCGCTTTTCACTTGGCCATAGCACATGTAGGGCAAGCAGCGACATATTCTTTTACATCCCTCCTAAGAGTAGGCCACCAGAATTGTCGCCTTACCAGATGCAGCATTTTCACAAAACCAAAGTGCCCTGCCGTTTTGTCATCGTGAGAACGGCTCAGAACCTCTGCTCACAATTGCTCCGGCACGTACAAGCTATTTTGTTTCCAAGCCAAATCGTTTGCAAAAGAAACATTGTGTTTATTTGCTTGCAACCATGTATCCGTTTTTAAGGCTTGTACGAACTGCTGTTGCAATTGCGATGAAATTGACATGTGTCTCCCTCCCCTTGTGGGCAGTTGTGCCGGGGTGCGCTGCGTTCCAGTTTGGCTGCACGTGACAGCTTGGCAACCCAGCTGTGTGTCTGTCCACACAGCACCTACAATGTCGGATGCCTGACTGGCATCCTGGGGCTGCCTAGAGAGAGCGTCAGCTAAGAAGTTCTTTCATCCTGGTATGCACTTCAACTTAAAATCAAAGTGGCTGAAAAACTGTGCCCAGCGAACCTGCTTGGGGCTGAGGCGTTTTGGGGTACTGAGCGCTTCCAGGTTTTTGTGGTCCATCCAGACCTCAAAGGGGCAAGTGGCCCCTTCCAGGAGGTGCCGCCATGCCTCTAAGGCAGCTTTGATGGCAAAAACCTCTTTCTCCCATACATGCCATCTCCGTTCTGTTTCGGAGAACTTGCGGGAGAGGTACGCGCAAGGCTTCAGCTGGTCATTTAAATCCCGCTGATGCAAGAGCACCCCAATCGAGAAATCAGAGGCATCTACTTGTACTACAAAGGGCTTGGTGGGGTCAGGATGTTGGAGAACCGGTTCTTCTGTGCACAGGCTTTTGAGATGATCAAAAGCCCTTTGGCATTCAGGTGTCCAGTTAAGTAGCACTCCTGGGTTTTGTGCTTTGCGCGTGTCTCCCAGACCCTTGGTGCGGAGTAAATTAGTTAGGGGCAAAACGATTTCTGCTAGACCCTTGATGAACCCCCTGTAAAAATTTGTAAATCTGAGAAAACTCTGTAGTTGCCTCCTAGTGCGCGGGCGCTCCCATGCCAGGATGGCCTGGACTTTCCCAGGGTCCATTTCGATGCCCCTCTCAGAGATTCTGTAGCCCAGATAATCTATCTGAGATTTATGAAACTCACACTTAGTGTTTCATAAATTGATATATTCTGAATTGATATATTCAGTTTCAGAATATATCAATACATTGTCTAAATACACGAGTACCCCCTTGAACAAGTGGTCGTGCAAGACCTCGTTAATCAATTGCATAAATACCCCTGGTGCCCCTGCCAAACCAAACGGTAACACTTTGTATTGGAATGATCCCAGTGGGCAATTGAAAGCCATCTTCCACTCATCCCTCTCCCGTATGCGTATGCAGAAATAGGCTTCTCGCAAGTCCAGTTTGGAAAATATTTTCCCCTTTGCCAGATGTGCTAATATGTCTTTGATTAGGGGTAAAGGATATTTGTTGGATATGGAAGCCGCATTCAATCCGCAGTAGTCCATACAGAGTCTTAATGTCCCATCCTTTTTCTCTCTGAACAAGACTGGGGCTCCAACTGGCGAGTTTGCGGGCTCAATGAAGCCTCATGCTAAATTCTTGTCCACAAACTCCCACAATGCTGCCAGTTCTTTCTGGGTCATTGCGTAAATTTTGGGCTTTGGCAAAGGTGTGTTGGGGACCAGTTCTATTGCACAGTCAGTCTTTCTGTGGGGTGGGAGTTTGTCTGCTTCTTTCTCCCCGAACACATCTGCAAACTCCGCGTACCTGTCTGGCAAGCCTTCCAGGGCCGCTGCAGCCAGGTGTGTGGTTGTAGGCGCTGCCCTCCCCACTGCAGCACGGGGAATTTGTTCCCCTGTAGGTGCTTGGTAGAAGCCATCTGTAAACGTGATCATCCTGGTTTCCCAATTTATGTAGGGGTTCCTTCGTACCAGCCACGGAATGCCCAAGATGACTAAAGGGTGGCCCACCAGTGCCACAACAAATTTCAGTCTCTCCCGGTGGCTGCCTAACTGCAGCGCCACTTCTCCGGTGAATTGGGTGACCGGGCCCCCTCCCACTGCCGAACTGTCCAATTGCGCAAAAACTATGTGATGCTGAAGTGGAAAGCACGGGAGATTTAAATCGGCAACCACATCCGGGTGCATTCTCTGGAAAGGCACGTTCCCCGTTGTGATGCATGTATACATTGCAACGGGGGACATGACATCTAGTCTGATTTAATACAATAAGTTTCAATTTTTTGAATGTATAATCTCCCAGTGTGGATCCTAGGGGGCTAAATTAGAATGAAACTTGCAAGTGTTTGATTTTATTTATTTTTATTTATTTAATCATATAACAATTTATCAGATATAAAGTTAAATACACAAGATCTACATTAACACCAGTTCAGACCAAAAGCCTTTCTTTGTCCAAAGGTACTGCTTTTAGCTTTATAGTCAGTCAGGGTTATAGTCAGAGATGCACATACCTTAATTCCAGACAATTAGATGATGACACCTAGTAAATTAGGATATGCACCTGGAAATCAGAGACCTTATTTAAGGTAATAAAAGCCCATAATTATTATACAGTTCCCCAGCAGGAGTATGCCTATACAGCTTAATGACCACCATGGGGACCAGGATTTTGGTTGCTAAGTGAAGTGGACATTAAGAGAATCTGACCTGATATTATGACCTTTTTCCAGTGGTCATTAAGTGAATCACCACGGGTGTTAAGCAAACCATGTGGTGTTAAGCAAACCACATGGTTCCCCATTGATTTAGCTTGCCAGAAACCATCTGGGAATAGTATTTGCCTTATTAGACAACACATATTATCAGAGAAAATACAAAAAGATATTGGGCTACTGGTGGTGGGACCACATGTTTAAACAAAGGGACAAAGGGTAAGCTAATCCAAAATGGAGATTAAGCCACAGATAAAATTGATGCGAAAGGAATCATGCAAGGCTTTGAGCACATTTAAAATAAAACATTTTGATTTATTACCTATTGCATATAGAGGCATCAATGCATTGGATTTTCCTCCTTAAAATCATAGAAGATTTCATCCTATCCTGGATTGGGTCCTGCCTTTCATCCACATCTAAAGTCATGTAATTCTTGTTTTCTTGATCTTGCCAGCTGTGTGGGGTTGAACATTAGAGGCAGAAAATATTAGGTTACAGAATAAAAGACTGAGAAGGCTTCTTGAATGATAAGACATTGCTGGCAGCTTAGCATGGTTTAGTCTTCCTTGTCAGAAGTGCTCTGGATGAAAGGATGGTGCAGAAAGGGCCTTTGCTGCCAGCAAGTCAGGGCACCCTGCTGAGAAGTTGCCAACTTGTTTGAAGAAAGAAAGGAAAGAAAGAGATGGAGGGAGGGGGGAAGGGGATGATGTTTATCATCACATGTGTCCTCCTCTCTTTGAAATTATTTCCCAAACAATTCTGAAATGGCTGCTTCCAATTCATCTTTACTCAACGTGTTTGGCCTGGAAAAGATTAATACATTGAAGACACTCCCAATTTCTTAATTTCTTCTATCACACTGGTAAATAAAATAGCATAACTCCAGTATATTGATTGAAATACAGTTTTCTCATTTTTCATTTCATTTTAATTCTTTTCTTTATTTCCCCCTTTTTTAAAAACTGAGACTACATTC
Organism: Candoia aspera; assembly: GCF_035149785.1. NCBI lineage: Eukaryota > Metazoa > Chordata > Lepidosauria > Squamata > Candoiidae > Candoia > Candoia aspera. Next base: position 98,573,307 of record NC_086155.1, read on the forward strand.
TGAGCAGTTGGAGGAGATCTGAAAACACTTGTTCACATCTCTAGAATTCTGAATGTATCACTCAGCTGATGAATTGCTAAGGTGCCTGTGGGCATCTTTAACAAAAGTGAAAGCAATGCCTATCTCCAAGTTATTTACATTACTGAGCAAATGCCCTGGGAATCTTGGCATTGAAGGCTATTGACTAAAGCCTCTATAGTTAGGATAGCTCTGGCTTTTTATTCATTTTGAGCTTTGTTCTACTCTATTGTAGCCTATATCAGTATTTCAAACATTTGATTGTGATGCCTTTTACAAAAGATTCACTAAAAACAAATAATATTGTGCTAAAATCATCCATAGTTTTCTTCCCCTGCAGGGAGGGGGGACTTCTATTCCCTTGCTCATCTTCAGGGTGCTTTTGAAGTTCTTAGAGTTTCTTTTGTTCAACAAAATGTGACAGAAAATGTTTTTTTCTTTCAGTTGCCTGTCTCTCCATCACTATGTAACTTCTTCAACTCTCCACCCTTCTTGATTGAGCATTGCAGAAAGAATTCTTTTGTGATGTCTTCTGTCAGGATTTATTGGAAGGATAGGAAGTTAGGTAGGCTGTAGAATGCTGAAGATTTCTATGAAAGGGAGGCCCCTCCAAAAATATCATTAGTACAGTATGTGTTAATTAAATGTTAGCAAATTAGCTTAATCTTAACTAAATATGTGTAAGAATACTGCACTGCACCATCATAATTCCCTGATAGTATATCTAATGATGTTTCCACTGGTGATAGACCCCCCTCCAAGAAATTTCAGAGAGAAAGAGAGGGAGAATTAAGTGAATGTTCAGCATGAAACTATGAAAAATGGATCAGAGGGAACAGCCATGCACAATACAGTCCCAATTTATTGTGTGCTCACAATTTCTAAAGCTCTGCCATATCACATACATACATGCATTTCTTCATTTGAAAAATGTGCATTCAAAATGAGACATGTGGAAAAACTTACCCTGTGTGGGTTTTTTTATGCTGAGTTTTTAAAAGTGTCCCTTACTTTTATCCACCCCCACACAATGCTCTGTTTATGGGGTCTATCAGCAGTGGTAACCTCAGAAGTCCTACTGCTAGCAAAGTATGGTGGTGACCTTTACATTGGTGTCAGTGGAAATCGTCTTGCCAACCACGACTTGGTTCTCTTTGGGTTGATGGGCCTTAGGGTTGTTCTATGAATCTGTTCTGAAATAGTACATTAGTCAAGAAAAAGTACATGGAGGCAAAGTTAATGAATGCAACAAATCTCTCTCTCTCTCTCTCTCTCTCTCTCTCTCTCTCTCTTTCTCTCTTTCTCTCTCTCCAATCTGTGCAGCTACATATGCAGTTTCAGCATTAAAATAAGTAACAGTAGCTGGCAACAGCTTATATTCATATGTATTTGCATAAATGGATTTCACTGCATTTTTAGGGCTCTAAAGATTTAGTCATTAAAAATTGACATCTCTCTAAAAGCTTCAAAACATTTTTTTTTTTGCTCCATTTTTAGCGCAGAAACTTTTCAATGTGACCTTCTATATTTCACCATCAAGGAAGAGAACCTTACCATGATCCTTACATTCTATCTTGTTCCAAGAGAATTTATTCAACAGCTGTCAGTGGCAGTTATACCAGATAGACAGTGGCATTACCATAAAAAGCTACAATATTTCTGTGCAAGAAACCTAACATGACTTCCTTGTTCTCATAGCTGCTCTAACGTAGCCCCCAAATCCCCTTTTGGTTATTTTTAACATCTTTTGCAAGTTGGAGCTCATCCTAAGTATTAGCTTCCCTGTCATTCTCCCTGCAATGTTTGATATTTCCAGTAAGACTTGATGATTTGCCTCTTTTTCCACTGCCTGCATATTCTCTCTCCCCGCCTTCTCTTCCTTTTATATCTGAGATTATCAGAATGCTTTTTTTATGGATCAGCATAGCTACTATTGTCTTCCCTTTACCAGGGAAGCTGACTCTTAGATGCATCTGGTGTTTAAACGGCTTTAAAAACATGCAAGGGGAGAAGCAAAGACAATGCATAAAGCTACAGAAATTCCAGCCCAGTGAAAAGAAGAAAGCTCAAATTATTAACACAAACAATAACATTAACAATAAGAAAAACATATTTCTGTGTTATAGTGAGTTGATTTAAATACTGTACAACCTATTAAAACAAACAGAGGCCACAACCCTATATTCTAAGTATAAATTGCTTTGGGATATGTTATGAAATGTATCGGATTTATGCTTGAAGTATCCAATCCAGCAAACTACATGTACAGAGGAGTGATGTATTAGCTGTTTTCAAATACCCAAAAGAAGGTCAGATAGAAGGCCGAAATCTATTTTCTTTCATTCCAAACACCAGGACTTGGAATACTGGATTTAAGTTATGGGAAGGCAGATTCCAACAGAAAGGAGGGGGAAAAAAATCAAGACTAATAGCAGTTCAACAGTGGAAACTGGAGAAGCGGTGGGCTCCTTTTTGCATGTTGCTTTTAGGTGAAGGCTGCCCAGCCATTTCCCAGAGATGTTTTTTTCTCTTGTACTTAAGCAGGAATTGGATTCTATGGTTCTTCCAACTCCATGCTTCTGTTGCTTGGTTTGTGGATTTTTTTTTTTTATGTGTATAAAAAATGGTATGATTCCCCACTTCACTGCCACACCCCCCAATATTTCTTCAGAGTACATTAAATGCTCTGGCCCTTATATCTCAGTTGGTAAAGGAAATATTAAAGGAAAAGTACTCTTCCTTTTCAAAAAAAGTACAAATGACAGGTTGGAATGTCAGTGAGGGGCATGTGATTGGCACCCACTGACATATGCAGGGGGTGTAAAACACAAAGCCTTCTACTATCTAAAACAGAAAAAAAAATAGTAATAGTATCCTGCCTGTGGTTTACACAACATTCATTTCACTCATGATTGGAATAAACTAATAACAGATCCAGGGTAAAACATTATGTATGGTTGTTACAGTTGCAAATGTAATCTCCATTTCAGTGGATAGCAAAACACTGACACAAGGAAAATTGATGCATGACTGCAATGGTAGGGATTTGTTTACACTAAATTGTAATCAGCAATGGCTTCAACTTGTTCCAGTATTAGGACTGTAGCCTCATCTGGAAGAGTGCAGAAATCACCTTTTATTATGTTCAAGAGAACATGAGGAATGACTACTCTCATTTTGATGCACAAAGAGGAAAGGAATCCCTTTCTCCCTATATGGGAGAGGACCAAGTTCCTTTGCTATTTTACCCAGAAAAAGAGACTGCCTTCCCTGGCAGTGCTTAAATGTGGAAAAAATGCTAAAGATGGAGTCTGGTTTACAGTCCTCACTTAACAATGGTAAAAGGGACTGGAATTTCTGTTGCTAAGGGATGCAGTCGTAAAGCGTGATGTCACATGACCACATTGCTTAGTGATGGCAATACTGGCAGTCCTATTGCCATTATTAAGTGAGGATGATGGGCCATTAAGCGAGGACCTCACATAACTGCAACTTGCAATTTCCTCCTGGCTTCCCACAAGCAAAGTCAATGCAATGCAAGCCCCAGGCACCTCACAAGAAGGCCAGAGGGCAGGTGAGCACTACAGGGTGGGGCCAGCTGGGTGGTGGTGCAGCAACATGAGTGTGTGTGGGCTGGAGAGGAGTTGTTGTGGTGCTACACAAGTTCATAAAGGCTGGGGAGGGGTTGCTCTGGCACCGGATGAGTGCATGCAGGCTGGGGAGAAGGTTGCTACGTTGCCTCATGAATGTGGCTAGGTGGGGGAGGGGATGCTGTAGCATGAGCATGCACTATGGAATATGAGATCCCTGGGACTTCATACCCTGTAAAAAGTGGGAGCAACTTGTAGCCTTCCCTGCCAGTTTCCCCACTGACTTTGCTTGTTGGAAGCCGGCAGGGAAGGTAGCAATGGTGATCACATGATTGTGGGATGCTGCAACCATCGTAAGTGTGAGTCAGTTGCCAGGTTCCTGGATCGTGATCATATGACCATGCGGGTGCTGCAACAGCCAGAACTTTGAGGGCTGGTCGTAACTACCACTTGTTCAGCACTGTTGCAACTTCAAACAGTCACTGAACAAGTGGTTGTTAATTGAGGACTACCTGTAGTTATTGGGAGTGAGTGGGAAAATGTAGTCTTGGCTTGTATTTGATTTGCCCTGCCCAGCTTTTCCTCCTGGTCCATTCCTGATGTTTTTGTGCACTTCCCAAGATACTCTTTGGTACTATTTTCACCAAAAGGAAGTAGAGTGCTCAAAATACATAATCAGTGATTATATATTCCACCCATATATTCTGAGAAAACAGTGATTAGGCCATATGACCCATTGCAATGTTGGTGGAGGAGAAAGGAAAAGATGGCAAGGATCCTCCTGTATTCAAGTATGATATTAATTTTTTTTGTTCTCTTTTTTAAAAAAACAGCTTTAGATGGATTCTGAGCACACCATAGTTTGAGGTTTGCCAAATAACCCCTGGGAGAAAAGAGCAGATGTTTTGCTGTACTTTGCTCCTTAACAGAGAAGCACAATTGTTTTTATTCTGTTCTGGTTTTTAAGTGCTTAAAAATTAACTACTAGAACAGATGACAGCAATAATGGGATTTAAAATAAAAACGGTTGAGCCAGATTTCATGGAAATGGAATAAAAAATAAAATACCTGTCCTGTAAAGAGCTTTTGCATTTCAATTCTGAACAGATGCACTTTTGGCTAAACCCTATGATTTGTACGTAGCCTGTTTCCAAGAAAGTGTCATACTACTAAAACCTTCACTGAGCTGTCTCTCAGCCAGCTCTTTAGAAGATGCTATACATTCTCCACTGTGGCAACCGGTTAGGAATAAGCTTCCAATCTAAGGCACAGAGTTGGTCAATTCATCTGACCCACCTCTTAATAATACAGGATAGGAAACATTTTCTTCCTCTCAAGAGTGATGCCTTGGCTGTACTTCCCATGCAATTGGACTATATAGTTCTTATTTATGTATTGCCTCTGTAGAAGTTAATTACTTCTCCCTTGCAATGCTATTTGTTCATTCTTCTGTAAGAAACTCTTGTAAGATTCTCTCTCCCTTCCCTGTCCCACGTGGCTTACTTAAGAGGCAGAAATCACAAAGAGAGCTTGGAGCTTCATCTTATTTGTATGCAGCTGCATTGAGCCTTTGTCTTGTCATGTGTATTTGCCCTCCAGATCCCAGTATCTGAATAACGTTTTTCAAGGCCTTCATGGCTGCTTCATCGAGTGCTAGTCTGTGGCGTATTTCTTGACTGCTGGTTCCTTTACTATTGAGAGTTGATCCTAAAATTTTCTATATCATAATTGATTTAATGAATTAATGGCTTTGGACTCTTTCCATAAATAATATTAATTGATCTAACCTGAATTGGTGCATTTTGGGGCTACTAAGTGATGAAAAAGGCTTTTGGGGAGTGGGGTGGGGACGACAAATTAAAATTTTCTCATAAATATTCAGGGTGCTTGGTTGCATTTATTGTGCATGGGAATGAGGTAGAACTATACATGTTCACCTTTTTGATTTGAGTTTCTTGTATATTACTGTGTGCTTTCATTCTGCAAGAAGGCTATCCTTATTTACTTGCACTAGCAGAAGATTCTGAAAACTATTTCTATGCTTTTACTTGTGCTATGTGGAGTCTGCTTAATTTCTAAATCAACTGCTAATTAAACTTCCTAAATGAAAGGAGGGAGAATTCATCCAATGATAATTAAATAGAACAGAACCAGATTTGGAATACTGAATGCTGGTAGTGGTGGTGGTGATGGAGAAAGCTGGCAAAAGAAAGTTTCTCTTTGAAAATGGGGCAGAACTGATCAAGGGCTGCCGAGAAGGAAAAACAACTCCCAGTCTATCTTTCCAGGAGAAGCAACTGGGTAGCATTCAGAATGTTGTTGACTTCTCTATTCCTCTGTTCCTACCTTCTGATTACATGACTCACAGTGGAGCATATGCAACTTTACTCAGTGCTTCCCAATGTGCACACAGAGACAGACACAACAAAATGAAATGGCAGGAACACATAATCCTATTCAATGTTTATGTTAGTTTTATAACAATTACAAATTGTTTCAGGGTTTTTAAAACAAGAAACAGTATATATCTGTTTTGAATGAATAAATAAATAACAGTCATAAAGATGCTTGTCATGTTCCTTTAGCACACTGAAACTGGAAGCCTAATGAAGGAACAATAATTAGAATTTTTTAAATACAAGGAAGAAATTGGCCTAAGTTTCTTTATGATAGACTCAAGTCAGACAGTTTGTGGGTAAATATTTGGAAATCTAACTAATTAATAAAATAGAATAGCTATTTAATAAAAACTATGTCATATTATGTTAGTCACTTGAGGTGACTCCAGATCACATGATTACAGCTTACTCATTCTTCCCACTATAAATAAATAATTTTACATGCCCATTTTCATCTGAAAAATATTGGAGGTTAATGAAAGTAGCATTACAATTCTAATTATTTGGGAAACATATGGAACAGTGTGTGTGTGTGTGTGTGTGTGTGTGTGTGTGTGTGTGTGTATATATATATATATATATATATATATATATATATATATATATATATATATATATATATAAAATGCTGCCTTTCAGTATAAATCTGCTACCATAAAACTGTTCCAGTAGCAAATCCCATTAATTTAATATAGCTTGCACTGGTGCTTTGTTTGAAGAACTAGCCTTTGATTGTTTTATTTTTGGCTTGCTTTTAAATGAATTAGCTCCGCTATGTATTTTACCTTACACTTTTATGTAAAATGTGTGCACTTAACTATGTCTTCCTAGGGTGTCATTCTTATTTGTAATGGTAAACCAAAGATAAATGAGAGATTAGAGAAACCTGAGCTTACTGGTTACTGAATATAAGTACTGTATTGCAGTAACTGCCCAGAGTCACTGGGAGTCAAGTGGCATACAAATTTAATAAATTATTATTATTGAAGAACTAACCATTCATTGGTTCATTGATGCTTCCATGAACAATGATGTTCTGGTCTTGACTCTATAAATCCTTTTGCAGCATCTAGAAGCACCAAAAAGTTATATATCAGGCATTTAGGAATCATTAAGATGATTTATGAGTACTGGACATTTATATCTGGGACTCCACAGTATGAACAAGAATTTATTCTGAGACTAAGACTTAATTTAATGAATGGCCTGGGATTCTGTTTTGTCAAGCCATAGAGGAACCAAAGGAAACACATAGTCCCTGTCCCCAGGGACTGACCTATAACACAAACTCTGTAAATTAATCAGATCTAGAATAAATTTTTCATGGAGACAGACTTTCTGCTGGGCATTATAATGAACCAAATTCAGGCCCATTTTCCCATTGTGTCCAGCTTTTCACACTGTCCATCCTAGATTCTGTTAAAATTGTACATAGTTTTGGCTGAGTTTTGATAATAGATTATTTGTTTACAATATGATTGAAAATCAGGTTTTTTTATCTTTCTATAATTCTTTTTCACATCCCAGTCCAGCTATGAATTTCAGATATTACCTAGAAGCCTAACAGAACAGCTGTACTCCATGGAGCAACATGAGGGCAGCTAATCCCCTGCACAAATCCTCATTTATTTCCAGAAAGTTTTATTCATGCCATAGCTTGGATACTGGCCATTAAATGTATAACAGTGTGGGTCTTCCCATGAGTCACAGTTGTTTTATATCTGTATATGTGTTCTGAAATAGTATTTAAAGCAATGACTGTTACAACATCATTGACACAAATATTCTTTAGCTACAAGTAACAGTAAGCAAGTAAAACAGTAAGATATACTACTAGTAGTAAGTTGTATAAACTGTTTTTAGAAGCAAAGTTTCATCATTATGCATGTCTGAAAGTGAGAACTGACATTTCAACAAGATACCCAGTTTTCTGTGACTGAGCATTAGCTTGCTTATTCAGTGACTGTATCCCAATTAATCTATATCATTGAAAACATTCTTAAATGTGAAGCATATCTGTGAGTTTTTTTCTATAAAAACAGATATGTAATATCAATGGACTACAACATTTGAAATTATTTACTCTGATTCTTTCCTGTATTAGTTGACTCATAGCCTTTCTGGGAAAATAAAGAAGTGTTAAATCTTTCCATCATTTGACCAATTTAATATTTACTACAAGGTGAATGCTAGTCTGGATGAAAATATCTGTTCCAGGTCATGGCTGAACAGGAATTTGAGTTCAGGTTGCCACTATCAAACATCTGTCTAAGACACAGTTTCCTTGTTTTTTTTCTCGATCATTTCTAGACTACTGGTTTCTGTGATGTATTGTTGGCATCTTTACTGATTTCTTCATTTTTAGATTTAGTGGTACAAATTGTAGTTTTATTTGGAGCAACTGTAGGATTTCCTAGATAAACAAACTCAGATCTGTTTTACATATACAAATCAAGTCTCATAGCTCTTGATTTTGCATGCTACATTGTCATTTTTCAAAAAAGAGGGACAGAGACAGAGAGAAAATAAAATCTTTGTTAGTTTGTTTCTTCAGAAGGCACTGTATTTTCTGCCATAGTATAGTCATCTTGAGAACCAAGTGGTCAAGGCACCAGGCTAGAAACTGGGAGATCATAAGTTCTAGTCCTGCCTTAGGCCAGTCACTCTCTCTCAGCCCTAGGAAGAAGGCAATGGCAAACCACTTCTGAAAAACCTTGCCAAGAAAACTGCAGGGACTTCTCCAGGCAGTCTGCAAGAATCAGACACGATTGAATGGATTAATAATAATAATAATAATAATAATAATAATAAGTAGTCATCTTATTTTTATCTTTATAGAATTCTTTTTTTCCCCCCAAAATTACTTCTACTTCATCCGAGTCACTGATTTAACCACAAAGAGCCTTGGAAGTGTTAGATATTCATTCCAAATAAAGATATTCATTCCAAATATTAAAGAAGACATTGTAATTTTATTTTATGTAATATGTCATTCAAGGGACATTATTTAAAGAACCCTTCAAAAGTTAAAACCTCAAAGACAGACTTTTATATATGCACTGTTCCATGAATGTTCTTGCATTTCAATCAGAGTAGATAAAGATCAATATATTAAAATCAGACGTTTTAAAAAATTAACTGGGATTTTATTGCATCAGCCTGTTTAACAGGAAACACCACATTTCTGTTAAATAATAACTTGATTAATCCTTAATCTGAATGTAAGCACATTAATTTACAATTAATCACTAAACTAAATCATTGCTTTTCATTAGGTAGATGTCCAGTGCATATAAAAACTGAAGCCAATTTGATGATTATTAAAATATGCAATATGAGCATTCACATTTTACCTATAAAATATATTTTTGGTTTTCACCTCTTTAAGTCTGTGAGGTAAATGTTAGAATATACTTTGACCATCAGTGATTTGTAGGGGGTTTTTTTGGTGAGTGTGAGGCTGGGCCAAAGTATAGTTAAGGAAAACAAACATTGGAATAGTGACAAGATAAAATTGTTTCTGGCACCTAGTCCTACATGGCCATTAAAAAAACAGCACTCACAGATTGCACAGCTGCCAGTTTCAATATGTAATTGTTGTCTAGATTTTTCTTTTATTTTCTTTTTAAGATAGCATGTAAAATGAAAGAATAAGGCAACATCAGATAATGGGGAAAAGGCATGGAGCCATAAAGAACCTACTGAAGTAGAATCTTTAGGGGTCAAAGCTAAAAAAACCCTAACCAAAATATATCTTCCAGGAAAATAAAGCACTAGGCTCTGCTATAATCAATTAGATGTTAGGAACATTCAGGAACAGAGAATGTGCAACTGGTAACAAGATAGTGAAAGTGTTAATCACAAAGAATGCTAAGTAGGGCAGCTAGGAAATAGTAAATAGTGCTAGGAACTCAAGGGTCCTAGACAGTGGCCAGAGGGATCTAACAGTTTCAGATACTGTTTCTTCTACCCTTTCTTTCAACTTGAAGATACCATTCTATTCAAACCTATTGCCTCACCTATCCCATCTTATTACTATGTACATTAATACGCACATGCTGTAATCCAATCAGTGAATCAGATGCAAATTAAATGTATATTGTAATTTACATAAAGTCTATAAAAATAGACTGTAACCCCCCCTCCCTTTAGGCTTGATGTCATCTCCAGTACCAATCAAATGTCAGTCCTACAAGGTAGACCAGATTGAGAAACCAATGCCATATAGGTCAGGACTATTTTTATTGTTAACAGCTATAGTAACAGAATCTTGCAGGGAATGTGTTTTCCTCCTGCCTGACTTTATCTTTGTAGGAGCTAGGGAGGGGTTCATCTGAGATGTTTTCTCAAGTTATTTTCTTGGCCTGGGCTAAAGCCCCATTTATCTGACCGTTGCCTTGGAAATGGCCCTTCCTTGTGTCCTTCAAGGCCACTCCCTGTGTCATCTACATCAATAAAACAATCTGTGTTTTAATAAGGATATAGTAGTCTTGGGTTTAAACCAACTAAAAAAATTACCCTACATTCCCTTTGGGGTTGAGTGTATGAGTAGCACTGATGAGATCCCCATTTGGTCAAGTCCATTGAGTGATCATGATTCACTCACAATCTGTTAATGAAATTTCACTCCTCAGAACAAATGAGGGAGAGAGAGAGAGGGAGAGAGAGAGAGAGAGAGAAAGAGAGAGAATTCCTTTTCCAAGGGCACTTTTAGAATGTCTGTGAACTAACTAACTGGCGTGCTCTGCAAACCTGGCATTTTCTGAAATGTGCTGGACCAAATAAAAACATGTTTAATGGCATTTGGGATTCCACCCTCTGTCCCTAATTTACTTCAGTGCCTGCCCTCCTCTTTCATTACTAATAGGAGATAAACAAGAGAGAGAAAAAATAAGTTTTATGAATTGAAATTTCCCAGATCCACCAGCAATCTATTTAGTGGCTGGCTAACCATGATAGAACTGGGAGCTCTCCCTCCACCAGACACACACTTTATTTGGCAGATGTTATGAGTAGCTAATATTGTGTTGAGATAACATCCTGGGTAACAAATGTCTTTATGGGAACACAGAGTAACAGTTTTGAATAAAAAGAAGCAAATTCCATCAGACCCTTGCTGTACAAGATGAGAGAGCCACAGCAAGACAAACATAATTTTCCTGAGATAATATATGTCATCTGATTATCTGGAGTTTCATTTCCTGCTGCCGTCTGATTCTTATTAAGTCCCATATACTATCACTTGCCATAGATTTTATAGCTACATTATATCTGCATTTTTATTTTGAGTCACCTTTTAATAGTTGCAATATAATAAAAATATTATATGTGTAACATGTAATTTACAATATATATTCTAAGCAGAGTATTGGGCATACTATAGGGAATAATAGGAAAATAATATATGCTTTATTTTTCTTTTACTAATATTTTAATTAATCCTTTTTTAAAAAAAAATCAAGATTGTTTGTTCAGTTCAGATTGTAATCATCAGTCCAGTTCCCACTGTAAATTAGGTCCAGCAAAGCACTGACGTCCTTAAAAGTCACAATGACGTGGCAACTGCATTGTTGTATGTTTCAAAATGGAGCCACTAATATTTCCAGGAAACGATGCTACTGACAGTAAGGAGATCCCAGCTTGTTTGCTGAAAGATGCTTTATGTCAACCAACCCATTTTAAAAGTATTGGACTGATGTCATCAGTCTAGGTGGGTTTGGTTTGGTTTGGTTTGCTTTGTTTTTAACTTCTGTGGGTAGATGAAAACAGTACCTGAAACTCAGAATAATACAATTGGACAATTCTAAGAATTACTGGCCTATTATTAAAGAAAAAAGTTTTCACTTTATTTTCAGGATAGAAAAAAGTTGTGCCAATGCTTCAATAGCAGAAGAAGGCTTAAGAGCTAATTCCGTTCCTTTTCAATGGAAAATGCAATGCCCCAATAAGAACAGCAATACTTCATGATATAAAAAGGGCATGGGATTGTACACAAAAAATGTGGAAAGCTGAAAATAGGGACAGCAAATATGATCTTTCTTCTACTGTGCATATTGTCTAGATGTCTTCTGATTGAAGATATACTAGGGACACTATATCCAAGCTGCTGTATAGCCCTTTTGTGTATGCACAATCATAACTCCATTCTATCAAATGTCCAATCATTTTGAGAATTCAAACCATCAGTCTCTTATCTGTGGATTTAATTGACAAACAACCAGTGTTAACATCACATAACCAGTGAAAGTGTAGCCCCAATATTGTTCCTCCATGATTGGAAAAACTATGTCCATTTGCAGCTGGAACTAGTTATAGTGAAGGTTTTCTGTTGCAAGAGTAGGATACAACTGTAGGTCACTGTTTTCTACCTATGGTCCTTAGTCCCAAGCTGTACTAGAAAGTCCCCAGTCATACGGAGTAGCATGTGAGTTTGTGCTGAGGTTGTAGCAAGAAGGGGGAATCAAGGGAGTAACTATGTGTGCCTGGAGGACAAAGGGCTAAGGTGGCAATGGTAACTACATGATCAACACATGGTTAAAAGGGACTTTCATCTTGCCCCCTCACCCCACCCCCACCCCAGATGCTCTGGAAGAAACTGAAAATGTCAGTCTGAGGGGGGGGGAAGTAGTTATAACTGGTAATCCCCCAAACATATCCAACTGGTACTTCCAAACTGCCAGTAGACCAACAATCATTTCATGCTCGCTCTTCTTCAGTTTTGTATTATGCTGTATTTTTAAAAAAATAAATAACCCATTTAACTTTTTTTACACATTACTTGAGGCTTAACATTTGACTTAATCAAGAGTAAGTGACTTAGTGATAGAATTAGTACTTTATTCTGCAACATCTCTCAGATCGTTACTAATAAATTGCTTTCTTTATGACTTGTAACCATTGTCCAGTCATCACAGCAACTGACTGTCCAAAAGTTGGACTACAAGTCATTTCTTAAAAATACAGAATGGTAAGGAATAAAAAAGCAGCCCATGATAATCAAAAAAAGGGTTCTCTGTTATGAGAGTGTTATCTCAAACTAGAAAGGAAAACATTAAGATTTTTTAAATTATTATTTTTTTTATTCCAAAACAAAATTGATGTGTCATCTTTATCAGTATATACTGTAGACAGTTGAATTTATCACAGAAGTGGGTAACACTCTATCCTATCACACTTTTGGTGACCTGAGGGGGGGGCAATAGTTTGGATTATTTTATAAATATATTATTATAACAAACAAGAAGTAAATTTAATAGATATCTTTTCATATAAGAGTATACAGTATATTTGAAGGAAGTTCTGATATCTGGGTATACACATTCCATGAAAAATTAATGATAGTGGTTCCAGCTAAAATATTAACATTTTTCAATCAAGATTCTAAAAATCTAATATTGGGAGTACAACTGAACAACATCCGAATACAATTGCTGAGCTCTGTATGTTTAATAATCTTTAAAGTATCAAGAGTTAGCTAAGTTGATTTAGATTCCCCTTCCCTACACTGTTATCTCTATGCTGCAGATGTAGGCTATGACTGATCAAAAATAACATGCTATGGGCATTTAGTAAGTGAATGATTATTGTTTATTCGTTTAGTCGCTTCCGACTCTTCGTGACTTCATGGACCAGCCCACGCCAGAGCTTCCTGTCAGTCGTCAACACCCCCAGCTCCCCCAGAGACGAGTCCGTCACCTCTAGAATATCATCCATCCACCTTGCCCTTGGTCGGCCCCTCTTCCTTTTGCCCTCCACTCTCCCTAGCATCAACATATTCTCCAGGCTGTCCTGTCTTCACATTATGTGGCCAAAGTATTTCAGTTTTGCTTTTGATATCATTCCCTCAAGTGAGCAGTCTGGCTTTATTTCCTGGAGGATGGACTGGTTTGACCTTCTTGCAATCCAAGGCACTCTCAGAATTTTCCTCCAACACCACAGTTCAAAAGCATCGATCTTCCTTCTTTCAGCCTTCCTTATGGTCCAGCTCTCGCAGCCATATGTTACTACAGGGAACACCATTGCTTTAACTATGCAGACCTTTGTTGTCAGTGGGATGTCTCTGCTCTTAACTATTTTATCGAGATTTGTCATTGCTCTTCTCCCAAGGATTAAGCGTCTTCTGATTTCGTGACTGCAGTCAGCATGCGCAGTAATCTTCGCACCTAGAAATACAAAGTCTTTCACTGCTTCTACATTTTCTCCCTCTATTTGCCAGTTATCAATCAAGCTGGTTGCCATAATCTTGTTTTTTTTGAGGTTTAGCTGCAAGCCAGCTTTTGCACTTTCTTCTTTCACCTTCATCATAAGGCTCCTCAGTTCCTCTTGGCTTTCAGCCATCAAAGTGGTATCATCTGCATATCTGAGATTGTTAATGTTTCTTCCAGCGATTTTAACTCCAGCCTTGGATTCCTCAAGCCCAGCATGTCGCATGATGTGTTCTGCATACAAGTTGAAAAGGTAGGGTGAGAGTATACAGCCCAGTATACAGCCCTGCCATACTCCTTTCCCACTCTTAAACCAGTCTGTTGTTCCATGGTCTGTTCTTACCATTGCTACTTGGTTGTTATACAGATTCCTCAGGAGGCAGACAAGATGACTTGGTATCCCCATACCACTAAGAACTTGCCACAATTTGTTATGGTCCACACAGTCAAAGGCTTTAGAATAGTCAATAAAACAGAAATAGATGTTTTTCTGAAACTCCCTGGCTTTTTCCATTATCCAGCAGATATTGGCAATTTGGTCCCTAGTTCCTCTGCCTTTTCTAAACCCAGCTTGTACATCTGGCAATTCTCGCTCCATGAATTGCTGAAGTCTCCCTTGCAGGATCTTGAGCATTACCTTACTGGCATGTGAAATGAGTGCCACTGTTCGATAGTTTGAACATTCTTTAGTGTTTCCCTTTTTTGGTATGGGGATATAAGTTGATTGTTTCCAATCTGATGGCCATTCTTGTGTTTTCCAAATTTGCTGGCATATAGCATGCATTACCTTGACAGCATCATCTCGCAAGATTTTGAACAGTTCATCTGGGATGCCATCATCTCCTGCTGCCTTGTTATTAGCAATGCTTCTTAAGGCCCACTCAACCTCACTCTTCAGGATGTCTGGCTCTAGCTCACTGACCACACCGTCAAAGCTGTCCCCGATATTGTTATCCTTCCTATACAGGTCTTCCGTATATTCTTGCCACCTTTTCTTGATCTCTTCTTCTTCTGTTATGTCCTTGTCATCTTTGTTTTTGATCATACCCATTTTTGCCTGGAATTTACCTCCGATGTTTCTAATTTTCTGGAACAGGTCTCTTGTCCTTCCGATTCTATTGTCTTCTTCCACTTCCGCACATTGCTTGTTTAAAAATAATTCCTTATCTCTTCTGGCTAACCTCTGGAATTTTTCATTTAATTGTGCATATCTCCCCCTATCACTGTTGCCTTTTGCTTTCCTTCTTTCTTGGGCTACTTCTAGTGTCTCAGCAGATAGCCATTTTGCCTTCTTGGTTTTCTCTTTCTTTGGGATGTATTTTGTTGCTGCCTCTTGAACAATGTTGTGGACTTCTGTCCATAGTTCTTCTGGGACCCTATCTACTAAGTCCAGTTCCATAAATCTATTCTTCACCTCCGCTGCATATTCCTTAGGAATATTAGTGAGCTCATATCTAGCTGATCTGTGGGTCTTCCCTAATCTCTTTAGTCTGATCCTAAATTGTGCAAGAAGAAGTTCGTGATCTGAACTGCAGTCAGCTCCAGGTCTTGTTTTTACCGACTGTATAGATGTCCACCACCTTTGGCTGCAAAGGATGTAGTCAATCTGGTTTCAGTGTTGTCCATCTGGGGAAGTCCATGTATAAAGCCGTCTCTTAGGTTGCTGGAAGAGAGTGTTTGTTATGCACATTGAGTTGTCTTGGCAAAATTCTATCAGCCTATGCCCTGCTTCGTTTTGTTCACCCAGGCCATGCTTACCTGTAATTCCAGGTGTCATTTGACTGCCCACCTTAGCATTCCAGTCTCCCGTGATGAAAATAACATCTCTTTTAGGTGTGTTGTCCAGTAGGTGCTGCAGATCCTCATAGAACTGCTCTACTTCAGCTTCTTCAGCATCTGTTGTTTATTCGTATATTTGGATCACTGTGATGTTAGATGGCTTGCCCTGAGTTTGAATTGAGATCATTCTATCGTTTTTTGGATTGTATCCAAGCACTGCTTTAGCCACTTTACTATTAATTATGAAGGCTACTCCATTTCTTCTGTGGTCCTCTTGTCCACAGTAGTAGATCTGGTGGTCATTTGATGTGAAGTGGCCCATTCCAGTCCATTTCAGTTCACTGATGCCCAAAATGTCTATCTGTAATCTTGACATCTCACCAATAACCACTTCCAATTTGCCCTGGCTCATAGATCTTACATTCCAGGTTCCAATGATGTGTTGATCCTTTGATCATCGGGTTCGCCATTCACCACCAGCACTGTCAGCTGCTAGACGTCCTTTCAGCTTTGAGCTAGCTGCGTCATCACATCTGGGGCTAGTTGAACTCATCCTCTGTTCCTCCCCAGTAGTATTTTGACCATCTTCCGACCTGGGGGTCTCATCTTCCGATGGTATACCAACATATCTCTGGTTGTACTGATCCATTTAGTTTTCACAGCAAGAATACTGGGGTGGGTTGCCATTACCTTCCCCAGGGATCACATTTAGTCTGACCTCTCTGTCATGACCTTCCCCTCTTGGGTGGCCCTTCATGTTTTAGCTCATGGCATCATTGAGGTGCTGAAGCTCCAGCACCACGACAAGGTAATGATCCTTTGCTGAAGAAGTGAATGATTACAATATTCAAATCAGTACCTTTTGGGTGAATGCAGCCAGTATAACTATACAGAAAATCTTAATAACTGTCTACATACTGAGAAATTTGGGGGGTAGAAAAGGACAAGTCACCCAGGAAGATTTGTCCTTTCTATAAGATTTTCCTGTAGCTCAGTAGCCCAGATTTGGAGAAAAGATATTAAGAAAGCTGAAGTCCAGAATGCATTGAGGTCTAAGAACCACAAATGGCTTCTTTAGGTATCTTCAAAATAATAATAATAATAATAATAACAATAATAATAATAATAATAATAATAATGATAATGATAGATAAGAAATAGTGAAGAGGTAAGAGATAACTGAAAATCAGGAACTACTTAGTGCCTGTTTGGGCTTAACCTTCTCTGAGAAGTAAGTATGTGTTGGGAAGAGCTAACTGAAGGAAGTTGAGCAAGATGGAATTATAATCAGGGAATACTTACTAATTTTGAATGAGTGAAATATGTTATCAGTACCAGTTGAAGAAAATCTCCCAAAATGGTCAGTGGCTTTCAAAAAAAAAAAAAGAGAGAGAGAGAGACAGACAGACAGACAGACAGACAGAGAATGAGAATTAAATTACCTGGAATCTGAAGCCTTAAGAATAGCATAACAAAAGCAACTTGCAACTTGCTGCAGTAATAGCCCTGGAGCTTCAGAACATGGCAAGATCTTGATTTTGAAAAATCAGTGAAAAAACATATTTTAATGGGGTTTGGGCAACTTTTCACAAACTTTATTATGTTTGCTCCCATCAGTGTCTGACAAAACAAGTCAGCCCTCAGGACATATATACAGTGGATCCCTGCCAAAGGATGAATGAATGAATTTACATAGGTTGGCTTCTGCATAAGCAAGACCTGATAGTAGGCTTCTTGCGTGCATGGAAGCCAGTATGTTCCCAGTTGCATATGAAGGCCTTTTGTCCTCTGGACATGGATGTCCTTGGGGGATAACATAATTTGATCAGCAGAGCAGAATTTATTGCAAATGCTGACATGATGAACACACCTGGTTGCTTAATTCCTACTCAAATAATTCCTGCTTAGCAAGGTTCAGACTGAGGGACCAGCTCCTAGAGATGTCAGTAATTAACAGCACCAACATTCAAGTAAATATTCATAGGATCACCACATGATACCTGATGCCAAACAGAATGACAAAATCCTTAACAGTATATCTAGTAGGCTGAATTTCAACAAATGTGGAATTGCTACATTTATCAATTCTACCTACCTACCTGCCTACCTACCACATATGTTCAAAGAGATTCTCAGTAGCCTTACTTTCCCCTTTTCATTGCAGCACAGTATAATGCAAGTGTGAAATATTAGAGTAATTCACTCTCTCTTTTTATTTCACTAAGATTATTTTTCTGCTTATAACTGGCAGCTGTTTCCTTGCATCACAGAAAGAAAAACTATAGCAATATTCAAAATACTTAATTCTAGGCTCCTGCAATGATAAAACTGACCAAGTTGCTCTATTATTCAACACACAAATTCTCCTCAGTGACAATCAATAGGCAATGACATCATAATCCATGAGAGATATCGCGATCATTGGCAACATGCCACATGCTGTGCCTCCTGCCATGTTACCCAGCTATGGTTCCTTCCCTACCCTCCTGTTTTTTTTCCAACTGCTCACTGATGTAAATGACCTGGACGCAAAATGGTACAGGTATTGTGGAATTGGAATTCAGCTTCACTTAAAAATACTTCCAGGGAATTTGGAAACTACTTCTCACATTGTAGGAACTTATGTGCCAAACCTGATTCTCCTGTATCTGTTAACTTCAGTATTTACGAAAAATAGAATTCTCTCATAGAGGAACTCCATGTTTTCCAAGCCTCCAAATTCTTCATCTTTCTTCTTCCTACCCATTCCAATCATTGTTCATTTCTGAAATAATGGCCTATCCCATTCTATTGGCTCCAGTTGGTGTTTCTGGGTCAGTGTGTGTGTCTGTGTGTGTGTATGATGTCCATAGCCCTTCATTTATGGAGTTCCTCAAGGCTCAATGCTTTTGCCCTTCCTGTTTAACACCTACATGAAACCACTTTGTGAGGTCATCTGTTGATTCAGAGTCCAGTATTATCAGTATGCAGATGATACTCAATTATCCCAAGACACCAAGGTGATACAATACCCTGACCTAGTGTCTACAGGCTCTTTGGTTCTGGATGTGGAGCACAGACTCAGGCTCAGTCTTTTCAAGATTGAGTAGCTGTGGCTATTTGAGCCCCCTGGATCTGGGAATTTTTCACCTTTAGTCTTTGGCAGGGTGATAGTTTCCTATTCAAGACTATGTATGACTATTCATTTATTTATCAAATTTATATGGCTGCCCATCTCACAAAAGTGACTCTGGGTGGTGTACAATAAAACCAACAATTAAAAACATTCTACAAAAATCACTTAAAACATATTAAATGTAAATAAAAAACAAGATCACGAGAGGGAATGCATTAGAATATTACACGTAATACAGTCAGCATGTGGGCTCCCTCTTGCCAGGGGATCCCCAGGCCTGTTGAAGAAACCATGTTTTGTGGGATTTCCAGAAGGCCACTAGGGTTGGGGCTGACCTCACCTTGTGGGGGGGGGGGATGTTCCAAAGGGTGGGTGCCATGGCAGAAAAGGCTGTCTCCTAGGTCCTGTCATGTGGAACTCCTTAGCAGATGGGACCCACAGCATGACTCTCCTGCTGGACCTGATGGGACAGGTTGATTGGGGGAGAGTCAGTCCCTCAGATAACCTGGCCCCATGCTGCCATATAGGGCTTTAAAGGTTAAAAGCAGCCCCTTGAATTGGACCCAGAAGCAAACTGGTAACCAATGCAGCTCACAGAGCAGAGGTCTAACATGTTGTGCGCCAGTTGTGCCCATTCCTGGATTGTGAGGCTCTGCTCACAGTTACTCATGCCCTGGTCACCTCCTGAACGGACTACTATAACACACTCTACATAGGGCTGCCCTTGAAGAGTATCTGAAAGCTTCAACTTGTTGGCAGAGTGCTAGAAAGCATTTGGCCCAGGAGAGATCAGAAAAGTCACACATCAGGCATTTCTATAAAAATAATTTTATTTACAGAAAACAAACATATTTAAAGGCTGTTTGCTGAGACAAGAGATTTCTCTCAGCTGCATATGCTCTGCAGGCCTACACAGAAGGGAAACTGAAACTAAAACAAGTCCAGGCAAGTTCCTCCCCTTAGGCAATGCAACCATTAACACGTGAAAAGGGGACAATTAAATTCAACCTCTTCACCCGGCCAAAATGATTAGTTACCATAGTAACCTTAATCTGTAGTAGAAAACATATTAACACAACTGGTGCAGTAGAGTGTGTTACAGTAGTCCATTCAGGAAGTGACTAGGGCCTGAGTAACTATGAGCAGAGCCTCACAATCCAGGAATGGGCACAACTGGCACACAACATGAAGTGCAAAGGCCCTCCTGGTCACAACTGCCACCTGTGCCTTGAGCTGGAGTTTTGAATCCATAAGGACCCCCAAATTATGCACCAAGTCCTTTTGAGAGAGTGCCACCCCACCCAGTACCAAAGGTGGTAAAGTCCCAGATTTGGAAGGCCCTAAGACCCAAAGCCACTCAGTCTTGGGAGTTCTCCTGTACTCATTTGAAGACAGGTGACAGCTGTGATCAGGAGGGCCTTTTCATAGGTGTAACTTGTGCTCCAGTTGCACCCATTCCTAGAATGAGAATCCCTTCAGATTCTAAGGGATTCTTCAGGGCCTAATCACCTTGTGATTGGACTGTTGTAATGTGCTCTACATGGGGCTGCCTTGAAGACCACCCAGAAGCTATGGGTGGTCCAAAATGCATCCAATGGGTGCACCCCAATATGACATGTCACTAATGCTCTGGAAGATGTATTGCTGCCAGTTTGCTTCCAGATGCTTCCAGATGATTGTCACACTTTCTCCATTGTGGTGTCTGCCCTTCTGGAACAGCATTCTCCCTGAGATTCATATGTCTCCCACCCTACAAGGGTTTTATAAGTCTTTGAAAATGTGGCTTTGCTCCCAGGCCTGTAGTTAGGTTGCTTGTTAAGCCCCTGGTGGGTTTTTTTTATAATGTAATGTATGCTTTTGTCCAGGTTCCCATGTTAGTTTCAATTTGTTTTCCCTTCCTTTAACTATGTCAGCTGCCCAGAGTCATATGGGAGTTGGGCAGCCTTCTAAATCTAAATAAATAAACAAACAAACAATATGCTGATAGCCCATAATTTTGATTGGACAGAAGGAGGATGGGAGAAGCTGGAAGAAATGAAATCTTTGTGGAAAGGAAAATAATCTGAACCAATTTAAATTGAGCCTTTCCTATCTATTCTAAATGTGAAAAGGGTAAAAAAGAAAGGAAAGGGTAGAAAATAGTCCCACTATTGTATAAAAAAATATGTAACAGTTTATTATAAGAGAATATCCATCAATATGCTGTATCACACTAAAGATCTTATATTCCATCATCCTGCTTCTTAAAGAAGTCAGCTAAAAGTCACAAAGAACCTTACAAAGAGAGCAGGAATTTCTATATACTCACTTATAATCCATACTGTTGAGTTGAGAAAAAGGTGATGAATGAAACACTGTGCTTATTTAAAATCTGTTAGACAGGTAAATCCATGAAGATGGAAAACTTTATTTAAAATGTTGACCTGGGCAGAAGCACTTAGAGTATAAAATCATCTAGGGCAATTTGAGATTAGCTTTATAGGTTCCCCCAAAGTGGGGGGGGGGGGGGAATGGAAGCTGTGCAAATAATCAGTCACATCAAGCCAGGTAAATATATTTCTGCTTTCAGTGGACAAACCTATGTAATACTACTTGGAAAATGTGATATATAATGGGCCTTGTTGTACCTTGGATATCATAACAATTTTCTCATAATTTTACTGTTAGAATCACTTTTACTTACTATCAGAAACGTATTTAGAGAAAGAATGAACGAATGTCTCCCCAGTTACATCAAAAATCCTCTTGGTTTTGTGGATTTTCCTTCCCAGTACTTGTGAAACCTTGAAAGGGTCCACAGGAATTCACAAGAGATCACCATAACACCCAGATGAAGATCTCTCTCAGTTTTCAGAGGTCAAAGCAAAACACTTCATGATGTATCAACCATCCTATATCCAGAGTATCTCTGAGTGACAAAAATTATTCTGGGTAGGATACTGAAATTGCAAGGTGCTGCTTTGGGGTAACTTTGATATTTATTAATATTAATAATTATTAAATAATGCTTAATATTACTTGTTGAGGACAGATTGGTGAACTGATTAAGGACAATCAAGGGATCACTCAAAGGGAAATAGTTGTTAGGCCTGACTTTCCATAGGAAAGTGTGGGTCACATTATTGAGCTTCTTCACTATCAGAAGGTTTGTAGAAGATGGGTTCCTTGCACACTGATGGTGCAGAGGAAAGTTTGAAGAGTCAAAATTTGCTAATAATTGTTGCCATGCTATGAGAATGAAGGTGAGCAATATCTTCACAGTATCATGACTGGTGACGAAACATGGTCTCATCATTATGACTCAGAAATGAAACATTACTCCAAGGAATATTATCACAAAGCTTCATCTGGGGGGCGGGGGGAATCAAACCACAGGCTTCAGCAGGAAAACTCATGGTTGCCATTTTTTGAGATGCAGATGGTATTATTCCTCATGACTTTCCTTGAACCTGGCACCACTGTCACCTTAGAGTGCTACATTGCAGCACCTTTGAGCAATGATTAAGCAGAGTTGGGGAACAGAAAAATAAGAAATTTAGCTGAAATGTGACAAAGTTAGGCATCACATGTCATGAGCCACCCAAGAGGAACTGCAAAGTTGGATCTTACTGTTTTACCCCAACCAATATACAGTGCAGCGTTGGCACCATGTGAATTCCACCTTTTCCCAAAATTGAAGGATCATGGATATCTGTTTGTCCCAAATAAAGAGATAGAAAACACCAGTTGAAAAGGCAAAGTGCAGAGGTCTTTTGGGAAGACTTTAAGAAGCATGTCCATCATTGCAGAAGTAAGTAACAAGTGGTAGTGATTATGGGAAGAATAAATATAGGTAACAAAGGATCTCACTTCAAGATTTTCCTGTTCCATTTATTAAAATAGGCCTTTTAAAACTAAAGTTATGGAGATGGAGGCAACACTTTTCATTCACCCCTCATAGTTTGGAACTGGATTTGAGTTCAGTTCCAAAATATTTTCTGCCACATGGGTTGAGTCAGATGTTAATCAAGGTCTCTTATAACATCAGCAAGCTTTGTTTAATAGTTAGCAAGGTTTGACAGGACCTTACCAGGAACAGTTTGACTTGATTAAATGTGTTTCAAATTTAGTAATAACAATCAACTCTCCTATTTATCTGCTTCTAGCTGTATTTATTATGGTGTTTTCACTGAAGCCTTAGTGCTGGTAGTGTAAATGTTCAAACTGGTTGACCTGAAAAGAAAGCTTCAGCAGTGGTAGCTGTGTTCAATTTATTTATTTTATTCCATTTTGTTTTATTTATTTCATCTTTTAATCTCAATTTATTCTCTTCTAATGTCTTATATTAGGCTAGTCATTGACCAAAATAAAGTCCTTTGACTTGACTAATTTGAAACTAATTTCCTATTCAGAATTAAGGAATAATAATGTAGTGATAGGAAATTCTGAAAAAGTTCTCCTGATATCATGCATAGATGGTTTTGGACACACTCAGAGAAATCATCTCCTTCTCTCTCTTAATATGCCCAGAGAATACTATAAATACCATGACTGCAATGGGGCGTGACATTAATAGAAATGTTGGGAGAGCCAGCTGGACTGGAATAATAGTCTACATTGGCTGCTACATGGAAGACAGAGGTCCCTTCTGGCACTTTAGAAAAGTACGGGCAGCCATTAGTTTTGCTTGCAAAGTGAACAAAGCAGATGTGGTAGAGATAAAATTACAGTTGCATCGTGAACCTGCAACTGTTGAAACGGGAGGTATGCATGTGTGGTGAGTGTTCACATTATTCCTGATTTGGAGATCTAAGGTTTTTATAATGGTGATCTTCCAAGCTGAACAAAGCAGTCCCCAAATTAATCTCTTCCCCCCCGCCCCCACATCTCCAAGAAGGAAAGCAGAATACTGCCTGCTTGCCTAGAGGAAGGGTGTGCAGTTGGACAGATAGGTAGACCTGATAGATGACCCAGTTCTTTTTGAGATGCTAGTTCCCCAACCCCCAAACAACCAATGATTACCAATCTAATTTTAGATAGATGGATAATTTGCATCTCATTTTGAGTGTCCACATGAAAGTGTGCAGTTTTCAATTGACATATGCTGGATCTCAGTTTTAATTTTTAGCAGAACATACAGTATGTCTGCACTTCTCATATCAGTCCTATTCTCCTTTCAATTACTCAACTCATCCTGAGGATATGGGATTTTCTAGTTCTGTAGATACTGAATTAAAACCAATATTGAATTATTAATTAGTTATTTTATTATTATTTTAGTTATAAATTAAACTAAAGTAATTTATTCGCCTGAATTACTGTTTGCTAAAGATGTCTTTGGTTCCTTGCAAACTCACTAGAGGATTTTCAGTGAAGATATTACTAATAATGTCCTATTCTGTCCCTGACTCAGAATTAACTAATCCCATGCAATTAAAGTTTCTTTGGGATCCAATTTTAATATTTGTCTAAATGTCTTTCTCCTTATACAAAAAAAGAAAGAAAGAAAGAAAGAAAGAAAGAAAGAAAGAAAGAAAGAAAGAAAGAAAGAAAGAAAGAAAGAAAGATATTTCCTTTATATAGAGTTAGAGTGATTAGAGAAAAAGATAGGATTCCTGTTCCTCAATCACTGTACAAAGAAGTAAATAAGGCTGTATGAGAACTAACTTTCACACAAGGATTGCCAGAAACACTTAGGGTTTGTCTAAGAATATCAAGATTGCCAAAGAAAATGATAGACCATGTCTTCTGAACATCTCTAGAGGATGAGAACCTTTTTTAACCTCTAGAACCAGCAGCTTGAACAATAATAGCATCAAGATATCTAGAAAAAGCACATATAGAGATACTGGTTTACCTGCTCTAGCAGTAATAGCACCAAAATCTATTTAACAAACTGTAAAAATTCTGCCAGATGATTAAACCAGCCACTCTAGTAATCAAAGTTTGCATCTTCTCTGAGCCTACATTAGCAGGAGCAATTGGTGAATATTTTCCCCTCTGGCTGAGAATCTACTAAGTGCTGCACCTTAACTTACATCTTTAGGACAGAACCACTTGCTGGCACTGCTTCTAAGGCACAGCAAATAATAGCAATGCAGACGGAGCAAATTTAGGCTGCCATGCTTTGTGCTACTTTCACAAACTGAGCAAATTGTGTCAAACCTGCTGCTTGGATTCTTATAAATGGAGTGCATCACCCATGTGAATTTGTGTGCATTACACTCTGGATGTTTTTGCAATGCTCTGGAATTTTCTCTAGTATGCAGCTATCCTGGGGGAGACAAGCAGGTGTATATTGGCAGGGACATCAGTAGAGAAAGAGTTCCCTGAGATGAAAGGCACAAAAAAGCAGATTAATTCTGGAGACTGAAGGACAAATATGAAGGTGTTTCACCCCAGAAAGTGAGCTACACAAAGCAAGATCAGTATTGTTACTAGCTTAGATTAGATATGAACAATTACCAAATTACCTCTTAATTAGCTAAATTAGATCATGTTCTTTGAAAAGGGATGTGGTTCTAGTTGCCAGAAATCCATGCAGGTCCATGGAATAATTAAAGAATGCTGCATCTCAGCAAGCAAAAATCCAAGTACCTGAGTTGATACCATCTGGATACTTGGTTTTGGTACTTCTATAAGAGTATAGGACTCCTCTCGGTTCACCACAGGACATTCTGCTATCCAGCTTCTAAAAACAAACAAATGAACAATGCTCAGCAGTTCAACACTTGCTTATATGGATATTTAATGTTATTGGGCATGACTTTGGCAATTAGAAGTGGGGGTGGGGTTCAAACGTGCATTGATTCCACACTTAAAAAAAAATTCCTGCATTTTAAAGAAAGTCAGGGCCACCTTTTTGGACTAAATCTGTTATTTCTGGGAGTTCAAACTAGGGAAAAATGCTTCAGACTCTGCCTTCCCACCTTTCATAGAGTGCTAAGGGAATGGGAATCCAGAAGCAAATCTGATCTTGTGGAATAGTTCATCTCAAAATCACCTGCTCTCAAGAAGGCAATAAAGACAGTTCTTTTTCACTACACATTTTGGGTATAAATGACATTGTGGGGCTGCTGCTATTTGTTGATTTTGTGTTATTTGGATATCTGGTTTTATGATTTTAGAACAACCTAAGCTTATTTTAACAGATTTTTGGTTATTGTTATGATGTTTGTTTGTTTGTTAGTTTGTTTATTTATTTGATAGACTATTCAGAAGATTGATTTATCTATTGTGAACCACCCAGAGTCTTTAGATGGGGTAGCATACAAATCTTATAATAAAAGCAATCTATTTATCAATCAAATGCCTTTTCCTGACCTCCCTGGAATAATCTGACTTAAAAAATAAGAGGTAGATGTTGTATGTGTCGTGGCAGCAGTTCCAACATACAGTCTATGTGTTAAAAACCGAGGGCTTAGAGTGCAGGAGCTGCGTGTTCAGACTTCACATCTGCCACATTTTGTGCCTGTATTCATCCACACTAGAGTTTTTGGACAGAGTTAGAGAGATTCTTGTTAGCAAATGTCAAGACTAAATAATATGCAGCGTTAGCTCACTGAAATGCTGCTGCCATAAGTCGTTTTGCAGACCCATTCTGCCATGAGCTCTTGGCAATTGTTTCTGAGTCTGTTGTTGTCAAAGCTATGGCTAGACAACTGAGAAGGGGCATGTTAGATCGGCAGAGTAGAAGCAGGCATGCCGGCACATTTGTTCCATGAAGCAAAATATTCATGTTCCTTCTCTTATTTCCTTTTTACTGCTGGTATCATTTATGTCAGAACAAGGGAGGTATTTGTCACCGCTTGGCTTCTGTCAGAATTGTGCATCATTTTTGAGTTACAAGGAACATTTAAATTACAGAAAAGGATGAAGCCAATGGTGACTGAATCAAGAATGTCTTACAAAACAGCAGATACACAGCTGGGGAAAATATCTGCTGCTATTGGTGACAGCAGGTGGCTATTTCTCTTTTTCTTTCTGGGAAACTATATATGTATACACACACAAACAAACACACACACACACTTTCAAGTGGTCTCGTTAAGCATAAGACTGCCAGAGTAAAATTGTTTTAGAATGTGGTACTGAAATTTGCAAAGCTGGGCTATATACTGTACATTTGGCATCTTGAGAGATTAATTGTCCATAAATTTTAGTATTAATTGAACTAATCTAATTTTAGATTCACCAAATGGATTAAATTGTAATGGTCACAACAGTGCTGGAATATTACGATATATTTCTTGGTTCAAAATGCATTTAGAATAGGAGAAACTATGCTCAGACAAGTGTATTTTGATATAAATTTTACACTTCTAAAACATGTAAGTAAGAATATGTTTAACAGTATTTTCCAGTATGAAATTAAAGCCCTGGTTTTTAGGAGCAAACCTCTCTATCTTGATGGCAAATCTACTAAAGTCTCTTTTTCCCCTATTTGTGTAAGTGTTTTAATCTAAACTTCTTCCTGATTCTTTCTGGCATAATGAACACATAAGGTGTCAGGCTGGTGGTCTCCAACTCCCTCTCCTGGAAGCAATTGCCCAAAGGAAAAGTTCCTCTGCTTCACTTACTTGAACTTCCTCCAGCTTTGGGAGGATATTCTACGTTAATGTCTACGTTCGATCCGTAGACTTCTCCTACAGACCCCTCCTTGGGTTCTACCTCTTGGGAAGAGAAGAGGGCAATCTGACCCTGGACATAATCAAGAACAATGCTTTATTTGTGGATGTTGGTTCTGACTGAGATGAGGGATATGTATTAGGAATGTTCTGCTTGTTCACGAGACAACAACATTCACAGTCATTGTGAACTGGGCAACAAGCAGAGTCTGTGAACCATTTGCCCTCAAGAGGTGCAGCTTCATGTGACATAGTTCATTCTCCCTTCTGCCTAACAGTTAAAGCAAAGCCAGTGAGCACAGATGTGAGATGCTTCATAAGATTAGCTCTGAACAACAGCCACAGTTGAAGTACTGTGTGTGTTATAAAATAAGAAGGGGCTACTCTCTTATAGACCCTCCAAATGAAGTGAAAGGGGCAGCCGTGATGGATGAGGAGGGTCTTTACAGTCCTGTCCCTACAACAAATGTATAGGCTAGAGAGGTTGACTTTGCTGCATATGTTAAACAGCAGTCAGAAATTGCTAAGTGTTAGAACATACGCTTACAGTATTGGCATATTTGCAGGAAATATAATGCCTCCTTCATTTAATAGGAACCATTATTAGAATGCTTTGCTTCACTAAATAGGGGTCATTATTTTTTCCTTCCTTATCCAGAGTGCCTTCCACCTTACAAAATGCTTTTCATGAAGTGTATACTGCTCTATGTTACGGTTGTTGATTGCCTCCAAAACTCATTTTATTCTGAAGCCATTATCAAATGCAATTAATTCTCTTGAAGTCCTTCACCTTCCACAATCAATACCAAACTTCATGGCATTGTAATTAAATTAACCAATAGCTTCTCTGGAACTGGACCATATATCTCATTGGCCATGTAGGTTGATTGTTGCAAGAAGGAGCCCTTTCTTAAGAAAAAAGTCCCTTGGGTGAATAAAATCGTGCTCTTTATTTTACCTAGTTCTTTCCTTCAGAATAAATTATATTTGCACCATGAATGTAAATTTGTCCAATTAAGTTGTCAGCCAATTAAAGAATCTGTAGTTCCCTAATCTTCAGTTTAATCACAATTTTATTTTATTATTTTAAAAATCTCTGGGCCACCTACTTTCACTAGTGGCCGTAGGTCACTTACAATATCCGCATGCAATTTAAACTGAACAAGAAACCTCCAAAACAGAACTCTAAAAGGCCTTGGATGGATGGATGGATGGATGGATGGATGGATGGATGGATGGATGGACAGATAGCACTCCTAACATCATGAGAAAGGGAGAGGCCTCGTTCCAATTGTACATATAATCTATGCAACATCAAAATGAAAACCAGAACTAGCTATTATAATTAATATTACCTGTGTCAGGTAGTGTAAAAGATGACCCACTGAAGCTCTAAGAGTGTTGGCAGGTACAGGCAGTCCTACAAGAAATCTGACCAAACTATATAAAGCCTTACACACCATAGGAAGCATCTTAAATTGAACCAAGAAAGCAACTGCTAACCAGGGCAGCTGTTTCGACATAGCTATGATGTAATACCCCCTGGAAGAATTACTCCCTACTTATGTATTCTGGACCAGTTGTGGTTTCTGGACCATTTCCAAGGATACCCTACAAAGAATGCACATAAATAATTTAACCTTCTGATTACAATACATGCATCACTGATGCCAAGTATCTCTTCTCCAGGAACAACTACCACAGGTTTATCAGCTGAAGATGATAAAAACCACTCCTTGCCACTGGTGCAATACGTCTATCTAGCATTAATGTTAAGTACCATAGGACTTGTAAACCTTGTGGAGCTGTGAATCCTATTCTTAAGATGAAATGTGAATTATCCAGTTCAGGCATATGTCTCAACTCCCAGAATTAGCAACCACTATATTTTGTTCAGATTCAGTTTCTGTTCATTCTTACAGCCCAGAAACAAGTTGTGGCTTCCAAGTCATCCAATCCTGAACTTGAAGACAAAATAATGTACAGTTGCACATCATTACCATACAGTGGAAATTAGCTTTGAACTCACACATGGACCTTCAGAGCAAATTCATAA
Organism: Candoia aspera; assembly: GCF_035149785.1. NCBI lineage: Eukaryota > Metazoa > Chordata > Lepidosauria > Squamata > Candoiidae > Candoia > Candoia aspera. The sequence goes on from NC_086155.1 coordinate 98,603,074, forward strand.
GATGTTAAATAACAAGGCAGATTAGGTGAAATTTTATGTGACCTTCCAGGACAATTTCCAAAGGTCTAAGTAGAATTTTTTATAAAGACAATTTCTTATATTGCCCAGAAAGATGGAAGTGAAACCATTACAAAACAGCATGTCCTATATCCAGCTCCTTCAAGTGCTTCAACATTAGTAATCAATGATATTAAAAACAACTTTTAGAGATCCAGGAGTCTCAACAATAGAGGAAGAACACACTTCCTCTATTGTTGATCCATTGTCATGCCATCAGGGAGACCAAGATTCTCTGAGCCAAAACTGTGTCTAAATCCAGACTGGAAAGAATCTGTATAATCAATTTCTTTTTAGAATCCTGGAGCTTCAGTACTATTACTTGTTGGAATGGCACTAAATATTTGATACAGGGCAATAATTGTTAAATCAGCTAGATCCAGAGGTAGGTGCTTAAGCAAGGGGCCCATCACCATTGTATCTCAAGTGGCACAAAATCTGCATGTCAAAGAGACGTGTTAATAATTTTAGCAAGACAGAGTCTTTGGAAGGCCTTGTAAGCCAAACCTGGAAGGGAGTCTAAGAGACAAAGAGTAAGATGAACAAAGATCTGCTTCTCAAGAAACAAGTGACAAAACTGTACCATACAGATGTCATTATATGTAGTGCTCAGTAGAGGTCATCAAACCCAGCATAAATGTGAGTGAGAGTGTTAAATAAGCTGTTCATAGCAGAGCTCAGACGGTGCTGACTAGAGTTATTAAGGCCATGTTACTAGCTGACAAGCCTAAAAAGCTCCATTGCTCAGTGAAATGGAGCATAGGCATACACAAGCATGAACAAGGATATTGTGAGTTTGCACCTGCCAAGCTTCCTCAAGCAGGGGTCCCTATCCCTTCACAATACCTCCTTTTGCATTCCAAACAATATCTGTTCAGTTGCTGCCATCATCCACTCTTTACTGAGAAAACTCCTATCTGCATCTTTACTCAGGAGGAGGAAAGTAGAAAGCCAATTCTGTTCTTATCCTTCTGATCCCTATTAGAATGATAGGATGTGTAAGAAGGTTAAAATGCAATCACATCAAAATTATCAAAACCACTAACTGGCAGAGAAATATTCACAATCCACCATGCAGCCATACTTGTCTTAATACTCAACAATTGCCTGGTGCTATTTCTGCAGGAGTCACTCCATATTCATTGCCAAAGGCCAGATACTGTTTGGCTTCCAAGGATGGAAGTGACCTTATCCCTGGGATATCCTGTTCTGTAATAAGACAAGCGAGTTCAGAAAAAGATACCAGTTATTTATGATGTAGATTAAAATTAAGGAGCTAATGGAAAATTGAATGTGAGAAAGGAAAAAGAAAAAAAAAATCAGTGTTTCTTTTAATTACCCTTCAGGGCTACTTAAAGACAACTATACCACATGCAACCAGTTTCATCTTTAGATGTGCCTTAGTCACACAAGCTGATTGTCCTCATCCTTCATGGATGGGGAAATGGCCTTTAAAAAAACAAAACAACCATCTCTAAGATGCAGATACCCAAAGAGTTCCACACTTTTCCTTTCCCAACAAATCCTACTTCTATCCTCACTCCCACAGCATTTTGGGAGGAAAGGGAGTTCAAATTCTTCCTTATGTACATTTGGTATGGCCCTGGTGAGAATCTTCTAGTCTTTACTGGCATGGAGCAAAATGATTTTTTCAGACAATATCTGCCCTAAATCTCTCAGAACCGCTGTTGATTAATATTGATACTTGTTAGCATTAATATCACTTTGCAGACATAATGAGGCTATTACTAATGAGGCTTAGCACTGCTAATTGCCTAAGTGTCTTAATCTCCCCACAATAGAGTCATGTGTCTATTTCTGGACAGAAATTGCATTGCTTTATGTATGAACCATCTACAGGAATAGAAAAGAGACAACCTAATGATGTGCAAACTGTTACTTTCATTTTGACTTAGTGCTGTCCATATGCTACCCTTTTGTATATATAGTATGTGTTTGACACAATCTATGTTTTGTTATCATCTGCAGTATCTGAAGCATAGTGAAATCTTTTCCATTTACAAGTCAGTCTGTGACCAAACCAGCAGTAATGACACAAACAAAAAATGTGGACAGGAAAGTCCAAGATTTCCAAAGGTACAGGAACAGCAGGAACAGCAATTTAAGAGGGAGAGGACCCAAACAATTCAGAGAAAAGTGTCCGTGCTTGGTGGACCAGTAATGCTGACAATCTGGAGTAATGCAGATAATATAATGGAAGAGATTCTGAACAGAAACACTCCATGAATCAACTTTTTTTTTTTTTTTTTTTGCCAATCCCACTTGAGGGTCATGAGTTCTTTTACATAACATGCCATTTCAATCATGTGCAGTGTTAGCATGCCAGCTCCTAATCTCCCCCACCCCCCGAACCTCCAAAGCTAGAAGGCAGGAATGCAGGAATTCTGGCTGCTGAGAACCATCTTTACAGTCTTTCCTCTAGAGCAGAAACAGAGCTGGTTGGAATCAAGTGGCATAGAAATGCTAATGATAAGCAGACAAACAAACAATTAATAAAAAAATAATAATCAGCTTGAAAAAGATCTATGAAAACCTTATGGTTTGTGGGGACCCAAGGGTACAATGGTAGTCTTGGATTGTATGGAGTGAGTGCAACTTTTATTTATTTCTTACAGGTGCTTCTATGCCATATCAATCAAGTAAATCTAAGTGGTTAACAACAGCTATACCCCTTTAAACAGGGTCTGGACAAGCTTTTTTGAATGTTAATGACAAGGACAATCAGTTCTGGGAGTAGCTGTTCCATTCTGTCCCAGGCTTGGCTGGAAAGTGAAATATAACCATGCAAATGTAACATGATCCAGATAAAGCACCCCAATTAACGAAACTCCTATGCCAGCTACAACACCCATAATAATTTCCAACAATTAAGTGAACTATTATAAAATTCTCATTTTCCTTCCTTGCCCTCCGCAACAAGATCTTCATCTAGGGCTTATGTGTATAATGAGCTCTCAGTAACAGCAGGAAAATGTTTCAGACAGATTTAAAATAAACTGTATGAGGATATTTAATAGCACAGTTGTAGCATTATGTCACTGTCAAAAGAGTTTTCACTCCATCACACCTTCAGATCTATATAATTAAAGAATTGTGCATCATTTGTAATGTTCTGAAAAGCAGTTGGCAGGAAAAGTGCAGATTCTTTCTTCGTTTAAAACCTGAATATCCCTCCCTTTACTGTGACCTGAAATCTTTGTCCTATATTATACTTTTATTTCAGCCTTAAGTCTATTAATTTTCAGTAATAACAATCCATTTTATCACTTCACCTGTTTAATATTTGCATTTCTAGTTCGATCTTTATTATTTATTTGTTGGCAAGATTAGGCTTCAGTGAAAGCAAGCGTATTCAGCTCATAATATACAAAAGATTCAGTTGAGACTCAGATAGCATGAGAAATATGGTGGTATAAAAATATGGTAAACTGAAACCAATATGGCTTTACTCTGACTAACTGAACCCAATGAATTAAACTAGATTTAAATACAATGTATTTAGCTAGAATCCAGACCAAAGTAAAAGTTACACAGACCAGTAACTCAATATATTAGAAGTATTTAAAATACCTGTGAAGCCTAAACTTCTGCATGTAAATTAAAATCCCACTATAGACAGACACCATCTATAATTAATTCAGGAATGGGTGTAAGCAAAATCCAGTTGATCTGGCAACACATAACTTCTTTCTAGTCCTCCTTTCTTTCAAACAGGGGAAACCTCCATCCATACCCATCTTATATGAGAGTTATTCTAAAACTCTAAACCAATTAGATCTCCTTTCCCAGGACTACATATCCTGACCATCTTTTTAAGGACAATTAGATATTCCTGTTCTGGAACAACTCCCTTCATCAGATTCCTCTTGAAGACTAGTTTGACTTCATCCAAAATGTGTTGCATTCTCTCTCTATATGTGTTTAGCTGCTATACAGCAGAAGTACTCAACCTGAGTTTCCATTTCTAATACAGTCTCCAATCCTTGGACATTTTCCATCAAATGTAGTTTTGTCCTGGCCCCACTCATTTGTTGAAATCGCATGTCACTCAAAGAATAAATATTTATCTTGGTCTCCCAAAAATGTGCAGCCTGCTATATGGGCTTCTGTTTCTCACATTGTATGAATTTATTCTCATATATTCACACTCAATTGCCAAAGCTGTTCACATGGAAAAGGAGTTAGCATGCTCAGATGTCACCAACCGGCATTAGTCTTTTTCTCTGTTATTCTCTAGGTACTGATATTTGATGGCGTAGGTAGATGCTAGCAGTCCCTGACTGCCCTCTTCTATAATAAACTATTTAGTTCCCATTTGAATTGATAACCTTCATTACATCTATCGGGAACCAACCCCATAACTTAATTATGCTTAGTGTAAAGTAGTCATTTGTTTGCTTTACAAGTCCTGAATCTCCTCACACTTAGCTTCAATAGTAGTGTGTATGTGCATGTCTGTGTAGGTACTGCATTTACCACTGCATGCTTAAAATCTGAGTCTGTCCTCAGGTCTGTGACCGGTAGTGTGTGTTGCTGAGGAAGCAAAATGATGCCTAGAAAAATATTTGAACTGGTTCTTTAATTGAAAGGATTTTTCCCTGTATTTTAAAAAATACGGAGTTTGTATATTATATTTTGCATTAACATTTGCTTTAGCAACATGATATATAAACTGATGTCTTGATAATTTCAGTGGATTTAATTTTCATGATCTTTGTGTTCCTGAATGCAAGCCAGACTTCACAACTATTGTGATCTATGAGCGGACACAATACAATTAGCACGTTAATGGATGGACCAAATCTTAAGAGTGGAACCACCTCTATGAATGCCACTTTTATATGATCTCATAGTGAGATAATGTGCTAAATGTCATGACAAAATAAATAGTTCAGTTTGTCTTGAAATATTCATGGTTTTTGCTTTGCAAAAGAAGTTCATTTTTTTTCCCTTGCCCCATTTCTTTTCCTGCTAATTGCAAAGTATGGGAGTCACCATCAAAGCAGCTTCCATGTTTATTGGAGTTCTAGGAGACCATTTAGGATCAGATTAGACACACTGGCTGTGTTTGAATAACATGGCTAACCTAATCTGATGATACTTAAGAGAAAACACTTGCCCCTGTGAACCATTCCAGAAAATCAGGAATACCCCCATTCAAACCTGGAGCAGTCAGCTATAGCAAATGCAACTAGGAGGACCTCAATTTCTTCTGCTTCAAAACAAAACACTGTATCTTAAAAAAAAAAAATCAGTAGAAGCCCAAAGAGGGTTGGAGCCGTTGCAAGGCAAGACTTTGGGTAGACTTGCTCCCACTCCTAGCTCACCCGCCATGGAGTGGTGGTGGTGGTGGTGAAATGATCAGAGACAGGAAGTTTCTAGAGAAACCCTGCTTTTGTGGGATAGCTCTGAGCATTTGTTTCTCTGCTAATAGTGGAAGGGAATGTTAGCTTTCTGTTGTCCCCCTCTTCAGTGTTTATATGAGAGATTAGTTTAACCATAAACCACCCAGGATTGTTTTGGATTAAAACTAACTTCTAACTTTGATGCTAACTTGTTTATAAGGTTCATGTAACATGTTGGCCCTCTTAATCTGGTGTCAGGCTCTGCCTGCTACCCAGTAAAAACACAGACGCTAGTGTAGGCTTAGGTTCTGGTTTTATTTGAGTAACAGTATGCGTGCCCTTTAAGAAAAGCTGAGAGTGAGTGGAGCGCACCGGAACGGGATTTAAATAGCCCGCGCCAGTCAGCGCTCCACCCCTTCTTACTTCGGGTGCGCCCCGAGCCCCGTTGGTTCCGTTGCCGGTAGGTGAGGGGTCGTGGAGCCCCTCCTGTGCTCCGGGCGTTTCCTTAATTGCTTCCCTGGCCGGTGATGGTTCATTGCCGGGCGATCAGGTTCGTAATCTCTTTGACAGCTCGGGCGCGCCTCGTGGTCTGGTCTTGTCAATTACCTTCTTTGCAACATTGTATCTCTCTCTTCTGCGCCTCCGGCTAGAGTCGATACTTTGTTGCCAGCACCTGTTGCTCTCTTTTGTTAGCTAGTTGCCTTTTCCCTTAATCTGCCCGGTACCCATTTCCCTGCATTGTCATGTGAGCCGTTGCAATGTCACAAGCATCGCAACGGTGTTCATGACATCTGGTTAAGTACATGGTGTGAACAAAAATTGAATATGTGTGTATTCCTAATGGCTAATTTTGTCCTGAGCTTTTGAAACCCAGCCAAGATTACTAAAGCTGTATGCACCTATCTCACTAATTTTTTCTTTCCCATGTATATTCCAGTATTGGTGCTAAGATAGTAAATCATGGTTCAGATTTAGAATATACATTTTCATTATGGAAAAGGAATACATTCTCCCTTTGCTCTCTTGACTGTTCTTTTTAAAATAAAATAACAAGACCTATATATTTTCATACATGTTCCCCATTATGACACTGTGTTCTTAATTATGGCACTTAGGCTGAGACATGCCCTTTTCACCTTTTTATGGAAAAATCACACACTCTAAATATGCATTTGCTTCCAGAAAATTGGAATACACCATTCAGTTTCACCTTCTCCCATATCTGATTTTGTTTTAAATTTATTTTAAACCTATTTAGGAGAAATGGATGAACTTTGGCTATAGCAGTTTTGAGAAGCTGTAAATAAATTAACAAAATTCTCACCTCTTTCCTATCATAAAAACAAATCAGCTGGTCTTCCAACATCCCCAACTGAAAAGCTTCTACCATCTTCTGCTGCCTCTTCAAGTGACTAAAGTTCAAGATGTGGGTGACATCACTGAAAAGGTCTTACGAATTTGTATATGCTGGCTTTTCCTCCAAATGTGAAAACATTCACAGCAAAGAGCCTTAAATCCGGCTCTGGCTCTGGCTCTGGCTCTAGTTCCGGCTCCAGTTCTGGTTCTAGTTCTGGCTCTTGCTCTTTGCTCTTGCTCTGGTTCTAGTTCTGGATCCAGTTCTAGTTCTAGCTCTGTTTCCAGTTCCAGTTCCAGTTCCAGTTCCAGCTCTGGTTCTAGTTCTGGCTCTGGCTCTGGCTCTGGTTTTGGTTTTGGTTTTGGTTTTGGTTTTGGTTTTGGTTTTGGTTCCAGTTCTGGTTCTGGTTCTATTTCTAGCTCTGGTTCCCATTCCAGTTCTGGTTTTGGTTCTAGCTCTGACTGGCTCAGGTTGAGGCTCCAGCTCTGGCTCCAGCTCCAGGTCCTGCTCTGGTTCTAGTTCTGGCTCTAGTTCCAGTTCTACCTCTGGCTCTTGCTCTAGTTCCGGTTCTAGTTCCGATAATAGTTCTAGCAGTAGTTCTAGTTCTGGCACTGGCACTGGCTCAGGCTCAGGCTCAGGCTCAGGCTCTGGCTGTGGTTCTAGTTCCGGTTCTAGTCCTAGTTCCATTTCTAGTTCTAGTTCCAGTTGCAGTTCTAGATCTGGTTCTAGCCCTAGCCCGAGCTCCAGCTCCAGCTCCAGCTCCAGCTCTGGTTCTAGGTCTGGTTCTTGCTCTAGCTCTAGCTGTAGCTGTAGCTCTAACTCCAGTTCCAGTTCCATTTCTAGCTCTGGTTATAGTTCTAGCTAGAAGTAAAAAGTACTGTTCAAATTTTCAAAATTACTGTTCAAAATTACTGTTCAAATGAAGTTAAATGTACTGTTTATGTTTCTGCCACTTTGATATATGGAAGTTAAAGTCGGGAGACCATAAAATTAAAAAAAAAGGGTTGTTTTACAAATGTGTGGTAAAACAAGATGGGAAAGGGTCAAGAATGAATTGGTGCCGAATAAATGTGGATCAAATACAAACACGAATGAGCAGTACCAAAAATATACACTCCAAGTATATTGGAGTGGTTTGGTCATACAGCGAGAATAAACGAGCATTGTATCTGGTATGAGTGTGAATCTTCATCTTTCGTGGTTCCTTTGCAAGATCTCCATATTTACCCAGGCAGGCAGGTATCGGCAATGTTTTTCCCCTGATTCCTACTAATATAATACAAAAACCTTGTTATAGAGGTGTATTCTCCTAATCAGGGAGTATTTCTAACCATGACAATGGCAGAATGATAAAATGTGCAACTTAAGATTGCACTATAAGCTCTGCCCTTTGGTATTTGTATTACAACATTACACACAACTAGGTGAGGGGCAGAGTTTGCATCACAAATTTATAGCACACATTTTGTTGCTTGCCCTCCATTGTTTTTGCCTATAGCCAGGGATCATATGTTATATTGGAATGAGGCCACACTGGTCCACAGCTAATTAGATAGTTACCTGTCAATGTTGTTGAAGGTAACTGAGAACAACTGCAATTCAGTGGATTTCACAAGTTGCTCTGCAAGGAGCTGAAAATGAGGAAATTTAATAAGCAACAAAGTCTCAGTTCACTTCTAACATTAGAGCCAGTCTGGTCAGGTTGTTAAGGCAACAGGCTAGAAACCAGGAGGCTGTGACTTCTAGTCCCGCCTTAGGTATGAAAGCTGCTGGGTGACCTTGGGCCAGTCACTCTCTCTCAGCCCAACTTACCTCACAGGGTGGTTGCTGTGGGGAAAATAGGAGGAGGAAGGAGTATTAGGTATGTTCGCTGCCTTCAGTTATTTATAAAAAATAATAAAGGCATGATAAAAATAAAAAAAAACATGGCAGGTTTGCCTTGAAATTTTACATGAGAGAAAAAATTGACAAGGAAAAGCTTTGTTTTGCAAACAAGAGACAAATAAAAGGCATTCTAATCAATCATTTGAACATAATGCAAGTAATTTAGTCTATGAAACTAAATCAGCTAGTTGATGAGAGTTGCACTGTATAAAATGAAGGAAACCAACTGTATTTTTAAAAAAGCCCATGATTTTCTCTCTTATAATAAAACTATCTCCCTCCAATTTACTTGACGCTTTTTTTAAGAGGCTAATGCAGGGGTAGGCAATTTAATGCCCCTCCCTCCCCCCAGTGTTATGAACTCTAGTTCTTAATATTTCTTGCCACTGTACATGCTGGCTATGAGTTGAAATCCAAAATAATTTGAAGGGAGTTGCTTATCCCTGATTTAGTGCTTGACAGAGTATCATGAGTGTGTTAATATATTGTTTTCTACTACAGATTACGGTTACTATGGTAACTAATCATTTTGGCCGGGTGAAGAGGTTGAATTTAATTGTCCCTTTTTCAGATGTTAATTTTTGCACCTGGGGGGAAAGAACTAGCCTGGACTTGTTTTAGTTTCAGCTTCCTTTCTGTATAGGCATGTAGAGAGTCAAGCTGCTCTCACTGAGAGCCTGTAAGAATGCAGAAGTGTTTAAATATGTTTTGCTTTCTGTAAATAAAATTATTTTTATAGAAATGCCTGGTGTGTGACTTTTCTGATCTCTCCTGGGCCAAAGGCTTTCCTAGCAATCTGCCAACAGGTTATGGGCCCAGTAAACAGCCCAGTAAGCCCAGTAAAACCCAGAGAGAATAGAGAGATCAGCTCCACACCTCATGCACGATTTAAAGGCAGATAGCAAAGACCTGTGAAGATTTTCTTTGGAGCCACCTGGAGATTTTCCAGCAACTGCCGGTCTACAGGACAAAGAAGCCAGCTGAGGTGACTTGCAAAAGAAGGAAGAAGCCATGGCTACCTCCCAGCCCTCAGCAATGCCTCTGGAGCACCTATCACAGACCAACTATTTGAATTGGGCCCTGAAGATGGAGATGTATCTTTGCAGAGAGAATCTTTGGCTGCCAATTGGTAACCAAAACCCCCAAAATCCCAGTGCTGAATGGCTTAGACAGGATGAGTGGGCTAGAGCCACCATTATCCTGGGAGTTGAGGACAATCAGCTAGTCCACATGCAAGGTATGCAGTCTGCAAAGCAACTTTGGGACGCTTTAAGAGACTTGTATGTAAAGGCAACAGCAGGGAGTACAGTTACCCTGACAAAAAAGCTGTACAAAGCCTACCTTGCAGAAGGAGATAGCCTTCCTGAGCACCTGCATCATATTCAGCAGCTGTGTGTTGAGTTGCAGGAGAGAGGAATGCAATTTACACCTCTCACAAAATCCTATATCCTCCTTCCCTCACTGAATGAAATGTGGGACACGCTGATTTGTACCCTGGAGGCTATGCCTGAAGCAGACCTCACCCCATTGTATGTTACACAGCGCTTACTCGCTGAATGGGAGAAGAGAGAGGAAAGATCCCCCACATCTCTTCTGGAAAGCTGCAGTACCAGAAAAGAAGGGAAAAGAAGGGAAAAGAAGCTGAGGCCACAGCACTAGTCAGCCAGCGATGTTTCACTTGTGGTTCAGCTGGACATTTGCAGAAAGACTGTGCCTTGAGACCCAAGAGTAGAAAGACAGAGAAGAAGAACACAAGGGCAACACAGAAGAAGGCTCTTCAGACAACCCAAATTGCACAGGTTGCTGAGAAGGGTAATTCTGATGTATGGGTGTTAGATTCTGGGGCCAATTGTCATTTATGTAATTGTAAAAGCTCTTTTGTGTCACTGTCTAAAACTGAAAGACAAAGTGTCTCTTTGGCTGATGGGTCTGTGACCAAAATTATGGGACAAGGTGACTTGTATTTATCCTGCTTGGGAGAAACTGTAAAAGGTGTGTTGTATGTGCCAACTTTACAATCAAACCTTTTATCTGTGGCACAATTGGCTGCAACAGGGTATGTCATAACATTTAAGAAAAATGGTTGTGAGATACATAAACATGAAAAATTGTGTTCTACTGGTATATTAAAAGACTCCTTGTACATTGTGCAAAATGCAAGGAAGCCAAGCTGCAGGTCTGAAGTTGGCAACACGCCATATCATGACCAATGTGTACACCTGATGCACAGGAGATTTGGTCATGCTAATTTCAAGTATATATCACAAATGCCACAGCTGTGTGCTGACCTAAAGATAAAACCCTGTGACAGATACTTAGATTGTGTAGTTTGCAAAACAATGCAAAACACTAAAAGCTCCTGTGAGTAAGCACAGTGACAGAGTTACAACTAGTCCTTTGGAAATTGTACACTCTGACATTATTGGTCCTTTTGCTCCAAGTCTTGGACAAGCAAGGTATGCAATGACCATCATTGATGATTTCTCAAGATACACATTTATCTACATCTTAAAACATAAAGATGAGGCATTTGAGAAATTTAAAGGTTTTGTGACATGGGCAAATGGAAAATTCCCTAGGCCTGTATCTGCACTCCAATGTGATAGGGGAGGAGAGTACCTTTCTCACAAATTTAAAAGCTTCCTAGTGGAAAAGGGGATAGAACAAATTATTTCTAACCCTTACACCCCTCAGCAAAATGGCGTTGCTGAAAGAAAGGGCACAACCTGGCAAAATGTGATGGAATGCATGCTTAAAGATTCACATTTATCTTTTAAGTATTGGGGAGAGGCAATATCTACTGCCTGTTATGTACAAAACAGATTGTATAACTCTGTGATTCAGGACACTCCATTCCATTTGTTTTATGGTGTGAAACCAAAGGTAAACCATCTTAGAGTGTTTGGTAGCACTGCTTGGGTTCATATTCCAAAACAACAGAGAAGGAAAGGAGGCCCTACAACAAAGAAAGCCATCTTTGTTGGCTATGAACAAAGCCAAAGGAGCTACAGGTTCATAATGGGAGAGAAATTGATAATTAGCAAAAGTGCTTCTTTTGCTGAACAAAACTGGGGGAGATTAAACTCTAGCTCTCCGGTTGATCTGACCACAAGAGAACAGCAAGGACTTGGTCATGGTGATCTTTTGCCTGATGAGGACATTAAACCCGAAAAGCAAACTGAAGATCTGTCTGATGAGCCAGATGCTTCTCAGGAAAGTGATAGGAGTCAAAATTTAAGCCCTGTATTACCTCGCAGATCTCAGAGAAGTAATAAAGGTGTTCCTCCATCACGTTTTCAGGCTGAAACAGTAAAGGCTTTTCACATATTCACAGAACCTGAGTCGTTAGAACAAGTGAATGCTTTACCACCTGAGATTGCACAAAATTGACATTCTGCCATGCAACCAGAGTTAGCATCCTTGAAAGAAAATAAAACATGGAAACTGGTAAATCTACCTCCCAATGAAGGCTGTCTAGGTTGTAGGTGGGTTTTCAAACTGAAAAGGGATGCTGATGGCAAAATCCAAAAATATAAAGCAAGGTTGGTTGCAAAAGGGTTCACTCGGAGAAAAAATTAGACTTTGACAAGACTTTTGCACCAGTTACTAAAGGTGAATCAATTAGATTACTGTTAAAAATTGCTGCACTCGAAGGAATGTCAGTTCACCACTATGACATTCAAACTGCATGTCTCTATGGTGATTTAGACGACAGATTATACATGCAGCAACCCCCTGGCTATGAAAAAGGGGAGAATCTAGTCTGTGAACTGCAGAAGTCAATCTACGGGTTAAAACAAGCTGCTAGATCCTGGAACCAAAAATTAGATGAAAAACTGCAGAATTTTGGTTTCGAAAAAGGAAAAGCAGATCCATGTGTATATATGAAGAAAGACAAACAAGGCTGTATGTATCTGCATTTATGTTGATGATTTGCTGCTGTTCACATCAACAGAAAAACAAAGGCTTGATTTTGAAGCCTGCGTGAAAAGCCATTACACGTTAAAAAGCCTTGGAAATATAACAAATAACCTAGGTTTGGAAAAAACACAGGGAGAAGGATGGTAGCTTTCTGTTAAACCAAAGGGGAGATAATGTTAAAATAATGTGAATGGAAAGACATACAGAGTTGTCAAAGAAAATCGGTTGGCATCTTATTCTGTAGTATAAAAAGGGGAGTGTTAATATATTGTCTTCTACTACAGATTAAGGTTACTATGGTAACTAATCATTTTGGCCGGGTGAAGAGGTTGAATTTAATTGTCTCCTTTTCGGATGTTAATTTTTGCACCTGGGGGGAAAGAACTTGCCTGGTGTCATGAGTGAGGATGGCGAGCAGGGGGCTCCCATCCAGGCTGTAAAGTGCATGCATAGTACTGAGGAATTAGGTGGCCATTCAAAGAGACACAGATCAGGCCCGCCTTAGTCTTTGGGGTTTATATGTCTGGATTTTTCCCACGCTTCTTCAGTTTGTTAGGATTCTCTGTTATGTAGCAGTAATAAAACACTAGAGACCTATTCCTTGTCTCATCGTGGTTCCTGGCTGTTAGGACACCTGGACTTGTTTTAGTTTCAGTTTCCTTTCTGTATAGGCATGTAGAGAGTCAAGCTGCTCTTACTGAGAGACTGTAAGAATGCAGAAGCTTTTAAATATGTTTTGCTTTCTGTAAATAAAATTATTTTTCTAGAAATGCCTGGTGTGTGACTTTTCTGATCTCTCCTGGGCCAAAGGCTTTCCTAGCAATCTGCCAACAGAGTGAACCTCCTCATTGTACCATGCACAATGAGATGTAATTTGTAAAAGAAAACATTTATTTAAATTATGCATTTTTAAAATGAGATTTCTTTCCTTCCAGGGAATTTGGCCGTTGGAAGGTAAACAACTTAGCTGTTGAGAGAAAGAATTTTCTTGGATCCCCATTGCCTCTTGCCCCTGAATTTTTCCGAAATGTAAGGCTACTAGGACGTAGGCCGACTCTTCAGCAGATCACCGAAAACCTTATCAAGAAGTATGGGACCCACTTCCTGCTGTCAGCTACCCTGGGAGGTAAGATCACCTTCATTAAACTAGTTAAGCATTCAGCTCGGGTACTGAAACTTTACTAGAACCATACAGATCATGCCCGTTATCTTCAGCCTCGTTATCCAGAGTTTTGCCAATCTGCAGTTAGTAAATATACACCAGGCCTCTTTATCTGCAGTAAAGTTTTTTGTATATCCATAGTTTCAGGTGTGTGCTTCTAACTGATTATCTTCTGGGATTCTGGATTATAACTTCCCAATTCCCATAGACTCAACCTCTCATTATGGGTGTAATCTGAATTCTAGGTTGAAAATCCCTGCAAATAAGGGGGGTGGGGGTGAATTCATTGTTTAAAAAAACAGACATCAAAACTCGGATAGGGGATTATAACCTCTTACGATTTTGTTGAAGTAATTTCCATAATTTCCATTTTAAATAAAAATATGATAAGGAGGAGGTTTCGGTTTGGGGCGGGGAGGAGTTGTTGGTAGGATTGGAAATTGCAAACCAGAGCAAATGCAAAAGATACATAAACTATGCTTACAAAACGTCAACTACATGCACAGTTACATGAGAGTAAATCTTGTCAAACTTATTAGTATTGACCTATAAATCCTATTTTTTTAACTCAGCAGAATTCTGACAATGAAAAGGAGGAGGTGGGGGAGGTGGGGGGGGGGAGAAGAAAGAGAAACCAGTGTTCCTTGGGATAGTCCTGTATTGTCATTGCATATCAGGTCATAGAGAGAGCATTTCTCTATCTTCTGGGAGCCAAATATAAACTTGTTTTCACACTGATTATTTTGATGTGTTCTAATCTGTTTTCTAACTTGGGTTGGGCATAAAATGATTGATGGATGCTTTGTCTAGAGGAGGGTGAAGCAATATCACCCTGCTAACTTCCCTGGAGGTATCTTTTTTTTTTTCTTTTTCATACCAGTTATGGTATCCGAGGTTAGCTTTTGAGATGCTGTGCTCCATTTCCCCCCCCATTTACATCATTTTTTTTTTCCATTTCAGAAAGTTGTGCTGGAAAGGTTACCATACCAGCAATGCTCTGATGAGCTGCGGAATCTATTTCTCTTCTTGATTTATATGACATTGCTGAATGGGGTCATTTGAGGATGTGATAAATGATGTTATCACTTTGCTTATGACACTCAGCATCACTATCCCTTCTTGTGAAGTTCACTGGAATCATGGAAATGTTGTACCAGCAGCTGAAATCATTACAGCTTGGATGTGAGCTATTAAAATGAACTCACTCTGGACAAAGCAGAGAGACTCTTAGGGAGTTAACATAGATTTGAAGCTTCCTCTGGACACAATTTATTTTTCAGTAAGGAACTGCATTTGCAGCTCAGGAACACAGGATACCATCTATTTTGGAGGGTGGGATATCTTCTATTTTTCAGTAATCAAGAGTTGATAGAGCTTTGAAAAAAGTTGCAGGAATTGTGCAGCAGGATTGGTGCTCAGAATTGTTCTTGTAGGCAGCTATCCCCCTCAGAGTGACAATGGAAACAAACAAACATGTTATCCTTTGGTGAGCAATTATATTAAAGATAATTACTGGGATTGTGTAGCCTTCTGCTGGGCCATCTTTGGCAAACAACCTTGAGTAGCAGTCATCTTTGATTCATTTTTTTGCAAGCAAAGGCTCAGCTTCATGTTGAGAAAGTGACAATCCCTCCTTCCTGTTTTGGAAGGGACACGCATTTCACTGTAGTATTGATTTTATAGAGGTTCTTTCTAGATATACTGTAGCTTCCTTTTGTCATTTAAGATAACAACATTTTAAGCTTCATCAAAACTTTTTTGAAGAAAAGTACCCAATGGCTCAAAAGTGAAAGCATGCCACCTATATTTATGTGCTTTAGAGTGTGTGTGCCCAGCATGCCATGATCGACAGTTCAACATTTATAAAATGCTGATAAAAATATGGTACATTTTTTCAGCTTCAGGCTAAGAATAAGTTGTGTCAGAAACTGCCCATTTTGAAGTGCTATATACAACTAGTCTCTGACCAAAATTTTCTGTCCAATGAAGTTTGTTGCTCTCAGAGTTTTATTAAACTGTTTGGCTCAAACTAGGCTATTGGAAGAGGAGGCATTTATTTCAGAATATATCAGGAACTCTCCTGCATGATTCAAAATCATGCTAAAGTCATTCTTTCTTTCCTCAAGAAATATGGTAATGCATGTCTGTGCATTTCTTGAGGAAACATTTTAATGCAAGAAACATGCTGATGCAATGTCTTGTCCTATTTTCTCCTGCTCCTGTTCTTGCCCTCCACTTGTCCTTGTTATCTGCCAAAGGCCTTGTTTGTTTATTTTCCTATCTTGGATTTTCCCACTGAAACAAAGTTATTCCAGAGCATTGTAGAGGGTATCACCATTTTACTGTTTTTGTGGACTACCTTGAAGAATGACTGAACATCTGAGTGGGCAAAGCCATGATGAAAACTGGAAGACTCTTTTTACCAAGTTACAAGTTACAAGATATATATATATATATATATTTAAAGAGGGGAGTTAATTTTATTTTTAATTAAAAATAGAGTCTAGATAAGAGGGGAAAGTACATCAAGGATATTATGCCCTAGCAATTACCCAAGAACTGCTTATAACGACCTTGGGCCTAAAATAAAAACACTTCCATGTTACAAAATGCAGTGTTTTAATAAATTGTTTTCTACCTACTCCTCAGGATATTTAAACTTCTGTTATGATCACATGAGGGTCCTCTCAGAAGGTCGACTTGTCATGTGAATATTGAAAGAAAAATTCAATATTCACCTAACTCAATTCTAGGGTTCCTTTACCCTGTCGTTGGTGTCTGATATGCCTTTAGTATTTGCAGACACTTACACTTAATAAATATTAATCAAGATGTGCATTTCTCAATGGTAGGTATGTTAAAGAGGAGAATTGGGAAGTTGGTATCTCGTAAATATCAAATGTGAAAGGGAAGATTGCATTCAATAGTACCTGACAATTGGAAGACTTATCAAAAAGGCATAAGAATACAAAATCCATATGTGGCTGTCAGGCAAAGAATCTGCACTTATGTAGACATTCATCTAAAACATATAAAAATAAAAACCATTTCATACACACACACACACACACACACACACACAATCTCTATACTGCCTCAGTCTTGCAGCTATGGACAGTGAGATATTGGAGTTCTTAGAAATGCATGTTTATATATGCAATACATTTATCCTATACAGGTGGTCCTCAGGTTATGCCCACTCATTCAGCAACTGTTCAAAGTCACAGTGGCACTGAATGAGGGGGACTTACGATTGGTCCTCAGAGTTCTGGCTGTCATGGTGTCCCTGCAGTCTCATGATTGTGATCTTGGTGCTTGGTGCTTGGCTTGGGATTACAATGTTACAGCGAGCCATGGTCATGTGATCATGATTTTCAAAGTTCCCTGCCAGCTTCCAACAAGCAAAATCAATGGGTAAGCTGGCAGGAGGTCGCAAGCTGCTCCCACCACTTTTTTGCCCACCCATGTTCTATAGCACCTGCCCATGGCACCCCTTCAGCGCCCGCACACCTGCCCACATTCCATAGCACCTGCCCACTGGTAGCTCTCACCCACAGCTCTCACCTACCAGCCTGCTTGTCTGGGACTCCTGTCTCTTCCCACTTAAAAACCCATGTGGTCCTGGGATTATGATGGCAACCGGACTGCGAGATTACCATCACTAAGTGATGCAGTCAAGTGATGCCATGCTTTACGACCACATCACTTAGCAATGGAAATTCTGGTCCCAATTGCCATCATAACCTGTGGACTATTTGTAATCCTTTGCCCATTTGCTTGATAGTAACTCCCATATAATTCAGTGGATCTTCTGAACTGAGCTTTAAAATGAAGTGATGACTTTGGTATCATTATGTATGTACTTGTATGTGTATATCTATACATGGGTTTGTGTATGTCTGTGTGTGTGCATGTATGTAAGGGAAGGGTGTGTGTGTGTATACACCCACACACGCATCCACGTGTGCATGCACTCACCATTGTGGCATGTAGTTGCCACAATGAAGAAATAGTTGTTTTTTATTTTTATTTTTTCATTTTAGCAAAATTAACCCCCAGATGACACAATTGAATGAAGTGAGGAATGAGAAGGTTTTAAAGTGACATGCTTCAGAAGTTACAGTAGCTGGTGTTTACCATCTAGAGATGAAATGATTTACAAATTATTCACAGAAAAATTTGATAGCAAAAATGTATTACTTTTATGCTTTTTTTTTTCCTTCAAGAGAATGGTGGGCAGCATACATACTGTTCTGTTCCCATATAATCCTCCATTCAGTTCATTACAAGATCCAGACTCCTTCAGGAATAGCAAGATTGTACCAGAAGTTAATCCTGGGATTTGGGCTTTTCTCTATATATTCTCAAATAAATGATATTTTGTGTGTGTGTGTGTGTGTGTGCGTGCGTGCATGTGTGCGCATCAAATATTCTTGAAATATTCCATTGGCATTTGGCCTCAAGGGGCAGCAATATTTGATATCCAATATGCAACTATATATAGCAGTTCACTGGAATTTACAATACTTGAAAATCAAAATTAAAATAGTAAAAGCATTCCCATAATTGGAATCCACATCAATAAGATTTGAGAGACATGAGTGGGAGTTAATTACAGTGAAGAGCTGTGTCTTTTGTATGAATCAGGTGTTGTCTCGCATCATTTCTCTGTGGGCTTATTATAGGTGAGACAATCCCGCCCCAAATGCAGACAGTGTATGCCTGGCGCTCTGCCTTTTTAAAGATTTGATTTAAAAGACAAAATAGTTTCCCCCCAGAAATGTTTCTCTTTCCTCCAAGAGGTTTCTCTTTCCTCCAACCTACATTTTCAATGCCTTGTCAGTAAGAAAGGAGAAAGCCACTGTTGCATTTTGTGTTCTTTAGTAGAGCTGCCAAACATTGGTATTCACAGGCGAGAAAGCCAGCTTGGCAAATAGATGTGCTCTAGTTAGATTTGCCTCTGCCACTTCTGTAGCCCTTGGACAACCAAGGGAATTCTCAAATGTTCCCAGGATCTCTGTATAAAGGAGCACTGAAGAAGGTTGCCCAGGGAAACAGAAAAGTTTTTGCTTTGTTTTGTTTTGTTTTTAAAGCTACTTTGAGAAAATACAGCTAGTGACATTAAAGGCCATTCTTTTCTCATTTGGATATGGTGGTTTCTCATGACTAATATTTTTGTTAAAAGTTGTTACAGTTGAAATGTAATATTTTTAAGTAAACAAGTCAACAAGCTTCGTACTGCAAGTAAAACAAAGAGGTATGCCTTTAAAATATAGATCATACTGGGCAAATATTACATCTGGCCTAGGAATATTTTAGTTCTCAGTAAAAAGGACATGTTGTATCTAGTATCTAGTATGCATATGTATGTGTATGTGTATATATATATGTTCAATCATGTCCA
The DNA here is from genome assembly GCF_035149785.1 of Candoia aspera. NCBI lineage: Eukaryota > Metazoa > Chordata > Lepidosauria > Squamata > Candoiidae > Candoia > Candoia aspera. Next base: position 98,622,222 of record NC_086155.1, read on the forward strand.
ATTTTTGGAGGCTGCCTGGACAAGTCCTTGCATTTTTCTTGGCAAGGTTTTTCAGAAGTGGTTTGCCATTGCCTGCTTCCTGGGGCTGAGAGAAAGTGACTGGCCAAGGGCACCCAGCTGGCTTTGTGCCTAAGGCAGGACTAGAGCTCATGTTCTCCCAGTTTCTAGACTGATGCCTTAACCACTACGCCAAATTGGCTCTCATATGCTGTATGCTATATACTATTCTCTATCTATCTATCTATCTATCTATCTATCTATCTATCTATCTATCTATCTATCTATCTATCTAATTTATTGTATGTTACCATGTTCATAAGCATAAAATGCTACTGTTAGTCCTGTTAATAATTATGAGAAACAATTTATAAAATTTGGGAAGTAACCTTCTAAAATATCATGTCACTGTCACATATATTATGATTTTTTCTTCTATCTATATTATTAATTTTTGTTCTATCATATGTAAATTATTTTTAAATAAGAAAAATCTGAGTCTGTTTTCAAATATAGTGCAACATACACTTTTGACCCAGCTATTCTTAATAGCAACTTACCCTTTCCCTAATAAACACTGCTATTAAACTTCTCCAATAGATAGATAAGATAGATAGACAGACAGACAAAGATTTCACAAATGTATACTTTTTGTATGCAGCATTCCTAAATAATTGCTGCTCTGCATGAGATTTTGACTCAAAAAAGAATACCACCCATAAGTGCAACTGTGGATTAGACAGAGCCTGCCCTGGCAGATTATGCCAATTGGCTCTAAAATAAATCCACAACTTTTCTTCTGCTTTAACGTATAGTTTAGCCAATAAATTCTAATATCTACTAAAAGGTTCCTATCCAGACCTCTGTTATTTTATGAAAGATTAAAGGTGTCAGTTATACAAAATAATTGCAAATCATAGTTCATAGTATTTCCTGTCTAATAATGGACTTGATTATCTCAGTAAAATTCTCTCAGTTGAATTTTTGTAATGGAATAAAATAGCAACATGCAACTACAATACAGTTAATGTTGAAATGGAGGGAGAAATGTTTTTGTGTTTTTCAGAAGAGCATCCACTGGGAGGGAGTTAAAATCTGCAAGATTGCAATCCAGACCCTGGCTCTTCTGTACATGCATGCGATATTGATGCATGTACACAAGAGGCAAGGCTTGGATTACAGCACTGCATCCACCATCTTGAAGATTTTGACCCCCCCAGAACATACTGCTGGTAGGGTAGTTATGCTTTCATAATTATGGCCAATCTATTTTGCCAGCAGCTTCCCCAAGATAGACTATTACCTTCTTTCCAATTTATGTTCCTTGTATCACTAATAAGTTGACAAAATGGGAAGATGGGCTTTAAAAATATGTCTACATAAAGCAAAACAGAAAACAGAAAACAGCTCCAAATGTTTCATCATCATCTATTATTATGCATAAAATAAATATAAGCTCCCAAACCATATTTATGAATATTTAGCTAAAGCTGTTAGATTATCATTGTAATGCCTCCAATATGGGACTGTATAATTTGCATTTCTATTGAACTAATTCCTATAGCTGTTCCTAAAATCCTTGTGGATTTAATTCAGTATTGCAACCTGCCATTTCCTAACTCTTGTTCAGCTCTTTCTGAAGTGCTACAGCAAGATAATGTATTTATGTTAATTCTTTAAAATAAAATAAAAATGAATAGAGCAGTGTTCTTATTCTACAAGCATCTTTGAGAGGTGGAGGACAAAAAATCCACAGGATGAGTTTCAATCGAAAACATAAATATTAAAATGTGGTGTGTGTGTGTGTGTGTGTAATATTGCATGCAAATAAATGAATACGGGCAAAGGCTAGTTACTTGGGAAGAAGTTCCATGAGACTTACTTCTGGATAAATATGTATCCAGGACACATGATTGCAATTCCTATGCTGATCAAAGAAATCAGGGGGTGGGGGGGAGCATTACAAACCACAGTTCTAGTTTCTGTCTGCTCACATCATAATTATATGATATGACATCATGTCATTTTGTTATGCCTTTTCCTTCTCTCAAGGTAGGAATCAGGTAGTCATGCAGGCTCAGGTGTGGGGCCAACAGATAGTATAACATCAAAGCACATATTCTTACACATTGAAGACAGATGTGTCTGATAACTTCAACATCTGTCCAGAAATGTGAAAAAAAAAAATACTGTGTCAATGAAGAATTCACAATGTTTTAGCCCCACTAGGTAGACCAGACCATACAATCAATTTCATAGGAAGACTACACCTATGCTTTATTAGGATATGCTATAATAACAGAACTTGCATATTTCTGTCAAGGTCACCTCCCTTATTCTCTACACATTGCTAACATAAACTTTATACCTGTGAAGAAGCAATCCTAACTGAAGGGTAGCTTGCACAATTCAAAACTAATGAGAACATCAGAAAATATTCTCCACAGGTTGGTCTGCAATATGAGTGGCAGTCCTTCCAGTGATGAACTTCTGTCCTCAACAACATCACTCCTAGAATAGGATCATCCATCTGGACAGTCTGCTAATCCCATCAACCAATTATTGTATTACATGGGGATCTCTTTTCCCTGTGAGTGAGACTAATAATAATTATTATTATTACACACACACACACGTGCATGCGCTCACACACATACACTTCAGTTTTGCTTGAGGCGAGTGAAACAAAATGTTCTAGAATTGTTATAAATACTGCTTCTTATAAGATCAATCAAGCCTGATATAAGGCAAAGTAATTTTTTCAGCCCTTTTGCTATTCACTGTGATCCTGCCTTCCTTTCCTCTCCCAACTTGAATAGCTTTCTGAATCACAAATGTACATTTGCCATTGTAATTCAAACCTTAATTTGCAGGAATGATTCCACAATTTTACATTAGATTCTACATTAATTTCTGTATTGATTTTAATATAAATTTCTTATGGATTTATGATTCAATCTTTACTTTGTTTCTCTCATACACAGCATAGATGGGGAGTATAGAAATGAAACTATTAATATTTAAAGTTAGTTAGACTGAACCAATAGGTTATTCTGGCTTGTTATTGATCCTGTTAGGCTTTAGATAAGAGCAATTCCCAACATTATTTTTAGAATCTTATTAACTGAAGATATTAGGGACAGAATCTGTGACAAGTGGGAATGAATATGTCAACAGGTTCATTTCATATCTGCATCAGATTGTGGCACAAAGCAAAACAACTGCCACCAAGCAAATCATCCTAACGTATACGAATAAATGTTTTTAGTGCACATTTTTACCACATACTATATGCTCATTTTTGTAATGGATATTCTATAATAGAAAGCAATCGATGCATTACTTAATATACACATTTTGTGTATACCTTCTTTGAATACTTCCTTTTTGTATGCATTTTGATGAATAGTAGCATCAAAGTTGGGATGCGGTGGCGCTGCGGGTTAAACCGCTGAGCTGCCGATCGGAAGGTCGGCGGTTCGAAACCGCGTGACGGGGTGAGCTCCCGTTGCTTGTCCCAGCTCCTGCTCACCTAGCAGTTCGAAAACATGCAAATGTGAGTAGATCAATAGGTACTGCTTCGGCGGGAAGGTAACGGCGTTCCGTGTCGTCATGCTGGCCACATGACCCGGAAGTGTCCTATGGACAACGCCGGCTCTAAGGCTTAGAAACGGAGATGAGCACCGCCCCTTAGAGTCGGATTCGACTGGACTTTACGTCAAGGGAAACCTTTACCTTTACCTAGCATCAAAGTTAGTGAAATGTAGTGAACATTACAGAAAAGTGTGAATTTCAAAGGACAATTGCCTTTTGGCTTGTTCAGAATGCAAACCAATCTGTCCTCTTACCCCTACCTAGATATGTCTGGTTCCAGAGTTCCTACCCTCTAGCCATTTCCTTGCAAATGAGATGCATAGGATTAATGCTAGTTATGTCATAAAACAAAAACGAAATCATTCTCTAAACTTCTTTGACTCTTTTGTGATATTGCTTGCACAGGAGAAGAGTCTCTCACAATTTTTGTGGACAAGCGGAAGCTGAGTAAGAGATCAGAAACAAGTGATCCCAGCATCAACAGTACCACAGTGACTCTGGAAACACTACACCAACTGGCGGCCTCTTACTTTATTGACAGGGACAGCACCCTGAGAAGACTTCACCATATTCAGATTGCTTCCACTGCCATAAAGGTATGAAAACATTCTGTGACACTTCATTGCAAAACCTGCATTATTATTATTATTATTATTATTATTATTATATACACACACACACACACACATACAGTGTGTGTATGTGTGTGTGTGTGCGTGCATATATATGTATGTAGGTATGTATGTATGCCTTGTCCATGTTGTGGAGAATGACAGGGCTAAGTTCCTGTGGGACTTCCAGAACCAGACAGACAGGCAGGAGGCAGGTACTGGCCAATCAACCAGGCATTGTGGTAGTAGACAAGAACCAGAAGGCAGAGGTGGTGATAGATGTAGCAGTGCCAAGTAATAGCAACATCAGGAGGAAGGAGTATGAGAAGCTGGAGAAGTATCAGGCCCTGAAGGTGGAACTAGAAAGGATGTGGAAAGTGAAGGCCAAAGTGGTCCCAGTGGTGGTAGGGGCACTTGGGGCTGTGACCCCAGGCTGGGAGACTGGCTCCAACAGATCTCAGGAATAACATCAGAGCTCTCTGTCCAGAAGTGTGCAGTGCTGGGAACAGCTAAGATACTGCACAGAACCCTCAAACTCCCAGGCCTCTGGTAGAGGGCCTGAGGTTGAAGAAGACGCATATCACCCATATGGATGAGAAGGGAATTTTTTATGTATATATTTTCTAACACAACTCAATTACAAGTTAATAATTATTGTTCGCAGGTAAAGATTTTGTAACCAAGACCTAAAGAGACGGGTGCACATCAATATGCACATTGCATAATTATAGCTCTTCTTACTACAGCTCTTCAGTGTGATAAAAACTATTGGGCTGCATTGGGAGAACAAAGGTTTCAGATATTTTGAAACTTTTGTTTCACAGAAGTCCTTTGGATCTGGCATCCACTGTCATGGGCAAGGTCACTTCATGAACCCTAGACAGTGTCCTACATCCACAGAAGTGGTAAATGTACTGTATATCTGAGCCATATCACAATACTATATAGGCAAGGTCTTACACAAACAGGGCCGCAGTTAGGGTCTGTGTCACCTGGGGCAAACCTGGATTCCATGCACATTTTGGCACCCCCCCCCATTGCTCATTTTGCCGCCACCCCCCAACATGGTACCTGGGACACATGCCCTGGTTGCCCCCCCCCCCAGTTGCGGCCCTGTGCACAAATTACCCCCTTGCTACAGAACATTCCCTACATATAGGGCATGAACCCCTTTTCCTATGTGGAGATGTGAATTTGGAGGTGGTAGTGGTAGTGGTTCAGTCAATATATTATTTTACTAACTATCTGACTGAGAAGTTGATCTGAGGTAGATTCATTTTCAGTAAAAATCTCTATCTGTGGAACACAGTGGCTTCCTGTGCATCTCTTTTAGCTTTTCATTTATAGTTTATGGCCTACTCATATACTGTTTTCTATCATTAGTGCAAACTAAAAGAGGATTTTTAGAATGAAAAGAACATGAGTTAGTGAAATGGGAGTAAGGAGGGAATGCAGTGCTATCTGTTCCACAACAATGGTACGATTTTACACCTGCTTTTCATTTAACAGTCTCTTATTTGTTTAATGGGTGAAATAGTATTGCTTGTCCCCAACTTGTTGGAAATACATACAATTTCTGTGCATCTGTAAATCTGAAATCTGGTAGGTATGTTGTCTGTACCAAAATACATAAGAATTTAAAATCAGAAACTGATTGTTAAATTGATCAAGCACATTGATATGGGGTTGAGCTTAGGTGTCAGACTTATTGACATAAGATCTTTTGATGAAGCTTGCAAAATAAATTCAATGGTTGGTTTCACATGTCATGTTCAGAGGCAAAATATATTTTTCATACAGTCTAGGTGGGTTTCCCCCGCCTTATTTTCTGTTACTAGTAGACAAACAATCTGTTTCAAAGTTGAGTATGCATTTACAGATAATGGCTACTCTGAAATGGCTTGGCTATAATAGCAAATCTTGTTCTAAATGAAGCACTTCTTTGTTTTCTGTGTTTTATTTTTATCATTTACTCTTATTAATATTTAATAATTTACAGTCCATTTTTGCATTTAAGTTTTTGCAAGTGTCTAATTTATGTCATCCTTTGCTATCTAATGGTAAACTATCAAGAATTTGTCATACTCTGTTACTTCTTTCTTATGACCGCTTGCCATGTATAAACATATATATATAGACCTGTGAACACATGAGCCTAAGTCCCTTGTTTACTAAATAACTGAGAAATTCTTCCTTAAAAAAGACCTGAGTTGATAGAGATATTCTGTTGTTGAGATTCATTTATGGGTATGAGAGATTCATTAAAGCCCACTTGCAGTCAGGTGATGAAATGACAACTGTGAAACTAGAAACAATTTTTCATGTGTAGGTATTGGTAATTTAGAGCTATGGAATAGAATAGAAACTGTTTCTAACAGACTACATAACAAAGTGGAACAGCTTTAACACAATGTGATGCAGCCATGAAGACATTACAGCGATTGCCTGAATATCAAGGAACATTTGGCCAGATGACCAATCACAAATCCATCCTGATTCCAGCTACAGTTCACAGACTCAGAAGTAGCCAGATTGCACAGAGGATGACTCATATATTCAACACTTTTTTGTAATCTTTAGTGCCATTTCAAGATTCAATTCTTCTGCAGAGTGATGTTGCCAAAGCTCATCATTAAATGCATTTTATTGATTCATAATGTTTTGTTGACATTCAAAGCAAAACCAATTTCTTTCCAAATTTCTTCTTTTTTTTTTCAGAATAGTGTGTATAACTACACTATTTATGCTTCATATCCAATATATAATACAAAGCAATGTCCAATTGTCTTCACTGACAAACATTCTACAGTGCATTAAATCAATTTGCACCACAGTCTTTGTAGGTTTGGATCTAGACCTAGTTATCTACATTTAGTTTGTGCTAGAATTAACAGAATTATTATATTATAAAACTGCAGTCGTTTGCTTGAGAGCAAAATAGGTTTAAAAAGCCCACTCAGGTTCTGTCGTTTCCAACATGCTGCATCCCTCCTGTACCTCACCCCTATAACAAGAAAAGAAATAACAACATATGTTTATATGTTCCCATGCATGTCTATTTTTGTACTATTTTAAAAACTGTAGAAATTATAATTACAGTATTATAACAGCAACAGCAAATAAACAGATAATGCTAATAGCCACCATTTCTCCCAGAATCACCATGCAGTGTAAATGGCAATTCTTCTTTCAACCCATAAGGCATATCAGGTTGAGAGACAGCATCTGAATTAGCAAATTGAGTCAGATTTCTCTTTTCTACAGCCATAACCTCAGTTGCTGTTCATACTGATAGCAAGATGCTCAGTATTTCTATGAAATATGTCTGAATGTTATTTCTAACAATGTAAAACCCTATAATAATGCTTACTCCTGGAAACAAGGCTATACATTTATAGCCAACACAAAGATGCCAGATAGAAATGCAGTCGCCTCTGTATCTCCAAAGTATCATGAGATACTAGCTGTCTTGGTGCATTCCTAGTAGTGAACAGCCTTTCCACTACATAATTGTGTCATATGGAAAAAAGTAAAGAAATCTTAGACAACTGAATTTAGTCTATGTTTCAGGAAATTTTAGGATCCCACTGAGATTAAGGATAACTGATTGAGAAGCTCAGAAAAGCCAGCCAGGATACCTTTAAACAACAGCTTGTTGGTTGCTATTTATTTATCCCTGCAGTTCACAGATGCTCAGAAATTATCACTGTCTCCTACAGTGTACTCTTCAGTCTGCATGAGGTAATGGCAAGGATCATAAGCATGGCCCATGTGATATCCAAAATACTCTCCTCAGGAACTGTCATGAGTACTGATGGCGAGCAGGAGGGGGTCTCTATCCAGGGTGGGGGGGAAACGCATGCTTAGTACTGAGGAATTAAGCAGCCATTCAAAGAGACACAGATCAGACCCGCCTTAACTTTTGGGGTTTATCTGTCTGGGTTTTCCCATGCTTCTTCAGTTTGTTAGGATTCTGTCTTATGTAGCAGTAATAAACACTAGAGACCTACTCCTCGTCTCAGCATGATTCCTGTCTGTTAGGACAGGAACTGTGTAGGAATTACATGGTAGATGAACAAAGTCATCTCAGTAAATGACTAATTGTGGAAAGGTTTCCTTGAAGATAGAACGTTTGAGGACCTCTCACTCATATTTGATTTAAGAACACAGATTGCCCCTCATACCATCACTAGGAATTCTTATACTTGTTGTCAAGGTCAGACTCCTAGTCTGGAAGTACACTCCCTTCAGCCCTGAGAAATCATACTTAGAAGCATGGTGAGCTAGAAGTCCAGCACAATTACTGAAGCAGTATAACTATTTTGAAAGGAAGCAACAGCCATGAAAACTTGCACGCTCATGTGTCTAAATGCAATTGGATCACAATAATTCAGTTCTACTACCAGTAGCCTGTTGGTTAATCAGGTTAAAAAAAGAAAAACTAAGCTAAACAAGAATTTAGATAGCTACAAAATGTTTAAGTAAATACTGCACATTTCCCTCACATCACTATCCCTATAAATATATAAAATCCATAATAATTTTGAAAAAGAAATGTGAATGCCTTCTATAAAAAACAAGCACAGAGGAAAAAAGGAAAAAAAAATGGATTAAAAAAGAGAAAGAAATCACCAGTTACATCATAAATACAACTACTCAAATGCCTGCGGTACCACAAGAGTTCCCATAGCTATCATGCTTGCAAAAATGAAGTCTGGAATAATTTATCATTATTTTAATACCTCAGTTTTACTGAAAAAATTCAAGTACCTTCTTTTATTTTCTCTCTTGATTCAACCCATCCTACTGAGATCATGGAAGCGATGTGATACCAAATAAAACACAAAATTACCTTAATGTAACAGTGATGGGAAAAATTAACCCAAAGTCCATACTGAGGAAATACTATTACATGCAATTTTAATTTGCTGTGATCTTACTCCAAAGCAGGACAGAGTGATCAAGGATCCACAGAGACTGGATCTGCAATCCAGACATAAGTCCAAGCCCACATTTAATGTAACACAGTAGTATTAAAAGATAAATTATTCATAGTATTCTGTGTATTACTGATATGCTTGCACAATCATATGACCAACATGACCCATCTTTGTGCAGCTGTGTGTAGCTACTTCAGTGGCGTTCCTATTTGGAGAGCTCCACATCTTTACACTTCTGGCAGCCTCCTTTGAATTTTCACAGCTGGGAGAGGTCTTGTTATCTTGTTGGCAGTTGGGGAGTCTACTTTTCCTGTGCAACTTGTGAGGAACTTGTCTCTTGTTCTGGGAAAACTGTCTTTGTTATTGTTATCCGAGATAAACTCTTTTGTGACAAAATATCTTTTTGTTGTGACAGCATTGTCCTTGTTTACATTTTTTTAATGCATTCTCATAACATGCTGAGAAGCTTACTTGTGAACTTTCCTTGTAATCAGTCTCGGCAACCATCAGAGGCCATTTTCTTGTTGACAACCAATATTATAACCTTCAAGTTTTGTTGACTCTCTTTATCTGCCTGTGCTGATTATCTTGTCCAGTGACCCAGTCTTGCTCTTGTGATGTACATCTGCTGTTTTCTGTCATCTTACTTGCCTTGTTTTAGGCATTTAAAATCTATTCACACATTAAAATAGCTACATGCCAATCATCTTCTGCTATAAATAATGGATCAATAAAGTTCTTCATCATGCCTGCGTACAGCCATGTTTGGAACATTCTACAATTTAGAGAATTTTTTTTCACAAGAATCCCACATTTTCCCCACATAAATAGTTCTGGCTGCTTCAGAATCTCTTTAATTAGTTTTTTACCATCACATTGTTAGCTCATTCATCTCTGAGCTGATTGTCCTTCTTTCTTTCTTCCTCCTCCCCCTCCTCCCCTCCCCCTCCCCTCCCCTCCCCCTTCCCTTCCCATTCTTCTTCTTCTTCTTCTTCTTCTTCTTCTTCTTCTTCTTCTTCTTCTTCTTCTTCTTCTTCTTCTTCTTCTCCTTCTCCTTCTCCTTCTCCTTCTCCTTCTCCTTCTCCTCCTTCAATTTTCCTTAATTTTTAATTTTTTCTCTTGATCTTATTTGAAAGCTCCTTCAATATATTGTCAGAAGACCTTCCGTGCTATTACAGCATCCAGCTCTTGGTTGTATTGCCTTCATGGCCCCGTTTCACAAGTTCCAGCATAATGGGAGTAAAATGCCTTCCTCACGTGGGCATAAACTGTATCTTTTTTGCCCAATGATGATTATGCAGTGGGCATTTTAAACACTGACAGATGTTTACTGATCAGGTACATTGCAATTGTTCCTTGTAAGTATAAGGAAGAGTCCCACCCTTCACCATCACGCCTTCTTACCCAACCAGGAAAGCTGGGGATAAACTCAGCAATATCAGCTTTTAATGCTGCTCACCACTTCCACCTTCCTTCTTCCATTCCCCCAGCCAGAGATGTAGGGACAAAGCTAAATGTCCTCTTCTTTCTGTTAATGAAAGAAATCATAACGGTAGTTTAAACCCAGTGGCTGATAATCAATTTGCAGATTTAAACTTCTTGGCTGTGGGTTTTAAGAACCCTCCGGCTGGGGATTTTCCATCTTTAACTCTGCATGAGGTTGCACTTCCCCAGAGCTGGTGTGCAATTTGGTGGATCCTCCTGGACTCTCGGCTCCTACTTGTGACAGCCATAACCAGGCTTTTGCACAACTTGTGCACCAGTTGTGCTCATTCCTGGACCAGGAGGCTTTGCTCATAATGATTCATACCTTAATTACCTCCCTTTTGGATTACTCTGATGTGCTGTACATGGAGTTGCCCTTGGAAGCTGCCGCTGCATGCAGCATTCAGAATGCAGCAGCACAGAAAGTTTTTGGTGTTTCTCATTATGGCAATAGAACACTGCTGCTCTGCAAGCTGCACTGGCTCCTAGAAGTCTTCCATGAGCAATTCAAGGTGTTGCTTATCACTTTTAAAGCCCTACAAAGCATAGGGCCAGGCTTCTTGTGGGACTGCCTTCTCCCATTGTTTTGGTTTGTCCCACCAGATCTAGTACAGAGGGCATGCTCCACATCCCTTCTATTAAACAATGTGAACTTGTTGGACCCCAGGGTCAGGCCTTCTCAGTGGCAGCACCTACTCTTTGGAACAGCAGTCACCCAGAAATTCAATTGGCCCCAACCCTGTTAGCCTTTCACAAGGTATTGAAGACCTAGCTGTTTCCCCAGGCATTTGGGTCAAGTGGGTAGCTAGGCTCTACTGTTGTTCATGTGACTTTTCTGAGGGTAAGGTCATTGCTTATACTTGAGTGCTGGAGGTTATATGTTGTGGGTTTCTGTGTTTTAATCCTTATAAGGTCACTTGTATGAGATGGGCAGCTCATCATCATAAATAAAGCCTTTCACAATTCTAGTCAGTGCCCTATACTCCCTGGAACAGCCCAACTTGCTGCAAAGCACAGCTTTATATATATTGGCTTTCTTTTCAGATTCCACTGCCTTATTGTTCCTTGGACCATCCATATAATAGCATTTGTAAGTGTCCCTTTCTCATCCTCAGGACTCTTCTGTCCTCCAAAACATTCTTTTGAGGCAGATCTTGCATTTGAATTTAATCTTGGCATGGCCTGTTGCCCCAAAATCATTACCCTCAGTCCACTAAGCCACCATCTACTGAAGCCACTTGGCCTCAGATTTTGTGCACTGCCATTGACCCTTGATACCTATCCTTCTTTTCACCTAGTTCATCCTCATACTGGTCTCTCTGAATCTTATGATTATGCCTCTGATGTTTCCTTGGTCTAGTTGACTTCTTCAGTTTTGTCATTTCATGCTTTGTTTGGAGACCAGCTATTTTGAAAGGCCTCAGTTCCTACATTGAAACAAATATGTAGGGTGGCATGGCCTTCTTAGGCAATAGAGAACCTGACATACCAGTTAGACCAAGACACTTCTGCTTTTCAGTTTAACTCCAGTGTTTCCAGTCTTGCTGAAGAGAGCAAAAAACTTCAGGGCAAAACCAGCCTGAAGGCTGCTAAATGCTGACCATGTTGAGAATCTTTATGGAATAAAGGAAAATTGATGCTGTTTCTTATTCAAACATTTACTTTCTCATTCCAACATATAATACTGGAGGTGTCAACATCAACATCTCACTGTTAACAGCATTCTGTACTCATGGACAAGGACACTAGAAAATTAGACAGTCTAAGACATGTTACAGTCTCTGGGCTCTAACCCTCTATTGTGGCCTATCAAGTATCTATGGTGAAATAGGTTTGTTTGTTTCTGGTTTTTTTTTTTTTTTTTGGTGGGAGAAAATATCTCTGTTTGCCAGAAGACAAGAAGCAAATAGTTCTGGATTTTGAAACAGAAGCACCCCATTTTGCCAAGCAGGAATGAAGCACATCTCATTATGCAGCTGACTCAGACACAAAAATTATTGCCCTATATCACCATGACTAGCTCTGCTCCACTGAATTGACACTGGAGGCTAAGGCTAGAATTGAGGACTTCTGTTTTTGAGAATGGATTATTTAGCAATAAAATCCATTACATTCTGGACAGGGTTCAAAAGCTCTGTCTAGTAGTGCAAAATTGGGGACTGCAGCAACTCTACTTTGTACTTTGTACCCTTCTATTACTATCCATGATCACAATCATATCTAAACCAAAGTCTACCACCTTCAAATAGAAGAAGATATCTATCTATCTATCTATCTATCTATCTATCTATCTATCTATCTATCTATCTATCTATCTATTTATTAACTATCCTGCCTTTATTATTTTTATAAATAACTCAAGGTGGAAAACATACCTAGTACTCCTTCCTCCTCCTTTTTTCCCCACAACAGCAACCCTGTGAGGTGAGTTGGGCTGAGAGAGTGGGACTGGCCCAAGGTCACCCAGCCGGCTTTCATGCCTAAGGTGGGACTAGAACTCTCAGTCTCCTGGTTTCTAGCCCTTTGCCTTAACTACTAGACCATATCATTTTATTTCCAACTCTTGTCAATATGCTTAGCACAACAGAGCATGCATGCCAGTCTTAAGGCTCAAAATGGCTTCTCTGACCTAGATGTTCCATCATATTGATCATTTGGAGGATGCCTGGCTTGCTTCTAAGCTTGCAAACCTTTTGACTCTATCAATAGTTTCTTAGAGTTACCATATTGAATCAAAGTTCCCTTTCACAACTAAGGGATCTCTAGAGTTATGGCAGGAGATTTATTAGTTCTACATAAAGGGACAATTGTCATCCCTTTGAGATAGGCCAGGTCAGGAAACAGACTCCACCAGTATGACCAGACGAATACCTTATGGATATAGTAAGAGAACCTTGAACTTCTCTCTCAAGCTTTCTCTGTTTCACCAGCTTAATACATGTTTTCCAATTGTTATCTCCCCAAGATCATCTCTGTGACTTTCTATAACAATTGAGAATGATCTTCAGAGGGATTACATCTTCTTTTCTAAGTATTTTACCATTCTTTGGAAGGACAGTGACCTCTGAACTAGGTTAAACCATTTTGTCTGAATATTTTCTGAGGCACTCTTGCTTCAAAAGGAAATTCATTGCTTTCATCTTTCCCCTCTTACAGTAGAGAATGTGGATGATATCTATAGATCCTGAAATCAGGGTCCATGCTTTCACATATCCATAGTATCCTACCATTTCTTCTTCCTTCATTTCATAGAGAATGGATAGATTTATCAGATTCATGTTTTATTATTTGGTTTCTCCTTTGCCCCAAAACCTTTTTCAAAATGTATGGTACCTGTACTTGCTATCCTCTACCTCCTTATCTAAATGAATAGCTCCTTATTGCTTATTCCTGTGCTGTGCTATCTCACCATATAGCTCAAATTCTGCTTTTATGGTACCACAGTCCTCAGGTCATTTATGAGAAGACTTCCCTTCTTTCCTTTCAGGTTATCCAATACATAAGACAATGATACCATCAGAAGAGCCACTTCCCATGGTTGCTACATCTGCATACACTTCAGCTGCTGGTTCCCAAGATCTCTTCCCTAACCAGAACCTGGGCCATATGGCAGCTGCAACTTCAGTTGTTCACATCACATGTTTTGAATGTGATCCGTACAGGCATAGGACTTCCATTCCATTCCATGTGAGGACAAAGTGACTATATCCTTGCTACCCTGCTTAGCTATATCAGAATAGCCACCAACAAATGAAAACTGGGGCAATCCCACTGGGACAAAGTTCAGTCTGTTTGTATCACAAGACCACAGGCAATACCTTTTCCTTTGCAGCAAAGATAAAATAGACCCCCCCCCCCAGATTCTTGACAATGACTTTCTTTTTTTCTTGAAAGGAACCCATATTTTAAATGTTTCCACCCATTCCTCTTGCTGACTAGAGTCCTGGCAAAGATACACAGGGATTTGATCAACTGTTTCTCATCCCTTCTTCTATCCTCAGCAGCCTCTGCTCACCCTGCTGCCCTATCTCACCTGACAGGAATATTTCTGTCTTCTAAGCCAAGCTGTTCTCCATACATCAGAAAGAATTCTTCCTGAATCCCTCCACCTCCTGTTTGGAGAATTTGATCCCACCCGTATATACTGCCTTTGTTTCGGGTTCCAAAAAGCAAATAATTTTCAATTATGTACAGTCCTTCTGAATTCACAGTAATCCTGCACAGATATTCAGAAAAAAGACTCAGCTAAGTGACTGTGTCTTCCATCCATTAAGGATGACTCTGCAGCTTCTTTTCCACTCATAGATATTATGTTAGAAATTATGTTAGAAATATAGAAACTATGTTCTATAATGTTATAAAATATATAAAAATACATTTCTTAGTAGAAACAGTGATACATACTGGCAGCCTTCCATAGCAATTTTTCACATAAAAATTAAAAATACTAAAAAGAACAATTGAAATTGACATAATGTTTTTTTTTAATCCCACCAGGGATAGTAGTATCTAAAGATTAAGCTTTAGATTATTTATGATTAACAGGAATGGAATAAAAGCTTGCCTGAGTTGAATTTTAATGTAAACATACCCAGTACTAGTTCCTGAAACAATATATGACCTGAAGCACAATTATCTTTATATATTCATTCTTTTTTCTGAATTTTGCAATGAAGTTTTCAAGAAAATGGATGCAGACTAAAAGACATGCATTAGATAAAATTGCATGAAAATAAATGTGAATACTGGAGATAAGTGCACATAAAAATTATCTGTGGTAGAAAATAATATTCAAAAAGATAATATATTAGAGGACATTGCTTTGGAAAAAAAGTAGTATGTATCAGGAAAAGTGTTTACAGAATGCATGTATTAGGAGAAAAGTGTACAGGAATGCACTTTTAAAAACTTCATCCATTTAAATGTTTAATGCTTACATCAACTCACATATTAATGGTTTGCTGCCACAATTCAGTAATAAACCACAATTTATATTATAGACAATGCAGAATGTACATAAAGTAGCTGCCATTTAGGAGACAATTCTTGGGGCTGTAAAACGGTTCATGGGGTGCATGTAGTTTACCGTCCATGAGCTACCCATCCACAATATATACTTTGAGGACAAAATTGTGCACTGTGACAGCCCATATCATAAGTGCCAGAGGTTAAGACACACTGTTCCAGTGTTACTCTCTGAGAATAGGCCTAGTGTCACAGCATCTTCTGTCTCAATCTTGAAATGCCATTCCAGGAGGATAACAAAGTTGATGGTCCCAAAAGTGAGAGGCCAAGGAGAACCAAAATGGACACATATACTTTCTCCATCTGATAAAGATACTTTCTTTGCCTATCATAAACCAGGTCTGAACCCAGCTGAACTAAGTTTAGAGACTCAGGTGCCCTCTAAGAAAAACTACAATGTGACAATATATCTCTCAAGGCTTTTGCCCCAAAATGGATTATTGTAACTGGATAATAGTTTTCATAAACTTCAGGTTCCAGCATATAGTCTTTCACTTGTTTCTTTGAAAGTATCTGTAAGGTTGGACAAATGAGAAACTATTTAGGTTATCCGATGTGGGTGGCAGATTACAACATCCTTGTGAAATATGTTGGCTGAACCACTGCAGATTTGACAGGATTGCTATTCTTCTTCTTCTTCTTCTTCTTCTTCTTCTTCTTCTTCTTCTTCTTCTTTCTTCTTCTTCTTCTTCTTCTTCTTCTTCTTCTTCTTCTTCTTCCTCTTCCTCTTCCTCTTCCTCTTCCTCTTCCTCTTCCTCTTCTTCCTCCTCCTCCTCCTCCTCCTCCTCTTCCTCTTCCTCTTCTGCTGCTGCTGCTGCTGCTGCTGCTGCTGCTGCATGTTTTGAAGACATCACAAGAAACATTGCTGATTTTCTAAGGCAACAGGCTAGAAACCAGGAGGCTGTGAGTTCTAGTCCCACTGAAAGCACAAAACCAGATGGGTGACCTTGGGCCAGTCATTCTCTCTCAGCCCTAGGAAAAAGGCAGTGGCAAACCACTTCTGAAATCTTGCCAAGCAAACTGCAGGGACTAATCGAGGTAGTTGCCAGGAGTCAAGACTGACTTGAATACAGACACACACTTAATTTGTAACAATAAGGTATGACTCTACCATTGCAGATAACCAATAAACAAGAAAACATATAAAAACAGTTATAAAACTTGTGTATTTGATTATTTTGCCATCTCTAGACCTTATACTGTATGTTAGTTTTTGTTTTTTTTAATCATGTCTGATTCTTGGTGACTGCCCTGACAAATCCCTTCAGTTTTCTTGGCAAGGGTTTTCAGAAGTGGATTGCCATTGCCTCCTTCCTAGGGCTGAGAGAAAGTGACTGGCCCCAGGTCACCCAGCTGGCTTTGTGCCTAAGGTGGGACTAGAACTCCTGGTCTCCTGTTTTCTACCCTGATGCCTTAACCACTCCACCAAACTGGCTCTCTATGTTAGTCTATTTATGAGGAATTTGCTCAAGCTAAAATTCTATAATTGAAATATGAGATTTGAAGTTATATTGAACTTAATATAAGAAATAAATAAAGGATATTAATGCAAACCTCATAAGTTATATCCTCAGTCACCATGTAATTGGAAGCCCTGAAGCTCTGCAAAGTAAGCTAAATACATTACTTATAAGTAGGTGGCTTTGTGACTAAAAGAATTCCAAATTCTGTATTGATATACTGGTTAAAATTAATCCTGGATTTTGCAGTTGAGGAACATTATATGTTATTTAGCACAGGCAATGAGAGAAACATTGCAAAGGCTGCTGTGGGATTGCTGAGGAATGACTAAATTATTATTTTTAAACAGATTGTGAATTATTGATTCACATTTTCATAACTTCTACAAATTGTTTTATTATTCTTCCTATCCTCTCCTTCTTCTTGCTGAGAAGAATTTCCTTCTCTATTCTTCCTCACATCTCCCTTCAACAAAACTCAGTTATATTAATGACATGTAAACCATAAGAGAATGGAGTCATTATCTGGAAATATTCAAAAAAAATGACATTGTAGGTTTCAAACATTTATCACCAAAAATGAATGTGTTCTTGTCAGAAGAATACAATTTCCTGAATGGCTGATTTGTAGTATGGGCGTATTTTAGCCAAAGTCCATATCCTAAAGTGGAAAAGGATAACTTTGAATAGGTTTTCAGGAGTTTGACATGAAGTGGGTAGGAATCCTATTCATGTAGATATGAACCCATTTCATTCCAATGCTGAACCTTCATAAAACTCTGTGGCAGTGGGAGCATCTTCTGAGTGAAACAGTCAGAACCACCCAGCTTTCCAGTGGGTTTTTATTTTCATTTTATTTAGAAACAGACCGAAAGATGTTCAGCCAAATGTTAAGAGATGATTCAAGCACATTCATTTTTCCTGGCTAACTTTTTTGCATGCTTTAGTAAGTACAAAGCCTTTTTGCATTTTATCCATTTTTTTCCTCTAGGCTTGCATTTGTTCCCAAAGCACTTTAAGCAAACAAATCTTAACACCATATGACTGAAGCCTGATATATGTGTGTTTCTGACATATGTACATTCTTCTCCCCAGTTCCTAATTACTAGTCCTACTCTTATTTACCACTTTAGGTCTAAGGAAAGGTCTTACAAAATTAGTTGGCATTTTATTATCCACTCTCAGAATGAAGAGCTGCTTAGCAACTAGCTGGTGGCAGATAAACTTCTGATCTTTCTTCCATTTATTTTCAATCCAGCCCAAGGATTATCAGCATGCAGGCTGGGGGATTCTCGAAGTTGAAGTTCACACATCTTAAAGTTGCAAAGGTTGAGAAACAGTGATATAGATGAGTGCCCCTATTCCCCTTCAGCATTCTTCTTCCCCAGGTTTTGTCTTTGATGCTTTGGGAAGTCTTCTTCCAGAGTTACCAGGCATCCTAACTAGTGCAAAGTCCAGGTTAGATTTACCAACCAGCCATACTTTGGACAGAAACCACCTTCAATTACCAACAAAGCTATCTAACCCATTTTAGCCCTTAGTTGCTAATCAGAACCTCCATGATTCAGCTTCTTCCCAGAATCCTCTCTGATATTAATATGTCATTCTGGACATTTTTGAAGTTTTCTCCCTTTATTCAATTCTCTCTCTGCCCATTCTCCTCCTATGAGAATCTAGAGTAAGTCCCATTGCCATACCTTATCAGTAAAGCAAAGCACAAACTGTTTTGTTTGGGTGTCTCTATGGATATGTTTAGAGCCAGCAAAAGGCTATGATTGGAAACAGGCTCACCATGCTATGCTGTTTTCAGAGCTCTGCAATGCTACTAAATATGAGTTTTCTCATACAGTCAGTGAAAAAAATATGCTAGCAGATCTGACTTTTGTAAAAACAAACAACAGATGGAAACAAGCCAGACTGCTGAAAAGTGGGGGTCAAACAGTTCCCCAAATGTTTATTCAGAAAGGAAAAAGAAATGGAAGAGAGTTTGAACATTGTTTCTATATATAAGGCTTGTTCTTGAATCACATCAGTTGCTGACATTCTTCATAAGTAGCTGGAACTTTCTTTAATAAATATTATTTATCAGAAATTCTTGGATTTCTTTTGAGCTTGTTCCAGTCCAGCCTGTTAAGTCAACTTGATACTATTGGTGACTTTTCAATAGTTGTGCCATCTTGTTTTGGGGTTAATTATTTGGTGGGGAGAGAAGAGAAGAAGCATTACATTCAATCCAGAGTAATCATGTGATCATTCCAAACATAGTAACTTAAGTGATAGAAAGTTCTTGGTCTGTTCAGTGAGAACCTCCATTTTACCGTTATGTATAGTAAAGGTAAAGGTTTCCCTTGACATTAAGTCCAGTCGTGTCCGACTCTAGGGGGCGGTGCTCATCTCCGTTTCAAAGCCGAAGAGCTGGCGTTTGTCCGTAGACACTTCTGTGGTCATGTGGCCGGCATGACTAAACGGAACGCCATTACCTGCCCGCCGAAGCGGTATCTATTAATCTACTCACATTTGCATGTTTTCGAACTGCTAGGTTGGCAGGAGCTGGGACTAGCAATGGGAGCTCACCCTGTCATGCAGATTCGAACCGCCAACCTTCTGATCGGCAAACCCGGCAGCTCAGTGGTTTATCCCGCAGTGCCACCACGTCCCTCACCGTTATGTATACTTACACAGAAAAACTCCCCTCAGATCTTAAAGTTATGTATCTTGAAAATCCCTTCACTGGTTTCAACAAAATTTGAAACTTCATCCTTTTGTAACTGATTTAGCCTGCAAAGGAAAAAAAAAAGAAGTTACAACTATTTTGTTTCCTAAGTTAAACTTCTTCTTTTTTTTTTCTTCCGCAAATACTGCTCCAGATTAGTGCATTAAATCAGATTGGACTGCTTCAGAAGCAGCCTGGACTAGATTCTTGGGATCAGATTTCAAATAATATTGGGTAGTCTCTGCACATTTGTAGCAGAATGTAACTGAGAATCATTCCTTCTCCGAAGACTTGGTGGGCTTGCTATTGCATAATGCTTTTCATTATTCCCATTAAAATGCTGAACAACTTGTTTTGCTTTTCTAAATTCCCCTCTGAGTGATGATTGGCTTCCTATTTCTTGGCATTGCCATCTGTCAAAAGTAGACCGGCTTGCTCTTTTGCTCTGTGTTATGAGAAAAAAAAAAGTTGGGTATCTTTTCCCATCCCGAGCAATTGATTTTCAGCAGAATGAGCCCATTGATTTTAATAGATTTGGGTGTTCCCTATCCCATTATATAGAATTGTACAGTTCTTGTTACACAATCTGTAAAATGATGTATAAATCTTCCTTTTTTATGGGCAAAGTTAGCTGAACTATGAATGTGATTCAGCTGTCATTGATCTGTTCAGTAACATTTGTTCTCCTGAGTAGAATGCCTCTTGCAACCTAAATAACTAGGAACTTAAAGCACTTTATTTTAAAACCAAGGCATTAATGCTGAAGATTTTTGTTTATCCTTAAACAACTGGAGCTTTCTAAAAGTGTAATAATGCATGTAGAATATGAGATTTTATGTAACCTTTTTGAAACAATCTGATATCTGTTCCGAGAGAGAGAAAGAGAGAATTCAACTCTTTGATTTGTTCTTCCATTCTAAATAATGGCTGGTGATTGTACATTTGCTTCTATGTGATTTTTCCCCTAATTTTTACCTGATTCCCAATTGCCTTTTGCCTTTCTAATACAGTAACAACAGCAAAAACAAGGATGATGATGATGATAATACCAGACTATCAGAGTTTATCAACCCTGCTCAGAAACCAGCTTCATTATGGAACATTTTGCATTGGAGGCCAATTATTGGCTGAGCCCTTCCTTCCAAAACTGTTTATTGAGTAGTCTAATTATAGTGTCTACTCACCACAACTTCCTTTTTCTGTGTATTATGTGAAACAGAAGAACCCTATTTTTATACATCTCTTTATTTCTGCCCTCATTTTCCTTTCTTTTTCTTGATGCATCAAGGCCTATTTCATGCCTTCTGCAGAATTAAGCATGGAGGCACATTCCAGCCAAGTCTTATTCTATAACTAATACAAACATATGCACACTATTCATGCATCTTCCAAAACAGTGCATATAACAATATAACATGTCTATGCTCAACACAATCTAGTGAACCCAAGGTCTAGAGTGATAGATACTGCCCCTCTGAAGTTACTTTTTTTTCTGGTTCTGGAAAGTCCTCTGCAACAAAAAAATTACAAATCTCTTAATTTTACCTACAAAGCTAACAGTGTGTATCTGTTCATTTCAATGAAGTTCACGGAATTACTCACACCCAGTCTTGAGGCACAAAAGGCACCATTTCAGTTTTCTGAACTAGCTGAACTGTTTTTCCAATCTATTTTTCACAGAACACTTTCCACATTGACTCAGGAGATGAAGGGCTCCTTCGCATTCATTAGCAAATCACAGCTTTTCAGGGCATATTCTAAGGCATGCACCTGGGTTACACACAACCCTTACTTGTTACAAATTCCTCTATGTATAGTTCACTCATTATTTTCCTCTTTTAAACTTTCCATTGGGACACACATGCAGGTCACCTTCCTTGTGATCTATCTAACCCAACTGGGGCTAGCTAGGAGCAACAGAGGCTTAGTAGTGCAGACTTGGACATTAGAGAGGGGAGGAATTTATTAGTGGGTACATTCACACATTTTCAATGGAGATTCAGAATCTTACTCAACAGCGAAATGCTTGAGGAAAAACAATACACAGAGAGTCTTACAAAACTTACAAAAGCTTTATTAATTACAATTGCTTGAGTATTACATGCCCATGAACATGGGCATGCACATACTCACTTGCTCACTACCAGACTGATCAAGTAATGCACATATGTTGGGGAAGACAGCTGTGATCCATAGATTATCATTGTGTACACAAATTGGGGGTCTTCTGAGAGAGATCTGTACAGCTTTTCCTTTTATCCTTTACCAATAGAGTCTATCACACACTCCTTTTCACATCATCTTAGCCTTTCAATGACTATTATGTAACCCACTGCATAGCAGTTCTTATTTTTGGTAGCTGTTGTTTCAAACTTTGTCTGATTTGATGAATTGTTTCCCTGTGACCTGCTCCATGACATTCCTATTTCTGGTAGGTGATATCTAGACCTGATCTAGTGGCTTCCTTGTTTTTCGCTGTCCTCTACATGTCCACACGTCTCCTTGGGTTCAAATTCCATTCATCTATTCATCCCAATATTTTATTTCTTGTAACAGTTGTTACAAGGTGAAAGAAGAAAGTGCAAAATCTGGCTTGCAGCTAAACCTCAAAAAAACCAAGATTATGGCAACCAGCTTGATTGATAACTGGCAAATAGAGGGAGAAAACGTAGAAGCAGTGAAAGACTTTGTATTTCTAGGTGCGAAGATTACTGCAGATGCTGACTGCAGTCAGGAAATCAGAAGACGCTTAATCCTTGGGAGAAGAGCAATGACAAATCTCGATAAAATAGTTAAGAGCGGAGACATCACACTGACAACAAAGGTCCACATAGTTAAAGCAATGGTATTCCCAGTAGTAACATATGGCTGCGAGAGCTGGACCATAAGGAAGGCTGAGCAAAGGAAGATCGATGCTTTTGAACTGTGGTGTTGGAGGAAAATTCTGAGAGTGCCTTGGACTGCAAGAAGATCAAACCAGTCCATCCTCCAGGAAATAAAGCCAGACTGCTCACTGGAGGGAATGATGTTAAAGGCAAAACTGAAATACTTTGGCCACATAATGAGAAGACAGGACACCCTGGAGAAGATGCTGATGCTAGGGAGCATGGAAGACAAAAGGAAGAGGGGCCGACCAAGGGCAAGGTGGATGGATGATATTCTAGAGGTGATGGACTCGTCCCTGGGGGAGCTGGGGGTGTTGACGACCAACAGGAAGCTCTGGCGTGGGCTGGTCCATGAAGTCACGAAGAGCCTGAAGCGACGTAATGAATAAACGACAACAACAACAAACAGTTGTTAGTTTGCATTTTTTTCCACCCAGACTGAAAGCTTTCCATGACTATTCAGAATTGATAATTATAGTGATCTAAAAGTCATGACTCAGTATAAGCATTGCTTTCTTGTTTCAGACACACTTGGAAATAATTCTTGCCAACCCAGTACCAGGAAACGGTTGAGTAATTTTCCAGGCGGAATATAGTGGTTATATAGCTCATATCTCCTTTGAGATGAGCATAAAGTAGTATCTGAAGTTTATTTATATCCCTGTGTGTCTAGTGGAATTCAAAGCACCATTATCAACTCATATTACTCTTGTCATCTTCCCAAGGAAGGACAACTATTCCTTGAAATACAATTTGAAAAAATACTGTTTGATATCAACTTTATTTATTTGTGTATGGATGAATAATCCACCTGATTACTCCTATTCAATAAAACTTAGGTCTTTGTGCTATTAAAAACATTGCAGGACACACTAAATCATTTTTTTTGTCAAAGAATGTTAGAGATATGACCTTTCACATTCACTTACTAGTATAGTTATATTCACAGAATGTGATCTTTCATCTGATTGTGGTTATCTTTTTGCAGTGAGGTATCCAAATTCTTGCTTCTATACAAGGACAAATCACCTTCCCATAATAGAGAGGGTCTTTAGATAGCAAATTGCATTGCATGAATTTTAAGTCCTGACTCTATCTTCCCAATGGGACACGGTGGCGCGGCAGGTTAAACCACTGAGCTGCTGAGCTTGCCAATTGGAAGGTCGGTGGTTCGAATCCGCGTGATGGGGTGAGTTCCCGTTGCTAGTCCCAGCTGCCAACCTAGCAGTTCGAAAGCATGCAAATGTGAGTAGATTAATAGGTACCACTTCGGCGGGCAGGTAACGGCGTTCCGTTCAGTCATGCCAGCCACATGACCACAGAAGTGTCTACGGACAAACGCCAGCTCTTCGGCTTTGAAACGGAGATGAGCACTGCCCCCTAAAGTCGGACACGACTGGACTTAATGTCAAGAGAAACCTTTACCTTTACTACCATCTTCCCATGAATTCCTTTGAGTACTTTGTAATGATTCAGGTTTCAGGTACTTATCTATTAAGTGGTAAATAAATAATTGACATGTGTTATTTGTCAAATGGAGTGGAGCTGAACAATTATATTAACGGGATATATAAATTATATCCACTCATCCACATTCTGCAGATACTTGAAAGAGTTTGCTTTAGAGGGAAACTAAAAGCATGGAGACATAGCAGATAGCTAGATAGCTAGATAGCTAGATAGCTAGATAGCTAGCTATCCACACATGTATACACACATATTTATTTGCATATATACACACACATTCATTCATTCTGGGGAAATGGGAATAAAAAGATATGTATCTGTTTCATTTGTTATGAGCCACATATTTTTGAAGCAACCTGTTCTGCTCATAATTAAGAAGCAGAATTAAAATTAAGAAGTGATGTGCAACACATTTTTTGAGACGAGCAGGCCAAAAAGTGATCTAACCTTTATGGTAAGAGCCAGTTAGCTGTAGTGGTTAAGGCATCAGGTTAGAAACCAGGAGACCATGAGTTCTAGTCTCACCTTGGGCCAATCCATTTCTCTCAGCCCTAGGAAGGAGGCAATGGCAAGCCACTTCTGAAAAACCTTGTCAAGAAAACTGCAAGGACTTGTCCAGGCAGTCTGTATGAATTGCCCACAATTGAAAGGATTAAAAAAAAAAAAAACCTTTATGGTTGTATTCTGAGACAATGCCATATTTAGCTATCTGTGCATGGATGGATTGACTTCTGATTCTTGAAATATAAGCATATACAAAAGTTACATTTCAGAATATTCTGTAGTAGATTCAAAAAGGAGAGAATGATTCAGTTTATCTCCCACACTTGGTTGTATATGCACACAGTTCTTCAAATAGAAACAAAACTCTGCACAAGTATGTAGAATTTTTAATATTGGAAGTTCTTGTAATATAAGAACCACTTTTCATAAAAACAGATGGATCTGGGGAAAGATCCACATTCCTCAAAGATTAGCATATTGGCACTGAGAATATATTTACAGAGAACATCTTTCTTTTCTTATCCAAAGAAAGCAGTTACCAAAGAAAAATAGGACTTTGATAAGCAATGTGTAGCATAGAAAATGAATAGATCAGCACCTTGCATAGGAGAGTCTGGTGCTTTCAGTGTAGGAGAAATCACAAGAAAAATTAATACATGAAAGGTCACAGATAGAAGGACAAATGTAAGGGTAAAGGTTGAGTGGTTTCTGAAATGAAAGCCACCAGACAGTTCCCTCTTGGCTTAGCAGTTGAGAAGGAGCAAAAGAATAAGTTATTAAATTATTATCAGCTGTAATGTAGCAATTTAAGTGTGAGTTCACTTGAAGATGGTTAATCGGATAATGTACAAAGGATTGCAGTTCTGGAAAAATAGGCAGGGCAGTGTGAAATCACTGAAAGAGCAATGGGTACTAGTGCTGCCAGAAAAAAGGAAGGAATGGCAAGAGGGCCACACATTTGCTTTGGGTGTTCCTTTAAATGATATAGCAGCATAATTTGAACAGTGGAAACTTTCCTCAGGTTTTTACAGCCTGGTTTTGCATTTGTTGTTTAGTCATTTAGTCGCTTCCGACTCTTGGTGACTTTATGGACCAGCCCATGCCAGAGCTTCCTGTCAGTCGTCAGCACCCCCAGCTCCCCCAGGGACGAGTCCGTCACCTCTAGAATATCATCCATCCACCTTGCCCTTGGTCGGCCCCTCTTCCTTTTGCCTTCCACTCTCCCTAGCATCAGCATCTTCTCCAGGGTGTCCTGTCTTCTCATTATGTGGCCAAAGTATTTCAGTTTTGCCTTTAATATCATTCCCTCAAGTGAGCAGTCTGGCTTAATTTCCTGGAGTATGGACTGGTTTGATCTTCTTGCAGTCCAAGGCACTCTCAGAATTTTCCTCCAACACCACAGTTCAAAAGCATCGATCTTCCTTCTCTCAGCCTTCCTTATGGTCCAGCTCTCGCAGCCATATGTTACTACAGGGAACACCATTGCTTTAACTATGCGGATCTTTGTTGTCAGTGTGATGTCTCTGCTCTTAACTATTTTATCGAGATTCGTCATTGCTCTTCTCCCAAACATCTTCTGATTTCCTGACTGCAGTCAGCATCTGCAGTAATCTTCCCACCTAGAAATACAAAGTCTTTCACTGCTTCTACATTTTCTCCCTCTATTTGCCAGTTATCAATCAAGCTGGTTGCCATAATCTTGGTTTTTTTGAGGTTTAGCTGCAAACCAGCTTTTGCACTTTCTTCTTTCACCTTCATCATAAGGATCCTCAGTTCCTCTTCACTTTCAGCCACCAAAGTGGTATCATCTGCATATCTGAGATTGTTAATGTTTCTTCCAGCAATTTTAACTCCAACCTTGGACTCCTCAAGCCCAGCATGTCGCATGATGTGTTCTGCGTACAGGTTTTGCATTTAGTTAGATATAAATCATAGTGCATTCAAAAAGGCTTAACCCTGAGTAAAAGGGAATAGGATTAAAACCATAATGAGTCCAGTTTTGTTTTTGTTCTTGGTTTTTTTAACTCATGAAATAGGGAGAAAGCTGTATGTTGCATCTCTTTGGAATCTTTCTGATAAAACTGAGCTACTTTAAGTCACTGGCAATAATTTTGTTCTCAAGTAAGTATAGTGCAATTCTTTATGTAGCTATTCATTCATATGAGAGAAATATAATAGACACTGAAAGGAAATTTATAAGTATCATGGTCCAAAACTAATACCTTGGAAACTAATGGATGCAGGTCTGGAAAGAACATGAAGTCACTTCTTTCTCTTAACATATGGACTCCTCCAATCTGATTCTCACAGCACATTCTATAAATGCTAGAAAGGTTCCAATACTTTCTGATTGCCAGGTATAGACTTCAGATTCATCCAATAACTCAGACCTTGAAGTATGTTTCCCACCAAGAGGTTGATGGGCCTTCCACCCCTAGTATAGAATCTAAGAATCTAAGAAGATGCAAATACTCAAAGGACTGTGGCACAGTATAACATTCTCAAACAAGCTACTATAATGCTATAATTTGTTTGCACTTTGACTGCAAGAGTGCTCTCCATGGTTCTGAACATATAATCTTGAATATACTAGATTGATTTCTACCCTATGTCCTAAGTGGTCTATTCTGTGTGTATTTATTTCACTGTTCAGTGTTGTTTTCTCTTACTATCTGCCACTAACTGGATTTGTTGAAGTCCTTATGAAGCAGAAGAATGTAATTTGCCTTATACTACTATCATTTGTTAGAACAATTTCAGTGGTAAATAAGGGTGAGGACCATCCCAGTTGTCCAAATGAGGGGAAAATGAACAAACTTAGTCTAAATTCTTCCACAGTGGAATAGCTCTGGGTTTGCAGGCCTAATAATTAGAGAGGAATATCATATTACCTCTAAATGAGGGTGTACTCCCATGCTCATAGACTTTCAAATTGAAGCTCTGTAGACTCACAGCTTCTGCTTGAAGAATAGATGACAGCTGAGACTAGGAGGCTTTTTTTTTTTTTGTATATTTAGTGCACAGGTTGTGACCATTATTGGATTAGAGGCCCTGTCTCTGGTCACTTATGCCCTAGTCATTTTCCTAGTTGAATTACTCTAATGCATCTACATGAAACTACTCTTGAAGAATATCCTGGTACAGAATGCAGCAGCTCCTGCCTAGTGATAGGTATATCCTAATATACTCAAGTAACCTTTCTGCTTCAGGAGCTCCACTGGCTGTCAGTGAGCTTCCAGATGCAATTCAAGGTGCTGGTTGCCACCTTTAAGACCCTACTTGGTTCTAGTATTGGTTAAGTATATATGGACTCACCTGCCTTTAAGGCATAGCTTCTGTTACAAAAACCCAGCACTTCGGCATGGTTGAAAGTCAGGTACTTCCTGCACTTATTATCAGGGTCAGTTATCACTATGACTTGAAAACAGAGGCACTTTCCTCATTAATGCCAGATACTGAGAGCTTATATCTGGGAGTTGAAAACACAGCTCTCAGAGACAATCTCTGCTATGATAATATTTTGAAAACAAATCACCTGAGATTTATCAGAAGACTGAGTTTTACATCTTTTGTTAGTGGCTCTTAGGAGATATTATATGGGGAGTAAGATATTTAACAGGTATATTTCTGTCTGAAAAGAAAGTGAGAACTTTTCATTCAAGTGAGGCATTTCCATAAGTCTTGGGGTAGTGTGAGCCTGGAGCCCTGAAAAGTTCCTTGTGGATATGTGGGGATGTGTTGTGGTTGGGGGCGTGAGGAGTTTCTCTCTCTCTCTCTCTCTCTCTCTCTCTCTCTCTCTCTCTGTGTTACTGTATTTTATTGTTTTTTTTATAATTTGTGAGTTGCCCAGGATTATATTGTATAAGATGGGTGTGTGTGTCTGTATTTATCCTCCCACCTCCCTGTCTGAAAATATGAAATTCCACTGCTGTCTGGAATGTTGAGATTAAGTTATGCAGGTCAGTGGTCTGCTTTCTGCAGTTTCAGGACTAATCTAACTAAAAAAAAATCTTGAATTTCAGTGTTATAAGCAGATCTGAAGCAGCCTCTCTTAGAATATGGTTGGGGATTCTGCATTTCAGAGTTTCCAGGTGCAATTCAAAGTGTCGGTATTTCCCTTTAAAGTCCTACAGTACGTGGATTGGAACTTGGATCTCTCTGGGACCATTTGTTCTAAATAAAATTTACCTGCCCAAGATTTTCCTTTTGAGTGTACTTGCTAACAGACCCCCTTCCTCATGAAGTAAGATGATGAGAAACTTGGAGGTGACCTCAATGTGCAGGAGCTACATTCCTGTGCAATGCCTTCCCACCAAACAGAAGAACTGCACTCTCATTTTTAACATTCAGAAAGCCTTTTAAAACATGGCTGTTTCAATAAGTATTTGGAGATTGCACCGACAGTGTGGAGAGTTATCCGAATATAGGATGCATTTTCATTATTGTTATACAGCATGATGGTTTTACGTTAATTTATTACTTACTATATTCATTTTTTATATATTGCTTAACATTTTCCTCCATTACCCAAAACTGTTTTTCAGAAAGGTATAAATTATAGGTAAAACACTTCAGGTCATTTAATGGGTTTGTGTGTCTTTACCCAAAGAAAAATCACTTTTACCCAATTTTGGGTAATTTACCCAGGTTTAGGAAGCACTGAACTAGACTCACTCTATACCATTATGCACCTGGCCACCAGCAGCCACGCCTTCAAAATATCTTTATTTTTTATTGATTTTATTGTAATTTCTTTGTTTGTTGTGAGCCATCCAGAGATGTTGAGAGTTGGGCGGGAGACAAGTTTAATAAATAAATAAATAAAATAAAAATGGGCCTTGTTTGTATAATGCTTTTAGCTGGGTTAAAGAGGAGGTAAACAAACTCAGAGTGTGGACGGATTGGTGAAAATTTTAGCTCAAAATAGCCCCAGAGCTGTCTGAGAATAAACTACTTAATTTCCCCTGGTCAGCCATGTCATGCAAACAACCATGAAAGGATTCATGGAGAGTTAACATTTATGCTGCCTGATGACACAGAAACGAAGTCCTAGACTAGCCTGTGGAAATATGGCTGCTCTCCAGGAGCTCTTTCTCACTAACCTAATATTTCAGTCAAGGCCATATATACTAAGTGTGATGCATGGGAAGAAAGGGATGGAGGATATGTTCCTCCAATGTCATTCATAATAATGCTGATCCTATATAGGACACTGCAGAATTTTTACTATTGGTTTTAAAAAGAAAAAAAAAAACATGCAAGGAAATGACAACTTCTTTTTATGGTAGCAAAGGGGCCATCTAAGATGGTTGGTCCCCATTTGACCAAGGCACTTTGTTTACACATTACTAATACACAAGAATATGTGGTCATTCTGGGAGAGTGGCTTAATGCATTGTAGTGTGAACATGGCTGTGATGTTTGAGTTCCTCAAAGTACTGTGGATGCTGACTGGCCAGGAGCCCTCTCACTTGAAGAGTCTCTACATGTCTACATCAGTGTGTGCACATTATACCTGCCAAACATAGTTCTGTGCAGGAGCACACACTTCTTCCAGTCATCCATTTCTAAAAAACATTTGAAGCCTGTTCCCACTATGTGACCTTTTTTTTTTATTCAGTGACTATTCATTCCCACTGGAGCATATAAGGTGTGAAGTGATCAAATAAAGAGAAGTTGGGTCATCTGTGCTAGAAAAATAGACATGTTCTTACAAAGTCCCCTAACATTTCAGGAATTGGAACACAAGAGCACACTGGTAGATTCCTGGAATCTAGCTGGAAAATAGACAAGACACATCTTTACCTTCTCTACTCTACTCTCTCTGAAACATGGTTCAGAGCCATTTTTCTCCTTTCTGATTTAGTCATTCCTCCTCCTCCTCCTCCTCTTGAATGGAGTATCCAGATGAAGCATGAACATAAATATGCAAAAGCATAGTATTTAATTATTATGCTAATTATCATCCTTTCTTTATTTAGTTACCTCAGAAATTATAAGTTATAATGAGAATGAATGGAAAATGTAAATATGATCCCATAAATCCTCATTATAAAACAACAGTATGCATCCACAGTGCACTAAAAGCAAATGACTCTTCTATGAAAATCTGTCAGGGATATCTCTATGACCCTCCTTGCAGGATCAAACTAAAGTTTCAATTAATCCAACACAATCAACAGATAAATCCAAAAGTGACAATTGCCATCATTCCCAGAAATATTTGGCTAGCTACTCTGTTGAAAACTAAGTGATGTTTATATGAATATTTGGCTTTAACCAGCAAAGTAAATCCATTGGCTGGGTCAGGACTGTTGGAAGGGGTTTGTATCTTTTGTCAAAACAGAGAAATGTGACATTCAAACACCTTTTAAATTTCATTTGCATGACTGATAATTGCTTCTTTTCCATGACAGCTAAGTATCAAGGCATTGTTCACTGATACATTAAATATTGATTTATTGTAAGATATGCAAGAAGAACCATCAGATACTGGCTGAATTTCGACATAAGATTAAACAGATTTAGTCCTAAATTAATGAGATTCACCTCATGCCTTCTTGTCTCTCCTTCTCCACACTGTTTTCAACCAATTGTTAACTGTGTTAATCTTTTTTTTTTTTTTTTTTTTTAAGAAATGATTAGTTTTCAATTTGGCTCATTTCAGCTTGTGATGCCTTATCCTGGCTTGGGAAAATAATACATCAGCACTAAAACTAATCACAATTCCCATGTAGGACACTATTGACAAACTGCAGTTAGCTGCAAATAAAAGCAAATATTTTCAGTCTCCTTTGTAGCCAGCAATGAAGAGAAAGAAAAGTAGGCATGGGCACAAAACGTTAAAATATATTTCAGCACTGCCTTTTTGACCGGTTAGTTTTGGGAGTTTCTAGCCCATCCCCAGGATGGAGAAAGCTGATTGAGTATAATGTTCAACATTGGACATCAGTACACCAGAAACAGCATTTTTCTCATGTATGTAGAAGCAAAATACTTTTGCTTTAATGATTGAAAAGTAACTATTAACTAATAATTGTTAATAGTTTGTCAACAATAGAATTGTTGATTATTCTAATGCAGTGATTTTCAACTTTTTTTTCATAAAAAACTTAGGGGTGTCCCAGCAGCTGGCTTAAGTGTTTGTTCTGGTGACAAACTCTTCCAAACATACTAAGAATAATCAAATTGAAATGACTTTGTTCCCAAATGCCTTATTTCTCCTTAGTATGATCAGAGGAAGAATGGCACACTACTTTAGAGAACCCTTCAGTTTACATGAGGTGTTGATGATCCTCTTTAACCTTACTGCTACTTTGTTTGAAATATACATTAATGGAGTTAATCACCTGTAGCTATGCATACTTAATAAAGAAACTTGAAAATGCCACTATAGAATATTTGCCATACTTCTCTGAAAGTTGCAGATATCCTTATGTTTTTCAGCTTGCAATCTGATGCAGCTCCTTAAAGACAATTTCAAAATCAACTTTTTCTAGTGGACATTTTTTTTTTTCAATCTGTTCATCTAAAAATAGTTGGACTCTTTGCATTTAGAGACCTCCAAAACAATCAAAGGAAGAAGAAAGGTGGGGTGGAGAAAACTTATTTTCTTTGACATGCTGTGTGTAATTAAATTGTTCTGCTTTTTACAGGAGTATTTCATGTTGAGAAAAATCTCTGTCTGCTGTACAGGGGCACCACCTTAGATTAGGAACAAGTGTTAAAGATAAATTCAGAGCAGAACTTTTAAGTTCAAAACAAAATTAGACACACACAAACACACACACACACACACACACACACTGATACAATTTGGACAAAGTGATTTACAATGTGCAACCTGTTCAATCTAAAGTTTTAACTTTCCTGTACATTAAAAATTCTATGTACTTTGGGATTTTACCATCATACCTTGTATAATTTTAAAGTATTTTAAATCAAGTATACCAAACAATTGTATTTGGATGCCTGTAAGTGATGAGGATCAGGTAATACATCATTGTTCAAACTTTATAAACACATCTGAACCTTTATTACTATATACTACACATGATCTTAGCTAAAAGACATTCTATTATGAATATAATGCCGAATCATACCTAAAAGTGTGGAGGTCGGGGAAGGACAGATTTCTGCAAGTACAGTAGATTCAGTTTTCTGTATAAGATGGGAATTGTCTCTTTATAAAATATTTGTCATAAGGAAACTAGTATTTGGGGAAGAGTTGGTCAAATACAAAATTAGCAAATTCAAACTTCCCAGATCCATAGGAAACAGAAGGAATATTTATACATACTTGTTTTCTGATCAAAATATGTATAAGAATATAAACATTAAGAGAGAATATATACAAAAATGTGTGTATTAGTAGAAAGGGGCATAGAAAGGTATACAGATGTTCTTGCAAACAGATGAATTACTTAAAACTGGAAAATTAAATATGGATAGATACCAACATTGATAAATTCATTGATTCCTAGAAGAAGGATGATATTCAGAACAGAATTTCACAGTGATTGAATTCCAGGTTTTTCAGAACTCTCAGCAATTTCAATAATAAGATTTTTTTGTGTGTGTTGTTTACATAAAATTGAACTTCTTAGAATCCCATTGGACTCTATATGAACAGACTGGCACAAACATTTTCTGACCAAAATGATAAAATACCTGGAGCACGCCTACCATATCCAGCCTGGTAGGATGGGCAGATATCCTCAGGGAAAGGTAGTCCCATGGATAACCTGGCCCCATGATATGCAGAGCCTTAAAGGTGAAAATCAGCACTTTGAATTGCACCTGGAAGGAAACAGGAAGCCAGTGCAGCTCACACAGCAGTGGTGTAATACATGAAAATTGAGGGGTACCCAAAGCTGCACATGCTGCTTCATTCTTAACCAGTTGTAATTTCCAGATGGTCTTCAAGGGCAATCCTATGTAGAGCACATTTCAGTAATCTAACAGGGAAGTGACCAAGGTATGAATGACTGTGAGCAAAGCCTCCTGGTCCAGAATGCATGCAATTGGCTGATGACATGGATCTGTGCATTGTGCACCAGCTCAGTCTGGGAAAGTGCTACCCCACTGAGTGTCAAAAATGATACTTCTCCAGATCCAGGAGGTAAAAACCCAAACCCACTCCATCTTGCTGGGATTTAGTTAGAGACAGTTCCTTCCCATGCAGACCCTCACAGTCTCCATGCCCTGGGTCAGCACCTGAACAGCATTGCATGCTGATCCAGGGGTGGAGATGTGTAACTAAGTATCATCAGCATACTGATGATATCTTACCGCATGCTGCTGAATCACCTCACTCAATGGTTTAATGTAGATGATAGAGAAGCAGTGAGAGATCTGAGCCTTGAGGCACCTCCACACAAGAAGGACCTAGGGTTGAATGTCTCCCCCCGTCACACACACCAACACCAACTGGAACCAGCCACAGAGGGAGGAGGAGAATCACTGCAAAACAGTGTCCCCCACCCCCAACTCTGAAGCAGGTTCAGAAGGAGACATGGTCAATATATTAAAAGCTCCAAGAGACCCAGGAAAACCAGGACAGTTGCACCACCCCATACTGAGCCCTCCAGAAGTCATCCACAAGCATGACCAATGCTGTTTCAGTACTGTAACCAGGCCTGAAACCAGACTAAAAAGGGTCCAAATAATTTTGCTTCATCCAGGACCTGCTGAAGCTGAATGTCTAACACCCTGGAGACTGGATGAAAGTTCCTGTCAAGGGCCAAGGAGGGCCTCTTTCAAGGCTGGCAGCACCAATTTGCTTAGAGATCATTTCAATTTCATATTTTGTTTGTTTGTTTACTATTTGCTTCAAAATACGAATTTAATCTGTTTTTAAAGGCTAGTAAATATAAGGGGATCAAAGAGGCCATCTATTCACCCATATTGTATAGGGAAAAGCCTCTTTAATTATGCATGAATCTATTAATGTTGTGTTCTATAAAATTTCCACTGTTTTCAAGCACAGGTTTTCCTCATTCTGTTGTTGTATTCATTTTAAATAATCCACAGTTCTGTGCTTCTATATAATGCTTACAAGTTGCAAAGATAATTCTAGCTCTTTCAGAAGTTATAGTCTCTCTTTCTCACGGTACTTCTTTTTAGAAGCATTTATATGGGAAGTGTGGATAGTTCATATTCAATATCAACCAAAGAAGGTCACTCTCTTTCCTTTTCCTTGAAAAGAAAGAAAGAAGTTTGGGGCTAGTTTCAGGGATGATTGCTGGAAATGAAATGTTTGAAAATTTCAACACATGAATAGTTCTTTTAGTTCTTTTTAAATTATAATCTATCGCCACTATAAACTTTCACATTTTGGGAAAGCATCTTTTAAAAGTCTTAAACAGAGTTTAAAATCTATATTACAGAGAAGTAACTTAGAATCTGTAATATATCATTACGCAAACATCAATATTACATTACAACATGTAATAAATTTCAGCTATGCCAAATTTGAGATAAATTGATTGTTCCTAAATTGGCTTGTCTTCCATTGTATCCAGTTTAAAATAATGGGATTTGGGTCCTATCAAAGTGAATGCAGCAAATTATTCATGGTTAACCTTTATCTCACTGATTTCAGCACGAGCTGAAATAAGGTCTATAACATATGCTTAAACTCTTCTAGTAGGATTAATATCCTATAGCTTATTTATAT
This sequence comes from Candoia aspera, assembly GCF_035149785.1. Taxonomy (NCBI): domain Eukaryota; kingdom Metazoa; phylum Chordata; class Lepidosauria; order Squamata; family Candoiidae; genus Candoia; species Candoia aspera. Next base: position 98,657,581 of record NC_086155.1, read on the forward strand.
ATTTCTTAAATCATTTTTTTTTTAAAAATTGGGTTTTCAAAATATACAAAAAGGAAATCAATCTAGAACCATTTTTTTCAGAAAATAATTTTCTTAAAAAATTAAAATCAAACTGTATTATTTTTCAGCCTCTTCTGACATGTTAGAAAATTTGTTTAAGACATGTGTTTAAGAATAAGTATTGAGGAATCTCCAAAGTTCCTATCTATGAATGGGACAGAAAAGTAGACATGGAACTGTGCTTCCAGTTTTAATCCAGCTGAGTATTAAATTTAAAGGTTTGACCCACACTTCCTTCCATTCCTTTCTTTGAAGCTAAGTTATTATCTATAAACCAACAGTATAATTTCAAGCAGAATTTTGTCAGGGATTTTCTGATATCTTTTTCATCCGTACAAAACTGACTGAATAAATATCCACTTTTTCATCCTCATGAATATTCCATTACATACTAACCATCCCTTTTCCATATTAGTACTTTCATAAAAAATGAAGGGGGATGTTTCTTCTCCCAGGTTTATAAAAAACAACTTCCCAAGATTTTGCTGATTTCAGTTAATCTATATAAAATTGAGCACTACCATCTGACAAACATTACTCTGTTACTGATAAAATGCTGTACTAAAAAAGAAGAAGAAGAAGAAGTTTGCACAGGTAAAATATAATGTCATGTGTGTCAGTGACAATGAGCTCTATTTTTTCAGTGTCCAGGTGTTTTGTAAAGGAATCTTAGCCTGTTCTGTATAATACAGCAAATGGTTTTCCATTCCTTTACTCACTAGGTGACAGAAACCCGGACTGGTCCTCTTGGCTGCAGTAACTATGACAACCTAGATTCTGTCAGTTCTGTTTTGGTACAGAGTCCAGAAAATAAGATTCAGTTGCAAGGTACGTGGGAGGAATTTTGTTAATTTCTTACAGGAAGATGTTTATAGGACTATTGTATTAAACTTACAGTATTCCTGAAGAGAACATATCAAGAATCATTTCAAATATTCAATTTCCCTAAGGTTCAACTGATATATAGAAATCAGGATTCTGTTCAAAATATTGGGGGGGAAAAATCAAGTTCAAGAAATCTGTTGTGGCCATGTTATTTACATCATTTTAATATATAGTTTGGATACTATGTGCACCCCAGTTTAGATAGCAAATTATTCTAAGCTTTCAGGTTGTTGGATGGAGTTCCAACATGTTGAACTGGGCTATTCTTTTGTAATGTATGGCAGTACACTTAAAATGGTTAAAATTCCTTGAAAAGCAAGATGCTGCTCAATCTGAGTAAAAATCATCACAGAGAAAATATCACTGGCCATTGACTGGCTGGCATGCATATTTTCAAGGACAGTGCTAGTGTTGCTAATTCAGCAATAAGTAGTCATGCAAAGGAAATCACTGTTAGAGATTTCATCAAGCTTATACAGTATATAATTAGAAGAAAAAAAAATCCTCCAATACATTACAATAGAAATTGGGCTGGGGAATCATTGTTTGTCTCTTACTTTTAATACATTTTTGCTTGTCTGGTGCTTAGGGAACCAGTGATGATATTAAAAATCCTGAGACTTTGTGTTAATCTTATTAAAATTCTTTGAGTCTCCTTCAGGGGTTTTATAGATGTTTGGCAGTAGACTTGTCTCCAACTTCAAGACAAATACAGAAAATTGTTTCAAGGGAAATTAAAGGATTCCAATAAGAGTAGGGGAAAAAATATTCCTCAGATTGCCAGTGAATTCCACCTAAGATATAGTTTGAGAGGAGTAAATGGGGAGAAATAGAATTCTGAGAAAACCTAAGGTTATGGCACAATAGCATTAGCAACATATCTTAGAAAAGGGTCGATACATACAATGATATGCATCAACAGCATCTGCTATTCATGGCTAAGAAAATCCATCAAGGTAATCCATGGTCAGAACAGTTCCCCCCCCCCAACTTTATTTAATGTGCACAAAAGATGTAAAGACATCCACTTCCAGTCAGTTACAGCCATTTCAAGTCTGCTTGGTATCCTTCTGTAAAACATGAGATAATGTTATTCTTTCTCTAGAAAGCAGCAATATGCCTCTAATAGAGATGTCCTAGTAGCTGAACTCTTAGTAGGTGCGGAATATGGTTTACCTGAAAGTATTTTTTTTTCCAGCTCTTTGGATAGATAATGGAAATTATCTTTTGGTGGAATTGATGGATAAACACAGCATTTTCCCTCTTCTACTCGCATAATAGGACAGCCAATCTTGAACATGCCTGTTATTTTGGGGCATATAACATTTTGACAGATGATCCTGTCATTTTCTTTGGGGCTCATCTCTCCATTGTGTTTATTGAAATTATTTGCTGTTCAGAAGCTGTTCTCTCTATGCTCGAAATAATATTTGTCAGTAAAATGCCTAGGAAATTAGTTATTCCATCAATCACAGACCCATTTTGATACATGTCATTGTATTTCTAAAGTCCAAATGGTCACATATACAACAGCCATTTTAAATCCATATCATAGTCACCATTGCCTTGATGAATAAAAAGCTTCATGTATGCCAAAGTTTTCTTTTTATTTATCCCTAAAACACTTTTAAATAGACATATGCAGAGAGAGAGAGAGAGAGAAAGAGAGAGATAATACAAAACACAGGGAAAACTGTTTTCATTTTATTATATCATTTTGCAGGAGTGAAAAGAATTAGAATATGATCTTGTTTGGGGGCCAAAATACATTCTTGTATTAGCTCTCAAAAGACAACAAAACTATATTCAGATAACAAATAATGAATATTATGTTCAAAACCCATTAAGCATAACAAGATTTTTAAACATCTGTTTTTCAAATGAGCAAAGTGGTCTGGAATTTTGCTGTCCTGTGCAGCCATGTCTGCTATCTATTTGGATGGGTCAGTCCTTAACAAAGCATAGTATCCATGTCCAAATGGATTGATTCATTGACAACCCTCTCATTCAACACATAGCCATAGTCAGCAAAGCTTCCCATACCTGATTTCCACGTAATGCTTGCACACAGTATGCAGGGATGGAACATCCTTTATGATAAAACCAAAACTGGTGAATGACCTCTATAGTCAGAGAAGTCCTAAGTCCATTTTTGCCAGACTTTTCTTTTCCATTGAAATATGTAGAGAAGAAGAAAAATCTAGTACAATCCATGGGAATCTATACAACAATCTTTTTCATAAGATAACCCTGAATTTAGAATTATGCCATTGTGTAATATTATGCCCAGGGACATTCTGACCTTATGTTGAAAATGTCTGATGGAAGCTATGCTTCCTAATCACTATGAATTTATCTCTAAAGAAAGAGGGTGTTTCTCCCCATAGGAAAAAAGGGAGATATTAAGGTATTTCAGCTACTTAATATTAATGTACACTACAGGTAGGCAGGCCCTATATGGCTTCTTGGACCAGTTTTTATGGCCTCCATAATACTCCCCCATCCCCATTTGTGTGATCACCAAAAATCATCAGTAAAACATTAGAATTCACTCTGGGGGTGAAGTGAGAAGCACTGTAATTTAAAGGAGAGTGACCCCACCCCCAAAAGCCTACAAAAGGATTGACATTTTCACTTTCACTCTTTCTGGCGACACTGCCGTTGCAGGCCTTGGAAGTCCTCACCAGCTGCAAAATGGTGACACGTCTCTACGATATAACTTCTAAATTTCCTCACCCAATGCACAATTAATTTACCCTGTCTCAATTGTTTTTAAAACCACTGTTCCTGAAACCTTCAAACTCTGGACTAGGCATTCAAATCAGTCCTAAGTGAGAATAGAAGAATGAACAATTGATTACTTTGACTGAATCTTCTCTCAACCTGTGCAATCCATTACTATGGCAAGCTAGTATCCCAGAAAGTGTAAAGCCTTGCACTCTCTGATTTTTCTTGCTTTCTCATCCAGTTCTTCCCCCATTTGTGAAAGAGCATTCAATGATGTGATTCCCAGCTATATTTTGATACAGTACTATCCATGCATGAGGAAACATAACTAAACTTCTAAAGAATGTCAAAGGATGCAAAGGTCAAAGGACCCAGGCTGCAGTGGGGAGAAAATTAAGCCAGAAGGTAAAGAGTGAAATTGACTCTTTCCACACCTTGTCACTAGAAAGGAAGGCAGCTGACATAACTAAACTTGAATGTAACTGATGTAACTCATTTGAAAATAATCTAAATCTGCTATTTTAGATACCAGCAATGTTTCAGAAAAAAATGAGATAGCAAGGTTCAATTTCCTAGTGTAGATCACATACCTGGCAATTAGTTTGGCGCCTTTTCACAATGTTCCAAAATTTTTATTAACTGCATTGATCGATTTTGCTGCAAACATCAGAAACCGTTTTTCACAGCCAAAGCAATATCAAAAAACTATTTCCATTTCTGGCAGTCTTCATGAAGGAAAAGTTCTCTAGTGAATCTTTCATAAAATTGGATAAATAGAATATATAGATAAGTGTGTATGTATGTGTATATATATATATATATACACACACACACACACACACACACACACATATATATATATATATATATATATATGTGTGTGTGTGTGTGTGTGATATGTGTGTGTGTGTGTGTGTGTGTGTGTGTGAAACATGACTTCATAACAAAATTATTCAATCACTCTTTTCCTCACTTCAGTCTCTGGGTTTGGAATGTCCCCTTCACACAGGCTTCAAACTATTGCTGTGGGAACAGATTCCTTGGGTCTATGCCCATGCCACTGAGAAGTAGAATTCATACTTTGATATTTGATATTTGATTTTGATATTTATGAATTATTATCATTCTACAAACTCCCCAGCATCATGGTACTATTCTGAGGAAACATCTTCCAGGCTGTGGATGAGAAATGATTTTTGACCAACTTTATCAAAAGATAAATATGAAGTGACAAGATAAATATGAGTTAAAGAGCCTCATCCCTGAACAAATGGTTGTGCCAGCTAAAAAATAGTAGCTGCGTCAATAATACAAACATGGGTGGAGTTCACACTTCAAGCTACAGTGACTTGAAGCTGATCATTGTATCGTTGTCAGTAATCTGTAACATAAAGCTACTCAAGGAGATTTTGACTTAGTGTATAGGTTTAATTTGTTTAAAAAGATTCCCTTTGGAGTAGAGAATAAAAACATTCTGGTGTGGGATGGTTTTTCCCTCCTAGTAGAACCATTTTTTTTTTCAACAGGCTCACTAAAAACTAGTTGCTGGGTTGCCTTTGGCATGTGAAAAATCACCCTCTAGCAACCAGTAACAAAAGCTCTTCTTTTCCCCAGGAAACTATGTCACAAGTCATAAAAAGTGGTATATGTCCGCTATTTGTTTTTTTAAATCTGTGAGCTAATGTCTTCTATGGATATATTGATTATAGAAAGAATTATATCTAAGGGATTGGTTATGCTCTGAGGAAACTATCCCACTTACTAAAATCACTTATTTCTTCTTCTCTTTCTTCTTCGTCTTCCATTAAGGTCTTCAGCTTATCCTGCCCGAATATTTACAAGAGAAGTTTGTGCAGGCAGCTCTGAGCTACATTGCGTGCAATTCAGAGGGAGAATTTATCTGCAAGGACAACGATTGTTGGTGTCAGTGTGGTTCCAAATTTCCAGAATGCAACTGTCCATATATGGATATTCAAGCTATGGAAGAGAACCTGCTACGCATCAGTGAGACCTGGAATACTTACAATAGTGATTTTGAAGATTCAGGTGTGATATTTTAACATAATTAATCATCTTCATCATTGTCCTGTTATTTTATAATGACATTATCATTGCTCTGAGAGCAGAAGTAACATTTGCATTAGAATGGTAGATTCTGTGGATTACACTCATTAGTGGTTATGGATAAGGATGCAGCACATCTCAGCTGAATGTGTGTTATCTTATTTGGTTCCATTTTGAGGAGATCCCTGGCTGGCTATATCTGTCTTGATTTGATATTTGGGTTGTTATACAATTTTGTTGGGAGTTTCCATGGATTCTACCACAACATGGACAGCAGTGCTCCACAAAGTGCATTAGCACCCATCATTCTGTCATGAAAAAATTGTGATTGTAAGAGATGGAAATGTATCTATCTATTATCCTCTATCTATCTATCTATCTATCTATCTATCTATCTATCGGGAGAACAACAGTAAACTACCCAAGGCTCAGAGGAACAGTGCAAAAAGACTTTCAAGGACAGACTGAGGAGAGCATACAAGTCTGTAGGTGCCCCCCTCCAAAGCCTAGAGAGAATAAAAAGGCTCCATAAATTTCTATGGGAGCAGATTTAAAAGATTCAACAAAAGCACCTGAATGCAATGCAACACAAACCTGAACAAAGTTCCACAAGTGTCTCTTCTCAGAGCAACAATCATGGCAAAAAATCCCAATTGTTCATGAAAGTTAACTTATGTGAAAAAAGTCTGAATTGAGAGGACCTCTTGCTAGCTTGAAAGAAGCAATGCTGGTAAATTGAGGAATGGCCAGTGAAAGAAGCAGTGACAGTGCAGCAGAAATAAGGATAGTTAGTAGAGAAGATTGCAGCCATAATGAGGCAAAGAAAATTGAGGCTAGGTGAGACCCACAGGTCTCAACTTGAAATGAGGAGCCTCCTTTTCCTCAAATACAAATCTACCTCCACAAATAAGCAGTACAGATGGAAATGAAGTAACAAATACCATTGGATTTATTTTAAAAAGACTGCATTGAGGATATTTATGGAATAAAGAGTATAAGGAAAATCTGAGTTAAAAAATAGTGTGGGGGGGAAATCCTCATGCTTTTCAACTACACTGTAGGTTAGGAGAAGCTCTGTATAAAAGTTCTATGCATTAGGGAATGTGGAGAGAGAGAGAGATGATAGATATTCCTAGTGGATTTACAAAGTAATCTACTAAACAAGTAGATTACTGACTCATGTGTCCATAATTCCTGCATAATAGTGGTGGCTTTTGTATCATGTAGTCAGTTAGAAGTTTGCAGGTTATTCCAACCTACACCATTTGGCATGAATTGTCCTTTATCCCACACTTACTTCCTACTAGGATGCAACTGTTATATTGATGACCCTTTTACCTGTAAAAAGAAAAATGACTCCAGTTGCAAGAACTGAATCATATCAGAATGTAGTAATGATAGATGTAAAGGCCTTGCAGAATTATCATCTGAAGTTAGCAAAGATCCAGATGAGGATTTAACTGTCATCAGTTATCACTTATGACTGATCCATACCAATTATCTGCTGAAGGAGGTCTCTAACTGCTATTGCCATTTTGCCCTTTCCATACTCGTATCTTGAGGGGAGCAACCTTTAAATAACATGAATGCTTAACTCACTAGGCTATTGTGACCTTTATGGCTATGAGATATACTTTGAAGTCAAGCTTTCCACCACCTGTTTCACACTCTCATCAAGGATTCAAAAGGAAGTTGACAGAACAAGAGTGAGATTTTTCTAGATCAATTACACTGAGGAGATTTGTGTTTTGTGTTTTGTTGTTGGTATCAGGGTATTTAAACAAAATTATAAGAACAGTTCTCAAATATTTAGAAAAAAGATAAAGTGTTCCCCTGGTAGCATCACTTGCATAAATTAGAGGAACTTAAATCAGTCTTTATCATGCACACACCAACCAGATGTGTTGTGTCCATCATCCCCAGCCAATAAGTCAATGACCACCTTATCTGGAAATGATGGAAATCATGACTGAGCTTATCTGGATGGTTCCAAATTTGGTAAGTCTGATCTACATACCGTTTTTTGAGATACATATTCTGAAATAAAATTATCTGAATAGAATATTTTTTTTACTGTCTTTAACCAGCCTTTACAATAAAAGAAAATAGTTTAAGTAAACGATTCATTGTCAGGAAAAACAGAAACAATAAAACAGTAAAACAATATATCTAATTAAAAGTTTTGCATAATTGTATAGCTTGATAAAAATATTTGGCCACCTGGTGGGTGAGTGTAGAATCAGCATCCCTTAAAAAGAAAGAAACATAAAATCTATCAGTGTGACACACAAATTTAGAGAAGATTGGGGAGATCAGGGGATGTCTTTGGGCATCATAAAAAGGACACTGTATGAGGACATAGGCAAGAGTTTCTACCTCCCTGGATCCACAGGCGCAAAGTCTCTGTGAATAAGGAGTCCTGTGAAATCTTCCTGCCAGAAGAGTTGAAGGAAGGGCATCAAAGCAAGCTCTGGAAAGGCCCATCTATATTTGTTTAAGGAGAGACTGTATAGATAACCTATAGAAGAGGGTTTGTGGCTATCTATAATTCGATGATAGAATTTGGGAGCACTGGTAATATCATTTTGGCAATCAATGTCCCTAATTCTTTCTTTTATTATTGATTTGGCCTTCTCCAGAGTTAGTTGGCCTAAATATTCAGGAGAGAGGCCAAGACTGCAAAGTTCTTTTGTACAAGTACGGTGCCAATGAGATTGGTAGCTGTCTGACAACAGCAAAGGCATCAGGCCTGTAGGATTGACCATAATTTTGAGTCCTGAAGTTAGAATCCTGATCCAGGCCTGAGCCTTAATACTTGGCACATTCGCTCAGAATTGCATTGGGGGTGCATTTTGGGGTACCAAAGACAAGGAAATTTGATTGGATGGTTTCATAAGCCCTTAGGTTTGTGTATGGGCCAAGTTGTATCCCATGTAGTAGTTGGGCAACTGTTTTGGCCATAAACAGTTCAATTGCCCACTTTTGCTTTTGTCTTTTATTAGAGAAAATTAGGACTTTAGATTTGTCATAATTAATTACTAACTGCTCCTCCTTACAGAAGGATGCCAGGGTTCTTAATGTCTGTTTTATGCCTATAGAAGACATGGAGAGAAGAACTGCATGATCTGTATAGAAGGGAATTGGGAGATGTCTATCGGCCAATTTAGGTGCATGGATATCAACTCTCTGAAAAATTTTAATCAGGGAGTTGATATAAATGTTAAAAAGCAATGGTGCTAAAATGCATCCTTGTTTCACCCCCTTATCAGTCTCTATAAAATCAGAAAAGTCCCCTCCCTGGTTACATCTGACTCTAAGGCCTGTTTTGTCATATAGCTTATGAATTAGGAGCAGGAGTCTTGTCTATAGAGGATCTGCTCAGAATGTCCCGAAGTCTGACCCTTGAGATATTATCAAAAGCTGCCTTGAAATCAATAAAGGCTGCATATAGATTCAGACCAGAGTAGTTAGTATATTTGTCTGCCAGGTGTTGAAGCACCAAACAATGGTCTATAGTAGATCATCCCAGTTGGAACCCTGCTTGCTCAGGGTCAATTATTCCCTCATCTATTACCCAGGTTTGGATTTTGGTGAATACTGTAGGTACCTGGCATATAATTTGCTAATAATGTTCAATAACCTAATTGGCCTGTAGTTAGCTGGGTCATATCTATCCCCCTTTTTATATAAGGGAACAATTATGGCTCCCCCCCCAGTCTTCTGGAATTTTAGCTCTGTGGTTAATGTATGAAAAGAGCAAGGCCAATACAGGAGCCCACCAGTTTGAATTGGATTTAATTAGCTCAGGGAGGATATGATCACTCCCGGGGGCTTTGCCGTACTTTAGCTGGTTAATAAGATTTTTAACTTCCTTGCATGTGACTGGGGGCCACTGCAGTAGTGAGGATAAGGGTAAATCCATCACATAGGTGTTAGCATGTGGATCGCAGCAGAGGATTTGGAAATGATGTACCCAGGTGCTTGAGGGAATACTGCAGTGTACTTGTAGTGGCATTATGGGAACAATTAGTTATGCCAGAGTAGGGAAGGCTTTTTTGACTTTGTAGCTTCGATTAGCTGTGACCATTTTTTATTCTGGTGTTGGGTTTTTTTTCTTTATGAGCAGGGCCTTATATTGTCTTTTCTGCTCCTTTAAGATGTGGATGGAATCTGGTGAACTGGCCTGCAGTGAGGCAGCATTCCTATGCTAACTCCAATAGTGCTGCTTTAGAAGCAATACAAGATTTGTCAAACCAGCTCTTAGAATGCCATCCCATCCTGGTCGGGTTGGTATTCACCTTCACTACAAAAGGTTGGAGCTTAGCTATGAGTGTGCTGCTATCTTGTGGGGTGGTTGGGTCTGAGTGTGCCCCAAAGTTACAGAGGGATGAAAAGTAAGTTTTTCTTCCTCTGAGTGAAACCACTGGGCTATCCTATCTTCAAGGGAGTTATTCCATCTGACCCTGGAAGAGCCACCTCCTTTCCGGCATTTCGAATCAGCCTTAATTTGGTGGGTGGGTGGGTGGACTTCTCTGTAAGGAAAGTTTGTGCCATAGTTATGATTTGAGCAATAGCATGATTGGCCATCATATGGAAGGAGCAGTTTCCACAAATAACACACCCATATGAGTATTGCTGTGCCACAAATTCTTCCACACATATGCTCCCAGAGTACTTGGATTATATAGTTTTGTCTGAATTGGTGCTGATTAGTATTATACTTTAAAAGTGGTTTGAGAGGTTGGCAGATGAGTAAGCATAAATTACATGTTTGTGTATAAGACTAGAAAGATATGCCAAACCCTTGGTTATCTGAATTGTGCTCTACTGAAGAAAGATAGAATTCCTTCCTTCCTTCCTTCCTTCCTTCCTTCCTTCCTTCCTTCCTTCCTTCCTTCCATCCATCCATCCATCCATCCATCCATCCATCCATCCATCCATGACTGGTTTCCCTGATGTCACACATGGGCAAGGCAAAATCATAGATAAATATGTCAAAAGAAAAAAAAAAAGTGGAGGGGGCAACACTACCTAAATGGCAGAAAATAGAGCTAAGGCTTGTAATATTAGCTACAGCTAAAAATAAAGTTCAAATGCATTCAAGATGTGATGCATTTGGACTTAAAAAGGGAGTGGGAAGAAAACCCAGAAGTTTGTATGTTGGAAACACAAACCATTTCTCCAAATATTGATCACTCATACCCACTTGCATAGCAAAAATGAAAATCAACAACCAACCAACTCTGAAAAAGCCAAATAATAAATTTCAATCAGTGTGGTCTTCTTTCCCCCTTTCTCACCAGGAACTCATTTTCTAGTATAATTAAATCCCTGTCTTCCCTATTCCTTTGAAAAATGCAAATTATTCTTTCCCACTTCAGTGAACTGAAAGTGGAGCTCTTTTAGAATGTTTGCTCAGATCCATCTGCTTGCTTCTTTTTGTTATCTTATACATGCAGTCATATCTTGTAGACTTCGGATTTAGTAACTTCCCTTGCAAAATTAACAGCTGTTTGATCAAAAATCCACACTGATGCTGCTCACCCTAAATTAGCATGCCTCATTAGTGTCTCAAGGAATCTGGATTAATTAAAGTACTTAATTTTCTAGAAGGAAAATTTTAAAAAAAGAACAATAGAGTGTGGGGTGGGGGTAAGCCATTTCAAACAAATGCTACTTGATAAATAATGCTCTCGGGTATCTGAAAACTGACACATTTAATACCCTTTCTCAGTACATCTAGGTATCATACAATTTAATAGCCACCTCAGTTTTTTTTAGTGCCATACAGCAACACCTATGCAAGACAGAAATATCAGCAAATTTGAGGAAGCCATGAGCTTTTCAAAATATTAAAAAACCTGTCCTTGGAGATCCCTCTGCAAAATAAAATAAAATTAAAAAAACAACAACCACCTCTCCTTAGAATTAAGCATTGCGGTGGGACTGGAATGGAATGCTGAAGGCAATGTAAGTTAGCAAGAGGTAATAGCATTGAGTCATTGAAATTCTGAATGAGAAATTCCCATTTAACATAACTACAATACTCACATTTTAAATATACTTTTTTATTGTTAATTCTGGGGAGAAATTGCAGCAGCAGCTTTGAGATAAAATTAATTGTAGATTGCTATCATGGGCATCCTGTAGACAGTGGCCAAGGCTCAGAACTGGTCCTATCTATGTATATACTAGTAAAACTATCCTGTTTGTCTGTTTGTAACCTTCAGTTGGGTGAAACAGTACAACATAGGGCAACAATTTTTGGATCAATGTACCTCAAATGGGCTAACTTAAGGAATGTGTCCAAAATCTGGGACATATTATTCCTGTGGGATTGAAATTTGGAAAAGTTGTGGCTGCTTCAGCACTGGTATATTGCCACAATTAGCCATGGGCATATTTCCAATGCTCCCTGCCAGCTTTCCACAAGTCAATGTGGAAGCCAGCAGGAAGTGTGACGTCTTCTGAGGTGATGACAGCACCGTACAGCATTGTGGTTAAAATAAAATAAAACGAATAAAAAATATATATTGTCAGCCTAATTATGCTGTGTGGAAAGAGAGGGGGGATGTCATGGTCAAAAGGTGACACCAAACATTGAGAAGCAGCAAGGAGGAGGAGAGAGCAAGAATCAGATGAGGCCACAGCTGCAAAAACATCCAGGATCAAAAAGTCAGGACAAATAACAGAGAAGGAGAAACAGAAGAGGCATGCATGTCTCCAAAAATGACAGCAAGAGGCACAGAAGGAGAAGAGAGCAAGAGACAAAGGAGAAAGACAAAGAAGAAATAGCAAATGATATGAGCAAATGGAGGGTGAAAGGGTTGCACATCTCCAGAATGGCAATGGAAGCCACAGAATGAGGACACCAGAAGAGACAGAAGAAGAAAGGGAAGATCAGCTTGAGAATATGTGGCAAACGGTAATTACTGTGAGAATTCCTCAACACAAAAATATCCACCTTCGACAAGAACTCAACAAAGAAAGAACAAGGGAAAATACATGACTTACACAGCAAAATATTTCTGCTGATGTTGGTCCGAAGGCCGAAGTCTACCCTCACTGTCATGCAGCAACATTGATGCCTGGTAGTAGGACAGCACATTCAAGATTCAAGCTATCCCTCAGAGTGAATGAAAATGCTCTTTGTAACATCGATAAAAACTCCAATGCTGCGAATTTGCTTCACATGTGAGGCTTATTGTCTGGGCTGAGACCCCCATGATGAGGAGGAAGAGCTCCAGGGAAAAAGAAGTGAAAATGTTAGAGTATTCTTAAAGGATGGCAGATCAACCAGTAATGTTGTCATCAAAAATATCCTTTATTAAGCAAAAAGCATCTATATTTCTTTTGCTATTCATCTTTCTTCTATAATAAACAATATATTTTTTTTTTAATTTTCAAACCAAACCAGTAGCAATCTACCTATGGTCGTTCTGTACCCCACTTTGGGTAAGGAAATATCTGTAAAACAGTGATCCAATGGGTCACAAGTTGTCTGGCATACTACTAAAACTCTCAGTGTTTGTTTGTAACCTTCAGTTGGGCAAAATGGTGCATCACAGGGCAACAATTTTTGAATCAACATACCTCAAATGGGCTAACTTAAAGTATGTGTCCAAAATCTGGAACCCACTACTCCCATGGGATTGAAATTTGGCAAACTTTGGGCTGCTTCAGCACTGCCACACCTTCCAACTACACTTCCCAGAAACCTGTAGGTTGCATGGTGCAAGGGAAGATGGGAGGCATGTATCCCTGCCCTCTTTCCTGCCTCTCTCTGGCCCCTTTGCCCAATCGGATGGTGGCAAGACCTGATGGGCAAATGGCGATTGGCTGATGTTATGGAATGTGTCTCTGAAGGGGGAGGTGATGTGGTTGATTTTGGCAGTGCCTCTGGTTCTCACGAAGGAGGGAGCACATTCCAAGAAGAGGAAAGAGATAAGAGGAAACATAGTCTAGGTGGCAGTTGTGGGAAAACCAAGAGATTCAGAATAGCCCCGCCCTAGTGCTTTCCCACGTTATTTCCCCTTAGGTTAGGTAGAGTAGCTTTAGTCTGGCAAGATTCTGTCTGTATGGCATTAGCAAATAAAGAACTGAAGTTTGGCTGGACTGATTCTCAGTCGTCCATGGGCTGGGCCTGACAGTTGCTTTGGAACTGAGGCCAAAATCTGAAATCTCTTAATGGTGGTGGGTGGCAAGGGAAGGACAAAGGAATGACCCAGATGCCTGCTGGCAAGGTAGGGCTGGCAAGGGGTGCTGGTGGTCGATGGTTGAGCCCTCTTCTTCCCTGGAAGGGGCCCTTGGGGACACACCAGGATGGGGAGCAGGGGCGTAGTTTTCCTCATGGTACATGGCTCCCTTTGTTCCCCCTCCCCCCAGCAAAGTGGAAGGCAGTTTCACAGGTCAGCTGAGGAGGAAAAAGAGTGATTTCCAATACTCCTTGCTAGCTTCCCACAAGCAAAGTCAGAAGCCGCTCCTGCTCCCACTGCTTTTTTGCCTGCCCATGGTCATTCTGTTTCTCTGTTTAGGTAAGGACCTATCTCTGAAAGGATGACCCAGCAGGTCACAGGTAGTCTAGTACCTTCTTAAAACTGAATTGTTCTACTAAATAACACTCCCCAGTGAGAGATCATATGATCCATTGTCCTAATGTGGCAGCAGGAAATAATATGCCAATCCCTTACATTTATTTAATTGGGTCATAGTCTGTTCTAAGAAATACATTATCTGAACACCTTTAAATTGTAGCAGAAATTCTACAGCATCAGGAAAGTTCTTGCATTTTTGGAGGGTTCATCAGGCAGCTCTGGAAAAGTTATAGGGATGCTTCTATTTCAAGAAGATATGCAAATCAACCTAAACAGCAGCCTGATTTCAGGACAAAATTGACGTGATGACAAATTTTACAACTGTTAAAGCCATATCAAACCCAACAGCAAGGGGTGGGGCAAACAGTCATTTCTATGGGGAGAATTTCATATATTTTTGTCATTGCTAAATGGATGAAGATATTGGATGGATGAGTATTTCCATTTTTAACCACCTTTCTTTTGTGGCCCCATTTTTTTCCTTTAAAGTCATGTATATGCTGAAAGTATCTTTTCATTATTTTTGCTCAGAACTATGATAAAAATACATTCTTTGAACTGACATTGGCTTTCCATGTGCTCTCCAAGCCCTTCTTTTCACCTTATGCAATCTTTGATTACTATCTGATGGCTGCGTTTGTGCAAATTTGCAAATCAGTCAGATTCATGTAGGTATTGGGAACTTCTTCTAAAACTCAGCACCAAACATCAAAAATATTGTTTTAAATCCACTTAATTCCATAGGTAATTCTGTGAAACTGCATCAGTGTATCCAACTGGGGAATCTGCATTTTTATGGCTATATCCTTCCTCCCTCCGTTGCGTTCTTTATTTTTTCACTTCTTTGCAGAGATTGAATTATTAGCAGTCTCTTGCTGAAAATCACTTGATTAAGCTGATGGGATTTAGGTCAATAAAGAAAATTCAAAAGGAAGTTCTACTAGGAAAGACAATTTGCTACAACGTTTGACTGAATGTTATATCAAAGGATTTAGAGGCAGAAGACTTTTTGCATTCCTCTTACTTTTTATAGCCCATTTGGATTTTATCAGACTTCTTTTCATTAAAGCCTTCCTATTGCTCAGTGCACAAGGGTGATTTTGATATTTCCAGGCATTTTAGAATAAGGTTCCAAGACTGGCAGTTTAATAAAAATGGTTTTAAGGGAATCTTATAGGATGTTCAGAAGCCACATAGTCTCTTTCTCTCTCTCTCTCTTTTTTTGTTCTGCCATCTTTTTGCTAAACATAGGGCACCTGAGGGTTTTGGAGGAGTTCAGAAGCAGCTTCAGACATTGTCTGGTTTGGACAGATGAATCATCTTATTTTTGGTTCTGCAACAGTTTGTTTGAAACTGAGCAATCTGTCTTCTCTCTCTCTCTCTCTCTCCCCACCCCCACCCTTCATTTAAGGCAGCCATTACTTTCCTCTCTCTTAGAGCTTCAATGTCCTGTACATATTATACAGAAGTTGTTGCAGAGTGCTGGAAAGTGTCTGGCCCGAGAGATCAGAAAAAACACACCAGGCATTTATATAAAAATAAGTGTATTTAAAGAAAGCATAAAACATACACAGTTTCCATATCCAGAGCCCTGGATAGGCACAAAAGCTTCTTACATATTTACAAGCTCATGCACACACACACACACACACACACACGCTAAGAGAGACAGCAAAACAGAAACTGAAACTTCTGGTAGCAAGTCCAGGCAAGTTCCTCCAGGCTTTTCCTTATTTGGTCATCCTTTCCATACCCCAACCTAAGGACAATCAAGTCTGACCTTCTCACCCTGCCAAAGTGATTTGTTACCATGGTAACTTAATTCCTCTGCAGCCAAGTTTCCTGGCAGAAAACACCATATACTAACAGATGTATTATTTCCTCATCCCCTCTATTCTTGTTGGTGCTCAACTTGCAAACACATTCAGCTATTGAGGAAGCCATCTGATTGAAAATGCTGGCATGATATAATTGCACCATCACAGTTGTCAGGAGTCTTTTTAGAAGAAGGAATAATATCCTTGTAGCTTGCATCCCCTCATAATTACTGCTGAAAAAATCTTCCTTCCTTTCATCCTCCCTTCCTTCCCAAATGACCAGACAGAATACATACTGAAAACAGCATGGGGGGATGAAATGAGTAGCTCTTTATTTCAATTTTACTTGGAGTGAGAGTGGGAGGACTTGAGTTGCTCCAGGAACTACAGTAGATGAGAAGGCCATACACTGTTTGGGTGAGGTTTTTTTGCACTTTCCTAACAGCCAGCATTAATCATCTGGAGGGTGAGTACTGAAAGGGAATCCCCTGTATGTTTTCAGCATTTTGATCTCAGCAGAAGTGAGGAGAATCACACGCCAGCTTCCCCCTGCTTTGTGAGGGATTGGGGAGTGGAAATGGTATAGTGTGGAGAGTCCTATAATTACTTTTTGAACCTTCACAAGATTCACCCTGTCCCCTTATTATTGTTAGTTATCATAGCTATGAAAAAAAGTTGTGATGGAAGAAGAGGGCACCAGGAATATAAAACAATTTATATAGGTGTAGAAAATAATTCTGTGTTACAACACCATGGAGTTAGTCTTGGACTGATCTTCCTCAAGGAGCACCTTACAAATAACAATCTTCAACATTTTCATTTCTTTTCATCTAGCCAGTAACCAAAGAGGAGTTTGAGATATTCTGTTAATGATAGGGACTAGTCTCCTAGTTATATATTTAAAAATCAAATTTATAACTCATAATGGCCCTGGAAGGTATACAAATTAAAAACAAACCCAATGTAATAACACAGGTAAAAGAAGGAAATAACTCAGGAATCAACATACCTACTGTACCTAACACAGTAATACAATTAACTCAGAAGGTACATGCTCCCCAATTCTGGTTCCTGGGGGAAAAGCCAGGTATTCAAAACCTGTTTAAAGGACAGCAGAGAAAGGGCTATGCAAGTCTCTGGGGGGATACTCTTCAGGGGCAGATGGTGTAACAGAAAGCACACCTTCAGATGACACTGTTTTAGAAGATGGGACCTAGAGTATGCCCATTCTGTTGGATCTCAGAGGCAGCCAGAAATTATGTACAAGAGCCAGGCTCTATACCATGAAGAACTTTATAGGTTATAACCAGCATCTTGAATAGCACCTGGAAGCCCACTGGTAAGTTCTCATAGCAGAGGTGTACCCACTACTGTTTGAGTTGCTGCATTCTGAGCCAGATGACAACTTCCTAGTGGTCTTCAAGGACAGTCCCATATAGAATCCACTGTAGTAGTCCATATGTAAAGTGACTAAGGTATGACTATTTGTGAGAAGTGATTCCCAATCCACAACAGGAGGTAACTGGATTATCAGATGAATCTGGATAAAAGCCAGAGCTGCAATCTGCTCCTTGAGCACTAGCTTTGAGTTCAAGAAGATTCTAAGGTTGAATAACAGTTCTGTTTGGGAGAGAGCAACTTCATTCAGAATGAAAGATGGGAAATCGATGGTACTGAAAGAACCAGGAACACACATACACTTAGTCTTGTCAAGGTTGAGTTTAATGCAGTTCTTCCACATCCAGACCCCAACAGCCTTCAGGCACTGGGTTAAGACCTTTGCAGTATCACTTGTCAAACTGGGGTAAATATGTTCAATTGTTGTTGTTGTTTTAATTCAGACTTCATTAATTTTCAAAATATAGGTGAAAACTAAAAAGCATGAAACAAAAATCAACAAAGAAACAAGAATAAACTAAAAAGGTATGAAAATGCAAGAGAAACTAAACAGAGGATGACTTCCGACTTTCTACAGTGAAGATATACAGAAACCCAATATAAATCTCTTGTTCCAAGTTAAACCATAATAAACATCATTTCTATAAGTAGTTTCAATTTACAAGAAAACAAACTCATCCAAAACATTTTCCTCCCCCCCTTTTTTAAAAAGAAATCATACAGCAACCTCTTCCAACCTAGTTTCCCCCCCCAAGAAAAAACAAATGAGTAAATAATATCCCTCCTCACTTCAATTTTACTCCTTTCTTTCTACTATAATAATAAAAAAAAACCTATAGTAAAATACAGTAATATAAACTGTCTACATTTTAATCCTTACATACCAAAAAATAACTTTGTTAATATCCCTTTAGCAAATATTAGAATAATGTCCAGAAAAACTAGAAACATGAATCCAAATCCTTAAAAGACCATCCAAACAAAGATATTTAGCCATTATCCCATTTCAGAGTAAACCAGAGCATTTACATACAGTATCTCCACATTATACAGAGAGCTTTCCCCTTAAAAATCTCCATTTTTTTCTACAGCCCCCTTCAAAAAGTCCAGATTTTCTTGAAAGATCTTCCAACATTCAAAACCCAGTTCTCTTTCTTGATATTTCATCAACACAGTATATCCAAGTTCTCTTTTTAAATACAGGTCCCTCTCACCATCAAATGTCTTCAGTTCAATTCTCCACTGTCCTTTTAGCTCCAAGATCTGAACCTCAGTCTTCTTCCTTGAGGCAACATCTTTATAACTGTTATATTTTTTTTTCAATTTTATCACCCACCCACCCCACCCCACCCAATTGCTGGCACAATTCACAAATTCTGAGAGATGTTCAAAGATCTGAATAACTTCTTGGTAGAAATCCTTAAAAATCTGTTTGAATTTGTCCATGTCTCACCTCAGTAGACTATGGCACCCTCTAGTGACTTAACCAAACAGAGTCCAGGATATTGAAAAAAATCCTCCAACTCATTGTTTACAGATATATCTAATCAGTATCATGAAAGTGGAAACAGAGACAGTTTTCCAAGGGAAAGTAGTAACAGAAAGATACTCAACTCTGCAGATTCATCAAGTAAGGGAAATGGTCTATAATCCTCAAAATTCAGTTTAAAAAAGCAGTAGGAAAACAAATATTTAAACTCTCAACCTTTCACTTCATATATGAGGAAAAAATCAAGTTTCAATTTTTTAACAAGTTTTAAAATCCCAAAAATAATGCAGACCACCAAGAGACCCAGCATCTCTTTGCTGGAAAAAAGCCTCTCTTAGATTACACATAAACAAAATAATAATAATAATTTTGATGTTTTAGAAATGTGGTGTCAGTTTTAGAGTCCATTTCCGGCTTCAGCACAGCTTGGGAAAAGATGACAGCCCCATCTCCCAGCTGTTCACTCACCAGTCAAACCGTGAAACCCAGTTTTGCAATCTTCTGGCTATGAGCAGCATCCAGATAACATATGGGGTGATTCCTGGGGTTCTCCTTAATCTGAACACTTCTGGTCTCCAAGGAACCCCACCTGAACCCAATAAAAATACCGCATTGTCAGGTCAGTCTGTGGAGCTCGCAGAAAAAACCTGTTCAAACTGCCATGATCCCCACCGGAAGCCCCATAAATATGATCAATTGTTAATGGAATACCTCACACTGCAGCTTCATGCATATGAAAGCTGAAAGTGTCAAGCCCTGTGTTGCCCAGCAGGTCATGAACCTCAGTTTGACTTCTCTTCTGTCAACAATGAACTGGCCATGGAGAAAGGAAGAGAACCACTGCAATACTATGCCTCTCATTTCTAATCTCCATAGTCAATCCAGAACAATATCTTGATCAATGATATTGAAGGTTGCTGAGTAATCAAGGACAACTAACACAGTTGTACTATCTCCATTTTGGCTCCTCTAGAGGTCATCAACAAGCCTGTTCAGTGCCATTTCTGTACTATGTCATGGACTGAAAGCCAACTGGAAAGGGTCCAGATAATCCACTTCCTCCAGGGTCCTCTGAAGCTGTAGTCTGAACAGTTTCTCAATAACTTTCCTAAAATGGAAATGTTGGAAAGCTGCTCCAAAACAATTAGGTCCAGCAGTGACTTCTTGAGGAGGGGTGCACTAATACCTACTTCAAGGAAGGCAGAACTATTCCTTCATTCAAGGATGCATTCATGATCACATGGACCCAACTATACATAATCTCCCAGGAAGACTTAATTAACTAGAAGGGGCCTGGATCTAAAGGAAATAGGAAAGGAAAAGTAGCAAGGGTTAACAGTTCCAAGGATCCTGTCAATTTTTGTTACAGGGTCACACACCTCCCAAATAACGGGACAAGATGGTGCTTCAGTCAACTTGCATGGACTTGTCCATTGTGAGCAACTTTATCTGGCAAGTACCTAGAATATTCCTCACAGTGCCCCTGAAGATATTCCTGTGACATTCATGGGGCCAGTAGCAGTTATCTATGGGTATGATAAAATAAGCATATTTTGTCACTCTTATGACCACAATGTAATTCCTAATATGGGCTGTTAACGTGTGTTTGGTCAGATTCACTCTGTCTTTCTCCAGTGGTGCTGTAGTCATCTCTTCTGTCATTTAATCTCTCAGGGTTCCTTGGAAAACCTCTTAGATCAACAAACAGGGAAAGACTACATATGAGCAATCTGATCTAAAGCCTTCAACATCTGCCCAATAAAGACAGTGTTTAGGGCCTTGGTTTAACTGCCCACCAGATCCCCAGGAGAAAAAAGCACCCTTTGAAAGCCATCAGGGTCCATTAGTTACCAGGGGCACACCAATCTAATAGGCCCCAACTCCCTCAGGGAAGACAGCACCAGCAAGGGCCATGACAAAGGTAATGTTCCCCACCTTCAGATTACATCACAATTGCCCTGAGACAAACAGTAATGACAGTTAGAGCCTCAATAATCTGGGATAGGTCCAAAGTTGCCATGGTGGCCATGATCTCCTGAACTGCTCCAGAGCCAAGATTAAAATGAAATCTCCAAGAACATTCCACCACCAAATAAAATGAAATCCAGCAGCTCCAGCAAGGATGTTGGTGGACACTAGAGAGGCCAATACAGCAGCAACAAACTCAACTAATCCCTAGAACCCAAACTTTAGTCACAGAGTCTGACATCCAGTTATTTGTGGTACAGTGCCTTTGAAAGCTGGAGGGGCTTCCCCGATAATAACAGCTACACCTCCCCCACCCTGGCTTCACAGCTATTGTCTCACTCAATAGCACATGTCCAAGAAAGCAGCAACCCTTCTGGGCCCACCCAAATATCGGTAATGCATGCCAGATTAGAACAATTGTGCCTCATCCAGAATAAGATTGTGGATGAGAGCAGTTTTATTACTGACCCACCTGGCATTTGCTATCACCAGCTGGAGGCCAGGGCCACCAAGGATCCATAGAATTGGCACCAGGGCTGAGCACTAGGGGCTGGAGGGTGGAATTGATTTCAAGATTAACTCCTATTCAGTACTTTTTATGGTTTATTCACTATGTTCCATGACATTCTGAGCAGAACAGATCACTTGACTCAGTGAGGAGCAGCTTCTTACTCCTATGCATTGTATGCACTCTCTATGCCTAGAGAGGATTCAGTAGCTCTCAAGATACCTTTTAATCACTGAGACAAATGATTCATGCCATTTCTTTCTGGATTGAAGGAGGGAGGGAGGGAAGGAGAGACAGTCAGACTGACAGAAAGCTTTCATCTGAAACAAAATAAATACATCCTCTGAAATCATAATCTAATCATTGTTTTCCCTATTTTCTTATGGGGTTGTTAATTTGCCTCCCAGTAATTAATTCTTGTATGTGTTGACAAGAAGTGAAACAATTAAAAATATCATCAAACCATCACTTTTTGGATGACTATTCCAATCCCCCTGTCACCCCACAGAGGTGTTTCTATTTTACTGAAGTGAACAGGTGCAAAATATAATTCCTTCATCAAGCTAATATTTAAATATCTTCAATGTGAAGATAAAACCCATCCATGTTCTATAATCTAATCACCTCATTTTCAGGACTAAAAACATTAGATGCCACCTGCTAGCACTGCACCTGGCAAATCTGCTTATGGAAGTCACACAAATTGTGGTGTGTTATGCTTCAATATTGCAATGACACTCTAATAAAGTGAAGGAGATAAAAAATGGTTGGGTCTAATAGAGTCCTGCTCATATATATTCTATTCTATTGCATCTCTTTTGTTTTCATTATATTTTCATTATGAATTAAAATGTGCTGAGCAGCTGTCCTATGGAATCATTGATGGAAAAATGTAGGTGCTGGTGATTTCTGAATTACACTGGTACATAAAAAGTACAAAGGATTGTGAATTGGCAGGATAAGCTTATCACATTAGACAACCATAAGAGGAATGGCTATAATTGACACGCCTCTTCCCCCCAAAATCATAGTGTTGTTTTGCTTTTTCCTTAAATCATATCATGAAATTTGCAGGAAAAAAACAATAATGTGCTTCATGCTCAACCTACATATATGTTAAAGTGGGATGCCCTAGCTAAACTGGAACAGGAATGGGTGGAATTCTCCCCAGTTCTGGTCACAGTGAAAATCATCATCTTTCCACCCAGACCGATTAGCAGTTTTAGAGGAGATCTTTTGCTGATGCTATGTTTTGCTGCCCAGAGTCCCAGCAGCCATATAAACCAAACCAAACCAAACCAAACCAAACCAAACCAAACCAAACCAAACCAAACCAAACCAAACCAAACCAATAAATGTGTCTCTCTCTCTCACGCAACAGAATCATAGTCCAGCTTCTCCCTCTAGTGCTGCTTCTTCCTCTCCATAGTGGTTATTTAAGGTTGTGGTTGTGGTGTTTAAGCACACCCATTTAGCTTCATCTAACATAAAGTCACCTCTATTTATCTTCCCTTTGGTGTACAACCTGGTGAACTCAGGTCAACTTTTCATGGTATAGTGCAGCATCATCTATTGCATTCTGAAAATCAGTATTTTATAAACAGAGTTATTTATAATTCTCTGTCATAGCTGGCACATAGCCTTTTACTAATAATCAGATAATCAGGTACTAAAGTTAAATGGATTTAATTATACAATTAAAAATTAATGTGCAGTTTCATTTATACATATTCACATAAATACACACTTATATGCAAGCCCATCTCAGGCTGATGCCTTTTCATTGTTTTCAAAATCTCTCTCTCTCAGATGTCATTTGATGAATTCAATAATGCAATGACAAATCTCAATGGAAGGTAAAAACTAATATACAATCATTTTATTACATTGTGTTTTGCTTTTCTCAAAGACTTTTGGGAGTATGGAAATCTGCATTTCTTAAAGCTGTTTGTATTTCTAAACCTTTGTCACAATATGTAAAAAATATTAAGACTGAATTTAAACACATTTTGTCTGGTACGCTTTGTAACTTTGCTAACTTTCAATAGCTCTGGGTTTAGGAATTCAATTTCCCAGTAATGCTAGTCCTTGATTTCTGTACCCATTATTTCTCCAGTTGCAATTACAGACATTGTTAAAAAAGGGAGGAATAAATCCTGCTTTAGTCAGGGAAGAGCAGGCCTGCAAGCTTATGATATGAAAGCCAAAATACAGTCTACAAATCAAATCCTTGGGCCTGCCAGATATGGATCAGTCTCAATGCTTTTGCCATTACCAAAATCAGAATATTTCTAAAGATTTGACTTGGCTGCCTTACTTGGCTCGTGGGTTACATTTGGCTGAAGGGATAGCTAGTCGAAGCCTGGAAAATAGGAAATGCAGGAAGAGGATGTACAGTTCGAGCTTTTGGAAGGAAAATCTTTTAGACACTAAGAGAATGTTAGTTACCCCAAGGTCTTCCTGACCCTATATTCTGGTGAGATTTGTGCTGAAAAATGTATCTTGTGTGCATCTTTTATTGAGAAAAAATGGAAAGGCAGGAATTCTCTGTGGTGTTTCCCTGGACTTTGGCCAAAGCTGAGCCTGGATATTTTTTAATAGTAGTTCCATTTCCTCCCACCCCAATAGGCAGGGCAATATAAAATATATGGATATCTGAGACAAAAATCACAATGATGCAACTTATACCCTAAAGGAAGGAAGCAATGAATGAATTGATTGATTAATTGAATGAATGAATAGATACATACACACATAAAGTGGTGCTTAAAAATTTGTGAACCCCTAGAGGGGATCAACTTACTTTTCCAGTAAAAAGCATATAGTATGCTTGAAGCAGTTAGCATGTACAAAGCTAGTTCAGTTTACATTCAGAGAATATATGTTTTATTGGTCTGGGATAAATGATTTGATTTGATTTGATTTTGATACTATGTTACTTACTTGAAGATGCTGAAACCAGTCTGGTGAGCAAAGTCTTTGTGAAGAAAAAGTTTATATTCACTTCTTTCATATGAGAGGAGGTGAGAATATATCCACTGTCGTAAGACTTTTTAAAGCTAAATCTATTTCCCAAATGTTATAAGGCTCTCAGGTTTTCAGGTATGTGTATACAACCAACTACAGTCCAGATTCTTAAAAGTGCTATTCTATAGTCCACTGCATTTCAGATGCAGCACTTTGCTCAGATACTGGGCTGATTCTTTTGAATTTTAGGACCCTTCTATGCTGGTTCTTTTTCTGGCTTAAGCTTCCCTTTTCCAGTAATTTTCTGGCTACCATGATCCTTTCTGATAATAATTCCTTCTCCTGGAAAGTTAGGATTAGAGTCATTTCTGACAATATGGTTTCTCAAGGAATGACCTCCTAGCCCTTGGGGCTTCTGAAAATGAGAGCTGCAATTTGGCAGTGGGTATTCAACATAGTTCTTCTGGTAGAGCAAGGTATTAGGCCCTCAAAATCAGCAGCAAATGATTTATTCACACAACCAAATTATACATTCAACATCATGTGCCCATCACACTGCAGAGCTTTCTCTTTAGCCCAACTTAATGTCTTGCCATCTGCGCTGTTGGACGGAAGCTATAATAATATCCCTTTTGCAGAATGATTTTGTTACTGTGCTCTAGAGGAACCCGAGACTCTAGCCATGGGCTCCTTTGATGCCCTTTTTACAGTAACTTATACTGCATATTTCACCCATCAATAGATGTCCCGGTTGTCCTGAGGACACTCTTATTTGTTCCTTGCTGTCAGACCAGAATCCCCACACTATCAGCTGCCCTTGCCCTATGCAGAAATGACCCTCTTAATAATTTCTTTGATTTTATTAATGCATAATTTCATTCTGTTCTTTTGAGTCTCTTTCACTGCATCTAGGTTTTATTAATCCTGTTATATTTGATTTGTCACTGGCCAATACACAATTTTATTTCTGTGCATTTGCATTCACGTATAAATACAAATAACCAAATATACAAGATATACAAATATATATTCAGTTAATAGTTCAATATTTCATAGGTAGAATGTTCATATTCTACACTTAAAGTAGGTAAAGGTAAAGGTTTCCCTTGACATTAAGTCCAGTCGTGTCCGACTCCAGGGGGCGGTGTTCATCTCTGTTTCAAAGCCAAAGAGCCGGCGTTTGTCCGTAGACACTTCCATGGTCATGTGGCCGGCATGACTAAATGGAATGCTGTTACCTGCTCACCGAAGTGGTACCTATTAATCTACTCACATTGGCATGTTTTCAAACTGCTAGGTTGGCAGGAGCTGGGACTAGCAACAGGGAGCTCACCCCATCACGCAGATTCAAACCGACGACCTTCCGATCGGCAAGCTCAGCAGCTCAGCGGTTTAACCCGCAGCGCTACCACATTGCATTGTTAAAAATACTTAAAGTATTTTTACTAATTAATTTGTCACTGTTTCTATTGCCTGGACTCCATCCCTGTACTCTCTGCATTGTAGTAAATTGCTATACATACTCTTACTGATGTTTTAGAATCATTTGAGATTTTAGGCATTTTTCTGTTTTTTCCAGATAATGTTTATATTTTCTATTCCTATGCCATGACTGCTTCTGCTCTGTTTTTTTATTCTTTTATGAAGCCAACTGTTTAATTTGCTGATCAGTTACCATAATAATGATCATCTATCTAAATAAGAGTCTCAAAAGTTTCTATCTTCATCTTACTAATAATTAGATCTAAATAATCTTTTTTTATTATTATTATTAATTAATTAATTTATGCTTTCCTCTTCATAAAATAAACATTTAATAACAGAAGAAGAGGGGCAAAGTTGGAGCTTTTTTCCCCTTTATTTATGCCAGATATTCAGTGCAACACTTCTTATGGCATGACCTCTTATAACCTGTTTGTTTCTTTTGTCATAAGTCCAGAGATATTTATGTAAACTGCCTAGAAGTCCTGCTTCTTCTATAGAAATAGCTGTCATGCGCTGCCTACCGTTGAATAATGCTCAGACACTGGTTCGGTGGATCAGGCTCTGGTTTATTCACAGCGCAGGTACAGCGTCGGGAAAAAAGCTGAGAGTGACAGGAGCGCGCCGGTGCGGGGTTTAAATACCCCGCGCCGGTCAGCGCCCCCTCACTCGCGGTCACGTCACCCCCCTTTGTCCAATACGTTGCCCTGCCGGTGGGTGAGGGGTTGCGAGGCCCCGCTGGCGTTCCGGGATCGCCCATCATCGGGTTTTCTATTCATCCGGTGATTGCTGTCAGCTGGGCGATCTCCGTTGTATTAGCGCTGATGGCTTGGGTGTGCTCCGTGATCCGTTTAGCTATTGTTTCTTGGCCGTTAGTCGTTGTGAGTTGATGGCTACTTATCTTGAGCCCCTTCTCCTGTTTCCTTGCTATTGTCATGTGTGCCATTGCGCTGATGGCTTCAGCTCAACGGCACTCATGACATACTGCCCCCTGTCTGAATAGTGCTCCCCCCCGGTTTTCTGGTTTTTTCCTTTTTCTCGGTGGAGCTGTCAAACGGCATTTTTTTTTTTTTTGAAATTCCCGCCGGAGTAGTTGTCGCCCCTCCCTTTGCTCCTCCCTCTACCACGTGCCTTCCCAGGGTGTGTCCTTAGTGCGCATGCCCGGGTCACGCCCTGGCGTGCGCATGCTCCAGCCACACCCTGTTTGTTTGGCTCAGTTCGGCGAGGAGAGAGGCGTGGCTGGTCGGGTGCTTATCAGCTCCAGGTAGGGCCCTTCTTTTTTATTTAAAGTGCGTCGCCTTTGTTATTTGTGCTCCTGGGCATTGCCCCCAGGTTGCCCTGTTGACTTGCTTGCCGCTCCCCCGTGGCTGGGGGCGGGGGGAGGGTGCTGGTGAACGCTGTCACTGCCTCGTGGGCCCGGGGCGGGGGGAGTGAGTCCCGGGGGGGGGAGGTCCACCCAAGTCGCGGGCTTGGGGGGGCCCTTTCCCTTGGGGCACAGTAGGCGGGGGGGGCCCGCGGGGGGGGGGTTTGCAGGGGACAGCTTGCTAACCTTGGTTGTGGCTTGTCGGGGTATGCCCGGTGAAATGCCCGGGTCAGGTCAGGCGCGTTAACGTTGTGCGCCGCCACCCATTCCGGGTGGGGGAAGTGTTTCCACCTGACCAAATAGTGTAGAGTTCCTCGTTGCTTGTGGGAGTCAAGTATGTCCCTTATCTCAAAGTGATGTTGCCCGTCGATCATCACCGGTGAGGGCTGTGGCGTGCTTGGGTGCCATCGAGAGGTGGTTGCCGGTTTCAGGAGGCTGGTGTGGAACACCGGGTGGAGTCTCCGTAGGTTGTGTGGCAGGTCCAAGCGTATTGCTACCGGGTTCACTATTTGCATGACTCGGAACGGCCCGATGTACTTAGGCCCCAGTTTTTTCGAGGGTTGGGGTGACTTTAGGAATTTGGTGGATAGGTAGACCATATCCCCCACTTGGAACGTCGGTTGTTGGCGCCGGTGCTTGTCGGCCTGCTCTTTGTAGGCTGCCTGTGCATCCTTCAGCGCCGCCGTGATTATTGGCCATGATTCCGCGATCTTCCGTCCCCAGTCGCTAGCGTCCACCTGGGGTTCCGGGGGTTGAGGTAGCTCCGGTATGGGGACGAAGTCGCGCCCCGAGACTACCTCGAACGGAGTTTTCCCCGTGCTCATGTGGACGGCGTTGTTGTATGCGACTTCGGCGAACAGGAGCAGTTCCGCCCAGTCGTCTTGGTGATAGTTAGTATATGAGTGTATGAATTGCTCTAAGGTGGCATTGAGGACCTCTGTGGCTCCGTCCGTCTGGGGGTGCCAGGAAGTGGATAGGGCCTGTTGGGTCCCCGTCAGCTTTAGGAAGGCCCGCCAGAATTTGGAGGTGAACTGTGTGCCCCTGTCGGTCACCACACGTGCGGGACATCCGTGTAGCCTGTACACGTGGATGAGGAAGAGTTTGGCTAGTTGTTGTGCGGATGGGACCGACGTGCAGGGGATGAAGTGGGCCTGCTTTGAGAAGTAATCCTTCACCACCCAAATGGCCGTTTTCTTCTGGCTGGGTGGGAGGTCCACTATAAAATCCATAGAGATTTCCTCCCATGGGCGGGAGGGTTCTGCCACCCATTGTAATAGCCCCGCGGGTTTGCCTGGTGCCCGTTTGGCCCTAGCGCACGTTGGGCAGGACGCTACGTATGCTTTTACGTCTCGCCTGAGCGCGGGCCACCAGAATTGACGCCGTGTTAGGTGTAGGGTCTTGAGGAACCCAAATTGTCCCGCTTGTTTGGCGTCGTGTGACCTATGCAAGATCGCTTGGCGTTGCGAGTCCGGGACATAGATTCTGCCTTCCCCCCATGCCAGGTCCTGTGCCATCGTTACCTTGTCGGGGTTTGCCAGGAACCAGGGGTCGGTTTTGAGGGTGGCGGCGAGGTCCGTGCGCATTCCCCCTGGTAGTTGCGGTTGGCTTCGTCTGGTCGCAGGTTGTCCCGCCGTCGGCTGCGCCGTAGAGTCGAGCTGCCTCCGAGCGCCGCTTCAGGTGGTCACGGCCATCCCCAGTTGCGAGGCGGATAGGACCGTCCCAATGGTGTCTGGGGCGGGCTCTTCATCTTGGGGCAGTCGGGAGAGGGCGTCGGCCAGGAAGTTCTTTTTGCCCGGCATGAACTTCAGCTGGAAATTAAAGCGGCTGAAGAATTGGGCCCATCGGACCTGTTTTGGGCTAAGGCGTCTGGGCGTTCGTAGGGCCTCGAGGTTCCGGTGGTCGGTCCAGACCTCGAATGGTTGGGTGGCTCCCTCGAGTAGGTGTCGCCATGTTTCTAGTGCCGATTTTACCGCGAAGGCTTCTTTCTCCCAGACGTGCCATCGCCTTTCTGTCTCGGAGAACTTCCTTGATAGGTAGGCGCATGGTTTCAGGAGTCCCGTGGGGTCCTTTTGGAGTAGGATGGCCCCCAGGGAGAAGTCTGAGGCGTCGGCTTGGACCACGAACGGCCGTTCTGGGTCCGGGTGCGCGAGGATTGGCTCCGTGGTGAACAGCGCTTTCAGCTTGTTGAATGCGGTCTGGCACGCGGGAGTCCAATTCAACACTGTGCCCGGGTTCTTGGCGCGTCGGGTGTCCCCCACCCCTTTGGTTTTGAGGAGGTCCGTTAGGGGGAGGGCTATCTCTGCGAACCCCCGGGCGAATGACCTGTAAAAATTCGCGAAGCCGAGGAAGCTCTGGAGTTGGCGTCTGTTGCGGGGGCGCTCCCAGTTTAGCACCGCCTCGACTTTTGCGGGGTCCATTTCTATGCCGTCCCCGGAGATTCGGTACCCCAGGTAGTCTAGGCGCGCTTTGTGAAACTCGCACTTTGTAGGCTTGGCATAGAGCTGCGCCCTTCTGAGCTTGTCGAGGACTTGCCTAACTAGGTTCACATGTTCCTCGTGCGTTTTTGTGTAAATAAGGACGTCGTCGATGTAGACCAGGACCCCTTTGAACAGATGTTCATGCAGTACCTCATTGATGAGCTGCATGAACACCCCAGGGGCCCCCGCGAGTCCGAAGGGCAGCACTTTGTACTGGAAGGCGCCTAGGGGGCAGTTGAACGCAGTCTTCCATTCGTCCCCCTCCCTGATTCAGATGCGATAGTACGCCTCGCGAAGGTCCAATTTGGAAAAGACTTTGCCCGTGGACAGGTGAGCGAGCATGTCCTTCACCAGGGGTAAGGGGTATTTGTTGGACAGGGAAGCCGCGTTTAGGCCCCGGTAGTCGGTGCAGAGCCGTAGGGTGCCGTCTTTCTTCTCCCAGAATAAGACGGGGGCTCTGACCGGTGAGCATGCTGGCTCTATGAATCCCCTGTCTAGGTTTTTATCGATGAACTCCCGGAGGGTTGCCATCTCCTTCGGGGTCATCGAGTAGATCTTTGGTCTAGGTAAGGGGACGTCGGGCAGTAGGTCGATCCGGCAATCCGTCTTGCGGTGGGGGGGTAGTTGGTCAGCTTCCGCCTCTCCGAAGACCTCGGAGAAGTCGGTGTATTGTTCCGGTAGGTCTGCTATGGTAGCGGCGTTGTCCTGTGTAGTCGCCTCCACTCGTCCTACAGTGGGGTTGGTTCTGCCCGCTGGAACTGGTGCTCGATACTCGCCGTCGCCGAATGTGAAGGTGCGGGTCTCCCAGTTGATGCGCGGGTTGTTTGTCGCGAGCCATGGCATCCCCAGGACTGCAATGGGCCGTCCGATGTGAGTGACAACGAACGATGTGCGTTCGGTGTGAGTGCCCATTTGCAGGGTGACCGGCTCGGTTTGCAGCGTGGCTGGTTTCCCTCCCGCTGTAGAGCCGTCCAGCTGGTGGAATGCCAACGGCGTGGGGAGGGGGAAGCAGCGGAGGTCGAGTTTGGCGACTAGGTCGGGGTGGATGAGGTTTTTTGAGCACCCCGAGTCCACTAGTGCCGCGGCCGTGGTGGCTCCGTTGCCGGCAGAGAGTTTGATTGCCGCCATTATTACGGGGCTTTCGTCGTTCCGTCGAGGTGGTCCGCGCTGCTGTCCCACCGCTTGCCTCGCAACGCGTTTCAGGGCAGGCGGGGAGCTTTTCCCGCCGGCTGGTCGGGGTCTACGTTATCCTCTTCCCCCCAGTAGGCGTCCCAGCCTTCCTCTGGTGTCGCTGTGGCCACGGTCATTCGGTGGTGAGGGGGCGGCCCCAGGTTGGGTGGTTTGGGGCTAATTTTCGGGGTGGGTTTAGGCGCACTGGTTGGCGGTCGGTTGGCGAAGCAATCCACCGTCTTGTGCCCTAGTTTGCCACACTTCCCGCAGGGCTCCCGATTGAATTTCTTCTTTGGGTATATGGGGCCGGCCATCCCCACGTGTGGTGCGGGTACCTTTTTTGCAGGCGTAGTTTGTGTCTTCCGTGGTTGTCATGAGGAAGGTGCGGTGCGCGTGTTCGGCCTTCCCCGCGAGGTGGATCCACCCGTGTAGCGTTTCTGGGTCGTCGCGGTAGAGGGCCCATTGGAGAACGTCACGATTGAGCCCCCTTTTGAATATTTCCAGCAGGGTGGTCTCGGACCAGTCGCTGACCTTCCCCGCGAGGGCTTTGAACTCCAGGGCGTAGTCTGGGACAGTGCG
The DNA here is from genome assembly GCF_035149785.1 of Candoia aspera. Taxonomy (NCBI): domain Eukaryota; kingdom Metazoa; phylum Chordata; class Lepidosauria; order Squamata; family Candoiidae; genus Candoia; species Candoia aspera. The sequence continues at coordinate 98,689,129 of NC_086155.1, forward strand.
TGTGCCCTGTTTAAGTCTTTGGAGTGCGCTTTTCGCCCTCACTTTGGCTAGGGGGTCTTCGAAGTAGGTTTTCATCTCATTGATGAAGGCAGGGAAGTTGGCGAGGGCGGGGGAGCTGGACTCGTACAGTTGGACGTACCAGTCCGCCACCCTGTCTTGTAGTTTGATCGCCACGGCGGCGATCTTGTCGGCTTCGGAGTCGTAGGAGTGTCCGTGCCTCCCCATGAACTCCCTGGCATTCGTTATGAAGAACGACAGTTTCGTGGGGTTCCCATCGAAGAAGATGGGGAAGTCCTTTGGGGCCCGGGCGTTTTGCGCGGCCCTTCCTCTCGCTTCCCGGCCTGTGGTGTCGTCCGCCTGGGCCGTCTGCTGACCTTCCGCTGGCCCGTGGGGGTTCGGTGCTTCGCTCGGGGTGTGGGCCTGTGCGGGGACGTCGTTGGGTGGCGCGGGGGGCATAAGCGACTGGAGCATGGTCCGGAGTTCCGTCAGTTGGGCCCGCATGGCCGCGTGTTCAGCTCGTGCCTCCTCGTCCACGGTCCGCGCCGCCGCTGGGGCCGGTTCCGTTGGTGTGTCGGCGGGGGTGGGTTGCCGGCGGGGTTCATCCTCCCTCTGCCGTTGGTCCGCTTGCTCCGCCGTCTGCTGGGTGTCTCCATCGTCCTCCTCCGTGCTGACCGCCGTTGGGCTGTCGCTCCACGTCTGTTGCTGGGGTGCGATGTGGGGCGCGGGGTCCTCCGCTGGTTTCGGAAGGTATGTTGCTCCCTCCCGCGGTCGGGTTGCCTCCGTCGCCATCTCCCCTTGGGGTTGGAGCTGCGGCTCGGGTCGGGTGGGGTGGGCGTCCATGGCTCCGGGAGTCCGCGGTGCCTCTGGCCTCGGTCGGTCCTCCTCTGTTTCTTGCCGTGCGGCTCGCCCTCCTTGCCCGTGTCGCTCCGGCTTCATCTTGCTGGTCTTCTCGCCGTCTATTCCTCCCGCGGCTCGTTGTCGTCCGGTGGGGCTCGGCGAGGCTGAGTTTATGACTCTCAGCTTTATGTCATGCGCTGCCTACCGTTGAATAATGCTCAGACACTGGTTCGGTGGATCAGGCTCTGGTTTATTCACAGCGCAGGTACAGCGTCGGGAAAAAAGCTGAGAGTGACAGGAGCGCGCCGGTGCGGGGTTTAAATACCCCGCGCCGGTCAGCGCCCCCTCACTCGCGGTCACGTCACCCCCCTTTGTCCAATACGTTGCCCTGCCGGTGGGTGAGGGGTTGCGAGGCCCCGCTGGCGTTCCGGGATCGCCCATCATCGGGTTTTCTATTCATCCGATGATTGCTGTCAGCTGGGCGATCTCCGTTGTATTAGCGCTGATGGCTTGGGTGTGCTCCGTGATCCGTTTAGCTATTGTTTGTTGGCCGTTAGTCGTTGTGAGTTGATGGCTACTTATCTTGAGCCCCTTCTCCTGTTTCCTTGCTATTGTCATGTGTGCCATTGCGCTGATGGCTTCAGCTCAACGGCACTCATGACAATAGCTGGCCCTCAAGGAGAGGTGATCCATTTGGTAATCCATGCTATGTAACTGGCATGGTAATGTAATTTAAAGTTTAGAGCCATCAAATATTACATTTAATCTTTTTTTAATGCCAATCACTTAATACTCTATTTTCTGTACATTTGGTAAAGAAAGTTAAGGCTTGGTAAAATGTTCATTTTGATGGCTTCAGTTTTTCCTAACCACCACAAGATTAATTTCTTATATTTGTTGTTATAGTTTTCTAGCTGTATAAATAATTATTTGTAACTAAATCCTTATTATTTTTTGTCAAGTAAATTCTTAAGAATTAACCTTTTTTGCAGAAGTATTGAATCCTGTTATTAGATGCAGGTATTGCTTTTCTTCATCTGCTAGATTCCATGTCAACTTTTTGGTTTTTCTTTATTGTTTCAATAACCCAAAACAAATTTATCTTGCTGTATATATTCCATTAACAATACTAAGGAGTCTTTTATCTGAGTTACTGTGAGTACAACATTGTAAGCTTATAATTTCAGTTTATGTTCTTGAATTACTAGTTTAACTCTTGAAATTTAATTTTCTTGATGTATTTTCATTGCTAATGGTCCCAATGCCACTAAAAATAAAGAAGGAGAAAGGAGACAGCCTTGTCTCATCCCCTTCAGTTTAGTGTACTGTTCTGATTGAGAACTGTTTACTAGTATTTCGGTTTTTTGTTCTTTATAAATGTATCCACGTGGGGAAAAAAATACTTTGTAAAATAATTGACCTGCAACTTACCTTTTTCAAAACTGAAAGTGTAAAAGTCCACTCTAAATTCTCAAAGACTTTTTCTGCAAAGTCACTTTATTGCTGTTTTCATTTATCTTATTGATTACATTCAATATGTGTCTAATGTTTTCTCTTATATATCTCTTCTCTTATATATGATCCTATCTGATCATGATGTAACATATTGATTTAAAAAAAAAGAATTATTCTTTCTGCAAGTATTGCCATGAGAAACTTATAATCTACATTCAGGAAATAAATGGGCTTATATGGCTCTGGGCAAGTTGGATTTTTTCCTTCTTTATAAATCAAATAGATAAAGGCTTCTTTCTACAACAAAGCGAATTCTTTGCATTCTGGAATCTCATTCAGTATTCAAAGTAAAGGTTTAACCAGAATGTCTTGGAACATCTTCTAGTGTATTGCAGAATTGCCATTTGACCCTGGAGCTTTTTTTTTTTATTTTAAGGTTTTTTTTTTTTTTTTTAATTGCCTCTTTAGTTTTGTCTTTGGTCATGGGTTGATTAAATACTTCCTTTTGTTGTCTGTAAATTTTGAAAGTAATATATTATTCAGATACAGTATTCTTCAATATTTTCCAGATCAAATGCCTATGTATTATATAATTTAGAAAAATAGTTAACAAATTGCTCTGTCATCTCATCCATTGTAAAAACATGCTTGGTTCCATCCCAAATAGAATAGCTCTGTTGTCCTATTCCTTACTTAGTTGGTGAGCCAACCATTTGTCTGACTTACTGCTTTTTTCAAAGTATTTGTTTAATAAAAATTCATTTCTTGCAAGTCTAACTTACTTCCAATAAATCTAGTTGATGCCATATTGCTTTAATCTTTAACCTTTTGTTTTAAATCCAAAATTGGATTAAATGTATACCTTTATTCTAACTGTTTCGGATCATTTAGCAATATATTCTTCTGTTTCTGCTTGGTTTTATATTTGTCAAAGAGAAAAACAAACTTCTAATAAATGCTTTGCTAACACCATACTGTAGATAAAGAGATATCAGAGATATCAGAATTGAATTGCAAGAAGGTCTTTAGGTCCTGATAACACTTCAATTTAGTATCCACATGTAATAGTAAAAATTCATTAAATCTTCACCTTTTCAGTTTAGAAGTTCTTCTATTATTATTATTATTTTCAATTATTGCATTGTAATCTGCATAAGTAGGAGCTGCCACTTCCATGTCTATAAGATTAGTTAATAATGAGTTGGGAATCCAGTAGATAGTGTCAGTAGTCCTTGTGAGAAGGATCTGGGTATCCTCAGATGAAACATGACCCAACAGTCTTCTCTGGTTACCGAAACAGCCAATGCAGTCTTGGGCTGTATCAACAGAAGTGAAATGTAAAGATCATGGGAAGTGATAGTTCTGCTCTGGCTGCAGTAGTCAGACCTGGAATACTGTATTCAGTTTCAGTTGCTACAATATAAGAAGGATGCTGAGGAACTAAAAAGAGTGCAGAGAAGAACCAATGGGTTAGAAGCTTTACAGATGGAAATCCAAACTCAAAATAAGAATTTTCTGACTGTAAGAGGTGTAAGCAGTGGCACAACCTCCTCCTGGAGTCGTGGGTGTTCCATCAGTAGAGCTTTTCAAGCAAAGATTGCATAGCCATTTGTCTGGGATGGTCTGAGGCTTCTAGAAGATGTCTAATGTAATGCCAAGAGTCAAGACTGATTCAAAGGCATCAAAAACAAAACAAAACAGAAAGACACTTATAAACCGAGTCAGGATTCCTCCTTGCAGAATAATATATAAGCATGTCCATTTGAAACAAACCTTCTGCAGACTTTTATCCTCGACATACAAAGATATATAGACCCCACTCTCCTTCCCACCTGTATCCATGTAGACAAATTGCATGGATATAGTTTAAGAGGGATTTCAGAAACTATTTAAGGTATGTGTGACTATGATGTGTGTATGGGCTTACATACTCAAAGTATACCTCTGGATACTGGCCAATGACTGTTTCTCAAATCAGTAACATCCAGGAAAAATGCTGAATCCGCACAAATCTTGTTGGTGGCAATAATGTTCTTTTTTTAGATATGCCCTTATAAATTAAGTTATACTTTTCCCTTCAGCCCTGCACTTAAAATACGTTGTTTATGTATTATTCTCCTCTAACAGCATGCTGGAAGTGATTGCAGAGAGAATGCAAGCCAGAATGGTATTACTGAAAAACAGTAGGGATACAAATGTGTATTTGCAGAAACCTAAGGACTTGAAGAGCTGCATAAGAAACATTTCCTTAAAAAACTTAATGGATCCTTGAAAATAAGGAAGGGGGAAATGTTTATGTAACTTGTGAAAGGTCATTAGTAGCTGGCTGGAGTCCTGAATGGGAACATAAGTGCAACACTTTATTGCACCTCATGTATAAAGTTTAACTTTTAATACAGTTTGATGCCCTGACAGTGTTGGGGAGAAAATGAAAATTATAATGGAATATTTTCCTTTTTTTTCTCTCTGTTAGTGTTTATTCATCAGATATTCATGCATAGTTTGTGTAAGCAGCAACTGGCTACAATAATAAGGCAGAAAAATGTCACCGGAGTATTCTGAATGTTGTCAGAACTGACAAACAAAGACCATTTAACTTGCTGCCTAGTCAGTCCTTTAAAATGCTGATTTTTGCTGGGGCAATATAAAGTATATTTTACAGAGAGCTGAATTTATTATCAATTGTTAAATGCAAGAGAGCCCTTTCCCATTTTACCTGCATTAAGTAAATTCTTCTAAATAGAAAATATCTACTTCCAAAACTTCTACTCCAAATGGACATTATATTTCTTAAATTATGGTTTATGTCTAGTGCAGATCACGTCTTTAATTTCTGCTACGTTATGTGCTGGAGTGATGTCCCAGATATTTTTCATGCTTTAGCAGCCTATCGTAGAAATGGTTGTTAGCAATTGCTTCCTCCTGCTCTGTTCTTGCAAAATTCAGCATTACACACAGTCTTTGCTCCCTAGAGTGGCTCATTCTGCCATCTCTGTTCCATATGGCCTTCTGCTGTTCAAATAATTTAAACAGGGTTTTTTCTAAAGAGGATTGTAGACTTAAGAGCTCAGAAAGAAGTATGGAGCAAACATCCTGCAGTGGCTCTGTTTGGGCATAACAAAAACCTCAGTTTTTTTTAGCATGAGACTATACTTTGCAAGCCTCAATCGCATGTGCTTTCCCTCGTATTCAGAGAAAGAGGAAATATAAAGCTTTTGTTCACAGTCTGTAACTAACCTCCACTTCATCTGTTGAAATACAGATGAGTATTTATAACTATGGCATTGAAAAAATCAGAAGCACTACTTCAAATTCTTCATGGAATTGTTAGACGGATTCATGAAAGCAGGAACTTCATGAAACCGTCTTTCATCTGAGGAAATATTTCCATCCCTGCTCTAACTGAGAAGTAAAAAAAAAAAAAAAAAAACTTCCTCTCTTCCTCAAAAGTTGTAACATTTTTCCAAGAGTACATGTGCATTTTCTTAATTAGAGTACAGTAAATTGAACAGTAAGAACCCATGTTACATGAGCCAACTGCCACTTCCACCACTGCCCACTTTTTTTCCTTAACTGCTGTGATGCATCAGGATTAAGCCCTGAACATTTTTACTCTGAAGAAAAGCTTCCTACTTTTGCTGGCTATGTGTTATCAAATATAAATATACATAGGATTACAAGTTTAATTAAAAATATCTTGAGGGATTCTTGCAATGATGTAATTTTCAGTATATCAGATGTGCAACAGTGAAAATTTGCCTCATGTACGTCTGGAAATTTCATGCCACATTAAAACTTAACACAGGCAAAATTAACAGTATTATATTTCTTATTGCCAGCCATGATACCGACAAATTAAAGGGATAAAAATGGGCATAAATGGGAGCTGGTTTGTTTTGCTGCACAAAGGATCCTAGAAGTATAACTTAAAGGAATATTGAATTTTGCCATTTTGCAGATGAATTCAAGTTCTTTATGAAAAGGCTGCCCATGAACTATTTCCTCAACACATCTGCCATTATGCACTTGTGGACAATGGATTCAAATTTCCAGCATCGCTATGAGCAACTGGAATCCAGCATGAAACAACTATTCCTTAAGGCACAGAAAATTGTTCATAAGCTCTTTAGCCTAAGTAAGAGGTGCCATAAACAGCCACTCATCAGCTTGCCAAGGCAAAGGTAAGAAAACAAGGGGGGGGGGAGGAATACAACCAACTACCTTAGTGGTGTACATTGTGGGGAGGTAGATAATATATAGATAGATGACAGATAGATAGACATTAGAATGACACTTTCAAAGCAACACTAATAATGGCATCATATAAAAAAGACAAATTCTTCTGAGATGTTTAAAAGAGTTAGGAATTACTATCCAAGGATATTGTTGTAACCCTGATCCTTTAGTGTTAGGGCAGGGGTTAGAAAGTATGGTAGAACATTTGATATTTATTCCTTTACATTATGTGTTAAAATGATCAATACCTACATTTGTGTGTGTTTGTGTGTGTGTGTATACAGTATACACACACACACATATACATATAGATATAGATATACATATACATACAGTATATGGGTGGTATGTGTGTTCCTCAACCTCACATCCTCTACTAGAGTTGAGGGTTCTGCGCAGTATCTTAGCTGTTCAGCTGTTCCTAGCACTGCACTCTTCTGGACAGAGAGCTCTGATGTTGTTCCTGGGATCTGTTGGAGCCACTCTCCCAGCCTGGGGGTCACAGCCCCGAGTGCCCCTACCACCACTGGGACCACTTTGGCCTTCACTTTCCACATCTTCTCTAGTTCCTCCTTCAGGCCCTGGTGTGTATATGTATGTATGCATGTATGTACACACACACAAACACACACACTTCAAAGGAAGTATATAAATAGGCAAAGAAAAAGAATGAAAGAATAAAATGCATGTGGATAAATAAGAGGTTTACAGATGTCATAAAGGTTATAATTTTCCAGTATATCATTAATTTATTGTGAATAACTGAATATATTATATGGTTTTAAAAGCCTGAAAATTGCTATTAAGCTCTAAACAAAGCATAAATATCGGGAACCATGGTCAGCACAGTATTTGCCACAGAATAAAATTATGAATTACAGTAAATTCTATCCACAGTACTAAATGTCTGCTGTAATATAGAAATCCTATAAAATTGAAACATAGATCTTCTTCGTGGAGAAAGCCAAATTTTAGATGTGGTATTAAGTTATAATCCAAAAATGGTTTCAAATTTGAATTACATTCTGTCTCAGTTTTACCAAGCCATTTTGAACAGGGCATTGTACTCCCACAACATGATTAGCCATTCCTTCTCAGTGGGGATTAGATACCCTTTCCAACAAACAGTATACTGTATCCCTAGAGCAGTTAACATGTACAAAGCTACTTTACCATACTTTGAGGGAATATAAGGTTTAGTAAATTTTAATAAAAAATATTACAGGTTGAAATGGGAACTGAACTTTTATTTCAGTCTGATATGAATCATTTTCCCAAAGTTTTGAATTTTACAACATTGCTCTTTACATTTCCAACAAGAGTTAAATAATGAATTATCTATTTTAGCAATCAGGGCTGGAGTAATATACCAACTACAAAACATCTTATACCACTGTTTTCTAAGTATAATATTCTGGATAAATTTAATATTCTTCTTCCATTGAAATTCCAATTGCTGCATATCTATTACTGCATCTAAATTCTGCATCCATTTGACTATATAATATTTCATTTGTTTGGTTTCTTGTCTATGCCAGTCACTTAACAACTTATTTTCAATTTGTAATGGAAACTTTTGGAAAAGGAAGTTAAGTCTTGATAAAATATTCATTTTTACAACTGTAATTCTTCCAAACTATGAAAAAAAAATATTAATCAATAATTACTTTTAACAAATCTTTATTTTTTGCCAGGTAGATTTCTAAGTTCTTGACTTTTTTTGTTATTAGTTAAACCCTGTTATGACATGCAGGTGTTGTTTTTCTTTCTCTGTTAAATTCCATGTCAACATTTGGGTTTTATCTTTATTGATTTGTTAACCTGAAACAAACCCATATGGTTTTATATATTTCATTAACAGTACTACCCAATTTTAGTTGGGTAACTGAGTACACGAACAGCATACATTTTTAATTTGCATTTTTGAGTTGCTAATTTAACACCTGAGATGTTATTTTCTTGACATATTTTCAGCATGAATAGCTCTAATGCCAATAGAAATAAGGGGAGATGAGCCAATCCTTGTCTTGCCCCCTTCAGTATGATCCATTGTTGTGATAAAGATCACTTTGGCTTTTTGTTCTCCATAAATACTCCGTATCTATGTGGAAAAAAAAAATGGGCCACAATTCACCTTTTTCAAAACTGTCGGCATAAAAGTCCATTCTAAACTCTCAGAGGCTTTTTCTGCATCAAGGGAGATCATAGTCACTTTTTTCTTGTTTTGATTTATCTTATTGGTAACGTTCAGTGTGTGTCTAATGTTGTCTCTCATATATCTCTTTGGAACAAACCTAGTCTGATCAGGATGTATTATTTCAGTTAAAAAGCCATTTATTCCCTTTGCGAGTATTGCTATGAGAAACATAATAATCTACATTTGTGATGATTGAAGGAAACAAGGCTGTATAATTTTTTGATTAGCCTTTGTACCCAAACCAAAAGGGGCCAGGCCATGAGGTGAAGCATGACCCATAGGACTGCTGTTTTAAGGCACCCTGTCTGTTTTTGGGAAACTTTCTCCTACTCAGTTTTTCTCAATAGATTTCATTGAGCAGATTAAGAGATCTGTTCCTGTCCCTATTCTTTGCCATGAAAAAACAAGGTAGGAAAAATATTCAGCAGATGGCTTCTGGAATTCTTTCCAACCCTTTACTGGCAGTTGCCACAGGATATGTCTGCATTTCTGTATTTCTTCTAAGTAATGGAGTAACAAGGTTGTGTGTCTGTGTGTTTCTACTGTACCCTAATGTTGGTGGTATGTGCACGTGTATGAGAGAGAGAAAGAGTGTGTGCAAAACAAGCAAAAGGACAAAAGGGGATTCCACAGTCACCCTGTTCCAAGTCCTGGGAGAACAACCAGATCCTCAGTAGTTTCCTAAATGACATAAGCATAGGAGCCACATAAATCTCTGAGCCCCACTATGTTCCATTCTTAGAAAGTTAAGCTGCTGACAGATGACTGGTGGACACACTGCAGGGCCCTTTTACATAATGGCCTTCCAACATGCTTTTGGATTGGAAAAAAATAAAAAAAGGTTAGGCAGGGGAGCATCTCTCTCTCACTGCTTTTCTAGCTCCAAAGCAAGAAGGGTCAGTGCAGAGTATGCAGGACACCAGTTTGTTTCCTTCCATCTGCCAGTCCCAAGTGACCTGATTAGTATCATGAACAAATGTGATATATGGACTGATTAGTTCCATGTGATCTGATTAGTTACATGAACCAATGATGACATACTGCATAGGCATCATTGCTAGGTCCCCTATATTTGCTACTGGATTGGCCACCAATCTTCTGAAGGCTGAGAGCAGCCGTAAGCCAGGTCCCTCCAATTCCAGTGTTTTCTCTTATTTAATTACGACAACTATAATTAAAGAAATTATATCCCCTCCTTTCATGAGGGGGGTGTCAAATGTCAAGCTATGTCAAACCTAAAGTCAGCATGTGACCTCATGCAATAGCCAATCAGCTTAAAGAAGGGAGGAGAATGTAAGCCTCCACTCAACACAATGGCCAGTATAAAGTATGTTCATACCTCTAGTGTTAAGGAGGAAGGGGAGGAGCAGCACTTGTGGAAAAAGAGGAGGAAAGTGTAGCACCAAGATCTCCTAAAACTTCTACCTGTCCTCCTCAACCTGCACAAACTAGCATGCACAATTTGCATGAACCAATAACTGGACTAATTGCCATTATGGCAGTGCAACACCCAAATTAATCTGCCCATGAGCAGGAAAGCTTGCACTTCTCACTTATGAGTGGAAGGGATATAATGTTGTGATTTCAAAAGGGGAATCAGGGCTTTTCAAAAGTGTCAAATGAGTTCAAATGAATGAACATTGAGATGACGATTTTTAAAACAAAAATAATTGCATACTTCTAGGGACATATTTCATATTAATTCAACATTTGTTCTGAATTTAAGAAAATGTGATTCTTTAGTGTCTAATCAGAAACAGCACTGCCTTCCTAAGACCAGACTGTTAGTGTCTCTCTGGATTCAAAATACAAGACAGTATTTGAGAAGAAGGTGAAATACACCTAAGGTTCCCCTTCATGTAATTTCAGGCTACAATATATTCCAGATGGATTTCTCTAATTACGCTGGATCCCCAAAGAGTAGAACAATGATAGCTTTTAAGTTCTGGTGGGTGACTTTAAATATGTGTTACGATGAAGTGAAAGGTCTGTTCCAGAAGTGTTTTATACATTGATAGAAGTCCATAAATCATTGCTATTACATTTCTCTTAAATTATCCTTAGTGCTGATTTCCCAGATTCAGTGAGTCATTTTCCAAGAAAGAAAGAGAAAGAAAAGAAAAAGCAGCCAACACTCTAGATTGCTCTCTTTACAGCCATTCTATCATTGTGATTCCATCCAGTGTCTGCTGAAGCTGATGACAGTAATAGTAAAAAGAATATTCACTGAAACTATGCCAAGCTAAAATATGATTCAGCACACCAACGGTGATTTAGTAGAGGGACTGAATGCTATCTTATGGGAACCATAAATTCAAATCAAAAGCATATTTTTTTCTTATGGAAAATAGCAAACACTTGAAATGCCTAATACAAATTTGAAACCTTTTTATGAGATTGTGTCATGCCTAACTTATCCCCTTGCCCTGGTTGCCAAGTCATTATCAGCTGGAAGCTATCATAAAAATTAAGTATCTATTTATTTCAAACGTGCTTGATTACATAGAACTGGGATGCACATTTCAAGCTTTTTCCAGCAATAACTTAAATCAGCCTTATATTAACTCAGACCAATCTCCACACCATCTGGCAATGGTTTTTCAAAATATTAGACAAGTATCTTCCCAAATGTGCTACCAGAGATCTTTGAGATGCCAGATCAAGGTTCATCTTAGGACTTCCTGCACACAAGCTATGTGCCTTACATTGAACACTGTCCCCTATCTAAATGATAAAACGTTTAAAATCTTTTTACCATTTCTTGCTCAAATGCCAATTAATATAGTGATCAAGTTTCATTAGTCACAAAATTCTTGTACCTATCTTGAAATTGTCATACCAAGCAGTTAGCCAACAGAAAAGACATATTTGAAAGAGTAAGAAAAACCACCATGTAGAAAAGTTATGGTTCCCATTTAGATACAGTCACACACAGTCTCAAACAGAAAAGTTTAATTCAGGCAGTCTCCTACAAGCCTTATTCAGCCATTCACCTAAATGTACAACTCCTGGGTAAAGTCAAGTGGTAGATTTAAGTTGTGAGTCTTGCCCATCTGTGTAAGTCTACAAATTATAGCTATGTTGAAATTCTCATGAATCTTGACTATTTATTCCTATGAGGATGCCAAGTGTTCTTTATGATAGGTTTTTCTAACTATGACAAGCCAGTTTTTGAAAATAAATTCCCAGTATTGTTGTTATTGTATTGTGTTGTTGCTTTGGAACCATGAGCAGCAAACAAATGCAAAATTGCTTGAAGTAGTAAAACTAAAGAATTTAACTAGTAAAACTAATGATCTAGTGAAGGATTTTCTATTCTCACATTTGTTGAGAAGTTTGACATATTGATGGTGTTGTAATCCTTAATTGGCCCAAAATATGAAAGTTATATGGAGATACAAATGAAAGCAGTAATCTCCATTTAGACATAAGTTAAAAAAAACATTTTTTACTCATGAGCAATCCTACTCATTCAGAAGAGCATATTATATAGGCTAAGTGACTACACTTGGAGATGATTTTTTTTTTTTCCCAGAATACAAATCTTACCTTACAAAAATAAACTTCAACCTTTTTCATGTTGGTTGCTTAATGTGCCAGCTAGGGGGGAAAACGTGTGTAAATCACAATTATCTCAAAGGGAAATATGCCTTCTTTCTTCTCTGTTTTGTTGCTATTGCTCTAGCTGCCATGTTTGCTAAAAGGAATGGGGAAAAGAACTGGAAATGGTTACTGGGTGGGGGTTTTTTGCTTGTTTTCTGCAGGGACATCACAAAAGCTGGCAAAACCATACTTTCCTAGTTGTCCAACTCAATATATTGGCCACATTAGAGAGTGTTTGTCCCAAAGTTTAAGCTACATATCATAATTGCATATGGGAGTGCAATGGACTGAATGGAGAGATCCTTGATAAATTACATACACACCTACCTGGTTACCCACATGAGACCAAGAATTTAAGAACAAGAACACAGTCCTTCATTTAACAGCTACTTTCTTTGGACCTTACTGGATGGATAAGGAACTCCATTTCAGAATGTTTCCAAATAAGTATACCCTTATTGTATACCTAAAGTAGAAGTGGGCAATCCATGTTTATGGCCCACAAGCTACCATTTGTGCCCCCTAGAGCCCTCTTCAGTTGCTATTTAAGAGCTGGAAATTGTTTGGGTATTAAAATGTTTTGAGGTGCATTCTTTGCTTTGGTGTCTATGGGTTTTTTTTGGGGGGGGGATGTCTGTGCCCCTCTTCTGATGTCTTTGCCTCTTAGTTCACTGCATATACAGTAATTTGCAGATGGTAGTGGAGTGGCAGGGGAAGGAACAAAACATGTTCCTCTGCCCCTAAGGTATTCACCCTATACTCCGGAATTGAACTTTTATTCTTACTATAATTAGCTCAGCCTTCTGTAATCAATTCTGTTCAAATACATTGGACTTATGTTGATATAATTGTCCCGCTATCATGAAGGAAGGAGACAATGGACCATCAAATACAACACATTTGGAGGCAGTAGTTTGATGAATATAGGCTCAGCTGAGAGCAAAATCTTTTGGGGACTCAAGGAAGCCTTAAACCAGAACAGGGACCTTCCTTTTGTGAATCCAATAAAATCCTCCACAAAACTCTAGTCTCAATGTGTCATTCCAAAGCTCATGTCCTGTAAATGGTGGTGGCACATCAGCTGTACCAAAGAGATAGAAGGAATATAAACTTGTATAAAATATACCTGGGAAGAAAGGGAGCTACAGTGATCCATATCACTGCCCTCAAATCATTGGTCTTTGTTCTTAGACAACTACTATATACTGTATATAGTAGAAGATGCCTATGACAGGCCTTGCTTGAATCAGCAGAGAGATTGCAATCCAGCACAGAAGAAATGTGGTTGGTTCTTACAAGGAGGGATTTCAGGAATAGGTTAAGGTGGACCCTAGGGAAAGGAATGTCATCCTTCATATTTGATCCTCACATCAGCCCTTTGAAAGCAAGAGAAAGAAAGTTTAGGGTTCTCATCCTTCTTGTGGCTCTTACCTAAAACTGCAATACCTAGAATGGTACCATGTCCTATATTACAGAAAAATATCTGAAGGGTTGTCGGAGAAAATGTCCTCTCTATCATGGGTTGACTGCTTTACAAATAAAGTTCCATTGAGTGGGAACTGAAAGTGATCTATTGACAAGAGACTGAGCAGACACATTTCATAATTCACTCAGTATTGCACACTATGGTAAACTATTTCTCTATTTAAATTTTTTTTTAAAATAATAATTAAATAATAATTTAATTTAAATATGTGAATTCTCCTTTGTCTTTCAAATGCTGCCCCCCCACCAACAATAGTGTGGACTGCAATGTCAGAAGGAAGTCTGTGATATGATGATGATGATGATGATGATGATGATGATAAGCAGATTTATTAGAGTAAAATAAATGTATTGCCATGGGTTGTACAAAGCTTGAAGGAAAAGAACAACACACTTTGAAGGAAGGAGAACAACCACCACAACAAAACCTAACCCTATAACATAAACCAGTTTATACCAGGAAGAATTGCTCAGAACTTAAGCAAGTAGCATTTTGTTTTACATTTTAGTTTCCTGTTTATTTATTTAATAAAAGCTATACATTTACATATCAGCATTATCTTAAAATCTGAACATCCCTTATCCTCATAATGGAATATCCTGGAATGTTTGTGAGAATGTATGTGCATATTTCAATAATAAGGGGAAGTCTAGATTTTTCTTGATATTTGCATCTTTGTAGAAGTTAGATATGAAGTAACAGAAACAGAACCAAGTCAAAACAAATTTCTGCTGAGATTTTTAAAAAGCTTAAGTTGGCTGAAAGGCTAGCCTTACATTTTAAGGGGATGTCTATGTTACAAAATACAATGTTTGTGAAAGCAATGTCCCAAGTGATGTAATCTGTCTACCTTGGGTAGCAAACTTCATTCTTAGAGATTGTTGTGAATATCTCATATTTCATAGGTTTTCAACAAAGAAAAGCAATTATGCAAATGAGTGGACCCTTTGAACGTAATGATTTTTACTGTCAGTGTCTGGACTGTCAGAGTATTCCCTGGCTGATTTGCATAATACAAAATAGATTTGCAATTTATCTCTGGAATATGCAACTGGTATATGGAAGTGCATGATTTTTTCCCCACCAAGTTCCTACATTAAGTTACTTTTTTCCCCAGTAACATAGATTGTCTGAAGTTGTAATAGTCTCCTTTTGTCTTCATAGCATAGGTAGAATTTTCATTATATTTGGAAATTCAGACTGTAATGGGATGAAAAATGATCATCACTAAATTGGCTGATTAGAAAGTTTTGCAGTCACACATTACATAATATTCAGTTTCAGTTTTCACTTCTCAAAGGATTTAGCAAAGATGTGGATTTGTTAATAGGCAACAGCAAGGAGACATTTAAGAACACTTACCGTGACATGGGGGTATATTCTTTCTTTTTTTAAAAAAAACTGTCACTTAACAGTGACCATCATTAAAATATGTCATTTTAGGCAAATTCTGTGAAGAGGAAATGGTGGCTATGACAGTAGTTACTGTTGTTCGTAAGTTTCATAAACTACAGTTTTACAGTTTTACAGCCACAAATTTTACTCATGTCCTTGGAATCCATGGAACTGGACTCTCTAATGTGAATGATTCAGCAAAATTGGAGGAAGATTTAGGTCACTGTAATTATTTCACATAATGACCAACAAATACCACGCTATAGAAAAGTGCAAAAGCCATTTTCCTTTAACAGACAGGGAAGAAACGATAGATATGTGGGCATGCAGAGGTGAATATTGCATTCAATTCATGAATATCCAGTATTTTGTTACTAATTGTGTTAAATAAGAACCATGTTTGCTAGACTCATTAAATGTAGCTACTAAATTATTAATAATTTGAGCAAAGGGATGTCTGTTTTCAAAAAGACACTATTTTCATATATCTGCAGATATATTTTATATATTCTTTCCACTTGGAAAGAACTGCAAATATTCCTTTTATAAAAAAATAAGTTTGTGAAGGCATTTTACTCTTCTCTATCACACTCTGTCTAAGAATAGATATTAACGGGAAGGCTTTTTATCTGTTTACCAATATAGTGGCATAATAAGTAAACTTCCATTTATTGAAAAGAAGGAATTTTAGGGATCTATAGTTTAGAGACTTAAAAAAAAAATCTAATAAAACCAGTGACAATTAGCAGCTATCATGTTTTTGAAACATTTTACTTAACTTCACTTTAACTTAGAATACTTCTGTAAAATAGAACAGTACATATGGGTGGTGGAGTGAGAAGAAAAGGGAAAAAAAGATGACTTGCTTAAGGCTACTGAATAAGAGAGTCAAACCAAAGATTTTCTTGGTTGTTTTTTTATTGAAGATGAGATAATTGTGCTATCCAGACAGATATGTATCTATATGCCTTGAGAAAATTATAAATTCTGTAGGAAGTCCAGAGGAAATCATACTGGAGGTTATATTACAGGATGAACCAAAAAGGTTCAATTTCAATGAATTATGATTTAAGGTTATAGCAGTCTTCCTGTCTTCCAACCTTTTTAAACCACTAAGACTGGCCCAAGCTCTTTTGACTATTTTGAAATCTATTCATATATGGACATGGTTACATGCTTGACAGTCTACAGAG
Source organism: Candoia aspera (assembly GCF_035149785.1). Classification (NCBI taxonomy): domain Eukaryota; kingdom Metazoa; phylum Chordata; class Lepidosauria; order Squamata; family Candoiidae; genus Candoia; species Candoia aspera. The sequence continues at coordinate 98,705,531 of NC_086155.1, forward strand.
CTTTCAGAGAACTGCCAGCCAATCAGAACTTACTGTTTAGGGCCAATACCTAAGCCCAGAGTCAATTAGTGCACCAGCCAATAACCTTGGAATCATGCTATGAAAATTCAGCTATAAATCAGTGAGGGTTGGTGTTGAGATTCCCTGCTGATTTTTAGTGGGGAACAAATAAAATGAACTATCCCTTTGCATATATTCAACATATCTAAATCTGCAAAAAGAAAAGAAAGCAGAAGTAGGAATTACCTGTTTTTTTTAAAAGAAAAATTGGTCCCACCCAACTTGCTTCTGGCTACCAGGAAAAGGAGAAAACTCTGTGTGTCTTCCAGTGTAGAAGGATTGCTTGCTTTTATCTTAGTGTTTCAAACATTTTTTTTAAGTTCAGTGCTGTCTGAAGACCACAATAGAAGTGAAAATAAATATATATTTTAAGTCAGCTGCAGTTTATTTTAAAAAGAAGAATGCATTAACAATAGATAAGAGTAAGGCTTAGATCATTACTAGGTCATTCCTCTCTAAGAAAGGTTGCAGTGCCCATGCTATCCCAAGCTAATAAAATGTATTCCCACCTCCTGATACCATTTGCACATCTAAGTGTCACAGAGGATTAAAAGGCAACCTCAACATCTACAATATCTGAATATGTAGCATTTTTGATAGTTCATCATGCTTAATAGACCTATTCTGCCAATATTCTAATGATTAGCAGAATGAATTTGATCCACTGCTGAATTCAGTGTACCATCAGTGGAAAATAATCTGCATAAGCCTCATCACTATGCAGTTGAAATTGCTTGCAATAAGGGACATCAATTGGTGCCAAGTCTAGGCAGCACAATTTGTGGATGAATGAAATAAAAGCCAATAAAATTTATTCTGAAAAGAAACAATGTAAACATTATAATGGAACACTGGAGCAAATTGTATTTTCCTCGGCACATTTGCAAAATGGCACCATCTTGGCAAACAACTGCAAATCCAATTATTCAAAACAAGTGAATAAAATTCCAAACAAGTGAATAAAAAAGGATAATGTTTGATAAATAAAGTTTGTAGACAAGCCATGTTCAATTCAGCAAATGCCAATATTTGGATTTATAAGAGCGCTCAAAGGAAAACTCTTTGGCGATTCATAGGGTCATTGCTCAAGGAAAAGCTTTTAAAAATATCCTAGATTTTAGGTGATAACAGATTGCTCATTTTTATCCTCCCTGGAGGAATCAAAAAGTATGAGAACAATTTGTTTTCCCCATATGACTTTCCCTTGAATGTTTATAGTTTGCAGCCTTACATAGTTGCATATGCAATATTTTAAGAGTAGCTGCTCTTAGCAAGTTCTTCAAAGTAAGAAGTAGACCCAGTATCATTGCATATACTTTCTGTCTGTCTGTCTGTCTGTGTATTCAGATATTGGCTTCTATGTGTTATGTGGGTCATTATTATTTAAAATTAAGCAAGTAAGGAAGTATGCTGATATAGTTGTTTATTCCTTAATATATTCATGCATCATATAAAAGAAAAAGAAAAATCAGAATCAGAATCAATTGTAAAGTATTACAGGGACTGAATGAAAGGTATATTTCTGATGTTATGGGTTATCTGGACCCTTTTCAGTCAGGATTCAGTCATGGTACTGAGACTGCATTGGTCGCACTTGTGGATTACCTTTGGCAGGCTCAGGATGGGGATGGTGTGTCCATCCTGGCTCTTCTGGATCTCTCAGTGGCTTTTGATATTGACCATGATATCTTGCTGGACTGGCTCTGGGATTTGGGAGTGGGAGGCAGTAGTTCTCCTTTCCCCATGGCTGGTACCATGCTAGTGGAGGAGGAGAGGTCCAGCCCTAGGCCCCTACTATGTAGGGTGCCTCAGGGCTAAGGTCACTCTCCCCTCCTATTTAACATCTATACGAAGCCGCTGGGAGAGGTCATCTGCTGGCATGGGGTTCAGTTGCATCAGTGTGCTGATGATACCCAATTATACTTCTCTATCCCATGTGGGGCAGGTGATGCTGTTCAGGTGATGGCTCAGTGCCTGGAAGCTATAATGGCCTGAATGGGGAGAAACCGGTTGTGACCAACCCTAGCAAGATGGAGTGGATGTAGGGTTTTGCCCCCCCCCCCAGGGTCAGGAGAGTTGACATCTTTGACTCTACACAGGGTAACACTTCCCTGCACAGGTGCACAATTTAGTGTTCCTCTTGGACTCACAGCTCCTACTGGAAGAGATGGCCAAAACCATCTTGTGTGCCATCTGCAAGGGATCCCTACCCTTTTAGCCTTCTGGAGGGCTGTGAAGACCTGGCTCTTCCCCCAAGAATTGGGCTAGGATGGGGGTTGAGCTGCAAGGATGATTGGTCTGGTGCTTGGGGGGAAGGGTACTTTTGTTTTTAACTATGCTTTTTATGGATCGTTGTGAGCTGCCTAGAGTCACCAGATGAGATAGGTGGCTGTATAAGTCCTGTAAATAAATAAAGTAAATAAATAGTAGCCAAAGTCCATAAGTCGACTTTACTCCATTCAAGGATACCCACTTAAAAAAAACACCCTGCAAAACTAGCTTTTTTCACAGCTCCCCACAAAAAGAAGGTGAGGGAATAAATTCACTACAGAATTATCAAATTACTAACAACATCTTCATCTGCCTCATCCTGAGATTGGATTGGATGGTAAGAGTTTGATGACTTGGAGAGTTGGATCCAAACTTTCTGTCATGGTATAGTAAACCATGACATAACTCTATCAGATGTACAAGGAGTTTCTAAATGTTTGCTATATAATGATTCTCAGTTATTTAGTTAGTAAATTGTCACAAATATAAGTATACCTAAAGAAGAATCACACATTAATTAAAACGGATGGGTTGATTATTGTTACCCCCCGTTGTTTTTGTTGTTTTTTTTTAATGTCTGCAGCTTGGGTCAAAGACAGACCATTTGTGCAACTGCACTTTGCAGTGTTCACTGCCACTATGTGCAAAATAATAAGCCACATAGTGATAATAAAACTTGGCTGCATGTTGTTGAGGATGTGTCACTGTCATATGTCACACACTATCTACAAACTGGCACGGTAATGAACAAAGACAGTTCAGATGTTCAGTACTTTGAATCATGCTCTATAATGTTGGCTTTGTTTGTTTTAAAATTGGTTTTCATTGCATAGTTGCATGTGGGAGTTAAGTGTGGATTTTCAGGTTTAAATGCAAACAAGCATCCCCAATTATAAATCAGAGAGTTGAATTTCACAGAGCAGGTGCACACCAGAAAGCCAGCTCCTACCCAAAGGAATGTTGATAAGATAAAAGAATTACAGAAAAGGTAAAGGTCAGTTCCACTGTGGTTGCTCTTTTAAAAATTAAAAGGACTTACCATGTAAAACAATCAAAAGTGAGAAGGAGGGGGAGGAAGAATAAGAATTTTCAAGGCTATATTTTTAATTAAGCTAAAAATCAGAGGCATTTAAGAGAGCTCACTTCCAGGGTGGGACGCGGTGGCGCTGCGGGTTAAACCGCTGAGCTGTCGATCGGAAGGTCGGCGGTTCGAAACCGCGCGGCGGGGTGAGCTCCCGTTGCTCGTCCCAGCTCCTGCTCACCTAGCAGTTCGAAAACATGCAAATGTGAGTAGATTAATAGGTACCGCTTCGGCGGGAAGGTAACGGCGTTCCGAGTCGTCATGCTGGCCACATGACCCGGAAGTGTCTATGACAACGCCGGCTCCAAGGCTTAGAAACGGAGATGAGCACCGCCCCCTAGAGTCGGATTCGACTGGACTTTACGTCAAGGGAAACCTTTACCTTTACCTTTACACTTCCAGGCCAGAGGCAACAGAAATAAAAGCAATGCACAAATAATTTCCTTGATCTAATCTGAACTTTCAGGATTTAAATATCTATATTTTTAGACAGATATATTGAACATCTGCTCTGATGCACAGCACTCATGTGAGCACATGCTTTTGTTTGTTAACTAGATATACTGGGACAAACTATTTTCACAGCACTGTGTTCAGCCAGAGAAGCAGCTGGCATGGCACTTTATCAATGCACTGCTAGGAGATCTGTAATTTTAAAGACCGAGAATGGAAGTTGTTGTTGATTATGCTTGTACAAATTTCAATCACGTTGATAAGAAATGCCACCAAAATAGGGCTGCCATATCTAGAAATGCAAATATCCAGCAATTCACTAGATGGTACCAAAATGATACTGAAGACCTCTTTTCAGCCATCCACTGATACTTCAGATTTTTGCAGTTCAGGTATAATAAGGTAAAGTTTTCAAATAAAGTTCAATTTCTGGTGATTTCAGAGTGACATCTATCCAGTGTTCTTGGCAACAATACCAAAGTAGTTTGCTGTTGTCTGTTTCTGCAATGTCTTTTTTTTCCCCCAATCTAGGCAACTGACATGGTATTATATGGAGGTCTTCCATTAAAGTATTAGCCTGGTTTGACCCTACTTAGTTTTTGAGCCCAGGCAAGACAGACAGTTACTGCTCCCTGCCGAAATCAGATATGGCCAATAATCCACAGAAAGACATGAATCTGTTTCCCCTTGTTCCATAAATAAACACATGCATAAATAATATCTTGCAGACACTTACATCACAGTATGTCTAACTTGGCAGGCCATTCACTACGTTAACAGATTAAAGCATTTTCATGTAAACTACAAAATGAATTCAATTATCTTTAAAAACAACAACTTTAAAACATTACACACAGACATAGCACTTATCTGTGTGCAAAATTGTGAAGCTTCATTTACTCATAATCCATTAGCGATTCTTCCAATTTCATTAAATGCTGTTACAAGATCAAGAAACTATAGCTATCCATTAGCTATCTCATAATAGTTAAGGGGAGACATGGAACTTCAGATTTCTGAAGCTGATTCTGAGCTGGAGCCGAGGCAAAGTTGATGGTCTGTGAAGCAGCTCAAGCTGAACCAGTAGTATCTTCCCAAAGAAGTATTCCAACCCCATCTTGTCTTCACTAGGGACAACTAGACACAGCAATATCCAATTGAAATTGGATTGGTTGGTATGAGTGGGACCCATCTCACCCCCATTTCAGTGGGGATATAGCCCTACCCTACACATATCTTGAAGTACATTCAATTGAATTCAATAGAATTTATTTTGAAAGCCCTGTCCATATGAATACTACCAATGTTCCTACCCCTAACCATAAGAACAAAACTGCACTACTGTGTGAAGCATTAAGCAAAGGTCCTCACTTTCCCTTCCTTGAGGAAGCAACTCTCTCAACTTTGCTGATGTGAAAGCACTAAATATAGCATCTGGCTATCACTCCTCACCTTCCTTGGGTTATCCTCCTTAGTTCTCACCTGTTTGCTGTTCACAGCAAGGAAAACAACAACACCAGTCGGCTGCTCTATGCAGGGGTGACAAAGCTGCTCCCCAAAGTGGCCAGAGACCAATGCAAGAATGCTTTTCAGCTGCTGTAGCACCATCATTCAGGAAGAAGCATAGAATGGCAGAAGGAAGGATGAGATGGGAGCTCCTACTGCTGGAAAACCTCCCTCCCCACAATTCCAGTGTACATAATTCAAAACTGCCTTCATGTTAGTTCTATTATTTTATTGACTGATTTCTATTTCTATTTCTATTGATCCAACTGATTGTAACAGGTTTACTGGACTTAGTCACTGTTTCAGGCAGTATAATTATAGGGACATGCTTTTTTTTCCCTCTTACCTTTTATGCTATATTTTCAAGCTTACTTTTCATTAATTCTCTCAATCAAAGTATCATCCAGCTGTCAGTACCCCAGCTCCTAATCCTATCAGCAAGCAAATAAAATGCAAGTGAATTGCATGTTCCCGGCTCTCTTATCATTTCAGCAGTTCAAAAATGTGTTAGGCTGCAGTCAGATGCTGAGGGAGATGGATGAATGTTTCTATCACTTGCAGGTCTACCATTCCACTTTGCCATTCTACTGGAAACATCTAATAAAATGAAGCAACCTTACAACATAGTTTGTATTAAGGTTTCCTCCAAGCATTCTGGTCCCAAAACTGAAGTACAGTATAGAAATGCTTATTATGTTGATGCCATATCAGTTATTTTAATTTTATACTAGTTAACATTATAGGGAGAAATGCAGGGAGATTTTGAAATATTTAGTTCTGCCTTTGTTGGACAGTCTTCAAATATCATGCTCAAGTAATTAAGTGGCAATGGGATTAGAGCCAAAACTAGGCCACTTTGGGCCAATACATTTCAGTGAAACCTATGTATATATAGAAGTATAAATAGTGAAAATAGTTCCAAAAAAAGAGGGAAAGAAAAATTCCAGTTGGGACTGAAAAGTATGGAAGAGGCTAAAACCAGTATGAAACTTGTGAGGGGAGGGACAACTGATTAGGCTTCCCTAAAATTTGCTGTTTATAATATACCAGAGGATAATATGCAGCTTGCTTAATTCTGGAAGAAGGTCACTTCTGTTATGATTGATAATGAAACATTTTGTTACAAACCCTACAAGCATTATTTTAAACAAAGATGGTCCTTTTTTAAATCCTGTCTGTCCTCAAGTTAAATAGGATTATTTAGTGTAAAGACTAGAAGTAAATGCTTCTGTATCTCAGCATAATGCAAGACAAATAACATAACCTTGATTAATGGTGAAAGTTATTTTGGCATCCAAGCCTTTCTTTCTGTTAAAAAAAAAATGACCAGAAAACTGATGATTTTCTAAATTTAAGATGAAAGAGTGCCATCTGTTTGAGCTTAGATTACTTTCATCAGCACATTGTCTTAAAAAAAAAAATCACACAGTTCTGACATCTACTAAAGCAATTGTTAAATTCCAGTGAATGATAGCATGAAATAACTGGTGGAGACACTAAGTCTACACACTTCTACCCAGTGAAAACAACTGAAATTACTTTGCAAAAGACATGTATGGGATTGTTTCCTAATATATTATAAAAAAAGGAAGAAGATTCTGAAGGTGTTCTTTTTAAAGAAATAAGGAGTGACTACAGATAAATGTATCATCTTTATATGAAAACACTAGTTTTATCAAAACTCATTTGTCTTTCCTGTTAAAACAGATGAATTAACCTATTTTGCTTTATATAACATTCATGTTTTTTCAAGGACCGTTCCTTGTACTCAGATTTTTTTAATAATTTATTAAACCAAAGAGATAAAATCAGATTTTGATTTAAATGCCATAGAGAAATTTGCAAACATTTTCATACATATCATACAGATACTTTTATTTTTGTATCTAGCTCTGTTAAGACACTCTTTTTTTTCTTTTGTGGCCTCTGATCCCTAATACGTGCATTTGCGTATTCCACTGGTATTTTCCCCAATATTAGTAAAGGTAAAGGTTTCCCTTGACGTAAAGTCCAGTCGTGTCCGACTCTAGGGGGCGGTGCTCATCTCCGTTTCTAAGCCTTAGAGCCGGCGTTGTCCGTAGACATTTTCTGGGTCATGTGGCCAGCATGACGACATGGAACGCCACCGTGTCCCTCCCCAATATTACATTTATGCAAATACACACACACAAACACACACTCATACAGTACACACACACACACACGCATATAATTAGTAAGTACTTTTATATGCATTATAAAATACATATTTTATATGCTAAAATATTGCAACCGAAAACTCTCCCTACAACCTAAGTCCGATCCCAGGGGAAGCTGGATTCTCGGGTAGCCGGCTGAGGTCGACTCAGCCTTCCATCCTTCTGAGGTTGGTAAAATGAGCACCCAGCTTGCTGGGGAAGGTGACGACTGGGGAAGTCAATGGCAAACCACCCCACTCTATAGTCTGCCAAGAAAACATCACGAAAGCAGCATCCCCCCAAAGGGTCAGACATGACTCGGTGCTTGCACAGGGGACCTTTCACCATCACAAGTACTTTTATATTCATTCTCTTAATGGAAAGCTACCCTGTAAAATGTGGGGAAAAACAAAAACTGAAGGATAGTAATATTATTGCAGGTCATCTATTAGAGAAATACTTGTATACATAGGAATGCAAATCCATAGGAATGCAAATGCATCCTTTCTTTTACACTGAGAATAGTAGTTGTCCAACATAAAGCCTTGCTGATAGATGATGGAACTTACCATTTGGAGGATGAGTAAATGTATGTTCACCAGATATTGTGAGTGACATGGCTTGGTCCTGTAATAGTAAAGGCACAACAGATGTAATGAAAAATGTTTAGGTCATTTCGGTCAGCCACAGGACTTGGTTTCGGTATCTATCACTGCAGCATAATCTGTTGTAGCTCGTTAGTAGCTGTTTTAGACATGATGGCTATTTGTAAGCTTTTGGACAGACTAGCCAATTTCTGTGTGAAAGATTAAATGGGCACACATCTGACATCTGAGATGTCAGTGTTGAAAAACCAGTGAGGGGAAATTTCAGTTCCCCTTGATAAAAAGAATTACAAAAATCAATTTCCTTATGAGACAGCCAAACTAGAATTTGTCAGGAGATTAAACAGTTTTTCACAGATTAGCAAACAAGATCTCTTATCACATTTTAAATGATAACCATCAGTGCAAGAATGCTTGTGTTATATTTAATGACTGTCACATCATCACTCAAACTTTTCCTCTCCTTTCACAGTTCCTCACTTCTCTTGACCCTACCACTACAACACCTTTGTGTGTATGTGTGTTTTCCTTTATTAAGACTATATTTCATGCATCTGAATAAAAGACGCATGAAGACTGACAAGACTGAGTGGCTATGGCTTTTAGGGCCACCTGAATTGCTGATTTTCCATTGTTAACAAATGGAGTAACACTCCCCCAGGCATATCTGGGGGTCCTCCTGTATTCACAGCTCCTGATTGAGGAGCAGGTAGCAGCTGTGATCAAGAGGGCCTTCGCATAAATACATCTTGTGCATGTTGGGCCCATTTCTACACTGGGAGGCATTCCTCGGGGCTATTATTAGTGTTTATTAAACTCGTATGCCTCCTGACTCCCAGTGACTCTGGATGGCTCACAACAATCAAACAAAGAAATTACATTAAAACCAATAAAAAGATAAAAGATAAAATCACACAGTCACTTTCTGATTGGACTACTGCAATGCCCTCTACATGGGGCTCCCCTCAAAAAGCATTTGGAAGCTTCAGCTTGTCCAGAATGCAGCAGCACATGCAACATTGGGTGCACCCATGTGATATCACTGTGAGTTGCACTGGCTCCCAGTAGGCTTCTGGGTGCAATTTAAGGTGCTGTTTGTGACATTTAAAGCCCTGCATGTCATGGGGCCAGGCTATCTGTGGGACTGCTTGTTCCTGATAGTTTCTGCCTGCCCCACCATATCTGGCAGAGTGGGCATGCTATGAGTTGCCTTGGTGAGGCAGTGTCACCTGGTGAGTCCTAGGAAGAGTGCTTTCTCTGCCATGGCACCTACCCTATGGAAGAGCCTCCCCTCAGATACTTGGAGAGCTCCATCCTTGGTGGCCTTTCAGAAGGCTGTGAAGACCTGGCTTTCCCCTGGGCATTGGGGCCAGTCTGTTAATTTCTGCAGCTCTGGTGTAGATCTCAAGCCTGAACTTGTGTGTAATTTTTATGATTGTTGATTTTTTTTTACATTTTGTTCACCACCTACAGTTTTGTTGGACTGATTGGTGGCCTTATAAATTTGATAAATAGATAAATAATGAAAGTGAACTGTAATCCACAAAAGTATACATAATACTAATTTGTTAGTCTTTAAGTAGCCACAAGCCTTGAAGTAACACTTCTAGAATTAGTATTCTGTTGCCCTTTGGGAGTCAAAAATAGAACAGTGAGAAGTAGCTCCTCAGCAGTATGAATAAGCTGACTACAGGTGGTCCTCACTTACTGACTGCAATTGGTACTGGCAACTCTGTCACTAAGTGATGTGGTCATAAAGTAAAAAAATCATATGACCGTGCCCAACTTACAATATCGGTTATGGCTGCTATCATTAAGCAAATCAGCATGGATCGTTAAGTGCAATGTCATGTGACCCCAACTTGCGACTTCCTGCCAGCTTCCTCATTGACTTTGCTTGTTGGAAGCCAGCTGTGAAGGTTGCAAATGGTGATCACATGACCACAGGACACTCAGACCATTGTAAATCCAGGCCAGTTGCCAAGTACCCAAATTGTGATCATGTGACCACGGGGATACTGCAACAGCTGCAACTTCAAGGACCATCACAAGTCTCCTTATTCAGTACTGTTGTAACTTTGAACAGTCATTGAACAAATGGTTGGTAAGTGAGACCTACTTGTAATTCTTCCTTGCCTCTCAGCCATAAGATGCACTCAGTTGAATTCCCAGCTATCGCTGGCCAGCAACCATCTAAGCAAGGAAAGGATGCAGTCAAACTGGAGAATATTTTAGTTTAGACTTCATGATTATACCTCAAGTTTCTTGTTTTTCCTGCTTTTTGAGCTTCTTGTTCTCTTATCTAGTTACATCTTCTAAGTTCTAATCCCCACCAATACCTTTTTAAAGCATGTGTGATCTATTTGTCCATTGTCTGGCAAACCTGCTTCAAATAGAGAAATGCATGTTTTAACCTTCAATAGATTTTCATTTCCTTAATTGAGTGGATGAAAGCTAAAGGAATGAACACTGGTTTAGCAAACCTCACCTGAAGTATAAAATTGCTCATGACTGAGCATCAAATGCAAGGCTTGAGTGATACCAACAAAGTCATATTTAGTTATGTTTTGAATGAAATTGAAAAATGCTGCTGTTGGTTCTATTGTCACATCTGGACTAGTGTCATATCTGGACTTTGTGCTAGGGCAAGACTGGGCAAGACTGCTAGGGCAAGACTGTGGCAGAGTGGCATACTATTATTCAGGATCCCAACCATGTATTTCCATTATCCCTATATAGTACTATATAGTATTCCACGTTGACATCTGCATGCTCAGCCTTCTCAAAGGACCACTCCACACTTTTGGCTGTTTTGAGCTGTTTAATATCATACTGTATTTATCCAATGGTAAACAACTCTGAACTTAAGACTACCTCTCCCCAAAAGGAAGAGTATTGAGAAATCAATAAGTGTACAGACACAAACAAATCCTGTGCAATGTCCAGCTTCCCCACACTGCCAACCTAAAGCTGCCAACTCCAGCTGAAATCTCTCAGTCCTAGATATATTTTCTCTCTTCAATAGGTGTGTGTCTGTGTCACACATGGGTGTGCATATATGCATGTGTGTGCATACATACTACTTCAGAAAGAAAGCACAACTAGGAAAATAAAATTAACATTTATTGGATTAGTGTCTGCTGATTAATTGCCTGGAAAGGTGGTATCCCACTTCTACACTTACTTGATTCTCATCTGCACATCCCAACCATTCTCTCTTTCCAACACAAACCACTCTCACATTGGGATACACACAAGCACACACATGAACATTTTCCTCCCTCCTCTTAGCAGAACCAGCCGACAATAAGAAGAAGGAAAGACCCTAACCCTAACCCTAACCCCTTGGTACTGCACTCAAGGGGAGCACAGGATCAAAGAGACCCCTGAGCACTCAAGGGGAGCACAGGATCAAAGAGACCCCCAACTAAATTTTATCTCCAAGGGGGAAAAATGGTTTAGTGCAAGTAAAGTCCCATCCATACAGATACCATCTTTTCCAACCAACAAACCCTCTGTCTTGTCTTGATTCAGCTTCAGCCTGTTATACCTGATTCACTCCACCTTTCTACCCCCCAGTTGTTTCTTTGTTTTCTATAGTGTCTTTTATTCTTATGTAAGAATAAGATGACTCACAGGTACTTATTTGGGAAAAAAATATCTTGGCTTCCTAATTTTTACATCCTGATCAAGGATCAGCAATTTTATTCTAGCTGAGGTTGTACTTAAGCTTTGAATAGCATACCAGAAACTGTATTCCAAAATGTAGGCAGGCTAGTGCAAAAACAAAGTTTACATTTAGTTTAGGTATAAATTAATTATAGTTAAATATAGTTGAAGCAATTGTCCTCATATATTTTATGATTGTGGGCATCCCTGGTCTAGATAGTGACCTTTAGGGTTTGTTAATAACAGCATTCAGCAAAGGAAAAGGGGACTTATGCCTGAAGTTTTAATCTGTAGCTTTTAACTTGTATAAATTAGCTGGAAATATTCAATAAAAGGCTGTATAAAATACTGTATATATTAAGTAAGCAAGAGCAAACATATTAAAATGTTTTTTTGTCGTGGTGGTGTGGTTGACACAATAAGGGATTGATTTGTTTGTTTTTATGGGCATAGTGAGGCTTTTTGGGGAAAATAAAACCTTACAAATGAGAAAAGAGAGTTTCATTTGGGTGGGGAGGAAAGAATCATTTATAGATCCTTTTTTTTCCCCTAAAAAAAAAATTAGTACATAATTGCTACTGTTACTCATAGCAGAATTAACTTCACACATAAAAACAGAGTCTTTCCCTGCAGAAGGGAAAGCTTTTTCTTTTGAATCTTTGGTGAATGGAGATTAGTGTCCTGGAGGGAAGGAGTAACGTATAATAAAGAATCTCTCTACAAGCGCACCTGTGAATCTTGGCAAGGGGGGAAAAATGATTTCATAGCCCTGAATAGCTTAGTTATCTGGGCATAGAGGCCTACAGTTATTTTAGATAAATGAAGCCATATTATTTGAAAAAAGCTGACAACACTGCACTTCACATAAATCTTCAGAGTTCTGTTAAGCACCTCAGGCAAGAGAAAAAAAAATCCTCACATGGAATGAGATTTTATTGCAATTTCTGACTAAAAATAACTGAATTGTCAAGAGAGAAACAGGGTGCGGCTTTGGGTTTGGGAACTGCCTGTGGATTTATTGATACCTCCTCTTCCCTTTGATTGATTCAAAATGCTTTTAAAATTCTCCTTAGTTTTATGGGATACAAGGTTATTTTGAAAAAAAAAAACAAAACAAAGCAAGCCCCCCTCCCCCAATGCTTTGTCTGTAATATGCTGGATACTGCTTTGGATCTTGGATCTTGGGTACAGTTTTTCTAGCCAAATACCATGCTGGAATCACACAGACTGACTTGGCTATTAGGAATGTTGGCATTTTAAGCATAGGAGATCAGTTAAGTATCTAGGCTTTTTCCTATTTGGAGATTGCAAGTGGGGTAATTTCAATAGACATTGATTAGGTAGAATTTGCTCTTTCCTCTGAATTCATATCTAGTTGAAGCATGCTGACTCAACTCACCTGGTCTGACAAAACCAGATTCACTAACCACATTCTTATCCACTGTGGGCCAAACTAAAGTATGTACATTTGCTCTGTAGAACCTGCCATGGCCAACTCTGTGACACTTTTTCAGGTGTCTATATCAATGCACTAATCATGGTTGCTTGCAAGAGAATCCTAATGCACAGGTAGCTGCACATAGACAGGGTCTTTGTGTGCTTGGGTCTCTCCCATAACCATGTGTCTTGGTGAATCAGGGTTTCTGTACAGAGCAAGCTAGGATCCCTCACATTCCATCAACAGATTTCAAATATGAAAGATGCAATGAAGGTTGGGGATGAATTCAAACTTGCTATTCCTTTGATAGGCAACTTTTTTTTCAACTTGATCAGACAAACAATTTTTTTTTTTTCCTATGTCTCTATATGACACCTTTTCCTCAATCATATTATTTGTGCAGCTTTGGGGTATTATTTTTATTGATTGATCTATTAAATTTATCTCCCCAAGGACCTTAAATAACACACCTGGAATTCCCTCCTCCATTATTTTCCCCCTGCAACAGCCTTAGAAGGAAAGGGAGAGTGGCTGGCCCAGAGTTGCTAGTGATCCTCCATGTCTGAGGGTGGACTTGAACCTGGGTGTCCCCAGGCGTAGTTCAACTCTTTATTCACTTTACAATACAATTGTATAATCTGCCATGACTATAAAGGGCTATGTCTATTCTAGGGGAGAAATAGGGTAGGGTTTTGGGGCGGGGGATTTCCTATACAGATACAACAATTTTCTTATTTATTGGATTTGAGCCCTGCCTTTCTATTCATTCAATAATCAAGGTGGCTTGTATGTAGAGGCAGTACTACATACCCTTTACTACATTTCTACATTAAAGAAAGATTGTGTGAGAAGATTATCAGTAACAATTTTCTATTTTTTTTTAAGAGAAAAGAAGGAAGGGAGGGGGGAAGGGGAAGGGGAAGGAAGAAAATATCCTGTGCAGATGTATTCTTATGAGTGAAACACCCATCTGGATTTCTGGTACAAAGTTGCCAAAATCAGTCAAAGGATCAACAAGGCTTCCTTTGACTGACAAGGTTCCCCAATTTCTTCTGGGCATGCATATATATGTTCAGAAGGCACTTTGGCAGGAGTGTCTTCTGGACATGAAAGATGAACCCAATTATTCCCTTCTGTGTAAGAGGTAGTAAAAGATATCATGCCTTTCTTTGCATCTGCTTTATTTAATTATTTGCTTTGTCTAGGGAATACTCAGAACAAATCACAGGCCAGAGTTAGATGACCCTGCATGATGGCACTGAATGAGTATTCATGGATCTTTCAGAGAGCAAAGTAATCAGACTAGCACTAGCCTGGCTTCTGTAAGAGAAGAGGATACAGTGTGTTTGGCTGAGTTTAAACGCCTTATGTATTTTATAGATTAGAAGTGGGGGACAGGTTTACTGTTAAAAAAAAATGAAACAGAAAGTTTTTTTAAAAAAAATCCCTCAAGCAATCTAAGTGGAAAGACTGCATACAAGGTAGTAGTCTGATAAAGAAGAATCATAAGGAAGGATAGATAGAAGCTTGGAAGAAAAGGCTAAAAAACAGAACTGAAGCAATTTCTTGACTGCAGACTTTTATTAAAATTGTATAATTGTAACTTCAGTGACTGCTGCTCTAAAATCTGGCATGTAGCACTTCTGGGATTAAATAACTTTCTTTAGCTCATCCAACCATGCAGGAAGAAATACCAGCTTCTTTAAAATATGTTGTATAATCAGTCCTAGTTTTATAACTTTAAAGTTCTGAAAATGTTATATTAGAGTTAGAATTTGTCTTTCCATTTTCTATCCAGTAGAGGAAGATTATATATCAGAAAATGCATGACGACTCATCAAAGGAAGAGAATATATGTTGCCATCAGCATTATTATCTACCAACAAAACTTCTCAGCTTGCCTGAAATCCCAACAACTGAACATAGTAATTGCTGGGCACGGGAGAGAAGAGATTACAGCTTGCAGGAAAATATCATAGGCAACAATTGACAGAAAAGAACCCAAATGAAATATTTTGCAGAACTTTAAACATTCATTTTATATAAATGCAAGACAACCATTCTACACCAAAGAGACTGTAAGCTGGAAATCAAAAACTGTTGGATAAACTGAATTTCTGATTGGCAACCTAATGGCCATGAGATTTGTCCCAGAATACATAACCTTTTCGCAGGGATCCATTGTTATTCAGTGAAATTTACTCTTCTAGCAGGAAACCCTCAGCAGTGCAGGAGGAATAGTAAAGCTCTGGGATTATACCTTTGGCTAGTGGTTCTTCAATAATCTACTGTAATTAACACCTCCTGTCCACATTATTGCCATCCCAAGCTTCTAAAATCAATGGGGATGTCTTTATCATACCTCCCAATGAATAATAACATTACCTAAAAAAATACTTTAAAATTTCTCAGTACATTGGAGATCCATCCATCCATCCATCCACCCATCCATCTCCAAGATTCACACATGAAAAAGGTATCATTACATGTTGATGTATTCTGGATGTTGTGCTTATTTCAGTGCTGCTTAGAAGTGTGACTCTACTGGCATGTTTGCTTTTAGCGAATGATTTTGCTGATTTTTTGGGGGGTGGGGGCATGTCTCAAACCAACCTTGTGGTCATTCCTTCTGAGATGCCCCCATCATTCTGTACTGGTGCCTTTTTTTTTTTTTTTTGGTACCTTCAAGTTGGTATTGACTCCTGGCAACTGCCTGGACAAGTCCCTGCTGTTTTCTTGGTGTGATTTCAGAAGTGGTTTGCCATTACCTCCTCCTCCTTAAAGTTGAGAGAGTGACTGGCCCAAAGTTACCCAGCTGTCTTTGTGCCTAAAGCGGTACTAGAACTCACTAGTACTAGATTCTAGCCTAGTATCTTAACCACTACACCAGCTGACTCTGGTGCATTTACTACAGCTTTTTTGCATATTGCTAATTGGGGCTGTGTTGCTTCCCCAGATCACCTCCCAGTAATCGTAGATAATGGCTAAGTTCATCCATAACTCTCAGAAATAATGTGATTTCTTTAGTTGTCGCATTATGTGCTATGTGAATCCAACCATTACAGTTTATAAGCCATGGTTTATGTGTAAAATCCATGGCTTATAACCCAGTAAACTTTGGTTTATTCAATAAACCATGGTTAAGCAATGGTAGGCAACAGGCCGAGAAGTAAAACTCCAGCTACCACCATGCATGCTCTTGCATTTGTCACTTTTATACTAGTTCTTTGTACTATCACCATTGCTGCTTCTTAGCTGTATTTATTTGAGTGGGCAAGTTGGTGCCAGAAAATGTGATAAGAAAGTAGCAGCAAGCAGTCCAAAAATTCCACAGCCTGTTATCTTTTCAGCTAAGGATCTCTTATCTAAGAGTTGCAGTAGAACGAATAATGCATCATCAACATATTTTTTTTCTTTAAAACAAATTTATTGAGGCTCACAGAAATGTTAGAGGTAATTTCACACCCCCAAACATATGAATATATGCCGCAGCAGACTCAAAAATGTTATCTCTATATTTTCACTTGTCAGAACAACATATTTTTAATGGGCTATTTATTTTCAAAGCAGCAAATGCTGATTTCTCAAATTCATTTCCATTTTATTAATGGTAGCTTTTAAGAAAATGCTATGAAAAGTAGACAAATTCTATTAAGGTTTTCAAGAGCTTCTTGTCATTTTCAGCTAAGGGGGCATTTAAAAAGTGCTGCTTTTTGAAGGATTACATCAATAAAATCAATAAAATGTACTAAGTAAGAACAAAGCTTATTAATACTGCTTAGGTGGACCAGTTCAGCTGTACTCCTGGCAATATAAGTTAACATAAAAAAAAAACACGTTAGTGTATAGAGATATCCTTCCTATAAAGTAACAGAATTTGGGATTCTTTTTTAAAGTAAAATAATACATAAGAATGATAACAAATGTCCATATCACTTTTGTTGTGTGTTGGAGATGAGAGAATTGGGTGTTCATTTTGTGGCATCATATGCATTCCTGGCTACTGTAAACTAGCACAAAATTTTCTCAGCTACTCATGGATCCACTTAGCCAATCCTCTTTTTGATACCTAGGATTAAAACATTATTATTAGCTGTCAGTCCAACTAACTATGATTTTAAGCAGAATCATTAGGAATAAGTCAGCCAGTCTCTCTCCTACCCCCACCTCCCCACATTTTTTCTGGATTTCTTTGGATTCTTACTGGTTCTAACTAATGGGCTTGCAAATCATCTCATACATTTCAAAAAACTTTTTAAAGATTTATGGGGGAAAAAATAAAGTTCATTAATGTTTTATTTGGAAGGTATACTCATCTTGTCTATCTGTCTATCTATCATCTACCATCCATCCATCATCCATCTATCCATCCATCCATCCATCCATCCATCTGATTACTGTAGTTTTACCTCTACAAGTAGGGCATATCAATAGTTTTTGTGTACCTAGTGGCTATCTGGACTTTTGCAGCCCAGATCTGGTAGACCTCTCTGTCAGTATACAAAATATATGCATATTTCAATTCCTTTTTCTCCCCATATATCAATTTGCAGTATGATGGAAAGTAGTTAAGAACACTGCAATGTGTCCTTCCTAATTATTTCATAAACCCAGAAATGAAATCCATGCAAAAGGATCCAAAGCTGTTTCTTACCGAAGTAGAAGGACAACCATGTTAGTATATGGTAGCAAAAATTCAGAAGGAGCCTGACAGTCTTCATTTCTGTCTACCCTATGACTCAGTGCATCTGTACAGACATAAACTTTTATTGATGTATAGGATAAAGAGAAGGAGAAGTGAGATCATGAAGTCATATTGGTAGAAAATAGTAACTGTTGAGAGGGAAAAAATGCACACAAGCTTCATGTCAGCTTCATGTCCACAAAGATCTGTACCAAATTTTGAAATAATTAGGGCCAACCTGAAAGCAAGATCCAGTAAACTAAAATCCCCAAACTCAGAGAAAGACTTGGACAGAACCATCTCAATACCCAACATAGAGATAAGGGCAGTGGAGTGGACTGGCTTCCATGTTCCCTAAAAAGTCTGTATGGCATTTGGCATCCACAACCCACCTATGGCATTCTGCACCTGCTATGCATCAATGTATGCCATTTTACAGAACACTTTCAGGAAATAACATTTGCATGGAAAACATCCAAATAGAGGAAATTGATAGTAAATGTCAAGTTTCCCAGAAAGAAAAATGATGAACTTTCAGAGAGGCTCACAAACTGTATGTGACTTTGTTTAATCAATAAACAACCAAAGAGGGCAAATCTGTTGTTAAGAAGATAAGAGAACACCACAAGACCTTCACCGACAGCTGTTCCTTATCTGACTGATATGGTACTTAGGTTTGATGATCTTAATTAAAAATAATGAAAACTACCTTTTTAAAGGTTAAAGTGTCTTTTTTCCCATTTTCTTATTTCATCTACTGAAATCTTGGGGAAGCATAAGACACAAGCACTCTGCCAGACTTCATCTAACCAGAAGAAGGTTAGCACAATATAATAACATGAAGGTCACAGGCTAATTAAGGCAGGTGTTTTGCCATGGCCTTGAATAGTCCAAGGTCTTTAGATATAAAGTATGAGCATTTTCCAATAAATACAAACAGAATTTGTTAATGTTTGGTTTCCCTGTAAGGATCATCCATTTAAAGTATTTGAAAGCTGCAATCCTCTATCCTCATATGATAATAAGCCCCATTAACTCATTGGGAATTACTTCTGAGTAAAAGTATTTACAGGATTATTTTACGGGGATTTTTTTATATGTCATTTGACATTAACTAGTCAAACAGGTATATTTCAATCAATTTATATATTATCAGAAATTTCAACCTTCTCCAAACTGGCTACCCTCCAGATGTATGGACTTCAAGCTAACAGGGTTCTGTAGAAGAGGTATACAAATCTGAAGGATGCCCAGATAGAAGGACACCTGTTACTGACTTATCTAACTGACTGAGCCAAATAAGCTGTAATTCACTGCCTGCACTAGGCTGTTTCAGAACAAAACAGATGTGGGTATATTGGGACTTAAATTAATCCCCAACATGAAGTAATCACCTCCATATTGTGTGAAATATTTATCTGAGGGTTACCTGTTGCTTCCAATGTCAGTAATTGAGGCAAAGTCCTAGAGAGGCCCTGTAAAAAATGGAGCTTTCTAGGCACTTTATCTTCATGGCTATTTTGACCAGAAGGTGATTATTCTTTTGATGAGAGAAAGTACCACAAGCTCACAATTCCTGCACTTATTTCATCAAAATTCAAACCCATTCAGTATTTCCAGGAGACAACACCCAGCATATTGTTAAAAGTGCTGAATAAGAAAAGGTAATGATGACTTCTCATAACATGATTGTTTTCTTAGGTGATCAAAGAGAAGGGCATCACTGTAAACTCATTATGGGATTACTTCAAATCATGTGCTGAATTCTAAATATAGGGCAGTTCTTGGCACAGAAATACTAATCTCCCTAGTTGAATAAAGGTCTAGTGAAAATTAGTTTTGATACAAATGGATTGCATATAACATATTATATTATATGTAAACTATAGAGTAAAAGTGCATCATCTTTTTCCTTCCTTGATTCTTCTTGAAACATTATTTCCCTTCCCCTAATTAACCAAACCTTTATATCATATATGCCTTGACACAAGCTAGAGTTAGCACAAAGAGCACTTCCCTCATAAATAAGAGATTGAAACCTCAGTTTTCCCTGGATATACAGATATGGTTATGAGTAATTCACAGTTAGCACTGATGCATATACAATCTGAAATCATGATTAGAATATTAAAGGAAGAAGTTGCTCAGGTAGAGGGTCATGGAAAGAACATAGAACCTTACAGGTAATTCACTATCTTGTAATACTTACTAAGAGAATGGCAGCTATAGGAGGACTAAAAGTAATATCAAGCCTGCATGTTCTGATGATATCAACATGTCACCAGAAAACACACTGTGGTTCTCCAGCTTTTCATAGGAATGAGCTGTAGTTCTCTGGCCATAAAAAGTTGTCTACCCTTAGTTTAACCCAGCCACTAGATATTCAGAAATTCCATTTTCAGAATTTGAACTGACCTAAGTAGGTAATTGTATATTATCTTTAATTCTGAATCAAAGAACTATGAATGCTCTATCTCTATATTAAACTGAAATGAGCACATCCCTTGTGTTATGCATGCTGATTCAAACGGTACTCAAATATACACCCAAAATGTATATTCCCTGTTTTGTTTTGTTTTGTTTCATCCCTTACTGTAATTAAGACATAAATGAGGTAGTCAGCTCATCTTAGACTCCAGCATGCCATCATTTCAAATCACAGCAACCCAACAGTTCAAGTTTCTTGCTTCATCCACTTTTATGGAATTCAGTCATTGTTGCTTCTCCAACATGGATCCAACATGGATCAAATGAATTGCAATCAATAATGAGCATATCCAATACAGGTCACTTAGCAGCCTCTGATGGAGTCCAAACCCATCCCACCAAGGCCAGCCCTTAGTAAGCTTGGCAACAGTCAAACCCATTTCCATTCATTACCTGTTTCTGTCTTTCATGCTATTTGCCTGAAATTGGTAGAATGGCATGGCTGGGGTTGAGCCTATCAAAGTCTGTTTATAAAGCTATATGTTAGGAATCAACACTAATAAGTCTCTCAAAAGCATAAGCAAAATATGTGGTGAAGCTTATACCACTTTAAACATAATACATTGAAAATATGGTTTCATAATATATTACTTAAAACAAAGTCTATCAGTGCAGTATTAAAAAGCAATATCTCCCTAGAAGGAAGTTTGACTCCTGATAATTATATGGACATATCCATGTTGGTTTCTTGGCAGTAATACAAAAGTTATTTGCCAATGTCATTTTCAAGGATTTTTTCCCCAACTTCTCAGTCTTCAACTTACAGCCCTAGGATTTCCTACAGCCTTCGATCCTAGCCTAACCAGGTCTTACCCTGCCTAGGTTTTTTGAGATCAGACAAGGTTCACTAAATGCTACTATTTGCTCCAATAATTCAGTGTGTTCAGACAAGATTGAACTAAAATCCAATGATATTGAATTGTTATCTTGCTTTCTTGTTTTCCCAGAGCCCATTAAATCAAAAGGACCCAAGCTTCATCCACAGATAAGCCCAGGAAACAATATGTAGAGATGTCTGTCTGGGCAGTAAAAATAGCATTTAAGCATTCTTAGCTTAAACGTTGCAGAGATTGAATGAACACATGCATTCCTGCACTTTATGCTCTTTATACCTGAGGTGGGCTTGATAGCATCACACTCAGAAATTAAAGCTTCAGTTCTAAACATGAGACTATAATGAAAATCTGTTTGAATTGATCACATTTGAATCAACATCACACTATTTGAAATAAAGTCCATTACCAGCCAATATAATTTTTTTTAAATATGTGATTAAGACTGGTGGCTATATTCTAATATTATTAGACAGCTGTAAGTGTGTGCGTGTGTATCCCTTCCACTTTGTTCTGATGCTTTGAAGTATAAATCACAATTGTGATTTGGTTACAATATAGCTCAACATCAAATTCTACAAGCTGAAGAGCTCTTTGTGAAATATAAGAACTTACTCCAGGGGCTCCATAAAAGCTAACATTTATGTACTTAAAGCATTTGTACCCATCCTTTAGCCAGAAAGACTCCAGAACAGCCTACAGATCAATAAAGATAGTCTCTGTCCTCTGGCTTGAAGTCTAAAAATGAACAGGATAAAACAAGAAAGTGAACGGGAGGGAAGGAAGGGAAAAGTAAAATCATAAAACACAGGCACATTTCTATACTGTACAGGCTGTACCTATCAACTATTTTTGTTGGGGCTTCAAGAAGTGTCCTGGTGATATGCCTGACTGTGAAATAACTCTAATACAGTCAGATGTTTTTGGTCTTAGAGGATGAATCATTATGATCTTCATATGAGATTCTTCCAGGATGATATATGCTTGAAATCATACAGTCTCATGAGTACAACGTATTATAATGACTGCATTATAGATTGTCACAGATCACTAGATTCCTTCCTCCACCTCTCTAATATTCCTTTAACTCAGGAGTCTGTGCAAAGATACGGTGTACCATGTTTTTCCATCATGAAAAAATAGTTTTTAAAAAAATCATCATCATCATCATCATCATCATCATCATCATCATCATCATCATCATGTATTACTAGGACTGAAATGCCACTCCTCAGTGGTTATTCTGCTGAGTTAACAGCCCAGCTGCCTCATAATCATAAAGCCTGTTGAATCTCAAACTTCTACAATGTTGTTGTTGCAAAGGAAATCATTCCTGCAAATTCTTGGATTTAGAGGCTAACATCTTGAAGCTCATGAGTTGGGACTAAGCTTTACTATTTCATTCCTGATTGTACAGTACAGAGTTTTTAGGCATTTGAGATTCTTTGGTGGAAAAGCCAGGGCTTTTCTCATTAAGAGGAAGGACTCAAGGAGAGAACTGGTACACATTTAGGATGTCAGAGTCTCTTTTTTTTTCATGGCATAAAAACCACCCCCCATTTGGTCTCTTGCATTTTTACATATGTTGAGCAACAAATTAGATTAAAAAAAAAATAATCACTATTAAATATAACTCAGCATAGCTACAGCCACAATATTCTTTTTGGCAATGCATGTACAGTATTCCCAACACTAGGGCATGTGTTCTAGAAAGCACACATATGGTGAAGATTGTGGCTTCTTGATTTTGTCTTTAAAAGACCTTTTCCACATAGATTTTGCCCCCACCCCCAGTCTAAAACCTTGAAAGCTCCCACTGGCATCTCAGTTTGCTCTTGAAAGTGAGAGAAATGAGATGGCAGTTACATAAAGGAATATCATCTTTAGTCAGTTCTGCGCATTCTAAAAATGCACAATATCCCAATAGTGCATCCCACTATATTTTATCCAGAAAATTGTGCCATTTTTCCCAGCAATTTTTAGTATCCCAGCGAAAAATAAATGTTCGGTTTGATAAGAATGGGGATGGGGGAGAAATGCCATTTTGATGTGCCTCTGCTTCTAAAACTGACGTTTTAATGAGCAACACTCATTAAACCCTGAGAGTTCAGTTCCTCGATCCAAGTTGAAAAATAGGTTATTGGTGGTGGCTCAGGAACCTTGGATCTCATTGAAAAAGACACGAATTTTGGAATCCTGTTAGTTAAATGCAGATTCATCTCTTAGAAGTCATTTATTATTGGAAAGAAATGGTGGTGTAGGGAATTTTCAGAAATCCAGGAGAGATCTTTTTTGACTAATATTTCTTTAGCTTAAGTTTCTGATAAAATGGGCAGAAGAAATGCTGTAAGCAACACTGATATCAGTGTTATCAACAGACCTGTGAACAAAGTTTTGTGACAAGAATAATGCATATAATATGTTACTTTGGGTACCATAATGAGGGGTATTTTGTTTTGTGTATATTATGTCTCAAAGCCTTCAACTACAGGTAAAGTCTTTTACCAGACAAGTTTGACTCCTGGTGAATTTGAGGGCACATCCATGATATTTTCTTGATAACAATATGGTGATGGTTTGCCATTACCTTCAGGTTTTTTTTTTTTTTTAACCTGTCAGTCTTCTCTAAAGTCCTGGCAGT
Source organism: Candoia aspera (assembly GCF_035149785.1). Taxonomy (NCBI): domain Eukaryota; kingdom Metazoa; phylum Chordata; class Lepidosauria; order Squamata; family Candoiidae; genus Candoia; species Candoia aspera. The sequence goes on from NC_086155.1 coordinate 98,729,436, forward strand.
CATCCATCAAAGTGCTAACTAGGTGTGACCCTTTTCAAAGCACCTCCTTGAAGCATTGAGACAGCTGCACCCTGTGGTAAGTTCTGTATCTACATCAAGGCCCTTCCTGATAGTTCCATGTACATATACATGAACAGAGAAGAGCAGCTGCCAGCAACATGGCTGAGTGCATATGCACATGCAGGGATCTCCTACAAAGGCTGTGAAAGCAACTGAGTCAGTGCTTCAAGGAGCTTCCCTTCAAGGAAATGTTATTCTCCTATTACAGAGGATTTGTGTGTATGTGTACTGTTGTGTGTTTATACACATTAGTGATAATGCTTTGTTTTAGGCCCTCCAGGAAATTGATGGTTAAAGTAAGATTACAAGCAAGAACTTTTTAGATTGCCCCTCATTCTCTTAATCATTACACTTTAGAAAGTGTTTTTAATTTAGTATGAATAAATCATGTCAGGCTTTTTTTTCAATATATCAAGGGAAGTTTTTGCCTTCAAAGTGATTAAAAATAGCTTAATTGTATTACTTTGATCTACCTCTCACTGTGTATTCATTAATTCCATGTTTACTTTACAGATCATCTCTCTATTGGCTAAATCGCATCCAGTCCTTCCTTTACTGCAATGAAAATGGCCTTCTGGGCAGCTTTTCTGAAGAGACTCATTCATGTACGTGCCCAAATGACCAGCTTGCTTGCCTTGGCTCCCTACCATGTAGTGTGGGAGATGGTTCTGCCTGCCTGATGTGTGCACCTGATAATCGTACCCGCTGTGGAACCTGTAATACTGGATACATGCTGAGCCAAGGGCTTTGCAAGCCTGAAGTGGCAGACTCCACCGAACACTACATTGGGTTTGAGACGGACCTCCAGGATTTGGAGATGAAGTACTTATTGCAGAAAACAGACCGCCGGATTGAGGTCCATGCAATCTTCATCAGCAATGACATGCGTCTCAATAGCTGGTTTGACCCTTCCTGGCGCAAGCGGATGCTTCTTACCCTAAAGAGCAACAAGTACAAATCTAGCCTGGTCCATATGATATTGGGTCTTTCTCTTCAAATTTGTCTAACTAAGAACAGCACCTTGGAGCCTGTCCTGGCTGTTTATGTCAACCCCTTTGGAGGCAGCCACTCTGAGAGTTGGTTTATGCCTGTCAATGAAAACAGTTTCCCAGACTGGGAGCGGACTAAACTGGACTTGCCACTTCAGTGTTATAACTGGACGCTGACTCTAGGCAACAAGTGGAAGACATTTTTTGAAACAGTCCACATCTACTTGAGGAGTCGTATTAAGTCAAATGGTCCCAATGGCAATGATAGCATCTACTATGAACCCCTGGAGTTTATTGATCCCTCCCGGAACCTGGGCTATATGAAAATCAACAGCATCCAAGTATTTGGCTACAGCATGCACTTTGACCCAGAAGCAATCCGAGATTTGATTTTGCAACTGGACTACCCCTACACTCAGGGATCCCAGGACAGTGCACTCTTACAGCTACTAGAGATACGGGACCGTGTAAATAAACTTTCTCCTCCTGGTCAACGTCGTCTAGATCTTTTCTCATGCCTACTGCGTCATAGACTCAAGCTTTCTACCAGTGAAGTGGTGAGGATTCAATCGGCTTTGCAGGCCTTCAATGCCAAATTGCCAAACACAGTGGATTATGACACAACCAAATTATGTAGTTAACCATAAGTGTGAAGCACAACAGAAAACAAACAAATCATGGAGGCGTTTTTACAGTGCTTTTGTGGAACAGTTTATGTTTGGAAGAGTAAATTTAAATTGTCTTTTCAATATCTGTCTTATATCAGTCAATAACATTGGATGGCAATTTACACCCATGAACTTGCTGACAAATGAATATATTATATCTGCAATTTTTTTTTGGCTTTGTTTTATGAATGAAAATAAATACTGACACCTGTCTAGAAGACATTCTACTTTTTACAATAAATTTCATTTGTAATTTTATATGTTCCGTGGCAATGCTTTTGTGCATTACATCCTCTAGAGGGAACATAAAAGGATACCAATAAAATTTTGTAGCTGAACAGTTATTAAAAAGAATGCTGTGGGATTCATTTTTTTCCCCTTTCCAGAAGTAAATAACATCCCTGATACTCTAATGTGTGACCAGAAAGTTGGGTAGAGGAGACAGGAATACTAATCAAAACAAAACTTAAAAGGAACTTAATGTAAGAATCTTCTGTAACTCTTGAGTCATAAATCTGAGTGGTCCTGTCAAAGCAAAATGGCATTTCTTATTGATGTCTTACTTGTACCTTAATCCTGCAGACCTGGAAGGACCTTGCTTTTTCAGAATGTTGTACTGTATCATATATACAGTATAGTTCAATTGGCCACATTTTCTGTTTTAGAAAAGATAGACCTCTGCTAACTATGTAGTGTGGTATATAAGAAGACAGAGAAGTGAAAATGTTTGCCGGCTTATTTCTTTACATACAACTAAAATCCACAAATGTCTTCATAATTAGATTTTTTTTTAAAAAGAGCCCCCCTCCCCTCCAAAAAAAGAATGTGAGAAAAGAAAGAAAGAAATGAATTTACATATTCTGCTTCCCCAATAAGAATATCAGTCATAGGGTTATTCAGTAATATTCCTCTGGAAAAAAATAAACAGCAGTGTCCCAGTGCAGAAAGGTTTAGATCCTCAAGCTTATTGAAGATTCTTTTCTTGAAGGTTGAATTGTTTCTTTAAGCAATGGCAGAAACCATATTTATGTAAGAGAACAGCCCTGCACTCATTATACCCAGGCAAAAGAGAAGACCCCTAAACAGGAATACAGGAAATGTGCCAAACCCCAGTGGTCTCAGACATGAACATCAAGCTTATGTGTAAGAGGCACTTGTATCACGAGCCATGCAAAAATGCCAAGCTGCACCCAAAGTGAACATGCTTCTTAATTTCTGCTGCTTTTACTTAAAGACAACTATGGGGATAAATGAGCTGACCATCTTCTACCCAGTCAGAATATTGTGCTTTTTTTTCACTTTAACCCCCCTCCAAACACTGAAGAACACTTTTGCCATAGTCTTAACCCTCATACCATGTTTCTGTTTGATCCCACCAATACATGTGGATCTCTAACTAGGAGAAGCCCCCTCCCCCTCCCCCTCCCCCTCCCCAAAAAGACTTTCATGCAATTTGGAATTGAACATTTCAGGTTCTAGATTAAAGCTCTACTTGAAAAAGCTACTCAGGCCAAGTCAGTATCAGCTGATATGGCTAATACAGCACTCACTGTTGGGTCAGAGCCCTCCTTTGTCTCCACTGCTCTTCTCTTTGGAATGACTGTACCTTATCTAGGATGGTTGCCATGTGTAATTGTGAGTATAAAGTCTTAAACTTCTTGAGCATATATAGTCTACTGTGCACATTCAAGGAGTTGCATGTAGAACTCCCTTTCAGGTCTCCCAGTGGAATGTAGGATGGTTAGTGGCTCAGCCAAAGGAAAGTAAACATTTAGGGGTGCACTTGTGTACCTTCAACTTCAACACTCTTCCTCAACACACTTATATTGGACTTTAGTTTTCTCCTTCCATTTGACATATCATTCTAATTCGAATGTTTTAGGTCCGAACTATAAATTATATTGGATGGATGGAGAAAAGAAAAAAGAAAAGAATAGACCTGACTTTTACTTCTTCCCTCCTTTGCTTTTTTCACCTCTAAAGTAGGTTCTTTGAATGATTGTTCATTTTTATTGTTGTTTAACTGCCATGTGTGAATTACTAATCTTTACGAGATACCCCTGAATGAAAACTGAAGGTTACCCAGTCTGTAAGGCAGTTACATTTTTATCTTGCCCCATACTTCATACGAAGTGATGACTTCAGCCAAAGACCTAAAGGACAATATCCAGCTAATGTTGAAGCACATCAGAACAGTTGTGCTCAATCATCTCTAGATTCAGTCATCTCTAGAATTGCCACAAAGGTGTTTTAACATGCAGCAATGGCTATAGTTTCATGTAGCTGCAAAAATACATCTTTTAAAATGCACTGTAACGGTTATTGCATATATACAAGCCTAACCTAAATGTTTATACTATCTATCACAGCAAGCTTAGCACAAGCTGATCTTGAAGAAGCTTGGCAATGTTGGACCTCGCTAATCTCATTGGTTTGGAGATTGTCAAAAGTCCCAGGGCTGTAGGTAAGACTGGGAGGTTGCAAAAGACATCCTGAAAGAAGGTAATGGAAAATGGTTTTTATATTGTGGCAAGAAAACAAAATAGACCTGTTCCTGCAGTTATTAGGCATGGAGCATGAATCAAGGGAGCCTTTGCTTTTTTATGTGACAAAGAGTGGCATATCACTAGGATCATCCAGATGATAGAAAGCATGTTTGTGCAACTTCAGCTGTCTCAAGAAACACACTAGGCTTTGTGTGACACATTGAAGATTACATACCAAGTTTGGCTGAGCCCAGGACCCAAAGGTGGCTGATGGAAGGTGTTTAAAGAGATGAAATGTGTACCTTAAGTCTCTGCAGATCTTAAGATTCCCATTTTGCCCCATAAAATCCACCAATCCTTAAAAATGAGGACAGAAACTAAAAGCATATATATTCCATGGGAGTGGTCAAAAAATCAAGTTGGTGGATATGATCAAAGCCCTATCTGTTAGGACATGACTATGACACACATTAAAAAGGAGCTGAGTTTCAATCCCATGGTTGTGCACACTGTCTTGACTCTTTTGACCCTTGCTGAGAATGCCTCTGGCTGGGGGCAACATTTGGCTCATAGATTGCACTTATTGAAGAAGATTCCACAATATTCTCTTCATTTACAGATGCAGGTTGTATATATCTATTTTTTAATCTTTTGGTTGTACAGCAATGGCTATTGTTTTATGTAGTTGTAACATACGTTTCACATATATTTCACATGATCACATGGAAAAGTAACCCTGGGAGCTCTCATGATCTTATGAGATCTTTTTCAGTTTCCCTCAAACATCCTCAGACTTTTACCTGAAGAGAAACATGCATATTTTTCTTGAAGAAGAATCATGCTGTGGCAGCTTAATGATGTGTAACAGCCTCCCACTAGTCCTTGAGAAATATCAACACTCTGTTTTTTTTTTCCAAATATTTCGCCTAAAGAGGAACTGACAAATTCACTTTCAATTTAAAGCAGAAATTAATTGAAAACAGTATACTAATTACTTGATTCCCCTTTGGTTTTGTTCTGTGAGGCAATGTTTTGAATGTTCTAAAAACCAACAATGCTAGTTGCATGGTGAGCTTTTTCACCTTTATTTTTAATTTTATTTTTTTAACCAACATGTACTTTTTGAAAATTAGATACTGGACTGGATGCCAGCTTGGACACACACACACACACACACACACACACACACACACACACATATATATATATTTGCAGGAAGTATGGCTACATTTTGTTAATTCATAATGTGGGCAATATGCTGAACAATAAACTAGTATAGATAGTGGTCATTCATAATACCTAGTTGTATTTATTCCTTTAAATTTTAAAATATTAATCTTCTACTTTTCCTTTCTGAAAATTCTTCAGGGAACTTTTACCCACATGTAATATTTTTCTTTCCCATTTACTTCAGAAAGCTTTAGCTCCATGAGAACTTGAGTTGCCGCCTCCTCCTCCTCCTCCTCCTCCTTCTGCTTCTTTAATGAAAATCAACATTCCTTGGGCAAAACTGTAGGACTTTGAAATTTTTTAATCTCTGATTTGAGATTTTTATTTTCACAAGGAAGGTTCCAAGATGCACTCTACATCTATATCCCCACCTTCAGCTGCTTCTTCTAAAACTGTCTCACTAAAGTTCAGCAAGTTAATTTCTTTGTGAGAGTGAAGCTTCTGAAGTGAGGTCACCTAACTCAACAAGGCCACTTTCACAGAATAATTAAAATGAATTGTTGTGCTATATAAATGGAGCTTTAATTATTTTCCATTTATTTAAAGCTTCTTTTGTACCATTTTCTTAACATGCTGCCCCTCAGCACTTCAGCAATCGATGAGTCCACAGTAAAAGCAGATACCTGATCTCCACTCAGCTGCCAGCTTGTCATCATGTTTGATGGAGATAATATATATTGAAGCCAGGCAACTAAAATTGAATTGATTTTAGGCATTCATAATTAACCACAAAGATGGGCAAAGGGTGAAATGTGATATGATATCACAATGCAAACCCTATCCCTTTGTACTTGTGTCCCACAGTGGATGCAAATACTGTGGGAGGTGGGGTTTGCATTGTGATGTCACAGTGCATGCTCCCCACTTTTAACTATCTAAATATAGAGCACATTTTTGTTTATGCCAGGATGAGTCACCTAAGTAATCAATGAGGGGTCACCTTTGAGTAGAATGAGGACACATATCATGCCCCAAATCAAATTTGGCTAGAGGATGACATCACTGAGGGCAAACAAAAACAAAGGAGACAAAAAAGAGAAGGTAATGGAAATCAATAGGTGAAGAATAGTTCAGTTGTCTTTAGGACTTCTTTGACAAAGTCAATTAACATATGCATTTTCACACTTGACAGCCACATCCAGTAGATGATGTCTACTGCTCTCTCTTTCTCACATACAAACACACATTTTTGCACCCAGACATCACCCTTACACAGTTTTGTCAATGCCTATCATACCCACGTCCACTGCATTTCAGACATTAATTTACTGTATATAACTTGTTTTTTCTACAAATGACACTGCAATGGCAGCCTCCAGCCATACTCTACAAGAGTATTTTTTCATGTTTTAAATCAATCTGCATACCCGTAATGTAAAGGGTTACTGAATGGATGGAGAAATAGTGGCAGGAAGGCTTGGGAGAACTCTGTCTCACCCCACATCCTATCAAATTCTTGTTCACTGTGAGAAGGAGATATAGAGGATGGAGAAATGGAAGGGAAGCTTTTGCTCCTACTCCCATTTGTTGTTGATAATTTATAGAAAGAGGACAGTGCTCCAGAAATTGTGATTCTCTGGAAGAAGATGCCAAATATAGGGAAGGTCCCCTGGTGTTGTGAGGGAATGTCCAAGTTTGCTTTTAAAGGGAGGGGGAGGAGGGAGGAGGGAGGAGGGGAGGAGGAGAGGGTTTCCCTCAACCACTTCCCATGCTCTCCTGTGAATTTCAGAATAAATTTGAACACCCATTCCTGTTCTTCTTTTAAAATTTTCCCCATCTTTTTGAATCACCTCATTTAAAAGGAATTGGACTGTCCAGTACTGAAGTTGTTTGGAATGGAAGCCATTTTTTTTTCTAGCTTAGATTTTAAATTGAGCTAAAGAAGAATGTGGATCGTTTCCAATATTCAAGTGGGTTTTACTAGCAGTAGAAGTTGGTTTCTGAGTTTCCATACACTAGGGAATTTATTGCTCAATGTACAGCCTGATTATAGAGAAAAGCACTGCATTTTGAAATGATGCAAAATATGTGAAGAGGTGGATAGCTTCTGCCTTTTAGGATCAACTATCAACTCACAAAAATCAGAATCATGCAAGCCATGGTATTCCTTGTGATACTCTGTGGAAATGAAGGTTGGAATTTCAAGAAGCAGAACAGGGAGAGTATTGATGCTTTTAAATTTTGGTGTTGGAGAAGATTCCTGAGAATACCACAGACAGCCAAGAAAACAAACAAATGGATCCCAGAGTACTCCCTCAGGGCACAAATGACCAAATCATTGTACTTCAGACACATTATGTGAAGACCAAGGTCTCTGGAGAAGGCTTTAATGCTGGGAAAGGTGGAAGGAAAGAGGAGAAGAGGTCAACCAGCAGCAAGGTGGATGGACTCAGTTACAGCAGCAATGGTGCACTGTTGGAAGACCTGAAGGGCCAAGTTAGGAACAGATGATTATGGATAAAATCTATCTATGTGGTTGATAAGAGTTGACGATGACTTAATGGCACACGATCAATCAATCAGTATGTTCAAAACTGCAAGGTGTCACTTGCTGCTACAGTAATAAAGTGGCGATTGTGTATGTGTAAACCTGCCCTAATCATAGCTACATGGAGTACAATGCATATAAAGACTAATCTTGCTTTGAAGTGCAAGGTTACTCTCCATATCTAAACATCATACTGGCTCTTATAGGAAGAAAAAGGAGACTTTATTCCTTGATTCTTTGGTTATATGATCCAGTGGGCAGAAGACAAATTAGTGACACATTTATTGAGCTTCCTGTGATGTCATCTTCTTTTATATTAACACGGTAGTGGTGTAAATAATTAACAAATCATTCTAAAAGGACCTCCAGCTTCCAGTGGTGCCAGCGTAATGAAAGCAGGGTTTTTTATTTTTCTAAATTACCCTAACAAGATTTTTCCAGGGTACACTTATCTTTTCAAGACACTGCAAATATTCAAATTAACCTCAGAGGAACATTAAAAGCTTAACAGGACCTCTGTTGCTTCCAGTGAGATGGGCTCTTTCCTTTTAAGTAGAGCAAACATCCTTTTTCCATACATTTTCCAAGTATTTCATTAAGTTTAAAAATGTTTCATTAAGTTTTATTAAACTCATTAAACTGAGAGGGTAAGACGTTCCACTCTACAGTCAGCAAGAGCCACTTCACTGAAAATGCATATTGCCCTTGCTAATTCACAGAATGTTGTGTGATTCTTTGGGGAGAGTTGCTTTCAGTGGCTTTGGTTAGTAGAGTCAAAGGAAGGAGAAAGAAGGTCTCAGTGTGGGGGGAAAAAATAGCCAGCTTCCCATACTGAATGCACCCATGAAAATATAAATGTTAATTGCAGTGAGCTGTAGCATTCTTTGCCCTGTGTAAGACTCACCCTTTTGAGGGAGATGGGCAAAAGATATCAATTTGAAGAATAAATAAATCAATGAAATATTAGACAATATATATGGAATTTGGTTAATTAATAAAGCACCGAAAGAGCTAAAACATGTTTACTTCTACATAGATAATATTCTACATAAATCATATTTCTACAACATAATTTTCACTGGAAGTATTCAGCTTTCATGAATTCCATAAACTTCCAACAATCTCAGCTGGAGATTAAAGGATTGGTCATCCAACATATCTGGAGGGGCACAGTGTCTGTCTGTCTGTCTGTCTGCCCAGCAGGCAGACCTGCCAACTTACCAACCTGGTACAGTATATTAAAAGTAAAAGCCAGAAACAGATGGATCTACTCTAGGCAGTAAATATAATGCTACTGCATTCACAGAGCAATGCTTCAGATCTTTACCTAGAAGTGAAAATCCAAGAACAAAATGAAAACATAAACATAAATCCGCTGGAGGTTAAAGAAATGCTGTGACAATTATTTCCACTTTAGAACAATAACAAAAATACCTAGTAATATTTGTATATAGAATATTAATGTGTGATGGTAAGTTTAGCCTAGAAACTTTCCTGTCTTCTGGTTCCATTTATCTACTAATTTAAAGAGGAATAATCTATCTTGTTAGCCCCCACCTTCAAAGCAAAATCATAAACCAGACACAGGTTTATCAACTTATTGAAAACCATTCTAGTATTAAGCCATCTCTCTTATATGCCCATTTTTTGTGTGTGTGCAGAAATTTCTCCAAGTATAAAGGAGCATATATGTAAGTACTTCAGCAAAGGATCGTTACCTTGTCGTGGTGCTGGAGCTTGAGCACCTCAATGATGCCATGAGCTAAACCGTGAAGGGCCACCCAAGACAGGAAGATCATGACAGAGAGGTCAGACTAAATGCGATTCCTGGGGAAGGTAATGGCAACCCACCTCAGTATTCTTGCCGTGAAAACTAAATGGATCAGTACAACCAGAGATATGTCGGTATACCATCGGAAGATGAGACCCCCAGGTCGGAAGATGGTCAAAATGCTACTGGGGAGGAACAGAGGATGAGCTCAACTAGCCCCAGACGTGATGACGCAGCTAGCTCAAAGCCGAAAGGACGGCTAGCGGCCGACGGTGCTGGTGGTGAACGGCGAATCCGATGTTCTAAGGATCAACACACCATTGGAACCTGGAATGTAAGATCTATGAGCCAGGGCAAATTGGATGTGGTTATTGGTGAGATGTCAAGATTAAAGATAGACATTCTGGGCGTCAGTGAACTGAAATGGACTGGAATGGGCCACTTCACATCAAATGACCACCAGATCTACTACTGTGGACAAGAGGACCACAGAAGAAATGGAGTAGCCTTCATAATTAATAGTAAAGTGGCTAAAGCAGTGCTTGGATACAACCCAAAAAACGACAGAATGATCTCAATTCGAATTCAGGGCAAGCCATCTAATATCACAGTGATCCAAATATACGCCCCAACCACAAATGCTGAAGAAGCTGAAGTAGAGCACTTCTATGAGGATCTGCAGCACCTACTGGACAACACGCCTAAAAGAGATGTTATTTTCATCACAGGAGACTGGAATGCTAAGGTGGGCAGTCAAATGACACCTCGAATTACAGGTAAGTATGGCCTGGGAGAACAAAACGAAGCAGGACACAGGCTGATAGAATTTTGCCAAGACAATTCACTCTGCATAACAAACACTCTCTTCCAACAACCTAAGAGACGGATTTATACATGGACTTCACCAGATGGACAACACCGAAATCAGATTGATTACATCCTTTGCAGCCAAAGGTGGCGGACATCTGTACAGTCGGTAAAAACAAGGCCTGGAGCTGACTGTAGTTCAGATCACGAACTTCTTCTTGCACAATTTAGGATCAGACTAAAGAGATTAGGGAAGACCCACAGATCAGCTAGATATGAGCTCACTAATATTCCTAAGGAATATGCAGTGGAGGTGAAGAATAGATTTAAGGGACTGGACTTAGTAGATAGGGTCCCGGAAGAACTCTGGACAGAAGTTGGCAGCATTGTTCAGGAGGCGGCAACCAAATACATCCCAAAGAAAGAGAAAACCAAGAAGGCAAAATGGCTGTCTGCTGAGACACTAGAAGTAGCCCAAGAAAGAAGGAAAGCAAAAGGCAACAGTGATAGGGGGCGATATGCCCAATTAAATGCAAAATTCCAGAGGTTAGCCAGAAGAGATAAGGAATTATATTTAAACAAGCAATGCATGGAAGTGGAAGAAGACAATAGAATAGGAAGGACAAGAGACCTCTTCCAGAAAATTAGAAACATTGGAGGTAAATTCCAGGCCAAAATGGGTATGATCAAAAACAAAGATGGGAAGGACCTAACAGAAGAAGAAGAGATCAAGAAAAGGTGGCAAGAATATACAGAAGACCTGTATAGGAAGGATAACAATATCGGGGATAGCTTTGACAGTGTGGTCGGTGAGCTAGAGCCAGACATCCTGAAGAGTGAGGTTGAGTGGGCCTTAAGAAGCATTGCTAATAACAAGGCAACAGGAGATGATGGCATTCCAGCTGAACTGTTCAAAATCTTGCAAGATGATGCTGTCAAGGTAATGCATGCTATATGCCAGCAAATTTGGAAAACACAAGAATGGCCATCAGACTGGAAAAAATCAACTTATATCCCCATACCAAAAAAGGGAAACACTAAAGAATGTTCAAACTATCGAACAGTGGCACTCATTTCACATGCCAGTAAGGTAATGCTCAAGATCCTGCAAGGTAGACTTCAGCAGTTCATGGAGCGAGAATTGCCAGATGTACAAGCTGGGTTTAGAAAAGGCAGAGGAACTAGAGACCAAATTGCCAATATCCGCTGGATAATGGAAAAAGCCAGGGAGTTTCAGAAAAACATCTATTTCTGTTTTATTGACTATTCTAAAGCCTTTGACTGTGTGGACCATAACAAATTGTGGCACGTTCTTAGTGGTATGGGGATACCAAGTCATCTTGTCTGCCTCCTGAAGAATCTGTATAACGACCAAGTAGCAACAGTAAGAACAGACCACGGAACAACAGACTGGTTTAAGATTGGGAAAGGAGTACGGCAGGGCTGTATACTCTCACCCTACCTATTCAACTTGTATGCAGAACACATCATGCGACAAGCTGGCCTTGAGGAATCCAAGGCTGGAGTTAAAATCTCTGGAAGAAACATGAACAATCTCAGATATGCAGATGATACCACTTTGATGGCTGAAAGCGAAGAGGAACTGAGGAGCCTTATGATGAAGGTGAAAGAAGAAAGTGCAAAAGCTGGCTTGCAGCTAAACCTCAAAAAAAACAAAAACAAGATTATGGCAACCAGCTTGATTGATAACTGGCAAATAGAGGGAGAAAATGTAGAAGCAGTGAAAGACTTTGTATTCCTAGGTGCAAAGATTACTGCAGATGCTGACTGCAGTCAGGAAATCAGAAGACGCTTAATCCTTGGAAGAAGAGCAATGACAAATCTCGATAAAATAGTTAAGAGCAGAGACATCACACTGACAACAAAGGCCCGCATAGTTAAAGCAATGGTGTTCCCTGTAGTAACATATGGCTGCGAGAGCTGGACCATAAGGAAGGCTGAGCGAAGGAAGATCGATGCTTTTGAACTGTGGTGTTGGAGGAAAATTCTGAGAGTGCCTTGGACTGCAAGAAGATCCAACCAGTCCATCCTCCAGGAAATAAAGCCAGACTGCTCACTTGAGGGAATGATATTAAAGGCAAAACTGAAATACTTTGGCCACATAATGAGAAGACAGGACACCCTGGAGAAGATGCTGATGCTAGGGAAAGTGGAAGGCAAAAGGAAGAGGGGCCGACCAAGGGCAAGATGGATGGATGATATTCTAGAGGTGACGGACTCGTCCCTGGGGGAGCTGGGGGTGTTGACGACCAACAGGAAGCTCTGGCGTGGGCTGGTCCATGAAGTCACGAAGAGTCGGAAGCGACTAAACGAATAAACAACAATATGTAAGTAACCACCTGCATACTGATTTGGCTTAGTCCAGAAAAAGATGCATGATGAATTTTGGCTTAATGTATAAGCAAAAGCTCTTAGTGAAACCTAATTCATTTTTTGCATTCCCTACATTCTATAAATTAGACAAACAAGCTGTATTGATCAGAATGTGCACTGGCTTTTAAAAGTAGCTCTTAATCCATCACTAACAGTATCCACAAATGGCATGTTCCAAATTAAACTGTTCTTAAATCCCATGTTAAAAACACCCTCAGGATCATTAGGTGGATGCACATGACAATATGATTGGCTTATGGGCTTGTAATTGGATTTTCCAGTTAAATCAGCAATTAAATTCCTAATATGTGAAGTAGGGGTAGGCTGAGTGTTCTGTATTGATTTTTCATTCAAGGTGTCATCAATATTTATGATTTATTCCATAAAGTACTGCCAAATATATTGCCCTTTCCCAAATAACACTATATTAGCCAATATGGGGGATATAAATCTCATTTTAAAATCCCTTTTCAGAAATTCCTATGAAAGTATTAGTCACACAGATTAACTCAGCCAGCCTATTGAGCCATAAGGCACTACAATACTTACTGATTTATTTTGCATATGCTTGTGATTCCCTCCCCCCCCCCCCTTGCATGATGGAATGTGGGAATGACCTTGGGAGACAGGAAGAAGAGTCACAGACTAGACAACAGTCAGACAAAAGGTAACTGAGCCCACAGAAGGAATGGGGGTGTGGCAAACACCTCAGAAGGGACCCTCCCTAGTTTCTTGGATTATAAAGGGGACAGGGGAGATGTACTTTTAGACTTGCAAGATTCTGTAACCTTACAATAAGTTGACTGACTGGTGACACAACCTTAAGAAACCAATGCTGATGCCATTTTCAAAAACCCATCCAATTGAGGTAAAATGTTTGATTTTTATTCTCAGAATTTGTATCTAGGGTTGAGTGCAAAATCTCTTAGCTAGTATATTTTGTTCTCAGGACAATCTGTCTTACAACAGCAGACACTTAAACAAAATATTGTATCACACTCAGATGACATTGCATCTTAGAACTGGTAGGTGAGGGAAAAATCTCCATTAAAATATCAACAATATATTTGTAGACAGTGAATAAAATGGAGATCACTACAGAAGCCTTGATTTATCTCATAAAATAATCAGACACACATTTTATAGATGTAGCTTAGCTTTTGACTTTAGCAGTTGAACTAACGGGTAACTGTTGGGTTTGCCATTGTACTCTGAAAGAAAGAAAAAAATGTGACAGAATTCAGTACACTAAAATCACAATATTTTGGTTTTTATATAATAATTTTAATAAAGATTACATATACAGATAAAACTAATACAAACTATAAAAACTAAAAAGGTAAAAAGAAAAAGTACAATGAAAAAAGAAAAAGTGCAAAGAAAAAAGAAAAAAGAAAAGAAAGAAGAAAAAGAAAAGAAAGAAGTAACTTCCCCCTTTGTTCCAGCAAGTATATATAACTTTAACAACTTATCACCATCTCTTAAAATACAACAAACAATCTATTCATCCCATATCTTACCTCATACTCTATAAACAAATCTTTAAAACCTTATTCTCCATCCTAATCAGCAAAAATCCATTAAGGGTTACTAGAAATAATAATATATCTAATACAAACTTAATCTAATAAACCCACTTGATTTCCTTCCTTTTACATTTATGTTCCATTTTCTATTTTTAAAACAAATCTTCCAAACTTCATCATTCAAATCCAATCTGTAAAAATCCAACAGAAGTAACCAGATATAACAACATAACTATTTTAACCTTAATCAGATAAAATTGAAATGTGACAAATAACTATTTCACATATAAATCTTATCTATAAGCAAAATCTTAAAACATCATCATCCAGTCTTGGTCAAAAAAAAAAAATCCATTAAAAATTGCCAGAGATAGCAGCCTATCTATTTTAACCTTGGTCAAAAAAACCAACTTTATATTCTTTTCCCTTACTCCCAACAATCTTGGCCTTTAGTTCCTTCAAGTAATATCCAAACACTAGATTTTTCTTTTTTTTTTTTTTTCATTTTCTCTTTGTCTTTTCTCATCAGGTCACTGGCAACATTAACAAGTCCCTTTTGTAAATCCAATATAGAAAGGTTATCCAAGTCATTCTTCTGGTCTATTATTTATATATCCTTTTTAGCTATTAAAACATCAACCAGTTTCATTTGTATATTTAATATTTCATCTTTTTCCATATCATTCTCATAGCCTGTCATTTTCAAGTCCACATCTGGATCAATTTCAGTCTTGTGCAGTAAAACATGTTCCTCTTCCATAGCATCATTTAGTCTATCAATAATAGCAGAAATCTTTAAAACTAACTTCTCAGTCCATTGTCCCAAAATATATCTCAATATATCCATTGTTTTACTTCCTTCTGGTATGCTCTAGTGTCCAACCTTCAAAGTCTTATCTTATTATTTTCCTTCCAAAAGCCAAAACATGAATAGCTTCCAACAAGAAGAATTCTATTTAATTTTTATTAAATCCATCTGGGCCATTAGTCCATTTATAGCTTTCTAAAATCAACATTCTAATCACCCTTTTGCTGTTAATTCCTTTTTCTAAAAATCTCTAAACATGTACTTAAAAACTTCTTTTGTAGTGGATTGAAGGAAACTCACCCATTAAAGTCCATAAAAACTTGCTGTTCCAGAGGTTCTCAATGTTAAACATCAATATTTTTTTTAATCCAAAGTGATTAAGAAATAATCAGACTTTGAGTCCTTAAAGGCTTCATTACAACTACAGTATGAGCATAGGTGTGATCCCTTGGCTCCCAGCCACTTAACTCACAAGCAGACTGCAAAAATGTTGGTTCCTGCCATCTACTCACAAGGAGCAGCTGTATGGAGTACACATGGGTTATCTTATGATCTCTCCTTTCTCTGGAGAGATTTTGCTGGTCAGTATCACACGTCTGGCCATGAATTTCAGCTATAATGTCATCCCCATTTCTTCATGGGCATCTTCAGTTTGCCATGTCCTTACCAGAAGTCACTAAAAGAACAATATTTTGGGATGAAATATTCATTTCCTATATATCCATATGGCAGGGGAAGAGAACCACATCTGATCATCTTATGTATCCCTGAGCAGTCCCAGTGCAGATTCAACCTTTGAAATGATTCTGAGTATGTCTGTAGAATCAGAAAGCTTCTATAACAATATGTTGTGTTGGTCTTTGACCATATATTTTAATAAACTAAACTAAACACTGTTGAGTTCTGACCTAAAATGATTGTCTTGCTCCAAGAGAGTTCTGGGACCATTTTCCTAAGCTATAAGAGTGAAAGCCTATCTTGAAGCAGGTTTTCAAATGATTTCAGTCTGTTTCTGATGTGAATTCAAGATGTTACATTATTGAATTGAAATAACTAAATGTTGGCTTCTCTATAAATGTCGGAATGCTTAATATAAACAGGGTCTGCTAGGCAGATAATGATATCTGGGCTTTACTTTTTTGGGAGGGAGGGTAAAGCTTCAATAAAAGAATATTGTCCCCCAGAGGCCAGGCTGGTCCCAACATTAGGTTCATTTTGGCATCAAGAGATCTGGCTATTAACCCACATTTTGGAGTTCTCGGTCTTACATAATTTGCTTTACCGATCTGTTAGTATTGCTCAAACTTCTGCCTTTGATTCTTGAAGTAACATACAGCCATAAAGGGCATCTTCAGAGGGACCTTGCCTATAGATTTTTATATCAGGGCAAATTCAAAGGAGACAGATCTTCCCTCAGATAGCCAGGCCCGAAACCCATTTTCATCTCTTTCCAAAGCTATGATATCTTTTTCCATGTGCTCTTTTTCTCTACTGAAATTATCTCTCATTCTTTCTGTTGTTCCACTTTGAATGCTCAGTAACTGAATCAGAACCTAAGGGTATGCTTGAAAGAATCCACATTCATTACTGCTCATCAGTATTAATCATTGTGACAGCTCCTCTTAATGGCAGTGTTTATTTTGCACTCCACCTTTTCAGCTCAGCTGTCAGTATGACCATTTTTATGGTTCCCCAGAGGGCAATCCTTTCTCCATGATTGGCTTTTGGGAGAGCAACTCTGATACCTGTCCCTTTCCTTGACAATCCTGAGCCAGATCTCTTGCCTTTTTGCATGTGAACAGCAGCAAACAACTGTGGTAATTTACATCTGCCATGAAATTTGCAGCTCTGTTGGTAACAAGATAGATTTTGGGTGTAAACACAAATGAGGTTGAAATCTCTGTAGCCGCAGAAAGCTTGTCATTCTTCCAAGACCCAAGTCTTTTTCATAAAGACTTCAGCATTCACTGATTACACTATCTGTGTCCTGAACAAGCTCCAGAGCTTTATCTTGAAAATTTGGCTTAGTTCATTTGGAAATAAAAATAAAAGGCTCATCAGCTGAATGGAGGAACAACACATTCTACAAATGAATTCATATAGGCTAAACTCCCTGCATTCTCCTGACCATCACCCCAGGAAGAAGGATAAGCCACAGGTGCTGTGCTGATAAGCAACAACATGCCATTTGCTCGTATTTTATATGCCCCACAGCAGAGACAGGCAACCTTTTAGAGCTAGTGTGCTGATTTTGGAATTTTGAGAGTATGGATTGAACAATCTCATGAATGTGCCAACATGACTGGTTTCCCTGGTTCCCCACCAGTTTACCTTTGTTTGTAAATTGCTTGACAAGTGGGCACTACCAGATTCATTTGCATTGACTACTGGGGATTTTAGCACATGCTCTAGCAATAAAGTGTGGGTGAATCTGTTTTCCTTCTAGGTATGATGCATGAGACAGACATCAAATGTCATTCTTTCTTTGCATATGGAGTGCTTGATATTGCATTCACGAAGGCATGTGGCTATTCCTGATGAGGTATTAAACAAAAGCAGATGTAAAAACATTTTTACACACGATCCTGCAATAAAATAAGAAGTACTCAATCCTTTCTTTATCATTAGGGTAGGAGTAGTCCCTGCCATCAAAAAATGTCTTGTTGTGTAACTTTGTTGTGGCTCTCTGAAGGATTCTGCACAGTGAGGAAGCTGCTCTCTACAAGATATCTCATTCATCTGTATTCTGTACAGTAGCCAAGAGAAGAAGTACTTGTCGTGTATAGCTCAGACTATTTGTATTGATTCCCACAATCACATTGAATGGACAGATTTTCCTTCTGTACATTCCATTTGACACTGCTTTTCTAAAATATATCTGACCTCTAAAATACTCCACAATCTCTTTCTCATTTGGCTGATGTATTTCTGAGAGGAACAACTTGTAAGGCAAGAGATACATGCAGAATCATGAGTGGTATCCTTTTAAATACATTCCATCTTAGCCCAAAATGATGCTGAAACACATGTTTGGGATATTTATCTGGCCAAATTGTTTGATAATTGTCGATGTTCACTTATGTCTAACATAATCATTCATTATCCCATGTTTAAAATATTGATCCCTCTTTGCTATGGAACTGATGTTGGAATATTCTATAACATTGTTCTCCATCTAAGAGCTCACTAGCTTTCTACATTTATTTTGGTTTCTGTAAGAATGCTCATCAGTTTCTTTTACTGCATAGTGTTGGCCTCAAGAGAGAGGACCATTGCAAATCCTTCTTCACTTGGCTGTGTGGTCACAAAATTGCTGCTTCCCTCTTCCCCACAAACCAATTCATAGTTGCAATAAATTGGAATGCTTAACTATACATATTGTCATGCACTGCCTACCGCCGAGTAACACACAGACACTGGTTCAGTTGAAGCAGGCTCTGGTTTATTCATAGCGTAGTTACAGTTGTAGAAAAAAGCTGAGAGTGACAGGAGCGCGCCGGTGCGGGGTTTAAATACCCCACGCCGGTCAGCGCCCCCTCACTCGAGGTTACGTCACCCCCCCTTTGTCCAACATGCTGTCTTGCCGGTAGGTGAGGGGTTGCGAGGCCCCGCTGGCGCTCCGGGATCGCCCATCATCGTTTTCCCTATTCATCCGGTGATTGCTGTCAGCTGGGCGATCTCCGTTGCGCTGGTGCTAACAGCTTGGGTGTGCCTCGCGATCCGCTTAGCCATTGTATCTTCTTCTTTCGTCTTTGTGAGTTGATGGCTGCTTATCTTGAGCCCCTTCCCCTGTTTCCTCGTTATTGTCATGTGTGCCATTGCGCTGATGTCTTCAGCTCAACGGCACTCATGACATACTGCCCCCTGTCCGAATAGTGCCCCCCCCCCGGCTTTCCGGTTTTTTACCAGGAGAGCTGTCAAAATGGTTTTTTTTTTTTTTTTGAATTTCCCGCCGGAGTGTTTTCGCCCCTCCCTTTGTTCCGCCCTCTACCACGTGTCCATCTAGGGTGTGTTCCCAGTGCGCATGCCCTTGTCACAACCTGGGCGTGCGCATGCTCTGGCCACACCCTGCTTATTTGGCTCAGTTCGGCGAGGAGAGAGGCGTGGCTGGTCGGGTGCTTATCAGCTCCAGGTAGGACCCTTATTTTTATTCTAAGTGCGTCACCTTTGTTATGTGTGCTCCTGGGCGTTGCCCCCAGGATGCACTGTTGACTTGATTGCCACTCCCCCGTGGGCCCGGGGCGGGGGGAGGGTGCTGGCGACCGCTTGTCACTGCCTCGTGGGCGTGGGGTGGGGAGTCCCGGGGGGGGAGGTCCACCCAAGTCGCGGGCTTGGGGGGGCCCTTTCCCTTGGGGCACGGTAGGCGGGGGGGCTGCGGGGGAGGGGGGATGCAGGTGCCGGTTTGCTTGTCTCGCCTTAGGCTTGTCGGGGTACGCCCGGTGAAAAGCCCGGGTCAGGTCAGGCGCGTTAACGTTGTGCGCCGCCACCCATTCTGGGTGGGGGAAGTGTTTCCACCTGACCAAATAGTATAAAGTTCCCCGTTGCCTGCGGGAGTCAAGTATGTCCCTTACTTCAAAGTGATGTTGGCCGTCGATCATCACTGGTGAGGGCAGTGGCGTGCTTGGGTGCCATCGAGAGGTAGTTGCCGGTTTCAGGAGGCTGGTGTGGAATACCGGGTGGAGTCTCCGTAGGTTGTGTGGCAGGTCCAAGCGTATTGCCACCAGGTTCACTATCTGTGTGACTCGGAACGGCCCAATGTACTTAGGCCCCAGTTTTTTCGAGGGTTGGGGCGACTTTAGGAATTTGGTGGATAGGTAGACCATATCCCCAGCCTGGAACGTCAGTTGTTGGCGCCGGTGCTTGTTGGTCTGCTCTTTGTAGGTCGCCTGTGCTTCCTTCAGCGCTGCCGTGATTATTGGCCACGATTCCGCAATCTTCCGTCCCCAGTCACTGGGGTCCCGGGGGTTGTGGTAGCTCCAGTATGGGGACGAAGTTGCGCCCCGAGACTACCTCGAACGGAGTTTTCCCCGTGCTCGTGTGAACGGCGTTGTTGTATGCGACTTCGGCGAATGGGAGCAGTTCGGCCCAGTCGTCTTGATGGTAGTTGGTGTATGAGCGTATGAATTGTTCTAGGGTGGCATTGAGGACCTCTGTGGCTCCGTCCGTCTGGGGGTGCCAGGCAGTGGATAGGGCCTGTTGGGTCCCCGTCAGCTTTAGGAAGGCCCGCCAGAATTTAGAAGTGAATTGTGTGCCCCTGTCGGTCACCACACGTGCGGGACGTCCATGTAACCTGTACACGTGGATGAGGAAGAGTTTGGCTAGTTGTTGTGCGGACGGGACCGATGTGCAGGGGATGAAGTGGGCCTGTTTCGAAAAATAGTCTTTCACCACCCAAATGGCCGTTTTCTTCTGGCTGGGTGGGAGGTCCACTATAAAATCCATGGAGATTTCCTCCCATGGGCGGGAGGTTTCTGCCACCTGTTGTAAAAGTCCCGGGGGCTTGCCTGGTGCCTGTTTGGCTCTGGCGCACGTTGGGCAGGACGCTACGTAGGCTTTCACGTCCCGTCTTAGCGCGGGCCACCAGAATTGACGCCTTGTTAGGTGCAGGGTCTTAAGGAACCCAAAGTGTCCCGCTTGCTTGGTGTCGTGGGATCTATGCAAGATCGCTTGGCGTTGCGAGTCCGGGACATAGATTCTGCCTTCCCCCCATGCCAGGTCCTGTGCCATCGTTACCTTGTCGGGGTTTGCCAGGAACCAGGGGTCGGTTTTGAGGGGGGTGGCGGCGAGGTCCGTGCGTATCCCCCCTGGTAGTTGCGGTTGGCGTCGTCTGGTCACTGGTTGTCCCGCCGTCGGTTGCGCCATAGAGTCGTGCTGCCTCCGAGTGCCGCTCCGGGTGGTCACAGCCATCCCCAGTTGGGAAGCGGATAGGACCGTCCCAATCGTGTCTGGGGCGGGCTCTTCATCTTGGGGCAGTCGGGAAAGGGCGTCAGCCAGGAAGTTCTTTTTACCTGGCATGAACTTCAGCTGGAAGTTGAAGCAGCTGAAGAATTGGGCCCATCGGACCTGTTTTGGGGTGAGGCGTCTGGGCGTTCGGAGGGCCTCGAGGTTCCAGTGGTCGGTCCAGACCTCGAATGGTTGGGCGGCTCCTTCGAGTAGGTGTCTCAATGTTTCCAGCGCCGATTTTACTGCGAAGGCTTCCTTCTCCCAGACGTGCCATCACCTTTCTGTCTCGGAGAATTTCCTCGACAGGTAGGCGCATGGTTTCAGGAGTCCTGTGGGGTCCTTTTGAAGTAGGATGGCCCCCAGGGAGAAGTCTGAGGCATCGGCTTGGACCACGAACGGCCGTTCTGGGTCCGGGTGCGCGAGGATTGGCTCTGTGGTGAACAGCGCTTTCAACTTATTGAATGCGGTCTGGCACGCGGGAGTCCAATTCAATACTGTGCCCGGGTTCTTGGCGCGTCGAGTGTCCCCCACCCCTTTGGTTTTGAGGAGGTCTGTTAGGGAGAGGGCTACCTCCGCGAACCCCCGGGCGAATGACCTGTAAAAATTTGTGAAGCCGAGGAAGCTCTGGAGTTGGCGTCTGTTGCAGGGGCGTTCCCAGTTCACCACCGCCTCGATTTTTGCGGGGTCCATTTCTATGCCGTCTCCGGAGATTCGGTACCCCAGGTAGTCTAGGCGCGCTTTATGGAATTCACACTTTGCGGGTTTGGCATAGAGCTGCGCCCTTCTGAGTTTATCGAGGACTTGTCTGACTAGGGTCACATGTTCCTCGTGCGTTTTGGTGTAGATAAGGACGTAGTCTATGTAGACGAGGACCCCTTTGAACAGGTGTTCATGCAGGACCTCATTGATGAGCTGCATAAACACCCCCGGGGCCCCCGCGAGTCCGAATGGCAGCACTTTGTACTGGAAGGCGCCTAGGGGGCAGTTGAACGCAGTTTTCCATTCGTCCCCCTCCCTGATTCGGATGCGGTAGTACGCCTCGCGAAGGTCCAGCTTGGAAAAGACCTTGCCCGTGGACAGGTGGGCAAGCATATCTTTTACCAGGGGTAAGGGGTATTTGTTGGACAGGGAAGCCGCGTTTAGGCCCCGGTAGTCGGTGCAGAGCCGTAGGGTGCCGTCTTTCTTCTCCCGGAATAAGACGGGGGCTCCGACCGGTGAGCATGCTGGCTCTATGAATCCCCTCTCTAGGTTTTTATCGATGAACTCCCGGAGGGTTGCCATCTCCTTCGGGGTCATCGAGTAGATCTTCGGTCTAGGTAAGGGGACGTCGGGCAGCAGGTCAATCCGACAGTCCGTCTTGTGGTGGGGGGTAGTTGATCAGCTTCCGCCTCTCCGAAGACCTCGGAGAAGTCAGCGTATTGTTCCGGTAGGTCTGCTGTGATAGCTGCGTTGTCCT
Source organism: Candoia aspera (assembly GCF_035149785.1). NCBI lineage: Eukaryota > Metazoa > Chordata > Lepidosauria > Squamata > Candoiidae > Candoia > Candoia aspera. Next base: position 98,752,062 of record NC_086155.1, read on the forward strand.
GTGTAGCCGCCTCTGCTCGTCCCACAGTGGGGTTGGTTCTGCCCACCGGAACTGGCGCCCGGTACTCGCCGTCGCCGAATGTGAAGGTGCGGGTCTCCCACTCGATGCGCGGGTTGTTTGTCGCGAGCCATGGCATTCCCAAGACTGCAATGGGTCGTCCGATGTGGGTAACTACGAACGATGTGCGTTCGGTGTGAGTGTCCATTTGCAGGGTGACCGGCTCGGTCTGCATCGTGGCTGGTTTCCCTCCCGCTGTTGAGCCATCCAGCTGGTGGAATGCCAGCGGCATGGGGAGGGGGGAGCAGCGGAGGTCGAGTTTGGCGACTAAGTCGGGGTGGATGAGGTTTTTCGAGCACCCCGAGTCCACTAGTGCTGCGGCCGTGGTGACTCCGTTGCCGGCAGAGAGTTTGATTGCCGCCATTATAACGGAGCTTTCGCCGTTCCGTCGAGGTGGTCCGCGCTGCTGTCCCACCGCCTGCCTCGCAACGCGTTTCAGGGCAGGCCGGGAGCATTTCCCGCCGGCTGGTCTGGGTCTACTGCGTCCTCTCCCCCCCAGTAGGCATCCCAGCCTTCCTCTGGTGTCGCTGTGGCTCCGGTCATTCGGCGGTGAGGGGGCGGCGGCGGGTTAGGTGGTTTGAGGCTACTTTTCGGGGCGGGTTTAGGCACACTCCCCGGCGGTCGGTTGGCGAAGCAATCTGCCGTCTTGTGCCCCAGTTTTCCCCACCTCCCGCAGGGCCCGCGATTAAATTTCTTCCTTGGGTATGTGGGACCGGCCGTCCCCACGAGTGGCGCGGGTACCTTTTGGCAGGTGTTGGTCGTATCTTCCGTCGTTGCCATGAGGAAGGTGCGGTGCGCGTGTTCTGCTTTCCCCGCGAGGTGGATCCACCCATGTAGAGTCTCTGGGTCGTCGCGGTAGAGGGCCCATTGGAGTACGTCACGGTTGAGCCCCCTTTTGAACATTTCCAGCAGGGTGGTCTCAGACCAGTCGTTGATCTTCCCTGCGAGGGCTTTGAACTCGAGGGCGTAGTCCGGGACAGTGCATGCGCCCTGTTTGAGTCTTTGGAGTGCGCTTTTCGCCCTCACTTTGGCTAGTGGGTCCTCAAAGTATCTCTTCATCTCGTTGATGAAGGCGTGGAAGTTGGCGAGGGCGGGGGAGCTGGACTCGTACAATTGGACGTACCTGTCCTGATTACCAGGAAACACACTGAGGCGAGGACTTGGTCTCTAATATTTATTAGTAGTACTTAACAAGAATCCTAACAAACTGAGAAAGCGTGGGAAAACCCAGCCATATAAACCACAAAGGTTAAGGCGGTCCCGATCTGTGTCTCTTTGAATGGCTGAACAGTTCCTCAGTGCTACACATGCGCTTGACAGTCTGGGTGAGAGCCCCCTGCTCGCCATCCTTACTCATGACATCACCCTCCCTTCCAGATTGATATTCCATTTCAGCCCCCTCCCCTCCAGAGTCTTGATAAGATATGTTGTCTGCTTGTAAAGTCTCATGAGAACTTGGCAAAGAAGGCAATTCTTCAAAGGACAACTCCTCCACGGACGAAGCGGTGCTGCCCTCCCAATCCGATAACGCCTCCGAGCCAGGTGGCTGCTGCTGAAAAACATCTAGAGAGTTAGCAGGGTCAGCCCCCCTCCCCCCTGGGAAATGCAAGCCCGAGGTTGAGGGCTGTGGTTCCCCCACCTCCTCTGTAACTGGAGTCGAGGCTTCAGGCAGGGGCGGGGGGAAATACACACTCACGAACTCCTCAGCTTGGGCTTCTTCGGCCTGCTCAGGCGAAAGAGGAATCTCGGGTAAAATGCGAGGCTTGGGTTTGTGAGGGAAAAGCTGATGGAATCGATGAACCAGTGCTGGAGCATGTACATCTCTGGCATTCTCCCACGTGCGCTCCTCCTCAGGGTACCCTTTCCAGTGTATGAAATATTGGATGCCCCTTCCCCTCCTCCTAGAGTCCAGAATCTCTTCCACTTCGTACTCCTCCTCTCCCTCCACAATTACTGGAGGTGGGGGGGGTAGTTGCGATCGCAAGTTACTTGGGGGAGGGTCTTTGGCTAGCAAGGCTCTGTGAAACACTGGATGGATCTTCATGGATGGTGGGAGCTGTAAACGATAAGCTACTGGATTTATCTGCTGCACCACAGTGAAAGGGCCGACGAACTTAGAGTCCAATTTCTTGGAGGGTCTGGTAGAGATCAAGAACTTGGTAGAGAGCCACACTTTGTCTCCTACTGCGATCGCTGGCCCCTCCTGCCTGTGAGCGTCTGCCGCCCTTTTGTAAGCACTCTTTGCCCTGTTCAGCTGCTCCTTTAACAACTCCTGTGCGGCTTGTTGCTCTTTAAGAAAATCAGCTGCTGCTGGAACAGTTCCCTGCTGGGAGGAGGTGGGCAACACCTGAGGGTTAACCCCATAGAGCGCTTGGAACGGAGACATCTGGGTAGATGACTGCACAGAGTTGTTATAAGTGAATTCTGCCATGGGCAACAGGGCTGGCCAATTGTCTTGCCGATACGTGGTGTAACACCTGAGATACTGCTGTAACCACTGGTTAATTTTTTCGGCCTGCCCATTACTGGCAGGGTGATGCGCTGATGACAGGTGGATCTGGACCCCTAATGACTGGAAAAGGGCCCTCCAGAACCTGGAAGTGAACTGTGGGCCTCTGTCACTCACCAAGTGATTCACCATGCCTCTATACCTAAAAACGTGGTCTATGAACAACTGCGCGGTGGCTGGTGCCGATGGGAGGCCCTTGCAAGGAATAAAATGTGCCATCTTTGTGAAAAGGTCCACCACCACCAGTATGGAAGTCAGGCCCTGGACCGGGGGTAAATCAGTGATGAAATCCATGGAGATCGTATCCCAAGGCCTACTGGGGGTGGGTAGGGGCTGCAAGAGTCCTGTGGGCTTCCCTGGGAGAGGCTTGGCTCGTCTGCAGGTGTGACAAGAAGCAACGTAGCCCTTAATGTCTGCAACCATCTTAGGCCACCAGTAGTCTCTCAGAGCTCTATGGAGAGTTTTGAAAACACCTCCGTGGCCTGCTGTTTGGTGGTCATGACACAGTCTCAGTACTTCTTCCCTCAATGAAGGGGGAATGTACAATCGCCCACTATGCCAGAGGATTCCTGCCTCCACATTGAATGGGGAGGCAGTGTCTTGCGGGGCCCTCTGGAGGTCATCCATCCTGGCCCTGGCATACGGGTCCTGTTGCTGCTGAGCTCTGGCTCTTGCAAATAGGTCCTCTGCTTGGCTGCCTGCTGCTAAACTCTCCGTTTGGCTCCCCCTCATCGGCTGATCAAAGTTGTGAGGTTGTAATATAGCAGCCTGTACTTCCTGGTGAGTGGGGGGGTCTGCCTGAAAGGATCGAGACAGGGCGTCTGCCAAGCAGTTTTGCGCCCCGGGCACATAAGAAATGACAAAATTGAAACGGGAGAAAAACTGGCTCCATCTGATCTGGCGTGGGGTGAGGGATCTGGTGTTTTGTAGAAGCTGTAAATTCCTGTGATCGGTGCAAACTTTCACCGGAAAGGTTGCCCCTTCTAGCCAGTGCCTCCACTCTTGGAATGCTGCTTTAATTGCCAGCAACTCTCTGTTAAACACATCATAGTTTTTCTCTGCTGGTGAGAGTAGGCGTGAGAAAAAGGCACAAGGAAGCAATGTATTCTCTGCCCTGTTTGTATATTGCAATAACACTGCCCCAATGGCAACGTCTGAAGCATCTGAGTACATTATGAATGGCTTCGTGGGGTCAGGGTGCCTTAAGAGCGGTTGGGAAGCAAAAAGCTGCTTCAACTCCTGGAACGCTGCTTGCTCCCTCTCCCCCCATACGAATTTTGAGCCTTTCTTCAAGAGCTGTGTGAATGGTCTGGTCCGATGACTATAGGCCGGGGCAAAACGGCGATAGAAATTACAGAATCCTAGCCATTTTTGTATCTCTTTAACATTTCGGGGGGGTGGCCAAGAGAGAATTGCCTGGACCTTAGCAGGATCCATGGATATGCCTTCTGTGGATACTATATAGCCCAGGAAATGTACTTCAGTTAAATCAAAGGCACACTTCTCTAGCTTGGCGAACAGCCTGTTCTCTCTCAGTCTTTGCAAAACATTACGTACATGGGTTACGTGAGTTGTGGCATCCTCAGAGAAAATTAATATGTCATCTAGATAAACGACCATGTACTTGTCTAGTAAATCAGCAAAAACGTGGTTCATAAATCTGGAAAATATGGCTCCTGCATTAGACAAGCCAAAGGGCATAACAAGGTACTCAAATTTGCCAAACCTGGTGTCGAAGGCAGTCAGGTATTCGTGCCCCTCTTTCACCCAGATCAGATTGTACGCACTCCTGAGATCCAACCTGGTAAACATTCGTGCCTTCTGCAAGCGATCTAGCAGCTCCGAGATTAAGGGCAGAGGATAGGATTCTCTCTTTGTTTGTTTATTTAAGAAACTGAAGTCGTGGACCACTCTCATGGGTGTCTCCTGAGTTGCAGGTGCCAACGGGTCGGGCTTCTTTGGTACGAAGAAGGTAGGAGCAGACGCTGGGGACGTAGATGGTCGGATGAAGCCCTTCTGGAGATTGGAGTCCAAGTAATCCTTTAAGGTGGCTAACTCCTTGGGGGACATGGGATATTGTTTCCTTGCTGGGATCTTGGCTCCTGGTAACAACTCAATGGTGCAGTCACAGTCCCTATGGGGGGGTAGTGCTGTGGCCTCTTGCTCGCTGAAAACGTCTGCAAAATCTGCATACTTGGCTGGCAAGTGGACCCCCCCTGCTACTGTGACTGCGTTGGTTGCTGGAGAGTGTGGAGCGGCTTGACTCTTGTGGTGCTGGCATTCCTTAGCTGGGAAGGAGATTGCTCCTGTAGTCCAGTTCATCAACGGGTTGTGGATCCTCAGCCAAGGCGTGCCTAGGATTACCGGCACATTTAGCGCTGCAGTAACATAAAGCTGGATCCACTCAGTGTGGTCTCCCACTGTCAGCTGCACCGGTTCTGTGAGCCTTCTAATCGGCCCTGCCTTGAGGGGCTGGCCGTCAATGGTCTCTACTTCTATGGGGCATGGCAATTCCCTGGTCGGTATGTTGCAGTCTTGTACGGTCTGTGCATCAATAAAATTAGTTGAAGCTCCAGAATCCACGAGGGCCTCTAGCTTGACCTGGTGCTCTGGGTTGACTTGGACTTTTACGGGTAAGTAGTAAAAGTCTTGCCTGGAATCTTCGGAATGAGCCCTCCTTAATTGATTTACGGTCTCCCTGCTGAGCTCTTGGGAGGGAGACCAACGGAGTTTCCCTGATTGGAAACCGAGGTGGGGATGGGTCCTGTTTCAGCTGCTTGCCCTGGGGGTCTTACTTGGGTTGTTTGGCCTCTCGCTGGGCATGTTCTCACCATGTGCCCCTGGGCTCCGCAGTAGAAACACAGGGCTCTCTCTCTCCTTCTCTGCCTCTCAGTCTCGGAAATCAGTCTCCTGCTTGTCCCAATCTGCATTGGCTCCTCTCGTGCTGAGTGAGAGGCTGCTACAAGGGGAGTTGGGAATCCTGAAAACGCTCGGAGGGTCTTGCTTCTCCTCGGCTGCATCTGCCTAAGCTCCTCTAGCCTGGCATCTATGACCACCGATAGCTGATATAGGGCTTCTAATGTGGCTGGTGTTCCCTGGCGCACCAATTCATTCTTAATCTCCTCATCCAGCCCCTGTTTGAATTGGTCTTTTAATGCACTCTCATTCCAGTCCAGATCTCCTGCTAACAGCTTGAAATCAGCAATGTAGAGTCCCACCCTCTTGTTACCTTGCTTGAGCCTCCGAATCTCCCGGCTGGCCGTGGCCTCTCTGATGGGGTCATCAAAGTGTGCTCGGAAGCCTGCCAAAAAGTTCTGGTAGTCGTTGAGAATCGGATCGTTGTTCTCCACCATGGGAATAGCCCATTTGGCCGCTGGTCCCTTCAGCAGGCCTAGGATGAAGGTGACTCTGGTTCTGTCTGTGGGAAACTCTGCGGGTCTGCTGTCGAAGAACATAGTACACTGTGTGAGAAAGATTCTCAGCTGTCCTGCTTCTCCTCCAAATTTCTCTGGTAGACTGCCCTGTGATCTCAACATTACCGGTGGGGCTGCTGCTGCTGCTGCTGCTGGTGCCGGTTGTGGGTTAATTGGAGCTGGTTGTTGCAACTGCTGTAGCATGGCAGCTTGTAATGTGTTGATCTGGATATCTACTTGTTGCTGGTGTTGCTGTAGGGCTGCTGCTAATTGCTGGATGGCGAGCCGCATTTCTTGGTTTTCTGAAGACATTTCTAAACGTATCTGTTTAATTGCTTGTTCCTCCCTCTTTCGATGGGAGTATGAGTTTGTTAGGATTGATGTCCTGATTACCAGGAAACACACTGAGGCGAGGACTTGGTCTCTAATATTTATTAGTAGTACTTAACAAGAATCCTAACAAACTGAGAAAGCGTGGGAAAACCCAGCCATATAAACCCCAAAGGTTAAGGCGGTCCCGATCTGTGTCTCTTTGAATGGCTGAACAGTTCCTCAGTGCTACGCATGCGCTTGACAGTCTGGGTGAGAGCCCCCTGCTCGCCATCCTTACTCATGACAGTACCAGTCCGCCGCCCGGTCTTGTAGTTTGATCGCCACGGCTGCGATCTTGTCCGCTTCGGAGTCATAGGAGTGTCCGTGCCTCCCCATGAACTCCCTGGCGTTTGTAATGAAGAACGACAGTTTCGCGGGGTTCCCATCAAAGAAGATGGGGAAGTCCTTTGGGGCCCGGGCGTTTTGTGAGCCCCCTCCTCTCACTTCCCAGCCTGTGGCGTCGTCCACCTGGGCCGTTTGTTGACCATCATCTGGCCCGTGGGAGTTCGGCGCCTCGCTCGGGGTGTGGACCTGTGCGGGGACGTCGTTGGGCGGCGCGGGGGACATCAACGATTGAAGCATGGTCCGGAGTTCCTTCAGTTGGGTCTCCATGGCCGCGAGTCTAGCTTGTGCGTCCCCGTCCACGATCCGCGCCGCCGCTGGGGCCGGTTCCATCGGTGTGTCGGCGGGGGTGGGTCACCGGTGGGGTTCAGGCACTCCCGTCCGTTGGCCCGCTTCCTCCGCCGTCGGCTGGGTTGCTTCTTCGTCCTCCCCCGTGCTTACCGCCGTTGGGTTGCCGCTCCACGCCCGTGGCTGGGGTGCGATGTGGGGTGCGGGGTTCTCCGCTGGTCTCGGGAGGTATGTTGCTCCCTCCTGTGGCCGGGTTGCCTCCGTCGCCATCTCCCCTTGGGGTTGCAGCTGAGGCTCGGGTTGGGCCGGGTGGGTGTCCATGGCTCCGGGAGTCCGCGGTGCCTCTGGCCTCGATCGGTCCTCCTCTGCTTCTTGCCGTGCAGCTCGCCCCCCTTGTCCGCGTCGCGCCGGCCTCATCGTTCCTGGTCTTCTCGCCGTCTACTCCTCCCGTGGCTCGTTATCGTCCGGTGGGGCTCGGCGAGGCTGAGTTTGTGACTCTCAGCTTTATGTCATGCACTGCCTACCGCCGAGTAACACACAGACACTGGTTCAGTTGAAGCAGGCTCTGGTTTATTCATAGCGTAGTTACAGTTGTAGAAAAAAGCTGAGAGTGACAGGAGCGCACCGGTGCGGGGTTTAAATACCCCGTGCCGGTCAGCGCCCCCTCACTCAAGGTTACATCACCCCCCCTTTGTCCAACATGCTGTCTTGCCGGTAGGTGAGGGGTTGCGAGGCCCCGCTGGCGCTCCGGGATCGCCCATCATCGTTTTCCCTATTCATCCGGTGATTGCTGTCAGCTGGGTGATCTCCGTTGCGCTAGCGCTAACAGCTTGGGTGTGCCTCGCGATCCGCTTAGCCATTGTATCTTCTTCTTTCGTCTTTGTGAGTTGATGGCTGCTTATCTTGAGCCCCTTCCCCTGTTTCCTCGTTATTGTCATGTGTGCCATTGCGCTGATGTCTTCAGCTCAACGGCACTCATGACACATATGAAAAGGCAATTTCCATGGCATTATATTTCTTACCAATGTAATTGTGAATTTGAATTAGGTCAGTATAAAAACCTCCTAGTTTTTGGTAGGACATGACATATCACACATCTGATAACTTGACCCCATGGTGAGAGGTCTGAACAGTGAGAATAAAAAGCTCCTTCCATGTAATCTACTTTGTAAATGGTATAACTGGTGAAAACCAAACAGCAGCTTTATACTAGCACCAAGGTTTGTTAGGACAGTAGATTTAGTAGGACTATCAGATCTGGGCTGCAACAATTTAGATGACCAAAGGTGGCAGCAAAGATATATGGTAAACTCTTTGCCCCCATCTAATGGTTGTTCACATCTTTGCAGCCCAAATTTGGTAGCCCTAGATTTAACCCCTAGTTAATGTTTGTGTTGCTGGCTAGACCCATGACATCAGACATGTTGCATTGTCCATGACTGGGCAAAGCAATAGTCAGTCTTCCAGAGATGCTGGCTTTCACTTAACTCTCACACTGTATAATGCACAGAGCATGCGCAAAAGACAAAGGAGAAGGAGAATGTGTCCTGTTTATGAGCATTCAAACAGGAGGACCAGATAATATTTCTCCTATTTTACTCTCTGCAGTGTAGTTTGAACTTGTGCCAACACCCAAGATTTATCACTTGCTTGTAGATTTAATGGGCTGATTGATTTTATGTGGAATTCTGTATGGGTGATCATTGCGTTCCGTGGCTTTCCTGTTTCCCCTTTCTCAATAGATTATTTTTTGTATCTGGAGATTTGGCTTCATTGGTTTAATAAGGGAATTTTTCCTTAAAACCTTCCCCACATTCAAGATTGCTGGGTTACATAACAATCTCATATATTGTAGGTTGGGCACAAGATTTATTAAGTACAGTACTATATTTATAGGCTTTGGGAAGAAAGGTCCAAAGAATCTTTCTTTTTTATATTGTTAGAGCTGGGCTGAAGGGAGAGGTCCATTACTGAATAGCTAAGAACTACCCAGCCAGATGGACTAAGGTATGTCAAGAGGTTCTGCATAACTACTGTGGTGGCAGTAATTATGTTTTACTGGGGGACCTTTGATAAAAGGGTTTTGTATGGAGATTTTTTTTTTTACCTAATTTGTAATTGTAGATATCAAGGATAAACCCGATTACAGCGTTTCAAGTTTGCAAATCTCACTTCGGTGACTGTACCTTCATTCAGCATCCTAATTAGCAACAGTAGCTGGCAATCAATAGATACGAGAGGCAGCTTCCACCAGAATCTGCCCCTTAGAATAGAATAGAAGGGTGATTTTAAGTCAATGAAGGCATTTGGCAGCATTACTATATGTTGATGACAGAGCAATTCTTTTGGTTACACAAGTTGGCCTCACAGGAGAAGTCTGTGAGTAGGGTTCTGCAAAAAATGAAGGGCTTATTATCAATCACTGTAGGATGAAAATTATTGTTTTCTCTGTCACCACAAACACCAATAGCAAATTGGAAATAACATTGAACAAGTTCCAGCTTTTAAATACCTTAGTGTAATTTTTCAAGCCTCCAGAACGTAGTAGGAACAAATTAGAGCCATTTCTGTGAAAGCCAACAGTAGTGCCAAGGATTTTTTTTTTCCCCACTCCCAGAGAGGGCAGATGCATGCCGGCCACCATCACATTTTTTAAAGCTAAAACTACATTGCAAATGCTGTACATGCTTATGATGATTCAAAACCCTTACAAATTGTATGGCCATGCATTCTTCTGCATCCCATACCATGTTTCAAATCCTTTAGTCCACATGATTCCCCTGGAAGTGGACTACATACAGTCCACTTTCCCTTAAGCTGTCTGAGCAGAGAGATATAGATGTTGTAGTAAGTCATGTTCCCATATATGGGGTTTTAGATGACTTCTATTCCCCCTTGTGAATGGGGGGAAATTCTCCATTTTTACACAGTGTATATCCTGTGTGGGGTTTACAGTTAGAGTGACCACCAGGAGGCAACATGTTATTGGTCCATCTTTACTAGGAATCATGAGACACAGGTAGCCAGATATTATTCTATGGGGTTCAAACCCTCTACCAGGAATTGAACTCATGGACCTTCACAGTTTAGATGACTAAATACAGTGCATTAACTTCAGGAGCTATTGAATTTGGTGTTCAGCAGATGCAGGAAGGGGTATTTCTGAAGCACTATCAGAATGGTACATACAGTCCACCTTCCCTTAAGAGCAGAGAAGTTCAGATGTTATATTATATCATGCCTCCATGTACAAGGTTTTATATAACTTTCACATTTGCCAACTGTCTTACTGGCTTAAGCTTCTGTTCTCTAATTATCCTTGATGGCTTTTCATCAAAGTGGAAAGAACAAAAAATCTCAACTGACCTGTATTATTGTGGCCTTTCTACTGCTGTTTGCTGCCTCTTGATTTAGAGAGAGCTAAAGCTGAAATCCAGCAGTTGTTGACATCACATGACAAATTGATTTGGGTGCAATAGCCAACTTTCAGTGATGGGTTCCAAATTGGAAATATTTTATCCTTGCAAGCTAGTTATTCAACCTTGTTAGCCCAGCACACTGCTTCTTTGGCTTGTTTTAATGCCTTACTCTCAGCAATTCTGGAGGGCAGGTACATAGGATCCAATTCTCTGAGAAATGCAGCCTTGTGGTCAGAATGAACCTGAGACTGTATCACATGTATTCTTCCATTGCCCTTTCTACACCAATTTATGTACAAACATACTCTTACCACCTCCTAACAAAAGCCCAATCTCTAATGAGGAGAGGCAGCCCATTTCCTACTTGCAGATCAGAACTCTACTATCATCAATAGAGTTTTTAAGTTTCTATCTGCAGTGATTTCCATAAGGCAGCAAAAGAACTCCTAATCTTGAAGTGATGACATTATGCAGGTTTTTTTAAAAAGAATATTGAATTGTACTCCTATTTCGCTCTATTTCTATTTTATATTATGTTTTGTACTGTTCTGCTGTGTTATACAGTATTCAGTTCTCCCATTTCTCCAGTTTTTAAGTTGTATTTATTTATCTGTTTGTTTGTTTGTTTATTTAGGTTGTATATGACTGTTATATTGTTTTTGTTGTATTTGGCCATTGCTTCTGAGTTTTTATTTTTATTTTGCTGATAATTGATCATAATTAAATAAAATAAGTTTTAAACAAGGGCAAATAAAGTGTACAAATCCTAGGCATGATACTTGCCAGTTCTTATAAAATGGAACCAAGTAACTGTTCATCTAGTGTTTTGAATAACTGCTACACAAATACTTTGAATCATCTGTGCAATGTTTGTTTTCTTCTTTTCTTTTAAAGCATAATCAAGTTTGAGAAACCCCATAAACATGGTTCTTAATATATGAGATTAATATAACTTCAAAGCAAATGATTTGTAATAAAACTCAAGACTGGTTATATTTATGCATGAATTCTTATTGTCTAGAGTAGAACATTTTCTTTCCTCAGGTTTGTTTTATATTTTGAATATTTACTTACGCCTCTGGCAATATATTTTCTCCACAATATGGGATTTATTCTTTTGTTCTCCTGACTTTTTTATCCCTTAAATAGTTCTATTGTTGAGAAAAAATCTTCCTAAAGTACATGTTCCATAGAAGGTGTTTTTCTTTAACATGAGATGCTATAAATACATAAGTGTCCTACAGATTTATTTTCAATGATTTCAGTGGCCTGTTTTGTAAATCTTTTGAGTTTTTTTCCCCCAGACTATCTAGTCCAGTGTTTCTCAACCATGGCAATTTTAATATGTGTGGACTTTAACTCCCAGAATTACCCAGCCAGCAAGGATTAGAAGCTGAGAAAAAAATCTTGAAGGAATTGCTTGTCATAGAAATGTTAAGTGAAAGTATTTCTATGTATGATCAGTACAGCCTTAGGACAAGTGTCTGCACATGCAAGAAAGAAAGAAGAAACTTGATATGAAGCTTTGAAATGAAAACTTAAAATATAGCTTGCTGTAGGGTTTATGGAATTCAGTGTTCTTTACCCAGAAGCACACAACTATAATTTCAGACTAAAGGCAAAAGCCATCCTCTCTTGTTTATTCATAGCATAACCATTCTTGGACCAGGATGTACATTTGGATATTTTGAGAGCATTTTGTAGCACTCAGATAAAATGACTGCCAGGAGGGAGCATGCCCATTCATAAAATGGCAATAACAGTAGGTGTGGCTTTCAGCAGATGATAATCAGGTGAGCTTCCTTTGTACTACTTCCCCTGCCCCAGTGTAATGGTATGTGGGAATGACCTTGGCAGACAGAAGGAAGTGATGCTGCCTAGGAAATGATCAGATAAGAGAGGCCATAGCCCATACCTGCATAACGGGCAGAGAAAGAAACTCAGAAAGGAACCTCCCTAATTCTTCAGGCTGTAAAAGAGATGGTGGGAGATTTGTAATATCAGACTTGCAAAATTCCGCTAATGTAGCCTCACAATAAAGTAGAATTAGCTCATCTGGTCATGTTTCCTGTCTGATCTTCCTTGGGAAGGCTGAACCCAGATACGTATGATAGTAGAGGACATACTTAGAGCAAAGGACTGGGCTACAACTAATAAATAGCTATTTCTATTTTGTAACAGTGCTTTTGGAGAAATGCTAAAGATGTTTCTGAAGACTTGTGCTTTACTCTGCCCTGTCAGCTTCCTTTTGAACTTTATTTAAAGATAAAATTATATGTTAAAAAATCGAAGAACAATCCACTCATGAAAGCTATTGAAGCTCTAAAAACAGTGGCGCCTATTTTTTCAGGCTTATATGAAGGGCTGGAAAGAATGGGCAACTTTAATGAGTAGCACAGAAATGCTGTGCTTCAAAACACTTTCTGAACCATCTTTGAAGTAGGCATGGCCCTATTTAATAGTTATCCTTTGTTCTCAGGCAATCCTAGTGGGTGGGTATGGGAGATAAATTATGTGGAAGGTGTAGATGGAAACCTCTAGCTGCTCTGATCACCTGGAAATAGTATTCTGTAAGATTTTTTTAAAGCAATGTATCTGTTTTATGCTTAGGGTAGGGATATGCAGAACTTAGAAATGGCTGAAGACTTCCAGAGACTGTTCATTCAAGGAGGAATCAAGCATTTCTTGTTAAGAAATCTCAACAGACATACTTAATCTTGGTCTTTATAAACTTTGCCAGTAGAAATAGAGGGTTTTTTGGACAGACCTAAATTCCCAACAGAAGATCTTGTACTGATTGCAAAGAAATGAAAAATGTGCACAATTAACTGTTGATCCTGGGAAATGATGCATGGAACCCCAATTTGAGGGCCCCCAGATGTATTAGTTCTGTACCTTCCAGAATTCTCAGGTGAGGTTCATGTTTATTGGGAATTCTGGCAGTTGCAATCCCAGGACATCTGGAAGTCACAAATTTGGAGAAGGCAGCCTGTATGAAAAACATTTTGCTATGGTCAATGTAAATAAAAATAGAGTTTAGAAGATTGTGTTCATGTTCATTTTGGGGTTTATTTTTAATAGTTATTTATTGTTATAGGTCTCTACAATTTAAATAATATTACAGATAAAAGAAAAAAGTATATTGATAAAAATAATCTGTAAGTAATGTCCAATGGTGGGACATTCAGACAGTATCTTAAATGTCATAGATTGTTATAGTCATAATACCCCTATCCACAAGGATGTTATAAGTGCATAAGGCTGTCCATATTTTCACCTATGAAATGCTGGGTATGGCAACAGTAGGTGTTGTCGTCTTCTACTGCATAAATCATTCTTTAGTTTATTATCCATGACTTCAAGAAGAAAAGTATCTAAACTGTGAACATCAAAGATCCCATCTTTTTTATGTGATAAATTGATTTCATCTTCCCTGAGGAAAGTTTACAGATTGTAAATCTGATTTTCAAGTCTACTGAAGTTAGTAGTTTTAGTAGTAATACAAATGTTCCTGATTCCGCATCACTGCAAAATATATTTAGGTATTAAACAGTTTCTGCTCTTTGATGGCCTTCCTAGTGATAAGCCTATTCATAAAATGAGAATAACTTTCTAAATATTTCAAGTAAAAATCATCAACTCACAGTTGCTAATTGAGAGGAAAAGGTCTGTCCTTATACAATTACATTCTAATAAGGCAACTGGCAAACTAGCCAATCAGCAACAAGGGATCCCTTTGGATGAAGGTGTGAATGAACCAATTGGAATTGAAAGGAAAGATCTTAAGTAGAAGTCTGGGAAGTCAGACTAAGAATAAGCTGAAGAAATGGTTGGAACAATAAGATATCAAGAAGATATACAAGCCATAAATAATTAATTCTACTGAATTTCTCCAAATTTGGAGTTCAGGGCAGACTTTCAAAAAACAATGTATAAGATCCAACTTCCCTTCCTTAAAGTTCTGTGGATGAAAAGTCCAAAATAAAAGAGAGACTTTTCAGCTATTGAACTCTCCTTTTTCCCTTCCCTTCAGCCTGTTTCCATTTAAGGAAATGCAAAAAATAAATAGTGACTTTATCTCATACCACTGCCTTTCAAAGTGTACCCACAAAAATACAAGGCTTCAAGAAGGTCTGTTTTTAGTTCTGGTTGCCAAAGCTTTTTTTTTTTAGGGAAATCAGATTTTATTCAAAATGAATCAATTCAACTCAGGATGCAAATGTGGCTGAATCAATGCACATTTCTCTTTGAAGTATCAGCATGTTTGGGAATAGCCATCCTAGCAACAGCCTTCTTCTACTAGCTGATCAAAGAAAAAGTTCAGTCTTCTACCTAGGGGCTTGTTTTAAATCAAATCAAGTGCAAAGGTTAATACCATGTAAATAAATCTGACATCTGTATTTCATGTCAAGTTAATTACCAAAGTTTATTTGTCAAACTAACTTAATGTTTCTAAACTAAGATATGGTGTTATCATCATTATTGTTTAAAAAGATAATTTTATTGGGCAGATTGGCAAAATATATTGGTAGATGACAATACTATACAAGTTGGCTTAGATTTGTCTTGGGGCTAAATTTAGCATTCATACTTTGAAAGTATGTCAGATTGAATTATGGAAGACCACAGTTTAGTTAATTTTCTGCAGGATTCTTAAGCAGGTGGATAGTGGCATTCTCCACCCCACCCTGTGCTTTACTGCTAGGAAGAATCGATTAAATGATATCATGAATATCCCAATAAATATTTTTCCTAAGAATTATGCTGCTACCTTCAGAGAGCAGGATACAATGGATTGCTAGGGTGGATGGGGATGAGTAGAGGAGCAGCCACGATGGTTATCAGTGTTTTACTCATGCCTTGGCAAAGAACAGCCCTGCTGGATAAGACCAAAGGCCCATATGGTTTCTGTGGCACATAGTAGCTCTACTGATGCATTCAAGAAGCTGATAAACAAGGACAAGAGGGGTACAACCCTCTTCCTCTGTGGTTCCCTAGCAACTGGTACTCAAGGTCTGCCACCTGTAATTTCAGAAATACTAAATAGCCATTAAGCCTCATCCTCCCTGTTTGAAACTGTCTAAACCAGAGGATGCTGCTACATCTGAGGACAGCAAGTTCCACTATTTAATTATGTGCTGAAAAGCAGGAAGGTTGATGTTTTCTTGCTCTTATCATTACTGGGCCAAGTGATGACTCTTCTCCTCTGGTGCAACACCAGGGCCAATAGCCACAGGATCTGCTCAGTTTGCCTAATCATTCATTTTAAACAAAGATGTGTAGGTTTAATATTTTAAGCTGTGGGCAGAATGAAGAGCTGCAAAAAATGATTTTAACAATAGAATATCAGGTTGCCCTCTGATTCAGATTTTCCATAGAAAGACTACCAACTTGCTTGCAATAGTAACTGCTTGCTCTATCAGATTTAGACTTCTAAGCCTCATCTAATAACTCATACATCCTTTAGTTCTGTCCATCCCTGATTCTACAGCCAGATTTAGCAACAAACATTTCTGGGAGTTGTAATTTAGCTGCAGGGAGAGAAGTCTTCAACAAGAAGATGAGATAGCAAATACCAGAAATAAGCTGAACCAATCTGGGGTCAACCTTCTAGGCATCCTTCCCTATGGCTACTATCTTTCATTGAAAGATAGCCATTTGGAAGCCCCAAAGACAGTTGTTAGTCTCTTATTTTTTTCCAGAATGACTTATCCTGAAATGAGAGTGCAATAATGGGGTACACGCCTAAAATCTAGCCTGAATATGCTTCCTGTTGGAACTAGACATAATCTTTTCAGTGGAACAACCTCCTCAGATTAAGGGATTCTCCCTAGTTTATACAGACCAGTCATGTTCCTTCTATTGGTTCCTTCAAGTACCTGTTTCAGCTCGGTACTCATTGAGTAGTGGTATCCTGACAGATCATTATGTTGGTGGCATTGAAGTACAGAAAATTGTGACAGTGCTTCAGCCTACAGAACCCACCTTCCTTAGGCCTACAAGCTGCTAACCCAGGAGGTACAAAGAGTAAGCTGTGTACTTCCTGCTCTCTGGTTTGGCCCATTGAACAGTTTATACTGGGGGTGTACAATCCCAGGTCCATGGCCAGATACAAGCCCAAAAGCAATGAGGAATCTCTCTGTCTCTGTCTGTCATCTCTATTTATCATCTATCTATCTATCTATCTATCTATCTATCTATCTATCTATCTATCTATCTATCACAGCACTTAGCTGGATAGTTTAAAATCTATAATCTTTTCTCTGTTTTTTCTCTGATGAGCACAGTTTAACCTTTTTCCTCCACAAGTTGTCCTTATCTGGCAAAGATTTGATTATATTCTACAACAAAGGTACAATACTTCTTTCAGCTTAAGGACCACACCAGGCTTTGTGTGGGAGGTGAAGGGGCAGACATGAAAAGTGGGTTGGACCACAGGTCATTTGGGGAAGGGCTTTAGGAATCTTATGGGGTGAAATTGTTTTCCTAGCATTACTAATATCATGCTTCTTTGACTTATTTTCTGCTTGATTAATTTGGAGAGCATCCATATCTACTCTGTGGTCTAATTTTTACTTCACTTATTCTGGGGACTGTGTCTCTTTTTGAGCCTCCACTTGTATGCTGAAATGGTACAGCCCAGCACAGGTTTATCACATTAGTGAGAACTAGGCATTTGTTGGTCAAGGATGAGTAAGCTTGTTGATTGAATTCTCTTTGGGCACATTCTGAGCTTACGACTTAAAATGTTTTCTAGGCTTCCCACAGAGGCTCGTGTTAATGATCATTCCTTCTACATTGTTTTTCTATCTAGCATTCTCATTACTTTAATCCTCCTGTCTATGTTCCACAGATACAAAGCAATTGGTATTACCCTGATGTACTTTGTCAGTTGTCTTACCCATTGATTTTTAGGAAATTTGGTCATGACTTTGACTTCTACATAACATGGGTGATAATCTAATGCTACTACAATTATTGATAAGTTTTTGAATGACTTGAAGAAAAGAAATATTGTGAAAATGCTTGGTCACTATTGCTTTCCATGTTATATTACAAACTAAGTCAAGCCAGTGGCATTTAAATGATCTGATGTACCTTTAAGGTTTAAGACCCTTGGCAAGGGATCATTATAGAAAGGTACTGACTTTCAGAATCTTGAACACATTAAGGGGGAAATGTTCTTTTAATGCTCACAGACCTTAAAACACCCAGCAAAAGTGAGTCAGGGAAAATTACTCAGTGGACAACATTTGAAGAAAAGAAGCAGCCTTCATGAATGTGACCAACAACCCTCCTAATGTATATCCACATGAGAGGGAAAACAGAACAGCTAATTGGATGGGAGCCAATTGGAACAGCCCCCTAAAAAAGCCAGCCAAGGAAAGACATTTCAGCCAAAGAAGGAAGAGCATGTCCTCTAAAGATCATCCTGGGCTGATCATCCAAAGATGGAAATGCTACAAAGACATGTTTCTCAAAAAGTGACAGTCCAAAGATATGTTTCAACCCTGTTTTAAAAAATTGTAACAGGCTGAAGTAAATTTCTCTTTGATGTATTTTTTATTATTATTTCTATGATTTATTTATATATTGGGTTATTCTGAGAAGGACTGAAAGCATTTGATCTTGCCTGTTGGCAGGAATATGTATTAATAAATTATAGCCCACTTAACTGGAAATTGTATGTCTCCTATCCAGCTTCCAACAGAATTAGCCTCCTTGCTTCAACTACTCAAAAGTTGCATGCATGCACACAATAATTTAATCTTCTGAAATATATTACTAATAACTGACCAAGAAGAACTTAGCTAATTAGATGATGTATCCCTGTATGTGAGCATGTGTTAATTTTAATACATTTTACAGAATGTAAAACATTGGGCAGCTAATGAATCATGTCTTGTCAAATCACTAAAACTGCTATTTTCTTATATGTGTATGGGCTGCTATTCTATATATTTACCTGAGATTAAATAATCTCACTTAACCCTTCCTTCCAAATTTCAAGAACAGGGATCTACTACATGAGGGGAAAATTGTGAAGACAAGGAAAAGAATAGACACATATAACGAAGAAATAGGGGACAATAACATAGCTTAGAATTAATGATACAAAATATGCAATGAGTGAACTATGATTTTCTGATGATTTTTGACATACAGAACTATCCCAGGATATATAGAATTCATTAGATTTCCTCTCTCACCTCTCTATAGTGTTCAATTGTGGCTTCTTCAAAAGTTTGTGAAACCTCTGTTAGAAAGCCCTTAAATGGGCATGACAGGATTTCTCCACCAACTGCCTAGGTAGATTGAAGAGTCAACCAATGCTTGTAAAGGATCCACAAGTCTCCCATCTCAAACAGCGATCTGTTTGAGTAAGGAGCATTAAAACAAACAAACAAACAAACAAACAAAACTCTATATGTGTACAAAGCACCTGTTTTTGCAGACATGTGGGCCAAATGCACAAAATCCTACTTTTATATTCTAAACCAAAGAAGACTTATATGGAAAAAAGTGCTCAGTTCATAACCAAGTTGAGAACATGATGCTCTGGGGATATTAAACTAACCTGAAGTAGATTAGTTATAAATTTGGATGTGATGTTAGTGGTGTTAATCTACCACATTATCAACTTGATGATAGGGCTTTTAATTGAACATCTATATTCATGTAGAATTATTTCTTTAAATCATCATCATCCATTTTGACTCATTTAGAGAGGCAGTGTGTGACTCCTTTGAAAATATGGCAAATCAATTGATTAGTAATGGCTGTTTTAAGGATTTTGAGTGGCTATGTTTTGAATATAATTGACTTGAATCAACTGGTTGACAGCTTATACAAATGAAACATGTATTGCTAAAATAGCATTGCCTGGATGATTTAGCAGCATCATAGGCACCTCAAATACTCGGACATTTAAGAGATGCTATATTTGAAATAAAACCCACAATTCAATTATAATCAAACTATCTACATACACACATATGATCTCGGAATTAGGAATTGGAATATCCAATGTTGGAAAATCAATGGGCCAAGTTTTCAGAAATGTTAAATATACTTCTTAGGACTTAGGGATGGAATTGATGATTGGACTCTCCAAAGAATGGTGGAAAAAAGTTGATGGATAGCAGATGTTTTGTGTTGGTACTGTAAGAAATTAAGACTGTTTGGATCACATGTTCTGGTCTTGTTCTGGTGTAAGTCTCTTTTGATTTCAAGTCATTACATATGTTAATACAAACTTGGGGAAAAACATCATCATTGAAGATGGATATGTGATGCTAAATTATACCCCAAAAGAATGGAATTTAATGCTTTATGAAGAACTCTGGCTCTATCAAGCCTGCAGTTTATGCTACATAGGTGGAAATAAAAAAAAAACCTCTAGAAGTCAATGAACAGATTCAAGAGATGTGTTCTTTGTCTATTTCTGAAATGCCTTTATCTTGTAAAAATGAGAAGATTTTCCCTTGCTTAGCTCTCTGTTTCTTTAATGTGACTGACAAAAGCCTTAATAGTGCTTTTACTTGTGCCAGAAGAAAATTACTTTTCTGTGCTGGTTGTAGCATAGAATGGAAAGGATTTAATGATAGAACAAAATGTTAAAAAAAGATGGGAGGAAAAGACAGGAAACCTGTACAAGAAGACAAACTCAGATGAGATCATAATTAAGAGAAGATTTTCAGGATGAACAGAGGGCAACTGACAAATAGAAAAATGTCTAGGGGTGGATGGAATAACCATTATGTTCTTTGCAAAGGAATGTAGAGTTGACCTTAGGCATAGGGAAGAAATGAACAAGTCATTAAGAGGGCACTTGCAGAAAAGTTCACACAGTCCTGCAAAAGAGAGAAAGTATGAAAAGTAAACTCAAAATAATCCTGCCTTGATTTTGTTTGGTAGAAGATGGTAGAGAGAAACTTGGACAGGCTTTCAAGATTCTCTTATTCTACCTTACTACAATAAATAGCACTCTAGGAATCTCTGCTGTGCCTGTTTCTTGATCTGGCCTACCTTGAATGGTCAACATCAGTCTTGAAAGCCTCACTACTTTCTCATCAGGGAGGCACTGAACGTTGCTTATAGACCTTGAATATGCCTACAGATCCTCGAGGCACTCCACTGACTTCAGAACACCTTGTTGAAGCATTGTTTCAGCATCAAAAGCAGGTGGATATACAAATAATGAACCTGCACAGTGTTATGTTACAGCTAACAAAGCATTTGGGTCAAGGCTTACCTGGGCTGGGAGAGGCCCCACAAGTTGCTGCCCAACCATTATTACTCCATTCTCCTGGAAGTCCCCTCAAGAAGGGGTGGAGGATGGGGCTAAACATCAATTCCTGACTTTCACAATTCAGCATGGATTGCTTATGGCAGGTCAGCCAGTGGAATTTCTTACAGATCAGACCAAAGTTACCTTTGTTCTTAATCTGCAGAAATAAATGGCAGTCAAATGGGCCATAATCTTCATAGAGGGCAGTAATCCATTGCTGAATAATTACCAGAAATTCATGCAAAAATGTAGAGCTACTTTTGGCAATTTGCCAGGAGAGCAACAGCAAATAGGGAGATTCACAAGGTACAGCAAGGATGGCCAAGTTCATGAATGCACAGCTGATTTCCCTTTGTGTGCCAGAGATGTGTGTTTAAATTATCTTGCCCTGACTGACTAGTTTCAGGAAGGACTTTCTGAGGAACTGAGGGATGAATTACAGGTGGTCCTTGGTTAACCACCATTTGTTCAGCGACCACTCAAATATGCAACAATGCTGAAGGAGCAGTACTTATGATCAGTCCTCAAAGTTCCAGCCATTGCAGCATCCCCACAGTCATGTGATTGTGAACCAGGTGCTCGGCAACCAGCCCAGATTTCCAATTGTTGCAGATTGTGATCGGTGACCTTCTCTGCCAGCTTCCCACAAACAAAGTCAATGGGAATGCTGGCAGGAAGTCAGAAGTTGTGATCATGTGAGCTCCTCACTTAACGACCAGTGGTGATTTGCTTATTGATGGTAACCGGGGACTGCCAGAACTGCCATCTCTAAGCAGCACAGTCATGTGACATCACACTTTACAACTGCATAACTTAGTGATGGAAATTCCAGTTCCAATTACCATAGTTAAAGCAAGGACTACCTGTAGTAAGACAAGGCATGCCAGGGAATTGGGAATAGCTGTTTCAGTGTTGCATGTGAATTGATGAGTGATAGAAGGAGTTGAAGCATAGAGGAAATAATGGGGGAAAAGATTTTACAACCTTTTGTCACTTCTACCTCCCACTTTCTTGTAGCCTTCTCAGAATCCAGCACTGGAGAACCCATGCAAACAGTAGCAGTAAAGAGAACTTTGTCTGCAATGGAGAAAGAGAAAGGAACATTAGCTTATGCGTTTACTGTTGCTCCAATATGCTCTGACCTGCTAAAGTTAATTTCTCTGAATCAGCTGGAAAGTGCCACACCTGTCAAACTGCAGGTCACCTCATGAGGAAATGCCAAAACCACTACTGAGCCTTGTTTTGGGGAAACTTTGGAGGGTCTCCTCCCAAGAGGTCAGCAGGGGGGTCCTTAGACAATTCACAAGAGCTCAAATAGCCCACAATGGGCAAATGTATATTATTATCCCTGTTACACTTTGTACTCCCTCAGGTGCAGAAATGCAACCTTTTTCTCTTTTAAACTCTGGCACAACAGCCAATTTAAAATATGATAATTCATTAAACTTGTATGCTGCCTGACTCTCAATAACTCTGGGAGGCAATGATGATAATGAATGTAGATGAAACTACAATACATCAGTTTGAATTGCCCACATGGTTGTTAGTTAGCAGTTGCTTCAAGCTGGTCCTATTTTGCAACATACAGCTCCTCTGCAACTGAAAATAAATGATCATACAGAATTCTTGACACTCTATATCACAGCCTCCTTACGTGTCCCTACAGTTTTGGGTATAGATTTGCTGCAAACTCATAATCCAGGTAGGAAAAAGGGATGATGACTTTTTCATCTCAAAAAGGGTCAACAACACTTTTATTTTTATCCTGCCTTTATTATTTTTATAAATAATTCAAGGCAGAGAACTTACCCTATACTCCTTCCTCTTCCTATTTTCCCCACAACATCAACCCTGTGAGGTGAGTTGGGCTGAGAGAGAGTGACTGGCCCAAGGTCACCCAACCAGCTTTCATGCCTAAGGCAGGACTAGAACTCACAGCCTCCTGGTTTCTACCCCCCGTACCTTAACCACTAGACCAAACTGGCTCTTTTTGCAGGTGTCCCACACTTTTAATTCTCTCTCTTGCAATGCTTCTTGAATGTCTTTCCTTATTGAAAAGTATGCAGATTTTGCTGATGATCTTGGGGAAGGAAGGGAGCCTCCTCATTGCACATGTAATTACAAAATCAGCTTGAAGCCTGAAGCCCATCCCATGTAACATGGGATCCAAGCAGGAAATGTAAATAATTGTATGAATGAATTAAACACTTTCATTGTCTAGGTTTCCTTTGTTAGCATTACCAAAGCTTTCCAAATTACTGCCTTAATGAGTGTAAATATATTATTATGATTTTATTCATCTTCCAAAAATTGGGAGTTCTTTGCTATTTTGTAGCAGATAATCATTTTCAGGGGGCAGGGGAGATATCTCATTTAAAATAAGAAGATGCATATAGGATGCAAGCTCATCCAAACTTCCAATTACCTTGCTCCTAATGTTATGAACTAATTCTTCAGATTAAATTATAGGGAAAACCATGGCCAGATTTCACAACTAGATTAATCTATAATATTTTGCTGCAGTTCTCCCTATAGTTAATTAATTATACTAATTTTTAATTAAAGTATCATTTCCACTTATTTTTCAGTTGAAAGAGATGTCAACATCAAAAATTAATAACAATATAATCCCCTGCCCTCAAGCTGAAAGTCTAAAAGACACAGAAAATACACACATAAGAAGTTATTGTATATAATGTCCCTAGACACATTATTCAAAAGTTTCTGTATCTCGTCATGAATGACATCTATGGCATGAGTGAATGAGCAGATATGATCAACATGTACTGTTCTACAGCAATGGTTGTGTTCCATTTCATTGTAATTCTTGATAGGTCTCCTCCATGTCTGTATCCTTTCTAGTTATACCTCAACTGCAGACTCTGTATTCATTAAATTTGGGCCTTCTGACTCTTTCATAGAGTTGGTTATATCCTCCACTGGCATGGATTCTGGCATAAACTCTTCTGTACCACTTTCATTGCCCCAGAAAATACTTGGTCTTGCATTTTTGTTTTTATAACTCATTTTTTACATGCTGACTATGGAAAAAAAAAACAGAAGAAAAATAAAACTTCAACAAAATGACAATAGCACAATAGGACATTTACATACCTTGATTAAAAAAAAAAACAGCAGTTATTATTATTATCTAATCTTCTATGTGCAGCACAGGATGTAGAAGGCTGTGGATCCCCCCATAACCTATTGGTGTCATACTGCATTGGTGGGCATTAGTAAAACTGCAAAGATTTGATCATCTAGCCAATCTAAAGGGGGAAAAGGTGACAAAGCAGAGGTCAGAATTGTTGCAGAAATGCATGAAAGGATTTCAGATTCAGATTCTTCAGAAATATTTATCGTTGTGAAAACTGATTACCATCATAACCTTTAGGAACTGTGAGTCTGACGTTTCCTTTTGTTAAAGGAAAAATGAGAAAGTTCACAAATACTACTTTGCCTCTAACAAGTTTATTTTTCAGAAACTGTAATGGTTGCCCTAGCCCCCAAATACTCAGACTCACAAGAGGCTGCTAAATGAAATCTGATTTATTTAGAGTACTAAAGGCAGATACAGAGAAAGCTGAGAATGAGCAAAAGCGCGCCAAATACAAACTTAAACCCTTGGTGCAAACGTATCCCGCCTCCCTCGTAACAGCCCCGCCCGACACAGGTGCTAGCAATCGTCAGAGTTGCTAGCCTGGGAAAGTAACCTTGAGCGCAGTAGATAATACAAATACATTCCAAAGCAAAGCCAAAAGATAACCGTTCCCATCCTCCCGAGAAAGATGAAACACGCATCCAATTAATGACATGCGAAACGTTACGATGCATCAAAGACATTGAAACGGCGAACATGACATACCGCCCTCCTAAAAATACACTTAGGGACCCGGTTTTGTGGGATAAGCAGAGTGGAAGCGGGCTACCAAAACAGGGGAAGCTACATCTGGTGCAGCGACCCACTCAGGATGAGGGAAATGTTTCCAACGAACTAAGTATTGCAAAGAATTGCGAAGGCGTCTAGAGTCCAGAATTTCTTTAACTTCGAAGTGTTGCTGACCATCAATCATGATGGGGGTGGGAGGTGGAGGTTGACGATGCCATCGGTCAGAAGGAATAGTCGGTTTGAGTAAGCTGCAATGAAAAACAGGGTGTAAGCGTTTAAGGTTATGAGGCAAGTCAAGTTTAAAAGTCACAGGGTTAATCTGAGCGATAATGGGGAAAGGACCCACAAACTTAGGCGCAAGTTTCTTTGAAGGTTGGGATGACTTGATAAACTTTGTTGAAAGGTACACAGAGTCCCCCACTTGGAATGCCGGTTGGGGGGCCCGCTTCCGATCAGCATATAGTTTATAATCTGCTTGTGCATCTGCCAATGCCTTTTGAATCATTGGCCAGGAGTCAGCCAGTTGTGTTGTCCAATCATCTGGAGTGACTGCACCAGCCGGAGGTTGTGGTAGATCAGAGATAGGTACAAAGTCTTTACCCAGGGCTACCCGAAAGGGGGTTTGGCCAGTGCTTTGATGCACTGCATTGTTGTAAGCCACTTCAGCAAATGGTAGGAGGTCTACCCAATTGTCCTGCTGGTAATTCACAAAAGCTCGAAGGTACTGTTCTAGAGTCGAGTTAAGCGCCTCAGTGGCCCCGTCCGTCTGAGGATGCCAAGCCGTGGAGAGGGCTTGTTTCGTGCCCAACAGCTTGAGAAACGCCCGCCAAAATTGCGAGGTAAATTGTGTACCTCTGTCCGAAATCAAGCGGGAGGGACATCCGTGTAACCTGTACACGTGTACAAGGAATAGGCGAGCCAATTGACGGGCCGACGGAATGGACACGCAAGGGATGAAGTGCGCCTGTTTGGAGAAATAGTCTTTGACCACCCAAATGACCGTTTTGCGTTGGCTGGGCGGGAGCTCGACAATAAAGTCCATGGAGATTTCCTCCCAAGGGGAAGAAGGGGCTGCCACCGGTTGCAGCAGTCCTTGGGGCTTGCCCACCTTGCGCTTGGACATTGCACAAACAGTGCAGGAGGCAATGTAGTCTTTGACATCTTTACGTAGCGTGGGCCACCAGAATTGCCTCCGAACGAGGTGTAAGGTTTTTACAAACCCGAAGTGACCTGCAAGTTTGTCATCGTGTGAACGTAGTAACACATCTTTTCTGAGACTTTCAGGGACGTAGAGGCGGTCGGATTTCCAAGCAAAGCCTCTGTCAAAAGTAACATTGTCCTTATTTGCAAGCAACCAAGTATCCGTTTTTAGTTCTTTTAGAAACTTTTGTTGCAACTGGGAGGGAATGGACAAAGGACTTGGCTGAACAGCGCTTGTAGTGGGCGGCTGCTGCGCGCGCGTTTGGCTTCGCGTCACAGCCTGCATGCCCAATTGGGGCGCCGTCCATAGGGTGCTTACCACATCTGGCGCTGCCCCAGAGTCCTGAGGTTGCCTTGACAAGGCATCAGCCAAGAAGTTCTTTTTCCCTGGAATAAATTTAAACTGAAAATTGAATCGGTTGAAAAATTGAGCCCAACGAACTTGTTTGGGGCTCAGTTTCCGAGGGGTACTAAGAGCCTCCAAGTTTTTATGGTCAGTCCATACTTCAAAGGGATGATTTGCCCCTTCTAACAGATGCCTCCAAGCTTCTAATGCAGCTTTTACTGCAAATGCCTCCTTCTCCCAAACATGCCAACGCCTTTCAGTCTCAGAGAATTTGCGGGATAAGTAGGCACAGGGCTTGAGGCATCCTGCCTCATCCTTCTGCATCAACAATGCCCCAATAGAATAATCGGAAGCATCTGCCTGTACAACAAACGGCTTGGAGGGATCAGGATGCTGTAAAATTGGCTCTTTGACAAAAGCGGCTTTCAGGCGCTCAAACGCCGTTTGACAAGCAGGCGTCCACCTCAACAGCGCTCCGGGATTCTTGACTCTCCTAGTATCTCCCACCCCTTTGGTTCGCAGCAGCTCAGTTAGGGGCAAGGCAATCTCAGCGAATCCCCTTATGAACAATCTGTAATAGTTGCTGAACCCCAAGAAACTTTGAAGTTGCCTGCGGGTGCGGGGACTCTCCCAGTCCATGATAGCCTGCACCTTGGCAGGATCCATTTCTATGCCTTTATCAGAAATTCTATACCCCAAGTAGTCAATTTGGGTCTGATGAAAGGCACATTTCGACAGCTTAGCATACAATTCAGCCGACCTGAGTTTACACAATACCTGCTTTACCAGAGCTACATGCTCTTTCATGGTTTCAGTATAAATCAATACATCATCCAAATACACAAGTACACCTTTGAACAGATGTTCATGCAAAACCTCATTGATTAATTGCATAAATACCCCAGGGGCCCCAGCCAACCCAAACGGCAACACCTTATACTGGAAAGCTCCCAACGGGCAATTGAAGGCGGTTTTCCACTCATCCCCCTCCTTGATCCGTACACGATAGTAGGCTTCTCTTAAATCCAGCTTAGAGAAGATCTTGCCCTTGGCCAGATGTGACAACATGTCCTTTATCAATGGCAAGGGATATTTGTTGGAAATTGAGACGGCATTTAATCCGCGGAAATCCGTACAAAGTCTCAATGTCCCGTCCTTTTTTGGGCGAAAAAGAACCGGCGCCCCCACGGGTGAATTTGCCGGCTCAATAAATCCGCGCGCCAGATTTTTGTCCACAAATTCCCTCAACAGAGTTAGTTCCTTCTGAGTCATGGAATAAATTTTTGGTTTAGGCAATTGGGTGTTGGGCAACAGTTCTATGGCACAGTCCGTCTTTCGATGGGGGGGCAACTGATCGGCTTCCTTTTCACCGAATACATCAGCAAACATCCAGTACTCGGCCGGCAAGCCTTCCAGAGGAGAGGCCGGGTAAGGCGGAGTCGCAGCTGCCGCAACCCCCACCATCTCCTCTGGGGCACCCTTCCCCTCGGCCGCTTGATAAAACCCATCCCTAAACGTGATAGTTCGGTAGACCCAGTTTATGTGGGGGTTTTGCTGCACCAACCAGGGTACCCCCAACACCACCAATGGCCCCCCAACCGGAGCCACCACAAAAGACAGCCCTTCCTGGTGACTGCCCAGTTGCAAGGCTACACGCCCTGTAAAATGGGTGACCGGTTGGCCCCCTGCCACGGACCCATCCAGCTGAGTAAAAGCGATGGGTCGCTGTAAAGGGAACGTGGGGAGCTCCAAAGCCGCCACCACGTCGGGGTGCATAAGACAGCGGGAACACCCCGAATCAATCATGGCCCATACTTCCACAGTCTTGGATTGGGAGCCCAATTTCAATTTCACCATGAGTATGCGGTAAGTGCCACTCACCGATGGAGGCTCGCGCCCATCCTCTACCACCTGCCCAGCGGCGCCCTTTAGAGCAGGTGGCTGGCGTTTCCCGCCGGCTGCGGGATTTCGGTCTCCCCCTCAATTTCGAAGAACATTACATCGTCTCCCTCGGTTTCAGCCACCGCAGCTTTTTGCTTCCTCGGCAATGCAGGGGACTTTGCTGGCGGTTTTCCGGGCCGTTCCTCCACCTTTGCCTTCGGGCATGCTGCCACTCTATGCCCCTCCTTACCACATCTCAGGCACAAGCCTTTTGCGTACCGCTTCTCCCGCTCCTCGTCCCAGGGTCGTTGTCCCGGTTTCCCCCCGGTGGTCGATGGGCGGCTGGGCTTCACCTCCCGCCCCGACTTGGCGGTCCTCCGCTGGGCAAAGATCTCCTGTGCATGTTCAGCCCTCCCCGCCAGCAGGATCCACTCATACAGCGTGTATGGGTCGTCCCTCCCCAGGGACCAGCGCAGCACCTCTGTATTCAAGCCATCCTTGAAGAGCTCGATAATGGTGGCTTGGGACCAGTCATCCACCTTCCCAGCTAGCGCTTTAAACTCCAAAGCATAATCGGCCACTGATCTGAACCCCTGCTTGAGTTCCTTCAGGGCTCGCTTTGCTCTCTCCTTTGCTAAGGGGTCCTCGAAGTGTTGCTTCAACGCCCAGAGGAACTCCTCGAGACTTTCCAGTTCGGGCGCCTCCGACTGGCACATCTGGACATACCAGTCTGCCGCCCTCCCCTTCAGTTTGGTGGCAATGGTGATGATCCTTGCCTTTTCCGATTGGAAAAACGCCCCCCATTCTTCCATATAGGCTTTCGCGTTCGTCAGGAAGAACGAGAGTTTGGTCGGGTCCCCATCAAACTTGACAGGGAAGTCTCGCATGCCTCCTCCCGCCGCGCTGCGCCCCACCACCGGTGCTGCCGCGGCTTGTGTTCCCCTGGCTGGGGGCGGCACGGGGCCCCGGGGCGATCGCCCTGGCGATGCTGCGATTTCCATCCGGACCGACTGGTCCCCTTCGCGCCTCCGCACCACCCGTCGCCGTTCCGGGGACAGCCCCTGGGAAGAGGGGGTTGAATGCCTTTGGCTTGATTCTTCCCGGACCTCTCGCAACGAGGTCACATCCAAGCTCAGCTGTTTCAATATAGCCTCCAACGAATCCATTTTGGACTCCAACACTCGGATCCGATCCGGAGTGGGTGAGCCCTCCGTTGGCTGCACCTGCACCACGTTGGGGGACAATGGGTATCTCTGCCTCCAGGAGGGACCCCCCGCTGCCGTGGCATCTCCTTGGGTCGTATCCCAGGTGAGCAGCTCACCCGGAGAATTTACGGTGGTCTCTGGGCCCGTTTTCAGCCCCCCGGCTTCACTCTCCGACTCGGAGCTCGCCTCCTCTCGGATGGCTGACAGCTCCCCAGCTTGGGACGGTCGGCCGGACTGCCTCACGGTCGAGTCCGGTTCCCCTTCCTCCATCATCATGATGTCGGGTTCAGTCATCGCGGGCTCTCTCCCTCACAGGGTTAGACGCTTGTCTTTCCTGGACAGGGGCCAGCGGAGTTAGGAACTTAGATTCTCAGCTTTATGTAATGGTTGCCCTAGCCCCCAAATACTCAGTCTCACAAGAGGCTGCTAAATGAAATCTGATTTATTTAGAGTACTAAAGGCAGATACAGAGAAAGCTGAGAATGAGCAAAAGCGCGCCAAATACAAACTTAAACCCTTGGTGCAAACGTATCCCGCCTCCCTCGTAACAGCCCCGCCCGACACAGGTGCTAGCAATCGTCAGAGTTGCTAGCCTGGGAAAGTAACCTTGAGCGCAGTAGATAATACAAATACATTCCAAAGCAAAGCCAAAAGATAACCGTTCCCATCCTCCCGAGAAAGATGAAACACGCATCCAATTAATGACATGCGAAACGTTACGATGCATCAAAGACATTGAAACGGCGAACATGACAGAAACATAGTCAATAAAATATCCCATATTGACATCACAATTTAATACCTAAATCATACCAAAATTCTTAACACCTTTGTAAAACCAATCAGAGCCAGGAAGACTTGGCTCGATTTGGATAGTACCTTATTTTTATGTAATTAAAATTGTATGTGTCTATTTTACAGTCTGACACAGTTAAACAGGGTTAGAAAATGAAATAAAACAGATTTTTATTATAAAATTCAGTGGGTGTGTATTAATATTTTCTTGTAGTTGACAGAGAAAATAGTTTGACAGATGAGCTTTTTCAGACTAACAGGCAAATTGCCCCAAATGTTTGGCATTACTGAAAATGGATTAGTGTCCTCCTTAATGCAGCATGTGAAGGTGGCTAGTTTGACAAAAGTACCCTGCATTAAATATAATTCATCCAGCTTGGTGGAAACATTTATGATATCCAAAGAACTTCAGGTCTGGAAAGACTGCAGCAAAAGATTTTAAAGAGCTCTGTTTTTGCAGCCATCAACTTCTTTTTGCCTTTAATATCTTGAGACTTCAGCCATTTCTAAAAATATCACATGATAGAGTAAAATTAGAGTGGTGACTTTAAAACTAATCTGAAGTACTATTTTTCTTACTCTTTGGACATGCTTTTTGCTGTGTTGCAAAACCTACAGTAACAAGGGAGTATAATACCATCCTGTGCATTCCCCTCAAAGAGCCTGCATGCTTCAGAAAGGTGGAATCTCTTTCTTCTATCAGCCCTTCACTTTGGAGGCTCATGGCTCAATTTGGTATCAAAAAACTCAGCCTCTGTACTGCTTGAAAAAAGGACCCTGCTTTCCCCTGATGTGCCAGGATTTACAACTAAAATGCTTCAGAATAACTATGATTTATGGGTTTATCAGAACTGTACCCAATCAGGAATGAGGAAGAAGGTGAGACAGGCAAATAAGTGATGGGAGATAAGGAGAGACAAAGTTTAGGCACAGCTTCTTAATAAAAACTTCTCTGTTTTTATCCACCCAAGTTTGTGTGTGTGTGTTTGTGTGTGTACTATATATATATAGTGGATTAAATTATGTAAAACTGGGGAAATCAATTTATTTAAATGTTTTGGGAGAAAAGTTGACTTAATACCACATTTGCACCAGAATGGAGAAGATAAATAATTAATGAAAATATTTTAAAGGTATATGACTGTATTTTATTAATTTAATTAGCTATATGTATTTAATTTAGCTTAGTTTATATCCTGTTCAGACTATGAGACAGCCAGGCAGAATTATAAAAGGAAGATTTGTATTAACAACCAACTATTTACAACAGAAAAGAGTCCTTATTAATAGGCAATATAATTCAATCAATTCCATCCAGGCAATGGAGGAACACAAGGCAAGGTTGCCAGATCAAGAGTAGCAGGAGATTGTGGCAACACAGCAGGACAGAACTCAGCTAATTGTCTCAATGTGTCCTAACAAGCAGGAACCACGTCGAGACGAGGAATAGGTCTCTAGTGTTTTATTACTGCAACATTAGACAGAAAATCCTAACAAACTGAAGAAGCGTGAGAAAACCCATACAGATAAACCCCAAAAGTCAAGGTGGGTCTGTTCTGTGTCTCTTTGAATGACAGCTCAAATTCTTGCTGCTATGCATGCATTTTCCCCCTTGGATAGGGCCCCCCTCCTGCTCACCATCAGTGCTCATGACACAATGAATCAGCAAGACTGGGGGTGGCTAGAGTGCATGGCAAGGAGGTAGCTTGAGGTTTGATTGCAGGATGCGGCATGGAGGCAAGACTAGGCTTGACCACAGAGGCTAGGCAAGGCTCTGCTGGAACGACAAGACAAGGCTTGGATCTGGAGACAAGGCTGAAATTGGCTGGATTGGCAAGACAAGGCTTGGAGCTGGAAGCAAGGCTGGGCGTGGCTGGATCAGCAAGATGAGACTTGGAACTGGAGGCAAGACTGTGCTTGGCTGGAATGACGAAATGAGGCTTGGAACTAGAGGCAGGACTGGGCTTGGCTGGAATGGCAAGACAAGGCTCGGTACTGGAAACAAGGCTAGGCTTGACTGGAGTGGCAAGATGAGACATGGAACTGGATGCAAAGCTAGACTCGGTTGGATCCAGGTGTGAAGGAGGTAGGTCCACATCAGTAGAGGGAGCTGGCACTGATTCTGTGTTGGCTACAGGCAAAGCTCTGTTTCCTGGTGAGGATTCTCCTGTAGAAGCTGTAAGCACAGTAGAACGGTTGTCTCTGGCAGTTTGATCCTGGCACTGGTGCCTTTTTATGTGATCCTTTTCATGCCGTTTATCCTCTGTAGCCAATCGGGCTGCCTTTTGCTTTGCGTGCTTCCCTGCTCTCCTCTCTCGTGCACTAATTGGAGGATTCAAACCTCCCTGTGGATTCTGCCCAATCAGCATCTCTGAATTCTCCTGCTGTGCTGAGTCACTCCTGGTTTTCATTTCCCTAGCTCTTTCCAGATAAGTTTCATTTTCCCCTTCTGGCTCAAAATAACTTTTGTTTTCAGAGTCCAGGTTAGACTCAAACCTGTGGTTTAAACTGTGGTTTAATGCAATGTATGTTTGGGGGGTTAGGGTTAGAGTTAGGGGGAGTTGGCCTGGCCTCATCTCATTTTGTGAACATTTTATCCCCCATGGTAGCCAGTTTCTCAGAATTCTACATTTGCATATAAGTTTCAAAAAAGCCTGCCCTTATGCCATGCAGAAACAGCAACTCAGTCGTTTCATTAGCAATCACTCAGCATGTTAAAAAAGTAAATATATTTATTTTTCCCCACACACTTCTCTAGTCTTCATTTCATTTCTCTCAGTTAGTATGTGTTGTGTGTATATATAGTAAACTCCTTGTGTGTGCATGCATATGTATAATGAATATATATATGTATATGTACTGTACATGTTTATGTGTATATGTGTGTGTGTGTGTGTGTGTATGCATGCATATGCATATGTGTATATGTATAGGTGTGTATATAAGATCTCTCATATTCAGGATGTCAGGTCTTAAAACACTGGGCATGACTTAACTTTAAAAAGCTGATCACATTTATTTAGAGTGAAGTTCTAAGAAACCAGCCACATGAGGATAATCTACTGAATGGCCGTACCATATGTTCACATTTCATAACATTGCCAAGGTTGGGGGTGGGGAGGGTTGCCCTTTTGCTTGCCTTGGTAATAGAGATGCTAGATGGAAGAAGTTGCAGTGTGTTGTACCATATCTATCACTTTTTGTTCTTTTTAATTTGTCAGAAAAAGGGCCTGAATTTGGGGTTCCAATTTTATCTTTTTTTTTCCTAAATGGGAACTAACTTTTTTTAAGGAATAGTCATCCTGAAGTATAGATTGTGTTCTCCTATGCATGTAGAATGTTTAAACTTTAAATCCATATACAAACTATTACTAATTATTGTTTAACTGTTTGCCATTATGCTTACATAATATGCTAAGAAAATATAACTGGTATTAGGTAAAGGTAAAGGTTTCCCTTGATGTAAAGTCCAGTCGTGTCCGACTCTAGGGGGCGGTGCTCATCTCCGTTTCTAAGCCTTGGAGCCGGTGTTGTCATAGACACTTCCGGGTCATGTGGCCAGCATGACAACTCGGAACGCCGTTACCTTCCCGCCGAAGCGGTACCTATTGATCTACTCACATTTGCATGTTTTCGAACTGCTAGGTGAGCAGGAGCTGGGACGAGCAACAGGAGCTCACCCCACCATGCGGTTTCGAACCGCCGACCTTCCGATCGACAGCTCAGCGGTTTAACCCGCAGCGCCACCATGTCCCTTATAACTGGTATTAGAACCTGCTTATATCATTATCTGGAGGAACCAACTCAAATGATTTTTTTGAGGATTTATGGGTGACTGCTCAAATTCAATTTCATTTAGTTTCTCACTTTCATAATTTCAAAAATGTTCATAAGGTCTATGTGTGTTTGTGCACAGGTATTTCTCTTAAAGTTCACATTTATGCCTGTTTCCTAATATAAGTGTTGTCCAAATAATATTCCTAAAGTAGGATTTTTCTGTATAGACTTTTATTCAATTTTCTTTGACTTGCAAACTGCAGCACAACATTTGGAAAAGTATTCAGATTCAGAATATACATTTATGCCAAAAGTTTCAGAGCCACTACTAGTAAACTCCCATGGATGTTCATCATATTTATCATATATTTTTACTGGGGAAAAAAAAAGTGAAGAACAAAAGCCAACTTATGAAGTGATGTAGGGATGTGGTAGAATGAAGGATGGTTTGAAAGAACAGAAAGGTATGGAGAAGTATAGTGCATGGAGTCAGGGTAACCTAGATTTGGTTAGATTTTCTTTTATTCCCTTTTATCTCCTTCTTTTAATTTCTTTTGCTCACCAAAGCTGCTTTCTTTCAAAGGGAATCATGTGATGGATATGTATGTATCTAGGTAGTAAGGAAAAAAAAAAGTAATAAAATATCTTTCAGGAATTCTCCTCATTTCTAAATATAACCACATTTTTGTGAAAAGCTCTTGGATTTGAAGATAAAGTTCTGTAGACTCCAGAAAAAGCCTAAGATGTTTCTCCTTGAAATGGAACTCATAAGCTGATTGATACATTTTCCTCTGATATTGGCATTAAAAAGTCTAGTTCAAAAATAATCTAGCTAGTCCTAGACCACATAATTTGAATTATATCTATTATACTATATTCCGTATATCCTGTGCTTTTTTTTTCTGATTTTAAACATGATTCTTTATCCTGAAGGTTGAAGACAGATATCTTAAAAACATTATTAAAAATGCAGCCGACAAGTGTTTTCTCAAATCTCACTGTTTTGTGATATCCAATTAAGCATATATAATTTAACACAGTACAATTATTCCTATTCACATATGCTTTAAACAAATTAGATTCTAATTACTAGCAATTGTGACATCTTCCATAGACACAATAAAGGCCTACTCATTTAACAGAAATGTTTCAATTTTTGTCTTTAAACTGGGTAGGTGAAGTGTTTCGTAGTTATTATAGTTTCAGCTCAGTGACTAGAGAACTTCAGAAAGGAATTGGATGTAAGTGAACATAGAAGAGTGCTAAATTGGTGCTGTATTAGAATTAGGGAAGTAAAGCACAACCAGGCTTTTAAGAGTCTATTATTATAGCCTATCTCAATAAAGTATAATTCTAGACTTCCTGTAGACTTCCTTTAGATTTTCTCATCTGGTCTACCTGATGGGGCTGACAGCAACCCAACACAGGTTTACTCCAAAGGGTGTCCTGCTGGGTTCAATTAATCTTATTCCCAAGTCAGTGGGCATAGGACATGTGCATCACTGAACTCTTTTTTTTTTTATACCAACTTTGCAGTATGCTGGGGAAAAAAATCCAGTTTTAACTATTACCCAGTCATTTATGAACTGATAGCAAATTTCTTATAGAATAGCTTATAGAAGAACAGAACAGTAGAGTTATAAGTAGCATAACCAACAGAACTAATGGAGATGATCTGTAAATGTCCAACAGTCCAAAAATCCATTTCAAAGGATTTCCAAATCAAGTCTCCTTCAGGTTATCTGAAATTCAGGCAGATCTAGCCAAATTATGCCTTACCGGGTCCTCAATCCTGAGGAGCTTCAGTTCCTAATCCTTCTCCCCACAGAAGCAGTTATATTGCGAAAGGGTTCTTCTTCTTTGGTTACCTGTGAATATTTGGCAACTGCTGAAAGAGGCTGAAGAACAGGGATTGGCAACTTTTTTACCCTATACATCAGGATTTCAGCATCTAGCATGGTGGCTATTTGCTGAAGTTGATATATATGCCTCTAAGCTCTCAGTATAGGAATTGGGAAATAAGGAGGGAATGTGCAGTTTTGTGACTGATAGTTTTAGCCTCTTCTCATGATGAATGATTTTTCCAGGTCCCTCAGCACTTTGTAGGGGGGATGTTGAACTAATGTATTATAGAACTTAGATTTCAGTGGATTTTGTTAGTTTTTCTCATAAGGAACAGGGATAATGGATCTGACATGGGATGGCATACCATTGAGAGTATTGTAAAATACTGGATGTTTATTTTCTTCTGATGATAGTGCCTCCACTTCTGTCATCCATCCCTTTTTTTGGCTTGGCAACAAGTGAAGCAAACAAATCATCAAGGAGGAAACCACACCCCAACCAGGATTGGAAGGGCAAGCTACTGTACATAAACCACCAACAAACTCCATTCTCCCATCTACTAAATATGTTATCTAGCCTGTTAATGAAACATCTGCAGGAAAACAACCAAACTCAGTAAACAACAGGAACCCAACAATTCAATCCTGAGCTACTGTATATCTATTCTCTACTGTTAAATTATATCTATTAAATTATATCTGTACTATTAAATTATATATATTCTCTACTACTAAAACAAACAAGCCAGTTTGGTTTGGTGGTTAAAGTGCTGGGATAGAAAACCAGGAGACAGAGAGTTCTAGTCCTGCCTGAGGCATGAAAGCCGGCTGGGTGACCTTGGGCCAGTCCCTCTCTCTCAGCCCAACTCATCTCACAGGGTTGTTGTTGTGGGGAAAAGAGGAGGAAGAAGGTGTATTAGGTATGTTCGCCGCCTTGAGTTATTTAAAAAAATAATAAAGGTGGGATATAAATAAATATTTAAGCAAAGGATCGTTACCTCGTTGTGGTGCTGGAGCTTGAGCACCTCAGTGATGCCATGAGCTAAACCGTGAAGGGCCACCCAAGACGGGAAGGTCACGACAGAGAGGTCAGACTAAATGCAATCCCTGGGGAAGGTAATGGCAACCCACCACAGTATTCTTGCCGTGAAAACTCAATGGATAAGTACAACCAGAGATATGTTGGTATACCATCGGAAGATGAGACCCCCAGGTCGGAAGATGGTCAAAATGCTACTGGGAAGGAACAGAGGATGAGTTCAACTAGCCCCAGACGTGATGACGCAGCTAGCTCAAAGCCGAAAGGACGGCTAGCGGCTGACGGTGCTGGTGGTGAACGGCGAATCTAAGGATCAACACACCATTGGAACCTGGAATGTAAGATCTATGAGCCAGGGCAAATTGGATGTGGTTATTGGTGAGATGTCAAGATTAAAGATAGACATTTTGGGCATCAGTGAACTGAAATGGACTGGAATGGGCCACTTCACATCAAATGACCACCAGATCTACTACTGTGGACAAGAGGACCACAGAAGAAATGGAGTAGCCTTCATAATTAATAGTAAAGTGGCTAAAGCAGTGCTTGGATACAATACGAAAAATGACAGAATGATCTCAATTCGAATTCAGGTCAAGCCATCTAACATCACAGTGATCCAAGTATATGCCCTAACCACAGATGCTGAAGAAGCTGAAGTAGAGCAGTTCTATGAAGATCTGCAGGACCTACTGGACAATATGCCTAAAAGAGACATTATTTTCATCACAGGAGACTGGAATGCCAAGGTGGGCAGTCAAATGACACCTGGAATTACAGGTAAGCAAGGCCTGGGAGAACAAAACGAAGCAGGACATAGGCTGATAGAATTTTGCCAAGACAACTCACTCTGCATAACAAACACTCTCTTCCAACAACCTAAGAGACGGCTTTATACATGGACTTTCCCAGATGGACAACACCGAAATCAAATTGACTACATCCTTTGCAGCCAAAGGTGGTGGACATCTATACAGTCGGTAAAAACAAGACCTGGAGCTGACTGTAGTTCAGATCACGAACTTCTTCTTGCACAATTTAAGATCAGACTAAAGAGATTAGGGAAAACCCACAGATCAGCTAGATATGAGCTCACTAATATTCCTAAGGAATATGCAGTGGAGGTGAAGAATAGATTTATGGGACTGGACTTAGTAGATAGGGTCCTGGAAGAACTCTGGACAGAAGTTTGCAACATTGTTCAGGAGGTGGCAACAAAATACATCCCAAAGAAAGAGAAAACCAAGAAGGCAAAACGGCTGTCTGCTGAGACACTAGAAGTAGCCCAAGAAAGAAGGAAAGCAAAAGGAGAGAGTGATAAGGGGAGATATGCCCAATTAAATGCAAAATTCCAGAGGTTAGCCAGAAGAGATAAGGAATTATTTTTAAACAAGTAATGCAAAGAAGTGGAAGAAGACAATAGAATAGGAAGGACAAGAGACCTCTTCCAGAAAATTAGAACCATCGGAGGTAAATTCCAGGCAAAAATGGCTATGATCAAAAACAAAGATGGCAAGGACCTAACAGAAGAAGAAGAGATCAAGAAGAGGTGGCAAGAATATACAGACGACCTGTATAGGAAGGATAACAATATTGGGGATAGCTTTGACAGTGTGGTCAGTGAGCTAGAGCCAGACATCCTGAAGAGTGAGGTTGAGTGGGCCTTAAGAAGCATTGCTAATAACAAGGCAGCAAGAGATGACAGCATCCCAGCTGAACTGTTCAAAATCTTGCAAGATGATGCTGTCAAGGTAATGCATGCTATATGCCAGCAAATTTGGAAAACACAAGAATGGCCATCAGATTGGAAAAAGATCAACTTATATCCCTCTACCAAAAAAGGGAAACACTAAAGAATGTTCAAACTATTGAACAGTGGCACTCATTTCACATGCCAGTAAGGTAATGCTCAAGATCCTGCAAGGTAGACTTCAGCAATTCATGCAGCGAGAATTGCCAGATGTACAAGCTGGGTTTAGAAAAGGCAGAGGAACTAGGGACCAAATTGCCAATCTCCGCTGGATAATGGAAAAAGCCAGGGAGTTTCAGAAAAATATCTATTTCTGTTTTATTGACTATTCTAAAGCCTTTGACTTTGTGGACCATAACAAATTGTGGCAAGTTCTTAGTGGTATGGGGATACCAAGTCATCTTGTCTGCCTCCTGAAGAATCTGTATAACGACCAAGTAGCAACAGTAAGAACAGACCATGGAACAACGGACTGGTTTAAGATTGGGAAAGGAGTACGGCAGGGCTGTATACTCTCACCCTACCTATTCAACTTGTATGCAGAACACATCATGCGACATTCTGGGCTTGAGGAATCCAAGGCTGGAGTTAAAATCGCTGGAAGAAACATTAACTATCTCAGATATGCAGATGATATCACTTTGATGGCTGAAAGCGAAGAGGAACTGAGGAGTCTTATGATGAAGGTGAAAGAAGAAAGTGCAAAAGCTGGCTTGCAGCTAAACCTCAAAAAAACCAAGATTATGGCAACCAGCTTAATTGATAACTGGCAAATAGAGGGAGAAAATGTAGAAGCAGTGAAAGACTTTGTATTTCTAGGTGCGAAGATTACTGTGGATGCTGACTGCAGTCAGGAAATCAGAAGACGCTTAATCCTGGGGAGAAGAGCAATGACAAATCTCAATAAAATAGTTAAGAGCAGAGACATTACACTGACAACAAAGGCCCGCATAGTTAAAGCAATGGTGTTCCCTGTAGTAACATATGGCTGCGAGAGCTGGACCATAAGGAAGGCTGAGAGAAGGAAGATTGATGCTTTTGAACTGTGGTGTTGGAGGAAAATTCTGAGAGTGCCTTGGACTGCAAGAAGATCAAACCAGTCCATCCTCCAGGAAATAAAGCCAGACTGCTCACTTGAGGGAATGATATTAAAGGCAAAACTGAAATACTTTGGCCACATAATGAGAAGACAGGACACCCTGGAGAAGATCCTGATGCTGGGGAGAGTGGAGGGCAAAAGGAAGAGGGGCCGACCAAGGGCAAGATGGATGGATGATATTCTAGAGGTGACGGACCCGTCCCTGGGGGAGCTGGGGATGTTGACGACCAACAGGAAGCTCTGGCGTGGGCTGGTCCATGAAGTCACAAAGAGTCGGAAGCGACTAAACGAATAAACAACATAAATAAAAACATAAAAACATACTGTGACTTGTTTTTGGTGATATTGTTTAGGGCCTGTACTTGCCATTTTCAAATTACCAAATACACACACATATTGGAGGGATGAAGAGAAAATTAATCACATCAGTGCTGGTGAAATAGAATCTTTTCAATTTACAGTGAGTGTCTATGTGTGTGTGTGTATGGAAAGTCTGTAAGTTTTTGAGTGGAGGAGACAGAATCAGTTGCCATTGGAAACATGCTTACTACTTTTATGTATTTATACA
This sequence comes from Candoia aspera, assembly GCF_035149785.1. Taxonomy (NCBI): domain Eukaryota; kingdom Metazoa; phylum Chordata; class Lepidosauria; order Squamata; family Candoiidae; genus Candoia; species Candoia aspera. The sequence goes on from NC_086155.1 coordinate 98,792,146, forward strand.
TATATGCCTAGTTTTATAGAGGAATTCTTTCGCGCAAAGGATTTTTTTTAAAAAAACCTCAACATAAGATGATAAGATAAGATAGGATAGGATAGGATAGGATAAGATACTTATTTACCTTAGAGTTTGATTGCCAAGGCCTATGAAAATGACAGATATTACTAACTGGGAAATTCCAAGCATAGGATATTTTATAATGGAAACTAATTAGTCCAAGCTAGTTCACTTACAACAATCTTGCTGTAGCAGATTACATCTATGATATCTCGGTCTGAGGAAGATGTAAATTCTTCCAAATAGGGCAGGCAATTGTCATGAAAGCAAAAGAACAAGAAGTGTTGTTCTAGCCTTTGTCCAAGGTAGCTAAAAAATCTGTTCTGGTCATTTTTAATAAGGGTTATTTCTTAGGAATCCTTAGTTTGTTTTCTAGTAAACTGAGTCTGTTACAATTGACCAGGCCTACCATAGCAACATTTTGTGGGAATATAGATTTGCTTTGAAAATTCTCTAAGTGCTTGCCCCTGATACCCATGGATGCATTTGGCTCATTTCCTCTTACAGGGATCCTACAGAAATCAAAAACTAAGTTCTCCTAATACAAGTCCAATGTTCTAACTATTAAACTACACTGCCTCTGCAGATGGCTGACAGTAGATAGATGAATCTACCAAGGTTACCTACCAACATGATTTGTTTAGTTTTTATTAAAACCGAGATACTCACTGCTGTAAGTAATGCTATAAATAGTAAACCTATGACACTTTGCACAAAGAACCCATGTCTAAATGGCAAGCTACTGTATGACTTAGGAATCCACACACTCTAAAGATGAGGCTGTACCAAATACTCATCTAATGAATCAGTGAAGTTATAGAAACTTCAGACTGGGAGTACATAGAAATTAATCCTATTTAAAGTTTGCTGTGAGGCTTTGTTATAAAGACAAACCATTGTCTGGCTTTGAAGATCACAAGGGAACAAATTTACCATTATGATTATTAATAGACCAGTTCCTTAGGCTCATCTCCTAATTAAATTGTTTGGAGTGGGGACTTGATGTGGTAAGTTAGAGTCTTGGAATCCAGTAGGGCAGTTTAAAGAAAAGCAATACTAGCCAATTTCTCTGCCAGCTCTGTCTGAGAAGGGGGAAAGTGTCAAACACACACACACACACACATGTTCTTAAAGGTTTCACAAGCCTTACCTAAAAAAAACCCTGGACTTCTTTACTAATTTGCATGCCAAGGAACCTGCTTGCTGAATTGGGATGTTCATTTTGAAATATTTGCTCAGTGCTGAATTTTGGTGCTGTGGCTGATCGTAATTTTAGTTGGGGTGGGGAGGGAGGAAGCATACATAAATTCTTTGGGGCTTCCTTAAACCCCATCTGCAATCTTTTCGAGCTCTGTCAGCATCCAGGATGATACAATTCTCTCTCTCTCTCTCTTTTAATGTGACTTTTTATTTCAATGGTCTGTGCAGTTTGTGACCATGGCAGGAGTGTCAGTCCTTTACAGCAGTTGGTGTTCATCAGGAGAATGAATGAATAATCACTCTCAGTGTAAGAGTTTATTTTCAAGTACTCTGCTCTCATGATGGACATTTTGCTGTAGCTTTAACTAATTGCAGGCAGACTGCTCAGTTCAGGCAATTATTTCTCTCTGCCTCATTATGATACTAATCAAGCTTTTGTTGTTGTGGAACATTTTCACATTAGAATGAAGGCACCGGGCTTTCATTCTTCGGTTATCATTGACTGTCATGTGCAAAAATGGACCGAAGCAATATCAGGACTCTTCATCAATAGGCCATGAATTGACAGGCTTAAAATAGAGGTTTAGCTATTTGGTTGGTGTATTAACTGTATTAGCAAAATGCTTCTCGCTACAGCAAGTATGGAGGAAGGACTTGTACTTTTCAGCAGACCCTGGGAATCTACAACCCATCTATGAATGCCCAGGGCATTCTCTTTTCCTGCATCCTCCTTTCAGTTGAGTCTACATCTCGCCATAGTAAGTCCAGGGGAGCAATCCGTTCCTTTCCTAATGGTGCTCCTCAAGTAGAATTCTTTATCCTTTTCTGGTATGGTATCCATTGATTTCTATGAAAGCAGGTAGGAAAAAAAATGTTCTCCTGTAAATACTATTAGGATGGAGGATAAATCCAGCTATTATATAGAAAACATTATGATTTGTATTCAGCATTCTATTTTATTATTTTCAATTAAAAAAAAAAATTGGGGAGGGAGCACTGATTGATTGCCAAGATTTGGAAAAATTATTAATGGGTCAGAAAGAATTTAAAATTAAACCAATTCAATCATGTGAGAATGTAAGGATGCTTCAAGTAAAGTGACCCTTGAACTGAGCTTGCTCCTGGTAATTTCACAAATATATCTACATAGTTTCTGTCATGAGTACGGATGGTGAGCAGGAGGAGGCCCCTATCCAGGGGGGAAAATGCATGTGTAGTTTAGAGATTTTGAGCTGTCATTCAAATAAACCCAGAACAGACCCACCTTGAGTTTTGGGGTTTATCTGTCTGGGTTTTCCCATGCTTCTTCAGTTTGGTAGGGTTTTCTGTCTACAATAGCAGTTAAATAAAACACTAGAGACTTTCTCCTTGTCTCAGCATGGTCTTTGCTTAGCCAGGACAGTTTCCTTGGCAACAGCATAGGAGTGACTTGGCATTGCCTTCTTCCAGATTTATTTAGTTAAGGTTTTCCTATCTAGCCCATAACAGTAAGATGGTTTCCATCTAAGCAGATCCAACTCCACTTAGCTATTCAAACTCAGCCAAGGTTGGCTTAGCAGTTTTCTAACTCTCTGTAGTTTGTTTGTAAACTAGAACTATGGAAGTGTGTGAGTGTGTGTATGCAAAGATCCTTTCTGCAAACAATCATGATGTAAGCATGGAGGCCATCTCTTCATTTATATCATTAGGACAACTAGGGGATGAGTGAGGCTATTTAGGGCTCCTTGCATGTTGAATTTAAGACATCATATAATGCCTGAATAGAGCATTTGAAATGGGTAATATTCAACCATCTTCTGGGAGATGAAATATGTTTTTTTTTTTTTGTCTGCTTAGCCTCTTATCTCAAACAGCTGTATGGTAGGAAGATACCACATGGGGATCTGCATCATGAGAATTGCTCTAGCTTTGAATGTCGTATATTTTGACTGGCAAGAGTATTATTTTGTTTAGTTTTTGCAGATTTGCCCAACTGCTCTATTGTCCATTTTTAATCACATTAGATGAATGTGGCAGAAAGAACAACTGACAAATTCATCCATCCTTTCCCTTCTCCCTGGTGGCTGAGATGAAGAAAACACATTTTGACCTGTCAAAAGTCTTGATCTTTGGAATCGATTGGCCTCTCCTATTCAATTAGGATCAACAAAAATAGTCTATGCCTAACTGAGCAATCTTGTTCATTCCTTGGTCACATGATTGGACTACAAGAAAGATATAATCCAGCAATTTACATAGATAAGATGAACATGAACTTGCATACAGATGGACAGAAGACTTTACAACTGTTTATCCAGCTTCAGCAATATCTCCACAGAAGTTCTAGCACACAGGCAGCCATCTTCAATATTAAGCTCCATAAAGAAGATATTTGTTACTCAATTTTTTAAAGCACAGAATTGTTCTAGTTTAGACAACTGTTAATATAGTTTTGTGTGTGCATCAGGACACCTTTCAGTAGGTCCTAGAAGAGAAGATCTGAAGTAGATTGTATAGCACCCTATAAAAGGGCATAAAGTTCTTAAGCAACTAGTTTGTAAAAGAAGAAATCAATATTTCTATATAATGGAAAATATCTTTGTTGTAAATGAACACATGGCACAAGATATTATGACTTTCTTGGAATGCTTCCAATGCACAATTTCAACAATGCAGTGTAACATTGCTAAAAAGAATATTAATTGCACAATGTAATAGCAAAGATAGATGTAGCATAGATAATTAGATCAAACAGCTCATTCGTAGACAGAGGCATAAGTTTCTAATCTCCCACTCCTCATTTTCTTCTCAATTTTTCTATTTTTCCAAGAACAGGCAAACAACTGGCATTATAGGCATTAACTAGCTACCATATAGAATATTCTATATCTGATACCATCAGTTTTAACTTGCAGTGGTTTCCCAGCAAATGCCTTTCCCAGCCCTGATAATTATATCACTGGTTGCATGCCCTAGAAATGCAAAGAGCAGATACTGGAATCAGGAGGTAGGGATCCAGAAGTTTTATAACCTTCCTTCCAATTCTTATGCTGCATCTGTTTGTTTGTTTTTACCTTTAAAAAGCCATTTGGGTCACTGCTAATTGCAAGAATGGTATTGCGTAGAAAAATAATCTGGTCTGAGATGAAGAGCTAAATGATTATGATCCACACCTGGCCCAGCACCTAATTTTATTTTCACATTCACACATGACAGCTAATTTATGATGATGGTGGAATTTAAGTATTGAGCCTGAAATTCCAGGTTCTGACTGCTCAGATAAATTGCTGCTGTGAAGATGTCGGACACAAATATGTGTTGATTGCTACTCTCTCCAGTTTTTTTTTTCCTTTCCTAATCTCATCAGTATTTAGAAGCTGAAATCCTTTCACTGGCTGTTACTGCACAACTGATTTAGATGGCTGCACTTCCAGTAGAAGCATCTGCAGGGGAGGAGTCAAACATCAATAGGGCAGCCATGACTATGTGATTGGAGCTTTGTTGGCATTTGTTTTTTGCTTGGACCAAACCACTAGGTTACCATGGTAATTGAGTACTTCCTTAAGTATTGGCAGGGTGAAGAGGTTGAACTTAATTGTCCTCAGTTTGGGTGTTAAAAAGCTGCATTGCCTGGGGGAGGAACCTACCCAGATTTGTTTTAATTTTGCTTTTGTAGCCCAGTTCCTCCCCATCCTCTCTGAGCACGTGAATGCACAGCTTGAAAATGTTTTTTCTGCTTTCTGTAAATACATTTATTTTTATAGAAATGCCTGGTGTGTATGATTTTTCTGATCTCTCAGGCCAAACACTTTCCAGCACACTCTGACAAGCTCCACCATTTTTTTAATCCATCACCGCATGTAAAAAAGGGGTGGGGTTCTGATGTCATCAAGCCACTGTCTTGACTTTTTTGACCCACCCTTCTCCACAGATGCCTCTGACTTGCAAGGAATTGGGAACCTATAACTTCATGGTGCTCTCCCACTCCTCCCTGGAGAGACAATTGGAAATAGCTCATCACAGGCAACACCACTGTGTATGGAGTAGTTAGAGAAACCAAATGGAGAAAGGTTATTTTAAGATGTAGCATATACTGGATGACAGAGGAACCCAGTGGAGGGACCAATTATTATAAAAGTCAGTATTAGTCCATTAGGGGCAACATTTAAAGCTGACTGCTCACTGTAGCAATCATTGCCAGTCCTGTTTCTGTGGCAGAAGAGAGAGAGAATCACCCAAAATGGTTGACTACTAATGACATACTTGACCTTCCCTGCCATGCAGCTGGCTGGGGAATTCTGGGAGTTGAAGTTCTCACATCATAAAGTTGCCAAGGTTGAGAAACCCTGTCCTAAAGGATAAGGCAAGTCTGCTAACTGTTAAACATACCAGTCTGCATTAACTCATACTGGTCTGGTTGTTACTACAGAGGTGATTCTGAATTTTCTGAAGTAGAAATCAATGCCTTAACAATTACATAGAGTTTTTTTTTTAATATTTAAGGAATGCCTTATGCATTATCCCTGTAATAAATAAGTCAGGTCAGTATTGACTATATAATGCATTATATCGCTAGAACTAAAAGAGACACAATCTCCTAACAACTTTTACATTGCAAATCTATATATATCTGTGTTGAAGAAAATTTCATTGTGTTCAATGGGTCTTAATCTCAGATCACTCTGTATAGAATTATAGCCTTAGTGAATTCCTGGCTGTAGCAACATTTTAATCAGGATCCACATTCTTCAGACTTTTGGCTTCAGACTTTATATGTCCTAACAGCCAGGAACCATGCTGAGACAAGGAACAGGTTTCTAGTGTTTTATTACTGCTACATAACAGAAATCCTAACAAACTGAAGAAGCGTGGGAAAAACCCAGACATATAAACCCCAAAGGTTAAGGCGGGCCCGATCTGTGTCTCTTGGAATGGCTACCTAATTCCTCAGTGCTACGCATGCACTTGACAGCCTGGATGGGAGCCCCCTGCTCGCCATCCTTACTCATGACATCATGTAGATGTAAGCCCCGCTGAAGTCACTGAGTTTCACTGGGATAAACCTATAGAGGACTGCAGTAGGCCAACAGTTTAGTGAACCTATGCTATTGCATTGGAAAACATTATTGGACCTAAAGACATAATAAGAGTTGCTTTTCTTTCCAAGTACATAACATGCTGCCTCACAGCATTTTCCCCTTTCAGCTAAGAGGCTAATGAAATAAGATTAAAGTTGCAGATGTGATCTATTGCTTTCATTTATAATAGAGTAAAAAAAAAATAACTTGCTGCAAGGATATTTTTATAATAGAACAGATAATCAGGAGTGCTATGATGAAAATGAGGTTCTAAGGGAGGGAGAGGCATTTTTTGCTTCTTCATTGCTGCATCCTGACCTTTATGTGTAATGCAATGGAAGACAGACAGAAAAATAATACAATTTTTTGTCCCACTGCCTAGATAATGGGGGGGGGAGGGGTCTGAATGGGAAGGAACAGACTCAGGCTTAACCTAGCAAGACTGAGTGGCTGCAGTTACTTGAACCAACTGATCCTGAGGGTATTCTTGTTTAGTCCTGAATAGGGTTGCACTTCCCTATTAGAGACTAGTGTACAATGTGAGGGTTTTCCTGGATTTCCAGTTCCTGCTGAAGGAGGTAGCAGCTGAATCCAGGAACACAGCTTCATAGATTCATCATAGATTCACAAGTTTTCATAGATTCATCTTACATACCAGTTTTGCCTGTTCCTGGACTGGGAAGCACTTCCTACAGTCACTCATACTTTGGTCACCTTGCGTGTGACTTTTGCAGTATGCCCTATGTAGGGCTGTCCTTGAAGACCATTTGGAAGCTGCAGCCAGCCCAGCATGTGGTAGGCAGTGATGGGTGTGCCTTGGTATCTTCTTGTAACATCTCTGCATTGTGAGCTACACTGGTTGCCACTTGGCTTCCATGGGCAATCCAAGGTGCTGTTTATCATCTATAAAGCTTCATGGCATAGCACCTGGCCATCTGATGGACCATTTGCCTCCTATAGTTTCTTCCTGACTTGTACAATTGGACAGAGTTGGCATACTTCAAGTCCCAGTGATTAAGTTATGTCAACTGATGGGATGCAAGAAATGGACTTTTTTGTTGTAGCACTTACCTTCTGGAGTAGCATATACCTGAGATTCTTACAGCCTCTGTCCTAATCCATTTAAACAGGCTAAAAACCTGGTTCTTCCCCAGGCCTTAGGCTGGGGTGTGTGATAGGCCTCTTATGGGAAGGTTTTGTCTTTAGGTTGTGTGTGTATGTTGTATGGCTTTGTGATGGAATATGAGGGTGACCTTGGAAGATAGAGGAAGAGATGCCACCTAGGGAATGATTAGATAAAAGAGAAAAGAGCCCCCAACAAAGTAACGGCCAGAGAAAGAAACTTAGGAAGGATTTTTCTTCTGAACAGTTCCTGCCCTTACAACTCAGGCAGTAAATAGGGAGGGTGGGGGAATTGTACTTTCAAACTTGCTAGATTCTGTTAATGTAGCCTTATAATATAGAATTAGCTCATCTTGTAGTGTTTTCTGTCTGGTTTAACTGGGTGGCCTGCAGGCTTTCTCTGAAAGTTTACTGTTTTTCCTATCTGTTATATTGTTTCAAACCGTTTTTAATATTGTATACTGCCCAGAGTTGTAATAGAGTTATAGGGCCTTAGAAATTTGATGAATAAATAATGAATGCATGTGAAAGTTGGGTCATTAAGGTCTGCATCTAAGGAACGACAGTGTGGAAAGATCATTTAAAAGCTTGCAACATCACCTTGAGAAAATAACTGGCTACAAAAGGGTGTGTGTTAATAATTTACCTGTACTAGACACAGGAGCATCTTATCCAACAGATTGGCCTCCTAGGGTTTATGAGTTTATAAAACCCTAATGGTTTTGTCTATAATCCCAGCTATACATGGACACTGAAATAGTCTCACAATTAAGGTCTTCATTCCAGCCATTAAATAATGCTGAATTTGATTAATTGTGTTTGCATCTTCTCCACATCAGCAAGTTTCTTATGGAAATGTGAAAGATAATCCATCCTCTTGAGAAGGCTGAAGCTGAAAATTTTCTCTGCCTCCATTCTCTATTTCATGACTTGTTGAAATTTTCCTAATGATTTTTTACACTTAGGATTTCCAAATAAAACTTTCCCTCAATTATATTCATGTCTGCATTATAGGGAACAGAAGCTGCATCTATTATTCTAAGGTACATTACCACTATCCATGGAGTTTATGTTATATTCATTTGCTATAGTCTAATAGCCAGTGATAAATCTGAGTTCTATATTAGTTTACTAAATCCTTTTAAAAGCCATTTAGAGCATTAGTTGCTACCTTTGTCCTATCTGGAATTCAGCTTATTTTAGGATTTTTTTTTTAAAGAATCTGACATCGGTAGAGTAAGTGTTTTTGTGTGAGCATGAAGGAGAAAATGTGAGGAAGAAATGATGTATTTTCCAACATTAAACAGTTACTTTCAGGATTACTATGGACTGACTTGGGAGGTTGAAATGCTCTGATATTTACTTTTTTCTTATTTTAAGTTGTGATGTCAAACTTGTGTTCATGAATTCTGCCAACTGGAAACCAGACCCTGAAACAAAGACAGATGTCTACTTTCTCCCACATCTATACCAACAGCACGGTCACAGGCCCCAACAAGTACACACCAAGATCAGAGGTGCCTTTCCACATTCTTCCTCCAATGTGATACATACCATCATCTGCTGACAGTACCCCTCTGGATTCTCCATAAGAGAAATGGGTCAAACTTTGTGTAAAAGCATTGTGCAAAACTTTGTGCATAAGAATGTGCATCTGATGAGGTGAGCTGCAGCTCATGAAAGGTTATGCATTTTAATAAAATGGGCTAGTCAGAAAAGGTGCTACCAGACCCCTGTTTTTTTTGACACCAAAACACAGCTCCCCTCCTACCATGGCTAGGATTGAATCACTGGGTGTTCTGTGCTGCCAGTTATACACACATAGCCAGCTTCTGATGATGAACTCAGGATATTTATTGCAGTCATAAATCTTTCTCCAAAGTAACACAAAGCACACTGCAAACAAAGCTCTCTGCATACAAAGGAGGCAGAAGACTGTACTTTAGCAAATGAGTCTTGTAGAAGAAATATCAACTTCAGGAAGATCCATTTCTGGGTAATCTCATACTAGAACTCAGACACAATCACAGGTTAGAAATTCTAACTTTGCCACAATGAACCTGTCTCACAAAGTCTTTTCTTTTATATTGTCTCAGCTGTCAGCTTGACTGGCTGAGCAACACTTCTGTTGCTCATCTGGTTTCACTTCAGAGGGTATAAATCTTTTGCCTTTCTACTTCTGTTCTTAAGTCACAGGGCGTAGCTATATGTGGGACCTTGTCTAACTCAGGGTTTGGATTGGCTGACTCAGCCTACACCTGTCTCTCCTCCAGTACATCCTCTTCAGCCAAGTCCAGTAGCACAGGTTAAGGCTGAGACTGGTCAAACTCAGGTTAAGGCTGAGACTGGTCAAACTCTTCAACTTCTGAACCTGAAGATCCAGACTGATCCCTAGCACTGGGTGACCTGGGGCCATATCATTTCAATATTAAGCTTTAACTTAAAAATCTATTCTCAGTTCTATGAAATTCATATAGAAGCAGTACTGACTATCCTGTTCAAATGTGAATGGCTTCAAGTGTCCTTAGGTGGGCAGTGTTTCAACAGTTATGGACCTTTAAAGATGTGGCTTAATCTGAGCCTGAATTTTCCATCCAATCCTCTCCTCACCCCATGGCTGTAATCTTTCTGCCTGTAGTGGGTTTGCGAGACCAGGCTGTAACAGGTAACAGGATCCCAGCTATGCAACACTATTCTATACATATTTATTTGGGCAAGTATTCTGCTGGTTAATCCCACATCACTCTGCCTCAGCTTTTAGCCCTAACATGTATTACACATACAGCATTGCCACGAGATTTTATTGTATTTTAATATCAATTGTTGGTAAGTTGTTTTTTTTATGTCTTGCACCTTGCAACACAATGCCAAGATGGAATGAATGCTTTCTCTCTCTCCATTTCTCTCAATGTTAAATGGTGTGTGTGTGTGTGGGGGGGGGAGTTGGCAGCACAGATATTTTATTCAGAATTTTCTTTTCTTGACAGTTTCTAATCAGTCTAAACTTGTATGAAGTCATCTAAGTCCTCCCTGTGTTTAATCTTTATTGTGTGCACAGCTTTAGACCCTGTTATTTTTATACTATCAGCAGGTCTAATTTTTCACATACTCACTTTTTGTACAGAATGCGCTTCAAGAACACTTTCCTGGTATAAGGTAACTTCATCCTCATTTATGGAGAAGCTGTGCAAAAAAATAAGAAATAAAACTAAAAGTGGTCTCCTGGTGTTCCAGCAGAGTGTATAGCCTTTTGCAAGGCTTTCAGCTTTTGATGTACTATTCTTTAAGCTGAAGTGTTGTTAAAATTAGTTTCTGTGGTAAGGAAACTTGGACAGAAAATTTGATTCCTTTTTATATGTGAAGTACTATGCCAGCTGGATTTTGTATAATACACTTGTACATTTTTATACTCTAAAACTCGGAAGAAATCTTTGAACATTCATAATAAATCTTTATTTTATTAATTTAAATGATTCATGCCATGCAGTACCCTACCATTCAATGCATTCACCAAAAGATAAATATGAAAGAGCTGATAACACAAACTAAAAATTAAACGATATATGGATGAGGATTTTGAGCCATCAGGAGTTTTAGAATATTTTGATTGCAGATTTGCTGTATGCTGTATATAGGAGAATAGATCTACACTTTTAAGAAGTGTGAATGTGGTTTACATTTTAATAATAATAATAATAATAATTGCCATAAGAAATTCAGTGAAATACAGGGGAAAAAAACACATATGGTAAAATCACCCATCTTTGTATTATTCGTTAAAGTCTCAGGATAATGACATTATTTCATTTGATATCTAAAAAATAAAGGGATAGATATCATTTGAAAATTTCTGAGGAGGAGTATGTTTTACTACTGAGTTTTCACCCTCTTACCCAGCAATCAGCTGTTTAATCACTGTTGGGCATCTAGAACAGGTTTCAGATATTGATCATAATGAACAGATGTTCCTTCAGATTCTTGGCCTTATGATTTAGATCAATAAAAGTATACCTAGTTGGTCCCTGAAGACAGATTGCAAATCAATGGAACATTTTTACAGAAATAAAGTGCCCTCAATAAAACAGGTTCTACGATGAACCAGCTCATATTTCCCAGTTAGGTTCAAGCACTGTTGAAAATTTTATTCAATCTTAGTCATTTATTCTCTGGCCAGACCACCTAGTTAAGCAGTTTTTTGACTGTTAAGTGTCTTATGTATAAAAGCTTTTTTTAAATCATGTCTTTAAATCTTTATATGTGTATCATGCTGATAAATACCTGATTGGTTACTGAGGGAACAGTCTACTGAATTAACTAGGCCTTTGGTCTCATTTATCAAATCTGCTTGTGCTCTTTCTGTGCATGTATGCCTCTCTGTGTCTCTACCAGTGGTACAATGCAGTGGGTGCTGGGCAACAGAAACTAACACATTTTTCATGCACATTACAAGGAAACCCAACTGGAGGGCGGGGATATGAGTTTCTCCTGAACATTCACCAAGAAGAACCATTCCAACTGAATTGAATTAATTGATCACTGCCCTCCACTGTTTCACTGCTGCAGTTTGTTCTCTATGTTTGATATTAAAAAAAATAAGTGAAATAATTAAATTATTTGGCAAGAGTTTATAAAATGTGGTTTTGTTTTGGTTTTCAAATAAATTAATGGGACTTTAGCCCTGGTTTAAAGTAAGTGAATTGTACTTTAGTGCAATGAAATTTAAGTACAATATATTTTTACTATATCAAAATCTGGTTAGATGATGCATACATTTTGTCAGCTAGAAATCACAACAGTTATTTTAATTTTGTCACAAGATGTGACTAACTAACCTCTGGGGTCCCTTAGACTCTAAGCCTCAGAAAAAATCCAGAATTTTCCTATGAGTGGGACAAGTCGTAGTGTGCACTGAATAATAAAGTTATTATTATTAATGATTTAATTATTATTAAAGAAAACTGACTATGGACTTTAGATTTTCTACTCAGGTTCCAAAAAGAGGCAACTATTTTTTGTTATGTGAGTTTGTAGGTCACAAGTGGTGTTGAAAGCAATACTGTATGTTTCTTACTAGTTGTGTTGACCTTTGGCTGAAGTAGAGGAATTTAACTCTCTAATATTACTGCTGATTTTATATAAATATGAATTTTGAATATAGTCCAAAGTAATTATCCTTTGTCCTTTATATCTTTAGGTTTTGAAAATATTGTTTTAAATGCAAGAACGAATGAAAATGGATGAAATGGAGTTAGACCAATGTTCTGCTTTTATGTATCACAGTAAATTAAGAAATTGAAATGAAGGAAGTTGATACCAAACTAATAATAATTTCTCCATGGTTTTCTTGACATGTGAATGTTTTTCACCCATTCCAGCTTAATAAGTTATGAACTGACATTTTGAAGGAGAGAATTGATGGGGAGTGTCAGTTAGCAATGAATGATTTCTCCAGCAAAACTGTTAAAGAAAAGGTGATATCCTTGAATGGCATCATCCATGTGTAAATAAAAGATGTATGTGAAAAATGTCAGCTCATTTTCAACTTTTTAGAAGTTTTTTTTTAAATAAAAAACCAGTAACAAGAACAACAACAAGGTGTGCTTTCTAGAGCAGATCCAGTGTCATGATTTAGGATGTCTTCTCTTTTAAACTGTCATAGACAAGACATTGGGAAAAAAAAATCTATAAAAATATGGATGAATTTCTGCATTTCAATGGTAAGGTTTATGACTGTTTGTAAAGTCTGACAAAGGAAATACTTGCAGATGTCACAGAATTTCAGTAGGCACACATTTGAGATGAATTTAAAGCTTTATGCCCAGAGAACATCTATATAGGAATAATTAGGAAAGGGAACATGGCTAGGAATGTGTGGTATATAGTACTGGAGCCTGTCATTCATCAAGCTCAACGTAACCTCTTAGATAAGTATTGTGCCATGCTAAGTTTTTAATAGAGTCCATTTTGTTTGTATCCATATCTGATCAATGCCCAGGTATCCAGGGTTATATGTTATGGGTTTTGCTGTGTTTTAATCATTGTCAGCTGCCCGGAGTCACTTTTGTGAGATGGGCAGCTATATAAATCATTTTAATAAGTAAATAAATAAGAAAGGTAAAGACTATTTGTGGGAGATGCAGTATCTATACATTTAGAGAGCACTAGGTTGCAGAAGGCTAGCATAAGCATATAAAATTATCTCTATCTCTATCTATCTATCTATCTATCTATCTATCTATCTATCTATCTATCTATCATCATTGTCATTTATCAAAACCACAGAAGAGTATTGCTTTACTTTTCCAGCTCATAAATAACCCAGCCCTTATGTAACATATGTTAAACACCTTTTTGACCTCACATCTCATTTAAAGCAAAATCCATGGGAAATTAGGTGAGTGTCCCATTTAATCTGTTTCCCCTTCCTCTAAAATAGCAGTTTAAACAAGCAATTACTTATGCTTTTTGTAGGGGACATCAGTTTACATAGGGATGGGGGAGTCAAAATCCGCAAGAATGCAGACAGGTCACTGTGATGCAAGTCCCACCCCTTTTGAACATGTGTGTGATATTGACACATGTTCACTGGGAACAGGGCTTTCATCATGACAGTCCATTTGCCAATTTTGATAGCACCATGACCACTCCCAACACTGCTGGTTTGGAATGAGCTGAAATTTAGGCCCTAAAATTCTTCCAGTAAGGCCCTATTTGTCTAAATCATATCAAGAGACAAATCTGCTTGAAGAAAATCAGGCTAAAAACAGCACTCTAATGATCCAGTCATTTCTACAAGAATAATCTGCTTATTCTTTTATGAATTTTCTCTTTCTACAAAGAATTGCTATTTAAAATGCACTGGGAGTATATGTGTTGCTTATAATCATGATTTTAGTTAATTGTTGTTTGCTGGATTCTCCAAAAAAAAAGATACTTTGAACATGAAGATAGGACTTGACAAAATTTATTAAGACTAAAATGTTTAATTTTGGTTAATCGACAACCATATCACTTTAATATGCTAATAGTCCCCCACTCCATAAGTTTTGAAAATAATGAGCCACTTAAGCATGCATATGAATATGTGAAAGGCCACCAGGTGTTGGGTGAAGAATAATTTTAGTTGACTAACATTTGTGATTATCATAAAATGTTATCAATGTCATGATATTAGGTCCATAGTGAAGTATAAAACTCAGGTAATGAACTGTATAGTTGGATATATCCTGGTACTGTACATCAGAGAACAGGCCTCTAGATTCTGTTTTTTTTTTTTTTCTTACTCTGCAGGAAAAAAGAAGCCTAGGAAAACTTTCCATGTTAATTTATCTCTAGCAAACGGATCCATTAACTCCTTCTAAATGTTTTTTAAATGTAGGAATCTTCTAAAAGAGTTTTGAATTTCAAGAAACATATTCAAATATATCAATGATTACACACAAATCATTGGAAAGCTTACACTGCCAGTTAGTTAGTACAGCAATCTTTCCTAGAAACTTACTATCTAGCTGTGGACCCCATGATGTTTAGCTGTTTGAAAAAAGGAACAGCAGTGCTATCTATTCCTCAACTGAAGACATTTCTTTCCTTAGAGAAATAGATTGAACCAAGCATACTGTACATGTTCTAGAACTGTGGTGGTATTAATGAAAAGACTGTTTTTTAAACAAATGGGAAAAGCATAAAAAGGTGAATTTAAATTAATCATACTAATAGGGTTGGAATTAGGCTAACATTGCAACCTGTGCATGATCATCTAGAAACTAAGCCACCAAGTCTGATGGTCTTACTCACAGATATGTTTGTATAGAATGTAGTGCCAGTTAGATGAACTTAGTTCTCATTGAATCAATGGATTTAAATCATGACTAATTTGTTCTAGTGGTTTACTGGAACATTAATCGTATTTCATTTGAATGTAATGTTAATGGCAATATTTTCATTCTTTTTTACTTTGCATATTGCTTAAATTAGATTTAAGCCACCTACCCATTTTAGTTGATTTGAAGAATATTGCCCATGAGCTAATTACCCTGAATAACAGACCTATGTTTAATAAATAGATTATCAATGAGACAAACCAAATAAATTGAATATGGTCTTGCCCCACCACTTTGTTATTGTATTAATGATTAATGATTATGTCAATGATATATGCCATTAATAGAAATAGAGTATATATTTTTTTAGAAGTAACAAAACCTAAACTTTTAAATAAACATTTAGAGTGTTTCTGTGCAATTTATGCAATGCTCAGAAAGTTTTAATTGTTAGTAAAGGTAAAGGTAAAGGTTTCCCTTGACGTAAAGTCCAGTCGAGTCCGACTCTAGGGGGCGGTGCTCATCTCCGTTTCAAAGCCTTGGAGCCGGCGTTGTCCATAGGACACTTCCGGGTCATGTGGCCAGCATGACTCACGGAACGCCGTTACCTTCCCGCCGAAGCGGTACCAATTAATCTACTCACATTTGCATGTTTTCGAACTGCTTGGTGTGCATCTTTCCCGCTGTCTTTTAATAATATACTTCGTTATGTTGTGGAGATTATATTTTTATTCCATTACTTGTTTTAATTAAACAAATGTTTAAGGTTTGCAGGATGACCCATACATTACATATAAGCACACTTTATACATGAATGCCAAATATGTAAAATGTAAATTTTAATGAATAGTTTAAAAATATCACAATCACTAATATGTTTACACAGACTGTGTCTTTAAAATATAAATGATTTTTTTTTTTTGCCATAAAGAATTAAAATCAGTGACAAAAGGGACATGGAAAACAAGTATGTGGGTGGGTGGGTGTGGGTGGGTGTGAGTATACACTGCATATAGTCAGCTGTTGAAAAATGGATATGGGATGAATTCAAAAAGACATATGAGTGATATACCTGATTTCCAGGGACCCCCTTATTCCAGGACTAGTGAAGAAAAATAGTAAGACATGGAATAAATAGATCTATATGGGTATCTGTATCTATACATTTATAGCTATAGGTTTAGCTAGCTTAATCTTTATCACAGGTAGTCCTTGCTTAACATCCATCTATTCAGCAACTGTTTGAAGTTATGACACTGCTGAAAAAATGGACTTGTCACCATCCATTTACAACTATCACAGCAGCCCCACAGTCATGTGATAAAAATTTAAGCCAGCCTGCATTTACAATCACCTCCCCCCACCTCTCTCTCTCTCTCTCTCTCTCTCTTTCTCTCTCTCTCTCTCTCTCAATAAATAAATAAATAAACAAACAAACAAATAAAGTTTATTTGGTCAATGACCAGTAAAAATTATAAAAAACACAACACCAAAGTAAAATCAAATAGATGAAGTAAAATACTAGCGTAACAAAAATAAAATAAAATAACACATAAAAACATGACATACGCTGCTATAATGGTGCATTAATTACCTGTGCAAGTATAAATCTAAAATATTACAGACCATGAAGTAAAATATATGTCATCTAAAAACAAGATAGCTAGTACGTGTTAAATCTAAAGTGATAAATAAAACAGAGGTTATTATGTCTGTAACCAGTTATGCCTTACTTTCACTGCGGCAACACAGAATTTGGTTACTGCACAGGTGATAAAGGGTTTTGAATCTTCTAGAAGATGGTTCACATAGAAATTATCTGTCTTCCTGGAAATTTACATATTAGGGGCAGAATATAAGTAGACCTAATATCCCTGTAGAGTTTACAATGTAGTAACACATGCAAAATGGTTTAACTCTCCTTGTCGCCGCATGGGCAGGTACGCTTGGTTAACAGGGTTTTGAAGTATCTGTCTTGCAGCAGTACGGATGGTAAGATGCTATGACTGGCTTTGAAAAATGCTATTTTCAGTGTGGGGAATGTTAGATTTTGTAGATATCTTGCTGGTTCCCAAGTGTCCTTATTTATCCCATTTCTGTCATGTTGGGGCAGTGTAATAACTTCAGTCTGAAATTCCATATCCCTTATTCGTTGAGTGAGCAGTTGTTTGGCTTGGTCAAAGAAATTAGGAATGGTACAGAAAGCCCATTGTAATGCCAATGTCCACTCTATGGCCTGTTTCCAGGGAGAAGGAAAATTGTATATTAAAACTAAAGCAGTCAGTCTGAAAAAAAATCCTTCAGCCAGTAGTTTATCATCATCCTTCAAGCCCTTACCTAGATTGCAGGCATTCCTGTCTCAAGCCTTAATTGTGTGTTTGCTGTTCCATTGGGTGTAGTGAAGACTGATCTCAAAAATTTTATTCGCATTGTTTCCAGTGCATCCTTCTTTGCATAAATTCCTACATGTGCCCCAAAAAGGATTTGGGCCAGTAGTTTGGCCTCAAAAAGTGTTAATGCTGCAGGGATTGATAATTCTCCACTTGTATAAAAGAAGCACTTAAAAGAAGCACTTAATAGCACTCGTGAGGGCATGGTGGCTCAGTGGTTAAGATTCCAGGCTTGTCAACTGGAAGGTTGCAAGTTCAGTGGTTTGAGACCTGAGCACCGCATGATGGAGTGAGCTCCCACACTCACCCCAGCTCTTGCCAACCTAGCAATTTGAAAGCATGCAAATGTGAATAGATTTGGTGAGAAGGTAACAGTGTTCCATGACTGTTAGGCTGGCCACATGACCGC
Organism: Candoia aspera; assembly: GCF_035149785.1. NCBI lineage: Eukaryota > Metazoa > Chordata > Lepidosauria > Squamata > Candoiidae > Candoia > Candoia aspera. Next base: position 98,810,198 of record NC_086155.1, read on the forward strand.
AGAAGTGTCTTCAGACAACGCTGGCTTTTTGGCCATGAAACAGAGATGAGACCCACCCCCCTTGTGTCGGACACGACTAAGTGGGAACCTTTAACTTTTTACCTTTTTACTAGGGATGCTAGTAGGGTGCCTACAAGTTGGGATTCTTTTTCATTCTTTCAGGCAAAACACAAATAATACCTGGAGCCTTGTCCACCTTCAGGGATTCAATCAATCTAGTTAACTCTTGCACAGAGACAGGGGGGCAATTTGGATCTTGGTCCAGGTTTATCTCACTCTCATTTATCTTACTAGCAGGGTCCATGTACAACCATCATCATATTTGCCTACCTCCCCTCCGCTGGGCTCACCATCCTGGCCATGCATGGGGAGATATCATGGCTCTGGGGCACCTTGCCACACTACAGCTCTGGGGCTGCTTGAATCCTCATGCACCCCCCAAGCCCTGCTGTGCCTCACTGGCCACCTGCACACTCTCATGAACCCTCCCCCAGCCCAGATGCACTTGTGCCATGCTCACCAGCCACACAGGCACCCTTCTGCGCCCTTCCCCATCCAGCAGCAGCCACTTGCCTGTCTGCTGGCCTGCTTGCAAGCAGCCTGGGACTTATAACTTCCTGTCAGTTTCCCCACTGACTTTGATTGTTGGAAGCCAGGAAGAGGTTGCAAGGAGGTCCTAGCTTAACAACCCACAATCCTCATTTAATGATGGCAACGGGGACTGCAGGGATTGTTGTTGCTAAGCAATGTGGTCACATGATGTCACACTTTACAGCTGTGGTGCTTAGCAATGGAAATTCCGGTCCCAATTACCATCATTAACTGAGGACTACCTGTATAACCTTAGAGCCAAAAAACACAATATACATCAAATATGTATTTGTGCATATACACATACACACGTGCACTTAAAATCTATAGTTATAAATAAAAGTAAGCATCAACATGTCTGTTACTATTCAGCAAAAACAGTCTTAAGTCCTTCTTCCAAGCAGTGTCCTGACTAAGCAAGAACCACGCTGAGACGAGGAAGAAGTCTCTAGTGTTTTATTACTGCTATTGTAGATGGAAAATCCTACCAAACTGAAGAAGCATGGGAAAACCCAGACAGATAAACCTCAAAAGTCAAGGCGGGTCTGTTCTGGGTTTCTTTGAATGGCTGCTCAAATTCTCTAAGCTATGCATGCATTTTCCCCCCTGGATAGGGGCCCCCTCCTGCTCACCATCAGTGCTCATGACAAGCAGTGTTCTAAAACTAAAAAACCCTGAAGGGAGCAATTAAAATGTTTAGTCATTATTCTGTGCCATAGTAGATATTCTAATTTCTATTCCCCTTTTCCTTTGTAATTAATGTAGTACAAATACCTAGGATTTGCCTCATATAAAAAAAAAAAAAAAACAGTGTCTAAAAGCTTGCCACACAATTATCTCTATTTATTTGTACTCACTTCTTCAGTTTAAGAATAATGCCTTTGGAATGACTCTCATCCACTTTTGTAATGTTAATGGAAATTCCGTTAAGTGAATTAACTTTATTAAATAGGCTCAAAGTCAAAGCAAAGTATCTCAGTTAAATAAGTCACTTACAACATTAAATTAGTGTGAGAAGTTTCAAACTCATGCAGCTAAGAAAAATAAATGTCTCCAAGGTATACCCCTAAATATGGGGATGTGGAGAAAGATATATCATTGCACAGACATTGTTTGGATGATGTTAGAACAATTAAATATTCCATTCATGCATATCAGGAAATTTGTCTTCCATCAGACTGCTGGATTTGGAAAAGGTAGGAGGCAATATCTTGGAATTCCCTGAACCAAGAATTGTGCTCAGTTATTTAGGACTAGGCCATGTGTGTAAGATAGATAGATAAATATCCCCACTCTTCTGGCCTTCCAAAAAGGGAGTGAAGACCTGGCTCTGCCATCTTCCCTGGGGCAGGAGGAAGGGAATCAATCATGGGGGTGGTTAGCACCTTGACGAGGCCCTGGGGAATTATATGTATTTAAATTAAGATATTTGGATTTGCTATCTTGGATTTTATATTTTATATTTCTATTTCTATCAAGAATTTTACTTTTATTGTATTTTAATCTGTAGTTATTTTATTTTTATTGTGAACCACCCAGAGTTGCTCTTAGTGAGATGGGCAATGACAAAATATGAAAAAATAAATACATAAATAAAGATTGATTGACAAACAGACATTTAACATAGTCAGAAATACAGCTAGAGAGGGGGAAAAGCAAACTATGATTCATGGTATTAAAAATATGCAGTATTGAAACTATTCAATTCCAGTGGCTTATACTTGTCTTCCCTTTCCTTCCTTGTTCCCAGGGCCCTTCACATCACTGGTTCACATTACCAATCCACCTGGATATATCAGAAGTCATGCAGTGTTATTCAGGAACAATCGTGATTTTATCATGTCATACAACAGAAGGGTAATATCTTCAAAACTATGATGTGGACTGGGCCTCCCCAACAGTTTGGCAAATGTAGTATGTTAATTATTACTTTTAAAGCCATTAACAGTTTATTGCCAAGATACTTAATCTCCTGTAATAGAAAACTGTTATCAGCAGAGGGGTCGTTATTGTACTTATCAAAAAAAGAAGATGACTTTGGCTTTAAGTCAGTCCCCAGAAGGAAAGGTAGACCAACAGATACATACACACAAAGGCAGATGAAAATGATATGCAATGGTCAGTTTCTCCCACTCAGCATGGCTGGCTGGGGAATTCTGAGAGTTGAAGTCCACCTATCTTTAAGCTGCCAAGGTTGAGAAAGACTGATTTAGGCTGACCAACTCTAACTAAAACTGTTCTTGGGAATTTCCCCTGTGTCCTCCCAAATGTCTGAGTGTGGTATGCCTAAATATATATATGTATGTATTTGTATGGATGTAAATATCTGCCCCAAACCACAGTCCAATAAAATAGCAGGGCCAAGTAAAAACAAAGAAATCCTTTATTAACACTAATTGCACTAATAAGGTACTACATTTATAAAATTCATTGATTCCCCTATCAGCCTATCCTAATCAATCTGTCTCTCTTATATGAATGAATTAATAAGTAAGCATTACGGTTAATTCTTCATCAATTTAAAAATTAAGGATAAATTGAGGCATTATATTTCCTATCATGCCCTTATAAAACTAGTTCTCTTGGAAGTATAGCATGCAACTAAATGCATGCATGTTTACATAGAAATGAGATTATAAAACATTAATTTTAAGGGAAAGAAGTAAGCTTAAGGCAACTCAAATCGAATTATCCATTCAGTCGTATCCAACCCTTGGCAATTCCATAAGCCAGCTCTCTCCATGAGAGAGGCAACTACTATAAAACAAATGCTTTCAGATCTATGATTTCACCTTATTTTTAAACTCCTTTACAAATATTGATTCCAATTCTCTGAAATTAATACTAGTATATTTATTTTCCTTGTCTCCCATCACTAAATGAGAACACCTGTTATTGTTATATGGATGAAGAATGAGAAATATGAGCACTGTACCCTCTTTCTAGTCCTGACTGTTTTGAACAGTCTGAAAGCCAATTTATATATTCACATGCACCAGTTTGTGCGCAGCTTGTACATTTCATCAGAGGAAAGTATGTGAGCACCAGAAAGAAGAATTGAGAAAAGGAAGAGCACATTGTTGATCATATCCTTATTTCTCAAATAAACCCCAAAAGATTAAAGCTGGCGATCAGAATAAAATATTACTATTTGGGAGCCTACGGGAAAATCTCTCCTCCAGAAGTCTCATTTTAAAGAAAAGTATCAGGATGTTTTGCGATAAAAAGAGTAAGCCCTGCACATTTATTGCAGAGAAAAAGGTTCCACCAGAAAGTCACTGAAAAGGAAATACTATATTTTCCAGGTAACATTTGTTACATAAGATGAAATGGTAGTATATGTATTGTTTGTCATCTCTGTATTTATTATCCTGTCTCAGGACCCACTGAAACTGGAACCCCTGGGGAAATAAGATGACTTAGAATTGCCAAAGATGGCTTCCACTGATGAAGCAGAATGGATTTTATATATATAAATATAAATACACGCCCAGAAATCTGGGATCTTGTTTAAAGCAATCTGTTCCAAATGATAATTACAAATTAATCATTGTGTCAAACATCAAAATGTAAAATTACATTGCCCTGTTATAGTGATTTACTGTACAGAAGATACTCAAGTCCCAAAGACATATTTAAATGACAAAATATTGGGATATTTCATTGCTGCAGCAAAATGTGTAATGAGAACAGAAAGGAGTGCAATATATTTTGGTTACAGTGACAAACTTTGTTCAATAGCAAAAATAAGAGGTGACACTAACAACTGATTTTCATTACACTACTCAAAATGCAGCTCTCTGGGCATTCAGGTTTCATAGACTGGGTTTGCTGTTCCTCCACATAAATTGTTAATTTATCTTTATCGAATATGACCACTTGAGAACCTAAATCACACAGATATAATACATATGATGCATTATTTGGAAGACAGATTTATTGCTTGCATTGTATAATCAAAAGAAAGTTCACAGGCTATGGGTATTACAACTCTAACTGGTAATATGACTTCACTGCCAGTAATATTACAAATAGCAAGCCTGGGAAAATTTGTATCTGGGGCCACTGGGTCTAGTCAATCATTTTACTTTAAGTTTTGGCTTAACTACAAATAGTTGGGCAAATAGAACTTGCTTACACATTGGAAACATGTTTCAGCTTGCTTGCCCATCTTTCTTCGTTATGAATTAGGGAGTGCTGATTTGCGGAAGGCTTATGCAGAGTCAATATCAGTGTATTTCACCCCAGTTTTAAAATGTTGGCTATGTCCTCGCAAGCTTTAAGCTTTTTGTAAGGGCCATTTCCTTCCTTGCAAAGCTGCCACAGTTTTAGAAATTGGAGAAGCTTTCTTACAATGACTCAGACTCTTGAACTACCTAATTCAGAATTATCTATGCTAACTAGTAAGTTATGATGAGTTATCATCTTGTTGCAATGTGTTTTGATTGTAATTGTTTCCCAGCAGAAGTCCTTTGGAAATATGGCAGTATAAAAATATAGCAAATAAATATATATATATATCTTGAATTGGGAGTCTTCCCCAGCACTTGGAGATGCTGCGGAATTAATCTGGCACTTTCAGTATTCCAAGCAGGTCTTCCACAAGGGAGCAATAGCTCTGTTCCCACAAGTTTAAGACCAGTTTCAAAGGCTTTATTCTCTTTTCCAGCATGCTGAGTTCAGAATGTTTGACAACTACTGACAACTGTATTGTTTGTACATTGTGTCTGAAGGTCTCCAGTTTTCATACTTAGCTACATTTTCCTTGAATGAGGAGAGTGCTTATGAAACCCTCTGAAGCACCTTATAGTAACAGAAACAAAGCAAAGGATGACAAGCCAGTGAAGTAACACCCTTCAAAATGCAAAGTGTATACAGGTTGCTTCAGAGTTTTGTAAGGACATGTAGAAACAGAAGGAAATAAGGTATTAATAAATTAAGTGGGCATTTTAGTATCCTTCTCACAGCTTAAAAATGTTTATACTTTTCTCTTCCCTAACAGGCTATATATGAATGTCAATTCTTTTTCTTTTTTCTTTTAAGTAGTATTGTCATTGAATTTCATTCTCTAAAGACTATTGATCATGTAATTAAGCAGAAAATGCTTCTAACATAAAGCTCAAGAATGAATTTCAGGACTTTTTAAATTCACTTTGTCCCTGGTTCTGTGCCAGCTGGTGATATAACTACACAAGCCCATTACTATTTTTCATTTGAAAATGAGATTATTTCAATAATAGGCTTTCAACAGGAATCCCTGTTAACCATGAATTAAAGTGGCAGCTCAGCTGACATTTGCACAAAACACAACTATGTTTAGTTATGCTGAATGTGAAGAGCAGTAAATTCCCACCAATCCCCAGAGGAGATTGATTGAAATTTAAAAAGACTTAAAATAGATCCATTCTTTGGTGATTGATATCTTAATTAATAGCATTAAAAATGTTATTAATTCCAGAAGCTCACCTTTACCTCTGGAGATCTCAGTCTTTTTTTATTGCCACCCATTATATCTTTAAATATAAAACCAAAGGAAACAAATCAGAATTCAATTATGTGGCTTTCAGCTGCTGTGTTTTTAAACCCTTCTTCTCCATTGCAAGATAACTGTAGGATCTCAGTAAAAGAAAGAACTTTTTATTGCATCAAAATTTAAGCACACAACTTTGAAACATCAACTTGAAAATGTTCATATACTGTTATGATTCTCTATTCTCTCTTGCACTTATTATTATTATTATTATTATTATTATTATTATTATTATTATTATTATTACAATCTACTGTCTCTAAATGTGGCCAGCTGGGGAAAATACCACTAGGGACATGACAAGTCACAAAAGTCAATGTGATGAATTGATCCTAACCTGGTCCCCAGGATTTTCTCCATCATTCACCTTTTTTCTGTGCTCCCCCTTCCCCACTTTACAGGTAGCTGTGCATATTTCCTAACAAAATTCTATGTTGGAGCCAGACAGAATTTTTATTTTCTAAAATACTAAATGGCCTATGCATCACCCAGGGGAAAGATGAAGCTGGAACTGGTATTTTCCAAAGGGCCTTCTCTGAAGCAGCTCCCACCCTTTGGAACATTCTTCCCCCAGAAATGAGGTTAGCCCCCTCCCTTCTGGACTTGAGGAAACAATTGAAGACCTGGTTTTGTTGCCGTGCTTGGGGTGGGGAGAGGAAGAGCCATTCTAGGGGCTGGTTGGTTCCCTAGTCTTATCGCCTTATGGGCTGAATTAGTTATGCTGTTACTTGGATTTGACTGTATTTTATATATTTATTGATTACTGGCATTATTTATGATTTTATTGAATTTTAAATTGTTTTTATTGTGAACCGCCCAGGGTCCCCCATGTGGGGGGAGATGCAGTGATAAAAATATGATAGATAAATAAATAAATACATATTTTTTTTCTTTCCAGGCATCATGGAAGGTGTGTAGAGGTGGGCTATAATTTTGATTATATAGTCCTTGGACTGTTGCAAAGATGATCATATATTCCTGAAAGGACATTTATGCACTTTATCTAAAAGTGGCTTAATTACATTTGTTAAACATTTGAATTAAGTGGCTTAAATTTGCTTTACTGGAGAGGCAAGATTGGAAAAATATGTCTCTATGTAATGTAAGTTTGAATTTACTGTTTAAAATTTGATTAGTAATTATTTGTATCAATATAAAATTAAGATTTTGAAATGGTGGGATATAAAGAAATTTTGAAATTTGGTTTATTTTATTTTGGGAATTTTCCATTTCTCTCAATTAAACTTTTTTTTTTCTCTGTGTGTGTGTGTGTGTGTCTTTTAAAGCATATTAAAACTACATTTCTATTGTGTTCTTTTGTATCTGTTTTGTTTTTAATTTAGTGTTATTTGGGTTTTTCCTTTTATGCATGCAATTTATCCCTTAATTGTTTTATAGTTTATTTGTAGACTTGTTACTAATAAGTTTCAATCTTATTTTTTTTAAAAAAGGAAAGTTGGTTATAATGTTTTTAAAATTCTTTTTCTCTCCTTTAAAAAGATATCACAGTGGGGCCATATGCTTAGGAGAAGAGCTTGAATAGAATACATAACGGAATCTACCTAAACTTCAGTTGTAGTGATAAAGAAGGTTCTCTCAACTTGATCAGTGACTGTATGAACAGGAAGATTCCTTCGTTTCTGTATTTGGAGTTTCTCAGATCAATATTATCTGGGCTATTTGTCAAGAATTATAAAAAAATAATCTTGTAAGCAAATCTTCACAACTTGAGCCTTGAGAAAACCAATTAAAGCAGAGTCAAATTAAAAATGTTGACCTGTAGATAATTTTATACTGTATATATGCTCTTTGTTTATAGTATTTTTGTACCACTCCTCATTGCAAAAGATCTTCAAAATGATTTGAATTATAGGAAGTCAAGACTTTAGATTGTTTTGGTCTCAACTTAAAAATGGTATTTGGCAGGACATTACATTGAATATAATGGATATTGTCTACTTTCTGAGTAGATACAACAAACAGATTGCATCCTGTTATTATGAATTACTAACAGCATCTTGTTAGTATGAATTATTCAAGAGAGTCTTTATTTTGGTATCATGTCTATAGGTGTTCATACTTGTATGAGAGTAATGATGGATCAATGCATATGAATATATGAATCTATACAATTGAATTAGAAATTGATTTATTGGGAGGTATCAATGGTGACATAATATTTACATTCTTGACTAAAGTTATTTTGGGGATGGTTAATCTAAAAAGCTATTATCTCTATATTTCTGCAAAGCGTTTCTATTTTTTAACTGATCTAATATCTCCATATACCAGCTGCAAATTTCAATTTAGTTTAATAGTGGACTGAAACAAATAAAGCATTAGGTTATTATAGCCAATGTTGGGAAATGCAACTGCTGATATGATGAAGGATAGGATTTTGGTTTACCCTTAGAACAAATGAAAATTCAATTCCTGGGCAATATGTTCCAAAAAAAGAGAATAAACAAAACGGAAGAGTATTAACATTGGAAAGAAATTTATACTTTGGAAAAGCCATGCTAAATCCTGATATTAAGGAAGATGTTTTGTATAGCTTGTAAGAAAAGTGAAGATTTCAGTAAGTCTCCTATAATGTGTTAAGAATTACAGATTCCCACTAATGTGTGTTGCTGCTGTATTTTTATGTAATACAGTTCAATACTTTGGTATCAATACTGTGGTGTCTGACACAATGTTATAGGATTTTAACATGTTCCCCTCCAAGATTGGAAGGAAACCTCCAGAGGGGAATCTGATTTTGGATTTCTCTTTTGCCTCCCTTTCAGCCTCCAAATTTGACTTTCCAAGATTGGGAATTTCCCACTTCAGAAAGCCCCAAACTCCAAGAAAGCACTTTCAATGGTCATAGGCACTTAAATAACTGAGCTCCCTGACACTGGGACCCCCTAATTCTCTTCTGTGTTCCCAAACAGCTCAAAAACTGGTCTAAATTTAGTCCCCCCCCAATGGTTGTTAAAGCATGTTGAACAAAGCAGAGGAATATGCTGGCCATGTATATTTTAAGCAGAACAACAAATAATATAAAACCCATGCAGCATAGCTGCAAATATGCAATGTGGATTTGATAGTAGCCAGTTTGTTGTTTCCTATTCATTGTGTAAATTCACATATAAGAAATTCTTGTAAGAATGAGGAAGTAGAAACACATTACCTGTTTTTTTTAAAAATATATAGCTTTATGTTATATATCAGGACTGCAGGTTTAATCCATTTATTTCATAGATTAATTAACTTTACTTGGCAGTTTAAAGTTTGTCCCTAATTAATCATTATGGTTAAATTGATCCATGGTTACCTATCAGTTACTCATAATTTCTCCTACTGTTTTATGTAAGATTTGAGAAGATGGGAGAGAAATCAACCTTCAGTTCATTTGTTCAGCCATATTGTGTCCAAAGTAAGCAGGTTTAAGATGAACTGGAGACTCTAGGCACAGCTGAGGACTTGAGAGATGATGAGACTGGACTGGAGACTGTGGACATGGCTGGAAACTCAAAGCAAGGCTGGTAGTGCACTTGGAACACACACAAGGAGGACACAGAGGTCCCAAGCTGGACGTGAGACTAGGGTGGCAAGGAGAAGATCCTCGGTGGCAGTGGATGCAGGATCCAAGTCCTCTCCGATAGGAAATACTGGCGCTGATTCCTCTTCAGTTACGGATGCTGTTCCGACACGGGTAAGGACTCTTCTGCTGGAACTGACTTTTTCTAACGTTCAGGTTCCCAAATCTCTTTAGCAATGAGTAATATATTTTCTTATTATATTGTAAATTATCATATACATAATAGAAACTAGGCTTTTTCTCTGGCACAATTAAAACAAACTCTTACAATTAAATATGTGATTAGTTGGATAAATGACTTATAGATAATGCTCTGTGAGACAGTGAATATGTGCTGATGTTTTGCTAGCAGCATGAAGCCAGACCTTTCTCAGCCAACAATTGTACAACTCAGAAAAGTACTTTTGTTGTAGAAAAAAATGAAGTGACTATGACATAATTCCAGACTGCTGAATATTAGATGCAAGCTGTATTTATAGTTAAGTTCATTTTTTTAAAAAAATATATATTTTTCCCACCAAAGTGATGCAACAGTCTAAATTCTCTTCCGTTTCTTTGTTCAATTCTGGAAATGGGAGATCTGGTTTCTACCTATCTCTTGTTTTGGTAATGAATAGGTCTGGCATCAGCCTGTTGACTGTGTAATAACTAGTTGTCATGCATGGTTAACAAAGCATCAGAACATATTCATTGCCCCACACAGTCAATGGAAATCATTTTACCACTAAGTATCAGCCATGAAAGCCTATATTATCTGATGTTATCACTTCTTTGGAAACTGATAAGGGGGGAAAAAAAATCAAGCAATTGACAGTTGCAAAATTATCTACCTTTTGTACACATGCATTTTCTCCAAACTGACTGCCTCATTCAATGAGATCCCACAGCAGGCCATCTAATGTGAACTGTCCTGTAAGAATTATTTCTTACGTTTAATTGAGAGAAATGGAAAATTCCCAAAATAAAATAAACCAAATTTCAAAATTTCTTTACTATCCTACCATTTCAAAATCTTAATTTTATATTGATACAAATAATTACTAATCAAATTTTAAACAGTAAATTCAAACTTACATTACATAGAGACATATTTTCCAATCTTGCCTCTCCAGTAAAGCAAGGGAAAGGGGAAAAGGAAAAGAGCTGGATGAAGATATCAGCTGTTTCTTTCTCTCCTGGTTAGACTGTTCCCTTCAACAATACATGGTCATCTCACACCCCTTATCCTATGGAAGGAAGGGTTATTAGAGATCAGCTCCTGCTGATTAGGAGCTGTTTGCTTTTGTGTTTGTTTCATTTTAACAATACCGTTTTATTTTATGTTCATAAATGGCACACTCCACATTTGGATCCAAAGTTCTTTTTGCAATAGACACTGCACAGCTTTTGCCTCATAGTACTTTGGGGTGTCTCTGAGACAAGGATTTCTTAAACTTCAGAGAGCTAGCTCTTAGAATAAGCTCTAAGAGGGCTGAAATGTTCCAGGAAAGCATTAACATTATCTCAATGCTTTTTATGATTGTTATTATTTAAAGGTACAACTTTGTATAAGTAGCTTTTTTCTTAAATTGCCCAGATTCCTCTCATGTAAGTATGCATTGTATGTATGTAAGAGATATTTAATCAAAATGTTTTCCTCTTGAGGATCAGGATTTTATTGCTCAAATGGGTATGCACTGTGTATGTATGTGTGAATGTGTGTGTATATCCAAACAAGGAATGTTTCTGATTTGACTGAAAGCCCTCTGAGTGTTGACTAGCCCATTCATACTTAAATTGTCCCAGTGGGCATTTCTGAAAAACATTTACTTGTGAATATTAATCTGAGCCACAGGAAAATGCAGCTGTTACCTTAAAGCAATATTTAAATTGGACCTAACCTCGTGTCCTTTTAGGATTGTGGGTTCAGTGCCTGCTTCCAGTTTGATAGATATAGATATTAGAAATAACTACTAAAATTGGCAGATTAATCTGAGATCCAAACAAACAAACAAAAAGCCCAAGTAAGCCTGTATTGGGAAAGGATGACACATGGGGGGTGGGGGCAAGAAAATCCATTTTTGGTTTTCAACATTTGTCAAGAATGTTGATCTAATCTAACAATGAATGTCCCAAACCCTTGAGAATTCACTTTAGGCAAATGTAATTCATCTTACTAAATTACTTTGTCTTTCCTAGATATTTTTTTTTCAGACGGTTGATTCCCAAAGTTTTCCAGTTTTGCACTGAGTTTTACTTAAGATAAAATAATTGAAAGTCTGCTTAGTTTCATGTATTTAGAGGATATAGATGCTTTGGTCACTTAAATTTAAAACCTCTTTCATGTTTTGAGTGCCATTTTTATTACTATGGGATTTTCTCTCAAGTGAGAGATTCCCAAGGGTTTCATTTTTGAAATGCATTTCACTGAGATTTCTTCTTTCAGTGTCAAAAATCAAATAAGGTTATGGAAGGTGCTGTTTCAGCAAGACCAAGAGCATTTTGATATATGCCTTATAACATCAAGGTTGGAATACTATAATTTCTGTCTTTCATTCCCTTTCAGATGTTTGTTTTCTAAGTGTTAGCCAGTATCAAATTTACCACATGGACTGCTTACGAAAACTCAGCTATATCAGCAGATTACCAAACATATTACCTCCGCCCCTTGTCAAATTGGATCTTATATTTGCCCTTGCTCAGGTGTTCACCCAGTTTAATATCTTGGTACCAATTAAACTATGAATTACTATAGACTTTACTCTCCCATATTTCAAAATAACTGACTATAATGCTATGGATAAACCTTTTGCAGATGAAAGGTTTGTTGGATGAAATAAGGGCATTTCCCCAGTTTAAGCACATTTGAAAATGTGTATTTTATTTTTGATGAAGCTTTTGCCCTCCTGAACACTGGAGCTATGTTTCCAGAACAGGCATACCATTACAAAAATGAATATATTTGATCCAGATTTTTGCAAGCTCTACAAAATCTCTGTGTTGGAGATGCAATTAATTGACCTGATTGTAGATCATTTCTACTGAAAAGCATAATCTGTAAGAAGAGTATAATAGAGATTTAATAGTTTCTTGATTCCTCCCCCCCCAAAAAATATCCCACCTTACCATCATATGCAAGCACTGGTATTGTCTGAAAGCCTTAACTGCAAGAGTAAAGAGGTGGGTACCATCTAGCCTTTATAGGTGCAGCAAATAGTCCTTGAAGGTAACTACCCATTCTCAGAACACCACATCAGAGTCCTTCTCACCTTTTTTCTTATTCAGTCCTGGCACCTAGAGATGCTCTCTTCTTTTGATACTCATTGAAGCAGCCACTCCAATCACTCAAACTATAATGCAAGCTTTCTGTTCTCCATCAACCTTATCACTGGTCCAGAATGCAGCCATGCAAGAAATTATGTGTGTGCCTTGATTCATCCATGTCACATTTCTACTTTGTGAGCTACACTGTCTGCCAGGTGAACTTTCAGGTGCAATTCATGGTGCTAGTTATCACTTATAAAGCCCTTCAGGGCATCTGAGGGGGTTTCTTGCAGGACAGCTTGTCTTTAATTTTATTCTGCTCATCTCAGAGTTTTCACAGGGTGGTCCCTTCCAGCAAGCAGTGTCATCTAATGGGACCCAGGAGGTGGGCCTTCTCTTTCATAGCACCTGCTGTAAGGATTAGAATATTCTCCAATATTTGGATGGCCCTGACCTTGCTGGCCTTTTGTAAGACATTAAAGGCCTGGCTCTTCCTCCATACTTTGGGCCTGGGCAAATCTGTTGATTGGTTGGGTTTTGCTCCATGTGTGCAGTGTTCTTTTAATTTGTTTTTAATATTTATTTTGATTATGTTATTGATTGCAGCTACCCAGATTTGCATGTTGATTGGGTGGCCTTATAAATCTATATAATAATTAAATTACTCTTATAATTCTGGAGTAGAAAATGAAAAACATAAAATTGTCTAGGCAATTGAACTTAAAGCTGGTCACTCTGTTCCCCTGGCCATACAGTAAAAGTAGTAGCTTGACACAGAACCCAAAACATACAGAAATCTACTTTCTAAAAGTATGCTTCTTCTGCGCTCTTAACATGCTCCTATTTTGTGTTCCTGTTTGCTTGACTATAAGCTGGTTTAAGAAAATCCTGCCCAGGCTGAGATGCTTGAGCAACATTTTATTAGATTTTCAGTCCATAGAGCATGCTACCATCTCTTTCCATTGGAGAATTCACCTGCTGTTGTGCCCTCCTAGAAAAGCAGTGGCCAATCACTTTCCTTCCTGTGGGTTGATCTTACTAGACCTATATACGTACATACCCACACAAAGGTAAAGCATCAAAATGCACATATAGGAAGTTACAATAAAAATCATAACTTTAAAATACATTTTTGGGTTTGTTTTTTCTGATTTTCCTGACTAATACCTACCACAGATGATGAAACAGTGCACTGGTACATGCATTCAGCTGTGTGTGTATGTCTCAGATGACAAGCAAAGGGCTCAGAATAATAATACAGTAACAATAGCAGTAGCAACAACAATAGTGGTAATAATATCCTCTTGGATGTCAAATTGTCAAATCTCATGCTGCTGTCAAGGAAGCAAGAATGACACAGATTTCAGGAAGGTATTTCTGAAATCTAATGATAGCTAGTGTAAATAGAGAATCTTGAAAACTGTAAAGTTCCTATCTCAGTTATAGTGAGTTAATGAAGGTGGAATCTCTTTGAAATCCTCTTTTTCCCACATCTCCCACATCTGAGTTGCCTCTTCTGAGAATACCTTGAAATGCCTTATCCCTGCTTTCCCACAATTTCTCATGCAAACCAGGTATATTCTATATGTAAGGAAAGCTTTATAACCCTTATGTTTGTTAAGGAAGACCAGCTGTAATAGAATCTGTCATGGTTGTTATAGAGGAAAAGAATGGAAAATGCTATGAGGGGATTTCCCTGCCTCTGTCAAGTAGCCAAACAAAATCAGGGCTTAGCCTAGAAAAAAAGGAAAGTGCAGCAGCCAAACTTTGAGCGTGTTCAAAGCAGCCTTTGAACCCACAGAAACACATTTGTCTGACAGTGGGACAGGGAAACACCTCCAGATGTTGCATTTGCAGTGGGCAGGGGGTTGAATACAGGCCAACATTATCCATTCCTGCCCTCCAAAGATGTTGGTTGGCTTATATTAGCAGTGGGGCAACATAGTATTATGGATACATGCAAAGTCTTTAGTTGTTCTCTGGTTGAAGTATATGAAGCTGTTGACACAGTTCTTCCTCTTCCTCTTTCCTGATTAGGCAAGGCCCTTTGTCTCCTCCCTGCATGTTTGCTTGTACATTCCAGTTGAAGCCACAGAATCAGAAGGAGAGGAAAAAGGAGCTAAACTTTGCTCCTGCTCCTGCCATTTTTCTTCCTTTTGGAAGGGCCCAGGCAGCGAGAGGAAAGTGGATCAGCAGTAGATTTTGGAGTTCACCAGGGTTAGACCGCAAACTCTGCCAGGATGTGAGTTTCAGCATGGTCTCTGAGGTGCTGAACCTGCATTAGAAACCATAATTTCTTGGCAGTATACTCACCAGCACCATATAGCATTGTCTGGCCTCATCTAGCCATTCCTGAGGCGATTAAAGTCTATCTTCATGGCTGTTGCTTTGGCATAGTGATGGCTGAATGACTCTAAAATAAGTAATGGATCACTAGTGGAGTTCCTTTCTTAATTGCCAAGTCTAAGTAGGGTCACTACAGGTTTGTTTTCACATCTAAACAGGAGGCTGGATCTTTCCCCCTAGATCAAGGCAGCAGAACAATTTTCAAGCCTGTGGCTGCAGTCCAGCCTTTGAGTGGTATGCTGGGGGCTGCAGTGCAGAAAGTGGGCAAAGCCAGGACAAAGAAGCAGGTGATATTATGATTTCATATGTAGCACAACCAGAGAGACAATGTAGATTGGCTGAATGGTAAGGAGGCCAAGCCCTAGACTTCACTGGCTGTCAGGTTGTCAGTGGAATCATGCCATGTTATAAGCAATATTATTCCAAGAGAATTTTTAGCGAGTATGGTATCTCCTCTCCCATGTAAGTATTGGATAATTTACATTTATTAATAGAGTTTGGATGTAGCTCAAGATAGATTGGATTCTGCTGTATTAATATTAAAATGCATAGCGAATAAGTTGTTTCCTATATGATAGATTACAAGAGCAAATAGAACATTGTGTTCAAAATGTTAGGTAGGAATGGAGAGATAAAGCAAGTAAAATGTGGAAAGAGATGATCCATGTGCATCCCTCTCAAACTGCAGTTGAAAAACAATGACCAACCCAGATAGGAATATACTATTTTGGGGATAATAGGATGCAATATTACATTGGTTTGTTGGGCAAGGGACAGAAATAAGATGGGAAGAAAAGTGTTTGCTGTGTAGAAATCTTCCTAGGTGCATTTTTCTCCTGTATTTGGTCCAGAGGACAGTGTCAAGCTCAGCAAAGACCGAAGGCTATAGAAATGCTTTGTGAATTTTTTTTTTAAAAGTTACAGTATAAAATTGCTGTTCTTTTCTTCAGAGATCCATATATTTCAGGAAAGAGCTATATAAAATTGACATTACAAGGACAAATAAAACTTGTTTATCTTGATCTTTATTCCAGATTATTTTTCAGCTTTGCACTTTTTTTTCCTTGCACTTTTATAAACTTCTCCAAGGTTGTACAAGTGGAAATCTGAGTTGCATCCAACATCAGATGTAAGTGATCGTCTCAAACAGATGTGGTACTTTGTCTTTTCTGGCATTTACTATTTTTGATTTGTAGAAAAAATGGAAAATCAGATTACTAACACAGATTTATCTGTACCTCACTTTTGCGATTTAACTAAAAAAGAAACCAACCAACCAACCTAGAGCTTGCAGTTCTATTGAGCGAGAATATTACTTCCAAGGTTAACATCTATAGTATTCATTCTTTTATTTGCTCTTTGCCCATATTCTTTTAATCTACTTTCAGTTCTTGAGAGAGAAACACTTTCTTTTCTCATGTGAATTTGCATTTCCATTTATCACTTCCATTTATACTTCTGGTTCATTTTTTTGTTTGTATTTTTTACATTGCTGTTAATGATAAGCTTTAAAAATATATTGCTTTTTTAAATTTAGGCTTATATTTTTCAACAGAGAAACACACTCTGGTACTTTCAATCCAGCCATTAGGCCAGTGTTTCTCAACCCTGGCAGGTTGAAGATATATGGACTTCAGCTCCCAGAATTTTGGGAGTTGCAGTCCACACATCTTCAACCTGCCAAGGTTGAGAAACACTGCATTAGGCATTTCCATAGTAATGCATTTTTTCCCCTGTTCCTCACTTTTCTTTAATCATGTGGTTCTGTGTGAAGAGGAGAAGCAGAATTATTTCAAATTAGGAATTGAAACAAGAAATACCCAAGGCAATTTCACACACTGTTTCCTTATTGTGCTATTAAACAAAAAACAAAAAACAGCCACCGGAAAGGGAGACACACAGTTTTCAGTTAGATGTATTATTCTTTTTCAAATTATTGGATCAGTACACGTCGGTAAAGTAACTGAAGATACAGTTGATGCAGTGTTTTTCTTCATGTCTTTTACTGAGCCTGTCTTGCAAGAAGGTAAATAATATATAATTAATATAAGAGAAAGCTGCAGCATGTGTTGTTGCCTTATTATTTATATATATAATGGATGAGGACCCACTGAAGAATTTATGACAGTTGTACCTTCCAAAATTAACACAACTAGATATGTAATTGAATAGTATCAATCTGAAAACAGATGAGTATCAATTTAAAATTGTGGAAGCTGAAGAATTGTGGCACTGGTTAAGTGATAAATTTAGAACTTCAGGAAGTTATTAGGGCTGTCACCAGAGGTGCATAAATGGGTTCAAGAGGGACTGAACTGAAATAGGCAGTGCCAAAAAGTATTCCAGTTGTTCCTTTTATTTTAATTTAAAGGATAGCAAGAAGCAGTTTCAAGTTTTCAGCTTCCTGCTGTGTAAGTGATTTATACCTTCCTAATCACTTGACATTCCACAGCAGTTTCCCCTCTTCCCAGCCCAAAGTTATTTTAGGAATATGTATCTTAGCAAATTATGGTATTAACTTAGCACATGTGTGTCTCTAGCATTTATGCATCACTCTGTGTTGCTAAGTACTAGACATACTCCAATCTAGAGTTAAGAAAAGAATCTAGAGAACTTACTGGCAATTTCTTATCTTTCTCAATCAGGTAAACTAGCAGTTGGCTTTCATCCAGCTAATGACACTCTGATAGTAAATCTCTGATTTTCTTACTTCTCTCTATCTTCTAACACATCCCCACCATACCATCTGTGCTGGTCAGTAATTTGTCCCATGATGCTTCCCTCTTTGGTGAGTGTTTGCTGGGGCATACCCTTGAATACTTTGTAGATTTGGGGCTATTCATGAATTAATGAGCCTTCAGCTGTACAAACACTGTCCAATCCATTTTAGGATCACTAGCCACCCATTCTCTGGAATAAAATCAACAATCCATCTTTAATAGCCACTAGAGTTGTCTAAGTCCATGTTGTCATTTTAGCTGCCAACCATCACCTCCATTTCCCAAAAAACTCCTAGATGTCTCCCCTCTCCAACTCCATATCTGTCACCCATCCTTCACCTATGAGTACAACTGTATTTTACTCTTTTGTATGTCTTTTATCTTTCATGGTTTATATTTAAAAATGTTTAATTTAAAGAAGACTATAAATGACACACATTATTTTAACTTGTTTACCTATGTTACAAAACAACAGTGAGGGACTTTAGGTCTCCAGATATATCTAACTAGAATTCTCAGCAGACCCGTCATGAAGGATGCTGAGAGAAATAGTTCAGCAATATTTACAGGACACTAGATTGTTTGACTAGGGCACTGTTTCCGAAACTGTGGTTCATAAACCGCTGTTAGTCCACATATGTCTGTGAAGTGTCCTCTGCAGCCTCCCAAAATTCATCAAACAGACTATGCTTGCCTGTGACGAACCTGACTCCATTACTGCACAGCTAGATTGCATGTCTCTCACGTAGCCTCAGAATGCTGTATATTCCCTTATAAGGGCATGACTTGTATTTCCCTATTCTCTTTGTACTCACTCCCCCGCCCTGATAGAACTGCTGAATAAAAGGAGGTGGGGGCGTGGCACCAGGAGGCAGTACCAGCAACCTCCTGAGATGTGGCGTCTCTCACCACAAAAGAATCCTGTACCTACCGTTGTTTTTTCGACCTCACCCTCGCGAGGGAATCGTTGGCTCATTCCCCCCCAGGGAATCCCATAGACCGAAGGGCGAAGGACTGGTCGCGCGACGCGACAACTGGGGGCTCGTCCGGGATCCCTTCGGTCTCACGGTGTGATCTCTGTCTAGAGGTGCACTGCCTTCACTCTCGTTACTACGCACCTGGAAAAGGCTCTGCAATCGTAAGTAATGGGCTCCCCACTCTCCAAAGTTTCGTCAGTTCATAGGGACGAACTTTATGATTTAGTGAAGAAGGCTAACTCTTGTCAAAAGGCTAACGGTACGACCATCTTTCCCATTTCAAAAAATTCGGTGACTCAACTCCTACTGTACATGGAGAGACACTGCCCTGTCTATCCTTCAGAGGGGTCGCTCAAAGCATCCACTTGGGAAAGGATAGGAAAATATTTTCATGATACCCCACGAGCACCCGTGCCTATTCTGACTGCCTGGAAGGCTGTTATGGCGGCCATCAACACTCTTTACCCTCCCCCGTCTTCCCCGGAAACTTGCCCTTCTCCTCCCGGCCCAAAAACCCCACCCCCTCTTGCCGCCCATCTCGATGCTGCCTCACCACCACCCCCTCCATACCCAGCCGTTCCTCCTCCCCCTTCAGCTCCAACCCCCGACTCCCCTCAACACCACCCCCTAGGAGGCGCCATCACTGAACTCCTCTCCTCCCCCCTCTCATTGGAAATGGAGAGTCCCTCTGCCTTTCCCATGACCATCGGCCTAGGGGCAGCGGGAGGAAATTTGTATAACAATATTGAACTTAAGGTTTTGAAACAAATCAAAGATGCTGTAACCACCTACGGCTTGCACTCTCCTTTTACTAGGGGAGTTTTAGACTCTTTAGTTACTGCTAACACTGTTATGTTATTGTATGATTGGAAAATGCTTTTTTCTATGCTTATGACCCCGGCGCAATACGTTGTGTGGCAATCTGAATACGACAAAGGGGTGGAAGTAGAAATTAGAAGAGGTCTTCCCGCAGGGGTGACCGCAAATCAATTATTAGGAAAGGGACAATTCGCAACCTTAGTCCAGCAACAGAACTCCCCCCGTCGTTGTTTTGCTATTATTCACATGTGCGCCATGAATGCTCTCAAAAGAGTGGATGATTCCGACTCTCAATCCACCCAAACGTTTTTGAAAATAATGCAAGAACCAAATGAACCATATGCTTCCTTCATAAGTCGCCTTCAGATTGCTTTAGACCGACAAATTGATAATGCCACGGCTAAACAAGAGCTGCTAATGAAACTTGCTTTCTCTAACGCTAATCATGACTGCCAGACCATTCTGCAACCCGCAGTCAATCAACCGGGTGTAAAGCTTGCAGACTTCCTGCAACTCTGCAGAATCGTTGGTACCACCTCTCATAAAGTGAGCGCTCTCGCTGCCGCCATTACCACCTCGCTACCTTCTACTAACCCCTCCCCTCAGCTCCATTCCCCGGAAGCCCTCGCAATCACTCGTCATGGAAATTGCTTCAATTGTGGGAAGCCGGGCCACTTTAAGAATCAATGCCGTGCACCCGGGGGAGGTGGGGCGCCCCCTTCCACTCAAAGGGGGCCGCCCCCCCCCTCCAAACCTAAAACTCCTTGTCCCAGGTGCCGCAAAGGCTATCATTGGGCCTCGCAATGTCGCAACAACTCCTCCCCTCACCAGCCTTCGGAAAACTAGATCGGGGGTTGTCAGCTAACCCCGCCCCAAAGGCTGAATTACCCATCACCAGCTTCCCTGTGGAGTTGGCAGAGGATCTTTTGTATGACGATCCGGGGGCTGTCCTTTCCCTTCCTCTTGTTGTCACGCTGCATAAACCCCTCCCTCCTTTTACCCCTGCTTTGCTTATTCCCAACTCCTCGCTCACGCTTGAGGGAATGGTTGCTGCTCCCTATTTGTATGACTCGTCAGATTTGACACAAATTGCTTTGGCAGGAGTGGGAGATAGGTGCTTTTCCTTAGATAAAGGAACAATTGTCGCCACGCTCATACTTCTCCCTTCTCCTGATATGCCATCATTGTTTGCCTTGCAGCAACCAGTCCAAACCTCTAAACCCACCCTCCTTGTCACACTAAATGGTCGCTCTTTCGAAGGCTTGATTGACACCGGCGCCGACGTCTCTGTCATTCATTCCGCTGAATGGCCCTCCTCCTGGCCTATCGCCGAAGCCTCCTCGGTGCAAGGAGTAGGCGGAGCACAGGCCGCTAAGGTCAGCTCTCATTGGCTTTCTGCTGTGACTGCTCATTCTCATATTACAGCTTATCTAAAGCCTTATATCTTGCCTTTGCACTGTAACCTATGGGGCCGTGACTTGCTTTCACAGTTCCACGCTTTTATTCAACTTCCCTAATGGCTTTACAGGACCCTTTAGGGTCTCTCTCTCTCTCTCTCAAAACCTCTGTGCCGGTATGGGTTGATCAATGGCCACTCACCAAAGAGAAACTGGACGCCTTACATATCTTGGTCCAACAGCAGTTAATTGAAGGCCATATCGAAACCTCCACCAGCCCATACAATACTCCGGTATTTGTCATCAAAAAGAAGTCTGGCAAATGGCGCCTCCTACAGGATCTTAGGGCTATCAACACCATCCTTCAGCCCATGGGACCTTTGCAGTGTGGACTTCCCAACCCCAACTTGATTCCGGAAGGACACGACCTTATTGTAATAGACCTCAAGGATTGTTTCTTTTCCATACCTTTGGCACAAAAGGACAGAATTATTTTCGCATTTACGGTACCGGAACTTAACAATTCAAAGCCTACTGCTCGGTACCAGTGGAAGGTCCTCCCACAAGGCATGTTGAACTCACCCACAATGTGCCAATTTTTTGTCGATAAAGCATTGCAACCCTATAGATCCCAATTTCCGCATTTTCTTGTGTATCATTATATGGATGACATTTTAGTCGCTGCTGAGGGCCCGAAAGGGACAGTTCAAAAAACTTTTCCTATTCTTTTAGCCACCCTAGCAACGGCAGGGTTGCACGTTGCACCAGAAAAGGTCCAGTCTCGTTATCCAATGCAATATCTAGGCCACAAAGTTTTAGCCTCCACGGCTGCCCCACTTCTACCTATGCTCACGCTTCCCCAGCCGACCACCTTGGTCCAATTACAACAATGTCTGGGGGTCATTAACTGGGCCCGCGCATACCTCGCTTTAACTACACCCATGTTATCACCTTTATTCCAAGCGTTAGTGGGTTTGACAAATCCAGCTGACAAGGTGTACCTTACAGAACAACAATTGCATGCCCTACAACAGGTCAATGCCGTCCTTACGACCCAATGGGTGGACCGTGCGCTCACTGACAAACCACCCTCTCTTGCCATTCTTTCAACACATCAATTATTAACTGCCATCATTGTCCAAACGTCTGATAACAAACATCTACATATTTTAGAATGGCTACACTTGCCACACACACCTAAGACATCCATCATCACCAGAGCAGCACAAATGGCCTCTCTTGTTGAGAAAGGCCGGAAGAGGATTAGAGCCCTAATGGGACTGGATGTTTCCACCCTGTACATTCCCCTTAAGGTTACTCAATGGGAACCCCTCCTACAAAACTCCACTGCACTGCAGGATGCCTTGGAGGACTGGTGTGGCCAGGTGTCATGCCATCTTCCCCCTGATCCTCGATTGCAACTGTTGCGAACAGTACCCTTCACACTAACCTCGCCGTTCGTTCAGCAGCCACTCAAGGAAGCCCTCACTGTTTTTACAGACGGCTCCAAAACCATAGGGGCTTGTACATGGCAAAATAATTGCAAATGGCATAAACGCCTAACAGGCCCACAAGCATCTGCCCAACAGGCTGAGTTAGCCGCTTTTTTGTTAGCCTTGTCCCTTTTCCCAGAACAGCCTTTGAATGTTATATTAGATAGTATGTATGTCACTCAAATGGCTGTGGCCATGTTTGATGCATATATTTCCCCTGTTACCCCCCCCTCTCTCATGACGCTTTTTTTGCAGCTTCAAACTCTCCTGAAGGACAGAACATCCCCTTTGTTTGTAGCGCATATTAGAAGCCACCAACAGCTACCCGGTTTCCTGTCCGAAGGCAACCACATGGCAGATGAGGCTTGCAAAATTATGGCCTCTTCCCCTCTTCCTCCGCAGCTTTTAGCAGGGGACAGCCATGCTTATTTCCACCAAAATAAAAAAGCATTGGTGCGCCAATTTGGCATTACATATCAAGAAGCTACCGCCATTCTTCAACAATGTCCAACCTGCAGTTTGCAGGCAAAGTGCATCCCTGAGGGAGTTAATCCCAGGGGTATCCAAGCTTGTGACACATGGCAGATGGATGTCACTCATTATCCCTCTTTTGCACCTTGGAAGTATATCCATGTATCTGTGGATACTTATTCGGGATTCATCCTGGCAACTTTGCAAAGAGGAGAAGCCACGAAAAACGTAATCAATCATTGTATTCGCACTTTCGTCACATCGGGATGTCCCAAAACTTTGAAAACTGACAATGGCCCTGCTTACGTCAGCACTCCCTTTGCTGAGTTTTGCCGTAAGTGGTCCATTACCCACAGATTCGGTATACCATTCAACAGCCAAGGTCAGGCTATTGTGGAAAGGGCTAACCAGACCCTAAAGAATGCCCTTGATCGGCAAACGGGGAAAAAGGCCTTAGGCCCCCCAAGCCTCCCGATGTTACAAAATATCCTTAATCTCACCCTGTTTACCTTAAATTTCCTTAATCTTACCGGTACCCCCCCTGCTACGGCTGCATCTCGACACTTTTCTAAGCCAGTAGTTCCCTCTTCCCGTCCCCTTGTTTATTTTAGGCAACTGCCCAGCCCTGAGTGGAAAGGCCCTGCGCAACTCGTCACCTGGGGAAAAGGCTACGCTGCTGTGCAACTTCCTGATCGAGTGCTCTGGGTTCCTGCTCGCTGTGTCCGGCCGTATCATGGGCAGCCTCCTGACAAGCACCTCCTTGACCCTCCTTCTCTGTTATCTCTCTTCCATCTTTGCTCCCCTCACAACGAACCCTAAAACAACCTCTCTCATTCGAACCCATCGTTTACGCTACCCTGCCACCATCGGCCGCAGCTCAGCATCCAACGCCATGGAATGTCTTCAACGCTCTCCCATCAAAAGAAAAGGCACTTTCTGGCGCTGGTTTCGCAACAACACTCTTCTCCAAGATGGCGATTCCTACTCCATCACTTATCACTTTCGCCAAACTACCCTTGCTATCACCAACGTACAGTTGACCGATCTAGGACAATATCACTGTGAAATAACAAAATTAATTAAGGGGTTCGCCACCTCATCTCGCCTTATGCTCACCTTGTTTCAACTCTCCCTTCCTGAGCCCGCCCGTTGGCAGGGACGACGCCTGCTGGCATCTGACGCCCAGGGATCGCATCGCCCTTACAGTATCACCTGGACAATCTGCGATGCCTTGGGTCAGATCCTGAATACCTCCTTTTGTTATAGCCCAATTGTATCTTGTTTCCCTAACCTGTATTTTGACTTTTCAGAAATGCTTTTAGGAGTGACAGCCTACAGGAGGCTGGACGGCACCCCGCCCAGCCACTCCATCGTTAAAAGGTATCCCCTGTATGTGTGCCCAGGACATGACACCCGCCCTGACCACGTGCACGACTGCGGAGGCTTAGCAGATTACTTTTGCAAGTCTTGGTCCTGCGTTTCCACCGGCCACATCTACTGGACCCCTCCGTATAAGACTGATTACATCACTCTCACTCGGTTGAGAGAGGACATTGAGTGCACCGCGACCAATCAGGGTTGGAATAAATGTAATCCGGTTATTGTACAATTCACTGCTGCAGGAAAAGCTCAGGGGAATGCCTGGGACTCAGGTGTAAAATGGGGAGGTCGTATATATGCCGGATGGCCCGGGTTTCATTATGGCAACATATTCTACATTCAACGACAGGTCACTCTCCCTCAGTCCCCACCTGTTGGGCCCAATGCCGACGACATTCACTCCACCTTTCTTAAACCCCTCACCAAACAAAAAAACCCCCTTGTCTCTCTTCTTAACTCCTCCTTTTCCCTTGTTCACACCGCTTCTAACACATCTCGATGTTGGCTTTGTTTGTCTTCCTCTCCACCATTCTATGAAGCAGTCGGTTCTCCTGACCCTATCCGAAACTCTACCTCAGCCTCCTCCTGCCGCTGGCAAAACACCACGTTGACTATCACCTCTATAATAGGGCAGGGCTGCTGCCTTGGCCGTGTTCCTGCTAACTATACTCAATATTGCCTTAATTCTTCTCATGATCACTGTGCCCTCTATCTTCCACATAATCGCTTGAACATCAACGGTTACACCGGCCATGGTGGCTACGGTGTACTCTACACTACCTCTGGTAATATCTCTGCCCGCTTGACAGGGCAATACTTTATCCCTGGGAACAACTCTGTTTGGGCATGTTCTTCTGGCCTCACCGCATGTGTATATGGTGATACTTTGTTACGAACTAACGCCTTTTGTATTCAGGTGCTCCTACTCCCCAAAATCTCTATCTATTCCCCTGACGAACTTATCTCCATTTTAGAACCCCCTCATTACCCCCTCAAGGCTAAGCGCGAAGTAGTGACTGCTGTAACTTTATCAGTCCTACTGGGCTTAGGTGCGGCCGGAGCCGCCACCGGTGTGTCAGCCCTTGTTGTCAATGATCAGAACCTGCGTCACCTTAGTGCTATCATTGACACTGACCTTCGCGCCATCGAACAATCTATTGTGGCGCTACAAGATTCCCTTACCTCTCTATCCGAAGTGGTTTTGCAAAATCGTAGGGGTCTCGACCTTCTGTTCCTCAAACAAGGGGGACTGTGTGTTGCTCTAAAGGAAGACTGCTGTTTTTATGCCGACAACTCAGGAGTAGTATTGGACTCTATGAAAGAGCTCAATTCCCGTTTAAAAACAAGGGAATTGGAGCGCCAACAATCCATGTCATGGTATCAAAATATGTTTAGCATTTCTCCATGGCTAACCACACTGTTGTCCACTCTGTTGGGGCCCCTCCTGTTATTGATTCTCGCATGCACCATAGGCCCCTGTGTGCTGGGCCGCGTTCTCCGCTTCTTAAAGCAGAGACTTCATACATTGGACTCAGAGGTATCCGAGACAAAGCTTGCTGTTCAACACCTGGTCACTGCTGTAGGTATGGAGAAAACACCACTCTTGGGATGGTCCTCTGATAGTGAATCGGAAATGGACAAGGACCCCCAGTCACACTACCCCCCGAGAGAGGACGCTGGGATGGGTCTCCTTGGACTGAAGAGTCCCTGGCTCCCCGACTCAGACCCTCTGGGGGGAGGACAAAATTAAATAAAAAAGGTGGAAATGTGACGAACCTGACTCCATTACTGCACAGCTAGATTGCATGTCTCTCACGTAGCCTCAGAATGCTGTATATTCCCTTATAAGGGCATGACTTGTATTTCCCTATTCTCTTTGTACTCACTCCCCCGCCCTGATAGAACTGCTGAATAAAAGGAGGTGGGGGCGTGGCACCAGGAGGCAGTACCAGCAACCTCCTGAGATGTGGCGTCTCTCACCACAAAAGAATCCTGTACCTACCGTTGTTTTTTCGACCTCACCCTCGCGAGGGAATCGTTGGCTCATTCCCCCCCAGGGAATCCCATAGACCGAAGGGCGAAGGACTGGTCGCGCGACGCGACAACTGGGGGCTCGTCCGGGATCCCTTCGGTCTCACGGTGTGATCTCTGTCTAGAGGTGCACTGCCTTCACTCTCGTTACTACGCACCTGGAAAAGGCTCTGCAATCGTAAGTAATGGGCTCCCCACTCTCCAAAGTTTCGTCAGTTCATAGGGACGAACTTTATGATTTAGTGAAGAAGGCTAACTCTTGTCAAAAGGCTAACGGTACGACCATCTTTCCCATTTCAAAAAATTCGGTGACTCAACTCCTACTGTACATGGAGAGACACTGCCCTGTCTATCCTTCAGAGGGGTCGCTCAAAGCATCCACTTGGGAAAGGATAGGAAAATATTTTCATGATACCCCACGAGCACCCGTGCCTATTCTGACTGCCTGGAAGGCTGTTATGGCGGCCATCAACACTCTTTACCCTCCCCCGTCTTCCCCGGAAACTTGCCCTTCTCCTCCCGGCCCAAAAACCCCACCCCCTCTTGCCGCCCATCTCGATGCTGCCTCACCACCACCCCCTCCATACCCAGCCGTTCCTCCTCCCCCTTCAGCTCCAACCCCCGACTCCCCTCAACACCACCCCCTAGGAGGCGCCATCACTGAACTCCTCTCCTCCCCCCTCTCATTGGAAATGGAGAGTCCCTCTGCCTTTCCCATGACCATCGGCCTAGGGGCAGCGGGAGGAAATTTGTATAACAATATTGAACTTAAGGTTTTGAAACAAATCAAAGATGCTGTAACCACCTACGGCTTGCACTCTCCTTTTACTAGGGGAGTTTTAGACTCTTTAGTTACTGCTAACACTGTTATGTTATTGTATGATTGGAAAATGCTTTTTTCTATGCTTATGACCCCGGCGCAATACGTTGTGTGGCAATCTGAATACGACAAAGGGGTGGAAGTAGAAATTAGAAGAGGTCTTCCCGCAGGGGTGACCGCAAATCAATTATTAGGAAAGGGACAATTCGCAACCTTAGTCCAGCAACAGAACTCCCCCCGTCGTTGTTTTGCTATTATTCACATGTGCGCCATGAATGCTCTCAAAAGAGTGGATGATTCCGACTCTCAATCCACCCAAACGTTTTTGAAAATAATGCAAGAACCAAATGAACCATATGCTTCCTTCATAAGTCGCCTTCAGATTGCTTTAGACCGACAAATTGATAATGCCACGGCTAAACAAGAGCTGCTAATGAAACTTGCTTTCTCTAACGCTAATCATGACTGCCAGACCATTCTGCAACCCGCAGTCAATCAACCGGGTGTAAAGCTTGCAGACTTCCTGCAACTCTGCAGAATCGTTGGTACCACCTCTCATAAAGTGAGCGCTCTCGCTGCCGCCATTACCACCTCGCTACCTTCTACTAACCCCTCCCCTCAGCTCCATTCCCCGGAAGCCCTCGCAATCACTCGTCATGGAAATTGCTTCAATTGTGGGAAGCCGGGCCACTTTAAGAATCAATGCCGTGCACCCGGGGGAGGTGGGGCGCCCCCTTCCACTCAAAGGGGGCCGCCCCCCCCCTCCAAACCTAAAACTCCTTGTCCCAGGTGCCGCAAAGGCTATCATTGGGCCTCGCAATGTCGCAACAACTCCTCCCCTCACCAGCCTTCGGAAAACTAGATCGGGGGTTGTCAGCTAACCCCGCCCCAAAGGCTGAATTACCCATCACCAGCTTCCCTGTGGAGTTGGCAGAGGATCTTTTGTATGACGATCCGGGGGCTGTCCTTTCCCTTCCTCTTGTTGTCACGCTGCATAAACCCCTCCCTCCTTTTACCCCTGCTTTGCTTATTCCCAACTCCTCGCTCACGCTTGAGGGAATGGTTGCTGCTCCCTATTTGTATGACTCGTCAGATTTGACACAAATTGCTTTGGCAGGAGTGGGAGATAGGTGCTTTTCCTTAGATAAAGGAACAATTGTCGCCACGCTCATACTTCTCCCTTCTCCTGATATGCCATCATTGTTTGCCTTGCAGCAACCAGTCCAAACCTCTAAACCCACCCTCCTTGTCACACTAAATGGTCGCTCTTTCGAAGGCTTGATTGACACCGGCGCCGACGTCTCTGTCATTCGTTCCGCTGAATGGCCCTCCTCCTGGCCTATCGCCGAAGCCTCCTCGGTGCAAGGAGTAGGCGGAGCACAGGCCGCTAAGGTCAGCTCTCATTGGCTTTCTGCTGTGACTGCTCATTCTCATATTACAGCTTATCTAAAGCCTTATATCTTGCCTTTGCACTGTAACCTATGGGGCCGTGACTTGCTTTCACAGTTCCACGCTTTTATTCAACTTCCCTAATGGCTTTACAGGACCCTTTAGGGTCTCTCTCTCTCTCTCTCAAAACCTCTGTGCCGGTATGGGTTGATCAATGGCCACTCACCAAAGAGAAACTGGACGCCTTACATATCTTGGTCCAACAGCAGTTAATTGAAGGCCATATCGAAACCTCCACCAGCCCATACAATACTCCGGTATTTGTCATCAAAAAGAAGTCTGGCAAATGGCGCCTCCTACAGGATCTTAGGGCTATCAACACCATCCTTCAGCCCATGGGACCTTTGCAGTGTGGACTTCCCAACCCCAACTTGATTCCGGAAGGACACGACCTTATTGTAATAGACCTCAAGGATTGTTTCTTTTCCATACCTTTGGCACAAAAGGACAGAATTATTTTCGCATTTACGGTACCGGAACTTAACAATTCAAAGCCTACTGCTCGGTACCAGTGGAAGGTCCTCCCACAAGGCATGTTGAACTCACCCACAATGTGCCAATTTTTTGTCGATAAAGCATTGCAACCCTATAGATCCCAATTTCCGCATTTTCTTGTGTATCATTATATGGATGACATTTTAGTCGCTGCTGAGGGCCCGAAAGGGACAGTTCAAAAAACTTTTCCTATTCTTTTAGCCACCCTAGCAACGGCAGGGTTGCACGTTGCACCAGAAAAGGTCCAGTCTCGTTATCCAATGCAATATCTAGGCCACAAAGTTTTAGCCTCCACGGCTGCCCCACTTCTACCTATGCTCACGCTTCCCCAGCCGACCACCTTGGTCCAATTACAACAATGTCTGGGGGTCATTAACTGGGCCCGCGCATACCTCGCTTTAACTACACCCATGTTATCACCTTTATTCCAAGCGTTAGTGGGTTTGACAAATCCAGCTGACAAGGTGTACCTTACAGAACAACAATTGCATGCCCTACAACAGGTCAATGCCGTCCTTACGACCCAATGGGTGGACCGTGCGCTCACTGACAAACCACCCTCTCTTGCCATTCTTTCAACACATCAATTATTAACTGCCATCATTGTCCAAACGTCTGATAACAAACATCTACATATTTTAGAATGGCTACACTTGCCACACACACCTAAGACATCCATCATCACCAGAGCAGCACAAATGGCCTCTCTTGTTGAGAAAGGCCGGAAGAGGATTAGAGCCCTAATGGGACTGGATGTTTCCACCCTGTACATTCCCCTTAAGGTTACTCAATGGGAACCCCTCCTACAAAACTCCACTGCACTGCAGGATGCCTTGGAGGACTGGTGTGGCCAGGTGTCATGCCATCTTCCCCCTGATCCTCGATTGCAACTGTTGCGAACAGTACCCTTCACACTAACCTCGCCGTTCGTTCAGCAGCCACTCAAGGAAGCCCTCACTGTTTTTACAGACGGCTCCAAAACCATAGGGGCTTGTACATGGCAAAATAATTGCAAATGGCATAAACGCCTAACAGGCCCACAAGCATCTGCCCAACAGGCTGAGTTAGCCGCTTTTTTGTTAGCCTTGTCCCTTTTCCCAGAACAGCCTTTGAATGTTATATTAGATAGTATGTATGTCACTCAAATGGCTGTGGCCATGTTTGATGCATATATTTCCCCTGTTACCCCCCCCTCTCTCATGACGCTTTTTTTGCAGCTTCAAACTCTCCTGAAGGACAGAACATCCCCTTTGTTTGTAGCGCATATTAGAAGCCACCAACAGCTACCCGGTTTCCTGTCCGAAGGCAACCACATGGCAGATGAGGCTTGCAAAATTATGGCCTCTTCCCCTCTTCCTCCGCAGCTTTTAGCAGGGGACAGCCATGCTTATTTCCACCAAAATAAAAAAGCATTGGTGCGCCAATTTGGCATTACATATCAAGAAGCTACCGCCATTCTTCAACAATGTCCAACCTGCAGTTTGCAGGCAAAGTGCATCCCTGAGGGAGTTAATCCCAGGGGTATCCAAGCTTGTGACACATGGCAGATGGATGTCACTCATTATCCCTCTTTTGCACCTTGGAAGTATATCCATGTATCTGTGGATACTTATTCGGGATTCATCCTGGCAACTTTGCAAAGAGGAGAAGCCACGAAAAACGTAATCAATCATTGTATTCGCACTTTCGTCACATCGGGATGTCCCAAAACTTTGAAAACTGACAATGGCCCTGCTTACGTCAGCACTCCCTTTGCTGAGTTTTGCCGTAAGTGGTCCATTACCCACAGATTCGGTATACCATTCAACAGCCAAGGTCAGGCTATTGTGGAAAGGGCTAACCAGACCCTAAAGAATGCCCTTGATCGGCAAACGGGGAAAAAGGCCTTAGGCCCCCCAAGCCTCCCGATGTTACAAAATATCCTTAATCTCACCCTGTTTACCTTAAATTTCCTTAATCTTACCGGTACCCCCCCTGCTACGGCTGCATCTCGACACTTTTCTAAGCCAGTAGTTCCCTCTTCCCGTCCCCTTGTTTATTTTAGGCAACTGCCCAGCCCTGAGTGGAAAGGCCCTGCGCAACTCGTCACCTGGGGAAAAGGCTACGCTGCTGTGCAACTTCCTGATCGAGTGCTCTGGGTTCCTGCTCGCTGTGTCCGGCCGTATCATGGGCAGCCTCCTGACAAGCACCTCCTTGACCCTCCTTCTCTGTTATCTCTCTTCCATCTTTGCTCCCCTCACAACGAACCCTAAAACAACCTCTCTCATTCGAACCCATCGTTTACGCTACCCTGCCACCATCGGCCGCAGCTCAGCATCCAACGCCATGGAATGTCTTCAACGCTCTCCCATCAAAAGAAAAGGCACTTTCTGGCGCTGGTTTCGCAACAACACTCTTCTCCAAGATGGCGATTCCTACTCCATCACTTATCACTTTCGCCAAACTACCCTTGCTATCACCAACGTACAGTTGACCGATCTAGGACAATATCACTGTGAAATAACAAAATTAATTAAGGGGTTCGCCACCTCATCTCGCCTTATGCTCACCTTGTTTCAACTCTCCCTTCCTGAGCCCGCCCGTTGGCAGGGACGACGCCTGCTGGCATCTGACGCCCAGGGATCGCATCGCCCTTACAGTATCACCTGGACAATCTGCGATGCCTTGGGTCAGATCCTGAATACCTCCTTTTGTTATAGCCCAATTGTATCTTGTTTCCCTAACCTGTATTTTGACTTTTCAGAAATGCTTTTAGGAGTGACAGCCTACAGGAGGCTGGACGGCACCCCGCCCAGCCACTCCATCGTTAAAAGGTATCCCCTGTATGTGTGCCCAGGACATGACACCCGCCCTGACCACGTGCACGACTGCGGAGGCTTAGCAGATTACTTTTGCAAGTCTTGGTCCTGCGTTTCCACCGGCCACATCTACTGGACCCCTCCGTATAAGACTGATTACATCACTCTCACTCGGTTGAGAGAGGACATTGAGTGCACCGCGACCAATCAGGGTTGGAATAAATGTAATCCGGTTATTGTACAATTCACTGCTGCAGGAAAAGCTCAGGGGAATGCCTGGGACTCAGGTGTAAAATGGGGAGGTCGTATATATGCCGGATGGCCCGGGTTTCATTATGGCAACATATTCTACATTCAACGACAGGTCACTCTCCCTCAGTCCCCACCTGTTGGGCCCAATGCCGACGACATTCACTCCACCTTTCTTAAACCCCTCACCAAACAAAAAAACCCCCTTGTCTCTCTTCTTAACTCCTCCTTTTCCCTTGTTCACACCGCTTCTAACACATCTCGATGTTGGCTTTGTTTGTCTTCCTCTCCACCATTCTATGAAGCAGTCGGTTCTCCTGACCCTATCCGAAACTCTACCTCAGCCTCCTCCTGCCGCTGGCAAAACACCACGTTGACTATCACCTCTATAATAGGGCAGGGCTGCTGCCTTGGCCGTGTTCCTGCTAACTATACTCAATATTGCCTTAATTCTTCTCATGATCACTGTGCCCTCTATCTTCCACATAATCGCTTGAACATCAACGGTTACACCGGCCATGGTGGCTACGGTGTACTCTACACTACCTCTGGTAATATCTCTGCCCGCTTGACAGGGCAATACTTTATCCCTGGGAACAACTCTGTTTGGGCATGTTCTTCTGGCCTCACCGCATGTGTATATGGTGATACTTTGTTACGAACTAACGCCTTTTGTATTCAGGTGCTCCTACTCCCCAAAATCTCTATCTATTCCCCTGACGAACTTATCTCCATTTTAGAACCCCCTCATTACCCCCTCAAGGCTAAGCGCGAAGTAGTGACTGCTGTAACTTTATCAGTCCTACTGGGCTTAGGTGCGGCCGGAGCCGCCACCGGTGTGTCAGCCCTTGTTGTCAATGATCAGAACCTGCGTCACCTTAGTGCTATCATTGACACTGACCTTCGCGCCATCGAACAATCTATTGTGGCGCTACAAGATTCCCTTACCTCTCTATCCGAAGTGGTTTTGCAAAATCGTAGGGGTCTCGACCTTCTGTTCCTCAAACAAGGGGGACTGTGTGTTGCTCTAAAGGAAGACTGCTGTTTTTATGCCGACAACTCAGGAGTAGTATTGGACTCTATGAAAGAGCTCAATTCCCGTTTAAAAACAAGGGAATTGGAGCGCCAACAATCCATGTCATGGTATCAAAATATGTTTAGCATTTCTCCATGGCTAACCACACTGTTGTCCACTCTGTTGGGGCCCCTCCTGTTATTGATTCTCGCATGCACCATAGGCCCCTGTGTGCTGGGCCGCGTTCTCCGCTTCTTAAAGCAGAGACTTCATACATTGGACTCAGAGGTATCCGAGACAAAGCTTGCTGTTCAACACCTGGTCACTGCTGTAGGTATGGAGAAAACACCACTCTTGGGATGGTCCTCTGATAGTGAATCGGAAATGGACAAGGACCCCCAGTCACACTACCCCCCGAGAGAGGACGCTGGGATGGGTCTCCTTGGACTGAAGAGTCCCTGGCTCCCCGACTCAGACCCTCTGGGGGGAGGACAAAATTAAATAAAAAAGGTGGAAATGTGACGAACCTGACTCCATTACTGCACAGCTAGATTGCATGTCTCTCACGTAGCCTCAGAATGCTGTATATTCCCTTATAAGGGCATGACTTGTATTTCCCTATTCTCTTTGTACTCACTCCCCCGCCCTGATAGAACTGCTGAATAAAAGGAGGTGGGGGCGTGGCACCAGGAGGCAGTACCAGCAACCTCCTGAGATGTGGCGTCTCTCACCACAAAAGAATCCTGTACCTACCGTTGTTTTTTCGACCTCACCCTTGCGAGGGAATCGTTGGCTCATTCCCCCCCAGGGAATCCCATAGACCGAAGGGCGAAGGACTGGTCGCGCGACGCGACACTTGCCATCTCATTCTGCAGGCAGCTAATAGACCCTACCAGTCATGTGATGACCAATTGCTTCCCACCTCCCTGCATCCATTTCCAATC
Source organism: Candoia aspera (assembly GCF_035149785.1). NCBI lineage: Eukaryota > Metazoa > Chordata > Lepidosauria > Squamata > Candoiidae > Candoia > Candoia aspera. The sequence continues at coordinate 98,844,549 of NC_086155.1, forward strand.
AGCTGTTAAAACACAGGCTGCTTGCACCTCAACCCCCAGTCAGATGGTTTTTGAAAATGGATCAGTGGCTGAAAACTGGTTCATTAATGTAAATTCCCATGTTTTTTAAATATGGACATGTAGGGAAGGAGTGTTCATTTAGATGGTCCCTGGTTGTAGAAATAGTTCTTTAGGAAATCATTTACAAGGTTCACTTTCACAATAAAACGTTACAGGACATAGTCCTTTAGCATCCATGCCTGGAACAGAAAGACTTCTAGTTCCCATCCAATCCTAATTATTGTGAAATGGTCCTGGTCTTGCAGTCATGAAACCGCTGGGGTCGGAGAGTGTTAATTTCATCAAGGTTGTAGGCATGAGCTACAGGGTTGGCATCAGGAGGGACTCTGGTCTCCACAAATTCTGTGTAGTGGTTTGGCTCTTCGAGAAATGGTTCAGCAAGCTGTTCATGTTTTTCTTCCTCTAATGAGGAATTACAGGACATGAACCTAGTAACACTTATTACTCCTCTCTTCATAGAACTTCCTGTCTACAGTGTTCCAAAGAATACCTTTCTCTTCTTTTTCCATGGCAACTGCTGTACCAGTATGTAACTATAGTTATAGGTGTCTGTCTGCAGGCTTTCAAAGGATGCCTTTTTCCTTTTTCTCCATGCCAACTGCTATATCAGCATGCAGCTATGGTTAAAGTTATTGGGGAAGCACCTGATTGCAAAAATGCTGCATGCTATCATTTCTCCCTTACAGTTTACAAGAGGTTTTTAAATGGAGCAGAGCAATGGAATTTTTACAGGTGATATTTTTCCTTCATAGCAATCACTACCCCCTCACTTTTTTCAAGTGACCATGTAGGTGCACATGCACACCATAGGTACTCAAAACAAGGTTGAGGACTGCTAATTAATTAATTAATTGATTAATTAATTGCCCTTTTACTTGGATTGGGAACAAGTTGCTTTTGTTTCTGCAGGATCTGCGATAAATTGGGATAGGGCTGGGACACTGATCAGAAACAAAAACAAAAACATTTCTACTGGTCAGTTAGAAGTGAGTACTGATTGGCTTCTGATGTTTCCTGCATATTCTCAGCATTTTGAGGATGATGGAAATGAAGTTATTCAGGTCTGCTTTAAAGTGCTTGGCAAGCAATGAAGGAATGGAAATGGTATAGTTTGGAAGTGTCTTGACATTGTGGATCACACAGGTGTGGAACCATTTTCAACTGGTTTGGATGTGCCCTCAGAATGAAGTAGATAGAGCACTTGGCCAGGACTGAGGAAAACAATAAATGTTGTTAAAATACATTACAGGTAGAACAATAGTAATTCCAGTTTGTGTACAGTAGCAGAGTGAGATGTAATACTCAAAGTAGTGAGCAGCTTCATCAAGAGCTTAGGATCTTATGTTTGCTATGGGCAAACTCTAGTTGTCAATTTGTTCAGATACTATTAGAAAAGGTGGAGGTCCATTGTTAGGTGGATGGTCAGCGTATATAATAGAATGGAAGATTCAGAAGTTTGGGATGGATACTTCATTGGTCCTCACTGAGTCAAAACTATAGGCCAATGCATTGGTAAATATCAGAGTAGTTGTTGGCCATTGGTTATGACTGAGACAACATATATCAAGAACTAATCTGATGAGCAGTATCTAAAAAGCAAGCGCAGATCACAGAAGTACTCCTTAGGAGTGGAAGACTGTAAAGCTCAGGGGTAGCTTCAGGCCAGAAAGACATCTTCTTGGCTAGGTCCTGATCTAGTGAATATCCAATTAGAGACAGAACTCCAAGTTTGTCTCGTGTGTCATTCTAGGATAACTAATCATGATAGAAGAGTTCAGGAAAGGCACACAAACCATAGGTTTTATTTAGAGAAGCAAATTTAGCTATAGAACTTAGTTTCCTCTCAAATCTGTTTAATGCAAAACAAATAACTTACTTCTATAATATTAATTAGGGCTGGAAATACGTTTTATCAGTGGAGCAGTTCTATGATGACCACTGCATGCAAATACATTCCCTCTACAGCTAGATGTACAATCCTTCCTGGTTGGACATGTTACATGACAGACGGACTGTGTCTATAAACAAGAACACTTGGTTAGGTAGAAGTAAATGGCATAATCTGTTACTACCCTCTTATTCCCAGGCAAGGCACAAATAGAGACGGCTTTATACATGGACTTCACCAGATGGACAACACCGAAATCAGATTGATTACATCCTTTGCAGCCAAAGGTGGCGGACATCTGTACAGTCGGTAAAAACAAGGCCTGGAGCTGACTGTAGTTCAGATCACGAACTTCTTCTTGCACGATTTAGGATCAGACTAAAGAGATTAGGGAAGACCCACAGATCAGCTAGATATGAGCTCACTAATATTCCTAAGGAATATGCAGTGAAGGTGAAGAATAGATTTAAGGGACTGGACTTAGTAGATAGGGTCCCGGAAGAACTCTGGACAGAAGTTGGCAGCATTGTTCAGGAGGTGGCAACAAAATACATCCCAAAGAAAGAGAAAACCAAGAAGGCAAAATGGCTGTCTGCTGAGACACTAGAAGTAGCCCAAGAAAGAAGGAAAGCAAAAGGCAACAGTGATAGGGGGAGATATGCCCAATTAAATGCAAAATTCCAGAGGTTAGCCAGAAGAGATAAGGAATTATTTTTAAACAAGCAATGCGTGGAAGTGGAAGAAGACAATAGAATAGGAAGGACAAGAGACCTCTTCCAGAAAATTAGAAACATTGGAGGTAAATTCCAGGCAAAAATGGGTATGATCAAAAACAAAGATGGCAAGGACCTAACAGAAGAAGAAGAGATCAAGAAAAGGTGGCAAGAATATACAGAAGACCTGTATAGGAAGGATAACAATATCGGGGATAGCTTTAACGGTGTGGTCGGTGAGCTAGAGCCAGACATCCTGAAGAGTGAGGTTGAGTGGGCTTTAAGAAGCATTGCTAATAACAAGGCAACAGGAGACGACGGCATCCCAGCTGAACTGTTCAAAATCTTGCAAGATGATGCTGTCAAGGTAATGCATGCTATATGCCAGCAAATTTGGAAAACACAAGAATGGCCATCAGACTGGAAAAAATCAACTTATATCCCCATACCAAAAAAGGGGAACACTAAAGAATGTTCAAACTATCGAACAGTGGCACTCATTTCACATGCCAGTAAGGTAATGCTCAAGATCCTGCAAGGTAGACTTCAGCAGTTCATGGAGCGAGAATTGCCAGATGTACAAGCTGGGTTTAGAAAAGGCAGAGGAACTAGAGACCAAATTGCCAATATCCGCTGGATAATGGAAAAAGCCAGGGAGTTTCAGAAAAACATCTATTTCTGTTTTATTGACTATTCAAAAGCCTTTGACTGTGTGGACCATAACAAATTGTGGCAAGTTCTTAGTGGTATGGGGATACCAAGTCATCTTGTATGCCTCCTGAAGAATCTGTATAACGACCAAGTAGCAACAGTAAGAACAGACCACGGAACAACAGACTGGTTTAAGATTGGGAAAGGAGTACGGCAGGGCTGTATACTCTCACCCTACCTATTCAACTTGTATGCAGAACACATCATGCGACAAGCTGGCCTTGAGGAATCCAAGGCTGGAGTTAAAATCTCTGGAAGAAACATTAACAATCTCAGATATGCAGATGATACCACTTTGATGGCTGAAAGTGAAGAGGAACTGAGGAGCCTTATGATGAAGGTGAAAGAAGAAAGTGCAAAAGCTGGTTTGCAGCTAAACCTCAAAAAAACCAAGATTATGGCAACCAGCTTGATTGATAACTGGCAAATAGAGGGAGAAAATGTAGAAGCAGTGAAAGACTTTGTATTCCTAGGTGCAAAGATTACTGCAGATGCTGACTGCAGTCAGGAAATCAGAAGACGCTTAATCCTTGGAAGAAGAGCAATGACAAATCTCGATAAAATAGTTAAGAGCAGAGACATCACACTGACAACAAAGGCCCGCATAGTTAAAGCAATGGTGTTCCCTGTAGTAACATATGGCTGCGAGAGCTGGACCATAAGGAAGGCTGAGCGAAGGAAGATCGATGCTTTTGAACTGTGGTGTTGGAGGAAAATTCTGAGAGTGCCTTGGACTGCAAGAAGATCCAACCAGTCCATCCTCCAGGAAATAAAGCCAGACTGCTCACTTGAGGGAATGATATTAAAGGCAAAACTGAAATACTTTGGCCACATCATGAGAAGACAGGACACCCTGGAGAAGATGCTGATGCTAGGGAGAGTGGAAGGCAAAAGGAAGAGGGGCCGACCAAGGGCAAGATGGATGGATGATATTCTAGAGGTGACGGACTCGTACCTGGGGGAGCTGGGGGTGTTGACGACCGACAGGAAGCTCTGGCGTGGGCTGGTCCATGAAGTCACGAAGAGTTGGAAGCGACTAAACGAATAAACAACAACACCCTCTTATTCCCAGGCAAGGCACAAATAGTTTGGCCTAGTGGTTAAGGCTCCAGGCTAGAAACCAGGAGACTGAGAGTTCTAGTCCTGGCTTAGTCATGAAAGCTGGCTGGGTGACCTTGGGCCAGTCATTGTCTCTCAGCCCAACTCACCTCACAGGGTTGTTGTTGTTGGGAAAATAGGAGGAAGGAGTATTAGGTATGTTTGCCGCTTTGAGTTATTTATAAAAATAATAAAAGTGTGATAAAAAATCTTATATATATATATGTATGTATGTATGTATGTATGTATGTATGTATACACACACACACACACACACACACACATACACACACACACATACACACACACACACAAACACACACACAAGTACATATACATATACATAGGGTAGCCCCAGCCAACCCCATCAGAGAGAGATAGACTGCTGTAGCTAAATAAGATATACTGAGAGTAGTATATCTAAGGAACTACTGGCAATGATGCAGTCCAAAGGACCTTTGAGGAGAACCATTTCAGTTGATACATACATATTCCTATGCTTCATCATTAAGTTCAGTATAATTATATATAGGTTAATTTTTTTCAGAATAAACTATGAAAGCCTGATTGTGGAGGTATTGGTGAATTCCCATACTGAATTATAAATAGCTTTTCAACCAAGGAAGGGATCAACAAACTTTGGCCTGTGGGCAAATGCAGGCCACTGGCTGTTTTTGTGTGGCCCATGATCTAAGAATGAATGGTTCAATGGCAGATTGCCAGTCCAAGCCTCAATCAAGCTCTGAGGGCAAGGGCAAGTGGGTGGGGGTGGGCCCTGACAATTCTGAAGATTTTTTTTTACTGTTATTTTTAAAACTAAAATAGCTTAAGAACTAATCAGAAATTTCCTAGTAAGTCCCAAATTTTACTTCCATTGAGATTTCACAATGGATTCCTTAAATGTCAAATAAATCTATCAATAAATCCTACCAGAGACACACCTTGATTGCATAGAGTCATAGTACTGGAAGATAAAATATTAAAATACTTCCAACTGTTGTCAAATGTTAAATGTTAACTGCAGTTATATTTTCAATTACAACACAGTTACAAGTCAAAAATAAGCCATGTTATGGGGCTTTATTCTATATTTGCGCCCTGTCTGGAAACCACAGAGTTTATATCAGGTGGTAACATCACAGAAATGGATAGAGTCAAACTTGTCCCTGATGGGCTACAAATGTGCATTAGTTGAGAGCCACAATCAGATTTGTTACTCTTGCCCAGAAACTTCCTTCTGAGCCACTCTGTACATTTACTTCACCCAGCCAGATACTTCAGCCACATAACTACCTATTTGGCTAGATTCAGTGCCCTTCCAACAGCAGTCACTGAGGGGAGATACCGGAACATCCCTTTTGAGTGAAGATTGTGCCCATGTGGTAGAGGAGCAATTGAAATGCTGGAAGATGTTATATTGTACTGCTCCCTCTATGCTGATGCTCACCAGGAATTACTATTCCCACTCATCAACAAGCCCCCTGTCTCACTGATTCCTTCTATCTCAAATTGTTACTATAAGATCCATCTGATTCTACTTCAATGATTGCAGCCAAATTCTGTTCTGTAGTTTGTACAATATGCCATAACCTCTCTTCAAACACCTCTGTTTGGATATTCCAAACATATTTTCTGTTTGGAAACATTTCAGATGCCGCTGTCCATTTAGTCACTACTTTATAATCATGTATTATGTTCTAATTGTCAATTGATTCTTACTTCTGTTTTAATTTCATTAATAGTTGCCAGAGTCATTTTAACAATATAGTCATCATAATTGGACTCTAACTTTGAGTTTTGAAACCATAATAACTTCTTATGTATCATTCTTCCTTATACACTGCATCACTGCATTTTCTCTGAATATAATATTAAGATTACAGTTTTTCCCATGGATTTTAGCATTATAATGGTTCTATACTTTAGATCAGTAATTTTACCACTCTGTTATTCTAAATAATCATTTAATTGCCTCATTCAAATTGCATAATGCCTTACTATATTATTTTTATGCCCCAAATTCTTAAATCTACAATTTTAGTTGTATTGCTATATGATTTTATAGCTTGTTTTATTCTAGTCAATTTCTGTGCTGTATAGGCTGCATTAATATTCAGTGAGTCAAATGCAACTCTTTCTTTGAAAGATCTATTTTGCTGGTCAATAACTGAAAGGAAATGACTGACTGTCCCCCCACCTTTTTTTTTTTTTTTTTTGCATTTTGAGGAGTTCAAAGGGAGAATTTAAGGAATTTAAGTAATACATTTTGCCCCTGAACTTTACCAAATGTGTCTAGTTTGGAAGATTCAAAAGTATTGCATAACCTTAAGCTTACTGAGGTACTGTTTTGTCCTTTAACCTCCAAATCACCCAGTGTCAAAAAAAAAAAAAAAAAAGGTAAGGAACATCAAAGGGTGGAGTTCAAACTGGAGAGGGAATGGCTCCCCTTCCTATAACTAAAAATGTCAAGACCTCTGTATTCTTTGAGAATATCCAACTACAACCATACACAGCTATCCTGCATGTTGTGTTCTTTGATTCAGAAGATAATTTGGGCATTTACAATCCTTTTGTTTCTCCATGAAGCCTTCAGCAGATGCTCTGATTTTTGCTTTGGGGCACCACAACTGGGCCTGTACCCCTGAATGTAGTGTGTGCTTTGGAAGTCATATGTCAGAATTCACATTGCCCACAGCTGTCTCCTGATGCCTCTGGCTTTTTGTGCTGCTAATTTTTTTACCTTTTTTTTCCTACCTGGTGAAAAGTCTGCTGATTCTTCTTATGGGATTTGGTCCTTCTGCTGAAGATTTTCTCTTTCTCTGTTCCTATTTGTGTTTGTGCAAACCAGGAGAAAAAAAGATAAATCTTTCCTTACTCTCTGCCACCTGCTTGACCTGATAGTTGACTTGCTGTCCCTGACTCCTCTCTTCTTGGCTTGCCTAACAATTGCAGACTCCAGTTTCATTCAACTTCTCTATTTCTCCCTCTTCTCCCCATAGAGCCTGACTTAATTCAACTATGATTTGTTTCTTATCTTTTTAATCAAACAAAACATTGTGATCTCAGCTCTGCTGGAAGTCCTGCAAGGATACTTGGACATCCAGATCAAAAATCCCAGTGTTACTCATGTTTTGTTCTTAGTAAATGTACTTACCAGGAAAGCTCTACCAGGCCGTTAGCAGCCGATCTTCTAGCAGTAATAGAATCTCAGTGGCAGAGGGAAGATCCCCCCAGCATCCATTCTAAATTCTCTTCTAAATTCATCTAAATTAATATTTTTTTAAATATACACTCTCTCTGTATATCTACCTTGTACAAGTAAAGTAGCTTTACATGGTTTAGAGATATAGAAAGCTGCTTCAAATTGCCTGGACAAGTTGGTTGATATTAAACAATTTGACTCACTGAGATGATGAAACAACAAGATTTGCTTCAGTTGCTGTCTTTTATTCCTTGCTCTTGTCCACTATTTGTCTTTTCTTTTTTTTTTGCCTTCGAGTCAATGTTGACTCATGGTAACTGCCTGGACAATCCTTGCAGTCTTCTTGGGAAGATTTTGGAAGTGGTTTGCCATTGCCTCCTTCCTAAGGCTAAGGTAGAGTGACTAGCCCAACGTTACCTAGTTGGCTTTGTGCCTAAGGGGGGATTAGAACTCATGGTCTCCCAGTTTCTAGCCTGGTGCCTTAACCACTACACCAAAGTGGCTCTATCTATTATTATATTGTTTTATTCCTTTTAATATTGTTTACTTGTGAAACATGGAGTTATTGGGAGTTGGGTGGTATACTACTGTTGTTGTTTATTCATTCAGTTGCTTTCGACTCTTCATGACTTCATGGACCAGCCCATGCCAGAGCTTCCTGTCGGTCATCAACACCCCCAGCTTCCCCAGGGAAGAGTCCGTCACCTCTAGAATATCATCTATCCATCTTGCCCTTGGTCGGCCCCTCTTCCTTTTGCCTTCCACTTTCCCTAGCATCAGCATCTTCTCCAGGGTGTCTTGTCTTCTCATTACGTGGCCAAAATATTTCAGTTTTGCCTTTAATATCATTCCCTCAAGTGAGCAGTCTACCTTTACTTCCTGGAGTTTGGACTGCTTTGATCTGCTTGCAGTCCAAGGCACTAAGAGAACTTTCCTCCAACACCACAGTTCCAAAGCATCTATCTTCCTTTGCTCAGCCTTCCTTATGGTCCAGCTCTTGCAGCCATATGTTACTACTCGGAATACCATTGCTTTAACTATCTGGACCTTTGTTGTCAGTGTGATGTCTCTGCTCTTAACTATTTTATCGAAATTTTTCATTGCTCTTCTCCCAAGGATTAAGCGTCTTCTGATTTCCTGACTGCAGTCAGCATCTGCAGTAATCTTCACACCTAGAAATACAAAGTCTTTCACTGCTTCTACATTTTCTCCCTCTATTTGCCAGTTATCAATCAAGCTGGTTGCCATAATCTTGTTGTTGTTTTTTTTGAGGTTTAGCTGCAAGCCAGCTTTTGCACTTTCTTCTTTCACCTTCATCATAAGGCTCCTCAGTTCCTCTCCCCTTTCAGCCATCAAAGTGGTATCATCTGCATATCTGAGATTATTAATGTTTCTTCCAGCAATTTTAATTCCAGCCTTGGATTCCTCAAGCCCAGCATGTCACATGATGTGTTCTGCATACAAGTTGAATAGGTAGGGTGAGAGTATACAGCCCTGCCGTACTCCTTTCCCAATCTTAAACCAGTCCGTTGTTCCATGGTCTGTTCTTACTGTTGCTACTTGGTCGTTATACAGATTCTTCAGGAGGCAGACAAGATGACTTGGTATCCCCATACCACTAAGAACTTGCCACAATTTGTTATGGTCCACACAGTCAAAGGCTTTAGAAAAGTCAATAAAACAGAAATATATGTTTTTTCTGAAACTCCCTGGCTATTTCCATTATCCAGCGGATATTGGCAATTTGGTCCCTAGTTCCTCTGCCTTTTCTAAACCCAGCTTGTACATCTGGCAATTCTCGCTCCATGAATTGCTGAAGTCTACCTTGCAGGATCTTGAGCATTACCTTACTGGCATGTGAAATGAGTGCCACTGTTCGATAGTTTGAACATTCTTTAGTGTTTCCCTTTTTTGGTATGGGGATATAAGTTGATCTTTTTCCAATCTGATGGCCATTCTTGTGTTTTCCAAATTTGCTGGCATATAGCATGCATTACCTTGACAGCATCATCTTGCAAGATTTTGAACAGTTCAGCTGGGATGCTGTCATCTCTTGCTGCCTTGTTATTAGCAATGCTTCTTAAGGCCCATTCAACCTCACTCTTCAGGATGTCTGGCTCTAGCTCACAGACCACACCATCAAAGCTATCCCCGATATTTTTATCCTTCCTATACAGGTCTTCTGTATATTCTTGCCACCTTTTCTTGATCTCTTCTTCTGTTAGGTCCTTGCCATCTTTGTTTTTGATCATACCCACTTTTGCCTGGAATTTACCTCCAATGTTTCTAATTTTCTGGAAGAAGTCTCTTGTCCTTCCTATTCTATTGTCTTCTTCCACTTCCACGCATTGCTTGTTTAAAAATAATTCCTTATCTCTTCTGGCTAACCTCTGGAATTTTGCATTTAATTGGGCATATCTCCCCCTATCAGGGTTGCCTTTTGCTTTTCTACTTTCTTGGGCTACTTCTAGTGTCTCAGCAGACAGCCATTTTGCCTTCTTGGTTTTCTCTTTCTTTGGGATGCATTTTGTTGCCGCCTCCTGAACAATGTTGTGAACTTCTGTCCATAGTTCTTCTGGGACCCTATCTACTAAGTCCAGTCCCTTAAATATATTCTTCACCTCCACTGAGTATTCCTTAGGAATATTAGTGAGTTCATATCTAGCTGATCTGTGGGTCTTCCCTAATCTCTTGAGTCTGATACTAAATTGTGCAATAAGAAGTTTGTGATCTGAACTACAGCCTTCTCCAGGTCTTGTTTTGACTGAGTGTCTAGATGTCCGCCACCTTTAGCTCCAATGATGTAGTCAATCTGATTTCGGTGTTGTCCATCTGGTGAAGTCCATGTATAAAGCCATCTCTTAGGTTGTTGGAAGAGAGTGTTTGTTATGCAGAGTGAGTTGTCTTGGCAAAATTCTATCAGCCTATGTCCTGCTTCGTTTTGTTCTCCCAGGCCATGCTTACCTGTAATTCCAAGTGTCATTTGACTGCCTACCTTAGCATTCCAGTCTCCTGTGATGAAAATAACATCTCTTTTAGGTGTGTTGTCCAGTAGGTGCTGCAGATCCTCATAGAACTGCTCTACTTCAGCTTCTTCAGCATCTGTGGTTGGGGCATGTATTTGGATCACTGTGATGTTAGATGGCTTGCCCTGAATTCAAATTGGGATCATTCTATCATTTTTTGGATTGTATCCAATCACTGCTTTAGACACTTTACTATTAATTATGAAGGCTACTCCATTTCTTTTGTGGTCCTCTTGTCCACAGTAGTAGATCTGGTGGTCATTTGATGTGAAGTGGCCCACTCCAGTCCATTTCAGTTCACTGATGCCCAAAATGTCTATCTGTAATCTTGACATCTCACCAATAACCACATCCAATTTGCCCTGGCTCATAGATCTTACATTCCAGGTTCCAATGGTGTGTTGATCCTTACAACATCGGATTCGCCGTTCACCACCAGCACCGTCGGCTGCTAACCTTCCTTTCGGCTTTGAGCTAGCTGCGTCATCATGTCTGGGGCTAGTTGAACTCATCCTGTTCCTCCCCAGTAGCATTTTGACCATCTTCCGACCTGGGGGTCTCATCTTCCGGTGGTATACCGACATATCTCTGGTTGTACTGATCCATTTAGTTTTCATGGCAAGAATACTGGGGTGGGTTGCCATTACCTTCCCCAGGGATCGCATTTAGTCTGACCTCTCTGTCAAGACCTTCCCGTCTTGGGTGGCCCTTCACGGTTTTGCTCATGGCATCATTGAGGTGCTCAAGCTCCAGCACCACGACAAGGTAACGATCCTTTGCTGAAGGGTATACTACTACTACTACTACTACTACTACTATTACTACTAATAATAACTTCATTTACAGCACATTTTTAAAGCCTCTCCCTGTACTTGGAAGCTTTGCCCAGTCAGGATTATTGTAGGTGGCTTTTGAAGTGTAATAAATCAATATGGTTGTTTTGCTTTGTTTTTAGATGTAAGGGCACCAAAATGGTGTGCAAAGCATGTTCAGGAATGCAAAGTATCTTTTTGAAGTTTCTCACAGATCTTGCATGGTCTTTGTGACATGGAAGAACATTTGCAAAGGAGAAAGAGAAGAATCCCAATATGCAGTCATTTCAATACTTGTTTATACTTTCTACAAGATATTCCTTTGTAGGAGAGCTTTAAGATCATGCAAGTAATTTATTTCACTTCTCCAGAAGTTGGTATTTCAGGGATTTAGGTAAGTAGATGAAATGGATTAGCTAGTCTGGTGGAACTGACAGCCATATTTGGCTCCCTGCATCACCATTATTGCTGGCAAGCTTCTTTCTGCTGTTAATCTACATTTTGCAGAATCCTCTGTGATTTGTTCCCAGCAGGTGTGCTAGAAAAAGAAAAAGAAAAAAAAGCATCACAGCTATGACAAAACCCACATTTGACAGAAAAAGAGCAGTTTTATTTCTTTGTTGAAGAGACCAAGTGTAGAGTTCTTTTATGATGGCTTTAAGAAGATAGAAGATTGTCCATTGTTGGCAGAAGTGTATAGTGAATGGTGGTGATTATATGGAGAAGTTAATACAGGTAACGAAAGAGTTGATTTCTAGGATTATTTTCCTGTTTCATATACAGTATTTATTAAAATGTCCCTGTTTAAACTAAAGGTATGGTGGTAGAAGTTTTTTTTTTTTTTTTTTTTTCATTAAACCCTCATGTAACATGTAGATAGAAGTAGAGAGTAGCCATGTTACTTCCAAGTGTTTCATTAATTACTGCTTGGTAGAGTTTATCATATTGACCTTATGATAGCAGCTAGGAACGTATTTCTTTAAACATCATCTTTCTTCCTTAGTAGATAATAAAATAGGATTAGTTCACTAACTGATACACTTGGCAAAGGTGCACATTGAAGGAAGGAATATGACTTCATGACCTTTTTTTAATTTGATTTTCCAATATTTTCACAGATAATTGCCTCTGCACAGGCCTTTTCAGGAAAGGGACTTCTGTTCTTTCTGCTAGGGTTTTCTCTCCCTCCCTCCCTCCCTCCACTGGTCCTATAAAGAAAAGTGTGTAGAAACATCTAAAATACTAATGTGATGTTGGAAATTAATTTCTAAACTGATCCATTTTACTGCCAAAATAATAATAATAATAATAATTGCAAATACTGAAGCATCACCTTTATGCATGGGGCCAAGGGCAAATACTTCCATTTATAAGCTCCATGGAGACCCTTATAAGAATTTTGTGGTTTTTTGCTTAAGATTTTGTTTTATTGTATTCATCTTCATGATTATTTTATAAAAAGACCTGGCTGTAGACTGAGGTTTAATCCTGCAATTCTATTAATACTTCTCCTGATATTTTAATACATAGCCATTAGAAATGGAAAATAGATACAAGCTTATATCTTAAATTTATGGAAAGTTATAACTGGTTATTTGAAAGGGCAGCATACCATTGTATCCTAACTTTGTACTGCTTCTTCTTACATTAGCAATAAAATATGAATACATTTTTTTAAAATGTATTCTCATACATTAAATGAGATCAGAATTCCTATATTTCAAACCTGTTTTCTTGTTGGTTATATTTATTTCAATTTCATTTTTTTTTTCATAATATTCATTCCTATCTTGATCATTTTAGATTTCTACAATGTCATCATGCTTAGGGGGATTAAAAACAAGTATGTAACTCGATTAAGAAAACCAGTTTGGTGTAGTGGTTAAAGCATCAGGCTAGAAACTGGGAGGTCATCAGTTCTAGTCCTGCCTTAGGCACAAAGCCAGCTGGGTGACCTTGGGCCAATCACTCCCTCAGCTGTAGGAAGCAGGCAGTGGAAAACCACTTCTGAAATCTCACCAAGAAAACTGCAGGGACTTGTCTGGGCAGTTGCCAGGAGTCAGCACTGCCTTCAAGGCACTGCCCCACCCACGCCCCACCCACGCCCCACCCACGCCCCACCCACATAAACCTCTGTTGAAGCTAGTATAGGTCTTACACTACTTTTACTCTTCTCAACAGAGCAGAAAATCATTGGTCTTTGGTAATCACTTAGGCTCTTAGAGCAGTAAAAAAGGACTCTGGAAATACAAGTTTCCCACCCCTGCTTTAAAACAAATGATGTAAAGAATAATGCAATAATTTGCTTGAAAAGCCCTTTTGTGTGCTTGGCAATTTCTATATAAAAGCTTGCAAATTCACTTTGTCCCATCTCTAAGAGACAGCCTGAACCCTCACAGGGTATATATCTAGCTAATCTTCTTGTCAGCTTCTAAGCTGTAGACAAATGGGTTAGGGAAATAAAGATACTTGTTTTACCCTGTAATTAGTGGCATTTGTATCCCAGTCCAATATCTGGGAAATATCACTTCCCAGCCACTCTCTCTCTCTATAGTTTTATCCAAGCACTGAGTATTTTGTCCCACCTACTGTATATAAATGAAAGCAAGACTGAATAACATTTAGCATATTACTGCAAGTTCTTTCAGCACATAGTGTAGTAAAATTACTACCAAATTTGTTTTTAGAGTTAACAGAGAAGTAAAATTTACTACATTAAAAAAAGAGAAAGAAATAAAAATATCAACCCTCCAGGAGTTGCATTAAAAAAGAAACTGCTCGCACTAAACAATACTAATCTCCAGTTACTTAAATACTACGAGAGCACAGAAATCAGATGCATTGATAAAACAACAGCTTTAAATATCTCTGAATATGGCTATTATATCATGGCCCCTCTGGAAGTCAGACATTTCATGCAGATCTGTAAAAATGAATAGTATTCTAATTCTTTAAATGCCTTGTTTTCCTTCTGCTCTTTGGGGCTTTTTAGTAGTTTTAATGCACGGTGTCCCTTGCAATGCGGGGAGAGGGAATTACTTGGAGCAGGGCATTTTAAGGAGTTACTTCTCTCAATTTCCTGTGCACCCTTGTATGTTTGTATTCATATGTGCAGGAATTTATGTTCATCCATGAACATCCACAGACTACAGTTTGAGATCTGAGTTACAGAAAAAAATATGTATTTCCTTGGTTGGTTGGCTTTCACATAGGCAACATTGTTTTCATTCAACTTCCATATCTTTAGGTTAAGACATCTTAATCTGGTTAAGCTGGTTTTGGAGTGTGGATCTTAATTAAGAGCTTAATTTGTGGGAAAAAGAAAGTGTGCCTTAAATGCTCATTCTGTCCTAACAACCAGGAAACACACTGAGACAAGGAACTGGTCTCTAATATTTATTGCTAGTACTTAACAGGAATCCTAACAAACTGAAGAAGCGTGGGGAAAACCCAGACATATAACCCACAAGGGTTAAGGCGGTCCTGATCTGTGTCTCTTTGAATGGCTGAACAATTCATCAGTGCTACGCATGCGCTTGACAGTCTGGATGGGAGCCCCCTGCTCGCCATCCTTACTCATGACACATTCCTTATAGAAGGCTTGGATCTTTAGTGAAAATGCTCCAGTTAAGGGAGTCAGTATCTGCCATAGCACCTGGTGGTCAAAATAAGTGGCCAAAAGTGGCAATTCCCTCCACATATTAGTCCAGTTTGAATGGAAAGGCCCAAGTGAGTTTTCAGTCTGCAGAAGGTAATAGAAAGTATTTGCTGACTTTAGTAGAAGGAGCATACTTCATTTTTTATTGGGCAGTGTTCTCTAAATCCTGGTTAGCACTTGGTTTCAAATCTGTTCTATCATGCCAACAACATTGTTACAGAGAGTCATTTGTATTTTGCCTAAAAAATTTCAATAGATATTTTTGAGGAAAAATTGATAAAAAAGGAAGTGAATAGCTAGCCAAATGCTTCTAGCAGCTGGATGGTAAGCACTAATGACATTAATTAACTCATGTATGCATATTTGAAAATAGTCTTTCAAGGTTTGCCTGGGATCCACCCGACCCATATTGCAATATCTCCCCTTTCTCTATTTTCCTACATCTTTTTCAAGGCAACTGGCTGAATCCTTGCAGTAGACTTAACAGTTGTTACTTAGCAACAGCTCTGCATTTTTTTTTTCCTTTGAATTTTTCAGATAACCTAGAAGCAGCTAAAAAGTTCAGGAACAGCTGTAGTATGATTGTGAGAATCTTTCTTCTCCTTGCCCAGCTAGGGGGCAGCACCCAGCTGATCATGGTTGTTCTCAAAAAGTTAAGCATGGTTAAGCTTTTGATGGAAAACTGTGGAGAAAAGTATGGAAGAACATGGTTAGTTCAAGGACTCCATAAAGCTTTCCACCAACTGAGTGTGACTTACATTTAAATGAATAGCACCTGGAATTTATTTTAGGAGTATCTTGTTTTTATTTATTTTGGCACCTGTAGCTTGTTTAAACATATCTTCTAGCACTTATTAGAAATGTAGATTTGTTAATCACATGCCTAATTATAAGATAGATAGATAGATAGATAGATAGATAGATAGATAGATAGATAGATTTTAAAAAAGTCATAAATGTGAACTTTTCCATGGATAAGGATTATGGTGTGTGCTTTCAATGCTTGTCTGTTGCTGTAAGGTTTCCAATGGACTGAAGGAATGGAATTATGCTTTGTCTGCTCTCAAAGCTGTTAGCAAGGCTACATAAGTGTGGTTTATAGTCTTGTATGAATGCTGTGAACTTAAATCTTGTACCAAGAAATACTAGGATTTGTAGGCTAAAGTAAGAAGTAAATAATCATAATCCCAAAAGAAGACAACAGTAACCTATTTTTTTGCATTTTGCTGAAAAAACTTTATGGATACATTCATGAAATTCCCAGGACTCCAACTTTCCAGAAACTAGCCTTTCTAGAAATGTATGAAACCCCAGTGAGAAACTGTGCTTGTCTTATAGAAAATAGTGTAGTTTCTTATGAGTCCATCTTCACCCATCTTTCTTTGGGAGCAGAAAGAAGGCCCATCCATCCAGCTGTACAAAACATTTTTTTGTTATTGTAACTAGAGATGGAGAACTTGAAATATAGGATCAGAATTGAAATCTCGAGTAGCACAAATAAAGACAATTCCAAATTATCCTTGTTGAAATTGCTCCCTTTGAAATGACATAGGTTTATTCTAGTATGCTTCTGATGCGTTAAGGATTCTACGTTATTCTATATTTCTGAATTTTGTACTGAAATGCTATATTGTACTCATGGCATTTGTGACAACTCTCAATTATTGTCTACCATCTCTAAAGATCCAATCTGTGTTTGTGTGTTAATTTAAAAACTGCAAAAACTTTGAATTAACTGTATTCATCTATATTACTGCATGTACAGTATTTTATAGATAAGCCGTGTTTTTGCACACTGTTTATAAACCACATAAAATAAAATATTAAATTGGCTTTTGAGAGAGGCAGGGGCAGATATTATCAACACAATGCTGTAGGATGAAAATCAGGGTGAGCAACTTTCATGGCTGAAGGATTCTATTTCTATTTTGGCCACCACTTCTAATTTTGGCCACCAAAGGTGCACCAGAGTGGTGGTTATAGCTACCTCACCAGAAGAGGAGGCCTGGAAATGTTAGCTACTGCAAATATTATTATTATTATTATTATTATTATTATTATTATTATTATTATATATACACAACAATGTGAAATCACAACTGCCAGTTCTTTAGCTGCTGTTGGTCTTCATTCACATCGAGTTCTTTCCAAGAACCTAGGATGTCGTAACGTATCAGCGTAGTATATGTGTGGATCCAAGCAGTGTGGCCTTTTGTAATTGATGGATGGACATTTTGTCAATGTGCAGATTTTCTAAATGCCTTCCAAAGTTTTTTGATATGGGACCCGGTATGCCAATAAGTACTTATAATTACCTATTATTATTATTATTATTATTATTATTATTAAAAATAGGTATGTTAATTATACTGGAGGCATAGACCATAACTTTGAGATGAGGAAAGCAAAAAAATCAATCTGCCAGAACTTGGTAGCTTGTTACCAAATTTCAGTAGCACATTTTTAGGGTCTCTAGAGAAGAAAGAAAAGGGAAGGAGGTCCAATCTTGAGATTAGTGACATGAGGATTGCATCATCCACATACTTAAACTCTGAACTCATTTTAGTAATTATTCTAATTCAGAACAATTCTGTCTTATTTTTAGCCATCAGCTCTGAATAACAGAATAACGTAATATAAGTGGGGATTAATTGTGTAAGTTCTTTGGACTTAAACTATCCTGGAAGCAAATTATTGGATTTGGGGTGGGAATGAAGGAAACCAATTTTATTATGGATTGGGAAAACAACTAAGATCACCCTAATGATTAACCCATGGTTTATCAGGTGATCTGTGTGATGTCTTTTATTTACTGAAATGGTTTTAACTCTTTTATAAAGAACATATTTTGGTATTTATTTTATTTTATTTTATTTTTTTCTTTTTGGGCCACCTGTATATACTTCAGATATTTTCTTTCTTCTTTCATTCAGAGATGTCTGTGAACAATGTGAAGATTTATGTCTTCATTTAAATGGGGAGCAAGGATGATGATGATGATGATGATGATGATGATGATGATGATGATGATGTCACCATCACCTTAGGGCATTATGGGAAACCAAGCAAGGTCTTTTTATGTCCATTGCTTCTTGCTGATTCTCTCTTCTCATTATTAAATAGAGGGGCAGATTCACTAGCAGGATGCTCCAGAAAAAAAAAAAAAAATGTGGAAGATCCCTTTATGAAGCAATGAAATATTTATTTGTTTGACATTGTGAATATTATGGTGATACCAAAAATTACTTAAGATTAGGAATACAAGGAAGGGTATCATAATATACATTTGAACAAATAAACAAACAAACAACAGCAATGAAATTGAAAAGGAAAGCAGTTGACAAGAGCTATAGCTCCCAATGGATTCATTTTTACAAGGGACTTCTCTCATTTAGTACTGGAGTGTTCCAGCAAAGGAAAGTGCACACACACAAAGGCACACTTCAGTCACTGGGAGGTAATATGAGGCAGGCAATTAGAGGATTATTCACTACCTTTCTGCAATCTAACTTTATCAGAGTCATTCAGGGATCAGAACAATCCTGGACCAGTAATAGAAACAACTCTCAGTTTAATCCCCCCCTTGCAATCCAAGTTTTTCGGCTTTGGGTTGAATGGTTGTGTTTTTGGAAAAAGTCTGGTATTTGTTGCTGATCTTAGCAGTATATACCCAATACCAACAAAGCATAAGTGTAGTCAGCAGTAGCAGCTAGTCCCCTAGTGAAAGAGTTCTTTAAAATAACTTAGCACTGCTATAGAAAGATGGGTTGAGTATGTATATAACATGGTGTAAAGATTCTTTATACTCTCCATGGCTCCATCCATTATCGTTAAGAACTGCACCACTGGATTATTGCTTGAAATAGCAGGCCTACTGCCTACTGTTTCTCAAGCTTTGAAGAATAGAGAACAAACAAAGAGACAAGAAAAAATGCTGGATTTGTTCAGTTGGCACAAATACACACACACATTTTTCTGGCTTGCATGCTTTCTTATTTTATTTTGCACATAGAACTTCATCATTTCCCTCAGTAACAAACTGTCCGCATGAAAATCAAGTCACGCTTCCTTAGCTTACTCAGACTTCTTCTCTGGTCACTATTTTTTTTTTCCTTCAGAGTTTTGCAATGAAGTGAAAAACATTCTACAGGTAGTCCTCACTTAATCACCATTAAGCGATTAATGAAGAGTACTTATGCCTGGTCCTCAAAGTTATGGCCATTACTGTGCCCCCACAGTCAATGTGATCAAAATTTGGGCACTTGGCAGCCTGCCCACATTTATGACCACAGTGTATCCATCATTTCCCCCTACCTGCCTATCTCCCTCCCATCTCTGCCCTATTGGCTGCGCTGCACTCTGCTGCCCTATGTTCCACTGCCCCTGTTGCTCCCAGATGACCTTTGCCATCTTCTTCCTCCTGCTACTGTCAATGTGCATCCAGACTAGCTCTTCATGAGGCAGCTGCTGGCCATGCAAAGCCATGACTGGGGAAGTGGAGTGCAGGGTGGTGGGGGTGCAGAGAAGAGTGCAGGGCAGCCAGAAGGGCAGAGATGGGGGGAAAATAGGCAAGTGGGGGGAGATGAAGCAGCGGTGAGTGTGGTGGGGCAGGAGAAGCATGAGGTCTTGGCCTAATGCCCGCAACCAGGACTACCAAAACTGCTGTTGCTAAGTAGTACAGTCACATGATATTTTGCCTAATGACTGCATTGCTTAGTGATGGAAATTCCAGTCCCAATTAGGGTCAGCAAGCAAGCATTACCTGTAATGCTTTAGATGGACAACTGCTGTATTACCTTTAAAGGACCTCCCTGTATATGAAATAGGTGCCTTTTAGTTAAGTAGGTCCCACTCTTTTTGATTTTAAATTTTATTAAAGAGTATCTTAACAAGTTTCACAGAAGGAAATAGAAAAAAAAATGCAAATTAAAAAAAAACTGGAAGTAAATGTATGAAAAACTACAAAGACAAAACAAAAACAGTAAAAAAGGAAATGATGAAGATCGGAACAGTGTAAGCTATGGTATTTTTGGTGATGCTCTATGGAAGTGAAAGTTGAAGCTTTAAGAAGCCAGATAAGGAGTACTGACACTATTGAACTTGTGGGTTTGAGAAGACTTCTGAAAATATCATGAACAGCCAAGAAAACAAACAAATGGACCATCAAACAAATCAACCTAGTGTTCTCACCCATGGTGCAAATAACCAGGCTTATATTATCCTAGTCTGGACACATTGTGCCAAGACCTAACTCTCTGGAGAGGCTGTAATGATTGGAAAGGCAGAAGGAAGGAGAAGAGGATGACCAGTAGCAGGATGGGTGGACTCCTTCAGGTCTTCCAACAGTATACTCATTGTCACCAGTTATGGTGACAATGAGTATACTGTTGGAAGACCTGAAGGACCAGGTTAGGGACAGATCATCATGCAGAAAATCTATGCGGCTGCTAAGATTTGACTCCAACTTGATGTCAATTAATCAAACAATATATGTTATATATTAATCAAATGTCAAACAGATTTCTAAATCTACCGGAGTGGAAAATAATTTTAAAAATGATTCTCTAACAGTACAGAATATCATACAATACAATTTTGTGCAATACCTTTGGGTGCAATTTCTTTCCTTTTGCCACAACAATTATTGCAAGATATACTGTAGTTTGGGGGCCTCAAATAACTACTTCCTTACTGTCTTTATGTTCCACAGTGTAGTAAGGTCTTTGTGTATCTCTACTCACTGTCCTTATAACAATCCTCCCAGAGCTAGTGCCTTCCATTGGTGTTAGAGGACAGCTCCAGCATTTTCCCACCATTGTCAGTGCTGGCTATGAATAATGCGAGCAAAAGCAATGCAATAGTGAGGAGTGGGTCTGTAGGCGCCACCATTTCAAGTTGCCTCAGGATGTTACCCCAAATTTCTGTGCTACTTTTTTCATTTTAAATCTGCCCTGTGTTTGTATGAGTTTCATACACATAACCAGACCTTGAAATGCTATTTTGTACTTGAATTATTGCTTCACCTCCAAACAGTGGAGACCATGGGGCAAACACACACACACACACTCACTCACAAAACCACAATAAAAAAGCAGTAGAATCTGTGGGCCATTTAGCCAGTCTAATCCCACCAACAATAAATAAATGAAATCTATTGTAAGCTCAGACTGCCTGAAAGACTATAATTCTGCATATACTCATTTTTCATACTTAATGATATATTCATGCTAGAAAAGTATATGTTCATGGTATTAAGGTGTGATATGCACTGTCAGAAGCCAGAAGTCTTGACTGAAAGAACTATAGACCTCAAGATTATTAAAATAAAAACATAGCAAAAGTTACAGATCTGAATATAGTTAACTACAGAAGTGGAATTAGGATACTCATAGGTAGCATTTGTAAGGGGCCAACAATTCTTAAGTTAACTTTCTGTAAAAGTCTGAGAGTAGAGTGAAATCAATGACTGATGGAATAGGGCACAAGAAGTTTAGGAGAGATTATTGATTATGTGCCAACAAATCAGTATCAACTCTTAGTGCCCACACAGATAGGCTTTCTACAGGATGATCTGGCCCATCAGGTCTTCCACAGGTGCATCCATTGCTGCTGTAATCAAGCCCATCCACCTTGCTACTGGTCAACCTCTTCTTCTGTTTTCTTCTACCTTTCCCAGCATTATAGACTAAGATGGAAGAAGAGGGGATATATGAGGACTCAGGGGCACAAGGAGTCACTTACTCTCTGATTACACTGGGGAAAATGGCTAAGTCTCATCAGTGAAACTGGGAGGAAGAAAACATTTTTAGAAGTTAAGAGCTGAGATGCAAAAGGATTTCTTCTTACCTAATCTCATTGTTTCATATATATATATATATATATATATATATATATATATATATAAAATCTTTGGACTATCTGACATTTACTGGGTCAAATACATTTCATGCATGCGAATGAATTTACTCAAGTCTTTTTGGTGTGCTGTGAAAAAAAAAAAAGCTATCAGAGTTCAGATGGATTCCCTTGAGGGCATTACTAATCTGAGGTTCTGCATTAATTCCCTTATTAGTTTCCTCTCATATTCACCTCTCCAGCCATTCTTGGTTTCCAATTCTCAAATCCCTCCCTTACAGTTTCATTAAGTAAAATTTGCTTCAAACAGTCTACATCTATACATCTACATCTCCAGTGTTCTGTTTGTCTATATTTTGGATAGCGTAATTTATCAGTTTATATTCCTTTTTACACAACTTCTCTAAATCACTAGAAGCATAATCATCTCAGAGGAAAACAAAGGACCATTAAAAATGAAACCATTCATGCAAATTACATAAAAATTGCATTTATATCTTGCCATTTCAACACTCTTGTGAGGTAGATTACTCTGAGAGGTATTGACCTTAAGTCACCCAGTGATCTTTAGAGTGAAGCAGCGATATCCATAGAAATGTCTGTGCTCTACCATGCTGCCTTTTATGTGTGGAATAGAATGTATTTTCCAAAAAAAAATATGATGATTTTAACTAACAGGAGTTTGATTTGCAAGCCACACTTAAAAAAAATAAATAAAAAGTTTGGGCCTCCAAACAGCATAAGGGGCGTCTCTAGTAGAAAACTGATGTCAGCATAAGGGGCATCACTAGAGGCAAAAATTAACATGTTTGTTTGTTTTTTGGGTGGCTGGAGGTGTGTGTGTCTGTGTCTCTGTGTGTGCATGTGTACATGTCTTGAAGCCCATCACTATTGTCCACCATTGTTTTAATTGCTTCAGAAAGTTCCATGCTTTTATCCAGTAGAAAAAGGCCTGGCTGGACATGGATGTTTCAATTATTTGAATCAACAGTTAGATTTGATTTATCAAATGGATCTAACATTTCAATTTTTGAAGTGAATCAACCTGATTCATCCATTTAAATTTGAATTAATGATTCATTTAATATTAGTTTAATTTGAATTAACAATTTAAATAAAACTGCTTCTGAAGTTTGAATAATTTAATAATGTGGATCTGATTTTTCAGACTGAATCAGCTCCATGAACCAGAGTAAACCTGATTTGCACTGGGTTAATTGGAAAACATCTGCTTAGCTTGAAAATTTTCCAGTGTTCTCATCATTCACAACATCTTTGTGATCATTCATAAAATCTTTTAGAATTTTTTAGGTACCTGGAAAAAAAAACAAAAAACCTCCTAGTTACAATAAGGGGAATCGAAGATAAATTCTTGTAACACTTTGATCTCTACATTATTTTACATGATTCAAACCTCCATGTTGCTTGTTTGTATTCCAAAGCAGGAATTCGTCACAGCGTTGTCAAACACATAATTTCTTTAAAGGATAATGAATACTATTACATTCTCCATTTCCTTGTAGATACCTCTGCAATCAAACAGAGTTTTTGTTCAGATCAAGGGACAGTACGGTGCCTGTGCCATTTGTAGGAATTTCAGAGAAAATTGCAGGAGTTTTGACAAAATGAGTTAGTATAAGATTAGAGGAAATGTTTAGATTTGTCTGTTAGTGAGTGCATGTACTATTCATGCATGTCTAGCTAGGAACAACAGCATCACTTTTCCAATATTCCACACATTTCTCAGAAATTTTACAAATGTTCTCACAGACAATTCACAATTTTAACAATCCAGAAGGAAGTTTAACATTTGTGGGACCACCAGATAGCCTGAATTCAGGAAGTTGTAGTTCCAGCAATTCTAGATGACAGCGGAGTGGTGAAGTCTGCACTTTAGGATCTAAACAGCTCCTATACTGCAAACAACTTATTCCAGTGCAGTGTACTTTTCTTTGCAACCTCCTCCTCCTCCTCCTCCTCCTCCTCCTCCATGTGTCCAGAGGCCTGGGAATTCCTGATGGTCTTCTATCTGATTGCTAATCATGCCCAAACCTGCTTAGTTGGTTAGCCACAATAATCTCCTATGCCTTCAGATTTCCCAGACTGAAATTTTGCCTGGAAGTATATAATGTCTTGTTTAATAACGTAGTTCTAAACTATTATCTGTACAACAGTAACTGTAATTACTGATAGTAATCTAAAGTCTGATAGTATTGTGGTACTCTGTGATCATGTACATACTCCCAGTTGGAATTTACACAGCCAGCTCTTAGAGCATTGAAGTTAGAAAATTGCTGAGAAGCATTTTCATGAGGGAGCCATCTGGATTCCTCATAACCATCATTTAACAATTATGTATTTTCATACCAAAACATCCCAACAGATACATTCTTTTTTTCCCCCCCACTCTTATTTGGGACTAAGTCCCCAGTGAATTCAACAGGATTTATTAGAGGCATTCAAATGAGAGGAGATTGTTCTTTGATCAGACTTCTGATGATAATCAAATTAATCAAAATATGCCTACCACCTTAAATCACTTGAGATTTTACTCTTACAATCATTCTTCCTGCTTTTCTGCTGACTGAGAGCATACAGGCATAAAAAGAATACTGATGGGAATATTCTTGGAAACAGGGGTTTTCAATAGGAGAAAATGAATGTCAAACTCCAGTAGTAGTTTGACCTTTCAGTGGAGAGTACCTTCACCTCTTGTACATAAACTTAGAAACAAAAGATTATAGTGATAGCATATGTGTAATTGCAAGCAGGGCCGCAACTAGGGTCTGTGTCACCTGGGGCAAACATGGATTCCGCACCCATTTTGGCACCCCCAGTGCTCATTTTGGCACCCCACCAGCGTGGCGCCTGGGCACATGCCCCAGTTCCCCCCCCCCCCAGTTGCGGCCCTGATTGCAGTCTATATTGATGTTTTCCAGGACTGGGTGCTGGCAGAGGCAGATACCACCCCATTGAAAAAATTGGGTTAATTTTAATTACATCTTTCTTGCTTCTATGAATCATTTTCACAAAAGCTGTCAGTATTGAAATTTTCCTCAGAGTCTCACACTAGTGAATTCTGATGGCAATTCTCATTAAAATATGTACTGATCTCTAGATTTCTAAGTATTGAGGAGAGAAACAATATGGGTTACAAATAAATGATAATTACTAACCTTTATTTTGATATGATTTTATAAAATCCAGCTGAGATCCAAAAGATGAAAATGAAATGTGCTCTCTGGACACAGTCTGTTTCCTGATATATATTTTGCAAGATCACTGTAATTTAAATAATCCTTTAAACCTTTGTATCTAAATCTAAAAAATCTAAATAATCTAAATCTAAATCTCTGTGTATTAAAATTAACCAGACCCCAATCCCCCTTTTGAAGGTTGGGGGGCAAAGCAGGCAGTTGCCTCAGACCTCACACATAGAGGAGAAATCTATCCAAACTATGATTCAGCATTTGAAATGATTGGCTAAATCAACAGTTTACATAAAGACAATACAACAAATCAGTTAAAGTGTGATTTTAAGAATTATTGCAGTGCTCTGGATTGCCCTACACACTGACTTCACTTTAAATAAAAACATTGGAGAAAAAATATTGACATAGGATGTGATGAAAAGAAAATCAGGGTATGTCTCAAATGTATATTCTACCCTCAGGTCTCAATTAAAAGGGCCTGTTTTAGATATATATATTTAACTTAAAAATTTATTTTGCTTTGTGCACACCTTGAAATAGAGCCCTATTCTGTTCATATCTACCCTGTGCCTCCTATATGGATTTAATTATGGCAGATTTGAGTGACATTAACAAATCTGTCTTTTAGACAGCTTTGGAAACAAATTAGCAGAGTGAATATTTTAGTCACCCTAGCCAAGCGTCAACCCTCTGATAAACTATAAATTATTAATTTATGTGGAAAAAGATGGTCACAGGAATGAGAGAGAGAGGAAAAATTACTCTGGTTTCTGTTCAGTGAAAGTGTGTTGAATTTGTGGCAGAACAAAACGGGATTGATTTTTCTAATTCATGTTTTACACACAGGATTTATAAACTATGAGACAATTTACAATAATGTGATAAAATAGAATTAGAAGATTATATTTATTTATTTATTTTTATAAGAATTTTACTAAGTATTAAGCAAAGATAAAAACTACAGTAAAACAAAAAAAAAACTACAAAGAACAAAAATCAAAAAGTGTAGAAACACAAGAGAAAAATTTCAAAAATACAAAAAAAGCTGACTTCTGACTTTTAACAGCAAGGATATACAGCAATATTCCATAATCAATCCCTTACTCTATATTAGACCAAAATCACATTATTTCTATAAATCATTCCATTGGCACATTATAAAAATCATTAAATACAGTTGCTCCCTCCCCTTATATTAAAAGATATATATACCTCCTAATCAACTTCCCCCCAAAGATAACATTTATTTAATTATTTCCTTCCTACTACTATTCTATATATTCCTGTCTACTATAATAAAGATCAAACTAAAAAACATATAAATTGTCTGCCATTGTACTTGATGATACAACAATTTAATAATCTTAATCGTATTAAACCCAAACCCAAGCATTTTTTTAATTATACCTTAATAATTTTAGTCCAAATTGTTAAAGATAAATGAAATTAGCCAAACCCTAAAAGCAATCCATAAGTACTCTTAAACCCTTACCCCACTTCAAAATAAACCAGAGCATTTACATTTCCCCACAATGCACACAGAGCTTTTTGCTTAAAAAAATTGAACAGCCCAACTGCCCCCCTCAAAAACTTCAACTTCTCTTCAGGAGACCTCCCATACATAATAACCCCTTCTTTTCCATGGTGTTCCATCAGAAGATCAATTTCACTTGTGGCTTGCAACTCGATCTCTCCCTTTAATTTCTTCAACTCGTCTATCTGATCTTCATCCAGCATTTCAACAGAAGTCCCAATCTCACTGTTAGAAGAAAAGTTTTTGTTGCTGTTAAATTCCTCAGTTTCCTCCACAACATCCCCAACCAGATGACACATTTTAGACCTCATATTTTCCACAATGTCCTGAATGACTTGCATAAAAAATTGACAGGAATCAGAAATAATCTGTTTAAAATCTTGGTGAAAGTCAGTGAAAGTCTGCTTACACTCCTCCATGTCTCAAGCAGTAGAGTATGGTGCCCCTTAAGAACTTAACCAGTGAAAGTCAAAGATACAAAATAATTCTGGAATGTGTTTACACAAGTGAAAGTGAATGAATGAATGAATGAAATAATGTGAATGAAAAATGTATGAATGAATAACTATTGATTAGTCAATTGACCATATCAAAAAGTTGGGCATCAGCCACTATAAGATATAAAATGTAAAATATAATACCATAAAACAGATAAAATACAGTAAGACAAGATAAAGTATACTATGGTAAGACAAAATATGATAAAATGCAGTAGGGTAAAATAGAGATTAAAATGTAAGATAAAAATGCAGGATATAATAAAATGAATTCATTCATTCATACACAAGTGAAAGAGAGAGAACAGACAGTTCCCCAGGGAAAGTAGAAGCAGAAAACTGGAAGTTCAAACAGTCAATTCAACATGTAGGAAAATGCTAATACAAATTTAGTACAAAAATAATAACAAGGAAACAAGTATTTACTCTTAATCCTTAATATTTGGATGGAAAACAAAGTCCAAAACTTAAAAAGCATTATTTTAAAAATTGATCCCCAAAATAACGATAAGCATCAAAAGAACCCACTTTTCCTTGCTGTATAAAGCCTCTCTTGGGGTATGAGTATAATGCAAAATATAAATTGGGTGATTTAGAAATGGGGTGGCCAGTCTTAGTGTCCCTTTAAGGCTACAGCACGGCTTGGAAATGGTGATGTCCTAGCCTCTTGGCTGCTCTTACCAGTTGAACGCAAATGCTGTTTGCAATATTCTGGCTGCAAGCAGTTGTTCAGAGGACAGCTAGAGTGATTCCACGTGTTTTCCTTATCTGGAAAAGCACTCCTTGGATTCAGGAAAAACTTACCTGAGCCCAAAAAAACTGTTGCATTGTCAGTACTGCCCGCTGAGCCCACGGGCACAGCTGTTCAGTCTGCCATGTCCCCACCAGAAGTGAATTGGAAGATTTTATAACAGGATTATAATTCGTAATTGCAACGGGTTGCTCATTGAAATGTGCAAAATATGTTTCTGCCTAAAAGGTACCCAAGATGTAGTACAAATCAAACAAAATCATAGGATAGAGAACAGGATCCTATAGAACAAAAAGGAACACCCCAAAAACTATTAAAAATTGTATATGCTACTGAAACATCAAGTGTAAATTGAAGGAGAGTTTATTCTGTCCACTAGAAAGTGACTTGCACAGCCTGCCTTTGGTCATTGACTCCAAAGTTCTGATGTCACCACTGAGAATGACTTCGCCTAACCCCACATTTTCAACCTTCACAAAAGGAAAAACTGGGAAAATAGAGCCTCTGCAGATGATTGCACAGAGTGGGAGTAAGGATACAAATATGCTTGAATAATATGCACTACAGATGGTTGGGTGGGTGGAGATAAAGATGAAAGCCATGGGTTAGGAGGGCCTGTATTGCACAAAGAACACTTAAAGGCAAACCAAGGGCTACAAACAAGCTGTGTATCAGTAGGCTTCATTTATGCAATCAATGCCCACTCCTTGGAAACAGGGGAAAATGACTAAGTTCTGCTGGTTGCTAACACCACTTTATGTCCTGAGGTAAATTCATTATACCAGAAAGTTTTGCAATGCCACAAGAGAGCAGAGATGGGAAAATAAACTTACCTTTGTAAAAGAAAGTTCTTCTTCTTTCAACCATGCAGGAAGCTTTGCCACCACATAATCTGACAACTGAACTCCAGCCAGAAGGCCACCAATGTTTCTCCTATACAAAAGCCAAATAAAAAGGACAGTGATATAACACCATGACAATGGCCATGCCATTGTTAAGTGGGATAGAATGGATGCTGTTACTGACTGGTGGAAGAATTCTCCTTGGGTCGTTATACATACAAATTTCCATTTCCTTCTCTGTGAAGTTTGGAAGAAGCTGAAGTTGGAATCAATCATTTTAGGATTCATCCTGTAGGCTGATATAACTTGGCTACATTGAATAACAAGTCATGTAAGGTCAATAGGTATCCCTAGATCAAAACAATTGTCTTTGCATTGTTGATATTGATAATGCTGTTGACAAGTGTGATTTAACATTTACAAAACACTTGCAAGCTCTTAAGTATTTGCAAACGTTTTAAAAATAAGATGCATTTTGTCTGCAGTCTCACAGTATAATAGAAATGATACTAAAGAAAAGAAATGAGTAAGCAAGCATTGAAATAGCAACCTCTTCTTTGGCCAATAGCTGGGGTCAAGCTGATCTTCTTTATCATGAAGTTCTTCCTGAAAATCATGGGCTGTAGCTTCCCATTGTCCTGTGATCTTCTGGCCTTTGGCAGAAAGCAAAATGGGCTTTTCATCTTCTCTGCACTTCTGTGGTCCACAGAGCCCTGGAGAGGAAGCATCTCACCCAACCCACCATACAAAGTTGTGGATAAAAAAAAATAGAGGAGGGACCACTATATATGTCACCTGGAGGGAAAAAGAAAAGGATATAACTTTAATAAAGACATGTATAAAATTAGTTTGTAACATGTGATCAACAGTTCTTTAACTCAGTAGTTCTCAAGCTGTGTGTTCGGCTTTCCTGTTCTTTACTTACATTTCTCTTTTTTCTTTCTTTCTCGGGCTGCATTCACACATAGTTTGCACATAATGCTAACTCAGAATGATTGAATTCATACAGTGCACTAAGCCATCATCAAACAAAGTGACCTCATGGTTTAAGATGGAGTGTGACTCAAGCCTTTGTATGTATTAGATATCTGGGTGGAATGGGGGAACAGCATGTGGAAAATATTTTCTTCCTAGTAGCAGAAAACATGTTTCTTTCTAGCAACAGCTTCTATAGTAAACACAGATTGTTGGGTGGCAGAAAACATAGTGAATATGTTGCAACTTCAGGCACAGAATCCAGATGCATCTCTTGTTCTCCTGTGTGGCTTTCATGTTTTAAGAGGTTTAAACAAAAGATCTTAGATATTCTGCTCTGTGGAATAGGAGAAGATTCTGATACTTCCTTGAAAATGAGATGGTTGCTAGAGTGGGAGTCAAAAGGCAGAGACAGCTCAGTGATAACCCAAGATTAAAAAAAAAAAAAAAAGAGACATGATTCCTTAGACTCACATCGTGGGCACATAAAATGCCCATATGCCAGGGAAATTAGTCAACTGAAATCAAAATACACAAGACAATCCTGCTAGAAGAAACCAAAATAACCATAGGATCTTGGGTCATATTTTTGACAACAGAATGTCAATTATGTTCTGGAAACCCAGAAACAGGGCCCTGAAGGTAGTGCCCTTCCCACCTGTGCATTATGAAGAGTACTGCCTCTAAGAATACTATGACAGCTGCCTTGTTCAGCTGTCACAGATAACAGTTCTTATATTTTTGTCTATGGGATGCTGATTATTATTGCTATTATTTTGGAAAGTTTATCACAGTGTGTTGGAAATAAGTACTGAGGCAGCAAGGCAGTGTGTTGTTTAAAAGCAAGTACAGCAGGTTGCTTGGCAACCAGTAAATAGCTTGATTCAGTGTGGAAAGGGGTCTGGAGAAATGAAGTAGAGAGGTTGATGTACTTTCAAATGGGCAAATGAGGATGTGGTTCTTGACAGTTTTAACTATAAGAAGGCAAGAAAAACACAGTAAAGTGCTACAACCATAACACTTGTCCTTATTATAGCATATTCGGATTGTCGTTCCCTGTCAGTGGATGGACAAAGGCCAATTGTCCATTGACCTCTGTGCACACAAGGATGTGAGGGAGAATTTCTGTTTGAAACAGAACTTTAATCTGCTTTATGTGATTCCCAGCACTTATGAACACAATCACATAGATAGCTTTGCAGACAAAAGCCTCTTTCTTCACGTTGTTCCACATGGCAAAGAAGAAAAATGACATACTTAAGCTGTGATGGCTAGCTGAGAAGTATAGAATATACTTGCTTGCCAATATCTATGTTGTATTCCCCCAGGTTACATTCTAATGAGATTTAAAAAGGGAGGCAACTTAGAAAACCATTCTGGAGCTAAGAGGGTTTTTGACTAATGTGTTACAATGGACATGTCTAGGAGATGGAAGATGAGTGTGCCAGCAAGTAGCTAACTTTGGCAGAATTAAACTCAGAAAGGCCAAGCACAAATGGAATTTAGTGTGACAAGGGAAATTAACAGCAACAGGGTTAACTTTTAGGCTGTCCAATTAGAAACATTCCAGCACACAAAACATTCCTTTCAGTTTTGATGTTACAAAATAGAGAGCATTGGTTTCTCCTTTAGACACCTAAGGCTAATCATTTAAGCAGCATTTTAGCTCAAGCAAATGATGATGATGATGATGATGATGATGATGATGATGATGATGATGATGATGATGATGATAAAAAAACAGATCTCCCTTCCAAACCCTTCTTACAACTTTGGCTGCAAAAGAGCTTGGTATGCTGTATAAAAGGAATAAGTAACTTTATAGTTCTAATTGTTTTGCCTTCAGCAATTAACTATTTCCTTGTCAGCAGGGTAATGCTTCTAAAGTCATTGTATTTGTGTTTAAATGCTCATCTTTGTTTAATTCCTCCCTTAGAGTTAATCAAAAGCATTAATTACACATACCTGACAATCTCCCATGGCTAGCAACACATTGACCTTCTTCTTGGGTTATAGTCTTCAGATCTCCCTCTTCTTCTCTGATTAAGTAGGCATCATCCCTTGAAGTCCATCCCTTTTTCCATTGTTAGTGATTTTTCATTGCCATCAAATTATTCGGTAGTTTTTGGCCCATCCTGGAACCTGCAGATTTTCACCAGTCAAAGCTGACTAAATCCATTTTGATTTGCTAGTCATCTTATTTTCTTCTCTAAAACTCAAATTCTAACTCTCACTTCCTACTAGCC
Source organism: Candoia aspera (assembly GCF_035149785.1). Taxonomy (NCBI): domain Eukaryota; kingdom Metazoa; phylum Chordata; class Lepidosauria; order Squamata; family Candoiidae; genus Candoia; species Candoia aspera. The sequence continues at coordinate 98,876,629 of NC_086155.1, forward strand.
CATCTGCCCCTTTTCACATCACTTATTGTCTCTCATTTTGAGAAACTGTCTGTGCATGAACATTGTATCTATTTCACTCCCAGTTATTTTTCAGGCCTCAGTTTATCATGTGATAGAACAGCAGACAGTACAGCAGACTGTCAGAGAGAAGAAAGGATTGTGAAGGGTTACATATTTTAAAATGGGATTTTCTCCCTTGAAATTAGTTTCATTTAAAAGAACTGGATCCACATGCCTCTCCAGTATAAAATAAATTTATCTACCAGTGGTGGAAAGTGTAGTTCTGTCTGTGTGTTTTTCCTGCCTGTTTTTATTTAATTTAATGAAAATGCTTTCAAAGAGGAAAAGTATTTTAGAAAAAATTCTCATGGATGGAGTCCGCTGCTATTGCTGTTACAACAAGGCCAATGGATGCACACAATGCTGTTTTTTCCAATGTTTTGCATCCTTTTTAGTTTTTGTTATTTCAATTAAAGGCAGATTTTGACTGAATGTTAAAAAAAAAAAAAAAAAACCTCACAATAACAGTAGTTCAACAGTGGAATCAGCTATGCTGAGAAGTAATGGCCTCTTCTTCAATGGGTATGTTCAAGCTAAACAGAGACTTCCATGTGCCTGGGATGGTTTCATTTGGTTCCCCTGAGCAGTGAGATGGACTCTGCATGAATGGTCCCTTCTACTTCTGTAATTCTATATCCAGCTGGAACACAAAGGGGCTTTTCCCATTGGGCTTTTTCATTAGTGATGCTACCGTTATCATTTTTTTTTGTAAAATTGTTGGAGAATTTCTCCCTTGCCTAGAGTAATTGCTAGTAATTATCCATCCAATTCCATAAAGCTGGTGGAAAAGTTCAAAATACAGTTTGTACATACATTTCTGCCTGAGGGACTGCCTTTTTCCCATTGTTTCTGCCCTCCTGGTACATTTGGGCAGAGTGGGTACACTCCAGGTCTCTTCTATTAAAAGTTGTCATCTTGCAGGACTGAGGAACTGTACCTTCTCTGTTGCATCCCCTACCCTCTGGAACAGTATTCCCCCAGGGATACGGATGGCACCCTCTCTCCTGCAGTTCGGAAGAAGCTGTTAAAACCTGGCTTTGATCCCAGGCCTGTGGATGATTTGGGGGGGGGGATTTGCACCGTGTTTTAATGGCCATTTTTAGTCCAGGCTGCTTTGTTTTTGTCTATGTTTTAAATTGTTTTAATTTAGTATATTTTGTAAGCCTCCCAGAGTCCACTGGAGTGAACAGCTAGGCAGAGTACAGAAAAGGAGTAAGGAATAATACCCTGAATAAATTAATAGCATGAGGTGAGAAAAAGAAGCATAGCTAAATGTTTGCAAAAAACCAATAACTGTAGATCTCCATGTATGTATGTATGTATGTATGTATGTATTTATTTGTCCAATTTGTCCCTGCCCATCTCCTCCCATCGGGTGGAAACTTTATACACTTGTAAACCATCCTTGCTTCCATCATGCCTGCACACTGCTTCATAAATTGCCTTTTCTTGTTTAAATTTCTTACTTCTGTCTTTCTGAATATCCACAACTCCATCCAAGCACAACTTTCTCTGTCTGCCCCTTCTTTTTTGAGACTTCCCATATTTAAAGCTATATAGATCCTCCCCCAAATCGTGTAAAATAGCCTATTTTAGCTACCTGCAATTTAAATAAAAAACATTCTAATATTCTAAATAATAATATTCTCCCACAAAAACAAAACAAAAATCTTTCACCACTTTCACGCACATACCAATCTATTTTCATACATATGTCTCACCATATCAAGGCCAACATCTTCTGCTTTCACTGTCACTAGCAACAAAAATTGAACTATTTTGAGCAGTTTTGTTGAAAGGAATGAAGAGCCATGAAGCCTGTCATTTCTGTCCTTACTGGCCAGGGGTTAAAATGGCTTCATTTCTTCTACAAAGTACTTTGAGGAGGGACACTGTTATCTGCCCTCTTGCTCTTTCTTTCCTCCTCCTTTTCTTCCTCCTCCTTTTTGCTGTCTCCTGATGACATGTCAGCCAATAGAGAGAGCATTCTGGTAGTACTTCAATCATTCTCAGTTGCAAGCTGCTCACAGAAATAAACTATGATGCCTCATCAGGCTTCTAAGACAGCCTATTAAACTTAGTGCCAGCTATCTATTTTATGTGGCAGCCACCCACTCTCTGTTTATACTTAACTTCAACTTCCTAGCCAACCAAAATTTTGAACCAATTAGCTACTGATCTGGGTCCACACAACCAGTGAGGCTACCCAATTAGAAGCTTGTCTCTTGCCACTCAGTGCCCTCACTGGTTGTACATGGTATGTGATTGGTTCAGCTCATTGTGATGCATGTGAAAGAAAGGAAGGGCTTTAATCACATAGTTGTGGCTGTCACCTTTTTTTTTTTTTTTTTTTAACTTCATGTGGGCGCTCCTGAAAGGGGAGAATGTCCAAGAAGTTCTAGAGACAGTCTTTCATCTGGGTCTACTCAGACTTCAGAATGTGGTGGGAATAAGATAATAGGATACTGGATAGTAGAAGGGAATATATGGACAAATACCCTCAAAACATAAATCTAGAAGCTGGGAACTCTCTTGACACTCTTTTAGCTTTTGATTGGGGGAGTTGCTACCACACCAGAATTCCCACATAGAGTAAAAAGGTGTCTTGGCACCTTTAGGACACCAAACTTAGGGTGACAACTTTATGTTAACAGAAAAAGAAAAACACAGTCCTGGCTGATTTTGTCCTTTAATGTTATATTGTTAACAAGTTATTTAGACAAAACAAAATCCCTAGTGAGGATTTTCTTTCTTCCTTTAGTTCTATTTCATTCTGATTTTGGATACACATCTACTATTTCTATTGCTGTTTTCTGCACCTTCCTGCAGTTCCCACTGAAAACCCTTGATTTTTTTTTAATTATTATTATTCTGACATCTTAAGCCTCATCCCTGACTGTTAAGAGCTTTAAGAAAAGAAACACTCAGAAAGTCCAAGAGCACAAGACTTCTGACCTGTCTCCATTTTAAAACATTTTCAAAGTACAAGGCAAAGAAAAAAATGAATATTGTGTGTGTTGTTACATGGCAACTGATGCTCAGATTTGTTAGGGCCTCAGGTATTTTGGACACATAATATAAATGCAAAAGTTACTGGAGAAGACCCTGATGCCACAAAGGGCAATTAAAAGAGGACAAGAGAAGACAAGGCTTTGGGTCTCCCCACCTTATATAATGGGCAAAGTTTCCTTTTTCCAATGTTGTGCCAATTTTCTCTCTGTAGCTCTCAATCCGTATCTTAGTAAACTGTGATCCTTTCATTTATCTTTTCTGGAATTATTCCTAATTAAAATATTTGTGGTTTCAGTTCAAATTTCCTGCTTAACTTTTTCTGAGTATTTTGCTGTATTTCCTTCCAATACTTTTGAGGGTTTTTTTTTTTTTTTTGGTATGACCAGTGAACGTGGTTAAATGTTCTTTATTTGTCATAGCATTTCCAGTATTTGTTGTTATTTGGTTTGTCTATCTTGGTAATCACTGATGGAGTTATATACATCTGTAAAATATTTTGTACTAATTTCCCCTCAAATTATAGCTTGGAGTAAATTTTACTGATTTCTTTTCCATAGCTTTTCCCATTGTTTTACTGCAAGTACTTCTTTGCATGGACTTTCCTATATAATTTTTTATATATATAAAATATAAATCCTAATAGATGATCTTAGCTTTGTGTGTTTCAAATTGTGTTAGCTTTCTCAAGGTCACTCCTTCTTTCTTGAGATTACTTTTTATTCTTCCAGAAATGTGTAAATACATCAAGTATGGTAATTCTTACCCTTATTATGCAGTTCTTACTTTGTCTTTAGTTCATTTTCTGAGTCTGGATTACCATATTGGTATATGTAATTAAATCTTTCTTTCTGTAGTTGTCATTGAAGTAAAAGGCATTTGAAGGTGATACTAATTGTGAGATAGCCAGATTTCTCTTTGTTTTTGGAAGATTCCATATTTTTAATAAGCTTTGTTTTACAATTTGTCCCTTCAAATTCTTTTATTTTGTTTGTTTCTTTATATGATAAATACCTACAAAGTCCATTGGTTAAGCTAGCTCCCTTTGTAATTGAAATGCTGGCTAAGCCAGCTCCTTCTGTAACTGATATTCTGTAATTGATCTGGGGATTTTATCCATTCTGTTATCCATAATAGACAGCTTAGAATACACTATTACTACTCTGCTTGCTCAATAATATAAAGTTAGGAATCATAAGTTCACTTCTTTCTTTGGAGTCTTGCAAAAATTTGAATCTTACTGTTTTTCCCCCCCACTCCATTTAAATCTATTGATTGTTCTTTGCCAATATTCCAAGTTTTAGTCGGAGACTGGAATTGGTACCATAGGAATAAGTTTATCTTGGGTAATATATTCATTAATTTTGTACTGCTTATAACTTTATGAGAAAGGTTTACAGATCAGAAGTAGAACATATTTTTGTGCCTACAAATAATGGAATATTGCATAAAACAGATTCCAAAATATATTTGCAGATCCTCCTCAAATGAAGCATTGAGAATAGGATTATAATATTGGGGACATATTGTGCTAAGACATAGTTTAGTATGTTTATGAATTACATTAGATTTATATCCCACCTTTCCTCCAGAAGCTCAGGTATGTAGAACTCTCTAATATTCCCCCAAAAGTCCTATGATGTAGAGTGGTCTGATGAGAGCTAGTCTGGTGTAGTGGTCAAGGTACCAGCACTAGAAACCAGGAGACTGTGAGTTCTAGTCCTGCCCTAGGCACAAAGCCAGCTGCATAACACCTTGGGCCAGTCACTCTCTCTCAGCCCTAAAAAGAAGGCAATGGCAAACCATTTCTGAAATCTTGCCAAGAAAACTGTAGGGACTTATCTAAGCAGTTGTGAGTAGTCAGTACTGACTTGAAGGGACAAAAAAAGAGAGAAGAAGAGGTGTGGTCTGAGGGAGAGTGACTGGTCTAAGCCATTGAGTTTCTCTGGCCAAGGGTAGAGTTGGACCTGGCTCTCTCACACTCCTCCTAATCCATCTTAACCACTACAACACACTGACTATAATGTAAGAGTTTGGGGAGGAGGTTTAACATTGATGTTTGATCCTAGCCACAATGATTGCATGTCTTAGCATTATGTGTGAACCAGACTGTTGTTCAGACCATGGTTAAAATAAATCAATGGTTTGACATATTATAGGAACTCTTGACCCCTCCATTGTGGGGTGCCTCAGGGTTCGGTTCTCTCTCCTCTCTTGTTTAACATCTACATGAAACCACAGGGTGAGATCATCCGTCACCACGGGTTGAGGTAACATCAGTATGCTGATGATACCCAATTATACATCTCTATCCCGGGTGAGGTAAGTGATGCAGTGATTGCCCTTTCTCAGTGCCTGGGGGCTGTGGGGGTCTGGATGGGGAACAACAGGCTTCAACTGAACCCTGGTAAGATGGAGTGGCTGTGGATTGATGGTGCTTCATCTTCCAGGAAACTGTCATCTTTAGTTCTGGATGGGGTGGCACTGCCCCAGACAGACTCAGTGCGTAATCTGGGGGTTCTCCTGGACTCACGACTCCTGCTCGAAGAGCAGGTGGCAGTTGTGGCCAGGAGGGCCTTTGTACAATTTCGGGTTGTGCGCCAGTTACGCCCATTCCTGGATCGAGAAGCCCTCTGAACAGTCACTCACGCCCTTGTTATCTCCCATATAGACTACTGCAATGTGCTCTACATGGGGCTACCCTTGAAGAGTATCCGGAACTTCAGCTGGTCCAGAATGCAGCCGCGCAGGCTATTTTTGGTGCCCCTAGGTCGGCACATATAACACCGTTGCTGCGCAAGCTGCACTGGGTGCCAGTTTGCTTCCGGGTCCAGTTCAAGGTGTTGGTTATTACCTTTAAAGCCCACATGGCATGGGGCCAGGTTACCTGAGGGACCGTCTCATCCCCATTGCATCAACCCGCCCCACTCGATCATCCAGAGAGGGCATGTTGCGGACCCTGTCCCTAAGAGAATTTCATCTGGCGGGGTCCAGGAAATGGGCCTTCTCTGTAGTGGCCCCCACCCTCTGGAATATCTTGCCCCTGGAGGTGAGGCAGGCCCCCTCACTCCTGACCTTCTGGAAGGCCCTGAAGACCTGGTTCTGCCATTTTGCCTGGGGCAGGAAAGTAAATAACCATTCTTGGGGGTGTCTCGCACCCTGGAGTCCCTCCCACCAGCCTGGGTTTTATATCTTTGCTGGATTCTATTTATTTACTGTATTTTGAATAACTGTTTTTATGAGATTTTAATGTTTATATTTCATGCTTGATTTTATTGTAAACCGCCCAGAGTCCCTCTTTTGGGGGAGATGGGTGGTGGCTAAATTTGATCAATCAATCAATCAACCCAATCAATATTATGTTTGCATGCACCTCATGCAAAACAAACCTAAAAAACCCCTCCAAAAAATAAAACAAAAAACCTCAAATAATTTTGAAGACATTTTAAAAAGAAAAAATTCTGCCTGAGTTTCACACATCCCCATCTGAATTTTTTCCCCCCAGCATTTCTCTCCTACTGAAGAAGACTTTCTTTCCTTCAAGAGAGCTACTACCAATTGCAGAGACAATATTAGCCCAAGTGGATTACTGTTATGTTTCACAAATTGGCCTTTTGCCTTTATTGCATTTGCAATATCTCTACCTTATTTCTCCTGTTATAGATTGAAAATTATAATGAACACTTCATAACATACTTTTAGCATGAGCATTACATTGCACCTTATAGAATAATTTTATTTCACTGTCAATATTAACATTGATGTCCCTTGTCTCATTCTTTAAGGTAGGTGGATGGTAGACAGCTGATGAGACCAGTGGGAGGCACAGAAGGAGGCAATGCTGCTATCAACCCCCTATTCCTTGCCATTGCCTTGGAGTACTGCCCTGGAGTATCATCAGTTGTATCTTTGTGACACTTTTTCTACTCACTGATAGTTCCTGTGGAATGCTAGGCTATAAGTACCAATGGACTGATCTGGAAAAAGGACGCTACAGGGTTTCCATATATTACTGATCAAATTGAAGAAATAGAGAACTCACCACATTTTGTCAGCAAGAGCGAGCAAGCAGACTAACAAACTGCTTATAGTTTACCATAGCAACTATTACTAATAATATCTGTGTCTTAGATCTTTCCCCTCTGACTATGTACTTAAGAAAGTTTCAGAGCTTGATGTACTGATTTTTTGTTGACCTCACTTTGTGAACCTGATTGAGAGAGAATGTACATCTTATTATGGGACACATGAGAGAGAAGGAAACAATGAGGTGCAAATCACATATTTATCAAATACATTTTTATCATGAAATGTCAAAGGCATATTCTGCATAGGTGCATATCTTGCCAAATGCAAACTTTTTCTTGGAAAATGTGCAAATTGTTATCTAACCCTGAGTGATATAATTGTTTTTGCTATGGATGTGGAAGAATATGATTGATATTGCTTTAAGTTTAAGAATTCTTGCTTATTACAGGCCCATTGGTTTAATTGTAGGGAGGAAGACAAGAATGACATGTAGACTTTGTAGGTCTTGATCTACAATATAGACTTTGATCCTTTAAAAAAATATTTTCAAATAACTCATTGTTCTAAAATACTGTAGCATTACCATTGATAAAAAATAGCAAAAAGGGGCCTTAAGTTTGTCTTCCTGCTGTGATGCTGGGATATATCAGTTTGGATAAAAGTAGATTCATGGTTGATGCTGGAGTACTTCATCTTTCAAAAGTGTTCCATGTGTTGTTTGTGATTTAACAGCTGTTCTCTTCAATTTTCCCATAGGTGTGGAAACAGTACCATATTTCTATAAAGTCATCAATATCTGTCCTCTGGGTATCTCACTTTTGGGTAAGCTTTTCTAACACAGTCAGGATAATAGCTACTCCAGAGTGACTCCATTTATCATTCTACTTCTTGGTCACACCACTTCTGTCCATTCTTATTAGCCAGGATGGGCAGAGGTTGAATAGAAATGAAGCTGATTTCCTTTTTTTTTTAAGCATCCTGATCACATCCACTGGTTGTATCAAATGAAACACATTCAATTTAACTGGACAAGCAGGTGCTAATGGTACATGTACTGGTACTTCTCTGGGTTAGAACAGAAATGAACATTCTTTGTCTGGAAAATGTCACACAAATTGGTTACAGGCTACAAAGCAGTCTTCCCCATACATTATGAACCACATTACAAAAGGCCTGTAACCACCTGTTCCATTATACAACTCTGAATAGATACAACAGTGGTAAAAAAAAAAAAAAAATATGAGACTTTGATGCCACCACCACCATGGCTTATATTTCAATACTGATTCTAAACTGTGTTCAGTCATATTGATCATGACTTTTCTATTAACTGGGGCTTCTGTAATTTCATTGCTACTTGCCCTTTAAACCAATAAAAAGCTAATATAGCCACAGAGAGGATTTATAGTGTATAGACCATTTCCCATTTCCCATTCTAAAGATTGATCAGGGCTTCAACAGGAATGCTGCTCTGTGTAAAAATTGCTATTTAAAATAAAAATCAGAACCATTGGTCACCTAGGGCACATCCTTTTAGTAGGATCTCTGCCCCTGCAAAACCTGGTGAAAGCCTATTTATGACAAAGTAGCTATGTTCAACTTTTCCACTCCAAATCACCTCCATTCCATCCAGCAATGGGGGTGGGGGGGTGGGGGGGTGGGGATGATCCAAACTGAATATAGGTAAATGCATGGGATGGTGGGTATTAGAATTTAAGGACTGGAAAATATGAATTCCTGAGCAACTTCAAATCATCATTCTTACTTACCAAAAGCAGCAGCTTAATCACATCAATCACACCCTAGTTTTGCCCTTAGTATATTCATTTAGATGTTTCCATCTATGCAATGTGTTAGACTCAATTTGCTTCTTCTGGAGTATATATCTTCCCTGGTTTTTACTTTGTAATATTAAAAAAAAAAAAAAAGCAAAACGCTTTGCAGACTTTTAAAAACAGAATTATTGGCAGAACATCATTTTAAAGAGCTTTGAAAAGATACTTTAATCGTATTAATTTTGTTCAAGATTATCCTATGTAGACAAATGTCATAACCCTCACTGCTTTTCATACAAGCAAAAACAGTCAGTTTTATATAAGTGGCAAATTTATTGTAGATGTTCTGGGAAGAGATATCCTGACTATTGGAGCTTAACTATCCAACCATTGCAGATTTAAATCCGATATTAAGACAGAGTATATCATGCTTTGAAGGTGCTGAATTTTTCCATGCCACACATTTATCTTGATCCAACTTCAATATTACTGGAATCCTAGCTTTGTTAGAGAAATGTGTATACACACATTTGAGGTTTTGTAAAATCTCAGAGTCAGTAGGTTCCACTCAACTCTGCTTCTACATATCACACACGTACACACAGTTATTAACTTGGGATCCAGAAATATATCTACAATATCTCCCTCAATACACAGACATACAGGATGCTCTTCTCCTTTTGGTAACATTGAGTTGAGGGTTCAAATTCCATCTGTTTTTTTAAAAAAATAAGTTAGCTTAATATCACATATAGGGCCAGTTTGGCAGAGTGGTTAAGGCATCAGGCTAGAAACCGGGAGACCATGAGTTCTAGTCCCACCTTAGGTGCAAAGCCAGCTGAGTGACCTTGGGCCAGTCACTCTCTCTCAGTCCTAGGAAGGAGGCAATCTCTCCCTCTCTCAACCCTAGGAATCAGGCAATGGACTTGTCCAGGCAGTTTCCAGGAGTCAAGACTGACACAAAGGCATGATGATGATGATGATGATGATGATGATGATGATGATGATGATGATGATGCATTGCTTCCTCTGTCAACAATACTAAACAAGTATTTAGGCCATGGCTATCAAACATCAAAAACATCTGCGAACCGATCCCACCTCCTTTACATGGACAATCTGAAACTATATGGAAAAACACCATTTGAATTGGAATTGCTATTCAACACTGTCCAAATATACAGCCAAGATATTGCAATGGAGTTTGGACTAGACAAATGTGCCACCCTTACCAATAACAGGGGGAAAATAGTGAAAACTGAAGGAATCAAGATGCCCTATGGAAATAACATAAAGAGTCTGGATGAAGAAGATCACTACAAATACCTGGGCATCCTTCAGACTGACAACATCAAGCATACTGAAATCAAGAAGAAGGTTAGTAGTGAATACATCAGAAGAGTTAAGAAGACCTTAAAGTCCAAACTCAGTGGTGGAAATACAATCAAGGCAATGAACATCAGGGCAATTCTAGGCATTAGATATACAGCTGGAATAGTGGACTGGACTTAAGCTGAACTTGAACCCCTGAATAGGAAGACCAGAAAAATAATGACAACAAATCATGACCTTCATCCACACAGCAACGTAGACAGACTCTATCAGACTCTATCAATCAAGGAGCATAGGTGGTCTGGAATGTTGCAAGCACATCAGACAGTTGAAGAACAAAGGGGGGGGGGCATTGGAAGACTATCTGAAGGACAGTGAAGAAGATACACTGAACCTAGTACACCATGAAGGCTTACTGAATACCAAAGAGACCAAACTGGCCCATAAGAAAGACAAAATGAAGACTAGAAAAGAGACACAGCAAGGCAACGTATTAAATGGCCAGTACATTAAAAAAAAAAAAAACCTAGCATGCAAAGCAGATAACAACAAGACCTGGCAATGCCTACGAGATGAAAGTTGAAGAAAGAGGCAGAGGGGCTAATTCTGGCTGCACAAAACCAAGCCTTAAGAATAAAGGCATATTAAGCCAGAATTGAGAAGACAGCAACAGACAGCAAATGCTGTCTCTGCAAAGAAGCTGAAAAAACAGTGGACCCCCTAGTTAGCTGCTGCAAGAAGACTGCACAGACTGACTACAAACAATGGTGTGACAAAGTAGCAACAATGGTGCATTGGAGTATCTTCAAGAAATACCAATTGTCTACAAGCAAGAACTGGTGGGACTACAACATAAACAAAGTAATAGAAAATGAAGAAGCTAAAGTGCTCTGGGACTTTAGAATTCAGACAGATGAGAATCTGCCACACAACACCCCAGACTTAACAATTGTTGATAAGAAAGACAAAAAAGTCTGGATAATGGACATTTCTATTCTGCTGTCTCCAGGTATTGCAGAGAAAGAACTGGAGCAAATCACAAAATATGAAGACCCGCAAATAGCAGTAGAATGACTGTGGCAAAAGAAAGCAAAGATAGTACCAATAGTAATAGGTGCCTTGGGTGCAATCCCAAAACATCTGGAGTACCACTTGAACACTGTTGGCATTGACAAAAGGATCATCAGTCAATTGCAAAAGGTTGCTTTACTTGGAACTGCTTACATCCTGCAATGATAGCTTTAATATTATTAAACAACAACATCTGGCTATCCCAGGTCCTTGGGAAGGACTCAATAGGTGGACAAAAATGCCAAACCCAGTATAAATATCTGGCAGACTGTGCAATCAACCATAAGAATAAAATATCACATGCTTTGTGTTCTAAAAAAACAAATCAATTCTGCTATCTTCATGAAAAGGATCTAAACAGCAGAATGGGGAAATATACCTTGGAAAACTGTAACCAGGCAAATTGGATTTTACAGGAAGGCCAGCAACTGGAGTCAAGTTTATAGAACCTTCTTATATTCCCCAATTTGCTTAAAGCAGGAAAGAGCAACCTTTCTGAAAAATTCCTATTTGCACTCCTCAAGGCTTGTGTTAAATGCCTATAGCTCATTAAGTATTGTGAATAGTTCTGTCTAATACTGCGCTTAATTGCTGGTTAATAGCCCAGTCTCTTGACTACTAAAGCTTATCAAGATGTTCCCTCTGCCACTAGCATAGGCAGATCAGTTAATTCTTCCAATTAAGACAAAACTGTCTATTATTTGCTTTCTGTATTCAAGCTAACATTACTTGTAAATACTGCCTAACTTTAGGATAAGTTGCAATTCTCTAGTTTTTGTGAAATTTATTTATTCATAGCAGTCTTACATATTAAAACCACTTAATTCCCCTGACTTCTTGTTCTAATTATGCCAGCATTTCCCATCCTGGACAACTTTGAGATGTGTAGACTTCAACTCCCAGAATTCTTAGCAAATGCTGGGAGTTGAAGTTTACACATCACAAAATTGTCCAGGATGGGAAGCACTGGTGTAGATCTATTTGCCAAGTCAGACAATTGTCAAAAGTTAATTTGTAGTGAGCTATCTTTCAGTAAAGAAAGGCTTTCATGTTTATATTCAGTAATTTACAATCCAATTTATGCTAAAGAAGAAAGAGCAGAGGAGACAATGAATAATAAATGCATCATGAATGACTGTATTATCTGTCCTGAGCCAGGAGTCATTGGTTGCAAGGTGTACTATGTGCCATCTCTCTGTCTCTCCACCATCAGGTAGAAATATAGGAGCTGCTGTTGCAGCTATCATGGTATGTGAGAACTCCGTGGGAAATTTAGGAAGAAAAAAGGAGAATGATTCCTAAATAATGATCAATCAACAGCACAGATATGAACCATTTTCTAGAACCTACTTATAAAACACTTAAAAATATGAAGTGGGTTTCAATGATAGAGTAATGTCAGCTACTAATTCAGCCAGTAACAGCAGATGTAGTGAATCTTGGGAGCAAGATAAAGTTCAAGTAGAAATGATTGTCCTTGTTATCCAAACCATTCTGGAAGCTTTAATACATGACAGGTTTAATCCAATAGTCTATCGCTGTTCAGAAGTCTTACAATGGGCAAAATGGGTACAGTTGTGTGTAATTGTGCAAATGGCTTCCTGTTTTCTTAGCTTGATGTGCCAGTTTTAAGTTGAGGTCCTAGCACAGGGACACAGGCTAATGAAAACTTGATCCAACCACAGACCTTAGAATTAGAAATGGAGAAAGAGACTTTCTGATACACAACAGTTGATAGAGTTGTAATGGAGATAAAAATATGCCCAGGAATTGTTGCTGCTACTAATTTCAGTTCTGCTGGTTAATGTAAAAAAATGCATAGAAGCAGCTAGTCCGTTCATCCATATTCATGGATTACTTTATTGGTGGTTGTCTAAAGTAGCTGGAAATCTTAATCTAGTTTAAACCTCAATAACATCTAGGCTGAACCTGGAACAATTTTATTTTTCTTCCACTTTTAAGCTATCAAACAAATAAAGATGAAGTAGGGCAAGAGGTTGCCAAGATACATTTGATACCAACAGAACATGGTTAGTTATCCATGTCACTTGAACACCTGCATTTGATTTGCTGACACTAGTGAAGATGGATTCAAAGCCTCCACGAGACTCTAATGAACATGAAGAAATGCCTCGTTAATTAAATGATTAGAGATATCAGTAGGGAACACTGGCTTTTATAGTGGCCCTGCAGGGTGCTGAGCAGTGAAAATCATGCAAAGATTGTTTTAAAAGACCTTAGAGATGTAGTCCTTTGTCCACAATGCATCTGTTTCTTTAGTTAGGGAAAGTCAGCAATTATGGGGTGTAAACATATAAATAAAGAACTCTACATGAACTTTATCAAGAGTAAGATCCTTACCTTCTCTGAAGGTCCAAAACTGTGAAGCTGACCTTTCAATGGACAGACTACTTAGCAACATTAAACCTTCAAATATTATGGGGTAGTTTTCCAAGCTGAAGGCTCACCTGGTTTATGTATCTCAAACTGCACAGAAATCAGCCTCAGCTATCAAAGTTTTTTTTTTATTTTGCTACAGCTACACAGTTTATATGTCCTGCAATTCAGCTGTTATTTGTAGCTGAAGTCTGAGCACAGCTGCTACAGGGCTCAACCAGAGCTATATAACAACATGGCTATTCCAGAGAGAGACCAAACCACATTTTCTGAGAAGTTTTGTTCAAGTTACCCATTGAGTTCCAAAAAGGGTACTTCAGCAAGAAGCAGGAGTTAGAAATCTACCCTTTGAATATTTTTCCCCCCTTATTGGCTAAAATTACTCCATAACCCAGTTGGATTAGCCCATCTAGTTTGGCAGATGATTTGAATTATCTGGGGAAAAGTTACCCTAAGTAAACTGAACTATTATGGCTTTCCCTGCAATGCTATTTTATCATGGGGACCAGATTAAGCTAAATTAACCTTCAACGGTTTTAGACACAGGTCAGTTAGAATCTGCTTTTCCCTTCCAGGATGTATTTATTAACAATCAATTTTCTGTCTTCAAACCAGCCTCTTGAAACCAATCCCCCATTTTTGAAGGACTCTAATTCTGGCTCATTTCAATCTGTTTCCCATAGCAGTTTTGGAGAGGAAATGCATACAAATTATTTTTCCAGGTTGGTGCTTGTTGGCAGATTGCTGGGAACGCCTTTAGCCCAGGAGAGATCAGAAAAGTCACACACACCAGGCATTTCTATAAAAATAATTTATTTACAGAAAGCAAACCAAAAGCAAAACATATTTAAAGGACTTAGCTCTACTGGCTTGCTACATGCCGGCAGAGATAAAAAAGAGGAAGTAAGAACAAGTCCGGGCAGGTTTCCTCCCCCCAGGCAATTTGCATGAAGCACGTGAGAGGAGACAATCAAATACAACCTCTTCACCCGGCCAAAATGATTAGGTACAATAGCAGTCTTAATCGTTAGTAGGAAAACCTCAACACTCCCCTTTTTACACTATAGATTAAGATGCAAACCAATCTTCTCTGACAACTTTATATATCTTTCCATTCACATTGCTTTACCATTATCTCCCCTTTGGTTTAACCGAAAGCTACCATCCTTCTTCCTGTGGTTTTTCCAAACCTAGGTTGTTATAATTCCAAGGCTTTTTAATGTGAAATGGCTTTTCATGCAGGCTTCAAAATCAAGCCTTTGTTTTTCTGTTGATGTGAACAGCAGCAAATCATCAACATAAATGCAGAGATACATACAGCCTTGTTTGTCCTTCATATATACACAGGGATCTGCTTTTCCTTTTTCAAAACCAAAACTCTGCAGTTTTTCATCTAATTTTTGGTTCCAGGATCTAGCAGCTTGTTTTAACCCATAGATTGACTTCTGCAGTTCACAGACTAGATTCTCCCCTTTTTCATAGCCAGGGGGTTGCTGTATGTATAATTTGTGATCTAAATCACCATAGAGAAATGCAGTTTGAATGTCATAGTGGTTAACTAACATTCCTTTTAGTGCAGCAACTTTTAACAGTAATCTAATTGATTCACCTTTAGTAACTGGTGCAAAAGTCTTGTCAAAGTCTAAATCTTTCCTTTGAGTGAACCCTTTTGCAACCAACCTTGCTTTATATTTTTGGATTTTGCCATCAGCATCCCTTTTCAGTTTGAAAACCCACCTACAACCCAGACAGCGTTCATTGGGAGGTAGATTTACCAGTTTCCATGTTTTATTTTCTTTCAAGGATGCTGATTCCTGTTGCATGGCAGAATGCCAATTTTGTGCAATCTCTGGTGGTAAAGCATTCACTTGTTCTAAAGACTCAGGTTCTGTGAATATGTGAAAAGCCTTTACTGTTTTAGCCTGAAAACATGATGGAGGAATGCCTTTATTACTCCTCTGAGATCTGCAAGGTAATACAGGGCTTAAATTTTGACTCCTATCACTTTCCTGAGAAGCATCTGTCTCATCAGACAGATCTTCAGTTTGCTTTTCTGGTTTAATGTCCTCATCAGGCAAAAGATCACCATCAGCAAGTCCTTGCTGTTCTCTTGTGGTGGTCAGATCAACTGGAGAGCTAGAATTTAATCTCCCCCAGTTTTGTTCAGCAAAAGAAGCGCTTTTGCTAATTAATTTCTCTCCCATTATGAACCTGTAGCTCCTTTGGCTTTGTTCATAGCCAACAAAGATGGCTTTCTTTGTTGTGGGGCCTCCTTTCCTTCTCTGCTGTTTTGGAATATGAATCCATGCAGTGCTACCAAACACTCTAAGATGGTTTACCGTTGGTTTCACACCATAAAACAAATGGAATGGAGTGTCCTGAATCACAGAGTTATACAATCTGTTTTGTACATAACAAGCAGTCGATAAGGCCTCTGCCCAATAATTAAAACATAATTGTGAATCTTTTAGCATGCATTTCATCGCATTTTGCAAGGTTCTGCCCTTTCTTTCAGCAACACCATTTTGCTGAGGGGTGTAAGGGTTAGAAAGAATTTGTTCTATCCCCTTTTCCACTAGGAACCTTCTGAATTTGTGAGAAAGGTATTCTCCTCCTCTATCACATTGGAGTGCAGATACAGGCCTAGGGAATTTTCCATTTGCCCATGTCACAAAACTTTTAAATTTCTCAAATGCTTCATCTTTATGTTTTAAGATGTAGATAAATGTGTATCTTGAGAAATCATCAATGATGGTCATTGCATACCTTGCTTGTCCAAGACTTGGAGCAAAAGGACCAATAATGTCAGAGTGTACAATTTCCAAAGGACTAGTTGTAACTCTGTCATTGTGCTTACTCACAGGAGCTTTTAGTGTTTTGCATTCTTTGCAAACTACACAGTCTAAGTATTTATCACAGGGTTTTATCTTTAGGTCAGCACACAGCTGTGGCATTTGTGCTATATACTTGAAATTAGCATGACCAAATCTTCTGTGCATCAGGTGTACACATTGGTCATGATATGGAGTGTTGCCAACTGCAGCCTTGCAGCTTGGCTTCCTTGCATTTTGCAGAATGTACAATGAGTCTTTTAACATACCAGTAGCACACAATTTCCCATTTTTTTCATATCACAACCATTTTTCTTAAATGTTATGATATACCCTGTTGCAGCCAATTGTGCCACAGATAAAAGATTTGATTGTAAATTTGGCACATACAACACACCTTTTACAGTTTCTCCCAAGCAGGATAAATACAAGTCACCTTGTCCCATAATTTTGGTCACAGACCCATCAGCCAAAGAGACACTTTGTCTTTCAGTTTTAGACAGTGACACAAAAGAACTTTTACAATTACATAAATGACAACTGGCCCCAGAATCTAACACCCATACATCAGAATTACCCTTCTCAGCAACCTGTGCAATTTGGGTTGTCTGAAGAGCCTTCTTCTGTGCTGTCCTTGTGTTCTTCTTTGTCTTTCTACTCTTGGGTCTCATGGCACAGTCTCTTTGCAAATGTCCAGCTGAACCACAAGTGAAGCATCACTGGCTGGCTAGCGCTGTGGCCTCAGGTTCCTTTCCCTTCTTTTCCCTCATTTTCTGGTCTTGCAGCTTTCCAGAAGAGATGCGGGGGGATCTTTCCTCTCTCTTCTCCCATTCAGCGAGTAAGCGCTGTGTAACATACGATGGGGTGAGGTTTGCTTCAGGCATAGCCTTCAGGGTACAAATCAGCGTGTCCCACGTTTCATTCAGTGAGGACAGGAGGATATATGATTTTGTGAGAGGTATAAATTCCATTCCTCTCTCCTGCAACTCAACAAACAGCTGCTGAATATAATGCAGGTGCTCAGGAAGGCTATCTCCTTCTGCAAGGTAGGCTCTGTACAGCTTTTTTGTCAGAGTAACTTTACTCCCTGCTGTTGCCTTTACATATAAGTCTCTCAAAGCATCCCAAAGTTGCTTTGCAGACTGCATGCCTCGCACGTGGACTAGCTGATTGTCCTCAACTCCCAAGATAATGGTGGCTCTAGCCCGCTCATCTTGTCTCAGCCATTCAGCACTGGGATTTTGTGGGGTTTGCTCACCAATTGGCAGCCAAAGATTCTCTTTGTGAAGATACATCTCCATCTTCAGGGCCCAATTCAAATAGTTGGTCTCTGATAGGCGCTCCAGAGGCATCGCTGAGGGCTGGGAGGTAGCCATGGCTTCTTCCTTCTTTTGCAAGTCACCTTAGCTGGCTTCTTTGTCCTGTAGACTGGCAGTTGCTGGAAAATCTCCAGGTGGCTCCAAAGAAAATCTTCACAGGTCTTCGCTACCTGCCTTTAAATTGTGCATGAGGTGTGGAGTTGATCTCTCTTTTCTCTCTGGGTTTTACTGGGCTTACTGGGCTGCTCACTGGGCACATAACCTGTTGGCAGATTGCTGGGAAAGCCTTTAGCCCAGGAGAGATCAGAAAAGTCACACACCAGGCATTTCTATAAAAATAATTTATTTACAGAAAGCAAACCAAAAGCAAAACATATTTAAAGGACTTAGCTCTCCTGGCTTGCTACATGCTGGCAGAGATAAAAAAGAGGAAGTAAGAACAAGTTCGGGCAGGTTTCCTCCCCCCAGGCAATTTGCATGAAGCACATGAGAGGAGACAATCAAATACAACCTCTTCACCCGGCCAAAATGATTAGGTACAATAGCAGTCTTAATCGTTAGTAGGAAAACCTCAACAGTGCTGTCCTTGTGGCACATACACTACAGAAACCATGGTCCATGTGTCTTTTCTTGCCAGTTCTACAGGGGTATTAGTCCTCAACTGATCACTGCTCTCCTATCTAAATTTCCAGGGCATCTGTTTTATTTGCACTACTTACAAGACAACAAAGATAATTCCCCATAAATGTAGCAAAATTTTATTACATCCTGTGTAAACTCTACAGATGGACAATAATATTGATATAGTTCAGGAACTAATTTAGTTATATAATGATCCATAACCACACTAAAGGAATTCACACATTTATAGCCATTACAGTTATCAGATTGATAAAGACCATGCCTGTAAATATATATTTTCCACAGTGATGGGATGGCTGTAAATCTTACTTTATGCTGGTTGGCAACCAAGTAGAAGATTACTTACTGTAAGGTCACTGACATTTTTTTTTAGATGATAATTTTCTAGACCAAAATCAAGAATGGAGAGAGAAATCCAAATGTGGAGAGGAAAATACAGTTTTGAAACCTACCTCTTATTCTCAGTCAAAACTTCTCAGTCCTTCCTTCTCTAGTGTCAGAGATTATCATAGAGTTGAAGAAGAACAAGGAGAAGAAGAAGAACAAGGAGAAGAAGAAGAAGAAGAAGAAGAAGAAGAAGAAGAAGAAGAAGAAGAAGAAGAAGAAGAAGAAGAAGAAGAAGAAGAAGAAGAAGGGAAGTGATGGGAAAAGGGAAAAAAATGTGCAATATAAATTGTACATGCAAATATTTAAAATTAATAGTTTCTACAAACTAGCAAAACAGACTGGAAACCTGCACGTCTCTTAACATCTTCTTCTTTAAAAAAAAAATACAGTTGAAGCATCTCTGAATAAAGAAATATAAATGACAGAGGGCTTATTCTACAGTTGAGTAAGAAAGCCTCAAAGGCAACATCTAAATGACTCTGCTTGAAATATGAAAAGTGTCAGAGTAACTGTAGCAAAATAGTGGGGGCACTTTTAATTAAATTGCTTTGAGCAAGGCCTTCTTTCATTTGAGTTATGAAGGATTGGAAATGGGATGTCGAAGGAAGCATAAAATAAAAACTATTATGAATATGGTTATTTTTATACAGCCTTTTCATTCAAAGGGTGATTGTATACACATTTCCCAATCTTTCTTGTAGCAGGTAGAAAAATCAATTTAAATACTTATTCTACATTGAAGAGCTTGGAGAGAGAAGATGGTTTCCCTGCCAGAGAATACATGTTCAGGCCCAGACTGCTAGTAGAGTTTGGGAGAAGAAAAGAAAGAGAGTTAAAATTTGATGTAACAAGACAGTTGCTATTATAGATATCAAGGGACACAAGATTCACCAGGGGTGGGGGGCAGAATAAATTGGCTGTAAGATATCAAACAAGTTACAGTGTTGCTACAGTCAGAAAGAAGGCAGGAAGTTAACAATTAAGAAACCCCAAATCTAGCTAGAGGTTAGAACAGAAAAGAAAAAGCTCAAGAAACCTCCAATACTGGATGGACTTCTCCCCAAGAGGTAAAAATGAAGGCACCAAGTAAGTTGAGACAGAAACTTAAGGAGAGAGAGTTGAAAAGAGGTGACTTGTATGTGCAGGCAAAATGAAGTAAGAGGGAGAGAAGCTCGGGGGGGATGTGTGACTAGGGGAGAGCTTAGCCAGGCACCACGGCAAGGAAGAAGGAGAAAAGGGGAAGCTCAGGAAAAACAATTTAAAGAGAAAAGGAGGCTTTAAGCAAGAAAGAAATAATGGGAAGGAAAATGTTTAAAGGAAAGTATTAGAAGTAAAGAAGGAAAAGGGAAAAAGGAAACAGAAGTTTTTCTCCTCCAGGAAGTTTGCTTGGCAGGGATTCCCCTGTCTATGAAATGGGGAGAAGAAACACCTAGGTGCTCTAGGGGGCAAGGTGTTAGATTGGGAGCAAATGGGCCAATGGACAAGGTAATTGGAAAAAGCAGCCAAGGGCAAAGGGGCCTAAATCAGAGGGTTTTTTAAACATGATTATGGTTGGTTGCACAGTCATCCAGATGTTTAAACTGGATTTGGCATTTTTGTTCCCCTATGGAGACCTCCCCAAGGACCTGGGATAGGCAGATGTTGTTGTTTAATAATATTAAAGGTATTGTCACAGGTTGTAAGCTGTTCCAAGTAAAGCTACCTTTTGCAACTGACTGATGGTGATTTTGTCAGTGCCGATGGTGTTCAAGTGGTGCTCCAGACATTTTGGGATTGCACCCAAGGCACCTATTACTATTGGTACTATCTTTGCTTTATTGTTGTTATTGTTATTGTTATAAACTTGTATGCCACCTGACTCTCAACAACTCTGGGTGGCTCACAACAAAGAAAGAAACTACAAGCAATCAATAAACCATAAAAGATAAAGATAAAAGATGGCAAGCACGGTGAAGCAAGTGGTCTCAGTCTCTTGCTAAAGGCCTGGGTGAAGACCCAGGTCTTTACAGCTCTTCTGAACAAGTGGGGGCAATCTGAATCTTGAGGAACTTCATTTCAGAAGGCAGGCTTGCACAGAGAAGGCATGATTCTGAGGTCCTAAGTGATGATATTACTTAATCAAAAGAACCCAGAGCATGCCAACCCTGCAGGAACAAATTTGCCAGGCAGATGTTAGGGGAGACAGGGAGCCCTCAAGTAACCTGGGGCCCATGGGCCCCTTGGGATGGATTTCAAGGGGTCTGTGAACTGGAAAAAAATGCCACTTTGTTTTCACTATCTTCTAATTGAAATTTAGCTTTTCATTCAACAATGCATATAAACAACCAAGTAATTTAGGGCCACTAGACTCCAAAAAATGTTTGTTAACTTCAATACATCTCACTATTTGAAATTATTATTCCCTATTCCCTTTTCTATTAAAAATCTTATATTAAAAATCTTGTTCTCTAATCTTTTCTATTAAATCTTATTGATTTAATGAATAAATACATCCATTACTATATTACAGATTTATTTTTAATATTATAACAACTGTATTTGAGCATAATTTGTTTCCCTGCTAATGCAATCTGTGTATATTTTATTTTATGCATTTAAATACATTTTTCTGAGAAGGACTGTGTAGGCTTCAGCAGACTCTCAAAGGGTTCCATGGCACAAAAAGTTTAAGAACTCCTGGCCAAGATGATTGGGACTAGACGAGATAAGCTGAGCCACAGGACCAGAGAGAAACAACATCCAAGACTAGCGAACCAAAGCTTGTGATTAGTAACTTCAGAGTTTGAGGAGGAACACAGAGGAGCCTATCCAGAGAGAGAAGTGTTTGGGTTCTTCAGCTGGAGAAGTAAACAACCTACTGAGCATGTACTATCCCTTCCATATGTACTCCTCCTTTAGGATTGCCAACTTGCAGCTGACAGCTCCAAAGCAACTTGGTAAAGAGTCCAAATGCAAGTTCTTCACCATGAACTGGTGCTTTAGAGACTAGGCACTGCTTTCTTTTAGATTTTAGGACCACTTTAACCACTTCTGCTATTGTTGTTAAAGGTGTTATTTTTTTCCTCCGACAGGTTGTATTTTGTAAAGCTGTCTGGTTAGCATTAGTAGCAAATCTGCTTTCTCTTCACAACCAAGATGTACCTACCTTCTATTTCATTTGGATTTTCCTGGTAGAGGGAGGAAATTAATCCATGGAGCCTTTCTGAGTGGAAGCACATATGGCACTGGACTTTAATTAAATGAAAATACTTAATAGCTGAGGAATGCTCATACAGCATTCTTGGGGAAATCAGTTCTTCAGCTCCGGATTAACCTCTGCTTTTAGACAGGAGCTGTATGGGGAAGAGATATTTTTTAACCTCTTGAGTACTGTTCCAGCTCTTAGCTAAACTTTTTTTGGAGGAAAGAGCACTGGACTTCTTCCAACTGACAGAGGCTGAGAGAAAGTTTGTAGCTGCCTGAATCATATGAGTTACCTATTGGGCATCCCACTTTTTTTTTTTTTTGGGTAACAATGTCCACAAACAGAACTTATACTAAACAAAATTAAGGTGGGCTTATTTTGAGTTTTTTTCTCGCACTGTCCTCTTTCCCAGGACTGAGTAAGAGGAAGGTCGCCTCTTAACAGTCTATTCATTTATCTTCCAGTTCCAAAACCAGGTCTACATTCCTTCCCAGCATCTCACATTGCCCCAATTCTGTTACATCGGCAGTAGTTTCCAAGCAGAGTTCAAAGTACTTTCTTACTGACAAAGAAAGCCCTCAGAGATGTGGGACTAAGGTATCGGAGGGACTATCTCCTTCTCTATCCTCCTGCCAATTCAGTATGTTCAACATTAATACCATTCCATTGTTCCATCACTTTCAGAGTCATAATTGGTTGAGATATGAAACAGAGAGTTTGCTAGTTTTGTCCAGATTGCAGGCCTTCCTCTGAAGAATTTGGTTGCTGCCTTCTCCTTTGACCTTCAGGAAATCTACCTATCACTTAGCCCATCTACTGCATATCAGCCACCCAGTTCCATTTCTGTGGCTTCTTGGAGCCTCCCACATTTGTAGTACAATTTTTTTTGTGTTTTCCTCTAAATTAATGCCCCTTTTCCCCATGTTTTATAACTTCCCAGAACCCCCAAACTACATAAAAATGAGGTGAAAATGTTGACCCCATTCCTTCCAGAGATTGTAAACTCTTAAAAAAGAAGAGAAAAATAAACTTTTCCCCATAACATTTATTTAAATAGCAAAATATATATTTTAAAATAGTTTTTTTAAAAAAAAATCTGTTCAATTGTGTCCGATCCTTGGAGACTGCCTGAACAAGTCCTTGCAGATTTCTTGGCAAAATTTCAGAAGTGGCTTGCCATTGCCTTCTTCCTAGGTCTGAGAGAAAGTGATTGGCCGAAGTCACCCAGCTGTCTTTGTGCCTAAGGCAACACTAAAACTCACAGTCTCCTGGTTTCTAGCCTGATGTCTTAACCACTGTACCAAACTGGCTCTCAAAAATAGTTTAGGAGGAGACTAATATGTTTCCACATATTCTTCCTGAACTCACATTTAATAAATGATATAAATCCAAACAGGACTTCCAGCAAACATCCCACTGTGTAATTTTTCTCATTCATTATTATGCTCTTTAGTTTTCAGTGTGCCAGAGGAAGTTTACAGTTTAATAACCATCATTTTGTACATTTCAGCATATTCACAGTGATCAAGATCATTTATCATGTTTGAATATTCTGGTTGGTATGCTTCTGCTTTTTTCAAAGAAACAAAAAATGTGTTTGAAGACAGAATCTTTTGCAGTCACTAAACCACTATGAAATCCTCACTTTATTGATTAGTTTGATTTTACCAAAAAATGCTGTTAAAAAAAAATCAGGAATTATTTGGAAGTAAAAAATTAAAATCAGTCTTACACACACACACACACACACACACACCAAAGTTGACTTTAGGAATAAAGGGTTTCAATGAAATTAGGGACAAGGGATAATCGAAGCTAAGGACAAATGTGGAATTATTTACAATTGGATCTGATATATTTCATCATGTGTTCCACATGATGCAACATATACCTTTTACCTGAATAACATATACTCATTGACAGGTCATTAATTTATATCTGAAGTAGTGGTATTCCCTGAAAGTTCCAAGCAAATTACTCTTTGAATTACCACAGGTATTTTATATATTATTTTAAAGATCAGTGACTTGAGCATCAAGGCCATCCCTGAGACAAAAAGAAAGGATGCACTTTTCACCCAGCCATGTATTCTTGGCAAGAGAAACAGTATTTCCTAATGTGTTTTCTCACCATATCTCTAGCATTCCATGTGTACTAGTTCCCTCCTGATGCTGCAGATTGCCCCATCCCATTTTTTGAATTGTTATATAAATATCAATATACATAGGTATCAGTACCTATTGGAACCAGCACAGTGTAGTGATTAAGGTGTGGAATCAGGACTTAAGAGGTGCCTTGAACATCTCAGGGAAATCTAATAATTTATAATTTATAATTTATAATACATATAAATGACTGCTGCCCAAGAAATGAGGCAGAAAGTGTTCCAGATGCATTTGTGCATGTGTGTTTTCCAGAAATATTTATTTATTTTATTATTAAAATTTTGTTACCGCCCATCTCCCCCAAGAGGGACTCTGGGAGTTTACAATAAAATTCATACCACAACAATAAACATTAAAATCCGATAAAAATAAACAAATTACCAATATAAAATACAATGTAAATAAATATAAAATCCAAGTGGCTCTAAGATGCCAATCTGGTGGGAGGGGCTGTAAGGTGCAAGCCACCCCCAAGAATGGCTAACCACCTTCCCGCCCTAAGCGAGACGGCAGAGCCAAGTCTTCAGGGCCTTCCTGAAGGTCAGGAGTGATGGGGCCTGCCTCACCTCTGGAGGCAAGATGTTCCAAAGGGCGGGGGCCACTGCAGAGAAGGCCCACTTCCTGGAAACGCCCCCCCCAGATGAAATTCTCTTACAGACGGGGTCCGTAACATGCCCTCTCTGCATGATCGGGTGGGGTGGGCTGATGTTATGGGGATGAGATGGTCCCTCAGGTGACCTGGCCCCATGCCATGTAGGGCTTTAAAGGTCATAACCAACAACTTTCCAGGAAGTGGGCCTTCTCTGCAGTGGCCCCCGCCCTTTGGAACATCTTGCCTCCAGAGGTGAGGCAGGCCCCATCACTCCTGACCTTCAGGAAGGCCCTGAAGACTTGGCTCTGCCGCCTCGCTTAGGGCGGGAAGGTGGTTAGCCATTCTTGAATAACCAACAACTTGAATTGGACCCAGAAACAGACTGGCACCCAGTGCAGCTCGCGCAGCAAATGTGTCATATGCGCCAATCTAGGGGCACCAACAATAGCCCGTGCGGCTGCATTCTGGACCTGCTGAAGCTTCCAGATACTCTTCAAGGGTAGCCTCATGTAGAGCACATTACAGTAGTCTATATGGGAGATGACCAGGGCATGAGTGACTGTTCGGAGGGCCTCTCGCTCCAGGAATGGGCGTAACTGGTGCACAACCCGAAACTGAGCAAAGGCCCTCCTGGCCACAACTGCCACCTGCCACTACAATATATAAGTGATGGAGCTGTGTTGCTGAACTGGAACACTGATTGTGTCCGGTATTAGGATAAACTGCTCTGCCTTTGTACTTCTCATTCTTTGAGAGGAAAAGAGAAATGCTAAGCCAATAACATCCACATAATTTAATTATATTTAGTTTTATCTATGTAGATACTTCAAGTGATCAGGAGCTTGCCCACAGTGTATACAGTAGAAAACATGGCCTTCTTTTTTACAATCAGGGGTTACACCTTTATTTTACCTTTTCTTTTGGCTTCTGGTGGCTGTAGAAGGTGTATATGGTGTTTGGTGACATCTTGGAAGAAAATGGGTCTGAATTGTGGGACTTTCTTTATTTCAGGCTCTAAAATGAATAGAAATGAGAAAGTTCATTAAGCGGTGTGGTGGCAAAAAGCTGTTGTTGTTGCTGTTACCTTTACTATTATTAATCAGTAGCAGTGAGGCATTGCATGACAGTTATTTAACAGTTTTCTTAAAATTATGGTGCTGCTATTCACAGTTTCTATGGATTCCACTTTGTAATGAACTGGGGCTTTCCCAGTCACCAGTTCTTTGGGATCCTGAACATATTAGGTTATCAAACAGTGTGGAAAAAATGGAGAAGTTTGCATTTGCTAGTTAAAGTTAACTGCCACATGGCACATAGCCCAGTAGATATAGTAACTTAGTGCATATATTTCTAATACACATGCTTATCTTACCATGATTTCATCTGATCTGAATATGGAGTACTTGACACCTACCCTGTAAGCAATATCTCTTTGCTCCTATAAAGTAGATATAGCCTGTATTTGATGATGAGCATGGCTCTTTCACATTGGCAGCATTGCTAACATGTCCTTTGTGTGACTGACCAGGCTTTGCAGACCCTTACAAATAAACTATTTGGAGACTGAATATTGGGTTCATGGTCTTGACTGAGTAGAGGAACAAACCAGGATCAACCTGGCTGCAAAAACAGCTGAGAAGGGAGAAGCAACTGTTGCACTCATGAATTTTCTTTCCAATGACAGATTAACATATTTCTGGAAATCCCAAACTGGAACTGTACTTAATAACTAGTCAATACAATTGATTAAATTATATTTCAGATTAATGCTATATAGGTCAAATAATCACTTGTTATAATCCACAATTTTCAGGCTAACACTGAAAATGTATCAGTAGTTAACAGTCCTCATGAAATTTAAGACTTTCAGTTCAATAAGAGAAAGAGAGAATGAGTTCAATGAAAGCCAGTGGTAGCCAGGTATTTCAACAATGATATTAAATGATATTCAGCAATACCGGAAAATGATATTCAGCAATGCAGGAAAAGCAGAAAAATAAAACTAAAAATAGGGAAAGTTAAAGCTTCTTCCCATAGCAAAGGAGGAGACAAGATTTATGGCTTCTTGTTACAGCAAAGAGGGCAAGAAGTTAAGATGTGTGACATTCACACATTCAACACAGGCATGTTGTATGACACAGCTTAGTTTGGGAATAAATAATAAAGGAAAATAAGTTTATATTTTGGGGAAGAAATAGAGAAAAGAAGCATAAAAAGAGACAGAGAAAATCATTTTTCCCAGTGTTGTGACCTAGTTGTGAGGGAAGCTAGCTTTTCTATGATCAAAACAAAAGAGAGAGGGAGGGAGGGAGGGAGGGAGGAAGAAGAGTTTCCCAACTGAATGGGATTTTTTTTTTTTGGTGACATCTTGAATGGTGGGGGGAACATTTTTACAATTTTAAATTTAACAAATGAGATGGAATCAAAGCCAAATTTTTACTTCAGGATTGAGGAAATCATCAACAAAGTGTCAGAGAGAAAGAAACAATTCCTTTCCCCCATTCCCCCTCTTTCTGTTACTTGGACTGAGGAAATGGGGAGAAGATTCTTCAATACAATGAAAAGTGATACTGATACAGTCAATCATTACTTTCACAAAAGGAGAAACTTTTACCCAAATAGACTTTGTCTTGCCTGGTTCAGTCATTGTGAGAGGAACATGGGGGCAGACAAAGCAGCAGGCCTTCTTAGAAATAATCCCCACCATCTGGGGCTTTATGCATCTCTTACACTTCTAATATTTCATAAGCAGAATAAAACAATTTTATTTCATTGTGCCTTTGGTCCAAGCTGAACAGGGGTGTCATGATGGGTTTAATAGGACTTGTATTGTATTTGCTGGGGTTTGTTTAAATTGCATTGTTTTTGTTCTATTGTTTGCCACCCAGAGTCTGCCAAGAGTAAAACATTAAAATGTGTGCAATTAAAAGCTTCACTGAAGTGATTG
Organism: Candoia aspera; assembly: GCF_035149785.1. Taxonomy (NCBI): domain Eukaryota; kingdom Metazoa; phylum Chordata; class Lepidosauria; order Squamata; family Candoiidae; genus Candoia; species Candoia aspera. The sequence goes on from NC_086155.1 coordinate 98,904,369, forward strand.
AATTTAACAACAGCAGGACATGACAAGCAATGTGTGTGTGAATGCTGGAAGAAATTTAGGTCCATATCTTTGGAGTGCCATTATTTATTTATTTATTTATTTTCATTTATACAGGCATTTATATGCTGCCTACATTCAAAGCATTAGCCTGAGTTTAACAATAGGAAAGCTTCTCTTGTGCCTTTGCCAAGCTGGCACGGAATCTCTCCTTCCAACTTGCAGACTACCTTTACCCAAAATAATAATATGAGTGCTTCCTATGGAGCTCCCCCATATACATCACACAATAGCATCCTGCATCCGCCTATAATCATGGGTAAATATTACTATAAAGAGGTAAACTACAACAGATTGCAGCCAAGTAGTTTCTTCACCCAAAGTGTATTGTTAGTAATGCTGCCTCATGTCCTGTTGTTTATTCGTTTAGTCGCTTCCGACTCTTCGTGACTTCATGGACCAGCCCACGCCAGAGCTTCCTGTCGGTCGTCAACACCCCCAGCTCCCCCAGGGACGAGTCCGTCACCTCTAGAATATCATCCATCCATCTTGCCCTTGGTCGGCCCCTCTTCCTTTTGCCTTCCACTCTCCCTAGCATCAGCATCTTCTCCAGGGTGTCCTGTCTTCTCATGATGTGGCCAAAGTATTTCAGTTTTGCCTTTAATATCATTCCCTCAAGTGAGCAGTCTGGCTTTATTTCCTGGAGGATGGACTGGTTGGATCTTCTTGCAGTCCAAGGCACTCTCAGAATTTTCCTCCAACACCACAGCTGAAAAGCATCGATCTTCCTTCGCTCAGCCTTCCTTATGGTCCAGCTCTCGCAGCCATATGTTACTACAGGGAACACCATTGCTTTAACTATGCGGGCCTTTGTTGTCAGTGTGATGTCTCTGCTCTTAACTATTTTATCGAGATTTGTCATTGCTCTTCTTCCAAGGATTAAGCGTCTTCTGATTTCCTGACTGCAGTCAGCATCTGCAGTAATCTTTGCACCTAGGAATACAAAGTCTTTCACTGCTTCTACATTTTCTCCCTCTATTTGCCAGTTATCAATCAAGCTGGTTGCCATAATCTTGGTTTTTTTGAGGTTTAGCTGCAAACCAGCTTTTGCACTTTCTTCTTTCACCTTCATCATAAGGCTCCTCAGTTCCTCTTCGCTTTCAGCCATCAAAGTGGTATCATCTGCATATCTGAGATTGTTAATGTTTCTTCCAGAGATTTTAACTCCAGCCTTGGATTCCTCAAGCCCAGCTTGTCGCATGATGTGTTCTGCATACAAGTTGAATAGGTAGGGTGAGAGTATACAGCCCTGCCGTACTCCTTTCCCAATCTTAAATCAGTCTGTTGTTCCGTGGTCTGTTCTTACTGTTGCTACTTGGTCGTTATACAGATTCTTCAGGAGGCATACAAGATGACTTGGTATCCCCATACCGCTAAGAACTTGCCACAATTTGTTATGGTCTACACAGTCAAAGGCTTTAGAATAGTCAATAAAACAGAAATAGATGTTTTTCTGAAACTCCCTGGCTTTTTCCATTATCCAGCGGATATTGGCAATTTGGTCTCTAGTTCCTCTGCCTTTTCTAAACCCAGCTTGTACATCTGGCAATTCTCGCTCCATGAACTGCTGAAGTCTACCTTGCAGGATCTTGAGCATTACCTTACTGGCATGTGAAATGAGTGCCACTGTTCGATAGTTTGAACATTCTTTAGTGTTTCCCTTTTTTGGTATGGGGATATAAGTTGATTTTTTCCAGTCTGATGGCCATTCTTGTGTTTTCCAAATTTGCTGGCATATAGCATGCATTACCTTGACAGCATCATCTTGCAAGATTTTGAACAGTTCAGCTGGGATGCCGTCGTCTCCTGTTGCCTTGTTATTAGCAATGCTTCTTAAGGCCCACTCAACCTCACTCTTCAGGATGTCTGGCTCTAGCTCACCGACCACACCGTCAAAGCTATCCCCGATATTGTTATCCTTCCTATACAGGTTTTCTGTATATTCTTGCCACCTTTTCTTGATCTCTTCTTCTTCTGTTAGGTCCTTGCCATCTTTGTTTTTGATCATACCCATTTTTGCCTGGAATTTACCTCCAATGTTTCTAATTTTCTGGAAGAGGTCTCTTGTCCTTCCTATTCTATTGTCTTCTTCCACTTCCACGCATTGCTTGTTTAAAAATAATTCCTTATCTCTTCTGGCTAACCTCTGGAATTTTGCATTTAATTGGGCATATCTCCCCCTATCACTGTTGCCTTTTGCTTTCCTTCTTTCTTGGGCTACTTCTAGTGTCTCAGCAGACAGCCATTTTGGCTTCTTGGTTTTCTCTTTCTTTGGGATGTATTTTGTTGCCACCTCCTGAACAATATTGTGAAGTTCTGTCCATAGTTTTTCTGGGACCCTATCTACTAAGTCCAGTCCCTTAAATCTATTCTTCACCTCCACTGCATATTCCTTAGGAATATTAGTGAGCTCATATCTAGCTGATCTGTGGGTCTTCCCTAATCTCTTTAGTCTGATCCTAAATTGTGCAAGAAGAAGTTCATGATCTGAACTACAGTCAGCTCCAGGCCTTGTTTTTACAGACTGTACAGATGTCCGCCACCTTTGGCTGCAAAGGATGTAATCAATCTGATTTCGGTGTTGTCCATCTGGTGAAGTCCATGTATAAAGCCGTCTCTTAGGTTGTTGGAAGAGAGTGTTTGTTATGCAGAGTGAATTGTCTTGCCAAAATTCTATTAGCCTGTGTCCTGCTTCGTTTTGTTCTCCCAGGCCATACTTACCTGTAATTCGAGGTGTCATTTGACTGCCTACCTTAGCATTCCAGTCTCCTGTGATGAAAATAACATCTCTTTTAGGCGTGTTGTCCAGTAGGTGCTGCAGATCCTCATAGAACTGCTCTACTTCAGCTTCTTCAGCATTTGTGGTTGGGGCGTATATTTGGATCACTGTGATGTTAGATGGCTTGCCCTGAATTCGAATTGAGATCATTCTGTCGTTTTTTGGGTTGTATCCAAGCACTGCTTTAGCCACTTTACTATTAATTATGAAGGCTACTCCATTTCTTCTGTGGTCCTCTTGTCCGCAGTAGTAGATCTGGTGGTCATTTGATGTGAAGTGGCCCATTCCAGTCCATTTCAGTTCACTGACGCCCAGAATGTCTATCTTTAATCTTGACATCTCACCAATAACCACATCCAATTTGCCCTGGCTCATAGATCTTACATTCCAGGTTCCGATGGTGTGTTGATCCTTAGAACATCGGATTCGCCGTTCACCACCAGCACCGTCGGCCGCTAGCCGTCCTTTCGGCTTTGAGCTAGCTGCGTCATCACGTCTGGGGCTAGTTGAGCTCATCCTCTGTTCCTCCCCAGTAGCATTTTGACCATCTTCCGACCTGGGGGTCTCATCTTCCGATGGTATACCGACATATCTCTGGTTGTACTGATCCATTTAGTTTTCACGGCAAGAATACTGAGGTGGGTTGCCATTACCTTCCCCAGGGATCGCATTTAGTCTGACCTCTCTGTCATGACCTTCCCGTCTTGGGTGGCCCTTCACGGTTTAGCTCATGGCATCATTGAGGTGCTCAAGCTCCAGCACCACGACAAGGTAACGATCCTTTGCCTCATGTCCTAATTCTTCTAATTTAAGTAGCTTTTGTTGTAAGATGAGAAAAAGGATATTATAAGGGCAGATAAAGCATATACAGTACTGAAAGGAGAGGAAAAAATATATCCCAATGTACAAAACTATTATTAATAAAGACAGATTAAGGTAAAGGACACATTAGAAAAGTTGCAAAGGTATCTATAACAGAGTTCAGTGTCTAGTTTGGTTATTAGCTTTTCCTCTGGTAATGTACAAAGGATATTGCTACTTGATCACTGAAGTGTCTAAAGGACATTGCAGCCATTTCTAATGGAAACATTATTCTGCCAGATCTGCCATTGTCTTGCAAAGATCTAAAAATCCATCATGGAAATGGGGATGCTGGGAGAATATATGAACCACCTTAGGTCAAATCTGTTTGGACAGGTTGTCCTTGGGTCCATTTTAATATTATTTTATTCATGGCTTAGCAAAAGACCAACACTGAGCCAAACTGGGGGTGCAATTTAGGGAAAGGAACACCTCAGGGAACACCTCCTTGCTATAAAGTGACTTTGCAGATGTGGCTAAGCCTCCCCTCATTTAGGTCACACAAGCTTGTCATGCCAATTAAGCAAGAAGAGCTTTCTTATTTTCTGAAGAAGCAGCATCTAATATGATTCTGTGATTACCAATTACTTAATGCTTTACTGATACTTATTCCATGTTCTTACACTCATTCAAGTTTGGAGTCATTCTGGAAAACCAAGTTTGTTCAAACTATGCATCTGCATATCTACACGCAACATCATTCAAGTAGAGATCATGTCAGACTCTTTAAATGAAGAAGCCAGAGGATTTCACATTTAGCCATCTTCAGAAATTTCATCATAGATTACAGAGTTAAAAGGCACTATGTTTTCCTGTACTGGGACATCCTCACTATTCATCATAGATGTGGGGGGAAAAAAAGAAAAAACACCAGTTCCTGTTTGTCATGATAGTGTTGGCTTGTCAAAAGAAATAAAATTCACACTAAATTCCACTATCTTTCTGTGATGCAAGAATGCATGAACCCATGGATGCATGAACCCAGTTCCAGAATGCAGATCTTTCCAAGGATTGCTAGCAGCTTCAAATTCTGCCCTGATTCTGTAACAAGTGCAGCAAAGCAGAATCCAGCAATTAATCAGTACTAACTGCAGTGTCACTTTGATGGCTGAAAGTGAAGAGGAACTGAGGAGCCTTATGATGAAGGTGAAAGAAGAAAGTGCAAAAGCTGGCCTGCAGCTAAAGCTCAAAAAAAAAAAAAAAAACAAGATTATAGCAACCAGCTTGAATGATAACTGGCAAATAGAGGGAGAAAATGTAGAGGCAGTGAAAGACTTTGTATTTCTAGGTGCGAAGATTACTGCAGATGCTGACTGCAGTCAGGAAGTCAGAAGATGCTTAATCCTTGGGAGAAGAGCAATGACAAATCTCGATAAAATAGTTAAGAGCAGAGACATCACACTGACAACAAAGGTCTGCATAGTTAAAGCAATGGTGTTCCCCGTAGTAACATATGGTTGCGAGAGCTGGACCATAAGGAAGGCTGAGAGAAGGAAGATAGATGCTTTTGAATTGTGGTGTTGGAGGAAAATTCTGAGAGTGCCTTGGACTGCAAGAAGATCAAACCAGTCCATCCTCCAGGAAATCAAGCCAGACTGCTCACTTGAGGGAATGATATTAAAGGCAAAACTGAAGTACTTTGGCCACATAATGAGAAGACAGGACACCCTGGAGAAGATGCTGATGCTAGGGAGAGTGGAGGGCAAAAGGAAGAGGGGCCGACCAAGGGCAAGGTGGATGGATGATATCCTAGAGGTGATGGACTCATCCCTGGGAGAGCTGGGGGTGTTGACGACTGACAGGAAGCTCTGGCGTGGGCTGGTCCATGAAGTCACGAAGAGTCTGAAGTGACTGAATGAATAAACAACAACAACAAACTGCAGTGCCTGCAGCTCATGCTCCCTTAAGAATGGTTTAATGTTACGATTGACTGGTTATACTTGTAGAATAGCTACAAGTCTGTTGGAAGAGGTGTTCTGCCAACAAAGTGGAGTCATACTTACTTCTTCATCTCTCATTCTTGATGCACTTGCCAGACATCCCCCTACCAGCTATGTGCACACCAAATTAGAGAAGGATCCTTATGCATGTACAACTTGGAGAGACAGATAATAGGTATCAGACCCCTTGGAGCAACTCACAATGAAGAAAACAAGATTTCATAGATTCAGGGCAGGCAGATTTCTTGCAAGGAAAAAGGGTTCAGGTTATAGAAGTTTAGAAACTTGATATGTGTACTTTGGCTGTCATTTATGAGTGAATATCTTAAGGCAGGGTGTCTCTGTTGCCTATGATCTTCTTTCTGAGTCTTAGGTTAATGGAGAGGATGCTAATTACTTATCTGATATCACAAAATGTATCATCTCTTCTGATTGTGCACATATTCACTCAATATGCAGCCAGCAGAGCCATGGCATCCATATTTCCAGAGGTTGTATGACCACTGGGCATATTGGCAATTAACATTTATTAACTGACTTTTGCTACATAACAGATGTTCAGAACACCTAATCCAGATCTATGGCAATTGCAAGCGTTTAAAAAACATAACAATCAATCTAACCATTTAAATCTCACATCTTGATCACATGCTAGTTCTGCAACATTTTCTATGTTCTTTTAACATGCTGGAGGTTCATGCACTGACATTTATTACCTGGAGGGGATAGTGATTAAGAAGTGATGGTACTGACAAGGAATAGTGATGCTAGCATTTATACCCATGCATAGGCATAGGCATTAGGGCCAAGTTAGACCTACTACACATTCAGGTATTTAAACATAAAACTCTCAGGAAAGGAGATACTGTAAAAGCATAAAGACATCCAACAATGTTTTCAAAAGGCACCATTGAAAGGTTAAACGAGGACAATGATTATCTAGGGACAGATACCACAAAATAGCAACTGTCACTAGGAAAATAGGGACATTTGGACTTTACGGCATTTTCTCAGCTTTTATTTCCTTTTTTTTTTTTTAGTTAGTTAGCAAATGCATCACTTCTCCTGTCCATCCCATAAATTTGATTTCTAGTATTCCCTTTTATGTTGCCCGTTTGTTTGGTATTTTGAAAAAATGTACTCTGTAACTCTTTCAGCAAGGCAAAGGAAATAAAAAGAAACAAACAAACCACATGAGTGCTTACAAGAGGAATCCCTCTTTGAATTTTTTTTTTTTTTTTTTACTTTGAGGCTAAAAGCTCCCTGAAATTGCCAAAGATCACTGGTTCAAGATTCTATTCAAGAACTTGCCCTTGCTTTCATGTGAGCTTGTTCTCACTTTGATGAAAGTACAAAAGGTCTGGAGTCTTCTGCCACAATAAAGACTCTTTGAATTTAGTCTGAAGTTAGTCTCTTAAAAGAAAATGACTTATCCTTCACCCCCTTTCCTCTCTTCCTTTAGCAAAATATGCAATATTTTGTCCTCATCTTGGACTGAGAAATGAAATAAAGCTTTGAAAGACTTTTCAGCATGTCTTACCTCAGTCCAAGTTCTTGTTTAATGTTGAAAAGCTAATTTTCAGCATGGTTCATCCAAAGAAGCTGCATGAATCGTGTTCATGAATCAAAGTAAATGGATGCTAAGCCAAATAATTATTGTCTTTGTAACTAATATGTAACTTCCTACAAATCATGAGCCTGGTTTGGCTACATCATGACCAGCTGGCTGTTCTGCAATTAGCTGCTTCCGATTTTTTTCATAACCAACTCTACTGGATCACAAACTTATTATATTATGCTAAAGTTGGAATCAAGGTGAATGAATATTTAGAGCATGAATGAGTTACCTGAAGCTTGGATGCCCTGTGCAGCCATTAGCCCAAAAAGTAGTCCTCAGAGATATGGCAAGCTTTCTCATTAGCCAGTTGACCAACATGATATGGATTGCAGGTTTCCTGCTGCAATTAATGGCAGAAAGCTAAACAAATTAGTTCTCCCAAGTCAGGTGATCACTTCCTAATGGTCTTGGAAAACCAGTGATCTGCGGTGGAGTGCTTGAAGGAAGGACAACTAGGATCAATATGGATGAAGTGTGTATGAGTATGGTATATGTGCATATTGGAAGGATTTCACATATGTGTGTATGTGCATGTGAATGGGTTTATATGCATGAGCACTTCTCAATTCCTGACCCATGCTGTATGAGATTTTATTTTTATGGGCCATTAGTTTGCCTAAGACAGCCAAGGGTGTACTTCAGAAAAGTGGGTGGGGCTATCAGGCCAGAAGGCAAGCAGGCTTTGTGCTCCTTAATCCCTTAAGAGTCTGTAAAAGAATTAAGTAGATATTATCTGGGTAATGACTACTCTTTAAATATGAGCTATGGAAAAAAAGATTTTGCTGTGACCCAGGTAGCATGATATTCTCCCTATGTTTTGAGAAGAAACCTTCATGTTCAAGTCAGTTCCTTGTTAATTCTTGTAGGATATGACAAGAAGTCTGTATTTCTTTGATTATTTTGGTGCTGGTGAATAATTTGCAGGCACAAATGTATAGAGTGGAATGAACTGAAAAATAAATCATAACAATAATGATATATGCTTTGACAGCCATTATTGTTTCATATATTTCTTATATATATATAAGAAATTCGATTCCAGATGTGTTTTAAAATACCTGTTCAGTTCATTCAACAAGCCTATTAAGTTTCCAATTCCAATTCTAGGGTTTGTGTATTGGTTGTTCCTAGTGGTCCTTTCATTGTCGGAGCCATTAGTGACCATCCAACTCCCCCCACCCAAAGTTTACTAGAATAATACTTGAAATAAATTGCCTAATATTCTATTATTTTAAATTATCGAATTCACATGGACCATCTACACCTCAACATTCCCTTATAGATTCCATACATGGACAGTGGGGAGTAGTGGAGGTGCTCTCTCTCTCAGTACCTTTCTATTCCTAGACAAAAGAGAGGCTTTCACCTCTTCACATTTTCTGAATTGTTATGTTTTATAGATCTGATATATACTACATATGAAATAAATATTCATTATACCCATTTAGCTTTGTATATAATGTGTCACGAGTAAATATTCAGAATAAAGTGACTACCTAAGGCTCAAGACTGGCATCATGACAAACCTTAGTCCTTGCTAACCATAATTAGAAGCAGAGACATTCACAGGACCTAACCATTTCACTAGAGCAGTGAAAGGAGTATGCTTTTTTTTTTAAATATACCTGCATGTGATCTCACATGTGATGTCACAAAATACGTATAAAATGTCAATTATTTAATCATTTGCCTCCGCTTACCCCTTCTGCAGACACCTTGGAGTGCTGTTCTGAGACTCATTGACTGGAGAAATAGCTCCTCAGCTATCCTGAGTTTTTTTTTTTTCCTCCACTCATAAAGGACCCATTTTATCCCTGTAGCTTATATGGTCTTCATAGCCAATGTTGTCTTTCAGCTACTTTATGGTGTCCAAGTTTGTATTTTTGAAAACCTTTTGACTCTTGAAACTATTCATTCTAAGCTCCTTAGAGCTATTCTTGCAGTTCCCAAAAGTAATTAAAATGCTGCACTTAGCTTAAAGGCAGGTTTAGTCTTCTTGGAGGCTAGCGCTGGATATCATATTTTTAACTTTTAGGGTTTTTGTCCCTATTGACCCTTGGAGACTGCTTTAAGTCAACTTGGATTTTTTTTTAAAAAAATAAGTAATTGGTAAGCTTTACTACCTATGACTTTTGTTGGAGAGGCTCTGCCCAATAGTTTATTTATAGTAGAAGTATTATTTAACAGCATATTTGGGACATTGATTTTCAAATGAGTTCAAGTCTGATTCCCAGCATTGTAGCACAGGGAGGAGGAGTGTTCAAATGGGTGCGTGTTAGCCTCCGATCCTTCAACTCTCACATTCCTGAAATATCACTGGACCTTTACTTTATCTTAGTGGGATGCATTGCTTTCTGCTGTCTTGTTGTGGCATTACAAATATATTCCTCTTCTCCAATGCATGTGTGTTGTGGGGAGGGCTCAGTGGAGCCTTTGAGCCACATGTTCTTTCATTGCTTTCTCTAGATGAATCCTGGACAACCTTTATTTATCCTGTCCTAAACAACTTTTCTAGTAGAGAACATGGCTATTTCTCCCTCTCCTTGTCTGACCATTGTTCAAATTGATCCTTCCAGGTTGCCCAGTTCTGTTTTTGTATGTGTACTGTTCACATTTCCTCAGATTTGGAAATCTGTGTTGTTGTTGTTCTTTTTCATCTTAGACTAATATATCTCCATTTTTTGCTTGGTTTCTTCTAGCTGACTGCTTAAGTCTTGTAGACCCTACGCATTCTGGTGGCATTATAATGTTACTTCTTCCACTTCTCCCAGACATACTAAAGTAGAAAATGTAGCCCTACATTGAAAAAAAGTATATATTCCTACAGAGACTTCAAAACAATAATGCTGCTTTTTAGTTTTTTTAAAAAAGTTAAATACACTAAAATTTATTATAAAGCTTGTCATTATGCTAATGATAAATAAGTTCAGGAAAAAAAATCACAAATCAGTTTATAAAACCTTAATTAATTAATTAGAAATTAATTAAACTAGTTAAGATACTTTGAAGTTATTTGTTAAAAAAATCAACAACCCTGAATTCATTTAAGGACTTGAAGACTCATTATGCTCAGAATTCCTCCTATGTCCTGAAAAAACAGGATTTTGTTTTTCAGTATTCAGTTTTAAATATGAAGACAATACTTTCAGAAGTATTGTCTTCATATTCAAAGATGGGTTAGTCTAGAGCTGGCAAAGAAGGATATGTACTAAATGGGAATTGTGTCATGTCCTAAACTTAAAAAATAGCCCCACTTGAAATGTTCCACTGAATTGGCTTTGTTCCATCAGAATAAAACTTGAAACTGCTTGAGAGTTTCAATCTCATCACAAAATATAACTCTTAAAATAAAAAAAAAAATATTATTATTATTTAATTCCAGAATATCTGAAATAGTCATTTGGACGTCAAAATATTTTGCATCTCCCTAAAGTCTGAGACTGGTGGCAAGTAGGATTTAATCAACATTTACCAAAGAAGGCAACTTTTCTTTTATATGTATAATGTATGCTATGACCGGAATTGACATAATGAAATGAAACACATGACATTGAATAAGTAGAGTGACCATTTTATTGAAGTTGAATGTAAAATGATCTACAATAATGATTAAGTCTGCATCTATAATAGGATCTGCAATAAGCCATTGGTTAATAAGCAAGTGCCTGGATGGAGCACATTTCAACATCTCCATACAGTTTTTCAGTACTAACACTGCTCCAGCCCATTCCTGAAGGAACAGATTAGTTGATTGTAAAATTGCTTAGGATGATAATAAGTTGATCCACTTTCCAACTCTTTCTTCTATAATTTAGAAAAGGAGATTTGCAGAACTTATTATGTTGCAAATACAATAAACTCCTTAGCTCTTATTCATTCTGAACTGACCATAATTTGTCAGACTGAAATGCACAGTTTGTGAATCCTTTTGAAGTTTCAATATTTCTGCATAAATACAACCTGGAATGTGATTTGTTCTCCACACAAACTTTGAAGCACCACTGTGGCTACCCCAGATGCAAGAGTGCATCCTTTTTCAGTCGTTACCTCTGACAATCCACAAACTCTAGTACATCTATCTGTCTATCTAGCTATGTATCTACCTGAGCAACCAGCCAGCAGCTTTTCTGTTTAGTCACACAAAACAATATTGATTATATAAATATAAATCTGGACAGAAGTCAATAGTCAAGGTAGAGTGCACTTTGGTTTCTGTTCATAGAACGGCAAGACCAATAAACTGAGACAGGTTTATAGAAGGTAACTGCAAGAACCGATTATTCCCTGGTTATCAGCTTGAACGTGCAATTACAAGCATTAAGTGATTTGCAAACAGGCAATCATATGGCCATTGCTAATAATTACAGTTTCTAACAACCACCTCCTTATAATTGGGAAGCAGTCTATCATATTGTTGCAGCCTTCTATACATTGAGAAATAGCTGGACAAATAGCTGTCATTGATAGCTGCATAAATATTTGTGTAGTAGTTGCTGCAATTGGCAAAGGCAATCATTGCTATAGATAAATTCGGTAGCCCTGGTCTAAAACAATTCAGCAATATTTCAGAATTCACTTCCAACATGTTTTAGTTAGGAATCTGTTCTTCTGAGCCAATTTCTTTCATCATTTTCTGTTCTCATTATTTTGACTGTGATAACCTCTGTGTTTCTGATGATGGAGTTGTGCTATCAATATTTAAATATGAGGACGTCCCAGTTACTTGTTAAATAATTGTATAAATAAGAATAATCCAAGAGATTCCAGGATGATATGGGCTAATAAGCCCAAAAGCCATTCTAATAGATGACACTTATAGGGGGAGAGAAAAGAATAACTATTCTACCACCTCTCCAGAACGTGCAGCTGCCTTGGTCTTTCCACAGTCACCCAGCTGGCAGCCATTCCACCAGACTACTGACTCTATTTTCATGCCATGCAATTCTGATAAGAACTGGAACCTCAACAAGTTTCTCCTCTTCCTTCTCCCCCTCCCGTCTCCATGTACGTCATTTCCTAAACCCTTGATGCAGGAATCTGACCATTCCGACTGATATTGTTATGCTGCTCTCAGAGCTTGTTTGGCTAAGGAGTGGGATTAAACCAAGTATTTAAATATTAAACCAAATATTATAATAATATAATGAGCAGGAATTCTGGAGCTCAGCTGAAATTTGACAAATCATGTGAAAGAATGTAGACCTGGCCTTGGGATGGGGGAAGGGAGCAGTGGACTACTAAGGAAGAGAAACGATTACTCAGTCCTGAGAAAGAAGAAAGTGTGAAAACAAAACTTAAAATGCCTGGATTTTGTTTGGTATAAGATGCAGTAGAGAGAAACTCTGATGGACTTTCAAGATTCTGTTACTCTACTCCACAATAATAAAGAACATTTTGAAATCCCTGCTGCTTTTCTTTTTAACCTTGCCTGCTCCAAGGACAGACATACCATTTTCTCAAATGTCTATAAATTACTCATTAACTGTTAGAGAATTTCAGCTCCTCTACATCTTGAGAATATTCAGCCAAATTCTCCCAATCTGTTTTTTATTCTTCTTTTCAAACATTTCAGGATACTTATTTTGATCAGCCAAGAAACCTCAATACAAATCTTCAGAGATTTCTTCAAGCCTTTTCTTTTAGTGCCTATACTGAAATAGGACCTCAGTCCACCCAACTTTCTCTGTACACTTATCAGAAGATGCCCTCATGTGCTTTGTTTGGTTTTCTTTTTCTAATTAAAATATCTCGCTGCTTGATTAACTTCCTATCAGAGAAATTTCACTGCACTGGAAAAGACAACCTACCGTGACAGCTGCAGGAGATCTATTCACAGTGTTACTCATTGTAAAGAAACTTATTCTTCTTCATGATGTAAAATTATAGCTGGAAGGTATAATGCCCATTAGAAAAGAGCTGAAGTCTGCTTCTCATTATGCTATGCATAAAACAAACTGCATATTGCCAGCACAATAGTCTATATATGCGATCCATTGCCATCATTATAACAAGCACAGCAAGCCTAATTTATGATTCCCCTCCCACAAAGCATCCAATTTCCCTTTAAAAAGCTATTGACTTTAAAACATGTCCCTTCATTGCCAGGAAAACTAGACAACCTGTGACCTGTTGGATCATCATTGCAGAGATATTTCCTTACCTAAACAGAGAAACAGAATGACCAAGGGGAAAAATAGCAGCGAGAGTGGGAGCGACTTCCAACTTTCTGCCAGCTTCCCCATCGATTCTGCTTGCGGGAAGCTGGCAGGGAACATTGTATATGACATCACATAACTGTGGCTGACCATGGCAGCCTGTCAGTCATCATTTCAGAGATATTTCCTTACCTAAACAAAGTTATCAGGAAAATTAGGGGCCTTAATGCTTATAGTTACTCGTTTATCATTATAAAGAATATGCTTAAATTATTAGCATTTTTTTTGTACTTTGGATTTTTTTAAATGGAAAAATGGATTTGACCTTTGTAAACTAAATCACAGTTCAGTTTTAAACTTGATATAGTATTGCAGCTTTGCTTTCTTGGATTATATCCAAAATATTTCACACCTAGCTTTTGACTTGTCTTTTCTGCACATCTGATTTTCTCTTCTACAGTACATGCAGAGGGACAAAGTGGCATGGGTATATGATCTGGATTCATCAAGAGCTCACAATGCAGAATATTTGATCAGGCAAAACTTTAAATCTAATAGTGAAGTGAGAGGAAGAGGCTGAGATAGCCAGTGTGGAACCACACACAGATAGACATATGTATGTTAAATTGTTTTTAAAATGTTTCTTGTATGTTAAAGTATTTTTAAAATGTTGTTTGTTTTATTCATTTGCATTAAAATTAAATGTGTACATTAAAAAAAACAACAGAAAGCTAAAGGTAGCTGTGCTGACACTTGTTTTCATGATGCAACATTCACAAGCAGCCTTTTAAGAAACAAATCTACAATCACACTGAGGATGTCAGAGAAGACTTTCAACGGTTGCCATTAAATATGTACAATATGTACAATATTAACTGGACAATATGTACAGTATATGGACAATATTTTGGCTCAGCATTAGCATTAAGGATGGATGAGAATTCATTCTGTTTATATTTTTATGTAAACTGATTCTCCTTTCTTGCATTAAGAATGCAGGTCAAAGAACAGCTATCCTTTGGGTTTAATACATTAAGGAAGGTTTTAATATGGGCCTGGACTCAGAAAATTAACCATCCCCTCAAAAAAAGACAAAAAATATGCATACAATAATTATGTATTATAATATAAAATTACCACAAATATGTATGTTAGAATAAATGTTATATGCATATGAGTGCTTGTGAAAAAATATGAAGAATGAGAATTTTATGTTATTTTTTTTTAATAGGGTTAATATTGAACTGGGACATAATTGAACATGTGCAAAACTGATGTGAAATGGAAATAGTTGAGTCTGCTCATATCACATTAACAATGCTTATGTGTTAGTTTGTTTTACAGCATGGATATGTATATCCCACAATGAATCAACCAGTTGATTGATCTACCAAATAAAATGTAAAGTTTTTTTGATAAGTTAAACGAGAAGAAAAGGTGAGGGAATTAGAGAAGAAATTAATAGAAGCTGTTGTGGTAAGTATCCTCCAAAGAATCAACATTTTCATTTATACTTTTCTTATGTTGTTACCTTGTTAGGTAATGAAGCATCTGCATGTGAACAGCCAAGCTCAGAGAGTACCATGGACCCCACAGTTCAACTCTGAGCTACAAATCTTCTCTTCTATTGGATAGTTTTCTTAATCAGGCAAATGACCACTTGACTGACTGACACAGCACATTCAAAATTAATCATGACTTGTTAATCTGAGACTTGCTACTTAAAATAAAGATGGGATTAACAACATGGCCTATCCTTTAACAAATAAAAATATACTCTTTATTTCACAAAAATGCACATATATCAAACTTGTGAAGGACTAGGAGCATTAGTTGAATGCAAAATAAGGTAATTAGCACATACATATTTTTGCATACACTCCCACATAGGCAGACACAGACTTAAAGCTCATTTTGTCCAGTGCAACTCCTTTAAATCAGGAGTGTATATTTTAAGCATCTATCTGAAATTGCATTCCTGTTAAACAGTTGTTGTTGTTGCTGTTGTTGTTGTTTTTACATTAGAACCAACTAATTCAGCTATAAATAATACACAGCAGAACATGGTGTGTGTTTTGGTGCGTACTAAATGCTTAGGGACTGTCACCAATGAAGCTTACTGTGTGACTTTGGGCCAATCATTTTGTCTCTGCCCAACCTACCTCATATAGGGGAAAATGGGGAAAATGAGTGGAGGAAGTACCATGGATGTCACTTTGAACTCCTGAAAGATGGGATATAAACCCAAGTTTATTTATTTTTTTATTTATCCAATTTGTCCCCGCCCATCTCCTCCCATCGGGGGACTCAATAAATAAAACAAACATAGAAATGTTCCTTTACACAGAGATATATAATTTAAAATAAAAGATGAAGTAAAAGAAGAAATTACAGATATCTACATCACCGCCTCTGTTTTGAGGAAGACATCTCCAGCTTAGGAGATGCCTAGTGCATAGTGATCAAAGTCTTTGAAGGATTTGGTTCAACCACCTTGACAATCCAGGCATAATAGCCCCTCAAAATCCCTGGGAAACTCATCTCAGGTCTGTCCATGCCATTCTTTTTAGATGTGTCACATATGTGATGCATGTAAAAAGTGGCAGTGTTTTGATCACATGCCATGGCCTCCTTTTTGACTCCCCTCCCCTCAGCAGTTCCCCATAGCTAGTCTAGAATACCCCTTCCTGAAGGAGCTACAGCTCAGAGAGGGCATAGAATTTGCCTCTATTTACTTCCTGGAAAGTCTTATAATACAGATGACTATTGCTGCTTGCTCTAAGATTTGAGAGTCATCACTTCTAATGGGCAAATCTGTCTATTAGATTTTTCCTATTTTTTCCCCAAGTTGCTAAATTTCCTTCTTAAAAGTCTGCATGACAACTGGTATTCATTTTTGGATGACACCCCCCCCCCAATATAAATAGTATTTGCACTTTGAAATTAGAGCAATTTGGAAAAGTACAGATAACAGAGTATCAGACTAACTTCTTTGCACAGACTTTCAAGAAGTGTGAACTGGGAAAGTTTCCATTCAGTTTCACACTAAACCAATTCTATGCCCTCTCTAGCTATAAACCATAGAATACTCAGTGGGTTTTCCTAATCTGAAACAGATGGAACAGTAGATAAAAATTCTCTTCAGTTGGAATTTTATGAAGCTATTGTGTGAAATATAATAGATGGATGGATGATATTCTAGAGGTGACGGACTCGTCCCTGGGGGAGCTGGGGGTGTTGACGACCGACAGGAAGCTCTGGCGTGGGCTGGTCCATGAAGTCACGAAGAGTCGGAAGCGACTAAACGAATAAACAACAACAAAATTGTGTGAAATGGAAATGGTAACACATCAAAGCCACAGATTCTCTACTATTTTCTCCTTCGGGCCCAGGCTGATGACCAACCATACCATATCTTGGGCCTGGCCTTATAACTGTCATTAACCTTTCTCAGCTTTCTACATCCCAGCTAGACTTGAGGGCTTGCATATCCTATCCAGTTTTCTTAATTAGTGTCTAATGCAGCCTTTCTCAACCTTTTGACCCTGGAGGAACCTTGAAATATTTTCCAGGCCTCGGGGAACCCCTGCACATTCAAGGCTCAAATATAGACCACAAGTTACAAAATTATTATATCTGTTTCATACGTAGGTATGTACATATGCATTAACAGTGTTCTAAAAATAAAGAAACGTATCTCTTTAATATGAAGTTGCCCAAATTTGAAATATTTTTTTAAACAAATTGTGATCTCCCAAGGACCTCTCACAGAACCTGGTTGAGAAACCCTGATCTAATGGATGAGGGAAAACTAAAGTTGTTTGCTTGCTCTTACATTTTTTTCTGAATTTCCAATATGCATTCCCACCCAAACTATTCTTGATCTAATCTGAAATTTTGTAACATGGCTATTACATGGTGACTTGGAGTCATTTCTCACTTTCTTCTTGAGTATCATATAAGTTTCTGAAGCACTGTTGAACTATGGTGGTGAAAAGTTTTGGACTTTCCATGTTAACTTTAAAAGTCAGCATCAGAATATATAAAAGGTTTATAATTTATTTAATATACTCAGATTTTTAAGAAGAAAATGCTCCAAATCATCTATCTGAATGGAGAAATCTGTCCTTTTTTTGCTTTTATCTGTATTTTAATATTTTCAGTTTGGAATGTGTTCCACTTCATTTCTGAAGAAATTTGAAAAGCTTATAATCTACAATCTCTAGGTCAGTCAAACTGGAGAGTAAACTGTATGATTGCAAGCAACTCTAAGGAGATGATAACAGAGATGGTAAGAAGGCTTGCTCACCACCATTATTTGATTGATTGATTGATTGATTGATTGATTGAATAAAGGCTGATTTGGCAACCACACCTGACCTGGACCACTGATGTCCACAGGATTTGCTAGCCAGGCATCAGTCATTAGCAATTGTTATGGCTAAGCTGCTCCATGCCTACACTTTTGAGGAAACCAGAAAGAATTTCTTTTCCTTGTTGCCTTTACGCATTCCATACCAAAGGTATATATGTTTGATTTCCTATCAGTAACTGATAAACTGATCAGACAGCACTGTCAGTGCTGTTGCTCTGCAGCATCAGGTTAGTATTTATCCCTGTTTACATTATGTTGCATTTTATGATGTGGCATTTTCTGTAAGGGGGAAAGTAATGGTTCAAAAGCTCCTTAAAAGCTCTGCTATCTGGGGGCTTTTTGATGGATAGTTTATGGATTCTTAATTAATATGATGGAGTTTGTTTAATTAAAGCTGGGGCGTTGTGGCCTTTATTCAGAAAAAAAAGCACTGTACACAGGGTGATGGTCTGTAATCAGTTATTGCTTTAAAGCACCTAGGAATTTAGGTTTCCAATAAACAGAACTACTTTTGACCAAAGAACCTTGTCAAAGTATAATTACTTGAACCTAAAATTACATTAAGCGTAAGAAGAAAGGGGAATTAATGAAGTTTCTGTTCAGCAACACAACTACAGGTCACTACTTCTCTGTTGCTATCTAATTATTTCCTCCTGCTGAAATAGGCCAGATTAAACTCTATCCTATTTGGTTACTGAGGCAGCAACATACTGTACTTGTTTGCCACATTGTTTCAAAATGTTAGTTTCTAGGGTGGGTGTGTATCAAACACTTGCCAGGCCACAAGACACAGCTGGTCAATTACAGCCGAGGTAGACCTGACATAACCCTTTGAGAATCAAGGGATACATTTCCCTGAGTCGAATCAGCACTGGTTATTCTATGAGTGGAATTACTTGTACTAGGGACCGATGAAGACTCTCCACTTGAAACACAGAGCAGATAAGAGACCAGAACAAACCACTGGATACTCTTCCAAAACTCAGAGGTCTTTGTAAGGTCAGACTGTGGGAGGGACTGTTAATCTCCATAAAAGGCAGGATGAATACAAGAGAAAAGTCTGAATACAAGAAATTCAGGTGGTTCCTGCAAAGAGATAAAGTTAGGAAGGGAAAATAGCAAAGGTGATGCATCCTTGGAAAGCTGATGAAGTAACATTTAACTGCACTTACTTCCTACAAAAACTGGATACTATATACTGTGGGCAAACAATGTGTGTCTGAGATGGTATTTTTAATAAGCCAGTGAGAATCTTTTGAGGCCACTGCATGGGAGGGAGAGAGGACAGAAAATGTTCAGGTTATATTGCTAATATGTAATTCCAGGCCCATACAACTTTTGAACTACCAAAAAGGATGCTTTTCACCAATTATATATATATATATATATATATAAATTATACATACATACATGCATACATATATATATATATATATGTATATATGGCATACATTTCATATATATATATATATATATATATATATGGCATACATTTCTAATTTTACTAGCTATTTAGAACTGCTAAAACTACTAACAGAGAAGAACATTCACTGCATAAATTTTCTGAAGAGAGAGTAAAATACAGAAGCAAGTGCTTATGAAAAGGCAGAGACAAATAGGATAGGAATAAATGAAGGTATGATAACTCATAGTGATAAGATAGGAGAAAAAGGACTACTGCAATCTGTACCCTTTGTATAACAACCCTTGCTTTAATGGACTAATGTGGTGTATCCATTCATTCAAATGTCCATTAAATAGTGGAAGAACTGAGAATAAAAGGCAATGCAAGTCATGGTCATTCAAGTAACAGTGCTGCAATTGAAGATAACTCTGGTAACTGCAAGTGCAGTAGATCAGTGCACTGAAGATAAGCTGGAACCAAGAGGATGTGGGTCGGGGCTGATCCAAGAGCCAGAGGAGCTTCTACAGGTAGCAAACACAGTGACAAAGGAGAACAGTAGACTAATCACTGATTGGTGCCAACTACAATGATTCCCTGGATCCAGTTGATTTTGTCCATTAAATCCAAAGTCTGCTACGTCAAAGTCCATTAAATTAACAGTTTCTGTACTTTCAATGATCACCTGAGATATTTGGACTTTGCACATCCAATCTTCATCTTTAAAGTTTTTTTGAATTATGGTGAAAGCAATGAAATGCCTTTCCCCCCCCTTTTCAGCTAACAAAACCCATAAAACCCATGTTCCAGAAGGGCCTGAAGACATGGTTTTGTCTACGGGCTTGGGGACCCCAAGCTGCTTTGGAGCCAATCAAGTGGCTGCTATGAATGTGTTTGCTGCCACCAGGGGGGTGTTTATTGTGTTTTTATGGTTTTTATTTCTGTAAGCCGCCCGGAGTCACCATGTGTGAGTTGGGTGGCCTTATAAATCTGTTTAATAATAAATAATAATAAATAAAAGTCTTTCTAGAATAGTTTGGGCAAGCTTAAGCATGAAAGAGTCACCTATGCACTCCATATGTATTGGACTTCAACTCCTGCAGATTCATTTGGCTATGTAGCTGCAAATTATAACAGCTGATGTCCAACACATTTAGAAATTACTGGATTGAGGAAAAACAGCATTAAACAACAGTGGTTCTGGATTATATGTTGCCAAACAGCTTTACCATACAAGGTTTTTCATATCCCAACTCCATTATGCTATATATCTAAAACATCTATTACTTAATGATCTCATGGCACAATTCTAAGGTCTGTGTATTTGCATTTATTATTCAAAAAAGTATTGTCCAAGCTGAAAGTTTATGGTCTGCTAATTGATCAAAAGTCTCTTATTTTGTTATCCTAAACAGGCAACAAAAGCACAAGATCTGTCAAGACCCTGGTGGATCTCTAACCTGCATTTTGAGATACGTGTTACAATTCAAACTGTTTGGTATCTAATGACAATTACAGTTTGTGAATATTTTTCCAACTTTTCAAGGAATTACTTAAAGGCTATCCTACATGTACATATTCATTCCTGGATGGCTGTAATATTAGATAATGCCCTGCCTATATGAATGTCCAGTCAATTATTAAATAACTTCAACAGAATGTCATTCTCTCTCCAAACACAGAAAATATTCATGCTAGATAAGCCATAAAACAGTAGATGTAAATTCCTTAGATAGTTGTGAAACCAATGTAGTGGTCCTTTCAATATTAGTGTCACAGAGTGTCAGCTTGTCATGAATATTAAACTGAAGCAAGAAGCTTAGAGAAGATCCCCAAACCCAAATATGAATTCTGTGGCCAACTGAGACCTTTAAATATGAATATTTGGCTTCAGCAAAGATTAAATACCCACAAATATGCTAATTAATGAATTTGCACATATTTTGAGCATAGCTTATTTTCTATAGAGGCTTCCTTACATGCCTCTAGGAAGGAGTCCAAAATTTTCATGAAAGAAAAAGTGTGAGCTATCAGAGAAATATAGAAAAGGTCAACTAATGTTTGTCTTGCTTTGCCAATTCCCATTTCTCTGATGACAATACTTTTATTCTGTTATTCTGTTGCATGACATATTTGATCTTCAATCCTTGAAAATATCTTTATATCTGTGGTGCTGCTCATTTTAATGTGGTTGAAATTTGAAGAAGGTGAAATTAAGAGACCTTTTTGGTGAATATGGAATAATGGTAATATGTGTATACCACATCAAGATGGTTAAATATAATAAAAACAAATATATTTTCCTGAAATAAAATCAATGAATTACTCATAATAATCTCTTGTAAATACTTATTATAACTGTTATAATTAAAAAACAAACAAACCTCTCCATAAGAATTTAACAAAAACAATCACAATCAAGTAAAATAATTTGCTAGACCCTTTTTTAAATTTATTTATTTATATTTATATTTCAAGTTTTGTCAGTGCCCATCTCACTCAAAGAGTGACTCTGGGTGGTTTACAATAATACTAAAAATAAATAGAAATTAAAATACAATAAAAACAGTACTTCTTAAGTAATTAAAAAAAAAAAATCCAAGATGGAGATATTAAAAGTACTTAATTTAAATTCATGAATTCACAGGGACCTCTTTAGGGCACTAACCACCCCCAGGATTGATTACCCCTCCTCCTGCCCCAAGCAAGATGGCAGAGCCAGGTCTTCACCCCTTTCCAGAAGTTCAATATACAAGGGGATTTATAACTTTTCCTCCAATATTTTTTATCTGTATTTTGCATGAGAGTTTGAACCTGCTCAGTCTAAGATCTGAGCCAAGTCAGCCCAATGCAGACTGTCTTTCACTCCCACTTCCACAGATATCACCAGTTTGATATTCAACTTACTGCAGCCATGTGCTAAGCATAGCTCCCTGGTGCAAGAACTGTTGGACTGATTGTAGTAGAAGACACTTTGTCTGTCAACCTCTCTATCTCCAAGTGATGAGCACTCTCCTTGTCTTCTCTCTATATCTCCAATCTATATCTCCTTGTCTTCTCTATCTCCAGTCTATACCTCCTTGTCTTCTCTCTTTATCTCCAGTCTATATCTCCTTGTCTTCTCTCTTTATCTCCAGTCTATATCTCCTTGTCTTCTCTCTATATCTCCAGTCTATATCTCCTTGTCTTCTCTCTATATCTCCAGTCTTGTTCCCCTTCCATTCTTTTTTCATTTTACCTTGGCTTTGATTATTGGAAATTGATTTCCAATTTCTTTAGCTCAAGTGGGTCAAGTGATCCCATCAGGGAAACTGGGTTGGTTTTTTCAGCTGCAGGCTTGACAATCAGAGTCAGGCATGTTCCCTGAGATGTCTTTTGTTGGACAGCCACAGTTGTCCTCAATAGGATACAGGGAAATTCTGTCCCCAGTAATAACCTACCAATCTCATTGAACCCAGATGCTAGTAATAAAAAAACAATTTGTATGTTTGCAGATCTCCATAGCTGTCTGTTAGAAAGAATTTAAAATAAAAAAAAAAAAGTGGGGGAAATGGAGGGAAACAATTGCCCATCTACCAACCTGGGATCAATTGCCTGCCAGTGTGCCAGTCATGGAACAGCAATGTCTTTAAAAAAAATGAGGAATTGACTCTGGGCTGCCCCAATGTCCAATTATCCTACCACAAAGGGCATGATTCTAAGTTGATTATATCAAAGTCACTTGTTCTTATTTCCAAAATATACAAGAAGTAACAGAAGTAACAGAAATACTGCAGTATGGGAATCTCCTTTTTGTGGGCCAGCAGCCAGCAAGCATAACCTTTACTCCGTTCCATTCTGTCACCTTCCCCAAGAATTCTGTATGTTTTTCCCTTGTCAGAATTCTGTCAGCAAACTCAGTCTTCACAAAGCTTCAGATTCACCCTCCTAGCGATTTTCCCCTTTATGCTCATGTCAGAATGGTCTGCATTTGCACTTGTAACTCTTTGTTAAGGACAATTCAATACCTTTCCATTTTCCTGAAAAACAACCTGTGCTAAATCAGAAATACGTGTAGTCTTATATGAAGTAATACCTATTAAATACATGCACACTGTGCACACAGCAGAGGCAGCTTAATTTTACCTCAAAACAATTTTATCTATGTCAGACATTTCCTACTGGTAGTTCAATTACTATTTGATTGGACCAAATACAGTGGCTACTGAAGTATCCTAAAATGTTTACCCACCACTGCATCAAAAGGAGAAAGCAATGGGTTCAGCAATAATAAAAGAGATGGTAGACACCTTAGATCAGCCTTTCTCAACGTTTTGACCCCAGAGGAACCCTTGAAATAGTTTTCAGGCCTTGGGGAACCCCTGAACATTCAGGCTCAAATATAGGCCAGAAGTTACAAAAATTATTATATTCATTTCATGTGTAGGCCTGTATATATGCATTAACAGTGTTCTTAAACTAAAAATAAAGAATGAAGCTTACCTCCTTAATGTGAAGTTGCCCAAATTTGAAATAGTTTTTCAAATAAATTGTTATGTCACAGGAACCCCTAGTGACCTCTCACAGAACCCTAGGGTTCCACAGAACCCTGGTTGAGAAACCCTGCCTTAAATTATTTTTATTTACTATAGTGTGTATATATATGTAATTAGTCCTGTGCCTGAGTACAAGTGCTCTATCATGGCTAAAGGGCATCAACTTTCTGGTTAGGCAGACTAGATATGGAGAGGTTTTGGGGATACAAGAAAATGTCCTTCTGATCCTAGAAAATGGTGCAATGTTCCTCAAACATACAAAGATTTGGTTTCTCTGGTCCATGTTACTGGCCATGTCATTTTTCAGATTTTGTGTCTGTGCGTGTGTGTGTGTGTCAGAATCACCTACCAGGGTACTTCTGTATTGAAAGGATTTGCCCGTGACGTCGCCATTGCCCAGGGGATGCCCAAGGGGCTCCTTTCATGTCCCTGTTATTTTCCCACCAAAGTGGCACCTATTCATCTACTTGTGTTTGCTAGGTTAGCAGGATCTGGGACAAATTGATGGGAGCTCACTCCATCATGTGGCTTGCACTCTTGGGTTTCGAATTGCCGAGCTGCTAACCTTAATAGTCCTCTGACTCAGCACCTTAACCACTGAGCCACCGTGGCCCATTTTCAGAATGATAGTCTCTCCTTCTAGGCAGAGTGAGTGCTAAAAGGATTGACCTCAGACCAGCAGAGTCTGGGAAGAGGGGCCCCAGTGGGTCCAGCAAGTCGTAACTTCAAATACTAAGGAACATATTACTAAGTCAACACTCTTCAAACAATTTCTACTGGATCAGCTTTGGTGCGTTGTGAAGTTTGATACATTGTGAAGTGTCTTAAAGGATGGATATACTTGGCTGAGTTGTTTTAACTGCAATTTCCTCCACCCTCCACCCCCACCTCCACCCCAATTTATGAAGAAAAGTGTGAACTTTTTTTTTTGAGGACAGTACACTATTTTCTGAAGCACGTGCATCTCAGAAAAAAGATATTTCAAAGTGCTCTCTTCCTTAATGCACATAGTTTTGTTCATCAAATGTCCTGAACATATATATATATATATATATATATATATATATATATATATATATATATATATATAATTAGAAACTCCCTCAGTTGTGAATTTCAGGACTGTGAAAAAATAAATAAGCTAAAATAAAATGCCCATTTGGCTTTGCAAATTAATTCAGGAAATGCATATTTAATATTATGTTTTCATCAGAAACCCCACTCTTACCAACCAATCCTTACACATCTTGCCCTTACTTCAGGCAGAAAAAAATGTTTTGAGATAGCCCTAGACATATAGAAGAGTAAGGGGATGATCCTGTGACAGAGCAGATAAAGTTATGTGACTAAAGGAACATTTATAAGATGAATTTTTGTGATCCAATTCTCTCATATATGTTATTTTCCTCCTCAATAGGATCCTACTCCCCGCCCCCCAGCTTGAGACAATGAGGTAATATAATATCTCAATCGGCTTGAGAGATACCAGTTGGATTCACAGTTTAGAAGTAAGATATGCCTGTCTGCTCAAAATGAAATGTTCATCTTTGGTCAAATTACATTGTGATGATTCACTGCATCCATCCATCCACTTCTGTTGTTCCTCTCTTTAATGTTCACTTCTCAACCATATTGATGGACATGCCAGCAAGTGGGTAACACAACAAAGGAAGGACAACACAAAACAGATCAGGTTTTCTAAGGCTGCAAAGGAAGTGTGCTTTAAATGGCTAACAGTAGCAGCAGCTGTCATGGGGGGGGAATGGTGTGTGTGTGTGTCCATGTGTGTGATCGTGCAAAAGAGATAAGATGGTGGTTGGTTGCAACATGGCAATAGAAGCCTCACTCCTTTCATATGTAAGTACAATGTCCACTCACACTGGGTAGGGCTTTCATCATGATGGTGCCAGAAACAGAAACAGAAAGTTTAACCTTTCTTCCTTTATGGCCCTTCCATTTAACTTTTCTAAAATAGCAGCATATGGACTGTAAGCATAATATGTGCATTCCCATAGCAAAATCACTTCCAGTCTGTGTAGATGTGATGTTGTAGCTCTGAAGCACTTTGTGTGGTTTTTCTGGTAAGAGTGCCCAGAGTCCCTCCAGTGGGAGGAGATGGGCAGTGACAAATCTGACAAACAAGCAAACAAATAGTGATGAGCACAATCTTGCTTAACCTGTAAATCAATTATGTCTGCCAAACAATTCTACAGTAGACTTGCAAAACTCTAAGGGATTATAATGGAAGTATACTAAACAGTTAATCTATGATAAGTCTTATTCCTTCTGTTACCTCCTCTATCTCCTTCAGAAACAAAAAAGCTCAGCCAATTTCAATAACCTGACAGTGGGTGTTATATTTTTTCTGTAGGAGAAGGTGGTGGTTATGGAAGTAGGAATCAATCAGGGAGAATGATGGTTCAGTCCATCCCCTATAGTTTCTCTCATTTTTTTCTAATCTAAAATTCAGCATATACTATTTCTACCTCATTTAAGACACAATTTCTGTGTGACAAGTCACATAAAAATAGCTGTGCACATTTCTACTAACATAGCCATTGTCTTATCATTTTCTATGTAATTTAGCTATGTAATTACTATGTTAGGCAAATTTTGGTTATTTTTTCCAAGCCCTTGTCTCTAACATAATGCATCTGTAAACTTGACTTCAGTTGGCCTGACATTTCCAATTTGGAAAATCTATCTTCCTTATACATATGTACTTTTGGGGAGGAAAAAAATATCAGGAGGTCTAACCACCAATCTTTCAAACAGTATCTACTTTGTAACAAAATACTCTACAGTATATAGATGAATTTAATTACTAAACTGATTTAGGTTGATCTAGACTTTCCTAACCTAAACAAGTTTCCCTGAAGTGGTTCTTCATATCTATCTGAAGCAAAGTAGATTTATTTTTCACAATTGCCAAATTTGAAGTATGTTAGTAAGTATATATTTAAAATTCTGGTTCTCATATGTGTTGGGTTGTGTGTACGAGTGCAGTCAAAACATGACTCTTATACTAGCAAAAGGAATTCTGCTATTCCTGCAAGAACTGTCCTCCTTGAATTGTAATCTATGCTACATCCTATATACTGATTCAGTCATCTTTATCACTTGCTTACAAGATTAGGTACCAAATGGCAAGCCTAAATATTCTATCAAAGATTGAGCACCACATAATTTTCTGATCACTGCAAAGAATATGCAGTTCAATGGAATCAGTTCATACATTACAATGTAAGTATTAACTAATAGAAGAATAACAAAATAATTGTTATATGTAAACATGTGAATCACATCTGGGCTCTGCTTTGATGCAACAGCTCATAGTCTTAAACTATTCAGATAAATCCACAGGGAGTGGTTTTAGATAGTGTGGATTTATCTAATCTCATCTGAACTAGGAATGTAGCACTTAAATGGGAGACTCCCAGGACTCCCAGAGCTGGAGACTATATGGACATGTCCTTGAATCCACCAGGAATGGAATTTTACTGGTGGGCGTATTTATTCTGACCTATTCCTCTTGTTTGAAGGTGAAAGAAGAAAGTGCAAAAGCTGGCTTGCAGCTAAACCTCAAAAAAACCAAGATTATGGCAACCAGCTTGATTGATAACTGGCAAATAGAGGGAGAAAATGTAGAAGCAGTGAAAGACTTTGTATTCCTAGGTGCAAAGATTACTGCAGATGCTGACTGCAGTCAGGAAATCAGAAGATGCTTAATCCTTGGGAGAAGAGCAATGATAAATCTCAGTAAAATAGTTAAGAGCAGAGACATCACACTGACAACAAAGGCCCGCATAGTTAAAGCAATGGTGTTCCCCGTAGTAACATATGGCTGTGAGAGCTGGACCATAAGGAAGGCTGAGAGAAGGAAGATCGATGTTTTTGAGCTGTGGTGTTGGAGGAAAATTCTGAGAGTTCCTTGGACTGCAAGAAGATCAAACCAGTCCATCCTCCAGGAAATAAAGCCAGACTGCTCACTTGAGGGAATGGTATTAAAGGCAAAACTGAAATACTTTGGCCACATAATGAGAAGACAGGACACCCTGGAGAAGATGCTGATGCTAGGGAGAGTGGAAGGCAAAAGGAAGAGGGGCCAACCAAGGGCAAGATGGATGGATGATATTCTAGAGGTGACGGACTCGTCCCTGGGGGAGCTGGGGGTGTTGACGACCGACAGGAAGCTCTGGTGTGGGCTGGTCCATGAAGTCACGAAGAGTCAGAAGCGACTAAATGAATAAACAACAAAAATTCCTCTTGTTCCAGGAAAAGTTGCCATAGGTCTTTTCACTAAATAATTATTACTTCTGTATCTTTCAGTGAGGATATGTATTGACCATTTTTATGGAAGGGAGAATAAATCTAGAAAAGGTAATTTGTGTTTAGAGTGTTTCCAAGCATCCCCTTCTCCCAATACTAAAATGCCTATCAGCTTTAATTGTGCTGGTCTATTCTTTTCCCATGAAAAAACACTTACATTGCATCTGTCAGATTATGCTGCAAGGTTTAAACTGTGTTTACTGTTTCTCAACTTTCTTTTAAAATGAAATTATCTCTCCTTAAGTTCTTTAGAAATCTTTAAGGTTAAATGTCCCTAAAAAGAGTTCTTATGCTGGTGTTCCGAGCGCAAGAAGCAATTTATTAGTTTCTGTGTTAGATGCAGAGTGTTCTACAGGATTTATCTAGAGACACAATTAAGAAGACTAGAGTACCCAAACAGTATAAATATATCGGTTCTTAGCTTCTTAATTATTGCCATAGGAACAAACATTTTCAAGGACAACAATAGTTTGAAATAGGACCTCAGAACTGAATTCTCACTATTTATTTTTTAAGAGACGCCAAGAAGCTGTTAGTTATAGGGTGGAAGTGTAAATTAGGGAAAGTGATGGTAGAGTTAGCTGTTATGGAGAAAGAGTAGGTTAAAGGCTTCTTAATGACATTAGGATTTGAGACAGTGGACATATTAGAGGAACAGACTGTAGTGCAGATGATGAGAAGGAAAGTCTGAGGACTCATTCTTGAGAAGAAGCAATTAATCCTGTCAGGAAAGCTTTGTTTCTCTGGGTGGGAGGAACTTGTCTGACTGAAGCTGCTGGCAGAATATGAGATAAGGGATTCATTGGCCTGGCAAGAGAGAAGAAAGGGGTGTCCTTTCTTTAGTAGTTGAGCAGATGTTCTGCCTTCATAGGGCAGTACAACTGCACAGTGCCTATGAGCATTCTGTGGGAGGTAGACATCTGGGGGATTAGTTGTTATTTGATGTGGTAGAAAGAGGTGATGTCTGAGACTGAGGGATTTGAGGAAACTGCTGAATGATTGTTTTAAGTCCCTTCCCTCGTTGGTGTGGTAGGTGAGTGAAGGAATATGATTGAGGGAGGTGAGGATTTGGTGATGGAGGCCTTGGTAGACTTGGTTGGGGGTGGAGATGTGCTAAACCAGGGGGAGGCGGGGAAAGGGAAGAAAATTAAAGTAGTGATGGACAGATGGAGGAAGTAATCCACTTTGGGGAAGGGGAATTAGTCATTTGAGATTAGTCCCCTCTTCTGTCTCCCTGTCTTCAGCCAGCTTTTTACTGTGTCCTACCATCTCACATTCAATGAAGAACCCCCTTCTTCTCTGCCAAACCACAGTTTCAACAACTCTCAACAACTCTTAGATACCTTCAATACCTTATTTGAGACTGACTTCAGGGATTGGGAGTGGGAAGCACTGTTTTATGGTGACTCTACTTCTACAAGCAGCAGTTCCAGTCAGTTCATGGGGAAAGATCAAGCCCTAGGATTCACCTTCATGGGGTATTTCAGGGCCTGGCATTCATTCTCCACTTGATTTAACATCTACATGAAGCCCCTGGGAGAAGTTATATTTAGGAGTACATTCTTCCATTGGCCTCTGCCAACCAAATAATATCTAAAAAAGAGAACTCCCCATGAGCCCCAATCCTTATGGACTGTCATCTACATAGGCGTCAGTGGTAGACCTTCTCCTTCACTGCCCCACATCCTCTGGAAGAGAATCCCCCCCCCCAAACATATAGGATTGTTCCCTATGCTTGTAATGGTATGTGGGAAAGACCTTGGGAGACAGGGTAAAGAGATGCTGCCTAGGGAATGGTCAGATAAGAGAGCATAGCCTGCAGCTAGATACTGGGAAGGGCAAGAGGCTCAGAAGGGACCCTTCCTAGATGCTTGGGCTCTAAAGGAGATGGTGGAGAATTGTTCTTTCAGACTTGCAAGACTATGCTAATGTAGCTTTACAATAAAGTAGAATTAGCTTATCTGATCATGCTTCCTGTATGGTCTACCTGGTAAGGCTGACAATGCATCTGGTGTTCCACTAAACCATTAAGACCTAGGTCTTTCAGCAAGTCTTTGGACCAGAAAAATTGAATGTCTCCTTGTACGCTTGTTGATTATGTGATTTTCACAGCACTTACTTTTTATTTTTGTTGTTGTTCATTATTGTGTTGTTCTGATTATTCTGATTTTTTATTTTAAACATTACTACTGAATAAAGTATGTAAGGTGTTCAGGGTCTTTTGTTAATTGGAGCAGCTTATAAGCCTAGCAAGAAAACAAACAAAACATATCAGTGCTAGTGAGAACACACTTCTAGCTGAGGTTGCCACCAAAATCTAGGCAAGCCTACTAACAGTGGTAGGCTAAAATAACTGGTTAGGGAATGGGACATATGGAATAAAAATGGGAGGTCACTGTCTCACCAAACATTTCCACAGAATGACCTCTGTAGTAGCATTTTAGGTGTTATCTTGGATGGGATATGAGTCGTACTGGATGTTCATCCATTCTTCACTTATGGAAGAATGTTGATATAGTCATTTTAATGATAAAAACTAGCAAAGAAATAAATGATTTTAAGTCTTGGTGCACTTCCTATTCAGAGAATTGAATGTTAGCTGGGAAATGCTAAATTACCCAACCTAAATCATTCCACATATTCTTAGTAATGCCTGTCATGCAGAAATAAATAAATAAATAAAAATACTGCAGGATCTTTTTTTAATTTAAACCAAAAAAGCATAGTCTCCAAATTATATTATTCAATATGGTCATGCACAACTGGGCTGAAAGTTAAGCACAAAACAGCGATTCATGTTCATCTGAGTGAAATCTAAAATATAGACATTGATTTTGTGTGGTATCCTCTGCTATTTTATTCTAATCCATAAGAGAGATTGTCCCTGTTTCTTAATATCTGGCTGAAAGCTGCAGAAAGCTGCAAAGATCAGGACAAGGCAAAATGTTCCATTACATCAAGTAGCAGATATATCTGATGAATTGCGCACAGATTTGAACCACAACAAAAGCTTTGGAAAGTTTTGTAATCTTTGTAACCCGCAACCCACAAAGTCAAAAACAACCCACAAGATACTTAGTTTTGTTTGACAGTTGCCTGGAAATTCTGGCTTTCCAACAGGCAACAAAATAAGACCTTCTAGGAGGAAGAAGTCAGCAGTAGACTCAGATCTAATTTATTATTGTAACTGTAGAGCATAACACAAGACAACATTGAATAACATGAGACTTAAACTATAGTATGCAAAAGAGACAAAAAAATGCCAGTTATGATGTTATTAACTAGGAAATTCTATAAGTAATAAAGGACTAATCCTAAAACTCCCACAGAGAATGAGTCCCTTTTCTAAGAGATTTTTTTTTAATTGAGATTTGATCTATTAATATAGCAACTGAAGGCACCAGGAAACAATTTTGTTTCTGAACCTTTGAATTTCTTGATTGTTTTACCCAGTTTTTTTTTCCTCTTATTGTTTCATAGAGGGGGTAGCATAAGACATGTTGAAGGTCCTTTATTTGTGCCTGATCAGAAGGGCAGAAATGCTGTACTATAGAGACTTTACAAAACCTGCCTTCAAGATAGCCTGATGGCATCATTGACAACTAAAAGCTACATTGATTAGAGTTTACCCAGTAGCCATGCTGGGATAAATAACAATGGAAATGGCATTAGGCTGCCTTGAGAATGCTGGGGTTGTCTTTCATTCATCAAGTTTAAGGATGCCTCCTGGTGGAATGGGAGATGTGGATGAAAGAAAAAAATGTATTTCATTTCCAAACTGATAGGTAAAGAGCTCTATTACTTGGTAGTCATCCATTAACTTGGTTTGACCTGGAAATAATTTCACACAAAACCTAAGAGCACAATAGGAAAGAGGAGGTATTTGGAATTACTGAAAACTGCTTCTTGACAAAGAAGACTTTTCAAACATTGACTTCCAGCATAATGGATAGCACTGGGAGTTGAAATGAGAGCTATTGAAAATGATCTTCCAACCATTCTGACAGTGGGAATTGACACTCGGTCCAAGCCCTGTCTCTAGAAAGAACAACCTGGGAACTTGGGATCCAATTCCATGTTTCTAGTGTGTTTCACAAATTGTTTCTGAAACTGGGAGAACTTCCAAAAACCCTCATTGCTTGGATGAAGGGAATGTGCTATTCAGAGAGAGAGAGAGCTAGATATAATTCACATTTGGCTATTCATGTGTAGATTAATAACTTTTTATACCACATTGTACACTGTGGGTGTAGAAAAGCTGGAACATAAATTCACAAAAGTCTCAGTGAAATGTCAAAATAAACTTTTAGACCAGCCAAGAACCAAAGGTCCATATCCAATTGGCAAGCTGTTCTACCCCAGAATGAGAAGGTATAATGTTTGAACCTTGGCCAATGCTTTAATGGAATGACCTGGTCTTAGGGGATGATAAACATGCCCACAGGGTTCTCATGTGTGTAATAGGTTGTGATTTCATGTGTGTAATTAGTTAAAAGTTGGGTCAGTGAGGGAAGGAAGGGCAGATGAATACAAATTAGGCAGGGAAGCATTTGCAAAGACAGTGATTTCTGATTTATATTAGTTACTGAATTATGTTTTATGGAAAACAGTTCAGCAATCTGAGAAACAAAAGAAAATCCAAGCCAGATTACAATGAATAAGAATTAGACTAAAGCATGTCCTTTCAAATCCTCCTAACAGTTCAATATGTGTTAACATTAGAACTATTCAGTATATACTGCCATTTCAATATGTTTAATGTGGATATAACTGAATCAGCTCATCTTGCCATACATCTATATTGTTTTCCCTGCTTGGCACAGTTTTGTCACTTCGATTCTTCTAGCTATTGACTGACACCATTTACCTCTTCTCTCTTTTTCCTTTTTTCTTAGTCTTAGTTCTGCAAGCTAACTTTAAACCCTTTGACTCTCTAGATTGATAGCTAAAGCCAAGCTGTATATTTCAGACAACATACCGCATGTGTTAATATATCTGTAGTGTTATTTTAGTAAATTACTGATGTAAAAAGGAGAACACACTGTTACTGGAATCCCACAAGGTAGGAAGGGAAATCTGATCCTTCTTCTATCAAGCTCCAAAAATGTTCTTCATGCAGGTCCAAGAGCTTAGTAAAAGTTCACCTTGGTTCTAACTGGATCTCCTTTTTAATAAACTTTATATCTGTGTGTGGGTGGTGGGTGGGGGGAGTGGGATTGGTGATATAGCAAAAGAAATGATAAACATAGCCTCCCAGTAATATTTGTGTGTGTGTGTGTGTGTGAAGTTCCAATAATATGGAATTTTTATATGTAAAGTTATTTATTTTAAAATGAGTTGAATATTTGCAAGGGATGTCTAGTCTAAAAGAGAAGTTTGGAACACTTATCTGAATAAATGAGAAAAATATTCAGACAAATACAAGGAGAAAAAAATGGGCAGCTATTAATAGGATACTGGGCTCTTCATTTGTAAGGGTTGGGTCTGACTCTGTGGCTAAGGAAGGGGAAATTGAAACCTATGCCAGGCAAAATGGGGAAATTGAAACTCCAAGTGACTCAGCAGAGTGGGAAAGTCTTGAGCAGCTGATTGGGTGAAATCAGGAGCCGAATTCAAAGCTGCCAATCAGCACAAGGGAAAGGTGAGCCAAAAAGCGCACCAAGCAAAAGGAAGCCCAATTGGCTCTGGAAGAGAAATGGTGTGAAAGGAACAGCTTAAAAAGGAACCAGTGCAAGGACTGAGCTGCTGGAGACAAATGTTCCACTGAGCTAACAGCTTTCTCAAGAGAAGGAAAGCTGGAACTGTTCTTGAAGCCCTATCCTGTAGCCGTTATGGAACCAGAGCCTTCCCAGCCTTCTGAGCCTTGCCTTGCCATCCTGCCACAAAGTCCAGCCAAGTTGAGTCTTGCCGCCTTGCCTCTAAGCCCAGTTGAGTCTTGCCTTGCTGTCCTGCCACGAAGCCCAGCCGCATTGAGTCCTGCCACCTTCCCACTAAGCCCAGTCAAGTCTTGCCTTGCAGTCCTGCCACAAAGCCCAGCCAAGTCAAGTCCTGCCATCTTGCCCTGAAGCCCAGTCAAGCCTTTACTTGCCACCCTGCCAAGAAGCCCAGCCAAATTGAGCCCTGCCATCTTGCCTCGAAGCTCTGCCAAGTCTCACCTTACTGCTTTGCCACAAGGTCCAGCCAAGTCTAGTCTTGTTGCCTTGCCACAAGGTCCAGCTGAGTCTAGCCTTGTCACCTCATTATGATCCATAGCCGAGTTTTGCCTTGCAGTCTTACCATGATTTCTAGCTGAGGGGTTCATTTGTCTTGTTGCCCGTTCCTTTCAACTCCTGTTTTGCCTCCCAGTCATGGTCTCCAGTCAGGTCCTACCTAGCTGCCTTGCTGTGCTTCCCAGTCCAGTCCAGTCCAGTCCAGCCACATCATTGTGCTCTCCAGCTGAATCCAGTTTTGCTATCTTGCCAAGCAGTCTGCCATTGCCCAGTTGGGCTTGAATTGAACTGAACTATTATTTAAGAGACAATTGCTAATTGTACATAGTTGCATTGTAAATAAAGAATTGCATTTTACTTGCCTGGTCACCTCATAGTCTAAACAGAACATCTTTGATGTCTTACAATTGCTTTTCATTATTTTCCCCTATACATTTACCTTTGATGATCATCACTAGAATTATATGCTACGATATTTACATGGTATTTGAAGCTCATTTTATAAGGCTTCTTTTTTCCCTTTTTTTTAAATTAGAAAAGCTAACTTCACTGCACTTGCATGCATATATCCTGCTGTATTTACTTCTTGTCATAAAACTAAGCCTGTTAGTGTGACTACTGTCCTGTTCTCCTCTTGCTGTGATGCTGTACTTTATCCTTAATCTTAAGATTTATTTATCTGCCTTTAGTATATTTGTTGGTTTTATGGACATTCCAAATTATGGCCCCTTAATTTATGTTATAGTGTGCTGGTAAATGTTGGATCAGTATTTAGTCTGCAAAACTTGGTACTCTTACTCCTAGGCAGAATAAACATGTCCATGGTTAAGGTATGTGTTAGAAAACTCTGTAACTTTTCTTTTTTTTGTTCATCCCAGATCATTTCTCTAATGCTCATCAGTTTACCACAATTGGTTGTGGCCATTTAGTTAGGTTTCCATATGGAATCACTGTGTCCATAAATGGAGAATAATAATTTGGACTTCTGTGAGTGGACCAATGCATATACTAGTGGATCTTTAATCATTATAGCAACATTATGGCCTTGAATCCATAGCTAATGAATCTGAGAACTAAGGGAAATAGTCTGGCTATTTGTAGCCAACATTCCCTTCCCATCTCTCATCTAACATTTCACTTTATACGTGCTGTAACTTTAGGACCTATATCCAGACAGGATCAAATAATCCATTCAATGGAAAAATGAATTTAAAAAATAGATTATTTTTCTGTATTACATATTGCATTAATTGAACCTCTGTTATGTCTCATCTCCCTTGGGGCCATAAGATATGTCAGAGATCTTGCTGTAAAGCTGGAGGAAGACTTCTAACTCTAGACAGAGAATCACACATCAATTTTGTCAAGCCAGCATCTGAGGACAGGACTCTTATTGATCAGAAATCTACCATTTTGGAACACACTAAAAAGATGTGTAAGCAGTGGTGGGTTGAGTGAGGCTGAGGATATGATACGTCCTGAAAGCTGGTAAAATTTAGAGATACTCAAGAGCTGGTCAACACTTACAGCTTTCCATTGTACACTTTTTCTTTTTCTTTTTCTTTTTTTTAAGCAGGAAGGGCAATACCTTCCTATGTTCGTCCCTCCAGTCTGGTGTAGCAGCCTCTGGACCCATTGGTTGACACAGTGATGCTGAAATGCTTCAAGCCAAGAGTAAGTTTTTCTCGTTGAATTTGACTCCTAGTGACTGTACGGACACAACTATGTTATTTTCTTGGCACTAATATGAAAATGGCACTGCCTTATTTCAGGATAGTTTTTTAACTACCCAGTCTACACCTTCAGCAAAGGATCGTTACCTTGTCATGGTGCTGGAGCTTGAGCACCTCAATGATCCCATGAGCTAAACCGTGAAGGGCCACCCAAGATGGGAAGGTCATGACAGAGAGGTCAGACTAAAAGTGATCCCTGGGGAAGGTAATGGCAACCCAACCCAGTATTCTTGCTGTGAAAATTCAATGGATCAGTACAACCAGAGATATGTCGGTATACCATTGGAAGATGAGACCCCCAGGTCGGAAGATGGTCAAAATGCTACTGGGGAGGAACAGAGGATGAGTTCAACTAGCCCCAGACGTGATGACGCAGCTAGCTCAAAGCCAAAAGGATGGCTGGCATCCAACAGTGCTGGTGGTGAACGGCGAATCCAATGTTCTAAGGATCAGCACACCATTGAAACCTGGAATGTAAGATCTATGAGCCAGGGCAAATTGGATGTGGTTATTGGTGAGATGTCAAGATTAAAGATAGACATTCTGGGTGTCAGTGAACTGAAATGGACTGGAATGGGCCACTTCACATCAAATGACCACCAGATCTACTACTATGGACAAGAGGACCACAGAAGAAAGGGAGTAGCCTTCATAATTAATTGTAAAGTGGCTAAAGCAGTGCTTGGATACAATCCAAAAAACAATAGAATGATCTCAATTCGAATTCAGGGCAAGCCATCTAACATCACAATGATCCAAATATACGCCCCAAACACAGATGCTGAAGAAGCTGAGCAGTTCTATGAGGATCTGCAGCAGCTACTGAACAACACGCCTAAAAGAGATGTTATTTTCATCATGGGAGACTAGAATGCTAATTTGGGTAGTCAAATGACACCTGGAATTACAGGTAAGCATGGCCTGGGAGAACAAAACAAAGCAGGACATAGGCTGATAGAATTTTGCCAAGACAACTCAACGTGCATAACAAACACTCTCTTCCAGCAACCTAAGAGATGGCGTTATACATGGACCTCCCCAGATGGACAACACCGAAATCAGATTGACTACATCCTTTGCAGCCAAATGTGGCGGACATCTATACAGTCGGTAAAAACAAGACCTGGAGCTGACTGTAGTTCAGTTCATGAACTTCTTATTGCACAATTTAGGATCAGACTCAAGAGATTAAGGAAGACCCACAGATCAGCTAGATATGAGCTCACTAATATTCCTAAGGAATATGCAGTGGAGGTGAAGAATAGATTTAAGGGACTGGACTTAGTAGATAGGGTCCCAGAAGAACTATGGACAGAAGTTCACAACATTGTTCAGGAGGCAGCAACAAAATACATCCCAAAGAAAGAGAAAACCAAGAAGGCAAAATGGCTGTCTGCTGAGACACTAGAAGTAGCCCAAGAAAGAAGGAAAGCAAAAGGCAACAGTGATAGGGGGAGATATGCCCAATTAAATGCAACATTCCAGAGGTTAGCCAGAAGAGATAAGGAATTATTTTTAAATACGCAATGCGCAGAAGTGGGAGAAGATAATAGAATAGGAAGGACAAGAGACCTCTTTCAGAAAATTAGAAACATTGGAGGTAAATTCCAGGCCAAAATGGGTATGATCAAAAACAAAGATGGCAAGGACCTAACAGATCAAGAAAAGGTGGCAAGAATATACAGAAGACCTGTATAGGAAGGACAACAATATCAGGGATAGCTTTGACGGTGTGGTCAGTGAGCTAGAGCCAGACATCCTGAAGAGTGAGGTTGAATGGGCCTTAAGAAGCATTGCTAATAACAAGGCAGCCGGAGATGACGGCATCCCAGCTGAACTGTTCAAAATCTTGCAAAATGATGCTGTCAAGGTAAAGGTAAAGGTAAAGGTTTCCCTTGACGTAAAGTCCAGTCGAGTCCGACTCTAGGGGGCGGTGCTCATCTCCATTTCTAAGCCTTAGAGCCGACGTTGTTACTTCCGGGTCATGTGGCCAGCATGACGACACGGAATGACGTTACCTTCCCGCCGAAGCGGTACCAATTAATCTACTCACATTTGCATGTTTTCGAACTGCTTGGTATGCAGGAGCTGGGACTAGCAACAGGAGCTCACCCCGCCGCGCGGTTTCGAACCGCCGACCTTCCTATCGGCAGCTCAGCAGTTTAACCCGCAGCGCCACTGCTGTCAAGGTAATGCATGCTATATGCCAGCAAATTTGGAAAACACAAGAATGGCCATCAGACTGGAAAAAATCAACTTATATCCCCATACAAAAAAGGGAAACACTAAAGAACGTTCAAACTATCAAACAGTGGCACTCATTTCACATGCCAGTAAGGTAATGCTCAAGACCCTGCAAGGTAGACTTCAGCAATTCATGGAGCGAGAATTGTCAGATGTACAAGCTGGGTTTAGAAAAGGCAGAGGAACTAGGGACCAAATTGCCAATATCCGCTGGATAATGGAAAAAGCCAGGGAGTTTCAGAAAAAAATCTATTTCTGTTTTACTGACTATTCTAAAGCCTTTGACTGTGTGGACCATAAGAAATTGTGGCAAGTTCTTAGTGGTACGGGGATACCAAGTCATCTTGTCTGCCTCCTGAGGAATCTGTATAATGACCAAGTAGCAACAGTAAGAACAGACCACGGAACAACGGACTGGTTTAAGATTGGGAAAGGAGTACGGCAGGGCTGTATACTCTCACCCTACCTATTCAATTTGTATGCAGAACACATCATGCGACAGGCTGGGCTTGAGGACTCCAAGGCTGGAGTTAAAATCACTGGAAGAAACATTAACAATCTCAGATATTCAGATGATACCACTTTGATGGCTGAAAGCGAAGAGGAACTGAGGAGCCTTATGATGAAGGTGAAAGAAGAAAGTGCAAACGCTGGCTTGCAGCTGAACCTCAAAACAACCAAGATTATGGCAACTAGCTTGATTGATAACTGGCAAATAGAGGGAGAAAATGTAGAAGCAGTGAAAGACTTTGTATTTTTAGGTGCGAAGATTACTGCAGATGCTGACTGCAGTCAGGAAATCAGAAGACGCTTAATCCTTGGGAGAAGAGCAATGACAAATCTCGATAAAATAGTTAAGAGCAGAGACATCACACTGACAACAAAGGTCTGCAGAGTTAAAGCAATGGTGTTCCCCATAGTAACATATGGCTGCGAGAGCTGGACCATAAGGAAGGCTGAGAGAAGGAAGATTGATGCTTTTGAACTGTGGTGTTGGAGGAAAATTCTGAGAGTGCCTTGGACTGCAAGCAGATCCAACCAGTCCATCCTCCAGGAAATAAAGCCAGACTGCTCACTTGTGGGAATGATATTAAAGGCAAAACTGAAATAATTTGGCCACATAATGAGAAGACAGGACACCCTGGAGAAGATCCTGATGCTAGGGAGAGTGGAGGGCAAAAGGAAGAGGGGCCGACCAAGGGCAAGATGGATGGATGATATTCTAGAGGTGACGGACTCGTCCCTGGGGGAGCTGGAGGTGTTGACAGCTGACAGGAAGCTCTGGCGTAGGCTAGTCCATGAAGTCACAAAGAGTCGGAAGCGACTAAACGAATAAACAACAAAACTAGTCTACACCTGTGGGATTCCTTGGTGGCCTTCCATCCAAGTTTTAATCATTTCTGATACTGCTTAACATTCTCAAGTTCAGCAAATATTGGCTAGATGCTAGCACCCACTGTGGTTAAAATGGGTATGTTTTAACTATATTCATTTCTTAGGAAATAGAACAGCTGAGCATGCTTTGAACATTATTTGGAAGAAATGCTTCAGCTCTCACATGAACGTGAGTATAACTCTCTGCTATTCATTAATGGAGTCACATCTTTGCAAATGTTTGAAAAACAAGTGCGGCTGCTTTAAAAGTTGCATTAACTTTAATATGTGGATTCTTAAGACATCAATACATTTTTTTTTCTTGAAACTTACATGGAAGCCTGAAGAAAACTGATCTCCTTTAATGAATACCAGAGATGAATTGTTCTAATGTGAGATGCAAAGCATTTTCCTCCAAATCATTTTTAAAACATTCACAGTCCCACTAAACAGGGCAACTGTATAAAACAAGAAGAAGAAGAATTAACATCAAAATATGCAGGAATGGGAATGTAGCAATTGTGTGCAATGCTTTAAAGGGCAAAGGTCACACACAAACTTAGAAAAAGAGGGATACCAGCTATTTCATTAGTCTAACAACTGCCAGTTTAGCTTTCTTACAATGCTTCATCCTCCAGGGAGAAAATTAGGGAGATCTAGCTTCAGAAACTTTGTTTTCTAGGATTGACTCAGTTCTTCTGGCTGGTTAGGAAGGTATCAGAGCTCCATGTGCTTCCCTCCCAAGACAATGTTTTTCAGAAGAGAAGAATCAACTCAGATAGAAATCTCAAGGATCTGCAACAGCCTCATTCTTCCAGCAGAATGTCCAAAGAAGGATAAAGCCATTCAAAGAGGAAGTCTAGTAAAGGAGCATTGGAGGGGAGGGGAGGAAACCATGGCTGCTGGTCTAATGTAGTTTTAGGAGATCTAGTAATTTTTACACTGTCACTGTTCAGAAATAACCCCATTTCCAAAATTTAGCCAAATATTTCTCTAGTTTTCACAGAAGGTTGATGAGACAAAGGATCTGAAATCTGTCAATCTACCTAAGCATGGTAAAATGGAAAAATCCGCATTATAATAAATAATTCATTCTAAATCTCAGTGTCATTTCTAGCATCAAAATGGGGATGGGGAGAGAGACAAAGGAGTATTGGAAACTTATGCCTTGAAATGCATGTAGCCAGCCTTACAAATCAGAGTGCTAAAGAAGATGACATAAATTAATGGAGTCTCTAAAGGGAAGAAGAAGGTATCTCTTTTATTGTTCCTGTGGATTTGCAATTCAACTCCTTTGCCGAGTAGCTGGAATTAGAAATATCTGTAACCCTTTAAAATAATAATGCAGTTAATCAGTTCTGAATTACTGTGGTATTAATGTGGATTATGTAAGCAGAGTGGCATTGGGATTTCCAGTTGATTATATTAGAATAAAAGTGGTTGCCAATATATGCCAAAGTAAAATAATTTTAAGATCAATTATACCCAAGAATTGCTTT
The DNA here is from genome assembly GCF_035149785.1 of Candoia aspera. Lineage (NCBI taxonomy): Eukaryota > Metazoa > Chordata > Lepidosauria > Squamata > Candoiidae > Candoia > Candoia aspera. The sequence goes on from NC_086155.1 coordinate 98,945,479, forward strand.
GTAATTCTTACTTATAAATGTAATTCCTTCCCTCACATGACAACCCTGTCAATTGTATATATATATATTTTAAAAGTGTACTGTATTTGTATCAACTTTTTTTAAAAAATGGAAATTGTGGTATAGAAAAAGACTTCAAGAGCATTTGACTGGTAAACCTAAGGTTTAGAAAAAGGTTAAAGAAAAACAGGGATGGGGTAACATGCTAGTAAATGTTGTTGTTGCTGTTGTTGTTGATATTATTATTTTTCTATTCATTAAATTAAACAGAGCAAAGGGGAAAAAAATAAGAAAACAGAAAAAAAAGTGGAAAGCAGCCATAGACATTTATATATATAAAAGCTTCTTATATACCTATATAAAGATTTATAAAACAGTTTCAATAAAAAATTACATTTCATTGTAATTGTCCATACATAATCAATGACTGTAAGCAACTCATAAGTTGCAAGTAACATCAAGTTTTCAATCCAATGAATAACTACAGCCATAAAGTTTATTTTTCAGTGTTGAAAGACTAGTCTTTTAGCAATGAGGAGAGTAGAATCTGTTTCCTTTGTCCAATCATCTATTTCCATTCAATAAATATGTAATTCAAAAGAATATTGAAGTCAGAAAATATGAAATGCTGTCTCAAAGTCAAATTAACATATGAAATTACTTCTTTCCAGAATATAACAACTTTAAGATGTACCCCAAATCATCTGTTTTAATGAAACATTGTTTTCATTGCATCTCCAACAATGTGGTGATTTATTCATTTCTTTTTTATACAAATGATACTGGGTAAATTTTTGTTATTTTCTTTTGTGAATAAGCCATATTCTAGTATATACTGACATTTCTGATATAGACATCAAGTCAGTTTCCCATTGTTTAGACAAACTGGAGATCTCCAAATCCTTGTTCCATTATGTCTTTAAAATAAAATTCATTTATTCATTTACAATATCTATAAGACTAATAAAGGCTAATTGTAGTCTTTGCTCTTGTAAGATTGCTGATCACTTCTAATAAAATAGAAAATTATGCTGATTGAAATCAAGAGGTCAATAAATGTTGTAGTTGCAAATACTGCCAGTGGGTGGCAACAGACAAATTACATATTGTATATCCTTTTACGTATGGAATTAATTTTAAAAAAAATCATCATCCAATAACTGATCTAAAATACTTATCCAACATCCATTCAAATCAGTCCCCATTCTCTCCCAATTTCATACTATAAATTCAAGTTTTAGTTGATCTCTGATTGAATTATTCCCTTTCCCCACATAAAGAAGCACTAAAATATTTTGCTGAAATTTTTTCAACCTTTTTGACGTGTGCAGCACAGTGCCCTACTCTTTCAAGTGCACAGAGCACTTGAAATACTGGAGATAGAGTTCCACTGAGTATTTTCACTTGGAGAAAAGATCAGGTACATTTCTCCATATCTCCTTGAGTTTAAAATCAACCTGAATTGCCTCATTCCAGGCTGCGCTCAATCAGAGCACACTCTTAAGTCTTGAATAATAGGACAAATTTATGTGATCATTTTTTGAAAATTTAAATAAAAAGTGCATGGAGAGGTATGGGGCTTAGATTCAAACACAAATTTTTGTGACATAGAAACACCACTTTAATATTGAGTCATAATATCATTTGAAATGTAAAGCTGCTTTTAAAAACTGCAGAGATTACTCAACCACCTTCAAAACCAGATCTGTGAATCTGAAAGAAGATCAATCCTCTTTAGTTGATCCAGAAATTATCAGTCTGACACATTGCATTAAGGAGTGTAAATTGGATATTGCTACAATTTTCTAGCTAAACAAAAAGACATAAAACAAATGCAAAGGGGTGATAAGACACCCCACACACACAAAAAAAATATTTAGATCAGAAATATAATTTTGAATCTATCAGTCATTGATTTCAAACCACTTCCTGGCACTTTTTCCCACTAAGGTATTTTACAAAAGCAAGCACAGGAGTAGTTTTCTTTTATTTTAAAATCTGTTTTACACATGGTAAAATTCCTGATCTACATACCAGCAGCAAAGCTTCATGGGAGATTTTGAATTGGGAACAGTGCAAACTCAGCATCCATTCTATCTCAAGTGATTTAAAAACAGTAGGGTACGGAAGACAGGCATTGTCCTGAGGTCCAAGAACCTGTTATTGCAAAGATCAAAAAGCAAACACTCCAATAAGGTAGCTAAATTGGGAAATCCTAGGAAGAACTCTACACTTTGGGACATGAACAAAACAATTACATGCAAAGCACACAGAAAACTCAGATAAAAGCTTGAGGGCTGCACCTGTCTTTGCACACTATAAAGATAGTTGGATTGGAGCTACTTTTGTCATATTATTTTCTATTCTCTTAATTGTATTTCATTATTTTCATTTTAGGTAGGGATAGGAAAGTAAAAGGAAAGAATGAAGAGAAAAACGAAGGCAAGGAAACCACTGCAAAGGTAAAGAATGGGTAGGAATCTAGCGGTAGATGGGAGCAGGGGAGAGAGGAAGATGTGGAGATTGAGTCACCACAATGCTGTAGTTTTGCATTTCTGCTTTAGGTATGAAACCACAGTGAGTGATTGATTGATTATGTACCATCAAGTTGTTTTCAGCTCTGAGCAACCACGCAGATAGGTTTTCTCCATGATGATCTATCCCTAACCTGTTCTTTCAAGTTTCCCAATGGTGAACTTACCATCACTGTAACTGAGTCTATCCACCTTGCTGCTGGTTGTCCTCTTCTTGTCTTCTCTTCAACCTTTCCCAACATTAGAACCTTTTCCAGAGAGCTGCGTGTTTGCATAACGTGTCTGAAGTATGACACCATATAACAACAACAACAACAACAACAATACCCCATTGCTGATTTTTCTAGTAGCACAACTAGGAGCTTTTGTGCTGATCTCTACTAAGATCACATTCGAGGGCAGAAAGTTAATGCCTTCCCATCTTCTGTGGCCCCACTTCTGATTAACCTCTTACCACAGGTATTATTCAGATAAGAATAAAACATGTTAAATCCTTCTCTATATGTAAACATCATCCAGTTTGACTCACCTGGAACTTGGGACAGAAAAGACCAGGGAGTGGGCTGAGGGAGAAACTAATTATCAAAATGAAAGGTTGGTCTTTCTTAAAGAAGTTTCTCATGTCAGACTGGCCAGCACAACTCCATTGTAATTTACATCACTCTTCAAGGATTTTCCCACATTAATATGTACATTTGGAAAAAAAAAAATGCCTCCCCATCCCTCCAGTGTAACACCTAAAATGTGTAGGTCAAATAGCTTTCTTTGGCTGTCGCATTTAATCAGTTACACATAATTCATAACTAGAGGTGTAACAAGGGTCACTCACTCCAGCTCAATAAATACTTGACAAATGGTATGAAAGAAAAGAATAAATTCATACTGCATTAATAAAGACCAGCTGAACTTCCCAGGGTGGCACAAAGAATTTAATTTGGTGAAATATATTTCAGAAATTGAGAAGAGCACAACACTTTAAAACATTAAATATATACCACTTTAAACAACTCTGACATCAGTCAAATCTATATGGAGAGATTTGCAATGTGATATTGAAGTGTGTCTTTGTGTCCAAATGGAATGCTTCTGCTCAACCCTTCACTAAAATGGCATCATCTCTCACTGATGCTTAACACTTCGTCGCTGTTGAACATATTCCCTGATTTGCCTTATGCTCTGCAGGCCTCAGGATGTTCCCTGGCATACTGATTTATTTATTTTTATTTACCACATTTCTTCACCGACCATCTCGGCAAATGACTCTCAGCAGTTTTTGGTGGCTGCAATTGAGCTTTACTTCCAGCACTCACCATGTGAATTCATACGATATGAAGTGATTTCAAGCTGATATAGTTGTCAGAATGGCCTCTTCATAAAGTAGACCCCCTCCCTCTCTCTCTCTCTCTCTCTCTCCACACAGAGATACACACAGGAGCTGCGTAAAGAATTATTAACTCCGTTACTTATTTCTGTCATTTTGGAGACCACAATTCTGACTCTAAGATGTAGCAACTTTATGTGACAAAGAAGTCTCTATCAGTTCTATAGTTTCAGATTCTGAAAGAATTGCAAAGGATCAAATGCCAGAGTTGTTCAAATCCAATTGCCAGCAGAGATAGCAGAATATCCTTTCTGCCTTATCCTCTAGGTTTCTCAAATTTGGCCACTTTATGATGCGTGGACTTCAACTTCCAGAATTCCCTAGCCAGCCATTCAATTCTGGGAGTTGAAGTCCACACGTCTTAAAATTGCCAAGTTTGAGAAACACTGTTCTAGATAAATGGAGTGCAAGTTCCTTTTGGGCCAAAATCAGGAGCACCTTTAAAGAGAATGTATCCCAGATCCTTCAGGAAAGGCACTGATGTAATTATATGACATGCTAAGTTACCTTAGCATTCCGGGTCATGTGGCCGGAAGTTGTCATAGACACTTCCGGCCACATGACCCGGAAGTGTCTATGACAACGCCGGCTCCAAGGCTTAGAAACGGAGATGAGCACCGCCCTCTAGAGTCGGACACGACTGGACTTTACGTCAAGGGAAACCTTTACCTTTACCTTTAAGTTACCTTAAGGGACGTGGTGGCGCTGCGTGTTAAACCGCTGAGCTGCCGATCGGAAGGTCAGCGGTTCGAAACCGCGTGGCGGGGTGAGCTCCCGTTGCTCGTCCCAGCTCCTGCTCACCTAGCAGTTTGAAAACATGCAAATGTGAGTAGATCAATAGGTACCGCTTCGGCGGGAAGGTAACGGCGTTCTGAGTCGTCATGCTGGCCACATGACCCGGAAGTGTCTATGACAACGCTGGCTCCAAGGCTTAGAAACGGAGATGAGCACCGCCCCCTAGAGTCGGACACAACTGGACTTTACGTCAAGGGAAACCTTTACCTTTAAGTTACCTTGCCGAGGAGATTGTGCACACTGACATCCTAATCCTATTCTGCATGGCACCTTAACCATGGTCTTTGGCTTTTATAAATTGGATGTCAACTAAATTCAGAGCAGCAGCCATTTCTGGTTGGTAGAAATCAGAATTTGGAAGTAATGTTATGCTACCCAAGGCTATGCTTCCCCAAGCTTCTGACAGTGGTTAGGGACAGTGCTTGGAATAAGTAGCCTAGTAATATAGATTTCAATGATCTTCGGACTATAGGGCAAATATATTGGTTAAATATTTTCAAATAATGAATACCCATAAAAGCTCCAAGAAAGCAATATCCTTCTGTTTGTCAGAGCAGTGTAATTATTGGGAGCTACAGTATAATTATTAAATGAGGATTTTCAAATGTATGAGTCAAATTAGACCATTCATTTTATATGACAACTTTATTTATTGTGAGAAATAACTGAAAAATGGAATCACATGTTTGAAAAGCCTCAGCAAACTTCTTGAAATAGATCCAGCTATATATTGCTTTCCATGGGCTTTAGAGACACATAATAAAACCCTGAATTTCAACATAAACTGGTAATTCACAGTTCATTATTTTCCAATTTGTTCAATATAGAGTTTTGTCATTTTTACACTGCTGTTTGTTAAACTGTAATTTGCAGTCTAGAAACTGTAGTAGTTAGCAGTTATGTGGCTGTAAAGCTGAAGTTCTAACAGAATTTCAAACAAATACAAGGAAGTTAAAACAAAACATTAATTTATGAACTTTGGTGTTCAGACTTCAATCTATGTAACTTAAATATTCAATATTTTATTCTGTTTATTAATGTGGATAATGATATTGCTTACAAATGAATCACTATCCATTCATTCATACAGAAAAGGTATTTTTGTCACAATAAGCTGCTGGTGTGACTTAATTTTCTTCTCACTACAGGGTAACTCAGTATCAAATCTGAGAAGAGAAGATACATTTCAGTGAGTGTCATGTTCACCGTTCCAATGTTACCGCTGCATCGTAACATTTCACTTGTCATTTGGCTGATGAGTGTTTCGTCTGGAAGGGGAGGAGGATTCCATCTCGTGGGATTGTTATATGTTCACAGCTGGATTGGAATGTGTTTGGGTTATCTCCTGTGTTCAAAGTTCCTTTCCCAGGACATCAGCAGAAATGGTTACCAACACCTGGGGGGGGGGGGAGTTTGCAACGGCAGGGCGAGGGGAGGGGTTATGTTTCAGCCGAGGGTTTTTAATTTGTATTTGGTGTGCTTTTGCTCATTCTCAGCTTTCTCTGTATTTGCATACTATTCTTTAATAAATCAGATATCATTAAGTTCCTGCTTGTGAGTCTGAGTCTATTAGGGTAGGCAATCCTTACATAAAGCTGAGAATCTCAAAAAAAATTCCATTAGTCCCTTTCCAGATTTATTTTGTGAGGGAGAAGTGCTAGCAATGAGCAAACCAAATCCCCAAACCACGGAAAGCGAGGAATCAAGCGAGGGGGAACCCAACTCCACAGTGATAAGAACAGAGAGGGTCCCTACTCGGGAGCTCTCAGAAATTCGGGAGGTGTCGAGCTCCAGCCTGGGAGAAGAAGAGGTTGGAGGTAAAAGAGCCCCTGAACCAACCGGCGAGTCGCCAGGTGAACTGGTCACCTGGGATGAATCACAGGGACCCCTACCAGGGACATCCAAAACGTCTTGGAAACAGTGGTACCCGAGTTCCCCAACTGTGGTGAGGCAGGAGGGAAAGGAGGATTCCCAAACTCCTGACTGTATAAGACTGGTGGAGGCCAAATTGGAGTCACTAGAATTTATGTTTCAGAAAATGTCAATGGACCGGGGTCCCCAGGAGAGGAGGAGAGAGGAGTCTAGTAATCGGCATTCGTCTCCTTCACCCCCACCTTCTTTGGAGGAAAGGAGTAGGACCTGGCACAGAGAGGCAAGGGCGCCAAGGGTGAGAATTTCAAGGTCCCCTCCTCGAGAGCGGAGATCCCTGGAAGCTAAAAGAAAGTCCGACCGCCCAGCTGTGGCGAAGGGACCGCCCGGAGTGGGGGTTAAGGACTTTACAGTTAAATTTGATGGAGATCCAACTAAGCTATTGTTCTTCCTTACCAATGCAAGGAGTTATATGGATAAATGGGAACCGTATTTTCGTTCAGAAAGAGCCAAGATTAATGCCATTGCCACTAAGCTGAAGGGGGGGGCTGCCGATTGGTATGTGCAGTTATGTCAATCGGATGCCCCTGAGCTGGAGGAGTTTGAAGAATTCCTGTGGTCATTGAAGCTACACTTTGAAGACAGGTTAGCTAAAGAAAGGGCAAAACGGGCACTGAGGGAGCTTAGCCAGGGGCCACGATCAGTAGCAGACTACGCTCTGGAATTTAAGGCTCTGGCTGGGAAGGTTGAGGATTGGTCCCAATCTACCTTAATAGAACTTTTTAAGGGCAGTCTGAACATGGAGGCCCTGAGGTGGTCGCTCGGTAGGGACGACCCAGATACCTTGTATGAATGGATACAGTTGGCAGGGAAGGCTGAGCATGCCCATGAAACCTTCGCTCACAGGAAGGTGATGAGATATTCCAGGCTCAGCAAGGGTTCCTGCCCTGCTGCGCCTACTGGAAAGTCTGGTCACTGTGCCTGGGAGGAGGAGAGGGAGCGCCGCTATGCGAAAGGGCAGTGCCTCCGATGTGGAAAGGAAGGTCACCGAGCGGCAGCGTGCCCAAAGGGCAAGACCGATGATCATTCAGGGAAGCCGATGGGGAAATCTCCCTCCCTACCCAGGAAAATGAAGGCAGCCATGGCTGAAACTGAAGTGGAGGAGGTTCCTTATTCGGGGGTGAGGGGGAGCCCGATCTACATCAGCCGGCAGGAAATACCAGCCACCTGCTCTAAGGAGTGCCTGTGGGCAGGTAGTGGAGGATGGAACATGTTTTGGTGAGTGCCAACTATCCCACACTGAATGTGAAAGTGAAGTTAGGCTCCCGCACAAGAACCGTTGAAGTTTGGGCATTCATCGATTCAGGGTGTTTGCGTTGCTTGATGCACCCTGAAGTGGTGGCTGCTTTGGAGTTACCCAGCTTTCCACTGCAACGTCCCATGATTTTCACCCAGCTGGATGGTTCTACGGTGGGGGGGAAACCAGTCACCCATTACACGGGCATGGTGGTGTTGCAAATGGGCAGCCACCGTGAGGGGCTGCTGTTTGTGGTGGCGCCTGTGGGGCATCCCTTAGTCATTCTGGGGATTCCTTGGTTGGTCCAACAAAACCCCTATATAAATTGGGTACACAGGACTTTGACTTTTGGGGATGGTTTCTATCAAGCCCCTGGGGAGGACGACGCTCCGGAGGCTGCAGTGGGGAGGGCGGCGGCAGCAACCCCACATTTCACTGTCACACCACTGGAGGGCTTGCCGGAGCAATACCAAGGCTTTGCGGATGTGTTTGGTGAGAAAGAAGTGGGCCAACTCCCACCCCATCGAAAAACTGACTGTGCGATAGAGTTGGTCCCCAACGCTAAACTGCCCAAACCAAAAATTTATGCCATGACTCAAAAGGAACTGGCGGTGTTGAGGGAGTTTGTGGACAAAAACTTGGCCAGGGGGTTTATTGAACCAGCAAATTTGCCGGTGGGCACCCCCGTCTTGTTTTGAGCAAAGAAGGATGGGACATTGAGACTTTGTACAGATTACTGCGGATTAAATGCGGTCTCGATATTAAACAAATATCCTCTGCCGTTAATAAAAGACATGTTAGCACATCTGGCTAAGGGGAAAATTTTCTCTAAGCTGGATTTGCGGGAAGCCTATTTCCGCATCCGCATATGGGAGGGGGATGAATGGAAGACTGCTTTCAATTGTCCACTGGGTTCTTTTCAGTATAAAGTTTTGCCTTTTGGGTTGGCGGGGGCACCAGGGGTGTTCATGCAATTGATCAATGAAGTGTTACATGAACATTTGTTCAAGGGTGTACTGGTCTATTTGGATGATGTTTTGATTTATACTGAAATGGAAGAGGAAAATGAGTGCTTGGTGAAACAGGTGCTTAGCAAACTGAGAAAGGCTGAGCTCTATGCTAAGCTTTCTAAGTCTGAATTTCATCAGACTCAGCTTGACTATCTGGGGTACAGGATCTCTGACAAAGGCATTGAGATGGATCCTGTGAAGATTCAAGCTATTTTGGGGTGGGAGCGCCCGTGCACCCACAGGCAGCTCCAAAGTTTTCTTGGGTTTTCCAACGATTACCACCAATTCATCCAGGGGTTCACCGAAGTTGCGTTGCCTCTCACTGACTTGTTACGTACGAAGGGGTTGGGGGACACACACAAGGTAAAGAACCCGGGGGCATTGCTCAATTGGACACCTGACTGCCAGTTGGCTTTCAACAAACTCAAAAGCCTGTTCACTGCTGAACCCATTCTTCAACACCCTGATCCCACTAAACCCTTTGTAGTTCAAGTGGATGCTTCCAATTTCTCAATTGGAGTGCTCTTGCTGCAAGCGGATGCTGACAACCGCCTGAAGCCGTGTGCATATCTGTCTCAGAATTTTTCCGAGATGGAAAGGCAGTGGCATGTTTGGGAGAAAGAAGCTTTTGCAGTCAAGGCTGCTTTGGAGGCATGGCACCACCTCTTAGAGGGGGCTAAATGTCCTTTTGAGGTTTGGACTGACCATAAAAATTTGGAAGTGCTCAGCACGCCCTGTAAGCTCAGTCCTAAGCAGATCCGCTGGGCTCAATTTTTTAGTCGCTTTGACTTTAAGTTGAAGTTCATTCCAGGCAAGAAGAACTTCCTGGCTGATGCGCTTTCCCGCCTGCCCCAGGATTCGGTCCAGGCACCTGACGTTGTGGGTACACTGTGGACAGAACCCCAATTGGGTTTGCAAGCTGTCACACACAGTCAAACTCATACGCAGCTGCCCCCAGCTTCAGTTTCACCGGCTGGGGGAAGGACGCCAATTCCCTCGCAATTGCAACAACAGTTTCTGCTGGAGGTGAAATCTGATACTTGGTTGCAAGTGAATAGAGACAATGTTACATTTGACAGAGGCTTAGCTTGGAAGCAAAACTGCCTCTATGTCCCTGACAGTTTGCGAAGGGAAATTTTGATTAGGTCTAATGATGATAAAGTGGCTGGTCATTTTGGGTTTGTCAAAACCTTGCATCTGGTACACCGCCAATTTTGGTGGCCCACATTGAGATGTGATGTAAAAAGTTATGTTGCTTCTTGTCCTGTCTGTGCCATGTCAAAACGGAAGGAGGGTAAGCCACACGGGCTGCTGCAGCCAGTGGCCAGCCCCTCCCATCCTTGGGAGGAGGTTTCTATGGACTTCATTGTGGATTTGCCTCCTAGTCAGAGAAAGACTGTGATTTGGGTGGTAAAGGACTACTTTTCCAAGCAAGCCCATTTCATTCCATGTGCTTCTATTCCGTCTGCTCAGCAATTGGCCCGCCTTTTTCTAATCCACATCTACCGGGTGGACACAGTTCACTTCCCAATTTTGGAAGGCATTTTTGAAGCTGGTGGGCACCAAGCAGGTGTTGTCCACTGTGTCACATCCAGAGACTGATGGATCTATGGAGGTTCTTAATTCCACCCTGGAACAATTTTTGAGGGCATTTGTCAACTATCAGTAGGATAATTGGGTTGATCTGCTACCTTTTGCTGAGGTGGCTTATAACAACGCCGTCCATCAGAGCACAGGGCACACCCCTTTCCATATTGTTTTTGGACGGGATTTTGTTCCCATTCCTGAGTTGCCTCAACCCCCTGCGCAGCCCTGCTCTGCTTCTGATTGGGCTGTTCAACTGGCTGATTCGTGGCCAGTGATTCAGCAGGCATTGCCTGGTGCCCAATCTGCCTATAAACTGCACACTGATAAGCGACAAGCCTTTCAACCTGCTTTTAAAGTTGGTGATAAGGTCTACCTTTCCACCAAGTTCATTAAGTCCCCTCAGCCCTCGAAGCAGTTGGCTCCTAAGTTTGTTGGTCCTTTTCCCATTGTGGGATTTGTGAACCCTGTCACGTTTAAACTGGATTTGCCACACAATCTGAAACGTTTACATCCTGTTTTTCATTGCAGTTTGCTCAAGCCTGTCAACCACTCCCACCATTGGTGTCCGCAACCCCCACCTCCTGCTCCGATCATGATTGATGGACAGCAACATTTTGAGGTGAAGGAGGTCCTTGATTCTCACCGACTTTGTGGCATCCTGCAGTACCTCATTCGGTGGAAGCACTTTCCCCACCCTGAGTCAGTGCCTGCCCATGATGTTCACTCTCCTGTTTTAGTTAGACGCTTTCATCTAGCTTATCCTCTGAAACCTGCTCCTTAGTGTTTTTTTGGGGGTGGTATGTCATGTTCATCGTTCCAATGTTGCTGGTACATCGTAATGTTTCACATGTCATTTGGCTGATGCGTGTTTCATCTGGGAGGGGAGGTGGATTCCATCTCGTGGGATTGTTATATGTTAGCAGCTGGATTGGAATGTCTTTGGGTTATCTTGTGTGTTCAAGGTTCCTTTCCCAGGACATCAGCAGAAACGGTTACCAGCACCTGGGGGGGGGGGGGAGTTTGCAATGGCAGGGCGAGGGGAGGGATTACATTTGAGCCGAGGGTTTTTAGTTTGTATTTGGCGCGCTTTTGCTCATTCTCAGCTTTCTCTGTATTTGCATACTATTCTTTAATAAATCAGATATCATTAAGTTCCTGCTTGTGAGTCTGAGTCTATTAGGGTAGGCAATCCTTTTCCCCACTTGTAATCTGACTACCAACATGACTGGGCAACTTTTTTGCTACAGTTTTCTCATGACATTGCCTTCATTTCATCCCCAGTCCATGAGTGAAACAGATTTCAGTCATTCTTACCTGCACCAATGTTAAAGTAATATTTTTCTCCTTATTCCAACACTGTCCAAGGTCAGACTCAATGTAAATGTGCTTGACTTTGTCACCACTACTCTGGAAGACTATCAGATGACCAGCAGTGACTGGAATGGAGTCAACAGTGGCAGGATAGGGATCAATAATGGGGGCAGCACTTTTCCTGTCAGGGTAGTTTCCTGACAATTCACAGATGGGTGAACAGTACCACAACTCAATAGCAAGGAAAGGGCCAGATTGGGAATCATGCCTCTCCTCTTTTTGTCTCATGCCACTGATAAAAACTTTTCCATCAGCAGGAAAGATTAGTAAGTGCCATTGCACTTTGATTACCTGTCATATTTCAGTATTCTTCTTCTATGGGGGCCAATCAAAAGTCTCAGTGTTAATCACACTTTCTTGTTTGCATTATCCAGCAACTGTTATTCAGAATCAATACTTGGGATAATGTATAGCCAAGACATCAAGCTTAGAAACCATTAAGAATTTGATACTCCATGAATTTAAGCTTTCTTCTAAAATATTCTAATTTATTGATCGCCCATTTTAAAACAAAGAATCCCATGCTGTGTAAAGTAGTTCCTTTATCTATTCTGAATTTGGCATATTCAGCTTCATTAGATAATCAGAGGTTCTAGGAATTATGGGACTATCTATCTGTAACTTTATATCCTTCAGCAAAGGATCGTTACCTTGTCATGGTGCTGGAGCTTGAGCACCTCAATGATGCCATGAGCTAAACCGTGAAGGGCCACCCAAGACGGGAAGGTCATGAAAGAGAGGTCAGACTAAATGTGATCCCTGGGGAGGGTAATGGCAACCCACCCGAGTATTCTTGCCGTGAAAGGTAAATGGATCAGTACAACCAGAGATATGTCAGTATACCATCGGAAGATGAGACCCCCAGGTCGGAAGATGGTCAAAATGCTACTGGGGAGGAACAGAGGATGAGTTCAACTAGCCCCAGACGTGATGACGCAGTTAGCTCAAAGCTGAAAGGATGGCTAGCAGCGGATGGTGCTGGTGGTGAATGGCAAATCCGATGTTCTAAGGATCAACACACCACTGGAACCTGGAATGTAAGATCTATGAGCCAGGGCAAATTGGATGTGGTTATTGGTGAGATGTCAAGATTAAAGATAGACATTTTCGGCGTCAGTGAACTGAAATGGACTGGAATGGGCCACCACACCAAATGACCACCAGATCTACTACTGTGGACAAGACGACCACAGAAGAAATGGAGTAGCCTTCATAACTAATAGTAAAGTGGCTAAAGCAGTGTTTAGATACAATCCAAAAAACGATAGAATGATCTCAATTCAAATTCAGGGCAAGCCATCTAACATCACAATGATCCAAATATACACCCCAACCACAGATGCTGAAGAAGCTGAAGTGGATCACTTCTATGAGGATCTGCAGCACCTGCTGGACAACACGCCTAAAAGAGATGTTATTTTCATCATGGGAGACTGGAATGCTAAGGTGGGCAGTCAAATGACACCTGGAATTACAGGTAAGCATGGCCTGGGAGAACAAAATGAAGCAGGACATAGGCTGATAGAATTTTGCCAAGACAACTCACTCTGCATAACAAACACTCTCTTCCAAAAACCTAAGAGTTGGCTTTATATATGGACATCACCAGATGGACAACACCAAAATCAGATTGACTACATCCTCTGCATCCAAACGTGGTGGACATCCATACAGTCAGTAAAAACAAGAACTGAAGTTGATTGTAGTTCAGATCATGAATTTCTTATTGCACAATTTAGGATCAGACTAAAGAGATTACGGAAGACCCATAGATCAGCTAGATATGAGCTCACTAATATTCCTAAGGAATATACAGTGGAGGTGAAGAATAGATTTAAGGGACTGGACTTAGTAGATAGGGTCCCGGAAGAACTCTGGACAGAAGTTCACAACATTGTTCAGGAGGCGGCAACCAAATACATCCCAAAGAAAGAGAAAACCAGGAAGGCAAAATGGCTGTCTGCTGAGACACTAGAAGTAGCCCAAGAAAGTAGGAAAGAAAAAGGCAATAGTGATAGGGGGAGATATGCCCAATTAAATGCAACATTCCAGAGGCTAGCCAGAAGAGATAAGGAATTATTTTTAAACAAGCAATGCATGGAAGTGGAAGAAGACAATAGAATAGGAAGGACAAGAGACGTCTTCCAGAAAATTAGAAACATTGGAGGTAAATTCCAGGCCAAAATGGGTATGATCAAAAACAAAGATGGCAAGGACCTAACAGACGAAGAAGAGATCAAGAAAAGGTGGCAAGAATATACGGAAGACCTGTATAGGAAGGATAACAATATCGGGGATAGCTTTGACGGTGTGGTCAGTGAGCTAGAGCCAGACATCCTGAAGAGTGAGGTTGAATGGGCCTTAAGAAGCATTGCTAACAACAAGGGAGCAGGAGACGATGGTATCCCAGCTGAACAGTTCAAAATCTTGCGAGATGATGCTGTCAAGGTAATGCATGCTATATGCCAGCAAATTTGGAAAACACAGGAATGGCCATCAGACTGGAAAAAATAAACTTATATCTCCATACCAAAGAAGGGAAACACTAAAGACTGTTCAAACTATCAGACAGTAGCACTCATTTCACATGCCAGTAAGGTAATGCTCAAGACCCTGCAAGGTAGACTTCAGCAATTCATGGAGCGAGAATTGCCAGATGTACAAGCTGGGTTTAGAAAAGGCAGAGGAACTAGGGACCAAATTGCCAATATCTGCTGGATAATGGAAAAAGCCAGGGAGTTTCAGAAAAAAATCTATTTCTGTTTTACTGACTATTCTAAAGCCTTTGACTGTGTGGACCATAACAAATTGTGGCAAGTTCTTAGTGGTATGGGGATACCAAGTCATCTTGTATGCCTCCTGAGGAATCTGTATATCGACCAAGTAGCAACAGTAAGAACAGACTACGGAAGAACGGACTGGTTTAAGATTGGGAATGGAGTATGGCAGGGCTGTATACTCTCACCCTACCTATTCAAATTGTATGCAGAACACATCATGTGATGTGCTGGGCTTGAGGAATCCAAGGCTGGGGTCAAAATCTCTGGAAGAAACATTAACAATCTCAGATATGCAGATGATACCACTTTGATGGCTGAAAGCGAAGAGGAACTGAGGACCCTTATGATGAAGGTGAAAGAAGAAAGTGCCAAAGCTGGCTTGCAGCTAAACCTCAAAAAAAAAAAAAAAAAAACAAGATTATGGCAACCAGCTTGATTGATAACTGACAAACAGAGGGAGAAAACATAGAGGCAGTGAAAGACTTTGTATTTCTAGGTGCGAAGATTACTGCAGTGCTGACTGCAGTCAGGAAATCAGAAGACGTTTAATCCTTGGTAGAAGAGCAATGACAAATCTCAATAAAATAGTTAAGAGCAGAGACATCACACTGACAACAAAGGTCCGCACAGTTAAAGCAATGGTGTTCCCCGTAGTAACATATGGCTGCGAGAGCTGGAGCATAAGGAAGGCTGAGAGAAGGAAGATCGATGCTTTTGAACTGTGGTGTTGGAGGAAAATTCTGAGGGTGCCTTGGACTGCAAGCAGATCCAACCAGTCCATCCTCCAGGAAATAAACCAGACTGCTCACATGAGGGAATGATATTGAAGGCAAAACTGAAATACTTTGGCCACATAATGAGAAGACAGGACACCCTGGAGAAGATGCTGATGCTAGGGAGAGTGGAGGGCAAAAGAAAGAGTGGCTGACCAAGGGCAAGGTGGATGGATGATATTCTAGAGGTGATGGACTCATTCCTGAGGGAGCTGGGGGTGTTGACGACTGACAGGAAGCTCTGGCGTGGGCTAGTCCACGAAGTCACGAAGAGTCAGAAGTGACTGAACGAATAAACAACACAACTTTATCTCATATTATCATGTTCTCCTCTATCCATCTTTTTTCAAAGGTAAAGAATTCCAAACACATAATTTTTACTTATAGGGGAATTGTTCATTGGGTATACATTTTTGTCACATTTTTCAGTTTTGCAACTTTTTTTTTCCCTTTGAGCTAGGCCAACAGCTATTGTAAGCATGATTGCACTACAGGTGCAGTATTCTTGGCAATGTCATTTCCAGCACTTTTCCTAATGAAGTCCAGTGTTGAATTGCCCTTCTTCACAATAGTTGCACTCTAGTGAGTCCCTCCTTTCATCCAATTATGCCTCAACTCCCCAAGAGTTCTCTCCTGTACTGCTGGGAGCTCTGATTCCATTTGCATATGTGCAGAGTTAGATTATCTTTTCCCACAGTGAATTGCAAATCAGAGTAAGTAATCTTAAGTGCATCTGCTAGTTAATGTTGATTCCTTCAAGATATTTTTTGAGCTCCTCATCATTTTCCTTCCTATTAATTACCCCAAAGAATTTGAGGGCATAGGCAGACTTCATCTCCTCACTTTCACTCATAGATCCAGCTCATTTATGAACAAGATAAAGAACAGAATATAGATCCTTGGAGGTATCCACTTTGCACATATTCCCAATGTGGCAATTGCTCATCAATTTCTTCCCTTCCTTAACAAGTTACCCATCCTTAAAAGACCTTCCATTACCTTCTCTCATCCCATGAATTACTAATTTATTTATGATAAACAGCTAACAAAAGCTCTTTTTATTATTTACTTTTGATAGAGCACCTACATTTATTATTTACTATTCATCACCTATTATGTGATAGCTGTACCTTTCCAGTTATGTTCATCATCTGTGTCCTGCTCTGGGGGCAGAGCAAGAAACCTGCTTGTTACCATAAGGAAGAATCTGAAGATCTATCTATAAGTCATCTATTTTTTATTTTTCAAAGTATACAGTAATGTTTGTTCCCCAAAATGTCTGGATTATGCTAAGAAATTTAAGAAATTTGAAAGGAATTTTACAGCTGTCTGAAACTCTAAATATTTTCCAGAGCAAATGGGGAATTTGAAGGACTACTAAGTTCCACCAAATGTAACATGATGGCAACTTTTAGGAGGATTCTGAGGTCTGCAACGATGGCATTGGGACTTAGAAATATACAGAAACTCATAAATCATTGTCTTTTCTTCAGAGGACCATAAACATGTGCTACAAGTCTCCTTTTACATGAAGATTTTGTATCAGTTGCAATCAGTATCTGAATTTGGCAAGCTTAGCTGTCAAACTATGCAGCCATTCTGTTCAAGGAGAACACTCAAGAGGTGCTTTCTATAACACCCTAGGAGAATTTACTAGTAACCTGGAATGATCCAAGCAGGTAACTATGCTGGTTTTATTGAAACTAATTGGACTTGATGGCTTAACAATAATTTTAAATTGCATTGATTTAAACAGTCATGTTTAATTCTGTGTAGAAATCACAAAAGTATCGGAATCTATCTTCAGTCAGAACTGACATTAGAGTCTCAGTTGGATATGGAATGTCTGCTTGATTAAATGTTAATGTCCCCCCACTGCACTCTTTAAATTTCTGATAAATCTCAGTATTTAATCTCAGTATTTAATCAAGATATTTCCTCTTTAAAGTTTTAAGTATTGAATAGCTTTCCCCCCCACCCCCACCCCATGTCACTAGTCAATCCAGTAGAGCATCCCCCTTAGATGTATTCATAATCTTCTATATCATCCTGCATGATAACCATCATGATCCTGAATTTTTTTCAGGGGCCTAATTTTATCAGTACTCAGTAAAGTTTTTATCCTGTCCTACCAACTTTGCTTCTATGCCCATTCACCACTTCATACACTGTCCATCGTTCTTAAATATGTACTTTTTCTCTTTTTCAGGATCTCATCATCTCCATCCAGTCACAACTTTCTCAATGTTCCTTTCACCCATTCCGTCTTCCTTCATATATTTGTTTTAAGATTCGGTACTCATTCATTCTCTCTATATACCAAACCACTTCAATGTACTATTTTTTTGTGGCCACTCACTTTGGTAGTCAATCCACAGTCATTTAATACTATTCAGTTTTGATCCTATATTTTCTTGTTTTACTACACTTTTTTCTGACATAACCAAATCTTACTTTCATTTAACAAAGTGGGCAGAAACACACACTTAGACATTTTATCTTCTTCCAACAACCTTTCCTTTCTCAGACCACATACTACGCAATATCCTTCTACTGGCATTTGCACATCCTAATTTTTTTACCATCCATTTCCTCAGTATCAGTAAATATCACTAAATCAGCAAACCAAGGTACACAAATTCATCTACTTGCTTTAGAAGTCATTATGTATATATAACTTGTAATTATTCACTGCATTTTACCTATTAAATACAACTATCTTGGTCTGTGATGGATTAATATTCAGAATCCTACTCCTTGTTGCATCATGGTTCAAATAATAGTAATAGTAATAATAATAATAATCCGGTCAGAGGAGATGGGCGGTAACAAATTTGATAAATAAATAAAATAAATACATGCATACATAATATCAATAATAATAATATGCCACCCAACTCCCAGTGACTCATGCATTTTCAAACTGGGTTACTTCTTGGGTGAAATCAAATGTGTATTCTTTTAATGAATGTAGGACAATATACTCTTCCTGGAAATGTTGCAAGTCTAAATTTAAGTCCATGCTTCATTATGTACAGAAGCTATTGGAACACTGCAATAGGTCACCCAGACCTTTCTTTGCATACAATGCATACAATACTAGCAGAACACATCCACAAACACCAACTGGCAGTCAGAAGACATGATGAGAACTCCTTAATCTCACAACACATGGACAGACTCAACCACAGTTTCAACTGGGAAACTGTGAGCATCCTAAACTAAGCCAAATCCAAAAATGCCAGATAATTCCTGGAAGCCTGGCACTCAGACAAAGCAGCCATCAACAGACACATAGAGATAAACAACATTTACATACCATTCAAAAGAGACAATAAAAAAGCCAAAAGACCAGTACACTCCCTTCCTTGCCAGCAATCAACACCCAGATATGCAAAAATCAACACTAGGATTAACACCAGATGAACCATCAAACAACACAATACACCCTAATCAAGGAACTATTAACTCAGGCAATCAACCAAGCAGCAAACAACAGCCCAATCAGGGAACTCCCAAGGGGAGAGCAACACCTCCCCCAACACAAGCAGGGCAAGCCACGGTATATAAACTGAGAGCAAGGCCCACTCCCTCTTTGCACTGAAGACGTTGCCTAGTCTGGCAATGAAATGTCTGCAAGAAGACAACAAGGCTCAGAGAGCACCAAGGACTCCACAGTTCAACCCTGAGCTACAAATATTCACTTTGATTGATCTATATCTATATCTATATCTATATAATCTATCTATAGCTATAGCTATATCATCATCTACACCATCATATCTATCTCTATCTATCTCTATCTCTATCTCGAGCAAACAAATGAGAGCTGGTGTAATGGTTCAGGTGCTGGCTGTGAGTAGGGAAACTTGGTCATAGTCTTTGGAACCAGCAGGGTGACTTTGGGTCAGTCACTTTCTCTCAGCCCCAGAACAGTGTCTGGTTCTCTAATCAGCTGGCTGAAGAACAAACCCCTTTTCAAATCACACATTGATGGTTTTGCTGTATGAACTAGGTAAGTGAAGTGCAAACAAGAAGATCCTGCAACAATGTAGGAAAAGTACTAAAAGAAGAAAAGGGGGGAAATGAACAAACAATACCATACCTAGATATGATTTATTTCATTTGAGCTTATCCATCTCACACTGAAAACAATTGTATGAAAGAATGGAAAGCAGTGATGCAAGCCACATATCAAAATTATATTTTTGGAGCATATGTAAAGAGTAGGGCATTTAATATTACATCTTTCATCTGATGCCATTGTTACTGTTGCTATTTTTAATATGAGGTTTATTCTGCAAAAGATTAAGGACTAAACTGCAAATTCCTATGGGAAAATCCTTCAGGAGAAAATGGGATTAAATCAGTCTAATTCTAGAGATGTTTGATTGAGAGGTCTTGAAACAGTAAAGAAAGTACAGTATATAGTTTAAGGTGAAAAAACTGACATCCTTAGCAAAAGGATTAGATCCATTTGAGAGAAACATCAATGGATTTTTTTTTAGAAACAATTAACAGTAGTGTGCAGAGTTAAAGAGTAAAATGCAGCTTGGACTATGCATGGGCATTCACATAGCACCATTCAGGAGCACCTTAAAACAGCTGTGTCTTTTCCTGGGGCTGTGTGACCTTTCACATCTGACATGGAGTCTCAGGAAACAACATAACTCCAGTCTGTGCCATTATGTTGAAAGAACACTTGAACACAATATTTCAACTTAAGCCATAATGTCTCAATAGTAATACTCTTTAGCTTTTAAAATTAATGAAGAGAAGAGGAAGAAGAATGGAGATATCAGCCAAACAGCTAATAATATTCTCTCTAAATTTTATCCTTTGCAGTTAACAGATTGCTGGTAGCTGTTCCAGAAAATAAAACATATTTATTCCTCCATTCACTTGGTCACATTCTCACACAACCTAAAGTAGCTCTCAGGGTTTCATGCTACCTTCTCCTACCTTGAGGAAAAGGTTGGGTGAAAGTATTAACAACAACTGTTATACTTTATATGTAATTTTAAGGATTAACTTCTTCTGGATCAAGATATTGAGATTTTGTACCATTTGTTTTAAAGTTAAAATAATTTAGCAAGGACAGTTTACTAAAAAAAAAAAAGTTCCAGGAAACATTCCTGAAATCATAATCTCATACAAGTACATACCAGTGATAGTACAAGTAATAGAAAAAAATTACAAAAGTTGTGCCAAATGTCCATTAAAATGTTTCAGGAAATTATAATTCACAAGCCAGCTCAAACTCAGCAATGCAGTATAGCAGATAGCCAGGTTTCCCAAAAAAGATATTCCACAATTCCTTCCTCCCTGCCCCGTGTATTTCAGCATCTACTTTTTAGAAAGGAAGACTTTCTATGTTACAGATAAATGAAATAAGCTTCTTTGTTTTTGGCTTATCATGGTTGAAAACCAGAAAACTGTACATAGTCCTCATTTAGTGACTGCCTCATTTAGCAACCATTTGCAGTTACAACGGTGATGAAAAAGTAACTTTTTTTTAGTAAACTCTCCTTGATAAATTATTTTAACTTTAAAACAAATAGTATGAAATTGCTAAATCTCTTAATATCTTGATCCAGAAGAAGTTAGTCCTTAAAATTAACTTTATGACCAGTCCTTGCATTATGACCTTCACAGGTCTGTAAAGCAAAGGAAAGCTGAAGTAAGATCATAAGCACAGTCATGGTTTCACTTAGCGACCACTTCACTTAATGACTGAGTTGCCGGTCCCAATTGTGGTTTCTAAACAAGGACTACCTGTATGGTATTCAATAAACCATAATGAAGCAAACTGTGGTTTAGTACAATGTACCAAACCTATTGCTGAATCATATTTAGCCCAGTATCATTGACCCTGACTGGCAGGCTGAAAGACCGAAGGCTTTCTCAGTCCTGTTTGGAGATGCCAGGGACTCAACTGACGATATTCTGCAGGCAAACATATAGCCTATCACTGGGTACCTCCCACCCCTATATGCTAGGCCCAGCCTATTTTACTTGTCAAATTAAAATCATTAACCCATTGGGCTCTAAAACACATAAAATAACCAAGTGGGCTGAGTAGCATGTTAACATCCAGTAGAGATATTAGGGACAATCTATTATATTCATGCAGATAGACAAGAGGTGGGTAGGCAAATTCCACACTTGGGGTAAAATTTTGTGCTGTATTTAGTTGAATCCCAATTCAAGCAACTTTCACAGGAAAGTGTTTCTACAGGATTGTGAAAATTAAATTTTAAAATGTCTTGTTTCTTTCTGAAAGGGATGAGAGTACACATATTAAATGGTAAAATACCAAAGGATGAATGAAGAGGGAGGATCCACAAAAGAATAAAGTTTCAGAAAATGTTAGAAATAAAGGGGTTTAAAACCATGTACTTATCATGACAATAATTGAAAAGCTTTGTCAAAACGTAACTCAGGCTACAATCATAGCCTGAACAATTTATTTATATTCTGAAGAGCATATGAAAATCTTTGACAATTGTGGATTTTGGCTGGCCCTAGTAAATCTGTTCGATAAAACAGCAAAGGACATAACTCCCCTTTCCAAACCGTGTAATACCTGTATCTGTTCCAGATGAATGCATGAAAGCCAGTTATATTTTGGAATTAATCCACGAATGCACCCTATCACCATGTTGCTTTGTACAAAGTTGAGCAACATTTATCCCATTTTTGTTATCTTTTGTTAACTTTTTATTTTGAAACCTACTTTCTTCTTCTTTTAGGAACAGTTTCAAGAGAAAAAAAAGAAAACAAGGAAATGGTAAAGAGATAGCTGAATGAGGGAGAAACTACTTCTATTAAAAATCGTATATCCTCCTTTTGAAATCATCAGTCTCATCATCATTGTAAAAATGGGCTTGTAAGTACCTGACCTGTGCTTGTCTCATAAATTCAAAGGATAAAGAGGGAACATCTCAGGTTTTGCTTTTAAGAAGGTGTTTCTGGTCCATATGCTGCATTCAGAATAAGCAAATGTCTGTTTAACAATCAGAAGCACAGGCATCTGCAGATAGCCATGATGATGCCAAAATGATGAAACATGCATTGTGGCATCACTATACAAATTGTACCCTGTTGTATTTCTGTTGCAAGGTTGATGTCAAGTATGGATGGAGTAGAGTTTGCAGAACAACATTATTATACATGATTCGTCTCTCTCCACCCCTATCCCAGCACACTCCTGCATTTGAATTCAAAGAGGGAACTGTAATGGGACATGAGACTGACCTTGGAAGACTGGGGTGTGTGTGTGTGTCATGTTCACTGTTTCAATGTAGAGTATACATTGTAATGTTTCACATGCCATGGCACTGACGCGCATTTCTGTTTGGGAGGGAGCTGCTGTGAAACCTTGTACCAAGCTCTGTATCTGTGTTCATTACAATGGAATGTGTTTGGGTTATGTTCTCTGTTCAAGGACTTTTCCTGCAGACCATCAGAAGCTGTTAGGAGCACCTGGGATTGTGAACTTGGGAAGATTCTATGGGGGGGAGGGATCTCATTTGCACCGAGGGTTTTTAGTTTGCATTTGGCGCGCTTTTATCATTCTCAGCTTTCTTTGTGATCCTGCATACTATTCTTTAATAAATCAGATATTTTTGAATTCCTGCTCATGAGTCTGATAGTGTTTTAGAATAGGCAACCATTACAGTGTGTGTGTGTGTGTGGAGATGCTGCCTAGGGAACAATTTTGTGGTGGATATTGGTAGTGCTGTGGGTTCTCGGGAAGGAGGGAGCACATTCCAAGGACGTGGAGGAGATAAGAGGAGGAACAGTCGGGGAGGCAATGGTGGGAAAATGAAGAGGTTCAGGGTAGTCCCACCCTGGAATCTCCCAGGTTATTTCCTCCTAGATTAGGTAGAGTAGCTTTAGTCTGGCAAGATTCTGTCTCTACGGTGTGAGCAAATAAAGAACTACAGTTTGAATGGACTAACTCTTTGTTGTTCTTGGGCTGAGCCTGACAGAGTTGATAAAAGAGAGAGGAGTCTGCAACTGAGTAACAGGCAGAGGAAGAAACTTAGAAAGGACCCACCCTAACTGGTTGTTGTTGTTTATTCATTCAGTCGCTTCCGACTCTTCGTGACTTCATGGACCAGCCCACGCCAGAGCTTCCTATCGGTCGTCAACACCCCCAGCTCCCCCAGGGACAAGTCCGTCACCTCTAGAATATCATCCATCCACCTTGCCCTTGGTCGGCCCCTCTTCCTTTTGCCTTCCACTCTCCCTAGCATCAGCATCTTCTCCAGGGTGTCCTGTCTTCTCATTGTGTGGCCAAAGTATTTCAGTTTTGCCTTGAATATCATTCCCTCAAGTGAGCAGTCTGGCTTTATTTCCTGGAGGATGGACTGGTTGGATCTGCTTGCAGTCCAAGGCACTCTCAGAATTTTCCTCCAACACCACAGTTCAAAAGCATCGATCTTCCTTCGCTCAGCCTTCCTTATGGTCCAGCTCTGGCAGCCATATGTTACTACGGGGAACGCCATTGCTTTAACAATGCGGACCTTTGTTGTCAGTGTGATGTCTCTGCTCTTAACTATTTTATCGAGATTTGTCATTGCTCTTCTCCCAAGGATTAAGCGTCTTCTGATTTCCTGACTGCAGTCAGCATCTGCAGTAATCTTCGAAGCTAGAAATACAAAGTCTTTCACTGCTTCTACATTTTCTCCCTCTATTTGCCAGTTATCGATCAAGCTGGTTGCCATAATTTTGGTTTTTTTGAAGTTTAGTTGCAAGTTTAGTTTTGCACTTTCTTCTTTCACCTTCATCATAAGGCTCCTCAGTTCCTCTTTGCTTTCAGCCATCAAAGTGGTATCATCTGCATATCTGAGATTGTTAATGTTTCTTCCAGTGATTTTAACTCCAGCCTTGGAGTCCTCAAGCCCAGCATGTTGCATGATGTGTTCTGCATACAAGTTGAATAGGTAGGGTGAGAGTATACAGCCCTGCCGTACTCCTTTCCCAATCTTAAACCAGTCCGTTGTTCCGTGGTGTGTTCTTACTGTTGCTACTTGGTCGTTATACAGATTCTTCAGGAGGCATACAAGATGACTTGGTATCCCCATACCGCTAAGAACTTGCCATAATTTGTTATGGTCCACACAGTCAAAGGCTTTAGAATAGTCAATAAAACAGAAATAGATGTTTTTTCTGAAACTCCCTGGCTTTTTCCATTTTCCAGTGGATATTGGCAATTTGGTCCCTAGTTCCTCTGCCTTTTCTAAACCCAGCTTCTACATCTGGCAATTCTCGCTCTAAGAATTGCTGAAGTCTACCTTGCAGGACCTTGAGCATTACCTTACTGGCATGTGAAATGAGTGCCACTGTTCGATAGTTTGAACATTCTTTAGTGTTTCCCTTTTTTGGTATGGGGATGTAAGTTGATTTTTTCCAATCTGATGGCCATTCCTGTGTTTTCCAAATTTGCTGGCATATAGCATGCATTACCTTGACAGCATCATCTCGTAAGATTTTGAACAGTTCAGCTGGGATGCCGTCATCTCCTGCTGCCTTGTTATTAGCAATGCTTCTTAAGGCCTATTCAACCTCACTCTTCAGGATGTCTGGCTCTAGCTCACTGACCACACCGTCAAAGCTATCCCCGATATTGTTATCCTTCCTATACAGGTCTTCCGTATATTCTTGCCACCTCTTCTTGATCTCTTCTTCTTCTGTTAGGTCCTTGCCATCTTTGTTTTTGATCATACCCATTTTTGCCTGGAATTTACCTCCAATGTTTCTAATTTTCTGGAAGAGGTCTCTTGTCCTTCCTATTCTATTGTCTTCTTCCACTTCCGCACATTGCCTAACTGGTTAGGTAGTAAATAAGGGAAGATTCTGTTAATGTAGCCTAACAATAAAGTAGAAGTAGCTCATCTGTTTATGTTTCCTGTCTGGTTTATCTGGGAGGGCTGACATCGTAAGTCTAAAAGTACAAATCTCCCATCATCCCTATTTACCGCCTAATCTGACCACTAACAGTGTCAACCTGAATTGGACTTAGCTCATTATTTTTCCCCCAAGCTAAATTTCAAAATTTAAAACAACTTTGTCATGCATATGACATCAAGACCCATTGGGGGCTGGGATATCTTCAATCAAATGGTTGATACCACCAACTTGACATTTTTGACTCCCCCATGGACACTGCTGTATCTATTCATGACTTCAGGGGGACAAGCATGCCCTAAGTGGAATGGTAAATTACAGAGGTTAAGTTCACTACTGATTGCTAGGAGGACTATACAACCAGTTCCATTCTGTTGGAACTCATCAGACACAAGTAGCTTCTATATGTTAGGTGTGTGTGTGTGTCTGTGTGTGTGTGTGCATGTGCAGGGAGAGAGAGAGAGAGAATGTTCAACCTTTTACTGGGATTTGAACTCACAGGCCTTGTACTTTGATAACTATAACAGTGAATTTAGTTATTAGAGCTACCTTTGGCCTGGGTGTCAGTGGCTTGTAATAAGGAAAGAACAAATGTATGTTTAATAGGGAGTGGACTAAATTGGTCTGAATCAGTCTGGTGTTATTTTGGCAGTTAAATGGCGATTGTGGAAGAATTACCTAAATAATTTACTTTAAATATTGTGATTTTTTTCTCCTGTATGGTTTGCCTTTTTTCATTTTGTTTCTTTCCCACTGACGTTAATCTATATAGCAGAAGAGAGAAAATGTTAATAGTTTCTTGCCACCATTATTCTCCTCCCAAAAAGACAGCATGTGTGAAAGAGAAAAAGGGACTGCAAGGAGAGTCCTTTTTGAATGGCACCTTAAAATGCAGGCACCTTGTCCTCAAAGTATTCTTCAGACATTGCATCTGAGCAAAATGTTTACATTGGATGTTACTATGATTTTTGCTGTAGGCAAAACTGTGCAACAGTTCTAATTTCACATAGTGATTTCTCAGTTACAGACTATCATCATTTATATCTATAGGTTGAACTTATATCATTATGTCCAGATTAATGAAACCATGCCATACTTCTATAGTCTGGTCTGGCCCTCAGACCAATATTTCTTAAATACTTTAATTCCATCCCTTTTTCTGAATGTTCTCCCCCTTCTACTAACACTAATCAGCATTAGTAAAAATGATTAAGTGGAGGTTTTGATGCATGGCCTCCTGCTTTCACACAAATAGATCTCTGAACTGGACTGGTAGTCCAACATGGACATAGGAGTAAATGATGAACAACTCTGGAGCATTTTCATTAGAGTAGTGGTATCACTAAAATTTATAATAGTTCTGGTCCTGCATACAAATTTGTCAAGCTCATATTGTACATAGGCAATATGAATTGTACATGTTTAACATCTCTAAAACTTTTCTGCAGCTCAGAAATTGAAACCGAGGTTTGAAAGGGCACAGACAACACTTTGATGTTAGTTACTCCAAATCTGGATGATCAAATGCTGGTCTCATAAATGCATTTTTAAACTAAACTAATAAACTAACAATAAACATACATTTTTAAACTAAAAATAAACTAAAATATAAAAATGAATTTTTAAACTAAACACGGTGTCGCTGCGGGTTAAACCGCTGAGCTGTCGATCGGAAGGTCGGCGGTTCGAAACCGCGCGGCGGGGTGAGCTCCCGCTGATAATCCCAGCTCCTGCTCACCTAGCAGTTCGAAAACATGCAAATGTGAGTAGATCAATAGGTACCGCTTCGGCGGGAAGGTAACGGCGTTCCGTGTCGTCATGCTGGCCACATGACCCGGAAGTGTCCTATGGACAACGCCGGCTCTAAGGCTTAGAAACGGAGATGAGCACCGCCCCCTAGAGTCGGACACGACTGGACTTTACGTCAAGGGAAACCTTTACCTTTACTTAATGCTTCAGAAGAAGTGGCAGGATCTGGGTGTCCTTGGCTGAAAATGAAAAAGCTGAATAAGCTAGCTTAGGTAGTCAATATTAGGTTGAAGACCATCAGGAAATTCAAAAGTTCTAGGCTTGATTGAGAAGTTGAAAAACATCGTGGAAAAAGGCAGTGGCAAACCGTTTTCATATTATTGGCAAGAAAACTAAAAGGATGTGTCAAAACTCTAGGAATCTTCTATTTATATATATTTTTATATAACGCAGGCTACTGCACTAGTCTTATTATTATTATTATTATTACTATTATTACTATTATTATTATTACTATTATTATTGTCTAAAGAATTTTCAAACAATTGGTGAGCCATCTCAAAGTCACACTGTTCTTCTGCTTTCCCTTAGAAAGCTGATGGAGTCAGGAAATAAACACTCACAGGCACAGCCAACATTAATTAGTGACAGGCCTCTTCTCTAAGCATTAAACTCTTCAAGAACCCTGGGGATGAGAAAAGACACCCCCCTTTCTGAAGATCCTCTTCATTCAGTGCTGAATGTTTTCCAGGTACCAGGCACATTTTCAAAAATACTAGCTTGGAGAAATAGATTCCCATCCCCAAAAGGAAAAGTGTACTGAATAAAATGCAATAACTTACCCTTTTAAATATATTGATATATGTATATGCATGCATGCATGCATGCATGCATGTGTATGTATGTATGCATGTAAGTGTTTATGTATATGTTTGTGTATGTAT
This sequence comes from Candoia aspera, assembly GCF_035149785.1. NCBI lineage: Eukaryota > Metazoa > Chordata > Lepidosauria > Squamata > Candoiidae > Candoia > Candoia aspera. The sequence continues at coordinate 98,973,484 of NC_086155.1, forward strand.
GTGTGTGTGTTTGTGTGTGTGTGCATGTGTGTGTGTGTGTGGGTATGTATATATAAATAAAATGCAACTCTGTAAGAAACCATTTTTTCCCTGCATTCTTGCTTGAGACTTAAACAACAAAAGCCCAAACACATGAATTTGTAACTCTGGTCTGTGGCCGTAATAAATTTTCTCTCTCCCAAATGCACATGCACATACACTTTACAACTTTTGCTTTCTGGGCAATAAAGATGGGTGTCTAAATGCATAATAAAAAAGGAAATTGAAAACTCTTTCAGCCAATGAAAGCGGATCATTTTTCTGCTCCTAAAGCCTATTGTCAAAATGAATTGCTTGTTTCAGGTTTAGGAGAACAGATCTACTTATTGCTAGCAGCAGCGTGATCACCTGCTGTTCTAAGTGGCATCTCCAGAATACCGTGGCTCAGAGCTTTTGTCTGCACTGCAGTCAGCCTAACCAGTAAGCAGTTAACTTGAAAAAGGCACCATTAACAAAATGCCAGACCTAGACAGCAATTTCACACAGAGAAGCAGTGCTGTCAGCATATGGTATATTTGAATAAATAAACTCCTTGGTGCATAGAGATGATAACAGAGTTTCCGGCAAAGCTCCGGTTAGCAGAACTTGTGGGAGCATTGATTTTAATAGTCAGGCCATTCTGAAGGAATCCACATGCACTAAACTCCCCAGGATGAAGCTAATCTTTTGATAGAGACTAATCCAACTACTTGAAAGAAAGTCATTGTGCACATATGAATCAGATTCTTAAGGTATAAAAATTGTATATCATGCCTGTATACAATTGTGGCCCAGCTAGTTAGGATGTATTTATCCTGGTGGATCCAAGGAGGCCTCTCTGTCTCTGTCTCTGTCTCTGTCTCTGTCTCTAATCTATGCCTATACCTACACCTACACCTACACCTATATCTATATCATCTATATATCTATATCATCTATATCTGTATCTGTACCTATATCTATATCTATGTCATCTATATCTATATATCATCTTCTATACCTATACCTATACCTATACCTATACCTATACCTATACCTATACCTATACCTATCTTCTATCTTCTATCTTCTATCTTCTATCTTCTATCTTCTATCTTCTATCATAATCTATATCTATATCTATATCTATATCTATATCTATATCTATATCTATATCTATCTATCTTGAAGGCTACTTCAATCTTAGCCTGCTCTAATTGGCGAGCATTCCATCTTCATAACAAAGCATAGATTGATTGTTTGAGAGACCGAGAGAGAGAGAGAGAGAGAGAGGTAGTCCTTGTTTAGCCACTGCCTTATTTAGTGACTGTTTGCAGTTATGAACAGGTCTGTAAAGCAAAGGAAAGCTGAATTAAGATCATAAGCACAGTCACAGTTTTACTTAGCAACTACTTCACTTAATGACTGACTTACTGGTCCCAATTCTGGTGTTCTGGTTGCTGTGATGAGGAGTGTGTGTGTCTGTGTGTGTGTGTGTATTCCCAGGACTAGTAGGAGGAGGAGGAATCTTTATTGTGGTCATTGACCAATTCAAACACAAAAAGAAAACAAATTCTGAGGCAGCAAGTAAAAAATCAAAGAAAAACTTAACAATTATAAAGTTGATGTTGTTAGAAATACGGTACATTTTACAAACAGCAGAACAAAATTTAGCCCCATTCAGAGAAATGTAATCATGTTGATTGGATAGTAACAACTATAAATAATATGGATCTGGGTGGGTTGGTAATTTAACTAAATGGGAAGTTGCTAGCTGTAACCAGAATCTTTATAATCGGGGCAATATAGTAAAATGTGGGTTATGATCTTTGAATGGGATGCTCACTTAGTGACCATAATAAAATTTCCTCCTCCTCCCCAGCCAGAATATTTAAAACATTCAATCTGTTATTCTCCCACCTCCCTACCTTTGAGATTTCCCAATTATATGATCTAATTTCTTGAATGGCATGGAATGCCCATTCTTTCATTTCCTTACTTTATTCACACCATTGCACTTTATTTATTTATTTATTTTGCTGCAATTTTGGGATTCCATTTTTTTAAAAAAAGTTTACCAATAGTAAGTTTGTACAATTGCCTGAAATTTTAATCAATGCTCATTTGCAGTGAGGCATATTAGTAACTTCAAAGAGAAAAATGGCTTGCTGAAAACTATGCCAAACTACATGTATCACTTTCAAACACTTTTTTTAAAAGTAAAGGATTAAAGCAGAAGGCAGGGTAGAACATCAGGCTGAGTGAATTTATGGGGGGAAAAGGAACAATGGGATTATACATGTAGTACTATCAACTGTGATCTTTAAACGTTACTTGCTACCTTAGTTCAAAAATACTGTCACCTTCTGGATATATAAAGAGCATTGATATTTCATATTTTCCACTCTGCCTTCAGAAAGTTCAGTGTTATTAAATATAATAATAATTTTAAAAAGCTTATCTTCCCTGCCCAAAACTCCTAGGTATGAAAACAGAGTTGAGAAATAAGGGGGAAAAGATAGTTCAACAAACCTTCAAGTGACTATGACTGCAGTAGGAACAGGCTCATAAAACGTTAAGAATGTTGTTTTCAGCAGTACCTGACATTTGTATTTGTCCCCATTTTTCTCAAAAAATGAATATGTTGCAGTGATGATGACAGTAGTTCCCATCGTAGAGGCCAAGATTTAAACATGGAAAAGGACTTTTCTTGTACTAAGGTAACCTAGCATTCAGCTGTATTAAGGGACTCTATCTATGTTGGGCTTATTGTACCTAGGTCTATGTGTTGGGCTTATTGTACAATAAACCTATGTGGGTTTATTGTACCTAGGTCTCAAATCTTAATCTGCTCTGTGGACTTCATTTGAAAATGATTCTGTACATTTATTTCTTCTTTGCAACCAAGTTCTTAATTTATGGAATGCAAGTATTTCACTTCCATTTTGACCATAACCCCAAAAGGAAAAAAAAATATACATCTCTGCATTGTAATTAAAAGTGACATTAAACATGGTGAATATTCTATAGAAAAATGTCAAGTAGATAATGAAACAGAGAGAAGACACAAAAGGCTATTTGAGAAAAATCAGATTAAAAAGAACTGGTAAGTGGGTGTTTGTTGACAAAGAGAAGCTGGGTTATTGGTAGAAAAAATTCTGGTAAAAGAATGATAACTTATGGGACAGGAGGACTGGATTGGGTGCTGGGTGCTGATGTGAACATGATGGCAGGAACTTAAAATCAGTTGTAGCCTTAAATTCAAAGTAAATATTAATTTTCATGAATATGTCAACCTGCCTATTGAATACAAAACTGGTAGAGGTTGAATTGGTGATCATGTGCCATCAAGTTCATGCTGACTCTTAACAACCACATACATAGATAGATCTTCTCCAAGATTAATCCCCAACCTGGCCCTGAAATGATGTACCCATCATCACCATAACCCATCCACCTTGCTGCTGATCACCCCCTTCTTCTCTATCCATCCAACATGTCTATTTTACCATGTTTTGTCTGAACTGTGGCTTCCTATCTTGTTATAGGTTTGCATGAAGACAATGAGATGTACTAGAATTCCAGTTTTCCTAAGCACATCCCATAGCTTGACATGGAAGACACAATCAAAGCCCTTTCTATAATCAATGAAGCACATACTGACTTCTTTGTGGTATTATTTGGCTTTCTTGATTATCCAGCATGCATCTCTTAATTTCTCAGCCTTTTCTAAAACCAGCTTGAACATATGGGTCTAATCTGTATTGAAAGATCCTAAGGATTATTTTGCTAGCACGTGAAGTTAAGGATATTGTGTGATAGTCTGCACACTGTCAAGTCTTCATTTCGTTGGTACTGATCTCTTCTAATCTATTAGCCACTTTGTCATACTCCAGATTGGCTGGCATAGTTTGGTTAGCGATTTATTGATTCTTCTCCTTTTTATACATACTCCATCAATTCCTATAGCCTTATAACTTGGTAATGACTGGAGTTTGAATCTAACTTCATTTTCTAGTACTAGAGGTTCATGTAAATAAGGAATGTCATCTAAACTAGCTTGAATGTTGACATCTCTATTGTACAGAATTTCAGTATACTTCTTCCAACTTTTTTATCTTTTTTCAATCACTTACTATCTGTGCATTGTCATCCTTTAGAGTACCAATTCGAGATTAGAACTTCCTTCTGAGCTTTGAGATTTTTTAGAAGACTTTCTTTGGTTTTGCATGCCTACTTCTTTTATGTCCTTACAGATGTGACTGTAATAATTGCTTCTTACTTCTTCTAAGTAAGCCCTCTTAAATTCTTTGTTAAGTTCCTTTCTAAGAACTTTCTTTTTCTTGGTTTTCTTCTGACTTTTCTCCTCTGCAATCTCGACCTTTTGTCTGACATCCAGTTAACTTCCTTTTGTTTTGTGGCCTTTAAGAGCCTCCTTTCACATTCATCCTTAACAACTTCTTTGATTTCATTTCACAGTTTCTCTGGTTTTCTATCTAACATTCTACAGTAGTGCTCATCTGAGTAAGAGTACACAGTGGAGTGGTATGTAATTTAAAACATAAAGGTTTGGGATTTACATATTGGTAAGTAGTATCAAAATCTTCTTATAGCAGTTCTTTGTGTTATCTCAGTATTTTGCTTTGCTTTGCTTGTTTGGAATATTTTTTCATCCTTTTTGTTAGACTTTCACTGGAGAAGTAAAAGTTCTCTTTTTCTTTCAAATGAACTCTGTTTCCAGAACATTCTTTGGTGTGGATAGTGGGCAACCCCCACACTGAAACCAGTAGCAACCCAGCTCATCACACCTCATAGTAAGTTCTCACATGAAGTAAGTTGTCTTGCTGTGAGGCTATTCCACAGAATGCCTTGCATCTTAAGGGAGCACCATCAAGTGGACCCATTGGGAGGTATCTTTTTGACCCTAGAAACTGGCAATCTCTTCTCTACTTCTCTCTCTTATACTGGTCTGAGCCCTCAATAAAGACTGATTATTAAATTTTGAACTGTATCTTACTGTATCTATTTCTCATGATTTTAGAATATTCAATTTGTTTTTTTTTTTGCATCAAAGAATCAGAGAAATGTTTTTATCTTCTCCAAATCCATTTGTGTCTTTCTCCTGATATCAACTGTTTCTAAAACCAGAGCAGTATATTCTGTTCTGTTCATACTAAGCTTAAGAGTGTTATTGATATTAATATTTTATAGAAAACTTCTCCATTTCCTGAGCAGAGATACTGGTAACCTTTTCCCCATCAGTATACTCACGATTTCTTTTTAAATTCAAAATCTATTAGGAAACATTGTTTGAACTTTGCCTGGGTGGATCAATACTTTGTTGTACGAAGTCTGAGAAGAGCTCTGAGAAAAAAATCTGGTCTTGTTTTTGTTATTATTTTGTTTTTGTTATTTTTTTAAAATGTAGTTGTTTTAAATTTCTCCTACATGTACTTTTTTAAAAAAAATGCTACTTGTCTAGAAAGTGCCTCTGACAAGGCTTTAAAAGGAGACTCATATGAGAAGATATGAACTTTTAAATAGTCTTGTTCAAAAACAGGCTTCACAGGTCATAACCAGCACTTTGAAAATTGCTCAGAAGTGGGCTGGCGGGCTCGGTAGCACCCATCCATGGCACTCACCCACCCACCTGCAGCATTCTCCCTCTGGCCCGCTTGCCTAGGACTCCAGTCATGTGATGTCCTTGCTTAACAACCCTGCTTAAGAACCTGGAGTTATGATGGCAACCAGGTCTGCTGGGATTGCTGTCACTAAGTGATATGGTCATGTAACGTCGCGTTTCACAACCACATTGTATAGCAGTGGAAATTCTGATCCTAATTAACTTTGTAAGCTGAGGAATACCTGCAAAGTTGTTGTAAGAATGGAAAATTCATTTTGTCTATATTTTTAAGTGAACATATCTACTTCATATTTCCTAAGTAAATATAGGAATCAGACTGCAGTTATCCTTCAGATTATAGAGTTTTACCAATTTTGTTGTACAGTCATGAGTTCAAATGTTGTATCCAGAACTGCATATGTCTGGCAAATAAAGCTTGTTTAGAAAAATGCAGATCTTACAGATTGTTACATACAAATTATAGATATTAGAGAAAGCTTAATTAACAAATATGTTAATATACTTGATGGAGTTGATGTTTCAAATTAAACCCACAACCTTTTTGTACCAAAAACTATTTTTTTTTTTTAAAGTTGACATTACAGACATCTGTGGTTCATGGATTAAAGAATTGGAACAGCCAATAACAGAACATCAATGGTTACTGGTCTTGAAAAATGATAAATTTGCTTTAGTAGATTTAAAATTAAAACCGATTTCATCAAAAAATCATATTTCAAATTTACTGGACACATCAAGGAATGTATTTGAAAGGATGGTCAGATTTTCTCTTTGGCAATGTAGCAAATTTGAGGGTCATCAACTATATGATTTTGACTATTTGTCAAAATTTGAGTTTGACTATTTTTGAGGAGTTATGTTGTAATGGTCCTGGAGTGTTGCTAAGAGAATTATTTTGAGAAATTGGGAAAGTAATAAAATTAATATTAATTAATTAATATTCCTGATATTAAGGATTGGATTTAAGAGAGGTATGACATTCATTTTTGAAGAGACAATTTTATCTACTAATAAAAAAATGTCTCAATATGTTTTACTGTGCTATAGATTTTATTATATTTTGTAACATTAGACAATCATTAACTTTATTTCCCCTAAGGTAGATTTAGAAATCTGTTTGACATTTGCTTAATATGTGACACATATCAAATCCCCCCTTCTGTTCTTTGATTGTTTTGTTTTGTTTTGTTGTTTTGTTTTGTTTTGGGTAGTTTCTCATGTACTTCTTCCCTCTTTTTTGTAATAAAGAAATTAAATTAAACTATATAAAATTTTATATAGAGAGAAAGCTATATATAAAAATCAGTGCATTTTTGAATTTTGTATTAAATTACATAATGCTGTGGAAATCAATTTACACTTGCAAACATGTAAAGTGTGTGTTATGACTTTATCTCCCAGTTAAGTAACTACTGCCTTATTTTTTGACAGCTTTATTAATTGATTAACATAAAACTTTTCCTATGCCTATTTAAATATTAATATCTGATTTATCATGGGCCTGAATCTGAGAAGGCAGAGAAAATAACTGCTTTCTCCTTTTCTAGGAGAAGAGCAGTAAGCTCAGGTAGGACTGAGTGGCAGTACTGTCTGAATCCAGCTTAAATCAAAGGAAGAAGAAAATCTGATCTTTTACCATCTTAAAAATTCTAGCCCATGATATGCAAACCTTGAGATAAAAAACTTTGGTTAATAATCCAAATCAGAAATCTGATACTGTAGATTAGTTTCTGTTCCATTTTATTATTTTGTTGTTGTTGTTTTCTGACTCCTTCATGTTTTTCATATTTACTTTTTAAATGTAATAGATCATTTTTTCCCATCTTTTTTTTTCTTGAAGTTTGATAAAAGCTTGTCTCATCTGATATGATAATTAATTGATACCTTGCCTATACATTCAGAAAAATGCAATCAGTAGTAGAGATTGGTTGGATATTCTGGCACAGTAGACGTTCCTGAAACAAGCTTAATATGGATGTCCTCTGGTTTTTATCAACTGGATCAAAATACAACATTCTGGTCTTTCCACTACATTTGTTACAAATGGAATTATCTCTTCAGCCTTGAAGATATCTTATGAAATGTCTCAGGGATGTCTCTCATGTGTAATGTGACATTGGAATCATTGTCCTGCATTACTAGATAAACAGAGTACATTTCAGGTATAAGAGTGGCTGAAAGAGAGCATAAACACTTATTTGGGAAACCATATTATGTGTTATTGCTAGTTATGATAGATACATATTTTCTGTAGCAAAATGTAATGATATTTACATTAATTTCTTGGGTTATTCAATTAACTGAAGCAAGTCCTTTGTAATTTGTGATGGTCTTCTATTCTAGCAATGCCTTTCTTACTTTCATGGATAAAAAATGTGGCTCTTAGCTCCTTCAAACTAACGTAGTGCCTATTCTTTTTTTTCTTTTTTTTAGATTTTTGTACAGTATAAGATCAATAGGACCATTAGAAATGAAGGAAATATAACCTTCCTTTTATATTAACTTAGCCAGTTCCACTTTCAAAAACACAATGTGTACCAAAAATGCATTTGTCCTTTAAAATTCATGTATGTCCAGATTTTGTGATGAAGTTCCAATTTAAAAAACAAAACAAAACTATAAAGATGTGGATAACTTTCTGTGGTTTTAAACAGATTATAAACTGTAAAAAGGAGTCAAAATCTCAATCATATATAAACATACACACAGACACATATATGAATGATTTTAACTCCCCTGTCTTAAAATCACTTTTGTTCTTCCATCCTTCCAGTTTTTTTCAAATCACAAATAGATGGGCAGGTCTCTAATCCCCTCAAAAATGAGGGTCATAGGTTGCCTACCCTGGCTTTATTGGTTCCTATAAAAAGCTGATGCCCTTGTCCAAATGCTGGAATTGGTTCTTTTTGCCACATGTCAATAAATACCCATTCCTCTTCAGTGCAGCAGTTCTAGCCTGTTTTCTGAATGCACAAGTATTTTAAGTGCCAAAAATGAAAGGCTATTACTGCCTGTTTTACATTTCTTGTGTTCAGCTACATGGCTTATGATGGAAGAAGCACTGAAAAAATACTGCATGAAATTGATGCAATTATTAGAAAATGTAAGAAGAGATTTTGCTATGTTCCCGCTCTCCCAGTTCCAGCTACCTTTGATTTGCTCCATGCTTCCTTTTGTAAGCCAGGCAGTCCTTGTTATAAAAGGACCACTAGGGAAAGTGTTCCCCCACTTCCCCTTCATTCTATTGAAATGACAGCAAATAGCTTTTTATGCTGTAATACTGTTCAACACAAGTTGATGGAGAATCTTATTTCAAAAATGTTTTTTTTAAAAAAAATCATGGCCTATAATCACAAGTAGATTGCTATTAAATATAACTTTTGGAAGCATTAGTAGTGTTCAGAGAGAGGGAGGGAACCCATGACAATTTAGCTGTGAAGCTGCATGCTCAACTATTACAGAAAAGAAAAGGATTGGCTTAGATATTTCCCCCTATAATTTTAACGTAATCAGTTAGTTCTTTGCTGCACTATTAAGTCTTTAAGAAACAAATGGAAGATGTTGCTCATGCGCTGATCTCTTTGTGAATGAGATCTGGGGCTAATGTTTACCCTGGCCTGATTATTAGTCTGCGTAGCAAGGGCATACTGCTGTAATTATATGTGAGGGTGTGGAGAGAGAGATCCCTATATCAGGAAGAACTGGAAAGAAATCTAGGTCTATGTGAGCTGACGATAGAGATGAGGTTATTCCTAATTAGGGATGGAAATCTGTATTGTTCCTCTCCCCATTGTAACATTCTTTTGAAAAGGTGACTTGAGGTATCCCATCAGGAAATAGTCACAGGTGCTCACAGGGGCTTTGAGCAGAGGGCAAATGCATGAAGCCAGGCCTCACATTAGGCAATGTCACACTGGCTGGACCCATAAGCTGAGACATCTGATGTAATTGTAAGTTAGTGCCTGTAGGCTAAACTAAAGTACTTCTTGGGGATTTTTGTGGGACCTTTAACAAAAATTAATAAACCCACACAAAATTGGGTGGCTATTGGCTTTACGTATGCCCATTACATGAAATAAAGCTGGGCCTAGAGTGCTTTAGGAGAACTTGGTAAATAGCATAGTTAGGAGTCAAGATCAACAGTCTTCTTGTATGCTCTGACTGCTCCCTATATTAATACTTCCACAGATTCAGGTCAGAGAGACTCACACAGAGAAGAGCCTACAGTGATGGTCACTGGCTTCAAAATGGCAGGTATGATCAGGCAATAAAGACCCATTGCTCTTTTACATGTGTCACATACATTGCGTACATATTAAAAAGTGGCAGGATTTTGATTTCCCAGTCACACCTGTCATGGCCATCACTGCAAACACTCCTGTATAGAAAAACCATGCCTTCAGTTAGCCAACTTAGTAGCAAGCGCCAAAATAGAAGTAAAATGAAATTGAAGCAAATTGACTCATACGTCAGAAGAAAACAACTGAATTCAATGGATGAAAAGGCTGCACTGGAACTGGTAAATTTGATGCAAAGCCTCTAACTTTTTCAGATGGTTGCTGGGGGATTTTGATTCACAAAATGGCTATCATGGGAGACAAACCAGTTATAGAGCACTTTGATTGATTGATTGATTGATTGATTGATTATGTGTCATCAGGTCAGTGTCCACTCTCAGCAACCACACAGATAACCTTAGAAACTGACATATATATTAATGGTGTTTCATGATGTTTCATTGCCATGATGGATAAGGTTGTTGTTGTTTTTTTTTTAAAAGGCTTAAATCCTGAAACCATGAGAAGCCAAACTCAGCTAAGGATGTCTCCGCAATTTGGCAGGCCTGGGCAAATTGTCCATGGTAATCTTTCCCACTAATTCCTAACCTTGCTGGGAACTCTCACTGCTCAATCATTTACCTATCCAATGTGACTTAGAAAGATGGAATATCAGTTAGGTAAGTATATTTGGGGAAGATTGCACTAGATTACTTAAATTCCTCAAAGGTTTCTACAAATGTTTAGCCCATATTCACTAAAGATCAAGCTAAGGAGCCATTCTACTACTGCCCCATATGAGTGCCCGCATTTGATGGAAAATTAACATTTCCAGTTCTGGATCCTCCTCCCATTATTATTATTAATAAAATAATTATTATTTTATCTCATACACAAACACACACACACACTCAAGGCAGCAAATATACCTAATACTCTTGCCTATTTTTCCCACAATAGCAACTATGTGAAATGGGTTGGGCTGAGAGACAGTGACTGGCCCATAGTCACCCAGCTGGCATTCATGCTTAACGGAGGCCTAGAACTCCCTGTCTCCTGGTTTCTAGGCCAGCACCTTCACCACTACACCAAACTGGCTTTCAACATTAGTGAAGTACCAACATGTCCAGAACCTGGTTGGTATGATGAAGAAGGAGGGACTTGTGTTCAAAGAGAAATCAGAACACAATTTCTTCCCTTAGAAAACACTTATGGTGAAATATATAAGGGAAGATGTATTTCTAGACATCACAGTGATTTCCTTCAGCATCCCCACTAGCTACATGCCTCTGAGCATCACTCAGTTATTTACTTCTAATTACCATTATTGTTCTCATAATCTACAACCTTGACATTTCCAATCAAGAACTGCACAAAGCAAAGTTAGTAAATAAATAATTACCAATTAGTGTTTTGCTTTGATGGGAGTACCTTTGGGTTAATGGAATGCAAATAGCTACTTGTTCCCAGAAATTCAGATTAAATTTCAATCAAAATATGCTCCTCTCCAAATAAATAAATAAATAGGTCATTATTATTGCCATATTTCGCTGACATTTTACTCTTACCTTAAATGGCTTAGGAATAGATTTTGTGCATTTGTAAAGAGTTAATACTGAAAGACTTGTTTTTTTAATTGTTTTATCTCCAGGTATTAAGAATTGAAATGTTGCCTAGCAAATGCATGTGTGTAGCATTTGCATTTTAAGAAGATGGAATTATATAGGAAACTATAGTTTAAGAATGTTCTGAAGGAGAAGATGGCTTTCTTTACAGGTACCCATCCCAAATCAGAATGATTGCTACCTGCTCTCAGATTGCTCTCTTCTGCAGTGTGCTAAGTAACCGAGATGGAATATCATTTTTGTCTTTTTTTGTGACTTCAAGTCAGTCTTGACTTCGGGCAACTGCCTGGAAAAGTCTTGGCATTTTCTTGGCAACATTTTGTTAGAAGTGCTTTGCTCTTGCTTTCTTCTTCCTAGGGCTAAGAGAGAATGACTGGCCCACGGTCACCCAGCTGGCTTTGTGCCTAAGTCAGGACTAGAACTCGCAGCCTTCTGGTTTATAGCCTGATGCCTTAAACACTATACTAAATTGGCTTTCACTTATATCATTTGGATGTATGTAAAGAGGAAAGGGACATGTAATCTGTTAAACATGAGTTTACCACATGTAATCACACAGGTTCCATGAAGCTAATATACAGTAGGCAATGTAGACTGGTTGTATCCCATGTTTATAAAATGGAAATACCCAAGCTATCAGAGAGTGAGGTTTACAATATTGCTGAGATAGCTCGACATCCATCAATAAATTATTAATAATGTTTTTTTTAAGATTTTCTAACCTATCCTTGTAAGATCAAATCAAATCATAATCCAGGGCACAGCATTTGTGAAGAACAAAACCTAACAATATTCAAACAGTTAGTAAAAGTGTTGTTAAAACTGAAAGGCAGCAAAAAAATCTGCAACTGATTTCAGATAGAGTATAATGTTGGCCCCCAATCAAATCTTCCTAGGGTGGGCAATTCAGAATCAAGATAGATAGATAGATAGATAGATAGATAGATAGATAGATAGATAGATAGATAGATAGATAGATATCCACAGAAAAGATTCTTTCTGTGACAATCTTTTCTTCAATGGTTTTAGGGTGTTCCTCATCAGCACTGTCTCCCAGGTTAGCTAGATCAGGAGTGGAAAAAGTTTTAGTGGTCAAGGGGTGGACCCTTTAGGGAGGCTGAGGACCATAAAGTTGGTGGGTTTTGGTGAAGAGCTTTGTGGGATTCTTAAAAAAAAGAAAAGAAAAAATATATTCTCTCCTCCCTCCCCACCTCTGATATACCCACTTTATGGCTTATCCTGCAGTTTTCATGTTGTTTCATACCTTAAAATGTTGGGAAAGTTTAAACAAAACAGACAGAAGAATCTCTGAAAGCTGCCAAAAAAAAAAAAAAAAGCAGTCAAGAGGGTTTGTTGAACACTGTGGCTGCAGGTTGCCCACTCCTGATCTACATGTCACATAACAATCATTCCCTGTGCAATCTACTTTCTAGTTACAAATGTTTTTGTGTCCCATGGAGTTGAAAGTCCTCACTCTGTTGTTAGATGACCCCTAAACCATATGAATCATTGCTTGACATTGTGATTACTGAGTGATGGTCCTGTGTCTGTGAACAAACCCTAAGAAACCAATTGCAAAGTCATTATTATAGCCCATAATAAGCAATCCTGCTGATATGTAAGAGATAACCTGGAAAGGAAACTTGATAGGTTTCAGTTGTGTTTAAATGAAAATGAGATGGTTCTTTATTATCTGCCGTTTAAGGCACTGCATAGCCATATTGCCATTTTGCTCCTGACAGACCTGAAGCCAAGACTTGTTATTTAAACTCTAGAAAGCATTCTGCATTGAGAATGCCATTACACAAATCTACTAAGACTTCTTCACAAGTTCAGACTTTTCTTTGCATACATAGTGAATGAGCTGAAAGCAGGCAGAGGCAGCTTTTGTTCCCACCTACACAATCTAGAAACTGAAACTTGTTTGAAATACATGTCTTCACAGATGCATACGTACCTGAAGGATGAGGAAGCCAGAAGAAAGAGTGGTCTTCTGCAAAAGTAATCCTGAAGATGGTTATTTCTATGGATGCATATTACCTACGTATAATTCTATAATCAGCTAATAGAGAATAAAGCATGCTGGTAACTGTCTTTGTGAGGGAACTTTTTAAAAGAAAAGAAAAGAAAATTCCATTATAACAAGTTTTATTCCCACCATGATACTGATCAGAGAGTATCTCCTTTTTATTTTCAAAGGTTAGGGAAGGAACACATTTGAAACCCAGTAAAAAGAAGCATCTTTGCAAATTGATCAAAAGTGTCAGAACTGTTGATTGAAAATTGGCTTAATTTCTTCCTCCATTTCATGTGCTGTTTAAGAAATTGGTATTTGCTTTCTCTCAAAAATAAAAGTGTCAGTTCAACTGTGCCTGCTAGATGAGTCACATGGCAATTAGTGGATCTCAGGAGGATTGCTGCCAAGGACGTTCCCTTTTTAACTGTCTAGAGTGAAACATTTTTTTAAAAAAAAACAAATAAGATATATTGGTGTTTTTGTATTTTTTTTTCCCTGGGGGGAGTAAGGTAATTTTAGTCCATAAAACAAGTAAACAAACAAACAAACAAATCCTCTATGGTAATAAGCACCCCCATGCACACCTTCAGAATAACTCATTAAGTAGAAAACATTCTTGCCAAAAGGTGTTTATCATTCTGTGGCAAGGCACTGTTACAAGCAGAATGCAGTCTACATTTATTCAGTACATGATTTCCAAATGTTTCAAAAGAATTACTATTATTTCTCCTCCTCCTCCTCATCTTGGCTTCTGACTGATATATGTGGTGGTGGGGGGGTATACGTCAGAGTATATGCACCTAATAAAAATGAAGCATTTGGAAAGATGGTCAGAGCTTTGAGAATAGAAGAGACTTGCTCACAAATAATTCCTAAGCCTTTTAAAGGAAATATTAAACAACAACAACAAAAAACAGGAATCCCTTTTTCAAACTAAAGCATTCTGATAACTGAGGCAGAAAATATGCATTGTGCTTCCATGCCCCATAGAACTAAAATGAAATAATTGACAAATTACTGTTCACAGTGATATTCTTCTCTGTGAATCTGCTACTTGAGCAGCACACATAGGTTCGTCTTTCAACAGGTGGGGGGTGGGATAACTGAGATTCAGAAAAAAGACAACAAGATGATGCTCGTGCACTCCTAAGAAAGGCCATAGAAGTGCAGCTTACTGCCAGACTCAAAGAGAATTTAAGGGTTTAAAATCAGAACTTTAAAAAATTAACCCCCAAATTTAGATACTCATGGTCAGATACAGTGTGAAAGCAATTTCAAAAAGTCACATAAAAAGGGGAGTAAGTCTTTGAGGTGAGTCCCCCATCAAAATGCCAGGTGAGCCTTCCTGGATAAAAAGTATTCTATGGTCAATGTGACACCCCCCAAATAGACCCTGTATCTTTGATGGTGGGGAATGCCTGGGGAAGGACCTCTTCTGTGTATATGCATAAGTAAGTTCCATTGCATTCAGAAACAAGTGTGAATGGGGTTATAGCCTAGGCTTCAAATTCCAGAACTTCCCAAGAACTATGCTGGCTGGGGATTAAGGGAGCAGCACTTTTGGAAGGTGGGACATCAAGCTGGGGAAGATTGTTTTATAAGCTGATAATAGGTCCCACTGGAATTCACTTCTATGAAGACACACACAGACAGGTGTTTAATTTAATTTCATTTAATTCAATGGAGCTGCATCTTTCTAAATGTTGCAACATTTTTCATCAGTTTTAATTTCAAAGTAGCTTGAACATGTATCTTTATTAGATAAACACAGAAAGAAACCAAGATATTAAATCCAGTATGATTGATTATCTGCCATCAAGTTGTCAAATTTTCTCCAGAGATTAACACATAAGACATCTAAAATAATAATAATGGAATTAATTGCACACCATCTAGACAGCAGCAATTCAGCCAACATACTGTACATTTCTATCTT
Source organism: Candoia aspera (assembly GCF_035149785.1). Taxonomy (NCBI): domain Eukaryota; kingdom Metazoa; phylum Chordata; class Lepidosauria; order Squamata; family Candoiidae; genus Candoia; species Candoia aspera. Next base: position 98,988,980 of record NC_086155.1, read on the forward strand.
TAAATCCAGAGCTTTATTAATATGCATGAATTAATTAATCCTATACTAATTCCCAATTACTCACATCTCAAAATAGTTTACAGTTTTTAAAAATATAGGAAAAGGAAAGGGTGAAGAGACAGACCTTCAAAAGGAGCCTCAAGAATGCAATGGGGATGGGTAGGGCAGCTGCCATCTGAAACTAATTGGATGATACTCTTTCAGCTGCTATGATATTTTGGTAATGATTTCAGCAATCATCCAGGTCAGCATGGGAAAGATGATCTGTAAGGTATCCTGATCACAAGATGTTAAAGGTTTTATGTGTCAGATACAAAACCTTGAACTTTTAAAGTCCTTCATGATTACTGGGGAACCACCTGCTCCCAGTAACATTTGCCTGCCTGATAATGAGTAGGACAAGTTCACTGTGAGTCTCTTTGGCCAGGGACTACCATATGCAAGGAACAAGGAAATGTGGTTTCTCAGCTGCAGTCCCTTCCCATGTATCACTTACCCTCAGACATCAGAAGTGCTCCTTCTCTCCTGGTTTTAAGATACTTTGTTAAAATTTGGCTGTTTCATCAGGCCCCAGGGCCAGAATGTTTTGACTGCTCCCTCAAGTGAGAACAGATATTTTGACTTTGAGGCCACTGATTCCCACTTTTTAACTTATGGATTTGTTGGGTTGTTATTTTTTATGTTAATTGCTTTTCATCTGAAATTGCAAAGATGGGGATTGTATGTATTAAGAGTCAGCTGCAACTGGAACAACTTATACATCTTGTAAATAATAAACAAACCTGACTCAGTAATTAAGTGGTAGCTAAGGGTAATTTAGAAACATTTGAGAGATAGCCTCCTCCTTGTCGTTCATCTGACTGGAGTCAGTAGAAATGAACTTGGGATCTTCTGCAACTACAGCATATGATTTTCCACTGAGTTACATCCTATAGCCACCCCTTCTGTGTTATTTTAAAATTATATTAAAAGCTGCCTACCAAATACAAGCATAGGGACAATTGTCCCTATGGATATTTGTTGCAGTTCTAATATACATGCTAGCTCTTTTCCCTATTAGGCTGCTTGTGATTTAATTAATGATAGGTTTTTTTTTTATCATGGTCTGCTTTTCCAATTAAAGTATTTTATGACTTCATGAATCTATTAAATAATTTCCCAAGAAGTAATTAATTAGATTTATTATTTTTCTTAAATAAAAATCTTCTGCTAGTATGACAACAAATTGAATGGACACAAAGGAGTGCATATTATTTAAATAATGTAATGGCATGCAACATTTTAGAAAACACTTATCTTCTTTTAATTACTCTTTAAAGACTGGGTTATCACATCTTGCATAATCTGGGTGCAATCCAACAAAGGCAGCCATGACTAATATCTTACTGAAAACAATATGGGACTGATCACAACTAATGAATATCCTCTGTATGTTTTCTACCACATCTGAAAGGATTATCAAGAGCTGCAGACCATAAAGCCTGGAGAAAGCCATTTTGATTCCCACCCAAATTTTAGCACCATCAATAACAGCTCCCAAGACATTACGTAATATGAGAAAGGATCTTAATTTTAATTCCCATAACTTTGCCTAAAGAACCACAAGTGTTTAGGTAGGTTTCTCATCGGTCATGTTTCAGACCTTATGAAAATGCTGAAATAAATAAAGTCTCTTTAGTGCCTTCAAAGTGCTAACAAGGATTACACAGGGTACAGATCTAGTTACCTGCTCTGCATACGTGTTGTCTAGAAACTAGGTGGAGCCAAGCAAAGTTGCTTTTAGATCTGGGATCATCTTACGTATAAAAAGAGTGTTCCACATCTGCATTGCTTTCAAGCCTACCCAGGTCTGCTTAGAGCACTGTTTCTCAACCTTGGCAACTTGAAGATGTGTGGACTTCAACTCCCAGAATTCCCCAGTCCACACATCGTCAAGTTGTCAAGGTTGAGAAACACTGGCTTAGAGGATGTTTTAAAAAATCAGTTGTAGCTCCTGTTTTAACACATTAGCTGGTCCTGAGTTTAAGAAGATGCTTTCCCAGAGCAACTTTCAGCAAAATCCCTTCCGCTTCTATACAATTCACATTAAACAAGCTCGCCGCTGACAGCTCTTCAGCTTTAAGGGGCAATCACCCTTTCCTTTGGTCCAATACAAAAAATATAAACCTTTAGTTCTGATCAAACAAGAAGATCACAGCTTGCATTAAGAAAAAAACAACCATAAAGATACACAGGCAGTATTACAAGAAATAAGTTCAAACAATAATAAGTTATTAAACTCAGAAGGAATGAATCCCTCTGTGTGTCCTAAGAGACTTACTACTGTAATAAATAGCAATACATCTTCTCTGTCACTCACAGAGTGAACAGTCTCCTTAAAGGTGCAGAACCTTTCAAAAGCACAGATACCAAAGCAGACCAATTCTCCCCTCCACCCCTTGGGAAACCTACTGACTCTAACAAGTATCTCTTAGTGGTAGCCCCTTTCATTTGCTTCCTGGCTTTTTAATTATGGGACATGTCTCTCATCTACTTCTCAAAGCTCCCAGCCAATTAACTTGGTGATTTTCTCACTGGTGAAAACTTGCCAGCCCCTCCTCCTGTTGGCCAAGCATGCCAGACAATCCAAATTCCTTGCAACTTTCTCAGACTGCCCACGCCCCTTGTTAGTTCTAGGGAATGGAAAACCAGTGGAGGACACTGTTTCATGGAGAAAAGCCATACCCTCTCTCCCTTAGAGTGCAAACTCTGTTCCTCATTCCCTTTACCTCCCCAAGCTGTATTTTACTAGGCTACAATTTTCTTTTCTTTTTGAATCTCCTTGTGTGGGAGTCTACTATACGTGAGTCTGTCTATGTCTGCCCTTTGCAGCCACAACTTTTTATACATTTCCATTTCTTTCTTCTTTACTCTTTGGGACACACTCCCTCCTTTCTGGAAGTCCCCCATTTTTCTGGAGCCCACACTGCCTGCCAAAAAGCTCCTCATGTTTTCCCATGGTCCACATCTTGATTTACCTTAGTATCTGAGGATCCTATTTCTCTGCTTCTAAATTCCCCAAGGTATAGCCACATGCAACCTGATCCCTAACAAACTCCAACCTTTTTGCACCAGACTCTTATTTCCCAAATCTACTGAAACTTTCTGCATCAAATAATCGAAACATTTGAGCATGCTTTATTTATAAACCAAGTAAAATTGCATGACATACCTTGCCAGTAATCAGACACCCTGCTGATGTTTGACAAGCCTACGTTAAATACAAAATTTAAAAGAATGTGCAAACTCCCACTTCACAGCCACAGCTCAGGAAGGTGTCTGAACTGAGTCACAGATAAAATACTTGAGTTCATAGATCTTTAACAGGTGCACTTTTCAATTTTTTACTTATTATGTACAAAGTATTTAAATGAAAAGAAGATGTAGGTCCAGTAAAGATGGACTAGGAAAGATTGCTCCTCAGCTTTCAGTATTTCTTTCTTTTAGTTTGTTAATTTATAACCCACTTGTCCTTCTGAAGCTCAAGGTTCCTTATTCCTCCTCCATTTTTTCCTCACAACAGCAATCCTGTGAGGGAGGTGAGGCTGAGAGAAAGAGAGAATGGTTTAAAGTCACAAGTGAGTTTCTGTGGCTGACAATGGGCTTGAATCTGAATTTCTTCTGTCCTAGTCCAACACCTTAAGAGCTACATCTCACCTCATTTGCTTCATTCTACCGAGTTAGTATAGCTGGTCTAAATCTTGCAGAAGTTCTAGGGTTGGTGAGACAGCTATTTTCCATATGGTTACAATGAAGAGGCCAAAAAAGTTTTTCTTTGAAAGAACTAGGAAAGCCATTTCAAATTCTTGTGAAACTGAGATCTAAAATCCATGGGGGTGGGATATTTTGGGGAAACCTGTCTCAGAAAGATTATTGATAGAACTTTCCAGAAGAGGAAAGGCACATTTACATAATTTGGATATAGAATCTGGTGTACAACAGAGGCCAGATATAATTTAATTTACAATTTAATTAATAAATATATAAGGGAAAGGCTACATCAGAGAATTTAAGGACTGGGTCTTGATCGAAGCCACTTATAAATGATGGCACACTCTGTGTTTTGAGCACAAAAAGAACCATTAGTTATTGCTCATTTATCTGCCTTATTAAAAACTCTAATCTACTCAAGACATTTATCTAACTTTAAATGCCTAGCTATCATGTTCACTGCATGCAGGTCATTAAAGCATCATGCAAATGGAGCATTACTGCTGGCAAAGTAGCATTTGGAGACCAAAAGTAATGACATTTGAATGGCAGTAAAACATTTATTAGCAAAACAACTAGAGGAGAAGCTGGACTGCAATATATGATTTATAGTTTAAAATATAAGATCCAGGTCCTATTTGTGAAACAAAAGTTCTAAGAATGATCTTTGGTCAGTTGGAATTAATGATGGGTCACGCCTGAAGCATAATAAGAGACAAGAAGGGCATTGTAGGGTTCTATTTCAGAAAAGGTTATTTCTGCATAAGACTTGCTAAAATTAAGAGAATACATTCACTGCAATTATGGGGCAAGCTAGATGACACCAAGGTTGTAATCAAGTGACTCACCCATTTTTCATTTTTGCTTTTGCTTTAATTGCAAAACAATGGAGAGTTGGTTCAGATTGGGACCTTTGCATATATCCTAAGAGGTCTAATGGTTTTCCCACTCCTTAATTTTCTTTTAAATATCTCCTGTGGTCATTTTTTAAAAGTCCATTGGTGACAGATGAGTTATTTAATATCCCTTATTCATTTCTGTTTGTTTGTTTGTTTGTTTTGTTTTCGTACTTTTTTTTTCCTAAAAAAGAAGAGACACAGAAAAAGAAGGATTAAATTTGCTCTATCTCACATATGATGGTTCCAATCCAGATCTGGCCATCTTTGGATATCTTCTTCTAATGTAGCTTTCTCTGAAGTTAAATAGCATAACCTGGATTAATTAAACAGAATAACCTCAATTAATTTCAATTAATATCTGAAATAGACATAACTCTCTCTGAGGGTGCATGCATGTCCAGTAGGGGATTGATATACTCTGGAGATGTACAAAGAGTGCTGAGGATGTAGAGCTGGACACAAATGGCTTTTTGAAATCCTCCACCTAATTTGTAGGTGAAAACATTCTCTTAATTTCTCCAGGAAAGAAAAAAAAATCCTTCAGCATTTCTAAAGGGCAGAACTCCTCTTTCATGTTGACAATAATCCTGGAAAACACCAAGGGAAGGAATTACCTTGTGATGCCTTCCCATGGGATTTTATTACAATATGAGAAACAAGGGAACTTTGTACAATCAAATCCAGGATATATACACATACCCTTTGACATTCTCATCACTAAATAAGGGCAATGATACCAAGCTCCACCCATGAGAACACCTTTGCAATTCTCTTTTCCTTTTAAATAATTCTGTTTTTTTTTAATCAGACTAAATTAAAAAAGGTAAGGGGAAAACAATAGAGAATTTATCTCATACTAGATGAATGCAAACAATAAAATCAGTGAAATCAAAGGCTCATAAACAGGGGGTGCTACAACATGGTTTGTTTATTTCTGCAATAAAATTTACTATTGAATTTGGATTTTTGCCTTAGAGGAAAGGAATTCCCAGGGAAATAGAGCACCATTTTAAGGAAATATACTACTAAATTTTCTTTTACAGTGGTAAAATCAAATCACTCATTCTTTTCTTTCCAGACATCAAAGATAAGACAGCCAAGAAATTCTATTTAATCTTCTGCTCGATTTTTTTTCAGTCTTTATTCAGAGTATGTATACAAAGTATTTTGAATGATAGGGTTGAAACAATTTAGGATGTTATTTTTTCAAAGTTTGTAGCAAGTTGGGGAATTTTTATCCTTTATATTCTATATGCCTATCTGTGGATGTATTAAAAATGTGATTGGGAATTTTCAAAATCTTAACACCACAAACTACATTTCGTTATTCCTAATATATAGATTGGTTCTTATACAATCCATTCTTTTCCCATCCAATTGTGTTCAAAAGCCTAGACCTTTGGACTTCATCCAGTTGAACTATAAAATAAAGCTTTTGAACATCACATTTTTCCTGTAGGATTACTCTTGGGAATAGGAATGGAATGAGAAAGAGATAAATTGGGTGCTGATTAAAGTACAGAGGCAGTGATTCAATTTAGAGTGAGCTACGAATAATTCATCTTGGAAGGAAACTAAGCTATAAAGATGCAAGTGGTCACCAGAGTAAGATTGGATGAGTTAGTTATAAAAGTAATAACTAGAAGAGTTTTTAAAAATGATTCACAAGTATTTTTGCTTGGATGGAGACATAGCAATGTTACAGCAATTTTACAGAGCAGCAGAAAAAAATGCAATTAATTTCAGGTAAAGAGAATATTCCAATTTTTTTTTTTGTATGGAACATGCTATCATCGAAAATACATCCCAGAAGATGGTAATGGCAACCATTTCTATATTGTATGAATAAATATATATCTTATTCTATATTATATTTTTGTTATTGAAGTTTTCAAATGTATTTTTCTTCTTATGACTATTTCAGTATCTGTAATCCATGTAAATTGGATTACAGATACTACATTAATAAAAATAAAAATAAACATTGTTGCTAAGAAAGTTAAATGGTTCTGTCCAAGAAGTCAGCAATTCATTCTATCCATTAGTAAGAAGATGAGTATCTGTGGCACACAGGCAACAGGAGAGAAAAATATTTTTCTTCCCCTGTTTGTTCCTCAGGAATGATATTGCCAGGGTGCACAACCACAGGCTCATAGGAGATACAGTTCTTTTTCTCATGTATTTCTTAGATTATATTACAGATGTGCGTAGATTACTGTGAAGGTAGTACTCAGAAACAGTTAAGGCACGGTAAGAGACAGTCTTAGGAAAGGAGAAAGTGTTGAGAAAGAAACTCAAGATAATCCCATCTTCAGTCTGTTGGGCATAAAGAGGGGCAGAGGAAAACTCTGTCAGACTTCAAGATTCTTTTTTATATCCTACAGCAGGGTTTCCCAACCTTAGCAACTTTAAGATGTGTGGACTTCTACTCCACACATCTTCAAGGTGCTAAGGTTGAGAAACCCTGTCCTACAGTAATAGAGTTCCAGTAATCCTTGTGGTGTCTGTTTCCTTACCTCCTTTATCTCAAAGGGCTGACAATAGTTGTCAACATTTCATTTGTGTTATTCATCTTATGTGAACTTATTTTTTAACCTAAACAAATCCTCAGACAATCCCCATGAGGATCATCCAATAAAAGTGCATTAAATTTGAGCTCAGAGGGGAAAAAAGTTAATAGCCCTATAGCCAAACTATTTATCATTTAGATGTAGCAGGATAGAGGGGTGGTAATTGTTCCACTTTCTACAGAAAGTGCTTCTCATGCCCACCCAAAATTTGTTCATTTGTTTTAACAGAATCACTTTTTGACAATGCTCTCCCCATGCAAAAAGAATCAAAGTTAGAGGTTCATAATAATTGTTTCATTATTGCCTTAAACTGGGTCTTGTTTCACATGTTTAGATATCTGCATCTGCATCTATATATGTATCTGAAGAGCTGGTATGGTGTAGTGGTTAAGGAGCTGGACTAGGAATGGAAGGACCAGGTTCTAGTCCTCCCCTAGCCAACTGGGTGATGTTTGACTGGTCATTCCCTCTTAGCCCCAAATCAGCATCAGCATCAGGTTCTGTGATGACCCTGTAGTTTTCCTGGCAAGATTTCAGAAGTGGTTTGCTCTTGCCTCCTTCCCAGGGCTGAGGGAGAGGGACTGGCCCAAGGTCACCCAGCTGGCTTCATGCCTAAGGTGGGACTAGAACTCCTGGTTTCCCAGTTTCTAGCCTGGTGCCTTGCCCAACAAATAAAAACATTAGAAACAAGAAAATAAAATACAACATAGACAAAAATGAAGAGTAAAGCTGGCAAGGATGACAAAAAACTTCACAGGAACAAAAAGGAACAAGCCCACACAATCCAAAGGAAAAAGCCTTGCCAAAAGCCTGAGTGAACAGCCAGGTCTTCAAGGCCCTAGGAAATACCAACTTGGTGGGGGCTGTCCAGGTCTGGGGGAACCTCATTCTAGGGGGCAGGCGCTGCTACAGAAATGGCATGCTTCTGGAGTCCTAATAGATGTTTAATTAAGGAAACCCAGAGTGGCTGGGTGGATACTATGGGAGATAGGGCCCCTCAGGTAACCAGGCCCTATGCCAAGTAGAGCTTTGTAGTAGTGACCAGCACCTTGAATCACACCCAGCAGTAAACTGGTGACCAGTGCAGCTTGCAAGGCAGAGGTGTTATACTGAGGCATACTCATCACTGCCTGCACCATTTCATTCTGGACCAGATGAAGCTTCCAGGTGGATTTCATAGTTAGCCCCATGTACAGCACATTGCAGTAGTCAAACTGTGAGACATCCAGGGCTTGAGGGATTGCCTGAAGGACCCCCACAGGTCAAGGAAAAACAACCCCCCCCCTCATTCCAACATGTACTGATGAGCTTCCCTACAGGAACTAGGTAAGTATAGTGCAAAATAAGCAGTCTCTGTGTCATGAGCACTGATGGTGAGCAGGAGGGGGCCCCTATCCAGGGGTGAAAACGCATGCGTAGTTTAGAGAGTTTGAGCAGCCATTCAAAGAAACCCAGAACAGACCCGCCTTGACTTTTGGGGTTTATCTGTCTGGGTTTTCCTACGCTTCTTCAGTTTGGTAGGATGTTCTGTCTAATGTAGCAGTAATGAAACACTAGACTTCTTCCTCATCTTGGTGTGGTTCTTGCTTAGTCAGGACACTCTGCAACTAAATAGGACTAATACTAAAGGGAAAAAAATCTATAATGCAATTTGCTTGAGGAAATGTATACTGCCCCACTTCTCAGGTAAGTAATATCATTTCTAAAACAGATTAACTACAAAGTACTGTGCACACAAGCCTGAACAAGAGATAATTAACTTCCCATATTTTCTTAATAGACTCATGTGTCAATAAAGACCCTAGGATTCGTATGTTATTAGCAAGACTTACTGCTAAAATTCTGCTCATCCCGAGAAACTGACATTACCATGTTTGCACACCAACACAAATTTCTTGACCAACCTCTGATCAACTCAGTGACTGATTTGTGCTAACTGAAAGGTTTAAGAGACATCTTTGTTTCAAAAGTGATTTACAGCTTGGCAGAATATCAGAAAAAAATGGCATTCTCAAAGTGATAAAGGCACTGTGGAGTCCTTGGTGCTCTCTGAGCCTTGTTGTTTTCTTGCAGACATTTCATTGCCAGACTAGGCAACATCTTCAGTGCAAAGAGGGAGTGGGCCTTGTTCTCAGTTTATATACCGTGGCTTGCCCTGCTTGTGTTGGGGGAGGTGTTGTTCTCTCCTTGGGAGTTCTTTGATTGGGCTGTTGTTTGCTGCTTGGTTGATTGCCTGAGTTAATAGTTCCTTGATTAGGGTGTATTGTGTTGTTTGATGGTTCATCTGGTGTTAATCCTAGTGTTGATTTTTGCATATCTGGGTGTTGATTGCTGGCAAGGGAGTGTACTGGTCTTTTGGCTTTTTTATTGTCTCTCTTGAATGGTATGTAAATGTTGTTTACCTCTATGTGTCTGTTGATGGCTGCTTTGTCTGAGTGCCAGGTTTCCAGGAATTCTCTGGCATTTTTTGGATTTGGCTTGGTTTAGGATGCTCAGAGTTTCCCACTTGAAACTGTGGTTGAGTCTGTCCATGTGTTGTGAGATTAAGAAGTTCTCATCGTGTCTTCTGACTGCTAGTTGTTGTTTGTGGATGTGTTCTGCTAATTTTCTGCCTGTCCTACATAGTGGCTGTTACAGTCTTTGTACTGTATGTTGTAACTAACTCCTGTTTTTTTTTTTTTTTTTTCTTGGGCTATTAGGTCTTTTGGGTTACTTAATATATTTTGAAGAGTTTCAGTTGGTTTATGTGCTATGGTGATGCCATGCAGTTGTAACAGTCTGTTGGTGGTTTCTGAGATGTTTCTGGTGTATGGCAGTGTTATCCTTTTCATAGCTTCTGTTGTTTGGGTTGTAGTGGGTTGGGTGGTGAGGCACTTTTTGTTAAAGTTGAGTGGGTATCCATTTTGTTGGAAGATGCTGTACAGATGATCTTTTTCTTTTTTCTGGTGTTCTGGGTTGCTGCAGTGTGTAAGTGCTTGTCTGAATAATGTTCTTACACAGCTTCTCTTGTGGGAGGTTGGATTGTTAGTGTGGTAATGGAGCACTTGGTTGGTGTGGGTAGCTTTCCTGTAGACTTGTGTTTCTAACTTACCATCTTTTCCTCTGCTGATGAGGATGTCCAGGAATGGTAGTGAGTTGTTGTTTTCTTCCTCCCTTGTGAATTTTTTTCCATGAAAGATGTTATTGATGGTTTTGTGGGTTTCTTCCAGTTGTTTCTTTTGTATTATGATTTTGGGTTGTATGTGTGGGAGTGCTATCCTTTCCAGACACTCTTCTAGAAGCCTGCCCTACATGTCTGGAAGTAGATTCTCCTTGTATCTTCTTCCCTCCCCAATCTCCTATCTAGATCTTGTCTCTAATCTTTTTTTCCCTCTTAACTCTTTTCCAATCTCTTCAGTCTATTCCAGTCCTCTAGGCCATGTTTCTCAGGGCCAATATTTCTAAAGGTGTTGTTAATCATTATGGATTTTTTTTTTCTTGGAAAACTGGAATTGTGAACTTATTAAGCACTTATGAGACACTTTTTCTCAATAATTCCTTTTAAGAATCTGTTTAAAATATTTAAGATGCAATGAAGCCTACAGTTAAGCAGTGTTAAGTTTCATTGATTTTGATGGGATAGTTAAGCCTGACCTCTGCATTATTTTTTACATTGAACACAATAATATCTGATGGTGGGTGACTTGGCTGGATTGACTGTCTCTTGACCTGGATTTTGTATTGATGTATGGCACAGGATTAAGCTGAAGGCAAAAAAGCTATAGCTTTCTTCCCATTTCATGGCTGTAATTAAATAATGTAATATGTATGTGCATATTTGCACTTTTGATAGCCCTTTTCATTGGCATCATTAATTTTAATGAAGTACCCAATATACCAGTTATTTCGTACAAAGTATTCAGAATTAATTTCCATTATACTTAGCTTTCATCAAGCCTTTATAAACTCCTTCATAAATTATTGTTTTATTATTAGATTCTTATTTATGTAAGGTGTCCACTGTAAATTGGTCAAACTCTGTCAACATAAATACAGCTCCAGATACAACCATTTCTGAAGATTATTCTTCCGTGACAAGGGCTGCAAAAATCTATATTCAGTTATCCAGTAATCAGTTCCATTGAAATGAAAAACAAACAAACAAACAAACAAACACCTTATTTCCAAGGATATATTGCATACCTAAGTATGCAACATGGTGATAGGAAAAAAAACCCACAGGAAATTGCTAACTTCCATTCATTATTTTGAGCCTGTAACTATGAGACATGTGGAATCCCTAGTTAACAAAGAAGGCTACCCATGAAACTTTCACCAACTTGGTATCTTTCACAAGTGTTGGCACTGCAGTGCCTAGAATTCCAGGTAAGAATATCAGTCTAGCTCTCTACTTCAATAGATTTTAGGTTTTCACAAGCCCTCTGCTCATGTATGAATGTCTGCTAGAACAAACATACCTTGTCGGTCACTCTCACATATGTCTAAGATTAGCACAGCTAAATCGTCACCACCACCACCACCACAAGTTATATCTGTAACTTCATTGACTTGTAGATTAAAAAGTTAGAACAGACTGCTTTCTTACTAAATGATTGTGCATAACAGTGACCAAATATTTTGGAACTTGGGATCTAGCTTACTTGGCAACAAGTAAAAGGGGACTGGGAAGAGCAGAAAAGAAGATGTGCCTACCTTGGGAATGGGTTCTGAGGCCATCGTTCCCAAGGGGACTCAAAAGGTGGAGTGAACACTGCATTTTACACGCAGTGAAATTCATGAAACGCACATATGTTTAAATCAGAATTAAACAAATGTCAGCTTTGTAAGAATTAACAGTATCCTTTTGTTCCTGCTGACAAAGCCATGTCATGGCTGTTTGGCTATACTGAGCTAAATATACTGAGAAAGATGAGAGTCCTTTTTGATTAGCATTTTAGAGTCTTTCAAAACTTTTATCTTGCATTTTGTAATGAAATGTAATGAAATGAATGGTAGCATATGGCTGTAACAGCAAATCAGATACATTCTTATTACTATTATGAAAGATCTGAAAAATGTATTTTGCAATAAGCAATATATATTAAGCAAGCTCAGGAGAGGATGCATACTTCAACTTATTAATAAGGATATACTAAAGAAGCATAAAGGCTCTGGATATTTTACTATTTATATAAGGATTAAGGATAAATAATAGAATGTGAATCTCCCAGAAGCTTTATTATCTTCTGTTGGCAACCAGTAAATAAATTTGTTTTTCCTACCCCAGTTTATATTTGAAGACCTTGGAGACTGTACAGTATACATAGCAGTTCATATAAATGAGAGAAATTGAGGCCTTTTACTTATCTTACAAAGAAAATTGGCTGGAGCTTCTCCATGGTTGGCTTACAAATAATAATAATAAAAAATATCTTGAAATCATATGCTGAACTTCTGTTTCACATTTGTTATGCAGCATGTATTTGTACAGTTTTGTCTTTTGGAATCCCTTTTTGTTCCTAACATTTATGTTCTATAGTTCCCCCCTAAAGCTCATGGTGAAATTGAAGTTGTTTGTGTGTGTGTATGTCTCTGCCTATGTATCTACCTACCTACCTACCTACTTATTACTTACCTATATAACCATCCATCCATCCTCATAACAACTCTATGGAATATATTAGGCTGAGAAAAGAGTCACATCACCTACAGCTATGATGGGCAAAATGGTGGAATGCAGGTTAAGGAATAAAGTAACTCTGTACTCATGCTCATATCATAAATACATTTTTTATTGAACCTGAATTTATATTCCTTTCTGCATGAAGAATTACTTTTGTTCCCAACTTCATTTCATGTCATAAGCCCAATTTAGGTGGAGGGGCCAGTCTTTTTATATCATTGTTGCTGTGGTAAAACAGTTGGAAGTGAAATATCCATGTGAAGAAGCTGTTGCTTGAAAGAAGCAGGAAATGATTTATTGGGAAGAATAATCACAGATAAATTTCTCAGTGGGATTTTACATGTATGTGAAACTAGCAGGGCACTGCAAAGCTTCAGAAGGGTCTTCACTTTGATATACAGTACTTTCAAACAAAGTGCTCTCTCAAAACTATTTCATGAGGCAATGTAATCCACTCATTCTATCAGCAAAACAACCATTATGTTTCGCCTCACTCTGCATAGGGACTCTCTTCTCCTGCAGAGCTTGTACTACAGAAGAAGGTTGACAGGAGAGGCATCTTCTCCTATAGCACTGGGCAGGCAAAGCAGCTTCAGTGCGTGCTGCAGGCTGGCTGCATGCTGCATCCTGCAGGCTACCTACCCAAGCTGCTGTGTCTGGAGCCTTCTTGGCCCTTTTGGTGAGCTGTTCTGAACAGACAAAGCTTCTATCCCTGGCCAGTTGCAAACAGGAGAGGTCTTCAATGTAACCAGGAGCAGGAGAACAGCAGGTTGCTATATCTTGTCAAGGCTCTAACCAGTGCCAAGGAGGAGATGTTCCTGCCCTCCCAACTGTGGTCTGGAGGAGACTAGCAGTATATCTTTAATGCTTTTCATAAGCTATGATCAGTGATATATCATCAAACTCTCTGGCAGTTGGTGCAGAGGAAGAGAGCAGCACCTTCTCCATGGCCAGTGAGCTTTTGGCAAATGCTAAGCAGTGCTATGGCCCTCAAATGTTCTCCAAGCTGCATAGTTTCAATGCATACTGTGAGCGATCCAACTGCCGTATGTGGCAGTGAGGACCAAGCTGGACTCTCCTCCATTTATCCTGGAAGTCTTTCAGGCTGCAGGGCTCTGAGGCACAGTGGACAGTCCCAAGGCCCACTCTGAGGCTGAGAGAACTTTCTCCCACAGCACTGGTCCCTAAACTGTTCAAGGTCACCTTCATCACTTTATTGAGGTGAGTCAGGCAGCCGCCTTGTTTCAACAAATCAAATCATGTTACTCTCAAGGCCCAAATCATTTTGTTGAAATGAATCTACCTTGTTTCTCACAAACCCAGAAAGTAGATGGCAACTGTTGACAGTTATACCCACCATTATGCACAAAACAGCAACATATATTGCTATATACCACTATATTGTTATTTTGTGTAGCATGGCAGATCTTGCTATTAATAGTTACGAACCAGTTTTACCTATAGCTACTTTGGAATTCCTGACTGGGCAAAACTTCTGAGGAATTTTAAGGAAAGTTCATAGACTTGTAATAAGAAACAAAACTTTCCCAAAATTGTAGTTGCTCTAAGGGAGAAACATGGGCAGTGTCCACAGGTAACTGTAATCCCACTTGGGTATTTGAGAACACCTGAAGAATTGTTCCTCTAAAATATATTGCTAACTTTATTTCCGGGGTGGTTTTCTAGCATATCCTAAAAACAAAAGAATAATAAACAATAAAACAACCATAGTAGTTAGCGGCAACACTTCAACAGTTAATTCAAGTACCCCCTTCCCTCCAAAAATGTCAGAGATTAAAAGCCAGGAAAAGTACAGATGAAATGTCTTTGCCTGGCACTTACAAATTATCAGTGTAGGTGCTGAATGACCTTCTAAAAAAGACTGATAATGTGTAGGATGGCAGTGAGAGAGACACTGAAGTGTCTCTGAACAATTTGTGTTAGATGGAGTGATCAGAGCTTTCTTCATGTTAACCCTTGCTTGCATGCCAGTTCTTAAACATTTAATGTTGTGTATGTACGGTATGTATCCTTGCTTTATCTCTTTCAAGTTAAATAAATGAAGTAGAAAGTTAAAGGGGAGAAAAAAATTAATCCAGTGCCTTGGATTTAAGGCTGTTTTTATTCCATGCATTAAATGATCCAGTTGCTGTATATGTATATGTATATGTATATGTATATTAAAAAAACAAGGAAGGCAGCAAAATCACAGATGACAATTTAGCAGCCTGCAACCTTCATCTTCCTGCACAAAAATTACTAGCCAAACTGGAGGTACCATAAACTTTGGGCTTTCTGTTTGATTTTCCAGTGTTTGAATTGAAATGAATTCATCCTACTGGCTAACTACTGGAGCTTGTTTTCAAAACTGTTTGTCTTTGGATAGGCATCTAATCACAATGAAGTTCTTTTCCCAAGCTCCTGTTCCCTTGTGCCATAGCATAGAATGAAAAGTCTTCTCCACTCCAAAGACTGTGCTTTTTATCAGTTGAATTTTAGGAAGACCTTCTCCCCCATAGGAAAAAAAAAAACCTTCAGTGGAATCCAATTTTTATACATTACTAAGCACATGCTGATTCATTTGTCTTTCAGAGCTATGGGTTAAAGTGAGAAATCTGACTCAGCCTTTACATTACCATGCAGAGTTTTGATGGTCATCTTAAAATATGTGGTTCTGACTGTTGTATCAAGAAAAGAAAAGAAAAGAAAAGAAAAGAAAAGAATCTATCAGGAAACCACATGTTTTAAAAGTGTGGGTTGGAACTACTAAAGAAATAACAAATAATATATTATTATATATTTTAATATATATATATATATATATATATATATATATATATATATATATATAATGTATTATTTGTTATTTGCTTAATCGTTATTTAAATAAACTTCAAAAATAGTTTCTTGATAATTTAAACTAGTAGTTACTTTCACTGAGTAGCCCTCAAAAGTCCAGCTAGTAAAAATGTTGTAAATTAAAAGTGAAAAGTAGAAGAAAAATGTAGTCAGTGGCACTTAAGTAGAAAAGAGAAAAGTTCAAAACATTTGTTACTCCTGGTAACTCTCACCTACTGCAGATTCTTTGACTAGATATACTGACAGTGTATGCTCTTTTAAGAGCCTCGTGTGGCGCAGAGCTGTAGGCAGCAGTATTGCAACTGAAACTCTCCCCACAACCCGAGTTCGATTACAGCAGAAGCTGGATTCTCTCTCAGGTAGCCAGCTCAGCTCAACTCAGCCTTCCATCCTTCCGAGGTCAGTAAAATGAGTACCCAGCTTGCTGGGGAAGGTGACGACCGGGGAAGGCAATGGCAAACCACCCTGCTCTATAGTCTGCCAAGAATATGCCATGAAAGCAGCATACTCCCGAAGTATCAGACATGACTCCGTGCTTGCACAGGGGATCTTTCACCTTTCACTTCATGCTCTTTTAACACAAATAGTGACCCCAGATACAAGGGAAGCAAACACCAGTCCCCCCAATTTTAAAGCTCCTTCTTCTTGAAAACTCTTAGCACCTCCCTTGTGCCTATTTGGTTGAAATGTGGCAGAAATCACCCACTTACAAAAATTCCTACATATCCAGCATTCTGTGCCTTTTAGAGGTAAGCAACATTATATAGGGGCAAAGCATAGGAAGAAAGAACCAAAATAGTATGTCAAGCAGGTTAAAAGCAGAAAATTAAAGAGAGAGAGAGAGAGAGAGAGAGAGAGAAAGCACACCAATACTATTCAATGTAATTCTCCATTCTATTTTACCCCTGCAGAGCATCCTTGCTTGATTCCACTAGATCCACACACTTCTTCATACACTGCCTTAAAAATAATAATAATCTTGAGGATTTCATTACCTCCCTTCTATCATTGTTTTCTCATCCTTCCACTTTCTATTGACCCATTCACTCTTCTTTCATATATTCATCCAGTTGAGAAGTGCTAATACATTTTAATATAAAGTAGTAGTAAATATGTTATTTTATCAGAACACAAAATTACACCCGTTTCTTCATTTCTCATGTTAATGCCTTGGAGTCATGCAAAGTTTATATCTGAGACTCAGGAAGCATCCCTCATGCTATTCATGTGTATTTTTCTTTTACGGGAATGGAACTGGCAGCTTCAAAAAATCATTTTAAAAATGAATTGTATATCCACATATGAAGTGCCTTAAATGACTTTGAAGTTCTAGGTGTTAGGGCTGTAGCTCCTCTTGCCATTTTGTTTTTGGAATTCTGGGAGTTGTAGGCTGAATATGTCTGAAGAATGGTGGACTTGAAGAACAACATTAACTTCTGCCCTAATGCTCAGATTTGCACCTTGCAGATTCTAGGCTTTGTTTTTTTTATAACCCCTCCCTGCCATCTTCTTTTTGTCCATTGTAAATTCTGAAACTAAGTAGCTTGTGATTATCTCTGGCCATCCTGAATAATTGGCTTAACTCAAGAAACGGATTTGACACAAACATCACATTAGGGTTACCATTTACACTTCATACCAAACACTAAAGAAAGCTGGCTGAAATGTGAGAACCACTGTAAATGGATTGTCCAAAGCTTAACCAAAGAAGGACAGTTCAAGGCATAGTTTATGGAGAGGGTTTCTCTTAGACAAAATGCCTCTGCTTTAAGCCTCCATCATCTGTTATTAAGTGGGTAACCCCTAACAGCTGCATAGATATCTTCTGGTTGTCCCAAGTATGGATATGTGGAGCACCAACAAATATTTAGTCCAAGTAGGATGCACTAATATTTCCTCAGAACGTGAAGATTCATTGCCATTTCTAAAGACCTTTATGCATTCTGTCCTAGATTTTGAGTTTCTCTCTACTCTAAAATGTTTCTTGAATGGAAGTAGGCCAGGATTGTTGTTGTTTTTTCTGTTGTTTTCCCCCTGCTATGTTATCAAAAAATTTCAGGCTGAAAATGTGGAAAAATTGTTGGATTCTTTTTCTTGTTCTTTTTTTTAGCCTGTGCTGCCACTGACAGCATACTGTGGGCTAAAGACAGAATGGGTTTGGTTTATTCTTTTGATCCACTCCTCTATACCTGCAAAGGTGTGCTTCTGTCTGTGTGCCATACATGCTTGAATACTAACAACATAAAACTAAAAAAAGGCAATAAAGTTTCCCCAATTGGCAGAATGGAAGTGGCAGAGGCAGAGTAAGGAAATAACTGGGTGTTAAAGTAACTGTAGCAGAATCCATGCTTTGGCCAAAATAGTTGCAGACATGTCTACAAGCAGGTCCTTTCTCTTCCCTATAGTTTTTATGTGACTTGAGAACTGGCAGAATAAATACAATTTTGCAGGCAAAAATCCCTCAGAAATAAAGTTATAAAACAGGTTTTGCTCACTTGAGGGTGGATTCAGTCCCAATTAATTTTTAATTTTATTTTTTCCCAATTAAATTTCAGAAGTGGTTTGCCATTGCCTGCTTCTTTCTAAGGCCGAATGAGAGTGACTGGCCCAAGGTCACCCAGCTGGCTTCTGCTTAAGGCAGGACTAGAACTCATGGTCTCCCCATTTCTATCCTGGTGCCTTGACCACTACACCAAACTGGCTCACCAATCACATGTATACCTTCACAGAAACATGACCACTAGACTTAGGAAAAAGTTAGTTATGTGGAAATATAAACATACTGAACATTTTAACACTGGTAGAAAATAATTGAATACATATATTCTTCCCTGAAACTAAATTACTCAGGATGAAAACAAAGTAAATAAAATCACTTCCATCAAAGTTTTTCCTATGTTCTATCCCTTATGCAGTGAGAGAACACAAAGGTTGCATGTACTCTCACTGTCTTTGCTACTCCTTCCTCAGTCTAGCTGGTTTTCCCTTTAAAACAACTAAACAAAACTCACAGAAACTCTGCCCTGTTTTAAATTTTAAGAGTACAGGGTCCTATATTATGCCAGGAAACTATACATACAGACATACAATAGTTCCCCTCTCTTCAATCATTTTACAAAGATGTTAGCAAGCTATTGAAGCTATCTTCATTTGATCTTCATCACATGAGATCTAGAATACTTGAATAGGGCTTATATATTTCTTTGATTTGTTCTTCAACTATAGATTTTCTTCTTGGGGCAGAGGAATCAATACATTTTATCCTGCTCTCTTGAGATTTGTTTTATTTGAAATATCCCTGTATTACTCTTTACCCTATTGTGATGTTTGTTTTGGTCGATTTAGTATCAGTTTTCCAACTCTATGCTGTCAGCATAATGTACAAGCCATTAAGCACAAACTAACTCTTCCAACCAAGGCTTTTTGAGTTGTGTTGAAATCTATCAGGATTGGGGAAAGAAAATCGTGCTTCAGATACCCATTCCTTCTTTACTTGTCAGAACTAGAAAACTGGAATGTTTGTGAGAGATTATCTCAGAAAATGCTGGCAGTTTCTGGATCTAGATCCCAAGAGATCTTTATTACCGCACAATTAGCTTTCCTCCTCCTGTTGGCTTTGAGCTGATTGTCTCAGTCTTCAAATCTCAAAAGGTAAATTTGTGTATGCCAGCAATGTGTATTCATGTTTAATAAATTTGAGCATTTGGAGACCAGCTGTACAACTCTCTCAGTAACAAGTCTCCATATTTGCATTCACTTTTCTTGGCAGCTCATCAAAGTTTGAGTATAACAAAACTGTCAGAGCAAGATGTAAAGCATATTTATTTTGTTTAGCAGTTGGTGGGGCTGGAAAGGAAAGGTAGTTCCATTAAAATTTCCCAGTGTCTGGAGGAGTCTGGAGAAGGAAGAACAGGCTCTGACTTAACTGAGGCAAGAATGACTGGCTGTACGGGGACCAAGGATCTGGATTGGGGGATTTTCCACCTTTGGTTCTGGATGGGGGTGCACTCACCCACTCAGCCTATGTGCAATCTGGACTCATGACTTTTGCTTGAAGAGCAGGTGACAGTCATGGCCAGCAGGATCTTTGCATGACTCCATTATATGTGCCAATTGTGCCCATTTCTGGATCAGGAGGCCCTGTTCATGATCAGTCACACCTTGATCACTTCCAATTTGGACCTCTACAACATGCCTTATATGAGGCTACCCTTGAAGACCATTTCAAAGCTGCAGCTGGTCGAGAATGCAGGGGCATGGGTAGTAATGGGTGTGCCTAGCCCCATTGGAAATAGCTCCCTTCTGAAATGCAGGTAGCCCTGATCCTACTAGCTTTTCAGAGAACCATGAAGACCTGGCTCTTCTCCTGTGCATTGGGTCAGGATAGCAATTAAGCCTGTTCGGTTAGAAAGGATTTGTTATTTCCAGCTTCAACTATGTGTGCACTGTTGTGGTTTGTTACATTGGCTTTATACTGGTTGGGTTTTGACTTTTTGTAATTTCTATATACTACCCAGAGTCATACATTATTAATTTGGTGGACTTATAGAAGGAAGGAAGGAATGAAAGAATGAATGAATGAATTCTAGAAGCTACCAGAAGGCAATGAAATTTGGAACTTAAGCTGTAAGCATTTGCATATTTTTTAAAAAAAAAAAGATAAAAAATATTGGGATTTATTATTTTAATAAGCCAAACATAAATATAGGTTCAATCTATTCATTTGAAGTTGTAACAGACAAGAGTTCATGTGAGAATGAAGTTCATAGTGTTCAAGAAGTTAACTGAAGAAATATGGGAATGTAGCTAAACTCCAACAACCTAAGAGACGGCTTTATACATGGACTTCACCAGATGGACAACACCGAAATCAGATTGACTACATCCTTTGCAGCCAAAGGTGGCGGACATCTATACAGTCGGTAAAAACAAGACCTGGAGCGGACTGTAGTTCAGATCACAAACTTCTTCTTGCACAATTTAGGATCAGACTAAAGAGATTAGGGAAGACCCACAGATCAGCTAGATATGAGCTCACTAATATTCCTAAGGAATATGCAGTGGAGGTGAAGAATAGATTTAAGGGACTGGACTTAGTAGATAGGGTCCCAGAAGAACTATGGACAGAAGTTCACAACATTGTTCAGGAGGCGGCAACAAAATACATCCCAAAGAAAGAGAAAACCAAGAAGGCAAAATGGCTGTCTGCTGAGACGCTAGAAGTAGCCCAAGAAAGAAGGAAAGCAAAAGGCAACAGTGATAGGGGGAGATATGCCCAATTAAATGCAAAATTCCAGAGGTTAGCCAGAAGAGATAAGGAATTATTTCTAAACAAGCAATGTGCGGAAGTGGAAGAAGACAATAGAATCGGAAGGACAAGAGACCTCTTCCAGAAAATTAGAAATATCGGAGGTAAATTCCAGGCAAAAATGGGTATGATCAAAAACAAAAATGGCAAGGACCTAACAGAAGAAGAAGAGATCAAGAAAAGGTGGCAAGAATATACAGAAGACCTGTATAGGAAGGATAACAATATCAGGGATAGCTTTGACGGTGTGGTCAGTGAGCTAGAGCCAGACATCCTGAAGAGCGAGTGTCATGTTCTCATTTCAATGTGCTGTTAACATTGTAACGTTTCACATGTCATCTTCTGTTCCGTGTTCCTTCACCCGGGGTTTTTCCATTCCTTCGCCCTCCGTTGTTTTGAGGGCTTGGAATGTATGTTTGGGTTTGCGCTCCTGCTCAAGGTTACTTTCCCAGGCGCGTCTAACGGCTTCTAGCACCTGGGAGGGGGAGCGCCCTGACGAGGGATGGGGCGGAACTTGCTCACAGGCAAGGCTTTTAAGTTTGTATTTGGCGCGCTTTTGCTCATTCTCAGCTTTCTCTGTATTTGCA
Organism: Candoia aspera; assembly: GCF_035149785.1. Taxonomy (NCBI): domain Eukaryota; kingdom Metazoa; phylum Chordata; class Lepidosauria; order Squamata; family Candoiidae; genus Candoia; species Candoia aspera. The sequence goes on from NC_086155.1 coordinate 99,010,615, forward strand.
TACTATTCCTTTAATAAATCAGTTATCTTTAAGCCCGAGCTTGTGAGACTGAGTATTTGGGATTAGGCAATCGTTACATAAAGCTGAGAATCATTTCATCCATTTTCCGCTAGCCCCATCCAATAGTTGGATAAGAGGGAACGCTAGCGATGACAGAACCTCAGCTTTGCGCAAGTGATGGAAGCGAGGAGGAGCGGGAGGCGGCCAGAATCCGGCCAGCGCTAACCTCGAGAGCGCAAAGAGCAGCACGTCGGGAGTTGCGGGATATCCAATTAGATGAGCTGCTGATATCCATGCAGGAGAGCCTCCGGAGTGAACATAGAACCGTTATGGAAAGAGCACCGGGGATGGGGTCTCCACAATTGTCCTGGGAGCCCGAAGTCCCCTTGTCACCGAGGGTGGTGGTAACCAACCAACCCCCGGAAGAGCCGGTCACTCCAGCTCGTATGAGGGCATTAGAGGATAAAATGGATTTAATAGTGACAATCCTTAAGGATCTACCCAGAGAGGCAGAGCCCACCCCGGAGGATTGGGAGGAAGAGCCGTCACAGTACCCCAGGCATAGTACCCTATCAACCAGGGGGAGAAGCAAGACTCGATCAACCCGTCAAGGGGGTGGGCGAGAGGCAAGACCTCCTAGGGATCGACCACCCATGGGGGCTCGGCGTACGCTGACATTCGCGGAACCGCCACAGCCAGCTGAGCCGGCAAGGAACTTCCCACCATTTGGAGTGAAATTCGATGGGGATCCCACAACGCTCTCCTTCTTTATCACTAATGCCAAGCATTATATAGAAGATTGGGGCCGGAACTTTCGGTCAGAACATGGCAAGATCAATTTCATTGCCAACAAGCTGAGAGGAAGGGCAGCTGATTGGTATGTGCAACTATGCCAGGCAGAGGCAACTGAGTTAGAGGACTTCGATGACTTTTTGTGGGCACTTAAACAGCATTTCGAAGACCCTCTAGCCCAAGAAACAGCTAAAAATGACCTGCGGAAACTCTACCAAGGGTCCCTCTCAGTTGCCAATTATGCGTTGGAATTTAAAGCTTTGGCAGGAAAAGTGGAAGATTGGTCGGAGCCAACAATAATTGAAATGTTCAAACAGGGGCTAGAACCCGAAATCCTTCGCTGGGCACTAGGAAGAGATGATCCCAAAACGCTATATGGGTGGATTCAGTTGGCGGGCAGCGCAGAAAATGCCCTACAAACCTATGCCCATACCAAAGAGCTTAGACAAACGCATCTTGCTAGAGGAGCGCGCACATCTGGACTTGCCAGCCGCCCCAAACCGAAGACCTGGGAAGAGGAAAGGGAACGACGGTTCTCCAAAGGTCAGTGCCTGAGATGTGGGAAAGAAGGGCATCGAGCAACGTCGTGCCCGAGGCGCCGTCCAGAGGAACGACAGACGAAACCTACGGTAAAGACGCCTGCTCCGGCTCCACCGCGAAAACTGAAAGCAGCCATCGCTGAACTGGACCCCCCAGAACTACCCTTCGGAGAAGAGGAAGAAGAGTTGCAATTCGAGCAGCCAGCGGGAAAAGCCTACCACCTGCCCTAAAGGGCGCCCTAGGGCAGGTGGAAGAAACCGGGCGTAACCACGATTCGGTGAGTGGAAATTTCCCCACACTGACTGTTAAAGTTAAACTGAGCTCAAAAACCAAAACTGTGGAAGTTTGGGCCATGCTAGATTCGGGTTGCTCCCGTTCCCTTATGCACCCTGATGTCGTAGCGGCTCTGGAACTGCCCACGTTCCCTTTGCCAAGACCTATGATATTCACCCAATTGGATGGAACTATGGCGGGAGGGAAAGCAGTCAATCATTCCACGGGACTGGTCGCCTTGCAGATGGGCTCCCATCAGGAAAAGCTGCCATTTGTGGTAGCTCCAGTGGGGGGTCCTCTGGTAATCTTGGGGATGCCTTGGTTTGTGCAACAAAACCCTTTTATCAACTGGCTGCATAGAACTGTGACTTTTGCAGATGGATTTTACAAAGTACCCGAAAAAGACCTACTGGAAGACATGGAGGGGGGAGGGGTAGCGTATACTACTGTGCAAACGCTTCAACCTCTTGAGGGACTACCCAATCAGTATCAGGATTTTGCGGAGGTATTTGGGGAAAAAGAAGCAGATCGCTTGCCACCCCACCGAAAAACGGACTGTGCCATTGAATTTTTACCAAACGTAAAATTGCCTCACCCAAAAATATACCCCATGTCTCCCAAAGAGCTCACTACGCTAAGGGAGTTCATTGACAAAAACCTGGCTAGGGGTTTCATTGAGCCTGCTAATTCCCCGGTAGGAGCCCCTGTCCTATTCAGGCCAAAAAAGGATGGGTCATTAAGGCTTTGTACCGATTTCCGCGGGCTCAATGCGGTCTCAATATTAAATAAATATCCTTTGCCCCTGATCAAAGACATGTTATCACATCTGGCCAGGGGCAAAATTTTCTCAAAACTCGATTTGAGAGAAGCCTATTTTCGGATTCGCATAAGGGAAGGGGATGAATGGAAAACAGCATTTAACTGTCCTCTTGGGGCTTTCCAATACAAAGTCTTACCCTTTGGGTTATCCGGAGCACCTGGGGTCTTTATGCAACTAATCAATGAGGTCTTGCATGACCACTTATTTAAGGGGGTACTGGTATACTTGGATGATGTATTGATTTATACTGAAACCATATCAGAACATATCCACTTGGTACGTCAGGTACTGGCTAAATTGAAAAAAGCAGAGTTGTATGCAAAACTGTCAAAATGTGCATTTCATCAGTCCCAAATCGATTACCTAGGCTATCGAATTTCAGCTCAGGGCATTGAAATGGACCCTGCAAAAGTAGAAGCTATTGTGGCATGGGAGCCTCCCCGTACCAGGAGACAATTACAAAGTTTCCTTGGGTTCGCTAATTTTTATCGGGCATTCGCCCAAAATTTTGCTGAAATTGCCCTCCCCCTTACTGAACTGTTAAAAACTAAGGACAGGGGGATACGCGACGTTCAAAGAACCCAGGCGCGCTCCTTAAATGGACTCTTGCCTGTCAGCAAGCGTTCGAAGCGCTCAAACAAATCTTTACCACAGAACCAATTTTACAGCATCCAGACCCCTCTAAACCCTTCGTTGTACAAGTCGATGCTTCTGATTTTTCCATAGGAGCAATTTTGTTACAATCTGACCACTCTGGCGCATTAAAACCCTGTGCCTACCTCTCTCGCAAATTCACTGAAACTGAGAGGAGATGGCACGTTTGGGAAAAAGAGGCTTTTGCTGTAAAAACAGCTTTAGAAACATGGCGACACCTATTAGAAGGCACTTCAAACCCTTTTGAAGTCTGGACTGACCATAAAAACCTGGAAGCTCTAAGCACCAGTCGCAAACTCAGTCCCAAACAGCTGCGCTGGGCTGAGTTTTTCAGCCGCTTCGACTTCACCCTTAAATTTATACCAGGCAAGAAAAACTTTTTAGCTGATGCACTCTCCCGCAGGCCCCAAGATGCTGGCCCAGGGCCAACGGTCCAAGGCACCGTCTGGACCGACAAACAATTAAGTTTGGCAGCGGTGACTCGCAGCCAGACCCGAGCGCAATCAACGCAACCTCCAGCCGCTCTGCCTTCCAGCCGCTCACCGCGCTTGTCAATTCCCTCCGATTTACAACAACAGTTGCTTTTCCACCTTAAAACAGATACTTGGTTACAAACCAATAGAAACAGTTTAACCGTCACTGACGATCTTGCCTGGCACAACGATCGCCTCTATATACCCGATGCGATGCGAAAAACCATACTCCAGCGCTGCCACGATGACAAGCTAGCTGGACATTTTGGCTACGTAAAAACTCTGCACCTTGTTTGCCGGCAATTCTGGTGGCCAACTTTACTCAAAGACCTGAAGGCATATGTTACTGCGTGCCCTGTATGTGCCGCGATAAAGCGCAAACCAGGCAAACCCCAAGGTCTCCTTCAACCCGTTGCCACCCCATCTGTCCCCTGGCAGGACATTTCCATGGACTTTATCGTTGATCTACCCCCTAGTCAACGCAAAACTGTCATTTGGGTGGTCAAAGATTTTTTCTCCAAACAAGCTCACTTTATCCCATGCGCTTCTATCCCCACGGCACAACAGCTGGCACGCCTCTTCCTCACCCACGTGTACCGCCTCCACGGTATCCCCGCCCATTTGGTGAGTGACAGAGGCACACAATTTACGTCACAATTCTGGCGCGCATTTTTAAAACTTTTGGGTACCAAACAGTCACTTTCCACCGCGTGGCATCCGGAAACGGACGGATCTACAGAGGCGGTTAATTCTACACTGGAACAATACCTCAGGGCTTTTGTTAACTACCAGCAGGACAATTGGGTCGACCTACTCCCATTTGCTGAGGTCGCTTACAACAATGCCGTTCATCAAACCACTGGTCAAGTTCCTTTTAAAACAGTTTTTGGACGTGACTTTGTTCCTATTCCTGAACTTCCCCATCCACAACCGCTGCCAGCCTCCCTTACTGACTGGGCGGACTCTCTCAAGGACTCATGGTCTAATATTCAACTCGCTCTCCTCCATGCCCAGGCTACTTATAAACGCCATGCCGATGCAAAACGTTCCCCAGAACCATCCTTTGCTGTCGGGGATAAAGTCTACTTATCAACTAAGTTTATCAAATCCCCACAACCCTCAAAGAAACTTGGCCCTAAATTTGTCGGACCTTTTTCAATTATCGCTCAACTCAACCCTGTTACGTTTAAACTTGATTTGCCTCACAATCTTAAACGTTTACATCCTGTTTTCCATTGTAGTTTACTCAAGCCCTGCCTATCATCGGACCGCTGGCATCCACAACCAATTCCACTCTGCCTATCCTGACAAACCTGCTCCATAGTTTGTTTTTGGAGGGGCAATATGTCATGTTCTCATTTCAATGTGATGTTAACATTGTAACGTTTCACATGTCATCTTCTGTTCCGTGTTCCTTCACCCGGGGTTTTTCCATTCCTTCGCCCTCCGTTGTTTTGAGGGCTTGGAATGTATGTTTGGGTTTGCGCTCCTGCTCAAGGTTACTTTCCCAGGCGCGTCTAACGGCTTCTAGCACCTGGGAGGGGGAGCGCCCTGACGAGGGATGGGGCGGAACTTGCTCACAGGCAAGGCTTTTAAGTTTGTATTTGGCGCGCTTTTGCTCATTCTCAGCTTTCTCTGTATTTGCATACTATTCCTTTAATAAATCAGTTATCTTTAAGCCCGAGCTTGTGAGACTGAGTATTTGGGATTAGGCAATCGTTACAGCGAGGTTGAATGGGCCTTAAGAAGCATTGCTAACAACAAGGCAGCAGGAGACAATGGCATCCCAGCTGAACTGTTCAAAATCTTGCAAGATGATGCTGTCAAGTTAATGCATGCTATATGCCAGCAAATTTGGAAAACACAAGAATGGCCATCAGACTGGAAAAAATCAACTTATATCCCCATACCAAAAAAGGGAAACACTAAAGAATGTTCAAACTATCAAACAGTGGCACTCATCTCACATGCCAGTAAGGTAATGCTCAAGATCCTGCAAGGTAGACCTCAGCAATTCATGGAGCGAGAATTGCCAGATGTACAAGCTGGGTTTAGAAAAGGCAGAGGAACTAGGGACCAAATTGCCAATATCCGCTGGATAATGGAAAAAGCCAGGGAGCTTCAGAAAAACATCTATTTCTGTTTTATTGACTATTCTAAAGCCTTTGACTGTGTGGACCATAACAAATGGTGGCAAGTTCTTAGCAGTATGGGGATACCAAGTCATCTTGTCTGCCTTCTGAGGAATCTGTATAACTACCAAGTAGCAATGGTAAGAACAGACCACGGAACAATGGACTGGTTTAAGATTGGGAAAGGGTTGTATACTCTCACCCTACCTATTCAACTTGTAAGCAGAACACATCATGCAACGTGCTGGGCTTGAGGAATCCAAGGCTGGAGTTTAAATGGCTGGAAGAAACATTAACAATTTCAGATATGCAGATGATACCATGTTGATGGCTGAATGCGAAGAGGAACTGAGGAGCCTTTTGATGAAGGTCAAAGAAGAAAGTGCAAAAGCTGGCTTGCAGCTAAACCTCAAAAAAACCAAGATTATGGCAACCAGCTTGATTGATAACTGGCAAACAGAGGGCAAAAACGTAGAGGCAGTGAAAGACTTCATATTTCTGGGTGCGAAGATTACTGCAGATGCTGACTGCAGTTAGGAAATCAGAAGATGTTTAATCCTTGGGAGAAGAGCAATGACCAATCTCGATAAAATAGTTAAGAGCAGAGACATCACACTGACAACAAAGGTCCGCATAGTTAAAGCAATGGTGTTCCCCACAGTAACATATGGCTGCAAAAGCTGGACCATAAGGAAGGCTGAGAGAAGGAAGATAGATGCTTTTGAACTGTGGTTTTGAAGGAAAGTTCTGAGAGTGCCTTGGACTGCAAGAAGATCCAACCAGTCCATCCTCCAGGAAATAAAGCCAGTCTGCTTACTTGAGGAAATATTAAAGGCAAAATTGAAATACTTTGGCCACATAATGAGAAGACAGGACACCCTGCAGAAGATGCTGATGCTAGGGAGAGTGGAGGGCAAAAGGAAGAGAGGCTGACCAAGGGCAAGATGGATGGATGATATTCTAGAGGTGACGGACTCATCCCTGGGGGAGCTGGGGGTGTTGACGACCAACGGGAAGCTCTGGCATGAGCAGGTCCACGAAGTCACAAAGAGTCTGAAGCGATTGAACGAATAAACAACAAAGCTAAATTCTTACAACCCTGACTCATGGCACCCTTACTTGTACTGTAATGTTATCAATGCTCCAAAAGCTTCATGGGACTCTCAGAGTAAATGGATCCAAACCTTTTAGAATCTGTGACATTGTGACATCACTTCCAATGGCCATCAGACAGGATAGGAAGCTAAAGTGTGGCTGCCAGGCTGGAAAAGTTTGGGTGCCCTTATCTAAAGACAAAAGTCATTGAAGGGGTGGATCCTTTTTCTAAAAGAAGCAGAAGGAGAAGCAGAAGGAGAAGAAGTTTATTATGATTATTTTTTTAAAAAAATTAAAGTTGTCACATTGAACTCAGGGTAGCTTACAATCAAAAACTTGATTAAACTAAACAAATACATAAAATAAATAATGCCTTGGGGAGTACTTACAAAGCAATTTCAACCATCCTGCAACAATCATCACTCAGAGAGATCACTGGACACATACTCCCCCTGCCTGTTTGAAAAGCCAGGTTTTCAATAGTTCTCTAAACAAAGTAGTGATGGGGCTAAATAAACCACTGCTGGAATGGTATTCCAGAGGGCAGAAACAGCAACAGAGAAGGCACACTTCCAGGATCCCACAAGATAGCATTAAGTGAACTTTGGCTCATTCTGTTTTCACTTCAGGTTGAGAAGTTATATTTTTTTTTTTAAAAAAATCTTTTTTGTGATAAACTGTATATTTTTAATGAACATCTTTCCTAATATATACATTTTGAATGCATTTTGATCTAATATGCCATTGTTTGTGAGCAATTTTATACATTTTTAATGAAGAACTGCAATGCAAAATTCAGAGGATAACCATGTTTGAGATTACACACATACGCACATACACGCATATTAACATTTCTTCCCCAGCCCTGGATGGTTGAGAACAATGGAAGTCATTTGTTTGTTTGTTTATTTATTTGATTTGTATGGCCATCCATCGTAAACAACTCTGGGTGGCTCAACAGCAATAAAACCAATAGTTATAAAACATAACCATAAAACAATAAAACAGTAAAAACAATCAGACAAAAACCAAAACCCTGCACCTTAATAATTTCCTTAGGATCCCCCTCAGCAAGCTCCAATTACCCCCATTCCATTCCATTCTATTCTATCTGATCACAGTGCCCCAGTAAAAAGCCAGGTCCTGATGCCTTTCTGAAAGGCTAAAAGGATGGGGGCCTGCTGAATGGCCAGGGGGAGGGTGTCATCAAAGGCAGCCCCATGTAAAGTGCATTGCAGTAACCCAAACAGGAAGTGACTAAGGCATGAGTGAACATGAGCAAGGCCTCCCAGTCCAGGAAAGGGTGCAACTGGCACACCAGACTGATCTTTGTGAAGCACCCCCCCCCCACCCAGCCATGGCTGCCACCTGCTTATCAAGCAGGAGCTGTGAGTCCAAGAGGACCCCCAAATTGCACACTAGCTCAGTCCAGGGAAGTGCAAAGTCCAGAGTCAGAGATGACAAGTCACCAGAACCTGAGGGGCCAAAAACCCAGAGCCACTCCATCTTGCCAATGTTGAGTCGAAGTTGGTTCCTCCCCATCCAGACCCTTACAGCCTCCAGGCACTTGGTCAGCACCACAACATCACCTGCCCAACCAGAGATAGAGATGTATACCTGGGTATCATCAATGTACTGATGATACCGTACCCCATGCTGTCAGACGACCTCACCCAGCAGTTTCATCACCACAAAATAAGCCCGTATTTCCACAAGGTAAGTCCTAATATAGGCTGTTACCTGTGTTCAGTCATCTTCACTCTTTGTCTTCCTCCAGTAGTCATTCCAAACAGCAACAAGAGCGTCACCTGAGCTACATACCAGGGCTTCAGGAAAAACCTCAAATTCCCTCTGAAACTGCACTGGGTCCATGAGGCACCTGGGGTGGGCTGATCTAATAGGCCCACCTCCCTGCAGTAAGGGGCAGCTGTTGAGTACTCTAAGGCCAGCAGGGAGTGGTCTGTCCATAGCAGAGGACTAATGTTAATGCCCTCTGCCAAATCCAGATCATGATGCCATTACCCCAAGGCAAACACCAGATCTCGTGGATGCCCCCCCATGTGAGTCAGGGCATGAATAAGTTGAACCAGGCCCATGGCTGCCATGGTGGCCATGAACTCCTATGCAGCCTCAGACCCTGGACCCAGAGACAGCAGGTTGCAATTCCCCAGAACCATCAGCATGGGGAACTCCACTGCCAGTTGAGATACAGAATCCAGGAGCACAGGCAGGGACTGTGCAGGGAGGAAGGTAAGTGAGCAGCAATCTCCACTGATCATATGACCCAACCTTACAAAGAGGATCTCACATTTGGTGGTTTCTGGAGCAGGGCCCTGAAGGCCACCAAAGACTCACAAATAACAACTCTCACACCTCCCCCTCTGCCCTGGAGTCACAGCTGATGCCACACTTGGGAGGGCACATTTCAGAGAGAGAAACACATACCCCTCCAGTGCCTAACCAGGGCTCAGTGATACAAACCAGGTCCTGGGGCTGACCACAGGGGGCCAGAACACAGTACTGGTATTAAACACTGGGATTGCCTTTCCTGAGAATGGCCCACCCCCTGTCTCCTGCTGTACCTCCCCAAGCCTGCCTCCCGCCATACCTCCCATGCAATGCCCTCCCCTACCATCTCCCCTCTCTTCCTATCTAGGTCCCCTCCCCCACAGCCTCCCATCCCCAAGGCAGTTATTTAACTGTAAGTAATGTAGTTCCTCCAAATATAACTTTCCAGAGTCTGACAGGTTTGAATCAGTGGGATCTGTTTGTCTGGAACAAATCTAGCTAATTCCCCCTCTATTCTTTTGATTGGAGAAAAATGTAAAGTACTATACTAAAAATATTATAGAGATACTATATATTTATAGGACCTGCAAGTTAAGTTTCTAAGACCCAAATTAGATATGATCTGTGAGTCACATTTACTTTAGTCCTAATTTTAGAGGAATGTGAAGGGATACGATAACCGTTTGGTTTGATCTTTCAATTTAAAATATCTCATCCCCATTTGTTCTTTGAAACATAAAAGGATATTTGTATTGTCCACTGAGCCATTTTTTCTTAAGAAGTCATAACAGTTGTTAAGGTAAGAAGCAAAGGAGAATTCAAGGCTGTTATTTTTCTTTTTTTAAAAAAAAAGTAGTGAGAAAGAATCACATGAATTGATAACAGTTAATTTGGGCCAAAAAAGTCCCCATTGATTGCTCTCTGGAACACATAGCCCAGTTCTATGGTCATAATTATTCCCTACTGAATTTAATTAAATTTACTCTTGTGCAAAATATTGCATTCTTAGCCACAAATAACTTAGGCTAAAAATAAGTAGTTAATAATTTATTTGCTGTAAAGGACAAGACACTCCTAAGTAATAACAAACTCATTAAGGAAATATATTTCTTATAAAATACCTATGTTTATGGATGTTTCCAAAATTGTACCAAATTCAAAATTCTCTCTTTATTGGCTTCTGAAATATTGTTTGTGTTATTCTAAGTAAATAAGTAGGTAAGTAAGTAACTTAGTAAGTTCATAATTAAACAGTGGAGTCCTTGGTGCTCTCTGAGCTTAGTTGTTTACTTGCAGACATTTCATTACCCAACTAGGTAATCATCAGTGCTGGTGAATGTGGGGCTTGCTCTCTGTTTACATACAGTAGCTTGCCCTGCCAGTGTTGGTGGGAGTGTGGTTTTCTCCTTGGTAGTTCCTTGATTCAGATATTGTTTTCTGCTTGTTTGTTTGGTGTTCATCCCTGCTTATCTGGGTGTTGCTGCTGGCTGCTGGAGAGGATGTATTCTGCTCTTTTTGTTTCCTTCTCAGCTTTTTTATTGTCTCTTTTGAATGGTGTGTAAACGTGGTTTATCTCTACGTGGCTATTGATGGCTGATTTGTCTGAATGCCAAATTTCCAGAAATTAGCATTTTGGGATTTAGCCTGATCTAGGATGCTCACAGTTTCCCAGTTGAAACTATGGTTGAGTCTGTCCATGTGTTGTGAGATTTAGGAGTTTTCATTATGTCTTCTCACTGCTGGTTGGCGTTAATGGATGTGCTCTGCTAGTCTTCTGCCTGTCTGTCCACATAGTGGCTGTTACAGTCTTTGCACTGTATGTTGTAAATAACTCTTGTTTTTAATTCTTGGGCTATTGGGTCTTTTGGGTTACTTAATATGTTTTGAAGAGTTTTAGTTGGTTTATGTGCTACAGTGATGCCATGCGGTGTTGGTGGTTTCTGAGATGTTTCTGATGTATGGCAGTGCTATCCTTTTCATAGCTTGTGTTGGTTTTGCTGTAATGGGTTGAGTGGTCAGGTGCTTTTTGCTAAAGTTGTGTGGGTAACCATTTTGTTGGAAGAGGTTGTATAGGTGGTCTGTTTCCTTTTTCTGGTGTTCTGGTTTGCTACAGTGCATTCTACTTCTCTGAATAATGTTCTTACACAGCTCCTCTTTGGTAATGGAGCACTTGGTTAGTGTGGGTTGCTTTTTGATACATTTGCATTTTTAATTTGCTGTCATTTCTTCTGCTGATGAGGATGTCCAGGAAGGGTAGTGTGTTGCTGTTTTCTTCTTCCTTTGTGAATTTTACTCCTTCAAAGATGTTGTTGATTGTTTCATGTGTCTTCTCTAATTGTTCCTTTTTTATTATGACAAAGGTGTCATCTATATACTGGATCCATACTTTTAATAATAAATTCCCACAGCAATCCATACAGGTAGGTTTGGATTAGCAGATCTGCATTTCCATGTGCATTTAAGCCATGGCAGAGAATCCCTCTCTGTTGCATCTCAGAAGAATGAAATCAGAAGGATAGACAAAATGAAAGTTCATTACTACAGTGAGAAATTAGCTTCTTAAAGGATTTAATTGGGCTGACACAATAAGCCCTTTCTGAAAGCTATTTCTGGAAAAGAAAACTCAACAGATAACCAAATACAAGGTTTTTAAAAAATCTTTTACAATTTTAGGCTATCTGTTTAATATTTCAGTAGGAAGAGGAGGATGAAAGCAGTAAATTATTGAATTTACCATGTAACTAATATGTACTATTTAATACATTTACTAAATAGTAATTATTTGCACGTGCTGAGTTTTAATAAATATTTGTATGCTATCATTTTAACATGATATTTTAAACTTTGACTATTATTCTATTTTCTTATTTTATTAATTTGTCATGTTCCTGTCTAGGATATATCTGTTTAGCAAGGCTTGATTCTTCAGAATTTCTGGCATAAATATATGAAACAATAATGACAGTAACACATCAACAACCAATACTGTTTAGGGGGAAAAAAAAACAGAATTCAGAAATATGTGTAGATTAAAATAAACTAAAAGTTAATTTGGAAATGTTAAAAGGATTTTGTGGGGACGATTTCATGGTTAAGCCACCACCCTGGTTTCCTCTCCTTTAAGACATAATTTCGCACTTGCTTACCATGGGTTCAGTTTGTGCAATTGCTCAAACCACAAATATGGAAAGATGGTGCTTCACTCTTATTGCTGCTTGGACAAGCAAGGAGGCACAATTCCAAAATTAGAGGGTTTTCAATGTGACCACCTTTGGGAGGGATTGGCCTTGGATGATACATCGTATTATCTAGTCTTGATTCCAGAGCTGATGAAGGACACAAACATTGCTGGACTGGAAAGAAAGAAATATACCCATTTCTACATTCACACAATTCCTTTGCAGCAATTCAGTAACACTAAACCTGAACAGGAATGCATTTTCCTGTCCTGCTCCCTTTGTTTCTGACCCCTTCATTCTGAAGGACAAAATCTAAATAAAGGCTGGAACCACATTTCAGTGGTCCCAGGACTTCTCGGGATAAGAACGCTAATTGTATAAGATTCTAACAGTGTAACAATGTTCATCTGAATATACTGTAATTGTGGGCCATTTCCACACCAGTGATTAATAAGATTTTTCAATATTATCCACCTATCACTGTGGTGATGTAAAGCCTGTCATTAATGATATATCTCCATAGCAATGACTAAATGGCAAAACAAAATGCTATGGAGTCTCCCAGAGGACCAGCCTTCCTATCTATATAGAGTAAGGAAAATTACCTCGATACAGATATGCCAGATCCATTATCATAGCGACAAGGGGAAAAACAAAATTTAAGTCTAGAACAAGCAGAAAGTATGCAGAAACAGGTCAGACACTGCCTTAATTCACATCGGTGTAACAAGGAGAGGAGCTACACCACAATTAGACTTGTAAGATTTGGTTATAACAGCCACTCTCAATAAAAGTAGTCTTAGCCTTCCTGTTGAGTTGATTCCTAGTCTGGTCTACCTGGTGGGGCTGACATCATCACCCAAGCTTGAGGGGATGTTCAAATGATGCATGGTCACCAGAATTCAACCATAACTGACTTGTTGGTGAGCCTCCAGGCAATTATATCTTGCCCTTTGTTCTCATCTTTATTTATTTATTTTATTTATCTACCTAATTTGTCCCCACCCATCTCCTCCCATCCATCTTGCCAACAGATGAACACAAAGAGATTATAGTAGTCAGTGCTCACCTGCCAGCAAGCAAAAGACACTTTTTTACTCTTATTTATATTTATTTATTAGAGTAATTTTTTATTTGTATATTTTATTTTTATTGTATGGTTGTTGTTTTAATCAATTATTGTAAACCACCCAGAGTCCCGGATGAGAGGAGATGGGCGGGGACAAATTAAATAAATACATAAATACATAATGCCTTGCACCATCCTTTACATTTGTAAAAACTGTAAGAAAGAGGAGAAATAGTGTTTTGACTATTTTTCATAATGGAACCTCACCAAGCTATGTCTTCTGCCCTGCATTTGGGGTCTCTGATACGGTGCTGACTTCCAGCTGTGATATTGGGAGCTGGGAGGCAGGCAGTCCCAGAAGAAGAATACCACCTATCTCCAGATTCTGTTCACATTGGCAATTATTGACTATCAGAAAAATTCTATTATTTTGCATTAAATCTTAGTTGTATCTGCCATGCTGTCATCCCCTTCTATCCCAAGATTTGCATTCTAAAAATGTGTGGCATAGATAATGTAACATGTTACTACTGACTTTACTCAGGAAAGTTTTAAAGATATATAGAAAGTCCATGCTATTTAAGAAAAAAACAGTTGGTGTGCATGGCTCCTCCTTATTATCCTTTTCAGACGAACTGGTTACAGTAAGGAATTTTAATCACCTTTCAAGCAGCTTTCAAGTGGACAAAATGGTAGCTGCATGTTTTCCGGTGAAAACAACAAACAAATCGTTCTTCTTCAACAGCAAATGATATATAATGAGCAAATTAACATGCAGAACCTGCTGCAACAACTGAGAGACTAATTTATGGTTTGCCTAATAAATGAGAATATGGAAAAGAGTAATGGCATTCAATGGCTCACTATGATACACAACTCACACTGATAATTCACATTTATATCTTGTGGGTTATTAAGAAGCAGTAAATCTACTTGGGTGCATTTGTATTTTGAAGTTAAGTTTCAAAGCAGAGTGCTTAAACTCCTGAGTAAGTTTCAAAGTGGAGTCCCTAAAATTCCTGTTTGCTGGCTTTTTTTTTCTTTTTTCAATTACAATCAAAGAAAACGTGCTTCAGTCCTATATTCAAATTGCATAGTTTTAGAAAAGGTTAAAAATACAGACTTTCTCAGGACAATCTTCTGTAGATTTGTGAATGGTATGGTCTTTACTGTTCAGAGCAGTGTTTCTCAACCTTGGCAATTTTAAGATGTGTAGACTTCAACTCCCAGAATTCCCCCAGCCAGCAATGCTGGCTCTGAAGGAAGAAAGCATCTCTATAAAGGTAAGGTGAATCATACAAACACAATGGATAGAGAATTGTAGAATAATCAGTCCCTTCCCCAGTTAGTGGAAGCTAACTGGAAAGAAGAAAGGCAAGAGTAATAATCATGTAGTGATGTAGCAGACAACCCCCTTTTGAAATATGTAGAACAGTTTAACTTATTTTGTCATTCAACATATTTGTTTGAAAGCTGGGGCAAAGTAGCTTGGTGAGCTACTGTGGTGAGGTTGACACACAAGTGTCTTCTAAGGAATAGGGATGGGGAATAAACTGCTTTGGTTCACTCCTTAATGTCAGATTAACACAATGTCCACTTCTTGAACATCTTCATCAGGGTGGGCAACCCAGTTCACAACCAGTGGGCTTGCATGCAGCATCTTGGCCCATTATTGTGCTCTTTTAAAGTTGTGTGGAATCATATTGCTGAAATTGCTGATTTTTAGATTTTTTTGAGGGTTTGGGGAAGGGGGCTTTTAAAGTCCAAATAAGATCCAAAATAACCTCCTCAATCCCTCCATTTTTAATTTTATTTTTATTTTTTTAAATAAAGGCCAATGTGTTCAGCCCTACATCCTTTAATATCATACCTCTTTTTTTTTTTTTAAGCCACTATGGCTTTTGGAAGTCTATAAACAAACCAAAACCAATTGGTCCACCACTGCACAAGGTTTGCCTGCCCCCATTATACACACTGAAGCAGAAAACTCTTTTTGAGGTGTTCACTTTTGTGAATTTTAAGATGCAGTTTTGGAAGTAAAAAGGCACCTAAAAACATGCATGTTAAAAGAAAATATGTATTTCCTTCAAGATGTGTGTTTGTGAAAAGGCAATGAAAATGCATTATATCTTGGGGAAATTGCTTACCAAAAATGTGCACAGTTATTAATGCAGATTGCTTTTTCAGGGATTCTGAAGAATGAATATAGTTTGAAGGGGGGCTGTTCCTATTTCCAGGGTCTTTTATTCTGTACACATAACAATATTAAAAAAGAGCTTACTTTTTCTCTGTGGAACAAGTTTCTCTCTCTCTCTCTTTAATGTATTAAAGTTTTGTGACTTCCTACCTGTGATCTCAGTTACTACTCTCTACAAACAGTTTTAGCACATCATTCAATCTTGTATCAATTTAGCATGCTTTAACTTTTAGTTGGGTCAATTGGATCAAGTTTTTATAAGGTCCTAACTTATGTTAGTTAACAGTTATAGCAATATAAAAATGAGCAGTTATCCATCAAAATAACTAATTCATTTGTTTTGTTTCAGCAATGTCTTTGGAGGAAAAAAAAAATCATCTGGGAGAACATTGTTTTACTTTGTAATCTAATGGGATGTATTTGGAATCTGGTTCTTATGTCAGAGGAAGAAGTGTGTGTGTCTCTGTGTGTGTAATACTGCACAATCTAGAAATCATAAGGGTGACACAAGGATGGGTGGTGGTTGTTTCCCCCCCCCCCCAACTCTAAGGATGTATCCTTAGGAGTTCAATATAGATTGGTTGTTGAAACTCTGGATCTCTCTTACAAGATGACAGGTTCATGAGATAGCATTTGGCCATCCACCATCCACCCACAACCCATTTGTGATCAACCGTAAAAGTAAAATTTCCCTTGTATTGACTCTTGGTAACTATAGATATATGGCCAAGTTGTTTTCTTGGCAATAATACAGATGTAGTTTGCCACTGCCTTATTCTAATATTTTTTTTCCCCCCAAACTTCCCAGTTTTGCCTACAGCCCTAGGATTTTCTAACCAGGTCTGACCCTGCTTGTTTGTTTTTAATGAGTCAAAGTCAGTTAGATACCATCTATACTGTGACTTCATCAGGATTTTTTTTTTAAAAAAAATTTCAGCTCTGTTTGTGCCATTGAGTGATTCAACTGTTCTGAAAGTAATGGTGTAAAGGGATTTAGAGTTGACCTTGGGGATAGGGAAGGCATGAGTGTATTGTTGGGGAGGGAAGAAAAGAATGAGCTTTTAAGGGGGGAATTGCAGAAAAGTTTACACAGTCCTGAGAGACTGGGAAATATGAGAAGCTCAAAATAACCCTGCCTTGATTTTGTTTAGGTTAAGATGTAGCAGATAGAAATTCTGACAGAGTTTCAAGATTCAAGAGCATTCCTGAAATCCTTACCATGCCCATTTCTTGACCTGTTCTTTCTGGAAGGACTGGCAAATAGGGTTAAATATGCTTATTCTCTACCTAGAGATTCTCTCACATCTTCACATGAGCAAAATTATTGTTTAAGTGGGGAAGAAGATGAAGAAAACAAAGAAGTGTTTGAAGTAAAATTTGGTTTAAAACATTTGTCAAGGGTCTTTCCATTTAATTGACATTAATCTATTGGCTTTAATCATGGTTAATACAGCTTTAACCTCTCTCATCAGAAATAATTGGATAAACCTTTTAAACTACAGCAAAGGGCCCTCCCAGATGCTTGATTAGCAATTAAGATCAACTGTCCATCATTGTTAAGCAGCTGTGAACAATTACATTTTTAAAATATTCTGAAGTGAAAACGTATTGCATGGCAAACATATTACATAGTCATTATTCAATTGTGTTGAGTAAACATAAGAAGGAAGCCTAGCCAGATTAAGAATACTTTTAAAGCATTTTCACACTTTTTCTGGCAGTTTTCAGAAGAATCTGACAAGTAGCCAAATATAATGAATAATTGCTAGGATTGGCAATATGGGATTAATGGTTCTTTCTAACATACTTAAAGACCACCATTAAGAGGACCAAATGGTTTCCAGAAGATTCAGTCTGTAATGGAAATGGTTCTGCAATGTACAATTTCCACTGCAAGTTTTAAGATTGTTTTTCTCTTTTTGTCTTTCCTCTCAATATTTTTAATATTTTATTTGTTATAGAGACTCTGCAATAAATTGTGCCCATGTGGAATGCTCCTGTTTAAGATGCCATTAGCCCCAGGATACTCAAATCCATTTTCTTTTACCGTACAGTTTCACACAAACACCCTTTCCCCCCCCTCAGCTGTCAATCAACATTCAATAAAAAGGGAAAATACTAAATTCCTGTGGGGCAGAATTATACTTTTATAAGGGTTTGGGGTTCTTCTAAGTCTGCTGATCTCTCCCTTTGGACTGTGTCATTTTGACTATGATGGGATACATGCTCACTTCTCAACAACAGCAAAAATAGTGATGTTCCTTTTGAAATATTTTGATTATTTCACTGTATGTTGGATTGGTTGAAAGTGTGTGTGTGTGTATGTATGTATGTATGTATGTATCCTCTTCTACTTTGACCTATTTTGAATACCATCTTGACCATAAAAAAAGGAGTCTCTATAGAAGCCTACTCTTTTTTTGTTTGCTTGCTTTTGGTAGAACTTCTACTCATTAGTCAATTGTATCTTTTTACCTCTATTCTGTTTTGTCCTTTCTCCCTACCCCATTACTATGTTTCCTTTCATGTTATTTATATATGGCCCAAAACTGCCAAGCAGCCAGACTTTTTCTCAATATCAAGCCAGGTTTCTACTTCTAGTTCCCTATCAACAAAATCTGAATGCTCTTGATGTGCATCAGAAGGAGTCAGACCTCATGGCTGCCCCAGTGTGAGCTGTACCACTTTGGGGAGTAAGAAGCATGATCATCCACATGGTTAGCCCTTATACATAAATATTATGGATTAAAATGTTTCACAGTATGTCAAGTGTCTTGTAGCTAACTGTGTTGAAAGGAAATCTACACATGTGGTAGGTTTTGTTTTGTTTTTAATCTCCAGAATTATTTTGGAAATTCCATGTTAATTGTGGGTTGTATTATTAACTGATTTTAACCCTATGCCCTTGCATACCTTCTTTCAACATTTGTTGAATTCAGCTTACAGTAGATGTACTCTATGGCTGGGTTCATTTAACATGGTAGCCTAAACAGTGGTCTGTTAGCTAGAAGTACAAATTAGCTTATGTGAAAGTGCTAGAGGCAAAAAGAGGCCTAAAGAGGAGAAGGGTTGTGATCCATCTGTACAGATTTATGGAAATTAGAGTTTGTATATGATTGGATATAGCAACAAGTATTTGATTGAAGATAGCACATTCTGAATCTAGTAAGGTCAGTGAGACAATTAAGGTGTACCTATGAGGTAATGGACTACAAAGACAACAGGGGTTTTGAAAGAATAGAGGCAATATTTCATGAACATATTCTCTTTCTAAAAAGTTACTGTTATGGGCTTCATCAAAATGTCTCTGGTTCCCAGAATCTATGTTTGCCTCTTGGTATGTTTTCCCAGCCTATAAACATTATTTGGCCTTCTAAATGTTTTATGATTGAGCTGACACTTTAGTTTCTCTGGGAAAGTACATTTCGGCAGCAGGTAATTGCCTAATTTAACACCATGTAGTGCTTTGTTTTCCATGGGAAAATGTATCGGGGTTTTACCTTGACCCCCCCAGAATCTCCTTCATTACTTAGAACAGTGTACAACCAATATTAGTTGTTCTATATCTGTAGATGTTGGCAAGCATATCCATCTGCATTTCATTCTGTCTCTACAAAATATTGCTTCTATTGTATTGTGTTTTATATGAATCAGAAGTGGTATCTTATGAGGGGTTTATCTGTCCAATTTATATTTTAAAAAGTCAGTGGAAAGAAAATAGTAAGATTCCAAATTTATGCTACTCAGATGTCTTGTTAAGAAATGAACAGCGTATATCATAAGCATCTTATGTGCAACCAGAAGTATTTGGATACTGCTGAGAGTTGCTCTTAATTTAATATTAATAAAACATAGTACTTGTGATGGTTGGGCTTTTGAAATCTGTAAACACCATTCTCTGGAATGCATTAAATCCTCATTAAACTGCTTCAACCTGTACAAATATCTTTAAAGTGCATACAAATGAAATGACATCTATAATTCTTGTAGTAGTATGAAAGTGGGCTTAATGGTGATGAGAACAAATCAGACTCCATTTAAATAAAGTGCAGATGAGTTTTCTCAAACAATTTTATGAAGATCACCTGATAGAATTTGGACTGTAGCCTTTGACATAAGACTGGGATAAGATTTGTCTTTTTTACTGCTAACTCCCTTCATAAACCTAGCTGCTAGAATTAAAAATGCAAACTATTTTTTGACATGGGGACAAATTACAATCTCATGTTAATCATAGCCTGGAGAATGTTTAACAGATCCAAGGAAAATGTATTTGTAATTCTTGGTAATAACTGACCGGTTATATATGTAATTAATGGTTGATCTTCCAAGCAATCCACACTATGGTTATGCTATCCATGAAAAGTTTAGGCTCCGAGATAGAATCTCCTGCAGCTTACTTTCTCTAGATGAGTCAAAATTAGTGCCTAGTTAGATTAAACAACTATCTTTATTGTTGTTTGCTCTGAATGCTTCTTGAAAAGGGAAAGTGCAGTAGTCATCTCAAATTCTTGAGCCCTGAACTAGGGTCCATCCTTGTATCATTTCCTCAAAAGAAGTAAACAAAGCTCCCTTCATACACTCCCACTCCCCTCTCCTCACACAACTCCAATCAGGCAGGAAAGTCTCATTCTTCCTGATGCAAGGTCTACCTCAAAAATACTTAGTTTCACAATTTATGCTGAAATGAAATGAACCGACAGCTATGATTGCCGCTGAACTTTGTATCTTTTTTCTAGCAATTAAGCTGAGACTGTTAATTATTTGGAGCCATTCTATGTTCCTGAAAACTATAGGCAGATTTGACAAAATACTCCATTTTTTTCCTTATTTTTAAACTATGATTGCTGTAAGGTGGTGGCCCTCTTCCATTCCAGCTGGGGAAGCGTAAAATTCATAACCACATTTCCATGACTCAGTCCTCATGCTTTATGACTTGTTACATGCTACAGTTTAGGTGAATTCTATGATTACAAGATTTGTACTGATGAATAAAATCCTCCACATCCACCTCACAATGTTGCTTAAACAAAATAATAACAACAACAACAATAACAATAACAGGAAGATGGCATCATTACTTTTTATATCACAAAGCATATAAAATTTTGGTGAAGCAAACTTTTTTGAGCAAAATCCAATGGAAGTTGTATAATCAGCCCAGGCATCAACTTTGGTTACTTCACTTGAATCTATGCATGGATCATTCCTATTGTCTGATGTAACTCCATATTTTTACTTTTGTTTATCACTTCTTTGACCTGTTTTCCACAAAGCATTGCTGTCTGGTCTTCAGCGTTCACACTATAAGAGTTTCCTTTCCACTTGAGATGATCTTGATTTTGATTTATGTTACTCTTTTTCATTCCCAGTGATGGGGAAAATTAGCATAGTCAAGATAGATCTTTTCTCAGCATGAGCTACCTCCTTTTATACTCATAAATTATTATCCTGCCTGTCATTATGGACTTTTTTAATATCCTTGGCACAAAATCTTGTAGTTACTGGAAAGAATTGGTATAAGTTGGATAAAAAAGCAATTCATCCCCCTTAGGTTTCAGTAGCCTTTTAATAATAAGCATATGTTAGTATGATAGCGGGGTCATTAGACTTGTGGACTGACTGTCATAATTCTAAATTAATCCACAGAAACAGAACTGCCTTTGATGTGCTTTCACTATTTTTGTGGGGACTCTGTAGCTGCTTAATAAATCTGCAGTAGAATAGCTAAGATCAAAAGAACCACAACTTCCAAGAACATAATAGCAATATAAAGCAACACTTTGCAATGATAATGCTGAATATGACAGAAATTTAATATATCTCTTAACCTCAGCATAATGCTATTAGGAAGCATGACATGGTCCTTACCCAGAAATCATCAATATTAAGACATGATTTGCATGAAAAAAGTGATCATGTCATCACACTGTTCCTGGAGTGGACAGTTTCATCTATCCTAGGAGATTACAAGAGTAGGTGCTTCTGAGATAGATGATAGAAAGGTAGAGATACATATCATGATCATCCAATGTGTGTATGTGTGTTTGAGAGAGAGCACATGCTTGAGTATAAAGCTGGGTGACAGACCCATCTGAGAGGCAATGTAGGAAGAAAAATCTTGGTCCTTTTGCTGATTGTCACAGAATCTATAGGCCTAAGTTGCCTTTTTATCCTACAAATACATATTTTCAAATTTCTTCAGTTCTTCACTAATTAGCGTTGGTAGACCTACAAGAATACTTCTTTTTCCCTGTTACAAATGGCAATGCGAATCTGATAAGCAAAGTCAGGTACGGAGTCCTTGGTGCTCTTTGAGCCTTGTTTTTTTTTTTTTTTTGCAGATGTTTCATTGCCAGACTAGGCAACATCTTCAGTGCAAAGAGGGAGTGGGCCTTGCTCTCAGTTTATATACTGTGGCTTGCCCTGCTTGTGTTGGTGGGGGTGTTGTTCTCTCCTTGGGAGTTGTTTGATTGGGCTGTTGTTTGTTGCTTGGTTGATTGGCAGCCAAGAGCAAGGCCCACTCCCTCTTTGCACTGAAGATGTTGCCTAGTCTGGCAATGAAATGTCTGCAAGAAAACAACAAGGCTCAGAGAGCACCAAAGACTCCACAGTTCAACCCTGAGCTACAAATATTTGCTTCAAAAGTCAGGTATTCTGTAAAAATATACAGAGGGAGTTGGTTTCAGTTTTCAAACCACTCCCTTAATATATGCCATCGTTATTATTTGGCATCAGGAACGTTACATCAGTTACCTGCTTAATGAATTATAGGACTGAATGCAATATCTGTGGGATAGGTGTGAATAAGATGTTCTTCAGCACTATACTGCCAATACAGATACTTTGAGGCAAAATGTTTTCTTGATGAGTTAGCTAAATCGGAATAGCAGTTCCAAAGGCTACAATCAAGTCTACACTGATTTGCTTGGGGGAAAAAAAAAGCTTCCATATTTGGGTTGGGCTTGGCAAGTCAATAAACTGTTGGTGAGAATGTAAGGAATAGTGCAGTAAGCAATCTTCTGAAGGCAGAACCATTTGACTCAGAGATGGTGATGGTTTCAAAAATGTAATTGTACATTCTACTGATTGATTGATTGATTTTTTAGAATAGACAATATTGTTTTATTTTGCTTAATGTGTTCTTGAAGTGTTTTTTTTATTTACAGTTTTTTTTAATGTACACATTATAACACTGTTATTTCTGACATTCATAGTCTCCTGAAGAAGAGATCAGGTTTGAGACTTTGTAATAAAAATATATATTATACCTTATACCTTTGTTTTCATGATGATTTGGTTCATGTCATTCTTTTCTCTTCACCTTTAGTGGAAAGTGAATTTATGTAATATTTATGTAACTTGAGTGGGACACAAAGGTTCCCTCACAAGACATTTAAATGAAAGGAAGACCAAAATCAAGAAGGGAAATTAAAGCATTATATCAAAAATGGGAAAACATGGCAATGTACTTTATTTTGCGCAAAATATAGTGGAAGCATGATAGGAACAACTGCCATTGTCTTCAAGTGAATGCACAAACACAAACACAGTTTGGGGAGAAGGGATCATGTAAACATTTCCCCCTTTTCAGTCACTGTATTCACTCTGTCTGTCTATTCATCCATCCCTCCCCTTGACAGGAAAAAAAAAAAGACCTACGTATCTGGAGACTAATTAAATACCAGACAAGATTCAAAATTTGAGACTAAAAAATGAATTGACAGTCTCACCAACCAAAGTATTTGGCCTGATTGCTAGCTATCAGTACAGCATTAACCTGCAGGCTCAGTCAAGGAATTAATTTGCAGATTCAATGAGAATGAAAATTCTACTTCAGATTCAACAATGGCTAAATAGAGACTACTTGTTCTTTTATATTTTACTTTCTCTCTCATTAAAAAGGGCTGATGAATCAGAGGTGAGAGCTGTGTTGAGCACATGAGATAGTCTTTTGTGTAAATCTCTGTTCTAAGAAATTCATGAGACAAGACCATATTTTTGCTTATATGAATAATGGATAATATGTAGAATACAGAAAGTCCTGTGTAAGAGCAATATATATATATATATATATTGGTTGTGCTAATTTGAGGATGAACTGGTTATACACTGAAATAATCAAAATTGAATAATATCAATATGAGTGGATAAATGCTTTTTGCTAAATGCCAGCTATTAATTATGTGTCATCAAGTCAATGTTGACTCCTAGCAACCACAAAGATTTTTCTCTAGGAGGATCTGCCCCCAACCTGGCCCTTCAACTCTTCCAACAGTGTACCTATCATCATTTGAAATGAGTCCACCCATCTTGCTGATGGTTGTCTTCTTGTCTTTTCTTCTACCTTTCCCAGCATAATGGACTTTTCAAGAGATCTGGGTCTTCGCATAATGAATCCAAATATAATAATTTGAATCTGGCCATTTGTGCCATGAATGAGAACTCTGGATTATTTTATTATTTTTAAATAACTTTATTAAATTTTAAAACAAAGACATAAAATCTAACAAACTAGTAAAGAGAAAGAGAACAGAAGTGCAGGGAAAAAAGAAAAGAAAAAAGAAAAAGAAGAGAACAGAAATAGAAAAAGGAATAACTCCCAGTTCCTTTTATAATAAATATAAGTAAAACTTACACTAAACTCTTACTCTAAAGTTACTCTTGCAGAGTGCTGGAAAGTGTTTGGCCCAGAGAGATCAGAAAAATTACTCACCAGGCATTTCTATAAAAATGCATTTACAGAAAGCACAAAAACATATTTACAGGCTTGTGCATTCACACACGCAGAGCTGAGCTGCTTACTCGACTGCAAAAATGAAACTAACCAAGTAACAAGCAAGCTGCCCTCCCCCAGGTAATGCAGCTATTAACACCCAAACTGAGGACAATTAAATTTGACCTCTTCACCCTGCCTATACTTAAGGAAATACTCAATTACCATGGTAACTAATGGCTTGTCCGGGCAAAAACAAAGAAATTCCAACAGTTACAACATAACATCCATTTTTTTCTATTGTCAAATAATATTATTAATCATCAAAGCCATATATAATTTCATTCTTTTCTGATTCATGCAAAAAGTCAAAACTGGCTTCCAGTTTGCCATAAAATTAGTCAATGTCTTTTCTCTAATCAAAGTTGTCAATTTCACCATCTCTGTGAACTCCATGAACTTTACTATCCATTCTTCCATTGTACGGAATATTGAGTCTTTCCACCTTTGAACATATAAAAGTCTCACTGCAGTTATCATATATAAAAACAAAGTTTCATATAATTTTTCCAGTTGTTTATCCATCAGTCCCAAAACAAATATCTCTGGTTTCAATTGTATATTAATCTTTAAAATCTTCTGGATTAATATATGTGTTTGAGTCCATTTTTATTTTTATTTTTTTTGCTTTTTTACATGTCCACCAAAGATGAAAAATATGTCCCTTCTTGTTCACATTTCCAACAAATATTTAAAGTCCCATTATAAATTTCTGACAATCATTTCAGTGATAAATACCATCAATACATCATTTTATAAAAAATCTCTTTAAGGTTATAATATAATGTAAATTTCAGCCCTTTCGTCCACATGTTTTCCCATTGTTTGTGGATTATTTTTTCTATGATCCATTTGTATTTTTTTTCCTTGACTATTCAAGGTGTTCTTATGTGTGTTCTCCATCACCAAAGTTCAAAAGCTTTAATATTCTTTCTATCCTGCTTCTTCAACTTTTGCTTCCATAGAGTGTCACAGTGAAAACCATTCCCTACATGATTATGATATCTGTAGGTTAGACATATCACAACACCTGAATAAGTTTTGCAGGGAGTTAATTGCTACCCTATCAAGTAGTACTCAGTGGCATATTTGTTGACTGAAACAGAAACCATCCACCACTTCAATAACTTAATTGTCAATGCTAAGACTGGTTACTCTAACTATTGCCATGTGGTCTTCTT
The DNA here is from genome assembly GCF_035149785.1 of Candoia aspera. NCBI lineage: Eukaryota > Metazoa > Chordata > Lepidosauria > Squamata > Candoiidae > Candoia > Candoia aspera. The sequence continues at coordinate 99,036,085 of NC_086155.1, forward strand.
TATATCCAGTCTCAATCCTGTTTTGTTTTTTTTTCCCTTTTACTGTGCTCTAGAACTTCCAGATCATCTGCATTTTCAGCTATCAGAGTAGTGTTATCAGCATAATGGAGGTTATTGATGTTTCTTCCTCCAGTTTTGAAAACATGCTTATCTTCATCCAATCTAGTTTCTCTCTCTCTCTCTCTCTCTCTCTCTACACACACACACACACACACACACACACACACTCAGCATTTTGCCTTTGAGTGAATACTAACTCCTGGCAAGTGCCCGGACAAATCCCTGAAGTTTTCTTGCAAAATTTCAGCCTCAACTCAAGAAACATTTTATAGAAAGAAACAGTGGGCAAATACAAAAGGCTTCCTTAGCCTTTTCTAAAGCCAGCTTGAAAAACTGGCATCTCAATTTCCATGTAGGACTCTAATCTGTGTTGCATGATCATAAACATTATATTGCTAGCATATAAAGTTAAAGATACTGTATGACAGTCTGCATACCCATACCAAAGAAAGGAGTGTGCAGACTGTTAGTACAGACCTCTTCCAATGTGTTGGCCACCATGCTGTTCTGCAGATTTACTGGCATAATTTGGTTAGAACCTTATTGATTCTTCTTCTGTTGCTTGTCATATTTCAATGGGTATTCCATCAATTCCTATAGCCTTATGACTGGAGTGGTGGTCTAAATCCATCTTCTATCACTAGAGGTTTTTGTAGCTAGGCAATATTTTCTAAGGTATCTTGGATGTTGAAGTGGGTGGCTATATAAACTGAATGATTACATATTTCCATCTCTGTGCCAGCCATATCGGAGTAGTAATGTAGAGCAAAGGACAATCAAAATAAAATGCTCACTGGCTGTCAGGGTAGCCTTACTTCGAATAAGACACGGACTCACTTAGAGGGTCTAAGGATTTCCGGGTTTATTGAAGCAGAATGCATATGGAGAAAAAGACGGGAATGCGGGCGTGGTAGGGTACCCTGTTTATACCCTGGTGGTGGACCTTGTCCTCCTCCATGCCCCATTGTTCCCCCAACCGGGTCCGGATGGGTGATTTGAATTGGTATGGGTCTGACGATGGGCAATTCGGGTGATCTCCGATGGTTTCCTTTGTCTCTTTGCCTTCGTCCGGTGCAGGTGCATCCCCCGGGGTAATGTGTGGGAGTTCCCCTGATCTGTTAATGGTTTCCATGTCCTGTCTGAGGTGCGCTTCTATTGTCCTGGTGATTGTTTTAGGAGTTTGGGTGCTTAAGGGATGATGTGTGTGTTTAAAGGATAATGGTTATCCCTTCCTCTTTCCTGATGGGCATGTTCCCCATTGTGATGCACTTATGCCTTGCAATGGGGAACATGACATGCTGCCCCCCTAAGAGAATTCTAAGGTGCCGGTTTGTCCGGGTATGCTTCGTGGAAGCTTTTGACAAGCCGTTTTGCTGAAACATTTTGCGCTTGGACCCACTCCGGGTGGGGAAAATGTCTCCATTTGATGAGGTACTGTAGGGTGCCCCTTAGCCTCCTGGAGTCTAGTACCTCCTTAATTTCAAAATGTTGTTGCCCATCTATCATGATGGGTGGGGGTGGGGGGTTTCATTGTGCCATTTTGAAGGGGTGGCCAGTTTCAGTAGGGCACAGTGGAACACTGGGTGTATGCACCTTAAATTGTGGGGTAGCTCCAACTTGAAAGTCACTGGGTTGATAATTTCTATGATTGGGAACAGTCCAATGAATTTGGGTGCCAGTTTCTTTGAGGGCTGTTGGGACTTGATGAACTTAGTGGAGAGGTAGACTCTATCTCCCACTTTGTAGTTCGGTTGCACCGCCCTGTGGTTGTCTGCAAACTTTTTGTATGTAGCTTGTGCATCTGCGAGAGCCAGCTGGATGACAGGCCAAACTGTGGCCAGTTGTGCCGCCCAGTCATCTGGGGAACAGGGCGGGGTGTCTGGTTGGGGCAGTTCCGGGATTGGAACAAAAAGACTGCCATAAACCACTTTGAATGGGGTGTGACCTGTGCTCTGGTGCACTGCATTGTTGTAGGCTACCTCTGCAAAAAGTAGCAGGTCCACCCAATTGTCCTGTTGATAGTTTATGAATGATCGTAGGAATTGCTCCAGGGTGGAGTTAAGAATCTCTGTAGAGCCATCTGTGTGGGGGTGCCAAGCCATGGACAGTGCCTGCTTGGTACCAATAAGTTTTAAAAATTATTTCCAGAACCTGGAGGTAAATTGTGTGCCCCTATCAGTCACCAAACAGGAGGGGGCACCGTGGAGTTTATAGATGTGATTAAGGAATAGGCGTGCCAGCAAGATGGACGCGCAGGGTATGAAGTCTGCCTGCTTGGAAAAATAGTTTTTTACCACCCAGATGACCATTTTCTTTGGCTGGGTGGTAGGTCTACAATGAAGTCCATGGAAATTTCCTCCCAGGGACGGGAGGGGCTTGCTACTTGCTGCAGCAGTCCTTGGGGCTTCCCCACCTTTCGTTTTGACATGGCACATGTGGGGCAAGCAGCGACATATTCTTTAACGTCCTTCCTGAGAGTAGGCCACCAGAATTGTCGCCTGATTAAATGTAGTGTTTTGACAAATCCAAAGTGCCCAGCCGTCTTGTCATCGTGGGAGCGGTTTAAAACTTCTGCTCGCAATGTCTCTGGCACATACAGGTTCTTCTGTCTCCAGGCTAGACCATTCATGAAAGATACATTGTGTTGGTTGATTTGCAACCATGTATCTGTTTTGAGGAATTGAACGAGCCGTTGTTGCCAGTTCGGTGAAATTGACCTGCGTCTCCCTCTGTTCGCAGGTGTTTGTGCTGGGGTGCGTTGGGTTCTTGTTTGGCTGCACGTGACAGCAGGGCAGCCCAGATGTGTGTCGGTCCACACAGTACCCACAATGTCCGATGCCTGGCTGGCATCCTGAGGCCGTCAGGAAAGAGCATCTGCTAGGAAGTTCTTCCTCCCCGGTATGAACTTTAATTTAAAGTTAAATTGGCTGAAGAACTGCACCCAGCGTACTTGCTTGGGGCTGCGGCATTTTGGAGTGCTGAGAGCCTCTAGGTTTTTGTGGTCTGTCCAGACCTCGAAGGGGCAGGAGGCCCCTTCCAGGAGGTACCTCCATGTCTCTAGGGCTGCCTTGACTGCGAACGTCTCCTTTTCCCACACGTGCCATCTCCGTTCCGTTTCGGAGAACTTGCAGGAAAGGTGCGCGCAGGGCTTCCGCTGATTGTCAAAATCTCGCTGAAGCAGGAGTGCCCCGATGGAGAAGTTGGATGCATCAACTTGTACGACGAAGGGTCTGGCGGGGTCGGGATGTTGCAGCACTGGCTCTGCTGTAAAGAGGCTTTTGAGGCAATCAAAAGCCCTTTGACAATCAGCAGTCCAGTTCAGGAGCGCCCCCGGGTTCCGTGATTTTCGTGTGTCTCCCAGGCCCTTTGTCCGGAGTAGGTTAGTTAGAGGCAGCACAATTTCCACCAGCCCCTGGATAAAACCCCTGTAGAAATTCGTGAAACCGAGGAAACTTTGGAGTTGCCTCCTCGTGCGTGGGCGCTCCCACGCCAGTATGGCTTGGACCTTACTTGGGTCCATCTCGATTCCCCTCGCTGAGATTCTATAGCCCAGGTAGTCAATTTGTTCTTTATGAAACTCGCACTTGGAGAGCTTGGCGAATAGCTCTGTGGAGTTTCCTGAGCACTTGTGTCATGAGTAAGGATGGCAAGCAGGGGGCTCCCATCCAGACTGTCAAGCGCATGCATAGCACTGATGAATTGTTCAGCCATTCAAAGAGACACAGATCGGGACCGCCTTAACCCTTGGGGGTGATATGTCTGGGTTTTCCCATGCTTCTTCAGTTTGTTAGGATTCCTGTTAAGTACTAGCAATAAATATTAGAGACCAGTTCCATGTCTCAGTGTGTTTCCTGGTTGTTAGGACAACTTGCTTCACTAAGCGTTCGTGCTCTTCTTCGGTCTCTGAATATATTAAAACATCATCGAGATAGACAAGCACTCCCTTAAATAAGTGGTCGTGCAAGACCTCATTAATTAATTGCATAAACACTCCTGGTGCCCCCGCCAACCCAAATGGTAAAACTTTATATTGAAATGACCCCAGCAGGCAGTTGAATGCTGTCTTCCATTCATCCCCCTCCCGTATTCGGAAGTAGGCTTCCCTCAGGTCCAGTTCTGAGAATATCTTGCCCTTTGCCAGGTGGGCAAGAATGTCCTTGATGATGGGTAAGGGTTATTTATTTGAGATGGACGTGGCATTCAAACCACAGTAGTCGGGTACAGAGCCTCAGAGACCCATCCTTTTCTTCCCAAAAGAGGACTGGGGCTCCGACTGGTGAGTTTGCGGGCTCAATAAAGCCCCGCACTAATTTTTTATCAACGAACTCCCTTAATACTGCCAGCTCCTTCTGGGTCATCGCATAGATTTTGGGCTTTGGTAAGGGTGCGCCAGGGATCAGTTCTATGGTGCAGTCTGTTTTTCTATGGGGTGGGAGTTTGCCAGCCTCCTTTTCGCCAAACACATCAGCAAACTCTGCATATCTGGCTGGCAGGCCCTCCAGGGTCGCTACCTTCATATGCATCGAGGTAGTCGCTGCCCTCCCCATTGCAGCATGGGGAACCTGATCCCCTGTGGGTGCTTGATAGCACCCATCCGAAAACGTGATTTCCCTGGTTGTCCAGTTTATGTGTGGGTTGTGTTGCACTAGCCACGGGATTCCTAGGATGATTAGGGGTTGGCCCACCGGTGCCACGATGAACGGCAGTCTTTCCTTGTGGCTGCCGAGCTGCAGCGCAACTTTGTCCGTGTATTGGGTGACCGGGCCCCCTCCCGCTGCTGATCCATCCAACTGTGTAAAAACAATATGGTGCTGAAGTGGATAGCAGTGGAGCTTTAGCGCGGCCGCCAGGTCCGGGTGCATAAGGCACTTCGAGCAGCCAGAGTCAATTAGTGCCCAAACTTTTTCCGTCTCTCCACCGTGGGTTAGGGTGACGTTCACATATAGGGTGGGACAATTTTCACTCACCCTGAAGTTGTCGCACCTCTTGTTTTCTTCCACCTGTCCTCTGGCGCTCCTTAGGGCAGGTGGCTGGCATTTCCCGCCGATTTGTCCTTGTCGCTTTCCTCTTCTTCGGTGAAGTAAGGGAAGTCCTTTGCTGCAGTTTCACCCGTCGCAACTGGCATTTCCCTGGGTGCTGGGGTTGGCTTGGTTGGTGCCTTCCACGAGCTGTCCCTTGCCTTCGCTTTCAGGCAGACCGCCGCCTTGTGGTCCTCCTTCCCGCACCTAAGGCCCTTGGCGAACCGTCGGTCTCTTTCTTCCTTCCAGTGCTGGGGTCTCGACCTTGCCAGTCCTGCTGCTGTCCGGGGTCCTCTCACCGCCTCTGCATGCTGCGCTTCCCTCTTTGCTTGGAGGAAAGTGTCCTGGGCGTCCTCTGCCTCTCCTGCCAGCCGGATCCACTCCACCAGAGTGTTGGGGTTATTCCTGCAGAGTGCCCACCTGAGTACGTTCAGGTTTAGACCCTCCTTGAACCGCTCAATGAGGGTGGACTGGGACCATACTTCGACCTTACCAGCCAGGGCTTGGAACTCCATGGCATAATCTGCCATGGAGTGCTGTCCTTGTTTGAGGGTTTTCAGGGCTCTTTTCGCCCTCTCCCTTTCCAGGGGGTCCCTGAAGTGCAGTTCTACTGCCCAGAGGAACTCATTGCAGTCCTCCAGTTCTGGGGCGCCTGCCTGGCATAACTAGACATTCCAGTCAGCGGCCCGTCCTTTTAATTTTATTGCTATGGCATTTGCTTTGCCCTTTTCCGTTCGGAAGTAGGGACCCCATTCCTCCATATAGTTCCTCGCATTTGTGAGGAAAAAGGAGAGTTTTGTGGGGTCCCCATCGAACTTAATGCCGAAGTCCTTTATCGCCGTGCTCGGTGGGCTCCAAGCCGCATCTGGGCATCTAGGTGTGCTTCGGGCAGTCGGGGCTCCTTGGTCTAGACATGGGGATTCCCTCCATCGGGCTTCGGTTGGCGTTGGTACCATCTCTTGCTGGCTCCCGCTTCGTTCCAGCCGTCTCGCCATCGGGGTGGGAGGGGGGGTGCAGCCCATCTGGCGGGTTCTTCGAAGCGGACTCTGCCTGGCGCTGTGTTGTCCTCTGGACCTCTCCTCCATCTCTCCGGCTGGTGCATCTCCAAGGGGGGGGTAAGGGGTGTCGGGCTTCTGGTGCCTGGCCCCTCCGCGCCCTGGCTGTGGGATTCGTACGCCTCTGCTAACCTCTGGAGCAGCTACTGCATCGCCTCCAGCTTGTCCTCAACAGTGCTCAGCCTTGCCACCATTCACGAGCCCTTCTTGGTGCAGTTGCCCCTCCTCTCTCCTTCAGTTCCTGATGCCGTGGATGATGGGACGTCCCGCGGTTCCTCCGGGGTTCCGGGCGATCCGGGTGAGGATCCCTCCATCTCGTCGATGGTGGCCCATGTGCCTTGGGACTCACGGGTGGCATTTGTTGTTGCTTCCCCCTCCGAACTCGATCCCGAGCTCTCCTGGACCTCGTGCCATCGGGGCCTTGGGCATCTGCCATTCTTGGGGATGGAAGTTCCGCTGTCGGTCGCCGGGTAGCCGCCTCGCCGTGAGATGAAATCTTCCATCACTAGCTTGGTTCCCTCACAGATTGGATCTGGACTGGTGCTAGTGGGAAAAAAAAAATGGATTCCCGTCTTTATGTCAGGGTAGCCTTACTTCGAATAAGACAAGGACTCACTCAGAGGGTCTAAGGATTTCCGGGTTTATTGAAGCAGAATGCATACTGAGAAAAAGACGGGAATGCGGGCGTGGTAGCAGGGTACCCTGTTTATACCCTGGTGGTGGACCTTGTCCTCCTCCATCCCCCATTGTTCCCCAAGCCGGGTCCGGATGGGTGATTTGAATTGGTATGGGTCTGACGATGGGCGATTCGGGTGATCTCCGATGGTTTCCTTTGTCTCTTTGCCTTTGTCCGGTGCAGGTGCATCCCCCGGGGTAATGTGTGGGAGTTCCCCTGATCTGTTAATGGTTTCCATGTCCTGTCCGAGGTGCACTTCTATTGTCCTGGTGATTGTTTTAGGAGTTTGGGTGCTTAAGGGATGATGTGTGTGTTTAAAGGATAATGGTTATCCCTTCCTCTTTCCTGATGGGCATGTTCCCCGTTGTGATGCACTTATGCCTTGCAACGGGGAACATGACACTGGCTGGGATTGCCCAACAAACTTAGCATGGTCCATGCACTTACATTCACTCAACATGCTAAGCCTGTTTAGTTTCAATTTTGGGTGGGTTTTTGGGGAGTTGTTTGTTGGTTTTAGTAGCTCACTGTGATGGGCCAACTTAGCTATTTAATCAGTATCTTGTCTGAACCCAGAAAATGAGTTAATTCAGAATCTAAGTCAAGCATGTTAGGCAAACACAGCCATAGTATGATAAAACTATTCTTGGGCTATAGTGCTAGCATCAGCTGATAAAAGAATGCTGAATGGACTGTCCTAAAGCAGAAAATCAAACAACAAGAACAGCATGAAGAAGAGGGTGGTGGTCTCTGAAATCCAATTTTCCAAGCCCAAGCATATGCAAGTGTGTGAGTTTTTATTACATTAGAGGCTATTTGTCTAAAAGGGGGACAAGCAACTTTATATGGTATAGATCTTCTGGTTCTCCCATGACTGCCTGCCATTAGCCAAACTATCCAGAAAACAACAGAAAGGAGGTAATAAATTACAAGCCTGACTGAAGTGGCATGGGACTTTTCAACATGTCATCCACTGAACCAAAACTGTGTTCATAATGTTATATACAACCCGATATCTAACACACTGCTGTTGTTTTTCTGTAATGTATTTTTTTTTTAATTTAGTGAAACTTGTCAGTCTTGTTTTGAAGTTGGGCAGCCTAGAAATTAATTGATTAAATAGCATTATTTTCACCAGATGTATATAATTTGATATTATATTAAATGTTATTACTGTTGCAAATCCCATCAGTCTGGTTTGGTGCTAATTATATTTCTTCAGTCAATGTAGGTATATATTTGTGGGCACATGTGATGATTATCCAAAATGTATAGCTAACAGAAGGAACCTGGTATGCATTTTATTTGGTTGTATTTTTGTTGTTGTTGTTGTTGTTCTGGACAAATGGGAATAAAATTTCCAAGGTCTGCATAAAATATAAATGAATTGCAATGCTGCTATAAATAATAGAATTCTCCAAGGTCTCCCAACAAATTGCCTACAAAGAACAATTCTTTGCAACCAGTAAATTGGAAATATATGCTTATCTCCTATTTGTTCACTGGGTTGCTAAGTTATTTCTAAAATGTGTTGGTCAAGAGCACATGAAAGCTCTTTTATTATTTTCAGGACTTCTGGAGAAGATATAGAGAACTGAAGACAGCTCTGCTAAAAGTGGAGCTGATGACCGTGGTGGAATAAAAAACCAACGAGTAGACCAGCTCTTTGTAATTCCTCTCCGGATAAGGAGAGGACTTGAGATCACTCACAAATGCTCCATATAGTTTCTCCTCATGAGGAGATCTCAAGACAGCAGTCTTCGGCAGGTTTAGAGCTCTGGGAGATGAGGGAATAACCACCTTGCTGAAACCAAGTATGTTGGTACCTTCAAAAAGGACACTTAGTTTGCATACTTCCTTTTCTAATCACTTTTGGAAATTGCTTGTTAACTGCTTTTCAACCATTAGAGACCTTTTGATCAACATACTTTACAGCACCAGGTGTGTTTCCTTCAATTTTTAGCGAAAGACATTTTAAATACAAATTTAGTAAAGGTAAAGGTTTCCCTTGACGTAAAGTCCAGTCGTGTCTGACTCTAGGGGGCGGTGCTCATCTCCGTTTCTCAGCCTTAGAGCCGGCGTTGTCCGTAGACACTTCCGGGTCATGTGGCCAGCATGACGACTCGGAACGCCGTTACCTTCCCGCCGAACGGTACCTATTGATCTACTCACATTTGCATGTTTTTGAACTGCTAGGTGAGCAGGAGCTGGGACTAGCAACGGGAGCTCACCCCGCCGCGCGGTTTCGAACCGCCGACCTTCCGATCGGCAGCTAGAGTGATTAGAACTTTGATTTTGGAAAATTACAAATGGACTAACAATCCAGATGGATTTGAAATAAGATTTTGGAATTAATTGTAATGACCCTTCCTGTGGGAAAATGCTTTTGTTTTGAATTCTCTTTAAAAAAAAAAAGATAGGATGAGACTTTGAAGGTGGGACACTAGAGGGAACCAGAAAGAACTAAAGATTACAATTAAAGGAGAAGAACACTTAAAATTAACTTTACTAGTACAGAATGGAGCAAAATATTTTAACATTGGACATATTGAAGAATATTGAGGAGGAGGAGGAGGAGGTGTTCATTGGCAATCTTGTACAGCACTAATTTTGTAACAGGTTTTATTGATCTGTGGCTGCATTCAAAGCTTTCAGGAGCCACCTATGGATTTAGGTTGTGTTTCTGATTTAGCTTCAGTTCACTCCATCTTTTTATTTCCTTAGACTTCAAAGGGTTGTCAAGTATCACACAACACATATAACTATTCATTTGCAGTATAGACTCTAAAATCTCCAATATATTTTCCCTTCTCCTGTCTCCTTGTGTCCAACAGATGATTATTAAGCAACCTTCTGAAGGCATCCAGTGTTTGAATAATTTTCTAAACCAAATCAAAATTCAAGATAAAAGCATTTAAAAACCCATGAGAATGAAGACCAGGAACTTTAAAGATGTCTATTAACAGTTACCATCTGAACAGGCATCCAAATTACCTGGTTTCATTTTCTCCCCTTGGGGTGAGGTAGATAATATTTCTATTTAAATCACAGTCACTATTTCTAAATATCTATATATATTAATGTTATACATATTAGCGTTTTATGTTTTTGATGATGCTCGGGTATCCAACTCAGTTACTTAGCTGTGAAGTAGAAAATAGATGATGATGATGATGATGATGATGATTTACTTGTATAGGCCTGAACACTGGATCCCTAAGAGTAGGTAACATTCTATTTGGTAAAATCTGAATTAGTGACACTTACATAGAATATTTCTATGAATTATGTAATCCATCCAGCAAAAATAAAGCCCACCAGTTACACATAGTGGACCCTTACATGCTGGAAAGCACATTGTAGTTATTGTCATTTGCCTAAGTGGGATTGCAAAATACATTTGGCATGCCAAAATAAATGGCTGGCAGATTTAGTGAATAATGCATAGTGCAGACCTGGCATATGCCTTGAAACTGTACCAATGCATAACTTTAATAGTACTACATTAAAGCAACATGGCATTTAATCTGTTATCAAGAAATGTGTTGTTCTTCAAAAAGAAACAGATCTCTAGACAAATGTGGGAGCACAGAAACAAGCAATTCCACTCCTCTTCAAAATTACTAAGCAAACAGGACTTATAAAAGCAACAATTATAATTATTTATTATACTGTAAAAACAAATTAGAACATTTGTAACACCATTGTAATTATTTTGTTACACATTAGGACATTGGAAACAAAATATAGTTACAATTTGTCCTAAAAACAAATTAGAAAATGTGTAAAAACAGGTCTCAAGAAACATTATATGGATCACAAAGGTAAAGTTGGTGAGATCAAAAGTTTGACATGTCAAACCATGGGTTTTCTGTATTAAACCATTTATAGCCTTCCCATTACTTAAAACTTGCTACTTAGTAATCATGAGTAGAGATGTGGGGTTTCCAGAAATTTTGACCTAGAAAGTGTCCTTTGGAAATTAGCATAATTTGCATGAGGAAAGTTTCATCATCACTAACGGGGGGAGAAATAAAATGGTAAAAAGTTTTCCATCCCATATCACTGAACATGAAAATATATTAAGGGGCTTCCAGGTGAGGAACGGTGAGCTAAGACGTCTCCGAATGAGCGGAGATGACTGTGGCTAAGGCTGAAGGACTGGCAAGTAGACTACTTCTTTTTAGTATGATTTGGTGCAAGTTAGCACAGAAGAAAACCCTACTAAATTCAAAAGGTTTTATTTACTCCCAAGTATTCACTAGGAACCCAACATTTATTCCAGAACTAATATGGAAACAAAATGGGACTCGATTAGTGCTTGCAGCTCAGCAATAGAAGAAATGGGAAAGAGATAATGTTGTGATGATGTCAAGAATATCCAAGAATATGGAGACCGTGACTTCTTCTGACATATGCCAGTACCATGAAAACTTCAAGAAAGGCTAACACTTATCATTCATGAAATGTCAAATTGCTCAAGGCTATGTTGAGAATCAAGTTGCTTACATGGAATAAGAATGAGTGTTTACCGACAGAATAATACTACAGAATAATATGACTCAAAATATTTTAAGTTCTCAACTCCCCACCCAATATTAGTTACAATCATAAATATCTAACTTTGTACAGTAAGCTATTTGATCAAGTATTTAAAAAAAAAAAGATCTAGGAAATGATACATACACATTTGATTAATTAAAAAACAGTCTAATTCATTATTTTATATCTTGAACAAAAACTATTAGATAATTAAATCTATGTTCAAATGCTTTTTCTTCAACCTAAAATCACCATTAGGCCAGCTCAGGTGATCTCAATCACATAAAGTATTTTGGCATTCAATAGGCCAAAATAGAAATCCATGCCACCCAGACAGAGCAATCACAAGGGGTGTGTAAATCAGGTCCAATTCAAATGAAATATTTAACATGGTTCAGAAAATTGATCTGATTTGATTTGGTTTGAAGCTATATCCATCTCCAAATCAGACTTAATTTAATTGGGATTATTAAAACACATGTATAATGCAAGAAAAGCATATGAAAGAGTTTAAATTTGGGTATGTTCAGTTTGATTCAATGAATAAAGCTAATCTATACATTTGATGACATCCTGAAGAGTGAGGTTGAATGTTCCTTAAGAAGCATTGCTAACAACAAGGCAGCAGGAGATGACTGCATCCCAGCTGAACTGTTCAAAATCTTGCAAGATGATGCTGTCAAGGTAATGCATGCTATATGCCAGCAAATTTGGAAAACACAACAATGGCCATCAGATTGGAAAAAATCAACTTATATCCCCATACCAAAAAAGGGAAACACTAAACAATGTTGAAACTATTGAACAGTGACACTCATTTCACATGCCAGTAAGGTAATGCTCAAGATCCTGCAAGGTAGACTTCAGCAATTCATGCAGCGAGAATTGCCAGATGTACAAGCTGGGTTTAGAAAAGGCAGAGGAACTAGGGACCAAATTGCCAATATCCGCTGGATAATGGAAAAAGCCAGGGAGTTTCAGAAAAAAAACATCTATTTCTGTTTTATTGACTATTCTAAAGCCTTTGACTGCGTGGACCATAACAAATTGTGGCAAGTTCTTAGTGGTATGGGGATACTTAGTCATCTTATATGCCTCTTGAAGAATCTGTATGACAACCAAGTAGCAAGAGTAAGAACAGACCACGGAACAACGGACTGGTTTAAGATTGGGAAAGGAGTATGGCAGGGCTGTATACTCTCACCCTACCTATTCAACTTGTACGCAGAACACATCATGCGACATGCTGGGCTTGAGGAATCCAAGGCTGGAGTTAAAATCGCTGGAAGAAACATTAACAGTCTCAGATATGCAGATGATACCACTTTGATGGCTGAAAGCAAAGAGGAACTGAGGAGCCTTATGATGAAGGTGAAAGAAGAAAGTGCAAAAGCTGGCTTGCAGCTAAACCTCAGAAAAACCAAGATTATGGCAACCAGCTTGATTGATAACTGGCAAATACATGGAGAAAACATAGAGGCAGTGAAAGACTTTGTATTTCTAGGTGCAAAGATTACTGCAGATGCTGACTGCAGTCAGGAAATCAGAAGACGCTTAATCCTTGGGAGAAGAGCAATGACAAATCTCGATAAAATAGTTAAGAGCAGAGACATCACACTGACAACAAAGGTCCGCATAGTTAAAGCAATGGTGTTCGACGTAGTAACATATGGCTGCGAGAGCTGGACCATAAGGAAGGCTGAGCGAAGGAAGATCGATGCTTTTGAACTGTAGTGTTGGAGGAAAATTCTGAGAGTGCCTTGGACTGCAAGAAGATCAAACCAGTCCATACTCCAGGAAATCAAGCCAGACTGCTCACGAAGAGTCGGAAGCGACTAAACGAATAAACAACAACATATGTTTGTTATGTTGGATCTATATGATACTCTGAGTTGATCCAAATCAAGTGAACATTTGTATAGATATACTGATCTCATTCTATTTTCTCTAATATTTAGAGGAGAATCTGTCCAAACTGCAGTGCTGGCTGTGAGAATTCCATCAAGGCCAGAGCAAACAATCTGAAACCAGACTTCATTACTTTTCTGTTTTGTTTTGAGCAATAGAGCTTCATAGCAGATATTTCCATCCCTGAATGTCTGCTTGCATCAGCTTCCCATTCTAGTGTTTGTCAAGAGAAGCCTAACAGTGGAGAAAGGACAAGACCATCCCAATCCTTGGGAAAACAGAGATAAAACATATACCTACATTTACGGTATTAATAATCTGGATCTTGAAACTTTTTTGGTTCATCTTACAGGTAGGTATGGTTTCTTTGGGTCTAATTGGTAAGATAATTTGATCAGAAATTTTCCAAATGATGCCTTCAGTATCTGTTTAGCATGAGGATGAATTCTAGGAAAAGTTATTCAAGGAAATCAACTGCACATATACTTGTGTATTTTCAGTCTGCCTATGTTTCAATATATTCTTTGTTGAAAGACCAGACCTGACAAGAGGTCGGGGGAAGCTAGATTCATCACATCCTTTTATGAATCACTGAGTGTCTGACAAAGTTTCATATGGAAACTTCATCATGGGTTTTGACACTGCATTGTTTAACTTACCAAAGTGTATTTGGAACCATGATTGTTATATTCAAAATCATAGGGCTGTGCAAAGCTTTAAAGTGGTGCCTTGATTTGATATTGCTTGGACTGAAGCATATTCACAAATCACAGTGGACACCTGCTACAGACTGACCCCTGCATTTGCAAAAATGTTTTTTGAAAGACTTAAGACATATGATAGTTTCTCTGCTGCCTCAGGGTTGTTATATATGTCAGAGTGCGGGAAAAGACCCAACAAAATACACTCACCCGGTTCGCATGTTTCCTACTTCTCCACTAAGAATTCCAAGATAGAGTCACCCATCTCAAATGGACTGACTCCTAGTCTTTTCTTAGGAGCAATCCAGAGACTTAGTATTGTCACTAAAAAGGCTTGTGTCCATGTTAATCCTGCCTTTGGTCCTAGCCTCTCCAAGTGTCTTTTCAGCCTATAAAGAAAGCCTTTCACCCATTCTAAGAAACAGTTCACCCCAAACCCCCCTCTTGGATGTTCCCCTGGAGTTGAACCTGGTTGGTCTTTGGGTTGTCCTTTTGGCATACCACACATCTCTCTCACACACCTGTTTGGCTTTCAAAAAGATTCCAGGACAAATAAATATTCTAGACACACAATCCCCTAAAGCGTTTGTCCCATGTGACTAGATTGGTAAGTGTAGTTTTGGGATATATCTAAACACTATTTTGGATAAAACTAATTTTTTTGCCCTAGCAAAACACCACCCTAAGTAAGTAGGCTGGCCATCTCTTTGCCACCTAACCCAATTGTTTAAATAACAAGTCTTTTCCAAAAGCCCCAGAATTGGGTCAAGACTTTTATAGCCAAACCACTAATTTTAACAACTTCATTTCTCTTTTTTTAATAAAACCATATTATATATTTTATTTGCCAATATTTAATTTTTCAATGACTTCCTTAAAATCAAAACTTATAAAACAATCACCATAAAAAGAAAGCATTGACATAAGAGCCCATCTAATGTTTGGACTGTTTCCATAACCAAAATTGTCAAAACAAAAACAAAAACAAAAATTCAGATAAATCATACCAGTCCATGGAGGCTCTACTAAACCCATATATTGTCCAAAATTTTCCCTCTCTCTCTCTCCTGTTTTTATATCATCATGTGCTATGTTGAGGAGTGATTAAAATTTAATCCATATAAAATTTATAAAAACACACACACTTTTCTAAAAACTGGAATGCCAGGGGCAGAGCAGAGTGGAGCTGTGAGAGCAAAGGGGTCCCCCCCCCTCTGAGTCATTGCTTCTCTGAAACTGCCCACATTCTCCCCCCTACAGCAGCAGCTGCAGAAAGAGAAACTTAAAGGATTGTCCCTGCGTGTGTGTAAAAATATTATAAAAGGAAGAATCCAAAAAGATGGGGGAATAAAGGATCTTCTGTAAAAACATTGCCCCTCCCCTCTGTCACCCTTCTGTCTCTTAGGCAGAGAGAAGGGGGGGAGTTTGGGTGAAACTGGGCAAATAATGAGACACACATATTCCTCAAACAATTAAAAAAACAAATGGGAAAGGATTGACAAAAACCTTTCAACTTTTCCATCATATACATTCAAATTACATAAATCACAACACACACACACACACAAACTCAGAATAAATGGTGGATGCAGGCATGGCCAGTACCTGCAGCCTCCTAAAAAATAGGCTCACACAATCTCTCAACTCTCTTTTTACAACTCAAAACAGTTTCTCAACCTTACATATACGCACACATTCAGACAAACAAATACTCTAAAAAAAACTGCACACCAATGCCTCAACAGGCTGTTGTCACAGGCAATTCATCACAGCACTGCAGGAATACAGAAGCTCTAGCTGCTCCCATGCCTATTGGAGACAATCTACACTCAACTGCCCTATTGTGATTTAACTCAACTCCTCTCCCAGAGAGCCTGCGTCTTTCCAGGGCCTTCCCGCGCCTGTCTGTTTCCCGAGCCCTCCATTCCATGGAATACCTCCTCGACCCAATCTTCTGAGAACTCCCCCTGCCTCCCTCTCTTTGGGGCCGCAAACCTTGAGTTAAAAACAAGGCATTTCATCTTTCCCCAATGTCCTCCTTCATGCACTTATTCCAAAATTTCCTTTATAACCTCGGGAGATACTACTTCTCCCCCTCCTTTCATTTGCCATCCTTTCTCCGTCTCTCTGCAACCCTCCTCTCTTAACTTTTTCTTTCCTTACTCAGTACAGATGCCCATGCCACACACACACACATGAGCACACACACACTCTGCACCATTTCCCTCAACAAATATACATACCAATATCCAGACAAAGACCTATAAACAGAAAACATTTTCACATATTCATATAAATTCTGACAGTCCTGAAGGACTCTCAGGATTAATTTCTATTGGCTCTCTTCTTCTCCGCCATTTCCACACCTATACTTTCCTCATCTTTGAGTGGCGGCGTCCTGCTGTGTTCCCTTTGTTCCATAACCTCCCTTACTATTGTTGCTACCCTGATCCTGCCCTCCTGCTTACGTTTTTCTCTGTTTCTTTTAAGAAATCCTCTATACTCCCCTCAGCCCATCTTGGTTACTGCCTTCTCTCACCCTGATCCTTGATCAGCACTAGCCCCCTCTCGACCTTCTGATTGTTTTACACCCAAGGTAGAGTACTCCAGCCCACGCTGGATTTGCTTTCCAGCAATTTTAAGCCTCTGACTGTCGGGGGCAAAACCGAGCCGGCCTCCCAGCAAGCGCTGGCTAGTTTTAAAGTCCGACCTCATCCTATGGCATCGAGACGAGTTTAAAAAGGCATTCCTCATCGCTGCTGTCCTCTTTAGTTACAAAAATGCCTGTGGGCGGGTCTGGCCCTTCCCTAGACACATGTTACCAGACTTCTACATAAGGGACCTGGTCCGTGAGACCATGCCCTTCCACATAATTCTTTAACTGAGTGATCCAATACCCATCGGACATCCCATTGGGATCCCAAAAGTAAGGGCGGTCAGGATCGACCAATGGTTATTTTGGCCACTGTTGTCATGAGTAAGGATGGCGAGCAGGGGGCTCCCACCCATACTGTCAAGCGCATGCGTAGCACTGAGGAACTGTTCAGCCATTCAAAGAGACACAGATCGGGACCGCCTTAACCTTTGGGGTTTATATGGCTGGGTTTTTCCCACGCTTCCTCAGTTTGTTAGGATTCTTGTTAAGTACTAGTAATAAATATTAGAGACCAAGTCATTGTCTCAGTGTGTTTCCTGGTAGTCAGGACATCTGTTTAATGTACAACTTTATCATCTTTAACTTCTCTAAACCTTTTGTATACTTCTTTAGCCATGGCATGTTCCACTGGTTTATAACCTGACCTAAGGGCACATCCGGATCTGGCCCCGAGCTGGATCCTCCGCGATTGCCAGCTCCCTCCAGTCTCCTAGGTAGTTTGCTCTGCTCTTTCCCCATGACTGACCGCTCACTATGCAGTCTCGCTACGAGGACTCCAGCACACGCTGGATGCAAACTTTAAGCCCTCCCTTTCACAGCGAGATTTTATCAGACTCCCAGCAGACGCTGGCTATTTTTAAAGTCTGACTCCTTCTATACCCGTCCCACGGGAACACTACAGCCGACGTGAGGCACCGGGCTCTCACGGCTACCTGCAGGAACTGCGACTGTTTAACCACCCACACAAGGGCCCGCCGGTCAGTCACGACTTCCCAAGACTTATAACTCACCTATTCCAACTCTCGTCAGAGTCTACGACTGGACAACGCTAAACTGATCCTCCGCGACCAGTTAGCCTCAACTGGTTCCTTCTCCGCCCGCTGTTCCAAACAGTGGGACGTTCCCGTTCCTTCTCTCGAGTCGTCTTTTTTGAAAGATGCCCGTGCCGGCGGTCCCGAGGGGTCCCGAGTGGAGACACTTCACCAATGGGAAGCGGTGGCCACTTACCCCCTCCTGGTCCCCTCGAGATCGGTCCTGGACTCTGGGCTCCTGGTTGGCTCGCCAATTGTCAGAGTGCGGGAAAAGACCCAACAAAATACACTCACCCGGTTCGTGGGCTCGAAGGAAGGAAGTTTATTTTCAACTTTGCAAAGCTGGGCCCCCCGAATTTGGGTCTACTCGCAGGTAGCCCAAAGTTCAGGAAGCACCAGATTAAGCGTTACAAGCTCTTTTATTCCCTCTCTGCCGCCCCTCCCTCAGGAGGCTTGGCTTACAATCTAAACTAAACTATCTGCAAACGAGCTCTTCTGCTCCCCCCACTTGTTGGGTGAGTGGCCTGTCCTTGTTTCTAACCACATCCTCACGAGAGCGAGAAGCATCTACCCATATTGCAAAGCTTACCCAGCTGCAAACCCATTTGTCGGAGCATATGCGGTTTCCTACAAGCAAGCATAACAGGGCATCAAAAGGACAGTTACCCACATCCGTGCCTTCATGAATTTGAGACACGCTTTCTGCTTTTCACGCCTGCCTGCGGTCAGCTGGTGATTTTCCACCACCTCTCACATATATTTATCTTACATATATGGAGAATGATGAATGGGAGGGAGTTTGGCATGATGGGCTTTCTAACACTGACATGAATAGTCAATGAGCTTTATCACCAGGTTAAACTCTAGCAATCAGAGCTCTTTGTGGGTGGCAAGGCTAATTTAAAGTTTGGGTTTCATTTGCTTTCTCTTTTATGTGGCCTTCCATGAGCTTTAACTGTGCTAATAGAATGACACTTCTGCAGACATCCTTCACAATAACTGGGAGTTCAGCTCAGATTTTGGCAGTCATAATATGGGCTCAGAGATGTCTTTCCTTTTAAATTTTGCATAGTTGGGATAGGTTGAAGTCTTTCATGCTGAGTGAATCAGTATCAAGTGAGATTCGCCTAAATATTTTCTACTTTGAACAATTTATTTGATGCTCCACCTTTCTTCCTAGCAAGGAAGAAAGTACTCAAGACAGCTGATGAAATTTGAAATACTGTTTATTTTATTTTTATTTTTTTGCATTCTTTCATTTACAAATTTAATGGGTGTTTTATCCCCAAGAACTTTTACATTATGGCTCAGCTATATAAAGATGGAAGAGCCAGGCAAACTTTCTCAACTTTTTGACCCTGGAGGAACCCTTGAAATATTTTTAGGCCTCGGAGAACCCCTGCACATCCAGGCTCAAATATAGGCCAAAAGTTACAATTATTTATTTTATTTATTTATAAATTATTATATTTGTTTCATGTGTAGGCCTGTATATATGCATTATCAATGTTCTTAAACTAAAAATAAAGAATGAAACTTACCTCTTTAATGTGAAGTTGCCTGAATTTGAAATACTTTTTTTTAAATAAATCATGATCTCCCAGAGAACTTGCCCAGAGTCCCTTTTGGGAGATGGGTGGTGATAAATTTGATTAATAAATAAATAAATAAAATAAAATAAACCCCTAGTGACCTCTCATGGAACCATGGGGACATAGAAAGAGGGAGACCATGAGTTCTAGCCCCACCTTAGGCACAAAGCCAGCTGGGTGATCTTGGGCAAGTCAGTTTCTCTCAACCCTAGGCAGGAGGCAATGACAAACCACTTCTGAAAAATCTTACCAAGAAAACTTCAGGGACTTGTCCAGGCAGTCTCCAAGATCAGACACGATTAAATGGGGTATGGGTATGGATATGGGTATGGATAGTGAGTAAATATCTAAGTATCTACCTAGGTATGTTTTAGAAATTTATTTTTGGAGGGGGAAGGGAATTCAATTCATTATTAATTATATCACAAAATTGTTTTTGTCTTACCTTTTAGCTTTTTTGCTATTGTCCCTTTTTCCCAGAACAAGCAAAGCAAGAACTTTTAAAACAGCCTTAACACATTGTTGTTGTTTATTCATTTAGTCGCTTCCGACTCTTCGTGACTTCATGGACCAGCCCACGCCAGAGCTTCCTGTCGGTCATTAACACGCCCAGCTCCCCCAGGGACGAGTCCGTCAGCTCTAGAATATCATCCATCCATCTTGCCCTTGGTCGGCCCCTCTTCCTTTTGCCCTCCACTCTCCCTAGCATCAGCATCTTCTCCAGGGTGTCCTGTCTTCTCATTATGTGGCCAAAGTACTTCAGTTTTGCCTTTAATACCATTCCCTCAAGTGAGCAGTCTGGCTTTATTTCCTGGAGGATGGACTGGTTTGATCTGCTTGCAGTCCAAGGCACTCTCAGAATTTTCCTCCAACACCACAGTTCAAAAGCATCGATCTTCCTTCTCTCAGCCTTCCTTATGGTCCAGCTCTGGCAGCCATATGTTACTATGGGGAACACCATTGCTTTAACTATGCGGACCTTTGTTGTCAGTGTGATGTCTCTACTTTTAACTATTTTATCGAGATTTGTCATTGCTCTTCTCCCAAGGATTAAGCTTCTTCTGATTTCCTGACTGCAGTCAGCACCTGCAGTAATCTTTACACCTAGAAATACAAAGTCTTTCACTGCTTCTACATTTTCTCCCTCTATTTGCCAGTTTTCAATCAAGCTGGTTGCCATAATTTTGGTTTTTTTGAGGTTTAGCTGCAAGCCAACTTTTGCACTTTCTTCTTTCAACTTCATCATAAGGCTCCTCAGTTCCTCTTCACTTTCAGCCCTCAAAGTGGTATCATCTGCATATCTGAGATTGTTAATGTTTCTTCCAGCGATTTTAACTCCAGCCTTGGATTCCTCAAGCCCAGCATGTCGCATGATGTGTTCTGCGTACAAGTTGAATAGGTAGGGTGAGAGTATACAGCCCTGCCGTACTGCTTTCCCAATCTTAAACCAGTCCGTTGTTCCGTGGTCTGTTCTTACTGTTGCTACTTGGTCGTTATACAGATTCTTCAGGAGGCATATAAGATGACTTGGTATCCCCATACCACTAAGAACTTGCCACAATTTGTTATGGTCCACATAGTCAAAGGCTTTAGAATAGTCAATAAAACAGAAATAGATGTTTTTTTCTGAAACTCCCTGGCTTTTTCCATTATCCAGCAGATATTGGCAATTTGGTCCCTAGTTCCTCTGCCTTTTCTAAACCCAGCTTGTACATCTGGCAATTCTCGCTGCATGAATTGCTGAAGTCTACCTTGCAGGATCTTGAGCATTACCTTACTGGCATGTGAGATGAGTGCCACTGTTCGATAGTTTGAACATTCTTTAGTGTTTCCCTTTTTTGGTATGGGGATATAAGTTGATTTTTTTCCAGTCTGATGGGCATTCTTGAGTTTTCCAGATTTGCTGGCATATAGTATGCATTACCTTGAGAGCATCATCTCGCAAGATTTTGAACAGTTCAGCTGGGATGCCGTCATCTCCTGCTGCCTTGTTGTTAGCAATGCTTCTTAAGGCCCATTCAACCTCACTCTTCAGGATGTCTGGCTCTAGCTCACTGACCACACCATCAAAGCTATCCCCGATATTGTTATCCTTCCTATACAGGTCTTCCATATATTTTTGCCACCTTTTCTTGATCTCTTCTTCTTCTGTTAGGTCCTTGCCATCTTTGTTCTTGATCATACCCATTTTTGCCTGGAATTTACCTCCGATGTTTCTAATTCTATCAGCCTATGTCCTGCTTCATTTTGTTCTCCTAGGCCATGCTTACCTGTAATTCCAGGTGTCATTTGACTGCCACCTTAGCATTCCAGTCTCCTGTGATGAAAATAACATCTCTTTTAGCGTGTTGTTCAGTAGGTGCTGCAGATCCTCATAGAACTGCTCTACTTCAGCATCTGTGGTTGGGGCATATATTTGAATCACTGTGATGTTAGATGGCTTGCCCTAAATTCAAATTGAGTCATTCTATCGTTTTTTGGATTGTATCCAAGCACTGCTTTAGCCACTTTACGATTAATTATGAAGGCTACTCCATTTGTTCTGTGGTCCTCTTGTCCACAGTAGTAGATCTGGTGGTCATTTGATGTGGTGGCCCATTCCAGTCCATTTCAGTTCACTGACACCGAAAATGTCTATCTTTAATCTTGACATCTCACCAATAACCCCATCCAATTTGCCCTGGCTCATAGATCTTACATTCCAGGTTCCAATGGTGTGTTGATCCTTAGAACATCAGATTCGTCGTTCACCACCAGCACCGTCGGCCGCTAGCCGTCCTTTCGGCTTTGAGCTAGCTGTGTCATCACGTCTGGGGCTAGTTGAACTCATCCTCTGTTCCTCCCCAGTAGCATTTTTACCATCTTCCAACCTGGGAGTCTCATCTTCTGATGGTATACCGACATAGCTCTGGTTGTACTGATCCATTTAGTTTTCACGGCAAGAATACTGGGGTGGGTTGCCTTCCCCAGGGATCACTTTTAGTCTGACCTCTCTGTCATGACCTTCCCATCTTGGGTGGCCCTTCACGGTTTAGCTCATGGCATCATTGAGGTGCTCAAGCTCCAGCACCACGACGAGGTAACGATCCTTTGCTGAAGGCCTGAACACACATTACGTACTAAATCTAAAGGGATCAATCACTGACTTTTAAATATAATTAAATTAAATTCTTTGAAACTTGAAAACTTTTGAGAACTACCACAAAACTTCAGGTAACTGATTTCTGTATGTGGAATAGATATGAGTCATGGCTTACCCATAGGCCATTCTTCCTATACTAAATGTTTGCATAACAGACAAACATTCACATATGGAGAAGATCCTGTAAATTGTAATCTGTTTGTAATACACTGTATTCTTAGCTCCTTCAATTCCATAATCAAACTTATTAGGCCCTCTTCATTATCAAGTATTCTCAGAATGACTTAATAAAAATGCAAATCAAGAACAAATTAAACACAATACATCTAAAAGGAAGTAATTACAAAAACACCCAAATGCTATCATCTGATACTGTATTTCTCAGCAAAGAAAAATAAAAGAACAGGAATGTGTGTGGATGTTAATTTTGATTACTATCTACTTTTTGACATATGCATAATATTCTTTCCCTTGTTAGTAAAAACAAACTAAAGGGAAGTTCTCTTCCCTGTCATATCTATCTTGACAGGTATCTGTATTGGGTTTATTTGCATTTCATTTTTATACTTAAGCAGAGAAGTTACTTTATGATATAAAAAGACTTGATGCTAAGAATGGTGGCAGTATGGAGCTGCTATGCTGGTGCTGCAGATCAGCTACCCCATATGCACTTTCATATTCAGAAATATATGAATAAATACTGAAACAACATTATTATCTTGTTACCACGTAATTACTTTGAAACTATTTTTTTAATCCGTTCAATCGTGTCAGATTCTCAGAGACTGCCTGGACAAATCCCTGCAGTTTTTTTGGCAAGGTATTTTGGAAGTGGTTTGCCATTGCCTTCTTCCTAGGGCTGAGAGAAAGTGACCGGCCCAAGGTCACCCAGGTGGATTTGTGCCTAAGGCAGGACGCGAACTCCCAGTGTCCCAGTTTCTAGCCTGATGCCTTAACCACCACATCAAACTGGTAGTCTTTGAAACCTTTCGTGCGTGGTTTATCTGTCCAGGTGAATGGTGTTCTGGAAGAATCAGATTCATAGCTTAGAGCAGTCTAGTTCAAAGTGCAGTTATTATTCTATATAAACCATTCACAATTTTGGACCATAACATCAGAATGTTTCTATCCTTAACTAAATTATCTTCAAAGACTTAACTCCAGGTGCTTTCCATACTGAACCTTGGAATGTGTTTTTTTTAGTAGTAGCCCCCAACTCTAAAATGTTCCTCCCAGTGAGATATATTTCATGCTGATTTTGTTGCCTTTTCAATTGCAAGAAAAGACACTGTTATTCTCCCAGGCATTTTCATCAATTAGCATGTTTATCTTAAGCAAATTTCCTGTTTATAAACATTTAAAATACTTTAATTACTGCTTTTGGTGTTTCATAATTTTATGTTGTGTTCTTTTTTACATTTTAATTATTTAGAATTTTATATGGCAATGTGAGTCTTTTGTAGGCTGCCTTGGAAAAACTAGCTTTTGAAGGGTGACAAACAAATTTTAAAAATAAAACAAGCAAATAAAGTGAAGTAGCTCTCCAATAAAAATAAAAGCATTCTTATTTATTTTGCCCTAGACATTGAATATGAAATATGAATATGAAATGGCAATACAACATCCAGAGTTGTTTTGCCCTGCATACTAAACTAGGAAATGATTCCTAAACCATGCCTTTACATACATTTTCCAACCAAATTCTCTGTGGAGAAAGGAGAAGTAGAAGTCTCTGTATTTTCTGCTAGAAAGAAACTTCTTATTTCTTACCAAGCAACAGTATTTATTTATGTATTTGATAGACAGAAACACACCCAGAAATCAGCAAGATGTGGTATATGGACCATGGGCAACATTTACATTCCTCTGTGAATGCCCAAGCTGCCACTATCATATCTAAATTCTCTGGTGTCACCAATGATTCTCCATCCCACCTCAACTGTGACAGATGTCCATGCATTCCTATTGTATATTTTCTACTTAATTGGTCTCTTAGCTCACGCATAATGGCAGACAGGCAGCATGTTAGTTCTACTACAGTGAAACAGATGAAATATTCCAATCACTAAGATTGGGACCTGGATTCCTTAGCTTGTCATTGGCTTTCTTGGTGATTTTTCCTGAAAGTAAAACACTACTATAGTTGCAGTACCCATCCTGCACTCGGTGGTGTTAGTGGAAGGGACTGAATTTAAAGTCATTTCTAAATGAAGGCTAACAAGCCCTGCAAAATACATACATACATACATACATACATACATACATACAGAAAAGCCAGCAAGTTATGCTAAAACATGGAGAAGTGATATTCTCTGCTTTAGGGGCTATGTTCACTACTAATAGTATACTTTATTGATTAGTTAATTGATGATATCAAACCATAGGCATCAGCTACAGTAAAATACAATAAAATGAAATAAAGTAAGATACAATAAAATGAGATAAAATAGGCTATGATGAGATAAGTTGATAAAATATAGTAAGATAAGATAAAGTAAGGATAAAAAGTAAGATAAAATAGTTTAGGATAAAATACAGTGCAGATATGTATAATAAAATGAATATTAAACTTGAAGACAGTATATGTTTAGGTGAATTCATCACCTTGCTAAATTTACCATAAACCTCTCACATTCCATGAAGTAAACATTATAAATAACATGGGGCTACCAAGAGTATCAGCTTCATGTTAAGTTGTCTTTATTTTTTTGGCAACTATATCTCCCCTGTTCTGGCACTATCACACTGCAGGGTCACAACATGGCACCTGTAATTTTAAGGGTATTGTTAAGTCTATTAGATAAAATCTGTGAAATCCCAAAGTTCATATTTTGGAAGTTTTTTTGTTAAACATACATACCTAACATCTCATGAAATTACTAAATTTCATGAGAATTTAGGCAGGAATACTGAAATTACATTAATGTGAGATCTCTAGAGTGTGATCATTATAATCCTGTAATATTTCAGGTCACATGACTTGAGAAAGAAAAACAGAGATTATATGTGGATGGTCATCAAGCAAAACAGTCAGTGATACCTAGTATTTGAAAGAATTCCCATCATCATATTATGGTTTTTTTTTCTGCTGGTTCACATTGTTGTCTGCTGTTGGTGAGAGTGATGCAGGGTGTAATTTAGGAGACAAAGACAAATTATTACTAGTTAGACTGAGGACAATGGGAGGATTATTAAGTAAAGGTTTTCCATTAGCGCTGTCTTCTGTGATATTCCAACCTATGTAATTCTCAGTGATATTTCCAGTATGAACACCACCAGCAGAACAAGATGATTATGTTGACTTTTTGTCCCACTAACTGGAGACAATGAGGCTTCTATTGTGTGCACTACAGCACTTCTATATAACTATCAAATAACCAATTTAAAGTTTCTCTGTGAATCTATCATCAATTATAATCATTTTAAACATAAATACAGCAGAATATGTGAACGTATGCTGTTCAAATTCCATGCATTTGGTTTTCCTATATACAAAGATGTACCAAAATTAAAGTGAGAATTAAAACTCTGCACACATACTGTATATCTATTTCATTTGTGATAGATATTTAAAATGTGATTATTATAAAGTTAACATAAACCAGAATCACCATATTATATAGGATAAGACATTTATCCAGCTATCATAAAAATTCTCATCTAGAAATCCATTATTAAAGACAGCAGGCTTTTAAGAATCTAATTGTGTATTGTCTTTTTTAATGTTATAAAAATAATTACCCTTAGATTTTTTAGAAAGTCATAGTTTATTAATTTCACAAACAGATTTAAATATATTTAAGGTTTATCTGTCTAGTTTATAATGCAGGTGCTTAATGTATAATTATTTGGATGGAAATCTGTTTAGAATGATGATTTATGAAAGTGCCCTTCTGCAACCTGCTGCCTTTAGATCTGTTGAACCAGCCTGTTCTATTTATTTCTCTCTATAGAAATTAGAGCTAGTAGGCCTGCACATGACCATTTTCTTAGTTAAATAATTGAGGAAAGTAATCCCAGAAACAGATTTTATTTATTTGTTTATTTATTTGTTTATTTGTAAACAGAAGAGAGCAAATAGTTCCAGGAGGAGTGGCACTCTATTTTTAATTGAATGAAGGTCCAGATTTGAAAATGGCAGGTTATCCCCCAGAACTATTTGAATGAAGCAGGCTGCTTTTAGAGTGACATGAATGTTTATTAAGCAGGATGGGCAACCACACAAAAACATGAAGAAGGAAGTACATAGGGAATAGATAGTTTATTAGGTCCAGGATGTTTCATGATGAGAACAGTAGAAGAGCTCTGGTTGTTCTGGTCCATATAATACAGGATCGTATATATTTATTTATTTATCAAATTTTGTCATCACCCATCTCCCCCAAAAGAGGGACTCTTATCTTCCTCAGTGGTCAACCATCTGCCTTACTGGCAAGACATGAAGGCCACAGCTTTCTCCCTTTGTTGATTCTCCACACTGGAATTCATACTGCCTCTGAACCTGGCAGCTTCCTTTATCCATTGTGATTATTGGTATAAAGTATACATATTCCCATTAATTTTCTATAAGGGATCATATGATTACCTGATAATACTATACTGTGAGTGAAGAAGAGTAGCATAAGAGAGATGTGCAAAGCAAATGATATTATCCCAGATAACACCTGGCTTCCATTTTAAGTAATACTTAATATTTTCACTAAACTAGGAACCTTTATAATTCACCAGCCAGTAAACTAAGCACCTTCAATTTAGTGCTGATTATAGCAGGAGGTCCTCAACTGAATCAGTCATGTATAAATCTAATTATGAGCTTTATTATGGAATTTAATATAATAAAACTAGGCTGCAATTCATTTCATCTATAAAATGCCTGCCGACTGGATGCACATAACATCTTTCTCTTATCAAATACCATATATCAGAGTGGTTACCTCATGTGGCTAATCCTGTTGTCTTCAAATGCATGACTGGAATCAATGAGATTTGGGGACACAGTAAGCATGAATTATTCACTGTTGTATTTTCCTAGGCATATGCAATTCTATACTACAGTAAGTAATACTTCTAATCTTTTTGGATTATTTGGCTTTCCTGAAATTCCTTAAAAACATCTCCTAAGGATTCCTCATTTTTAAAATATATTCCCCTGATATATCTTAATATTACTTTAATATATCTCTACTAGTTTCTCTTGTAGTCTTTACAGAGAAAGAAAAGAACTGACATCCAAATATGGTTTGCGGGCAGAAAAGCAACAAGATGCTAACAGCTACCAGTGTTTACACGGAGCTCTAACTTAAGCAACTATTTAAATTATTTGCTTCCCTGTTACACTGGACCCTTAATTTGTTTCAGTGTTTTGCACAACCTTAATTCTATGGTCAAGCCAGCAGGCCAAAAATGTTGATTGCAGGGAACGCTTCACAATAAAATTCATATCTCCTCATTTGAAGAAAAGCAATGTGCCTTCAATAATCCCCTGTGGAAAACAATTCTAGTAGCAATACAGAATAAAAATAATACTAAAATGACCCAAGGATGACCTTTCCAAATGAAGATTGGACGTACAGCCTCCTCAACTCTTCCCACTTGCTCTGCTAATTGCTGGACCTTGATAAAATAATGACAGACGTAGTAGCAAAACAATATCAGTGTAAGGTAATGTCACTAGATCCATGAACATTTTCTAGGTGATTCCTCCTCACACTTTTTTTTTTCTTTTCCAGAGCATTTTTATGCTTTTCAACAACTTATCCTTGGAGCTTCTTTTATTAATCAAAAGGTGTCTCAAAAACCTTGCCGAATGTGTTACTCTCTTAATTCCTTGTCTTTCTTCCATTAAGTTGGATAATGTGCTAATTATTATTAATTGCTTCTTTAATCTTATATACCAGCCACAAATATTCTTTGTTCAGAATCCCTCATAAATTGCTTGTTATTTGAGTGCCCTGTGTACTCTTTAAATCAAATATAATTTAATGCATTGTAATGTTTATTTTAATGTTTATTTTATTAAACATTGTAATGTTTAATGGTGAGATGTCAAGATTAAAGATAGACATTTTGGGTGTCAGTGAACTGAAATGGACTGGAATGGGCCACTTCACATCAAATGACCACCAGATCTACTACTGTGGACAAGAGGACCACAGAAGAAATGGAGTAGCCTTCATAATTAATCGTAAAGTGGCTAAAGCAGTGCTTGGATACAATCCAAAAAACAATAGAATGATCTCAATTCAAATTCAGGGCAAGCCATCTAACATCACAGTGATCCAAATATATGCCCCAACCACAGATGCTGAAGAAGCTGAAGTAGAACAGTTCTATGAGGATCTGCAGCACCTACTGGACAACACGGCTACAAGAGATGTTATTTTCATCACAGGAGACTGGAATGCTAAGGTGGGCAGTCAAATGACACCTGGAATTACAGGTAAGCATGGCCTGGGAGAACAAAACGAAGCAGGACATAGGCTGATAGAATTAGAAACATCGGAGGTAAATTCCAGGCAAAAATGGGTATGATCAAGAACAAAGATGGCAAGGACCTAACAGAAGAAGAAGAGATCAAGAAAAGATGGCAAGAATATACAGAAGACCTGTATAGGAAGGATAATAATATCGGGGATAGCTTTGACTGTGTGGTCAGTGAGCTAGAGCCAGACATCCTGAAGAGTGAGGTTGAATGGGCCTTAAGAAGCAATGACAAATCTCAATAAAATAGTTAAGAGCAGAGACATCACACTGACAACAAAGGTCAGCATAGTTAAAGCAATGGTGTTCCCCGTAGTAACATATGGCTGCGAGAGCTGGACCATAAGGAAGGCTGAGAGAAGGAAGATAGATGCTTCTGAATTGTGGTGTTGAAGGAAAATTCTGAGAGTGCCTTGGACTGCAAGAAGATCAAACCAGTCCATCCTCCAGGAAATAAAGCCAGACTGCTCACTTGAGGGAATGATAATGAAGGCAAAACTGAAATACTTTGGCCACATCATGAGAAGACAGGACACCCTGGAGAAGATGCTGATGCTAGGAAGAGTGGAAGGCAAAAGGAAGAGGGGCCGACCAAGGGCAAGATGGATGGATGATATTCTAGAGGTGACGGACTTGTCCCTGGGGAGCTGGGGGTGTTGACCGACAGGAAGTTCTGCCGTGGGCTGGTCCATGATGTCACGAAGAGTCGGAAGCGACTAAACGAATAAACAACAACAGTGTTTATTAGTTATAGTTTCATGTTTAGATTCCTGGACCATAAGCCCCTGTTTAATAACTTGTAGTTTAATAACTGGATTGGTGCTATGGGAAGCCCCAGTTCATAATATTCTCCTCACTCCAATTTCAGGGCCCAGAAGGGATATGAGTATTGTACATACAGAGCTATTCTGGGCATTAAAGTTAAGTTGTTACTCATACTAATGATACTGCTTCAATGTGGGTGAGGAAATTACCTCAAGAGATGTGGTGCTCAACTCCCAGAATTCACTGGCCAGCATGGGCATTTCTGGGAATGCTGAGAGTTGAAGTCCATCCATCTGAATGGTGCACAAGTTGAAGAATGCTGCACTAGAGATTCAAGTGCTTATTAAGTGAATACGGTGAGATGTTTCCTTTATTGAAAGAAAGACATTGCTGAATATCCTCTACTTATGTGCTTCAAAATTAGCATAATTGAGAGAATAGAATGTGAGGAAGTTCAACTTTAATCATAATGTTGAAGTTCATTGATAATATTTTTGTTTTGTAACCTGTGACTTGAGATGAATTTTGGTATATTCAGAGGATTTCATCCATTATCACCATGTTTTCATCCTTACTTCAACCCTTTAAGACTGCCTAATATGTCATAAGAACTTTAAAACCTGTCTTGGTAATTAATTTACAGCGAAGTGCAGTTGCTTCAGCAGAAGTGTAATATATAGACAGCCAGATGTTCCAATGAGTAGTCCACCTTCTACAGTCCACACCAGTTGAAGCCCTTGTATCAAGCAAAAGAACAGAGTTCATTGTAATAATCTAAGCATGTACCACTATATACAATAAAATAATAGAAACACAGCCTTTTTTTTTGTATTGAACAGTAGAGCAACTAAGTGTGAATCACTCATTTTGATTTAAACTTTTCTGAATTATAATTTTTTAAAACATCTCTGCAAATTTATGCTAATTTTGATGATGGAAATTTGAAATTTAAATAAAAATATCTTTTTTTCAGGTCATCCTGATATTTGCTTGTTGTACAATCAACTGATAGTGACTTCATGAACACATCCATACAGGATTTTTCCTTCACAATTTTATTTTTTTAAAGACCTTCTCAGTCTATAGTTCTGGTATTTGTTGGTGGTCTTCCAGCCATGGATTATTCAGGTCTGATCCTGTTTAAGATCAGCCAAAGTTGTCCAACTTGTTTTAAATTGTGATGCATGCATACATACATACTATGACTATGGATTAATCCAGCTGTGAAAAACCACACTGAACCTGATAGAAAATGAGCATGACTAAGATTTACATATTATGCTATGCCATGGTTGGTTTAAACAGGTTTGATTGAATAAGCAACAATTCATAAGGTAGGCTAAGCTATAAACCATAATGCATAAACTATAATGGTTGAGTTCACACAACATGCTAAACCAAACAAACCACAATCTGTCTTAGCACAGCTTGTGAACCCAGTCTCTTTCTTACTCATTTCATGGGATATACTTAACTAAGTAGAACTCATGGAACCTCTTCTTTGTGTGCCTTTCTTTCTTTGTTTCTCTTCTTTGTTTACTCATTTATTTCTACATATTTAGTTATTAAGAAAAGAATAACCAGAAATATTCCAGACTATTATCTTTAGGCTCCAACATAATCATACACAGTTCTGGCCATAAATGCATCCAAGTAAGAAAGGGAAGAGGATTGTTTGCACTCAAAATATTGCATAATTCATCAACATTGGCCATGCTTCCTAGGGATGAAGAATATAATAGGTTGCCTAATCCAGTTTTATAGAACAGCTAATTCTCCAACTTGACTTGTCCCACTGACATCTTGAATCCATAACTGACATCTTTTACCATTTCTGCCTGTTGCTGCTCTGTATCCTTTCAGATGACCTCAGCCAATGAATTACTGTTACAGACTGCTTTTTTTTTCTCTTTCGCCATATCTCTTCTATTATTTTAAATACTAGAATTGGTATTGGTGAAAAGAAGAGAGCTGAGAAATAGTGCAAAGCCAAATAGTCAGATGATTTCCCTGAATTACTCTCATTCTTTATTTTCCAACATAAACCTTTCCTAAAGAGTATGGACTACAGGCTGAAAATAGCCAAGTAAATAGTTCAGGTCTACCCACTATTCTCTCTCCAGTCACAGGCTAATTGTGAAGTTGCTGAAGCAAGATGCATTTTGTCCAGCTGCTGCAATAATTCTGAAGCACTTAGCAATTACTGTAGAGTTCCTCATGATTACTGTGATTCCCCAGAACACCAGGAGACTGGAAGGAAATGGAACTTCTGAAGTCACACAAAGAAAAATAGGCAATACTGCAAGTAGGCTTTGGTAAGCTCCTCAGTTGCCTTCTGCTTTTCTGCAGGGATCATCACTATTTCCAGGCCTGCCTTCAAAAACTAACAAACTAAATCTGAGCAAAAGCTGTGGCTATGGCTCAAGTATGTAATGTGCCAACAAATATTTTTTTAAGACTAGAACTGAATGCAAGACTGTTAGGGCTAAAGCCATTGAGATTTGTATTTTCTTTCTGTATGCACAGTGTTACCAAAGATTAAACCATCCTTCAATTCCAATACAATCACAGATTGCAACAACTTATGATACTTTAGCGATTAGCTGAACCCTCCCATTTACAAAATGTCAGCCTTTCAATGATATTACCTTTGTTGCCCTAGCCCAGGGTTTTTCAACCAGGATTCCGTGGAACCCCAGGGTTCTGTGAGAGGTCACTGGGAGATCCCAATTTATTTAAAAAGATATTTCCAATTTGGGCAACTTCACATTGAAGAGGTAAGCTTCATTCTTTATTTTTAGTTTAAGAACACTGTTAATGCATATATACAGGCCTACACATGAAACAAATATAATAATTTTGTAAGTTCTGGCCTATATTTGAACCTGAATGTGCAGGGGTTCCCTGAGGCCTGAAAAAATATTTCAAGGGTTGCTCCAGGGTCAAAAAGTTGAGAAAGGCTGCCCTAGTCTGTGCAATTGAACAATGTGTGATGGCTTACCATTATCCATCCACCTCTATTCATGTCTGGAGGCTTGTGTTTTAGAGGCCGCATTCAAACAGGCGCAAATATACCAGCAAAGAGATTGTGAATATACAGCAGAAGAGAATATTCAAAGTCATCTTGTGAGAGTTAGCTTTTTAAAACAGCAGAATGGAGGAAAACATGCAGATCAAAGGTGTTGCTCCCCTCAGAGCTCTTGAACTAAAGCCTTGCAGAGAAGACTGCAGTGGACAGTTGCATAAACTCTGCAGTGATTTCTCTTTGTTGCAATTTCTCTCCACAAAGCCTACATCCAAGCCAATCTAGAAGTGCTGAAACTGAACACTTTCATCCCTGCATACTCAGTCACATAAGCAAAATCTAAACAGCAGGTCACTCACATTAACAGTTTTTAAAAAAGTATTCCTTCCTTTTTTAAGCTCGTTATTGGGACATTAATTTTAATTTAGCATGCAAGTTAGCTGAAGAAATATAATAAAAAGGAGTTCTTCGTAAGTAGCTTTTTATATATATATATATATATATATATATATATATTCTATGTATACCTGGCTGTGGAATAGAAGACAAAAATAGAATGATCTCAAGAAAGTGGATTAGTTGTGATGCTGTAAATATGTTTATTAACTCATTGCATACTTGGAAGCTGTTGCTTGTAACAGATTATACAAAAACCCCAGAGTATATTGTGCATTTAGTTAAGAACTAGGGCACAAGAAAGTAAACAACATCCGTGCACCACCCTACTAAAGCACTGATCATCTGTGGTGGGATAAAGGCTGGAAGATCTAAGCTTGAGGTGGTAATTATTGGCACTTTACCAAAGTCCATTTTATATCCTCTGGAAAACCAACTGCAAAACAGAGATAAGTCTGAAATTCTCCCATAATGTTTAGACTCTATATCTTGGGGCAGCTGTGGTCTTATTGGATTGCTCAGATACTGTCAAAATGCAACTGAGGAAGAGACCTTCTACTCTCATTTTGGGAATGTTAGAGTTCTAGAAATAGGGTGGGGATTAAGAAAATGTGATAAACCTCTTGCCAACATGTGCCTCAGTTGCACTATTTACCTCTCTCTTCAGATTCCAAATAGTCTATGGATGTCATGAGTACTGATGGTGAGCAGGAGGGGGCCCCTATCCAGGGGGAAAAACGCATGTGTAGTACTGAGGAGTTGAGCAGCCATTCAAAGAGACACAGATCAGACCCACCTTTTGGGGTTTATCTGTCTGGGTTTTTCCCACGCTTCTTCAGTTTGTTAGGATTTTCTGTCTAATGTAGCAGTAATAAAACACTAGAGACCTATTCCTTGTCTCAGCGTGGTTCCTGGCTGTTAGAACAATGGCAGGGTTCCTCAGCCTTGGCAACTTTAATCTCTGTGGACTTCAACTCCCAGAATGGATGGGGAATTCTGGGAGTTGAAGTCCGCACAGCTTAGAGTCACCAAGGTTGAGGAACCCTGCTCTATGGCAACCATTTTGGGTTCATAAACTACTACATATATTTGGATAGCATCAGGCACAGAATAATCTGGGCACAGCACATCATAGACTTTGCTTATCTGGGGTATTATTATGTATTATCAATATTGGTGGATTACAGTGGGATGCAGTAAAGTTCTTACCAAAGCTATATTTAGACATAATGAGACCCTACACTACGGGAATCTGTAGAAACACTATTTGGTGAGCGCTAACATACAACAAGGCGATGTGAATCTCTCTCTCTCTCTCTCTCTCTCTCCATATATATATCTAACAAAATTTTACAAAAGTAATTAATAAATGAGGGCATGCATGACATCATTATTTCATCAATATGGGGAAAGGAGAGGGAGTCTAAGCCTGTTCCTTGACTTTGGATTACTACAATTTCTGTTTTCAGAGCTCTGCTTCATCAAATCTACATATAATTCCATCTGTTGTTGTTGTTTTTTTCCCTTGATCTCTTGAGACTAGTATATTAGTGTGTTGACAGCTGGCAGATAGACAGACGTGTGAGAGACAGAACACATATAGGAATTAGGCTCTGTAAGTCACAGACACATGGTTTCTACACTCATCTACTATTTATGAGATTGTTATTTTTTTTTTTTTAAATATTTTATAAAGAAAATGAGATAGAAAATGGAGATCACTAGAATGCTGGAGTTTTTAACAAATATTTAACCATATGCACCAAAGAAGGCCAATAGATGTCTAGAGGATAAAACAATAGCAAGAACAGCAAAGGAAGAAGGTCAAGTTGAAGAATGGAGAGTATTGCCTTGCTTTGACAGAAGACAAAGAGATTGTGTTCATAGATGCATCTTTAATTGAAATCATATTGAAATAGCCCACCTTCTGTGAGGATTCTAGGCAAGAAATCTGGATATGCAGCAGAGGTGAGAGTATTGGTGGATAACAAGCCAGCACAATACACTGATTGTGTTTGCATATTGTTTAGTCTAACATATGATTCAAGTGGAAAACTAAGCATAATTCATTGGATACCTACCTTGAGGTACCTCTCTTCCAACCTTCAGTTACAGAATCTTGTACTATAGATCAACTATAAAAGCAAGCAAGAATCAGTGACATTAGGAGCTGTGAAAGGGGGAGACAAATAAACCTTGGTCAGAAAAGGATAGGATCGAGACATATAGTTTTTTCCCCCTATGTTATGATTATGTTTGTTTTTTTTTAAAAAAATTCTACTTTCTATATGTTTTCATATATCTTGACTGCATTCCAATTTCAATTTTTAAAATTAAGAAAAAAATCCAAACAATGGAAACTCGTACATGCATATGATATTTTCATATCATGATTTTTACAGCATGAAGTGTGAGTAAATCCAGATTCTCCCTCAAGCTTTTTGCTGGGACCAGATAACTAGGAGGGGATCAGTTGTGAGCAAGTGAAGGAGTGATGTTGTGCTAACATTTGCAGATGAAACACACTAGGAAAAGATGAGGTTATGATGTAGGGCAAGAAGTGCAAAACTAAAATAAGGAAAGATGGAGGCCATTTTGGAACACAGGACCCCTCTTCTGACTTTTCTCCTATAGAGGACTATTGAAAGCCTAGAATACGCAAGGCTAGTATCTAAACTGCTATATACAATTAGTCTTATACAACCCCAGGCTTTTTGCTCATGCAGAGGTGTCTTTAGGGTGTGGAGGAATGACATGATGGCAGGCACAAGTGCAGTTTTAATCCCCCTCCATTTATACATGTGTCAATGTTGCATGCGTGTACAAATGAGTAGAATTTCAATCTCATGGAGAAACCTACCACCTTGGTGTTTTGCTGTTCATCACAAACACCCCTGGTGTCCTATTTCAGGTTTTAAACCCACACAGTTACTAGGTGATAATAATAATTTGCTTAAGGCTGAGTAGATAAACAGCAGATGAGGAAAGGAATGTAAATCAAAACAGAGTCCTGATTAGTTTTGCACTGAACAGGAACATGCAGAAGAGAAATCAAAATCCAGTCCAAAGTTCAGAGAGCCAAGCCAGGTTCATCAGCTGGTTCAAAGCACAGAGTTTCAGGGATTTTGTTTTGTTTTTGCACAAGCAGAATATACAGGAATAACATGCCAAAGCAGGAGATCAGATGGTTGTTTCCAAAAGAGAAACATGGGTCAAGGCTGCCTCTTAAGTCAGGCTGCAGCCAGCAATATTTAATTAAGAGAGTTAATCCCTTGCTTGGCAAGGAACCTCATTGAGTGTCTTTGCTCTGCTCTCTGCTCTACTCACCATGTCTGAGGGCTTGGGGGCTGTACCTCATCATCTGACTGCTCCAGCTTTCAGATGGTGCCTGTGTTTGGTCAGATTCCTGGCTTGGTGTCTTCTGAGGCTGACATTCCACTGGTTCAGCTAGAGTAGCTTCATCAGAGTCTGAGTCCTGGGCCACGACACTTGGTCTCATCCCCGTTCCCTTGGAAAAACTTTTCCTGCTGGTTGGGGAACTGAAATATGAGATTTTATGAGAAGTGCCAGAAAAGCTACGCATCCCCTTTTAGTGTTCAAAACCATGTTGCGTGCTGCTATCTCTGGGAGAAGTTGTCTCATATTTACTATGTCCTTTCACCTATATATCATGCAATTAAGACTATCCCTTGCTTGTCAAGCAACACTGATGAATTCACTAGAAGACCTGGAATTATCCAGAGCTGCTGTAGATCGGCAAATTATCTGATGCTGACTTGCATATTTCTCTGTAGCAAAACCCATCCATTTCTGTGTGTAGAAACAACATCAGCACATTTTTGACTAGCTGAAATTCTTGTTCACTACAGTTGTCCTAAGCTTCATTCTCCAGCTTGCATCTTGAGAATGAATGACTTTTTAAAAAAGGGATGGCAAGCATATTTGAATTAACCCCCCAAAACTATCTGTTTTATTATTCATAGGCTTTCTTAACAAAGAATAAATGTTGTCACAAAAGCTATTTGCTTCCTTTGACGGAAAGTAATTTCAGTGCATGCTCTATACCTCATTATGATACATTAATCCTCAAAAAATAGTCATAATGAAATGATAGTATTCAATCTGTTTTATAATGAGAGGTGAAACTGATAAAACACAAAACTTTGCTATTATCTGTAATGTGACACATTGATTCATAAAATAGTTCTGAGCCACATGAATGTTAAGATAAAGGAGGGACTTTGATAAAACTGACTTACACAAAACCAAGTTAGTCTATTAAGATGTACAGTATATATAAATTGTTACTGAAATATGACATGGAAATAGAACTGATTAAAAAAAAATGTATGATAAAGTGGATGTAAAACTTTAAAGAAATAATCACAGTACAACCATTGGAAGAGCTATAGATAAAAATCTGTAAAATTTATTCCAAGTGATAACTTAAGGGAGAATTGATATAAAATATTTTACAGATGATATATAACTCCATCAATAATTACCAAGACAGGAAAATCATATAACAATAAATGTTGGAAATGTCATAACAAAATGAATATTTTATCAGATGTGGTGGTTATGTTAAAAAAAAAAAAAACACCCTCAAAAGTTTAATCAAAGGTATAAATATCTAGGTTGTGGTCAGCAGTTGGGGAAATAAGGGGTGGGGAATGGCAGAATGTATTACTAGAAAGTTTTCCCATAATGCTTTTATTTATATATTATCTATGCTTAGTAGTTGCTTCTTTTTGTGCTATTCAACTGTTACTATCCAATATAGAACTCCCCCCCCACTTTGAATATCATTATTCTAACAATAAAAATATCTTTAAAGAGAGAGAAAAAAACTAATGATGAAGGATGTGCAAAAAATCTCATATAACCTATTAGGAGATTATGTATATTAAGGCGGGGGGAAAACAGAGTATGTGAGCAATGTAGTCATTCCTTAAATTTTAACTTTTCCCATTTCCTCCTTTCTTGTATTTTATTGCTTTCCTCGTCCATTTTATTCGTTCATTTCAAGCGTTTATAAGCCACAGATGCTGTGAAATGGCAAAGCGGTGTTAAAAAATATGTCCCTTCCATTTAAAGAAATAAAATATAAAACAGCAGTGCAAACATTATAAGTATCTTTTTTTAAAAAAGTCAGTTAAGATTATAAGAAAAACAGGCTAAAATACAAATATTAATGCAATGATTTTTACAAAGAAAAGGAAATGTGTTGATGGAAAAACAGAATGGAAGGAGACAGACAGATCTTCTGAGGAAGTAATTTCTATCAAGCCTTTCCATGTCTTTGCCAGCCTTACTTGATGAAGGGCGAAATAGAAAGCAGGAGTTTTTGATTGATCATGTGCCATCAAGTCAGTATCGATTCTTAGGAATAGCACAGACAGATGTTATCCAGGACAATCTGTCCCCAATCTGGTCCTTCAGGTCTTCCAATACTGTACCTACCATTGCTGTAATTGAGTTCATCCATCTTGTTGCTGGTCATCCTCTTCACTTTCCTTCCACCTTTCCCAGCATTATGGACTTTTCAAAAAATGCTATGTCTTTGCATATTGTGCCCAAAGTTTTATAGTTTCAGCCTGGTCATTTGTGCCTCACATGAGAACTCTGGGTTGATTTATTCTTTGATCCATTTGGTTTGTTTGTTTTTGTTTTTCTTTCTTGGCTGTCCATGGTATTCTCAGGAGTCTTTTCCAACTCCAAACTTCAGAAGCATTAATACCCTTTCTATCCTGCTTCTTCAAAGTCCAACTTATTGTTACTCTACTAGTCTGATAGTTTATCCTAAAAGGCAGAATTATCCACCACTTCAGAATCTTCATTCTGAGTTCTTTGTTCTTTCTCAATTCCAGTTGCTGTACCTGCTGTCATTAGACTGGTCTTCTTTATATTTAATCTTAGTCCCGTTTTTTCATTGCGCTTATTGACTTTCATTATTAGAGCTTCCAGATGATCTGCATTTTCATATTAGTGTCATCTGCATTACTTATATTTTTTTTCCTCCAGTTTTAAAACTATACTCGTTTTTCCAGTCGAGCTTCCTTCACTATATGTTCAGTGTGTTACAAGAGCATGTATGCTGGGATACAGGGATGTTAGTGTATTTGCCATATAGAAGCACCAGTTGTGCCTAGCCCTGAAAAATCATGTCCTCTGATCAGAGGAAGTGGGAATGTACAAGAATCTTGCTGTTTCCCAGGAACCTGTATTTAGTAGGATCCTAGAACTTTAAGTGAGCTGACTTCAGATTGGACTCCAAGCATGAGGCACAGTCTGAGGAGATGCCAAGGGAACATACTTACCCAGTTATCTGGGAACAGTTTGATCCTGTTGGACCCGAGGAAGTGGACAGGGTCCTCCAGACTGTCAATGCCACCACTTGTCATCTAGACCCATGACCCTTGCCCCTCCTGACTGGTGAAGACAGCACGGGAGGTGACATGTGGTTGGGCTCAGGTGATGGTTAATACATCCTTGGGAGAGGGAGTGTTCCTGGCTGCCTTTAAGGAGGTGCTGGTGCACCCCGTCCTCAAGAAACCATCCCTGGACCTTACTGTGTCAGGCAATTTTTGTCCTCTCTCCCACCTCCGCTTTTTGGGAAAGGTGGTTCAGAAAGTGGTGTTGCAGCTCCAGAGGATGCTGGAGGAAACTGATTATCTAGACCCTTTTCAGTCAGGTTTCAGGCCTGGGTATAAGACAGAAAAAGCATTGATCACACGTATGGATGATCTCTAGCAGGAGCGGAATGGGGGCACTGCATCCATTCTTGCTGTTCTTGACCTCTCAGTGGCTTTCAATACCATCAACCATGGTATCCTTTTGGGGTGGCTCAGGGAGTTGGGGGTGGGCGGCGTGGTTTTGTGCTGGTTCACCTCCTTCCTCCAGGGCCAGTCCCAATCAGTGTTGATAGGGAGTGAGAGGTCTGACCCTCGGCCCCTCCTTTGTGGGGTGCTGCAGAGTTTGGTTCTCTCTCCTTTCCTATTTAACATCTACATGAAACTGCTGGGTGAGATCATCCATCATCACAGGATGAGGTATCATCAGTATGCTGATGATACCCAATTACACATCTCTGTCCTGGGTGAAATAAGTGTTGCTGTGACTGTCCTCTCTTGGTTCCGGGGGCTGTGGAGGTCTGGATGGGGAAAAATGGGCTTCAGCTGAACCCTGGTAAGACAGAGTGGCTGTGGATTAATGGCTCTTCCATATCTGGGAAATTGTCATCTCTAGTTCTGGATGGTGTTGCACTGCCCCAGACAGAACTGGTGCATAACTTGGGGGTCCTTCTGGACTCACGACTTCTGCATAAAGAGCAAGGGCAGTCGTGGCCAGCAGGGCCTTTGCACAACTTTGTTTTGTGCGCCGGTTACACCCTTTCCTGGATCGGGAGGCCCTTCGAACAGTCATTCATGCCCTTGTTATCTCCCACATAGACTATTGTAATGTGCTGTACATGGGGCTACCCTTGAAGAGTATCCAGAAGCTACAGCTGTCCAGAATGTGGCCGTGTGGGCAAAAATCCAGACAACCACTATCAAAAAGTTAGAATTTTCTGTATCTGTTTGCTGCCTTCTGAGCAGTCACTGGGATTCTCCCACCCAAATACGGTAAAATACTTTGCGTGAGATGAAGTGCTATGGCTACATAAAGGTTAAACAAGAATTCTAATTAAAGTGAGCTATGGAAAGAAACTATTGTCATCCCTAATGTGCTGATGTTTTAAAGCTATCAAAGCTCCCATCATCCCTTATGTTATCCAAATAAAAAGTGACACTACACCCAAATATTTTCTCCCTGTGAAATCTCTATACAAATTGGGAAGTTGGATTTCCAGTAAGAAGGTCTTTAGTGCATATGGTGTCACAGACACAAGTGCTGATAAATCAGCAGGTTGCCTCTATGTAGCCCTGGTGGGTTGCAAATCTATTTCCACTTTTTGTAGAGCTCCATCTCTATCAAGCTAATTGCTATTTTTAAAGGGAAGCAAGGGGTTGCAGAAAAAGGGGTAATATAGCATAGCTCTGCAGGGGCTGGGGTTTCATTTTAGTAAAATGCAGGCTTACCAATCAAAAGAGAATATAATGTTTATATGACAAGAACAGCAGCACCAACAGTTCACATTCACAGAGGGGCAGCAACACATTTTTTTTTTACACAGGATCTCTACAGAGTTCCAATAAGGATGTCCTGCTTTAATGTTCTAAATCACTTAAAGACTCATTGTTTTAATCATTTGACTGAGTAAAGCAGGAGGATGCTTTTTCAGTGCTTCACAGAAGGCTGGGGAAAAAATGTACCTGCCTTAATGAATAATGAGGCCCAAAGCACTTCTGATTCTTTTTTTTTTTTTTTTTTAAATTTATTTAAGCATGCAAAGCTCTACAAAACAGTCAACTCACCTGTTTCATTTCCCCTTGGATTGAATCTGAAACTTAAAAAGGAAGGGAGGAATCTTGTGTGAGAAAAAGAATAATGATGAAACAAGCAGTTTTTAGAGATTAAGAGGAAAGAAACATATAGTTAATGAGATCGTGTCCATTGGTGGAACTACTTTTTAAATATCAATCATAATATCCAAAGTCTGTCCCAGACTTTCCTAAGCTTTTGACCCTGGAGGAACCCTTGAAATATTTTTCAGGCCTCGGGGAACCCCTGCACATTCAGGCTCAAATATAGGCCAGAAGTTACAGAATTATTATACTGTATTTGTTTCATGCATAGGTATAATATATGCATTAACAGTGTTCTTAAGCTATTTTTTTTAAAAAAAATGAAACTTACCTCTTTAATGTGAAGTTGCCTGAATTTGAAATATTTTTTAAAATAAATAGTGATCTCCCAAGGAACCCCTGGTGACCTCTCGTGGAACCCTGGGGTTCCATGGAACCCTGGTTGAGAAACCTTGTTCTATCCCTTTCTTCATTCTGATAGGGGAGTGTGGACCTTTCTTGGACAGGAAGCTCTTGCTTAGCTATTTGGTATTCAAATTGGAAAACAGCCAAAGCATGAAGGACTGGCTGCTCCATCTTGAATAGTACATTCCTACACTTTTGGCACAGTGCTCTCAAAAAAGGCCTTCACCTTTTTCTCTTTCTCTCCTCATCCCATCCTACTGAAAATGGCCTCAACCCAGCTCCACTACAATTAGGAAGGAACATCTTAACTCCTTATTAACATTCTTTTGTGCAAAACTCCTCAGCTTTTATGCCTGAAATTTGACATGTTATCTCTTGAAGTTTCAGACCATCCTGTCCCAACCCAACCAAATTATACTTTAGAATAAACAAATCCTAAATCAGAATGTAGCATACTTCA
Source organism: Candoia aspera (assembly GCF_035149785.1). Lineage (NCBI taxonomy): Eukaryota > Metazoa > Chordata > Lepidosauria > Squamata > Candoiidae > Candoia > Candoia aspera. Next base: position 99,078,465 of record NC_086155.1, read on the forward strand.
TCTCCTCAGATTGAGATAGGCAACCTCTGGTTGTTAGCTTTGGAGCTGAACAAAAAGTTCCAACATCCCTCACCACTGTCCATGCTTTGTAAATAACAATTCTCAGTATCCCTACAATGCCTGGAGTACCACAGATTGCCTACCTCTTTGGGATGATTTTCATTCCATATTGGTGAAAATAAATGCATAAATAAATAAACATGTGAGTTTGTCCCATGCTCAGGCATAGGATAATAGAGAGGAGTCTGTCTGACTCTCATTCTGGATGGACGGACTAATCCATTTCTTGGATAATGGACAGAGGCCCCAAACTAGTTAGTGTGGTCTCTGCATAGTCCAATGTGGCCCAAGTGAAAAGCAAAGAGCTGAACAGAGCAAATGTAAATCCATTGCCAGTTAGATCAAGAAACTTGGATCTCTTCATGGTGTATTCTGCAAGATATGTGACTCCTCGATTTGGGCTGAAAAAGGCTTGTTTAGTACAATTAGATGTAATTAGATTTTGTTTATTTTAGTTTTATACACCTTTCATTTTAAGTGATACAAATATTACAGAAGGATTCATTCCCTTCTTACATTTATTTATTAAATAATAAAAACATCACAGTGACAGAATCATTTTCCAGTGTTATGGTTCTCACTTTCTTGAACGATGAAACATTACAGCCTCATGAATCTTTCATGTGTGGAAAAGTGTGTGTGTGAGTGTGTGTGTGCATGCATTACTTCCAATCTTTCCTTACAAGATGAATGATCAGAAGGCACTTACACAGTCAAGCCAGATAAGTGAAGAGTCAGTTGATTTTCAATACAAAGTACCAACAAATAAGATTGTCCCATTGCTGGAATGAAATAGTCTCATTTCCCACCACCATCTATTTCCTCTTCATTTGTATGACTTTTTATTCAAGAAGGCATGAATGTAAATAATTGAATGCATGTCATCAGGCAGAATTTCATCAATGGAAGCAAGAAAAAAAATAATAAAGTGGACCAGAATAAGACTGGATAGAAATAGATTGTAGAGGAGTTTGCAAAAAGAACCATTTTTGATATCAAGCCTTAACACTTGGTTTTCTATTGACACCACTCCTCACCCTGCTTTCCACCTCCATTTAGTGCCTGAATTGCTGTAGTATCTGCAGATAGTCTACATGTTAGAGGGGAGTAGAAATTACAGAATGATGAAAGAGTAAGAAGACAGAAGTCATGTTACTAAACATATAGCCAAATGCCATAGACTGTTGCAGTCTCTACTAGTAATCTTCTGATAGTGATTTCACATTTTTTTTAAAAAAAAATGACACAGTAAAATTATTCCTGGTCTACAAAGACCACAGTCTGAAAGTGTTTGAGGAGGAGAAATTGTATTGAAACTGTGGGCCTATATAACTTTAGGATGGCTGAGCTTTCTCCCTGATGCATACACAGAGATTTTTTTTTAATAAAATAGGGTTCAGTACTCCCATTCTGCATTAATAATAATAATAATAATAATAATAATAATAATGTCTCTGTAAACATATTCTATTAGCCAATTTAACTCTTGTTGATTTTAATAAGATAAAAGTGGGTTTTACTTTTAAAGTAGGGGCCATTTAGCTTAGAAATAATGTTGAAAACCTAATGGAGATTTATAAAATAATGCATGGTGTGGCAAAAGTCTACACAGAGGATTTTTTTCACCCTCTCCACATATGACAACTCAGGGCCATCCATTGAAAATGGAAGGCAGAAGAATCAGGCCAGATGAAAGGAAGCATTATTTTTTTAAAAAATAGTTGATTTATGTGCTCTGTTTATTATTTAATCTTATTGATTCCAATCCTTACTCAAATTAATCATTCTTATTCCATTCCTTTCCCTAAAACTCTTTTCCCATTCCATTTAAATCTATTCATTCACAATGGAGACTTTTCCTCTAGAAATTGCTTTATTATTTTTGCTGTAGTTTGTTATCATGCTTCTGCCTTCAGTAATTTCAAATAAACTAGATGTGTATAATTTATTGTCCACACAAGCATAGAAATAAAGCTAGGGAGCCTAAGCATGAATCAGTAACATTATAGTTTCCTTCATACCCCCAAATCCAACTTTGAGAAAGCCAAGCATCAAGCATCTACCTATTATTTTTGTAACTTGTCACATTTCTCACAAAGGATACCTTTGCAATACCTCCAGTTTTCATAGCAAATACTAACAACTGGGAGGAGATTTATTTTTTTAAAAAAACTCAATCTAAAATAAAGATATCTTTGAATATGAACCCCTGTTGCAATCTGTCTGAAACTTAGTCAACTTTCTTCTCTACAGATACTACAATTTAAATTTTATTAAAGGTATACAGTATGTCCCTTCATTTTAACCAAACAATTGAAGGAGCCTAACACAAACTCGCCAACTCTTATTTCCCTACTTAAAAAAAAAAAAAAATCCCATTAAAAACTACTGTTATTTGAACATTTCATTCAATTCTATTTTTTAAAGGTTATAACTCTGTTTACTTAGACCAGCAGCTTCCAAATCCTATGAAATATATTTATTATGCCACAAACATTTCTGGTGGAATTTTTGGAATTATAATTTTAAGCAGATAAATTATAGTATTTTAGTACTATATTTTTTTGACAGATTAATCCTATTTTAGAGTTCTAATACTAATATTGCAAGCGACATTCAATCGTAAATTTAAAACACAAGGCATTTAGCTTTCTTTGAAATTATTGATTGAAATTAAACTTACTGTTCAAACTCTGCCAAAGAAAGGGTCTAGCCTAGCTGGGGCTCTGGTTGAATCTCAACAGAGTTTTAGACCCTGGTGTATGCTATCACCAAACTGTCCTTTTATCCTCTACATCCAGAGTTTTTGGAAAATGCTTCTGCTACCTTCCTCAGGCACTACAGAAGATAGAGAACATGATGGACAGTAAGGAAGAAAGTACTGTTCCAACAGAAGACAAAGATCAGGAGCAACATGCAAGGAGATGCGTTGCTCTGGCTGTGAAACAGATTCCAGGAAAAAAAAGTCTCTAGAGAAGTTGTTCATGATACTCTCTGACATTTTGCTCCTGCTTGCAGTTCATACATGCAGCCTTCTTGCTTTGATGTATAGATACTGCACTTACCATTTGCCAAGGACATGTTCTCATGACATCACCTCAGTCTTGCTGCCAAACTGCCATTAAGGTGGCTAAGGCTAGTTTTAGGAGTTCTCACATGGAAGTGATGTTTCCCAGCTTATTCTAGCAGATGACCTCCCAAGTGGGCTATCTACAGCACATGGAAGAATAACTACAGGATGACATAAATAGGGGTGGGAATCTGTTGCTGCTACTTCAAAACTTAGTATGGAAAATAAGTGACAGCTGAATATCCATCAGGAGATAATTAATTTTGAAAGTTGCACAGTTCATTCAGAGGAAGCAGATTGATGGCATCTCTTGTAACACTGGAGCAGATACTCCCAAAGCAAAGTGTCTGTACTCTGATTCTTTTGTTTCCCCAAGCAGTCACACTATACAGGGATAATGAGGGATGACATTTCCACTAAATTGTTGCCAAGGACAGTAAACTTTTCTAGTCCAAAATAAGAACAGGTGGTTCAAAAAAAAAAAAAAACCCTCCAAATTGTAGAATGTGAATTATGGTTATCTACCCTGACATAATGAATATTAGTCAGGTGAGATGCTTTTCATTCAAATGATCTAATTAGGTCACTGAATAAGTCAGGAGAATGCTCTTCTGGGGGGTTATCATTTTTTTTTAAATCTCTTGTTCTAAACTACAAGAATTCAGCTGTCAGTTTCTTGCCACTTTCAGATTTGTCTCTGAAGGATCTTCCTTATTTCTGATTAACTTAAATATTCTGTGGCTGGATTGTGGTCCAATGATATCAGCTTATTATAAATATGTAGTTTGCAGTTTTACTCCCCCTTCCCTTCCTTTCCCTTCACTGATTCACATTTGTTTTGTTTTGTTTTTAATAGAAGTCCAATAAGTGGGCTACAGCTTAATCCTTCCCACCTCAGTTATGATCTCTCCCTGCCACACTCCCATGTGTTTTGAAAAACAAAACAAAAACAGAACCAAAGTTTTCATTTGGGTCAAATTAATTCAGTAATTAAGAAATCAGAACTGTGGGGAGATATTCATAGGGGAATTTCTACCAAGATTCCTCTGTCCCTGCCCCATGCAATTTGCCTCACAGCTTACGCTGTGGATAATCAAGGGTTGGTTCCAAATGTACTATAGTATTTCAAGGCAAACGTGCAATTTCTGAGTGTTGGGTAAAACAGAGTCAGCACATTTTGTGCTTTAAAGTAAAAATAACCAAAGGAAAGAAAATATTTTTGGGTGAGAGACTCCACATTTCTAGGTGGACTTTTTCTGTTCCACTGTGGCATTAGAAGGATTCAAGGGAAATAAAAGCAACTTTGATAACATTCATATGTGAGATTCCACACAGAACACTTCCATTTCTCACTGTTGCAACCAATTATATTTCACAAAAGTCAAAAGAATTTTCATCTTCTAGTAACTATGCAAAAAGTGCACATTTATTTTCATAGGCTGTTTTCCTTTCCTTATTGCACACTTTAAATACATTTTCAAAACTAGAAATCTGGTTGTTTATACCATATGTGAAGGTGGAAGGTGAAAGGCCCCCTGTGCAAGCACCGAGTCATGTCTGACCCTTCGGGGGGGTGCTGCTTCTGCAACATTTTCTTGGCAGACTATAGAGTGGGGTGGTTTGCCATTGCCTTCCCCAGTTGTCACCTTCCCCAGCAAGCTGGGCACTCATTTTACTGACCTTGGAAGGATGGAAGGATGGGTCGACCTGAGCCGGCTACCTGAGAATCCAGCTTCCTCTGGGATCAAACTCGGGTCGTGGAAAGATCTTTTGGTTGCAATACTGCCGCCTACCACTCTGTGCCACATGAGGGTCTGGTATATATACTGTTTAAAGTATATACCATATATGTCCTAACAGCCAGGAAACACGCTGAGACAAGGAACTGGTCTCTAATGTTTTATTGCTAGTACATAACAGGAATCCTAACAAACTAAAGAAGCGTGGGAAAAACCCAGACATATAAACCCCAAAGGTTAAGGCGGGCCCGATCTGTGTCTCTTGGAATGGCTGACCAATTCCTCAGTGCTACGCATGCGCTTAACAGTCTGGAAGGGAGCCCCCTGCTCGCCATCCTTACTCATGACAATATACTTTAATATTTATAGAACTTTCTTTTTTTCAAAAAAAAATCATGGTGCCTGACGTACACTGCTCAATCAAGTACGAATTACTGCTCAAGCATAAACTTAACTGCACGCTGTTCTCTATTCAATTTCCAGTTGGAATAATTCTTTTACAATTAGGTTAAGTGTCCAAGAAGTCTTCCACTGCCACCCAGAAAGGGGAAAAAAAGTTAATGCTTCTAGTAACTGTGTCTACCTAATATATATTATTCACAAGGAGAAGAACATCTTTATTTAAACAAAAAAACAAACAAAAAACTCTTGAAGGTCTCTTGAACTTTTGCTGAAGTTTACATTTTGATCATACATGATAGTAACTAATCATTCAGATTTTTGACAAGAGAACAATGGAATACTGCTTTTCTGGGCTTCTCAATGATATAACAGCATTATACCTGTCACAGCTGAATTGTATTACCTTCTTTTTTTCTTTTGGACTGCATTGCTCATGGGTGACCTAGAAAGATAATCCAAATAACACTCAATTTTTCCATTCAGTGAAACCAAGCTTTCATTCTGCTGTATTTTGCTAATTTCTTTGTCAAGGTTATCAATGCTTAGGAACAATGCTATGGTAAAATATTTAATTGAGTGTCCCCATGATCTGTTCAAGTGTAAGTGTTTGAGCTGAGCTTTATGCAATTCTAGAACTCCATTTAAATCCAGTCCTAATTATAGCAAGACACAGATTGTCTTTGGCAAACTTTGATTAAAGTAATACAATGCCACTAATCAACCAGTGAACAAATGGATAAGGATTATAAACCACTGTCTCTAGTTTGTAACATAAAGGAAGTTAAGATTTCAAGAAGGAATTATGAACCATTGGGGACCACTAAAGGAATTTCAGCAACTGCCAGAGTAAGAATCCCCTCTAAGTCTGGATGGCACTAAGTTCTCTTCTGCTGCCCCATGATAAGGTTCTTGTGAGAGTGATGCTATCTCTCCTACTATCAGTGGGAAAGGGTGCTTCAGAGATATGTGTAGTAGAAAGGGAAGCAGATCAAAAGGCTTTAAATGGAAGTGGATTGATTACAAAAGTGAGGAACCAGTGTGAAAGAAGCACCTTAAGATGGTTTGGTCATATACAGAGAATAAATGAATCTTGAATCACAAAACAAATATATGAAATAAGAGTGAATGGATTCAGAGGAAAGAAAAAAACCTGACCAAGTCATGATTGGAGGGCATTTATGAGGTTGTTGTTTTTTAAGAGAGAGATGAGAAGAAGAAAGAAAAGAAAGAAAGAAAGAAAGAAAGAAAGAAAGAAAGAAAGAAAGAAAGAAAGATAATGTATGAGGTGATATATGGAATGTAATGTATGTAATGCATATGTTCCGATGTGTGGAAGCAGGTTTGCAAGGATAAAAAGGACTGGAGAGATAAGTAGATGCTATTAGTGTAAACCGGGTTTAGCTGTATTTCCTTTTTTTTTTTTCTTCATTACTCCATATCTTTAATTTTCCTTTTTTTTTTATTTTTTCATACTCCCTTTTTGCACTTTACATAAAAATTGCTTACCTGTAATGATTGCCTATTCCAATAAAAGGAGTCTCATCAGTAGTTACTAGAGAAAACTAATTTATTGAATGAATAGTATGCAAAGTACGAAGAAAGCTGAGAATGAGCAAAAGCGTGCCAATTACAAACTTAAAAAGCCTTGCTCCTGTTGCAAACCCTCCCCTCAGGCTAGCATAGCAACCACCCACCCCAGACGCTAGCAACCGTTAGAATCGGCCTGAGAAAGTAACCTTGAACAGCAGAGATAACCCAAACATACATTCCAGAAGATCACAAGTCAGCACAAAGGAAATTTACCAGCGTGGCCAGGCAGGCACGCAACTGCAGATATGACATGTGAAACGTTACGAGGAACCATAAACATCGGAATGGGAACATGACATACTGCCCCCCCATAGAGAAAAAAACTTAATTGTTAAGGCGTGGGTTTATCAGGGTAAGCAGCGTGAAACTGAGCAACCAAGTGGGGAGAGCATACATGCCGTGCAGCGACCCACTCCGGATGAGGGAAATGCTTCCATCGAATCAGATATTGCAGAGTGGAATGGAAACGTCTAGAGTCTAATATTTCCTTGACTTCGAAATGTTGTTGACCATCAATCATTATGGGGGGAGGTGCAGCCGGCTCAGGATGCCAATAGGTAGACTCCACGAATGGTTTAAGCAAACTGCAATGAAAAACAGGGTGTAAGCGCTTGAGGTTGTGAGGTAAGTCCAACTTAAAGGTAACATGATTAATCTGAGCAACAATAGGAAATGGACCTATGAACTTGGGCGCCAGTTTTTTGGATGGTTGAGGGGATTTGATGTATTTGGTGGAAAGGTATACTCTATCCCCTATTTGAAAAACAGGTTGTGGTGCCCTTTTTTCGTTGGCATGTCGTTGATAAGTGGCTTGAGCATCGGCTAAAGCTTGCTGTATTTTTGGCCAGGAATCTGCCAATTGTGAGGCCCAATTGGTCGGGGAGGTGGGTGAGGTAGACGGTGGAGGCAATTCAGGAATAGGGACAAAGTCATGCCCGAATACAGTACAGAAGGGCACCACCCCAGTACTTTGATGCACAGCATTATTGTAAGCAACTTCAGCAAACGGCAGGAGGTCTACCCAGTTGTCTTGTTGATAATTAACAAAAGCACGTAAATATTGCTCCAATGTGGCATTAACAGCCTCAGTATTTCCATCTGTCTGAGGATGGGAAGCCATGGATAACGCCTGTTTAGTGCCCAATAGCTTCATAAATTCCCGCCAAAAGCGTGAAGTAAATTGTGTTCCTCTGTCGGTCACCAAGCGGGCGGGGCTACCGTGTAATCTGTACACATGAACTAGAAAGAGGCGTGCCAGCTGTTGTGCAGATGGTAGAGACGCACAAGGGACGAAATGAGCTTGCTTCGAGAAAAAATCCTTAACAACCCAAATGACAGTCTTTCTCTGGCTAGGAGGTAGATCCACAATAAAGTCCATAGAGATTTCCTCCCAGGGGTGGGAGGGATTGGCCACTGGCTGCACAAAGCCCTGAGGTTTCCCCCCTTTTCGTTTTGCAGTAGCACAGACAGGGTAAGACTTGACATAGGCTTTCACATCTCGCTGCAGGGTTGGCCACCAGAACTGTCAGCGCACTAGATGAATAGTTTTTGTAAAGCCAAAATGCCCAGCTGTTTTATCATCATGAGACCTGAACAGCACGGTTTTGCGCAAGGTTACAGGCACATAGAGGCGATCATCTTTCCATGCCAAACCTTGCTTCAAAGTAACCTCGCCCTGGTTGTTTTGCAACCAAGTATCCAATTTCAACTCTGCCAGAAGCTTTTGTTGCAAATCTGCAGGAACGGATACATGTATCGCGCTAGGACCGGCAGAAGTGTCAGGTTGCTGTGCTCGCGTCTGACTGCGAGTGACTGCTGCTAGTGCCATTTGGGAATCTGTCCAGAGGCTGCCCACAACATCTGGGGCTGTTCCTGAATCTTGGGGTTGCCGCGACAGTGCGTCAGCTAAAACGTTTTTCTTTCCCGGAATGAATCTGAGTTTAAAATCAAAGCGACTAAAGTACTGAGCCTATCGCACTTGCTTAGGGCTGAACTTGCAAGAGGCAGTAAGGGACTCCAAGTTTTTATGATCAGTCCACACTTCAAAAGGGTGTGCCGCCCCCTCCAATAGATGCCTCCAATTCTCCAAAGCGGCTTTAACCGCAAAAGCCTCCTTCTCCCAAACATGCCTCCTTCTCTGTCTCAGAGAATTTACGTGACAGATAAGCACAAGGCTTTAATTGCCCTTGCTCATTGGCTTGCAATAAGAGGGCACCAATAGAAAAGTCTGAGGCATCGACCTGCACCACAAATAGTCTGTCAGGATCAGGGAGTTGCAAGATTGGTTCAGAGGTAAACAGTCGCTTGAGTTGGTCAAACGCCTGTTGACAAGCAGGCGTCCATTTTAGGTGTGTCCCTGGATTCTTTGATTTGCGGGTGTCTCCTACACCCTTTGTTTTGAGTAATTCAGTCAGGGGTAAGGCAATCTCAGCAAAATTTTGTAAAAATGGACGATAGAAATTCACAAATCCGAGAAATGATTGTAGTTGTTTGCGTGTGCGTGGGGGTTCCCATACCAAAATAGCCTCAATTTTGGCAGGATCCATTTCAATGCCTTTATCTGAAATCCTATACCCCAAATAATCAATTTGTGTTTTATGAAATGCACATTTGGATAGCTTGGCATATAATTCAGCATTTCTCAATTTGGTTAGCACCTGCCTAACCAATTGCACATGTTCTTTCATGGTTTTTGAATATATTAACACATCATCTAAATAGACCAAAACCCCATTGAATAAGTGGTCATGCAAGACCTCATTTATCAATTGCATAAAAACCCCAGGTGCCCCAGCCAATCCAAACGGTAACACTTTATACTGAAAAGCCCCAAATGCACAATTAAAAGCTGTTTTCCATTCATCCCCCTCCCGAATGCGAATGCGATAATACGCCTCCCTTAAGTCCAATTTAGAGAAGATTCTCCCCCCCGCCAAGTGGGCTAACATTTCCTTGATGACCGGGAGGGGTGATTTGTTTAATAGGGAGACTGCGTTTAACCCACGGAAATCCGTGCAGAGTCTTAAAGTTCTGTCTTTCTTTGATCTAAAGAGTACTGGAGCACCCATTGGTGAATTGGCTGGTTCTATGAAGCCCCGTTGTAAGTTTTTGTCTATGAATTCACGAAGGGTAGCCAATTCCTTTGGGATCATTGCATATACCTTTGGTCTGGGCAACTTGGCATTGGGAAGAATTTCAATGGCACAGTCAGTTTTCCGATGAGGCGGCAGCCGATCTGCCTCCTTCTCCCCAAACACATCGGCAAAGTCCTGGTATTGGTCCGGTAGCCCTTCCAACGGTACAGCGAGGGTATGCAGCGTTGACACTGCTGCCCTCCCCACATTGCTATCCTCCTCCTCATCATCCCCAAGAGGGGCTTTATAGAACCCATCTGCAAAAGTAACAGTTCGGTGTACCCAGTTTATACTAGGGTTCTGTTGAACAAACCAAGGCATCCCCAGAATGACCAAGGGACCACCCACCGGTGCCACCACAAAGGGCAACTTTTCCCAGTGGCTACCCAGTTGCAAAGCCACTAACGCTGTAGACTGGGTGACCGGTTTTCCCCCTGATATAGATCCATCCAATTGGGTGAAAATCATGGGACATTTCAACGGGAAGGTGGGTAACTCCAAAGCAGCTACTACATCAGGATGCATTAAGGAACGTGAGCATCCCGAATCAATCATAGCCCATAGTTCCACAGTTTTTGTAGGGGAACCGAGCTTAAGTCTCACGGTCAACGTTGGGAAATTTCCACTCACCGAGACATGATCGCGCCCCTCTTCTTCCACCTGCTCCTTGGCGCTTTTTAGAGCAGGTGGCTGGAGTTTTCCGCCGGTTGGGAGGCTTCTTTTTCGTCTTGCCCACCATAAAACAAGTCCACATCCTCCACCAGCTCTGCTACTGTCGCTTTCAGCTTCCTCGGTGCCACTGGTGATTTCCCCCCCGATCTGTCTCTCCGTTCCTCTGGTTTCCTGCAGGGACATGCAGCTGCCAGGTGCCCCTCCTTTCCACACCGCAGGCACAATCCTTTGGCAAAACGGCTTTCTTTTTCTTCTTGCCACGACCGTCTCACTGGTTTGCTAGCAGTAGCTGCTGGCCTTGTAGGTTTCCCCATCGCTTGTTGTTTGGGACCTCTTTTAGTTTGAGTATACTTAGCTTGGGCTTGCTCAACCTTCGCAGCCAATTGTATCCACTCATACAGCGTTGCTGGGTCGTCCCGTACAACTGCCCATCGTAGTATATCTGGTCTTAGTCCATCTTTGAACATCTCTACAAGGGTGGTGGCAGACCAATCCTCTACTTTGCCGGAGAGTGCTTGAAACTCCAGCGCATAATCCGAGACTGATCTGGAGCCTTGAACCAACTCCCTTAGGGCTACCTTTGCTTTTTCCTCAGCTAGAGGATCACCAAAATGCATTTTCATTGCCCACATGAAATCATCAAAGCAATCCAACTCCAAAGCATCCATGTCAACCAGTCGCACGAACCAGTCTGCTGCCCTCTCCTCTAGTTGGGTCGCGACAGCATTAATCTTAGCCCGCTCAGAACGAAACACGCTCCCAAACTCTTCCATATAGCTGTGTGCATTAGTCAAAAAAAATGACAGCTTTGTAGGATCCCCATTAAACTTCACATTAAAGTCTCGATATCGGACCCGGGTTGGGCTATCGTGTCTCTTTTTTGTTTGCTTAGCCTTTCGTGGCTGTGGTGGCTCTTCCTCCTGCACCTCTGGCGCTATTTCTTGAGCCTCTGCCAGTCGAACTTTCACACGTCTCCCCCCCTCCCGGCTCCATCCTCTCTCCTTCTGCTCCCTACTTGGGGAAGGTAAGGAGGCTTTCTTTGGAGGCTTGCTCGGCGGGGGCCCTCCCCCCCAATATTTCTGTGGCTTTCCCTGTTTGTCTACTGGGGGAGGGGGGTTGGGGATGCGGAGGTGTCAGGCGAGTCACTACCTTCTTTACCTCCCGTCTTTTTCTTTTTCTGAGTGTCCCTGGTAAAGGTTAACTTTGCCAACAAATCCTCTATGGATTTCATCCTCGCCTCCAGCTGCTGGGATTTCTCCGTCTCCATCTCCGTTGGTGTCACTGCTCTCATCCTTTTGGTGATCTGCACGGTTGGAAACAGCGAGGAATACACCGGCTTGGCTGGGGCTGGTGGCGACCCATACAAGGGTCCCTCCGTCTTCTTGACTACCACTGACTTCACTGCCTTCTCCATATCGCAACTGGAATCCGTTGCCTCGGAGAGGTCATCCGACCCTGGCGTGAGAGTCCCCTCTCTCCGCGGTCCCATGGGCTCTTGTTCCCCACCTCTGGAGAGCTGACTTTCCCCCGAGCCGGTGGTTGAGGTTGGGGCAGTTTCAGTCATCGCTAACTAAACTCCTCACAGGAAACTGGATGGATGCTAGCGGACTGATATTAAAGATTCTCAGCTTTATGTAATGATTGCCTATTCCAATAAAAGGAGTCTCATCAGTAGTTACTAGAGAAAACTAATTTATTGAATGAATAGTATGCAAAGTACGAAGAAAGCTGAGAATGAGCAAAAGCACGCCAATTACAAACTTAAAAAGCCTTGCTCCTGTTGCAAACCCTCCCCTCAGGCTAGCATAGCAACCACCCACCCCAGATGCTAGCAACCGTTAAAATCGGCCTGAGAATATAACCTTGAACAGCAGACATAACCCAAACATACATTCCAGAAGATCACAAGTCAGCACAAAGGAAATTTACCAGCGTGGCCAGGCAGGCACGCAACTGCAGATATGACATGTGAAACGTTACGAGGAACCATAAACATTGGAACGGGAACATGACATTACCCAAAAAGGATTAGGTAAGATAAGTGTGATAGGTATGCTTGTATGCAATGTACATAAAATAGGAGGTTGGGTTGATATTATAGTGAATTTTTCTTGCTTTTCTGCTTTCTGAATCAACAATAATATTTTCACAGATAAATCTATCCCCTTTATATCCCTGCAATTTGACAACACCCATGCCTGAACTGGCTCGGTTGTTTGTATAGCTCTATCTTGTGAAGTTGACTTTTAACGAATATAGTTCATAAGTTGAGAATATACATGGTTTCACTGTGCATGTCATTTAATTGAAACCCAAATGTTAGAAATTTGGTGTCAGCCCTTCAAAGTAGGCAAAATCAAGAAACAGGCATGGCCAGTACTCCAGAAATGCTCTTGATTATTGCAGGATAGAAATCAGAATTGTGAAAGCCTGTCAGACTTTCTCTCTGCCCAATCATATAACAAACAAAATCAAGGTGAGAATATTTTGAATTTTTTGCTCTTTCTTCTTTCTCAGGATTGAATAATCTTTTCTGAAAGTCCCTCCTTAATGGCTCACTCCTTCCTAAGGTTAAATCAACTTTCCTTCACACTCAGAAAACAAAATTATATTATTAAACAACCTTGAGATGAATGTTTTTCTAAAGATGCTTACATCTTTTCTACTGTCTCAAATGCCAGAATGGGAATAACAAATAAGAAAAATAACCCTAATAGCAGCATTAAAAATAATCACAATTACAAACTCTGCCCATATCAGTATGATGTAGCTGATTCAAAGGAATGATTTGAACTCAAGGACTCTAGATAATTGCCTGACAGGATTTGAAGAGTAGGCTACTGATTGTGAGAACAAAGGAAAGCCATCAAAGCAGAATTCAGTATATATCAACTCTTAATTCACAGTGTTGCAGATTTACGCCTCCATACATTTTCAAGAGAAAGAAAGATTAAAAGCTGCCAGGCACTGTAAGATATGAGAAAGGTGACTATTCATGCAAGGTTTTAACACTGAGACCACAAAGGCAGCCATAGTTCACCACTGATTTGTTGAAGTGGAAGAGAGGATATTAAGCAATAGTCAAAAAGGCTACTATTAGGGAACTGTCAAGTACTCCTTTTCAATTAGGAAGCTTCTTACTTATTCGCATTTTCTCTTTGAATCCCAGACACTCTCCAGCGACAATTGAAATACACAGGTTCTCATCATAGAAGAATTTGAAATTCTTCTCATCTGCCATTTTCCCCTGGAGTTTGGAATCTTGAAATGCCTAGTCTTGATTCTGAAGTGGAATCTCTGTGTTTGCAATCTCCCTGCCTGTTTTTAATTTCTAAATCCTATGCAATCAGCTATAAATGCATAATTAGACATTACTTATTTCTTTTGTTTCCAGTCTAAATTATTGGTGCATAACTGCACATTTAGAACATCACTAAAAGTAATATTGAAGGACTCTTCACTGTATGTAGAGAATGGTAAATCTATATATTTCCAATCCATAATACTGTGTCTTTCCTCTTTAACTTGTTTTGAAAATTGACACCCTCACCTAAGGGTTTTTGAATATTTTAAAAAATATTTAAAGCATACTGAAATTTAATGAATTATTTGTTTGACACCTTCAAAATGAGATAAAAGATTCTTAATTTGCAGGTTGAAATTTGATAATAAATATTTCCCTCTCTAGAAATATGCTACCCACTCAGTAGTTGAATTTTACCCTGCAGTTATGAAAATCTGCTCTCAGTTAATATCTGGCACGTTTAGGTTCGTACCAAATCTATAACAGTCTCTAAACTGCCAGTTGTCCCTTTCGTGCTTCCTTTGTAATGATCAAGCATAGGTTTATTCATTTTTTGTTTAAATAAGTATGTACTCCCAATAGTAAGTGACCTTTTATATTGCTTTGCAACAGTATTAACAATCTGATTTGGTTTTAGGCCTTGGCCAAGTGATATGTTTTAGGTAGCTCATCCAGTCCTCACATCCTCTACTTTGATAATATGTTGCTATATTTTATTTCTTGCACTGTTTGTCTAGGCATTTTTTTTCTCTGTCACTTTGGCTGAGGAGGAAGAGGTGGAAATAGCCTTCCTGCTGCTTTCATGTTTTGTTCATTCTGAAGAAGAAAATCACAATCTTGGAATGATCCAAAAAAAAATGTGGTTGGCAGGCAGAAGGTTGGGTAGGTGACAAATTGTAATAGCAGAAGAAATAACACTGAGGAACAGGAGGAAGAGCCACAACCAAGACAACAGTCAGATAAAAGAAATCTGAGTCTGGGGCAGAAATAGAAATTGAGAAAGCATCTCAGACATGATCTTCCCTAGTTCTCATGAAGAAAAAGGGAGGGAGGGGGGAAGCACATTGAGACTTGCAAGATTCTGGTACTATAACCTTATAATAAAAGCACTATTAACTTGTGTGTTTTTGGTTTCCACGTTCAGTCTACCTTGGAGGGCTGACACAGGCTGAAAATCCTTTTTTTTTTTAAATGCTTTCAATGCAAAGAAATATTCGGAGCAGATTGACATTTGGTCAAAATATATTCCCCCTCATTGAATATAGCAGGAATGGTATTTCCCCCCATAAAATTGAAAACAATAAAGAACTGTCCATATCCCTCCATCTTTATTTCTGCTCTGCTGCTTTTCAGTATCAGGAATTTAGAATATTTGTTTGTTTGTTTCTTTGTGTTTTTGTTTATATTCCACCCCGCTTTTATTATATAAACACACTCTGAATTTAGATTGTTCCAACAAGCAATAGCACTGTTTTGCCCATGGATTATTTTCTCCAAACAAAGCAGCCTCAGGGTTGTGGATGTGTAGTTTTCATGGTTGCAGTATGGAACTGGATTGTCAGTACCTTCTTCCAATGCCTTTTTCCTTCACTTTTTAGTCTAGCCTATATCTAGAGCTTCCTGGTGGTATTAACCAGGCCTGATCTTGTTTGTTTTTTCAATATATATATATATATTTCCTCTTACAGGGCGACTTTCTAAATGTACAACTTTCTGTGAATTTTTAATTTATTTCTCCTCCCATTTTTTGTTTGCTTTGTGTGAGTGACAAGAGTGGCTTCTGAGAGTGGGTGGTATCCCTGGAGCTGAGCAGCAAAAAGCAGGAGGGGGCAGGCAAGCATCCAGTCAAAGGCAGTAAGACATTGCAAGAAGACCTCTAAGAGCTACAGGATCTAGACAGAGGAAGTGTCTCCTTCCCATCAGGATGGCATGGCATCTGGTCCCATAGACCTAGTGACAGTGCTGTGAAAGTCAGGTCAGCTCAAGATGATATCACATCCTGCTGTTACTTCATCATGAAGGAAGTTAATGTAGCATGTATTGCTGAGACTTGAGTGGTGTTCTTTGATCCAGCGCAGTGCAAAATCAGTATAAAATATCAGGAGGGGAGTTGCTATGCTCAAGAAAAGCATCATTTCAGTCACCAGAAAACCTCTCTAAATAGGACAAACCATGAGGCTGGCCACTGGACCAAAACAACTTTTCTGACCAATATGACTGGGGTTTTGTCACTCTAGTGTATTATCATCATTATTATTGGTCAATTGAACATGCCTATAATCTAATATTGTTCCTTGATTACTCTGAGTTGCCTCTATATGTTGCAATTTGTGCAAACTCTCTGGAGTTAGTTCTTCTGCAAGTTTCAGCATACAGCAAAAAAAGCAAGCAAACAACATACAAAACACTCCTGACTGAAATGTCTTTAGTTTGGTCAGTAGAAAATATACAACAGTGAAAACAGGTTTTTAAAAAGCCACATAAGCCTTGCCTGATCATGGAAGGCAGAGAAAGGGCAGTTGAAAAGACAGAAAGAAAACAGGGGAAGAATAATGCTGAACTGGTTGCAGTGAGTAACCAGAGAGGGAAGAAAGAGCAGAACAGAAGATATTGTGTTTGATAATGCCAGAAATGATTGGACATTATATACAGAGAGAGTTGAACAGTTTTTGAGACACTTGGGATAGTTAGTGGGAAAACACACACACACACACACAAACACACACCTGTTTTATTGAGTGTTATGGGAGGCAAAGAATATAGTTTATTGAGAAGATTAAGTGCCCATAAAAATCCTCACAATTGAACTTTGCTGAACTAATAAAAAATAATACAGGACCATTTGGTGCCCAAATCATTTTTTGCAGAGGCTTTCAGATTTCAACAAAAGGAAGGAGAGTCCATCACAGTATATGCAGCTGAACGTTTTAAAAGTCTGATTATTGAAAATTTGTTGAAGGGATAAATGATGCTTTGAAAGATTTGTAGAATTCTGAAAGGAAATATTAAAAAAAAAAGTGTTAATAAAGGCAGATTTAACATTTAACAGAATATTTGAAATTGTTATGTCCAGGGCAACTGCCACTAGAGATACTATGCAGCTACAGTTGGGAATAATGCTAAAGGTGAATAAGCTTATTATAGCATATGAACAGAGAGTAACAAAATGAACTGTGCTACCATTGTGGCAGAGGTTCTTACCTAGCAGCTCAATTCAGATTTCAAGAAGTAACCTGCAGAAAATGAAGTAAAGTGAGACAAATCCATGAAATCCTGTCACTCAAGCAAATATTTGCTAAACAACTAAGCCATTATTTTATAGGAATGCAGTGGTGCATGCATGCTATAAATAAAGAACTTTATAACTGAAGTTAAATAGGGATAGGAAACTTGGAAATCTATGACATAAAAGATGAAATGAACCAGAAATATAGTGAAAACCAGAAGTGAATGGCAAAATCATATCAATTCACTCGTTCTGCTGTACCCATTTTAGCTTCATGTAATTTTGACAAAAGAGCCAATGTGGTGTAGTGGTCAAGGCACTGGGCTAGAAACTGGGAGACTGTGAGTTCTAGTCCTGCCTTAGGCATAAAGCCAGCTGAGTCACCTTGGGTCAGTCACTCTCTCTCAGCCCTAGATGGAGGCAATGACAAACCACTTCTGAAATCTTGCCAAGAAAACTGGAGAGACTTGTCCAGGCACTCACCAGGAGTCAACACTGATTTGAAGGCACACATACACACAAATCTGAGAAGCAATTCAAAGAACTAAGATACAGACACCTGAAATACAATTACAAATGTATACTCAAGAAAAAGTTAATTCCTAATGGAATGATAACTAGAACTGTAAAATACAATAACCAGCAAAGTATGTTGGATGTATATGGTGTGAACTAGCACTCTGAATAGCTGAGGAAGGTGCAGCTGGATTGGAATATATCTAAAAAAAAGTCAAGGAGATTGTTGGTGTGTTGCACCTGGTGTGTTGAACAGGGAAGAGAGAGAAGACTGAATTACTTAACACCTTCTTTGCATGTGTCTTCTCTCAGAAGAGAAAGAAAATCCTTCCTTACAAAATAGAGAAAATTATGAGAAAGTCTATTACTAGCTTCATTTGGTACACCAACTTCACTTTTTCTTGGATTGGAACAACTTGTTATTGCTGCTCAAAGACTGATAGCCACATGTTCTGGCTACTGTGTGCTTTGTGTGGGTCTCCTCTTACACTTGGTCCAGAAGCTATACCTGGTGAACAATGCAGAAATGAGGGTCATGGTTTGAGCACTGCCACACACATTACACTTCTGCTGAAGTACTGCGCTAAGTACAAATTAGCTACCAAGCCAGTTCCATTGTTTTGCTTTGATACATAATGTCATTTGCAGTGAAGAACTGCAGGAAGCCTTTGCCATTATCTATGTGGTCAGTCACTAAGTTAATCAGAAGAGGTCCTTTTGAAAGGCTGATATTGGCAGAGTGTGATCCCACAGCTACTCATGTACTGGCCTTTCTTTTCATTCTGGAATGTTCCACCCATTCTGAAATTTGTAAGATGTTTATTGTTACATGTTTGAAGACTTTTCTTTCTTTCTTTTTCTTACCTAGACCTTCCCCTCATGAATGTTAAATTGTTTTGCTTTTCCTTTCTGTTTTTTTTTTTTTAATAAATATGAGTTTTATGTCATTTTCATATCTTGATTGCCTTGTATTGTCCTTGTTCTTATTATCATGTGCTTCAAATCGGGATTGAATGGGAAGGATTAACAATAACACTGATAACAAACCTGCTGGATCAGATTAAATACCTCTCCAATCTAGTTCCCATAATGGTAACTCAAATTCCTTGGGGAAATCTTCAAGCAAGAAAGGAAGGCAATAACTGACTCTTGCTGTCAATGTCCAAAGACTATTGATGATTCCAGAAAGGAGCATTTAGCCATCATAATTAGTAGCTATTGGCAGTTTGTCTAATCATCATTTAAAGTAGTCTAGATAGCCATTGAGGTAGTGAATTCCCTCTTTTAACCACATCTTCTGTGAAGAAATACTGAGTGCTGTGGCAACCAAAGAACAAAACAAAAAACTGTGCATTTTTTTTTCTCTGTTGTTCATTCACATTAATGGAAAAGAAGTCACATTTGATTTTATTTTTTCCGAAGGAGAAGACAATTTTCAATAAATCTCACCGTTTAAGCATAGGATGCTTGTGCTTATGTTAGTTACAAGGTGGGCAAAGGTACATATGAGAATCTGCAGTTTTCATTCAGTCTCAAGTGAAACATAAAGAGGGAATTGTTCCCATGAGGCCTTCCACCAAAATAAATTACAAAGTGATTCTTAAGGAGCCTGAGGATGAGGTGGGAAAACAAGAGCCTCTTTCAGGTGAAAAAAACAAAAACTACAGGAAGACCAGTTTCAGCACAGTGTTAATACGTAACAGATGTGATGTGTGAAAAAGAAACTGCTGTCAACATAGTGCTGAAACCTGGGAGAAAACAGATCTGAGTAAGATATGCAGGATCAGGAGATGAGTGGCATCCAGAAATGCCAATTTACCCATAGTAGAAACATGTAGATGGTTCTGGTAGGGTGAGGAAGGATGAGGACCAGGGGTAGGGGAAGAGATGAAACACCAGACACTGTTTAGTTAAAAAAAAAAAAAAAAACACCTTCCATTACAAAAGAAGTGAGGGAGAAATCCCAAAGAGCCTCTCTTACCTGTCGTTATATAGAAAGAGGAGGAAGCCTGATCATCTTCAAGGACTTCTATTTTCCTTGGGAAGGGGAGGAGAGAAACAACAACCAAAATGAAGCAAAGTAGTTATGCTGTTGGACTACAACATTAACCTAAATTAACTGGAAAAGCATTAAAAAAAAGCTAATCTCAATTCCATAAATGCTTTGTAATCTTGCGTATATACTATATAAGAGTGGAGGGCAGAAATAAAGTACTTCTGTTTCTTTTAGAATTTTGTTGCGTAATAGTTAAGGACAGGATAAAAGGTATCTTGGAGAGTGAAGAACAATGTTATCCAGAGAACTCAGAATTTGCTGCTCACTCCCCCACCCCAACACCCTCCTCACACAGTCAGAAGATACCCTAGGGCTCTCTCTCAGCAATGAATTGTGCAGGTGATCCTATTTAAGCCCCCTTAATCGATGTGAGTACAACAGCAATAAATAATAATAAACACAAGTATGTAACAGTTTAACTGAAATGAATTACAGCACTTGACGACTGTGGACATGTTTTATCTGGGAATTCTGGAAGAATTTGATCTTTGCAAAATCCATTATGAACTAGGCATAGGTGACTCTAGCTGATGAATCATAGATTCTGTATAGCTCCCTTCTGAATTGATTTATGCATCCAACTGAGAGAGAGGGAGACTGAAAGAGAGAAGATTGCATAAATAAGCATGAACATTTTTGTGCACACTGTCTCTATTCTATGCATTTGGGGGTACAGTTTTGATAGTATGCCTGTACTTTGGACAAGCATTTTTTCCACAACGAAGTTTGTATCTCTGGATGCTTTTCCCTAATGTACATATTTTGGTGGGCACTTTGGTGGGGCTTGTTGGAACAGTTTCCATGCAGATCAAATCAGATTTGTAAAGCCTTATTAGGCCTGAAATGGAATAGATTTTAGCAGCAGAACTGCGTCTTGCTTCTCCGCCATATTTTCTGGTCTCCGTAAGAGAGAAAGGTCACAGCTCAAAACTCAGGAAGAGTTCATGTAACTGTAATGAAGAATGGAAAACCTTGAGTCTACCTCCTCAATGGGTATACCATAGAAAACACAGTTCACAAGTAACCATTTTACTGTAAAGGTACTATCAATATCAGCAGCTTCTTCTTATGGTTACTGGGGTAGAAATACAAAAGAATTATAAAATCATGTTGCTATTCTAGTTTATGCTTTATTCATGTTAAAGCAAGCCATAAAGATCCAAAACAACATGCAATTTATTATCCCAGCAGTTTTTGGGTCGCATCCCCCCCTTTGTCTTACTTGTTATGGAAACTACTGTATTTGTGTTAGGATAAAAGCCTTCCTCCATATTTCTATTTCTCCTACTGCTTGATCCTGCTGGGAGAGTCTAATTTCCTCTCATTGATACCTGCCTGTTGCCATAGAAAAGAGATAATGTCTCAAATTTGCCACAATTTTGCATTATGACTGCTCTGAAGAATGTATGTGACAATTCGGAAAAATCTCAGCTGTGAAACACTAACAGTGACCAATAGTTAAAGAAAAAAGAAAAAGAAAGAGAAATAAAGGCATTGTGTGAAAATTAAATTAATTTGTACATAGAAATGACATCATTCCCAATCTGGAGCTTATTTTAGCCTATGGTTCAAAGATTCTCATAGGGCGACAAACACTTTGAATCTGAATCATAGGACTTCAAAGGGTTTAACTTCCCCTGCTTTGGAATATGTTTTTAAGTCCTGCATCAGAAGCTATTTCATAAATAAATACTATCTTGCCCCTAATGTCCACATGCCCTTGCACAGCAACTCAGCACTCATTTGTAGTTCAGAGTAGCCCCAGATGGAAATGTAACCTCCAACATCCTGGAACATTTCTTTGTCAGTCCTTGATTTTGACAGAAGCCAATGCTGGTGAGAGATAGCTAACCCCTGTAGTGCAGCTTGATTGGTTACTTGCATTAATATTTTCTATGAACCCCATGCAGGAATTCAGAAATGTTCCAATTTAAGTCACTGTTCAGGTTAAACTTGCCTTTATTTCCTCTGAACTCCCAGAAATATTTCTGCCAAGCAAGAATTTCCTGTATTTCTATCTGTCTAGATAACATTCCTGCTCAAGCCCCCCCTCCCCCAAAGTTCTAGGTGGTGCTAAAGGAATTAGTGACAAACAGAAAGAGAACGTTTTG
Source organism: Candoia aspera (assembly GCF_035149785.1). Lineage (NCBI taxonomy): Eukaryota > Metazoa > Chordata > Lepidosauria > Squamata > Candoiidae > Candoia > Candoia aspera. The sequence goes on from NC_086155.1 coordinate 99,100,345, forward strand.
GCTGTCTTTGAATTAAACACACAAAACAGTCCTTCATTTATATCATGCATGCAGTACTGCACTTGATTTAAAGTAATAGTTTAGTTATTTGCTTTGCAATAGTTAAATTAATAATTTAACAAATATTTGATTTTTTCTGAGTGACAGACCTCATGAATATGTCCCATTTATTCCATTTTCTAGAGGTTAGTCCTTAAAATCTGGATTGAGCTGGGATGCGTGTAAATTTCTGACACAGAGGTGGCTAAAATGGCATAAATCAGTACTTTGACTCAGCCTTTTCCAACCAGGACACCCTTCAAATGTATGGACCCCAACTCACAAAATTGATTGAAACTCATTTTGCACTTCTTTTCTAATTAATTTATTTACCCCTGCTGGCAGGCCCGCAACTAGGGTCTGTCACCTGGGGCAAACATGGATTCTGTGCCAATTTTGGCACCCCCCAGCACTCATTTTGGCTCCCCCCAACACTCATTTTGCATCCCCTCATCGTGGCACCCGGGGCACATGCCCCCCTTGCCCCCCCCACCAGTTGCGGCCCTGCTTTCAGTTCCTATACATTAATGTTTTGAGAGTATTCTTACAGTTAGAATTTATTCAACAAACTCAAATCTTCTTGTCACTCAAGGAACAAGGGTCACACTTCTATTCCTTAATATGTATAAATTTGGGGAAGATGCATGAAACCCTACAAATTTAAGAATTTGATTTCTTGAATCCTTGCATCTTAGTATTGTTTGCATTAAAGCAACAACACCTTTTCAAAAATGTCATAAATCATCTTGCATCTGGGGGAATATACTTTAAATAAGCCAATTGCTTTGCATTGCTTATTCTTGTGAAGAAAGAATGCACATGTTCAGAAAACCAACTGTAGCTATATGCTTTTTTCTTACATCATTTGGCCCTTCTTAATCTTTCTTTTAACTAAAGGGCCTGTTTTTCTCTAAACCTACTCTGAGGGCCAAAAACTTTAATACAGTACTCCCAAACTGAAAATGCTGGTTGCGAATTGAATTACAACCATTAGGATACAAAAAATATTTTTATCCTTCTGGAATGACTGTTCTTGTATTTGATTTCCAGTTTATTTTGAACTATTTGTGAAAGTGCTTGGTGGAAATCAGGCTCTGGTATGTGACTTAAGGCTATGCAGTTGACAGATCCTCTGTTTTACCAGCAGAACAATCATAGAACCGATAGCACTTTTTATTGTGCTAACTATTTTTTTGCAGGTTAATTTTTATTTTGTAACACTGTTATAATTTAATAATTGTTTTCAAAGCAATTATTTTTTTTCCCCTGAGGGGAAAACAAGACATAGCAACAAAGCTGGTTGATTGTGAATAGACATGTGAGTCCATGATAAATCAGCATGGACATTATAATCTGATTAATTTACAGTGCATCAGCTTCTTTTCCTACTAAATGTATTGCGCATGCTTATTGACATGATTCAATCAATAATAGGTGATCATCATCATAAAAAAAATCAAACACTGAATGATGATTGCAATCATCACATTATAACAGTAACACTTTCTTTGCCTCAACAAATTTTTGCCTCATTGATCTACAAAGTAATGTTTTTGAAGATTGATCAAAGTAGAGCTTACTAGTTATTACTTCTGATTATTATTCCAATTTTACCATAAATGCATCTCATAATGCTAACTGGATTCTTATTATACTTGGTGTTGGATGTCAGGTTTCAGCCCTCATCTGACTCCGAAAACTAAATTTATCTGGAGTCAGAGAAGGAAACCGAAACTGATCAGGAGAGGCTTGAAAAAGCAGAACCAGGAAGTGACCCAGCTGAGAGGGAGAAATGGTAGATGGGGATTGGACAAGCTCCGGTGGGGGATTTGAACTCTCCAATCAGCACATGAGACAGGAGAGCTGAGGGGTGCGCGAACCAGAAAGCAGCCTGATTGGCTGCTGGAGAGAAAAGGCACGGAAGGGATCAGCATAATTTGATACAAATGCAGATGCACGAAGAGAGAGAGCGCATGAAAAATCACATTATAACTTCATGGTATGATATTCTTCTGTCTTTTCCTCATCAATATAGCACATGCAGTTTCAGATCTAATATGATAATATTCTTGCAGTCTTTACTTATTTCCTGTAATAAGAATGCATTTGAACATATTTTCCCACAATATATGCATTTATAGTCTGTTATATGCATTTTTGCACACTGTTAATACTGTACATTTTTATAGAACTTTTACTATCTCACAAACTTTTACTACAAAATTTGGGAAAGTATTGCTACTCACATGTAATTTCATCCTTAACCATTCCCTGGAAAGCCATGAGATAGGGGGCCAATTAGCTAAATGTACTAATTGAACGGAATGTACTAATTAAAAAAGTAGAGCTTAATTGACCAAGAGATGGCTCTGGCTTCCTGTTTTATGATGAGGGGAAAAAGCTGTGGTGGTCTATAAAGAGCTTTAGAGATAGTGTATAGTTTTCTTAAAGAAGCAGACACAGAGAATATGTCTTGGCTGAAACAGTTGAAGGGTTGAATCTTTTATAAAATCAAATCTGTTTGAAATAAATTTTGTTGTTTCTGAATCTCAAATTCAGATCAAATAATGTTTGATTGGCATATCACTGAAAATTATTGTAGTACTCTTAAAACATGGGATACCAACTAAGAAATGTTTTGCTAGAGTTTGCTTGTTTTTGGCAGCTTTGCAGAATTGCAATTGATGGTTTGTATCTGATCTCCTTAGAGGCAACCATGGCAGCAACTTGAGATAGAGTTTAGCAGTGGCCAAAATTACAGAATGTATTTTCTTGATTGTCAGCCCGAAAGGTTTATTAAACAAGGTTAGGATTCAGACAGTGTTTTCTCTGGTATCAGCTTCTGAAGACAGATTGGTGGTGCTTTGATTTATGTTCTCACCATTCCAGACAAATGCAGAGAGCAGTAAAGTTGTCCAGCCCTAGTTATGGTTGAAAGAACGTGGAAGGGGGGGGGGTAGGATTGCAAAGGTGTTTAAATGTAACAATGGACCCAAAGAATAAAATTTAACAAGGGTGCTTTTGCAGACAGATTGTTTTTGTCTACAACAGTTGTTTCATGGCACAGGCAGCAAGAGATGAAAAAGTGCTTTGAGCTAAACAAGCTGAAGTGGTCAAGTCAATTACTGTGCTTTCTCATCCTCTGGCCATAATTTCTGTATCTCTTCCTCCAGTCAGCAGTTGCCACTTAAAAATGAAGTGTTCCAATTTGACCTGGAAGATGGATTTTGAATCCAAAAAGTCCCTATGCTCTAGGCAGTTGTGCCACTGTAGAGCAAGTCCCATGGGAATTAAGATACAGTTGCTCTGACTATTGTCCAGCCATCTCTGAAAAAGGAATGACTAGTAACTTAAAAAACAAAAACAAAAACAAAAAAAACATTGTTAGCTATTCTAGACTAACAAGCACTGATAACCCCACACCACTGACTTTGCAGATGCTCAGCTCATCTTTTCCCTCCTTCCTTCCCAGGCCCAATTGCTTACTGATACAAATACTACAAATCCCATTTCAAAATCTCTAACCCTTAAGCTGGCAGGATGTCACATCCTGACAGATACAAATGACTGACAATGCCTGAATGTTCTGACTTTTTGCACCTAATCTCAGAGGATAAAACCATACAGATTTTGTCAGTCTCCTGAGTTAATGCTGGTGATGCCAACATTATTATAGTATAAAAATTATAATATTATTATACTATCTGAGAGCTGGCAGAGGATGTAGACAGATGTGTATGGGAGGCAATGGACTAGGCCCTTTCATTTAAGCATCAGAATTAATCATAAGTTGGGAACATTGAATAGACCTCCACATTTTTCCTGCAAGCCTGAAAAATACCCACCAGAAATTCAAACAATGTATGCATATGCAGAAATTTAGAATGACTAATTAAAAAAATGTACCTTGAATTTACCCAAACATTTTTCATTCTTCCCACCTGGTAGGGATTCAACCTCTGAGGTTTATATTTTGCAATAGTGTCATGTTTATATTGGATCTGGGTGTGGGCGTGTGGGTGTGTGTACATGCACATGCACACACACACACACATCATTGTATCCAATTAACTCTTTTTCATATTTATTTAACTTGGATCATTGCCTTCTTACTCCAAACACATGCCAGTTGTTCCATGAATCCCTAATAAGAAATCTTTGTGGATATCCCCCTCCCTGTCCTCATGATAGGATTCTCTTTTTAATTGTGGATTGTTTCTTTTTCAGTGAAGAGGTCGAAGTAAATGAGGCTTGAAGAGAAGAAGCAGCTTGAAAAGGCAGCTGTTAATTTATCCTCTCAGGTGTTAGCAGTTACTATTAGGAACCCAAAATATACAGTATGGTTAAAGTATCATATGTATTCAGACAGAACTTTAGATGCAGATATCTTTCAAATTCTACCACCATGAACATCTAATCAAGACAAAGGGGGTTCTTCAGCAAAAATCCATGCTCTTGAATGAACCATAAATACTATAAGCCACTCCTCTTTATGTAGCCAGTAAAATAACTGGAGTTAATAAAATAGGGTTAGGAGGTAGAAGGGCGAGGGATAAAACTAAAATGTTTCCCTGGAAGACTTCTCTCTCTCTCTCTCTCTCTCTCTCTCTCTCTCTCTCTCTCTCTCTCTCTCTCTCATTAACAGAGAATGCTCTGGTTCATATATTGAAGGACAAACGGAACATCCTTTTGACACTGTAGTAGTCTAATAGAATTAGACATTATCTCAAAAGTTATTGGACAGTTGTACCTAAGTGAGAGGAATTTCTTGTCTGAGCCATGCTATACTTAGGGAAGCTATACCCACATTCTGCATTCCAGTTCTGGAACTGAGAGAAGATCCTGAACTGCTGAAACGAGGAGGGACAAAAATAACAAAGCAAAGGCCCTCGCATTTACTGTAAGCTAACCCAGTCAAGAAGCTTCATATTGTCTTGGAAGTCATGGAATCTTTTATTGAATATTCGTTTTTCTTTCTAACTGCCTGAAGCACTAATAATTTCCATCCTCATGACATGATGAGACCAGGAATATGAGATAGTACTCTTCTACCTTCATTTCTTTGATAGCCGAGTTCAGAAGAGGTAGAGTTATCTCCTTTTATCCTCACGGAAACTTCCATGCAAGATGGATTGGGATGATAGATAATGACTGGCACAAGTTACTCAGAGAGCTTAATGATCAAACAGGAACTTGAACCTGATAGTTCCCTGTCTCAGGATACCATCAGGCTGGGTTGAACCTGTCTGTATGGAATTTCTCTAGAAAAATGTTGGACTGTGGGCTACCTGGAAGAAAAGGGCAAAATTGGTCCAGGAACCTGTCAGTGGAAAGGACCCAATCACTTTCTCATTTACAGAATAACAAAAAATAACTTGGATTTCTTAGTTCATACTTCTAAGGTGGAACAAGTTACAAAAGACTACCACTGGACCAACGCAAAGTGGATCAATCTATTTCCAGAACTGAGGATCCATCCACAAAGTGGTTTGGCTGGTCCATACATGGCCCTAGTAAATTGCAGCTATCATTAGAGTTGATAAACTGTGTTAGGATTTCTGAGATGAGGTGGAAAAAAATAATTAATCCTTTAGTGACACTTTCACAACTTCCCCTGCTTGAAACTCCAATTCACATCAGATGGGAACAGCTTTAGGTAGCCATGGCAACTGCAATGGGAGGAATGAGTCTCCTTCTTTCTATTGCACTGTTCTGATTTGTTTCATCCTTGTTTATATGACAGAAAACAAACTGTTCTTCTTTTGGTATCATTGTTCAATTGCTTCTAACTCTTCACAACCTAATGGACATCAGTAATTCTTTCTCAGATTTCCTGGAAGCTCATACTTTTCTCATCAATAATAGTATTTAACCATCTTGTCTTCTTAATGATTGCTTTTGATTTTTCAAAGCACAGGGTCTTGTCTTTTCCAATGACTCTTGGCTTCATAGTATGTGTTCAAAATATTTAAGCATTACCTTCCTTATTAGTACTACTAGTACAGTCTGGTTTTACTTCATCTAGTATTGAATGACCTGCTCTTCTAGTAGTCTAAGGTACTTTAACAATTTTCCCCAGCACCATAATTGAGAAGCATCATTTTATTTCTTCATTCACCCTTTCTGATGGCCTAGTGCTATTGCAGAAGACAGCTGTAAAGGAAGGGAGGCTTAGATGTTATATTTTATTTTATTTTTTTCTGTGCTTTCTTGTATGAAATAGTTTCTTTTCTGTATTCTTGTACATAGCACAGCTTGGTAAAGACTTAGGCTTTCAGAAGCAAGCCTCTGCACTTTCTCCCTCTCATATAGTTGCTTCCCATAATTAACTGTTTTCCCAAGCAGCATTTCTCGAAAGCATTATCACCTTTTTTTTTTCTTCTTCAACTCCAAGGCCACCTACCTGTACAAGAAGGAAATGACAGGTGAACTCGTGTTGTCTCACATATACTTTTACTTGCTGAGACGCAAGAAATATAAATAATAATGTGTTTAATTAGAAGTATGAATAATTGCAATAGAGTTCTTTATAAACTCTGAAACTCCACCTAGGGATGAGCTTCAGAAAAGGCCATGCTTGGAACAAAAGGCAAATATGGGGCAATCTAGCTGCTGCCTTTGATGATGAGGAACCCCAAAGCATTGAAGGATGCTCTGTATTTGCACTCCTATGTTGCCATGCCCTGCTTTACTGCTTGCCTGTGAATATTTCCTACCTATGTTACATTCTGCTGTTAAAGTTTTTCCTTTGCTTTGCTCAATAAATCTTTTGAAACTATGCCTCATTTGTGTGTTCATTAGTTCAGTTTGAAACAGATTCATGGATTTAAATATATTGCAAAACAGATGGCACAGCTTTCATAGTTATATGTAACACCTGAGAGAATCATGACTTTGATAATGCAGACCTTTGTTGTCACTCTGATGTCTCTGCATATTAATATTTACCTAGATTTCTCATGGTCTTTCTCCAATTGGCAGATGTCTCTTATTTAATAGCCATAGTCACTGTCCCTCTGAATTTTTGAGGAAGTTAATGTCTGGTACTGTATCAACTTCTTTTCTTTGTGTTTACATTGGTTTGGCATTTTCTGTCAACCTACTGTTGTTGTTGTCATTGTCATTGTCATTGTCATCATCATCATTGAGTAGTAGTCTGCCTTTGGCATATTAATTATCCAACAAGAGATTCTTTTTCTTATAGCCAACAAAGTAGTCCAATTCATAACATGAATTGTTAAGGTATATGCTTCAGTGAGTGACACAATTAGCATCCATAATTATTCCTTGTGTACAAAACATAACTAATGTTATTTCAATTGCAATATTGGATTCTTCCCTTACATCATTGAACCATGGATACCTACTGTAGTTCTTTAAATATAAAACAAAATTGCTTCTTTCTCCAAATAGTACCCCCTCTGGAGCTAGTACCCCGTCTCTTTCCCTGTCCAATACAGATAATTCAGGAATTTCACATCACTTTGTCCAGTCTCTAGTAAAATTGAGGTTTGAGGCTAAGATCAAGTATAGTGAAATAATAACAAACATGTAAAAGCATTGGGATGAAAGGTTTTATTTTGCTGATCTTTAGATCTATTTTGATTCATAAGAGGAGTGAAGAACTGTAACCCTACATTTCATTTAACTTGGAGAAAATGTTGGCAGAAGCTATTTACCAAGTTAAGAAGACTATCTCTTAATAACTGATCTCCCTCCCTTTCTCCCTCCCTCCCTCCCTCCCTCCCTCCTTCCTTCCTTCCTTCCTTCCTTCCTTCCTTCCTTCCTTCCTTCCTCCTTCCTTCCTTCCTTCCTTCCTTCCTTCCTTTTGACATATATCCATAAAGTTTAAATTTGCAGTTCAATTCATTTATTTTGGTCTTTGACCAGCATTATGTATAAAATAAACTAATCACAAATCAGCTTTGTGCCTATAATGCTAGCTATAAATAATATACAATACATTTATAACAATATACTTGTTATATATCTCTAAACTGAAAACTACACATAAATACAACTATGAATCTAAAACCTATGTAGTACTATACAATTTCTACTTTAGAATAGCAGTAAGACTAACGTCTATTGAAGAACTATAAATCAATCTATAAATCTATAATCTATAATCTATAAGTCATTATAAGATTATTGAACAAACCTGTATTATGATAAGGACAGTCACATATACTGTACATACATACATACATACATACATACATGTGAGAAAAAGGAAAAGAAGAGAAAAGACATTTTAAAAGCATATAACTGGAAGATGTTTTGGTTAAAAGTATATACTTTTTGGCCAGGGAGGATTAGTTTTTCAGACTGAATAGATATAAATATGAGTTTGAGGATCCTTAGTGTCATAACATTTGAATACAGTAACTTTTACATGTACATGGCAATTAGTTTTCTTTATATAAGGCAGTTGTGGGGAATCTGGCTCTCCAAATCTTTAGCATACCTCATTTTTTTATATTAATCAATATCCCAAAGGCATTTAGAATATTTCTCTATAGAAGTGGAGAAAGAAAAACACTTGCTATTGATAGAACAGAAACAATATAAATAATAATAATAATATAAAAATAAAAATATATTCTATTAATAGCATATTAATACATGATGATGTTGATGATGATGATTTGCACAAGCAAGAAGGACACACCTCAAGATCTAAACCAAGTGCTGTAAAGTGTTTTGATCTCAGAGCAAAGCTATTCCCATGTGTTATATGTGGCTAAAATATTGTAGTACAAAATGTGACAGGGGCTAACTGTTTTGAAGACATTCAGTGCCACACCATCTTCTGAAAATATCCCACTGTTTCTGCAACTCAGCTTATGCCTATATTTCAGCACAAAAGTAGCATTACAGTGTAGTGTGCATTGTATATCTGCAGTGAAAATCTCCACTGAGACATATCAAAACAAAATTCTAGCCTGTTATAGAAAACTCTATGCCCTAAATGCCCTAAATTGTTTAATAAAGCTGTTCTGGCAACTACAGACAAACAATCTGTGGAAATAAAAATCAGCTGAGTGTGAGCAATTGTCAGCATTGTGAAGTAGTCCAGACAAGAAGCACACCCAGAAGTACCAGCTCTAACTTTATTGTTAGGTTACACTAACAGAATCTTGCAAGTCTGAAACTACATCTCTCTTCCCCTCGCCTTTACAGTCCAAGAAACTAGGGAGGGTCATGTTTACCTCACCCCCATTCTTTATGGAGACCCAGCTACTGCTTGTCTGTTGTCCAGTCTGTGGCTTTCCCTTCTGTCTCTCAACATACCATTAGAGCAATTGTGTTTCAGATGTGTAGTTTTAGACTTTACAGGTAGTCCTCGCTTAATGACCACAATTGGAACTGGAATTTTGGTTACTAAGTGAATTGGTCATTAAGTGAATCCAACCCAAATTAATGACCTTTTTTGCAGCAGTCATTAAGCAAATCACCACAGGCATTAAGCAAACCATGTGGTTGTTAAGCAAATCACACAGCTCCCCATTGATTTTGCTTGCCAGAAGCTGGCAGGGTAAGTCAAATATGGTGATCACACAACCATGGGACACTGTGACGGTCATAAATGCAAACTGGTTGCCAAGCGCCCAAACCATAATCATGTGACTGTAGGGACCCTGCAACCTGTGGGGACCCTGCAATGCATGTAAGGCACCTAGGGTGAGATATAACGGGACAACATATGAACCTAGCAACATAACTGTGAGAACTGGTTGTGAATTGGTTTTTTCAGCACCATCATAAGTCAAAACCATCACTAAAGGAATGATTATTAAGTTTGGACTACCTGCACCTTCACTAACAACCTAAGTGATTGGTCTTCTTTTTTCACCTCAAAGAACAAAAGTGCATCAGGACAACAACCCTGGAATGCATTTCAGGGCCATAAGATGAACTGAATTTTCCCCTCTGAGGTCAGACAGAGAGCTCCAACACTGGAGAGAGAAAGAGAGTTTAATAAGTCCTTCCCCTTCCGCCTGCTCCAAGGCTACCTTTCCCAGTATCAGGACCTCCAATTTGGGAAGGCAGAGAAGGAGGAACAGGGGTTGCTGGGCAGGGGTCATGCCAGGAGAGACAGTAGGTCCAAAGGATCTGAGCTTTTGCAGCTTAAGTCCCTTTTTACATGGGAAACAAATTAAAAGAAAAGCAATTAATATAAATATACAGCAGTAGGATATGGGAAGACACAAATGTCTCTTTGCTCTCATTTCTGCTATCTGGTGCCAGCCAGCCAGGAGAGAAGCTATCTCAAAAACCCTGTATTCTGGAAATGCATGTGAGGCACCTAGGGTGAGGTATAACTGGAACAACATATGAACTTAGCAACATACATGCTTGCATACATACAGGTGTATCAGCAGCATTTTGGATTTTAAGGCAAAAAAGATACTTTGGAATAATTAGAATACTCATGATGCACCTGTCAACAGCTCCTTAGAGCAGCTACATCTTTTGGGGGATCAGTGGCTGCCCTCTGCAGCTACAATGAGATCCTGATGGGTGCTATCTCCGTGCCTCTCTGTGCTCCAGAATACCTTTTGGCCTTCAGATCTATTCTCTATTCATCACTCGTTGACTGCAAGATCGAGAGATGATTTGCAAAGGTGAATGCAATTATGATCTGGAAAGAGCAAGAAGCTCTTCATGCTGTTCCTGTATGTCAACAACCCAAGGATATCTGAGTTAGCTCAGTATGGCAATATTGTTAGGATCACACACATGCACACATGCACAGACACACAAACACACACACACACACAGCAAAGAAAGGAAGAAGAATGTGTGCAAACTTTTTCATTCCCCTGAACAGTATAATGACCCATGATCTTTCAGCTAATTTGGATACTCATTTTCATCAGAATATTGGTTGCCCAAGATCAATTGTCTTTATTCTAAGAAGCTGTAGAAACTCAGTAAATGCATTCCTACTTTTAAGAAACATTTTCCACTGCCAACATTATATGAGCCCTATCAGCATGTATTGATGCTGAATTTCCTAATCTCTTTTTTTGTATTAAATTGGAAAAATACTCTCCTTTGTTCCCCCATCCACCACCTGTCACATTTTCTATATTTGTACTTGTGAAATTGAAAACTCTCAACAACAGTATATTGTATCTTTTATTTACACTATTATTTCCCTCTAAATAAATAAACAGCGAATCAAATGTCTAAAATGAACATATAAATAAAGAGGTATTTTTTCATAACAATATACTATTATTAACTGAAGAAAAATATATAACCCATTTTAATACTTCTGTTGCATTTAGTTTCAGGTCAGTTGGTTAATACCAAGAGATAATCAAATCATAAATTGTGAAATATGTAAGTGGGCACAATTTATGAACACTACCTCTGCTTTCATTGATACTCTTTTGTGACAGAATAAAGCCAATTGTTTATTTTAAAGTTGCCTCATACCAGGAGAGGGCAATCTATAGCTCCAGGGACACATTTGTCTCCAAAGTCCTACATGTTGAACCCTTGGATACTCCTCTGAATATTATTGCTGAAAATGAAACACACAATTTCCTGTCACTTTGAAATAGGAAACCAGTGAAAAAATGTGTCATGGTTAAAAGCCTTAAAAATGATCTATCAAACAAAAATAAATAATTAAATATATTTATTTGATGTTTAAATAATAAATATCAAATAAATAAACCTGCACCAATATACCCTGCCTGCATATATGTTGTGGCTTTATTCATTTTGTGGCCCACAGCCCACTGAAAATAAAGAAATCCTCCTTGGCTGCCAAAATGTTGCTCACTCATCATATAGGGTAAGCAAATAAATGTACATTGCACATCAAGATGCAAAAATGATGTAATGTTGGAGAATCTCCCATCACTTCTTCAGTGAGTTGCTGTCAGTGCTGATTGTGGAAGAGATAAAGATAACAGTTAAGGTGCCCACCATTTGGAACACTCTCCCCTCCCCCTCAAGTAAGGTGTCAGGCTCTGCCTGCTACTCAGTAAAACACAGACACTAGTGTAGGCTTTAGGTTCTGGTTTTATTAGAGTATAGAATGCATGCCCTAGGAAAAGCTGAGAGTGAGTGGGACGTGCCGGAACGGGATTTAAATAGCCCGCACTGGTCAGTGCTCCACCCCTCCTCCGAGTGTCCCCGAGCCCCGTTGCCAGTAGGTGAGGGGTCGAGCAGCCCCTCCTGTGCCTCAGGTGTCTCCTTAATTGGTTTTCTCCGGCCGGTGATGGGCCATTGCCGGGCGATCCGGTTCGTAAGCTTTCTGACAGCTCGGGTGTGCCTCGTGGTCGGGTGTTGTCAATTACTTCTCTTGCAACATTGTATCTCTTCCTTCCGTGCCTCTGGCTAGGATCGATACTTTGTTGCCAGCACCTGTTGCTTGCTTTTGTTAGTTGGTTGCCTTATCCCTTAATCCGCCTGGTGCTCATTTCTTTGTATTGTTATGTGAGCCGTTGTGATGTTACAAGCATCTCAACGGTGATCATGACATGCTGCTCCCCTTCCGAAAGGTTAAGCCGCGGGTTTGGAGGGGTAGGTGGTGTGGTAGGTGCGGATCAGGTCAGGAGCCTGGACGTCACGGACAGCGACCAACTCAGGATGTGGAAAGTGTTTCCACTTCATGAGGTATTGGAGGGAGCCCCGCTGCTTCCGGGAGTCAAGCACCTCTTTTACCTCAAAGTGTTGCTGTCCGTCTATCATCACTGGTGGGGGGGGGGGCGTGGGTGCCACTGGGAGGGGTCACTTGCCGGCTTGAGTAAGCTGCAGTGAAATACCGGGTGCAGTCTTTTAAGATTATGGGGCAGGTCCAAGTGCACCATGACTGGGTTTACTATTTGTGTTACCCGGAATGGTCCAATAAACTTGGGGCCCAGCTTTTTTGACGGTTGCGGTGATTTTATGAATCTGGTGGATAAATAGACCATGTCTCCCACCTGAAATGCTGGTTGCTGGCATCGGTGTTTGTCCGCTTGGGATTTGTATGCTGTTTGTGCCTCTTTAAGTGCGTCCTTGATGACCGGCCAGGAAGCTGCGATTTTCTCACCCCAGTCACAAGCGGCCACTGTTGGGGATGGAGGCTGAGGTAGTTCAGGGATGGGAATGAACTCCTGGCCCGACACCACCCCGAATGGGGTTTTTCCGGTGCTCTGGTGTATCGCATTGTTGTATGCGACCTCTGCGAACGGGAGGAGGTCTACCTAGTCGTCTTGGTGATAGTTTATATAGGAGCGGAGGAATTGCTCCAGTGTGGCATTAAGGATCTCTGTGGATCAGTCCGTCTGGGGATGCCAGGAGATTGACAGGGCTTGCTGGGTACCTATCAGCTTCAAAAAAGCCTGCCAAAACCTCGAGGTAAATTGTGTGCCCCTATCAGTCACCAAGCGGGAGGGGCATCTGTGTAGGCAGTACACATGAACTAGGAACAGTTTTGCCAGCTGTTGGGCTGACGGGATCGAGGCGCAGGGGATGAAATGCGCTTGTTTTGAAAAGTAGTCTTTTACCACCCAAATGACCGTTTTCTTTTGGCTGGGCGGTAAGTCGACTATGAAGTCCATTGAGATTTCATCCCAAGGGCGGGAGGGTTCAGCCACGGGTTGCAGCAGCCCCTGGGGTTTGCCAGCCGGTTGCTTGGCCATAGCGCACACTGGGCAGGACGCCACATACGTCTTGATGTCTTTCCTCAGCGAGGGCCACCAAAATTGCCTCCGAGTCAGGTGTAGGGTCTTCAAGAACCTGAAATGACCAGCCTGTTTGCTGTCATGCGATCTGTTGAGGATCGCCTGCCGTTGTGAGTCGGGTACATATAGTCTTCCTTCCGCCCATGTGAGATCCTGGTCCATGGTGACCTTGCTGGGGTTGGCGAGGAGCCAGGGGTCAGTTTTCGATGCTGTTATGAAGTCTGCCCATAGCCCACCCGGTTTTTGAGGTTGTCTGCGTCTGGGGGCGGGTGGTGTTGTAGTTGTTTGTGAGGGTGGCCAGGCTGTCCCCGAGCGCGAGCCCAGGTGACCGCTGCCATACCCAGCTGGGAGTTGGAAAGTACCGTCCCTATGATGTTGGAGATAGGCTCCGCATCCTGGGGTAGTCGGGAGAGTGTGTCTGCCAGGAAGTTCTTTTTGCCTGGTATGAACTTCAGTTGGAACTTGAACCGGCTGAAGAGCTGTGCCCAGCATATTTGTTTGGGGCTGAGGCGTTGGGGCGTACGGAATGCCTCAAGGTTGCAGTGGTCTGTCCAGACCTCAAACAGGCAAGTCGTCCCCTCCAAAAGGTGACGCCAAGCCTCCAGTGCTGCTTTAACCGCAAACGCCTCCTTCTCCCATACGTGCCACCACCTCTCAGTCTCCGAGAATTTCCTTGAGAGGTAGGCGCATGGCTTAAGGATTCCTGTGGAGTCCTTTTGCAGTAGGATGGCACCTATTGAAAAGTCAGAAGCATCTACCTGCACCACAAAAGGTCGTTCGGGGTCCGGGTGAGCTAGGATTGGCTCTGCAGTGAACAGCGCTTTCAGCCTGTCAAACACAGTTTGACAGGTGGGAGTCCAATTAAGAACGGCCCCTGGATTTTTAACCTTGCGCATCTCCCCGACGCCCTTGGTCTTAAGTAGATTGGTTAATGGCTATTTCCGCAAACCCCCTCGCAAAGGACCTATAGAAATTCGCAAACCCAAGGAAGCTTTGAAGCTGGCGCCTGGTGCATGGGCGTTCCCAGCTCAAAACTGCCTGGACCTTCGCGGGGTCCATTTCTACACCTTTGTCAGAGATTCTGTAACCTAGGTAGTCCAAGCACAATTTGTGGAATTCGCACTTGGACAGCTTAGCATAGAGTTTGGCTTTTCGTACTTTGGCGAGGACTTGCCTCACCAATGTTTCGTGTTCCCTCTGTGTCCTCGTGTAGATGGGGACATCATCCAGGTACACCAGCATGCCCTTGAATAGGTGTTCATGCAGCACCTCATTTATGAGTTGCATGAAGACCCCCGGAGCCCCCGCAAGGCTGAATGGCAGTACCTTATATTGGAAGGAGCCCAAGGGACAGTTGAATGCCGTTTTCCACTTGTACCCTTCCCTGATGCGGATTCTGTAATATGCTTCGCGGAGGTCGAGTTTGGAAAACACCCTACCCTTTGACAGGTGTGCTAGCATGTCCTTTACGAGGGGTAGTGGGTATTTATTGGATAGGGAAGCAGAATTTAATCCGCGGTAATCAGTGCATAGTCTTAGGGTGCCGTCCTTCTTTTCTCAAAATAGGACGGGTGCTCCGACCGGCGAGTTTGCTGGTTCTATGAAGCCCCTGGAAAGGTTTTTATCAAAGAATTCCCACAGTGCCACTAATTCTCTCTGGGCCATGGGGTAGATCTTGGGTTTGGGTAATGGGACGTCTGGGAGCAGCTCAATTGTGCAGACTTGTGGTGGGTGGTAATTGGTCCTCCTCCTCTTCTCCAAAGACATCTGCAAAGTCTGCATATTGCTCTGGCCAGTCTCCCCCCCCGCTGTAGAACCGTCTAGTTGGTGGAACGCCAGCAGTTTAGGAAGGGTGTCACAGGGCAGTTTGAGTGTGGTGACAATGTTTGGGTGGATCAGATTTCTGGAGCACCCAGAATCCACCATAGCTTCAGCCGCAATGACTCTGGGGCCATAAGCGAGTTTGATTGTCCCTGCTAGGATGGAGCTGTCGTCACTCACCCTGAGGTTGTTGCGCCCCTTCTTCACCACCTGCCCAGCAGTGCTGCTTAGAGCAGGTGGGGAGCGTTTCCCGCCAGCTGTTCTTGGGCATCGATCGTGTCCCCTGCGAGGTAGGCATCCGCGTCCTCGTCCGGGGTTGCTAACACTCCTGTCAGCTGTCTGGGGGGTGGGGTTGGATGGTTTGTGCAGCGTCTTTGGTGTGGGTCTGGGCGGGCGATCCGTTGCTCTGTTCATGAAGCAATCTGCCGCTCGGTGGCCCGTTTTCCCGCACTTGGTGCACTGTCTGTGGGCAAGCCTCCGTTGTTGGTCTGCGTGCCAGGTTGGCCCCGTCTGTGGGACTGGTCCTCTTGTGCTGGGCAGGATTTTGTCTTCTGCGGTTGTGAGCAGGAACATGCGCTGCGCGTGCTCTGCTTTGCCGGCTAGACAAATCCACCCATGAAGGGAGGCTGGGTCGTCCCTGTAGAGTGCCCATTGGAGCACCTCCCGGTTGAGGCCACACTTGAACATGTCGATGAGGGTGGCCTCCGACCATTCTGTGATTTTGCCCGTGAGGACCTTGAATTCGAGGGCATAGTCGGCCACTGTTCTCTTGCCCTGCCGCAGTGCTAGGAGTGTGCACTTTGCCCTTTCCTTCGCCAGGGGGTCCTCAAAGTCATGTTTCTGCTCAGTGAGGAAGTCATGGAAGTTGGTCAAAGCTGGGGCTCCGGACTCGTACATTTGTACGTACCAGTCCGCAGCCCTATCCTGGAGTCTGGTGGCCACCGCCGAGATTTTGGCAGCTTCTGTGTTGAAGTAATGGCCGTATTGGGCTATGTAGTCCCTCGTGTTAGTTAAAAAGAAGGACAGTTTTGTGGGGTTCCCATCAAATTGCATGGTGAAGTCTTTCGTGAACCTCCCGTGTTGCGGGTCCCCAACCTGTGGGTGTTGAAGGATGGTTCCCACTGGCCTGGGGGCGCGAATCTCTGCGGTAGAGTCTCGAGCTTGGCCCCTCCCACTCGGGGTTGTAGACGGGGTGGGTATGTTGCCCCGGTCCCCTCTTACCCCCTGTGTTGCCTCAGTCTTGGAGCGCTCACTGACAATTGTTGCCAGGGACTGGAGCATATGTTCCAGGTCTCGTACCTTGGCTTTCAGGGTTGTGTCCTCATCTGCCACTGGCAGGGACAGGAGCAGGTGCTCAAGGTATCATACTCTGGCTTCTAGAGCCGTGACCCTGTCTGGCGTGCCCTGGTCGTCTGATGTCGGTGCTGCCAGATGCTGTCTGGTATGCAGTCTTGCGCCTTCCTGCTCGGGGGTTTCGGGGTAGCAGAGCCTCCAGCTGGGGTAGGGTGTTCCCGTCCAGGATCCAACTCCGTCGGCCCAAGCGAGGAGTTGTTGGTCCCTGACCTCGTCTTCCATCAGGGTTCTCCCATCTGGGTTGGGGCTCCAGGTCTGGAACTGGGGAGCGGTGTGGGCAGGGAGGGTGTCCGAATCTCCTGTGGGATGCGCCACCTCCAGCCACTGTCGGGTCACCTCTGCCTCTTGTGGGCCATCCTTCACGCCTCTGGTGCGAAGTGCTGGCTCCATCGCTGTCCCCGATTCTGTTTCTCGCCAGTTGGTCTCTCCCGCGGAAAAAATTTCACCTGGTGGAGCTTGGCGATTTTTGGTTTGGTGACTCTCAGCTTTATGTCAGGCTCTGCCTGCTACTCAGTAAAACACAGACACTAGTGTAGGCTTTAGGTTCTGGTTTTATTAGAGTATAGAATGCATGCCCTAGGAAAAGCTGAGAGTGAGTGGGACGCGCCGGAACGGGATTTAAATAGCCTGCGCTGGTCAGCGCTCCACCCCTCCTTCTCCGAGTGTCCCCGAGCCCCATTGCCAGTAGGTGAGGGGTTGAGCAGCTCCTCCTGTGCCTCAGGTGTCTCCTTAATTGGTTTTCTCCAGCCGGTGATGGACCATTGCTGGGCGATCCGGTTCGTAAGCTTTCTGACAGCTCGGGCATACCTCGTGGTCGGGTGTTGTCAATTACTTCTCTTGCAACATTGTATCTCTTCCTTCTGTGCCTCCGGCTAGGATCGGTACTTTGTTGCCAGCACCTGTTGCTTGCTTTTGTTAGTTGGTTGCCTTATCCCTTAATCCGCCCGGTGCTCATTTCTTTGTATTGTTATGTGAGCCGTTGTGATGTTACAAGCATCGCAACGGTGATCATGACATAAGGTTAGCTCCATCCCTGTTAATGTTCTGGAAGTCCCTCAAGACCTGGCAACCTCATCAGCCCTGGGGGTCCCAGGGGACTGTGATATTCTAAGATGGCTCCTCCATCAACTTTGTAATATTTTTACAGTTATTATATATTTATTGTTTCACTTGATTGTTGTATGCCGTCCAGAGTCACTTCTTGTGAGATGGGTGGCCATCTAAATTTGATAAATAAATAAATAAAATATTACTGTGCTCTTGAAAAGATTTGGACCTCCTTAGAATCTTTTCAGGAGATCAATGATTGCCTGTTTAGGTAGAATAATTTCAGATAAGTTGTTTTAAAAAGTCCAATCTCTATTAGACTGCATCAGTGTGTCTATGAACATCTTTTCCTAACATCTTCTGTGCTTAAAAAAATGTAGAAAGTACTAATTCTTGTGACAGCTACTCCATTTTATGGTATCTATAATGATAGATGCTAGCCCACTACAGTTTCAAGTTCTCCGTTAACTTTCCATCTATTTTCCCTGTTAGTTAACTGTCATCCTGGTGACTGCATGGACAAATGCCCACTGTCTGAACCTGTTTCTAGTAAACAGAAGCAGATCTTCCAAGGATATTCATGTAATCCCTTTGATCCTAATCACCACATTATATGTTATCTTCCCCTTCTTCTTCTCCCTTAATCTTTTCCAACCTTTTCTCCTAGTTGGTCAGCAATGTGCATCATATGCCCAAAATATGTGATTTTCTGGTTGGTGGTCATTGTTTCAAGAGAACAGTAAGTCTTGGTTCTTCCAGTCCGTGGTTTTCTTAGAAACCATTCCTCATCCATATTTCAAAACTCTTTATCTTAATTCTGTTGCTAATTCTTGGACCACTTTATGACTGCTTTTACTATTCTGATCTTTCTTGTCATAGAAATATACTTATCCATTATGATTGTCATCAAATTCCTCCTTAGGATTGTTGTTGTTTATTCATTCAGTCGCTTCCGACTCTTCATGACTTCATGGACCAGCCCACGCCAGAGCTTCCTGTCAGTAGTCGCCACCCTAGTTCCCCCAGGGATGAGTCCATCACCTCTAGAATATCCTTAGGATTAACTTTTGCTTTATTTCACCACCACATTGCCCATCTGTTCCTGAGCTCAAGAAAACACAACTGGCTACTATACCCCCTTCATTTCCTTCCTATCAGTTTTGAGTTTGCTAACTGTGCTGCAGATACTCCCTTTGTCTTTTAAATATTTGACATTTACCCAGATTTTTCCCTTTCTCTTTCCATTTTCATAATAAGTTCTCCTAAAATGTTCTTTCCTTTTGGATAACCAGTATTGTCATTTGCAGATCTCAGATGGTTAGTGTTGTGGTTGTTTTAATTTTACATATGCCTTTTGACTCCCAAATAACTGAAATATCATTTTATGACTTTAATTTTTAAAGAAAAATGTGCAGGGGGGTGTTTTTTAACCAGTTCTCTTACAGTTCATGCATACACAGTCATGACTTCAAGTCTGTGATATCACAATCCAGCGATCACCTGAACATGTGAACAGAACAGGCCATCTCAGTCATGGCAGCTGATCTGCAGATCATGTGAGCAACAGTCATTTTCAACAGAGATGGGGGACACTGTTATTCAGTGCAGAACAATCACTGATTTATATGCTTTAGAGTTAGGCTTTGGAAAGATCACTTAGTTGCATATAAAAAGCCAAGAGGAAGCTGGAATCACTTAAAGGGGACATTTGAACTGTTATAAATGCCAAACACTATCTCATGTTAGCTTCTGGTTACTTTTGTCTATTCTACCTGCATGCTAAATATTCTAAATATCCTGCTGGCAGAAACAAATGCTCTCTATTAATTTACAGTGAAGCGGCAATACAACTATTATTGAACAGCACCCAACAGTACATGTACCATGTAGAGATTTCCTTTTGGCAGGATCTGATTTACTTTACAATAAACAGCACTCAGTGATTCATTGTGACGCAGCAAGAGAAGAGGATGAGTGGAGCAGTCATTGCTTTAAGAATGTTTGATTCCCTATTCCTAACATGCTCTCATGTTAGGCGGAGAGTGAGTTCAGAATGACTGCTTTCCATTCACTGCACAGGGGACTCAATGGCACATTATTGGACAATCTGCTTCTATGACTGGCCCATCTGCATGCTAAGCTAGCATGCTTGTGATCTTTGGTTTGAGCAGGCTTGCTAATGTCTGGCCCAATTTTTATGCAAAATGCCTTTCAGTGGGTAATTTTATTCATTATTTTCTTTGTAGGACACCTTCATTCATTCATTCATTCATTCATTTAATTTGTCCCCACCCATCTTCTCCCATCGGAGTACTCTGGGCGGTTACCTGTCCTCTGGGAATTCTAGATAGTCCCTGCAAAGTCACCACTTTTATTTTTTTCCATCCTCAATACATTCCAGTGGAGGTTGGCTAGATGGAAAATTAGCGGCTGGGATTATGCAACACACTATGTCTTCATCTGGCTTGTTTAATTTTGGGTTAGTGCTACTGTGGTTTTTGAATTACTTGTGACCTATGATTTATGGCTTACTGCAATGTCTGAACCAGTCACCTGTGGCTTATTCATCCAGCCAGGGTTCCTGGCATTATGCCTTAGCATAGGGATGCATATTTTTTTCTTCTTAGGCTAGAACTGCATTTGATCATTGATGGTAGGCTTAGGGATTCACACTCTCAAAGTAACAGGCAAACAGAACAAATGCTAAATCTGGTTTCATTTACATTTAAATGTAATGTAAATTAAAGCTGGTTAATATGATGCATGTATTAATCATGTTTTATTTTTATCACAAACTGGCTGACAGCTTACACAATCCTGAAATTCCTCCTGAAGCTCCTTCCTTGTATATTTAACCCACTGGTTCTGGTCCTTCCTACCATTACTTCATCTGTACGACAGACTTCATATATTTGAAGACTGCTGTCCTATCTCACCTCAGTCATATTTCCTGTAGGCTAAACATACCCTAGAGAGCCAGTTTGCTGTAGCGGATAAGACACCAGGCTAGAAACTGGGAGACCAGAAGTTCTAGTCCCATCTTGGACATGAGACCAGCTAGGTGACCTTAGGCCAGTCATTCTCTCTCAGTCCTAGGAAGAAGGCAATAGTAAACCACTTCCAATTTTTTCCAAGAAAACCGCAGGGACTTATCCAGGCAGTGTCTAGTAGTCAACACCTGTGCCAAAAATTCCAGCAACCCCCAAACCAGTCCTTTAACCATTCCTCATAGGGCTTGGTTCCCAGACCCTTCACCATCTGAGTCATCTTTCTCTGAAGTTGTTCCAATTTGTCAGTGTCATTTTTGAATGTGGTGCCCAGAGCCAGATACAATACTGCAAATGGGGTCTGATCAGGGCAAAATAGAGTAGAACAATTACTTCCCATTATCTGGACTCTGTGGTTCTGTTAACATCCCCTAAGATAGTTTTTTTTTTTTTTTTTTTTAGCAGCTGCATCACACTGCTGGCTCATATTTAAATTGTGATTGACAAGAAGAGTTAGATTTCTTTTACATGCTGTACTGCTAAGCCCAGTCTCCTTGCTATATTTGTCTTACATTTTTTTTCTACCCAGATGCAAAAAAAACATTTGCCCTGTTAACTTTCATCTCATTCATTTTAGCCTACTGCTCAAGGCTGCCTAGATCTTTTTGAATCTTCTCTGTTTCATCAGATGTGTTAGCCAACTCTTCTACTTCGTGTCAACTGTAAAATTTATAAACATTCCTCCCAACTCCCTCATCCAAGTAGTTAATAAAAATGTTGCACACCCCAGGGCCCAGGGCAGAGCCTTGTGGCACTTCAAGCTTCCTTCACGTTAAAGTGCAGCCATTAATGAACATTCTTTGGGTGTAGTCATTTAACCAACTATGAGTCCCTCTAACAGTAACATTGTCTAATGCATATATATCATTTTATGAAGGAGGATATCATAAGGCACTCAGGCAAAGGCTTTGCTGAACACCAGGTATACAATGTCTATAGCATACCCCAGGTCTACTAAGCTGGCAACTCTGTGAAAGAGGGAGATACAGTTAGGGTGGTATAATTTGTGAAAAACCCATGCTGGTTCTTGTTGAATTCTAGCATGTCTTGCCAAGCGCTCACAAAATATCTACAGATATTCATTTATAACTGAAGTGTTTCTCCCCCCCCCCCCCGCCCCGTGCCTTTACAGACACTCAACTATAATCTGTGTTGTATGGCGACCTGATGTTTCTTGTGATTGAAATAGAATATTCAGTGACATAACAATTGGCCCATGGAACAATTAGGGCTTTTCAAATATTTTCTTAAGAATTATACCTTCATAAACAAACCTGAGAAGAATGAAAATACTTTTTGAAAAAAAAAAATACTGGGAATGAATGATTGAATGAATGAATGAATAAATAGCTGATTGTTAGGGAACAAATGTCTGGAACAAATCAGTAACAAGATTCATGGGATGCTTAATTTAATTTATGCTATTATGAATATAAAAAAAAATAAACTATAGATGTGTTTAATGGAGGTTTGCCATTTCCTATGATTTATTCAAAGCTTTATTGGGATTTTTTCCCCCTCTAATAAAAAGGTTTAAAGGTTAAAAATTATAACAAATTCAATCCCAAACCCTTTGTTACCAGTAGCAGTTGGGCTGTCATCTCCTCAAGCACTTGAGGTTATATTTGGGGGTGGGGGGAGGTTTACATTGACCATGTGTGGGTACTTGATCCTGGAGAAAATTCTACCAATGTGGTCTCTAAGAGTTGACACCAATTTGATGACACATGATCCAAATCAATCAGTGAGTTCTTGAAAGACTGAAGCAGCAACAGACTCTACTAGGACCACAATTAATGTAATTATTTCCAGTATTCTGCAATGGGATGAGCTATCCATGATCAGTTGAGTATCACTGGCTTCTGCCACACTGCCATTTATGTATGGTCTCTTGTGTGAGCTACAATTCTTTAGCTTGTGTCTATCTGGCTTCTAATTCAGTGAGGAATGCTGTTTTTTTTGTTTGTTTTTTTCACCTTCACCCCATGTCCCATCAGGGAAGACAGGTTCATATAGCCCCCCAAAAAGTCACCTTTCTCCATCCCTTGTTCCCATAGTCACCCCTTTTCCATTTAAGATAGCCACTAAACTATACTTGAGTATTGGTGTGTACAGATAGAATGTAATAAATACATACTCCACATTACCAATATGACCAATGGACTTAATCCCAATCTTCTGAATCATTGAATCTTAGTATGGGGGTGGAAAAAGATACCCCCCCTCCAAAAAAATGAGCAGAAGAAGAGATAGAGGGGTGAATTCTCCCCTATTTCACACTAGTAAAAGTTAAGATGCCTAATCAAATAAGGGCAATAAATGTTACTGCAGTCAGATCTTTTACCAATCTTACTATAATAAATCAGAGAACAACATGTCATGTGTATATTTTAACTGAATCTGCCAATGTGGTATCAATGAGGCTGTAATGGTTGCCTAATCCCAAATACTCAGTCTCACAAGCTCGGGCTTAAAGATAACTGATTTATTAAAGGAATAGTATGCAAATACAGAGAAAGCTGAGAATGAGCAAAAGCACGCCAAATACAAACTTAAAGCCTTGCTTCCAACCCAGTCCCACCCCAAGCGCTCATTAGCAACCACCCCCTCCCAGGTGCTAGCAACCATTACATCTGCCTGGGAAAGTAACCTTGAACAGAGTTGCAAACCCAAACATACATTCCAAAGGAGCAAAATAAAAAGCACAGCAATAATGGAAAATACCAGCAAACGTTCAAGCATGTAGGACACGAAGGAACGGTTTGACATGTGAAACGTTACGATGTTAACAACACATTGAAATGGAGAACATGACAGAGGCTATAACAATAATTCAGATACTATTGTTCAATATTATAAAGACCCACAATTAGGAAGTTTCACAACTCTCTTAGCTAAGTCTCCAAGGAATACTATAAGGGCCAAGCACTGCTATAAATATATATTTTATTAGGAGATTTCTGTTAGGAGAATGGTGTCTGGAAAGATTGAGGAAAGTGACAAAATGTTGTACTATACACAAAGAGATTATATGCAGAAAAACTCAATGAACATTTATTGTTTCTTTTCATGATTTTATTACTATGATAAATAATTTGTTTACCTTAATTATGCTATCTAAGAAAGCATGTGGATATATCCTGTTTACAGTTCTATAGTGAAATCACATGTCCTAGAAGAATCTGAGTGTGGGGACTGTAAACTTTTTGTCAAACATTTTGCAGGTAAAACCATTTATATTCATTTAGAATCATATGCTGGACATAGTCCAATAAATTGATAGGGATGACATCTTGTAGTGTTACCTGGGATTGTTTTAAAATGTGGATCCCAATGAAGTGAACATGGTTCTCTGTGAGATCAGTTCTCAAACTGATCCTTCCCATTGTTGAGAAGGTGGTGGGCTGCAGATGGATGCCCCTAAATGAACCAGTTTATCTGAATGAATATCTCTGCATGGGAGTAAGTTATGCAGGTGACTCTTGTGAATGAAAAATGGAGGACCTGGACAGTGTGATCCTCTTGGTTCTGCTTAATACCTTAATGGCTTTCAACACCATCATTCATGGTATTCTTCTGGGCTACCTGGAAAGATTGGAAGTCGGAAGAACTGTGCTACAGGGATTCTGTTCATTCCTAAGTGGGTGGTTCCAGTTGGTGGTAGTGAAAAAAGGAAAGGGTGAGCCCTTGGTCACTCCAATATGAGGTGCCCCAGGGTTTGGTCCTCTCCCCCATATGTTCAACATCTACATGGAACTTTTTTCTTCTGGTTTGCTAACATAACTGAATAGAAACACTTTAAATCAGAAACACTCCCAAATCATTAGAAGAGATAATCCATCGGCATGCAGGTGAGGAATGATCAATATGTTGTTGATATCCAATTGTATATTTCTAGCCTTGGCCAGGCAGAAGATGGGATGGCAGTCTTGAGTTGGTGCCTGGATGCTATCAGGGACTGTGTGGGAAGAAACAAGCTCAAACTCAGCCTTGGCAAGAAGCAGTGGCTGTTGATCTGAAAGGCATCAGAGGTCAGGATAATGATATATTTGGCTCTATAAAGAATCACACTCTCTTTGAAGGACCTGGTAGGCAAGTCCAGGCTCTCTAGCACTCATAGCTCAAATTATAAAGCAGGTGGTAAGCATGACTGATGTACACATTGTGATATCTCTTTGAGTGGAATGTGATCACTCATTCCTTTGACATCTAACTGCTAGTCTATTATCATTCACTTTATGTAAGGCTGCCTTGAGGACTTCTTAAAAACTACAACTGGTGCAAAATGCAGTTGCCTGCTTAATAACAAATGAGGGCTATTATAGTGATGTAATAAATAATAATAAATAATAAACTATTACAAGTTTATTTCCAAGTGCAACTGGTGCTGGTAGTCATCTGTTAAGCCCTATACAATTTGGAATCTGAATGTCTTTGAGGTTGTCCCACTCCAAATAGTATCTGCCTGTCCAATAGGATCTAGCAGAATGGCCATGTTGTGAGTCCCATCTGCCAGAGATAAGACAGATGGGAACTTGGAAACTAACCTGTGTTATGGCTCCTTTCCTCTGGAATAGCTTACTCCTGGAGGTGAGGGTAGCTCTTGTCATTGTGATATTTGGGATATTGTGATATTTAGGAAAGCTATTAAATGTTGCTTTTCTGCAGAGACTTCAGGAACTGGAGTGAGATGAGGTGAATTACGATAGTGCTAATGACATGGGAGTTAGGTCATTATGGATATTTTATTAATTCACTGATTATACACACACACACAGACACACACGCACATTTTGTTTTCACCTATTCTAACCCTCTAAGGCAGTCTGCAAGCCTTAGAATTAAATAAATAAAAGCCCTGAAGAAAACAAACAATGTGAAAGTATTTATCTGAGGCCCAAAAGAAAGTTGAAAGGTGGTATCACCTTTTATTTACAGATTCAGTACTTTGCCCCCCCCTTTTTTTTTACTCAGCTGCAGAAGTATCATGGCAATTTATTAAACTCCTTCTATTGCTTGTGAAAAATGGCCGTGGAATGCACATTTACAGCTTTTCCTTTCTGCCACTGATTATGCCTACAGAGTTGGCAGTGATTATGAATACAATCTATCTTTCCCCCTTTAATGCTGCTTTTGGAAACATTCACAATTTAAGAGGTATGGTTAAATGCTGGAGGCAATTGGTAAGCATAACTTAGCCAGGGGTTATTGAGGCTGTGGAAAGTATATGAATAGCTTCAAGGGTTTCTGTTGCTCTAGTCTATTCACATTCTCCTTTTTTCCCCATAAAACAATCTTTGATTAAAGTTTAAAGTACTTTCTTATCTTCCCACAAATCTTCTTGAAACATTCATTCCATGCACATGTTTCACTGAAAAATCATACACAGATGCATACGTACTCATGTTATGCCCTTTTGAGGTAAGCAACAGTATGCAGATACAAAAAAATATAGTAAGCAGAAGAAATGAAAGGCACAAGGTATGAGAAAAGAAAATCTAACTTGTTTCAGTCTGGACCAATACTATTCACTATATTTCTCCAATCATATTTCCACCACATGTGTACACCAACTAGCACACTGCTTTTTGTTCTTTAAACTCCTCACCTTTTATTGAAATAAGAACGAGTTTACTCTATACACGGGACGCGGTGGTGCTGCGGGTTAAACCGCTGAGCTGTCGATCAGAAGGTCGGCGGTTCGAAACTGCGTGGTGGGGTGAGTTCCCGTTGTTAATCCCAGCTCCTGCTCACCTAGCAGTTCAAAAACATGTAAATGTGAGTAGATCAATAGGTACCGCTTCGGTGGGAAGGTAACGGCGTTCCGAGTCATCATGCTGGCCACATGACCCGGAAGTGTCTATGACAACACCGGCTCCAAGGCTTAGAAACGGAGATGAGCACCGCCCCCTAGAGTCGGATTCGACTGGACTTTACGTCAAGGGAAACCTTTACCTTTACCTTACTCTATATTTGCAGTATATTTTTTTCAATATTACCTTAGTTTCTATATTGTGTATCTGTTGTTATGGAATGAGACAAACTGAAAACTAACTTTCTCTCTTTCCCAAACATTTTCAGCAGTATAAAAACTCTTTGCTTCATGTTTTAATTAACATTGTTGATTAAAGTAAAACAAAAACAAGCATAATGTTACATAGCCTAGATTTAGTTTCAATAATAATAAAGTTTTTAAAAAGTGCCTTCAAAGACTGATGAATGAATTGTTTCTCTGGGGATAGTACTTAGCTGCTTATAGGGGACTGTATGGTGTCAAAATCTGCAAGATGGTGGGCGTGCTGTCAGGACTGAAACCTCTGCCTTTTTGGAGAAACTATGCAGCGACAGATACAAAAGCATGCTTTAAGCCTGAGAAATGAGGGAAGCATAAGAAAGGAACTCAGATTGGCTCTACCCTAACTCCCTGGAGTACTAGAGGGAAGGAAGGGAAAATACAGTCAAGATTCAGTTACTATAACCTATATGAATAGAGTTGCAGTTGTCAGTGGGAAAAACTCCCAAAAGAATTCCAATCCACAAGGTTCGATGATACAGAGAAAATAGTTTATTTACGCGTTTGCAAAGGCGGGTCTCTCCGTGCAAGAAGGAACCAAGAACAAAGCTAGCTCAAAACTTTTATACCCTAACTGTCCTCCCCCTCCTTCGAGGGCTCAGCTCACAATCTTCCTGTTTCCCAAGCATTCTTGAGTTAGTTACTAGGTTTATATGTTTATGTGTCCGGGATGATTCTGCCATCCTTATCTCTTCCTCCTTTCAAAGGCTAATCCCACTCAAACACCTCTTTGTAGACACCAGCTACTCTACACAATCAGCTATAAATTCCTAACCTAAACGGCTCTATCTGACATGCATATCCTCAGACCCACGGGTTCAGGGTCTGGTCACCCACATGTGGCTAACTCCCTTTTTTTTCCCTCATGAGTTTGAGGCATGTACAAGGGTTTTTATTATCCCTCTCACACAGTCAAACCTGGGGAGACTGTTTCCTGACCTGATCTATCTCAAAGGGTTGACAAATGGCCCTACAAAAGAGGGGGAGTGCTTCAGTCATGATGAGATGGCCACCACCTTGCAGATCTTGTCACACTTGCCCCATGGGTCCTTATTTGGCTAAAAAGAAGAAAGTTAAGGATCTATTTATATGTTAAGTGAGCAGTCACTAGGTCATAAATCAAGTATAATATCTGCACATGAGGACCACACATTAGTAAGCTTTACTTTCTTCTATGCACCCAATTAGTACTTGGTCCACTTAAAAACAATGGTTCTGCACAATTCTCGATGCAAGAAGCTGACTGGATAGGAGATAGCTAATGCATACTCATTCATGGACTTGTATCTGAAGCTTTCCACTACAAGTAGCATGTGCAAGCCAACCCCCCCCCCCCCAAAAAAGGGGGTCTTTCAAAACTCAACCTTCCCATTTGGGCATACTTAAAGTAGCTGTTTGGGTTCTGGATGTTAATGGAAGAATGAGAGCAAATATATACATTTCCACTTTTATTCTGACTGATACATGACAGATTCCTGTAAATACTACTGATCGTTCCCAGGTAAGCTGTCAGACTTTATGGCAGATGTGGCTATAAATCAAAACATTCCAAAAATTAAACTTTGCATTCAGGAACTGGTAACAGACTTGGTACACAGATTTGCTACTGCTAGATAAGTTGTTTTATTATAGAGAAGAAAGCAGCCATGCAGAGGTGAAAGATCTGCCTTCTGTAGTACACAAAAATAAAGCCGTATATATGCATATGTGTGCATGTACGTGTATATATATATATGTCAGTGCCAGAAATAAATGTTAAGGTTTATCTCCTGGCCAGAATAGGTCATTCTTTTCCCAAACCTTGCTACTGGGACACACCTGCTTAAGGTTATACAGTGATTGGGTGTTGTTGGTGGTGGTGTTTTTTACCCCTGGCCTGAGCAGTATTGCTTTTGCTCTGTCAACTTCAGCCCTTACACAAGCTAAGGATGTAGACATTTGTTCTTTTAAGCTCTTTACTTTCATGCTGAAAGCCTTTAATACTTTATGTGAACAATGCAGAATATCCTGAACTTCCACTGAGGAATAGAAATGCCATATTCAGGTAATCAGAATAGTTTGGCTACCTATTTTCACATGAGTGATCAACTTAACACTGCGTGTTCAAAACTGATTGCTTAGTATTGTGAATTCTAAGGATTTATCCGGTAAGATATAACATACATGCAAAGGCCTTCCAGTTGAATTGTTCCCTTTACTTGCAGCCTATTAAGAATAGAAAGATATTAGATTTTCTGAGAGACTGACACTCTCAGCCAGATAACCATGCAAACAACATTCAGCTAATGTCTACACACAGTGCTTCACCTCCCACTCCCTTCTGGTGTCTGCTTACTAAGGAAAACAGAATGTAGCAAATGGCTTTATGGCCTAATTGCTCTACAACTTGGAAATTAACCATCTCCTTGTCCAGAATTGTACTGTTTCTGCTAATATGGCAGTGCCCCTATTCTAAGCTGTAGCTAGATGTGTAGCTATCACTTAATTCCCCATGGAGTTAATCAAGAGCTTTAATTAAAACTTTGCTGGCAACCTCTCATGGTTAGTACAAGTTTGATCTTTGTAGTATCTTTGGTTTCTCTTCTCCCTGTGAAAATGTGCAATGGCTAGACAGATTCCATGTCACTTCATTCTCATCCTTGCATAATGATTCTTTTTCAGTGACCTAAATCACCTGGAACCTACATCCATTTAGTAGCCAGATCCAACCTAATTCCATATTTGCTTGCTGGCCATTTTACTTTTTTCTTCCACTCTGAATCCAGCTCCAGCATCATTAACTTCCGTTGAGTTCCTTAGTCCATTTCAACTTCACCTCCCTGTGACAAAGACTGTGTAGGAAAACCTTATCTGGCTTTCCTCCCATATATTTCCCAACCTCAGTTATTACCACAATTACACTTTGTATGTTTGGGAGATCACATGACACACATTGTTTACATTCTCCATTCTATTTCACTTAGTAATAAAATACATTTAAACCAGCCATCTTGCCCTTTTAGGGGATGCATATCAAGCACATTGCACAGCAATGAAAAAAGAGTATTTCTAAATGAAAGAAACAATGTAATGTATTAGAACTGAACTGAATGGGGTCAATATCAGTTGAGTCCTAGTCATACTATCTTATAAATACAATTTAGCTTCATGTAGTTTCATATGAGGCGTGTGCTTACTTTTAAAAAGAGACGTCTCTGCCTTAGAGCATATTTTTACAAGGAAATGCCTGCTCTATTGCTGCTTTAAACAGATCCTGGATATCCTCAGTATCAATATTCCCATCTTAAAGCTAGGAATGTGTGGATTGATGCAGATCTTAGCTGTTGTACTTTCTATTTCGCAGGGCAAATATCTGCACCAGAAGGTTTATGTCGAGAGTTTTAAATTAAATATTCACACCTACATTACTGGGGGAGGGAGGGAGATTTTATTTCTTTTTGAAGCTACACACAAATCCTGAGATGTTAGTGTTGATTAGTTTGTTTGTTTTGAAAATTGCAAAAGCACTCCAAGAACTCACATTAGTGACATATCTTCTTCAGAGGCAGTTTCTCCTCTGTCTGGAATGATCAAGTGACTCTGATATAGTAGGGTCTCATAAACATTCAAGGAAGTGCTACAAAGGAGAAAGTTTCTGGTGAGATCCCGCTGTTGCCATTAGTAAATGGGGTGTTTTTGTTATGAAAAGAAGGAAAAAGTCAAAAGCCCCAGATACTTCGATATTTTCAAAACTAACTAGCTTTTTTATTATTATTAAAAAAAACAAATACAAGCTAAGTCCATACTTCTACCTTAATGGATCTGCTGAAAATGAAAAATCAGAACCCATCTCCAGCCAAATGAGAGACATAATTATTTTACAACCCTTTTAAATGTCAAATAATATCACCTGCACCTCATATGGAAAATGAACCTGATTATTATAAGCCAAACAACTAAACTTCTGTCTTTTGAGATATTGTATGAAAGACATAACAATGATGTCCTTCATATTGTACCACAACCTAAAACCCAGTTATATCTCCTCAAGAGCCTCAATGATGTAAAGATTTCAGAAGATTATAACATGGCACAAGTTGTTTCTTTACCAAGCAAAGCTTGTCACGTATGAAATGATGACTCTCTCGGTTTTTAAATAAGTATCAACCTTTCGTTATATCACTCTTTATTTTGTGTTGCAAGTTCCATATTTTTCAGCCAAATGAGAAAATATTTTCTCAAATTTTCCTCAGTAATATACTGATTGTGCACATGGCACACACCCAAACTTTTACTCATCTGGATAAGCTGATCCAGCTTTATATATCTACAGTATAAAACCACACACTTAACAAGAGAGAGAGAAATAGAAGGTGAAACTAACTTTCATTAAAGATATATCACTATCATTAAACAAATACAGTACAGTGATCTCTCTGCCACTCTCCCTCTCTCTCTCCCCACCCCACCCATCCTACAAAGTTTCCCACCAGTGGCCAGCTTGACAACAAAATAATTCTGGGAAATATATAAATATATTTTCAAAGAAATAAAGAGATAAAGAGTAAAGAATATTCTGCTCATATTAGTTGAATATGAAAATATGAAAATCTGAGCCAGATGAATTCATCTGTTTCCTATACTTTGTTGCCAGTTGTGATGAACAGGACATAAAACAAAAAATAAGGTATGAATGAATAACTTTATTGATTAGTCAGATGACCATATCAAGAAGAAAATAAAGTAGGAATCTTTGCATCTCTTTATATACAAAGCCTTCCTGGAGACCATACTGATTATTCTCTCAGATGCTACAATTATAGTGAAAACCAAAAGGCTCTAAGCTAAAAACAGCCAAAAGCACAGTCAATATGAAAGTTTTTTGTTTTTTGTCCTAAAGACTACAGTGAACATTGTAAAAAATTCATTCAAATGAGGTCCTGTTGAGAGGTGTGTGTGAGGCGGGGGAGGTCAAGTTAAGGAAATTGTTTAAATGATCCTTCTGGAAGGATCAGAAAGAAATGTCTCAAATACAATATTCAAAAGATGTTCAATGTTCACTTTATTCCATACAGCTACTGAAAATAGATAAATTCCTTTTTACATTCTAATGATGCAGCAGAGGAAAGCATCACACATTTGGCTTTTGTTCCTCTGACTTATAATGTGGTTTTCCACACCTTCACTGTCCACTCAACCTCACATAGTTTTGAGTTGCTTACCCACAATTATTAGTTTTTTGTTTTTTTTTAAGTTGCATACTACCTCTCAAAAATAGGTTTTTAAAACAACTTCAATGTACATTTTTAAACTTCATCTTTACATCATCCTCACATTCAGGTTTCTTCTGCCAAAGTCTTCCTTTTTTCTATTTTTTCTGCTCTTAATGATGAAATCTTTTTCCTCCAAAAAATAAATAAGCAAAATTAAGTGTCACTATATATTATGGAAATTGTTTGTCAGAAAGACAGCTATTTAGCACGGCTCCCTTCTGCACTATTTCCTTCCCTCTCCATTAGCAGAAAAGATATAAGAAAAAGAGTTTAATGGTAAACAATCATTATTTATTTATCTTATAACATTAAAAGAAAGCTGATTTATGTATTGGTCTAAGCTGTATTTCATTTACAATTATTTAACTTTGTATGTACGGATGTATGCATGTGTGCTTTGAACACCCAAATAGAGATAAAATTCCCATAAAAAACTATGTATCTAAGTCCCTGGTAATAGTGTTAAGAAGCAACATACAGTATGTTGCATTTTCCCTTTCAGATTTCTTGTTCTTGCAACTCCTTACAATATAAAATGTGAAACAACATTAACAAAGAAAAAGTATGTTATAATTTCTTCCACAACTTCATATATAACAATTGTCACCATTTCTACTCTAAAACAAGTTTGAAATGAATATGGAGTTTCTTGGACAGGCTGTAACTTTGAAGAACTTCAAGAAAAGTCCAAGGAGTTTTAATCAGACTTATGGAATATCTCAGGGCAATTCCCCACATCTTTTGGGTGATATTAAAACAAAATTTGAGTCACAGGTGGAGCCTCTCATTGGACAAAAGATAAATACATCTTGAGTCATACACTGGACCCTGATAAAAATGTGTTTATGACAAAATACTCCTTTCCCATTCACAGCAGATGACAGGCAATAGCTCATCTTGAAAAAGACTAAGCAAGATTGGACTTGGTTAGTGCTTTGATAGAAGACCATCAGGAATTCCCAGGGTTGTGCAGTGGATTGTAGGAAAAAAAGCAAGCAATTCCATATTGTGGCCAAGGGAAGAATGTGAATAGGTCCATGTGGTAACTATGAATCAAACTTGATTCAAAGCAGACTTTATTCCTCTCTATAATTTGATAGTTATTAGTTAGATTCAGGGCATACATGGATGCTGGAAAGCTATAAACACTTGACAGGGACGGAATTAGAATTTAGTCAAGAACTCTGCAGCTGCTGCCCCTCCCTATGCCCTATATGTATGGGAGAAAAAAGATAATGGTTTGATGGTTAGAGTGTTGGACTAGGTGAAGGTCCTTATTGAATAAATTAAGCACTACTTCTAAGCCTAACTGACCTCACATGATTGGTGCAAGGAAAATACAGGGGATTAATGAAAATAATGGTGAATGTAATCTTCTGAACTCTCCTGCCAACCTAGCAGTTCGAAAACATGCAAATGTGAGTAGATTAATAGGTACCGCTTCGGTGGGCAGGTAACGGCGTTCCGTGTAGTCATGCTGACCACATGACCATGGAAGTGTCTACGGACAAACGCCGGCTCTTCGGCTTTGAAACGGAGATGAGCACCGCCCCCTAGAGTCAGACATGACTGGACTTAATGTCAAGGGAAACCTTTACCTTAATCTTCTGAACTAGAATAGGGGAATATAATCTCAGGACCCAAGGCTGCATTTGACCACCTTCCCAGCCCCACAAACCTTTGGGTGTGGTCCCAGGAAGCTTCCAGTAGTTGACTCCAAAGTAGAATTTTTAATGTGATAGGAAGGGGGAAGGATTAAACACATGGGGAGTACTCATATTAAGTGTATATAATAAAATAATTTAATTAATATTAATTAAATCTGAACAATGTAAATTAAAGGAAATTTCACTGTTATTCTGTTTTTTTTTCTTTTTATAAGAATTTTATTAGATTTAAAGCAAAGATAAAAACTACAAAAAAGCAAAAAAAAAAACCTACAAAAAGAAAAAAGGGAAAAAAAACCTAAGAAAGTGTGAAAACACAAGAAAAAAAAGGAATTTTAAAGATTACAAGAAGAGGTGACTTCCAACTTTTAACAGTAAGAATATACAGCAATTTCCATAATCAACCCTTTACTCTATATCAAACCAAAGTCACATTATATCTATAAACCATTCCATTAGCACATTGTAAAAATCACTAAATACAATTGCTCCTTCCCCTTATATTAAAAGAAAAAGAAAAATATAAACCTCCTAAATAACTCCCCCCCCCAAAAAAATAATTATTTCCTTCCTACCACTATTCTATAAATTTCTGCCCACTATAATAAAGATAAAACTAAGAAACATGTAAATTATCTGCTCTTATAATTAATAAAACTGCAACTATAATTCTATTAAACCTAAAACCAAGCATGTATTGTTTATACTTTATTAATCTTAATCCAAGTCATTAAAAAAAGAATATTTATTTATTTTATTTATTATTTAGATTTACATCTCCCCCAATGGGGGACTCTGGGGGGTTTACAATAAAATAATAATAAAAACATGTCAACCTAATATGAAGTCAAACAAGCCTTAAAAGCAATCCAAATGCACATTCTTAAACCCTTACCCCACTTCAGAATATACCAAAGCATTCACATATCTCCACATTATGCACAATGCATTTTTCATAACAAATAAAATAAAACAGCCAAACTACCCCCCTTAAAAACTCCAATTTCTCAGCAGAAAATCTCCCATAGGGGGGAAACACAGACACCTCTTCCTTCCCATAACTTTCCATCAGAAAAACAATTCAATTTATGGTTTGCAATTCAAACTGTCCCTTTAATTCCTTCAGTTCCATAATCCGATCATCGTCAGCAAAAGCCTCAGTCTCGCTGTCAGGAGAAACATTTCTATAGTGGTTGAGCTCCTCAACCTCTTCCACAGCATCTCCAGCCAGGTGACACATTTTAAAGCTGATGTTTTCTACAATGTCCTGTATATGTTGCATAATAGCTTGAGAGGAATTGAAAATAATCTGTTTGAAAATGTGTTTAAGCTCACAATGAAACTCTGAGAAAGTCTGCTTGAAATCCTCCATGTTTCAGCCAGTAGATTATGGCACCCCCTAGATACTTGACTAGCGACAATAGGAGTTCCTGGAAAATTTCAGAAAGAAGTTGACACAAGTGAAAGTATGCTAACAGGCAGCTCCCAGGGAAAGTGGCAACAGAAAGCTGAAGATTCAAAACAGCAGATTCAACATATAGGAAAATAGTAAATTCTTCAAATTCAATACAAAAATAATAGCAGGGAGGTGATTATTTATTCTCAATCCTCCTTAGTATTTGGATGGGAAACAAGCCAAAACTTTAAAATAAACAAACAAACAAACAAACAAATTCCAAAGATGATAATAAGCACCAGGAGAGATCGCTTCTCCTCGCTGTAGAAAGCCTCTCTTATGGTACGTGTGTGTGTGTGTGTGTGTGTGTGTGTGTGTGTGTGTATTAATTTAGAAATGGGGTGGCCAGTCTTAATGTCCGTTTAAGGCTACAATGCAGATTGGAAATGGTGACATCCCAGCCACCCAGCATCTCTTACCAGTTTAGTGTGAATGCTGTTTGTGATCCTCTCGCTGCAAGGGACCATTCTGGAGAACAGAGGGGATGATTCTGAGTGATTTCTATCCATGAAAATGCTCCAGAGCTTCAGGGACATCCTGTCTGAGTCCACAAAAAACTGTGTGTTGTCACTTCTGCCAACAGAGCCTGCGAGCATAGCTGTTCAGATTGACATATTCCCACCAGAAGTCGAAATTTCACTGTTATTCTGGACCTGCCTACTTCTTTATTCCAGCCCTTCTTACTTTTTGGAGTACCTCCTAGCAAGCCACTCAAAACACAAGTGAGTGTTTAGCCTGGAAAACAAACAAACAAACAAACAAAAACTTCTGAGCCTAGTAAAGAGATGAAATATAGATGTATTAAGCAAACAAAATATTCCATAAAGTTTGGGTAACAAGAAGCTAAATAACACTCACTAAACAATTAGTTCCTTGGGGGGAATATACAACTGAGAAAAGTCAACAGTCAAATAAGCTAGGGCTTTTTTCTTTTTTTTTTTTAACTCAAAATGCATTGAATTTGTAGTATAATGTTGAATGCAAGTTATGAAAACATATCCTTTCTGGTGATTAAATGAACACATTCACATACACACAATGAACTTTCCATCTTTGGTTTTCTTGTCATCACAAATCCATTCCATTTCAACCAAGAATGCCATGAGCTACTAAGATATTAAAGAATTAATTTTAACTGTGGGTGCAATTTAGATGCTTTGCACTGCCTGCAGTAAAGCGAATAGCTCTGTCATCCTGCAGATTTAAATATACCTATTTTACTTTAGTCAGCATGAAATATGCCAGTAAATATATTCTGCTCACTTCCAAAACCTGTCTAGATGATGAAACGCAGAAAGAATTATTTCTGTGTACAGAACAGCTGATCAACAATCATGTCGAAAGTTCATGGCCAAGGGAGAGGAAAACATTGCACAGGGCACACTTCCAAACAAAGTGGTAAATCAATATGAATGTTCTGTCATTTTAAACGAAAAAGTATTAGTTTGCTTTACATTAGATTTGTGATGATTACAATAATCCAATTCCTATTACTGCAACATCATAGCTTGTCTGCATTGCCT
The DNA here is from genome assembly GCF_035149785.1 of Candoia aspera. NCBI lineage: Eukaryota > Metazoa > Chordata > Lepidosauria > Squamata > Candoiidae > Candoia > Candoia aspera. The sequence continues at coordinate 99,137,314 of NC_086155.1, forward strand.
ATTAAAAATGTAATGTTGGAAAATAAAGGTAAACTGGAACATTAAATGCTATCAGCACATCGAGTTGGGGAAGGAATGCATTGCATCCTCTTGCCAGCTGCCTTACATATTTATATTGTGGGAAAATAGCAACTAATGTCTTTGTCAGGAAACAGACCCATCTTGTGGGTATCTTGCAAAGACACAAACTAGGACACTGTGATACGGTGATGGGGCTGTTCTGATAATACATAATACAGACTGAGGAGCAATTGTTCTGATTAAAATCATGGCCTGAACCTAAGAGGACAGTGAGACTCAAGCTCCATTACCCTTATTGTCTCTGGAGATCAGATAAGAAAGAAGGGATCAAATCTCTCATCTATAGATCTAGGGTCAGTATCTGGAACTGGCAATAAAACAGATCTGTCATTATTACATTAGGTAGTATAATGATGGCATTTGTATATTGAATTCCAGAGAAGCTTGGTATCCCCCATCTGCTCAGCAAGGGCTTTTCAAATTTCCAAGAAACACTTCTCCATCAATATTGCATTTGCCTGCACTTCACAGAGTGTTTTAGAGCAAGTGTGGAGAACCTGCAGTGGATGAAATGACAGCTCTCAGCTGCAAAAGTGCAACTGGCACATTCTACTGCTTACATCTCTTGACCTTACCCAGCATCTGCAAACTGAATGAAACATTCCCTAGAGGAGTAATGTATTTGCAACTAAATGCAGATAGGTTCTCTATGTCAGTGGAAATTGTGTGCTATTAGACATGGAGATTCAACATTCATACAGTTCTCTTTGGTGATAATCCAATCGAGTGATGATATTCTTTACCTGGATAGCAAGGAATGGGACACAAAACAAGTGTGAGAAAAACAGCTGGAGCCATTTGTTTGGTGCCTTGGCCATATGAATGGAAAATTCATTTGTTTATACCTCTTTCCTGCATCTTAGAGTATGTCCTAGACTCTTTTGCAATGGATTTCATTTTCTGTTGGTTCTATGAAGGAACAACAGATCCCACAGTTGACAAATGAATCTGGAATAGATTTTCTATGGATAGAAGCCCTGAAAGCCACTAGCATAATTAAATGATTATTATTTGTTTAATGTTACCCCAGAGACTGCAGTTATTACAGTTAATTCTTCCTTTAAAGAGAATGAATTAAAATCTCTTCCTCTCCATGTCAAGTGTGTAATTATGGGCTTACTTCATTTTAAGGGATATGCTAAATTTGCCATCTAAAGAAAACAATACTCATCACAAAAGTTCCTCAGTTAACTCTTAAAGATTAAATATTGCTCCCTGGGGTCACAGGCAATGCAACTATATGGAAGAAAAATCAAAGCATCCCATCTCTCACATATAAAAGTATCATGAGATAATGGCCTGTTCATTTTTAAATACACTATAGCATTTAGTGGTTAATGTAGCCCAGTCTGAGAGAGCTTTGTTGATATAGATTTCCATATATTATGTAGTCCTTTCCTTCACTGACAATACAACGTCAGCAACAGTGCTTGAATACTACTGTCCCTCTATAACTTAGAACATCGTTTCAGTAGTGTTTTAGGGAAGTACAGCTTTGTCCTTCATGGCTATTCTGTTCTGGTGAAGTTATGGGTCAAAAGATCATTGTACCAAACCCTACCACTTGTCTTCATGAAATGCTTCATTCCCCATAAAGAATCTTATTTTGTTTTTGTTACTGTCATAGTAAGTCTTCTACCTTTTTCTTATTGTTAAAATGCCTCGCTTGTACTCTAGAGACATCCGAAGTTAGCCATATCTGTTTCAAGATTGTGTTTGGAGCACAGCATTGTTTGATTCCACTCATTTATTATTGATTTATTATGTTTCTATTTCTGCTCAATGACTGAAATTCCTTTGAAAGATTAAAAAGATTTTTTTTAATGCAAGGTAGTATTAGAAAACAAAAAAGAAAGAGGAATCAAACATTGAAGGCTCTAAATACAGTAAATTGAATGAGAGATATATAGAACATGATCCATTCACTAATCAAGTGAAAGAGAGAAAAAAAGAGAAAAATCACAAATCAGCTTCTGATACCTCAAGAATGGCTCTTTATGAAAAAGTTTTGGGACTTTGGGGCTGTGGGACAGTATCAGTCAAGCTCACTGATGCTGGACTGCATTTTTGGCAGTTGCCGTGACCCACCATAGATTCCCATCCTGGTCCTTAAGTTCAACTTTAAGTGAGTGGGTCTGCTAAACAATCATTTCAATTCCCTACAGTGACCCTAATGCAACATAATTTCAGAAAATTAAACCAGGCGCTCTTAGGAATGATCTGGGGGACATATTGCTTTAATAGTTCACTGTGCCCCCAATGTAGCATGGCTACATATCTTATGGGAAATGTGAGCAATAACACTGCCTTGTGCTGATCACCTCCTTCAGTACAATGGCCTACTAGAAAGTTCTTTTATGAAGGCTCAATGGGAGTCACCTATGGCCTGAAACTGTGCCTTGTGCCTTTTCTAGTGTCGGTTGAATGGAGTTTGGATTCCAGATGGTGGCTTGTCCTGCCATTTCCAGAATTAGAGGCTGCTGATTTATGTACCTCTTCAGGAAGTTACCTCTTTACTTCACTGCTACATGGTGACTGGCACTAGCTCTATGTCAATGCTATCAGAAAGAACTTAGGGATTAGGCCACACAATTTTTTCCACATAACTGGTGAAACTGGTGAAACAGTCACTGGCCTGAGATGGGTGGCTATATAAATTGAATGAATGAATGATCTATGAACAAGATGAACAAAGCTGGTGTTTGTCTCCCTCCCACCAAAAAAAAAAAAAAAACTGAAGGAAAGGAAAGGTATTATAAAGAATTAAAGACTTTGGTTCCTCTAGCAGTCATTTTTTCTGACTCCACCATGATCCAAGCCTGAAGGAAGTCCACAAACAAGTACTATGACTTGAACAACAACCCCAAGACTAAATAAAATGGCCTATACATGATAAAAAAGGCAAGGCTTTCCAAATTAACAGCAAGCATGAAATAAACCTATAGTTAATTCTCATGTGTTAGAGTGTTCTTCTCTAGGGAGAAATCTTTTCTGTAATATGCTAATAGTGTTAAATTTAGGTTTGCTTGAAAGAATGATTTGTTCTCTATTATGACAAGTGACAGGGTAAAATCTTATCTTTCTGACTTCAAAAATATTAAAACAGGGGTTTCCGGTGGGAATGGTGGACTGAAAGGCTGTGCCCATGGGTTCAGCGGGCAGAGATGACAATGCGGTAACATTTTGGGGGCTCAGACAGGTTTTCCTGAAGCCCAGAAAAATTCTCCAGATAAAGGAGAATACCTGGAATTATCTCATCTGTCCTCCAGATGGCTGCTTGCAGCCAGAAGATCACAAACAGCATTTCACTTTCAACTGGTAAGAGCCAGCTGGGAGGTGGGGATTTCATCACTTTCCAAGCTGTGCTGTAGCCTTAAAGGAAAACTAAGACAAGCCACCCAATTTCTAAATCACCAATTTGTATTTTTTTAAAAGTATATGTACCACAAGAGAGGCTTTCTACAGTGAGGAGAAGCTGGTTCTCTTGGTGCTTAACATTATTTTGGGGATTACTTTTTTTTTTTAATTAAGTTTTGGACTTTGTTTTCCTTCCAAATATAAGGAAGGATTGAGAGTAAACAATTGTCTTCCTGTTATTATTTTTTAAATTAAATTTGAAGATATTACCATTTTCCTACATGTTGATTTGGCTGATTTGAATCTTCAACTTTCTGTTTTCACTTTCTCTTGAGAACTGTCTGCTATCTCACTTTCACTTTATGTAAACACACTTTGGAGCTCTTCCATATCTTTGACTTTTGCTGGCTAAGATCCTAGGGCTTGCCATAATCTACTGCATGAGACATGGAGGATTTCAAACAGATCCTTTCTGACTTCCACCAAGATTTTAAACAGATTTCTTCTGACTTCTATCAAGCTTTTATGCAAGATATCCAGGACATTGTGGAAAATATGAGCTCTAAAATGTGCCATCAGGCTGAGGACATGGTAGATGCAATTGAGGAATTTAAGAGTGATAGAAAGGTATTTTTTAAAGAGTGAGATTGGGATTTTAATTGAGATGCTGGATGAAGATTGGATAGTGGAATTGGGGAAATCTAAGGGAGAGAGTGATCTGCAAGCCATAAGTAAAATCAATCTCCTGGTGGAATGCCATGAAAAGAACCTGGAATCTTTGAGGGGGGCAGTTGGGCTGTTCTTTCAAGAGGAAAGCTCTGTGCATATCTTGGGAACATGTAACTGCTTTGGTTTATTTTGAAGTGGGGTAAGGGTTGAAGGATGTTTACCTGGTTTGCTCTAAGGATTTGATTTATGTTATTCCCTTTTGAAGATATGGAATTACTGTTTTGAATTGTCTTTTTTGTATTTATTAAGATTGGGATTATTAAAATTGTTGTGTTATTAAGTTTAATAGCAGACAACATATGTGCTTTTTAATTTGATTCTTATTATAGTAGACAGAAATGTATAGAATAGTGGTAGGAAGGGAATAATTAAATACTGTATGTGTTATCTTTTGGAGGGGATAATTTTTTTTTTCTTTATTTTAATATAAGGAGGAAGAGTAACTGTACTTACTGATTTTTATTATGTGTTAAAGTGGAATGATTTATAGAAATAATGTGGTGTTTTAGTTTAATATAGAGTAAGAGATTGATTATGGAAATTTTTGTATATCCTTGCTGTTAAAAGTTGGAAGCCACATCTTTTTGTAAATTTGAAAAAAAAAAAAAATCTTGTGTTTCTGTACCTTTTTAGTTTTTTTTCCCTTTCTTTGTAGTTGTTTTGTTTTTCTTTAGTTTTTATTCTTCTCTTGAAACTTAATAAAATTTATTATAAAATAATAATAAAAAAAACAAAACAGGAACAGAAATTATGTAGAGGTGAATTTACCACTAAGTAATGGGTTTATTGTTAATTGAGCATGTGTAGTTATAGCTTTATAGTAAAGTCACTGCAAATTTTAGGCATGCTGAAGGCTATTGAAAAAGAAGGAGAAGGAGGAGAAGGAGAAGGAGAAGGAGAAGGAGAAGGAGAAGGAGAAGAAGAAGAAGAAGAAGAAGAAGAAGAAGAAGAAGAAGAAGAAGAAGAAGAAGAAGAAGAAGAAGAAGAAGGAGATAAAATAAAGAGCTGATACTCTTCTTCCTTCCATCTTACCCTGTTGTCCCAAGAGAGGATAAAAGTGTTTCAGTTAAAACCTTGGAACAATTGCGTGGAATACTCTTAAAAGGCATCTATGGGAAGAACTCAAAGGATGTGGGTGATGATAGTGACAACACAATGCAAACTGTGCTCCTTTTATACATATGTCAAGATGCCATGTGCACATATGAGAGGGGCACAGCTGGTAGTATGATGGCATGCTGCTGATTCCTCATTTTTTAAAAAGAGCACCAGACCCTGCACACTCCTTGGAATCTGCAGAAAAGGCATCCTGATTTTTCCTTAAATGGGAAATTCCTACAGATTTTTTCTAAAATGAAATAGCAATAACATTAGATTAATGTGGAAATAAGGAAGACTGGACGTATGGGTAAGCTTGTGAGAAAATGCCTTGGGACGAGAAATAGATTAATTTTGCCTATCACTAGAAAAGTGTACAAGCATACAAATGTGTTCATGTAAAAACTAAGGCACTGAATGTATTTAATAATTTAGAATGATGATAGGTAGGACTTCATGGTGGGAGAAGCTAATGAAAAAAGGAACTTAAAATGATCATAAGCTCCTAAAAAAGGAGATAGTAAAAGCATAATTGTAAAAACTTTCAGGAGGTAGGAGGAAGAATACAGCAGAAGAAGCCTAAGTGGCTGTACCAAAAGCTTAGTGAAGACCTGAAAACATAAAGGGACACATAAAGGAGATGAAAAGAGAGAGAGGTCTTACAGGAAGAACACTTACAGGCAGTCCAGAATTGCAAACCTAGTCTATATTATTATTTATTGGTGTATTATTTTCTTTTTCTCTTTGATTGTTTTTAACGTTGCATTGTTTATAATCTGATCCTTCCATGTGACCTGATCTTTAATTTTAATAAATTGCCATTTACATTACAAATTACAGGAAAGCAGATTGTTTGAAGGGTGTGTGTCTCTCTGTGTGTACTTCCAACAATAAGAGAAGTTCAGAAAGTTGAGAAAGATGAATTGTCTATTCATCTGGCACCTGTTCCAATCTCAGACAAAAATCTGCAGGACCAGCAAAGAATAATTAACAGATTTATATGGAGTGCAAGAAAAACAAAATGCCGAAGAGTATGATACAAAGTCTTGCAAAACTCAAAAGAAAGAAATGGGGTAGAATTTCCTAATCTCATATTGTATTAGAGAGTAAATTGCCTGTTATTGATAACATAATGGATTACATTTCCAAATAGTATGTGTGTGCTTGTGCCTTTGAGTCAGTGTTAGCTCCTAGAGACTGCCTGGACAAGTCCCTGCAGTTTTCTCGGCAAGATTTTGGAAGTGGTTTGCCACTGCCTCCTTCTTAGGGCTGAGAGAGAGGGACTGGCCCAAAGTCACCCAGCTGGCTTCATGCCTAAGGTGGGACTAGAACTCCCGGTCTCCTAGTTTCTAGCCTGATGCCTGAACCACTGCACCAGACTGGCTCATTCAAACAGTAGAACCATTATAGGAGAAACAGGCCTAGCTAATGGACTTCATAGGTATTCTATGGTACAAAGAAACAAAAGAAGAAGAGAATCTGTAGGGACATATTATAAAACAAAGTTTGTTAATAATTTGGAATCTTCTCTAAGTAGGGACAAGTCCAGCAATCTCATCATTAGCATCACTGTTTGATTATAGCACACTTAAACATTTCTTGTCATTACTTCCTTAGCAAAACCAACAATATCTTCACTGTAAAATGTTATGATTAGGCCATATTGGGCCTAAATTAGTCCTTGGTTGTCTCAACTAGCCTGCTGCTTGCCACATGGGATTATGAAAGTAAAAGTCTGAAAAGCCATTTTGGAGAAGGCTATTATTTTTTTTCCTCTTGATTCATTCCATCAGGTAGCATAGCAAAACAAGCAAGAAAAGAGACTGGGAGGAAGGAAGAAACTTTTCCAAAAGTTTTGTGAGTAGCAGGATAGGCTGGGTTATCTTATTACATGTACGAAATAGATGAGGAAACTTTTTCTCTTCTATTTTTAATCCCCTGTTCATATTTTTGCAATGCCTGGCTCTCCTCTTACAGAATACCAGTTTCCAGGGCTTGTGTATGTGTACCAGGGGTACCCCAAATTTGGAAATGGAGACATGAAGATATGAATATGTACATATTTTGTTATTTATTATGTATGATTTTAATTGTATGCTGGTCTGTTTGCTTTGTATTGGTTTTCTCTTGTTAGATACTCAGAGTTATTTGCTTAAGATGGGGAGACATTAAAATGTTCTAAATAACTAAATAGGCATCTCTATCTCTGAAGAGATGATTTTAACTATTAGCATCAGAAGATAACACAAAGGTTGTAGAGATCCTACTGGAAACCCCACATCATGCAGTTCTGTTAGAGATTCCTCTATTCTTCTCTCCAGACTCAGAAGTGGAAGAGTAGACATGATCCACCAGTCAATTTCTCCACACCTTTCACTTGAGGCAAAAGGTAGTTTAAGGCCAAGGGTTTTTTAGATCAGTTGTGGCTGAACCTCTAGCTGTTTCTTTGAAGAGCTCAGTTTGCAATGGAGCTGTGCTGAAGCAACTTCACCTTATGAGCTCTCATATTCTGTTCCAGCTCTCCGTCTTTCTGAACTCCAACTTTGTGGCTTGGTTTTCTGGCTTCTGATCTCTGGCTCGTACCTGATTTTGTCTTGCATTGTGGACTTCTTCTACAGCTTATGACTGAACTATTTATCCAGATTTTGCCTTGTTCAACAGACTATTTCCTGGCTTCTAAACTCCTCTTTTCACCTTGATTTCTTTACATAATGAACCATATCTGGTATCTTACCTTCAGCTTTACAGGCCACTATCAGCAACCTGTGCTAAAAAAACACTGGAGAACTGCACAGATAAAAGGATCTCTTGTAGAGTGATAAGGAACATTGCAGAGAAAGGTCCAGGGACCCATTCTTTATTAGGTATGTGAGCTTTCAAGTAATTAAAAGGACACTACAAATCTGCTTCCTTTTTGAGATCAATGACTAGAATAATTGTCCCTAATGCTTTCGTATTTGGCTCCTGCAGTGCATTTGGAGCATATGTATTATGAAGGGTGAAAATTGATGGTCCTATTTTAATAGAAATTAACTCAAGGCATCCTTCTTGCAATAATAGCCAAACTTTATTCATACATGTCTACATAGTGGAAAGCTGCATATAAAAAAAACTGCACATAAAAATGTGTTCATATTAATATATCAGGAGAAGTACATACAAAACTATGCTCACACATTTTATCTAGAATGTTTCAAACTGTGAGGGCTAATTGGTTATTGTCATGGTTCCTGTTCCAATGTTCCTGTGAACATCATAACTAGTTCCCATGCCATGCTGGTGCTGACACGGGTTACTGTTCGGGGGGGCGCTGCTCTTGTTCTTTTGTACCAGGCACTGATGTAGAGGCTTTGGAATGTCTATTTGGGTTATCTCGCCTGTTCAAGGACACTTTCCCAAAGACCTGCAGGAACACCTGCAGGCTGCGGGGAGTGGACTCTTTCTGACTCTGGGGGGAGGGATTGGAACTGTCTAAGCTTTAATTGTTTGAAAGACCCGGCTTTTGCCATTCTCAGCTTTGCTCTTGAACCTGCATACTATCCAGTAATAAATCAGATATCCAAAAGCTTCTTGTGTGAGTCTGGTTGGAAGCTTGGGTGGGCGTTCATCACATAAAGCTGAGAATCTCTAATTTTGTTAACTCCTACCAAGAGAATATTCTTGTGAGGAATTTTAGTTGATGATGACTATGGCAACCTGAACCACAGAAGTGCCAGAGGAGCCCTCCAGCTCTGCCCCTGAAATGGGGGAGCAAGGTGAAGGGCAAGACATCCCGGTTGAACCATCCCAAGCCCCAGCTGTTCAGTGCACCTTTCCAGATGGAGGAATGGAATTAGACTCGGAGGAGGCAGAGACCAGTATGGTGCTAGCAGAAGGACTGGGCCCGTTGGAGTCCCTCAGCAAGTTGATTGTCCTAGATGACATTGACAAGGCACAGCCAGGAACATCTTAGAAATACTGGGTTCATCACAGTTATAGTGGTTTAGGTGCTGGAGTAGAAACTGGGAGACTTTGAATTCTTGTCCTTCCTTAGGCACAGAAGCTCCCCAGGTGACCCTCAGCCTGACCCACCTCATAGGGCTGTGGAAGAAAATAGGAGGTGGGAAAATTATGTATGTTGTCTGGAGTTGTACAAAATAAAGATGGGATATAAATGTAATTAATAAATTGGGAAATGGGTGGGAATGTTGCTCTGCTTCAAAACTTTCAAACATTGTGGAAAGTGAAACATCTTGCTATTAATAAACATATTTGCATCTTTATTTCTGTCAGCCTCACTGAAAACAGTGCTGGGTGGACTATTTATAATATTTATAAATTACACATTATAAATAAATATTTATAGTAAAAGGGACATATTTAAGGAAACATTTAAAGGGTTGGCACCACATTTATTTGGCATTTGCACAGAGATGGAAATTAAATTGAGATCTGAATCATTCACAGAAATTTTGAAAACACCTAGACATTCTCTCTATATCATTGAAGCAAATGAAAAGTAAAAAAGAAAGTTACTTCAAGCCTAAAGGTTTCAACAGCTATTCATGCCATTGTTGATACATTTTTTTTTTTTTGTAATGTCCACAGACAGCTAATTTTATGTCTGTCCTCATCTTCTCAAAAAACATATTGTTTCCGGCTGAATGTGTCTATTGTATTCTGGCTGCATAATGAGAGACTGAGTTTAGTTAAGCTGAAAGTAAGCAAGCAAGCCAGCATGCAAAAAACATTAAGAGAAAGTAACTAAAACTTTGCCTTGGGGAAGAAGAAAAAGCTTCTAGCAAAGCTAAAGATAGCCCCGATGCCACAATCACATATGGTTGTTCCCCTTCTTCCTTAATATTGAACCAGATTCAATAGCACCTAGGAGTCATTTAATAGAAATAACTGAATTTCAGTTCATTCTCCATCTGTTTTTCCAGATTGGCTACCGTTGTTGATGTTCAACTCACTAATACTGCTGCTACAATTTACTTGATTACTCATTGCTTGCTGAACATAACAGAATGCAGCTCTCTACCCCACCCCAAAGTTTTCTACAAGCTTGTGTGTAAAATTCCTAGAGAATATTTTAGAATTGTAAAATTTCCTAGAGAACATTTTTAAACATTTCAAAATACATGCTTAGGCAAAATAATTGGACTGGCAAGTGCAGTTTAAGAGCATAGTGTGGGTGCTGTCAGCAAATGGATATAACAATCTTAACATACCACCTTGCTTTGGGTTACCAGATGTCCAGCAAAAGGAGGACAAGTCCTCCTCTTTGTCCTCATGTCCTCCACCTGGCATGCATAGCTGTAAAATCAAATATTGTCCAGCTTTTTGATTGCTGTGTTTTTTTTTGCTTTGTTTTGTTTTTAATGTTGGGCTGTTTTCACAACAGCAGTTATTGAAACTTTTGTGTATCATGACCTTGTAAATTGTCTGCTTCTTTCTTTCCCTTATTCATTGACAGACGCAACAGCGTAGTTTTATGTTATTTATTTCCTGATTCCAGCAATTGGCTTCAATCCAGCCCCTTCAAATCTATGATCATGTGACTCATCATAGTTTCTAGGGTAAAATTTGAAAAGCACATTGTCTACGATTCTATATTATCACTAGCATACTTTCTTCAAGATAAAGATATGTTGGAAAAATACAGCAATTGAAAAAACAGTCTTTCTGATGCTAGACAAAATAATTTCATATGCATGTAGGCCTAAGTGCATTTTTTGCAGTATTTTTTGTTGCAGATGTCCTTGAAATTCTTCACATGTAACACATAAAGATCTTACAAGAAATTGGGCATGTGGAGTTTCTGTGTGAACAATTATTTGCTATGCTCTTCAGGGATCCAATTATTCAGGTAAATAACTGAGTAAGACTGTTACCTTGACAAAAAAGTTAAAATTATTGCTTTATCTGCCATTACTATTATTTATTACTTCCAATTCATGGTTGGAGTTTGAACTGAAATTTCATAACCTCGTATGTGGATTTTAAAAGAAATATAATGAATTTATCCTGAAACAATCCAGCAGCAAAGTATACACCTTAATTGCAACCTTTTTTTTAATTAAAAGTTCATTGCAAAGTTAATTAAATAACTTCCTGAAAGATGATTGTATAATTATACTTGCAATTCTGGTGGTCCTTACCTTATTATATTTGCATGCTATTTCATCAAGTGCCAGAGACATACAGTATATTCCCATTTATAATGAGGACTAAGATGTTGAAATGGAAAATAGATTTATGTCCTTATGGAAGTAACTTTATTTATTTATTTATCTATTTATCTATCTATCTATCTATTTATTTATTTATTTCTAGATACTATTTTAAATGGCCTGAGTATTAATGGCAGAAGTGGGTAGAAAGACTGGATAGACTGGTAAATGTTAAGGTCATATGCAATAGGTTTCTGATTCCCAATAAATTAACAAAAGCATCAATTAAAAAATCTTAACCAGCAGCTATTAAATTTTGCTACCACTGCTTTGGGGAGAAAAAAAAAAAAAAAACTTGTGAATCTTTATATGTAAAATGGCTAAAGCATCAACTATTTCTTTAGTATGAAATATTCTCAGAAGTAATCTGAGATTCTAGTAAAGACTTTCTAGAATGGGATCCTTGATTAATGATTAAAGGCCTGTTGGAACATCTGGATAACTCTCTTGTGAAGGCATCCTGTCCAGAGTACTGAATTACAATTTGATCCTAATAGTTTCTTATTCGAAATGCTTAAAAGTATATTTCATGAACTCTACAACCTCAGAGGTAACCAACAGTGAATAGATTTTTGCCTCTAGTAGCAGTCAAAGAAAATGTGCCAAGTTTCACAAGTTTTAATGCCATTTTGGGGAGAAGGAAAAGGGAAATCAAATCTCTTCACACAGCATCTTAGTATCCAGCATCAAATGGCTTGGGAGAAAAAGCAATAAGGACCTTTAAAAAGGCTCTAAGAAAAAAATAATTCAAGCATCAAGATTAAATTGGCTCAATTCCTGTTGAAACATTGACACCAGTTATGCCCAACTCTTGATGTAGAAGTGGATCAGAACCCACCTCGATTTACTGAATCCAGATTTAAAAGCTGAAGTGCAATCAATCAGTCAATCATTTAATAAGGCAGCAAATGCCCAGTCATGATTATGATGTATGATAAAAAGGATTCATGATATAGAATCTAATTAATACAATTTTCAGCATTCATCAACCAACTTACAGTAGATTTCAGGTAGGACCCAAAAACAAATAGGACCTTTTTTTCTTTTAATATGGGATTCTGTGATGGACAACTGGTCAAGTGACATCAGGATGATATCCAGCTTTGAACTTACCCCTAAGATACTAGACCAACTACCTGAAAGAAATGAGATCCTATCAGAACTCGAGTCAAATCAAAAGACTAGGAATTTAGGATCAAGTAATTTGGTACCCTTACCTGCCACTCCTTGTCAAAGGAATCATACTGATGACCTAGTAAACTTCACACCAGGGAAGGGAGGTGCTTCTGAAGAGATGTTATTATTCAATGAGAGAAGGAATAGTTCTTAGTTATTTGAAGAAATACAGTATGTTGGGGTTTGAAATCAGAAATTCAGAAATGATTGAATTAAATTCATTTTTTTTTTAAATGAAGTTTTCAGCTGCTCCAAACTATAAACAGATTAAAAAATAATAATAATGGAGCTTAAATTTTTTTGTCCCTCTTTGCTATGTATGCATTACCTTCTTTTTCAATTATTTGTTGAGTGTTTGCTTTCCAATAAGCCATCCTGGTTTGGCTTTACCACAGTGAGTATTTTTTTTTTCTTTTCATTAAAAAGATTGACTCTTCATAAGTCTGTTAATGAAGATGGCTTAACAGATGGCTTGGGAACCTCTAATTGTAGATGGAGAACCATCATAATTTCAAAGTTTGGAGCAATATTAGAAGCATTTTGCTGTGCTAATCTGCATTATTGTGCTAGTGGGGACTGAGCTGGTAACAACGTAAGCAATGATGAAAGCTGCCATTTCAGCTCCCCCCTTTTTTTTATGTTGAGTATAATTCTATAAAGGGATATCCAAAGAACCAATTTAAGTCTTTCCTTCCTGGTCAGCAGCCGCCCTCCTGTCCATTAGCTCTGCATCATGATGCAGGCAACCTCTTATTCTATCTCCTGTTCTAGCCAACCTGCTTTATCAGCAAAAGTGCTCTTAGGTAGATAGTCTGTATTTAAGCACTGCATTATATTTTTATAGCACCAGAAATCTAAATCCTGTTGTCAGTCAATGAAACATTGCTCTAAGGGTTACTGAGATAACTTACATGAAGGCCTCTGCCTATTCTGCAATTTTATGTAAGTGCTACCCATTATTATTCAGCAATGGTATCATAAATAGATGACTGTGTTTCTTTTAAAAATGTACGTCTCACTCTTCCAAACTGTAGCTAGCATAAGATGTCAAATACACAAGGTTTAAATTAACCATAAGAAAGAGAATTATCCATGGATAGCCCAGCAGATAAGCCATTATTGGACCCTTATCGTCCTCAGCTTATATCCCAGCTTCCCTTGTCATGATTGCTCAGCTGACAATGATCAACTTTTTCTGGCCTCACTTTTATCTCAACCTCCTTGACCACCACCCCATCCCCACACATATACTAAGGAATGGCAATTCAGCTACTTTGGAAGTGGAGACACTCAGACAGCTATGTGTGGCTCAGAGGTGTCCACAGGGGAGTCAACAGAATCAAAATGGTAAGTATGATCAGGCAATTGAAACCCACCCCTTCTTCACATGTATCACAGACATCATGGACATGCTAAAAAAAGTCATGCTTCAATTGCCCTGGTTGTACCAACTATCTTGAATGTTGTTGACCCCTTTCCCCTAACATGGCCCATGGCTCTATGTAAAGAGGCCAGAGTTATCCCTTGTCTAATGTTCCTGTTTGGATTCAGACAGCATATATGACTAAAAAGAAGGTCTTCCCAGAAAATCTTAAAGCTCACTGGATAATACATAGGAGGACAGAAAGATGAGAGCCTTTGGAGTCAGTTGTCTACAGAATTGATTAGTGATATATACACAATGCAGAACAAATTGTAGCAGTTATTACATTTCTCCACCTATGTATAAACTCACTGCCTTCAGTTGCTATAGCAACACCATAGCTGCAGCAGGAAGCCAACAGGCGTGGCTTAATACAATTTTAATCAGCATTTGTGCTCCAAATTAATATTAAATGGAAAGTCAATAATAATTGAAAAAGCTATTATAAACAACAAGTGAAGACAAGGTCCAAAATCAGAAGATTTAAACATTTTAGCAGATGCACTATAAAAAAGAAGAGAAGGAAGAAAGCAAGAATTCTTGCTTTTTCTCTCAAGAAAATAGGTTCCAAAAGAAGGTTTCAACATAGAGAGAATTTACTCAGCAGGCAGAATCATATGTTGTTGCTTTCCATATTTAGGTGTTTGATTCTGGTGCTTAATTAGATGTTATTTAATGCTTCATTTGTCAGTAGAATCATAGACTAAACATAACATACTAAGATTAAGGGGAAAACTATTTTGTCATCTATTGAAAGAATAGTCAATTTGCACAAAATAATGAGAAGGAAAAATACAAAGCAGGATGGAGCAATGTGAACATTTGCTTGGAACCATAGGTTGAAAATGATATCCCTAATTTAGTTTTGGGAGGGTATAATCTCTCTAATCCAAGACTGGGAGTTGAAAACTGAAGGGTAACAGACTGAAGTCAGAGGTCTCACTTTCTTCATGCTTCTTTATTCTGTTCCTTTCTGTGTCTGAAGAGTCTGAAGTATTAACTCAGGCAATTTACTCTTGCTAAATCCAATCTCATGCCAGTATCTGAGAACAAAAGAAAGCTGAGTTATATTTGGCCAGGAGATTCAAACACAACTCTTCATGAAGTAAAACTAAGTCTAGATAAATTATTAGACCACAAATCTTTCATTAGTCTTTCTGTTTGCACATAACTTAAACTCATTTGTGAATGGTGTGCATCTCTGGAGAGAGTGGATCTGGACACACATCTCAGTTACTTCTAGGATAGATGGATATGCATCTTCTTTAAGTACATGTAAGGCCTAGTTCATAAAGTTTGTCCCCATTCTTTCTTTTTTTGGGGGAGGAGGGGTCCACTAGAATATTTATTGGATTTGCTTATTTCTGTCTTTGATTTTACCAGAAAAAAAATAAAAACCATTAACAAACATTTTAGCTGGCAGCTGTATTTCAGCCTATACAGACTGGATTGAGATAGATAGATAGATCAATAGATAGATAGAAAATATATTCAAAAGAAAAGAAAAAAGTAGTAGCAAATATGCTGGTAATTATTTATGTTGTGTCTTTAAAAAAAAAAGTTCCTTTGACTAATTAAAGTAAGGAAGTAGATATTTACAGTATATTGCATACCTCATCAGGTCATCAGAGAAACCTGTTTTTAGTAACCAGTCATTCAGTTCTGGCCCAAAGAGAAAAGACAGACAGACAGACAGATACCATTTCAAATCAAAGTTTTCTTAAAATAAATGAAATATTTTACCATCCTATTAAAAGAAAAGGAAAAAGAGATAGAGCCTGCATAACAACCATCAGTAACTCTGATCACTTATGATTCATATTAACAGAGCTTTCCTAAAATTAATTTGTGAACATCTCTACCATTCTAATGCAGCCATAATTTGTTTTCAAAAGTTATCTTGGTTAATGACTCATGGAAAGCTGTTCTTCCATTTTAATGTTGGATTGTCTCTTGATAAGTATGCATTATGATTCTGAAGTGCTATCATTTCAAAGGTGCAATCAAAATACTGAGAAGGTCAGGAGGCGTAGTCTTTTTAACCGCATTAACTGAATACATGTAAATCACTTAATATTTGCCATAGCAGACTGTGAGTAGGAAGTATTCCTTGGAAAAAAAAAATAAAATGAAAGAGAATTACTACTTCTCTTAATCATGCTGATAAAGCTAAAATGGAGATAAGAAGAAACAATTTTTCACTAAAAAGCAAAATACAGTTGGAGTCACATTCACTTACCCAAACAGCACTTGAAACCAGATTTGCCTCAAGAATTACAGTCCAGAGAACATAAAGTTTCTGTAGGGATTCCTCTTAAATAAGAGTGAAGGGAATTTGTTGGTTTAGAAAAATGTGTTGCTTTGATCCAGGGGATACCAAATGGCTGGTTTCTGCAATCATATCCATTCCTCTTGCATCCAATTTGGCATCATACTTCTATAGTGTATTCTTCTTTGTGAAATATATATGCAGTGGAGCACTTAAAGCTGAACTTCAAGTCTGCTTGCCAGAGCCATGTAGCCCCTTTTCACCTGCCTCCCCCACCTTACTCTCCCGACCACTCAGAGAATGATAGATTCTTATTTATTATTTATTTATTACTAAGGCATCTATGTGTCTCCAATTAAATTGGCTCTGAATGGCTTACATTCCTCCCTACAATGTGAGGGTTACAAACATACAAAATATAGCAACAGAAACATGAATCACATCAACCCAACTCAAATCTTATCACATGTATCACTATCTCTATAGGCTTTTCAGAAAAGCCAGCTCTTCACTGCCTTCTCAAACATTAACAGGCCTGTTAATTCAGAGAGGCTGTTTTTATATTCAAAGTTAGTGGATTGGGTTGTGAGACTAGGCTGAAGATGCCATTATCGAAAGATGGAGCAGACCTGTACGCAGAGAGGACAAAAGCCAGGAATAATCTTGTCTAAAAGATCCCTTCAGGGAGGTAGATAAGAAGGAAGCAAGTCATTAAGGAAACAAAGGAAAAATGTCATCTGAACCAGACAAAGGAAGTTGGGCCTGAGCACATGGAGACCCCCCCACACACACACACCAATCCCATCTACAGCTATCAGACTTGTAATTAACAAAGGAAGGACTTTTGGGGATAAAAGGGGTCCCAAAGCCCACCCACTCCTTAAGTCAGCTTTGGATCCAGACTTGGTGTCTTCCATCCCTCTAGTTAGTGCCTGGCAGCTTAGTTGGACTTGGGTAAGTGTGGATGAGTGTGCGTGTGCGTGTGAGAAAGAGCAATGTGTCTTGCAACCAGTAAAGTTTTGCTGTTACTTTGAATTCACTGGGTCTCTGTGTATTTCAAAGAACCTGTTGTGCCTCAGTGTTCAGTTTGTGTGTGTCCCTAATTACTTCCTGGCTGTTGACCAGGGCTGTTCATCTTGTCTGCTCAAGCTGCACCTATCTGGAAAACCCAGGTAGAAAGCAAGAGGGGCTGACAAGATCCACATGCCTCAACAGGCTGTGAGTCTGTGAGTGATTGACCACAAGCCAAACCTGGGAGCTTGTGTGTGTGTAACAGGGTACAAAATGAAAACATTACTGCTGAAGAACAGGCCAGATTTAGAGAGGAATGTTCAATGCTAGACCATTGTTTGGTCCTTCACCATCTGGCAGAAAAATATTCTACCCCCTCTTGTGGTTCCCTTTTTGCAGCCTTTGTTGATTTTAATTCAGCTTTTGTCAATAATGGGAAAAGGACCAATGAATTTAGGTGCCAGTTTCTTAGAAGGTTGGGAAGATCTGATGTACTTTGTGGAGAGTTAGACCTTATCACCAATTTGAAAGTCTTGCTGTGCAGAATGGTTTCTGTCTGTGTATTTTTTATAGGTGGTTTGAGTATCAGCAAGGGCCTGTTGAATAACTGGCCAAGAGACAGAAATGCAAGCTGCCTAGTCAGCAGCAGAACCCACCTGAGAAGGGGGTTGCAGCAACTCAGGAATGAGAATCATTGCTGAGAATCATTTTGAGGTAGAGAAAGCAAATCAGCTAAAAAGTTATGTTTTCCCCAGAAATATTTAAATTGGAAATTAAAACAACTAAAAAACTGAGCCCAGCAAACTTGCTTAGGGCTAAGGCGAAGGGCTTCCAAATTTCTATGGCCAGTCCAAACTTCAAAAGGAAATTTGGTACCTTCCAATAGATGGTGCCAGTTCTCCAAAGCAGTTTTAATGGCAAATGCTTCTTTCTCCCAAACGTGCCAAAGGCGCTCAGTGTCAGACAACTTTTTGGATAAGTAAGCACAAGGTCTCAGTTTGCCTGAGGGGTCCTTTTGAAGTAGAATAGCCCCAGGAGAAGTATCTGAGGCATCTACTTGCACAACAAAGGGACAATCGGGGTCTGGATGTTGCAATACAGGCTCCACAACAAACAAAGCTTTGAGCTTGTCAAATGCAGCCTGGCAGTCTGGGGTCCAATTAAGCAAGGCACCAGGGGCTTTAACTTTGCAAGTTTCCCCTTGGCCTTTGGTTTTCAACAAATCAGTGAGTGGCAAGGCAATCTCTGTGAACCCCCCAATGAACTGCCTATAAAAATTGGCGAATCCCATAAAACTTTGTAGCTGCTTGCGGGTGCAAGGTTGCTCCCAATTCGCCATGGCTTGCATTTTCACTGGGTCCATTTCAGTGCCCCGCATGGACACCCAGTATCCCAAATAATCAAGCTGTGATTTGTGGAATTCATACTTAGAGAGCTTGGCATACAGTTTCACTGCTGTAAGCTTAGCAAGCACTTGCCTGAGCAAAGCTTCATGTTCCTCTTCTGTTTCTGTGTATATTAATACATCATCTAAATAGACCAACACTCCTTTAAATAGATGGTCATGGAGAACCTCGTTAATGAGTTGCATAAAAACTCCAGGAGCCCCTGAAAGTCCAAATGGGAGAACCTTATATTGGAAAGACCCCAAAGGACAATTGAAAGCAGTCTTCCATTCATCCCCCTCCTTGATACGAACACAGAAATACACTTCCCTTAAGTCCAGTTTGGAAAAAAAAATTCCCCTTAGCTAAATGAGCTAGCATATCCTTCATTAATGGTAGGAGGTACTTGGAAAATGTGCAGATAGCATTCAAGCCTCAGTAGTCCGTGCAAAGTCTAAGAGTCCCATCCTTTTTCTCATGGAATAAAACCGGTGCTCCCATAAGGGAATTGGCAGCCTCAATGAAGCCGCACACAAAATTCTTGTCAATAAACTCACGCAAAGCTGCCAGCTCCTTTTGGGTCATGAGATAGATTTTGGGCTTGGGTAGCTTTGCCTCTGGGTCTAGTTCAATGGCACAATCAGTCTTACAGTGGGGGGGGGGAAGCTGGTCTGCCTCTGCTTCTCCAAATACATCTGCAAAATCTGCATACTGGGGAGGTAGTCCCTCAAGCTGTGCCAGTGCTGGCATTGCTTGACCAACCCCCACCTTGCATTTTTGAGTCATAATAGACACTGCCTCTGCGGGGCTGTTGTAAAATCCATATCTAAATGTCACAGTTCTGTACTCCCAGTTGATATAAGGGTTCTGGTATTTTAGCCAAGACATGCCCAAGATAACAGAAGGACTGCCTGCAGGAGCCACAATGAACTTTAATGTCTCTATATGGCTCCCCACTTGCATGGTTACAGTTCCAGTAAAGTGGGTGGCCAGGCCCCCTCCAGCCTCTGAACAATCAAGCTGCATAAAAGTCAGAGGGCACTTAAGGGGAAATGTTGGTAGGTCCAAGGCTGCCACCAATTTAGGGTGGATCAAACAAAGTGAGCAGCCAGAATCCACTAGTGCCCAAACTTCAGCATTTTTTGTTTGGGACTTCAGTCTCACTTTTAACATCAAAGTGGGACAGTCATCACTCATCATGGAGTCCTCGTGCACATCCTCTGCTGCCTACCCGCTGATGCTTTTCACAGCAGGTGGCCGGAGTTTCCCACCGGCTCCTTGGGTTCGGGCTCAGACTCCCCGGAGAAGTACACAAAATCCTCACTGTCTATGTCACCTCTGGCTGCTGTGGCCCTGCTGCAATTTTGTAGGCACTCTACCATGTTTGGGATACGGTTTGGGCTTTGGACAATCGGCCGCCCAGTGTCCCTCCTTCCCACAGCATAGGCACTGCCCCTTTGCATAGTGGTGGCTCCTCTCTTCCTCCCAAAGCTTTGGGGCTCTCTTGGCAGAAAAGTCCCCTCTGGGAGTTCAGGTACTCAGATAGGACTGCTCAGCCTTTCGGGCTTGTAAATAGGTAAATTTGGCAGTTTCGGCTTTTCCAGCCAGGCAGATCCAATCATAAAGAGAAGTGGTATTGTCTCGGCCTAAAGCCCAACACAGTATGTCACTGGAAAGACCTTATTTAAAATACTCAACTAAGGTAGACTCTGACCAATTGGTAATTTTATTGGCCAGAGCTTTAAACTCCAAGGCATAGTCAGCAACTGACATCTGGCCCTGAGAGAGCTCTTTCAAGGCTTTCTTAGCCTGTTCTTCTGCCAGGGGATCTTCAAAATGCATCTTCAATGCCCACATAAAATCATCAACAGTGTCCAGAGCAGGATGCGCCAGCATCACATAGCTGGATGTACCAATCTGCCGCCCTCCCCTTGAGTCGGGCTGCAACTGCATTGACCTTGGATCTTTCATGCAGAAAATACATCCTAAAATCCCTCATATAGTTCTTTGTGTTGGAAAATGCCAGTTTCGTTGGGTCCCCATTGAATTTAACTGATAGCTCTCTAAAACCTCGGCTGGGCCCAGGTGCCATGGAAACAGGGGCTGCAGGAGCCAGAGCTGCAGCAGCAGATGTCCCATCACTCCAGGTCACAGAGGGTTGAGTTCTCTGTGATGGGGATCCCCCACCATCTTAGCCTGTCCCTGCCATGTTGTTGGTCTGCCAGCTGGTACAGGCAAGAATAGTTGGTAGCTGTCCTCCCCCCACTTCACTGAGCTATCCATCAACATGGAAATGTTTTTTAACAAGTTCTCTATAGATTCCATTTTTGCTTCTAACACCTGCAGTCTCTGGGGAGTTGGCGAGTCCCCTCTCACCTGATGTCCCAGGGGTCCGGCCAGTTTGGTGGATTCCCCCTCTGGTGTCAGTGGCACCCAGTATTTCCAAGATGTTCCTGGCTGTGCCTCGTCGTTGTCGTCTAGGACAATCAACTAGCTGAGGGACTCCAATGGGCCCGGTCCTTCTGCTAGCACCATACTGGTCTCCACCTCCTCCAAGTCTGATTCCATTCCTCCATCTGGAGAGGTGCACTGAACAGCTGGGGCTTGGGATGGTTCAACCGGGATGTCTTGCCCTTCACCTTGCTCCCCCATTTCAGGGGCAGAGCTGGAGGACTCCTCTGGCACTTCTGTGGTTCAGGTTGCCATAGCCATCATCAACTAAAATTCCTCACAAGAATATTCTCTTGGTAGGAGTTAACAAAATTAGAGATTCTCAGCTTTATGTGATGAACGCCTACCCAAGTTTCCAACCAGACTCACACAAGAAGCTTATGGATATCTGATTTATTACTGGATAGTATGCAAGTTCAAGAGCAAAGCTGAAAATGGCAAAAATGTGGGTCTTTCAAACAATTAAAGCTTAAACAGTTCCAATCCCTTCCCCCAGAGTCAGAAAGAGTCCACTCCCTGCAGCCTACAGGTGTTCCTAATGGTTCCTGCAGGTCTTTGGGAAAGTGTCCTTGAACAGGCGAGATAACCCAAATAGACATTCCAAAGCCTCTACATCAGTGCCTGGTACAAAAGAACAAGAGCAGGCCCCTCCCGAACAGTAACCCGTGTCAGCACCAGCATGGCATGGGAACTAGTTATGATGTTCACAGGAACATTGAAACAGGAACCATGACATTGCATTTGTTTCATATATATATATATTAATGTAAGATTGTTGCTATTGTATAGTTTTATTGTGTCTGGCCTTAAGGCTGTAATAAACATATGACTGTTCCAGATGAAGGGAATTGCCATAAAGAAGGCCCCCTGATGTTAGCACTCTCAGAGTAGGATCCCATAGTCAGTCCTCCATCCAAGATCTCATTGGACAGGTCAATTCTATGTGGAGTAGGTGGCCTCAGAGATATCCAGGTCCTAAGCCATAAGGGACTGTAAGGAATCAACCAGCACCTTAAATTGAATCCAGTACAGCTCCTGTGGTCGAGGTGTTACATAAGCAAATGAGCTGAGTTTGTTATTCCCCAGGCTGCTGCATTCTGGATGAGCTGCACCTTCTGAATGGTCTTCAGAATCACATGGATCA
Source organism: Candoia aspera (assembly GCF_035149785.1). Taxonomy (NCBI): domain Eukaryota; kingdom Metazoa; phylum Chordata; class Lepidosauria; order Squamata; family Candoiidae; genus Candoia; species Candoia aspera. The sequence continues at coordinate 99,159,650 of NC_086155.1, forward strand.
CAGTGCAATGAGATGACAAGGGTATGAGTAACTGTCAACAGAGCTTCCTGTTCCAGAAACAGCTGCAACTAGTATACAAGTTGGAACAATAGAAAGGTTCTCTTGGCCCCAATTTGAGTCAGACTGTGAATCCAGGTCTGCTCTGCAAAGAGAAGTGCAACTTGTCCAGAGCCAAAGATGGACTACTTCCAGATTCCATTGGCTTCTGAATCCACAGCCATTCCATTTTGCACATAACCTCAGCAGCATCTCCTGACTGTCCCAGAATGGATCTATTAATGGTATGTGCTCCCATGCTGGCAGATGACTTTCAGCAGTCTCTTCATGTAGATATTGAAAAATATGGGAGAGAGAGTTGAGCACTGCAGCACCACAAAATGGAGATCCTGCTGCTTCAACCTCTACCCCCACTAACCACTCACTCAGGAAGAACAATCAGTGCAATACAGGGTCCCCTCTCCCAAAAGGTAAGTAACGGTAAGTATTACTAAAGACATCTGAGAAATCCAGCATGACAAGGAGAGCTACACTCCATTATCCAAGTTCCACCACAATAGTGATCAATGCAGTTTTATCAGCAATAGCAACCAACGTTGTCTTGGTCCTAAGCCAGGTCCAAACCTCCAGACAACCCACTTTGTCTGACACCCTCTGTATCTGCAGCACCACCAATTACTTGACAACAAAAGGAAGGTTGGAGGCAGGCCAATTGTTATCCAAAATGGGGTCAAGCAATAGTTTATTGCGGGGTGGGTATACCACAGTCTCCAAGTCTGTGGCATCTCCCTCTCTTTCAAGCATGCATTAACTGCCACCTGAACCCAGCCTCTCATCACTTTCCTGGTAGCTTTCATCAATAAAGTTGCAGATGGGGGAGTTGATACCACGTACATCCATGCCCATTTCCTTGGGATCTATGAGGTCAAATTGATTCCAGAAAAATCTTAGTGTCTTTATTAGCTTGACAGGAGGGTCACTCTATTATCTTTATAAGATGAACAGAACTACAAACAGATCCATTGTCAATAAGTCAGTTGGTATAACCGTGTTAGGCCCAATGTGGGATGATGCTAGGTTTTACAATACATTTTTCTCATCTCTAAAAACCATTTTGCATCCATAAGGTGGAAAGTCAGATAAAGGCACAGTGAAAAGTGTTCATTTTACTTTTATTAAAATCTGTCCATGTAGGAAATGTATGTGAAAGCCTAGTCAGGCTTTGTAGAGAAATCCCCACCTCTCCCCAGTGTCTGTCCTACTAGCATTCACCCAGCACAGCAGCTATACTGTAGCTCTGCATTATGGAGCATCTGAGGGCAGAGTAAGTGAGTAGACGCTTCAACAAACAAGTTGCCATGGTGGAACTGCCTCTTGCGTCCAGACTCCAGACTGAGATCCCCAAAAAACAGTTCTGATATCAAAGCATGCCTAATCATTAAGTATGGGCCGACCATATTTCATCAGAGAGAAGATAATCTTGAAGATAAAATTATTCTCCTTAAAGGAAAAGTAATTAGAAAAAAAAATGTAAATGGGCAAATCTTTGCAATGATCAGCTTCTGCATTTGTCAGACTAGGATTGGCAACTTGACCTGAGGACAATCCTTGATATTTGCTTCCACCCCAACAATGCCTGCATGTGACACACTTGTGTGTGTTTTTGTGTATGCACAAACAAAAACAAACACATCTGCCAGAAGCATACTCCAAAATTGGGCAGGGTCCGGACAAAAAATGTATATTAACTGAATTAATAACTAGCAATTAAATTCTTTGCCAGTAAAATAAAGTAAAATTATTCCCATATCTGGATATACAACCATTCTTTCACACACACAAAAATCTTCTCATACAAAGAAAAATATACAGTACACACAGAGAGAGCTTCCCTGTTTCTTTCCTGCAGAGACAGCCAAAGAATAAGGATTATGAGAATGGAGATGGTATGAGGAACAGGCATAGCTGCACTTGTGGGAGAAGAAAAGAGGAAGAGGAAAGCAAAACTGGATGTAAATAAAGCAAGGGGAAGAGGTAACTGGACACAAAAGTTTTTTTAAAAATCTAAATTCTGTTTAGACAATACAAAAAGTGTTACAACGCAGCTTAGGCCCTCCTAATTGCTGGACTATCTTCAGTCTAATCTTCAAAGGCATCTAGTCCTTTCAACAGTAATGTCAGCAGCTCTATTTGCACCTCTTGTTGATTCCTGTCTTTTGAACATTGTCTTCTATCCTAATCAGCAAATATAAGATGATACTCCAGGGCCAGGTCACATGGCTGCCTATAGGGGAAAATAACTTTATCTGTTTATTGGGTAAGCATAGCATTTGTGTTACTCCCTGTTGAACCTTCAGAACTGGAGCTCTGCAAATGATACTGCTCCACTTCAAGTCTCCTGAAATCCGTATGTATAAATTTGATAAATAAATAAATAAATACATACATACATACATACATACATACAGAAATACATGTGAACATTTATTTAGGCCATACATCTATACTGCAGCTCTCTTCTTGTATTCATGAAATATGCTATTGCGGCAAGGTTGATGCTTGGCTCAAATGTCGGTAGTATTTCTCTTTCCATGAGCTGACTGCATTCTGTTGGGGTACTGGTTGCCATTAATCAACTAGAACTGTTCCAGAATCTAACACAATATGTAGAAATATAACATGCATAACCTAGGCGGTGTTTCTTATTTTCTCTCAGGATCCCTTCTCAATTTTAAAAATTAAGGAGTACTCCAAAAAGCTTTTGTTTGTATGGGTTATATTTATTAATATTTACCATATTAAAAATTAAAATTGACACATTCGCTGCTGCTACTGCTTCTCATGTTTGATGGGATTTTAATACTGTATTATGTTTCAACATAGTCTGGCAAATAATTTTGATTTCAAGGACCTCTTAGAGGGTCTTGGAGGACCCCCAGGAGTGCTAGGACCACACCTTAAGAAACACTGCTCTAGGGAGCACAACACCCTCCTAAGATACTCAGGAAGAAGGGAGACAAAATTAGAGCTTTTCCAGGAGTTGAGCTTTTGATAGAAAAAGGACGAAAGAAACAATTACAGATTAAAGAAATGAAGGCTGCTGTGCCTATTTTTTAAAACATACATACATACATACATACATACATACATACATATCAAGGGGAGAGGAAAAAGATTTAGGATTAAGGTATAACAAGAGAAAAGAGATAGGGAGAGAAGCATAGTACAGCATTCCCAAGAAATGTTGAAGATGAGTGTAAGCAGAAACAGATGTCTGAAGCTGTGAATTCTGAGAGCCAGATCAACAGTACAGTAGCTCCTGAAAGACACTGATGTCAGAGATGGGAGGTATTTCCAATTTCAGTTTAGAAACAATAAAAAGTGCAAAGATTTTAAAAGGAGAAAGTTGAGGTATGCAAAAAGAAAGAAATTGCCAGTCAACCTTTTCAGACAAGATGGAGACTGAAATGTGAAGACTCAGAGATGAATGTGATTTATTTTGTTGCATTGTTTATCACCTCTTTCTACTCTAACATTTTCCTCTGACATCTTTGCCTAATGCCCTGAGAAACATTGGATCCAATTAATTTCAGAAAAATAATAACAACAGCAGCAGCAGCAGCAAAAGCAACAATTGGAATTAAAGAGAAGAATCCCATTAATAGTTTGATTCCTCTTACTCTTGCAACACAGCTGGTAAATTTCTTTCCTTTTTTTTTTCTTTTTTTATAACCAGCTGTCTAATGAGGCATTAGACACAAAGCTTTTTGTGAGTGAGGTACTACCACAGAAGATAAGGGTTAAATAACACAGTATGTTTCACAGGATCAAATGTGAAATAGGAATCACTCATGAAATAGCAGACCTGCACAAATTGTAGATTGCCAAGGAAAATGCAGCACACTGCTCGCTCTCTCTCTCTCTCTCTCTCTCTCTCTCTCTCTCTCTCTTTCTTTCTTTCTTTCTTTCTTTCTTTCTTTCTTTCTTTCATGGCACCAAGGCTGATTGCTTAGTGTCAGGCTCCTGACTTGTGCTGGTCATTGACCAAATAAATATTAATTAAATTGAATTAAGAGGCTCCTGACCTATTTAATATGTGGAAGATATCTGTGGAAGTTCTGTTAGGTTGGAGTTGAGGTGGGTTACCTTCAGAGTTGTTACAGACTGAAGTTCAATATCAACAGAATCCTCAGCCATCTGGATTTTACCACATTTTATATATTTATTGTTTATTTGTATATTTATTATTTTATAATTTTATTGAATTTTAAATTTTGTCTTTTTGTAAACTGCCCAGAGTCCCTCCTTGGGGGGAGATGGGCGGTGATAAAATTTGATAGATAGATAGATAGATAGATAGATAGATAGATAGATAGATAGATAGATAGATAGTCAGTCAGTCAGTCAGTCAGTCAGTCAGTCAGTCAGTCAGTCAGTCAGGAGCAGGAGCAGCACAAGGAGCTGGTGAACACTGGAGCTCTGAATGCTGGCTGAATGACCAGAATGGTGGTTGGTGTGATGGTTGGTAGAGGAGTGTGGCTATAGAATTGACCCAAACTGGGATGCATCATTCTTGAAAGCTTTTCTGGATTTGACAGTAGTATGGAATTTCAGCAGTACTATGTATCAACTGTTAGCAGACCATGACACGTAGCTCTGGGCAGGAGATAAAGCACTTTGGTAGAGGAAGTAGCCAGATAGCTGTGATCCTGTGAAACATACTGTGTTCTTTAATCTTTATCTTCTGTGGTAGTACCTCACTCACAAAAAGCTTTGTATCTAATGCCTCAAGAGACAGCTGTTATCTAAAAAAAGGAAAGAACTGTGCTCTCCATCTTGCTGGCAACTATAGCAATGGGATAGTAGCTGACTTGGCCTGGCTGGCATGATTGGATATCAGTGGTGGCAGTAATCTATAGACAATAGCCCTCAGTATGGCAGAGGGCCTGGACTCCCGGGAACTGAGGGGCAGCAGGAGCAGTTGTGTGGTCCTTTGGGAGAACCAACCTGTGTCTATGGCTGTTGCTTAACTGGTCACATGGTACAGCAACCATTTAGGCTGTCCCTTCTGCTACATTTTCTGGACTTTGAACTTAGAGGAGCTGGGCTTTGTCCACTTGATTACAGTCTATGGCAGCCCTGGATTGTTTACACTGGTGACTCCAGAGGACTGAAAGATAAAATTTGATTGCCTTAGGCTAAGATGGTTTGGGGAAAGGGAGCTGAAGGGAGTGGAACTGCTTCCCCCCTCTGGCTGACAGACTAGTGCTAATAAGATTCACCTCATCCATGACTTGATTTGGTATAAGAGGGCCAACCAGGCATTCAATTCTTAAATCTGGTTGAGTGTAGATGGTAGGGATACCCCTCTTGGAAATGTGCCCTCCCAGGTTTTGAGCTGTGTTCCAAAGATATGGATGAGTATATAGTAGTTGTTATCTAGGAATCTCTGGTGGCTTTCGGGGACACTGCTTCAATGCTCCAAACATAAACCAATATGAGACCCTGTTTGTGAAGCTGAGCAGTATGGATCAGATGGGATTGCTGCTGGTGTATCAGCCTCCCTGCTACGTAGAGACTTCCCTACCTGAGCTCCTTTACTGAGACCAAATTAGTGATGGAGTTCCATAGCTTGCTGTGTATGGGGGGACTTCAACTTGTGTGCTCTGGGTCAGAGGTAGCTTGGAAGTTCATGGCTACCCTTGCTGTGACTCAGCCTAGCAACATTGAGTGGTTCTGGGTCTTTGGACCCTCTGGATCTGGATATTTTCCACCTTTAACTGTACATCAAAGTGTATTCCTGAAGACAGAGTTGTTGAGCAACCTGGGGGTCCTGCTGAGTTTATGACTCCTGCTCAAGAAGCAAGTGGCAGCAGTGGGTAGGAGAACCTTTGTACAAATCTTGTAGATCTGTAGCACCTGTTTCTGGATCGTGAGGCACTGTTGGTAATAATTCATGCCTTAGTCTCTTCCTGATGGGAATGCAGTGGTCCATGCAGTATTATGTGCACCAATTTTCACCCATATGACACTGTTGCTGTGTGAGCTGCACTGGCTCTCAGTAGGCTTCTAAGTGTGATTCAGGATGCTGGTAATTGCCTTTAAAGCCCTGCATGGCATAGGGTTATGTTAACTTGTGGGATTGCTGGTCTCTAATAGTCTCCATCCATCTAGCATCCAGGTCCATTCTGTAAACAATATCATCTAGGGAGAGCTGTGTTCTCTTTCATGGTACCTGCACTAGCAATAGCTTCCCCCTTGAGATCCAGATGTCCCCAACCCTACTGGCCTTCCAAAAGGTGGTGAAGACCTGATTTTTCCATCAAGCATTGGGCCAGCTTGTTAGTGGAACCCACTATGTCTATTTCATATAGCAAGGTGGTCATGAAATCCCTTGGTTATTATAAAGATTATTTTAACAGTATTTTTATATTGGTTTTATAATGTGATTTTTTTCTTGTCAATTGTTTGTTAGCCATGCAGTTATTTGCTTGAGATGGGTATCCATATAAATTTTAAATAAATAGATACATAAATACATACATAAATAAATGTTGTGAAGCCTAAGTTAAATACAAAGGAGAAGGGAGAAAATTATGGTCAACATTTCAAAATTAACCATGTTCCCTGAATATGCAGTTCAGAACAAATATATCCTTTGGACTGCCCACTTTTCCAAACTGTGTAATGCTGCTGTGGTCTCAGAATCAGCATAAAAATGCAGCTCTAAGGGAAAGTATACAAATGGGAAGGTGGTGTACAAGATGGAAATACTATAGAAAGTTACCTACAAGCATTAATGTCTGTTGTTGTTTTTTGTGTTGGTATGAGAAGTGTACATGTCTATAAACACACACACAGACACACACACGCACACACACAGTATGTATATATTTCAAACCAGCTATAGAAAAATACCTCTGGATGACGAAGTGAGAATTCTTCAGGTTTAAATATGACTATCCCAGTCACATATCCTGAGAAAGTACAGATCTGTTTTTAAATACAAGGAACTTAGAGGTGGGCAACACAAAATCCATCACTATTTTATCCTCAGGGTCTTTCCTTAAGAGCTTTTCTTCTTGACTGAGTGCTAGGAGAATATATTAGAAATGATTAGTACCCTCACCAGCAGCCAATTTCATAGTAAAATCACATCCTTTCATTTTTCTGAGTGAGGGAGTTCAGGAATTATTCTTCATACAATGATCTAGAGCAATGTTTCTCAACCTTGGCAACTTTAAGACATGTGGACTTCAACTCCTAGAATTCCCTGACCAGCATGCTGGCTGGGGAATTGTGGGAGTTGAAGTCCACATGTCTTAAAGTTGCCAAGGTTGAGAAACACCGATCTTGAGATTCTTGAGGAATTTTATATATGCCAACTTCAAAATGAGCTGATCTATACCTTGAAACCTGAATTGCTTACAGATTCAGTAAGTCTCTAGTCTCAGCTTGACCACATCCATTGAAGGGAAGCCTGCCTGAGTAATTGGTTCCACTTGTGAGTTGCTATTTAGGAGGCATGTGTGTGTGTGGATATATCCTGTATATATACATTTATGTCTACATACATACATAATATGAATTTGACATCCTGTAACTAAAGTAATGGGGTTTGGGGCCTCATACATGGTAAGACTTCCCTATAAGCAGAATAAAGGAAATTGCCTTCAGATATAAGCACATTATTGCATATTTCTTATTCATCTCAATATGACATGCCTATCAGAAGCCCCTAATAAATTGCATCCCCCAAGAGTTACCACAGAAGCATTCTATTTCACACAAGTTCCATCCATGCTATGTACATTTTTCTGAAAGCATTTTTCAAAACATGATCTGGAGTGATGCTGCTTTATATTTTCACTTTCAAATGACATATTTATTGTTCAGGCAGTTACCAAATTCAGTTCAATAATTGTACATTAGCTTCCAAATGTATTCCGATTCATAATTCATATGTACCTGAGAAGCTGGAAAGATGATGGGGAATCACTTATAGATGCCTAAATCTGTCTGTCTGTCTGTCTGTCTGTCTGTCTGTCTGTCTGTCTATCTATCTATCTATCTATCTATCTATCTATCTATCTATCTATCTATCTATCAATCATCTATCAGTCTCTCTCTCTCTCTGTGTATTATACACTTTGGGGTATAAAGTAGGAGGCTACCTAGTTTGAAATATTCATTTTAGAGACCACAGCCAAGTTCATTTCAGAAATATATATGACAATAAAGTTATATTGGGTTTTATTTATAATTTCCTTACCTTAATTTGATCACAAATTTGTTGATGGACAATTTTCTTAGTATAAATGTATTTAAAAAAAAGTGAAGAAAAAGAATGGATGGCTATATCATTAAGTACAGAAAACTGCAAGAAACATCTAGATAACAAAACTAATAAATCATTACCTTTTGATTCTATCCAGTATTACAGGCTATCCCAAATAGCAAAAGCATGTTCTGTCAGATAATCGGTACTCAATGGCTCAAAAGTAATACAATACATACTCCTTCAAAATGTTCATCTCTGATTTATATCTAACCTCTCATATCCACTCCTTTCTTTGTTCCTCATTGGGAAAATGTTGTCCTAGCTTTCCAGTATCTATCTTTTTCTATTTTGTTCCAACTTTTCATCAACCAGTCTTCTTTCTGTTCATAAATTCTTAGCAATATTGGATTCTACATTCTGATCACACTCCAGTACAGTTTTAGATGGATTCCCTTGGGGCTCCAGTAATAAAATCTGTGCCAAGAAGCTTCTCAAACTCATATTTCCCTCCCCGCAAAATGTGATCTCATTCTCCCAAATAAACTCAGAAATTTGAGTGAACAGGGAGTTAACAAGAGCTGACCAAGGGAGTTCACCAGGGGAAAGTGATCATAGAAGCTGTGTGTTCTGAGAGATTGTGTGCTGAGCTGTAAAAGTGGAAAGGTAATCTCTAAATAACTGTTTATGGCAAAGATTGTATCTTTAGAACTGTTGATTACCTATCAATTTATTTTTTATTGATAAGAGTGGATGTTCAGAAATGTCTGGAGACCAGTAATTTAGATGATAAACTGCTGGGACAAGATCAGTTGCGCCTACATGGACTGAGAAAAAATACATTTGGTCAAAGCATTGTGAGCTTCGTTAGGAGATTTAAACTGAATCCTGTAGATGGTGTAAGTGAAACCCTGAATTAAGGACCTCACATAAAGCTTGTGTGCCTTAAGATGAAAAATGTTGCTGAAATGAGGACACCTAAACTATATAGTGAACAGTCAGAAATAACATTGGCTCATAAAATCCATGGATGGCCTTGTCTATACTGTATACTAATGCTCAGAGTATGAGAAATAAACAAGACAGACTCCAGCTCTTAGTACAGAAAGGCAAATATGATTTTCTAAATCTTTCTAAATATAATGGAAACCTCATGGGATGACTCCTATCAATAGAAAATAAGAATTAAAAGATACAACTTGTTCAAAAGGAACAGAATCAAGAGGAGGGGAAGAGTTGCAATATATGTTCAAAATGTCTATTCCTGCTCAGAAATCCAAATGAATTAATATAGCAATTCTGTACAGAGCATCTGGGTAAAAAAACAAGTGGAAGAAGGGAATCTCCTGTCAACCAGCCAGTGAGAGAGATCTGGATGTTGCTTCCAAATCAAATTGCAGATCTCTCAAAGAAGCATGACTTTCTGCTGATGGAAATTTTTAATTGCCTCAGCATCTGGAAGACTAACTCTGCCAAGCATGGATCTTCTAAAAAATTCTTGACTTGTCTTGCTGACAACTTTCTCTTTCAGAAGATGGAGAAAGGCACAAGAGGAACAGCTATCCTTGAGATGATACTAGTAAACAGGAAGAGTTTGTTGAGAACCTTGAAATAACAAGAACATTGGTGAACAGTGATCATATAATACTGACATTCTTTATGTAATGTTTGCCTATCCTAATACACTCAGACTCACAAGCAGGAGCTTAATAATATCTGGTTTATTAAAGAATAGCATGCAAATACAAAGAAAGCTGAGAATGAGCAAAAGTGTGCCAAATACAAACTAAAAACCCTTGGTGCAAACGTAATCCCTCCCCTCGCCCAACTGTTTCAAATTCCCCACCCCAGGTTCTGGTAAGAGTTCCTCTGATCTCCTGGGAAGAAAACCTTGAACACACTAGATAACCCAATGTAATGGTTGCCTAATCCCAAATACTCAGTCTCACAAGCTCGGGCTTAAAGATAACTGATTTATTAAAGGAATAGTATGCAAATACAGAGAAAGCTGAGAATGAGCAAAAATGCGCCAAATACAAACTTAAAAGCCTTGCCTTCAATCCAGTCCCGCCCCAAGCACCCGTCAGCACGCACCCCCTCCCAGGTGCTAGGAACCGTTACACGCGCCTGGGAAAGTAACCTTGAAGAGGATTGCAAACCCAAACATACATTCCAAAGGTCCAAAACAAAGCAGAGCGCAGGAATGGAAAAACCCAGAAATGAGCCAGGCGGGTATACACGGAAAACGGCTTGACATGTGAAACATTACAATGTTAACAGAACATTGAAAGGGGAAACATGACACCCAAACACATTCCATTCCACTGAATATAGATAAGAACCCCAGTAGAAGGAGTCCTCACAGCCCCTCCCAAACAGAAACACGCTTCAGCAACTTGACATGCGAAACGTTACAATGTACAATGCACATTGAAACGGTGAACATGACACTTTACTTAATTAGAACTGAGCATTAGCAAATATATATTGTGAACTTAAAAACGAATAACTCATTGCAGTAATACGTAGGATCCTATGGCTGGAGAAAGTAGTGGAAAAAAGAAGCTCAGGATGGCTCAAGTTCCTAAAGTAGGAGATACTTTAGGAGATACTAAAAGCATATGAGGAAAAAAAAGTTCATAGGATAAGCCAATGTGGCTACAGATAAATCTCACTGAAGATCTGAAAACTACAATAGGGCATATATAAGAAATGGAAAGAGGGCCAGATCACAAAACACCACTGCAGACAGTAGCCTGCATCTGTACAGAGGATGACAGAGAAGTTAAAACTTGAAATGAGTTAAGGATAACAAACAATGGTAAGAATGACAAAAAGGCTTATTTCGATATTTTCAAAAGAAAAGGCAAAAGAAAATGTTCAGTATACCAGTTGCAAAATGAAGAGGGCCACATGCTAAGTGATAACAAAAAAAGGCAGAACTTCTTAACTCCTATTTGGGTTCCCCAATAAAAATAATTATGAGTTCCACCAGTAAATTATGAAGGGCAGAATTAAGAGACTGGATTAAATTAGGATCAGTGAATACACTTCTATTTTAAAGGAATTAAATCTCCACAACTAGATGACTTTTAACCTAGGGTTCTGAAATAACTGATTGTCTTTCTCAAACTCTTCAGTTCATTGACCCCTTCTTGAAGTTTCATTGACCTCCAAATATTTATTATATGAAAATAATTTGATAAATACTATTTTAAATAATAGTAAATAATTTAAATAATAGTATTGAATAATAACAATAACAGCAGCAGCAGCAACAACCCCTTAGTTAGTCCAACTGAACCTTGGTGGTCAATATAGACCAATTTGGGGAACCCTAGTCTAGACAGACACTTATACTGTGAAATCTCAGGGAATGGGTGAAGTTCCAAATGACTGGAGGAGAACAAATGTAGTCCCTATCTTCAAAAAGAAGGGGAAAATCCAGCAATCCTAGAGAATAGGTGTCAGAACCCACAATCAAAGGTCAGTTAATCAAATTTGTTGTTTATTCATTCAGTCACTTCCGACTCTTCGTGACTTCATGGGCCAGCCCATGCCAGAGCTTCCTGTTGGTCGTCAACACCCCCAGTTCCCCCAGGGATGAGTCCGTCACCTCTAGAATATTGTCTATCCATCTTGCCCTTGGTTGGCCCCTCTTCCTTTTGCCTTCCACTCTCCCTAGCTTCATCATCTTCTCCAGGGTGTTCTGTCTTCTCATTGTGTGGCCAAAGTATTTCAGTTTTGCCTTGAATATCATTCCCTCAAGTGAGCAGTCTGGCTTGATTTCCTGGAGTATGGACTGGTTTGATCTTCTTGCAGTGCAAGGCACTCTCAGAATTTTCCTACAACACCACAGTTCCAAAGTATCTATCTTCCTTCTCTCAGCCTTCCTTATGGTCCAGCTCTCACAGCCATATGTTACTACTGGAAATAACATTGCTTAATGATGCGGACCTTTGTTGCCAGTATGATGTCTCTGCTCTTAACTATTTTATTGAGATTTGTCATTGCTCTTCTCCCAAGGATTAAACGTCTTCTGATTTCCTGACTGCAGTCAGCATCTGCAGTAATCTTTGCACCTAGAAATACAAAGTATTTCACTGCTTCTATGTTTTCTCCCTGTATTTGCCAGTTATCAATCAAGCTGGTTGCCATAATCTTGTTTTTTTTGAGATTTAGCTGCAAGCCAGCGTTTGCACTTTCTTCTTTCACCTTCATCATAAGGCTCCTCAGTTCCTCTTCACTTTCAGCCATCAAAGTGGTATCATTTGCATATCTGAGATTGTTAATGTTTCTTCCAGCGATTTTAACTCCAGCCTTGGATTCCTCAAGCCCAGCACGTTGCATGACGTGTTCTGTGTACAAGTTGAATAGGTAGGGTGAGAATATCCAGCCCTGCCATACTCCTTTCCCAATCTTAAACCAGTCCATTGTTCCGTGGTCTGTTCTTACTGTTTCTACTTGGTCATTATACAGATTCCTCAGGAGGTAGACAAGATGACTTGGTATCCCCATACCACTAAGAAATTGCCACAAGTTGTTATGGTCCACACAGTCAAAACCTTTAGAATAGTAAATAAAACAGAAATAGATGTTTTTCTGGAACTCCCTGGCTTTTTCCATGATCCAGCGGATATTGGCAATTTGATCCCTAGTTCCTCTGCTTTTTCTAAACCCAGCTTGTACATCTGGCAATTCTCGCTCCATGAATTGCTGAAGTCTCCCTTGCAGGATCTTGAGCATTACCTTACTGGCATGTGAAATGAGTGCCACTGTTCAATAGTTTGAACATTCTTTAGTGTTTCCCTTTTTTGGTATGGGGATATAAATTGTTTTTTTTTTCCAATCTGATGGCCATTCTTGTCTTTTCCAAATTTGCTGGCATATAGCATGCATTACCTTGACAAGATTTTGAACAGTACAGCTGGGATACCGTCATCTCCTGCTGCCTTGTTATTAGCAATGCTTCTTAAGGCCCATTCAACCTCACTGTTCAGGATGTCTGGCTCTAGCTCACTGACCACACCGTCAAAGCTATCCCCAATATTTTTATCCCTCCTGTACAGGTCTTCCCTATATTCTTGCCACCTTTTCTTGATATCTTCTTCTTCTGTTAGGTCCTTGCCATCTTTTATTATACCCATTTTTGCTTGGAATTTACCTCCAATGTTTCTAATTTTCTGGAAGAGGTCTCTTGTCCTTCCTATTCTATTGCCTTCTTCCACTTCCGCACATTGCTTGTTTAAAAATAATTCCTTGTCTCTTCTGGCTAACCTCTGGAATTTTGCATTTAATTGGGCATATCTTCCCCTATCACTGCTCCCTTTTGCTTTCCTTCTTTCTTGGGCTACTTCTAGTGTCTCAGCAGACAGCCATTTTGCCTTCTTGGTTTTCTCTTTCTTTCCGATGTATTTTGTTGCCGCCTCCTGAACAATGTTGCGAACGTCTGTCCATAGTTCTTCTGGGACCCTATCTAGTAAGTCTAGTCCCTTAAATTGATTCTTCACCTCCACTGCATATTCCTTAGGAATATTAGTGAGCTCATATCTATCTGATCTGTGGGTCCTCCCTAATCTCTTTAGTCTGATCCTAAATTGTGCAATAAGAAATTCATGATCTGAACTACAGTCAGCTCCAGGTCTTGTTTTTACCAACTGTATAGATGTCCACCACCTTTGGCTGCAAAAGATGTAGTCAATCTGATTTTGGTGTTGTCCATCTGGTGAAGTCCATGTATAAAGTTATCTCTTAGGTTGTTAGAAGAGAGTGTTTGTTATGCAGAGTGAGTTGTCTTGGCAAAATTCTATCAGCCTATGTCCTGCTTCATTTTGTTCTCCCAGGCCATGCTTACCTGTAATTCGAGGTGTCATTTGACTGCCCACCTTAACATTCCAGTCTCCTGTGATGAATATAATGTATTTTTTAGGCGTGTTGTCCAGTAGGTGCTGCAGATCCTCATAGAACTGCTCTACTTCAGCTTCTTCAGCATCTATGCTTGGGGCATATATTTGAATCACTGTGATCTTAGATGACTTGCCCTGAATTTGAATTGAGTCATTCTATCATTTTTTGGATTGTATCCAAGCACTGCTTTAGCCACTTTACTCTTAATTATGAAGGCTATTCCATTTCTTCTGTGGTCCTCTTGTCCACAGTAGTAGATCTGGTGGTCATTTGATGTGAAGTTGCCCATTCCAGTCCATTTCAGTTCACTGATGCCCAAAATGTCTATCTTTAATCTTGACATCTCACCAATAACCACATCCAATTTGCCCTGGCTCATAGATCTTACATTCCAGGTTCCAATGGTGTGTTGATCTTTAGAACATCAGATTTGCCATTCACCACCAGCACCATCAGCCGCTAGCCGTCCTTTCGGCTTTGAGCATTTTGACCATCTTCTGAACTGTGAATCTCGTCTTCCAATGCTATACTGACATATCTCTGGTTGTACTGATCCATTTAGTTTTCATGGCAAGAATATTGGGGTGGGTTGCCATTATCTTCCCCAGGGATTGCATTTAGTCTGATCTCTCTGTCATGACCTTACTGTCTTGGGTGGCCCTTCACAGTTTAGTTCATGGCATCATTGAGGTGCTCAAGCTCCAGTACCACCACAAGGTCATGATCCTTTGCTGAAGCAGTTAATCAATACCTGGAAATATTATATAGTAGATCAGAAACACACTGACTGGTAAGCATTATATGGTAATTGCAAGAATTCAGCATGGATTTGTTAAGAACAAATCTTGCCAGACTAATCTTATTTCAATTTTTGATCAGGTAACTTCTTTTTAAATTAAGAGAATGCTATTTACATGACCAGCAAAGCATTTGACAAAGTGCCCCATGATATGCTGAGTAGTAACTTAGTTAAGGGGGGACAGGATGGCATTATAATTAAGTGGCTTCAGTTAATTAGGTAATGAATGAATTCATTAAGTGGATGGAAAATCATAATGGTTCCTCATCAAATTGGAGAGAGATGTTGAATGGGATGCCCCAATAAACAATTATAGGTCCTTCACTCTTCAATATTTTTGTTAATAAAAAAAATCACTTTCTGATGAAAAAGTGGAAGAATGCTTATCAAATGTACAGATAGCATTACACTGATTGGGATAAATAATACCATCAAAAATAGAAATAAAATTCAAAAGGATCTTGAGATGCTGTACCTTGGTGAGGCATATCTTACTACCCTGGCATGGTAGGGTGCTTCAGAGAGGGACATAGCATGGCTTATCTGCTTCAATTAGCAAATTTACTTTGCTGATAGCAGCTTCTGTGCACAGACCGTATATACAGAGAAACCACTGTTAACAAGCAAAGCAAAGTGAAGTTAGGATATCCATCCAAGTGAAGTGACCCTTTGGATATTCAACCAAGTGAACTGCACAGTCATAATGAATGACTTCCTATATTTCCACACTTCCTGGAGTGCCTGGAGTTCACATTAGTCTGTAATAATTGGTAAGTAGGCAATAGCTTCATTCAATGCTTAAAAAACAATCAAAGGGATTCACCCACTAACATTTCCTAGCTTCGAATGATATTGTTAAAAGAAACAGGCCAAAAGTTAATTCCAAGAAGCTGAGCATGCATGAGAAGATTTTGTGGAGTCAGTGATAGAAAAGGAAGCTGAAAGATGGAAATTTATTACTGAGCCATATATCATCATCTTTACAAGCAAATTAGATAGGAAATATACCTATCTTGGTTATTGAAGTATCAATATTATCAGCACTAAAATGATGAAATGGGGCCATGGCCATTACTTAAAGACGAATAATTGAGATAGATGAGGATCATGGATTTTATTTCTTCATAAAGATTAAGCAATTTGAGGGCTACATTATGCCTCTTAAACATTACTATTTAAAGTGGTCACTTAAAACTGACATTATCTTTTAAAGGTTTTTTAGACTGCATATTTTGCTTTGATTATATAAAAGTGGCTTTAAAAACTATTTTGCTCAGGAAGAAGTCAAAATTGGAAGATAAATCACAAACTGCTCCTGAACTTCTGGTCAGAGGTGGACAAATTGTTCAGCACTGCAAATTACATCAAAAACCTTTTACCATCATAAATTCAAAGTTATTTCTACAAGCAAGAGAATAACATTTTCTATTTCAATATACAAATGCTGCTGGGAAAGAGATAGAAATTGGGAAAAATAATTACATAATATAATAGAAGAGTTTTGAGTTCCGTCTATTTTGTTGCAGGCTGTGTTGATGGTATTGTGACCTGTGAACTTAATGGCCAGATACATTTGGAAATAAATTAATTAAAATAAACTCTCTAAAGAGACTAATAGAGAGAAAGTAAATGTAATAAAAGATTTGGTGGCTGTAGGAAGATGTACTGGATCATTTATTTTGTGCCATTTATTAGTGGGAAGAAGCAAAGAATAGTTTACAGCCCAATTTAATGTGCCAGTTTTAACCTTTAATGTTATAAAAGTTTGGGACCTTCTCTGGTATGTACCTACTCAAATTCAAGTCCTTCTTTTTTAGAACTTGCTCTAGCTAAATCCCATCTATTGTGGCTTGAGACAAGTAAAATTATAGTATAAATCTGAAAGGGGCCATTAAGACCATTGAATTCAACTTCCTGCTTAATGAAGAAATGTTGTAGTTACTGCATCATTTCAACATGCTGACAGACTGTTTCCTTCTGATCTGCTCCAGAATCATCCGATGTATAAATGTAACCACTGACTGTCTGCAGTTTGTTGAAAAAACATCCTCCTTCCTCGCTCCCTCCCTCCCTTCCTCCCTCCTTCCTTGAAGTGACCTCAATAGAAAATTCAAGATGACAGAATAGGGTAGGAAAGAAATGGCTCCAATGCTTAGCTTCTCATTTATTACTAAGATGGTGTATAAAGGATGGCATAGCATGTTGTGCACCACCAAATATTTCAACTTCCATAATGGATAATGATGGCATTGGCAATGAACCACATAGCTCCAAGTATACTACATACTTGATACTGGTGCTGAAGGTAATGATTGTCCTGATCCATGATTAGTAGTGTCAGTAGTAGTAGGTATAAATATCAAAAGTCATGGAATTGCTTTTCAAGATAATCTCATTTTTGTGGTGTTTAAGAACCATTTAAATTTCCGTGGACTTTTAAACAACTTAAGCCATCTAGGCTTCTCAGTATTAAAATCTCTTTTTAAAATCTGGTCTTTCTGTCATTTTTATGGTTGTGTATATTAAATAAGGAGTGTGCAACTTCTATCAGCCTGAGGGCAACAGACTTTTGAGGACTTAATTGCAAAACTGAGAGGGCCAGGGACCATTCTGGGAAGGGGTTTTAGAAGTTTAAGGGGTGAATTGGATGCTTTAAACATTTCATATTTTAAAACTCCTTAAATTCCCAATGCAAAAAGGGCTAAATTTTTGGCCTCAACCCATCCTTGAGTGCTCTGTTGCCAGAAGATTAATACACATACACTCCCAGACCATACTTTTTGCTTCCTGAGATTCACATTGTCTTGCAATTTAAAAGCCTAATTTCAAAGAAGCATAATGAGAATAATTAAAAATACTAGCTACAGCATAATTCACATAATAGGAAAACCTGTATTGAAATTTGGACATTATTTTCCTAATTTGCCAGCAAATTTCATCATGGTCTGCTTAAAAAGAAAAAAAAAAATACTGACTGGCTTTTTCTAGAACTCCAGATTAATCCCTGAAATTAGACTGAATTGTTTCTGTGTACTTCTGGTTTTTTAAAATTTATTTATTTTAAAAATTCTAGAGTATTTTAATGTTACAATTACAGTAAATAACAAACAATAACTTTAATAGCTACATTTAAAAAAAAATGTGATTTGGTGAAATGGGACTTTTTGGAAACTTTGGGACATTTTTCATGAACAAGTCTCTAGCAGAAATAAGCTTTCTCAAAGGACAACTACCTCACCATAGTCAATGAATTGTTGAGTCATAAAGTTAGACTTCGGGTACATTGTATTCTATGTACCTGTGGACCAACCATGAAGTCTGTGAGACCAAGCCAATGTCCCATAAATGATCATACTGTGGACTTTACAAAATGCCCCAGTACAGTAAAATCATGAGGAACTGCATCTTTTTCTAACTGTTCTGCATTCAAGGATAAACATAACTTTTCCACTCATATTCATCACCTGTATTCTGATGAGTATCCTATGTTCATTTGTGTGTTATGTGTGTCAATTTTTACGTAGTTATATTCCATACCTACATAATTGTAGTTGTCATGTCTATATTTGACTAGAAACAAAGATCCTTGTTTAGTTAGAATGACTGCAAATATGTCATTTTAATGAGGCTTCCAACAATTGCTTTGTTCATTTTGTCCCATTTTCTCTTCCCAAACCAAGAGTCAGTGATAATGAATGCATTAGACATACTGAAATATTTTTCAAGTGTTCATTATAAAGCAACTGCATTTATTGGTTTGTTTTTTACATTTCTAAAGCTTTCCAACTTGACAACCTTGGGAAGCATACAAAACTTAAAACAGAAGTATAAAACAACATACACAAACAGAAAAAAGTAAGATGTTGTCCTGGTAGAACAAACATTTACTAAAAAACAATCAAACCCGTCCTATGGGAGCCTATATTCCCCCTTAATCCTACTGCGGGAAGGGCCCAGTATTCAAGGAACATCTGGAGGAAAGGGTTGGAACTTTTCCAATTTCTGGGAGGATGCTGCTTCAGAGGTCTGGCACTGTGACACAGAAGGAGGTTGCTGGGTCCCATTAGATGGCATTGCTTAATGGATGGTACCCGGGGTATGCCACAACTCAGATTTTACAGGACAGGCAAAACATGGGGGAGAGAGATTGTCCCTCAAATAACTGAGCCATATGTCATGTAGAGCTTTGTAGATGACAACCAATACCTTAAATTCTACCTAGAAGCTTACTCGTAACTGGGAGAGCCCATATAGCAGAAGTGACATGCCTACAACCGCTCATGCTGCCTCATTCTGGGCCAACTTGAGTTTCTATATGGCCATTAAGGGCAGCTCCAGATAGAGAACATTGCAATCTAACAATGTGGCTTTGTAGCATGAGATGACAAGGAAATGATTGCTTTCAGAAGAGCCTCAGTAAGAGCAAGAATTGTGTCATCTGAGATTTATTTTCACTGCTCCACAAAACCAGTGTGTCTAAATTTTCCACATATTTTGGAAATATTTCCCCCCTCTATGTTAAATAAATAAATAAATAAATACATAAATTTAGAAGCTGTCGTCTGAAATGGGGGGGGGGAAGTGTCTTTGATAGCATAGAATATTTTGTGGAGATCATCTACTTAACAACACCCAGAGAGGGGAAAAATTAATCAAATATATATTTACAAAACCTATATTGATCAACAAATGCCATTCCCTGCAATATTGTTTTTCAAAATCCAGCACTGTAGTATGTAATTCATATAAACATCTACAAAATATGTATTTGTGTCAAAATATACATATTAAAAATATTTTTAATCTTTTTGTTAAAAAATAAACATTCACAGACAAAGGGAAAGAACAATCTCACTAGTACAAGCAAACTCTGCCTCTCCACATACATGCAGGAATAATAGAAAAGAGAAAAATAAAGACAAAATAAAACACAAAGTGAGTAAACAGAAATTTACAAGGACCATACAATTGTTTCAATTAATCAATTAATTAATTATGGGTAATTGGATATTCAATATCATTTTGAAAACTGCTGATCATTGTTAAAATCCAAGTAATATGTGAATATCAACAGTAGCAATCAGTGCAGAATAAATAATAAAATAAGAGTAAGAATTACAGAAAATTCTGTTTGAGGAACTGGAAATCAGCTAACAGTTAATTAAGAGATAGAATATTAAGAATTTATGTTAAAAGAAATTCACATGTTGGATAAGTTATATGTCCATGTGTAGAATTGTGAACCAAAAATGATTCCAGGTTGAGTTAAATTCTGTGTCAAATTTTGTTTTAAAATACAAACTTATTTTAGACAGCAAGGCATACTCCCACAACTTAATAAGCCATTCTTCTGCAAAGGGAACAGTCCATATTTTCCAGTAGAAAGTGTAGAGTATTCTTGCAGCAGTCACCATGTACAGTACTGGCTCAGTATACTTTGTGGGAATGTAAGGTTTGGTAAGATTTAATTTAAAAGCAGCAGGTTGGAAAAGAAATGCAGCTTTTAAGAGAGAGGAGAGATAATACGTTTGTTTGTAACTTCTGTAAAGACGAACAGAAGTTGCTTCTATTTTCTTTTCTTTTCTTTCTTTTTCTACTTGTACTACTTTTTACACTTTTTCTTATATTTTCTCTTTTTCTTTTTCTTTTTCTTAATCTTATTTTATATTATTTCATGTTTTTATATAATTTCATGTTTTCATGTTATATTATTTCATGTAGAATGAGTTGATTTCATTCTAACAAATAATTTTCCAAAATTGTTCAGCTGTTGATGTGGCTTGGTTATTACATTTTCAACATTTTTTAGAGAATGAAGTGTCCATTTTACCTATCAGGACTGAAGCAACGTAACCGTCGTGAAAGATCTTATACCAGTTGTTTTCTAAGAATTAAAAAACAAACAAACAAAAAATGTGTTTTTTTTTTTCTTCCATTGAAACTTCCACTGTTGCATATCAGTTATTTTATCTAAATTCTGCATCAGTTTGATCATAGGATTATTATTGTCTCTACCAACTGAGGAATTAGGAAGGGATGGTGGATGAAAATTCCTCCTTTTTTTTCTCTTCTTCACATCTAATATCCCTACTTGGGTCATCTCAGTTTATACACTGGCATTCTCATGTTTGTTTCTCTCCCACAATGTCAGTAAGGCTGCCTGCAGGTGGTTTTGGATTCCACCTTCCATGAACCTTGGCCAGAATAGGCAAGCATTGTGGGTACTAGAAACTAAATCTTCTGGAGCATGTCAATTTGCCAATTCCTGCTGCAGACAACCAATGGTGACTTCACACTCGGTACTGTGAAGCAGAGGTGGAGAGATATACAACCTGATGGTTTTATGGTAGTGTGGAAGGAAAGCCTTGCAGTGGTCAGCATGAGCTCTTCCTTCCCTTTGTTCTTTGCTAAACTTTATGTGATAACAGCCTCTCTAGAAACACAGGGACTATAACAACAGTCTCTTTGTTGGTGATCTGTCCCTTTCCCCAAGGAACCAGCTCACAGGGGTCAATATGTACATCTACAGATTTTAAGATTTTTTTGGAGGATGCTGTCTCCTGTGACATTGCTCTGGCATGCAACAGACATTTACCATTCTTAAAATACTATTCAGGTAGCACAAACAGGAAGTGCAATTAATTTTGTGATGCATAGATCTATTTTACTAATTGGTCATAATGGTTTCCCTACAGTGGTTCCATCAACATGGGTGTCATCTTGGGATGGCAGCAGGCAACAACAATGTGAGAAAGAGGGAAAAATAACTGTATCCATAACTGGGTGTCTCCTTGCTTCAGTGAAGTGGAAACACAATGTCCTTCAGTGTGCAAATGCCTTGCCTTATATGATCTCCTCTTTGTATTTTCCATACTGCCTTAGGGTTATCTTCATGTTTAAAAACTGAGTCATGCTAAAATAGTATTTTACTTTGGTAATAGCTATGCAAGGCTTTCAAAAGGCCAACTAAATTCTCCTCTGGGAAATAAAGTTTATACTTGGCTCATTCCAAGCAAAAACAGGCAACTTTATAATGGCAAAAGGGGGTAGAAGGATGCATTTCTGAGATTACAATGCATAATAGTATCCTACCTAGAGCAGCAAGTTTAATACTTTTTAGTTACTGAGAAATAGGAAAAGAGGTCAGTTCTGTATACCGGTTCAACAGCATCCATTACTCTTTGCTCTCTCTATTCAGGTACTGTACAGAGGGTGGCAATGAAAAATGAGGCATCATACATTTTCAGGTTGCTAGGAACCATTCATAGTTCAAAACTGCTACTTATGTTCTAATACCTCTTGATTTTCTGCTCCTTAAAAACAATGCATGTGACTGAATTTTCACAAAGAAACTTTTGCCTGTGGAACGTACAGCATCATTGATATCTCCCCCCCCCCGCCCCCTTTGGGCATTGTGAACTTTTTCTCTGAAGAAATAAAATCAAAAAGCAAATCTGCACATCAGTTTTCAGCTTTAGGTAAGATAGAATCCAGCTTTTGTAATGCTAACAGATGTTCATCTTTAAAAATACCCATCTGTTCTATGTTTATTTTTCCCCCTATGTTAAAGATACTTCTTTGTTGTTGGTCTTTCTAGCATAACAAATTGCTAAGTTTTTCCTTCCATTAATAGTCATAGACATACTTGTCATATATAGGGCATGCACTTGATATACAAATGAATTCCTTGGATTATTTACTCTGAATCAAACTATGGCCCTTAGGAGAATAAGCTTGCAAGCTGGGAACATCCTTAAAGCAGCTATGGGGGTAAGAATTTGTAACAGGTATATCATCTCGGGTGCGTGTATGGAGGAATCAAGAAAGACAAGAAATGCACAATCTGACTTTTTAAAACATTGACTTTAATGAGTGTGGATTGGCACATTTGAGGTCAGTGTCAGACAAAATTGTGCCTTGAGCACTACCACATAATCCATCTTTTGTTGAGAACAAAGTTCTGAAGACACCGAGAAACGTTCTATAGAACTCTTTGGGGAAATAATTGGAGAGTTAAAAGACTTATCTAGCTGTGATGATCTGCTTCAATTAGCCTCTTCTTTTCTGTCATAAAAGAAAACATTTCATGATGTGTTTTGATTTTTTTTTCTAGCGAAAAATGATGTTTTTATTGATTGGTGAATTGAGGGAGGCTTGATTTTAGCAACTTACCAGCTTTTAGCTTCTCCTGAAGTTCTGCCAGCTAGCAATGTAGTTGGTGAGACTGAAAAATTGGTCAGTGCTGGAGGAGGGACTCAGATCACCTGGGATACATGGTGCCCAAGGACAGCATAGTGTGCAAGTAGTTATGCCTTGAGCTTAACAATCCATGGTATGCTGCCTGCAACCATTGCAAGGCATTCTAAGGGAAAAAACACTAAGCATCTTATGATTTTGGAGATGCTCAAGCCACTGCTTAAGTGTTCCAACTTTATCAGCAGGAGGAAAACCATGCTTTCAATTTGTACAGTGAACAATGTACCTGTTCTTAAACAGAGCAGGTCAGTAGTTGGAGCATTTGTTGGAGGATAAGGAGCAGGGAGATTCAAACTATCAGACTTGACACATGCTGTTATGCAGATCATGACTTTGGATGGCCAGCCTTTATTATAGTGAGAGCTGCCAAATTCCACTGCCACCTCCAGCTGGTTGCCTGGCTACCAGCAAGCAGGTGTGTGAGATGATCTGGTGTTATCAATAAAGGGAGGAGTTATTGGATTATTGTGAGCTGCCAACCTTAATTCATACTTCCATTAGCTGTAGATGAGATGAGGGCAACCATGAACTGCATGGTTAAGAGATGCATAGAAAACCAAACCTGAACTACAGCTCATGTCACAGACAAAGGGAACCCATTAGGTGCAATTTACCAACATCAGCTCCAGTGCTCACAAATGTGGCTTTGGTCTTGAGGGTGCTAGCATCTTGAACATTCTAGCTGGCACTAAGGCTGTCATCAGTGTTCTTACAGATAAATCCTATAAGATCATTGACTAATTCTATCAGAGTGCAAAGGGGAAACAGGTGAGAGAACACTTGTATCTACTTCAATATCTGATTTCTCAAAATGTTCCTACCACCTACATGCTGATCAAGCAGCTCCTTGAGCAATAGTTAGTCCTGCATTTCATGGCAAGACATTCAGCTGGGTTTCCTTGACCTAGAAATGGAAACTCATGCCAAGATGATGCTGTATCTGAGCTGCTCAATGGGATAACTGCATATGAAACTTGGTTCTGAGTATGGGAGAGTCATGGCAGCTCAACTTCACACTGGTGTTATGGAAGGGCTGAAGCTCTTGGATATCAAGCAAGCATTCCTACTATACTTACTAGCTGAGGCTGAAGAGCAAAGAGAATGTTTATTTATGATTACAGTTTCCCCCATTGCAGAAACCTCCTGGTTTCACATGTATGTATTTATGTATTTATTTATTGATCAAATGTATAAGGGCATTTAGAGTTCCACTGTAGAGAGATAGAGAGGGTTAGACACAGGAGAGAAGACTGGAAGAAGACCTGGGCAATACTGCAGCAGCAGCAACTTACAGTACATTTATGGATAAGAGATGAATCTATGAAAAACAAAGGAAGGTGTAGGAAGTTCAAAAGACAGCAGTCATCACTACTGAAAAGCATGAATGCCTTTGATGATTAGCTTGAAAATTAGCCATTGCTTGGGGGACTGTTTGCCTAGTGAATTTAATCTATAAATAGGGCTCCTCTCTCCTTTCTTCCATGTTCAAGTGGATCCCTTTCCCTTGCCTCACCTCCACACAGTTTTGTCCTGTTCCAGCCCACCCTTTTCTTTAGCCCATGCCTTTTCCCTTCGTTTTTTTCCAAAAAGAAGAAAAGGAATTTGGGTATTTCTGTGTATAAGTGGCTTGTATGTGAAACTAATCAGGAGTTATTCATTCTTTTTGGGGGGGGTTCCTTTTTTCTTATTTTTGGGGAGGGGGTTGGGAAGAGCATGGCTTCTTGCAGATATATAGATTCAAGCCAGCTGTCTATGGTAAAGGAAGGGAAGTGGCATTGCACAGGAACATTATTTCGGTTTGTATATACTTTTTTGGTCTATTCTTCCTTTTGCTTTTGAATAAAGGCAGCATATAATATGACCAAATAAGCTAGAAACATATAGTCTAAGAAAAATTATCCATTGTATCTTTTGATCTTTTTCATAACCTCATTTGTACAAAAAGGATGGAAGAAACTATTAAAACCCTACAGTATAGTTTGTTTTAGGGTTGTTTTAAAAAGCTAACACTATGAAACTGGAGAAATCCCAGTGGCACTAGTATTTTACTTTAATACACATGGGTCCAATAATAGCAGAATTTAACACAATAACCTAAACTGTCCTATTTATGAAATTGCTTCCTGAGATTTTGCTATCTGAATAGCTAACCTCAAGGCTGATTCCAATTAAACTCCTACTGTTTTCCTCTTTGTGACATCAAAAGCTTAGATCTTGCGTGTTGATTCACATGAAAAGAAATGCCCTTTCTTCTCCAAGACACTTTTCATGCCTCTTCAGAATGCTTTGTACTGTATTAAATAAAAAAAAAAAAACCTGTTTTCAGTCTGTGTCTGGCAAATTTCCAGTATCTTTCCTCTTCTAACAATGTTTCAGAAAAGTAAGCAGAAAATAGAATGATACAATGAGGGAATATCTAACAAGGAGGTCTACCATCCTGAAAGCACTTATCTGCCATTTTCAGTGTGTTCACCGCTGTTCCATCCTGTATTTATTTAGATCAATATTTGCCTGTCTTTAACAGAAATATTTATTTAATAAATCTGTAAACCACCCTGTTCCAGATGACTCTGGGTGGCTTTACAAAATTAAAGAATAAATATAAAACAACTCCAGCAATAATAACGGCATCCATTTAGGGAACAAATGCTGCCATCCAAAGTCTTTACCACTCCCAAAGTCTGTCCTTCCATCTAACCTTAGGCCTGCAGGCAAAGCCAGGTTTTTAAAGAGCATTTGAAGATAAACAAGGTGGGAGCCGTGCAGATCTCTGGGATATATTGTTCAACAAGCAGGTGCCATGACAGAGTATTTCCCTATTATTGTTCTGATTTTTTTTTTTTTCAAATCTTTGTCTGAAAGAATGTTTACATTAAGTTAGGAGCTTTTGGAACCTTCTTAAATGCAACAAATGGAAATTAAAACAGGGTTATAATCTACATGTCATTGCCATGTAATGTACAATTATGGTTTCTGTGGTAAGGACTCTGTACAGTTCTCATGGTTAGGGCCTCTCAACACACAAGTACATTATAAAGCTCTTTCTTTTAATTATTATTAGTTAGCTGTAATAAGCTTTTCTCAAAATGTAAATTCTACACAAATATCTTCCCTGTTTGTACCATAGTTTTTGTGGATCAAATATAGTTATACAATACTAGGTAACTTTTATTTATTTGTTTGATTTATTTATATAGCCACCCACCTCTGGGTGACTCTGACACACAGAGTCAGAGCCAACAGCATAACATAAAAGTAAACACAATAACTTAAATGTCTGTGAAAGAAGAAAAAGAAAGAAAGAGAGAGAGAGAGAGAGAGAAAACTACTACTAATAATAATAATGCACATATAAACCATACAATGCAACTGAGGCACCTAATAAACCATCTGAAGAAAAGCAAACAAACCCTCACCAACTTCACACATTGGTCTCAGCTAACATCCTGGCCCATTGCCTCAGGAAAAAGCCAGGTCTTCAAAGTCCTATGGAAGGCTAACAGGGTTGGGGCCATCTGAATCTTGGAGGAAGCGGGTGGGGGCTGCTGTTCCATGGGGCAGGTACTGCAACAGAGAAGGCATCTATAACATTATTTCACAAAAGGGACTAGAAGCATTTAAGAGGCTGGCAGTCCCCCAGACAACCTGGCCTTCTGCCATGTGTGGCTTTACAACTCACGAAGCAGTTGGCATACTGTGGTAAACCCAAAACTGTATGTGCCACTGCATTCTGGACCAGTTGCAGCTTCTGAATGCTCTTCAAATGCAGACCCGACTTGAATGCATTTCAATAGTCCAAACAGAAAGTAACTAAGGCATAAGTGACCCATGAGCAGAGCCCTCTGATCCAGGAACAGGTGTGATTGGCATAGAAGATAGATTTGTATAAAAATGACATGGCCACTGCCTGCTCCTCAAGTAGAAGCTATGAGTCCAAGATGGCTCAAAATTGTGTACCAACTTTGTTCAGGGAAGTGCCATCCCATCCAGAGTCAAAGCTAAGAAATTTTCAAATCTAAGGGCCCTAAAATGCATGGCCATTCACTCTTGCTAGGTGTAATGGGAAGAAGGAACAAGCTTGAGGAACAAGAGGAAGTACTGCCACCAGGAAAATGGTTGGATAAAAGAAACGTGAGTCTGGGGCAAAACTGTAATCTGAGGAAATATCTCAGACCCTCCCTAGTTCTCACAAAGATAAAGAGAAGGAGGGGGGGTGCATTCAGACTTGCAAGATTCTATTACCATAATTTTATAATAAAAATTATATTGGCATGATGTTGGTTTCCTAGTCTGGTCTACCTTGAATGGCTGACACTAGAGTTAATCCAAATCCTGTTCTTCCCCATCTAGACCCCACAGCTGCCAGACATTGATGAAGAACCTTAATGCCATCACTTGGGTGGCCCAGGTCAGATACGTAAAACTGAATATTATCAACATATTGATGATACTTAACCCTATGCCAACAGATGATCTCACCCAGAAGTTTTATGTGGATGTTAAATGGGAGTAGGGAGAGAGTAGAACTCTGAGGCACCTGATAATGTAGGTGTCTAGAGCTGGAATTCTCCTCCCTTACCAACACAGACTGGAACTGGCTGTGAGAGTACCACTGCAAAACCTTGCCCCCCACACCCAACCTCAAGCTTGTCCAGAAGAATACAATGATTCATGGTATCAAAAGTCACTGAGAGATTCAGGAGGGCCAAGAGTGATGCACCACTCCCATTTTGAGCCTGCCAAAGCTCTGTCAAGCCTGATTGATGCCATCTCAGTATTAAAACCCAGTTTGAAGCTCAACTGAAATAGTTTACCCTCAGCACTTTTATACAAT
Source organism: Candoia aspera (assembly GCF_035149785.1). NCBI lineage: Eukaryota > Metazoa > Chordata > Lepidosauria > Squamata > Candoiidae > Candoia > Candoia aspera. The sequence goes on from NC_086155.1 coordinate 99,187,721, forward strand.
AGATTCAATAAAACTCCATGATTAACCAAACCTGTCCTTGTGGTGATGGTTCAGTTGAATCTACTATCCACAAGCTGCTGCATTGCTCCTTTTACAATGATATTCAAAAAGTGTCCTCTTCCCTCTCTTGCCATACACACTTAATTATCCCAAGGAACTTCTTGTCAACTTTCTCTTATCAGACAAGACAACTGCTGTCACCCATACTGTAGCAAACTTCTGTAATGCTGCTGTGAATGTCCAAAACAACTGACTACTGCACATGATTGACATACCAGATTCATTTATCTTACAGCTATGTGGATGTTTGTTTCCTTATTTTCTCCTCCCATTCTCCTGTAATTAGTTTATATATGTTCTGTTTTATCTGGTCACTGACCTGCAGTCATGTGATTACCATTTGCAACCTTCCTTACTGGCTTCCCGCAAGCAAAGCCAATGGGGAAGCCAGCAGGGAAGGTCACAAGTCACTCCCGTAAGTTGTTCCCACTCCTGCCACTTTCTTGCACACCCTCCCACCCTCTAGAGCATCCACCTCCAAACCAGCCATACTTGCACCAGGCTGAAGTAGCCACTTACCCACCCACCAGCCTGCTTGTGAGCTGCCTGAGACTTGGAACTTCCTGCCGGGTTCCCCATTGACTTTGCCTGTTGCCCGGGTTCCCCATTGACCCAGAATTTTCACTTAACAACAGCAGTGGGACTGCCGGGATTGCTGTCATTAAGCAATGAGGTTACATGATGTTGTGCTTTACAACCTCATCACTTAGCAAAAGAAATTCAAGTCCCAATTACCATAGTTATGTGAAGATTACTGATGATGATGGTGGTGGTGGTGATGATGATGATGATGATGAAGAAGAAAAGTTTGACTCTACAGTCTCACAGGAGCTACAGGGAGCAAAACTGGAAGTTCAACCTTTTTATATCCTTTTGTGGCCATCTAGTGGTTATCTGGATTCTTCCAGACCAGATCTTGTAACCCTAATGAAGAAGCAAACACCACAAACTATTGCTTTGCATGTCTTCCAAGTTAAGCTTTGCTTTGTTCAAATTGTCCCTTTAATACAATGTTGTAAAGCATGCTATTCCCTTTCTAAAGTTAGGAGTGAAGCAGCAACCACACTGTGCTGGGAAAGAGTGAGTTCTGCATAGAAGCCACTCTTATTGAATTGAGATCAATGATTAAGTCACATTAAAACATGCCTTGATCCTTTGGAGAGGTGGAAGACCTCACCTGTGCAAAGTAGAACATCTACTTTGGGTGTATTGGGTATGACCTGCACACCCCTGACTTAAAACCAGACTGAGATACAGTTCATTATTTCAGCAAATCAAATAACATGAAGCTTAACCTCTTTGAACCTATGGATGAATTCCCCATCCTCTTGCATTTTCTTTTTCTGTGTCTCAATCTTCTACAGAGTAGTCACCTCTGGAAATTAGTGTATGGTTAACATTTTGGCAAATTACCCAATTATTTCTTCCTTTGTCTCTCTTTTGTTCATTGCTTCCCCTCTTCCTGTAATTACACCACTTATTATCCTGAGTTGCTAGCAATCAATCTTTAGAGGACTGAGTAATAACTGTTTCAACACTTGATGTATTTTGGCACTTATCTTGTCTTGACTCTTGCTTCTAGAAGTTCAACTGGAATATGGGTCTATGCTGAATTAAAAGTCTGTCATGCTTCACTATATATTAATGGAAGCTGGATTGGAAGAAGATGACCATGGTTTTAAAACTGGAGGAAGAAATATGAACTTGTGCTGTGCTGAAGATACTACCTTCATAGCTGAACATGCAAAGGATCTGCAAGCCCTAATACTAAGACTCAAAGAGCACAGTGAAAAAAAATGGGTCTAAAATTAAATATAAAGAAGACAAATCTAATGACAATAGATAGAACAACCAGCCTTAGAATTGGCAATTAAGTTATTGAATTGGTGGATAGCTTGTTTTTTAGGATCAACCATCAACAGTAAAGGAATAAGCAGTCAAGAAATACTCTGCAGACTCGCACTTGGTGGAGCTTGTGTCTATACCTAGAAAGATCAAAATCATGCAAGACATGGTATTCTCTGTGACACTCTATGGAAGTGAAAGTTGGACTTTGAAGAAGCAAGATAAGAAGAGTATTGATGCCTTTGAAGGTTGTTGTTGGAGAAGACTCCTGAGAATACCATGGACAGCCAAGAAAACAAAGTGATGGATCATCAAACAAATCAACCCAGAGTTCTCACTCAAGGTGCAAATGACCAGGCTCAAATTATCCTATTTTGGACACATTATGCAAAGACCCTGCTCTCTGGAGAAGACTCTAATGCTGGGAAAGGTGGAAGGAAAGAGAAGAAGAGGATAACTAGCAGAAAGGTGAATGGACTCAGTTATAGTGGCAATGAGTGCCCCATTGGGAGTTTTGAAAAAAAAAATAGGTTAGGGATAGATTATCATGGAGAAAATCTATCTATATGGTCTCTAGGAGTCGAAAGTGAGTTGATGGCACATAATCAAGGCTCACTGCAACAACCTGGATTCATAAAGGTAACATGGAATACATTCAATCAGGAGCTGGAGTTAGATACAACTCTATGTATATGTGCATTTCTGTACAGAGAATTGTTTTACAATTGATAAGAAGACAAGATAACCACAAAGAGAGACACAGGAGTCCTTCATGGTATGAAAACCTTATTGGCACATTTCTTGAAAAGCAACACAGTGCTTTGATATGTGACTTATTCCAAGGCTTTGTTATTTTAACAAGCAGTTCCTGTACTTTACTGTGGAAAGAGATAAGGAGGCACAGCAGCATATATTCTTGAATTTACTCTCTCTGTTCAAAGCATAAACTCTAACATCAAGGGGCTAAATGAAAGATATATAAAAAGATAAGAAAGCATATGATTACATTGATTGATTCTATCTCTGTTCATATTCCAATTGTCTATGGTTACTTTTCCTTTATTTAAAAACAAACAAACAAGAGAAACTGACAAACCAACAGGGTAGGTTGGAGTCTTTCAAATCTGAAGTCCAAACATATTTTTAATCAGACCAGTCCTTTCAAAAACATCATTTTTGTTGTTGCTTTATTGATTCAATTTAGAAAGGTAATTATGAATTGCTAAATGCACTTTGTCAGTGGATCAGATCTAGACATTAGAACATTTAGTTCATTCTTCAGTTTGATTAGTTTCAGGTTCATTGTTTAGATATAATGCTACAGCATTTAGGATTCCATATTCAGACCATCCCTTACAAAAAAGATTGTTTGATCTTTGGCACCCTGGCTATATATAATTTACTATAAGGGCTCTTTTTAAATATTAAACATAATTTAAGGTGAGTGTGTTTTCTTCCTTCATTTGGAAGAAAACTATACCGGTATAACATTTTCTGTCTCCATTAGCAATCTCTATCCTGCCACAGATGCTTCAGTTTCAAGTCAGTGCTGGTTGTTTGACTGTCTACAAGGTAATTGGGTAACAAAGCTTAACAAATTTACTGATTTATTTAATTTAGGCAATGCTCAACTACAACTGGGGGGCTCACAATATATTGGGAAAAAAAATATAATACAAACCTCCTCCCAGCTCTTTCCCTGGGTGTTGGAGTTTATATGAGTGGAGTCCCCTATTGGTTATTTCAATATATTTCAATGATTTATGGTTTTGACTTTTTTTGCCATTGCTGAATGAATTATTTTTGTTATGTGCCACCCAGAGTCACATTGCTTGAATTATGGCTATTAGCATTAGCCAAAAAGGACAGGAATAACACCAGACATCAAGTATTTAAGGCATCTTTACTTTGTAAGCAATAGTTCTGAAGTAAACTGTACTGGAAAAGGGGATGTGGTGGCGCTGCGGGTTAAACCACTGAGCTGGCTGATCGGAAGGTCAGCGGTTCAAATCTGCATGACAGGGTGAACTCCCATTGCTAGTCCCAGCTCCTGCCAACCTAGCAGTTCGAAAGCATGCACATGTGAGTAGATTAATAGATACCGCTTTGGCGGGCAGGTAACAGCGTTCGGTTTAGTCATGCCGGCCACATAACCATAGAGGAAGTGTCTATGGACAAACGCTGGCTCTTCGGCTTTGAAACGGAGATGAGCACCACCCCCTAGAGCTGGACACGACTGGACTTAATGTCAAGGGAAACCTTTACCTTTACCTAAACTGTACTGGAGAATCTTTTTGCCATTTCTACCTCCTTCGCTTCAGTTATATGACAGAAACATTTCTCCTCACACCCTTATATTTTTTTATCATTCTCATCTTTATGGATATCTTTAACAACCAGCATTTCACCCCAGTACCTTGTGCACTCTTAGTACATTATCTAGATAACTCCTCATGCATTACTTAGATTTCATTATTCCTTTCTGCTTCTTCACCTAGCTGAACTCATTCTCCTGTGACAGCTTTTACTTGTATGTCTGCAAGTCACTTGCCTACTATTAAGCACTGAGTTAATAAATGAATTCTGAGTCTTATTTAGAATTCTTCTTTGGATTCTAAACTTAGGTACTGACATCAGCTATTGGAGAATACATATAATGAATTTTGTAAATCTATGCAAGTGAAACAGGAATGGAATGCAGGACATTTGTTCCAGATTTGCAGGTGAAAACAAGTATCAGTTATTTCTCAAATGAATGTCCTGAAGATATATTAAGGCTGCAATCCTGAGAATGTATAGCCAGGAGACCCAGTTTGGCTAGTAGTTAAGCTACTGGATTAGAAGATCATGATTCTAGTCCTGCCTTAGGTCATTTTGGGCCAGTCAATCTCTCTGAGTCCTAGGAAGTAGGTACAGGAAAGCCACTTTCAAAAATGTTGCCAAGAAAAATTCAGGGACTTGCCCCTGTAATCACCAGGCATCAAGGTTGACTTGATAGATAACAACAACCATGGCCATGGAAATTTAGTGGTTATAATTCTAACACAAGCCAGACTGGAAAAAGGCTGAGTTACCGGGTTACTGAAGATGGTTCTTTTAATATCAATTGAAGATACACTGTACAGTATTTGCTAGATGAAATTTTGAACTGTAAATTCAAATATGTTGTGTAAAGAGTTAGTATCTTTTTAAAATGTGGCCATGAGAAGCATGATGTGATATTGCAGTTATGATTTTGTTTGTTTTGTTCCTTTGAGTCAGTGTTGGCTCCTGGCTACTACATGGACAAGTCCCTGCAGTTTTCTTGGCAAGATTTCAGAAGTGATTTGCCACTGCCTCCTTCCCAGGGTCAAGAGAGAGTGACTGGCCCAAGGTCACCCAGCTGGTTTTGTGCCTAAGGCAGAACTAAAACTCATGGTATCCTGGTTTCTAGCCTGGTGCCTTAACCAATACACCAAAAAAAAAAAAAAAAAAAAACCCTCCCTGATCCCTTTGGACTATTTCACAACAATTTCATAGCATTAATTATATCCATTCAATTAATCTCAGAAGTTGCCACAAACAAGTAAGCTTGGTGGGCAATATTGTGTCAACCCATTTAGTACAGCATTTCTGACTCGATGGGGTCACTCACATGACTAAGCCAAGAGAGGAGGAAGGGGAGATTGAGACAAAGAAGCATTAGGGAATTAATAAAGCCATCCAGCAGGATTTTTAAAATTCTTGCAAAATTAAAGTATTTTGTAGATGAAATAATATTTTTATATACCATGTTCTATAGCTGAAGTGCCACAGAATTTTGAAAATGTACAGGAACCTGAATCCCACCATGTAGTCACTAATGATGAAATGAGCAGGTTAACTACTTCCTGAAGAAACATAACTCACTGAATTCTGCTTGAAGCACCTGGACCAAGCCATGCCCAGTTGATCTTAAGAATAATATCCATCCGAAATATACCAAAGAGAGTTTTCAGGTTAATACCAGCCCCTAGAATTGAGACCAGGAATGAACAGCCAGCCAGTGTTGATTATAAAAACCAGGGCTGACATCTTCATATTGCCCAATTCCACTCAGTATCCTAGATGCAGTGTTTTGTTCTTACTGAAGTTTCTGAATCATTTCCAAGGCAGCCCCATGTATCACACATTGTAAGTTAAATGAGAAGTTACCAAGAATAGATTACAATAGTGAAGCTATCTGTCCTGTTTCAGGTATCCAGCTCTCTCACACACACACACACAGTTGCTAGGTGAGAATAACAATTTACTCAAGGCTGAGTAGATAACTGACAGACAAGAAAAGGAATGCAAACCAAAACAGAGTCTCTGGGAAAGAAAGCTTGTCTGGGTAGTTTTGCATTCAACAGGAAGGTGCAGAAGAGAAGTCAAAATCCAGTCTGAGGTTCAGAGATACAAGTCCAGTTTGTCAGTCAGTCTGAAGGCCAGGGTTTCAGGGTTCACAAACAGAATTCGCAGGAATGACACACCAGAGCAGGACATCAGATGGCTATTTCCAACAGAGAAATACAGCTCAGGATTGCCTCTTAAATCAGGCTGCAGCCAGCTGTCTTCAATTAAGATAGTTACTCTCTTGCTTGGCAAGGAGCCTCACTGAGCACCTCTGCTCTGCTGTCCACTCTATTCACCATGTCTGAGGGCTTAGAGGCCTTACCTCATTATCTGACTGCTCCAGGTTTTCTGATGGTGCCTCTGTCTGATCAGATGATTCCTGACTTGGTGTCTCCTGAGGCTGACATTCTACTGGTTTGGCTGGAACAGCTTCAGAGTCCTGGGCCATGACACTATCTCTATCAGAATAGGGCCCCAGGTAGTACACCTAGTAAGCTTCACTGTCACAGAGGGCACTTGTGCCTTTAATGTCAAAGAAAGATCCAGAAGCACCTCTAAATAACAAACTTGATTGATGGACCTTGGATTTCCCCCCACTCCCAACTCCCTCCCCCTCCTTACAGTGCTGACAACAGATACCAGAGGAAAAGCCAGCAGGGCAGCACTTCCTCCTATTTCTGGTTTTATAGTGGGATAGTGCATCTGGAAGCCAGTTTACAAGCTCTTCCACTTCCATGGGTGAAAGCCCAAGCTCTTCCATTTCCAATGGGACTAGCCCCAGCCCTTTTTGGGTGGGACTAGTCCTACCCCTTCTGTTGTAGCTAAGATTAACAGTCAGAGATGTTCCTGAACCTGAACCTTTAGAGGAAGTTCAGCCTGTTACCCAATTTACTTCCCCATCCCTGAATTGTACCCCAATTTGGGTCAGTCTCAAATACGTTGGTCAATGCTACAAAGCCAAAAACACTGTTTGCAGCAAGCAGCAGTCCAAAAGTGAGCCTGGCATCCTTGTGTAGTAGAAGGAACTTGGCAGTCATACAATGACCCCTTTTGCTCAGCAAATTCTGGCAGCAATAAGGGATAAAAATGATATTAAATGCAATGCTAGGCCTGATCTTTCCTGCCAAAGGACATGACTCGAAGGGTGTACAGACATACCTTTCTGCATATATATGACCAATTACCAATTGTTAGTTAAGCAATGACAGTCTGGTGGAAATCTTTTTGGCAAACAAAAACGAGCAGCCTAGAAAATCCTATCAACCTCTATCAAATCTTTGTTCCAGCAGAAAAGCATTTTAAGCAAACCAGTTGCTGACTCTACAATGTATGCCATCTAACTTACACTTTACTACATTAATCATTGTTCTCCCTAGTAAGTTTGTTGTTGTGTGTGTCTCAATCATCCCTCCTTTCCTGATCTTTCTGCCCCTTGTCTCCTCCATCTAAATACCAATTGGTTAGCACAGCACAGCTGAAGTCTCAGGTTTATTCTTTTGCCACTCTTATAAATTTTCTTCTCAACCTTCCTGACACCAAGAACTGCTGGTTTTGCTAATTCAGTTGCTATGATTTAATTATGATTACTATGATCATAATTCATATGATTAGCCAAAACATAAATAATTGCTAGGTTCCTTTTGGTGAAAAAATATTTCTTGGTTGGATTCTGTTTACTTACTTCATTGTAGTAATGCAAGTGATTAACAGAGGCAGGAGAGCTGCAACCACCCTGAAAATATTATTTCAGTGCCTGGGCCCAACAACAGAGGCAGGATAGGAAGTTCTCAATTTTGGCAGACCTGGATTGCAGCTGCAAGGAGAGATTCTGTTTTAGCCTGGCAAAGTCAGGAGAGAAATTTTCCAGTGGTGAAACTGAGACAAGACACATTTCATATGTGAACAGCTCTGATGGATGGTACTCTTCTGATTAATATTTGTAAAATTGCAGACTTTGCTTAAGGGCAGAAAGTAACCATTAAGTAGCCTCTGTATTGGCTTGAGCCTTCCTATGTAAGCAACAAGGGAAGGATAGGTTACTGTATATTTGTAAACACAGACACAACTTTTACACTTCGGAAATAGTGTAATCTTGAGCCAGTGAATAATCTATAATTCCAGTAATCAAAGTTAATCATATGCTGCTGCTGTTGCTAAATCCAAAGGGTTTAGAAGAGTCTTCTATTTAGAGTATTTGCTGGTAAAGTCCTGTCTATCACTGAAGAATCTCCCTAATCTGGAAGGGAAAAGGAAATAGATCCTTTTATTTTTTTATTTTTTCCATGATTGGAAAATCATTAGTAATTTGCCAAGCACCTGTTACATTCCCCAAGGATAGTATGAAAATGGCCCTCAACTATTCAACATTTCAAAGAAGAACAGGTTCTCTGCTCAGTTGAGCTATTCTTATCTCTCATTCTTTCTCTCTCTCTTATTTATTTATTTATTCATTCATTCATTCATTCAATTTGCATGGGCACCCATCTCAACAAGTGACTCTGGGCAGCAAACACACTTAAAATAAATTAAAAACATTTCCCATCACAAATATAAATATTAAAATAGACAGCATATGAGGAAGATATCACAATCTACAGTCACTAGCAGAGCCAGGAGATGGGACCCTTCACATACTCAAGGCCCCAGGCCTGGGCATAGAACCAGGTCTTTAGTGCCTTATGAAGGGCCAGCAGGGTTGGGGCCATCCTAATCTCCAGAAGGAGAATGTTCCAAAGGGCAGGTGCTACAGCAGAAAGGCACTGTAATGAATGCCTATTCTAAAACACTCTCAGTCTCATGAGCAGGAATTCAAAGATATCTGATTTATTAAAGAATAGTATGCAGGATCACAAAGAAAGCTGAGAATGATAAAAGCACACCAAATGCAAACTAAAATCCCTTGGTGCAAATGAGATCCCTCCCCCCGTAGAATCTTCCCAAGTTCACAATCCCAGGTGCTCCTAACAGCTTCTGATGGTCTGCAGGAAAAGTCCTTGAACAGAGCACATAACCCAAACACATTACATTGTAATGAACATAGATACAGAGCTTGGTACAAGGTTTCACAGCAGCTCCCTCCCAAACAGAAATGCGCATCAGCGCCATGGCATGTGAAACATTACCATGTACAGTGCACATTGAAACAGTGAACATGACATACTGCCCCCCCCAAAAGAAAGAAAACACTAAGCAGCAGGCTTCAAAGGGTAAGCCAAGTGGAAATGGTGAATTAAATCAGGACCATTAATGTGGTGAACAGACACCCATTCAGGATGAATAAAGTGTTTCCATCGGACCAGATACTGGAGGGTGCCACGAAGCTTGCGAGAATCAACAACCTCCTTGACCTCAAAGTGCTGTTGGCCATCAATCATGATCGGAGCAGGAGGAGGAGGTTGGGGATGCCAGCGGGAGGAGTGGTGGACAGGCTTGAGCAAGCTGCAATGGAAAACAGGGTGCAAGCATTTCAAATTGTGAGGCAGGTCCAACTTAACAGTAACTGGATTGATAAGACCAAAAATAGGGAAAGGACCAATGAACTTGGGAGCAAGTTTTTTAGAAGGTTGTGGTCACTTGATAAATTTGGTAGATAGATACACCTGATCCCCAATCTTGAAGTCATGTTGCAAGGAACGATGCTTATCGGCTTGAAACTTGTAAGCAGCCTGGGCATCAGCCAAAGCCTGTTGAATCACCGGCCAGGAATCAGCCAGCTTAATAGCCCAGTCAGAGGCAGAATATGTTTGGGAAGGGGGTTGTGGCAGTTCAGGGATGGGAACAAAGTCGTGACCAGAAACCACACAAAAAGGGGTTTGCCCGGTACTCTGATGGACAGCATTGTTGTAAGCCACTTCAGCAAAAGGCAGTAACTCCACCCAATTGTCCTGATGGTAGTTAATGTATGCTCTAAGAAATTGTTCAAGGGTGGAGTTTAAAATCTCAGTAGATCCGTCAGTCTCAGGATGGGACGAGGTGGACAGCACCTGTTTGGTGCCAATCAATTTTAAAAATTATTTCCAAAACTGGGAAGTAAACTGTGTCCCACAGTCACTGACCAAATGGGAGGGGCTATCATGGAGATGGTAGATGTGGATGAGAAATAGGCGCGCCAGTTGCGGGGCCGATGGGATGGACGCACATGGAATTAAATGGGCCTGTTTGGAAAAAAAAATATTTTACAACCCAAATGAGAGTTTTCTTCTGACTGGCAGGAAGATCCACAATAAAATCCATAGAAATCTTATCCCAGGGATGGGACGGGCTGGCCACAGGCTGCAGAAGCCCCTGCGGTTCCCCCCCATTTTCGTTTTGACATTACATAAACAGTACAGGCAACCACATAGTCTTTTACATTGCATCTCAAGGTAGGCCACCAGAATTGATGATGAACCAAATACAATGTTTTAACAAAACCAAAATGCCCAGCAAGTTTATTATCATGGGAATGCTGTAAAATGTCAGATCTTAAAGTTTTGGGTACATAAAGGCGGTATTGCACCCATGCCAGACTGTTTTCAAAAGAAACAGTGTCTTTATTAGCTAGCAACCAAGTGTCAGATTTCAGCGCCTGGAGAAAGTCTTTCTGTAACTGACAAGGAACTTGCACTTTCTGCTTCCCAGACTGGGCTGGGGGCAGGGATGCCTGCGCATGGGTCTGGCTCTGGGTGACAGCAACTAAGCCAAGTTGTGGTTCAGTGAGAACAGTCCCAACCACATCTGCCACCTGGTCAAGGTCCTGAGGTAAATGTGACAAAGCATTGGCCAGAAAGTTTTTCTTTCCCAGAATAAATTTTAACTGGAAGTTAAAGCAACTGAAAAATTGAGCCCAGCAAATTTGTTTAGGACTGAGATGCCAGGGGGTGCGGAGGGCTTCCAAATTCCTGTGATCGGTCCAAACCTCGAAAGGGCATTTAGCTCCTTCCAGGAGGTGATGCCAGGCTTCCAAAGTGGCTTTTACAGCAAAAGCCTCCTTTTCCCAAACATGCCACTGGTGTCCGGTTTCAGAAAATTTTCTGGACAGATAAGCGCAGGGTTTTAAGTGATTTTCAGAATCTCTCTGTAACAAAATAGCCCCAACTGAGGAATCAGAAGCATCAACTTGGACCACAAAGGGGCGTTCAGGATCGGGGTGCTGTAGAATAGGCTCAGCAGTGAAGAGGGTTTTTAACTTCTCAAATGCTGCCTGGCATTCAGGCGTCCAATTCAGCACTGCCCCAGGGTTTTTTACTTTGTGTGTCTCCCCCAAGCCCTTGGTACAGAGTAAATCAGTGAGAGGCAAAGCAATCTCAGTGAACCCCTGGATAAATTGGTGATAGTAATTACTGAACCCGAGGAAACTTTGCAATTGCCTCTGGGTATGGGGACATTCCCAACTTAAAATTCCCTGATTTTTTGCAGGGTCCATTTCAATGCCCTTGTCAGACACCTTATAGCCCAGATAGTCAAGTTGGGTCTTGTGAAATTCACATCTGGAAAGTTTGGCATAAAATTTGGCATCTCTAAGCTTGCTTGACACCTGTTTGAGGATGTGTTTGTGTCCCTCCTTGGTTTCAGTGTAAATGAGAACATCATCTAAATAAACCAGGACCCCTTTAAACAAATGATCATGTAGTACCTCATTAATCAATTTCATGAAGACTCCAGGTGCCCCTGCCAACCCAAAAGGGAGGACTTTGTACTGAAACGATCCTAGTGGGCAATTAAAAGCAGTTTTCCACTCATCCCCTGCGTTTATGCGAATGCGGAAATAGGCTTCACGAGCTTGGAGAAAATCTTGCCCTTAGACAAGTGAGCTAACCCGTCCTTCATGAGCGGAAGAAGGTACTTGTTGCAAATTGAGATGGAATTTGACCCCCGATAGTCCGTACAGAGTCGAAGCATGCCATCTTTCTTTTCCTGGAATAGCACAGGGGCCCCAACTGGGGAATTTGCAGGTTCAATAAACCCCCTTGACAGATTTTTGTCAATAAAGTCCCATAACACCTCAAGCTCCTTCTGAGTCATTGGATAAATTTTTGGCTTGGGCAATTGAGCATTGGGAACCAACTCTATTGCACAGTCAGTTTTCTGGTGGGGTGGGGTAGCTGATCTGCTTCCATTTCCCCAAAGACGTCTGCAAAGTCTTGGTATCGATTGGACAAGCCTTCTATATCTGCCAAGCTAGGGCGCGTCGTGGCAATTGCAGCCCTTCCAACCCCCGCACGTGAAGCTCTCTCCACTGTAGGAGCTTGGTAAAACCCATCTTTAAAAGTCACAGTTCTGTGTTCCCAGTTTATATATGGGCTTCAATAGGTCAACCAGGGGATCCCCAGAATTACCAAGGGATTGCCAACAGGTGCTACAACGAATTTCAAAATCTCACGGTGGCTGCCCATTTGCATTGCAACAGTTCCAGTGAAATGGGTTGCCGCCCCCCCCCCCCCCCCCCGTTGAACCATCCAACTGTGTGAAGGTCAAAGGCTGCTGGAGGGGGAAGCAAGGCAGGTCCAAAGCAGCAACCAGATCAGGGTGAATTAGACACCTGGAATACCCAGAGTCAACTAAAGCCCAGACCTCTGTAGTCTTTGTGCGGGAGCCCAATTTCACTTTTACTGCTAAAGTGGGACAGTCAGCACTCACCATAGCATCCTTGAGCCCATCCTCCTCCACCTGCCCACAGGCGCTCTTCATGGCAGGTGGCTGGTGTTTCCCACCGGCTCCTTAGAGTCATCTTCAGCCTCTCCTGAGAAGTAGAATACTTCCTCAGCTGCTGTCATCCGCCACAAGGGGTGGGGGTGATTTGGCCAGCAGCTTGCCCGCTCGATCTCCAGCCTTGGCTTTTGGGCAATCAGCTGCTCGATGCCCTTCCTTTCTGCATCGGAGACACTGACCCCTCGCATAGCGCCGATCTCTCTCCTCTTCCCAGACTCTGTAGCCTGGCCGGGCAGCAGTTGCGGCACTTCGGGGTCCCCTCATGGTGGCTGGTGGTTTTTCAGGTCATCTGGTTTGCATGAAAGTATGCTGGGCATGCTCAGCCTTGCTGGCCAGACAGATCCATTTGTACAATGACTCTGGGTCATCTCTACACAATGCCCACCGTAGGACGTCCCGGTTGAGTCCCTCTTTAAACCGTTCTATTAAGGTTGACTGAGACCAGTCAGGGATTTTCCCAGCTAAAGCCTTAAACTCCAGGGCGTAATCGGCTACAGACAGCTGGCCCTGGGTAAGATCCTTCAGCGCCTTCTTAGCTCTTGCCTTGGCCAGAGGATCCTCAAAATGCAGCTTTAACACCCCCATGAAGTCCTCGAAATACTCAAGTGCAGGGAAGTCAGCCTCACTTAATTGAACATACCAATCAGCCGCTCGACCCTTCAACTTGGTGGCAATGGCAGTTAGCCTCTTCAGAAGGGAAGTATGCTCCAAACTGCCTCATGTAACTTTTAGCATTGGTTAGAAAGAAAGATAACTTGGTTGGATCCCCATCAAACTTGACAGAAAGGTCTCTCACCCCCACTCAGTTGGAGTGGAATCAGTGGCTGCTTGAGTGCTTGGGCCCCAGGTTACAGTAGTTCTCCCTCTTTGGGGTGGAGACACTGGTGGTCGATCTCTGCAGGGTGGAGATTCATCACCGAGCCATCTCCAGCCCCGCTCCGCCGGCGGTACAGGTGGGAGGATGGGGGATGGTTGCGTGAAGCTGGGACCTCCGTCGTGCCTCCCCTGCCCCCCAATGATAGAGACAGGTTTCTTAACATGTACTCCATCAATTCTATTTTGGCCTCCACCACTCTTAGCCTTTCAGGGGTTTGAGATTCCTCCCTCCCTCGTGTGTTAGGCTGTCTCTCCATTGATACCATGGTAGATTCTACATCTGGGGTCAGTGGGAACCGATACTTCCAGGACACCTGGGACATCCCTGGCTGGGGTTCTCCCATTTCATCCCAGGTGATCAACTCTGCAGGCAATTCGCTGGGTGCCGGTTGCTCTGGTTCTCCCCCATTGTCAGATTCTTCCACCTCAGGGCTGGAACTCGAATCCTGCTGGAAATCTGAAGGTTATGGGGTGAGGCTCAGTTCTCCGCTCTTGACTGTTGACTTGGGCATCAAGCTAGCCGGCTCCTCAAGTACCCCAGTTGTGAGCTTGGACTTGGCCATTGTTAACTATTTTCCCTCACAAGAAACTGATCTTGGTAGGAGCTAACGGTACAACTTAGGTGATTTTCAGCTTTATGTAATGAATGCCTATTCTAAAACACCATCAGACTCATGAACAGCTTCATAAAGATATCTGATTTATTAAAGAATAGTATGCAGGATCACAAAGAAAGCTGAGAGTGATAAAAGCGCGCCAAATGCAAACAAAACCCTTGGTGCAAATGAGATCCCTCCCCCCGTAGAATCTTCCCAGGCTCACAATCCCAGGTGCTCCTAATGGCTTCTGATGGTCCGTGGGAAAAGTCCTTGAACAGAGCACATAACCCAAACACATTCCATTGTAATGAATTCAGATATAGAGCTTGGTACAAGGTTTCACAGCAGCTCCCTCCCAAACAGAAATGCGCCTCACCACCATGGCATGTGAAACATTACGATGTACAGTGAACATTGAAATGGTGAACATGACAGGCACACCTTCTGGGCCCCACCAACCAGCATTCCTTGGTCTATAGGACCCACAGCAGGCCCATCCTTTCCCCCCCTTTCTCTATTCATTTTTTGTTTATTTATCCAAAAGAAGTCAGCTTCCAACATTCAAAAGAAAGGTAACTTCTTCTCTTTTGCTATCCTAATCAATTCAGAAATGAAGCATTTCTGCTCTGTATGTCCTTTATTTTTTCCCACAAACTCAACTACTGCACTCTCCCTTCTCTTTTCTTCTTTAAACTTGTTTTATCCATTTGTCATCCTCTTTGTCCTACATTTTTGTGCTAACTTGTACACTGTTAAGACTTTTATACCTCTTGCCTGATATGCTCGACAAGAATCCTGTACCAATGTGTTCTGCAGCTTTCTATAATTGAACTTAATGTATATGTTACATTCCCCATAAACTGTTAACAGTCTACAGTCTGTGAATTGTAATGATGAAGCACCTAACGGCTATTCTTTAATCAATTGTATTGATTGGTTATTAATTATAGTTTCATTTTTTAAAGAAAAATGGAATGCATATGCCTATTTAATAACCTATAGTATTCAAAATTCTGTCAGAGTTTATGGTGTGGGAAGCATAATAAATCCCAACCAGAAGAGGGCGAACACCAGTTACCTGAATATATAAACTATCCACTAACAGCACTTTTGTCTTGCCTAGCTTCAGGTTTTTTGGCCTTTATCCAGTTCTTTAATATAGCCAGGCATTCTTTCTGCAATTCCATTGCCTCACTTGGATCTGATGAAAAAGAAAAGATAGAGTTAGTTGTTGGCAGATTGCTAGGAAAGCCTTTGGCCCAGGAGAGATCAGAAAAGTCACACACCAGGCATTTCTATAAAAATAATTTTATTTACAGAAAGCAAAACATATTTAAAAGCTTCTGCATTCTTACAGGCTCTCAGAGCTGCTTAACTCTCTACATGCCTATACAGAAGGGAAACAGAAACTAAAACAAGTCCAGGCAAGTTCTTTCCCCCAGGTGCAAAAATTAACATTTGAAAAGAGGACAGTTGAATTCAACCTCTTCACCCAGCCAAAATGATTAGTTACCATAGTAACCTTAATCTGTAGTAGAAAACATTAACACTCCCCTTTTTATACTACAGAATAAGATGCAAACCAATTTGCTTTGTTAACTCTTTGTGTCTTGGTACAGCAAGAGGTTTGGTTAAAATATCAGCAATCATGTCTTTTGATTCACAATATTTCAACATTATTTCTCCTTTGCTTATCATATCTTTGATATATTGATATCTAATATCGATATGTTTTGTCCTATTTTTGCAGGCTTCAGATTGTGCCATAGCAATGCAAGCTTGATTATCCTCATAAACAGTTATAGGCTGGTTCACTTCCATGCCTATGACTTTTAACAAATGTTTAAACCATATAACCTCATTACAGGTTTGTGTTAGAGAATAAAACTCTGCTTCTGCAGTGGAAAGAGCAACAAGTGTTTGTTTTCTAGAATGCCAGCCTAAGCTAGATACAACAAATTGAATTAAAATCCCAGAAGTGGATTTCCTGTCAATGACATCTGGTCCCCAGTCAGAATCGGCAAAAGCCTGCAATTTCTCAGTTCCAGAGGCATTTAGCTTCAGGCAATAATTATTTGTTCCTTGCAAATACCTCATTAACCTCTTCAATGCTGCTATTCCAGTAGATGTAGGCTTCTCTACCTGTCTACTTAAAATGGCCACAGAATTTGAGATATCTGGGCGAGAATGATTTGCAATGTACAGTAAACTTCCAATTGCAGATCTATAGTTCTCTGCCTGAGTTGAGTTTCTCCTATATCTTTCTGAAAATCTGTTATCATCAGAGTAGAGACTGGTTTACAGTCTTGCATATTAAAATCCTCTAGGAGCTTTTGAATGTTACTACATTGGTTTAACAGAAAACTATCATCCTTCTCCCTGTGTATTTCCAAACCTAGGTAATTTGTTACAATTCCAAGGCTTTTTAATATGAAATGGCTTTTCATGCAGGCTTCAAAATCAAGCCTTTGTTTTTCTGTTGGTGTGAACAGCTGCAAATCATCAACATAAATGCACAGATACATAAAGCCTTGTTTGTCCTTCTTCATATATACACATGGATCTGCTTTTCCTTTTTTCAAAACCAAAATTCTGCAGTTTTTCATCTAATTTTTGGTTCCAGGATCTAGCAGCTTCTTTTAACCCATAGATTGACTTTTGCAGTTCACAGACTGGATTCTCCCCTTTTTCATAGCCAGGGGGTTGCTGCATGTATAATTTGTGGTCTAAATCACCATAGAGAAATGCAGTTTGAATGTCATAGTGGTGAACTGACATTCCTTTGAGTGCAGCATTTTTTAACAGTAATCTAATTGATTCACCTTTAGTAACTGGTGCAAAAGTCTTGTCAAAGTCTAAATCTTTCCTTTGAGTGAACCCTTTTGCACCTAACCCTGCTTTATGTTTTTGGGTTTTGCCATCAGCATCCCTTTTCAGTTTGAAAACCCACCTACAACCCAGACAGCGTTCATTGGGAGGTAGATTTACCAGTTTCCCTGTTTTATTTTCTTTCAAGGATGCTAACTCCGGTTGCATGGCAGAATGCCAATTTTGTGCAATCTCTGGTGGTAAAGCATTCACTTGTTCTAAAGACTCAGGTTCTGTGAATATGTGAAAAGCCTTTACTGTTTCAGCCTGAAAACGTGATGGAAGCCTTTATTACTTCTCTGAGATCTCTGAGGTAATACAGGGCTTAAATTTTGACTCCTATCACTTTCCTGAGAAGCATCTGTCTCATCAGACAGATCTTCAGTTTGCTTTTCTGGTTTAATGTTCTCATCAGGCAAAAGATCACCATCAGCAAGTCCTTGTTGTTCTCTTGTGGTGGTCAGATCAACTGGAGAGCTAGAGTTTAATCTCCCCCAGTTTTGTTCAGCAAAAGAAGCGCTTTTGCTAATTATTAATTTCTCTCCCATTATGAACCTGTAGCTCCTCTGGCTTTGTTCATAGCCAACAAAGATGGCTTTCTTTGTTGTGGGGCCTCCTTTCCTTCTCTGCTGTTTTGGAATATGAATCCATGTAGTGCTACCAAACACTCTAAGATGGTTTACCTTTGGTTTCACACCATAAAACAAATGGAATGGAGTGTCCTGAATCACAGAGTTATACAATCTGTTTTGTACATAACAGGCAGTAGATATTGCCTCTCCCCAATACTTAAAAGATAAATGTGAATCTTTAAGCATGCATTCCATCGCATTTTGCAAGGTTCTGCCCTTTCTTTCAGCAACACCATTTTGCTGAGGGGTGTAAGGGTTAGAAAGAATTTGTTCTATTCCCTTTTCCACTAGGAACCTTTTGAATTTGTGAGAAAGGTACTCTCCTCCCCTATCACATTGGAGTGCAGATACAGGCCTAGGGAATTTTCTATTTGCCCATGTCACAAAACTTTTAAATTTCTCAAATGCCTCATCTTTAGGTTTTAACATGTAGATAAATGTGTATCTTGAGAAATCATCAGTGATGGTCATTGCATACCTTGCTTGTCCAAGACTTGGAGCAAAATGACCAATAATGTCAGAGTGTACAATTTCCAAAGGTCTAGTTGTAACTCTGTCACTGTGCTTACTCACAGGAGCTTTTAGTGTTTTGCATTCTTTGCAAACTACACAGTCTAAGTATTTGTCACAGGGTTCTATCTTTAGGTCAGCACAAAGCTGTGCCATTTGTGCTATATACTTGAAATTAGCATGACCAAATCTTCTGTGCATCAGGTGTACACATTGGTCATGATATGGAGTGTTGCCAACTGCAGCCTTGCAGCTTGGCTTCCTTGCATTTTGCACAATGTACAAGGAGTCTTTTAACATACCAGTAGCACACAATTTCCCATGTTTACGTATCTCACAACCATTTTTCTTAAATGTTATGATATACCCTGTTGCAGCCAATTGTGCCACAGATAAAAGGTTTGATTGTAAATTTGGCACATACAACACACCTTTTACAGTTTCTCCTAAGCAGGATAAATACAAGTCACCTTGTCCCATAATTTTGGTCACAGACCCATCAGCCAAAGATTCACTTTGTCTTTCAGTTTTAGACAGTGACACAAAAGAGCTTTTACAATTACATAAATGACAATTGGCCCCAGAATCTAACACCCATACATCAGAATTACCCTTCTCAGCAACCTGTGCAATTTGGGTTGTCTGAAGAGCCTTCTTCTGTGTTGCCCTTGTGTTTTTCTTCTCTGTCTTTCTACTCTTGGGTCTCAAGGCACAGTCTTTCTGCAAATGTCCAGCTGAACCACAGGTGAAACATCGCTGGCTGGCTAGTGCTGTGGCCTCAGCTTCCTTTCCCTTCTTTTCCCTTGTTTTCTGGTATTGCAGCTTTCCAGAAGAGATGGGGGGGGATCTTTCCTCTCTCTTCTCCCATTCAGCGAGTAAGCACTGTGTAACTTACGATGGGGTGAGGTCTGCTTCAGGCATAGCCTCCAGGGTACAAATCAGCGTGTCCCACATTTCATTCAGTGAGGACAAGAGGATATAGGATTTTGTGAGAGGTGTAAATTCCATTCCTCTCTCCTGCAACTCAACAAACAGCTGCTGAATATGATGCAGGTGCTCAGGAAGGCTATCTCCTTCTGCAAGGTAGGCTCTGTACAGCTTTTTCATCAGAGTAACTTTACTCCCTGCTGTTGCCTTTACATATAAGTCTCTCAAAGCGTCCCAAAGTTGCTTTGCAGACTGCATGCCTCGCACGTGGACTAGCTGATTGTCCTCAACTCCCAAGATAATGGTGGCTCTAGCCCGCTCATCCTGTCTCAGCCATTCAGCACTGGGATTTGGGGGGGTTTGCTCACCAATTGGCAGCCAAAGATTCTCTCTGCGAAGATACATCTCCATGTCCAGGGCCCAATTCAAATAGTTGGTCTCTGATAGGCGCTCCAGAGGCATCGCTGAGGGCTGGGAGGTAGCTATGGCTTCTTCCTTCTTTTGCAAGTCACCTCAGCTGGCTTCTTTGTCCTGTAGACTGGCAGTTGCTGGAAAATCTCCAGGCGGCTCCAAAGAAAATCTTAACAGGTCTTTGCTACCTGCCTTTAAATTGTGCATGAGGCGTGGAGCTGATCTCTCTATTCTCTCTGGGTTTTACTGGGCTTACTGGGCTGTTTACTGGGCCCATAACCTGTTGGCAGATTGCTAGGAAAGCCTTTGGCCCAGGAGAGATCAGAAAAGTCACACACCAGGCATTTCTATAAAAATAATTTTATTTACAGAAAGCAAAACATATTTAAAAGCTTCTGCATTCTTCCAGGCTCTCAGAGCTGCTTAACTCTCTACGTGCCTATACAGAAGGGAAACAGAAACTAAAACAAGTCCAGGCAAGTTCTTTCCGCCAGGTGCAAAAATTAACATTTGAAAAGGGGACAGTTGATTCAACCTCTTCACCCGGCCAAAATGATTAGTTACCATAGTAATCTTAATCTGTAGTAGAAAACATTAACAGTTGTCATCAGCATAATCACTCTGAGTACCCATGTGATTATGTTAAACAGCACAGGAGATAAAATGGCTCTTTGCAGAACTCTCCAGAACATATACTGGGGTATATGTCCAATATATGTTCCATGGGGTTGAGCAGAAATCCCCCAGTGCCACGTTTTGGAGAGAAATATGAGCACAACCACTTTAAGTTTATTCTACCCCCTCCCAGCCTTTCCAGAAGGATGGCATGATGTTATTGAAAGCCTCTGAGAAGACCAGGACAATTAACACATTTGTACCCTTCCATCTCTCTCCTAGAAAGATAATTCAACCAGGTGACCGAGGCAGTGGTAGTACTAAATTCAGGCCCAGACCATGACTGAAATGGATCTAAACATGTTTTATTCAAGAGGACTTAGATCTGATCAGCAAACATGTGTTCAAGCACATTGCCCAAGAAAGCATAATTATATACTCTGAATAAAATAGGAGTAGTCTCACTATAGTCTTCTTTAAATAGGTTGAGATCAGTCCTTCCTCCACAGAGATATTTATAACATCGTCAACAGAACAGAGGACTCTGTCCCTGCTAGATGCAATGAACATGCAGGGCAGAGGTGAGTAAACCTGTCTTTGGCCAAATTAGACTAAACACTTTGGCCAGAAACATATCCAATGAAAACTGCTTAAACAGAGCCCCCTGAACATTTCTAAATCATGATGAATATGTTTCATTTTTTACCTACATTTTGCTGATAAGCTGTACTGTGTTACTTAGGGCTGGGAAAGATCCCCAAAGATCCTAAATTACTTAGAAAAGCTCAATTGGGTGACACTCAGAAGACGCAATGGTGAAGAAGAAAGATGGCTTCTTTCCCTTTGTCAGCACCACAAAATAGCCTTGATCATGAGCTCTTGCTGGTGTTTGATCACATTTTGGAGACATTTTTCTCCATCTGCACTCTATCTCCCAACTTGCTTCATTGCCCTTAGTTTGGGAAACATACTGAACAGGCTCTGCACCATGACCATCTCTGTGTCCCATAGGGCAGCCCAATCTTGGACAGGAGCACTGACTATAGTCGCTGGAAGTACACCCCCACCCCAGATTTTTCTAGACTCGATTGGAATCAATTGGCTTCTTGGAATGGAATATTCTAATAGATTCTTCTATGCCTGCAGAGAGGAATAAGCATTGTAAGCCTAAATCTCAGCAGGAAGTGATCTCTCTGTAACAAGCAGATTTAAAATCTGTTCTGATAACAAAGTCTTTAAACTAGTTCTGTGTTCATTTCCTGAGGTAAAACAATTGACTTAAATGTCAAAATACATTATGAAAATGTTATCTATGGTTGTGCATCTGAATATCTAGTTTTGAGTTGACAGGAACATGCAAAAAGGGAAAAAAAATGTTAGAGATATGTGTCTATTAGAATGAAGGAAATCATATAATGACATAATACGGTGAGCAGAGCATCTGTTAAAAAATCTATTTCAGAGCAAAATTATTGTAACTGTTGCATTATAAAGCCCATCATTACATTATCTTCATGGCTTCTCAGTACAATATAAAGCCACTTACTGTTTATTTTGAATTGCCAATACTGTGAAGTAGTGTCTCATAGATTTTATTGCATCAACTTAGATATGCAGTATATTTTCCCCATTATTTTTCATTTAATATAAATGTAAGGAAAGGAATAGAACATAACAAGCATTCCTTGACTGATGATCTTTCATCTCTTGGCCTCTGTATAACTATCACCTTATAATGTAAATACTGGTCCTAGGCCTTTATATTTCTTGCTAAAAGGGAATGCAAAGACTTTTTAAAGATATCTTCCCAGATATTTTCTCCATAATTCCCCAATACTCTTCCTTTTCCTTCATGTACCAGTCTGCTTGCACTTCTTGCAAATATATGCCAGATTATTTTCAGGCAGGACATAAACATGTCACAATCATTGTCCATCACATCTACAAAGCCCTGTTTGGTTTTGCTTTTGCTTCCTAGGACATCACTATTAAAAAGGCCTTTATTGCTTCTTTCCCCCTTCTTAGACTCTAGGTTATTTACACGCTGTTGATCAAGAGGGGAAATTTGGATCTTCTCCCTGAATTCCCCCTCCAAACCCCACTGCCAAACTTCTGTTAGCTTTTTTTTATTCATATGTTCAATCTACTGGATTCCAGGAACATGGCTGACATGAACCTTGGCCTTGCTTCAATATAAAGCAGCCTTTCCCTTTTACCGATTTTCTTTCCTTTATCCCTTCCCTTCTTTTCATATTTTGCAACTAGATTGATACATGTGATAGAAGAAAACCATGAGTTGCTAACCACAAGTATTAAGGTTAACTGCAAACAACAACTTGTCTACACAGTCAGAGGAATTGAAAAAAGAGGACATGGTCATCTCATATATGGAAAAGTGGGAGAATGAATCACTGAGAAGGATCAGCTGTGGTATGAGGGGAAGTGGTCATATCCCAAATTTTAAAAAACAGGAGGTGCCTACAGAATGAGGAGGAAGATGATTCTGCACTTCTCCTCTCACGTTGGACTGTCTCATTGATTCCTCTATTCCCCAGCATCCCCACCTAACTTTGTTTCTGAGAAACCAATGAAGAAACTGTGGTAATTGATGGTGAAAACTTAACATCCATTCTTTCTTCCCTATGTGAGTGGCATAATCATGCCTGAGAGGAAATGGAAGATATGATTGAATGAGGTATCTAGGCTATCTCGGGCTAATCTAGTAAGAGCATCCTAGGAACATGGTAAAGATATCTAAATGAATACAAAAGATCTTAGGGACAAATCTGGCAGGAATATTGCTGTGATATTCTGGGATCAGACTTGGCAGACACTTCTCTGGAAGGCGGAACCAGTTTATGGGCTCAAGCTGCTAAGTGGGAAGCTGGGAAGAGGGGGCAAGGTATTTGGTGGGTTGACAATGCCCCAGTATTGACTCCCAGAGTTGTGTTCATGAAAGGGAAAGGAAACAAAATGCCCATGTAAACCCCAAGCCCAAAGAGTGAGCACAGCAATTCCATTTGTATTTCAGTTTCTTCTGTTTTTTAAGAAGGTGAAGGTGATGTGATTGTTATCACTTTATGAAACACTACAATATAGGTTTGATACAGATTCCCCTCTGCATCAAATTAAAGCATGCATATGATTATAGCAGTGATTTCTTAATTTCATTAAAATTACCCTACCAACAGCTGGTCTCCTGAACAAATGAATATGTCAGTGACTGATTACAGATTAATGGCATTGCTGTTTCTTCAAAGCTGCAGCAGTTTTTATTCAAATGTAGCTCCATAAAATTAGACATTTCAAAAAGTGTGTTTTAAAATTGTTTTAAGGAAATATAGCAATATGTTCATTTTTCTTTCTCATTTGGAGACAGAGCTTCTTCTTAATACATACCCATCAATCTACCCCACACACAAATGCTAGAAAGGATTTTTTTAAAAAAAAGTCTAGTTTACAGAACATTTCAACTGTTTTACATATACTGTTAGTGCTTTAAAATCACCATGAAATTACTAACCAAATATGCCTTAAGGCATCCAAAATTTAAGTATGAAAGTTAGGATTGTCTAGGGCTCGTCCTGTCTCCTCGCTTTTAACTTAACGATTTCTTCCTGCTGTTGCTTAGCCTGTCTATACATGATCTTGTCAATACCTAACACATTGTTGTGACTTCTGGTGAGGATTCCGCCTTTGGGCAATGATATAGAAGTGAAACAACAACTAATTCATGTTCACTATTCTGTGTGCAAACCATTACAAATCTTATCTGATTCCATACAGCAGCAAGAGAGAAGCAAAGGTAGGCCAAATTACAACCAGTATGCCTTCCTAGATACTGAAGGAATTTTGGACTCATCTCACCTGTAGAATGAGCCACACTGCATGAGCCACACCATCCAATCACAGATCTCAACGTGTTGCCAGCTACCCCTTCTGACAATAAACAAGGAAGCACTATTTGGCTATTGACATGGATTATAGCTGGATGGAAGAATAGAATGTCAGAATAGAATGTCTTCATCAGAGATCTGTTGGAATTCCTCTCCAAGTTCGACATCATAGCACTTCAAGAGGTGTGGTTAATCATCGGTGATGAAGATGCTCACCTACCAGGCTTTAGATCATGGTCTACACCAGCACATACATTCAAGGTGAAAGGGTGGGCCTCAGGGCATTCTGGCAGCCTGTCCCTCAACACAGCCTGTCCCTCAAGAGGAATTTGCAGATTTTTTTTTCTCCTTCTTTTTGGAGTAGGTTTAAGGTGACAATGGGAGTGGGAGATCTTCGAAACCAACACAGTGACATTTGTACCCTCAAAATCCTCCCAAGTCCCCAAAATGGAGCCCCAAATCATCATTCAAGGCTTTTTTTCCCCCAAAGGTTTGGAAAAAATTAAAGGATACAAGTGGGAGAAAATATTAAACCACTGCTGGTTAGGGGCTGCTGAGTGTTACTAATACAATATCTGAGAGAAGGTACAAGTAGGATACTAGGGGAGAGGCACTTATGAAATAAAGAATGAACTACAGATTTTTTTTTATGGAGGAAGTCCATAAAAATATAGTCACACTCATTTTTGCTCCAGCCTCATCCATTTTGACACACCACTTCTTTTTTTTTTTTTTAATGTAGCACTAATATATTCTAAAATATATGAATATCAGCAACCATCCCAAAAGATTGCCCTTGTGCTTCTGCTGGTCCAGAATGCACTGGTGTGGGCTGTGATGGGCATGCCTTGGTATGCCCAGGTAACACCTCTGTTTCGCAAGCTGCACTGGTTGCCAGTTCACTTCTGGGTGTGTAACTGATCAGTAACACTGATCAAGATGCTGATCACTACCTTTAAAGCTCTACATGGCATAGGGCCTGGTTATGTGAGGGACCACCTGTCTCCCATAGTATCTGCCTGGCTGGTTTGATCTGGCAACATTGGTGTGCTCTGGGTTCCATTGATTACACAATGCCACCTATCGGGACCATGGAAGCATGCCTTTCCTGTAGCAGCACAAGCTATGGAATGAGGTTCCTCCAGAGATTTGAATGGCCCCCACCCTACTGGTATTTCACCCTACTGGTATTTCTTCAGGGCCCTGAATAAGTGGTTCTTCACCCAGGTCTTTGGCAAGGACAACTGAGTGCCCCATTGGGGGAGATGGGCAGTGATATAAATTAAATTAAATAAAGAAATAAATAAACTGACACCCCTTTCTCCCTTTTCCTTGTTCCCCGTCTGGGTGTGTTTCCTTTGCCATATTTGGACTTCTGTTCTTTGTGTATTTTGTATTCTTCTTTGCTTTTAAATGTTTTTAACAATTGTAAACCACCCAGAATCACTATGAGTCAGGTGGTGTATAAATAATCTCCCCACCCCCTCCTTTCAGACTTTGGCAATATGGCTCACAGTCCCAGAAAATATGTTTATGAAGAAAAAATGCATACTAAAATTCACATACCTAGCATGCCCATATTATGGAAAAACATATAGAAAAGCACATTACATTATGAAAAAGAAATGCTTGCACAAAATGTGCACAGTTGGCACATTAAAATATATACAGTATATTAAACATGTTTAAAATGCAGACATTTTTATGCAAAGTTTTTACTGAATTTACAAATGTACAGTAGATAAAATGGGCTAAATTTGACTGATGGGAGAATGTGAAATGGAACATACCTGAACTGAAACCTCTTGGTATTGATTGACTCAGTTGTTGCAAGGATTCCAAATACTCAG
The DNA here is from genome assembly GCF_035149785.1 of Candoia aspera. Lineage (NCBI taxonomy): Eukaryota > Metazoa > Chordata > Lepidosauria > Squamata > Candoiidae > Candoia > Candoia aspera. The sequence continues at coordinate 99,213,853 of NC_086155.1, forward strand.
ATGCTCAGGAAAACAATCAGTACCCATTTTTCTTATCCAAATTTCCTTTCCTTTCCTTTCCTTTCCTTTCCTTTCCTTTCCTTTCCTTTCCTTTCCTTTCCTTTCCTTTCCTTTCCTTTCCTTTCATCCCCTTTCCTGAACTTTACAGTGAAAAGAGTTGATGAATCCTGAAAGGAGACATAACAATAAGGTCAGAAGGAATAGCCCTACAGCAATTGGATAGTGTTCCAAGTCAGAAGGACCTGTGCCTTGAGCAAAGCCAGACAAGGGACTGGGTGGAAAAAGGTGGAAATAAAAGTAAAGAAAATGGAAATGTGAAGTAGAAAAGGGTTAGAGTAGGACAAAGCTTGACAAGGAGAGTAGTAACCAAAAGGCAGTGCAGTGTTGGCAAGGTGGAAATGGACCACAAGGAAATAAACTAGATAAGCTATGGTAGTTCTAGATTTACAGTACATTGGGGTTAGACAACCTAGTATGTTCTGTTAGAAGGATTTAAGCTATAACCCCCCCACACACACACACACATTCTGTCTCTCTTGAACAAACCTCCCTCTCTAAACCACGTCTTCCCTGATAGATGCTTCCGGCTAAAAACACCTCCATAAGCTGATCTGGTCAAGAGACTGAGAAAACACAAACAGAAGGGCAAACATCTTAGCATAAGTAAAGAAAGGGCTCCCCTTTAGAATATCAAACAATCTAGCTAAATTGATCAAAGGAGCCATAAACCACAAAAGCAGCAGGGGGCGCAACCACAAAAATGCCTCTAGCTTTTGTTCAATTAAAAATTCTTGGAGGGCATCCCTGAGACTGGCAAGGTGCGAAATCTAGCAAAAGCAAGCACCATCTCTCACCTACCATAAACATCAAAAGGTCTACATCTCTATATAAGGGGCTGGCGGGGAAATACCAGCATGACCACCTTCCAGCCAGCATACTCTGTACATGCTCTTGGGAAATAAACTTTTACCTCTGCTTAAGCAACTGCCCATGTTTCTTCATTCCCAGCTCAGGATGAACCCTTGGTAAGTTTTCCTTCCAACAGTTCCAAAGGTTTTGGACTGATCTAGCTATTCTGGGTGGAACAGATGGAAATTGGAGTCAAAAGTATTCAAGAGGCCCCACAGTGACTATTTTTGGTTGCCAGCATAGACTCCTGATGAGGGAATTTAGCCAGAGTGTTCTCTTCTCCTTCTCCTTCTCCTTCTCCTCCTCCTCCTCACAGCTAAGTGACAGTGAAACCCAAAAAGCAAGGGGTGAGACAAAGCAGGGGCCCGAATTTCACAACAGTTCTCTAGCTGCCATCTCCATGCTTGTTTTTGACCATGTTTTTTATTCATCAGTCACCATTCATTTTTGTAGAAAACATAATTGGCCCATTTATATTTGCAGGCATTCTCAGTTGGATGTTAAGCTAGACCCACTCATCACAGCAAGTGGATGCCTAATCTAGAATAAAAGCTTGCCTTTTTCTAAGCCTTTTTATTAAAAAAAAACAAAACAAACTCAAAGAGAAACAAAAATACTGCACTCCCCCTTAAAACTTTCAACTCTACTAATAGCTAGCAGGACTCCATATAGAAAACTGCTAACATTGTGCTTATTTCCAAGATCTGAGAAATTCTCCTGTTTGTCCTCAAACAGGAGTTACCTACAACTTACAGTGTAAGGACTGTAGCAGCCACTATGTAGGACAGACAAGCAGAAGACGAGCAGAGTGCATCCACGAACACGAACTAGCAGTCAGAAGACATGATGAGAACTCCTTAATCTCACAACACATGGACAGACTCAACCATACTTTCAACTGGGAAACTGTGAGCATCCTAAACCAAGCCAAATCCAAAAACGCCAGAGAATTCCTGGAAGCTTGGCACTCAGACAAAGCAGCCATCAACAGACACATAGAGGTAAACAACATTTACATACCATTCAAAAGAGACAATAGAAAAGCCAAAAGACCTTACCAGCAATCAACACCCAGATATTCAAAGATTAACACCAGGATTAACACCAGATGAACAATCAAACAGTACATTATACCCTAATCAAGGAACTATTAACTTAGCCAATCAATTTAGCAGCAAACAACAGCCCAATCAAGGGACTCCCAAGGAGAGAACAACACCCCTACCAACACAAGCAGGACAAGCCATGATATATAAACAGAGAGCAAGGCCCACTCCCTTTTCACACTGAAGATGTTGCCTAATCTGGCAATGAAACGTCTGCAAGAAAACAACAAGGCTCAGAGAGCACCAAGGACTCCACTGTTCACTCCTGAGCTACAAATATTCTCTTAAATTCTCAAGTATTTTATTTATTTATTTGTTTGTTTGTTTGTTTGTTTTTTATATTAATATAGTTTAGAGAATTATAAAATAAGATGCATCAGGTTATCCTAAGAAATTACAGGGACTAGTACTACATAGTCATAATGTGCTGTATATCTTTCTATCACTCCAAATGCTGTCTGGGTTCCCAGGCTTTCCAATTTGGAAAAAAACCTCATGGAGGAGTCCTGTCATCATGTCTTCCCTTGGGATTAACAGGAAGGGTGCAAACCAATGTAGAGATGGCCACTTCATTTCTGCGGAAATACAATAACACTTCATTCATCCATGAGAACTTCACCAGAATTCTTTTCTCCTTTCAAAGGAATTTGAAAATCATATTCCACCCAGGGTCATTGAGAGCTGGGCAGCCTATAAGCTTAATTTATTATTATTATTATTATTATTATTATTATTATTATTATTATTATTATTATTCTCTTTCATCAAATTGAGTAGGAACTGGTAGAAAAAGTACAGGAGAATTTCTCTGTATGGTACTGCTAGATAGATATTTTTTGTAAAAATTGCCCATGAGCAAAGAGATCCTATAACAGATGCCAAGGCAAAAACTCCCTCCATGGGCCTCCATAAATGGAGTGTAATATATTAAACGAGATTGATTCAGGTTGATTCTAAAATGAAATAGGATTTAAATCGTATTTTAATCCCCATTTGTTGGTATTATTAAGAAAACAGCTGTTCATTGGGAGTGGGACCAAAAGAATGCTTAAGCTTGGAAAGGAATTGCATATTTTCTACTAATCAGACAAAAGACAATTGTCAGAAATAGGTTTCTAGGGCTGGCTTTACTGAAACTTTCAGAAGAACAAACTGTAATGAGTTTGGAGGAATTGCAACATACACAGGTAAGCCCAAGGCAATTGAGTAAAAATACAAGATCACAAAAATGATTAATCAATGAATGGTAACAATAACCCAATATAATGCAGGAAATTAAACAGAAACATTTGAAATTCTGTCATTGTGAAGATTTTATCTTGGCTTTTGTGTCCAATGGTTTACCTAACTAATTTTATAACCTGGATTCAATGGTCTTCTCAGCCCATTTTTTACAAGACCACTTATTCTCACTTCTATACTACCAACTCCTTTACATCCCACTCTTCATTTATCTAATAAACAGGGTTTTTTTCAAAAAAAAAATTCTGACCATGCAATTTCACAGATGTTTTAATCTAATATAATATCACATGGTGTGAAGGAGTTGTGTTCATCAAATTTATCTACATGTGAAACTTATTTACTTGGGTACACATTTCAGTTAGATCTAGAAAATGCAGAGTAAAAATAATAAGCTGGGCATCTGTAAGCATGTGCAAACTTAGCTAACAACCTTTAACTGACTACATGCCATCAAGTTGGTATTGACTCTTAGTGAGATAGATTTGCTCCACAATGTTCTGTCCCTAACCTGGTCCTTCAAGTCTTCCAGCAGTGCACCATCACCACTGTAACTGAGTCTATCCACCTTGCTGCTGGTTGTCTTCTTCTTCTCTTTCCCTCCACCTTTCCCAGAATTATAGAGTTCTCCAGACAACTAGATCTTCGCATAATATGTCTGAAGTATGATAATTTGAGCCTGGTCATTTGTGCCTTGAGTGAGAACTCTGAGTTGATTTGTTTGATGATCCATTTGTTTGTTTTCTTGGCTATCCATGGTATTCTCAGGAGTTTTCTCCAACACCAAATCTGAAAAGCATCAGTACTCCCCAGATTATTATAATTTCTAACAAAAGGAAAGAGAAATGACTATTATCAGAGTAAGCCCTGGTGGGTCCTGACTTCTGCATCCCTTCACTTATGCTAAGAGTGCACCAGTTTGCCCCTCTCCATCACTTGCCACAGTGTGTATACATTTCTCTCTTCACATGTGTCCTGGTATAACTCTCCTCAAAAGGACAGCTTATACCTCTGGCTGCGGAAATATTAAATATGCAAGTGGTATGACTTCTAAATTCAATTCTCAGACTTAGGTAGAATATTAAAAGTGGGGTGATCACATTCTATTTTCTCTCTTGCACTGATTTGTAAGCAGGAACATATTCTTCCTTGCCACCATGTCCTTCACCCACCGCCACACATGGCAGACTCTGCATCAGCCATATTAAGAACATGTATAGGAAAAAGAGTAATCCCTGACCTTCCTATAATGTGACTTTGTGCATATGTATTGGCCTCCACATTGCTTTGGACCATGTTTGTTTATCCACAGATGTCTCTTCAAATTTTGTTTGTTTTGTTTTTAAAGGCAAATTTCATAGTGCTACTTTTGAGTTTCTTTGTGTTTGTCATATTTTGGTGTGCAAATATCAGCGCTGCTGCTGTGCATTGTTACTGGAAAACCTTTTTGGCTTTTCCTAGTGCTGTACAGACTACACATACACTTGGTTTATGTTGATTCAGAATGTATAATTTTGAGTTATTTATAACTCCCAAAGTCTGTGATAGATTTTTAAAGTTTTTTTTTTTAATCAGTATAGTTCAGCAGCTTTGTCTGACTCACCATAGAAAAGGAAAGGTACTCAAAGTAATTGCAGTTGTACAAGCCCAATTTAGTGCACAGGTGGTGCACATTTATTAAATATTCCCCACTTGGTTGAGAGGGGAAAAAATAGTCGCAGACAATTGTGTATAAATATATAGCTGCATTTGAAGACTGATTTCACATTTCATGGGTCTGCTTTGGTGTAGTTTCAAAAAATGAAGTTATTAAAACATATTCATTAAAATATATCTACCATTATATTGTTATTATTTTCAGGAAAAACATTGTTGGGGGAAAGGAAGAGAGAGAAAGGGAGAGACTTGTGAGTCTCAAAGCTCACACTGGAATAGCATCATATTTATGCATCAAATATGATTACACTTTGCTAGGCAAAGGTAAAGGTTTCCCTTGACATTGAGTCCAGTTGTGTCCGACTCTGGGGGGCGGTGCTCATCTCCGTTTCAAAGCTGAAGAGCCGGCGTTTGTCCGTAGACACTTCCGTGGTCATGTGGCCAGCATGACTACACGGAACACCGTTACCTGCCCGCCGAAGCGGTACCTATTAATCTACTCACATTGGCATGTTTTCGAACTGCTAGGTTGGCAGGAGCTGGGACTAGCAACAGGAGCTCACCCCATCACGCGGATTCGAACCGCTGACCTTCTGGTTGGCAAGCTCAGCAGCTCAGCAGTTTAACCTGCAGCACCACCGCGTCCCTACACTTTGCTACTCAGAAATAAATTCAGTTATGTTCAGTGAGTGGCTACAGCAAAGGTAGGTCAATTGATGTCCTCCAAATTGCATCAGTCCTCATCAAGATGGCCTGTAGCACAGTGTTGTGGCAACTGTAATCCACAACATCTGGACCTTCCTCTGGGCTATAGGACCGCAGCCTCACTCTGTCAGTACAGATATGCAGCGCAGCAGCCAGATGGAAGGAGCTATTTCAGGAGCTATTCAGTACTGTGGGCTGGTCTCTTTTCATATAGGAAGAACGCAAAATAGCTCTAGATCTATTTACAGATGCTCAGCTTATTATTTTTACTCTGTGTTTTCTAGATCTAACTGAAATGAGTACCCAAGTAAATAAGTTTTCAGATACGAAGAACTCAAAATTGTAACTCATGCAAAGGGTGGGCTCCTTTGAATGCAAGTAATTCTAATGGGCAGTGGAAGCTATCCTTTTGTGGCTGGGAAAGAGGGAATGCACACACAGGTATGTATAATATAATGGGGATGTCAAGGCGATATGCTGAAATCACTGGGGATGGTATGTTTTGTGTGTGTGTGTGTGGTTTAAAGGGTTAGGGATATTTAAAATACAAAATAGGTATAGAAGGTTTACAAACATATTTTAACCTTTACTTTCAAAGCAAATTGTGGATAATTGCACTATTGAACATCATGTTCAGATTTTGACGAGATGATCTGGGAGGGTTCTGAAGGACACAAAAAGGGCCCTTGCTATACATAACACTGTTATATGTCCTTTATAAAAACAGGTTTCAAGTCTTTGACAGTTAAATAAGTCTCTGCTAGAACTACCTTTCAGAGACTCCTAGTCCTCCTGAAGATAAGGCTTGCTTTTCTTCTGAGTTGCTAATAGGAACAAAACACATGTTCCCAGAGAGGAGAAAAACTGTTTGTTGAGAAATGGCCTCCTCCAGCTACTCTGGTCCTCCTTGTTTGCTGCTATCATGTGTCCTCCAAAGCCAATGGAAGATAAAGGCCTAGTGAGAATCAGCTCCAACCAGAAATCATCTCTCAGAATCTTCTGACCCCTAAGAGAATGGGTTTATGTACCTACTTTGTTGGCAAATTGGAAATCAGTGATACTTTCTCCCCATGAGTGTATACATGTACATGCATTAAATGGTTCTAAAGCAATGGTTTTCACCACCTGCTGCAACTCTTGACTTGCTGAAAGACATTTTTACTCTTTTAAGCTGAAAAGTTATTATGTTGATGGGCAAGAACTAATTGTGCCTCCAGAAAACTATATCTCCTTCACAAAGCTTTAGAAATTCTGGCCTAGACATTTGCAAAGAAACTCATAGATTTCCCTCACAATGTAATAGTTGGTTCTTCTTTGCCATTAGATTGCAATCCACATACAATAAAGCACTTGTGGAGAAAAAGAGAAGGAAGGAAAAACAGACTTGGAAGAAATCGGAACAAATTTTAGGAGATGGTTTGTTTGTTTGTTTATTTATTTATTTATTTATTTATTACTCAAATTTAGTCACTGCCCATCTCCCCCAGAAGAGGGACTCTGGGCGGTTTACAATAAAATCCCACATAAAACATAAAAATTAAAATCACATAAAACAATTATGATAAAACACAATAAATAAATAAAATCCAAGAGAAATGTAAAATCCAGGCTGGTGGGAGGGACACTAGGGTGCGAGCCATAGATAATAGCCATAGTATATGTGCTTGACTATTATCCATGACTACAAAGGAACCACAGTGTAAAGACCATACAGACATACATGCATACACACGCACACAGTATATATAATCTCTCTCTCTCTCTCTCTCTCTCTATATATATATATATATATAACATGTAGACCTCTATTAAGTTCAGTATTGCAAAACTTACCTATATCAATTCTATTGCTCGCTGATGGTTCGCTGTTTAGTATGGAACTATTTTTTGGAGTGGGAAAACAGAATATTTTTATGTGTGATTGTGATAAATTATTGACATGGATTTATTTTTTTCTAGACCCTTTGGAGATTCACAGCAGTCCCATTCAATGACCTAATTTGAATGGCTTCACAAAACACCCACAATGATCAGTAATTAGAAATCCAAATGAATGGAAAGTTACTAATAAAGATATTGGTCTATACTGAAAACTTTGTAAATATATGACATATATATATATATATATATATATATATATATATATATATATGTGTGTGTGTGTGTGTGTGTGTGTGTGTGTGTGTGTGTGTGTGGTGTGTGTGTGTATACACACACACACACAATACACACAGACACTATCTATCTATCTTATATAAATTACCCTTTTCCACATGAACTGGAAAGGTTCTGATCTCTCTCCCCCATCCCCCTCTGTGCCCCTTTTCAGGAAGATTTAGTTTGTAAATAATACAGATTAGATATTATGTCAGCTAAACACTAGAGGACCATTCTAAATACAACTATTTTATATCTTTTGTTTATTTTTTTATCACTGCATATTTCATGAAATCATGAATGAACGATCCAGCATCCTGTGGAAATCAGGCTAGCCTAAATAGCCTCAGATATTTTCCTGCCTGAGGTACAAGGCAAGAGGGCACTACCTTCCCATTCTATGTGTCATCACTGATTAGACTGGTAGTTGATTCCTATGTCCACAGTGATGACTGAGACAATATTTTAAGAGCTGAAGGTTTGCTTAGATGTTGTAGGGATAGTCCACACAGCACACAGAGCTCTTTTTTTCAGTACCTTACTGTTAAGTTCATTTTTCCCAATACCTACTCAGACGAGTCTGCTTGATGGTAAACCCAGCCCGAATGAGTAATGCTCCCTGTTTCATTCATTTTTCTGCTCACACACTAATGCATCTTCCGACAATATGAGTGGTCATTGGGGAAAACTGCATTCTGTGTATGGGCCCTGTTTAGCTCACATTTAAAAGCTGCCTGTGCTCTCAAGAACTAGTTTGGGCAAGTTGCATAGATAGATCATGTGGTGTGGAATAGGGATGAAGAGAGAGGAAAAGCAGATTATTACTGAGCACTTCTGGTATTTGCTGCACCCAGTGTGGAGATCATATCCTAAGAACTTTGCATCATGGAGCTTAACAAGGAAACATCTCAAAAGAACACAATAAAAAATGCTATTTCCATACAATTGCCAAGAAAAATTGCATGAATGTGTTTATGAAACTACGAGTGTTGGGTTCAACTTGAAAGAAACTATTGTGGTTGTGAAAGATGGAGCACAACTGTGAGGAGGAAGATCACTTCATCCTGGAATAATAATGGTTGGATTCTGGATTACAAAGGAAGAAGAACAGAGAAGATTAAAAAGGAAGATCTTTTATAAGAACTTTGAATTGTGGGGTGGGAAATTCTAGGGCTCTGATTTCCTGTCAGGATCTTGGAATCATAGAAGGAAAACTGGATAAGTTTGAATGTGTAAGGAGAGCTGTTTTATTGGTAAGAATCACAGTGATTTTTAGAGGCAGCAGGGGGCTGGAAATAGCCGTTGTCTTTTGTTAGCCAGAAGAGGAATATTGGTGGGAGAAGAGCATATTGCCCAGTTATTTTGTTGAAATTTCCTTATTAGTCCTGCTTTACTTAATTGCATCAGGCTGGTCTCTACTAATTCTAGTCAATTTCATTCTGCTTTTGTTAATGGTTGGTAATAGAGGATGTCTTCAGCAAAGGATCATTACCTTGTCATGGGGCTGGAGCTTGAGCAACTCAATGATGCCATGAGCTAAACCGTGAAGGGCCACCCAAGATGGGAAGGTCATGACAGAGAGGTCAGACTATATGCGATCCCTGGGGAAGGTAATGGCAACTCACCCCAGTATTCTTGCCGTGAAAACTAAATGGATCAGTACAACCAGAGATATGTCGGTATACCATCGGAAGATGAGACTCCCAGGTCGGAAGATGGTCAAAATGTGACTGGGGAGGAACAGAAGATGAGTTCAACTAGCCCCAGACATGATGACACAGCTAGCTCAAAGCCGAAAGGATGGCTAGCGGCTGACGGTGCTGGTGGTGAATGGCGAATCCGATGTTCTAAGGATCAACACACCATTGGAACCTGGAATGTAAGATCTATGAGCCACGGCATTTTGGATGTGGTTATTGGTGAGATGTCAAGATTACAGATAGACATTTTGGGTGTCAGTGAACTGAAGTGGACTGGAATGGGCCACTTCACATAAAATGACCACCAGATCTACTACTGTGGACAAGAGGACCACAGAGGAAATGGAGTAGCCTTCATAATTACTAGTAAAGTGGCTAAAGCAGTGCTTGGATACAATCCAAAAAATGATATAATGATCTCAATTTGAATTCAGGGCAAGCCATCAAACATCACAGTGATTCAAATATACGCCCCAACCACAAATGCTGAAGAAGCTGAAGTAGAGCAGTTCTATGAGGATCTGCAGCACCTACTGGACAACACACCTAAAAGAGATGTTATTTTCATCACGAGAGACTGTAATGCTAAGGTGGGCAGTCAAATGACACCTGGAATTAAAGGTAAGCATGGCCTGGGAGAACAAAACGAAGCAGGACATAGGCTGATAGAATTTTGCCAAGACAACTCACTCTGCATAAAAAACACTCTCTTCCAAGAACCTAAGAGACGGCTTTATACATGGACTTACCCAGATGGACAACACCAAAATCAGATTGACTACATCCTTTGCAGCCAAAGGTGGCAGACATTTATACAGTTGGTAAAAACAAGACCTGGAGCTGACTGTAGTTCAGATCACAAACTTCTTCTTGCACAATTTAGGATCAGACTAAAGAGATTAGGGAAGACCCACAGATCAGCTAGATATGAGCTCACTAATATTCCTAAGGAATATGCAGTAGAGGTGAAGAATGTATTTAAGGGACTGAACTTAGTAGATAGGGTCCTGGAAGAACTATGGACAGAAGTTTGCAACATTGTTCAGGAGGTGGCAACAAAATACATCCCAAAGAAAGAGAAAACCAAGAAGGCAAAATGGCTGTCTGCTGAGACACTAGAAGTAGCCCAAGAAAGAAGGAAAGCAAAAGGCAACCCTGATAGGGGGAGATATGCCCAATTAAATGCAAAATTCCAGAGGTTAGCCAGAAGAGATAAGGAATTATTTTTAAACAAGCAATGTGCGGAAGTGGAAGAAGGCAATAGAATAGGAAGGACAAGAGACCTCTTCCAGAAAATTAGAAACATCGGAGGTAAATTCCAGGCAAAAATGGGTATGATCAAAAACAAAGATGGCAAGGACCTAACAGAAGAAGAAGAGATCAAGAAAAGGTGGAAAGAATATACGGAAGACCTGTATAGGAAGGATAACAATATCGGGGATAGCTTTGACGGTGTGGTCAGTGAGCTAGAGCCAGACATCCTGAAGAGTGAGGTTGAATGGGCCTTAAGAAGCATTGCTAATAACAAGGCAACAGGAGATGACGGCATCCCAGCTGAACTGTTCAAAATCTTGCGAGATGATGCTGTCAAGGTAATGCATGCTATATACCAGCAAATTTGGAAAACACAAGAATGTCCATCAGACTGGAAAAAATCAACTTATATCCCCATACCAAAAAAGGGAAACACTGAAGAATGTTCAAACTATTGAACAGTGGCACTCATTTCACATGCCAGTAAGGTAATGCTCAAGATTCTGCAAGGTAGACTTCAGCAATTCATGGAGGAAGAATTGCCAGGTGTACAAGCTGGGTTTAGAAAAGGCAGAGGAACTAGGGACCAAATTGCCAATATCCGCTGGATGATGGAAAAAGCCAGGGAGTTTCAGAAAAACATCTATTTCTGTTTTATTGACTATTCTAAAGCCTTTGACTGTGTGGACCATAACAAATCATGGCAAGTTCTTAGTAGTATGGGGATACCAAGTCATCTTGTCTGCCTTCTGAAGAATCTGTATAACGACCAAGTAGCAACAGTAAGAACAGACCACGGAACAATGGACTGGTTTGGGAAAGGAGTATGGCAGGGCTGTATTCTCTCTCCCTACCTATTCAACTTGTATGCAGAACACATCATGTGACATGCTGGGCTTGAGGAATCCAAAACTGGAGTTAAAATCACTGGAAGAAACATTAACAATCTCAGATATGCAGATGGTACCGCTTTGATGGCTAAAAGCAAAGAGAAACTGAGGAGCCTTATGATGAAGGTGAAAGAAGTAAGTGCAAAAGCTGGCTTGCAGCTAAACCTCAAAAAAACCAAGATTATGGCAACCAGCTTGATTGATAACTGGCAAATAGAGGGAGAAAATGTAGAAGCAGTGGAAGACTTTGTATTTCTAGCTGTGAAGATTACTGCAGATGCTGACTGCAGTCAGGAAATCAAAAGACACTTAAGCCTTGGGGGAAGAGCAATGACCAATCTCGATAAAATAGTTAAGAGCAGAGACATCACACTGACAGGAATGGTCCGCATAGTTAAGGCAATGGTGTTCCCCATAGTAACATATGGCTGCGAGAGCTGGACGATAAGGAAGGCTGAGAGAAGGAAGATTGATGCTTTTGAACTGTGGTGTTGGAGGAAAATTCTGAGAGTGCCTTGGACTGCAAGAAGATCAAACCAGTCCATCCTCCAGGAAATAAAACCAGACTGCTCACTTGAGGCAATGATATTAAAGGCCAAACTGAAATACTTTGGCCACATAATGAGAAGACAGGACACCCTGGAGAAGATGCTGATGCTAGGGAGAGTGGAGGGCAAAAGGAAGAGGGGCCCATCAAGGGCAAGGTGGATGGATGATATTCTAGAGGTGACGGACTCATCCCTGGGGGTGCTGGGGGTGTTGACGACCAACAGGAAGCTCTGACATGGGCTGGTCCATGAAGTCATGAAGAGTCGGAAGTGCCTAAACAAATAAACAAGAATAGAGGATGCCCCCCTTTACCAACTGCCTTGTTCACCACCATCTGAAGTCATAATTGTGCTGTTCCTCAGTCACATGATTGTCATTACAGTCAGTATGTGTTGTCCTCTGTCTAACTTGTTGTTTTCCTTTTTTTTCCTTTTTTGCAGAGCAGAGGGTTTGGAGAGGAAGGGATTACAAGAGAGTAAGCAGGCACACAATGGGGAGTACACATTGAAACAATTTGCTAGCACCAGAAGCCACAAACGAGCTACACAAACAGTCTGGTGTATTTCCCATTGTGTGCCTGCTTACTCTCTTGTAATCCCTTCCTCTCCAAACTCTTCACTCTGAGGGGTGGGGGGAGAAAAATCAAATCTAATGGTCTAGTGCTGACCCAATTTCTATAGGCAATCTCTCCTGTGCCTGGCCTGTTCCCCCACTTCACAGAGCAGAGAGATTGGAGAGGAAGGGATTACAAGAGAGTAAGCAGACATTCAATGGGAAATACACTGGGCTGTGTCAGGGAACCAGGCCAAGAACCACACTGAGCCAGTATTCCAATTCTATTTCTTTATTGTTCTTACCTTATAGACAGAATCTTGCCAGACTAAGGATATTCAACTAATCTAAGGGAAAATAATCTAGACGGGCTCTAGGGCAGAGCCACCTTGAACCTCTTAACCTTCCCAGCAACACAGTCTGGGCTGCAAAGCCTCTTATCAGTCTGGAGTGTGTTCTCCCCTGGGAACCAGCGGCAGCACTGGAATCCACCACAGGCTGTTTTCATAGCATGCTCACAGCTGTCAGCACCAGTGCATTGCTTTCTATGTGTATTTCCCATTGTGTGCCTGCTTTGCTGTTGTTTATTCATTCAGTCACTTCTGACTCCTCATGACTTCATGGACCAGCCCATGCCAGAGCTTCCTGTCAGTCCTCCCAGCTCCCCCAAGGACGAGTCCGTCACCTCTAGAATACCATCCATCCTTACTCTCTTGTAATCCCTTCCTCTCTAGTGAATGTAAATACCAACATTAATTCCCTTGTTGCTACATATCACAGCACTGGAGTGAGCATTCCAAAGGGCAGGGGGTTGATTAGGAGGCAAACAAAAGCCAAATGCGTGAAACTGATTATTCTCGTCAGTTTTTTTGCTGGTAAGCACAGTTGCGGTCACATGATTTCCACTCTAGCAACTGCTTCGCTTGGTGACCAAATTGTCAGTCCCATCTGTGGTTGCTAAATGAGGACTACCTGCACTTCTTTCTTTTTTGACAAGGAAAGGGTTAGAGGCTGTGTTTAGGGACAGGAACAGTTCCTTTATGTCTAATAAGATAAAGTGGGGAACTGAACCTGGTCTTTGTCATGTTTGCAAGGTCAGAGGGGAAGTTTCCAGGAAATAAACTCTTATCTCATTTCATCCATGGCAAAACTTTACAAATGCATGCATACAGACCCGCATAAATTCCTTGCAAAACTGCATTATGGTGAAAACATCAAGCTAACTTAACCATACAGTCACTCTGATATTAATGTCTTCAAGTAAGCCTTTCTAACTTGTCTTGGCAGCAATTAATAGAAAGGACTTGGAGTGCAGCCACTCCGCCTGAATGTACTGGGCAGGCAGAAACAATGGGAGAAAGACAGTCACTTAGGCCTAAGGTCCTATGCCATGAAGCCAACTGGCAGCCAATGCAGCTTGCATAGCAGTAGTGACACATGGGCAGAAAAAGAAGTGCCCATTTCTGCTCATGCTGCTGCATTTTGAACCAGCTGTACCTTCTGGATGGTCTTCAAGGGCAGCCCTATGTAGAATGCATTACATCAGTGTGTTCCAAAAGCAAGTACTACACAGCCTTCTTTTGTGCCAAAACAGGATTCAAAATAATAATAATATGGAGGGCAGCTAGTTACATTAAGATCATGAGGTTCCAAGCTCATGAGAGCAAGCATGTCAGCTCTAGATAATCCCACAATATGGAAGGAAGAAGACATTCTTTCTGGCAACTGAAATGGGTGAGTTTAACTTCCCCCTGCCCCTGCTCAAAGTTTCTATAACCCTAGCAATGGAGTTGATGGAAAGAAAACTCTTCTTATCCAATGACTTCATTTCAAACAAAAGGTGTCACCGCTGTAAGCCCAGAATATGAAAGAAAGCAAAAGCTTTCAACTGATGGGTGCAATTGACTGTAAGCTATAAACAATATAATCTCTTGACTTCTGAATTGGTGACTCTGGCCCTGGGAGAAGTAGTGAAGAGAGAAGACACCCTTGCATTGTCAAATAGATTGATGTATGGTCAATAAAAATGCCTCCAGAGTCAAGAAAACTTCAGGGCTAGGTGTGTGTGTATTTCTGTTGGTGTGTGATTTTTTCTTTCAATGATGCAGACAATGTCTGTAGTCAAGGCACTCTAGTGTAAAAGACAAGCCCTGGAATGTGCTTTGAGCTTAGATAAAATAAATGTATAGTCCTCCACAGCAGCAGCTGTTTCCAGAGGGACAGAGAAACAACTAGTTTTTCACCATTTGAAAAAATGTCATTACAGCAAAAAATAATTTATAACTACAGATCTAAAGGGGATTCATTTTCTTTCTCTGAAAATGAAGGGGAGATATTAAAAGGAATTGAGCTTTCTCAGATTCTATGTCTACTATATGCTGAATCCCATCCATCGCTCCAGTCCCAATCCCATCCAGTTTACTAAACCAAACTGTGTAGTTTAGGGCAGGGGTGGTATAATTTGATCTTTTCCAGGTTTAAGATTAGAGCAGGCACTCAAAAAGCTGCTGCAGAACTGTATATGGTCTAGCAGCCTTTTTGGGGGGTGGTCCAGAAATCCCCAGAATAAGTGAGATGAAAAATTTGTACCCATTTATGCACTTTGAAAAGAGGGTTAAAGGGGCAAAATGGGCCATAGAAGTCTTGCAAAGACTGGAACATTGATTTTGTGTGGCCCTAAAAAGTTGCACACATTTGGAGTGACAAAGAAGGCAACCCAAATGATCAGGGGACTTAAAGAAGTTTCCTACAAGAAAGAGTGGAACTTTTGGGACTTTATAGTTTGGAAAAAAGGATCTAAATTATTGCATTACTAAGGTGTATAAAACTCTGCAAAGTTTGGAGAGGGAAAATAGGGTTTTCTGTCTATTCTGAAACACTAGGACCAGAAGATATCCAGTGAACCTGACTGAAAGGATATTTAGAACAGAAATAAAGAAAATACTTCTTTATATAGCACATAATTTTTCTATGGAATTCATTACCACAAGACAGAGGATTTACAAGGGGGTAAGTCTCCATCTTTTCCTGGAAAGCACCCAAGAGTCATCTGGTTGACCACTTTGGGAAGAAAACGCTGAACTCAGATAGGCCTTGACCTGATAACTCAAGTCTATTCTTATATTCTTACATGCAAGAACCAAGCTACCTCAGATTCTAATCTGTGGTAATGGATTCTTGCATTGGGTAGGGGTTAGGCTAGATTTTATCCAAGGTCCTTCCAAACCTTATAGTCTATTATCTTTCTCCATCTATCTCTCAGTAGTGACTCTGGACAGTTAACTTAGAACAAAAACTCAAAATGCAGATTAAATAACAATATGAAAACATATAATGGCATCCTAGGACACCACCAATCAACAAATCAATTAACACTTCATGAACTCAACTAGTCTCCTGACCAGGAAACATTCAGGCTTTTAAAACTTTCCAAAAAGTCACTAGAGTTGGGGCCAACTTAACTAAATGAACATTGAGAAGATCACAACCTTCTGGCTATGTATGATTTGATCTTAACATCATCGTAATATGATTCAAATAATGTACATCCCCAAAATCCAGTCCTTTCTAATTATCTCCCCTTTTCCTCTGACTGGATTCACAAACTCGTGATTAGACCCAGCTCTAATTCTGAGTCTGTTGTGTTTCTGTGGGAACACACTAATGGCCAGTCCTATGTGGTAGATCAGATCAGGAAACTGTCTCCACAGGAAGACTAGAACTACTGTATATTTTATTGAGACAGGCTACAGTAAACAGAATCTTGCAAGTCTGTCTGAGTTTTCTCTTGCCTCCTCTTACACCCCAGGCTATCATGAGGGAGCCAGTCCAAGCCTTTTTCTAATACTTTCCCACCTCACTGGGCTTAATGCATGCTGTTATTATCTTAACAGCTTCTGGACGGCTTCTCCAATACCATCTCCATGGGTCCCCTACACTAACTTTTTCAGTTGTGTATTGTTTGCAAATAGACTTCAATATTCTATTAGCTGGCACAAATATGAATTTCATCCTGTGATGTTCTTCAAGGAAATCTTTTTAATGAGAAAGTAGGGCAAGACATGGGTGGGAGACAGGGAAATCCAAGAGGAAAATTCATATTAGATCCCATATATCAAAAGGGACTTTTTTTTTCATTAAGAGTTTTTTTTTTAAATTGAATTAAATTGGGCACAGCAGTAAGAAATCACAGATAAAGGTATTACTAATCTATATCAGTAATTCTTTATTGCTTGTGCCTCATTTAATCCAGCACTAATATAGGTATTGATAGCTTTTGGCTTCTTTTCCTAGATGGCATCTCTAGTAAGAGAGATGTTAATTAATCTGTTAATTTTCTGGAAGTCCCTCAAGACCTGGTTATGTCATCAGGCCTGGGGGTCCCAGAGGACCGGAAGAGATCTTGAGGTGGCTCCATTAATGAGATTAACATCTATTCTCTCTTGTGCCTTGTGCCTTTTAAAGTTTTTAATAATGACTGTTTCTTAATATGTTTATTGTTTTATCAATTGTTGTAAGCCACCCAGAGTAATTTTTTGTGAGATGGGCAGCCATCAGAATTTGATGTTTAAATAAATGCATACATACAATTGTACCAGTGGGTTTGCCTACTCACATATAGGAAGGCAAAAAAAAAAAAAAAAGTGGGAGATGGCAGAGATGAGAAGCTGATGGGGAGGAATGGAAGAGGACTAAATGAAAATAACAATAATGCTTGGTGTGTTCTGAATGTTAAAAATATTCATATGCATCCATTCAGCAACCCTGAGTTTGGTTAGCATTTTGTGGAGGTTGGCCTTAGGTTGTAACTTGCCTTACTAAATTTCATAGCAGAGCGGGAATCAAATTAGTTCTCAAGGAAGCGGGGAAACAGCAGAACTGAACCAGATTCTATAGGATAAGAATTGAAGTTCTGTTCATAGCATTTTAGACTACAAGTAGTAGGATGCAGTTTGAAATTATTCAGATGAGTGGTAATTTATTTGCACTCTAAAAGGATGACAGTAGCTTTAGTCTATTCTCCCAGGAACAAGTATATTGACAGGTTCTCCAAGGCAGACTTTAGCTTAAACTTCCTACAAATTTAATCAACACAAATATAAACTAAATATTCATTGGAACTCTGGAATGATAGCCATTCCACACAGGCACTGAGCCATTTGAGTTTAATACAGAGCAAATATCACCTTTTAGTTCAAATCCAGAACTCCCTTTCTACACATCTCCCAGTGTGTAATAGAATTCTAGCCTTGTTTCTCATACTTGGTTGTTAGTGGCAGTTGCATGTTTACATTCTTTGCCTTTCTTTTCTCAGAATCTTTTGCAACTAACAGAATACTAACATGCATTGTTGTTATTCTTGGGACAGACACTAAACACTGCACAAAAGTTTTTTTAAAAGAAAGAGAAAGAAAGAAAGAGGAAGGAAGGAAGGAAGGAAGGAAGGAAGGAAGGAAGGAAGGAAGGAAGGAAGGAAGGAAGGAAGGAAAGACAGACAGACAAACAGACATAGGCCAGGTATTCAACTTAAAGCCTCCTAGCCCCCTGAAAGACTTAAATGTACCCTCCAAGCCCTTTCAAAAATCAGCATCACCTTCTTTAATGTGACAAATGTGGTTAATTATTAAATGTATAGGGAGTAATCATATCACCACATTAAATTAAATTAAAACTTAATTACATTGCATTAAATTAAAAACTTAATTGGTCTTACCCTCTGGGAATTGTAGTGCCCCAAAACTTATGTACAAATATAATGGAGCCAAAGTAAAGAAATAAAATGATGGGAAGGGAAAAGAAAAAATAAATTTTGAAGCCAAGCCTTCAAGTTATACAACTTTCTTGAAAGAAAGAAAACATGTGCAGGGAGAAGATGGCCCTAAAGTTTATTGGTCCCACCTGAGCTGACAGAAGACATCCTGTTATGTCATCTTTCCTGCAGTAGCAGTTAGTTGTCAATATTGTTCATAAAAAGATGATTTCAGAATAGAAGTTTGATCGTAGTTGGACCAAGTGAATGATTCTGTTGCCCATTTCTTAATTTGATTGCACATGTTAATCCTCTTCCTTTGTTAGGAACAGACTTACCCTAGATAAAGTTTTGAGTACATTTGCATCTTTCTAAGAGGCCTTCATTCTCTCTTTAGATGCTATTTCTGCATATCAGCACTGTTACTATGCCTCAGGAACAATATAAGCTAGTGGAGTACCACCAAGTCAGGCTCAATTCCTGTTGACTATATGGGCAAATGCCCTCCATCTCAACCTGTGTGTGGTGACAATCCATTTGCTTTTCCTAGGACATTCCAGTGATATGCCCATTCCTGTCCATCCTCTTTATCTGTTATTTCTCCCAGCTTTTTAAAAACTTTCCATGTAGCATAGTTGTTTTTTTCTAGTTGATTACCCATCCGTGTCAGATACCCAAACAATATGTATTTATTTTTACTATTTGCTGATCATCACATCAAAAGAATACTCAGCATTTCTTTGCCCCAGAACTGGTTCAAAATCCATAACTCTTTCACTTTTTCTCAATTGCAGCTTTTACAGCTCAACATTCCAGTGATCTTTGTGGTCATACATGCATCCTTAATCTCCAGGATACTATCTAAAATTGTCATGGCCATTCTCTGTACAATTTTATCTCCTTTTTATTCCTCTGCTGAGCCCAAAGAAAACAAAACTATCTTAAATGTCAAATGATAATTCACTGAATATATATATATATATATATATATATATATATATATATATATGTATGTATGTATGTATATATGTGTATATATATATATATATATATATATATATATATGTTGTTAGCTTTATCCTCTTGACATTTCATATGAACCCAGGTGTTTCATTGTTATTACCATAATGAACTCTTTCAATGCTTTCATTTAACAAAATGTTGTTGTCTGCGGATCTCAAATTATTAGAGTTTCAGGTCCACATTTTTATTCCAGTTGTCTTCTCTTCCAGTTCTGCAGTGCTAATAATTCAGAGGTTCTCACAATTTTTCTCCCTTGATTCACTCAAATGATTAATGAATTATTTATTAGACATACCACCCCCATGAATAAAACTATCAGATTATGCTTACACTATCAAATTATGCAGACAGAGTGGGAATGTGGTGTGGCAGCAATCCAGCTGGATCACTACCAAAACTCACTCCTAGGTTCATAGCTCTCCTTTGACAACTCTTGCATTTGCAGTAACAGCCCCTGTACTAGCCCCAGTTCTTTCCTAAATGCCATACAAAGTGACCAGCCAGGATTGAGCCACTTTTCTTTAGTCATTGTCTCCTCCTCCTCCTCCTCCTCCTCCTCCCCTCCCCCTCCCCCTCCCAAGCACAGCTCTTTTTGGTCTTCTTCCTGGGGGTCATCATGCTAAGTCCTAGTGCTGAACCTGCTCCAAATAGCCCAAGGGTGTTGCCCTCAGGCATTGTACTCCTGCAAAAAGTTGAAGTCTGTAACATAATTATTATTATTTTCTCTGCTCTAAAATTTTCCACATTTTCTTTCCTTACATCTGCTTTCCATTGATTCAGTTGGAGATTCCTCCTCCTCGTCCTCCTCGTCCTCCTCCTTCTCCTCCTTGTCTAATACTTTCTCTTCCTGCAGTTATTTTACTTTTATTCAACTTCCTTCCACTTGTACTTTTCTTCCATGTCCATTTTCCCCCAAGAGACAGTCTTGACACTACCAAATATTTGTCTACTCCATGTTCAGAACTTCTCATCACTTGGGTATCCTTAACTAATTCTTTCAGACTTTCATCATAAAACAATCATGTTTTAACTATATATTGTTACCTTTGCTATGTGTATATCTGAATAGAAATAATTAGCTCATGTATTCAAAAGAAACAGATATTTTCATAAGTATTCACCAACTAGCCACCATTCTTATTTATACTTGAGTTTCTGAATGGCCCAATCACTTTTTAGGCACTTTCTTATCTCATTCACATCTATTCATTAATGCCATCTAACAGAATTTGTTTTTTCCTGGATCACACTCATTCAGAATTTAGTGCAATTATTCCCCAAACGCATGGCAAGTTATTTCATTATAAGCATTCAGAGAATCATAATGTACAACTTTACTAGCCTATGAATGGCTACTCCATATGAACCCACAACCATCTAGATGACATCAATTCATATTATGACATACATTTTAATCCTTTCATTAATAATTAAATTTACACCTTCATGTCTCTGCATGTAGTCATCAATACTACTCCAGAAGATCAGACCATCTTCACTTAGATCTCTTACATACACCCCATTTCTCTCAGTTGGCTACACAAGGTGTCTATTTTTTTTTTCTTCATTTCATTTCATTTTTTCAGTTATAAATTTATTTTCTTTACCACTTGTCTTACTTTTCAAGATGGAATCCTCTGTATACTATGATCAACACTAGATGGGTCCATAGATATTGATCTCTGTTGTGCAGCATGTCTTTCATCAATCAAGACTTTCAAATAATTATCTTTAATAAGATAGAGCTGTATAGACTAGGTTGCCAGCCTGAGTCATCAATATATCACTTGCAGTATTCCTATCTAGAATAGCACTGCCCAGTTTGGACACATTTTGTCTAGTATGTCATAAATGGAACCAAAGCACAGATTTACCTCAAGCTCACTTGAATCTCTTAATCTATTGACTATATTTCAAGTCAAGATACTATTGCCTACATTCCACCAACTCAGTTGTACGTGCAGTGTAATTCATACACTCAGAATGCAATAAACTAATGGTAAAGCAATAAAACTAATGAGGCCTAAGTAACACAGATCTGCTGCTGGTGAAATGTGAATTCTTCTATGTGATGAAGACACTGACCTTATTGATAAAACAGGTAAAACCAGTGAGAAAACATCCAATGATTTATTTTATAATGTTAAAATAATATTTTATTGCTTTACACATTTCATTAGTGACAGAAGTTATTCTGCCAAAATTAACAAATCATCCTTGACATTTTTCCCATTGGAAAATGTCACAGTAGCATGCACAGTGTCAGAGCATACAATTCAAGTCATCTCCTAAGTAAGAGTAAAGCACCCTTATTAACTAGAAGAGCTTTGACTCGGATTCTCTTTTAATATTAATGATCACAGCAAGAGTATTTTTTTATAATGGACCCATCAAATCAAATGGCTGTTCTCTGGGGCTACTAATATGAGATTCAGCAATGCATTTAGTGAATGATCTCATCCAAGGTAGGGTATAACACTGCATGATCAACCTATGATCTGGGAGCTTATGTGGCATTCAGCCAAAATGGTGGCCTGTAGAGCTGCTGTGTCCAGTTTGAAAATGAACAGTCCATAGAAATTAAATTGCTAGTCTCCTGCTGCCAGCAATGGTAGGAAAACAAGTGATCTGGGCTTCACCTGCCAGCTGATAGCTTGACTTGCTATGGTCACACAGAGGAATTCTTCAATGACTCTGCTCAAGAACTGGAAGGAATGAGATGCATGTGTGTGAAATCTTTGCAGATAAATGGATAATGAAAGGGTTAGAATGTTAGAATGTGAGTAATGGATTAACTGGCCATTGATTTGTAAGAAAGGCAGCTGTAAAACTAAGAGAACAAGAGGGAGTAAGAGAGGAGAGAGATAGTTGACAATTGGACAGAGTAAAAAGAGGGAAATGAAAAAGAGATAAATATTGTATGGCTGTACAAGGCTTCAAAAGGGTGCTTGCTTTGATGATGTTTCAGACAAAGTATTTCCTTAAAGCTGCTTTGTGAACCAAAATGAAGTGTAAAAGTAAAATGAAGTGGCATACAGCTCCATCTCAAACTGCTTTGGAATCTCTTCAGCCTTCTTCAGAATTTAAGAGGGCACCTTCTTCAGCAAGTGCCATGGCAGAAGATTAAGAGGAATCTTTTCATGCAACACAGGCAAAAGTGGGATTGCTCACAGAATATGACAAAAGCAGCCATTCTGGAGCTTCCTTTGAAGTCTTCTATGCTAGATAGTTCCAATTAATAATGGGGGCAATCCTTAAACTGCTCAGCCTGGAAGCACTTCAGACAACATTGGGTAGTAGACTCTGAAGAGCCTTTTCTTACAGTTCTGATTCAGAGCAATTCAAGTTCATCCAAATTACTTTAAGGTGAACCAGGTCACATCTGTGTCATGAATTGCTTCATCAAAATGAAGCTACAGATGCTTCGGCATAGCAGCACCAAAAAACTAGGCAGCATGAAAACTATGCCAGAGTAAAGACATGATGATCACACCTCTAATCTTTACTGTGCTTGGCAGAAGAGGAGATGGGAGAAAAGTGGCATGGGAATGTCTCTTTTGGTGCCTGGCTGATGGGCCTTCTGGTCTCTGTTCTACAATTCCACAGAGTAATCACTCCATGTTATTGGGGGACTGTCACCAAAGGAGCTGTTTTCTGTTCCTTTCCTCCTCTACCCTTTTACTGCCATCCACTGCAAGAAAGACAGGGAGAGAAGTAAGTTCTTCCTTCTTCTCTCCCTACTATTTTCTTGTCATGGCCACCAAAGCTGTGGGGATTGTTCTTGATGTGTGTCCAGTGGTCTTCTAGAACTTGAGAAGAAAGGATTTAATGAAATCCATCCAAAGTTTGCTTAAAGGAGATCTAGTAAAGATCATTGAAGATTTCTTTTTTGGGGAATGAACCATTTCATATGTTGTCTTTAAGGAAACTGTGTATAAAAGATTTAAAACAGAATTTGATTCTTTTCATGGGGGGAGGATAAACCTTCACATCCCAAACAACAGGGAAATCTTATTCAGTATTTAGTATGCAGTTGATATAATTATTAAGAAATAGTTGAATAGGGCCAAGACATAACCTTGGAGATGATGCTTACATGTTTGGATCAGTTTTATTTTCAGTTATACCCCTGAGTTAATGATAACAACAAATGATAGGGACCAGACACAGTAAGGAGAACTGCTGAGATAGCTGTTTGCAATGAACAGAAGAGTCATTTTTTCAGTTTTGGTTGTTCTGAGGTAAGTATCTAATCAATATGTTTTCTCTATCGCAAATATAGATTCAATCCAATCTAAAACTCTTTGTCATGAGTAAGGATGGCGAGCGGGGGGCTCCCATCCAGACTGTCAAGCACATGCGTAGCACTGAGGAATTGGTCAGCCATTCAAAGAGACACAGATCGGGACCGCCTTAACTTTTGGGGTTTATATGTCTGGGTTTTCCCACGCTTCTTCAGTTTGCTAGGATTCCTGTTAAGTACTAGCAATAAATATTAGAGACCAGTTCCTTGTGTCAGTGTGTTTCCTGGCTGTTAGGACACTCTTATATACCAAGAAGGGAAAGCTTTTACTCAGAAAAGCCACTAAATCTACAAATGACAAGGGATATGAAGATGACATGTGACAAGTGTGGCAAAAAGGGACACATGAAGATTAAATGTCATTTCAAGAGATCCAATGGTTGACAGAAGATCAAGTACAAAATCACCCCCCCCCCCAAATAACCTTGTACACCAATGTGAATTATTATTAACTATGTTGATGGAAATGGCAAATTAAGAGAACCTGTGATACACAGAACCACAATATTTGGGGAAATGTAGATACAGATGCTTCTGTGTTGGTTATAAATTCAAAATCAGTAGATAGAAAGAACATTGTCCCTAAATGAATAGGGACAACAGTAGAAAGGTTGGGAAACAAAAAATGAATCAGCAATGGCAATAGTGTCAGAGGAGAGGAGAGGAGAGGAGAGGAGAGGAGAGGAGAGGAGAGGAGAGGAGAGGAGAGGAGAGGAGAAGAGAAAGAGTTGTTTGAAGTAAATGTAATGGAACATAAGTGCGTACCATTAGGAAAAGACATCATGACATCTTGACATTCATATATGCGTCTTTCCTAGGAGATTATGTTAACTACAAATAGATTTAGGAAGCTATACTGTTGACAGGGCTCTGATGCTCACACAGGCACAAGGGATGTGGCTAGGGAAAAGTTATGTTATGGGAAACGGATAGCTAGAAAGAAAACAGTAATAAACATAGTAACAGTTATGTAACAAATCTTATTTGGTACAAGATAGACAGAAAAATATTTTTTATGTTGTTGACCTGAAGTTTCCTAATGGAAATTGTTGGTGTGTATAAAGTTGTTGAAATGATCCTATGCTAAAATAACTGTTTTAGGAGCTTCAAAAAAAGTATCACTAGATTTATATTCAGATATTCCAAGGGCCAATATCACCCCTTCACAGGGCAAAATAACTGCAGTAAATTATTTGGAAATACCAAATTATTATGGGTTTTTCTTAGGATTTCCTAGCTATAGCAGAAAGTTTATATGTCACTTTAGAATAATAGCAACTTCCCTCACATGATTAATTAAGAAAGATCAACTAGATAAGATAAATAGGATGTTGGAGTGCTGGGAGGCTTTTGGTAGAATAGATAACTTTACTAAAGGTAACTTTACTTAAAACTTAAGTATAATGATCTTTAAACTAATCTTGGGCAGATACCTGTTTTGTAAGGCACTGAATTATAAGAGAAGAGTATATGGGCTTCCGGTGCAAAATGGTGGACTGAGCAGCTGTGCCTGCATGAGCTCTGTGGGCAGAGCTGGCATCCTGGCAGTATTTGGGGCACAGGCTGGTTTCTCCTGTAGCCCAGAGCATTTTTCCAGGCAAGGAAAATGCTGGGAATTGACCCATTTGTCCTCCAGATGGTGAGTTGCAGCTAGGAGACCATGGACAGCATGCAGGATTGGCCAGCAAGACTCCACTAGCTGGGATTTCATCTCTTCCAAGCCTCACTGCAGCCCTTAAAGGAACAGTAAGTCCTGCCTTCCCATTTCTAAAACACCAAATTATTCTTCTTTAAGTTATGTACCCTAAGAAAAGCTTTCTACAGTAAGAAGAAGCAGAATCTTTTGGTGCTTATCACTTTCTGGAGTATATTTTACATTTTTAAAGATTTGACTTGTTTTCCCATTTAAAATATAATAAAGATTGAGAACACATAATTGCCTCCCTATTACTATTTTTGGTATTGAATTTGAAAGAGGAATATTTTCCTACACGTTGGACTTGCTGTTTTAAATTTTTATTTTTCTGTTCATTTTCTTTGGGACTTGTCTGCTAGTAGACAGAAGTTTTTTTGTTTTTTTGTTTTTAACTCATTAACTCCTTTACGTGTGAGTCGGGGGTACCATAATCTACTGTTTGAAGTATGCAAGATTTCAAAGAAGACTTCACAGAGCTGTGCTGTGAATTTAACCAGACTTTAAAATATCTTTTTTTTTTCTTCAAAATGCTGTCATTTTGCATTCTGCAAAGTGTTCGGGACATTGGAGAAGAGATTGTCGCTGAAGTGTGTCATTTGGATAAAACTGTTATGATGGATGATGAAGATTCTGGAAAAGATGGGAAATGTTCTGTTAGTGAGATTAAAGTAATGCCAGGGGAAGATTATAGTTTGGTGCTGAGGGGGTTAAAGCGACAGTCTGAGTTTGAGCTTCTGTGGGGAGTTGCTTTGCTGGGGCGATGTTATGACTATCTGAATCAGTGTTATACAGTAGGTAAGAAGATAATAAGTTTTGTGGGAATTTTTTCCTTGCTGAGAAGTCTGGGTTTTTGAGGGTGGCAGTGGACCTGTTTGATTTTTGTAAAAAAAAAATGCTTCATGTGTAATAGGGAGATATGTAAATGCCCTGGTATATTTCAAGGAGGGGTAAAAATTAAGAATGTGTAACTGGATTGATAATGAGGTTATTATGATCTCATTTTCTTAAGGATTTGGACTAAGATTTATAGGATTTGTGATTTGTATGATTTAAAAAGTAGTAATAAGACATAATGATATTTGGCTTTTAAACTTAATAGGGTTAAGTCTGTTGTAGTACTATTAATTATAAAAGTAAAGAACTTATATGTTTTTATAATTTGATTTGTATTATAGTGGACAGAAATATATAGAGTAGTGGTAGGAAGGAAGTAATTAAATGGATGTTGTTTTAAGGAGGAGGGAAGTAGATTTAGAAATACACACGTACACACGCACACACTTTTTTATATAAGGGGAAGGAACAATTGTATTAGTGATTTGTATGTGTTAATGGAAGGCTGTATAGAAATAATGTGATCTTGGTCTGATAAAGAGTAAGAGTTTGATTATGGAAATTGCTGTATATTCTTGCTGTTGAAAGTTGGAAGTCACCTTTCTAGGTAATCTCTAAAATTCTGTTTTGTGTGTGTGTGTTTCTCACTTCTTGAGTTTCTATTTTTTGTATTTTTTTTTTGTTTTTCTGTAGTTTTTATCTTTGTTCTAAACTTAATAAAATTATATTAAAGAAAAAAAGAAAGAGAACAGTCTATGCAGCAACTGATGCCTTAAACATAAGTTTTGAACCAGTGCTGCTTCAAGATTTAATGGAAGAAAGCACATCATGTATCTTATTGATTACCTCTCTTCTAGACCTAGAGAGGAGGAGGTGCTATCCAGTGCAATGTCCATCCAATGCAGAATGTTTGATAGGGCTGAAGATCATTTTTACATCCAAAGAAAAACTAGCCCGCTGCCTGAGAGAGAAAATTGCTACCGTAAGACTAGGCTTAAGCTGCCATTACCTAAAAATGGAGCAGTCATGTATGCAGAGAGGACAAAAGCCAGGAAACTTGTCTAAAAGATCCCTTCAGGGAGGTAGATAAGAAGGAAGCAAGTTGTTAAGGAGACAAAGGAAAAATGTCACCTGAACCAGACAAAGGAAGTTGGGCCTGAGCACATGGAGAACCACCACCACCTCATCTATAGCTAAAGCAAGGACTTTTGGGGATAAAAGGGGTCCCAAAGCCTGCCCACTCCTTGCAGGGCCACAACTAGGGGGGGCAACCAGGGCATGTGCCCCAGGCGCCATGCTGGTGGGGTGCCAAAATGAGTGCAGAATCCATGTTTGCCCCGGATGACACAGACCCTAGTCGTGGCCCTGACTCCTTGAGTCTTCTTTGGACCCAGACTTGGTGGCTTCCGTCCCTCTAGCTAGTGCCTGGCAGCTTAGTTGGATGTGGGTAAGTGTGGATGAGTGTGTGTATGCATGTGCGTGTGAGAAAGAGCAATGTGTCTTGCATCCAGTAAAGTTTTGCTGTTACTTTAAATTCACTGGGTCTCTGTGTATTTCAAAGAACCTGTTGTGCCTCAGTGTTCGGTTGAAAGTTATTTGTGTGTGTCCCTAATTACTTCCCAGCTGTTGACCAGGGCTGTGTGTCTTGTCTGCTCAAGCTGTACCTATCTGGAAAACCCAGGTAGAAAGCAAAGGGGGCTGAGAAGATCCACGTGCCTCAATAGGCTGTGAGTCTGTGAGTGATTGACCATAAGCCAAACCTGGGAGCTTGTGTGTGTAACACTACCAAACTCTTTAAGTCCTTCCTTAACTCTCATTCATGTATTAAGCTTACATCATAATCTGCTTAGAGTTGCCTTGCAGTTAGATAAGGTTAAGAAAACAAAACTGGTCTTGCTGTTCACTTTAATGAACTCAATAAAAGAACAAAACAAAACTTCAGTGGAGTCTTGCACTGAATTTCTATAAAAACCTGGGAACTCCCATGACATTCCAATCATGGTAATGTTATCTTTGGACATCTCCATTTTTTCCCTTTCAGTTAGGCACACTTGAGGATGAACAGTATCTCGTGTTGAATTATCATGCCACAAAAATTTCTCTGTGCTGGTAGTTCAAATTCAGGCTGAATCAGGAAATGTATTTCAAGGATGAAGTCCTACTCTTTGAATCATTAAGTAGTCAATGCTGCATTATTTATTTGTCTGTGTGCATGTAGACACACTCACACTTTCATTTCCACAAGCCAAAGGAGGCAATATATGTTTTGTAAAAAAAAAAAAAAAAATCCAGATGCACATCTTATATAACAATGATAAGAACAATATGATACATGTGGAAGGAAAAGCCTTTCAGTGGGCAGTGTAAGCCCTTCCTTCCCTTTGTTTGTTTGTTTGTTGTTTTCCCCTGGGACTTAAAGAGCACCTAAGAAACACTGGACCATACCTGGTCTCCTATTAAAAAAGGAAAATGCTGGTAGCACCTGAGCATGGGTGTGTGTTGGAAGGAGCATCTTGTCATGTGGAAGAGTAGAAGAAGAAGGACAGGCAGGTGAGAGAATGGAGCAGCTGCCAGGCTAAAGAGCAGCATGGTATGTGACTGATGGTGAAGTGGGAAATGATTTGTGGATTGCAGCTCATAACTGGGAGCAAAACAGTTGAAAAGTGAGGTTGAGCCCAGCAGCTTCTCTACTCCAGCAGAGTCACCAATAGCCCTTCCTTTCTCCCTGGCTGGCCCAACACAGACTGGAAGACTATGCAAAGCTCATGCTTCAGCAACAGTTCCAAACAGCAGCTGGCAGCAGTAGAAACCAACATTAGCATAGATATAGTATAGGGCTAGTGATAAGTGTAAAGTTAGAGTTTAAGAAATACAGAAAATAAGTTTAAATAAGTAAGTAAAGAAACATAACCCTTGTTGGTAGCTAGCCTGTACCATTTCCAAAAGAACACCCTCACAGTATATCATGGGTGTTCTTAGTCTGGTGGAAGATGTTTTCAATATAGTAGTTTAATTTTTCATAACACACAGGAATCCCTGACACAGCACACTCTTTGTGTATTTTAATGCTCTATATGGACAATTAATTGTCTAGATTCACTTGATTTTAGTATTTGTACATGATCTTGCTATAAAAAAATAAATAATAATCATATTAGCAGGAAAAAAGGCTTCTTGATAAGAGATACCCTCCCCCCAATTCACCCATTTGATTTATGTGAATCATTTAGGATATTTCTAGGCCATCTTTCTAAAGTGCTCCAGATAGCTTATTTAAGACATAAAATGCAATTTAAACATACTTACATCCAAATACCAATAATTAAAACAAGCAGATATAATGTTCACATGTCCCACAACCTCTTGGCCACTCATGAATATTACATATTGGATTCTGCAGGCAAGTATCTTTAACAGTTATAAAATTATTTGTAAAATAACAAGAGTAAACCTGAAACTGCCTTAATCCTGATACAATATATATACATATATATATATATATATATATATATATATATATATATATATATATATATGTATGGTTGTCCTATCCAACAACTGATTTATCACTGAACAATATTTATGACACTATTTAGGGCAGGGGTCCCCAAACTCTTCAGCTCATCGACCCCTTCATGAAGTTTCAGATTGTTCATCGAACTCCAAATATTTATTATATGAAAATAATTTAATAAATATTTATTATATGAAAATAATTTAATAAATACCCTTTGGGGTTGATAGTGATTACTTTGGGGAACTCTGATTTAGGGAGTGCAGGAGGCGCACAAATCGATGCTTCAGAACACATATGTATAACTACTTTCAAAAAGCATCTCTATATCAGATTACTGTGGTTTCTTAAAAAATAAACACAATATCTTCACCAGAAAGATACTGGTTTTATGCAAGATTTTTGGGACACCTTTTTTTTCTCCTAAGACTTGAACATTGAGCCTACTTATTCTCCATTCTAACATTTTATTTTTTTTTTCATCTGTGTGAGTGCACCAAGCAAGCAACTGTTCATTCCACTGAAAAATTTTCCATGAGGATAAAGTCAAATTAGAAGTAGTCTTGGGTTTTGATCACAGACCCAAAGGCACTGGAAGTGAGCTGGGAAAATGAAGCTTCAGTTAGATGAGGCAAATTGCAGTGACATCTCAGGCTGTGATAAATTACCTTTCAATGTAGCAAAATGAATTCTCTAACTATAGTACACAGTCAAAGTTATCAATCATTGTATGTGCAAGGCTATTCATGAAGGAAAAAAATAAAAATAAAGAAAAATAGATTTGAGAGGAAATCAATCCAACAGAAATATAAAACTACAAGAAGAATTATGTCAGCATATGTACATATGAGTAATTAATTTCATGTGGAACACCTTTGATCCGGTCTTAATTGGACTTAATATCTTTCCTTAGAACTATCTTTTGTATCTAGCACTGTCAAGAGACATTACAGAGGTAGCCAAACCACTAAACACCCATGTGCATGATTACTCATTTTGTATTATGACCCTATCACAGCAGTCCTTGTGCCCTTAAAAAAAGTTACATTTATTTCCAGCTGTGGAAAGGTCATGGTTGTGAAATGCAGGCTGCCAGTATCTCCTGCTAGACAGGCTTAGATGTACCCAATACACATTTTCTTTCAGACATAAGCCTCTGCATGTAAACAAAAGGCAGATTTGCCTGTCAACCTCCCAGTCTCCAGGAGGAGGAATCATTGTTCTTTTAAGAAAACTGCAAGCAGAATTCCAGGGAGATGGATAAAGATGTTGCTTAACTTGAATTCAGGGTACCATTTCTCCAACAGCATTAATAGCTAGCATCAGAATTTGCATTAGTTAGGCTAGTCAGGAAGAAATAATATTGTTATAAGTCTAATTCTTGCAATATAATTTGAATTTTGCTCTCTATGGTAGTTAGACCAATATCATCTGGTGATCTACGTGGGCATTACAGTTTACAGGTAGTTCTCACCTAATGACCATTTGTTTAGTGACAATTCTGACTTATGACAGTGCTGAAAAAAACAACTTACAACTGTCACAGTGTCCCAACAGTCATGTGATCATGATTTGGGCAGTTGGCAACTAGTTCACATTTATGACCACCTCAGCATCCTGTGGTCACATGACCCCCATTTTTGACCTTCCCGGCTGGCTTCTGGCAAGCTAAATCAATGGGGAATTGTGTGATTTGCTTAATGACCATGTGGTTTGCTTAACAGCCACTGTGATTCACTTAATGACCACCTCAAAAAAGATCATAAAATCGTGTCAGATTTGCTTAATGACCGCTTTGCTTAGCAACTGAAATTCCAGTCACAATTGTGGTTGTTAAGTGAGAACTACCTGTACATTTTTCATTTTCTTTTTTAACCAAGATACCAGATATTAATTAACCAAGATACCAGATATTAGTGGGTGAGGCAGTAATTTTTTCTTAATCTTGACTATCTGCATTTTGATATTTAAAATTAAGACTTTTACATTTGATTTTTAAAATGTCTTTCTTTTTCTTTATCTCTTGTGAGATTGGTCTACCTTCAAGGGAAGAAGGTCTGATACTGCTAGTTACATGCTTCAACACTACATGGGCAGAAGGCAGCATTATAGTAATTATTTAATTTATCTTCACTTGATCTAGTAATCACCAAAAAACAGGCCGTGGGAGCCATATCACTGTCACATCACAGGGATAGTCAAGAGCATGTCAAATGAGGTGCTCCCTAGAAGATAGGTGGTAGAAATATCAAGCTGCTACTCCAGGGTTCAAGAAGCAGGGCCAAGGTATGAAGACCCAAGAAGACATTTGGTAGAGAAGGTTTGAGACTTCCACCTTTTCATCCTGCCACCTTTTCAAAGGGTTTTGCTATGCTGCTACAGTCATTTACCCTTATATACTCGGTCTCCCACCCATCTTACATTGTGACAAAAATGTCATAGCATAAAAATGTGTGAACAGTTCCTTAAATGAGTTCCTTATACTATATTTCTACCAACTGTGGCTAGCAGATTCAAATCTTAATCATTTGGGCTCTGCAAATGCAGTGGGTTGAAAGTACAGGAACAGTCTTAACCAATCTCTTGTATGAGGTCTGGATCGGTAGCAGTGCCAGTGGTGGAAATGCAGTCAAGTCAAAAAGTTAATGAAACCTGCCTTGGAAATAATAGATAAGGTTAGGATTTCTATCAGGAATACATAACTTTTGCACAACTTTCTGAAACTGAGCAATCTTTATTTAGAAATAAGAACTACCAGAGATAAATTGCCAGCTTGTGGAAGGAGAGAAACATCTCATGTGGAAGATAACTCAAGAAAGAAATAGGTGCTTTGAAAGAATAGAGGTCTTCACCTAGATTACATCAGAAGTCCAGAAGCCACTGTTGTCTACTGAGTGGCTGCAAATGGAAGAACAGAGAAACTATTCTTCTGATGGGGGAAAAATGCAGAGAGAGCTGCTAAAGAAGGAAGCCTAAAATTTATGAAAGAGGGAAACGTGCTGAAGTTAACTGAATCAAAGGAATAGTAAATTGAATCCATTTTGTGTGGCTGTTGACTGTTGGATTAGCAGGGAGATCCACATCACAAATCACTTACAACCTTTTCTTTTCTTTTCTGAACCATTCACAACTTTTCATCTTAGCCTATCTCAACTATGAGAATCAAATGAATAAGCAAAAACCAAGAGCCAGTTTGGTCTAGTGGTTAAGGTGCTGGGCTAGAAACCAGGGGTCTGGGAGTTCTAGTCTTGCCTTAGGCATGAAAGCTGGCTGGGTGACCTTGGGCCAGTCACTCTCTCTCAGCCCAGCTCAGTGCAATGTAGACTAGCCTCCTTGTGGTGCACCCCGAGCAACGTAAATAGTCTACACATCTGGCTGCTGGACCTCACAAGGATTTCCCAGCAAGAAAAAGCAGCATGAACACCAAACCGCTATCCCATATGATAAAAAAAAAAGCAAAAACCTATATGCAATCTGAAACCTTGGAGGAAAAGTGAAATATAAATGGAATTATTAATAAACATATTGCTGTTTTAAAAAAAAAAAAAAACATGGTCTCAGGTGATCATTGAACATTTTTCATTCAACCACAATGTTTCTATTTTTTTCTTGTCCCATTCACTCCATTGTTTTGCATGGAAAAAGAGAGGATATATCCCTCGTATATGTCAGGCCACTGTTTCCATTGTTTTCTGTTAAACAATGTAAAAATAATTAATTCATCTGAACATTTATGCTTTAATTTCATTGTTATAATTGTTCTGACAGTTACAACTTTAAAATAACTTTAAAATAAAACAAAAAGTAACAAAAGTACAATTAAACTCTCCAGTGACAATATCTTAAATAAATCTGAAATATGTTTAGTACTAATTTGTTCATCACTATATCCATATATCGTTAATTTAGAATCAGCCTTGGCTTTGCAGGGTGGGATTACAAGAAGCAAATGATAACAAGAGCTATTTTTTAGTTTCTTTAAGGCATTCTGTGATTGAAGTGGATGCATCCTATTTCCAGAAAGTAAATAAAATTAACCTGTGGCATTCCAGAAGCTATTGATTTAAAACTTGCAGCATCCCTTAACTTGCCCATACAGTCATACTGTTCTGGGCTCCTAGAACAATATTTGGAAAGCTATAGGTTCTCCAACCCACCCAAACATCTATCTATATACTACTAAAATTCTCATTGTGTTTATCTCTTTGTCTGTTTGTGCCCTCAAGTTAGCCCAAACAGTGCATTACACCACAACAATTTTTGAAACAAGGTACCTAAAATCCACTAACTTAAAGCATAAAAAATCCAGGACCCATTACTCAAGTGGAATTGAAATTTCCAGGATGTTCACACCAGTTTTATTCCCAAAATTGTGGCCATTGCAGCATCCCTGCAGTCAAATGATCATAATTTCTGATGTTCCCTACCAACTTCCCACAGGCAAAGTCAATGGGGAAGCCAGCAGGAAGTCAGAAGCTGCTCCCTCTTTCACTGCTTTTTTGCCTGGCTGTGGTCCTTCTGTTTATCTGTTTATCTGTAATATTGACTTATTACTGGAGCTATATTTCTCTTGCTACACATCTTTCTTCTTTAATAATCTGGTGTTTTCTTCTTTAATTTTCAAAGCAAAATGAAAGCAATACTATTCAGGAAAATTTAATGTTCATTCTGGTCACATCAGACTGCACTACCTTTCTCTCAGATGATGACCCAATGGGTCACAGGGTTGTCTAGTAGTAACTAAGAGGTAAATCTCAGTGATTCAGTGATGTGTATTTTAGGATTATAGCCTTTAATATGGTCACCAAAGAGACAATATGTTCTACACTTTCCATTGATATTTGGAGGAGACAGGGAAAAACCTGGCTTGATGCTGAAGTTGGAAAATCTTATTTAGTTAGAGACCTAATTTAATTTTCAAGTATATTTTGTGTATGTATGTATGTAGTTATGTATGTATTCATTATAGATATAGATATAGATATAGATATAGATATATAGATATAGATGATATAGATAGTCCTAGTGGGAGGAGATGGACGGTGACAAATTTGATAAATAAATAGATGATATAGATATAGATATCTGCCCATCTCACAAAACATGACTCTGGGTGGTGCACAATAAAAAAAAATAAAAGCAATAATATAAAAAACAATATTTTTTTTAAAAAAATCAAAATTAAAAAAGAGGCAAGGAGAGAGTGACAGATACACAACACTGGAGCCACCTCAGCAACTCACCATTCCTTTGGGGGCACCCAGGCCTGATGACATAGCCAAGTCTTGAGGGACTTGTGAAAGGTTAACAGGGATAGAACCAGCCTGACCTCGGGGGGAGGGGGGATGATGTTCCATAAGGTGGACACCATGGCAGAAAAGGCCCAACTCTGCAGTCCCACCAGATACAGCTCTTTAAAAGATGGGACCCGCAACATACCTCTTCTGCCAGAGGAAGGAATGGGCAGATATAATCAGGAAGAGACAGTCCCTCAAATAACCCTGCCCCATGCCATGAAGGGCTTTAAAGGTCAAAACCAGCACCTTGATTTGAACCCGGAAGCAAACTGGCAATCAACGCAGCTCGCAGAGCAGAGGTGTTACATGTGCCGTTCTAGGAGTACACATAGCTGCCTGCACTGCTGCATTCTGCACCACCTGAAGCTTCTGTATACTCTTCAAGGGCAGCCCCATGTAGAGTGCATTACAATTGTCCACCCAGGAGATGACAAGGGCATGAGTGACCATGACCTATTAGGACCTACTTGGTAGTACAATGCAGATTTCATGAAAGGTTATAAAAGAAAACTGCCAACAATTTCAGAGCAAAATGCAGTAATCGTGTATATTCTTACACACATTCACACAGGATGTGGTGGGTTGGCTCTGGCTCCCTTAAGTGGGAGTTCCTAAACTCAGAATGTGGAAGTCTGTCTGAAGGCTGCCACCAGCACTTGCATGCAGAGGTAGGTTTTCCCCCTTTGTTTTATTACAGGGGGAGAAAATGGAAGATTCTCTCATTTTTCCCCACCTCTTCTTTCATTGCCGTAGTGTCGAGACTCTAAGGCACATTAAAATAATTCCTTGAAATAATGAAGGTACCAGTATAATAAAAGTCATATTCATGTATCAAGTATATTAACAGTTAAAGAATCAGTTTCACCTTAAAAGGACAATGGGAAAAGGAGAAAGGAAATCAGGATTTTTTTCAGCAACAAAGATGCATGTGCATGGACACACATGCACAGGTCAAATAAAATAATAGCAAGGACATAAAGTACAGATCAATCCATGATACAAATCAACAAAAGTATCCTAATCTCTTCTGATTCCCTATCCTCGTTCTTGGATTGGGGTGATCAATCCTTATCTGGTAGAAGCTACTGAGGGAAAATTCCCTTCTCCAGTGATAGAAGGTACAGAGCAAAGCTTACCTGAGACAGATGAGGGGGGGAAAAAATCACTGCTTCTGATTGGTTGCATAGAGTTTGTTTCCTGGATTTTGCAGGATCTGCATGTTTTTCTAGACAGATTGATTGATTCATTAACTCTTTCATACCTTCATTAGACTTGCTAATATGAACTTCTTTGCATGGAATGGGAATCGTGCATCGAACTCAGTGACATAAAAGTGCTCTGACTCCAAAATTCTAATCTGTATATAGGAAACATGAACAGGAAAAACATTTTATATTAGAGAAATATGTGTATGAAGAAACAGTATTTGCACTAAAAATAGGGAATATTACAACTGTATCCTAAAAGTTATATTAATTAGGGAAAGTCATATGTAGCCATTTCTTTCTTTTGCAGAACATTTGACAACATTGTATAGAAAATTTACACGTGACACTGAGCCATATAGTTCCCCCATTTTGAAAATCCATAGTCAATCCAGATGTTTCTAAGCAAAAGACACAGTTTCCTCATTAGGTAGAGGCTGGAAATAAAGAGGACTGGTGATTAATTTAAATGATATGCTAGAAAAAGCGATCAGTAAAAAGTTGTATTTTGTAGTGATTGGAGGAAATGAAATCTTCAAAAGATAATCTCACCTTTAGTAGAATTGCTCATCCTTAGATGACCCATTGTATTGCTGCTTGATGAAAGAATATTTTCTATGACTCAGAGCTTTTCTTATTCTTTTATGCTCCAAAGTAAACTTTGTGAGATGTGCTAGTAGAATGAGATTTTGACAATTGAATACCATATGGAAATTCATTTTACTACCACTGGCTGTTGTACCTTAAATCTCTAGCTGTTTCATCCAATTGTACATTCAGTCCACATACCATCTGGCATCAAATTTCTTACTGTGACACTATTATGGCCTTGACAAGTACATGATTCAAAGTTTGCAGAGGTGTGATAGTTTCTTATTTATGCCAAATGTTCACTGGCATTTAGCAGTGGCATTCTCATTGCCTCCCCCAGCCAATGGTCTGGATTTAGATGTTATTGACAGCTACATATGCAGTTAAAGATGTTAGATAACAGAAACTAATTTAGTCTCTGAAGCAATCATGGCTTTAATGAACTTAAAGGAAATTATATATTACTGAGGGGGAAAGACCTGGAATGTTTTTGTAAGTGAAAAACCAAAAACAGGAGTTGGGCACCCTTTCAAACAAAAGTTACCCGTGTTTTTAATTATGTCCTGTGCTGTCTCTTCAGATCACTGACTGCCTCCAACAGAAGGCACTCTATTGGCAATAGAACACAATTGCATTTATATGTTTGAGATAGCTACAGAAGACTTAATCCAAATCAATAGTTTCTGTCATTTGGGAGGAAATACTTAATCCCTGTCTACAAGTGATGTCACAGTAAATTTTATATAGACATTTCCAGTTGTTCATGTCCTGTGTCTTAGAGACAACTCGTCATTCCAGCACTGATCCATCTAAAATTGTATGGCAAATGAACATGATATTATGCTATTTTGAAGGGTGAAAGAAATGTACAATAATTACCCAAATGATAACAGTAGCTTCAACTTAACAACAACAGCACTTTAATTACAAATCCAAATGTCAACTGAGAAAGTTATAAATATCAGTTTCAAAACCAAATCATACTTATTTTCTGCTTAAGTCTTAAGATTTGGTTCACATGTGCAAGTTCTTCACTTGGTGACTACAATACCAAATGATGTTGTGAATCATTACTAGATTGTTTTTTTTTTTCTTTTTTTACCTCCCATTCCTCTAAGCACACTCAATTCACATATGCAATTACCAGTCATACAGGTCCACTTCTGACATTTACATTTGGCCCCATAGGAATTACATTAAGATACTGGTACTATAGTAGTACTAGTAGTAGATACTACTGATTTTGTTCTAATATAGGCTGTATTTACATTCAAGTCTGATATTGCAAAGTAGTGTAGAGTTTCCTTAGTGAGGGCACATCAGTGCTTTCAGTTCATAGAATCATACACTTGGAAGGGACCTTGAAGGTTTTCTAGTCCGACTCTCTTCCCAGAGCAGGAATCCTCAGACCACCCCAGACAAATGGCTGTCAAACCTTTGTTTGAAAGACTCTAGTGATGGAGCACCAGGAGGCAGGTTGTTCCACCACTTAATAGATATTTATTCCCAAGTTACATCCTTGAACTATGAGAAAGTGAATGGGGGCTAGTGAATGGGGGCTAGTTGAATAAATCAATGATCTATTATGCTCAAAGGAACTGCATGAGAACCACTTTGGTATAATGGTTAAGGCACCAGGCTATAAACTGGGAGACCAGGAGTTCTAGTCCCACCTTAGGCACAAAGCCAGCTGGGTGACCTTGGGCCAGTCACTCTCCCTCAGTCCTAGGAAGGAGGCAAGGGCAAGCCAGTTCTGAAAAATCTTGCTCATAAAACTGCAGGAACTTGTCCAGGCAGTCACCAGGAGTCAAAAACTGTCTTGAAGGCATATATATATGTATAGTATATGTATATGCAGCCCTTCAAAGCCAAGTTTTGCCAAGAGTGGCTTAAAATCACAATATAACAATTGTGAATAATATACTATACTATAAAATAAACAATAAAAAGCAGCCAGATTTTTTCCCCCTTAAAAACAAACAAACCCTCTCCAATATATTCAAACTTTTGAGAGTGTAAAGCAATTTTGCTTGGCACTGAAAAGACATTTGAAGTCAAGTGAAGGACATTTCAGGATTTGGCAGCTACCACTGAAAAGGTCCAAGCAACATTGCCCAATACTGTTCAACATCAGCAAGCACGCACAGCAAGGACACTGATGATGGTCTTCCTGCAGAAACAAACACATGGGAAGAGGCACTGCATATTACCACTGTGTGATGACACCTTGTGAACAGCCAGTTTACCCTAATGAAGAATCCAATATACTTTCTCCAGGGAATTAGGACATTGCTATATCTCCCAACCTGTTCTGAAATCAAAGAATCCACTGTCCTTTGTTGAGTTATTTTCCCTAATCCATATTTATTACCTGTCTCTCAGAGATAACCTTTTCATATGCTACTGAATCAGGGGTTAATCGTAGAAAAGAAAACACCATTTCAATTTTTATTTCACCACAGGTAAAACCTAGTAAAATAAAGATTACAGTAAAAGCATTACAATTCCAGAACAAGTTTCTAAAGCACTAAAAAAACAAGAAGGTTCTTGGTAAGAACAAGTTGTTTAAATGGACAAGACACTACTTAACAAGAAGCTGGCATCTACTGAACTTGAACCAAATTTTCAACATGTATTAGGAAAATTCTGAAAATGTTAAGGTGTG
Source organism: Candoia aspera (assembly GCF_035149785.1). Lineage (NCBI taxonomy): Eukaryota > Metazoa > Chordata > Lepidosauria > Squamata > Candoiidae > Candoia > Candoia aspera. The sequence continues at coordinate 99,253,450 of NC_086155.1, forward strand.
TATTGAAAGGCTCTGAGCTGCAGTTCTGTTCTTTGTAAATACACCATATTGATAATATGTATTTCTGAAGGCTTTTCTCAAGTTGCAACTTCTTAACTTAATTCTGTACTTACTATTTTTTAGATATACTATACATCTGACATCTTCCTTATTCAAAATGAACCAAGCTATTAGGACACAGAAATTGCTGCACCTATTCTCTGAGAAATTCTGTAGCTTTGAAAATTCAATCCAACAAGAACAGCTATATATATAAAAAAATCAGTGTTTTAAGAGCAATGTTTAAGGAATGGAAAATATCTCACTTTGTAACAGAACTTTCAGAAGTCACCAAGGTTAGAGCAGCAGATAGAAAGAGGAGGCACTAAAACGTGGAGCAAAAATTCTTTTGACAATAAAGAAAGAGCTCTTAAACAAGGATATAAAAACTAACACACTAATATAAAGTAGGAAAGAAAAAGAAAAAAAGAAAGACATCAAAGAAAAAGCAGAAAGTGCAAGAAAAGAAAAAAAAAGTTGAGGAAAAATAGAAAAGAAAGGGAAAAAAAAAGTTATAAAGAAGTAGCTTCCAATATTCTTCACAGCAGTTATAAGTACAATATATTTTAACCTCATCTCTCCATGGTACTCTTCCTTCTATAATCTATCCTATCTCATCATCAAAATCATAAATCACAAGTTCATTTTTTTTCATTTTTAACCGAAAGTCCATAAGAGGCTTCCAGTCACCCATAAATGTGGATAGTATCTTTTCTCTAATCAAATAAGTCAGTTTATCCATTTCAGCAAAATCTGTCAGCTTCACCAACCATTCCTCCATAGTGGGTAATGTTGAATCTTTCCATCTCTGTGCATACATTAATCTTGCCACAGTAATCATATATTAAAACAATCTTCCATGGCTTATTTTATATACCTTTTCTTTGTTTATTCTCTCTCTCTGACTCTCTCCCCCTTTCTAAAAGTTATTTATCCCAGAATAGTAAAAGCCAGAAGCAGTAGAAATAGAAGCCTTTAGTTTTTGAATAAATTGTTTCCTTCAATTATTAAAGCAAACTGTACTGTATTAAATGAACAGGGTAATGCAAGCAAACTTCTCAACTTGCTATGAACTTTTCACCCTATTTTTGGCAGCCAGTCAAAAACAGCTGGAAACTGATTGATCCAATTCTAAAGAATTTATATGCTTAATTTGGTAAGCGTTTATGCCAGCTCATGTGATTGGGCTAGTGAACATACCTAATAAGATACCTAGCATGTACAACACATACTGTACCTAACGCAGCATCTAAGAGGTGGAGCAACAAATACATAAAAGAGATGCTATTTGAGAAGCTCCTTCTCTTTCGATCCTCCATTTTGTAAGAGTTTTATTCAGCCCTTGATCAAGGAAATTAATCTGCAGACTGATTCTCTGGGGTTATGTTTTATTTGAGTCAGGAAACAAAATTTCTGCAATAGAATCAAGTCTTCTAAATGTGCTTATAGTCACTGTGATAGTTTTGCTGATCACAGAAATTATCAATAACACTGAAGGTGATTTTTTTCTTCTCTGAGGTGTTCATGGCACTGCATAATTAAAAATCACCATGTCTGTGCTCCTCCAGGACAGTAACTGAAAACAATATGTGAAATTGTTTTCAGAACAGATTTTAATCACAGCTACTAGAGCTAGTTTGTTTGTTTGCTTTTTTAAAGTAGCCATGTACTGGCAACAGGCTTGCTTAGTGCATGCCACTTTTGTTTTAAGACATCATTGATGCCACACTGGTATCTTCTATGGAAGAAGATCCCCATTGTTCATTTTCAGAGCCACATTACTTTCCATAAGAGCACAACCAGAACATCCTAGATAGAAATCCCCATCTGCTTCTGAAATACGATAGTCCCCCCAGAAAAGGTTATTGTATTCCTATGTATGTTTGCTTTCAAACCAGTTTATGGTAACCCTGGTAATCACCTGAACAAGCCCATGCAATTTTCTTGACAACATTTTCAGAAGTGGCTTGCCACTTCCGTCTTCCTATGGTTGTGAGAGAGTGACTGGCCCAAAGTCACCCAGCTGGCTTCATGCCTTAGACAGGACTAGGACTTATGATCTGCTGGTTTCTAGCCTTTTCCCTTTAACTATCACACACACCTGGCTGTCTCCTTTATTCTACCAAATGTATAATCTGCCCCTTAAATAGAAGCACATCCTGTCTCAGGGGTAACATGAAGTATTCTGATTCCTTAGATCATGGATGTGGTATTGGTTTCAGAGTATTAAGGCAGGTCAAGGACTTTTCTCCATTTCTCAGGCATGCTAGAGGAGGACAAGGTGACCAAAATGGGGGCAGGGTATCAAGGAAGGGGAGGCTGAATGGGCTAATCAAGCAGGTACTTACCACGCAGATACTTACCCATCCTTGCCTTGGATGAATATATTATATCCTCTGGTATAAAGTAAGAGGAGTCAAATATTCTTTTACTCCAAATATCCATCGCAGGAATAGGTCCTTATCCTCTCAACTGAGCAGACCAAAGAAAGGGATTGTGCAGATCGTTTCACCCCCAAATTTTGATTCAATGACAGCTTGGAAAGAATTGCATTTCCTACAGAAATGCAGTAAGTAATACAGACCAAAAGTAAAAGGTAGGAAAACAAATGTTGGAAAGGAGGCTACACATGTAGCAGCTCCATGTGCATTATTCCTCTAGATGCAGGTATCCCATTATCCTGACTAGCATAGATATATGCTACAAACTCTCTGAGTAGCATTTTAGAGGTGCCATTTAAATATCATACAATGACCTTGATGGAATGTCCCTGCCATGCATGATGATGATTTTTTTTTTTTTCTCTTTTCCTTCAGCCTCTGTACCTCAAGGACAGAGGTGGAGAATTGTGTTTCCAGTTTTTTGGGGAATTCCTGAAACCCTCTCATTTTATTCATCTGGGCTAGCTGTGCCCATTCTATAAAAACACAAGCTTTCTATCACATACTTTCTCTTCCTGTGTTCACCATCCTCTGTTCTTTGGGCTGGCCATGTGATATATATTACAAAGCTATTAAACTAAGACTGAAAACAAAACCATTGTGTATGGTTAAAGGGATTTTTAAAAAGTCACTTAATACTTCAAACTGAATGTATTGTTACAGCCACAGATGAAGTTCCAGTGTTTTATTATTGTATTATCATGTTCTGAAAAAAAATAGGACTTTTTGAAAAGCAGCTCCTAATAAATCTTAATGTTGTACAGAGAAGTGAACAGGGAAATAACTCAGAGCTGTCATAAAAGGTCACTATTCCCATGATTTGGCACCATATTGAATAAAGTTCCATCTTTTTTTCCCCCATTAAAAAAAAAAAAAAGCAAGTGTTAACCTGTAACATCCAGCACAAACTGAAACTGAAATCACAAATCAGCTGGTGAAGAGACATGAAATGTCAAAATGCCTGTACTAAATTGGAAATAAATTTATCCTCATATACCCACACTTTGCTGATGTACTATATTCTGTTGCCCTAATCCACAAGTCAGTGTGACTGTGTGGGTGCAAACACATCAGGGGTTGGGGAAACAGCTATTACATCAAGTGTCTGTTTATTTTCCTACACATTTTGTGTAGTTCTTTTTATCAAGGAGAATTTATAATATAAAATGGTGATCAAAAGTCTGTTTTCCTTATATGAAATGTAGGAAGATTTAGAGCCCAGTGGGAAGTTTAAAGTGCCTAGTTCCCAAAGACATAAAGCAGAAGAATTGAAGATTTGATCTGAGAAACTCCCTGCAGGCCCCTAAGACATGCTTGCTAGATGTCTTGTGGGGAAAAAAATGCACACACTTCAGGTTTAGACTCCACATGGGTGGACTGTGATAAGGTGACTGGGACATTTTGCAAAGTTACCTAGGATTTTTTTTTTTTTTTTTTTTTGAGCATATGGACTCCAAGGAAGTGGAAAGTGACAATATATTATCAGGCACTTGCTGATAGGTGAATAAGATGTACTCACACAGTCTGTATGTGTAATGGTAGGTGGGGATGACCTTGGGAGGCAGGAGGAAGAGCCTCAGTCTAGGCAATGGCCAAATAAGAGGCAGCTGAGCCCACAGAAGGAACAGGGACATGGCAAACATCTCAGAAGGGACCCTCCCTTGTTTCCTGGGCTGTAAAGGCAATGGGGGGAGAGATGTACTTTCAGACTTACAAGACTCTGTTAGTATTATCTTACAATAAAGTTACAACTAGTCTGGGTGTGCTTCTTGTCTGGACTACTTCACAAGGCTGACATCTTGCAAGTCTGAAAGTTATCTTATCTGACTGTTGTCTAGTCTGTGGCTCTTCCTCCTGTCTTATAAGGTCATTCCCACATACCATTACAGTATGTACAGCTGCTGGGGTAAGACAAGTGAGGAGACAGCTTAGGGGGGATGTCTTGGAATACAAGCAAAAGCAAAATATAAGCAAAAGCTAGAATAGCAATGTATTTTCAAACATTTTGCATGCATATAGGCTATGGGTATACAATGTAAAAAGTCATAATGGTGGCCACAACTGTGTGATTGAAGTCCCACCACACTTATAGATGTTGTGCACACACAACACATACAAAAAGGAAGTTGGGATTTCATTGTGCAGTTGCAACCAGTGCCTTGTTGTTTTTTTTAACCCTCTCCCCCATGACAGCTCCCATAAACTATTGTAATTGGTCATGTTGGCTTTGGTTTTTACTGCAAAACATCTGAAGAGCACATGGTTGTTTAGCCCTGTGATCAGCCCCTACACTCAACTTTATTGTTGTTACTATTTTCTAGAGTAGGTTAAGAATATTGATCATATATTCTGGCATCAGGTTCCTTACAATCTAAAGGTCAAGGTACACATTACATTAATTGAATAGTGGACAACTAGCCCTGTCCATTTTATTTCCTTTAGCTTGGTCCCTTTCTTGCTTAAAACTATTACACATAGGTTGGGCAGGGTTTCTCTTCCTTTCCCCTCCCCTTGCTTTGCTTAACACACACAGAAACATAGAGACACACATGGACATGAGTTAGAAAAAATATAAGTGCAACCCTAAATTTCAGAAGATGGCAAACAGAAAACGAAAGACACAGTTAACTAGAGATAAACATGAGTATGTGCTGTGCTGCTATGGCTTATTTTCAGTTTTGCTAATTAATTAAGTCAAGTTAAAAAAAAAGGCAGATCATTAATCAACTAATAGTTTTTAAGTCTGGTGACAGCCCTCTTTGATATTCAATTGTTTCCAAACTGTGTACTGAAGGTGAACGAAGCTAAAGCTATACAAAATTATGAAGAACATTCTGTTTGAGGCTTGGATTTTAATAGCACCCTGCAAAGCTGAGTTCAAAGCAATCAGAAAATCATGATTGGGTGATGCCAGGTATAAAGAACACCTTCTGCTACATTCTATCACTATGGGAGTTGATTTTTTTTTTCCCAAAGAAGCATAGTAAATGATTGACGCAGTCAAGTCTATGCACAAAGAACCTTCCTTGATAAGCTTCACTCTATATTGAAATTCTACAGTCTTTAGAAATAATTTTTCTGAATGCATTGACCCAAAAGAGAATAAAAGAGAGAGTAGTCAGAGAATGTCAGAGAAAGGTCAGAAGTACTCAATTGCCCTGGGATCAAATTATCTAGAAATCCTTTAATATAATTCAAGCTCATTGAAGAACACTGAGAATTTGAATTTGTACCTATTTCACAGGTTTCTTTTCTTTTCTTTTCTTTTCTTTTTTCTTTTCTTTTTATTGAAGGGTCTGACAGCCACAGACCTGCAATTCATGGTCTTCTGTAGAAGGTAAGGCTACTGCAATTCTACACTAGGAGAGGTGAATTGAAATGTAAAGGAGTTATACTGTATGTACTGCTTTATACCTGCTCTTGACAGCCAGTTTGGTGCAGCGGTTAAAGCACCGGGCTAGAAACTAGGAGACTATGTGTTCTAGTCCCACCTTAGGCACAAAGCCAGCTGGGTGACCTTGGGCCAGTCACTTTCTTTCAGCCCTAGGAAGGAGGCAATGGCAAACCACTTCTGGAAACCTTGCCAAGAAAACTGCAGGGACTTGTCCAGGCAGTCCAAGAATTGGACATGATTTAATGGATTTTTTTTAATCTAACCAGATTTGATAACCAGAATACAATGCATAAAATGAATGACAGGTATCAGAGTAACGATGCTGTCCAGTTGTCCCTTCATGGAGAATCAACAAAATATAGGGCACTTTCATAGGTATAACACCACAATTCTGAAATCACTAAACATTTTTCACCTGTTTTGGATTGTTTGAGATGATAGACTCTTTGGGGAAGACCTTTCTCTCTTCTTCTTTGTAAAGTACCATGCACATTGAGCCTTCACGTTCACATTCACCTTCATCTTCATCATCACATTACCAATAATTTAAAAGTTTCTTTAAAAAATCCACCACTGTTATTTGGTGAAGGTATACTCTTCTCTTCTCTTCTCTTCTCTTCTCTTCTCTTCTCTTCTCTTCTCTTCTCTTCTCTTCTCATTTTTCTTCTGTTTTTCTTCTGTAACATATCCATTCACATTTAACTCATAGCTATAGCTTCTATTTGGTTCAAATTTGAATGTATGTTTCAGAAACTTTGTCTGGATTAACTAGTGTTGGAGAAACAAAAGATGCCTGCAGAAGAATGATGGGGGTGGGTGGGAGAGAAAGTGTCATTCCTGCTATGATCCTTATTACCTTTCTTGGAAGGGGCATCTCTCCTTTTTTCATGAATGATGTTCTTATTTCTTCTCCAATGTCTAATTGCACTGAAGGAAAGAATGGCACCTTCTCTAGGAAGACATCTTGCCCTGAGAAGAAAAGGTTCACCTAGCAGTAAGGATTCTACTGCTGCAAGAGTTCAGAATTGTGCTCTGACCACAGCCCCAGAATGCACTTGAGTGTCAGCCCTCGCTCACTTTTCATTGGGGTAGCTGTTGGCCATCTTGATGAACACCATCATGTTGTGCACCTCAGACTGCTAGTACAAACATCTATAGCCCCTTGTCAGCATCTCAGTCAGTGTCAGACAACCTTCCCTTTCCCCCTGGCCATTTCTAGCAAACAATATTTTCCCCCAAGCCTCAAGTAGGTCCGAGCAAGCCAGTAGAAATAAATTCAAAAGAAAATAGCAGAATCAGAATGAAGTACAAATAGGGCTGTTTTATGTTTATGTTTTCTTTTGGATCAAATGAAGGAAGATTTGTAATATTGCTTCTCTCATTCTCTCTCTCTCTCTTTTCAGTTTGAATGAGGACCTGCCAAAACATTTCACTGTCACAGGCAGAACAACAAATGATGCCTTCTCCCACCCAAACCAAACATTCAAAGTATCCAAAGACATTGTGGCAGGAGGGCCAGAAAATCTCACCTACATCTCTCCTGCAGCTCTGGTATTGAGGCAGGGAGGCAGGATGAGAAGTAGCTTAATTTATCCATCACTGTTAATTTGTTCATTTTCTTAACATCTTAGAAGGCAGATCTGCTCCAGGTCAAATTCTGAGTTCCCAATATTATTTTTGAGAGGTTGAGGCTGCCTGCCTATAATTTTTCCCACAATAACTGTTCCTTATACTTCTTCCCACACATGTATCTCTGCTGCTACTCCTACTGCTCCCCCAACCAAACAAAATTAAACTACTCTTCCTTTTTAATATGGTAAGCTTCATGGTGTAGATTTAGCTTTTTGCAGAACCCCATGTCATGATGAAGCTGCTGGTGCAGTAAATTAACTGCTTTAATGGGCCTGCTTGCCTTCTGCTTCTTGCTGTTGCTTCCTGTCTAAAATGACCTTTTATTCCCTCCCTCCCTGCAATTAACATGAATTTGAGTAAAATCCAGGAGACAATGGAGGACAGGAAGGCCTGGTGTGCTATGGTCCGTGGGGTCACGAAGAGTTGGACACGACTTAACGACTGAACAACCCTCCCTCCCTCCCTCCCTCCCTCCCTCTTTCTTTCTTTCTTTCTTTCTTTCTTTCTTTCTTTCTTTCTTTCTTTCTTTCTTTCTTTCTTTCTTTCTTTTGACTGCTGCTCTCCAAACAGATACAAAAAAAAATCAAAAATACAGAATTAGGAAAAGCTCTTAATGACATAAGCTAAAATGGAGCTTTTATTTTTAAAATGAGCTGCACTAAAATAACTGATGTATTTTTCAGCATGAAAACCAAAAGACAATCATGGATATACAGAACCATCTTTGGGGGAAAAAATCCAAGACAGATCACAATTACAATAGCGCAGTGGGAAAATCTGGGTTGGGGTCCTCCAGTTGTTACTAAACTACAACTCCCAGCAGTCCCAGAAAGCATGATCTACATGAGAGATACAAGAATGACTACTAGCCCTTCTTATTCCAGAAATTTAATATTGTTCAGAAATTAAACATGCTTAATTATGTATTGGCATAATTCTGAGGAATATAAGAATATTTATCAGGGTTCCTTTGTTCCATCTTACATTTGCTGCTATATTTAATTAAAACATTAATTTTAAACATACACAGATGTAGAAAATAATAATTCAAGCTCCTTTATGTATAGTGTTGTAAAACCACTGTCTTTGTGCTCCCTCTTGCAGATGAGTGAGACTATAAATTCCATCATGTCCAGGCAGCAGGCTCACTAGGCATGATGCTATTTGATGGAATTATTTCAGGAGGTATAAATGATCTGTGTCAATATAGAGAAGGAAATTTAATGTTAAAACAGGGACAGAAAGCATGCAGTAAAGAATTCCTTCTGTATTATCTCAGTGATTTGTGAGCCGTTTCTGTATCACAAGATGCCACTCTGATGCTGCAGAATTTGGAATATGGACCAGAGGAATGGTAACTATCATATAAACCCTTTCTAATGTATTGTCATCAACCTCAAAAAATGAGATGTTTACTGGTTGGGAAGTACTTTTACTGGACTCTCCCACATGGTTGCACCTTTCAAGTGAGGCTGAAGTAGCAAGGAAGTATCATACCATGTGGAAATACATCAATCCAATTAATGTATTATGTATGTATTGTGACCCACAATTTTACTGTTGCTGATTTTATAAAAATACCGGTACCTCTAGGCTGAGGAGAGGGCTATGGCTCCATGATCTAGATTTAATTCTGACATCTGCAAATGATCCTGTATAAGCTTTCTGTCTCCAGCAGTTCCCTAAAGTCTCTCTAGTTTGATTGATTATGTGCCATCAAGTTCTCAATTTTTAGTGACCACATAGTTAGATTTTCTCCATGATGATCTGTCCCTAACCTGGTCTTTCAAGGCTTGCTTCTAAAGGTGAACTCATTGCCACTTAACTGAATCAAGCCACCTTGCTGTCTCTAGTTAGGACAGGTAATATTGAGCATATGGACCACTAAGTGAATTTACTAAAAGGCAGTTGTGTATAGAAAAACCTCTTGATTATACTTGTTTGCTTTAGTTATATCATAAATCAACCTTCTCCAAATTTATTTATTTATTTATTTATTTATTGAATTTTATTTTTACCCTGCCTTTATTATTTTTATAAATAACTCAAGGCAGGGAACATACCTAATACTCCTTCCTCCTCCTGTTATATTGATACTAAATTCTTAGCCAGAATTGATTGGGATTTTGCTTTGCAAGTAAGGATCAAATAAAACTAGCATATTTCCAATAAATATATAGAATATATTATACTAAACGTTTATTGTGGCAAATTATTGATAGTGCTGAAAAATCACTCCGAGTGTGCATATATTTAGCTATGGCTTTACGTGGTAATACTGTTATTTGAGGAAAAAAAGGCATCCAAAGCTACACATTTGATTCTTTCAGATGACTCAGTTCAGTGTGGACTCATATAAAGCCAGTTCAGAATGATCTTCCTTGTACAGTATATTTTTATCTAAGACATAGAAGCTACAATTCAGTCATAACTTATCTGTCCATGCCATTGTCCCCTCATGGATCAGAATGCATACTAGGCAAAATCAGCTCTCTTCCACCTCCAAATTACAGAAAGGTCCCATTTACACTTATTTTACATGCTTCTCCTCTCCATCCATATTCCTTGAAACTACTGGAAGCAGTAGATATGGAGTTCTCTACCTATGGAGGATACACACTTGAACAGCCACTAAAACTTTCATGGTGTACCTAAGCCATCAGAAACCACACTGAGATTTATTCTAAAATGAATTAAAGTCTTTGGCTACGTGTGATGACTAAGAATATTTGAAATTTTCACATTTCTCGGATCCATCCATCCAATCATGGGATTCATTGGATGTGTAGATGGAGCAGAGATATTTTTTTTGCTTTTGGGTACCTAAATTCAATAACAGCTTTTTTTCCCCTGAATATCGTTCCCAGTGGGTGGGTGTGGAGACAGAGAACAAATTGACATAGAACAACATTCTGGAAGATACTTTTTTTTTTTTAAGTGCTTACAACTGAGTGACAATGCACAGCACAATGTCACTCACTGCAAAATACATTTTCCTAAAAATAGGCAAGTTCAAAGCTGGATCAGTTTTCATTAAATCACAACAGAGACCTTTTGCCAAGGAATTCTGTTTGGGAGAAAAAAAAAGAAAGCATTGAATGTACCCATAAGGAAAACGAACAATTCCGAAGAGATAATGAACCTGGACTGTTAATTGTCCAAAATAACAGTCCAAATATCCCATCCAGACTGACTTCTCTCAGCTAGTTGGTGATGGCTTGATCTGGGTTTCTCAAAAAACAAACAAACATATGCACACACGCGCACACACACACACAAACACTGTGTGTGTGTATATATAGAAGGGGGGCAGGCAGACAGGCATGTCATTGCTTTCATTTTCATCTCCATGGCAACCACAGGATATGACAAGACAATGTATGTGGTGATTGAGCCTTAATCCTAATTCATGTCTTGATAATAACCTTACAATTCTAAATCCCTAATCTACTTTATTCACACTGTGACAGCATTTGTAATTATCCTTTCATGTATAAAATAATCACATTCATTGCAAGTAACTGTCATAGATTAATTCTGTTCCAGGCCTCTGAACTGGATTTGATCTGGTCTTGAGTTCCATGAAGACAGTCATCAAGAGAAACACTGAAAACTATAAATAATTTGTCTCAAAACTTTAGGGCAAATGTCTAGATGAAAATCCAAATTTACTTTCAGAGCTGCTGACAGAGACAAAGACTCAACTTCAGGGGAGCCTGCTTTGCCTGGACCCACCTTTTGTCTCTTGTCCACAACATCCATTGATTAATATAACTGCAGATTGGATTTGATTAGCCTGAGAATGACTGACATTATGCCATTGCTGCAGATCTAAACTTCCAATATCTTCTGGTGCTTCACCTCTAGCTAAAGACTGTCTTCCTGCTGGAGAACCACTAAATCTTCTACTTCAGAATATTTCCCAAGCTGTATTGCTTTGTACTGGGAAGGAGACAGAATTAGTAGAAACAGTTTGATTGTTTTCTGCTGCATTCCATTCCAGCTCTTAACACACACTCAGTGCAGATGGGAAAAGTCATAATACTTCTGCTAGGACTATATGAGTGGGATGGGGCACCTAGCCAGCAAAATAAGCCTAGCTGGACCTCAATCTGAGTCTAGCTTGGAATCAATATTTGTTGCTGTTATTATGCCTCTAGAAGAAAATAAAGGGAAAAGTTTTAAAAAAACGACAAAGAGTTTCATATAGCAGAACTCTCTCTCTCTCTCTCTCTCTCTCTCTCTCTCTCTCTCTCTCTCTCTCTGCATGTGTGTGGATGGATGGATGGATGGATGGATGGAGCAGGGGACAACAAATAGACAGACAGATGGGGAAAGGAACACTAGTGTTAGAAGCAAGCTTTTATTTGTCTCTGTAAATTGATCTTGAATGGCAGCCCTCTTAATTGCTGTTCTCAGGAATAACAAATAGAGGATTAGTAGGGAATTTGGGGGGGTATAATCATAATCATCTGATAATTGGATTTGCTTTCTTCAGTTGAATATTAATTCAAGAATTAAATCTGTTGGCTTCCTTGCAAAGATTTTCAGAAAACCAGAATGTTTATTCCCCTCCCTGTTTTGCAGTTCATATCACGACCCCAGAGATATGCTGACTTTGCTTCTCCAATTTTAATGCTAGCAATTATGACATCTTTGTACTGTGAAATTTGCTTCTAAACCCTAATGTTTACATATATTATTTATTTCCTTGTTCTCGGTTTTCATCATTTGTTGCATATGGTCTCATTCAAACAAATAGCAGATCAGGCGCTTAAGGAATTAGATATTTTAATCTTTTGGTTTTGTTCTCTTTCCTTTAGACTTTTCCCTGTTGCTTATATGTCTTTTTTTTTTTTTTTCCTTTTATTAGAACAATGCCTCACCTAAAAAAAAAATCCAACAGATTACAATTTGGGAAAACTTTTTAGTTTTAGTTCAGTATGGGAAATTGGTATGTTTGGAAGTTATTCTATGTGGCTTAATAATAATAGCTTGCTGCCTTAGCTTGGGTTCCAAAATGGTTTCACCAATCAGAAGGTCCAGTTTTAAAACTATCTACTAAAGTTAGAATTACACTGACTTAAATAAGGGATCTTTAATGCTGGAATTAAGGATAAAGAAAGAACCTTGGAAACTGCAAGAGGATTTCTACCCCAGTTATTAGTATGTTCATTAAGGTGGAGACCCTTGAAATATTTTGAAGCATTTCTTCCTAGGTTCCTTGCCCTACCCTCCTACCAGATTTGGCCAACATTTATGAGCTAAATTACCAATGCACAGCCCTGTTTTTTAGTTGTTCAGGTCTAAGATTTCATTACTCTCCCAGCCTCCCTACAGTCTCTCACACCCAGATATCACAAGCTACTCATTTTCTAGGAAAGTAATCCCTATTCACAACCAGACATATATATTTTCCATAGAGATTTATATGAGCTGTACCTATAGTGGCAGCTAGAGTACAGTAAATGATAATTCAAAACTTCATCCGCTGGGCTTCTGGCAGAAGTTCTGAAATATCTGCCCTGCTCAGAGACATTTGCTTGGGGGTCGGGGTCAGGTGACAAATGATGAAAGCAGCATTGTGCTTTCACGCCACAAGTTCCGCCCTCCTTTTAACATGCATTGTGATGTCACATGCACATACAAATGGGGCAGAGCTTATAATGCAACATCATGATGCTGTTTTTATCATTTTGATGAAAGCCACCAATCTTGCAGACACCTTTAGCCCTACACTTGGATATATCCACTGTCTTCTCCTAGCTGCACCCTTTGCTCCAGAAGATGGAGATTTAGCAACTGGCATTTAACATAAATGATTCCCCTTTACTTGCAGCTTCATTTTAATTGTGTGGCTCCACTTTATTAATAGTTCCCTATGTTCTCAGATATTATATGCAGCTCTTACCACATCTTTCTATTTGTTTGTTTGCAAATGTTTCCCAATGTGGCAGATCAGCAGTTCTTGGGCCAAAGTGTCAGTTCTGTTTGGGCCACTGAACTGCATCACAACGTTTGGAATTGTGAGGATATTCCAGCTCTAAAAATGTGTAGGATGCAAATACAGAAAATATATCCAAAAAATCAATTGGAAAAGATTTTTCATCTCTCCATAGTTGCAATAAACATTATTTAGTTCTGTCAGTGTGTTAAATGGCTGAGCATTTTAGAATTGACTGGATTTTTTTTAAAAAAAATATAGGATTATCACTAGCATTAAAAAAAACAACAACTGGATTTTACCTACAGCAAATATTGAGGAAAATTTAACTTCATGTCTAGGGGTAAAAAAACAGACAAAACAAAACTGGAGGAAGAAAAAACTGCAAGAAAGAAACAAACACATCCCCAATAGGGGACTGGTGACTGCAATTACCCCATGATTCTCAATCTTTGTAGTAATAAGTAAGAGAAATATGGGACCTAATGCTATTGCATCTTGTGCTTTTGATGTCCCTCATAGTTGTCCATTAGGTGTGGGAACAAGGATAAAATAGTGTAAATTATGATGCAAACTCCAGTCCTTACTTGTATGAGATGTTGCAGTACAATTTTGAAAAGGCAAAGCTTGCACTGTGATGTCAAATTTCATCATGTTGGTATCATACTGATTAGGAATGGACACCTAGAATTGAGTTATCCATTCAGTTGTATCCGACCCTAGGCGATTCCATGAGCCAGCTCTCTCCATGAGAATTTTGCCAAGAAAATTCCACGAAAAGGCTCTCAAATGGACACCTATACTGTCCCTATCCCAAAATGTTAAAATACTGTTTGGATTACCTAGAAATACTGACTATGATGAAATTATATCACCAATTTCTTCTACTAGAGCAAGGAATGGCAACTTGTTACCTAGATAAATGCTCATCAGCCCTAGACAACAGCAGGTATTATGAAAGTTGTAGTCTATAAGATCTGAGTGTAACAGGCTGCCTTCGCATATATTAGACATTAATAGGGAGACTGTTATGGGGGGGAAATAGATTAATAGCAACTTCAGACATTCCACATGCCATCTGTTTAGGTGTGATGTAAAACAGTTTGGACTAAATTAATGAAAAGATAAGAGAGAACCAACACAATTCTGAAAGGAAAAAAAAAACAAAGAAAAAATATAAGAAAAGTCATTGGTGTCATCAATTAACTTTCTTCTATCAAGATCAATGCAAGTACAATTACATGCATAAATATGAGTAAAAAAAATGTTTTTTGTTGTTTATTCATTTAGTCGCTTCCGACTCTTCATGACTTCATGGACCAGCCCACACCAGAGCTTCCTGTTGGTCGTCAACAACCCCAGCTCACACAGGGACGAATCCGTCACCTCTAGATTATCATCCATCCACCTTGCCCTTGGTCGGCTCCTCTTCCTTTTGCCCTCCACTCTCCCTAGCATCAGCATCTTCTCCAGGGTGTCCTGTCTTCTCATTCTGTGGCCAAAGTATTTCAGTTTTGCCTTTAATATCATTCCCTCAAGTGAGCAGTCTGGCTTTATTTCCTGGAGGATGGACTGGTTTGATCTTCTTGCAGTCCAAGGCACTCTCAGAACTTTCCTCCAACACCACAGTTCAAAAGCATTGATCTTCCTTCTCTTAGCCTTCCTTACGGTCCAGCTCTCGCAGCCATATGTTACTACAGGGAACACCATTGCTTTAACTATGCGGACCTTTGTTGTCAGTGTGATGTCTCTGCTCTTAACTATTTTATCGAGATTGGTCATTGCTCTTCTCCCAAGGATTAAGAGTCTTCTGATTTCCTGACTGCAGTCAGCATCTGCAGTAATCTTTGCACCTAGAAATACGAAGTATTTCACTGCTTCTACATTTTCTCCCTCTATTTGCCATTTATCAATCAAGCTGGTTGCCATAATCTTGGTTTTTCTGAGGTTTAGCTGCAAGCCAGCTTTTGCACTTTCTTCTTTCACCTTCATCATAAGGCTCCTCAGTTCCTCTTCACTTTCAGCCATCAAAGTGGTATCATCTGCATATCTGAGATTGTTAATGTTTCTTCCAGCGATTTTAACTCCAGCCTTGGATTCCTCAAGCCCAGCACATTGCATGATGTGTTCTGCGTATAAGTTGAATAGGTAGGGTGAGAGTATACAGCCCTGCCATACTGCTTTCCCAATCTTAAACCAGTCCGTTGTTCTGTGGTCTCTTCTTACTGTTGCTACTTGGTTGTTATACAGATTCTTCAGGAGGCATACAAGATGACTTGGTATCCCCATACCACTAAGAACTTGCCACAATTTGTTATCATCCACACAGTCAAAGGCTTTAGAATAGTCAATAAAACAGAAATAGAGGTTTTTCTGAAACTCCCTGGCTTTTTCCATTGTCCAGCAGATATTGGCAATTTGGTCCCGAGTTCCTCTGCCTTTTCTAAACCCAGCTTGTACATCTGGCAATTCTCGCTCCATGAATTGCTGAAGTCTCCCTTGCAGGATCTTGAGCATTACGTTACTGGCATGTGAAATGAGTGCCGCTCTTTGATAGTTTGAACATTCTTTAGTATTCCCCTTTTTTGGTATGGGGATATAAGTTGATTTTTTCCAATCTGATGGCCATTCTTGTGTTTTCCAAGTTTGCTGGCATATAGCATGCATTACCTTGACAGCATCATCTTGCAAGATTTTGAACAGTTCAGCTGGGATGCTGTCGTCTCCTGCTGCCTTGTTATTAGCCATGCTTCTTAACGCCCATTGAACTTCACTCTTCAGGGTGTCTGGCTCTAGCTCACTGACCACACCATCAAAGCTATCCCCGATATTCTTATCCTTCCTATACAGGTCTTCTGTATATCCTTGCCACCTTTTCTTGATCTCTTCTTTGTCTGTTAGGTCCTTGCCATCTTTGTTTTTGATCAGACCTATTTTTACCTGGAATTTACCTCTGATGTTTCTAATTTTCTGGAAGAGGTCTCTTGTCCTTCCTATTCTATTGTTTTCTTCCATCTCCATGCATTGCTTTTTAAAAAATAATTCCTTATCTCTTCTGGATAACCTCTGGAATACTGCATTTAATTGGGCATATCTCCCCCTATCAGGGTTGCCTTTTGCTTTCCTTCTTTCTTGGGCTACTTCTAGTATCTCAGCAGACAGCCATTTTGCCTTCTTGGTTTTCTCTTTCTTTGGAATGTATTTTGCTGCCGCCTCTTGAACAATGTTGCGGACTTCTGTCCATAGTTCTTCCGAGACCCCATCTACTATGTCCAGTCCCTTAAATCTATTCTTCACCTCCACTGCATATTCCTTAGGAATATTTGTGAGCTCATATTTAGCTGATCTGTGGGTCTTCCCTAATCTCTTTAGTCTGATACTAAATTGTGCAAGAAGAAGTTCGTGATCTGAACTACAGTCTGCTCGAGGTCTTTGTTTTTACCGACTGTCCACCACCTTTGGCTGCAAAGGATGTAGTCAGTTTGATTCAGTGTTGTCCATTTGGGGAAGTCCATGTATAAAGCCGTCTCTTAGGTTGCTGGAAGAGAGTGTTTGTTATGCACATTGAGTTGTCTTGGCAAAATTCTATCAGCCTATGTCCTGCTTCGTTTTGTTCTCCCAGGCCATGCTTACCTGTAATTCCAGGTCTCATTTTACTGCCCACCTTAGCATTCCAGTCTCCTGTGATGAAAATAACATCTCTTTTATGTGTGTTGTCCAGCAGGTGCTGCAGATCCTCATAGAACTGCTCTACTTCAGCTTCTTCAGCATCTGTGGTTGGGCCTTATATTTGGATCACTGTGATGTTAGATGGCTTGCCCTGAATTCGAGTTGAGATCATTCTATCATTTTTTGGATTGTATCCAAGCACTGCTTTAGCTACTTTACTATTAATTATGAAGGCTACTCCATTTCTTCTGTGGTGCTCTTGTCCACAGTAGTAGATCTGGTGGTCATTTGATGTTAAGTGGCCCATTCCAGTCCATTTCAGTTCACTGATGCCCAAAATGTCTATCTGTAATCTTGACATCTCACCAATAACCACATCCAATTTGCCCTGGCTCATAGATCTTACATTCCAGGTTCCAATGGTGTGTTGATCCTTAGAACGTTGTGTTAATGTTTCGTACTGCAGATTAAAGTTGCTATAGTAACTAATCATTTTGGCCGGGTGAAGAGGTTGAATTGAATTGTCTCCTTTTCACGTGTTAATGGTTGCATCACCTGGGGGGGAGGAAAATGCCCGGACTTGTTTTTAGTTTCTGTTTCCTTCTGTGCAGCCATGTACAGAGTCAAGCTGCTCTCACTGAGAACTCAAGACTTTTAAATGTGTTTTGCTTTCGTTTTGCTTTCTGTAAATAAATTATTTTTATAGTAATGCCTGGTGTGTGTGACTTTTCTAATCTCTCCTGGGCCAAAGGCTTTCCCAGCAATCTGCCAACACATCAGATTCGCCGTTCACCACCAGCACCGTTGGCCGCTAGCCATCCTTTCACCTTTGAGCTAGCTGTGTCATCACGTCTGGGGCTAGTTGAACTCATCCTCTGTTCCTCACCAGTAGCCTTTTGACCATCTTCCAACCTGGGGGTCTCATCTTCCGATGGTATACCGACATATCTCTGGCTGTACTGATCCATTGAGTTTTCATGGCAAGAATACTGGGGGGGGGGGGTGTTGCCATTTCCTTCCCCAGGGATCACATTTAGTCTGACCTCTCTGTCATGACCTTTCCGTATTGGGTGGCCCTTCATGGTTTAGCTCATGGCATCATTGAGGTGCTCAAGCTCCAGCACCATGACAAGGTAATGATCCTTTGCTGAAGGTAAAAAAATTACTCATCAGTAAATCTTCCTGAATTTGTTGAGATATAGTCCCAATTAATTGGGTATGGGACCATACCCTAAAGCTGCATTTACATCACTTTCGTCTTCTGGCCATCCTTTTAGGATAATAATGTGATGAAATGGGACTCTCATGATAGACAGAGTGTTGTAAAACAGCTGGTCCACACGCTTCTGTTGTGTTTGTTTCTACTTGGCTTCTGGGTGCAGATTGCATTATATAAATACAGAGCAAGCAAACCCTGGCATGCAGACTTCCAGCTCCATAAATCATTTGTTTGAGCAGATGTTGTTATTCTTTTGCTGTCATTATTTAGGAATATTTCGTTGATGGATTAGCACCTGGCAAATATTCTGGGCCACTTCTTTCAGGACTATTTCCAAAACCAGTTAGCTGGTGAACCAATGCAAAGAGAACAGATGTGGAGTGAGGATGATGACTGCTGCCTTTAATACCTGTGATAACTTAACACTGTTTAGCTTCTATAATAGCAGCCTTTCCTCTGCCCTCCATCATTCGTCATTCTTAGGAACATGCATCAGATTGGGCCAAATCTTGAGTTGAATCAGGCTGACTTGGACAGATTCAAGAGACAGCTGAATTGAAATGGGATTCTGGCAAAGTAGAGTGAACCTGAATCTAAAATGTCCCAAACATTTGTAGGGGCACAGGTAGTGTCCTTGCAAAAATCTGTTTCTCTCATATTTGTCTTAAAAGGAGAAACTCATTTAAAAAAAGAAAAGAGGGTTACAATTTTGTCACAAATGTGCCCAGCTGTAGATTATAGTACTGTGAATGGCTTTACCAGGGTTTTGCAGTGATGGGAGGACCTATATGAGGGAGCATATGCTACATAGAAGACCCGTCCCAATGGTTAATAGTCATCCTTAAGAGCAAGAAAGATCGGAAGACTGAACACTGTATGGCAGTTCTAGGAAGCTGTTGCATCAAATATATGCTCGGAAAGTTCAGGAAGTCGAGTTCTCTTAGGTCTGCTAATTCATTCCACATCCATTATCTGTCCACTTGCACCTTTTGGAGGGGAGGAGACGTTACCACACCTGGGTGGTTCACAGTCTATTTTCCTTCCTTCTGTAACAAATATGCCAGCTCATAGTAGCCCAAGGTTTTCCTCCTCTATCTTTTTTTCTGAGATAGAAAAGATTATCTGACTACAATGTTGTCTGGATGCTTAACCACTGTATAGTCAGATGATCATTTTCTGAGAGATAAGAGAAGATGGATGAGAAAAAAGGGAAACCTTCAAACCTGCTGCAGGCATGCCCAAGAAAGGCCTCTTTAACAAAGAAGAAAGAAAAACAGGGCATGAACCATCAGATGATCTCACCTTCCCCCCACTTGCAATTCTGAGTGGAATTCCCTCTCTGTCCTTTCCCTTCTCTCTGCTTTGATTTCCTCCTGTTCATAAATAGAGTAAACTTTAAAAAGAATAAATATTCAGCACAGTGCAAATGCCCTGCTGAATGATACAGCTGAACTCTTCAAGCATTCACTTCTCTATTTATACCAAGATATTATAAAGTCCAGGAGCAGCTGTACCAATGCTGTTGGTTATGTAAGCTGGCACATGGATGTTATGTTTGGGTGCATGGGAGTGCTTTTTTAATGAAATATTTTTTTTTTGTCCCTTTTAGCAACTATGCAGAGAGAATCTAAGATTATTCACATGGAATTTGGAATGGAATACGAGGTTTGAATTCCTTATTCTTATGGCTGCATAACAAACCAAATTACAGCAAACACATCAGGATCTGTCATGTGAGATAGAAGTATACCGACATTCTGCTCCAAATTATTTCTGAAGTAAATTGTAAGTGCCATTGTTTGGCAGGAGTCTCGGTGCCCAAAGACTGGGGTTGAACAGAACATACAGCTGGATTTGTATGACTGGCAAATAATCATCATCATTACCTGAATCAGTCCACTGCAGGAAGAAGGCCTCTTCCCTGAAGACTACCAACCATAATTCACCATGCTGATCCAGTCTGAATAGACAGATGCTTTTCAACTTCCCAGGCCGAGAGAGAGTGACTGGCCTAAAGTCCTGCAGTCAGTTTCTGTGCCCACAAGAGGACTAGTTCCTGGATCACCTCATTCCTAGTCCAGTACCTTAACCACTGCCACACTGGCCTTTGACTGGCAAATATCAAGAAATATAGATTTACAACAATTGAACATTTGAGACTAAACTGTTATACAAAAATATACCATCATTGAATTAGATCTGGCTATATTGTACAGGTCCTGGAGAAAATCTATCTACTTGATAGCACATAATCAATCAATCAGTCTTTTACAGATATTACATATTTCTTAACATTTGATACCTTTCCTGAAGACTGACATACGCTTATATGAGATAAGACATTACAGACACAACAATTTACTGAGGACTTCCTTTCTCCAGCTTGGTAAAACTACTACTCTTTCTGGCCACAAGATAGTATTGCAGCTACATATTATACAGTTGTTAGCTGGCAGAACAGACCAAAGGAATTCTTTAAAAACACACCCACACCCACATTTATTTATTTATTTGTTCATTTTTGTGCTTGCTTCTATAGAACAGGTTTCTCTAGTCAGATCATTTCATAATCTAGTCCTGGATGTCAAGATATGTGAATCTTGACAAACTGAAAATAAATCTCTCCCTCTCTCTCACTCTCCTCCCCACCCTCGCCTTAAGGTCATGATGGAAATTCCATTTAGAAGATAGTTCCATGTTCTGTAAAGTGAACAAAACTGAGTTTCCAGATATTCACTGCACCTGTCTCAAAGAGTCAAAGTTAATATTGGAATATGAGACACCTTTCCTACAGGTCAGACAATTTAATCTTGCCAAGCTAGTCAGGATTCTGAGTTGCGTGTCAAGCTAAAGATAGGGCAATCAGTCCACAGGAGCACCATTTGTGCTGGCATGTTATTCTAGTCTATCAAATTTCAAAGTGAACGTTTGCACCAAGTCTCGTTCTCTTCTCTTGTTTAATTTCTGGGGGTATGCGATGCATGATGTAACATCACCATGCTTTGAGCTGTCCTGTCTCTATTATTTGTGGTCACTGAAATGCAGTAAGAGCAGGAAAGCTGGTGGTGGACTCATGTTACAATTTGAGTATTCCTGTCCATTCCAACAGAGAAAGAAAGACTAACATACAGAGCTGCTACCTGTTTGCCACAGTGTTTATACAGTACTCAGACCTTGTAATAGAGAGACAAGATCCTAATGACCAAGCACTGAATTGTATTATCCCACTAAGTTGTTCCCCATAACCACTGTGGGTCTTCCAAGATGCCATGTTCCATTGTCTTAAAGCACTATCTAGGCAACCCACCCCATTCCTGCAACTCAGGTTTCCAAAGCAATTGCCATCATCTGCCCTTAACTCCCCTTTCTTGCAATATCATATTTTGTTCAGAGAGACCATTATCTGCTGAAGACCATGTATAAATAAATGGTCATTCTTCACACGGTACATCTTAAGGAGGAGTTCATTTCTATAACAAACAAAATATTTCATATATGTTTATCCAAGATAAATATTTTCTATATCTAACAAATCAACCCAGAGTTCTCACTTGAGGCAGAAATGACCAGGCTCAAATTATCCTACTTCAGACACATTATGCAAAGATCCAGCTCTCTGGAGAAGGCTCTAATGCTGGGAAGGGTAGAGGGAAAGAGATGAGGATAACCAGCAGCAAGGTGGATGGACTCAGTTACAGTGGTGATGAATGCAGTGTTGGAAGGCCTGAAAGACCAGGTTAAGGATAGATTGTCATGGAAACACTCTATATGGCCACTGGAATTGAAAATGATTTGATGGCACATAATCAATCAATCAATCAATCACATAAAAGAGAATGGAAACATCTTCCTCTAATAGCATCTGAAATTCCACTGGAATTCCTCTATTTCTATTGGTGGACAAAAAGTTTAGTTTATCTCAGAGGTTTTTTTTTTTTTTCCCCACTCCAAAGCAAAAAGCATATATTTACCATGGTAGATATATGTGTTCATCAGGGACACAATTTTAAAATATTATCAATGAATCAGTTAAAAGAAAAATGGCATCTAGAAGGATAGGTTGAAGAGTAATAAAATAAATTATACATGCAATATGCAATGATGAAACATGCCTATAGCTTAGCAAAATAACTTTGGGGCAGAATACATGATGCACAGCTAAGGTAACTGTGTATTTTGCTCATTCAATAAACTGTAATGATCACATCTGCATTAAAAAAAAACTGCTAAAAAACTGATATGAGAGATGGGGTGGGATGCTGATATCTGGGAATAAAAAGAGACAGGTTTTACCCAATCTTATTCATGTTGGATCTGGCTGTTTTTATCTTACACAGGCATTAATTGAATGCTACATTCATTAATTAATGCATTGTTCTCTGCTTTGATAAAAATAATCTAGTTAAAAAAGAATACTCAACAATGTGAAAATAAAAGATTTAATACTCAATTAGTCATATTTCTTCTATAAATACTTATTTTATTTTTTTAACATTTAAATGCTTATAAAAGTAACATCCTTTTACAGAATGTAACTATCTGTGATTTGCAAGTGCAGCTACGCTAAGACATTGTGTCATATGTAAAAAATTATAAGTAAAAACAAAGCTTGTACATAAAAAGAATGGAAGATGAGAGAAATGTGCAAGTCAAAAATAGCATGAGCCAACATACCTCTAGTGAAACACCCATTTTATTAAGTCTAGTCCAACCACAGGATTATCCCCCTCAGTTCTGAAGAAAGGATCTGGTTTAAACCAAATTCCCTGAAAATATTCCCCCACAATCTCATTGTTGTAGTAATCTAACATTGCAATTGATAAAATTCTCCCTTCATTACAAAGCTACACTGAGGCTTAACTTCCAAAACTACGTTCAAGAGTAAGGCCAGTATCTAAAGGAATGCTCTAAAGTACCTTAGAAAAATCTGAGTTGTCCCAGAAAATCCTCAAATACAGACAGTATTATAATGCCATAGAGCATGTACTGTAATTATGGCATGGCACACATCTGCACGATCACAATCAACAGTTTCAATTTCTGGCACTGCCATATCAGAAGAGTATCAGGTAGTGTACTGGACTTATATGGATAGACAGTGATGTTATGTTTTGCATGACATTTTTTCCATTTCAGCAAACATCACTTTATTAATTAACTTCCAATCCTTTTGCAGCAGCTAAAATTTGATTAAACAATACACATGGTGTGGTGCTAGAAGCACGCTGGCCTCAAGTTGTTTTGTATGTTCATATTTCTCTCATGTTTTCTCTAAAAACAAAATCTGAGGCAAATTCACAAGTTCCTGACTGTGTAATGGAATTTATTACAAGAATTCCATACATTCTTGTTGAGTCTAGACCTTACAAAGAAACCCTCCACAGACTGGGGAAAAAAATGAGGACCACTTTCACCAATTTCAACTGAAGTGACATTTTAAAGGGTAAAGCAACAAAGGTGGGGGGAAGTAGTAGCAAAATAAATGTGGGTAGGATAGATGAAACTTTGGGTAAGATTCTGCAAAGATATTCTGCATACCTCTCATATCACCTGCTTCCTTTTGACTTGCAGTCCCTGTGTCCTTCAAAAACAACTAAAACTTTGCTTACTGGTAGCATATTTTTGGCTTGAAAATTTACATAAAAGGTCATTTGCTGAGATCAGCTGTTTCTAGTTCAATGTCAGTCCAGGTGATTGCTGAGACAGCACTGGGGCTGAGAGATTCTTCTTGACATGCTAAGATATTTTAATTGGCCAAGGTCACAGACTGTTCAATCTTGGCTCTCCTTAGCCTCTGGAAATGTCTCTTTCAATCGTGAAGATATGTACACCAGTTACCTCCCATTCTCTAGGTTTTCATCATTAATTTGGTATGGTAATTTCTCATATTAACCTAGTTTCAGTGATGTCTGGATGTAATATACACATAAGTCAAGAGAGGTGAAGAACTCATGTTTTCTTTTTTTGGTACAGTATATATTTGGATATAGCCCACAACTAGAACTTAATCTTACTTAATTAGATGTTAACTTAATTAGATGTTAACTTAATTAGATGTTAACAAGACTCAACTACAGAACTCTGAGCTCGTTTAATATAAATAATTGTTATAGTCCATTTCAATATGACCATATTATTATTATTATTATTTCAGAGATCATTTTCAGTCTGTTTCAGTTTTTGAGAATAACTTTTATTTTACCGAACTATTGATTTTTTTTTTAAATGGTTTGCATCTATAAGCTGATAGACAAAATATATTTAAGACATGGTCCCAGATAAGACTAATGTCCAATGTTTGGTTTCCAGTAGTGACCAACCAGATGTTCTGAATCAGAGAAAAAGAAAGCCTGCCCTCCATTATCTAGAATGAGGGAGGTCAGAATAATTGAATAATTTTTGTATATGGTAACTGCAGCAAGATTATTATATGCACAAAGATTGAAAAATACCTACAATGGAAGGATGGATTGTGAAGATGATAGAATTTGCAGAAATGGCAAAATTGACCTTTTTGATCAGAGATAAGACAACAGGTACTTTTCTGAAGGACTGGAAACCTCTTATGGACTTTTTGCTAAAAATGGAAAAAAAATGAACTGATGATTTATAGATTTGTTGATTAAAAAGAGTTGAAGATGGGAAAAATGGAATTATGATGTAATTTTAATGAGGGTGGAGAGAGAATAAGTTTGTAACTGATGAAAAGAAGAGGTCACTTTTTTATATATTATTTTTCTCTTTTTTCTCTTTGTATCTTTTTACACTTTTTGTATCTTTTTTCTTGCTCTTTTCTTTAATCTTAGTTTATATTATTTTTGTTTCTTTTTACTTTTGTGAAAAACTTTAAGAAAAAATACATTATATATAAAGAAATATTGCAGTAGACAGCAAGTGTTAAGAGTCTGTCTCCTCCAAGCAGTTTAGAACCCAATACTGACAAGACCATATGCTTTCAAAGATCAACAAATGATAGAAAGTGATGATAAATAACACACAAGTACTTGCTCATCAGCTCAGCCTGGAAAATCAAGCTGTAAATGGGAAGTTAGTCAATGATCTTTTGTAACACTTACTTTATCAAATTAAAAACATAAATGAAATGAACAAGTTGTTCCTCAAAATATTAATTTATATTTATCTTGAATATAAAGCATTCTGCTTGCTCTTAGAAGATATACTGCAAGTGTAATAAGAAAACCCCAGGGATCTGATTACCATGAGATAATCTCTCCGGGAATTAAAAGGATTTGATTCTATCATATGCCTAAGAAAGCTTCTGGGGTTTGATTATATCTTGCGAAGTGCACCCCTATTGGGTCTAATTGCTTTTCTTTGGGTACAAGACTTGATTAATTAAATTAGAGCATGATCTATCTTCCATTTTCTCCTATAAAAATATACTTTCTGTTTATGCTTAATTAATATAATCTTGGCAGTATTCCTGAATTCAGTGAATTCATTGAATGAACCACTCTTTTTTATTTCAATTTTCCAGTTGACTAATAGTAATGACCAACAACTATGCCAGAAGAGGGAGCTCATATGGTGCTGAAAAGAGAACAAGTGGGTTCAAAGGATTCACAAGGCAAAAAGAGATATTCTCCAGTTCTCATTCTCCATCCTTCTGATCATCTTCACAACGATGGTGGCATTTCCCTTGCTGCTTAATGGAGTCTTCAAGGAAGAATTGGAATCAAATGATACACATTGCACATTATGGCATTCTCCCCCCAAACCAGTCCTCCTTTCCTTTCAGCAGAGAAGAGGCAGACTGTTTGTCAACAGAGATTTTCAGGGAATGAAAGATTGGTCTTGAAAGTGCATATAATGCACTGTTGGAGATCACTCCCTCCTATTCTTTCAGCAGAAAAAGGAAAATGCCCATCACTGCTGAATGAATCTTTGTGGGAGAAAGAAATTGCCTCCAAGGGTATACATCTTCCTAGCTCATTTCTCTTCTTCTTTTACATTGCCATCCAGTCATTCAAATGTTTCCCATCAATCCTTCAAACACAGGGTTCCAGCAGTTTGAGAACACATTGCTGCTATAAAAGATACTCCTCTGGTATAATTGCCTTTTATTACCTGAGGACCATACTTCACTATTTTTGCACAATTGCATTGGGTAGGCAATGCTCTAAAAATGGTTGTGGGGAAATATGGAGAGAATCAAAACAATACATCCTTTTACAATCATCAAAAACAAAAACTGCAAAGGAAAGGGGGCTCTGGAACCCACAAATGTAGGTATGAGGTATAAGACAACATGTGGTCCACAGACTATCATTTACCCAAATGTGGTTTTGAGTTTATATGGGAAGAAGCTGTTTCCAACCCAGAGGGAAAAAATGGTTTCCTTTAATTTTCTCAATACCAATGGGATTGTTTGTAATGATAAATTACTTAATAGCTAAACATTAAACTATTCAAACTACTGAGATGACATTGGAGGTAAGCAGATTTGTTGTCATGATAAAAGACTGATGTGCTTAATGTTGGCAGGTACACCATGCAGAATGCAAAATCCTACTGTGTTTGTGCAGTAATGTGGTTTTGTGCCAACAGTCAGCCAATCATGTGTCACTGTGGAGGTCTTGAGGATGTATAAACAAATTAGTCATAACTACCCAAATTATAACATTTTCCATTCATATCCATAACCTAACCTTCTAAAGAATGTATACTGTATGTTAATAAAGCAGTGTACCCAGATGGAGACTCTCATTATAAGCATATCACACACTCTTGGACATATGTCCGAACATCTGTTTTATCAGACGTTAATGAACTCCTCCTAAATTTGTTTTCTAATAAATTTCCCATACTATCCACATAAATGCCTTTAAGTTCTTCCTTGCATTCACTCAGTAGCTTATCTTTTATGTTGCACTAACTTCCTGCATTCTATTTAACTATTCCTTGAATGATGTTTTGATAAACATATTCTAAAGCTGCCTTGTGCAGAAAATGCAGATTATTCTAGGCAAGCTGACAAAGGCTTTCTAAAGTGTCAGATGTCTTTTCTAGGACTGCTACAAGAAAAGCTTAAAAAGGAAAGGAGAGGAGAGCAGAGAAGAGGAGAGAAATGTGAGATCAAACCTGAGATGCTGCAAATGTTCTCTCACAGTATTAAAATCTAGCTCCCACTAACATTTGCAGAGATTCTCTACTTTCTTTCAGAGAGATTACTAAACTTAAGAGCTTGGCCGGTTGTTGTTTTTTGTTTTGGTTTTTTGTTTGTTTTTTTCCCAGTCCTCTGAAGCTAAAAGCAAATATCTATTTGCTAAACACCTCTTTAGCAGGGGTGAACATGCCATAGTTCCAGGATCACCCATGCCTTGTATTTTTGCCACTGGCAGTGCTGCAAATTTGGAGGTGGGTGGGTGGGAGCTGATCACTTACAATCCACAAGACAGGTTCCTGACATTTTGAAATGAGAAATACAGGGAAAGTTTACTGCAGAACTTCAAAAACCAGCATAGACCATTATAAAGGAAAAGACTTACACAGACCTCTCAGCAAGAAATATCCCAGCTCTACCCAGGTAAATAATCTGGTCCTGTTCATTCTTCTTCATTAAAGTCTTTATCAGCCTCTAAAACAACCACAAAAAAAGTGCATTTCTTTTGGCCATAAAATATTGCTATGTTGGCTCAGGAGCTATGCTTATGCTTAACTACAGACTGAGGAGAAATCTGCATTTCCTAAGCCAACAGATAAATCAAAATGAAATTGCCTTTTGATACTTCCATTAAAAAAAATAATAATAATAATGTGTGTATATGTTGTTTACTAAAAAGCATATGTCAAGAATATATACATTAGCAAAAATAGCATCTCCCCCACACCCTGGAGCAATGTATATTACTGCCCAGAGTCACTCTTTGAGTGAAATGGGCAGTGACGAAATTTGAAATATAAATAAATAAAAATAAATATTAGGGAAAGCTCTTCCTCTCATGCATTGTATGGGAAAATTTGGTATTATGAAAACTATATACAAAGTATAAATATTAAGTGAAACATGCCTGAAAATACATGTATTTTGTCCCCCTCCCCAATTCTATATCATAAACAGGAAAAAACAAAAGTCTTGTCTATTATTGTGTTGAATATTAAACTTGTTGTTCTTTCTATGTCTATACTCTAAACCAGGCTAAACCATGATACCTCACCTTGCCAATTGCAATTCCATCCACTAGATGGATTTGTACAATATTGGCAGCACAAATTTCAGGACAGAAGGTAAGTTACTGGCTTTCAAGAGAGGCTTTGTTGGAGACTGCACAGAAGCAAAACACCCACTTGAAGATCTTCACAGCCCTAATAAATAAAGATACCATTATAGATCAAGATTCCTTCAACGAGAGAAGATCTTGTGCTCTAACCAGACTGTCAATCTAGGACAAAAAAAACAAAACAAAAAACAAACACAAGACAGTAAAAAGGATGAGTTTTACTGATGAATTAACCTCAGTTAACATTTCATTTCTGCCTGAGGTTCCATTTCAGGTTGACATGATTTGAGCTGCAAGCAAAAGCAGTGATGTTAATAACTGCTCTTAGAAACAAGAGATACAAGTGAGCTTAAATCTAAAGATGTTTCCTATAAAATGCATAGCATTTTAGTGCATACAAGAAAATGAATATGTTTGGGAGTATGTCCATTATTATAGATGTAATAGTACTTAAGACCCAGTTCAACTAGAGCCACCATGGAAACTGGGTCAATTTCAAGAACACACCTATATATTAGCACAGCATAAATCATGTCTCTATGTTATACCTAATCCTTGGGAGAAGAGCAATGACAAATCTCGATAAAATAGTTAAGAGCAGAGACATCACACTGACAACAAAGGTCCGCATAGTTAAAGCAATGGTGTTCCCTGTAGTAACATATGGCTGTGAGAGCTGGACCATAAGGAAGGCTGAGAGAAGGAAGATCGATGCTTTTGAACTGTGGTGTTGGAGGAAAGTTCTGAGAGTGCCTTGGACTGCAAGAAGATCCAACCAGTCCATCCTCCAGGAAATCAAGCCAGACTGCTCACTTGAGGGAATGATATTGAAGGCAAAACTGAAACACTTTGGCCACATAATGAGAAGACAGGACACCCTGGAGAAGATGCTGATGCTAGGGAGAGTGGAGGGCAAAAGGAAGAGGGGCCTACCAAGGGCAAGATGGATGGATGATATTCTAGAGGTGACGGACACGTCCCTGGGGGAGCTGGGGGTGTTTACGACTGACAGGAAGCTCTGGAGTGGGCTGGTCCATGAAGTCATGAAGAGTCAGAAGCAACTAAATGAATAAACAACAAATGTTATACCTCCCTGATTCAGTTGTGAAAGCATGAAACTGAGGGAAAACTGCATGTGTTTCTTCTTTGCTTTTTGGGGGTGGGGGTGTGCCTTTAAGTCAGTGTTGACACCTGACGACTGTCCAGACAAGTCCCTGTAGTTTTCTTGGCAAGATTTTGGAAGTGGTTTGCCATTGCCTCCTTTCTAGGGCTAAGAGAAAGTGACTGCATCCAATGTAGAACAGCCAGATTAGGTAATAGCTTTGTCCCCCAGGCTATTAGTCTCCTGAATACTCAATAAGTTTTTAAAGTGGAATGTGGAATGTGTAAAGAATGTATTTTTTATAGTAATTATGGTATTTTTATTTTACTGTCTGATTGTGTTTGTGAGCCAACTGCAATGAAATCTCATTTTATTATGCACTTGCTGTATAGTGTATAGTGGAATGACAATAAAGTTATCCTATCCTATCCCAAGGTCACCCAGCTGGCTTTGTGCCTAAGGTGGGACTAGAACTCAGAGTCTCCTGGATTCTAGCTTGATGCCTTAACCACCATGCCAACTCTTATTCTTTGCTTACAACTGCTTAAAAAGTGGCCACACTTTAAATAAATTATGTTTTTGAGTTTATTATCTTCCATGTTAGTGTGTTCAATTGGGAAGTTTGGAAGCCTTCTCTTGATAGCTGACACTAATAACCTGACTGTGAAAATCTTGACATTTACTTAGAATCTCTACCCTTTTTTCAGAAAGGCCAAAATCCCATTTTCAGCAAATATAACACAATGCTACTACCTACTGTAGATATATCCATTTTACTAGTGCCTGTTTCTTTGTGAGCCGAAAACACCCAACAGTGTACCTGGTGCTGGGGAAGCTTGACTAACATACTTTATACATGTTTTAGATTGGGATGTGATCCCTCAGAGAATTTTCCTTACTAGTTCTTTTGTTCTCACATTATCTCAGATGCTACAACTCCAGAAGGACCTTAACATACATTTGCCACAATATTGCTATAGGTGAAACTGACTCATAACAGTCTCAGATAAATGGTTAAAAACAATGTTATGCCTTGGTTGATATACCAAAAAGCTGTTATGGGTATAGTTCTTCCTGCTTTAAAAAAAAACAAAAAACAAAAGAAAACTGTTTATTGAAAACTCACACTCATTTTATATTTATAACTGAATGGCAAATGTTATGGAGTGTTGATATCAGAAAAAAAATCATTAGAGCAATATTTTTTCAAGTTAGCAACACCTTAACTTCCCTCACATTAGTTTTTTTTTTACCATCTCTCTATTGTTCTGAAACTTCCTTGCCTGTTCCTACTTCCTGAACTAATTATGCTTTTCCTTGTAATTTAACTGGAGCATGAGAAGACAGAGAAGCTGCTGATCATTGGAGAGGTGCTGTCATGCGCTGCCTACCTCCGAGTAATACACAGACGCTGATTCCGATGAAGCAGGCTCTGGTTTATTCGCAGTGTAGATACAATGATAGAAAAAAGCTGAGAGTGACAGGAGCGCGCCGGTGCGGGGTTTAAATACCCCGCGCCGGTCAGCGCCCCCTCACTCGCGGTTACGTCACCCCCCTTTGTCCAACACGCGGTCTTGCCGGTAGGTGAGGGGTTGCGAGGCCCCGCTGGCGCTCCGGGATCGCCCATCATCGGTTTCCCTATTCCTCCGGTGATTGCTGTCAGCTGGGCGATCTCCGTTGCGCTAGCGCTAACAGCTTGGGTGTGCCTCGCAATCCGCTTAGCCATTGTCTCTTGTCCTTTAGTCTTTGTAAGTTGATGGCTACTTATCTTGAGCCCCTTCCCCTGTTTCCTTGTTATTGTCATGTGTGCCATTGCGCTGATGTCTTCAGCTCAACGGCACTCATGACATACTGCCCCCTGTCCGAATAGTGCCCCCCCCCGGCTTTCCGGTTTTTCTTCCAGGAGAGCTGTCAAAATGGTTTTTTTTTTTTTTTGAATTTCCCGCCGGAGTGTTTTCGCCCCTCCCTTTGTTCCGCCCTCTACCACGTGTCCCTAGTGCGCATGCCCCGGTCACACCCTGGGCGTGCGCATGCTCCGGCCACACCCTGTTTGTTCGGCTCAGTTCGACGAGGAGAGAGGCGTGGCTGGTCGGGTGCTTATCAGCTCCAGGTAGGGCCCTTATTTTTTGTTCTAAGTGCGTCACCTTTGTTATGTGTGCTCCTGGGCGTTGCCCCCAGGATGCACTGTTGACTTGCTTGCCACTCCCCCGTGGGCCCGGGGCGGGGGGAGGGTGCTGGCGACCGCTTGTTACTGCCTCGTGGGCCCGGGGCGGGGGGGGTGAGTCCCGGGGGGGGGGAGGTCCACCCAAGTTGCAGGCTTGGGGGGGCCCTTCCCCTTGGGGCACGGTAGGCAGGGGGGCCCGCGGGGGAGGGGTTATGCAGGTGTCGGTTTGCTAGTCTTGCTTTAGGCTTGTTGGGGTACGCCTGGTGAAAAGCCCGGGTCAGGTCAGGCGCGTTAACGTTGTGCGCCGCCACCCATTCTGGGTGGGGGAAGTGTTTCCACCTGACCAAATAGTGTAAAGTTCCCCGTTGCCTGCGAGAGTCGAGTATGTCCCTTACGTCAAAGTGATGTTGCCCGTCGATCATCACCGGTGAGGGCAGTGGCGTGCTTGGGTGCCATCGAGAGGTGGTTGCCGGTTTCAGGAGGCTGGTGTGGAACACCGGGTGGAGTCTCCGTAGGTTGTGTGGCAGGTCCAAGCGTATTGCCACCGGGTTCACTATCTGCGTGACTCGGAACGGCCCGATGTACTTAGGCCCCAGTTTTTTCGAGGGTTGGGGTTACTTTAGGAATTTGGTGGATAGGTAGACCATATCCCCCACCTGGAACGTCGGCTGTTGGCGCCGGTGCTTGTAGGCCTGCTCTTTGTAGGCCGCCTGTGCATCCTTCAGCGCTGCCGTGATTATTGGCCACGATTCCGCAATCTTCCGTCCCCAGTCGCTAGCATCCACGTGGGGTTCCGGGGGTTGTGGTAGCTCCGGTATGGGGATGAAGTCGCGACCCGAGACTACCTCGAACAGAGTTTTCCCCGTGCTCGTGTGAACGGCGTTGTTGTATGCGACTTCGGCGAACGGGAGCAGTTCGGCCCAGTCGTCTTGATGATAGTTGGTGTATGAGCGTATGAATTGTTCTAGGGTGGCATTGAGGACCTCTGTGGCTCCGTCTGTCTGGGAGTGCCAGGCAGTGGATAGGGCCTGTTGGGTCCCTGTCAGCTTTAGGAAGGCCCGCCAGAATTTAGAAGTGAATTGTGTGCCCCTGTCGGTCACCACACGTGTAGGACATCCGTGTAACCTGTACACGTGGATGAGGAAGAGTTTGGCTAGTTGTTGTGCGGACGGGACCGACGTGCAGGGGATGAAGTGGGCCTGTTTCGAGAAATAGTCCTTCACCACCCAAATGGCCGTTTTCTTCTGGCTGGGTGGGAGGTCCACTATAAAATCCATGGAGATTTCCTCCCATGGGCGGGAGGGTTCTGCCACCTGTTGTAAAAGCTCCGCGGGTTTGCCTGGTGCCCGTTTGGCTCTGGCGCACGTTGGGCAGGACGCTACGTAAGCTTTCACGTCCCGTCTTAGCGCGGGCCACCAGAATTGACGCCTTGTTAGGTGCAGGGTCTTAAGGAACCCAAAGTGTCCCGCTTGCTTGGCGTCGTGGGATCTATGCAAGATCGCTTGGCGTTGCGAGTCCGGGACATAGATTCTGCCTTCCCCCCATGCCAGGTCCTGTGCCATCGTTACCTTGTCGGGGTTTGCCAGGAACCAGGGGTCGGTTTTGAGGGCGGCGGCGAGGTCCGTGCGTATCCCCCCTGGTAGTTGCGGTTGGCGTCATCTGGTCACAGGTTGTCCCGCCGTTGGTTGCGCCATAGAGTCGAGCTGCCTCCGGGCACCGGTCCGGGTGGTCACAGCCATCCCCAGTTGAGAAGCGGATAGGACCGTCCCAATGGTGTCTGGGGCGGGCTCTTCGTCTTGGGGCAGTCAGGAAAGGGCGTCGGCCAGGAAGTTCTTTTTACCCGGCATGAACTTCAGCTGGAAGTTGAAGCGGCTGAAGAATTGGGCCCATCGGACCTGTTTTGGGCTGAGGCGTCTGGGCGTTCGGAGGGCCTCGAGGTTCCCGTGGTCGGTCCAGACCTCGAATGGTTGGGTGGCTCCCTTGAGTAGGTGTCTCCATGTTTCTAGCGCCGATTTTACCGCGAAGGCTTCTTTCTCCCAGCCGTGCCATCGCCTTTCTGTCTCGGAGAATTTCCTCGACAGGTAGGAGCATGGTTTCAGGAGTCCTGTGGGGTCCTTTTGGAGTAGGATGGCCCCCAGGGAGAAGTCTGAGGCGTCGGCTTGGACCACGAACGGCCGTTCTGGGTCCGGGTGTGCGAGGATTGGCTCCGTGGTGAACAGCGCTTTCAACTTGTTGAATGCGGTCTGGCACGCGGGAGTCCAATTCAATACTGTGCCCGGGTTCTTGGCGCGTCGGGTGTCCCCCACCCCTTTGGTTTTGAGGAGGTCCGTTAGGGGGAGGGCTATCTCTTGGAACCCCCGGGCGAATGACCTGTAAAAATTTGCGAAGCCGAGGAAGCTCTGGAGTTGGCGTCTGTTGCGGGGGCGTTCCCAGTTCAGCACCGCCTCGACTTTTGCGGGGTCCATTTCTATGCCATCTCCGGAGATTCGGTACCCCAGGTAGTCTAGGCGCGCTTTATGGAATTCGCACTTTGTGGGTTTGGCATAGAGCTGCGCCCTTCTGAGCTTATCGAGGACTTGCCTGACTAGGGTCACATGTTCCTCGTGCGTTTTAGTGTAGATAAGGACGTCGTCTATGTAGACGAGGACCCCTTTGAACAGGTGTTCATGCAGGACCTCATTGATGAGCTGCATAAACACCCCGGGGGCCCCCCGCGAGTCCGAACGGCAGCACTTTGTACTGGATGGCGCCTAGGGGGCAGTTGAACGCAGTCTTCCATTCGTCCCCCTCCCTGATTCGGATGCGGTAGTACGCCTCGCGCAGGTCCAGTTTGGAGAAGACTTTGCCCGTGGACAGGTGGGCGAGCATGTCTTTCACCAGGGGTAAGGGGTATTTGTTGGACAGGGAAGCCGCGTTTAGGCCCCGGTAGTCGGTGCAGAGCCGTAGGGTGCTGTCTTTCTTCTCCCGGAATAAGACGGGGGCTCCGACCGGTGAGCATGCTGGCTCTATGAATCCCCTCTCTAGGTTTTTATCGATGAACTCCCGGAGGGTTGCCATCTCCTTCGGGGTCATCGAGTAGATCTTCGGTCTAGGTAAGGGGACGTCGGGCAGCAGGTCGATCCGACAGTCCGTCTTGCGGTGGGGGGGTAGTTGGTCAGCTTCCGCCTCTCCGAAGACCTCGGAGAAGTCGACGTATTGTTCCGGTAGGTCTGCTGTGGTAGCTGCGTTGTCCTGTGTGGTCGCCTCTGCTCGTCCCACAGTGGGGTTGGTTCTGCCCGCCGGAACTGGTGCCCGATACTCGCCGTCGCCAAATGTGAAGGTGCGGGTCTCCCAGTCGATGCGCGGGTTGTTTGTCGCGAGCCATGGCATTCCCAGGACTGCAATGGGTCGTCCGATGTGGGTGACGACGAACGATGTGCGTTCGGTGTGAGTGCCCATTTGCAGGGTGACCGGCTCGGTTTGCATCGTGGCTGGTTTCCCTCCCGCTGTTGAGCCGTCCAGCTGGTGGAATGCCAGCGGTGTGGGGAGGGGGGAGCAGCGGAGGTCGAGTTTGGCAACTAAGTCGGGGTGGATGAGGTTTTTTGAGCACCCCGAGTCCACTAGTGCCACGGCCGTGGTGGCTCCGTTGCCGGCAGAGAGTTTGATTGCCGCCATTATAACGGAGCTATCGCCGTTCCGTTGAGGTGGTCCGCGCTGCTGTCCCACCGCCTGCCTCGCAACGTGTTTCAGGGCAGGCGGGGAGCTTTTCCCGCCGGCTGGTCTGGGTCTACGGCGTCCTCTTCCCCCCAGTAGGCGTCCCAGCCTTCCTCTGGTGTCGCTGTGGCTCCGGTCATTCGGCGGTGAGGGGGCGGCGGCGGGTTAGGTGGTTTGGGGCTAGTTTTCGGGGTGGGTTTAGGCACACTGGTCGGCGGTCGGTTGGCGAAGCAATCTGCCGTCTTGTGCCCCAGTTTCCTGCACCTCCCGCAGGGCCCACGATTAAATTTCTTCCTTGGGTATGCAGGGCCGGCCGTCCCCACGTGTGGTGCAGGTACCTTTGTGCAGGTGTTGGTCGTGTCTTCTGTAGTTGTCATGAGGAAGGTGCGGTGCGCGTGTTCTGCTTTCCCCGCGAGGTGGATCCACCCGTGTAGAGTCTCTGGGTCGTCGCGGTAGAGGGCCCATTGAAGTACGTCGCGGTTGAGCCCCCTTTTGAACATTTCCAGCAGGGTGGTCTTGGACCAGTCGTTGACCTTCCCCGCGAGGGCTTTGAACTCGAGGGCGTAGTCCGGGACAGTGCGTGCGCCCTGTTTAAGTCTTTGGAGTGCGCTTTTCGCCCTCACTTTGGCTAGTGGGTCCTCGAAGTAGCTCTTCATCTCGTTGATGAAGGCGGGGAAGTTGGCGAGGGCGGGGGAGCTGGACTCGTACAGTTGGACGTACCAGTCCGCCGCCCGGTCTTGTAGTTTCATCGCCACGGCTGCGATCTTGTCCGCTTCAGAGTCGTAGGAGTGTCCGTGCCTCCCCATGAACTCCCTGGCGTTTGTGATGAAGAACGACAGTTTCGCGGGGTTCCCATCAAAGAAGATGGGGAACTCCTTTGGGGCCCGGGCGTTTTGTGAGCCCCTTCCTCTCGCTTCCTGGCCTGTGGCGTCGTCCGCCTGGGCCGTTTGTTGACCTTCATCTGGCCCGTGGGAGTTCGGCGCTTCGCTCGGGGTGTGGACCTGTGCGGGGACGTCGTTGGGTGGCGCGGGGGGCATCAACGACTGAAGCATGGTCCGGAGTTCCTTCAGTTGGGTCTCCATGGCCGCGAGTCTAGCTTGTGCGTCCTCGTCCGCGATCCGCGCCGCCGCTGGGGCCGGTTCCATCGGTTTGTTGGCGGGGGTGGGTCGCCGGTGGGGTTCAGGCCCTCCCGACCGTTGGTCCTCTTCCTACGCCGTCGGCTGGGTTGCTTCTTCGTCCTCCCCCGTGCTTACCGCCGTTGGGCTGCCGCTCCACGCCCGTGGCTGGGGTGCGATGTGGGGTGCGGGGTTCTCCGCTGGTTTCAGGGGGTATGTTGCTCCCTCCCGTGGCCGGGTTGCCTCCGTCGCCATCTCCCCTTTGGGTTGGAGCTGAGGCTCGGGTTGGACCGGGTGGGCGTCCATGGCTCCGGGAGTCCGCGGTGCCTCTGGCCTCGATCGGTCCTCCTCTGCTTCTTGCCGTGCGGCTCGCCCCCCTTGTCCACGTCGCGCCGGCCTCATCGTTCCTGGTCTTCTCGCCGTCTACTCCTCCCGCGGATCGTTGTCGTCTGGTGGGGCTCGGCGAGGCTGAGTTTATGACTCTCAGCTTTATGTCATGCGCTGCCTACCTCCGAGTAATACACAGACGCTGATTCCGATGAAGCAGGCTCTGGTTTATTCGCAGTGTAGATACAATGATAGAAAAAAGCTGAGAGTGACAGGAGCGCGCCGGTGCGGGGTTTAAATACCCCGCGCCGGTCAGCGCCCCCTCACTCGCGGTTACGTCACCCCCCTTTGTCCAACACGTGGTCTTGCCGGTAGGTGAGGGGTTGCGAGGCCCCGCTGGCGCTCCGGGATCGCCCATCATCGGTTTCCCTATTCCTCCGGTGATTGCTGTCAGCTGGGCGATCTCCGTTGCGCTAGCGCTAACAGCTTGGGTGTGCCTCGCGATCCGCTTAGCCATTGTCTCTTGTCCTTTAGTCTTTGTAAGTTGATGGCTACTTATCTTGAGCCCCTTCCCCTGTTTCCTTGTTATTGTCATGTGTGCCATTGCGCTGATGTCTTCAGCTCAACGGCACTCATGACAGGTGCCAATACAAACCATTTACACCTATATCTTTGCCATCTTATAATTAGTGTTATTTTGAATTTTATCAAATATGTTTTGACTATATACAGTATATTCCTTAAAATTGAATGTGAATAATTGAAAACTGTAAAAGTCTGTGAGAATGTCCTTGAGAGATGGGAGGAAGAGGAGCAGACTAGGCAACAGTCAGATAAAGAGCTGCTGAGCCTGCAGAAGCAATGGGAGCATGGAATTTGTCTCAGAAAGGACCCTTCCTTGTTTCTTGGACTGCAAAGGGAAAGGGGGAGAGATGTACTTTTAGACGTGCAAGGTTCTGTTAATGTAACCTTACAATAAAGGTTACTCATGGTTGGTGCTTCTGGTCTGGACTACCTCTAAGGGCTGAAAAAAACAGCCACATAAATTATCACAGCATGTACAGTACAGCATAAATAATAATTTACACATACAGTGTGTTTACTGTTATGTACTTTAATCATGCAGATCTATATACCACTTACTTATAGGAAAGGGTGGGGGGGAATCTCATTTTAGTATGTTGTGAATTCTATTTCTGGTTTCTCGCATAGTCCTATGAAAGAGTAACTAAACACTGGAAAATATATGGAGGTTTTAATATTAATAGCTTGCCTGATGTCTATGCATAACTGAAATCAGAATTTACAGAAGATTTCCAAACTGTTTTGCCACAAAATAGTCACTGAGCTGGCCTCAGAGTTAGAATTCAGAATGCTATTAGGCAAACTTGCACAGTAAAATATTTACCCCTTCTTTGGCGTAGATCAAAGACTAAACCGTAATGAAACTAAAAGCAATACAATATAGTTCCTAAAACCAAAAAGACCACGTTGAAACAGCCTAATTATAATCTATAAAACTACAGCACCACAGAACTGGAAAAGAAAGTCAATTAAAATTATCCTTGTACCAGTTTTTGCCTGATTTGTGGACCAAACAGAAATTGGAATACTGTAGCTACAGGCTCAGTGAGAATCAGAACAAGATGGAGATCACAAATTGGTTTCATACTAGAGCTATGTTCGGATTTGCTGGTGGGAACTGGGAAGCGCAAGTGGGTGCATGTCTGCTTTTATTCCATAGAAGTTGAAGAACTACAGAATCATGCTTAAACCAAATAAGGAAACAAATTAACAGATTAAGGGCTAAAGCTAGGCTTCATACAATTTATCCTAACTGCTGGACTTCACAAAGTGAATGTTGCAGATAACTGCCTTAAAGGAAAGCAGCTTTTCCTTGTGAAAGAAATACCACAAATATTTGCTTGGATTTTATACTGAATGTTGCCAGTCTTTTTTCCCAGCAAGGTTCCTGTGAGTTTGACAATTGCCTCGCAGTCAGAAATCAGCAGGTTTCTGTTTCTTTTTGTGTTTGTTTTGCCTGACTTAGATATGAAATAAAGTTCGTGGGTGAAGTTTCTACACATGGAAAGGCTGTTAAGCACAGAATCCAGCTAGAGAACAAAGCAAAATAAAGCAAAAGCAAAAAAAAAAAAAAAAACTGATTACTTAGTGGTATTGAATCTGGAAGATATTAACAGTGTTAATATGCTGATGTTTTACACAACGCCCAAACTTATTTCACACACACACATTGCACTGTGTATTGCAGTCTAATTATCTTGGCTAGGTAAGCATTCTTTGGTGACTGCCCTGAAAATATATGTGCATGTTTAATCGTTAAGCACAATGACATTTCTACTGATACAGTGACATAACTTACATTTCAAATCAGACATTGCAATAAAATAGCAGAATCTGCTTGTTATTGCTGAAGAGAGTGTTTTCTCCCATGCATAATCAAACCGCCTAGCATTACTTTTTTTAAATGATGAGAAGCTTATTTCAGTCCAAGCACAGCTCTGTCGCTCAGTGCAGCAGGAGATGGTGCATGGCTTCTTTGAGTTGTTTCTTCTCACATGCCCTGGTTAACCTACCACTTCAGGGAAAATGAGCTGTGGATGCCTTTTTCTCCACTGTGTTTAAGGTTTTCAAAATACAAATCTGTTGTCCAGAAGAACAAGCCTGGAACCAAACATTCTACTTGCTGATCCCACCTTAGGTAGGAATTTCCAAAATAATGGAAAAAACAACCTACCTGGCTGCTGTGTAATGTTTATTAATTATATGGCATTGTGTAATAAATACTTTTTTTTTTGAATGTCCACCTTTTACTTTCTATATTGGCAGTCATGGCAAAGAGGCAGCCTAGACTTTCATTTAGCACAGTGTTTTTCAAACTTGGCTTCAACTTCATGCTGGCTGGGGAATTCTGGGAGTTGAAGTCCACACATCTTAAAGTTACCAAGTTTGAAAAACACTGATTTAGCACACAGAACCATGTTTTCCAGCTTTAGATCATCCAGATGAATTGGACTACAAATTCCAAGTGATTATGATGATGTAGCTCACTACTCCAACACGGGAGTTGGGTCCTTTGAATTCCTAGCCTCAGAATGTTGCTTGTTCCCTATTATTCCTTTATTATTCCCTATTATTCCATCTCCAAGCTGGCATTCTCCATGTATGACAGACAGCAACTTCAATTGTGAGAGAAGCACTCATGCTTGAAAAAAAAATTCAGAGGTCACATGGCAAGAGAGCTGGTGAGCCTGGTTTGCAATGCAGTAGTTTGTCTCAATGTTCTATTGCATGGATTTTGTAGTTAAAGCAATAATAACTATAAAAAAGTTATTCTTAGCCTCACTGTAATGATTGTAATGAACATGACACTCACCCTCTCCCTTCTATCAATACAAGAACATCACACTCATAATTTCAAATCAGAATGATAGGGGTAGTAGATAGATAGATAGATAGATAGATAGATAGATAGATAGATAGATAGATAGATAGATAGAAACTTTATTTCAGTCATTGACCAATCAAATACATAAAGCAAACAGAGTTATCCCCTAGTATCAGTAACTGTCAACAACCATTTGTAGGTGACGCTTACACAAAGCATAGCAGAATTTTGCTACTTTCAGAGAGATTCATTTATCTTTGTTGATTAACAGAAAACATAAGTAAAAATTATCAGAACATCCTGGGAATTTAAACAAAAGGGAGGTAATCAGCTGGCAGCAAATGTCCCTATAAAACTGACAATACAAGAGAACATGGGCCGTGATCTCTACAGCACCCATGTCTCAGGGGCAAAGACAGGTTTCATATAGGATTTCCCTATATTTCCCTTCCAAAACAGCTGTAGGGAAGGCATTCAATCGGGCTAGTGATAGGGCTCTCCTAAATTTGGGAAGTGTGATATAATATAAATATGGAGCTGGTTTGGACAGTAAGATTTGATTATTGACGAATATATTACAAGTAAAAGCAGCAATTTCTGTTTCTTTTCTTGGCCTTTTGACTAAGATCAAATGTAGTGTGATAGGATTAGTAGTTTGTCCCACATACCTGGAGCGCATTGATTAAAGAACATGTGTCTATATGTCTAATCTCTTTCCTCCTCCCCCTCCCCCTCCTCCTCCTCCTCTTCTCCTTCTCCTTCTTCTCCTTCTCCTTCTCCTTCTTCCTAGCATTTTCCCACTATCACAGGGTCTGATTTTCAGATCCTGAAATGCCACTTTGCTCAATCATCTGCATCCTCAGGGCGCAGACCCTCAAGGATGTGGACAATCGGGCAAAGTGGCATTTCAGTTAGGAAGTTAGGAAGAGGCTACCATAGAGATGCTATAACACCATCCTCAACCTCTCTCTCCTCCACACCTCTGAACTATGTTCTAAAGTGGGTAAGATTATGCATATATTGGCATGGAATTACTCTGAAGTTTCAGGCTTAGAATTTATAAATTGGTATGTGGTACCAAAGTATCTAATTGCTATATTAAGCATTTCCTTATGTTACTTGCTTGGATTTCTTTTTTTCCTTCTATCTCTTATGACTCTTCCTCTCTATGAACATTAACTGTACCATACACTGAAGCAAGCATTAACCAAAACCCATCAGATTGCAGTCAGTTTCTACCCTGAAGCATATTGTCTGCTATGTGACTTATCCACGGAACATTTTGGTCCTCAGTTATCACTTGAAGTGAGGACTGAGAAAAGGTGCATTGGTAGCCCTTAACTTGACAACCCCAAATCGGATGGCCTTGTGGGGATTTGAATCCATTGGCTTCTAATCCAACTCCAAAACTCCATGTATTATACTACAGAAGGATATAGACATTTTTCTTGTATTTCCTTATAATTTGCAAATTTTTAATTTGAAAGAAAATAGCTGGAATTATCATTTGTATTATCATGTGTACTATGATTATGTTTTAAATAACTATGAAGGAACATATTTGGTAGCTGCCAGCTCCTTGGATTTAGGTGTTTCATTTTTTTAACCCGGTGTGCCCAGGTGTCAACACTGCTATGTGAACTATATTGGCTGCCAGTCAGCTTCCAAGTGCAATTCAAGATACTGATTATTACCTCTCAAACCCTGTATGATATAGGGCCTAGATATCTGAGAGACCACACATCTCCAATCGTTTCTGTCTACCCAGGACATTCTGGCAAAGTGGGTGTGCTCCAGGTCCCCTTCATTAAACATTGCCATCTTGTGGGGCCAAGGAAACATGCCTTCTTTGTTGTGGCCCCCACCCTCTGGAACAGCATCCCCCCAGGGATAAAGATGGTGCCCTCTCTCCTGGGGTTCCAGAAAGCTCTAAACATCTGGCTTTGGTCCCAAGCCTGAAGCTGATTGTTTTTTTATTATTATTATTTGTTTAAGGCCCCCATTTTGTTCTGTTGATTTTGTTGTTTATTAGATCATTTTAGTTGAGGCTGTCCATCTAATTTAATGTTTTAGCTGTTTTTATATTCTTTTTTAGTTTTGTATGCTGCCCAGAGTACATTGAAGTTGGGCAGCCAATACATTTAAATAAATACAAATAATTAATTAATAATCCTGGGATCTCTTGCATGGCACCTGAGGGCATCACTCTACCCATCTCTTCCTTGGCACCTGGGGGGTCCCTGCTCCATCTTTTTTTTAAAACAATTTCCATTTGGCTTTTGTTTCTTTAAATAAAAGGGAAACTATAATGCTGCAAAATAAACAGCTTATTTCTGGTGCCTCTGGACCCTATAAGCAAGAGAGGTTGGCAGATAGCAGTGTAGTAAATTGGTGCTTTGTAGCTAGTTATATTCCTCATGCCAGCCATTCTGTGAATGAGTAACTGTCCCCTGAAGCCATTTTGCAAAAGTAGCTACAACATATTCTCACAATTCTAAATTTGCCCATCAGCAATTTCAGGGTTGCACATTTTCTTGTATTCTAATGACAAATAATCCTAATAAGATAAAAAAAAAAAACATAAATTTGATTGAAATAATTCAGAATTAATGAATTTATTTCAATTTCAATTTGTAATTCATTATATCTCGATTAGCTACAACAGGAACACTTGTGTTTTTTTTCCCTACTGAATTAAGCAAATTCATACCCTTAAGAGAATTTTCAATACTACTGCTCAGAATACTCGTAAAGTGCATCCATATTGTGAAGGAGGAAGAGAGGGAGTTGTTCCCCAGAATCAGACAAAAATAGCACAGAAGAGCAGTTTGAAAAGATCTGAAGAGCTTTTTATATTAAGTTCAAGTTTTATCTTCTTTTCTGTGCTTTAGATTCACATACCTGATCAGGTATGGATATTACGC
This sequence comes from Candoia aspera, assembly GCF_035149785.1. Taxonomy (NCBI): domain Eukaryota; kingdom Metazoa; phylum Chordata; class Lepidosauria; order Squamata; family Candoiidae; genus Candoia; species Candoia aspera. The sequence continues at coordinate 99,296,763 of NC_086155.1, forward strand.
TCTGAAGTGTCAGAGTTCGAGAATATCTAATTCAGCCTTGCAAAACTGGCAGGGGAACAAAGTTCAAACAATATATTTTAACTTAAATATCTGCATTTTTAAGGAGATAGATAAAGCTCCTGGTTTGGATTTCAAAATGTTGAGAGACTGGCATGTTTTATAAGGTCCCTTCCAACCCTATGATTCTATGATGCTTTGATAAAGGGATTTTGTAATTGTTGTGCTTCACTCTTAAAGCAGTTCCTGGAAATAAAAGAACCAAAGGATCTTAAGAACTTATGCATTTATTAGGTTATAATATTTTGTGAACTAAATCTACTTAATCAGATGTATCTCATGAAGCAGGTGTGACCAGTGAAAGAATATGCCCTAATATATGTATTAATCCTTAAAGGTCCATCAGACTGTGATGATTCTGCTGCAACAGAGCTCAAACTCTGGAAATCCTTGGAAATAATATGAAATAAAGCAAAGATAATAAAGTTTCCCAGACAATGTTGCTCATAAGCTGAAGACAAATAAACTAAGTATGTCGGAGGCATTCACAAATTCTCCAAAGTCCCAAGCATTTGCCTTTGGAGAACTGAATGTGTGTTAAAAGAATTTCTACCACATTTAGACCTGGTTCACTGGAGTTGGACCAAATCAACAAGGTTCATCTCTATAACTATTAGCTCACATTAAGGAAACATCAGTCAGCCACGCATTTATTCAAGCCTTGAGAATAAAATGTAAATAACTTGGTTATGGAGTAATTTCCAAATAAATAAGAACTTGTTAAGGGAATGGAGTGGAAAGGGCAGACAAGAAAGAAAAGTCTCCCTGTTAATAATACACAAAGTACAGTTATGTGCAACTTGATGTGCACCTTAATTTCATTTTCCCGGGTGATCATTGCAAGACAGATGATTTGTGATTATATGAATCATGGCCAGATTGTATAATCATCTTTTAAAGCCATTTAAGCAAGCAGCAAACAATTAATGGAAGAAAGCTTTATCAGAGTTTATATGAAATATCGCCTTCGTGTGACAGCTAAGTGAAATCTCCAATAACTTGTTTTCTCACTGTCTATGAACCAGGTACAGCGAAGGAAAGAACCAACACATTTTATGTTGTGTATCATACAAAACATGTTTCTTGCTGTCAAGCCTGTCATGCTCGGCTCTGATGAGGTCTCTGTCTGAAAAAATGTTTTTTCCAGACCTGTAGTTCAAGTGGGCCTTGTAAGGGTCTTGCTGTTTCATCACAGGCTCTGCCTACCCAGCCAGGAAACCACAGAGTGAATGCAGCAGTGATCATTTTCAATGATATTTCTTTTTCCACCTACTTTTCCTCCCTTCAATCAGGGACATCAAAGCAAGGATGAAAGGAGGAAAATGCCTTTCGCTTTCAGTTAGTAAAAGAAAAACAGTGGGCAATTTGAACCCAGCAGTTGGTGGCCAGTCTCCAGAGGCCTAGATACCAGATTGCAACCCCAAGACAAAATCTGGCACCAACACTGGTATTTACTTTATTAGGAAACACACAGCATCAAAGATACAGAGTATCTTGGTTTATAGTATATTATTTTGTATGTTGGGGGAAGAGAAAGTTGCTTAGGATTCAAGAGTAAAGTAAATAAAGGGACATCAAGTAGGATAATCCAAAATGGAGACTCAGCCCTGAGGAAAAGGGTTGGGAAAAGATTTGGGAAAGGCTTTTTGCGTATCCAAATTAATGCAATACAAGCCCAATTTACTGTCTATCTGGTTATTTCCTGCATACAGAAGCCAAGGTGAAATGGAATAAATCCTGGAAGATCTAACTCCATCCTGAAGAGGCTGAAGTTTCCTGTTCCTTCTGCCAGAATCAAACAGTTCTTTTGCCAGGAAGTGTTCCTTTCTGGTTATTTAATTCCAAGTGTGTTTGCTCAGGGATTTAGCCAACTGATCTTCCTTACTGGAGACAGAGGATCCTAGGTTATAGTCACCTGCATCTATGCATGTGTGCTCTGATCAGACAGAAACTTCTAGAGACTTGCTTGTTTATTTAAATGCCAAGTCCTTAAGATTCACTTTTCTTCTCAGTTTTTGATTCCTGGCGACTGACTGGACTGAAATTTTCTTGGCAAGGTTTTCCAGAAGTGGTTTGCCCTTGCCTGCTTCCTAGGGCTGAGAGAGAGAGTGATTGGCCCAAGGTCACCCGTCTGGCTTCATGCCTAAGGTGGGACTAGAACTCACGGTCTCGCAGTTTCTAGCCTGGTGCAGTAACCAATACACCAAACTGACTCTCTGTGCTGGTCTTAGGGCTACCAGATCTGATAGCCCTACATTTGTTTGTTTATTAGCCCTACATTTGTTTCTTCATTAGATTGATATCCTGCATTTATTTTGTACAACTCAAAGTGGCGTACATAATGCTCCCACCTCCTGTTTTTCCCAGAACAACAACCCTGGAAGGTGGGTTGGGCTGTGAGAGAGTAACTGGACCAAAGTTACCCAGCTGGCTTACTCATATTATGCCAGCATTTCCATGGACTAACACATAGGCTAGAGATGGGATAAGCTGGACTATTTGTCTAAATTTGTCTTAAGAAGAGAAGCCTGGCAAAGATAAAATTATTCTCAGATATTTAAAATTAAAATAAATAAATAAATAAAATTATTCTCAGATATACTTGCCTGATTTTTTAAAAAAATATATATCTAATTATATCAATCTTTAAAGTATTTCATTTGCAAGATCCCCTGCAGATCAAGTCTACCTCTCTGTTTCTTGTTATCCTAATAGGGATGCTATTTGTTTAAATAGTAGCTAGCACTAGATGAGCCTTACCTATTTTTCCCATTATGCTGTTTAAATAAATCACAATCTAAAATACTTTAGATCCCAAGGTTACTCAGTATTTCCTGTTCTTCATTAAGGAGAAAGGCTATAATTAGTGGAGACACAGAATGGTCAACTAGTCTAAACACTGAATACTGAAAAGGTCAGTGCAGTAGAGAGAATAGGAATTTATAAATTGCTCTGATATTAGAATTATTGTGCACTTTTTAGAATCTAAAAAATAACAGAGAAAACAATGACAGAAAATTAATTCCTCCTCTCAGTGAAGTATAATAATAAGTTTGGGAGAATAACATCCAGTTGTGCTGCTCATTGTGTATTTAAAAAGATACAGACAAGGTATTTTAAAACACACAGGTATTTTTTTAACACATACTTCAAAGATCCCTAGGAAACTGGTTCCATTAGTCCACTCCACTAAAAAAAAAAAAACAACTTTTAGTATGGTTGTGAGGATAAATTTCAATCAAGGAGAAAATAGGATAAAAGGTTTTTTTCCAACTCTCTAATCTTGAAGCAGCTCAGATCAAATCACTTGTCCTCGAATCTGAAATTGCAGATTCTATTGAATTGTATCTTCTTTGCTTCTTTCAATCTCCAAGTCGAATCAAATCCAGTCTGATTTGCACAGGCCTAATGTACAGAAAGTGGTGTGTTCCATTACAGTCTTCACAATGCAAGGTTTATACATAGTTCACACAAACACAGACAAAGAGTCTCATTGGGGAAGAGATTATTTTAAAGTTTTGAATTTGAGAAACTTGGAAAAGAATAAATATTCCACAGGGACATACAACGAAATTTCAATGGACCTTAGCAAAAATAAAGTTTTCTTTTTTGGGGGGCAGGGGATGTCTTTGGTGTAAGTTATTTCCAGATGATTTTTTTTTAACAGCAGCAAAGTGTTTTCATGTTTATTCATGCTAAAATAAATTCATTATATGAGGTGTGATGTCAGCTGTTTACTAATGTTGAACATCTTTGGAAGACCATGGCTGTTAAGGAGAAAGTGCCACCAAATGCAATCAAATGCAAGTAATCTGCATTTGTATCATAAGGTTTACTGAGGATTTGTAATGATCTGAGGTTTGGGGAACTGAAGTCTCTGGACTAATAAAATGCAATTTCAGCTTGTGATCTACAAGCTTAGCAGTTAAGTTGTATTTGTTGGGAATGACATTGAAATTTGACTCAAGGCAGTATTGACAGTTCTTCTATACTATCAAAAGCCCAAAATATTATGTCACACTTGCTTATTCCTTTTACATCAAATCAAGTACTTTTATTACACCAAAAATATAAAAGGGCAAAAACTAATTTCCCAGATTATTCTTAGAACATTATGTTCATCTAGAAAAAAGATGAAAGGATTGTTACCTTGTTGTGGTGCTGGAGCTTAAGCACCTCAATGATGCCATGAGATAAACCGTGAAGGGCCACCCAAGATGGGAAGGTCATGACAGAGAGGTCAGACTAAACACGATCCCTGGGGAAGGTAATGGCAACCCACCCCAGCATTCTTGCCATGAAAACTAAATGGATCAGTACAACCAGAGATACGTTGGTATACCATTGGAAGATGAGAACCCCAGGTCGGAAGATGGTCAAAATGCTACTGAGGGGGAACAGAGGATGACCACCAGATCTACTACTGTGGACAAGCGGACCACAGAAGAAATGGAGTAGCCTTCATAATTAATCATAAAGTGGCTAAAGCAGTGCTTGGATACAATCCAAAAATGATAGAATGATCTCAATTCGATTTCAGGACAAGCCATCTAACATCACAGTGATCCAAATATATGACCCAACCACAGATGCTGAAGAAGCTGAAGTAGAGAAGTTCTATGAGGATCTGTAGCACCTACTGGATACCACGCCTAAAAGAGATGTTATTTTCATCACGGGAGAGTGGAATGCTAAGGTGGGCAGTCAAATGACACCTGGAAATACCGATACACATGGCCTGGGAGAACAAAACGAAGCAGGACATAGGCTGATAGAATTTTGCCAAGACAACTCACTCTGCATAAAAACACTCTCTTCCAAGAACCTAAGAGACGGCTTTATACATGGACTTACCCAGATGGACAACACCGAAATCAGATTGACTACATCCTTTGCAGCCAAAGGTGGTGGACATTTATACAGTCGGTAAAAACAAGACCTGGAGCTGACTGTAGTTCAGATCACGAACTTCTTATTGCACAATTTAGGATCAGACTAAAGAGATTAGGGAAGACCCACAGATCAGCTAAATATGAGCTCACTAATATTCCTAAGGAATATGCAGTGGAGGTGAAGAATAGATTTAAGGGACTGGACTTACTAGATAGGGCCCTGGAAGAACTCTGGACAGAAGTTCACAACATTGTTCAGGAGGCGGCAACAAAATACATCCCAAAGAAAGAGAAAATCAAGAAGGAAAAATGGCTGTCTGCTGAGACACTAGAAGTAGCCCAAGAAAGAAGGAAAGCAAAAGGCAACAGTGATAGGGGGAGATATGCCCAATTAAATGCAAAATTCCAGAGGTTAGCCAGAAGAGATAAGGAATTATTTTTAAACAAGCAATGCGCGGAAGTGGAAGAAGACAATAAAATAGGAAGGACAAGAGACCTCTTCCAGAAAATTAGAAACATTGGAGGTAAATTCCAGGCCAAAATGGGTATGATCAAAAACAAAGATGGCAAGGACCTAACAGAAGAAGAAAAGATCAAGAAAAGGTGGCAAGAATATACAGAATAACTGTATAGGAAGGATAACAATATCGGGGATAGCTTTGATGGTGTTGTCAGTGAGCTAGAGCCAGACATCCTGAACAGTGAGGTTGAATGGGCCTTAAGAAGCATTGGTAATAACAAGGCAGCAGGAGACGACGGCATCCCAGCTAAACTGTTCAAAATCTTGCAAGATGATGCTGTCAAGGTAATGCATGCTATATGCCAGCAAACTTGGAAAACACAAGAATGGCCATCAGATTGGAAAAAATCAACTTATATCCCCATACCAAAAAAGGGGAACACTAAAGAATGTTCAAACTATCGAAGAGCGGCACTCATTTCACATGCCAGTAAGGTAATGCTCAAGATCCTGCAAGGGAGACTTCAGCAATTCATGGAGTGAGAATTGCCAGATGTACGAACTGGGTTTAGAAAAGGCAGAGGAACTCGGGACCAAATTGCCAATATCCGCTGGATAATGGAAAAAGCCAGGGAGTTTCAGAAAAACATCTATTTCTGTTTTATTGACTATTCTAAAGCCTTTGACTGTGTGGACCATAACAAATTGTGGCAAGTTCTTAGTGGTATGGGGATACCAAGTCATCTTGTCTGCCTCCTGAAGAATCTGTATAACAACCAAGTAGCATCAGAAAGAAGACACCACGGAACAACGGACTGGTTTAAGATTGGGAAAGCAGTATGGCAGGGCTGTATACTCTCACCCTACCTATTCAACTTGTATGCAGAACACATCATGCGACATGCTGGGCTTGAGGAATCCAAGGCTGGAGTTAAAATAGCTGGAGGAAACATTAACAATCTCAGATATGCAGATGATACCACTTTGATGGCTGAAAGCAAAGAGGAACTGAGGAGCCTTATGATGAAGGTGAAAGAAGAAAGTGCAAAAGCTGGCTTGCAGCTAAACCTCAAAAAAACCAAGATTATGGCAACCAGCTTGATTGATAACTGGCAAATAGAGGGAGAAAATGTAGAAGCAGCGAAATACTTTGTATTTCTAGGTTCAAAGATTACTGCAGATGCTGACTGCAGTCAGGAAATCAGAAGACACTTAATCCTTAGGAGAAGAGCAATGACAAATCTCGATAAAATAGTCAAGAGCAGAGACCTCACACTGACAACAAAGGTCCGCATAGTTAAAGCAATGGTGTTCCCCGTAGTAACATATGGCTGTGAGAGCTGGACCATAAGGAAGGCTGAGAGAAGGAAGATTGATGCTTTTGAACTGTGGTGTTGGAGGAAAGTTCTGAGAGTGCCTTCGACTGCAAGAAGATCAAACCAGTCCATCCTCCAGGAAATCAAGCCAGACTGCTCACTTGAGGGAATGATATTAAAGGCAAAACTGAAATACTGTCCTAACAGCCAGGAACCACACTGAGACAAGGAATAGGTCTCTAGTGTTTTATTACTGCTACATAACAGAAAATTCTAACAAACTGAAGAAGCATGGGAAAAATCCAGACATATAAACCCCAAAGGCTAAGGCGAGCCCGATCTGTGTCTCTTTGAATGGCTACCTAATTCCTCAGTACTACGCATGCACTTTACAGCCTGGATGGGAGCCCCCTGCTCACCATCCTTACTCATGACAAATACTTTGGCCACATAATGAGAAGACAGGACACCCTGGAGAAGATGCTGATGCTAGGGAGAGTGGAGGGCAAAAGGAAGAGGGGCTGACCAAGGGCAAGGTGGATGGATGATATTCTAGAGGTGACAGACTCATCCCTGGGGGAGCTGGGCATGTTGACGACCGACAGGAAGCTCTGGCATGGGCTGGTCCATGAAGTCATGATGAATCGGAAGCAACTAAATGAATAAACAACAACAACAAGAAAAAAGATGGAGTCCAGAAGTGTAGATGGGCTTGGAGAGGCTCATTGTGTTTTATTGTTTTTGTAGATTGCAGGTTGGCTGTGTTCTTGATGTGTGGGTGTGTTGGTAGTTTGTAACATGTGAGGGAACTCCTTGCAACTGCATGGAGCCACCGGTGAGGAGTGATGGATGGCAGCAGCAAGCAGAAGGAGATAATCATCTGAAGTTAGTGGCTGAGCCTGCAGTTCTGGCAGGTCCTGGAACTATCTGGCAACAGAACTGGAAGATGTGGAACCAGAGGACACCAGACACTAAGTCCTGTGACCAGTGGGACTAGTAGACCAGTGAGATGCCAGGCAGTGTGCATCAGAGTGGCTGGAGCTGTGAGGAGCTGATGGGGTCCTATCCTGGGTTGGTTAACATGCCCATTCCTGCCATGTCAGACCATTTTATTCATGAATTGTTGGAATCTAAGGTGATTCCAGTGCCTGTGCAATTATTTCATCATCAATGCTTTTCCAATATTGGAAGTGTGATTCTGCATATTGTTTCAAAACAGGCATAATTTAATTTGTCTTTAGTAAAGTTGAACAGTTCAACAGCTTGACCTGTCCTATTAACCTACTTCCAACAATTAATCCTTGTGACAGCAAGTGCCCATTTAAATCATGTAGGTTTCAACTGTAATTGGAGAAACAATTCCCTGGACTTAATGAGAGAATACAGTAACTTAATGGAAGTACACATTTTAACCAACTTTCTTCTATGAATTCTAGCAGTCTTAATGTGCAAACAGCAGTAACATATTTATGTTACGGTAAGAACATAGCAATATGAACGTAACATTTTCAGTAGGAAAAAAAAAGAGTTGGTGGGTCTTATATCATACAAATATGATACTGTTTGTGCTTTTGTTTACTATACACACACTGAATAAGACGGAAAAAAAATAAAAGAGCTTCTGTGTTTCAAGAAGATGTCTTGGTACAATTGAATAAGAAAACAAGAGCAAAAAGTAAATCATACTAATACTAAAGTGGGCAAAGAACATGTATTTACATATTTTGCAATAATCTTCTGTCTTTTTTTATTGTTGGCCAGAGCTAAAAGTTGTTGCAATTCCTGCCTTTCTTTTAAAGCTTTTGAAAGTTATTTAACTCATGTTACTTATAAGTGTTTCATGTTATGGAGCTTCACCCTCAATTCCCATTGCTAACATATGATTCCTTTTTTTTTTCTTTTTTCACGTTTAGAATCATGATTACTTTGCCAAATGAACCCCAACATTCAATATTTTATATAGAATGTTGTTTTTGTTTGTTTGAGCCAAAATAATCAAATACAGAAATGGTCAAAAGTACAGTTGGGCAAAAGAGTAGTTGAGGAAGATTGACATTGCCAGGTTTGTTTTTCTCTATGAAATACTGCCCCACTTAATGGCCTGAAAATAAGGCTGTAGAAACTGGGTGGTGCTCCTGGCTTACTCTTCATTTAATGCAGGGTAGAAAAGTATGTTTCAGTTGCTGCTGTTGTTATTACTATTTTTTATTAAATGCGTACACTGCCCTATTCCCAACAACTCTGGGCAGTTTCTCTCAAGCAATGTGAGTGCACATATAAAAACAAGAAAATTGTTTTTAAGAACTTTGCATTCTGAGACCACTTAAATAATAAGCTGAAACTGCAATTATTTTCTAAATACAAAGCATGGGGCTGACAATTTAATTTTGAATATCTATGAGGGGGACTTGGAACTCTGCCATCAGACCTACTTTTTCATGAAACAAAGCCTCTTTGTTTCTTAGAACTGATTTAGTCCCCTTAAACTTTCAAATATAGTTAGCGTGTATAAAATCAAAGATTGCAAGTATTTAAATAAAATTATTTCTCAGAATGAGAGGCTAGTATAAGCTGTTATACACTACTTACCCTTTCATTCCTAAAATGAGACTTGCCACCCCTAAGAGTTAGAATCAGTCTTCAAATACTACTCTTTATATTAGAAACTGTACTTGTATAGCCAAGACAGTCCAGTGGAAATCTTTTAAAATATATAGCTGTAAATTCTGTTGATTTGTGTGCATAGACTTTGTCTTTCCTGATTCTCTGTCAATAAGCTGGATGTTAGCTTGAGTTTGGTCTCCAAGTACTGAGTGAACAACACGTCATTGTGGGCAACTGACTGTAGTGTCATCACTTAATGAAATAGCACATTGCCTTTTTTAATAATTTTGCCCAGCATGACACATTTATATTGACTGTGAGGAAGATTAGTTTATTAGCAAACTCACCAGGAACTCAGAATTAATTGGTGTTGCCTGATTATGATAATGTAAGGAATTATCCATTCAGTTATTTAAATAATAAACTGCACACCAGTTCAATTGGATTGTTAATTTTTCATATTTAGATATTCATATAGTATCACATGCATGAAAAAATGAGATGGATAGGACCAAGCATGTGGCAATTTTTCTCAGGAATGCTATCTTCCTGGTCACACGGAAGGAATCACATTATTCCCTCTCCCCATAAATTGTGTCGCAATGAACATATCAGCACAGTGGGTTGATGTTAGGGGATAATTTTGCTTTGTTTGCTTTATAGAATGTATTTTTATTGGTCAATGACTGAAACAAAGTTTCTGTCTGTCTGTCTGTCATTAGGTCACATTACTATAGTTTGCTTGTGTAATTTAGGGTTAAGTCCACTTTTCCTAGCTCAGTTGCAGTGAATCGGCCATCAATTTTCAGCAGACGGAATTACTAAAAAAAGAGAAAAAGAACCACGGGGGGGCGGGGAATCAAACTTTTCCTTCCTCTAAGTGTTCTAGATATATGCCATTGATGTTTTATTGCAATCTGAAGTTTGAAAAAAGGCTTAGCAGGCTTTTACCACTGTCTCTTCTTATTTTCCTGTGATTTGGCAGTGGTCCTTCTCTGCTTTAGCATTTAAAGCTTACGTAAGTAGTGAAATAACAATGCACTGACATTTGCTATTAACCCTCATTTAATTTCTTTTCTTGGTCAGTGGACACATTCATAAATAAGTTCCAACCACTCAACATTTTTATTTTCTAAGAAAGCCTGTGGGGCCTAAGTGCCTCTAAGGGTATCCTTGGAAATAAAGATGATTTAGAAAGCTGATGATTCAGAAAAGCTTTGCAGCTTTCCAGCAGAAAAGCTGGTAGGTTTCAGGTAGGATATCTGCAGTCACATTAGTGCCACTTTGGGAACCCCAGTATCAGTCCATGATTTGTTCAAATGCTTTCTTGAATAAAGCACAACTAGCTGAGTTTGTGCAATATTTTAAAACCTAAACCATGGTTTATAAACAACAATAGCTGGTTTTACACAGCATACAAAATGAAAACCAAACAGAGTATATTATTGCTTAGCATAATGGATGAATACTGGCTAATATATGGACACTGAGTTTAATGGCCTCACCTTGCAAATTGAAAAGATTATTTAGTAGGAGTGTGTGTCATTTGGGAGGTACTTTGGGATATATGGGGGACCAAATGGAGTAGTTGTCTGTAGCTCTTTAAAGCAGCAATTCCTTTTCCAGAGGCTATGCCACATATCTATATTATTTATAAGCAAACACTGTATATAAAATTCCCTTCTCACCCCTATGGGTGGTATGTGTCTTCTTCAACTTCAGGTCCTCTACCAGGGGCCTGGGACTTTGAGGGTTCTGTGCAGTATCTTAGCTGTTCCTAGCACTGCACTGTTCTGGACAGAGAGCTCTGATGTTATTCCTGGTATTTGTTGGAGCCACTCTCCCAGCTTGGGAGTCACAGCCCTGAATGCTCCTACCACCACTTGGACCACTTTGGCCTTCACTTTCCATATCCTCTCTAGTTCTTCCTTCAGGCCCTAGTACTACTCCAGCTTCTCATACTCCCTATTCCTGATGTTGCTGTCACTTGGCACAGCTACATCTATCACTACTGCTGTCCTCTGGTCCTTGTCTACTACCACGATGTCTGGTTGATTGGCTAGTACCTGCCTGTCCATCTGGATCTGGAAGTCTCACAGTATCTTAGCCCTGTTATTCTCCATGAACTTTTGTGGAATCTCCCATCTGGACTTGGGAGACTCACATCTATATGCTATGCAGATGTTCCTGAACGGTCCAGGAACAGTTATGCTGTTCAGTGTATGCTGTTCCTGCCTGCATCTTACACCCTGCCACTATGTGTTGGACTGTTTCTGAGGCCTGTCTGTATTTGTGTGTGTCCATGTGTGAATGTTTGTATGTACGTATGTGTTTGTACACACAGAGTACATACACTTACTGTGGCAGATTATCTCTCAACATATTGGCTTGATTTACATAACATGGTCAATCAGGTTGCTGAAGTCAGTGTATCATGTGAACACCCTAACCTAGACAAGAAACCCTGATAGCCAATCCAGAGATGTCTGGCTGTAACTAAATCTAATTTAGTTGTAATCCTGGATTAAGAGTTTGTCTCTCTCATGGGTGAACAGTAAGGGTCTTAAGGGAATAAAACACTGTTGGTGCAAAGTGCGAATGGCCATTTTCATTCTAGAGCATCAGGAACATTTTCCATCCAGCAGCCCTCTGACCGTCCTATGGTATATGTTGCAGTCCTGAGTAGAAATTCTTTTGGTGTCCTTAGAGTGTAAAAAGATATTACACACAGACACACATACACACATCATAGTGCTCGGCAAAAATAATGTAGTCTGGAAACTCACTGGGTCACTACATTGAGCTCTGAATTTTATATGCTGCTGGTTCTGTCACCAATGGGTATGTTACAAATCTTCTTTTATTTCTACCAGCCACAAGTTTTGCATGGTTATCATCAAAAAACATGTTACACTGAATTCACTGGAAATGAATTTTGAATAAATGTAAGAAAGTACTGGCCTATTGGATTTCTGTTCCTTATTCACACAAGAAGCAATGTAATTGGAGGTAATACAGCTTAATTTTATTTATCCATTCACTTGTCTGAAGAACTCAGTATTTCATTATCCACTGGATAGCATTTTCACTTTGAAATTCTTTATCTGATCATCCTTTATAGGTCCACTTGGAATATATTGGTGGCATTCATCACTTTGCTCACAGGTTTCCAGAAAGACAAGCCTTCAGTTTTATCATGAACAAGAGCAGGAGAAATTCAGACTGAGTGCAGAATCTCTCACCTATGAAGGATGACGGTAATGTTTTTCACATGTGAGAGACCCATAACTCATGAGTTCAGGTTCATTGTGGAAAGATAAAGCATTAAAAGAAAGCATTCAGCTTAAATAGGTGAGGTGTTTCATTCATTCCCTCAGTATTCAGGCTCATTTTACTGAATATGATAGCACTAGAAGTGAGTGGATTGTTCCTTTCATGCAGGATAAAATGAAATTTGAGGTACAACTTACACTAGAATTTAAGGATTCATCTTTCTTCTAATGCAATTGTGTGGGGGGGGATAACTGGGCCCAAAGGCCAGCTGGTTTTCCCACTTCCTGGCCCAAATCAGATGATACTATCTCGAGGTGATCTCAAGCCCCATCATCAGTGGTGTCATTCTGCTGCATGAAGAACCATTTCATAGCAACAGGATTTTGCATTATCTCTCCAACCAGCAAGTCTGTCTGTTAACAAACTCAGCAGTCCCATAATAGAGTTGGTCAGCTTGTAAGTATTTTTAGATAATTAAAAAAAAAAACATTATTTGGCAAGAAGCAAGAAAGCAAAGATAAAACCATATCTGCATGCAGATTGTTTTGGAAAAGGGCAGAGCTTTGGACAAGGAAAAGAGTCATGCTGTAGAATTTGTGTAGTAGATAGGCCAGATGGGTGGGACAAATTAAGCCATGAAGCCTGATGTTCTTCCCTCAGATGGGCAGGTCTGGATGAAACTGCTTAGATTCACCTTAACAGAACTAAGACTATGTAATTCCATTTGTTGAGACAAAGGAGCAACAGGGTTTGCCTCAAAAAAGCACTTCATGTCATCTCACAGCCTCTTCACTGCCTCTTCCATCTGCATAGTTTACTACCACTTGCAGAAAACAAAAAAGGCTTCTGCTCAGGCAGCTGCTGGAAACCTTTTCCAGGTATAGCAAACACCAGAGCAGATTTTAGAGAAGACAAGAGAAACAGAGAACCAAGTGAAGTAAGAACTGCTTCAGAAAACAACCTGGGAGGTCATTCAAAGCTTCATTAAAATGAAGTACTCCCATCCAGGAGGAAAATAAAAGCACACTTTTCTTCACTGCTTACCTGGCACATCTGACTCACCTCTGGGGATGGTAACACTATGCAGGAATGTAACATTATAACAGGATGCAATGTACAGATAAACAATACCATAAACGTAAGTCCAGATTTGTGGCTGATTTAAATGAATTCTGTGGACTTATTCACCACAGGCTTATAGCAGTAACAGATCTTTTATATTAGAAATGGAAATTATGCCCACACAAAATCAGTTATTTTGGTCTCCATGGATTCTGGAAGAGATGGATACCACTCCAATAATGTCTGCCCTTCCCATCTAAAAATCTGCTGTAGGAGCGTGAGGAGACTTAACTAACTTTTGTAAGTTTGCCATATTTGAGCTGCCAAAATCCAGAAGACCTCTAGATGGGAGCAAATAGACCCAGAAAAACAATTTAACTTCTCTGCCATCAGGTGGTCATCTGGATTTTGGCAGCCCAGGTGTAGTAACCCTAGACCAGTGTTTCTCAACCTCAGCAACTTTAAGATGTACGGACTTGAACTCCCAGAATTCGCCAGCCAGCATGCTGGATGGGAAATTCTGGGAGTTCAAGTCCGCCCATGTTGAAGTTGCTGAGGTTGAGAAACACTGCCCTAGACAAACAATAATTACTGAAGTGTAAACAGCATTGTGTAAATCAATTTTTTCTTATGATGAAAACTTTGAGTTCAATGCATCTAGGGAAGGGGAAAGCAAATGAAAAGACAACAAAAACCTGCTGCCTGTTCATTAAACCTGCTGTCACAAAAAACATTACAACATCAGTGTTCTGCTGGGATGTTTATCGTTAGTGAGCAATGGTATTTGAAACCTTATTAAATATTTGTTCCATTTAACAGGCCAAAGGCAACTTATATATTGATTTTTTTTTTTTCTCAGCAAGCCATTTGTAATTAATTGGGGGGAAAAACATTCTGTGTTTGTACTGTTTGATCATATGAGACACACAGTTGTGGTTTTCAAAACCAAGTGAACATTGTGAATAATCAAGAAGAAATAGACGTTGCCTAAAGTGGTACACCAAACTCTTCGTCAGGCTTTCACACAGTAGCAGTTTTCAGGAGACTGCATGCAGAATTAATGTGTACGAGGAGGGTCCATGCTCCAGTCCACACCAGGCCCATTAATGAGATAGCATACATGCCTCCTGTGCAAAGCAGGGACATGCCAAATCTCCAGCCATGAGAATATGTTGGGATCTGAAAAATGCTAATGACAATTTAATTTAGTCAGAATAGCAATAACCAACATAACAAAATTAACAATAACCCAAGGGAGTCTTCTCAGTCTGGTTCTCTCCAGTTGTTTTTGTACAGTATACTGCTCTCCTCTGCCATATCTATTAGCCATGATGGCTGGGACTGGTGAAAATTGGAGGCCAAAACATTTGTGTAAGGCACTAATTTTACTCTTTGAAAGAGTAGCTGTGTCTCATTTTTATCAGCTGCACTCTTAAAGGAAAAAATGCTTAAATTTAATTTTTTTATTTAAAAATTTCCTTAAAGGAAAAAAAAAATGTTATAATGTGTAAGGTGCCATTTCAGTAAGTTATCCTGCTTTTCTGGAACACTTCAACCCTTTCACCTTTAAGTGGAGTCCACACCACTGGAATCTCAATATGACAAGTAACTTATACCAGACAAAAGGGGGTAGGTCAAACTGAGAGAGGCCCATTTATCTATTTCTTTTCTTCTTTCCTCAGACCTTCCTTTCTCCTTATGCTTCAGAAAGAAGTACATTTTTTTCAGGTTCTTGACTTTCTTCCATACTGATGAATGTTTCCTATTGAATTAAAGAATATAAAAGTAAAGAATCCTAATGGATTCTAAGTATTGTTTCATTTTTTTTTCAGTTGTAATTATACACAATCCTCTCTTGCACACCATGAAAAAGGGTGTGACTATTCAGCTACAGTAGGGAATGTGAATCTGTGAATCCCAACAGACAAGTCTTCATTTGCAGTTCTGAAACTCACCCAAAGCCAAATATAATTTTTTGAGAGAAAGATACAGAATTTTTAATCCTCCTCCTCCTCTTCCTTATTCTCATTATCAGCCTGAGTCAATATACTGCAGTTTTAAGACCTCCCACTGGAGATTATGAATCATAATCTATCATATTGGTCGAGAATGGGTTGGTAGGTAGCTGTTTTTTTATACTACAAATATACACACTTGCTCTCTCTCTCTCCTGCCTGTAAACACGCATACATTTCAAGGAGAACTAGGGCAGAATTATGAAAGGGGGAATGCAAAACATGTAATCATGACAGAAAATTAAATTTATTCAGTTCATTCAACCTTGCAATTCTCACTTGAAATGTGGAATACTGTTCTGAATGGGCACAGTTACTTTCTTTCCACTGCCTTGATTTGGGTAATGTCATCATTATACTGCATTTTACATTTACGACTTCTCTAGAAAATAATCACATCTTTAATCTATTTAATTGCCAGGTTAATCAAAGAAAGCATCAGCTAATTAACATGGAAACAATTTTTAATCAGTAAGCCATTCAGCTTGGGTGGTTGCTGGAATAGGCAATGAACAAGAACATTCAGAATATAAACTTTTCTTTTGCCAATGAATAGATCAGCTTATTCAGCATATTGGCCAAGAATTATTAGAATTGTGATCCTAACAAATTTTAAAGGTATTAGGCTGATAAAGTCTGGGTTAGAGTTAACTATTTTTTTTTTAAAGCAAAAAAAATGGCAAGTTATCTAACCCTTCAGTAACTTCAAAACCTCAGAAAATACTGAGATCCTTGCAATATACAAATTTTAAAATTTCTTCTATATAATCTTATCTCTAAGAGCCATTGAACTCAGTGTGACTTCTGAATAGACAGGCATAAGAATGCACTGCCCACTGACATTTTTTTTTAAAGATCTATTCAATTGTGTCCAGTTCTGGGAGACTGCCTGGACAAGTCCCTGCAGTTTTCTTGGCAAGGTTTTCTCATAATGATAGTCATAATGATGTTCCATTCCTTTTGGCTCTTTGACATTAGAGATAATTGGTTAGTTAGTTTTATACCCCATCTTGTCTCCAGGAGTTCAAGGAGGCTTACATAGAGATTGCCTTTCATTTTAACCCCACAACGTCAACTCTGTGGAGTAGGTTAGTCTCAGAGAGAGTGACTGACCCAAAATCCCACTCATCCTGTCATGTGATGCAAGAAAACTTAAAGAGTCAAGGGGTTGCAATTTGTGGACCTGCTTCCATTGCTAGAATGTCCATTTGTGACACCCATACAAGTATTAAAGTAAGGTATTGGGTTCTTGCAAAGGAGATAACTTTGATTGGTTTATGTTCCCTTTTAATAGGGAGCAGCACTATGCAAGTACATATGGGCCTTCCTCTCAGAGTAATCCAATGCATGGCTAGAAGTAGGTGAGACTATTCATAGATCTCTATGATCCCTAAGATAATGTACAAAAGGGAATAAGTGAATTTGTCTCTGGGCAATAAACCATAGGGCAACAACATGAAGAATTCAGAAATTATTGGAAATGTGACTGTAGAGATACTGACTCTTTGGTACTTCACAATCTACTTATGACAATGGGCACTGGGTATAAATAGACAGATAATTACTTTGGGTCCCCTTTTGTCTTATAATGGTATGTGAGAATGACCCTGGGAGACAAGAGGAAGAGCCATAGACTAGGCAACCACCAGTCAAGCGGCAGCTGAGTCCGCAGAAGGAATGGGGGCATGGCAAATGTCTCAGAAGGGACCCTCCCTAGTTTCTTGGACTGTAAAAGTGAAGGGGAAGAGATGTACTTTCAGACCTGCAAGGTTGATGTCAGCCCTTTGAGGTAGCCAGATAAGAAGAACACCCAGAGGTACTAGCTCTAATTTTATTGTAAGGTTGCATTAACAGAATCTTGCAACTCTGAAAGTACATCATTCCCCCTTCACCTTTACAGTCCAAGAAACTAGGGATGGTCCCTTCTGAGACATTTCCCATGCCCCCATTCCTTCTGAGGACTCAGTTGCTGCTTTTCTGACAGTCATCTGGTCTGTGGCTCTTCTTCCTGTCTCCCAAGGTCATTCCCACATGTCTTTAGTCTGCTGTTCGTTGAGGAGATTGCTGATCTCAGGGTCTTCCTTCTGCCTTTGTTTCCAGGGATACAGACATGGAGCACTTGCTCTCCAACCACAATTTTGTCAGAATGATGAAATGTGCATTGTGTCATCACAACATAAGATCTGCCTCTTATGTACTTATGTGTAACATTGTGACACTTGTACAAAGAGAGCAGAGTTTGTTTTAGGACATAGTAATACATGCTTTGTCTTTAACACACACATCCTTTCCCTGCCATAGAAGCCCATGTTTCTAACCCTTTTTCTGGTAGGACTTAGCTAGATAGGTGCTAGGCTTTGCCTATCCCCATAATGTATTTCCATATCTATCTATCTATCTGTCTGTCTATCTATCCATCCATCCATCCATCCATCCATCCATCCATCCATCCATCCATCCATCTACATTATAATCATTAATACTTGTTTAGATTATATTCATGCTTTCAGGAATACTCACTCTCTCTTACACACACACAAATCATAATATACCGAACAGATAGAGATAGAGATGATAGAGAGATGAGATAGAGATAGAGATAGAGATAGAGATAGAGATAGAGATAGAGATAGAGATAGAGATAGAGATAGAGATAGAGATAGAGATAGAGATAGAGATAGAGATAGAGATAGAGATAGATTCATCCATCTCTAATTGTACTTCAAGTAAATGTTATAAAAAGAATGTGGGGGAATTGTGTAGCAACAAATTTTGGCTTCACATTTATTGTAGCATCTTCTGATTTGGCCTGTAGGGCCCTTAATAATGGGACTATACATAATTTCCCTTTGTGGCTAATAAAGCTTTTAAATTGAAAACAGACTTATGCACAGTGCTACTTTCATTCCATTGTTTCTTAAATTTGAGTCCTTTATATCTCAGGGAGCGCTGTCTCTGTGGTGCTGTCCCACATTAAAGAGCAGAAAGAGACAGCATCCTCAGCTACTTCTGCTGCGGCAGGGGCTTCTGACACCAACGGGGCAAAATTTACACTACATACAAAACTTTGCTTTCCTCAGCTTCTCTTCAGGTCAAACAGAGCACAGAAGCTACTTGCAAACTTATTGAAAATAAAATGGTCTCAAGAACTGGGTAAAGAAGAGTTATGTGTATTATTTATTGACGGCATCTGCAGGAACTCAAAAACCTAATGATGCAATACATAATCAAGTAAGGATGTGCTTACATTGATTTTCCTTTTACCCTCCTCATTAGTTAGGCAATATTCCTTTTCATTGTTTTAATGGTTTTTTTTTTAATTCTTAGGAAAAAATCAGCATCTCTTTTCATTTGTAACTTCCCCCAATTACTGAGCTGTTAAGAGGTAGTATGAGAGAACGACAGTGAAGACTAGTGGAAGAAAGTGCCATTAATGTAAGAAGCTCATGAGTTTGAAGCTGAGCACAGACGATGAACAGATAGAATGTAAAGTGAATGGGTGAAGGAGAAATCAAGCATATTTGGTGGAAGAATTAGAAACCAAATATGTGGTAGGTGAAGAGTTTATGGGCAAAGTGTATACCGTGTTTGGGGAAAAGAGAAATTGAGCATGCTATCGCTTGGTCTTCAGCAAAGGATCGTTACCGTGTCATGGTGCTGGAGCTTGAGAACCTCAATGATGCCATGAGCTAAACCATGAAGGGCCACCCAAGACGGGAAGGTCATGACAGAGAGGTCAGACTAAATGCGATCCCTGGGGAAGGTAATGGCAACCCACCCCAGTATTCTTGCCATGAAAACTAAATGGATCAGTATAACCAGAGATATGTCAGTATACCATCGGAAGATGAGACCCCCAGGTCGGAAGATGGTCAAAATGCTACTGGGAAGGAACAGAGGATGAGTTCAATTAGCCCCAGACATGATGACACAGCTAGCTCAAAGCCAAAAGGACGGCTAGCGGCTGACGGTGCTGGTGGTGAACGGCGAATCTGATGTTCTAAGGATCAACACACCATTGGAACCTGGAATGTAAGATCTATGAGCCACGGCAAATTGGATGTGGTTATTGGTGAGATGTCAAGATTACAGATAGACATTTTGGGCATCAGTGAACTGAAATGGACTGGAATGAGCCACTTCACATCAAATGACCACCAGATCTACTACTGTGGACAAGAGGACCACAGAAGAAATGGAGTAGCCTTCATAATTAATAGTAAAGTGGCTAAAGCAGTGCTTGGATACAATCCCAAAAATGATAGAATGATCTCAATTCGAATTCAGGGCAAGCCATCTAACATCACAGTGATCCAAATATATGTCCCAACCACAGATGCTGAAGAAGCTGAAGTAGAGCAGTTCTATGAGGATCTGCAGCACCTGCTGGACAATATGCCTAAAAGAGACATTGCTCTCATCACAAGAGACTGGAATGCTATGGTGGGCAGTCAAATGACACCTGGAATTACAGGTAAGCATGGCCTGGGAGAACAAAATGAAGCAGGACATAGGCTGATAGAATTTTGCCAAGACAACTCACTCTGCATAACAAACTCTCTCTTCCAAGAACCTAAGAGATGGCTTTATACACAGACTTCCCCAGATGGACAACACTGAAATCAGATTGACTACATCCTTTGCAGCCAAAGGTGGTGGACATCTATACAGTCGGTAAAAACAAGACCTGGAGCTGACTGTAGTTCAGATCACGAACTTCTTCTTGCACAATTTAGGATCAGACTAAAGAGATTAGGGAAGACCCACAGATCAGCTAGATATGAGCTCACTAATCTTCCTAAGGAATATGCACTGGAGGTGAAGAATATATTTAAGGGACTGGACTTAGTAGATAGGGTCCTGGAAGAACTATGGACAGAAGTTCACAAATGTGTCCCTTGGACTGCAAGAAGATCAAACAGTCTATCCTCCAGGAAATCAAGCCAGACTGCTCCCTTGAGGGAATGATATTAAAGGCAAAACTGAAATACTTTGGCCACATAATGAGAAGACAGGACACCCTCGAGAAGATGCTGATGCTAGGGAGAGTGGAGGGCAAAAGGAAGAGGGGCCAACCAAGGGCAAGGTGGATGGATGATATTCTAGAGGTGACGGACTCGTGCCTGGGGGAGCTGGGGGTGTTGATGACCAACAGGAAGCTCTGGTGTGGGCTGGTCCATGAAGTCACGAAGAGTCGGAAGCGACTAAACGAATAAACAACAACATCTCTTGGTAGGAGAGGACATCATATTCAGATGTGTTTTTCACAAACAAATGGGTTTTCCTAAAGAGCACAGGTTAACCACATGTTGCAGTTTGCTCTCATAGAAAATTGTGATGAATTTATTGTACATTTCTGGTTGTTGAACCTCATTCTTCAGTTTCAGGTCTCTTGCAGTGTCCCAAACTATTATCTCTCTTCCTATTTGTTTACCACAGTTTTAGGGGCTGAGGGAGATCCTCCCAAATCAAAGAAAGAAAAAGAGAAAAGAAGTACAGAAAAGAATACAGTTAAAGAAGGGAAAGAAGATAGTTAAAGAAGTGACTTCTGCCTTTCTTCACAGCAGTTACAAGCAAACTCATTAGCCCTCCCTCCTCCTTAACATTACAATAATCCCTTCAGCCCCTTATTCAATCTTTTTTTCAATCATCAAATCCAGAAATCACCATTTCAGGGTTTTTTTCCATTTTCAGCAAAAAGTCAATAAAGGTTTCCCGTCTTTTATAAAAGTCATGGACAGTTGATAGGTCACAGAAATAAGTCTCCTTATTTCTTCAGAAGGTATACCTAGCAAAGTCATAGTCTTAACATACTGTACTTCTGAGAAGATTAAAGAAAGCTGTCCTGCTAGTGTTTTGTCCCTGACCAAACAGGTCAATTTTGCCACCTCTGATAGTTCTGCCATCTTCACAATCCATTTCTCCATTATGGGATTTCTGTTACCATCAATCAGAATAGATAACTTCCTTTTAAAACTGTTGGGCATTATTACTTCTTGTGATAGCAGATTCCATACTTGACTAGGCACTATGTGAATATGTCTTGGAACTTCTATAGATTTGTTTCTTTGGATAACCCAAGGTCCTGGTTTAAGAGAGAGAGAGAGAAGAACCTTTATCCATGCAATGTTTCCATCACATGTATAATTTTACAGATTTCTGTCAGGCCTCCCTTTAAACACTTTCTTAGCATATTAGAACCATCTCCTCCTATCACATCAGCCCGGTCATGCAGAGAGGGCTGCTACAGACCCTGTCTGCAAGAGAATTCCTTCTGGAGGGGTCGAGGAGGCGGGCCTTCTCTGCAATAGCACCTGCCCTTTGGAATATCCTTCCCCCGGAAGTGAGATTGTCTCACTCCCTCCTGGACTTTAGGAAACAGCTAAAGACCTGGTTCTGTAATTATGCCTGGGGCGGGAGGGAGAGTAGCCATTCTTGGGGATGGTTAGCTTCTTAGCAGGACCCAGCTCTGCCTGCAAATCATAAAGAACTATCAGCCATTGTGGTTTTTATTATATTTATTGCATTATGTATTATAGTGTTTTATAGTTTTATATCTTTATTTATGTTTTATTGTAAACTGCCCAGAGTCCCTTTTGGGAGATGGGCAGTGATAAATTTGATTAATAAATAAATAAAATAAAATATTAACCTGTCTGAGGGTCAGATTTGCCACAAAAATAAAATGGCATTTTGCTCTTGGATGGCAGTTGACTTTACCTTCATTCCTCTCTTCTCCATCCAGTGTGATGGTTCTTTTGCTAGTTTGTGAGTCTTTATGGCTTATGGAGAATCCCCCAAAGGTCATTGTGTTTATAAAACTCAAGGATGAAAATAAAAGAAGACGAGATAATCATAACTGGGTTTCAGTCTGCCTCAGAAATTAATAACATATTAAAACATTGTGTAGCTGAAGTCTGTTACTTTCCATAAAGAGATGATTTCACTGTCTCAGTGGAGAGGAAGAATATAGGTTATATATCTATACATCACAGACTAAATGGTGACCTCAGGCTTTTACTCTCATGTGCTGTTGTTGTATTCACAAAGGTCTTGGTTTTAACTCTTGTACTGAACAAAGCTCTTGGGAAAGTCATGGGCAGTTGATAGGTCACAGAAATAAGTCTCTTTATGTCTTCAGAAAATGTACCTAGCAAAGTCATAGTCTGAACATACTTCTGAGAAGATTAAAGAAAATCATCCTGCTAGTGATTTTCACAAGCTGGCCAGGTTATAAAGTACTAGTGTGGTTCATTAAAGTATCTCAAAATAGAGTTCAGAACCAGTTATTATACAACACTGACCCATGAAGCTCCAGGTTGATGTTAGAATATAAAAACCCCCATTCTACACACATACAAATAGTAGTAGTAGTAACAACATCAGCAACAATAGGAAGAAGTTGACACTGGTACCAATTGTTTTGGGGGCTCTAGGTGGAACACCATGAGTAATTAGGAAGATTTTGCATTGCCTACATCTGGAACAAACTGTGACAGCCTACCTACTAACAACACTGTTGAGCATCTCTTACATAATTAAATGGTACCTACATATATCATCTTCAGCAAAGGATCGTTACCTTGTCGTGGTGCTGGAGCTTGAGCACCTCAATGATGCCATGAGCTAAACCGTGAAGGGCCACCCAAGATGGGAAGGTCATGACAGAGAGGTCAGACTAAATGCGATCCCTGAGGAAGGTAATGGCAACCCACCTCAGTATTCTTGCCGTGAAAACTAAATGGATCAGTACAACCAGAGATATGTCGGTATACCATCGGAAGATGAGACCCCCAGGTCGGAAGATGGTCAAAATGCTACTGGGGAGGAACAGAGGATGAGCTCAACTAGCCCCAGACGTGATGACGCAGCTAGCTCAAAGCCGAAAGGATGGCTAGCGGCCGACGGTGCTGGTGGTGAACGGCGAATCCGATGTTCTAAGGATCAACACACCATCGGAACCTGGAATGTAAGATCGATGAGCCAGGGCAAATTGGATGTGGTTATTGGTGAGATGTCAAGATTAAAGATAGACATTCTGGGCGTCAGTGAACTGAAATGCACTGGAATGGGCCACTTCACATCAAATGACCACCAGATCTACTACTGCGGACAAGAGGACCACAGAAGAAATGGAGTAGCCTTCATAATTAATAGTAAAGTGGCTAAAGCAGTGCTTGGATACAACCCAAAAAACGATAGAATGATCTCAATTCGAATTCAGGGCAAGCCATCTAACATCACAGTGATCCAAATATACGCCCCAACCACAAATGCTGAAGAAGCTGAAGTAGAGCAGTTCTATGAGGATCTGCAGCACCTACTGGACAACACGCCTAAAAGAGATGTTATTTTCATCACGGGAGACTGGAATGCTAAGGTGGGCAGTCAAATGACACCTCGAATTACAGGTATGTATGGCCTGGGAGAACAAAACGAAGCAGAACACAGGCTGATAGAATTTTGCCAAGACAATTCACTCTGCATAACAAACACTCTCTTCCAGCAACCTAAGAGACGGCTTTATACATGGACTTCATCAGATGGACAACACCGAAATCAGATTGATTACATCCTTTGCAGCCAAAGGTGGCGGACATCTGTACAGTCGGTAAAAACAAGGCCTGGAGCTGACTGTAGTTCAGATCATGAACTTCTTCTTGCACAATTAAGGATCAGACTAAAGAGATTAGGGAAGACCCACAGATCAGCTAGATATGAGCTCACTAATATTCCTAAGGAATATGCAGTGGAGGTGAAGAATAGATTTAAGGGACTGGACTTAGTAGATAGGGTCCCGGAAGAACTCTGGACAGAAGTTGGCAGCATTGTTCAGGAGGCGGCAACAAAATACATCCCAAAGAAAGAGAAAACCAAGAAGCCAAAATGGCTGTCTGCTGAGACACTAGAAGTAGCCCAAGAAAGAAGGAAAGCAAAAGGCAACAGTGATAGGGGGAGATATGCCCAATTAAATGGAAAATTCCAGAGGTTAGCCAGAAGAGATAAGGAATTATTTTTAAACAAGCAATGCGCGGAAGTGGAAGAAGACAATAGAATAGGAAGGACAAGAGACCTCTTCCAGAAAATTAGAAACATTGGAGGTAAATTCCAGGCAAAAATGGGTATGATCAAAAACAAAGATGGCAAGGACCTAACAGAAGAAGAAGAGATCAAGAAAAGGTGGCAAGAATATACAGAAAACCTGTATAGGAAGGATAACAATATCGGGGATAGCTTTGACGGTGTGGTCGGTGAGCTAGAGCCAGACATCCTGAAGAATGAGGTTGAGTGGGCCTTAAGAAGCATTGCTAATAACAAGGCAACAGGAGACGACGGCATCCCAGCTGAACTGTTCAAAATCTTGCAAGATGATGCTGTCAAGGTAATGCATGCTATATGCCAGCAAATTTGGAAAACACAAGAATGGCCATCAGACTGGAAAAAAACAACTTATATCCCCATACCAAAAAAGGGAAACACTAAAGAATGTTCAAACTATTGAACAGTGGCACTCATTTCACATGCCAGTAAGGTAATGCTCAAGATCCTGCAAGGGAGACTTCAGCAGTTCATGGAGCAAGAATTGCCAGATGTACAAGCTGGGTTTAGAAAAGGCAGAGGAACTAGAGACCAAATTGCCAATATCCGCTGGATAATGGAAAAAGCCAGGGAGTTTCAGAAAAAGATCTATTTCTGTTTTATTGACTATTCTAAAGCCTTTGACTGTGTGGACCATAACAAATTGTGGCAAGTTCTTAGCGGTATGGGGATACCAAGTCATCTTGTCTGCCTCCTGAAGAATCTGTATAACGACCAAGTAGCAACAGTAAGAACAGACCACGGAACAACAGACTGGTTTAAGATTGGGAAAGGAGTACGGCAGGGCTGTATACTCTCACCCTACCTATTCAACTTGTATGCAGAACACATCATGCGACAAGCTGGCCTTGAGGAATCCAAGGCTGGAGTTAAAATCTCTGGAAGAAACATTAACAATCTCAGATATGCAGATGATACCACTTTGATGGCTGAAAGTGAAGAGGAACTGAGGAGCCTTATGATGAAGGTGAAAGAAGAAAGTGCAAAAGCTGGCTTGCAGCTAAACCTCAAAAAAACCAAGATTATGGCAACCAGCTTGATTGATAACTGGCAAATAGAGGGAGAAAATGTAGAAGCAGTGAAAGACTTTGTATTCCTAGGTGCAAAGATTACTGCAGATGCTGACTGCAGTCAGGAAATCAGAAGACGCTTAATCCTTGGAAGAAGAGCAATGACAAATCTCGATAAAATAGTTAAGAGCAGAGACATCACACTGACAACAAAGGCCCGCATAGTTAAAGCAATGGTGTTCCCTGTAGTAACATATGGCTGCGAGAGCTGGACCATAAGGAAGGCTGAGCGAAGGAAGATCGATGCTTTTGAACTGTGGTTTTGGAGGAAAATTCTGAGAGTGCCTTGGACTGCAGGAAGATCCAACCAGTCCATCCTCCAGGAAATAAAGCCAGACTGCTCACTTGAGGGAATGATATTAAAGGCAAAACTGAAATACTTTGGCCACATAATGAGAAGACAGGACACCCTGGAGAAGATGCTGATGCTAGGGAGAGTGGAAGGCAAAAGGAAGAGGGATCGACCAAGGGCAAGATGGATGGATGATATTCTAGAGGTGACGGACTCGTCCCTGGGGGAGCTGGGGGTGTTGACGACCGACAGGAAGCTCTGGCGTGGGCTGGTCCATGAAGTCACGAAGAGTCGGAAGCGACTAAACGAATAAACAACACATATATCATGGCCTTCATTCTGCAGTGTTACTGTCATGATTTGAATCCAGAAATCACATCACAGTTGTATGTTCCAATCATCAGTTGGGCTTACTCTACCATCTTTTCAAACCCACCCCACCATACTATGTTGTAGTATCGGCTGAGGCAGTTGCAGAAAATCCCAGGGTGTTGCAGAAAATCCCAGGGTGTTGCAGAAAATCCCAGGGTGTTGCAGAAAATCCCAGGGTGTTAGCAGCAAACAGTAATGCACATAGATAGCAAGCAGAGTATTGGCTAAGATATAACTTCCTTGTATCATTATCCCTCCCTATGATGTCACTTCCTTGCCTGTTCAATAAAAGGGAGGTGCGCAATTGTTCTGGGCTCTCTCCCGCCTAAACGAACCGTTGTGCCAGTGTCATTCTTCCCGTGAGGAGCCCGCCCGGTCGGACCAGGCCGGTTGCGCCATCACCTGTTGGCAACACATCCCGCAGAGGACCTGCAACGCCACAACTGGTGACCCCGACGTGATCAATTCCAAATACACGGCGTGACCCCTGTCTAGGGGTGCGCTGCCTTCACTCTCATACTACGCACCTGGCATAGGCTCGCGCATCGTAAGTATGGGCTCCGCACTCTCTCAAGTTCAACGCAAACATAGGGATGAACTTCTCTCATTAGTGAAGAAGGCGAATTGTTTACAAAAGGTTAACGGCACAACTGTATACCCCGTGTCAAAGAAAAATCTGACCCTCTTTTTACAATATCTCGATAAGCATTGTCCAGCTTATCCAGCAGAGGGGACCTTTAAGCGTTCCACATGGGAACGTATGGGAGTTTGGCTTCATAAATCGCCTAGAGCTCCACCTGACTTCCTTTGTGTGTGGCGTGCCCTTATGGCAGCCCTCACGACTATATACCCTGACCCTTCCACCCTGCCCCTATTAGACCACGGGACCTCATCGCCACCGCCCGACTCCTTGTCTTCGGCTGAAGCCTCAAAGGCAGTCACCCCCAACCCTCCACCCCCTTATGGCCCTTCGGCCTCAAGCCCCTCCACTCTTTATCCGTCGCTACCGCCAGAGCCGGCGACAACACCCACTGCTCCTACCCCAACCCCGTGTCCGCCTCTAGATCGCCACCCCCCCCCTGGTGTAGAACACCCCCCAGGAGGGCACATCTTACAAGCCTTGCAGGCCGCTCACTTGGCGGGCGAACTCGACCCCGATGAGTTCGAGACGTGCGCCGCTTTTCCTGTCACTTGGGGGCCCGCTGGGCAGCTGGCCCATTCCCCCTTGAATTGGAAGCAGATTAAGGATCTTAAAGAAGCGGTCCGGAATTATGGTCTTCAGTCCAGATATTCTTCCGGCCTCCTTATGTCAATGTCTTCCCACAACCGAGAGCTTTGTTTGGGGGATTGGCAGATGCTTTTTCACATGATTTTGACCCCTGCCCAGTACGTTCTATGGGAGTCGGAATATGGCAAACAGGTCATTATTCACGTCAACGCTGGCCTGCCCCCCTATGTTACCGTTGACGACCTCAAAGGGACCGGTAACCGGTCCACGATAGCCCAACAGCTTATGTCTGCCAGGGCCTCTTTCCCGCTCATAAAGGCGTGTGTCATGGCGGCACTGCGGAAAGTGGATGACGTGCAGTCACGGCCCGTTCAGACCTTTTCCAAAATCATCCAGGCCCCGACAGAAGATTACTCCTCCTTTGTCTCTCGTCTGCAAACAGCTCTCGAGAGGCAAATTGACAACGTGGAGGCCCGCCATGAGCTGCTTTTAAAGTTGGCTTACGAAAATGCCAACTCCGATTGCCAAAAGGTCTTGCAGCCTATCGCTACCAAACCGGGCGTGACCCTGGCCGAATTTTTGCAGGCTTGCAGAATTGTTGGAACTACCGACCACAAAATGGCCGCCCTTGCCTCCGCCATTACCACCACCCTGCACCCGCCTTCATTTCCGGCCGCTAACGCGGCGGAAACGTATCCGGTGGCCCGCCCTTCAGGAAATTGTTTCAACTGTGGCAAACCTGGCCACTTTAAGGCGCAATGCAGAGCGCCAGGAGGGGGAGCCAACACACCAGCCCCTAGACAGCCTCTCAAGCCGAAAACAGTTTGCCCGCGGTGCAGGAAGGGCTTTCATTGGGCGAGCCAATGCCGCGCAGCCCCCCCTTCGCCGAGTCAGCCGGAAAACTATTAAAGGGGCGTTCAACCAGCCCCGCCTCCAAGGTTGACCCACTAGAGGGCGCTGTGGTCCCATCCTCCGTAGAGATGGTTGCTAATGATACCGTCACTTATTCATTGCCCGCTCATGTCTATCACCTTTTTATTTCGCCCCGCTCGCCTCTCACCTTGCCTCCGGGCCTACCAGTCCTCATATTCCCCAACCTGGACCTTGTATCTCAAGGAGTACTTGCCGCGCCGTTTTTGCGCAGCTCTGACTCCTTTTCTGATTTGGCTTTAGCAATTATGATAAATTCCCCGATAACTATAACTCAAGGCGAAGCAGTAGCCACTATGCTAGTACTTGATCGCCCCACAGATTGTCTGGCTTTAGAGCAAAATCTGAGACCCACCCGACCTACGGCGACCTTTCAGCTCAACGGCCGCTCTTTTTCTGGTCTTTTAGATACTGGAGCGGATGTTTCGGTTGTTTGCTCGGCTGAATGGCCCGCTGACTGGCCTACCGACCCCGCCCCGGCAGTTCGAGGGGTAGGCGGCACCCAGACTGCCCTTATTAGCACTAACTGGATTGCGGTCACTTCTCCTTCTACCGCTGCCACTGCCTTCATCAAACCCGTTGTGTTGCCACTACACACCAACTTATGGGGAAGGGACTTGATGTCCCAATTTCAGGCTAGACTCATTCTAAAATAGTCTCCCCGTCATGCCTGCCCCCTTTGTGCTCCGCTTGGACCTATTATCTCAGGCACCCGTTTGGGTAGACCAATGGCCCCTGACTACTGACAAACTGCAGGCCCTTAAACAAATGGTCCAAGAACAACTGGATAAAGGCCACATAGAGCCTTCTACAAGCCCCTATAACACCCCCGTCTTTTTATTAAAAAAGAAGTCGGGGAGCTGGAGATTGCTGCACGATTTGCGAGCCATTAACGCCATCATCAAACCTATGGGAGCGCTTCAATGCGGCCTCCCTAACCCGAATTTAATCCCACACTCTTACGATATGATGATCATCGATTTGAAAGACTGTTTCTTCTCTATTCCATTGCACCCTAAGGATACCCATATATTTGCCTTTACTGTACCAGCCCTTAACTATTCCCGCCCCACTTCTCGCTTTCAATGGAAAGTCTTGCCGCAAGGGATGTTAAACAGCCCCACCATGTGTCAACACTTTGTGTCTCAGGTATTACAGCCTTACAGGGATGCTTATCCCGCTTTTTTAGTCTATCATTATATGGATGATATCCTGGTCGCCGCACCGGGACCAAAGGGCACTGTTTTTAAGACCTTGCCTCACCTACAACACATATTACGCCAAGGGGGCCTATTCATCGCCCCAGACAAAATTCAAATTACCCCCCCTTTTAATTATTTGGGGCATAAGGTCCTTGCATCACATGCCACTCCGTGGCTGCCAGACATTCAATTACCTGCCACCCCAACCTTATTACAATTGCAGCAATATTTGGGATCCATTAATTGGATACGACCCTATTTAGGCCTCTCTACCAGCCAACTCTCCCCACTTTTTGCAGCGTTAACAGGAGGCAAACGCCCAGCAGATGTCGTTCCATTGCAATCTACCCAATTGGAAGTGGTTAAATTGATTAATCAGGCCCTGCTTACCAAATGGGTAGACCGCATCGAGGACAACGTCCCGTTTTCTTTATTATTAATTAACACCCTCACATTACCAACTGCAGCTTTGGTTCAAGTGACCTCATCTCTATTGATCCTTGAATGGATCCACCTTTCGCACACGCCACGGGCGACCTTGACACCCAAGTCTTCTCAGTTTGCTTTTCTTATTCATAAAGGCCGTCAGAGGTCAAAAGCCTTGGCGGGCGTGGAACCCTCCGCGCTTTATGTGCCATGTTCGCTTGCAACGTGGGAGCTTTTATTCGCCTCCAGTGAGCAACTTCAATTTGCTCTTGTTGACTGGCCTGGCATTGTCTCTTGCCATCCCCCCCCTGACCCACGTCTCCAACTATTGAAGACCACGCCTTTTGTGTGGCACTCTCCTTTTTCTTCATTACCCCTTTTGGATGCTGTTACGGTTTTCGCCGATGGCGGCAAGACCTATGGCGCGTGCGCCTGGCGGCAGGACGGCCGTTGGCACACCCAACTCACGCCCCCTCAACCCTCTGCCCAACGTGCAGAGCTTTATGCCTCTCTACTTGTTTTTCAAGAATTTTCTGACCAGCCCTTTAACCTCATATTGGACAGTCTTTATGTCTCTCAAATTCTTTCTCACCTTTATGAGGCTTATTTGTCCCCCTCTATTGAACCCACCCTCATGTCCTTATTTTTGTCATTGCAACACTTTATCTCCGCCCGCATCCACCCTTTTCATGCTTCCCACATTAGAAGCCACCAGCCCTTTCCTGGGCCTATCCAGGAGGGCAATGATGTTGCTGATGCTGCGGTTGCGGCTGCATCCTCCCTTTTTCGCCTTTCCCTGACCACGGTTACACCGTGGGAAAGTCACTCGTATTTCCATCAGAACAAGAAAGCCCTTATTAAACAATTTCAGATCTCTCCAGGAGAAGCGACGGCCATTGTCCAACAATGTCCAGCCTGTAGCAAACAAGCACATTCAATTCCCATGGGGGTCAACCCTCGTGGAACTGAATGTTGCCAGCTCTGGCAGATGGATATAACCCAATATGCTTCCTTTTCCCCTTGGAAGTATTTGCATGTTTCCATCGACACATTTTCAGGGTTCATCATGGCCACCCCCCAGAGAGGTGAGGCCGCTAAACATGTGATCAATCACTCTATTCGGACTTTTGCGACGCTGGGATGCCCAAAGCAATTAAAAACAGACAATGGGCCCGCCTACACGGGCGGTGCTTTTGCTGCCTTTTGTCAAAAATGGGGAATCACTCATAAACTTGGTATTCCATACAACAGTCAAGGCCAAGCCATAGTAGAAAGAGCAAATCAGACCTTGAAACATGCTCTCGATAGATATATTGACAACAAGGGGAAAGGGCCCCCCAGCCTCCCAGCGGTGCAAGATATTCTCAATATCTGTCTCTATACTATCAATTTTCTCAACCTGACCGGACAGCCAGCGGCCTCTGCCGCTTCTCGTCACTTCACATCGCAACCCACTGCTGACCGCCAACGACCACCTGTCTATTATCGACAGCTTCCTGACCTGACGTGGAGAGGTCCGGTGCAACTCATCACTTGGGGCAGAGGTTACGCTGCTGTTCAACTTCCAGACCGTGTCCTCTGGGTCCCTGGACGTCACATTCGACCGTACTTGGTGAAGTCCGCCCCTCAACCACTTCCAACCCCCGACCTTGCCTCTGAGGTTGACACAGGTAACCTCGCCTTTCAAGATGCTCAAGAGGAATGATGGCCTTGTGTTTGGCCTTGTGTTTCTTTCCATTCCTTTGTCCGCTTTGGCGCGACCCCCCGCTCATGAGGCCCACCGACCTGTCAACTATACATGGACTGTGCGAGACTTCCAGGGTGTGTCCCTATTCAGCATTTCAAATCGAACTCTTTGGCCGTGGTTCCCTGTTCTTCACTTTGATTTTGCGGAAATGGGCTCTGGTTCCACTGCTTTTATAGATAAAAGCTCCTGTACCCCATCGCCAAAAGATGTGTCTCTCTTCCATCTTTATTTTTGCCCGGAGCAGCCTGCGACGCCAGCCCGGTCCAACCAGTGCGGAGGCGCAGGCCATTATTTTTGTCGACAGTGGTCCTGCGTTTCCACCGGTGACATATATTGGGACCCCCCAACAAAACGGGACTATATAGCAATAACGCGAAGCCATGGTAGACCCACCATGTCTTGCAGGGATTGGCACTGTTGTGGCCAACGAAAAAATCCAATGAACATTACCTTCACGTCCATTGGTCAAGCGATTCCTCAAGCAACATGGCTTGCTGGCGTGCGATGGGGCGGCAGAAGATGGGACGGTGAGGGTGATCTCGGACAGATCTTTTCAATTCAACTTTCTATCACTCCTAAGTTTTCGCGACCCATTGGCTCAAACAAAGCCTCTCCTTCCAACCCCCTTATTGTTCCGGCTGATCCCCGACGAAACACCCTTTATAAACTTCTCGATGCCTCTTACCACATGCTTAACACCTCCCGACCCAGTCTCACTAATTCATGCTGGCTTTGTCTCACTGCTACCCCTCCCTTTTATGAGGCCTCCGGATCTTCAGAAGAGATCACCACTAGTACTCAGGACACTGACTGTCGCTGGAGCAACACCTCCCAAACGATTGCTGGCCTGTCGGGCCGCGGGTGCTGTCTCGGCCTCATACCTGCCAGCCTCACTCAATACTGCTCCACCTCCTCACGCTGCGATATGTATACATGCCCCACACCCCGCTCCAAAACCTCCAAAACCGTCTGTGGTTGGGCCTTGCCCTGGCAATCCGCAAACACAACTGCCGATTTTTCCTCTGCGTTTGATAACCAATTCATTATACCAGGCAATGACTCTATGTGGGCATGTTCATTCGGCTTGTTGGCGTGTGTATTTGCACCAAAACTCGTGACTGACAATCATTATTGTATACAGGTTTATCTCTTACCTAAGATTTCATATCATACCAACTCTAACATGCTTTCCTTTTTTGCCTCACCTAATCCTATTGTTAAGCGTGAGGTGGTCACCACATTAACACTGTCTGTCCTGTTGGGTTTGGGGGTGGCTGGGGCAGCCACAGGCATCGCCGGTATTGTGGCTGGTCAACAGAGCTACCAATCTCTTCGTCTCAGCATAGATGAAGACCTGGAAAAGATCGAGACCTCCATCCTGCATTTACAGACATCCCTCACCTCCCTCTCGGAAGTGGTGCTCCAGAACCGCCGTGGCTTGGACTTGTTATTTTTAAAGAATGGAGGGTTATGTGTGGCCCTTCAGGAAGAATGTTGTTTTTATGCTGACCATTCTGGGGTAGTCCTAGATTCTATGAAAGAGCTCAAAAAAAGGCTCACTGATAGGAAAAGGGAACGCGAGGTACAGCAATCTTGGTTTGAGGGATGGTTTAATATCTCTCCTTGGCTCACCACACTTATTTCGGCTATTGTTGGCCCTTTGATTTTGATTCTTATTATCTGTGCTATTGGTCCTTGTATATTTGGGAAACTTATAGCATTTTTGAAACGTCGCCTGCTGACCATAGACACCGACATTACAAAGATCAATTTGCTGCTCAAAATCGAGGCTGATGCGAGGCTCTCCTCGGAAAAACAATCCCTACTGGCGCTCTCCTCTGATTCGGATGACTCAGGGGAAGAGTTCCCGCTCAAAGACGAAGGACCTCAAGATCCCATGTGTCACCGAGCCCTGGACTCGGAGGAGGTTTAGCCCCCGGAGACACAGGAATCGAAGGTCTGTAAACAAATAAAAACAGAGGAGATGTTGTAGTATCGGCTGAGGCAGTTGCAGAAAATCCCAGGGTGTTGCAGAAAATCCCAGGGTGTTGCAGAAAATCCCAGGGTGTTGCAGAAAATCCCAGGGTGTTAGCAGCAAACAGTAATGCACATAGATAGCAAGCAGAGTATTGGCTAAGATATAACTTCCTTGTATCATTATCCCTCCCTATGATGTCACTTCCTTGCCTGTTCAATAAAAGGGAGGTGCGCAATTGTTCTGGGCTCTCTCCCGCCTAAACGAACCGTTGTGCCAGTGTCATTCTTCCCGTGAGGAGCCCGCCCGGTCGGACCAGGCCGGTTGCGCCATCACCTGTTGGCAACACATCCCGCAGAGGACCCGCAACGCCACAATACTACATGATTTATCTCTATATATTAACTGGCAAACTGGTAGGAAAACCATGGGAAAACAGTTTTCACATCATTCATAGTGAGTATCAGAAGAAAGTTTGGTTTTTTTTTTCTTTTTCTTTTTACATAGTGGGCAAGTTATTGTAAGTTTGAGATAGCATAAATATAGTGAAATACATTGGAAATAAATGAGGAATCCAAACAATAACAGTGACAACTTGCAAAAAGAGTAAATTCAATGGCATTGGAAGATCATCAAGACACTATGTGGTTGGAGACATTTCACATTTCCAAGGACTTTGTAGGGTGCATTCCAAGCTGTTAGTGCTTGCTGAAAATACTATTAGCTAAAGAAAAATATCTATCCTTCTTCATATTTTCCCCTCTCCAAACTATATCTTTCCATAACTATACTTTAAATGTATTCACTAGCTGAAACTTGACTGAATTATTCCATTGAATGTCAGATTTGTATTGGATCTGGCTTTACATGTATTAATATGAAACCAGAACCTGCTTACGCTGGCATCTATCCCAATGTTGATGGTGTCCCTGAGCCCAAATGCTGAGAAGGTGAAATGAATGAGAAGCTGATCTAGAGAAGCAGGTCAATTAAGTACCTTATCCTGCTCACTGTGGTCCATTTGGGAGAATGCATTTAGCAAAACTCCGCTGATCATTACTGTTAAGGCTTCATAATTCTCCCAAATTCCACAGCCCTGAATTCCTCCATAGTCCCTGCCCTGCCTTTTTTTCCCAGAATAAAAGCAGTGATTTTGCAAGATACATTTTCAGTCTTCTTGCTTCAAAACTCACAAAGACCGGTTAGTGAATGGGATGAATTAGAACTGGGACATTTGATCCCTTCTTTATCTTCAGTTCCCCCATCTACCGAACATTTGTAAACACTGATGCAAAATCAGTCCTTTCTTTGCCAGCTGAAATGGACATCTGCAGAAATGTTTGAATTGTTTTTTTTTAAGTTTATAGAACATAGATGCCATTAATAATACTGTTTTATAAATCTTAATTGTGCTGATTAGTGCTACATTCAGAATATACATTCCAAATACATTTTTGCCAGCAAGACACACAAATGCTTTTACCACTGGAAAAGACATGTTGGTTAAACAAGCATGACATTTCACAACTACTCACATAAAAGTTCTTTCTTTGGTCACATGGATCCAACATAATTACAGCAAGCAGAAGGCAGTTTGATATTTTTCTCATGCCAACTGATAGTTTCATTTGTCTGACTTTGAATAATGATGTGCCCCCATGAGAAGTGTTTGTAATTGCTTTTCAAGCTGGTTGTCCCATAAGAAAATGTTAAGTTTCTGGGGAGCTCTTAAAAATTCTTTTTGGCCTCTTCCTACTGGTGGAAGGCACCTTTTGTTTTGAATTAATTGTAAAAAGCAAAATATGCCCTCCAGAGCACATAGAAATAAAATCTATTTCCCAGGGTAGATTTTTTCTCATTGGTGTATATAACTCTTCTTTCACATACTAAGCTGTTAACATTTTATCTGTTTCTCCCCCACTCGCATAATTTGTTCCTTGTTTTTCTGTTTTTGTTCCCTCTCATTTTCTCTCCCTCCTCTGCCCTCCCCACCCCCTTTGCTTTGTTTATTATAAATCTCTATCAGATTCTGATGGATTTTTAGAATACATGAATAGTTTTATTTGTTGTGTTGCCTATTGAAGCCAGATTTGCTTTCCAAAAAAGTAGCAGAAAATAAAGTCAGAAGTCTGAAAAGTTGTAGAGATGCAATGGATATTTAGTATCTTTCCATTATTGCAAGGAAAGTATATTTCAGGTTTAATGGGTAATGTAATTCTTCATCTCCTTGAAGAAAGCCTCTTTGATTAAGTGTTCATTTTTGGCACTGCTGTTCAACCCACTACATAAACAAGGGTGTTCCTCACCAATATATAACTAAATAATTGTTCCTGTGCTAAAAAAATCCATTTCCCTTTTGACTTTACTAACTAATATTGTTGGAAGCCTCTT
Organism: Candoia aspera; assembly: GCF_035149785.1. NCBI lineage: Eukaryota > Metazoa > Chordata > Lepidosauria > Squamata > Candoiidae > Candoia > Candoia aspera. The sequence goes on from NC_086155.1 coordinate 99,333,174, forward strand.
CACAAAAGTTTACCAAGATACATGTTCCTCTAATTGCTTCATGCTCCTCTCTGCTCTGTGAGAGAAGATAGTAGTAATATAGCATTTTAAAAAGTTGAGGGAGTAGAATTGGTTTCTCATACCACCAGCAGCTTCATGGAATCTGGCCAACAACTTCATGTATCTCTCAAGACTGGCAGAGTGAAGACCCAAAATTTAGGATTCTTTTGAAGTCTTGGTTTTATCCTGCAAGCTGAGCTGGAAGCTTGAGTTCCCACCAAGTGATGGCATTATGAAGAGAGAATGTGATGCCTCAACATCTTTTATTCCCTCAGAAGCTACCGTTCAGTGTTTAAGCCTATCATGTTCACTGCCAAATATCTTCTGTGTTGAACCAATTTCACAGGCCACTATGCATGCATTCCTTGTAGTCAGCACCACAGAGGTTGATGTTTTCAGGCCCAAATTCTTCTGCTTATTTAAAATAGATACCAAGATGTTGTCCTTCATGACCCCAGAGTTAGAATTATAGCATCATAGAAGTGGAAGGGCCATTGAGGCCATCCAGTCGAATGCAGGAATTCCAGTTAAGATATGTCAGACAGAGGGCTGTCTAGCCTCCCTTCAAGCTTACCACCTCTCTGTTTAATTTGCTGCAATGATAGTTTTTTTTAAACAACAATAACAACAGCAACATCCAGTTGGAATCTGATTTTCAGTAGCTTAAATTCATTATTCTGTGCCCTGTACTTTGGAACAAGAAAGAACAGGTGTTAACCTTCTATTATGTGACATACTTTCAGGTGTTTGAAAAGTGCTCTCAAATCTCTCTTCAGAGTTCTTTTCTCAAGAACAAACTTACCCAACTTCTTAAATTTCTCTTTACAAGCTTAGTTTCTAGTCTCCTGATCATCTTAGTTGCCCTTCTCTCACCCTCTCCCATTTTTTTTCTAAAATCCTTCTTAAAATATGCTCCCCAGAATGGGACATGGATAAAAAGGAAGGAACATACCATACAATCAGTTCTTATAAGTTTGCAGGTCCAGCTAGATGACCCAAATGTTAAAGAAATAGTAGTAAGAAGTTTATGTTTGCTTGCTCTACATATTAATGTACAAGCATTTTTGCCAGACCAAATTATTTTCAGCAAGCTGAATGATCCATATATCCAGGGAACGTCATCATTCCTTCCTATAACTTATCACTTTTTCTAAGCCTTGTGGTACAAGCTTTACTCCTAGGCCTACAAATGTCTTCTTTCTAGATTAAACATACTTACTAAAACATACTTCTGTGCCCTATTAATAATGTTGGGCCCATAGATTCCACACTAACTTGAAACTGGAACTTTGTGGCTTAAGCAAAACAATTAATTGTGAGTCATTGAATATGGGCAAATATAAGCAGTCAATTTCCATCTCCTGATGGATTGAACCCCTGAAGACAACAAACCAGACCTGTTGTGGTCTGTATCTGAAAAGCATTTCAACTTTATGAAATGAGGGAGTGCATTCATCTGCCCACAGAGAACCAAAGAAGTCTAAAGAAAAAGCTGCCCTAAACAGAAGGATTGTGTAACATGTTTCATCTAGGTGAGTGTTTCTCAACCTTTTCTTACCCGTGGCCCTCTCCTGACTTTGTTTTTCTCCTGTACCCCCGCCCCCCTGCCCAGGTCCCATTACTGGATACAAACATGGAACAAGAACGGGTACATTTTCTTGTGTCAACAAGACAGCATTTGTAGTACAATACACTTTGCTTTCCTGTGGCCCCCTTACCACATGATGTGGCCCACATTGCATGTTTTTTCACCTGTGCCCCCTTGAATATCCTAGGACCCACAGGTTGAGAACCACTGATCTAGATGGCTTGGATCTACCCAATACTTTTAAAGCATGAAGAGAAGGATTAAGAGGTGCTTACCAAGTGAAAAGCCATGTCCAGCAAGTGGTATCACATTGAGGAAGCCTGAGATTAGTGCATTATGGATTATGGAGACCAAACATTACACTATATTAAACAAAACATCCAAATACACAGCTTGTGACTGGATGAGCAGATCAAATCTAAAAAAAAACTTAGTAAAACACTGAATTGTTCCCATCAGTACAACATGCCAATATTCTCGAAATGTATCTAACTGCTGATATATGAAAAGAGGATATCTGTGTAAATCAGCTTCACTCAAAATGAACACATATGCTTTCAAAGAAGTCCTCAGTAAATGAGTTTCATTTTTATCAGACCAGATGTCAATTTTGCAAGCATTGGTGTGACAATTGTTTGCTGTGTACTTCTGGTATATTGGAAAATCAAGATGCAAATTAAACTAGTGTTATTTTCTGTCCTTGCTCATTGTGCAGTCAGCTAAAGTTCTAAGAGAATCTCATTATCAGATAAGCAGAGAGTGCAGATTTTTTTTTCCCTATATAAACTTTCACTTATGCCCACAAATCAACTTAAATAACTCTTGTTTTAGAATCCTTAGAAAATAAAAACATACCAATAAAGGGAACATTTGCATATATTTGGTGTGGGGAAAAGAAAAAAGATAGAGATTTTTGCCATTATGCTATATCTGACACAATGATCTCCTTTGTTTCTCTGAAATGGTACTTGGCAGAGAATGGTATGAAACATTGTTTGCAATTTGTCAATAAAAAGTGTCTCTTGAATATCACAGAGATGAGAACTACATTACTGACATTAGATGGGAAGTGAGTGAAACTCAGCATTCTAGAATCCCTGGAATTCCTTGGAAAGTTATCTTGGATTTCTTAGTAAAAAGATTAGTAGTGCTGGGATTTTTCCTTTGGACAGTTTTTTAAGCAATACCAGTCCTCTCAAACTGGGAAATTTAGAAGACTGGTAGACAAGTTCTAGAATCTGCATTATCTTCCTTTGAGATCAAAAAATCAATAATACATGTTTCCTATGGATATAAGAGAACTTAATTTGGTCTACATTTTGATGTAAAACGAACTAATTTGCACTTCCTGGATTATATGATTTTGAATATAGCTGTCTTTCAAAATTTGCAATTTGCAATGTATGTATTTTAAGGAAAAAGATATACAGTCATTTTTGGAGAAATATATCCAGTTTCAATGAAAAATTCCATGCAGTTTTTTGAAAGCACAAAAACTAGGATAGGACAGATTCAGAATAAATACATGTAAAATTGTTATGCAATGAAACTGATGTTCCGTATATTCCTATCTTGACTGGTTATCTTTGTAAACTGTATAGTGCTAATAATCATAGCAGAAATTAAGGGCTCCATAAACAATTCAGTGCATAAGGTGTGGAAAACTATTGGAGAAGCCATTTATGTTAAAAAAGAAATCCCATAGTTTATATATATATATTAATGATGTTTTTACACCAACCTTGCACAAGTCTTGGGGGGGGGATGCAAATTAATAATAAATAATTAATTCAATCCCCATAAAACCAATGGAAAAATAGTTCTATAACTAACAATTGGCAGTATTACTTGCCAAGTATCACATTCCCAGATAAAAATGTATAGCTTTCAGTGTCTTTTGGAAAGCCAGGAGTGTAGATATCAAGTGTATCTAAAGGTGGCAATGTATTCCATAACATGAGGCATCCATGAAGAGGGCCTTGCCCTTCTTATTTCTAATTCGCCAGAGGTTCAGCAGGCCCTCTCTAAATATCCATAACAGGTTGGGCAAAATCTTATCGGATAAAGGTGGTCCCTGATATAACCTGGCTCTGCAACTTGTAGAGCTTTATAGGTGATAATCAACACTTTGAATTGGGCCCATAAGCTAAACTGGCAACCAAAGTAGTAATCACAAAATAAGGGTTAATCTTGAGAACCAAGTATGTGTCTACCATATTCTGTACCAACTAAAGCTTCCAGGTCCTCTTCAAGGGAATCCCTATCTAAGGCATGCTATAATAACCCAGTCCCAGGCTAATAAGGTTGTGAGTTACCATTTTCAAGGCTTCCTGAATCAGGTAGGGCTGTAACTGATGTAATAGTTGGGCAAAGTCCTTCTGGCTAAAGCATCCAACTGCTACTGCAGAAGATATTGTCACCCCTTCAAGGTAGTCCAGACAGAAAGCTAAAAGCATGTGTACTAATACTACCTTTATTGTAAGGTTACAGTAACAGAATCTTGCAAGTCTGAAAGCACCTCCCCCCTCCCCTGCCTTTACTTTCCAGAGAACTAGAGAGGGTCCCTTTTGAGATGCTTTCACCACCCCCATCCCTCATTTGGATTCAGATTTCTCCTATCAGACCATTGTCTACGCTGCAGCTCTTCCTCCTGTCTCCCAAGGTTATTCTCACAGCCCATTACAGATATCATGAGTCCAGGAAGATCCCCAAGTCACTGACTTTCTCCTTCAGGGAGAGAGCAACCTCCCTCTAGATTACTGGAATCCATGTTTTAGCAACAAAGACCATTTCTGACTTGTCAGGATTTGGTCTGTGCTTGTTTCAACCTGACTCAATCATTCCTCTCCCATGACTACTGAAGGGAAGCCACTACCCAGGTACTAGCAGAAGCAGTACAAAATGGTGCTACAACCCCCCCCCCCCTACTTGCAGGCAGACCAGAAGAATGGTATCAAACACCACCCAAAATAGAACTAGGAAGGGTGCACTCCTGCCATCCAGGTCTTGATGAAGATCACTCACCATGTAAAATTCTTTTCTACCTTTGTGGATTGGGGGCTTAAATTTCACTAACTTTATTTCTCTAGTTCTAACTTTCTCCAGGTCTGTAACAATTAGTGAGTATTTTTCAAAAGTCCACACAGAAATTCATCTGTACATTTTGCAAGCAATTTTTTTTCATAATAAAAGGCATTCTCTAATATAAGGCATTCTGTTTTAGCCAGCTAAGGATTGAAATATATGATGTAATATAACTATTATAAACATTTTGTATGCTTATACGATTTGAAAAAAAAAAATTCCCATGACATTGTATTTAAGAATAATTGGGTTTTTCATTGATTTCATAAATTCATATTTAAATGAGAAGTAAACAAATTTGTCATCCTTCCCTACTATGTGTTTCACTCTCTTATGTTTATCATTTATAAAAACTGGATGAATGTATTAAAAGTGCCTATATTGTTCCCTAGAATATGCCCAAGAATAGCTTGAACTATGTAACCCCTCTATAGTAGATAGAGAGTAAGTCTAACATGGAAAATAAAGCTTATCTGTATGGGTTTTGTTGTTTCAGCTCACAGGTTAGCCAGTGATAGGTCACCATTTTATCCCTTAGGAGTTTTCTGGTTGACTCTATGTCTCCTTTGATTCTTTAATTTAAATGATGTAATTAAATTTGAATTTGGTTCTGGTTCTTCCTTCCAATTTATTGTTCATAATAGCTCCATGCAGCTATTTGCTAGTAAATAAAATGGTTGCATCCCCATTCATAGTAATCACACAGTGTTTTCTTCAGCCAATAAGTCTGTGAAAAGAGCTTTGTCCTTCTCCTTCTCCTGTGATACCTAGTCTTTTCTGTGATTTCCTTTCTAAGCAGTTCACTTTATATATTCTCCAATTTACGATTTCAAAAGACTTTATACTTTATTTTATCATAAGCAAATGGAAATCTTCAGGCTTTTAAGGCAGATAGAAAACCATACCTCTTCACAGCTTCATCTGATAATTGGCTGTCTTCTGACATCTAAAAAAAAAAAAAAACCAACCACACTTTTGTGATGACCTTAATGATGATATTTAGAGATAAGAAGATTTATGTTATAGCAAATTACACTAAAATAAAATTAGTCTATAAGAACATTGTACTTGGATAAAAAGCAATGCAGTTAAAATGATGTCAACATTTCACATGAGGCAAGACATCCTGTATATTCATTACTAGATGTCATGAGATATTCAAAGGTAATGCATAGGTCCTTGGTATTCTAGAAGGTCAGACAGAACAGCAAAGATGGAAAAAGAGATAGATCAGAATAGACCAGAACTTAGTTTTCACCTTGGCAACAGACTTTTTTTGTTGTTCTCAGATGTTGATCTTAGAAAATAAATAAATAAATAAATCTTACAGTTTAGCGACATAGTGAGAACCCTGTTGTTTAATTGGAAGTGATAAGATTAAGGGCTCATCTGCCTGCTGTGATTTCCATTGCTAATGGACAGCCACTTACCAGGACACAAAACCATGACATCATCCTCAGTTCTCTTCTAGCCCACTTTGAATGCAATCTCCACCCATCTCTTTTTGTTCTGCATCAAAAGCCATGTTTTCCAAACTGTGCCAAATGTGTAGTACTGTGGGGTCTGTGGGTTCACTTCATTTCGGGCACTCCCCCTCCCTGCTTACCATCCCACACTCCACAATCATTTTATCCAGGGCTGTTGGATTGTGAAATGTTGGGCCTTTTTTGTTTTTTTGTTTTTGTCAGGGAAACTGGTGAAGAACCATGCTGAGCCAGAGTTGCAATAACTTTCCTTATTGTTCCTACCGTATACAGAATTGTGCCAGACTAAAGGTATCCTAACTGGTCTAAAGGGAAAAAAAATACTCCTGGGACTCTAGGGCAGGGCCAGTCTAACTTTCTTTGTTGGCCTGCCAAGGCTTTCAGTGCTGTGAGAATGTTTATCTCTCTGGAATGTGCTCCCTCCTCCCTCAGCTCTGAGATCCATCAGTTTTGCTTTGCTTTTTAATCAGTCCACTGGTGATTTAGTGAAACCATAAATCTTTATTTCCTTTTTGTTAACCAGTCTACTGGTGAACCAGTAAAATTAAGGAACATTAAAAAATAAAGCTTGCTTGTTTCCTTTCCTTTTTAAATTGGTCCCACAGAAATGAGCAAAAAGCAGGGAAATGAAGGAGGAACATGTTGCAGATGCTGGGAAAGCCTTTAGCCCAGGAGAGGTCAAAAAAGTCACACACCAAGCATTTCTATAAAAATAATTTATTTACAGAAAACAAAAACAAAAGCAAAACATTTAAAGGACCTAGCTCCCTTTTTGGAGCAAGCCTTGCTGAGCTACATTTCCAGCAGAGAGAAAAAGAAGAAGTGAAGAACAAGTCCGGGCAGGTCCTCCCCCCAGGCTATTTTGCATGAAGCACGTGAGAGGAGACAATCAAATGCAACCTTTTTCACTCAGCCAAAATGACTAGGCACAATAATCTATTAGTAGGAAAACCTCAACACTCCCCTTTTTACACTATAGATTAAGTTGCAAACCAATCTTCTCTGACAACTCTTTGTGTCTTGGTACAGGAAGAGGTTTGGTTAAAATATCAGCAATCATGTCTTTTGATTCACAATATTTTAACATTATTTCTCCTTTGCTTATCATATCTTTGATATATTGATATCTAATATCGATATGTTTTGTTCTACTTCTGCAGGCTTCAGATTTTGCCATAGCAATGCAAGCTTGATTATCCTCATAAACAGTTATAGGCTGGTTCACTTCCATGCCTATGTCTTTTAACAAATGTTTAAACCATGTAACCTCATTACAGGTTTGTGTTAGAGAATAAAACTCTGCTTCTGCAGTGGAAAGAGCAACAAGTGTTTGTTTTCTAGAATGCCAGCCTAAGCTAGATCCAGCAAATTGAATTAAAATCCCAGAAGTGGATTTTCTGTCACTGACATCTGCTCCCCAATCAGAATCGGCAAAAGCCTGCAATTTCTCAGTTCCAGAGGCATTTAGCATCAGGCAATAATTCTTTGTTCCTTGCAAATACCTCATTAACCTCTTCAATGCTGCTTTTCCAGTAGATGTAGGCTTCTCTACCTGTCTACTTAAAACGGCCACAGAATTTGAGATATCTGGGCGAGAATGATTTGCAATGTACAGTAAACTTCCAATTGCAGATCTATAGTTCTCTGCCTCAGTTAATTGAGTTTCTCCTGTATCTTTCTGAAAATCTATTATCATCGGAGTAGAGACTGGTTTACAGTCTTGCATATTAAAATCTTCTAGGAGCTTTTGAATTTTACTACGTTGGTTTAACAGAAAGCTACCATCCTTGTCTCTGTGTACTTCCAAACCTAGGTAATTGGTCACAACTCCAAGGCTTTTTAATATGAAATGGCTTTTCATGCAGGCTTCAAAATCAAGCCTTTGTTTTTCTGTTGATGTGAATAGCAGCAAATCATCAACATAAATGCACAGATACATACAGCCTTGTTTGTCCTTCTTCATATATACACATGGATCTGCTTGTCCTTTTTCAAAACCAAAATTCTGCAGTTTTTCATCTACTTTTTGGTTCCAGGATCTAGCAGCTTGTTTTAACCCATAGATTGACTTCTGCAGTTCACAGACTAGATTCTCCCCTTTTTCATAGCCAGGGGGTTGCTGCATGTATAATCTGTGGTCTAAATCACCATAGAGAAATGCAGTTTGAATGTCATAGTGGTTAACTGACATTCCCTTGAGTGCAGCAACTTTTAACAGTAATCTAATTGATTCACCTTTAGTAACTGGTGCAAAAGTCTTGTCAAAGTCTAAATCTTTCCTTTGAGTGAACCCTTTTGCAACCAACCTTGCTTTATATTTTTGGATTTTGCCATCAGCATCCCTTTTCAGTTTGAAAACCCACCTACAACCCAGACAGCGTTCATTGGGAGGTAGATTTACCAGTTTCCATGTTTTATTTTCTTTCAAGGATGCTAATTCCTGTTGCATGGCAGAATGCCAATTTTGTGCAATCTCAGGTGGTAAAGCATTCACTTGTTCTAAAGACTCAGGTTCTGTGAATATGTGAAAAGCCTTTACTGTTTCAGCCTGAAAACGTGATGGAGGAACGCCTTTATTACTCCTCTGAGATCTGCGAGGTAATACAGGGCTTAAATTTTGACTCCTATCACTTTCCTGAGAAGCATCTATCTCATCAGACAGATCTTCAGTTTGCTTTTCTGGTTTAATGTCCTCATCAGGCAAAAGATCACCATCAGCAAGCCCTTGCTGTTCTCTTGTGGTGGTCAGTTCAACTGGAGAGCTAGAATTTAATCTCCCCCAGTTTTGTTCAGCAAAAGAAGCGCTTTTGCTAATTATTAATTTCTCTCCCATTATGAACCTGTAGCTCCTCTGGCTTTGTTCATAGCCAACAAAGATGGCTTTCTTTGTTGTGGGGCCTCCTTTCCTTCTCTGTTGTTTTGGAATGTGAACCCATGCAGTGCTACCAAACACTCTAAGATGGCTTACCTTTGGTTTCACACCATAAAACAAATGGAATGGAGTGTCCTGAATCATAGAGTTATACAACCTGTTCTGAACATAACAAGCAGTCGATAAAGCTTCTCCCCAGAACTTAAAACATAATCGTGAATCTTTTAACATGCATTCCATCGCATTTTGCAAGGTTCTGCCCTTTCTTTCAGCAACACCATTTTGCTGAGGGGTGTACGGGTTAGAAAGAATTTGTTCTATCCCTTTTTCCACTAGGAACCTTCTGAATTTGTGAGAAAGGTATTCTCCTCCTCTATCACATTGGAGTGCAGATACAGGCCTAGGGAATTTTCCATTTGCCCATGTCACAAAACTTTTAAATTTCTCAAATGCCTCATCTTTATGTTTTAAGATGTAGATAAATGTGTATCTTGAGAAATCATCAATGATGGTCATTGCATACCTTGCTTGTCCAAGACTTGGAGCAAAAGGACCAATAATATCAGAGTGTACAATTTCCAAAGGTCTAGTTGTAACTCTGTCACTGTGCTTACTCACAGGAGCTTTTAGTGTTTTGCATTCTTTGCAAACTACACAATCTAAGTATTTATCACAGGGTTTTATCTTTAGGTCAGCACACAGCTGTGGCATTTGTGCTATATACTTGTAATTAGCATGACCAAGTCTCCTGTGCATCAGGTGTACACATTGGTCATGATATGGTGTGTTGCCAACTGCAGCCTTGCAGCTTGGCTTCCTTGCATTTTGCACAATGTACAAGGAGTCTTTTAACATACCAGTAGCACACAATTTCCCATTTTTTCGTATCTCACAACCATTTTTCTTAAATGTTATGATATACCCTGTTGCAGCCAATTGTGCCACAGATAAAAGGTTTGATTGTAAATTTGGCACATACAACACACCTTTTACAGTTTCTCCTAAGCAGGATAAATACAAGTCACCTTGTCCCATAATTTTGGTCACAGACCCATCAGCCAAAGATACACTTTGTCTTTCAGTTTTAGACAGTGACACAAAAGAGCTTTTACAATTACATAAATGACAACTGGCCCCAGAATCTAACACCCATACATCAGAATTACCCTTCTCAGCAACCTGTGCAATTTGGGTTGTCTGAAGAGCCTTCTTCTGTGTTGCCCTTGTGTTTTTCTGCTCTGTCTTTCTACTCTTGGGTCTCATGGCACAGTCTCTTTGCAAATGTCCAGCTGAACCACAAGTGAAGCATCGCTGGCTTGCTAGCGCTGTGGCCTCAGGTTCCTTTCCCTTCTTTTCCCTCATTTTCTGGTCTTGCAGCTTTCCAGAAGAGATGGGGGGGGATCTTTCCTCTCTCTTCTCCCATTCAGCGAGTAAGCGCTGTGTAACATACGATGGGGTGAGGTCTGCTTCAGGCATAGCCTCCAGGGTACAAATCAGCGTGTCCCACGTTTCATTTAGTGAGGACAGGAGGATATAGGATTTTGTGAGAGGTGTAAATTCCATTCCTCTCTCCTGCAACTCAACATACAGCTGCTGAATATAATGCAGGTGCTCAGGAAAGCTTTCTCCTTCTGCAAGGTAGGCTCTGTACAGCTTTTTCGTCAGAGTAACTTTACTCCCTGCTGTTGCCTTTACATGTAAGTCTCTCAAAGCGTCCCAAAGTTGCTTTGCAGACTGCATGCCTCGCACGTGGACTAGCTGATTGTCCTCAACTCCCAAGATAATGGTGGCTCTAGCCCGCTCATCCTGTCTCAGCCATTCAGCACTGGGATTTTGGGGGCTTTGCTCACCAATTGGCAGCCAAAGATTCTCTCTGCGAAGATACATCTCCATCTTCAGGGCCCAATTCAAATAGTTGGTCTCTGATAGGCGCTCCAGAGGCATCGCTGAGGGCTGGGAGGTAGCCATGGCTTCTTCCTTCTTTTGCAAGTCACCTCAGCTAGCTTCTTTGTCCTGCAGACCGGCAGTTGCTGGAAAATCTCCAGGTGGCTCCAAAGAAAATCTTCACAGGTCTTTGCTACCTGCCTTTAAATTGTGCATGAGGTGTGGAGTTGATCTCTCTTTTCTCTCTGGGTTTTACTGCGTTGTTTACTGGGCACATAACCTGTTGCAGATGCTGGGAAAGCCTTTAGCCCAGGAGAGGTCAAAAAAGTCACACACCAAGCATTTCTATAAAAATAATTTATTTACAGAAAACAAAAACAAAAGCAAAACATTTAAAGGACCTAGCTCCCTTTTTGGAGCAAGCCTTGCTGAGCTACATTTCCAGCAGAGAGAAAAAGAAGAAGTGAAGAACAAGTCCGGGCAGGTCCTCCCCCCAGGCTATTTTGCATGAAGCACGTGAGAGGAGACAATCAAATGCAACCTTTTTCACTCAGCCAAAATGACTAGGCACAATAATCTATTAGTAGGAAAACCTCAACAGAACAGTAGGCTGGGGGTAGCAGGAAAGGGGGAAAGACAGGCTTCAAGAAGGTTAAAAAGATGGAGGAATCCTCTCTGTGTGTCTGTATTTGCATGTATAGATGAACTTATGGGGACTAGTACAGCAAGGAAGCAAGCAAACCACAAACCTTGTTTGAACAATTACAAAGAAGTGGGAGAACATCCCTCCCTTTTTTTTTTTCTCTTCCAGCACAAATACCCTTCCCAGTTCTCCTGGATTAGAATTCAGTAACTTTTTTGGCTTGCTGGAGCTTTCCTAATTGGGCTTTCAAAGCCAAGTACAAGGAGAAGACTTATCTTTAGACAGAGTGCAAGGTCTGGTGTGAAACCCTTTCTTGGGGAAGATGGGTGGTAATAGAAGTCTGAAATAAATAAATTGACAAGAGTTCACCAATTTCCCTTTCTGGTTCAAGGATGGGGAGAAAGTGGAATTATATTCCTACCTACCACCACTATATCCCTCTCTGCAGGTCCCCCATGGACCAGTGAAATGCTTATTGGGAGCAAGCACTGAGCAAGGGATGGAACCATCTGACCTCTAAGATCTGTTTCCAACTGTAGGATTCTATGTCCACTGGTTGTTGATCAGCTCATGCAAGTGGGAACCACATATCCCTAAAGGCCCACCCTTGGAAAAGAAAGCAATTGGTACTTGCTTTCCCAAAATAGGTAAAAAAGCTGTGAGTCTACCAATCAGGGTCTATGACAGTGTTTCTCAGCCTTGGCAACTTTAAGACATGTGGAGTTCAATTCCCAGAATTCCCCAAGTAGCATGGCTGGCTGGGGAATTCTGGGAGTTGAAGTCCACATGTCTTGAAGTTGCCAAGGTTGGGAAACACTGGTCTATGGTAACCACCAGCACTGTTGCCAAAGCTTGAAATTTGGACAGTGATTCTTTAAGCTGGCTTCAATTCTAGTTGGATCAGCATGGGAGGCAGTCAGATTGAGGCTGCTATGCCAAATTTCTGTAAGACATTGATCTTATTCAATATATTAAAAAGTTACTAGGCATAAGGAAGTAGTAGGTAGCTCTTCCCAACCCTTCCTGTGATTGCTGTCCTACATACTTCAGTAGCTGCTGACAATCCACAAGACCCAGAGTTAAAGGCACATCACCAATTTGTCACAATAAAGAAGTAGGGAGGAACATGTTGCTCTGGAGATGATAAAGGGATGAAGTCTTTATAAAGCTTCTTAAATGTTAAAAACTCACAGCATCTCACAGTTCGTAAGAAAAATGGGAATGATTAAAAACAAGCATATCTTGACACACACTCCTGTAAGTAAGCAAATTATTCAGAGATGGATTTAGGCATAAGCTAAACAAGTTTAGGGTATGACAGTCTGAAAGGGCCTCACTTCTTAACATTTCAGAATTGGTTTCATTTGTTACTGTTTTATTAAGTCTTCATAAATTAAGCCTTCCTGAATGGCTCACATGACCCTTGCTAATTAAGATGTACTTTGTTTCTGCATGTATCCCTTCCTTTCTTCTACTCAAGGATGGCCCTTCCCCACTCCCTCATTGGTTTGTTGTGCATCTAGGCAGCATTCTTGTCAAGTTTAGTAGTTACTCAGCCTGATTCTCTGTTATTATTATTATGGTCCATTGAGTTAACCCTGACTCTTGATGACTTCAGGACTAATTGCAATATTTTCAGAAGTAGCTTGACAGTACCTTCTTCCTAGGGCTGAGAGAGAGAGAGGGACTGGCCCAAAGTTACCCAGCTGGATTTCTTGCCCAAGGTAAGACTGCAACTCATAGTCTTCCTGCTCCTAAGCCAGTGCCTTTAACTACTACTCCAAACTGGCTTTGTTCATACTTGCCAAACAGAACCTCTACAGCTTTCCATAGCTTAGGACCTCACCATATCTAAATGGCCCTGAAAATACCCTTTAAGTTGAGCTTGATTAGTATTGAGTTCATGAACATTTCCATGTAGCTTCCTTAGCAGAATATGAAAGTTATTTGTTATCCTATCTAGATTATTTCAGATTCCTCAACTTTTTCCTTTCCTTTCTATTTGAGGAAAAAACATCCCAATTTTACATCAGACATGGTATTAAACCACCTTGGCCACCTTGTTGAAAATTTGTTTCTTTTAACCATTCTTACTCAGTTTCCTGTAAAATAAGTTCCTTTCTAATGCTCCCACCCCCAAGGAGAAGAACAATTTAGTGAATTATCATGGGTGAGTTGTATGAAGGTCTTGTACGTAATGCACTTAAGAGATGGGGAAGGGGTATACTGTAGGTGTGCATGAATTTTCACTATACAATCATATCTCAACTGATCTGCAGGATTCCTGCATTTCAAGCAGAATCCCAAGGGAAGATGTGGGCAACCAGAGAATCCAACTAAAATCAGAGGACTGATTTCAGCAGGTCAGGAGAGAGACAGGGCTGAAACCCTGTTGATTTTTTTGTACCTCATGGTAGCTCTCTTTAGTATCATGAGCCATAATACTTTTCTAAACTTCCTCTCTGGCTTTGATGGTTTAACTCTTTGCCAGAGGCAGTTGTGCTAAAAAAAATAATTATCTTGTTGCCCTCTGTAACACTACCTTGTGAAAATTATGACATGGTTACACTGAGCTTTATTTCTCCTTTTCATTAGATCCAGATGTGACAGTAGTGCTCTAAACAAGTGTCTAGAATAGGTAATGGGAGTCAATGAAGTTAAGCATTTTCCATTACAAGACAAATGTAATGATAATGAAGGCCATGCTAGCTGAGCAAGTTCCTGGGCTGGACACAAACACATTTTCCTCTCTTATACTATGTGTGGCTGTTGAAGTCTCAGCTGACAGCTGTGTTTTCATGATCTGTGTTCACTTAATGCAAAGGGTGGGGGGAGATATGAAAGAACCTAATTTATATTTAACTCAGACTTAATTAATCCTTATTACTTCATTTCAAAGAGTTTTTAATACCAAACTCATTTATATCTTCTTACGTGCAGAATTGTTTTGCTTGAAATTGGGAGAAATTAAAGATTGCTGCCCTGAAATGGTCTGGGTGGAAAATGCCTACTTTCCTGGAAAATGTGCAAATCATTAACAACCTATTTTTTAACTGTATATGGACTTATTCAAAGAATCACTTTAACAAGTTTCCCAACAATCTGTGAAGTGGCACAGAAGTCTGCCAGAATAATTTGTTCTGTCCTGATTACCAATGTCTATCCAACCTCAGTAGCAAGGCAGGCAAGTGTTGCTGTCCTTATAGTTTTGATGTAGGGCAAGTTAAGGGCAGTGATTGGTGGCTATGTTTCCCCTCCACCAAATCAAATCAAATCAAATCAAATCTTTATTACAGTCATAGACCAGTATAATATTCCCAGTCTAGCTGCTCCCATTAAAATGTTGGTAGGTGAGGTTGGGTGATAGGAGCCTGGGAATCAGAGATCAGGTACTTTTAATCCACCAGAAGCTATTATAAATATGTTAACAGTTTAACAATCATACTGAAAACAATGTAAATGCCCTGTGTCAAATTTCAAATTACCCAAGTGTCAGGCCACTAGGCGTTCACTGCAATGATTGGCCATTACTTGGATTAGTTCTGAACACTTGTCTAGTGTTATTCCAGAAGAGTAGTAGACACAAGTCAAAAACCAACCAACCAACCAACAAACCTCTAGCTTGATGAGTCAGTGATATGGTGGTAGGATATAGGACAGTAGGAGGAAAACACAAGGAGAATGCATCTTAGTTCCCTCCTGCTTCAGAGAGATATTTTTTGGGCAGACTGTCTTGTTACAAAGAATGATAGTAAAAAATTCACTACAAAGATTAATGGTCAGATTAATGGCCATCACAGCTCCTGATGTCTATGAGATGTGCTAAATATTTTTTTTCTTGAAAGAGGTCTAACATCTGCTAGTGAAATATTTAATTTAGAGTGCAATATTGCATGTGTTCTAAAGCAGAGATTTACCTCTTCAAAGTACCAGAGCTGTCTAGACTGTTCCAAAAGTTTTTATTAAATTGTAATTTTTAATGTGATAGAATGAGAATTTATTAAATGTATGTCAAAAGGGCAATCATATTAAGTAGACTGAATTTTGATTCTTTAAATGTAAGTGAAATGAAAATAAACATAGTTTGACACAGGTGTTTATTTTTGAAGTGTTCTCCAGCATGCCTTTCAAAAGTCAAGTGTAGCCTTGGCTCAGAACACATTGCATAGCTTAATTCTAAAAGATACACATTGGAAGGCAACGTGTATCTTTTCATGGTCCAGTTCATGGCCCAATTCAAAGCAGTGATTTAATTTATAAAGTCCTATATGAAACAGTATGGGAGCACAGCTCTGTCCAAATGTTCAGCTGCTTAATAAGAGGAACATAATTACCTATGCTAATTTCTGTTGAGTGGTACAGCCTGCACAGGAATTCTCTGGCATTCATTTGAGCATGAATAGAACACTTCACATGATCATGGTTGATGCTTTATCAGGATCCCTAATCAGGTGAAGAATTATTTTCTGGTTCAAATGAACACAAGTACAGAACCTCTTCATATCTTGCCATCAACCTGTAATTATCAAAAACTGAAGGGGGAAGAATCTATCTGCATGGTCCCATTCCTTTACACATGATTACATTATTGAATAAGGATTAGTCCTAACCCTCACACATCTGTATGATTCTAGATCTTAATCTTTGGCCAGATCACTTGAACATTTGACGTGTGATGATTTCTTAGGAGCACTGCTCAGTAGTAGTCAATGAATTAGTGCCTGTAAAATGTCCATCGTTTTATTTCTTAGAAATGATAGTATTCATTTCACAACTGGCAGATGATTCAGAATGCTATTTTGTGGTACATTTGAAAGCATTTGAGATCAAGCAACTGCACACAAGATAGTTGTTCCACTGTAAAATATTCTTACCTGGAATAACATTGCTTTGACAGACTGTGGTGCAAAGCTCCAAAGGTTAAATAAAACTGGAGTGCATTGGGAATATTATTTTCACTAGAGCTGGAAGTCTGTTTTTAGTATTGATTATTATGCCTCTCCAAGAACATGAAACATAGTGCTGCAAGTGAAGTTCAGCTCTAGTCTGTTGCTCCTTGGTGGTTACAATGAGGTGGTGAGAGAGTCTACTGAAAAGAAGAAAGCATTGCCTCCCCCTCCTTGTTGGGAGAGGGATTGGCAGCAGATTTATCTGTTTCATTTCTCATTCATAAACAGCCAAGACCTATTATGAGGGTTCCCTGGGAATATCAGCTGTCTGTGAAACACTGGGCTATTACAAGAAATAAAATATTGGGAGAAGTAAATTAACAAAATTTGAACCTAAGGAAAAATGTAGATGTGCAGAGGAGAGTGAAAAGCAAGGAAGCAACCAATCCAGGTCTGAAAACAGGCTCCCAAAGATAAGAACTGCCATGCTACAGGTCATGCTATGATTAACAAAAGATGGAGGTGACACAGAAAAGAATGTTTGATGGATGCTGCTGACAAGGGATTTAAAGGAAAGCTGTAAGGAACCTCATTATGAGTGACTTCATTATTCACACACATTTCCATTGGATGTTGGCACCTCATCCCTTCCAATTCCCCTTGCAAACTTGGGCAATTTGCAGTGGGGGAAATTTGAGTAAATGTGGGTGCGTGAGAGTATATCTGTGATTTTCATACACAGAATTGTGATTCTCCTAATGGTATCCAGTAAAAGCTTTAACAGAGGTTAACAGAGGCTTTATGCATGCTGTGGGTTTTTCCTTGAGAATTCCAATTATTGCATAAGTTCCTGAAGCTTGTTTCTCTGTTCAAAGTGTGTGAATGACTTCCTTAATCCAATTAATTGATTGAATCATTAATTAATTAAATCATAATTCCTACCACCACCACCCCTCTCCTGACCAAGATTTTGCACTACTAACTCTCAGATGCTCCTATCTAGCCCCAGGTGGGTTAGGTACATTAGAAAGGAAATTATTTGCATGGATGTCTCACCAGGGAATTTGAAAGAGAAAAAGAATGAGAGAATGATTCTATTGGATTCAGAGTTTTCCCACTGTTGATTCTCTGTCCCTTCCCAATATTCATGGTTGCTAACATTGGCACTAGACTTCTGCCATTTGTATCTGACTGAGCCAAGCAAAAGACCACCTGAACTTATCAATAGAAAGTATCTACATAAAATCTATACATACTTGTTTTTAAAAATTATAGGTGGAAATCACATGCAGAGCAGAACAAATGGCTAAATGAGAATGCTATCAATTTATGTCAGTGGAATCTTAAAGAGAACTTTTATAAAATGATGTATCATTGGTACATGACACCAGAGAAATTATCTAGAATGTATAAAGGCACTTCAAATGTAAGTTGGAAATGTGCAAGTTTGGTCTAGTGGTTAAGGCAATGGGCTAGAAACCAGGCAACTGAGAGTTCTAGTCCCCCCTTAGGCATGAAAAGCTGCTGAGTGACCTTGGGCCAGTCCCTCTCTCTTTCTGCCCTAGGAAGCAGGTGAGGGCAAACCACTTCTAAGCCACAAGGACTAATCCAGGCAGTTGCCAGGAATCAAGACTGACTGTAAGGGATCAAAAAAACCAATTAATTAATTATTAAATAAAAAATAATAATATAAGTGATCAGTACGCTGGGATCTTTCAGTGAAGTATTTCAGTGTCTCAAGACAAAGTCACTAAATCTTAGCTATAAATAACTTTAATGCTACTATGCAATTTGGGAAGTTAAAAACAATTATTTCTCTCTGTATGTGCATGTGTGCACACACACATACAGAATTGTTTCTAAATTCCCAAATTGCATAGTAGCATTAAAGTTATTAAATAGTAGCATTAAAGTATGTGTGTGTGTGTGCATGTGTATGTGTAGTCATGTATGTATTCATATGAATGTGACATCCCTGCCAATACAGATGATCAGCAACATGTGCTTATCATTTCATCACAATATCGACTGGTTGCCCGGTTCATACCACAAACGCCTTTGTGTAATACCAAAACCACTTCTCATTATAATATTGCCATCTTCTAATCTGATTATTTGAATCAACTCTGAAAACACAATTCAGCTCTGTCCTGTGTTGACTACCTACCTTGTATTTTTCAGCTTTACCCTTTTCACCTTCCCAAATTTCCCCACCCTCCTGGCTGAAGGGGAAGGTTGCCTAAACTAGCTCTCTTCCTGAGCTGTTCTTTAGCACAGCACTTCCCTAAAAAGTGCTGGCCACAGGTTAATTAGCACCCTTGGCCAGCTTGTGCTGCTATCTGAAATTGAAGTGGCTCTGGGCTTGCAGCCCCCAGCATGCTAAGCAAGCAGCTGGCACCAAGGCATTCCTTTCATTGTGTATTCCTCTCATTGTGTACTCCCTCACTTTCTTGTAATCTCTTCCTCTTCAACGTATCTAAGTACAAACATTACTTTCCCCTTGCTAGTTATCCCAGGACTGGAGTGAGGATTCCGAAGGGCAGGAGAGTGGGAAAAAAGGCCTATAAGATCTACCCCTTTTTTCCCAGCTTCCTTGTGAGTTGAGTTCTGGAACATGAACCTTCCCTGCCATTTGGGCTCAACCAGCTGTTTGGGGTCGTATCCTCCTGATGCTGTAAGTATTTGGGTGCATTTCTTGACAAACCTTTTTTTTTAAGATTTACCACCAACCTGGCATCTCCTTTTGGTGTTCTTTCTTTGGTATCCAACCTGCAAATCCTAAATTAAGTGTCCATGGGCAGATGAATGGAGACAAATTCAATTCAATTTTCCAAATCAGTTCAGGGAATCAAAAAAAAGATAGTTCAATTCAACAATTCAGTCTAAATTTGTAATTCAATCAAAATGCCTGCAAAGCCAATCACCTAATGAAATATTTGCAAATTATCATTGGGAGAAAATGCAAAAGAAGGTGCTCTCCCTGACCCTCTATGAGCTTTCAAAATCTTCTCCTTTCTTTAACTCCTCTAAAAAATCTTAGCATCATATTATTGTAACTGGAAAAATGGTCCCTGCTGCATGTCCTCTTAAACTAAATTACAGGCAATCTTTCTCCTACAGGATGTGCACCTTATTTAACCAATGCAGTATAGTGATCTGGGTGATCTGAGTTAATGGCAAGTCAACCCCTCTCCAGTTCATTCTGTTGTTTGTTTTACTGGGGCATTGGAAAGAATAAACATTTCCATAAAATAGGGGAAGGATCATTAAGCATTGTGGAGTGTACACAATTGCTGTGCTAATAATTAAGAAAAATTCTTAAATCTTTCTTGCCATTAGGGATAAGTATAATTGCATTTGTTTCACAGTAAGCCATTGAACAAAAACAATCATGTATTTGATGGCACATTGAACAATTCGGTTATATTTTAAGATTAAAAATTACATGTTTATTACAGGAGGGAGTGTGTTTTATTTTTGTATCAGATTTCTTCCTCCCCTCACTTTTTTTTTTTATACCCTTCAGTCCATTACTACAAGGAAAATAGTGTTCTCTTCCTAGTAGAGCACAGTCTGTAATAATTCTGTAATAACTTCTCTGACTTTTCTAAACACAGAATTAAAGCTCTCTTTAAAAGTGAGGCTGAGGCAAAAGTTATCATTGGAGACATTTCACCTTCAATTGGAGGAGAGAGAAAGGACTTTTAGGAGCACATAGGATAAATTTGGGGTGGGGGCTTCTGAAACTGCTATGGTTTAGCAGTTGGCTTCTTTTGTTTTTCTCCTGCTTTTCAATGATTACCTTTGTGTTATCACCACCAGCCCTTGCTTCCAATGACTTGGATGAAAATCACTGGCCATTTTCATAAAAGAATTGTGATTTGGGTGTGTCATGGGCTGTGTGTGTGGTGTGTGTGTTCATTGGAGGATGAAAAGCAACTTCTAAGAACTTACCAATAAGAAGAGTTTGGCTTTTACTCTCATCAATGGCAGTAGCCAAAAACTTTTTTAAAACGGGAGGAAATAGTGAATAATTGGATCCACATTTTCATTTAAACTGACCAAATTTGGATCTCTTAAATGTATATGGAAATTTTGGTACTGAAATCCAGACTTCCAAGCATATTGCAGGGCAATGAGCAAAGAGTACCCACTGAAATGCATACGCTATAGAACAAAGACTGATGATGGAGCAGTATGCCAAATTCAGACAACTGATGTAGAAGGAGACCGAAAACAACTTTCTTTGTAGGAAATAGAAGGATTGTTGTTTGTTTGTTTGTTAGATTTAATCAAGTCAAGGTGATGTACATACCCAATGCTCCTGCCTCCTATTTTCCACACAACAAGAACTCTGTGAGGTTGAGCTGAGAGGGAGGCCCAAAGTCACCCTTCTGTCTCTAAAGGAAAACTAGAACCCACAGTTTCCAAGCTTCTGGCCCAGCACCTTAGCAACTATGCCAAACTAGCTCTCTTTGTTGTTTTAGCTGTTATGGGGTGGCAGTGGGGAATAATGGAAGGAAGGGGTGCTTTTATGCCACACTGAGCTGAATGAACTACAGGATACTAATTTAACAAATAAAATTAAACAAATAAGCAAAAGTATTATAAAAAGAACCAGTGTTTAGGGCAACTGCCTTGAAAAAAATATTATGGAGGCTACTGTCACCTATAAAAACTATGAAAATGTAAAACATGTTGGGTATTTTTGCCCTGGTACCCTGTGATTCTTTCTGTTCAATTCCGGCTTGCAATTGGCAGTGTACAGGCCTGTTTGAAAGGCCACCGCAACTACCAAAAAACGTGTCAGGGAAAGGTACTTCTTTCTGATCTATCACTCCCCCTTCCTACAAAAAGTCTGCAGGCAGTATGCCCCAGCTTTCAGGCAATTTGAAATAGATATCACTATGAAAGTGATTCCCTTAGCAGCAGGCAAGCAATCTGAATTGAGCAAAGAGCTTTTGAGCAGAGCAGCCATCAATTCACATTTGGGAGTGACTGACTGAGAATAGGCTTACAGACCACCCCAGATGTGTTGATCAATAGGATTCGATTCCCCATTTATCCACTCTCTTCACTGCTTTAGTGTCCTCACACTGAAACAGATTCTTAACTAAATAAATTCTTAGCAAAGATCACTGTAGACCGATGTGTGGGGGTCACTGGGAGGTGAAGGGGCACTTATTCCTCAGTTTATTAAGTAAAGTAGCATATTTCCAGTAAATGTTTAGGGGAGATTAATAGTCTTATAAACATACAGCTAAATTTCCTGTAAGAAAACTCAGTTTGGATAAGACAATTATGAAACTAAGTAACTGACCTTTAAATAGTGTATGATAGGTTGCCATTTTATGAATGATTATTTTATTATCCTTTGCCTTCTGCTCTTTCTTCATTGTGTGCATCCTGCCATTCTCTTAGAATACCCCCATAGACAGTTCATTCTATAGTACAAATATATGGGAAACCCAACACAACACTACAATCTGCTACACATTAATGGCTTTTGTGGAAATGCTGCAATTGAGTTTGCAAAACAGGTTAAACTAGTGTTTTTTCAAACTTGGCAACTTTAAGATGTGTGGACTTCAGCTCCCAGAATCCCCCAGCCAGTATGCTGGCTGGGGAATTCTAGGAGTTGAAGTCCACACATCTTAAAGTTGCCAAGTTTGAAAAAAGCTATGTTAATACCTAAACCTGGGTTAATGATCTATAATTGTTGTGTTCAGAGAACATGTTATACCCAAACAAATAATTGTATTTTATGGCTTCACGCACAGAATGTGCAAGACAATGGCTAGGTATGACCAACAAACTGAACCAAGAGCAGTCCAATTTTGTATTAGCCTTGATCAGTAGTACAAACTCAGCCTACATGTTCCTTTAAGAGAATTGAAGATTCCCTAGTCCTTTAAAATGCTTTGGTCTTCAACTCTTACCAATACCAGCACCGACAATAACTGGCTTGTCCATGTTTTTAAGGGTTTTTGAAGTGAGAATAGTATTTGCTTTCCTTTTCTGCTCAGTGTGAACTCTTGAGATAAAGCAGTCGGTAAGAGCTTGACAACTGAAGATGTTAATATATTCCAGGTGTATGTATGCATGCAGGAAGCCTGTAAATGTAGAAATCTATGCATGTCATTTTCCATGCGAGCAGGAATCCTTGTTCATGTGTAATAGAGAAAAGCAGAAACTGCAGTTGGAAGAGAAGCTAATGACATTCTTCACCTTTTCCCTTAGTCAGCATTCTCCCCTGATGTGCATATGAGTGAGAAGAGCAGATTTTCACTAAGGGCAGGAGAATAGCTTAACTTTGTCTAGGTTAGTTCACCTGTCCTTCTGGCTTATCTGCTATGAAACTGAACTAGAGTCTTACTTGCTCTTGCAAGTGGGAATAAAGAGTGGGAGAAGGCACTGCTGAAGTGCCAAAGAGTCACATTTCTGATTAAAGCCTGCTTGCCTTGGAGATTTAAAGCCACAGGTAGTGTCATAAACTTCCTATACTATCGGTGTTAGTTTCAGTCTAAGATTGGAAAGAGACAGCATAAGATGTTCAGGTGACTTTTATCAACTTTTTTTCTTTTTTTTTCATTCCAGTCACAGGCAAGGCTGTTTGGAGGAATGTGATATTTGCAAATCCTGATATAAACTGGCCTGGTTTGGACCTTTTGAATGAATATGAAACTTGAAACCCAGCTATTTGACAGCTTTCACACTTTCCTAATGTTTGGAGCATATTGAGAGGACACATGTTGGAGACTATATATTTAGGTACATTTAAATATATGACTGACTAATGTGGAAGCCAGAGGTTGGTTGATTGGTTATCTGCCTTTTAACTGATTAATAGTTAAAAATTAGATTCATTCACTGGAAGTAACTGCAATTATGTAATTATGTTCAGTGAGACTTATTCTCTAGTAAGTCTATTTAGGATTGAAACCTATAATTACTGAGCCATAAAGTATAAATATATATATATCTCCAAAGCTTCAGCACTGAATCATTTTTGAAGTGTTAATGGAAGTATATAGTCTCACCCTACCTATTCAACTTGTAGGCAAAACACATCATGCGACATGCTGGGCTTGAGGAATCCAAGGCTGGAGTTAAAATCGCGGGAAGAAACATTAACAATCTCAGATATGCAGATGATACCACTTTGATGGCTGAAAGCAAAGAGGAACTGAGGAGCCTTATGATGAAGGTGAAAGAAGAAAGTGCAAAAGCTGGCTTGCAGCTAAACCTCAAAAAAACCAGCTTGATTGATAACTGGCAAATAGAGGGAGAAAACCTAGAGTCAGTGAAAGACTTTGTATTTCTAGGTGAAAAGATTACTGCAGATGCTGACTGCAGTCAGGAAATCAGAAGATGTTTAATCATTGGGAGAAGAGCAATGACAAATCTCAGTAAAATAGTTAAGAGCAGTGACATCACACTGACAACAAAGGTCCGCATAGTTAAAGCAATGGTATTCCCAGTAGTAACATATGGCTGCGAGAGCTGGACCATAAGGAAGGCTGAGCGAAGGAAGATTGATGCTTTTGAACTGTGGTGTTGGAGGAAAGTTCTGAGAGTGCCTTGGACTGCAAGAAGATCCAACCAGTCCATCCTCCAGGAAATCAAGCCAGACTGCTCACTTGAGGGAATGATATTAAAGGCAAAACTGAAACACTTTGGCCACATAATGAGAAGACAGGACACCCTGGAGAAGATGCTGATGCTAGGGAGAGTGGAGGGCAAAAGGAAGAGGGGCCGACCAAGGGCAAGGTGGATAGATGATATTCTAGAGGTGACGGACTCGTCCCTGGGGGAGCTGGGGGTGTTGACGACCAACAGGAAGCTCTGTTGTGGGCTGGCCCATGAAGAATCGGAAGCAACTGAATGAATAAACAACAACAAATGAAAGTATAAGGTTTGAGAGCCAGTTTGGTCTAGTGGTTAAGGCACCAGGCTAGAAACCAGGAGACTGGGAGTTCTAGTCCTGCCCTAGGCATGAAAGCCAGCGAGCTGGGTGACCTTGGGCCAGCCACTCTCTCTCAGCCCAACTCACCTTACAGGGCTGTTGTTGTGGGGAAAATAGGAGGAAGAGGAGTATTAGGTATGTTTGCCACCTTGAGTTATTTATAAAAATAAAGGCAAGATAAAAAATATTTTAAAAAGGGAATTATAAGATAGCACAACAATTTAATAAACAAATCTATTATTCACTGATAGAAGGAAAGGACATTGTTAATATTTCTCTTTTTATTCCCCATTACAGTCGCATACCAGTACTAACAAAAGCAACTAATAATTTCCCCAATGTTATTTACCAATCAAACCTTGAAACTGGTAGATGAGTTTATATTCTGCACCAACATCCATGGATCCCACCCAGCTTGTTGCTCCTTCTTAACTGCCTTGTGTAAAACGTTCTGAAGAGAAACTATGCTTACATTGACTTGAACACAACTCTTCACATTATAAGAGAAGAGAGCCCCACACTGCAAGAAAGCTATTATCAGTGTGTGCCCACTTAGGGCACATCTAGATAGTTAGCTTAAGATGCTTCCCTCCAGACCAGTGTTTCCCAACCCTGGCAACTTTGTGTAGACTTCAAGATGTATAGACTTCAACTCCCAGAATTCCCCAGCCAGCATATGCTGGGGAATTCTGTGAGTTGGTCCACACATCTTAAAGTTGCCAAGGTTGAGAAACACTGCTCCAGACTATGAGCTGGCACAAACATATGCTGGCTTAATTTCCTTTTTTTAATGACAGCTTATTTTTATTCTGCCTCAGCAATAAAGCTGGTGAATAGTTCTGTTTTAATGTAGGAAAGTTTTTAAAAAATAGTAAGTGGTGGATTTCCTGCCAGTGGGGGGAAACAGTGCAACAACTGTTCTTTGTAACATGACCAGTTCTGACAGAGGGCTAGATTGGCAGGTTTAGCCATCTGTCAAAACCTGATCTGCAGAATGGGTGGAGTCCATCCACCTCTTCTCCTTTACTGGAAACCCCACTGATTAAGCAGATCAGGCCCTGCAGACTCCCTCCTACCTCACAATTGATACACAATTATCTTTCTCAGTTGCTGTCTCACTCTACTTCACATACTTCCTCACTTGCTTATCTTTCACTCTTCCTTGCTCACCCTTCCCTCATGCTCTCTCAAACTCTCTAACTCACTCTGTTTATTTATTGCCTACTCCATCTTTCCATCACCTGCTCCATCCCTCTTTTGCTTCATTGCCCACTTGCTTGCCCATCCATATATTCATTCCACTGCTCACCCCTTCATCTGCTTGCTTGCTCCCTTTCTGTTCTTTCACTCACTCAATCTCCTTTTCTTTGTCTGTTTCACATTATTTTGCTTACTCTCTCATCTTTCTCCCTGGTTTGTCCTTCTCTTTTATTCTCTCTCACTCTCATGCTCTTTCACGATCTCTCAGTATTTCTTGCTTGCCCTCTTTCTCCATGGGAACTGCTGACAGGTGCTGATGAGTGGCTTCTCCCACTTCATCCAATTTTGTTTCACCATGCAAGCTGTTTGTCAGTCAGGGCATTTATCTACCCATGTAGACCTCCTGTGCCTCATCTCTTTTGCTTCTCAAGCTAAGATGGCCATATAGAAAAACTTCCGGTGGTTGTGGGGGGGCGGGGGTATCTGCCCACAGCAATCAATACAGGCTGGCCATATCTCAGGCCCTCCTGCATCATCACTATGGTCACTACCAAAGTTCCACAAATCTTGCTTATAGCACGTATTACATTAAAATAAGATGGAAAACACCCTTTTAACATATGATAAGATAAATACAAAGAGGTGGCCTCATTTGTGGGCTGGGGGATGAGATGTAGGCTAAGGTGGGAGGACATATCCCAAAGAATGGTACGTACATACATATGTACATATGTATGTATGTATTCATTTATTCCTTAGATTTTAAAGCTACCCAACTCAACACTGAATTTGTGGGTTGTGAGGATGAGCCCATAATTTTTCCAGGCTGAAGTGTGTCTAATACTTCACATATGAAAAAGCAAATTCAAATGTATTTGAGGTTTTGCAAATGCATCTTTCTCTCTGGGCATTTTGATCCTGCATTTTGCCACTTATTTACTTGCATCAGATCCTAACTGATGCTTCCTAACACCCTAATCCTTAAAGGCCTGTTTCCATTTACACATTTTCACCTTCTTTTAAACCTTTGTTCTTAGGTGAAATCTGGCAAAATTAAATCAACTTGGGATCAATTTTTCTCAAGCTGTTCAAAGCAAAATACCAGAGCAGCATCAAAATAGCTATATTTTGGGTATGGTTTATAGCACTGTTACAAAATAAAATGAACTGACTTCTTTATTTTATTTTATTTTATTTTTAAGCATGGTAGAACTTTAACCAATAAAGCAATCGCCTGTAACATTATTACAATCTGCAAACAACAATACTTCCACTTACATTTAATAGATTCAATAAAACTGAAACTTGTGTATGATGCCTGTTGTTGTTCCCCCATATATTGGCACTGAATGTTATCTGTGAAAGTGGAAGCACAGTGCATTGTTTAAGTGGTATTATCCACAAACGACATCTAATTAGTGTAATTACTAATGTGTCAAAGGCATCTTCCCCACTCTGTTCAATGGAAATCTAAAACATTAGTCAGCTCTATGTACCTTTAAGATCTTGCTAAATTTCCTGAACAATACTGTGAAGTAGACTATGGGCTTACTGCACACCCTCTTCCCCCCAGGATCAAGATGGTCTGCTTACCATTCTCCATTACGTTGTGGAGAATGTATTCTCACAATGGAGCCTCTTCTCAGCGTCAACCCTCTGCTGAAGCAAGGTAAAGCCAGATCAAAGTGATCCAGCAGGAAAGTGGTGTTTTCCATTGAAAAATGCAATAGAATTTCCTATGCAAATGTTCTAATTTGCATGGAGGAGGAGACTGATGGAGGCTGGTAATTTGCAGGGCTCCATTTAGCCTGCTGTAGGACCTTTGTATTCAGGCACTGGACTCTGTGTCTCCCTGGCCATTTCTTCTGTAACTGCCAGAAAGAACAGATCCCCACCTGGCAAACAACTCTTTCTTTTCTTCTTCTTTTGCTCTGAGAACAACAGCTACTATTCCTAGTTCCTACAATGATTCCTGGCCTGACAGAGGGTTTCTCCAAAAGGCATTTGTGTTAGGAGAGCAAAAGCTGTGAGGAAACCTTCCAAGTCCAGTGCTTCAATCATGCAAATGAAAGAGAAGGAAAGCCCTCCACCTTTCTTTGCCCCATTAAATCAGAACTCCAGTGCAAGCACTGAGTTGAAAGCAAGAATAAAAGCCTTTTCCTTGTCCTCTTAAAATTCAACACTTGCATTAGGAGTGCTGAGCATTTCTCAACCCAGAAGAGCCAACTGCTGCACAGAAAATAGCATGCATTATTTTTTGTGTAGACAGCAACTTTACTGGCCTCACTGCAAAGCTGTGATAAAAGGACTGTTGTTGGTAGAGTGGTTTAGAAATACGTTCCTCCCATCACAGGCAGGGGAAGAAAACACATGGCTGGGAATGTAGGGAAGAGCCCTATTCCTATATTGCATATGATGCCACTTAATGATTTCAGGGCTGTACATACCTGGCTCTTGCCCTTTTATTTCCATGTTCTCTTTAACTATACCAAGACTCTAAAGCAAGATGGAAATACGTAGGTACTTATGACTGTGCACCTCAGTTTTTAAGATCTTGAAAATAAGTACATAAGTATCTGAGTATTTCTCTAGATCAGAATGTGGTACATGACCCCTCCAGAAGTTTCAGAACAGCAGCTCAAGCATTGCTCACTATTATCCATGCTGGATATGTCAGCTTGGAGTTTAGCCACACGGGAAGGCAATAGTTTCTTTATTTCTCTGTATCCTGCAAGATATTAAAATGGACAAGTAGGAAAGAAAGACTACCCCCCCCAAAAAAAGAAAAATCTGGTATTTTTCCCTAATAAACTTTGTGTTCAGTATTACATCTTGCTGTAACCAACCAGAACAATTGATCCTGATTAGTGTTGGCCAAAAGATACATCATGGTTGGGCAAATTGCCCTAAGTTCATTTCTTCTTTAGCACTGGAGGAAAGTGGGAACATACATGTGGAAAGCCATAATTCATGGTATCACTCATGTTCCATAGCAGGAGATTCAGTCCCTAGCAACACTAAAGACTTCCATACTAAAACTCTGAGAGGCTCCAGTTAGTCAGTGTAGGCACTGCTTCCTTAGAAAGGCTTGGTAGAGGAATTCCATAAATTCCTATGATGCATTCTTAGTCTGTGAAAATCTAAACTTTCAACCAGTAGAACATTTTTCTGATTCCACACTTGGTGCAGAACTACCATTTTAATGATACATAAGGATTTTGGCTGGTAGATCTGCAAATGCAGATTTCTTTAAGAGCTTTACATAGTTTTGTTTTCTGTTATTTTGCAAAGCCTAATAGCTGAAACTTCTTTCCAGCCTGGTCAAAAATACAATGGTGAGGCTAATACTGAATTATACACAGTGACATTTTCATAGCCATCATTAGGCCAGTAGCACAGAATATAGAACAATTATAAGAAAAATTATGTTTTCCTTTACCTTGTAGTGTCACATCATAAGAATTAATGAAAAGATAGGTAAGTGAGACTGTCACTTTTCTCAGTTATCCAATGAAACATTAACCAGCAAAGAAAACTGTTTCTTACTGTTTTCCATGTATAGCACATTGTACTGTAGACCATAATAGTGAAATATATACGTTGTTTGCTTGTGATCTTTGTTTTAAAGAGGATAGGTTTAGAAAAGGTTTCTATAATTGCCAGCAATTTCTAGTTCTACTTCAGATGTTCTCCTACAGTCAATTCTGTCCCATTCTTCCACCATCCATTTCTTGGGGAAAAGGTCTAAGAAAAGACTGTTCTTTCTTCATTAGTATTCCATTGTGATTTAGGGCTGATCTGTATGATCAGGATGTCCCAATGTGAGAATGGGCCACTAACTATGCAGGCATACACACTGTTGTCCTCTACTTGCCTCCAGCCCACTAGGAAGGACCTATCTGTATTTTTATGCTACATTAACAGTGCTGTTTTCCTCCTTCTATGGATAGAAGTGGTGGTGTCCTGTTTGCCTGTTGCACTTCATTTCATTGTAAATGAAAGCCTCCATGCCAATTAGAGGGGGTGAGGATTGGAACAGTCTCATAAATTTTGTCAGAAATGTTCCTTAGGAAAAAAAATGGGTTCTAAATGCTCTTCTGCACTGCAGTCTTAAGATGGAAATGAAGCCAGTTGACATCATTTCCCAATGTCACACCCTTTCTCCATTTTGGCAACAGTGATAACCTGTTCAAACTGTGCTTACCACAGTTCCCATTTGGTGAAGCCCCCTGTTTCTATTCCCCTGACTCCTGTGCAGGGAAAGAAAGCACCAGTCCTCCTCCTTTCCATGAGCAGGTGTTTGAGGATATATAGTTTCCAATGATAGACCTTTTGCATGAGCCTCCCTCCAGTGACTTCCCTTGGACTTGACACCTTTCTATCTGGTGTGTGTATTGGTGGACAAGAAAAGAAAAGAAAAGGAAAGAAAAAGAAAGGAAAAGGAAAAGGAAAAGGAAAAGATCATCTTACTATTTATCCTGTCATGTGGGATAAAAGAGGAAATTATTAGAACTCTTGTTAAGTCCTAGGGCCTTCTATTGTGAGGTGCCACAAAACTTAGCCCTCCCTCAACTTCTATTCAACATCTACATGGAGCGACTTGGGGAGGCCATCTGCCAGCATGGGATCAGGTATCATCAGAATTAGGATTACCAGTTGTAATCCTTAGGCTCTGGACAAACAGGTGATGTTGTTAAGATGCTGCTTCAGTGATTGGACACTGTTAGAATCTTGCTGGCAATCAACAAGCAGAGGCTCAATCCCAGCAAGTCATAGTGGCTTTGGGTTGGAAACCATCTGACACATAGATATTCCATCACTGGTTCTGGATGAAGTCACAGTCCTCCATGCTGATCTGCATCCTAATTTGGGAGATATTTTGGATTTGCAGCTCCTGCTTTAAAAAAAACAAAGAAAGTTGATAGCTGTGACCAAGAGGGCCTTTGAACAGTTTAATCTGGTGTACCAGTTATAACCCTTTCCTAGAATGGGAGGCCCTAATTACAATCAGTCATGACTTGGTCACCTCTTGTTTAAATTACTGAAATGTGCTCTACATGAGCCTGCTCTTGAGAACTACTTGGATGCTAAAGCCTGCCCAGGGGAAAAAAAAAATGGCTCAGGTAGTTATGGGTGCTTTGAAGGTTGCCAATATCACATTGAAAGCTGCACTGGTTACTAATTGTCTTCTGGGTGCAATTCAAGAGGCTGACTTTTGGAATTTAGAAAAGCTATTAGATCTGGCTGTTTCAGCTTGCTTTGACGGCTGACCTGTTATTGGTTAGATCTCTTCTACAGTGGGAATGTCTGTTTAAATGAATTCCATGCTGCATGAAAAGAGCATTAAAGGTAAAGGTTTTGCTTGACATTAAGTCCAGTCGTGTCCGACCCTAGGGGGCAGTGCTTATCTCCATTTCAAAGCCAGAGAGCCGGCATTTGTCCGTAGACACTTCCGTGGTCATGTGGATTTCCACGGAAATCCATACATAACCTCAAAGTCCCATCTTTCTTTGGTCTGAATAGAACAGGAGCATCCACTGGGGAACTGGCTGGTTCGATAAAACCCCTGGATAGATTTTTATCGATAAACTCTCTTAGTGTTGCCAGTTCCTTCTGGGTCATAGCATACATTTTTGGCTTAGGCAACTTTGCATTAGGGATAAAGTCTATGGCACAGTCAGTTTTGCGGTGCGGTGGTAGCTGATCCGCCTCCTTTTCACCAAACACATCTGCAAAGTCTTGGTATTGCTCCGGCAGTTCGTCTAGTGGACCAGTAAGGAGATGCGGAGTTGTTGCTGCTGCCCTCCCCACCTCGCCGTTGTCCAATTCATCCCCCTCAGGGGCTTTGTAGAATCCATCTGCAAAAGTCACAGTCCTGTGCACCCAACTTATGTGTGGGTTTTGCTGAACAAACCAAGGCATCCCCAAAATGACAAATGGACCCCTCACAGGCGCTACCACAAAAGGCAGTTTCTCCCAGTGGCTACCCATTTGCAATGCCACCATCCCTGTGGAGTGAGTCACCGGTTTCCCCCCCGCCGTAGATCCATCTAATTGGGTGAAGATCATGGGCCATTTCAAAGGGAACGTGGGTAACTCTAATGCAGCTACCACGTCAGGATGCATTAAACACCATGAGCACCCCAAATCCACCATCGCCCACAATTCCACAGTCCATGTCCGTGACCCCAATTTTACCTTCACGGTCAGGGTAGGGAAGTTTCCACTCACTGAAGCGTGGTCGCGCCCCTCCTCTACCACCTGCCCAGCGGCGCCTCTTAGGGCAGGTGGCTGGCGTTTCCCGCCGGCTGAGATGGCTCAAGCTCCCCCTCATCCCCATAGAAAGGAACGTTCTCAGCCTCGGTTTCAGCCATCGCTGCCTTCATCTTCCTGGGCACGGAGGGGGATTTCCCTGACGGCTTTGCCGGACGCTCCTCGGTCTTCCTCTGTGGGCATGCCGCTGCTCGGTGCCCCTCCTTCCCACATCGCAGGCATTGCCCTTTCGCAAAATGGCTCTCCCTCTCCTCCTGCCAAGCCGTACGTCCCACTCTGCCAGTGGTGGCCGGTGGCTTCGCCGTCCTCGTCATGGCCATTTGCTTAGGACCCCTCTTGGTTTGTGCGAACCTAGCCCGGGCTTGCTCGACATTCGTCGCTAGTTGAATCCAGTCATATAGGATGAGCGGATCTGCCCTTTCCAATGCCCATCTCAGTAAGTCGGGTCTCATTCCGTCTTTGAACATTTCTATTAGAGTGGTTGGCGACCAATCATCCACCTTGGCCGCTAGGGCTTGGAATTCTAGGGCATAATCTGCCACGGACTTTGATCCTTGGATCAGTTCCCTCAGAGCCACTTCAGCTTTTTCTTTTGCTAACGGGTCAGCAAAATGCATTTTTAGCATCCACAGAAAGTCTCTGAAATCATCCAACTCCAGGGCGTCCATTTCATTTAATTGGACAAACCAGTCAGCTGCCCTCCCCTCCAGTTGGGTAGCTACAGCGTTTATCTTTGCCCTTTCCGAAGGAAACAACCTCCCAAACTCCTCCATATAGCTTTTCGTATTAGTCAGGAAGAATGACAGTTTTGTGGGATCCCCAACAAATTTGACAGTGAAATCCCTATACCTGGCTCTTTGTGGGCTGCTCTTCCTTTCTTTCCCCCTGGCCCTCCTCCTGGGCTCTGGAGACCTCTTCTCCCGAGGGGGGGGGGACTCGCAACTCCGACTTTGGGACTTTTCTTCCGATCCCTGCTTCGTCCCCTCCCTGCCTCCTCAGCCCGCCGCGGGGGCAATGGGGAGGCCCACCGGGGACTGCGCGGTGGCGATCCCCCCCAGTACCTCCTCCGGTCTTTCCTCCTCACACTTGGGGGGGGAGGGAGAAACAGATGGAGACGACCATCTGTAGTGATATTCCCTTCTTCCTCTATCCTGGCTGCCCCTCGCAAATGACATCCTTGCCATCATGTCTTCTAGAGACTTTACCCGGGCTTCCAATCTCTGTGATTTCTCACTGGCCTCGGAGACATCCGACCCACTCCTCACCCTTATGGCCACATCTGGGGACAGCGGATACCTTGGCTTCCCAGGTGCCTGGGGCGTTCCGGACCAGGCTCCCTCATCCTTTCTGACCACCTTGGACTTTACCGCTTTCGCAGTAGCTGAGCTGGCATCCGAGGACTCCGACAGCTCCTCTGACTCCGGCGTGAGGGTCCTTTCCCTTCTTTGCCTCATGGAATCCATTTCCCCCACACTGGAATCCTCACTCTCTCCCGAGCGGGAAGAAGGTTCAGTCATCACTAACTTTATTTCCTCACAGTAACACTGGAAGGAGGTTAGTGGTAAGAGTTTTAGATTTTCAGCTTTATGTAATGGTTGCCTATTCTGACATACTCAGCCTCACAAGTGGGTTCTTAATGAAAACTGATTTATTGAAAGAATAGTGTGCAAATACAAAGAAAGCTGAGAATGAGCAAAAGCACGCCAAATACAAACTAAAAACCCTCACTTCAACCCCGGTTCCGCCCTTGCTCCCGCTTAGCAACCACCCCCTCCCAGGTGTTAGCAACCGTTGACCACATCGGCCTGAGAAAGTAACCTTGAACACATTCCATAACCCAAACATACATTCCACATTTACAGCAAGGAGATTACAGCCTGGCACAGCTGGGAATCTCCACTCAGCAAACACGGATCAGGAAAGTGACATGCGAAACGTTACGATGTATTCAGAACATTGGAACGATGAACATAACATATATATAATAAAAAATAGCAAACCACTTCCAAAAAACCTTGCCAAAAAAACTGCAAGGACTTGTCCAGGCAGTCGCCAGGAGTCAAAACTGACTCAAAGGCACAAAACAACTACAAAAACAACAACAACTCACCCTTTGTATTAGGCTAGGAAATACAGATGAAATGGTTTCCTTAAAAATGCAGATTGGACTGAAATTTACCTCCATCTTTCCTCCAGCAGAGTTGTTGTTGCATGTTAATGACACTTTATTCCAAACTTCAGATAATTACCTACATGAAACCACTGAATGGACTTACCCTGAGCCCTGAGATTAAAAAAAAAAAAAAAAAACTTTCAAAAGGTACATCTGCCTGTTTGTCTTGACAATACTTAACTAGAGTCAGTCCTATCATTAGTGAAAATGAGAAGGCTTCTTCGAACTGCTGATTTTGGGTTTTTCTTAAAAGGTAGCAAATTGCTAGTTATGTATCATTATTGGATTTTTGTTTCCAAGAAGAGGGCATTATAGGTTGTCAAGTGCCAAAGTCATCCAGCTTGCTTGGGGTACAATGCATCTTGACTTATCAACACCCCCTGTATAAACTATCTTGTACCATCTCTGCATTTAAAAAATACACTTGACCACACCACTGACAATGGATGTGAACTAAAGCATTGTCAATAAACTGAAACTTGTGACAGAATCAAGCCTTTCAGAAAATTCTGCACCAAGAGGACTTCATATGATACATAAGCAAAATGAAGAATGGTTTGCTATCTACTTACAAGTTAACCACAATGTCTTTGATCTTTTTCATTGACCTAGCTTTGGCAAGAAGCATCCATTAAGGGGCTATTGAAAGTAATCTTTAGCAAGAGGTACACAATATATTTTTCCCCTCACTGTCACACTCTAAAAACTAGGAGACACTGAACTGCAGGGATTATACATCAATAGATTTGTGAAATATAAATGGGCTCTTAAGACGCGGTGGCGCTGCGGGTTAAACCGCTGAGCTGTCGATCGGAAGGTCGGCGGTTCGAAACCGCGCGGCGGGGTGAGCTCCCGTTGCTCGTCCCAGCTCCTGCTCACCTAGCAGTTCGAAAACATGCAAATGTGAGTAGATCAATAGGTACCGCTTCGGCGGGAAGGTAACGGCGTTCCGAGTCGTCATGCTGGCCACATGACCCGGAAGTGTCTATGACAACGCCGGCTCCAAGGCTTAGAAACGGAGATGAGCACCGCCCCCTAGAGTCGGACTCGACTGGACTTTACGTCAAGGGAAACCTTTACCTTTTTAAGGTCAGACAAATGGCCAAAAAGAAATGCTCATTTAACTCAAACCTAAAAAAAGGCTACTCACAAGGAAGTTACCAAGAAAAATTGTGGCAGATTCAGAATATAATATGATAAATACTTCCTGTCCTCAGCTACTTACAGCAAGAAAGAACAACTTACAAGTAGATATGCACATTTTATACAGGGGAGGATTAATTTCATGAAGATGGAGATATGTATTTTCATCCTGATGACTCCCCTTATACCACAGAGCAGGACTAATGTTAAGGGAAATTTATTTTAGGTCCTGTAAGTCTTTTTTTTATTTTTTTCGAATTGTTAAATTAAGATGCACACCCTTTTTAATCTGTATTTTATTTATAAATGGATATTAAAATTGTATAATTTAAAAAGAAACAATATAAAAGAGATTTTAACAAATACACAGTGCAAATTATACAAGAAGTAACCTTAATTTATGTACAAAACATCAATCCTTTTTAAATGTTCAGATTAAGCATAATATTATAGCTTGAATCCAAAAAAGTATAATGAATCTAAATGTCAGTTTAATAATGTGAGATCATAAAGTAAGACAGTATTTTGTTTTCTTGCATTGTATCATTTTGAAATCAATTAAAGAGCATATATTAATGTTGTTATCAATATTACTCCACTCATACAAACCAGAATTTTAGTAGGAATATTAATCTTATGAATTATTTTGATGATATAGGGTTAGGGTTTCTCTTGACATTAAGTCCAGTCATGTCTGACTCTAGGGGGCGGTGCTGATCTCCGTTTCAAAGCCAAAGAGCCAGTGTTTGTCTGTAGACACTTCCGTGGTCATGTGGCTGGCATGACTACATGGAAAGCCGTTACCTGCCTGCTGAAGTGGTACCTATTAATCTACTCACATTGGCATGTTTTCAAACTGCTAGGTTGGCAGGAGCTGGGACTAGCAACAGGAGCTCACCCTGTCAAGTAGATTTGAACCGCCGACCTTCCAATCAGCAAGCTCGGCAGCTCAGTGGTTTGACCTGCAGCGCCACCGCATCCCACATTTTGATGATATATTGGCTTAAATCATTGTCAGTGTTTTATGAACCACATGGAACTGCCTATTTGTAAGTAGCTACTGCATGGGCCTCTGTCCAACATGTGAAATTTAAGAGATGAATAATAAATTAAATATCTGTAGAAAGTAAGTCTGGTGTTGGATATAGGGCAAGGTTAGACTACAGTATCATTTAATTCATTGTTTCAAGAAGGAATTACCAAATTCTTGATTTTTTTCATAATCAGTACAGAAAAAAATTGAAATTCAAAACATCAGCTGTTCCTTCAAGCGAAATGCATTCATTCATATATTCAGCTTTAAATGTCTGACTTAGAATTTTTCTATGATATTATGTCTGTCTGTGACATAATCTATGTGATATTGAATCAGAATTTCCCACTCTTTTTCCTGGATGTGCTAGTGCTGAATGTATGATCCTTTCCACTGGAATAGCAAGACCTATTGAATTTAGCTGATGCAGATGAATGCAAATGTATCTTTCATTTTTCTTTCCTTTTCAGAATATATCAGTAAATTCCTTCTTAAACAGGATGCAAAAGACTTGAGAGTTCAAAAATGCAGATGTGAGAAAAAGTGAAAGTGGCAAATTAATCCTTCCCTAGCTGAACATACTGCATTTTCAATTCTCCCTCTATATAAACAGTGTGGGGCCGGGGGGGAGGCTGGAGTTGGTGGGGATCTACATGAAATACAGATTTTAAGTTTCTAAAAAGCTTTTTCGGCTCCTGCTGCTTAATTCCCTTCCAAACCAATAATGCTCTTTTAGTGTCATCATAATTACCTCCAAAGTAACCATTTCCAATGGCTCAAAAAGGAGGGTTAGGATCTAAAGGCAGGATTACGCAGCAGATATCAAATTTGTACAAAGCCCAGACTCTGTTTTCATGTAAACGTGCCAAATGTAAAATAGAGAGGTACAGGAAGAAGGAAGTGATAATGAGGTCTTTTTTTTTTTAATGTTCTAATGAAGAACAGGGCTTGATTCAGGAAGGCTCATGTTCTGCTCTAAATATTAGCAATGGTAGCAGCAGACTTTAGACCTGCTGCTTTATTGCTTTAGTATAATGCATCTCAAATCTCCAACAAACAAGGCTATGACTTAAGGCCATTTATATCCTCATGTTTGAAAGCTGGTGCAGCATATTGGCTATAGGATGCATGCTCTGAGATTCAGAAACTCCCTGGTTCATATTTCATCTCAATTGTGAGTGTGTGACTCAGTGGCTTAGGAAAATGGTCCTCCTCCTCCTCCTCCTCCTCCCCCTCCCCCTCCCCCTCCCCCTCCCCTTCCTACATATTCCCTGTTGGCAATAGGGAAATAATCATTCTTAATTTACCTATTGGGCTGCATGGATTACTAATGCAGTTTATGTGAGGTTCTTTGAAGGTTGTAAAGAGAGAAATACTGGGTAAGGAAAATCACTTTCAACTAGTCCTGGGCAGAGAATTTGTCTTGCGTTTTTTTCCCTCATGAGATTTGGTGAAAGAAAATTTGCTTTAATTGATTAATTAATTTCAAAGGAGAAGAAGATTTCAAGAAATTCATCTCTACAGCTCTCGTGCTGCAGTGCTCCTATCCCTGTTAAGGAGGAATGCTACCCTTGAAAACTTGTTGCAGAACGTCTTCAGGTCCAGAATTCTAAACTATCTTTTGTGCTCAGGTCTGATTCCAACCAGTGCTGTAAACTCTGCCAACCTTCATCTTGGCATTAACCAGATGTGTGGAATCAAATATGAAGAATTGCTGCCTAAAGGACCATGCTGGTTTATACTTTACATTATTTTATTTTATTATTTTCTATCCTGCCTTTATTATTTTTATAAATAACTCAAGGCAGCAAACATACCTTATACTCCTTCCTCCTCCTATTTTCCCCACAACAACCACCCTGTGAGGTGAGTTGGGCTGAGAGAGAGTGGGAAAGCTGTACTAGACTGATTTTGTTACTAAAATGTTATTTAGTCTTACTTATCACATTATTTTTTGTGCATTTATATATGGTTCATCATCATCATCCATTTTATCTCAGCAAAGAGCATTGGTAATGATGTACAACTCAGAGAAAATGAGGGGACCAAGGCATCATGGTTGGAGATGGGATTTGATCATTGTATTGCAGTAGCTCCATCTAAACATCAGCATGATTATATCCAAAACTCAGTAAGAGGAAGTTCATATGATAATTCTAACATGTTTTGTAGTTTTTTATGTATTTTCCTTCCTTATTTAAAATGAAATGAGAGCAGAATCTAACAAAGATTAACATACATTTTCTGTCCTTTCTTTTCAGGGGTTTTCCTTTGTGAACATGTGCCATAGTCTAGAACCAATGTCTTTATTTGATCTGGTCTATTTTTAAGATTTATGCTGCTTGCTAAACCTTCTGGGACTTCACTATGGCGGAGTTCCAACTTATATTAACAATATAAATGAGTGATTTTCTGGAAGAAGGTCACAGAGATTCTTTTCTGTTTCTCAACCCAGGCAAACGTTTGGTCATCAAATATTTCATTCTCAATCTCAGCTCCCCACTTATTCTACAAATTCTTCCAGAAAAGCAGCAGAGTTTCTCCTTTCTGGTGTCCAAATGTTTCACGAAGCGTCCACAGCATTTTAGCAAATGTATCTTTTAATGCTAAAATATTTATTTGTTAAAATGTGTACAATTCCAGTCTCCGCTAAATGTATGCCTGTGAAGGCAGATCTGAAGTGGGCTGGTTTGTGAAAATTTTGACTAGCATCAAAAGAAAGATTCCCTTTCAGGGATAGCTTGTTATGAGTAGATTTTTTTTTTTTAATCAGTTTGTAGAGTTCATTTAGTTAAGATTAATCTGTCTTTTATACCATATAGCCTTCATTAAGGGATTTAAAACATTATTTTCATTTTAAATATTTGTTTTCATATGTTAGTGATATTAGCACATAGCCACTTCTGATGGGCTATGTAGTGCTGTGGTGTCAGTGATACCCAGTACTTGATTGCTGATTGGCTGGAATCTTTTAAGGCATTACAGTGCTGAGGAGAAAATGGTTCATAATGCAGAAGAAAGTAATTTGTGACTGTAAACAGTTGTAGGGGAACGTTAAAAGGTAAGATTAAAGGGATTTTGGAATTCAGTCTCTTTCATATTTCCGTTTTTCAAATGAGAATATAAATCAGGAATCCATTCACCTCATCTTTAATACAATTTTAACCTTCTCAATTTATTCAACAGCACAAAGTGTAGAAGATGATATAAATGTAGATGATATAGATGTAGATCTAGATATATAGATGATATAGGTATAGATGATGTAGATGATATAGATATCGATAGATGGGGGCAATAACAGTGCCTAATGAAATGTATGAAAAAATTGTTATTACGTTATTAACCATGATTCAATGGTTACTGGATTAGACCAAATTTCTGGAGATCCAGCTTTATTCTTTAGCCAGACATTGCATCTCAGTTCTATCAAATGATAGCATAAATGAGATAAATGTTTTAAATAGATATAATAAAGTAATAAAGACAAATTGAGTTTATCACTTCTTTAATGAAGACATTAATTTAATTTTCCATTTTAGTATTCCCTACTATAGTGGTGAGTACAAGTGATTGGGGCTGCACAATGCCAGAGCCCCAGAACTTGGTGATTTTGATGAATCTGTGACTGTGTTGAGAAAAAGATTCCAAGACCCTCTGGCCAGCCAAAACCAGTCTCCAGTACGTCAGGCAGGGGACATGGTTGGTGTCCGAGTATGCCATTGAGTTCAAGAGTTTGGCTGGGAGTTCACTCGATTAGCCTGAGTCATTAAAAATAGAGTTTTTCCAGATGGGATTGCAATCTGACATATTAGAGGGGTGCTTGGTGAGAGGCAATCCAGAAACACTGAAGGAGTGGATCTGCTTTATAGAGGATGTCAAAATTCACCTGAAGAAACAGAAACAGTTGCAACTGACCATGAAGAAACCAGCCCATCCAGGAAGCACCAGAGTGAAACCCACTTCATGGAAGCCTTGAGAAGAAGAAAGAGATTGTCACCTGAATGAAGGCCTGTGCTTCAAATGTGGCAAGGAAGGCCATTGGGCAACCAATTGCCTGCATATCCTGGTGGCTTCGTCCCCCAAGCTGGTGTCCAAACAGGGCAAGTCATCATGTTATAAGTACGGATGGTGAGCAGGAGGGGACCCCTGTCCAGGGGTGAAAACACATGCATAGTTTAGAGGCTTTGAACTGTCCTTCAAAGAAACTCAGAGCAGACCAGCATTGAGTTTTGGGGTTTATCTGTCTGGGTTTCCCATGCTCCTTCAGTTTGGTAGGATTTTCTGCAGTGTCCACAAAATCTGGGATGATAGGGGGCCCTGAGGAAGACTTGATTCCGGAACCGTACCACAACTTGAGGGAGGTGTTTGGGCAAGCCGAATGTGATCAATTGCTGCCCCACCATAAAACAGACTGCTATTGAGATTGAGCGGGGGGCAAAACTTCTTAAACCCAAATTTTATTCCATGTCACTGAAGCTGCAAAATGTGTCAAGAGAGTTTATAGATACGAATTTGGCACAAGGGTTCAACCGACCCACCAATTCCCCAATGGTGGCTCTGGTGCTGTTTAGAACCAAGAAGGATGGCTGTTTACAGTTCTGCACTGACTATCAGAGTTTGAATACCATTTGCATGACCAGCCAGTACCCCTTGCCACTAATGAAGGACATGCTGGTGTATCTTTCAAAAGGGAAGATTTTAACAAAATTGGATATGAGAGATGCTTATTTCTGAGTGTGCATTCGGGAAGGGGATAAGTGGAAAACTGCTTTTAACTGTCCCTTTGGATGTTATGAGTACCTTGTGTTATCTTTCAGGTTGAAAGGCAGTCCTGGAGTGTTTCTGCGATTAATTAATGAGGTTTTACATGAACATTTGTAAAAGGAGTGTTAGTCTATTTCAATATTTTAATTTATTCTAAAAATGAAAGAGAACATGTTCATCTGGTTCGGAAGGTGCTAACCAAACTCAGAGAAGCTAAGCTGTATGCTAAGTTGTCTAAATGTGAATTTCATAAGGAGCAGCTAGACTACCTAGGCTACAGAGTGTCTAGCTGTGGCATTGAAATGGATCTGGGAAAGGTGCAGGATGTCACGGCATGGGAACCCCCTAGGACTAGGAGGAAACTGCAGAGTTTCCTGGGGTTCACAAATTCTATAGGCAGTTCATCCAAAGTTTTGCCCAGATTGCTCTTCCTCTCACAGACTTGTTAATAACAAAAGGAAAGGGAGAGTCAAAGAAAGCTAAGAGTCCTGGGGCAGCGCTAAATTGGACTGCAGAATGCCAGATGGCGTTTGACAATTTAAAGCTACTTTTCACTGCAGAACCCACTTTGAAACACCCTGATCACATTGAACCACTAATCATCCAAGCAGATGCTTCAGATGTAGCAATAGGGGTTGTATTACTGCAAAAAAGTCAAAATGGAGATTTGCATCTGTATACCTATCTATCGCGCAAGTCTACTGAAATGGAATGTCAGTGGCATGTGTTGGGAAAGGAGGCATTTGCTGTATGGCAGGCACTACTAACTTGGAGACATTTACTGCAAGAGGCTTAAAAACCTTTTGAGGTTTGGACTGATTATAAGAACTTAGAGGCTTTGAAAGCACCAAGGAGATGAAATGCTAAGCAAGTTCGCTGGACTCAATTCTTCAGCCGCTTCAATTTTCCTTTGAAGAATCTGCCTGGGGGAAATAATTTCTTTGCTCATGCCTTATCCCATGTGCCCCAACACAATAGTCAGAAAGAAGAGGTGGTGGATACCTTAATTCTGAAACAGCAGTTAGGTTTGGCAGTAATGTCACACAGTCAGAAAAAGTTAGAGAAGGCAGAAACCCCAGACAATTTGAAGCAAGTGCTAAGACAAGAGTTGCAAACTGACTGCTGGCTGCAAAGTAATAAAAGTTCATTAACTGAGATGGACAGTTTGTGGTGGATGGAAGGAAAACTCTATGTCCCTGAGGCATTGCGCAAGGAAATTTTAGAGCGGGGACACAATGCTAAATCGACCAGCCATTTCAGCTTTGTAAAGATTTTGCATTTATTGTGCAGGTAATTTTGGTGGCCAAGTCTTAGACCAGTTGTGAAGGACTATGTGGCTAGTTGCCCTGTTTGTGCCATGGCAAAGAAGAAAGAAGGAAAGCCCCAAGGTTTACTTTGGCCAGTAGCTAACCCCACCCAGCCTTGGAAACAGATTGCTATGGATTTTATAGTCAAGCTGCCAGAAAGTAAAAAGAAAACTGTAATGTGGGTAGTTACTGATTTATTCTCTAAAGAAGCTCATTTTGTTCTGTGTACCATGATTCCCACAGCTAGCCAGCTAGCCAAGCTCTTTGTTCAACATATTCAACATTTTTGAAGTCAACTGGCACCTCTCAGGCTCTGACTTCGAGTCATCACCTTCAAACAGATGAAGTGACAGAATGAATGTGTTACATTAACTACCAACAGGATAACTGGGTAGACATCTTGCCTTTTGCAAAGGTCACATAAAATAATTTTGTTCATCAGAGCATGGGGTTTTCCCCTTTCCAAGTTGTGAATGGTCAGGAGTTCATGCCGATTCCAGAACTACCTCAAGGTACTCCCGACTCTCGCTTCATGAACAAGTGGGTTAATCTGACCAGTGGCCTGTGATTCAGAAAGCTTTAACTGAAGCCAAGGAAAGTT
Organism: Candoia aspera; assembly: GCF_035149785.1. Taxonomy (NCBI): domain Eukaryota; kingdom Metazoa; phylum Chordata; class Lepidosauria; order Squamata; family Candoiidae; genus Candoia; species Candoia aspera. The sequence goes on from NC_086155.1 coordinate 99,376,120, forward strand.
ATAAGTAGGGTGAGGATTTCTATGACATGTCATATTTTTTCTGGAACCTTTATTTGAATTTATAAGTAAGTTAAAACATGTTTTAGAGTGATCTTGTAAGAATTAGATTTATTTATTTATTTATTTATATTTCAAATTTCCATCACTGCCCATCTCCCCTGAAAAGGGGATTCTTTTTTAAATCAATCTTAGATGCTTTTTATTTTGCCTGAAAAGTCATATTTTGACTTTTTAGAGGTGTTATGTCATATTTCTAATTAATTTTGTAACAAACAAAATTTTATATTTTAAAATTTTAGTCATATTTTGGTCATTGACAACCCTCCAGATAAGCCAGCAAGTTTGAGCCAGCAAAGAAAGTGAGAATTTGCCTTTTTTTTTCCTTTTACTTATTCACTCCCTTACTCAGGGAGAAGTGTATGTGTGTGTGTGAGAGAGAGAGAGAGAGAGAGAGGTGGGAACAAAGGCTTCTCCCATGACCAGGCCTGAAAAAAAAGGTGAAAATTTGCCTGTTTTATTTTATTTTTCTTATTTGCTCCTGAACTCAGAGGTGTGTGTGAGGTAGGGAAGGAAAGGGAAAAGGCTTCTCCCCTGACCAGGCCTGAAAAAAAGGTGAGAATTTGCCTGTTTTTTTTTTTCTTTTTCTTATTTGCTCCCCAACTCAGAGCTCTGTGTGTGTGTGGGTGTGTGTGTGTGTAAGAAAGGAAGAGCAACCTTTTTGAAAATGACTTCAGCAGGCAGAGGCTTCTCCCCTGACCAGGCCTGAAAAAAAGAGCGAGAATATAGCTTTTTTCCCCTTCATTTGCTCCCCAACTCAGATGTGTGTGTGTTTGAGGTGATGGAGACACGTGAGAATTGCAATCTGATTTAAACATGCCTAAAAGTAGATGTTCAGCAAGTGTGAAATTACAGTGTCTTGTTCAAGAACTTGGGGGGCAGATTTTCAGTAGCAATGGTTATATTTTGTTTTATAAATTGTGTGAAGTTAAGGTATCAGCCCAAAACTGTTTTAATATTCAACAACTTTGTGACACCACAAAACACAACAGTTGTTTAGCAAGATTTACCTTCACTGAGAACAGGCAATGTCTCCTTTTCGAGACAGCTTCTTCTTCAACTGCAGGTTCATCAAATACCCAGTCAGAATTTTGTACGGATCTCTGTACAATGATGGTTACTTCAAATATTCCCTTAAGGAAATTAGGTAGTGGTAGCCTCAGGCATTTTTTGGAGAAGTACACCAGTCACCCAATTCAAAATGAATCAACTGTAAGGAAAAATTACATCTCTGCCTGTTATGAAGATGTGTTAGAAAGGTAAGATCTGCTGTTGACAAGAAGATATGGTTTTCAATAGATGAAACAAGTGATGTAAACAGAAGATATGTGTGAATGTTATTATTGGCACTCTAAAATGTGACAAGCCTTCTAACATATGACACTCTACAAAAAGTAAATAATTCTCTTATTGCTATGCTCTTTGACAATTCTATGAAACTACTCTGACTGGATGGTGTAAAAAGGCAAAATATCCTTCTCTTTGTAACAGATTCCACTCCATACATGACTAAAGCAGCCAAGGGACTTAAACTTCTTTATCCAAAAATGTTCCATATCACATACCTTGCACATGGTTTACACAGAGTGGCCGGAGAGATTTGAAGCAACTATCCTGATGTAGATAAGATAATTTTGAATGGGAAAAAATAATGTTCATTAAAGCTCAACTTCATGGACAAAACTTCAAAGAAATTTCTCCTACTTTGGCTCTCCCTCCCCAACCTGTCATGACATGTTGGGGGACTTGGCTGGATGTGGCTATGTATTATTTCAAAACATATGCTTCCTTGCAGTGGATAGTTAAATAATTTGACTGTTGTGAATCTTCCTCCATCAAGATCGTGCAAGATTCCTCTTCTGAAACCTTGGGTGGAAACTCAGCAGATATAGGATCTAACTTCAGTGGATTATCAAGAGCAATCACCTGCCTTGAAAGTGTAGGAATGGAACTTAGTGATGCACTGAACATTGTAAAACAAACTGAGAGTGATTTAAAGCAAGCAAAGGGGAAAGTGGCTGAACAAAATAGTGATAAGCTGCAAAGAGTGCTGCAAGTTAATCTGGGTTATTCAACACTTTGCAGAATAAGTAATGTTCTAAATGGACTTGAAGCAAAATTTGAAGACTTCGAGCCAGAGTTTTCTCCAGATGAGTTTGCTTTTTTTCAAATTTGTTCTTATAACCTCTTGTGATGTTGAATGGAGTTTCTCCAGATACAAGAACATATTGTTGGACAACAGAAGCAGTTTTGAGTTTGATAACCTCAAGATGCACGTGGTCATCCAATGAAATTCTGCAGTTAATGAAAGATAATCCAGGGTAGACCATTTTACTCTCAAAATGTTCATTTGATTCCTTCAATACTAGCACTTCTCCACTTCAAGTGAAGAAGAATAAACCTTTTAATTTTTGTGTGTGCATGTTTGTGTGTGTGTAAGCACAGATTTTTAAAAATTGGGTGCTAATTTCAGAAAAATTGCAATGTCATGTTAAAAGTCATATTTTTGGTTTAATTGGTCATATTTAATTGGTTTTTAGGTCATAAATCCTTGCATATTTCTAACATTTTTAGGTCATAAAAATTCTCGCCCTAGTTATAAGAAATATGCTGACTGTAAGAGAGCCTCTGAGTGGCAGCTTAAAGTAGGAGAGAAAGTGTATCTGTCTACAAAATTTCTTAAGTCCTTGCAACCATCAAAGAAATTAAGACAAAAGTTCATGGGACCTTTGTGGGACCTTTTGTTATTGAAAAAAATAATAAATCCTATTACAGTACAATTGAAACTTCCAAAGAACATGAAACAAATCCATCCTGTGTTCCACTGCAGCTTGTTTAAAACCAGTATGAGAATCGTCTTGCTGGCATCCAGAACAGCCTCCTCCTATGCCTACAATGATTGAAGGAGAACATTTGAAGTTAAGGAAATTTTGGATGCTCACAAATACAAAAGGGAGCTTCAATACTTAATTTGTTGGAAGCATTTTCCTGACTATGAGTGGGTAGCCAGTCGACATGTTCAAGCTCCAGATCTATTGAAGAAATTTTATACCAAGTATCCTGACAAACCCAAAGACTGATCTTTCCTATTGCTTAAGTGATTCTTTTTGATTGCCTTAATCAATTAATCAATTGCTTGCATAATAGTATTGTATTTGCTAAGTGTTTCTTTTTTCAGGGGAGGCAGAATGTCAGGCTCCACAATCAAATGATTGCTGAATTGTCTGATTGTGTTCGTCTGTATCGATGGCACAATGTGTGTCAAGCAGGAAGAAGGGAGGGGGAAATTGCAAGGAGTGTGAACTGCAGGTGTTTGGGCTGGAAGGAGGGAGACAAGGTCATCCTGGTGCAGATATTTGAGACTGGCAGTGCTGACCATTTGAAACAGTTTGAGAAAAGACAGAAAGTGGGGTGCAGAGGTTTGGAATGTTTTAAGGAGTGAATTTAGATAGGAATCTTCAATCACAGCTTTTTCATCATTCTGTGCACTTGTATGCATTAAACCTGAATTCTTCATATTTCAAATGTGCATGAATTGGGTCATTATTGGAACTAAGGGTGCCAGTTCTTATTGTAATATAGCAGACATAGGGAGGCAGTCTAGTAGGCTGATTTTAGCAATGGGAGCAGCAGAAGGAGATTGATATATAAGGAGAAAATGGCTTTCAGAATTCACCCACTACACTGAACAGAAAAGGGTGGAATGGTGGATGACTGGCTGGTCTTGCCCCATATTCATAAAACCAGAAAGATTTGGGAATGAGGCCACATAGCCTTCCCACTCCATTCTTAAAAGCTATAAATATTAAGGCATGTAGTCAATGGACTGTTGAAAGGTGAGGCCCGTTAATAGCCCAGCACCAATTTTCCAGAAGGAACATTGGAATCAGGAGAAATACCTAATCATCTTCCCTTCAACTTTGCTCTTCAACTTTGTTCATTTATGGAAGGAAATCTGCAACAATATTTAAATCTCTGCAAAGCCAGAGAGTCTATAGAATCTCTAGGTAGCTTCAAACTGTTTCAAAGGCACCTGATTCCATTTAATGCTTCAGATTGCTTTGGCAATTTGATATGAAATGCTGTATTTGAAAAATCACCATGTGGCATTGAGTAGCTTAATGAGATAATGAATCTTATTATGCCTTATTAAAAATGTCAGATAATCCTGATTTTCACAAAATTACCTACCCATTTTTTGTACAGGTTCCAGAGCAAATGCCTCCTCATCTGAATAAAAATAGTAAAGAAATAAAGGATTGTTTTATAACCTACCATTCCTAAACCATGTTTTATTTTACTCCCCATACAGCTTCCAAATATCTGGTTTAGAAGGATTACATACTCAAGCTTTTAATAACTGGATGAACAGATAAGTTTTTCTGAGTTGCAACTTTTTCCTTTTCCATAGGAATACCCAGTGATTTCTTCCTGAACCTTTTCAATACAAATAGTATTGCAGAGATTATAGTAACTTGATAAATTTTACTTCAAATCCACTGGGATTTAAAATTCAGTATCACATGTCATACAATAAAGAAAAGATTGTATACACTATGCGGGATGATGCTCACTTAACCTGTCAGATCTGGGGTGTGACAGTATGAAAGCAGTACAATTTTCTCAAGAGGCCTTTATCACTATGAACTATGGCAGAATCCACCAAAACATTATCTTATGTTTGAATCAATGTTGAATAAGCATACAATGTGAGATGGTTCTTCCTATGAAAGAACAGTCTCATTGTCATAGCATCAGGAATGGCAGACATGAATCAGCAGTCAAAAGCTGAGTTCCTAAGGCCTTCTGAAGAAGCCAGATTTTGGCAGATTTTAAAACCATAACAATGTTGATGTTAAGAAGACCTCCCTTGAATAGAATTCTAGGAACTTTGTATCCCAAACAATGAATCCAGACTATAGTCTGGCAGTGACATTCCAGATCTTCATTTCTGGAAATTTTTAATGCTAACTTTTCTGAGGACACATTTTCTTGCTTTTATGATTAGAATGTCCATGTTTATAATGCCAGAGTACTCAAAGAAACCCTAACACTTAAATATATACTAAAGCAGAAGTATGGGCTTTTCTGAGTAGTGGGCTGATTTAGGATGGAAAATAAATATTTAATATTTTTAATTCCTCAATAAATGGTTTAGGAAAGTTACACTGCTGGTCATATATTAGTAATTTCCTCCTACACGTACTTTCACCCATGAGTTATTGACGAATGTAAATATAAGTAAATCACTAGGTCTCTTCAGATTCCAGGCAGCCAAAGGAAGCTTTTACAGGACTGCATTTATTATGATAACATCATCTCCAACATGGCAGCTACAATGAAGGACTTGCAGAAGCTAATGAAAGTGAAGATGGATAAAACTTTACAACAAATATATAAAGCTCACACATGCACACCCTTCAAACTATCAAATTGGATTAGATGATCCATTAAATGATTTTGCCTGCTATGCAAATACAAAAACACTTGGTTTATGATTTGTTGGTCAAATTTGTCAGAGCAAGAGAAAGAACACTTTAAAATGTTAATCATAAGTGGTGTGGATGCTGAGCATCTCTGTGATTTTCCATTCACTAAGGAAACTTGTTACAATTACTTTGCAGAACCTAAATAGACTGCAGAGTTGCAGATATCATGATTGGCTCTGCAACAACAAAAGGTACCCAGTGAATTGTGTAAACTATAATGTATTTAAGCCAAGTACAATGATCTTTCAGATCTGGGTGTGCTTTGAAACAGAAAATATGAAGTGCCTTTGAGCTAATTGCTGAACAACAATGGACAACTATTAATTTGGAATGACTGCTTTCTGCTTTGCTATATGATGCAGAACCCTTGATAACCCTTGATAATAAAATACCGACAGTATTTCAGATCTGCCTTGCTATAATTGCGTATCTGCTTCTTAGTGTAAGCCATTCACTATGCTGCCGAGTACAACATAGAAAAGGTCCAAAATAATGGGATAGTTTCACTACATCCCCAATTTCCAATAATTTGCAATCCTCCTTTGTATTTTTCAGTCCCCACACAAACAAATAGTTTATACTCCTATTTTTTTGTGTAGCAGCAGCTACACTAAGGCAGAAAGATGGGGCCAGGATATGGAATTTACAGAACTTTGGGAGATGACAATTGAAGCCTCCAACCTTTTACCCTATAGTCTCTGTTGTCTTCTCCCAGGAGCCTAGAAAATCTATTGTACCTGATTGGAATATTTCAAGAGAATATTTTTATGTATCATCCTTCCTTCTAATTCCAACTTGTGAGAAATGTAGGACCATCAGAATCCATGTACTTTCTGGCAAACAAGAAAATGAAGAGGATGATAACAAAGTGACAGTAATTCTATAGCACCACTTCCTGTCCCTTGTAGCTTGTAGGCACATGCCAAAGGTAACCAGCCCCATCTCTTTGGGTGACAGGTTGATCTGACAATTAATCAACAAAATTAGGGAAGAAAGGAAAAATGAGAATGTAAAAATTCCTTTGGTTGATTTAAGTAGTCCTATGCAAAGCATTCAGCAGGAAAAGAAATAAAAATACACAGCTGCTCAAAATACAGAAATCTTCTCGAAATAAAAAGATCTTGCACAGGATAGGTAACTGGACTTTTGGAGGTAATGCAGATTAAGACATTTTTTCCTTTGTCTTCATTATTCCTGTATCCCTCTTCCATATAATTCCTGTTGATTCCAGTCAGGTCATTCTGAGGCTGTTCTTTCCAGCCTCGGTTCCCAACTTCCCCCTTTTTTTTCAAAAGACAAGACTTTTTTTTCTGTCTGGCAGAAACTACCTGAGTATTTAAGTTAGGACATGCATCTGCTACTTTAGTATAACAAATTTGTTATAAAATAAATTTAATATAATAAATTTGTTATAAAATTTGTTGTTTATTCATTTAGTCGCTTCTGACTCTTCGTGACTTCGTGGACCAGCCCACGCCAGAGCTTCCTGTCAGTCATCAACACCCCCAGCTCCCCCAGGGACTAATCCATCACCTCTAGAATATCATCCATCCACCTTGCCCTTGGTCGGCCCCTCTTCCTTTTGCCTTCCACTCTCCCTAGCGTCAGCATCTTCTCCAGGGTGTCCTGTCTTCTCATTATGTGGCCAAAGTATTTCAGTTTTGCCTTTAATATCATTCCCTCAAGTGAGCAGTCTGGCTTTATTTCCTGGAGGATGGACTGGTTTGATCTTCTTGCAGTCCAAGGCACTCTCAGAATTTTCCTCCAACACCACAGTTTGTTATAAAATAAATTATAACAAATCAGAAATGATTTGGATTCAAACCCAGAGGAGTGAATATGGATCCAGAATGTCTGCACTTTGCATGGCTTGTACTGTAGCTGACTTCCTGGAAAACTGTGAAGGCAGCCTGGCTTCAATGAGCAGGCTGTTTTTCTTACCTTTATTTCCAGCCATTGTCTAGGGAGCTCAAAGCAGCATGCATGAGGTCAATATTCATTTTATTGATTTTCAAAACCTTGGAAGCAGGTTGGGCTGAGATAAAATAACAGGCCCAAAGTTATCTTGTGAATGCTGTGGTAGAATGAGGATTTGATCCTGGGTCTCCCCAGTCCCAAAATAACACTTGAACCATTACATCTCAGAGGTATGAGGGTGCATCCATGTGTGCAGTATACCTCTGTGTGTATTTTAAGCAATCAAAAACAGAAATCAAATACTGTCATGTATCAGATATTATACGAAGACTGAATCTGACCGAACACAAGCTAGAGCCGCTATTAAGGTCTACCTTGTGGTGGTACGAGCGGCGAAACATGAATATTTCTCTGCTCTTATTGCATCCACAGAATGCCATCCGACGGCCTTGTTTATGATTGCTCGATCTCTTCTGGGTCAGGTAGATCCAGGGACCCACCTACAAGGCCGTTCAGAAGAGTTTTCACAGCAACTGCAGGATAAAATCACTCAGATTCATTCTAAGTTGGACTCTAAGTGTGAAGCGGAGTCTGGGGAAATGCCAGGGGAATGTACTTACTCTGTTATCTGGGAACGGTTTGATCCTGTTGGGCCTGAGGAAGTGGACAGGATTCTCTGGACTGTGAATGCAACCACATGTCAGCTTGACCCATGCCCTTCCTGGCTGATAAAATCAGTCTGGGAAGTGACTTGTGGTTGGGTCCAGGCAATGGTTAATGCATCCTTGAGGGAGCGGGTGTTTCCAGCTGCCTTTAAGGAGGCGCTGGTATATGCCCTCCTCAAGAAGCCATCCTTGGACCCTACTATACTGGGCAATTTTCACCCTATTTCCCACCTTCCCTTCTTGAGAAAGGTGGTTGAGAAAGTGGTTGTGTTGCAGCTCCAGAGAATTTTGGAGGAAATGGATTATCTGGACCCCTTTCAGTCAGGTTTCAGGCCAGGATATGGGATGGAGACTGCATTGGTCACATTTATGGATGATCTCTGGCAGGAGCAGGATGGAGGGAGTGCATCCATCCTGGCTCTCTCGGACCTCTCAGTGGCTTTCGATACCGTCGACCATGGTATCCTTCTGGGGGGGCTCAGGGGGTTGGGGGGGGGTGTAGTTTTGCACTGGTTCACCTCCTTCCTCCAGGGTCATTCCCAATCGGTGGTGATAGGAGAGGAGAGATCTGGCCCTCAACCCCTCCTTTGTGAAGTGCCGCAGGGTTTGGTACTCTCTCCTCTCCTATTTAACATCTACATGAAACCGCTGGGTGAGATCATCTGTCACCATGGGATGAGGTATCATCAATATGCCGATGATACCCAGTTATATATCTCCATCCTGGGTGAAGTAAGTGATGCGGTCTCCACCCTTTCCAGGTGCCTGGGGGCTGTGGGGGCCTGGATGAGGAACAACAGGTTTCAACTGAACCCTGGTAAGACAGAGTGGCTGTGGATTGATGGCTCCTCAGGTTCCAGGAAATTGTCATCTTTGGTTCTGGATGGGGTGGCACTGCCCCATTTGGAACCTGTGTGGAACCTGGGGGTCCTCCTGGACTCGTGACTCCTGCACATCTTCAGGTGGTGCGCCAGCTACGCCCATTCCTGGACCAAGATGCCCACCAAACAGTCACTCATGCCCTTGTCATCTCCCATTTAGACTACTGCAATGCGCTCTACATGGGGCTACCCTTGAAAAGTATTCGGAAGCTTCAGCTGGTCCAGAATGTGGCTGCGCGGACAGTTATTGGGGCTGTAAAATCAGCCCATGTGACACCACTGTTATATAAGCTGCATTGGGTACCAGTTTGCTTCCAGGTCCAATTCAAGGTGCTGGTTATCACCTTTAAAGCCCTACATGGCATGGGACCAGGGTACCTGAGGGACCGTCTCGTCTCCATAACATCAACCCGTCTCACCCGGTCAGGCAAGGAGGGCATGCTACGGACCCCATCAGTAAAGGAATTTCATCTAGCAGGGTCCAGGAGGAGAGCCTTCTCTGCAGTGGCACCCGCCCTTTGGAACATCTTGCCCCTGGAGTTGAGACAGATTTCCTCACTCTCGGACTTCCGGAAGAAACTTAAGACTTGGTTCTGTCACCTTGCTTGGGAGGGGGAGAGTGATAGATCCACCTGGGGATGGCTGGCGCCATAGCACTGCTTAGTAATCCATCTCCACTTGGATTTTACGTTTGTTTTTATGTATATTTTAATGTAATTTTTATCTGGCTATGTTTTAATGCTATTTATTGTAAACCGCCCAGAGTCCCCCATTGAGGGAGATGGGCAGTGATATAAATTTAATAAATAAATAAATAAATAAATAAATAAATAAAATACTAAATTAGCATATGTCATTATTATTATTATTATTATGCTTTATGATTCTGCTATCTCGGTATTTTTATGGAATGGAGTATCAGCATCAATATTGATGTCAACATCAATATCTAATCTTGTTATATCTCCCATAACACAAAAAAGAAAGTTTCCAGAAACCTTCCCCATGTTATACTAGAATGTTATGCATTGGCTGCCTTTCAAAAGAAAGTTGAGGAATGCATAAACTTAGTCTCCATTTATATTCTGAACTGATAAGTAACAACAGAGCCTACTATGGGTTTATTCTGAATGTATAAGTCAGATCTTGCATAGCAAAGTTCTCAATTAGTGCTGCAAGCTCTAATCAATTTATTCAGTAGAAAAATAATTGGTGGCATTCATTTTAATCACTGGTGGAAAATGGCAAGACAAAATTTAGGGCTGGCTTGTTGATTTTTGTGATCCCGTTGCGGTTTTAGTATGTAAAGGAGAATGAAAAAGAAAATTCTACAGCTGACTTCATGTTAAGTAGGACAAGTTCTGCTCATTGGCATGTTTGTTTGATTGATTTTAGTACTTCACTGAGCTGGGCTGCCCCTTATGTAATGCCCTCCAAAAGTGCTGGGACTACAACTCCCAGAACTCCCAGTTGCAGTCAAAATATACCTGGATGATGTCAGGTTGGAAAGACTGCATTAAGAGGAGGCCATTGGCCAGCAGAAAGAGGACTGCTAGGAATTTGGCCCATTCTCAGCTAGAAAAGAAAAAAAAAAACAAAAAAACTGTATGCTGCAGAAAGAGGGCACCAATGTGGAAATCAATATAAATCTGGATCATCTTACTTCTCAGTGTTATTAGGATAGTTTTATTGTTGCTTTTTGTTTACATTTTTTAGAATATATTGCCAGATCATTTGTAATGTACATTTTAAATATTTACATTAGTACCTACAAGTCTTCAGTACAGATATAGTTATTTGACCAAGTACATAAATATGTATGTTTATATTGCCATATCCCAGAAAGATGCTACATGCGATTCTTCTCTTTTGGTATTATGCAATATGTACTTCATCACATTAATAACCTCTGCTTTTAATAAATCTAAAACTCATTGTTCAGTTTATGAAATAGAAGAATCTGATGTATTAGTCCTCCTTCAAAGTAATTCAAAGTGTAAGACAAATTGTGGTCACATTGCCTTGGGATCCTGAATAACGGGATCATTTGGAATTTTTTAAATAACTGATCAGCCTTGCACAGGTAAGGTAAATCTGGAGCAAGTATATTGACAGCTTTTCACTGCACGTCTGATGCCTATTTCTTTATTGTCCAATTCTAACCCCAATGATAGCATTACTTTTATTTATGGAGGGGATTCACACAAAACATCATTTCAGGGGGTTGCAGTACTGCAAAATATGAGAATCCCTGATGTAAGGACACAGAACTATGCCTGCCAGTCCTTTTCCCAACGGTCCTGTGTTTTTCTCTCCAAATCCTCATAATACGAATATTTTATTCTCACTTTCTATATTTCAAATCTATCTCTGTGCATCTTTTCATTTGCTATGCCAAAGTAGTGAAAGTAGGAGAAGCATTTATTCCTCTCCAGAAATACAAAGATAGACATGTAAATGACAGTAAAACTTCCAGTAGGTACAGATCAGAAGAGAACATCTTATGGGGGAACAGTCACTGTGATCTGGAAGGCCATTTGAGACAAACGTGGCATGCCGTTGTTTTAGAGTGATATTTAAAGCATATCTGAGCTTTGGCCTTCTACAGAACAAAAGGTTAGCACTTGTACTAAGCCATGTATTTTTTCCCCCCACTTTTGGAATACAGTTCCTCCAAAATGTCAGATACTTCATTAGCATTTAAAACAGATGTCAGCTTTGTCCCTGATGACTTCTGAAGTTCTCAATGATTTTTGGTGTACTACATGCAAAAGAACTTTTAAAATACTTTAAACGCTCATACGCAACCTATGTCAAACGCTTCCAGATGTTACATCTACAGCTCAGCAAATGCATTTTCAACAGGACCAGGAAAAACAAACCCAACATGAGGCACTAGGTAGCCTTAAGAAAACTGCTAGCAAGATACTACATCATAGAGACTTAAAGAAGTATTTATTTCACAACTGAACTCTTCTTGCACATTTTAGAAATTAACACCTAAGGCTATCACCTTTCCAATAAGCTCCTGTTTCTCTATCATTTCCATTTTTTTTTTCTATAATCTCTGGCTATTGTTTATATGCTATCTACATTCTTTGCAGACTATCTTCTCTACCATAATTTCTTTTATGACTATCACCAGTTCTGACCCTATTTTCACATCTTCTTCCACCATCTTCACCAGCTCATTCCTCTACATAATGCAGTGTAGGAAGCCTGTAATTAAAAACTGCAGGAAAGAATCTGTTACTGAACAACACAGGCTTTATTGCTGAAATTTATCCAGCAAGCTCACTCAAAGTTTAGCTATTCCCCCCAAATTCATTCCCTTTACTTCCTAACCAAGGCACATTTGACATAATAGAGTTCATTACACTGACAGAAGGCCAAAGAGCACAATGCATATTGAGATTAAAAGCTGGAAACAGATGGTAGTTGATAGGTATAGATGATATAGATATAGATATTGATGATATTGATATTGATATAGATATTGATGATATAGAAGATATAGAAGATACAGATATAGATAAGCATTTATTTGAAAGAGACTTTGAAGTTTCACAGCTGCATCTCTACCAGTATTGAGGTTAACTTGTCATCTTTCTAGCAGTCAGCAGTGAGCTGGAAAAGTTCAGAGCCATGCAATTCCCATTAAGAGATGTAATGAGCCACACCATAAAGGCATTATTGGTTATGTGTGCTGACATGGCAGTAACTGCAATTCATCACTATTGGGGGCTTCGTGTCAAGATGCCTAGTTTATTCTAAATTAATCATACAGTGTATGTCTCTTTATGTGTATTCAATTTGCACAAAGAAAAGTTGTAAATGGCATAAGGGTTATTAAGAATGTCCCTATCTGACCAGGAAATAGAAGGATGGTAATAACAAATGTTGTGCCTTTGCAAGGTGAACATGTTCTCTAGGTCTCTGTGAATCAGCACCAATCAATTAAAATTAGAGATTCAAAGAGAGCATGATTCAATTTAAGTTGTGCACTGAGATTCAGAGTCAAACTGATTTGCTTTAAGCCACTTCAAGTTTTAAGATTCTGTTTCATAAAAGAGATTCAGCCATAGGCAATAAACATCAAGTATCTACATTGTTTTTCCTCCTCCTCCAATTGCATAAAAATAGCAGAGATGGTAGACCCCATGGAGCTAATTAATCCTGCTAAGTTTCACCTGGATACATCAAATGATTTCACCACAATATGTTTTTTAAATATTCCCCTGAATCAATTTTAAGGCTGAGATGTCCCCTTGAAAAGGGACAGCAAAACATGTTCTCCTTTTTATTTTTCCCCCCATTATATTGTTTTATAACAAGATTACCAAAAAAAAAAAAAAACAGTGCAAAAATACAAAAGATAAACAATCAAATACTAAAGAGAATCATTAAGCAACAAGAAGAACTAAACAGAACCAAGATATAGAATAAAATAAAATAAAAGCCATTTTTTAAAAAAATGCATTATATTAGAGCCTAAGAGAAGTAAGCAAGATTTATAAAATTAGGCAGAGGAATATAATACTTACCTAAAATTGCTAAAATATCATCACATATAAAAGTATTTTATATTCACAACTTGCCAAAGTAATACAGTATCTGAAGACTAACTTACAGTAACAGCTAAAGGTTCAAGATTTCAATCAAAAAGCACAGGTGGAAATGGGTAACACTACTATGTGCCACACTGTAACTCAAAGGAATCTGAAATAATTTATTATAACTCTTGCACAGGGTTGCAAATAATATGTTTTAACCCAATGAACTAAAATACATTGGGAAACCATGTCTAATCATCAATTGCTTTAAGAACTTATTCAGCAAAGTTAATAAATTAACCATCAATGACCAGTTGACCTGACTGAACCAATGCAAAAAAACCCAACAACAATCCTACTTCAGCTTGCTAATCATAGAATTATAGAATCTCTTCCAATAGAGTTGGAAGAGACTATAGAGGCTATGTAGTCCAAAACCCTACTCAATGCAAGATCCATTAGAGGATGTCTGGCAGATGACCATCCAATCTCCATTTGAAGTTGTCTAGCAATGGAGAACTCAGCACATAATGTGGCAGCTTGTTCCACTGTCCAATATTTCATACATTCAGGAATTTCCTCCTGTCTTGTACATTGGTTTTAATCCATTGGTTCTGGTCCTGCCCTATGGGGCAATAAATTAAACATCTACTCTTTCTTCTGTGCAATGACCGTTCAGATTTTTCAAGATTGCTTTTCTGTAGCCTAACATACTCTGATCTCTAACCATTACTTCTAGGGCTTAGTTTCCAAACCTTTCATCACCTTGGTAGCAATCCTCTTAACTTCCTCCAATTTATCATTGTCCTTCTTGAACTGTGGTGCCCACAACCAGATACAATTCTCCAAAAAGGGGCTGACCAGGGCAGAGTAGAATGGAGCAATCACTTCCCATGATCTGGACTTTTTGCTCCAATTGATGCTCTGAAGATTAACATTTCCCTTTTTAGCAGCTTCTAATAAAACTTTCAAAAGCAGTTAAAAGTTGTTATTCTTCCATTTGCTTTTCTCATTGCCAGGTTTGGCATCATGCTGAAGAATGCCTATTAACTTGCCTCTGTGGGGTGGTTTAAATTTGCTGCCTCTGATTTTTAGATTTTCTAGATGGCAGAAGGGTTGGAATAGCTGGCTGACTGTCTTGGCCTCTTTTGGAAAATATACCCTTGTCACTGGGTTCAATAGTGTGTCAGACTGAGCATGGCACATTGGTGAACCTGGGCTTTGGCTGAACAGAATTTAGTTGGGTCACAATTAATCAATGTGAATTAGTTAGCGGAGGCAGTACAATTACAGTGAGACATAGTAGATAGCAGATAGCTTTACCCAGCATAAAGAATGAATGGGGAAAGAAACAATAAAGTTAGAAGTATAACTTTTATAAGAAAGTATTTTTGAGGGTGCTGCCTTTATGAAATAAATAAATAAAATCAGCTTTATTTAGGAAATGACACAGTGATAGTGAGGTTGCTTACAGTAAAAAGTTTGTAGTGTTGTTGCCTCTGTTATCGAGCAAGAGCGAGTCAAGTAAGTATCTTAAACTCACTCTTTCTCAGAAGAGAAAGAAAGCTGAAGTGAGTAAGAAAGGAAGTTATGAAAACCCTGATTATCAGTCCAACCAATAGGAAACATGTTACATGGAGACATGCAAAGTGTTTTAGACAAGGAGACAGAAGTGTAGAATCCTTCTGCCAACTATCTGAACATCTATAAATCCTAGTGGTATATAAGTACAGAAAATCAGTGTGTACAAATTTGAATTTCAACAAGATTCAATTCCACAAAGAGGCTAGCAAAGAGAAATGGTGTTTGTTGCCTTGCTACATGTCCATTCTTTTTTTAAAAAAAAAATATTAGCCCAATTCTTGTAAGCAATGGAATTTAACAGTAAGGTTTGACCCAAGGTATTTTGTGACCTTGAAACTCAGTTGTGTTGGTAGCGATCCTAGGAGTTGAAGAAAAGCCAATGAATCTGTGGAGACCTTTGCAAAGCTTTAAAGTACATTGGCTGAATTGAGCAGGTTTCTGCTTTCATTGGTAAATTTGTTTCAGGGGGGTAAGTCCACCGAAATTTCACTGAAGAACCCCTTTGAAGGTTTGAACATCCCTAGGGCTCATTCCATGCTTTCCTTTTTCTTGTCCTCTGTTCCCCCCCCCCCCAATGTTGCACTGTGTGTCTGCTGAACCATACTTTCTCCCCATAAGCATTTCCCTTATCAAGTGCTGTCATAATCTGCCAGCTCTTCACATGTTCCTTACATGAAGACTGATCTTGGTAGCCTCATTTAATCAACCTCTCTCCACTATAATCATAGTAGTTTCAAGAACTGTGGTAACTACTTGTTTATATTTCTCAGTATCTTCATCCCTGGACTGCTGTTGGGCAGATACTAGTCTTCTCAATCTACATACACTCTCATATACAGATTTCATCTTCCAGAATTATCAGTCATGGCCTGGGAATTCTGGTGGCTGAAGTCCATGAATCTGGTGAGTGTCCAGTTTGATAAAGGCTGGCATAGACAGCCTTACTGTCAGGGCAGCCACGCTCAGAATAAGACTCAGACTCACTTAGGAGGTCTAAGGATTTCTGGTTTTATTTGAATGGTGTGTGTGCAAAGAGAAAGATGGGAATCCTTATGTAGTGACAGGGTGCCCTTTTTATACTTTGCTGGTGGACGTTGTGCTTCTCTACCCTCGGGCCAGGACCGGATGGGTGCTTGAAACCTCAATGCGTCAGCTGATGGGTGATCCCGGCGATCTTCTTTGTCTCCCTGTCTTCATCCGGACCAGGTGCGTCCCCTGAAGGTGTTTCCCCGATCTTCTGATAGGCGTTAACTACTGTCTGATGGGTGCCCCCATTATGTGGGGCATTACTCTGTGGTCATGCATGCCTGAGGGAAGTGTGAATGCATCCCTGGGGGGAATGGGAAGGTGTTCCCCTTGCCTCTTGATGGGTGCTAAGTTTGGTCTGAAGGGCTTATCTATTGTATTGGGGGTTCCCTTCTGGATATGGGTGCTTGAGTGATTTAGGGATTATGTTTATCCCTTCCTCTTACCTAATGTGCATGTTCCCCGTTGTGATGCACATATGCCTTGCAACGGGGAACATGACACTTACTCAGTATTGGATGAATTGGGAAGCCACTTATGTAATGCTAATGAGGAGTACATCTGTCTGCCCACTTTTTTAAAAACATTTCCTCAAATGACATTTCTAACTCCTAAGGAGGGTTGCTTTAAAGTAAAAATTTTCTGTCTGTGGAAAATAGGACTCTTTTCAAGGTTCATGACAGAGCCGTAGATACTATATCTATGAAGTAAATGAGATGAAGTAAGTTCAGGAAATATATGAAACATGTTAAATATCCATTCTCTTAAAAAGTTATACCATGAAGGAACTTAATCTTCTACACTGGCCAGCAGAGACATGAAAAGATCTGAAAGGCACAAAACTCATGTTTGGAAATGTCATGAGGTGCCTCATAAAGAATTATCTGAGTACTTGTTGTCATAGCAACAAGTGAAATGTTCAATTCCAAGGGTTTAGTGATTTCAGGTCTCAGACCTTGGTTATATTTTAAATTTTATTCTTCCTGCCAAAACATGAATACATGTTTCTATTGCCAAACAACATACCCATTTTAAAGATCTGTATCAAATGGCTGCAAACAATTACATTAAGATAAGGCCAACATGGGTTTAAATTTTGTCCCTCTAGAGATGTCTGGAACAGACAAAGAAAAGTTCTGTAAAAGCTGTAAAAGCTGATATCCAACATGTGATAGTGCTTTTTAGAGTTTAATTTCTGGATTAGCAAATTTATTAGATACTTTTCTTTTGCCTCTAACATTCATAAATTATACAGAAATGTTGATTTAAAAAAATGGGGAATGAATAAATGATCTTTCAAAAGGGGAAATTTTACAGGATATACCTAGAAGTCTTGTTTTGCAAAAGAGAAAACCACTGATGTTAAATTTTGAGCTAATTATTATTATTATTATTTTTTAAGAAATGAAATATCTTCCTGCCAGAGGGAAATAAAGTGAAGCTCATCAAGGTTATGATCCATGGCACACAGGTTCAGGATAACAAACAATAAACTAAATACTCCAATAAATCTTTTCAATCTTTTCAGTGAGTTTATATTGTAAATTTGTCACTAAAGTTAATCAGATAATGAGCATGGCCAAGGGATCTATCTTGCTTTATGCTCTTTGAGTGTGCTTCAGTAATGATTTCTCCTGCCCTTTGTATCTACTAAATGAATGTTGAATTGATATTAAAGTGCATTTTGGTGGTGCCATTATTTATGTAGCCTGTATCACATAATGCATGCTTAATTAAAAATCAGCAAAGCAATTATGAAGATTATGAAGGAGACAACAAAAGGCATTCAGTGGGTAACATTAAACAGTTAATTAGATTTTGTTCCCCTTTCAGTAGTAATTTAAAACACACTCACACACACACACACCCTTTATATTCATATTTAATGTTCCCCTTGGAAATTCTAATGGCAGCATCTACTAGAAAATCATTGAGAACATCCGTTGTTGATAGCATCTGGAAAAATTGCATGCTTGGAGCTTCCTTTCTACAAGTATAGCATTTTGTGCAGTTAAACTACAGTTAATAGATTCAGTTTCCTGTGGCTTAAATACTTTTCTGCTATAAATAAGATAATAGTAATTATCATACATTGTCTTTGTGACATGTATAGCATTGTATTGCCATACACATTACAAAACAAGGCTAGAAACACACATTTGAAAATTATTCCATGGTCTGCTAGGTTCACCTATTGGCCCTGAATGAAGAGGAAGTCTCCATGCTTTGTGGAGATAATTTATACAAATACCTCTTTCCTTCAGGAATTCATTTCCAACACAGGGAGAAGGGCAAATAGTACATGAGTATTAGTACCCCAGTTTTATATTATTGAGCTTTGATGGGGACTTTTTTTTGCAGGGGGAGGTCTGAAGGCCAAATTTGGTCTTTAACTGGCATGCTGGAGACTGCACACCTTAAAAGTCAAGGAAGAAATGGGTAAGGCAAAGGGAACACTACATTTCATTTAAATTGAATTCAAAGCACATGTGCTTCTTTGTATCCTACTTTTTACCCCAGAACTCTGAGTGGCTTACAGGGGGTCTTCATTATCTCTTCAACACCAACATTGTGAGGTAAGTTGGGCTCAGAGAGAGAGATTGATTGATTGATCCAAAGTCACTCAGTGAGTTCCCATGGCTGAGGATGGACTTGGACACTAGTCCAGCACTTTAACCACAATACCATCCTGGCTGTCCTAACAGTCAGGAACCACGCTGAAATGAGGAATAAGTCTCTAGTGTTTTATTACTGCTATGTTAGACAGAAAATCCTAACAAACTGAAGAAGCATAAGAAAACCCATACAGATAAACCCCAAAAGTCAAGGCGGGTCTGTTCTGTGTCTCTTTGAATGACTGCTCAACTCCTCACTACTACGCATGTGTTTTCCCCCCTGGATAGGGGCCCCCTCCTGCTCACCATCAGTGCTCATGACATCGGCTCTCCAATAAGCATAATCTCTTCCCTTAACTAGGGCGTGGTGGCTCAGTGGTTAAGATGCCAGGCTTGATGACCGGAAGGTTGCACGTTCAACAGTTTGAGATGCCAGCACTGTGTGACAGAGTGAGCTCCTGCACTCGCCCCAGCTCTTGCCAACCTAGCAATCTGAAAGCATGTAAATGCAAGTAGATAAATAGGTACCACTTCAGCGGGAAGGTAACAGCGTTCCATGACTGTCATGCTGGCCACATGACCACAGAAGTGTCTTTGGACAATGCTGGCTCTTCGGTCATGAAACAGAGTTGAGCACCACCCCCTAGTGTCGGACATGACTAAACAGGAACCTTTACCTTACCTTATTTCCCTTGTATGTAACCATTTTCTCCTTTCTTTTACATTAGCCTTTTGAATTTGGTGGCAACTTTTGGAGGGACTCTGGAACTGTCCCCCCCACCAACTTTCAGGGGTTATATGTAGTCCTGGGGTTAAAGTTGCACACTTCCAACATTGATCCCTAAGACCTGAGGAGAGTTTTAGAGACTGATATCTTTGCAGAGTTTGCTTCAGTCAGGAAGAAAGCAGGCAAAAGGAATTCAGAAGGACATCCTTTAAAAATGGACTAGACACAAATTAAATTAAAGCATGACATCTCAGAGGGCAGCTGACCACGAACTTGAAATCTCAGCAGGATCAGATCTGGTTAGTACTCGGATGGGTGAAAGTCAGGAGATTCCAAGCCTAAGATCCTGGAAGGAGGTAATGGCAAACCAGTTTCATGCTTCAAACTATCCAGGCATATCTGTAATAGTTACCAGATGTTGAGCTCAACTCAAGGGCATCTTTACCTTTCATATGACAAGAAAACATATTCTTTTTTTTTTTTAACAGTCCGTGTATGAATTGAATTCTTTGAAGGGTATCAGCATATTAAAATACTGTTGAGAATATGGGGAGCTGTTGGAAGCTGATGGACTTCTGTCCATGCAGTCACTGAGAGTTGAACCAGACTTGATCTCACCTAATTCTCTATTTTCACCATTGCTTTCCAATCTAAGTGCTACTTATTATACTTACTATTTATGCCATAGGAAGAATGAATAAATGCAGGTATGCATGTGTACACACACACCTATCTCCATATGCATATATTGTTTCAGATCTTCTCTGATTCATCACCATTTAATCTGTGAGATTTTAATCCCACAGGATTAAATTTTTAAACTTTGAATTTAAACTTGAGTTTTGTAGTTTTGCTACACTTTAAGCATTGCTCAGGGTTGAACTTTTTAACTGCTTTGTTTCTATAGCAACTGAGCTTTTAATGCTAGTTCTGTATTTTAGACTTCCTTATCAGAAGGACATTGCAACACGGCTTTTCTTCTAGCAGCAGCTAGTAATTTTGGCCTATAATTTATCAACTGCTACCTTCAATTTTTCAAAAAATTTGGAAGTTCTAAGATTCTTTTTTTCCTTCCTACTGATGACTTCAGTTTATTTCATGTATTGGCAAGAGAAGTCATCAAATTACAAAAAAAGTTAATCACTGAACAGGTTTACTTTATACACTGTATCATAAGGTTTTATTTCCTGCTTTTTTTTCCTTGATGGATTTATCTACTCTCCATTTATGGCCTTCTCCATGGCAATGCATAGACAGTTTTCAGGTGCAAAACAGTGGATAGGAGAGATCCATGAGTAAGGAAATTTCACATTCTAATCAAGAACACATGATGGGGAAGAAGACACATGGGACTTAATAATAGCTGCCACATTCAGCTGTGGCAATTAATTTTTATTTTCTTTCATGGTATTACTCACTAGGCTAGTCAGTTATTTTCATGTCAAAATGATGCCTTTACCTACACATAAATCCCCATTGTTTTATTATCCAGCTGAACACTGAATATGGTGACGGCAGAATTTCAAGTGTTTATGTGAAAACTGATTAGCTATATAAATGTGTGAAGAACCATTTTCTGCACCAGTTGGCTAATTATAAACTGTCACGCTAACAAAGAGATGTCATTCTGTAACACACACATTAACAGGAACAACGGCCTGATTTCTATAGCTAAGCATGTCTGGAAAAAAAAAATGCAAATTCCACTTATGCATTCTTAAGAAAATCAGCAATGTTTATTATTAAGTATTATTATAATTATAATTAGACAGTCATTCAAACTGATCACACTTCTGCATCAGCTATAATACATGATTTGGTTCAAACTAGACAATTGTGGTGGCAGAGGAAAATGCTAAAAAATGACAATACAAGATGAGTTCTGTTGAATTGAATCAAATGTCCATCAAGTTTTGTGTTTGGACCCTGCAAATAGCAACAGGGTGTTAATCAGAAGCCCATAAATAGGGTGTGAGCCCAAAGCATTTTCCAAGTGATGTCCTGCTGTGACAAAATCCACAGAATTTATAGCTTCCAACAGTGGAGGTAATATATAAATATCAGGGATAATAACTATTGATAGCCTTATCCTATATGAAATTACCTAATTGCCTCTCAAAGCTATTAGTAAAGGAACTTCTAATTAAATCTTAGGGAAGCAAATTCCATAATGCAAATGTGTAATTAATATGTAACTGGAGTTGGGTGGCCAATACATTTAATTCAATCAATCAATCAATTAAAAAATAAATAAAATGTACTATCTTTCCTCTGTCCTGAATCTTCATTTGGCTTCCATTACTGACCCCAGCTCCTACTATTGTGAGAAGGGAAACATTCCTCCCTACTTATTTTCTCCCTACTTATTTTCTCCATAGCATAAGAAGTTGTATGAACAACTATAATTCACCTTCTTATATAGCTTTTTCATTAAACTAAAAAGCCCCATTGAATGTTGGTTGGGTGTTCTTTTCTGCCCCATTTCTGGTTGTTCAAAGGTTGCATTTGTTAGGGAAAGTTGAGAATGAAACACTTTTTTTTTTAAAGAATTTATCGTTTTTAAAATCCATAAGAAACTTAAATGAACTGGATTACTCAAGTAGACAGTAAATCATGCTGGATTTATACTACCCCACTCGCCCTTATTCTGAATAAAATTCAGATGCAATCCCCACAAATGTGTTCAGACTTCAGACAAAATATGCATAGGATAAGCCAACATACTCTTTTACATATAAGACCAGATTTATTTTAAAAGCTCACTTTTAAACTAAAGGACACACAGAGAGAAAGAGATCTGTACCTCTCATATGTTTCTTAAGTTGACGATGCAAATGACCATTAACAAACAGCAAGGCAAAAATTGAACGGATATGTATATGTACAGTATGTGTATTGTGTGTATGTGTATGTGAATGCGTGTATATACACACAAATACAGCCTTGAATTGAGTTCAGTTTACTGTGATTATAAATGATTATTTGAATTTAGTGTAATCTACATGTATTAATATTTGATGGAGACATAAAAACACTCACACAAGGTTCAAAAATTGCACCTATGACAGTCAAATGTTTCATAAACAGTATTAATTAATAGTTACCAGCCCCTCTAGGACAGACAGTCTTGGATTTAGTACTTTGTTTTTGTTTATTTATGGGCATTTCCAGCTGGAGCTTCTAAAGTGCTTTTAATCAAAATGAGATTTTGCAGCATAACAACATGCAATAGCCATGGGATCATAAATAATAGGACAAAATATGAGATTCATTGAATAAGCAGTTCTAGTTTCACAATGCAGCCAGATGAATGCTTTGCACAGAGTGCAAACTGAAGGGGGGAAAAGTTTAAGACTGTATCTCTGAATGAACCTCCTCATCTCTACACAAAATTAACTGACCTAAAATTCTACATATGGATACTGCAACACCTATAATCTTTGCAGGTGCAATTCACATCAAATTCCCTAATCTAATGCCCTCCAGATATCTGAAATATCTGGAACAGATGTGATTGAGGGAAGCTGCTTGATATTATTCTATGTGCTTTTCCAAGAATCAAGCTGTATATTAATAGTCTATGCCCACGGGAGGGTGGGTAGGTATATGTGCATATGAATGTGTGTGTGTGTGTGTGTGTGTATGTGTGTGTGTATATGCATACATACACACATACATGTAGTCCTCATTTAGCAACCACAATTGGGACTGACAACTTGGTCATTAAGGCAACTTGGTCATCAGTTGCTAAGTGAAGCCAGGGCTGTGCTTATGATCTTCAGCTTTCCTTTGCTTTACAGACCTGTGAGGTCATAAATACCAGGATTGGTCATAAAGTTACTTTTTCATCACCATCATAACTGCAAACAGCCACCTAATGAGGCAGTCGCTAAATGAGGACCACCTGTATACACACATAAACACACACACAGAGATTCATAAATACATTTGTATGCCACCTACTCCACAGCTTCTTGGCAGCTTACGTTCCAAAGAGTAAAAACAATAAAAATCTGTCAATACAAAATAAACAAAGCATCATGCAGTTACCTAATCCTTATCTTCTCTGAGCAGTTCTCTCCAGTTAAGTACTGTACTTCTCTCTGCCACAAAACCTCATTGGAAAATAACAGATTTCATTGCCTTTCAAATGTTAGAAGGGAGGGGGTCATCCTAACCTCAGGGAACAGATTATTCCAGAGTGAGGGAACTGCTAACAAAAAGGATATTTTTGAACTTTCCCTGTTAAGCAATGTTGGGCTTTAGGGTTTAGTGACCGTTGTCTAGAGAACGGATTTCCTGACGTTTTGGTTGCTGCTGTGGCCGGCATATTCAGAGGCGAAGTGGTCTGCTATGCAGACCACTTTGCAGACCACAGACAACTGAGCAGGGACTGACTGGGCTATAAAGAGTCTTTATAGCCAGGTATCCTGATTTCTGACTGGCCTTAGGCCAAGCTGGTACCAGATTGGTGCAGGTTGGTAAGATACTTTGCAAACAGATCTCAGTGGTCTGCAGGAAATTCTTCTATCATTCCCTAAAAGGTAGTAGCTAGCCCTAAACAAAGCCACTGAATGGCAGTGTACAAATGTAATAAATGCAGAGATGTACAGACTCTTTACCACCATTACTTCCATGGTATAGGTCTGAACCTGGATTTGTATCAGGGTTTTGTCATATTCATTTCTCTTCTTTCACAAGCATCACCCTAAGAATCTCTTCTATGAATATATGTATGTATGTACATATGTATGTATGTATCTCTCTCTCTATATATATCTATTTATTATTTTGCCCCAGAATAAAGATACAAAAAGAAAGAAAAGTAAAGAAAAAATAACTACTAATAAAGTTCTTCTGATGTTTTACCTCCAGGAGCACTTCAGTAAACCAAGAGCAATCCTATCAGTACATTGGTTGCCTCTGTATTCCATAGGTTATTGTCAGCCCCACTAGGTAGACCAGACCAGGATATCAACTCTACATGAAGAATCAAACTACTTTTATTGAGACTGACCATAATAACAGAATCTTGCAAGTCTGACTGTGCTGTTCCTCTTGCTCCTCCTTATCATTCAGTGAATTAGGGAGGCATCTGTCTGAGCCACTTTCAAATGTTATCATGCTGTTTGGATTTAGAAAAATGCTTCAGCACCTTTTGCCTAGGTTCCTGTGTATCTGTCCAGTAAGGTCATATTCCTTATTCTCTACAGTTTATTAGGCATTGCTGAGCAACTCCTGAAGCATACACTGAAAACCTATTAGATCCTAAGGTGTATGGGTTAGACCTTCTTGGTTGGTCCTTCCCCACTCTATGGTGACCAGAAAGTGAATTGATCATGATAAAGGATTGATAGTAATTTTCTCCATCATCAGATCACATTCCAACTCTTCCTAAGACTAGATCCCAGGTAGAGCCCCTCACATGAGTTGTTCTTTTGATGATTTTGGATAGGCCCATGGTTATTATGGAAGCCATGAAATCTTAAGATGACCACGACTCCATTCCCACAATGCAGAAAATGAAATCACCCAGTACTAGCAGCTGGAGGAACTCACTTATCAACCCAGAGAAGTAGGCAAGAATCCCTGGGAGGGATGCCCTTCCTAGCTTATCCCTACCACTCAATGTCACATCCAGCTATTTGTGAGCAGGGCATCTGCCCAATATCAACCTCTCCCAGACTCAAGCTGGTGAAAATATAGTTGGGCACACCTCAGACAGGTTCTCAGCCCACCCAGGTCTAAGCCTTTTATACTCGGCCCTCCCTTCACAATTAAATTAGGGAGAAGCAAGGGCTGAGGAAGAAACTTTGAACAATCCAGCATCCAGAACCCCAGGTTGAGGCTGATAGGTCAGATGAAGGGATTGTTACCACACTTCCAATTCCCTTTTATTCCTAATGGCCTTCTATCCCCTCCTGTCACAAATCTCTCTGCCCATCATAACATACTGTAAATATTCCCTGCACTTTCTAACTCTCCACTGGTTCCCCAGGTCCCTCCCTGCCTGTGTTTCAGACTCTATAAAGAAGAACTTCCAACACTTGGAAGCAGGAGCAAACATATGCTCTCTTCAGTATATTCACCTTTACAAGTCTGAAATGCCAATTAAGAGAGCAAATTAAGGCATAATGTCATACAGATAAGGCAGTTCAACCAGTTTTCCTAGTGGATCTGGTTTGTACTCATCATATTACCTCATTTTATTTTTGCAAATTTTGCAACTACATTTGTAGTTGCACTCAGTTCTCATTAATATTTGGATAGAACATTGTTTGAAAAAAGATAGACTCCCCCTGACACCAGTGGCATTAATTTTAAATCCTAATTATTTTAAGAGATCTGTTGTAAGGAAGGGCCTTTCCCCACTGCTGAGGTACAGTGAAATCTGCCATCCTTGAGTTGGCAAAATATACAGTCCCATGAAATTTGCTTCCCCCACTACCAGTCCCTATTCTGTTCTCCTGAACCTGTTCTGCCTCTGTCACAGGGCTCTGGGGCACACATATGCACAGTGTCAGATGAGCAAAGCAGCTGACTAATACCTCTGACTTTCCTCTCCTCCCTTTTTTCACATCATCACGCAGGGGAAACAGCATCCACCAGTTGTGGTGAGGCAGATGGAATGAGACAGATCTGGCTGCAAGACTGTGTCATCTTTAGCCTATTTGTTGTGCCTGTGCTCTGCCAGATGTTCTGTCATACCCCAAACTGAACAAAGTTTTTTTTTTTTTTAAAAGATTAGAGTCATAAAAGGAGCAGAATTACAACCAGCATTTTTATTTAGGCTTCCCCTTCTTTTCCTTTCATTCGGTCACAGAGGTTACAAACTCTGATTTTCACAGTCTTTGGTGCTCTGTTCAGGAAACAAGGTGGGGGAAGCCCATCATTTTACTATTTATTATTTCAAGCTTGCAGTAAGCTGGTAAAGGCCATAGAATAGAAATATTGATAGTACTGCCTAAAGAGTGGTATTTCAATTCAAATGTCTTTGTTGACAATTTATACATCACATTAATGTTAATAATAATGCACTCTGGTAGCTAAAGACCACTTCATCTGATCCACTAAGGACAAGGTGTTTGTTAAAAAAAAAAAGAATGTGCAGTTAGGATAGTAATCCAGTGCTGGATTACGTTCAACATTCAAATCAGCAATACATTCTTGCAGTAGAGGGCAAAACAGTGAGTTCATATCTTTGCTCGGTCTTGAGTACAAATATAAAAGAATTTTGCAAAATATTTTGTTGGGAGAGGAATTTTTTTCACTCCCAATGGATGCACGATGAGACCAACTCTGGCAGAAACAACACCTGGTTGTGTTTAATCATTTCATAAATTAATAAATAAATCTAGCTCACTTTTGCTAATAGGGACTCTTCTTATCTTCTCTTTTTTTTTCCTTTTTTTCTTTTTTTCCAGAAAATGCTGCAGAGAAGCAGCAGCCAGACACTGAGCTGAACTAATGAGCTCAGTTCTCTTCCAAGCTTATTTCCATATCTTTTGACTACTTAATTGCTTAATCGGTAAGTTATACCATTCATTTTGTTTTTGTCAAAATTATGGATTTGTGTTTGATTAATTTGATTAATGATGGGTCCAAAATTGAGAAGACAGAGAAATAGGAATTATCACCTTTTTCTTTGGGTGTGAGGGGAGACCAGCTTCTCAAATGAGCTGAAAAACAGCCAAAAGTGGTAGGTGGAACTAAATTTATTCCTGACCCATAAGAGAAAGTAACAGAGAAAGCTCTATAGAGTTGTTTATCACTTTAAAAGTTCTTACTGTGATTAACCATTTATGCATTTAAAACCTCAGTACGTTGGAGCTGAAGCAGAAATTGATGTTTTGGATCATAAAGGGACTGAGTTAAAAATCTTAAGGATAGATTCACATGAGATGAGAATTACTCTGCTTGAAAATTCTAATGAACATCATGTCATAGAAATTGAAATAATGTTGGAAGTAGTCAGAGAAGTTCGGGAAGAAGTGACCCATTTACAAAGTCTATTTATTATTTTAAAGTTATTTTAGAATAAGACAGGATACCCTGGAGAGGATGCTGATGCTGCAGAAAGTGGAAGGCAAAATGAAGAGGGGCTGACCAAGGGCAAGATGGATGGATGATATTCTAGAGGTGACGGACTCATCCTTGGGAGAGCTGGGAGTGGCGACAACCGACAGGAAGTTCTGGCGTGGGCTGGTCCATGAAGTCACGAAGAGTTGGAAGTGACTGGATGAAGAAACAACAGAATGCTGAACAAGATCAGGCTACAACAATTTTTAATATATATACTTTGTGTGTGTGTGTGCATGTGTGTGTGTGTACACACACACACACACACACACATACACACAAAGATGTGTGTATCATTTTTTTAAAAAAACTGTGATTGGAATACAAGCTTATCATGTGGGTTTATATTTTCAATCAGCATAAAAGCCTAGTGAGATTTTTTTTAGAGCCATATTATGGGATCACATTCAGACTCAGCAAAGCAGGGTCTCTGGAATAAAATGCAAAGAAAGCAATCATTTTTCCAGGGACGGTGGCGCTGCGGGTTAAACCGCTGAGCTGCTGAGCTTGCCGATCGGAAGGTTGGCGGTTTGAATCCGTGTGACAGGGTGAGCTCCCGTTGCTCTTCCCAGCTCCTGCCAACCTAGCAGTTCAAAAACATGCAAATGTGAGTAGATTAATAGGTACCACTCTGGCGGGCAAGTAACGACATTCCATTTAGTCATACCGGCCACATGACCACAGAAGTGTCTATGGACAAACGCCGGCTCTTCGGCTTTGAAACGGAGATGAGCACCGCCCCCTAGAGTCAGACACAACTGGACTTAATGTCAAGGGAAACCTTTACCTTTACTAATCATTTTTCCAGATTTGCATCATCAATTGCTTTACAAGCAGAAGTTATTCAGTAAAGCTTATTTAGCAGCTAGACAAAATGTTCAGGTTTTTAATCTAGAAGCTGAAGAGAAATATGTTGTGAAGCAAAAAGAGTAGTCTTCAATATTTTTTCCCATATTTTTCAAAAGGAAATAGCCACCTTGTATTTTCACTATATCTGATCTAGAAGTCATAATAACTTCTTTAGTTTTTGCTTTTTATTTGGGGGAGGTATTTTAAACCTTGTTATTTATTTTTATTTTATTTTAATGCATTTAATTTTGTGTATGTGATTATATTTATTATATATATATATAATCACATACACAAAATTAATATGTATGTGTATTATATTTATTTGTATATTATTTGTATTTTTTTAAAAAAAGATTATCCCAGTTAAAGGAAAAGGGTTTTTTCCCCCTCTTTTTCTTGATCTAGAGAAATATATAATGGTGGGGTTTTTTTCCATTTATGTTATCTTCAGTCATCTTGTGGAATGTAAAACCTTAGACATCTTTTAAAGACAAGACAGATACTTACTGATTTGGCAATTTAAAATCTGAAGGGTGTTTGTTTGTTTTAACAATATATTTGTATTCTTCTACATGAGAAGCATTTTTGTTTGTTTGTTTGTTTGTTTAGAAGAAAGGTTGTTAAGTATGTATTAGTGGAAATTCAAAATGTAGTAACTTTGATAGTATCTTTGTCTTAGCTGTGGATCAGATAATATGGAGATTTATTCAAGTGTTAGATCACAAGACAATCTCAAATAATTTTAATTAATGTACATGGAAACTCCTACAAGCTTATATATCACAGTTTAAATTGATGGATATATGGCAACTTTTAAATCCTTTACAGAATGAATACACCTTTTATTCACTTCCACATCAGACTTGTTCCTAATTTGCCATCTTATTTTTGTCAAGATTCCATTTAAATGGTTTGAAATGAACCACTTCTCATAAAAGATTAAGAAATAACTATTCTGTGAATTTAATGGTTGTTTGGGATGCTTTTAATCCACATATTGGTGCCATATTATTGCACATGCTTCATGGAAAAAGAAGGTAAAAAAATCTAAATAGAAAATAGAAAAAAACCATTAAGGAACATTTGAGTACACAATACAAAACGACCTATAGTGGAATTATATAAAGCATTTATGTCTGCTAAATTGGAACTTAATTCCCTATGTGCACTTGATGTAGAATATTCACTGAACTATACAAAGCAAATACACTCTGAGCAAGAAGAAAGACGTAATAAATTATTGCCCTCTTGTTTGGAACAAAAGCAAAAAAGTAGCATTACTATCAAGGATATAAAATGACTCTAACATTCTATGTTAGACTCTATGTCTATGTCTATGAGTGTCCTTTAACTCAGTATTATACAATTAGATAGATAGATAGATAGATAGATAGATAGATAGATAGATAGATAGATAGATATAAATACAGATGATACAGATATATAGATGATATACTGTAAATATAAATATACTGTAGATGATACAAATATAGATATATGCTCTTCCAAAGATTACACCAACCAGACTGTTTCTCTAGCTGTACCTTTATCTCTCCAAGAATATTGTTAAGGTAGGATATGGAATTTTATGTTTTTACTTATTTATTTATTTTGATTGAGAGGCTGCCCAACAGCTTAACTTTGAGTGGCTTACAATGAAAAGAGAAAAAAACAACAACTTATCAGAACACAACCAACCAGAGGACTAACACAATATCAAGAGAACCAAAATCATAAGGACTCCACAATCACCCTGTCCCAAGGGCTGGGAGAACAATCAAGTTTTTAATAGTTTCTTGAAAGTCATTAGGGTGGCAGCTATACAGATCTCTGGGGACATATCATTCCAGACGGTTGGCACCACAACAAAGAAGGCATGTTTCCTGAGTCCCACAAAATGACATTTTTATTATGTATTTATGTATTTATTATTAATTTATTATTTATTAATTTATTTATAAAATTTATATGGCCACCCATATTAAAACCAGGCTCTGCGTGGCTCACAACCAAATGTTTTACTGTATTGTTTTTTGTTCTTTTTGGTTTACAAACAAGAACAACCAAAAACAATAAAACCAAAAACAGAAAAACCTGGTGCCCACAACGCTCTCTTCCCACTCTGATCTCACCCTGAATGTTCTTTCCAGAAAGTTAAAAGGATAGGGCCCTGTCACATCTCAAGGGAAGGGTGTTTCATAGGGCAGGGGCTTCAACAGAAAAGGGGTCCCAATGCCTGGCTAATCTGCCTGACCTCATTCGATGGCAGAAACACTCAGAGATAAGCACTCCCTCAAATAGCCAGGCCCTGTGCCCTGAAGGGCTTTGTAGGTAATAACCAGCACCTTGAATTGCATCCAGAAGCTAACCGGTAACCAGTGCAGCTCAAAAAGTAGTGGGATATGTGATCATACCATGACATATCCATCACCACCCACAGTGTTGCCTTCTGGACCAGATGAAGCTTCTTTGTGATCTTCAAGGGCAGCCCCATGTAGAGTGCATTACAGTAATCCAGTTGGGATTACCTGACAATGAGGAATAAAGGGCTGAATGCCCCAGTTTAACAAAGCAATGTTTAAGATCTTGAAGAATTTTAAGCATGTTTTTTATAATCTTAAGGTGAGACTAATCAGACATTTTTTCCCCAAGTTTATTGTACATCTCAGATATTGTTTTAAAAGAGTTGCTTGTCAGTTTCATTATACTAGAATTGTAAAATGATGGGGATATTTACACATAAGACATAGGCTTGCCCACTTTCATTCCATTTTGGTTTATGACCCACATGTTTATTAAAATGATTTGGGGAAGAATAATATTATTTAAATATACTGATGTGATTCTGAATTATATATCCCATTCTAACATCCTATACTAACATCCCATGGAATTTTTAAAGCATGGGGAGTAGGATAAAAGACTAAAGGAAAAAGAAAAACAAATATCATCCTGGATTTACAATCTTGGATTGATGATATGAGTTCACTTTCTGCTTATGAAGTAGCTTTTTATTTATGAAGTGGAAAGACTGGTCAATATTATTCCATGAGATTATGTTGTATTGATGTTTTTAAAAATGAAGGGTTTTTAAAATATGTATTATTATTATTTTCTTTTAATCATTTGTCTTTCTTTCTTTCTTCTTCTTCTTCTTCTTCTTCTTCTTCCTCTTCCTCTTCCTCTTCCTCTTCCTCTTCTTCTTCTTCTTCCTCTTCTTCTTGGTATCTTTTCCTGCTTTTTTCCTTAACTAAAGCAATAAAGAGAAACAAAACACTCACTCACACACAAACACAACCCAAGCAGCAGATCCTGCACAAAGGCTAGAACCTTTTCCACAGTGGCTCCATATCACTGGAGCATACTACCAACAGAGATTAATCAAACCTCAGCACTATAAACTACTTAAGAAAACTCTAAAGATTTATTTAATTTTCTTTCCTTCTATTAAGATCCATTTTTATTAGACTGCAGTGGTTTTCAGCTTCCTATCCAACATGATCATTGCTGTTTGGAGATGACAGAATTGTAGGACAATAAATCTGGAAAAAGAGAAAGCTGCATTAAAGTATTTATAGATTGCTGCTCAGCCAAAATGGGGAACAGAAAAGCTTTTTTTACAGAATGAAGACTTCTGTCTCTCAAATGGTATTTTTTAGGGGATTGTTCTGGAAATATCTAGGAACTATTTAGTGTAGCAGTCTCTGATTACTACTAAAAAGAAATATTTTATTCTCATTTTAATGGACTTCATTTTCCTTAGTGAATGAAGTATTCACTCACTAAGTATATGGCTGAATTTGATTAGTTGTATAGTATGATGTCATACAATGTATTCTCAAATGACTGATGTCATCTAAAAGAGAATTAGGCAGAGAGGGAGATCATCACTCTTTGTGGTAGCAGAGATGATCTGCTAGTTAAAACCAAAGAAAATGCAGAAAGAATGATACACTGAAGAGAATACTGTTTTCAGGGTCAAAATTGAGTGGTAAAAACATTTAATACAGCATTAAACATCCTTATTGTCTGAATGTTATTCTACATCTTCCTCTGCCTATATTCAGCAGCTGTATTTCTTTGCTGATCACTGACATGATTTAAAGCCGAAGTATGAATGTATGTTTATGGCTAGAATTGTCTCCAGGAATGTAACTGCCAAAGGCAAAATGGAAAATATACAACAGGCATCAGAAGTGTGTTCAATAAACATTTGTTGCCGGAGGCAATCACCTGAACTAACTGCATGCAAAAGACAGTTCCAATTATGACCTTTCCTTAGACAAGAGTTAGCTGGCATTAGCATAGTAATATGATCATTTAAACAGAGGAGTCATTGTAATGTAGATTATTTAAATATGAATGTGAAAAATCCTACATAACCTGAAAAATCTGATTATTATAGCAATTGAAGTAGAAAAGGCCCCTTCCCTTTTTTTCCCTACTAATAGTAACTCACAGTTATACACCACAACACTGGATTGTGGACAGGGTATAGGCAAGGTATAAAGGAATGTTCTTTTGTTTTGGATGAGATAAGAGTATCTGTACTCTCTCACTCTCCAAAGCACTGGGGACCCATGTTTTATAAAGCTAAGTATAATCATTACCTACACAAGATATTGGAGAGGGGTTATTCATCTTCAGAATTTCTCAGAATGACTGAAATCCCTTCCAGCTTCCATTGGGCTGACCACAAATCAGTGCACATGAGGGCCACTGTGAAGAAAGATAGCATCTCAAAATAGAAGTCAGTCTACATTATGAGCTGTTTTTATCTAGGAGGAGGAAAGAAGGAGAAAGCATCGTTTTTGACATATCATTGTTCTAGGGCTGGTTTAATGGCAAAGATTGAAAAGTTTCCTCTAATGTTTTCTTTTTTAATTTGTTCAATCATGTCTGATTCTTGGAGGCTGCCTGGACAAGTCCCTGCAGTTTTGTTGACAAGGTTTTTCAGAAACAGTTTTGCCATTGCCTCTTTTCTAGGGCTGAGAGAGAGTGATTAGCCCAAGGTCACCCAGCTGGCTTCATGCCTAAGGCAGGACTAGAATTTACAGTCTCCCAGTTTCTAGCCTGATGCATTAACCACTACACCAAACTGGCTCTCCGTCTAATGTACTGTAGGTAAAGCTAAATATTGACTCATTCTTCTCACCTGCACTATTACATTATCAGCAGCTGCTAATGAAGCATAAGATCAGCTCCAGACTCCATGGCAAGAAGGATGAATTTGAGGAGTGTTTCCATTTTCAGGACTTGAAAATGTAATGTGTTATCCCTCCTAGCACCGAAGGAAGCAAATTATGCACTTTATTAACTTATTAATCCAATTTATATGGCTGCCTATCTAGCCAAGAGGCTCTGGGAGGGGTGAACAAGATTAAAGGATTCCATTAAACCAAGAAACCAAATAAAACTACATCAAGGCTCAGTAAAATGACTAATCACATATACCCCATACAGTACTAACATCCCATGGAATGGTGGAACTTCACAGATGGAACTTCAAGAAGAGACCAAAATGTTTTGGCAATCTGCCTAGAGAGAAAGAAATCTTACTGGAAGGCCTGCATGCATTCTATCTCCAGCTTCAGAAAACATTAAGGGAAGCCATTCAAGGAAAGAATTCTTGGTCACAAATTACCAAAGCTGTGCAAGAATTCAGTTTCCAAGGGGAAAGAATGTTTTAGAGCACAACTGGACAGGCACATGACACTAGTTGATTGTTCCTTAAATAA
The DNA here is from genome assembly GCF_035149785.1 of Candoia aspera. Classification (NCBI taxonomy): domain Eukaryota; kingdom Metazoa; phylum Chordata; class Lepidosauria; order Squamata; family Candoiidae; genus Candoia; species Candoia aspera. The sequence continues at coordinate 99,410,303 of NC_086155.1, forward strand.
CCATGTCAGCTCTTGTTCCTGTCTTGCCTGCCAAAAGGTTTTTTGTCTGCCAGTGAGTTTTGTATACCAATTGTTTATGTCTGTTCATTTTGGCTGTCTTGCACTGTTTTACTTGCCAAATGGGTTAGGGTTAGGCTTAGAGTTATCAGTCAATGGTTGGCAGTTGCCTCTCTGAAGTTATATACCCACACCATAATCACAACAAGGACATTGCACCAATTGATTAAGTCCATGGTGGGCAAAAACATTTTGGACATGAGACTTTAATGTTAGTGGCAGGCAAAAAAGGAACAAGAGCTAACATATATTTTCCTAGGATCATGCTGCAGCTACAGAAGGCAACTGTGTAGATTTCTAGGGCAATCTACAGCCTCCTTTAAGCCTCTGAAGCCCCCTCTGACTGTCCTGCTGAAATTTAAAGTTGAGTCAAACATGAACAGCTCAGTTTCCTGCCATTTTGAGTAGGAAACATGGAAAATATAACATAAGCACCAAAACACCTTGAAAGAAGGAAAGACAGACAGACAGACAGACAACAGCCAGTGGGGAAATGGGATATATTTTGAACTTATAGTCTTTGAATCATGATGCCATTTACAGTTGCCTTCGTTTTGCTGAAATAATAATGTATGCTACCCAGCCACCAAGAAGTTCTGAATTCTAAAGAACCGATATAGATATATTGTAGATGATATATAGTTTTTAGTATATATAAAACAAATGGAACAATCTAAAAAAGTTAAACAGTCTAACAAACAAATGAAAAGTCTAAAAACGTTAAATCAAGCTGAGGGAAAAAGCAATATAAAACAAATAGCAGTGTAAGAACTAATAAGCAAAAATACCCCTCCCCCCCAAAAAGTAATTTAGACTGTGTGGTCCCAGAGCCTGCTCTTTGTGCAGAAATCCATTTTAAAAGCTTCCCTCACAAAGGCAGCCCAGCCTCTTGTTGAGCATATCCAGTGAATGGGAACTCAGTACCTCTCTAATTATCTCCATTTTTTAACTGCTCTTACTGTCAAAAAAAAAAAAAAAAAAAAAAGCCCAATATTTAATCAGACTTTACCTTCTGATAACTTAAATCCATTATTCCTGTGGTTTCCCATCTGGAATAGTAGAAAATAAATCATTACCTTCTTCTGCAAAGCCTCTTTTCAGATACTTAATGAGCAGTATCTTCAGCAAAGGATCGTTACCTTGTCGTGGTGCTGGAGCTTGAGCACCTCAATGATGCCATGAGCTAAACCGTGAAGGGCCACCCAAGACGGGAAGGTCATGACAGAGAGGTCAGACTAAATGCGATCCCTGGGGAAGGTAATGGCAACCCACCTCAGTATTCTTGCCGCGAAAACTAAATGGATCAGTACAACCAGAGATATGTCGGTATACCATCGGAAGGTGAGACCCCCAGGTCGGAAGATGGTCAAAATGCTACTGGGGAGGAACAGAGGATGAGCTCAACTAGCCCCAGACGTGATGACGCAGCTAGCTCAAAGCCGAAAGGACGGCTAGCGGCCGACGGTGCTGGTGGTGAACGGCGAATCCGATGTTCTCAGGATCAACACACCATCGGAACCTGGAATGTAAGATCTATGAGCCAGGGCAAATTGGATGTGGTTATTGGTGAGATGTCAAGATTAAAGATAGACATTCTGGGCGTCAGTGAACTGAAATGGACTGGAATGGGCCACTTCACATCAAATGACCACCAGATCTACTACTGCGGACAAGAGGACCACAGAAGAAATGGAGTAGCCTTCATAATTAATAGTAAAGTGGCTAAAGCAGTGCTTGGATACAACCCAAAAAACGACAGAATGATCTCAATTCGAATTCAGGGCAAGCCATCTAACATCACAGTGATCCAAATATACGCCCCAACCACAGATGCTGAAGAAGCTGAAGTAGAGCAGTTCTATGAGGATCTGCAGCACCTACTGGACAACACGCCTAAAAGAGATGTTATTTTCATCACAGGAGACTGGAATGCTAAGGTGGGCAGTCAAATGACACCTCGAATTACAGGTAAGTATGGCCTGGGAGAACAAAACGAAGCAGGACACAGGCTGATAGAATTTTGCCAAGACAATTCACTCTGCATAACAAACACTCTCTTCCAACAACCTAAGAGACGGCTTTATACATGGACTTCACCAGATGGACAACACCGAAATCAGATTGATTACATCCTTTGCAGCCAAAGGTGGCGGACATCTGTACAGTCGGTAAAAACAAGGCCTGGAGCTGACTGTAGTTCAGATCACGAACTTCTTCTTGCACAATTTAGGATCAGACTAAAGAGATTAGGGAAGACCCACAGATCAGCTAGATATGAGCTCACTAATATTCCTAAGGAATATGCAGTGGAGGTGAAGAATCGATTTAAGGGACTGGACTTAGTAGATAGGGTCCCGGAAGAACTCTGGACAGAAGTTGGCAGCATTGTTCAGGAGGCGGCAACAAAATACATCCCAAAGAAAGAGAAAACCAAGAAGGCAAAATGGCTGTCTGCTGAGACACTAGAAGTAGCCCAAGAAAGAAGGAAAGCAAAAGGCAACAGTGATAGGGGGAGATATGCCCAATTAAATGCAAAATTCCAGAGCTTAGCCAGAAGAGATAAGGAATTATTTTTAAACAAGCAATGCGCGGAAGTGGAAGAAGACAATAGAATAGGAAGGACAAGAGACCTCTTCCAGAAAATTAGAAACATTGGAGGTAAATTCCAGGCAAAAATGGGTATGATCAAAAACAAAGATGGCAAGGACCTAACAGAAGAAGAAGAGATCAAGAAAAGGTGGCAAGAATATACAGAAAACCTGTATAGGAAGGATAACAATATCGGGGATAGCTTTGACAGTGTGGTCGGTGAGCTAGAGCCAGACATCCTGAAGAGTGAGGTTGAGTGGGCCTTAAGAAGCATTGCTAATAACAAGGCAACAGGAGACGACGGCATCCCAGCTGAACTGTTCAAAATCTTGCAAGATGATGCTGTCAAGGTAATGCATGCTATATGCCAGCAAATTTGGAAAACACAAGAATGGCCATCAGACTGGAAAAAATCAACTTATATCCCCATACCAAAAAAGGGAAACACGAAAGAATGTTCAAACTATCGAACAGTGGCACTCATTTCACATGCCAGTAAGGTAATGCTCAAGATCCTGCAAGGTAGACTTCAGCAGTTCATGGAGCGAGAATTGCCAGATGTACAAGCTGGGTTTAGAAAAGGCAGAGGAACTAGAGACCAAATTGCCAATATCCGCTGGATAATGGAAAAAGCCAGGGAGTTTCAGAAAAACATCTATTTCTGTTTTATTGACTATTCTAAAGCCTTTGACTGTGTGGACCATAACAAATTGTGGCAAGTTCTTAGTGGTATGGGGATACCAAGTCATCTTGTATGCCTCCTGAAGAATCTGTATAACGACCAAGTAGCAACAGTAAGAACACACCACGGAACAACAGACTGGTTTAAGATTGGGAAAGGAGTACGGCAGGGCTGTATACTCTCACCCTACCTATTCAACTTGTATGCAGAACACATCATGCGACAAGCTGGCCTTGAGGAATCCAAGGCTGGAGTTAAAATCTCTGGAAGAAACATTAACAATCTCAGATATGCAGATGATACCACTTTGATGGCTGAAAGTGAAGAGGAACTGAGGAGCCTTATGATGAAGGTGAAAGAAGAAAGTGCAAAAGCTGGTTTGCAGCTAAACCTCAAAAAAACCAAGATTATGGCAACCAGCTTGATTGATAACTGGCAAATAGAGGGAGAAAATGTAGAAGCAGTGAAAGACTTTGTATTCCTAGGTGCAAAGATTACTGCAGATGCTGACTGCAGTCAGGAAATCAGAAGACGCTTAATCCTTGGAAGAAGAGCAATGACAAATCTCGATAAAATAGTTAAGAGCAGAGACATCACACTGACAACAAAGGCCCGCATAGTTAAAGCAATGGTGTTCCCTGTAGTAACATATGGCTGTGAGAGCTGGACCATAAGGAAGGCTGAGCGAAGGAAGATCGATGCTTTTGAACTGTGGTGTTGGAGGAAAATTCTGAGAGTGCCTTGGACTGCAAGAAGATCCAACCAGTCCATCCTCCAGGAAATCAAGCCAGACTGCTCACTTGAGGGAATGATATTAAAGGCAAAACTGAAATACTTTGGCCACATCATGAGAAGACAGGACACCCTGGAGAAGATGCTGATGCTAGGGAGAGTGGAAGGCAAAAGGAAGAGGGGCCGACCAAGGGCAAGATGGATGGATGATATTCTAGAGGTGACGGACTCGTCCCTGGGGGAGCTGGGGGTGTTGACAACCGACAGGAAGCTCTGGCGTGGGCTGGTCCATGAAGTCACGAAGAGTCGGAAGCGACTAAACGAATAAACAACAAACAACATCACATCTCCCCTCAGAGCCTTTTTTTCCTGGCGAAAGATTCCCAGTTCCTTCCATGTTTCTTAATGTAACTTTGTTTCTAATATCCTGATCATCTCCCTTGCCTTTTTTGAACCTATTTCAGTTTGTCTGAATCCTTAAAAACAAAGTGCTCAGAAGTAGACACAATATTAGAGGTAGGATCTACCTAACAGAAAATAGACCGGTTACTTCTCGTGGTGTGGAAACTGTACTGGTGCATTTTAAAATTGCATTTGTTTTTTCTACAGCCTCAACAAACTGCTGACTCAGACTCAGTTTATAACCAGCTATTTAAAACCGCACCCCAAGTACTATTACCAAGTCATGTCAATATGGTGATAAAATTCGATAAAACAAACAAACAAACAAATAAATAAATATGTCTTCTAATAAAGCAATCCTTCACCAGACATAATGGACATATAGATTTAGAAACCCATTCAGAGTACAACATAGTCCCTAAAATGGATGCCTGGACTTGAGCATATTAGAAAAATGAAAGCAGACCTCAGGATTCACTGCTAATTAGGCAAAAATTATATTAACCTATTGTAACATTAATACATAATATTATAGGTTCAGCTCAGCACCCATCATAAGATGCTCCATTAATCAGAGAGAAGGACAACAGTTCAATATTTGTAACTCCTAACTTTTATTAAAGTCTTTTAAATGCTCTGATGTGAATGTGATTTGCATGTATAGATGCTTTTTTTTTAACGATTTGATTGCCAATGGAATGCCGCCTGAACATAGTTTTCCCCTTCTCTCTGGAATTATATGCTTATACTTCAATGTATTATAAAGTGGAGTTTAAAAAACAATGGTTCAGCATCCTCTTTATTTTTTTCTTCTTGCTGTTTGCCTAATCTATATCTAATCTAAGATCTCTTAGCACATGGTTTTCCCTTATGCACTAACAGTCTAAGCATTTGCTTTCCATTTCCAAAATGTATCCTTCTGCGTATGAAATTTACTTCTGTATTTTTAAAAACCCATTTCTAAACCAATCAAAGTTGTTTCATTTTGCTTCTCTAAATAGCTATATCTGAATTGGGGGTTGGGGAACTGTTGACCACAAAGAAATGAGCAAGAGATGAAAAGGGCTTCAGACTTCACAGCTGTGCAAAGCTCACCTTTGAAGATGAACATGAAGAATTACCTGTTGTTTCAAAGGACTGTTTTCCTGGTGATTGTATCCCTTTTGTGATTTCTACACAGGATGTTTTTCTTTCTTCTTCAGTTACCTTCCCCCCACCTCTTTTCTATCTAGTTTTGATCCTTTTATTTCCATTTTTTTCCTTTGCCATTTCCCCTCTCCACTTCTTTCTTTTTTCCTGAAGGAGGAACATTCCTGTCATCTATCACCAACCTTAGTTCATTTTGAGCTTGAGCCTTTCTGACATCACCATTGTAATTCTGAACCAACTTTATTTACTCTTTCTTGTGACCTGTTCCTATTTTCACCTAATATTTTTGTTATGCAGTCATATTCCATTTCTGATTGCATCTATTCTTTTTCCTCATTAGAACTGATTGATACTATATTGGCTTTCAAGAACCACCACCCATCATGAGCTACTTTTCCCATTAGCTTCTCATGCCTTGGAATCCTTGCTATCATTGCTATGGATTCTTTAAACACTCCCCTCCTCTCTCAGCCACTTTTTCCCCCTTAGTTTAGAATACCTGTTAGAGTACGCTCATTATTAATTTCCTTTAAAATAAACAAACAAACAAACAAACAAACTCCAGCCTTATGTGATCACTTTTCCCCAATGTTCCTATTAGTTCCACTTCATAAAGTAAATCTGCGGAACTGGTTCATGTCAACTTAAGGGTAAATAATCTATTTGTGCTACCCTTCATTCTCTGAAGGAGAAATTAGACAGCAAGGCTGGTCAAATGCTTTTTGAAAGAACTATGTTTTGCAGATTTTGTCCCTGTCACTATTACTTAATGGCATTCTGAAGTTTGCTTCTTGAAAGCGGCATTCATGTCTTCCCCTTGGTTGGGTGGATGATAGTAGACAGTGACATGTATATTGTTCTTATTTATTCCTCCACTTATTTTAATTCAGGTGCTCTCTACATTTTGTCCTACAGATTGTCACACTCAAACACCGGCCTTGTTCCTCTGTTTAAATCTTTTCCTTATGGCAAGTTGCTTTCTTTGACAGCTCCTCTTCTCATGCCTCCTTTCTTCATTTCTTCTTAGATAAAGCTTAGCCACTCTGCCCCATCCTCCCCCTGCATGATACCAATCCTTCAAGCAACTGTACCAGTTTGCACTTGCTGCAAGTATATGCCAGGCTGTTTTCAAACAGAAATGCAAACAATGCTATAAGCATTGTAATTCATGATTGCAGAATAATGTCAATTCACTTTCATTTCTGTTTCTTAAGATACCACTATTAGAAAGTCTTTTGCTTCTTTGTGTTCCTTTCTCAGGCTCATAACTTTTTATAAATATATGTTGTAGAGGAAAATATTTTAGGGAATCTTCCTTAGACTCCTCCTATTAGATACCCTGCTCATTTCCTCACTGAGGAAATTCATCTTCTCCTGGGAGACTGGCTACCTTATATTCTTTCTACAGTCTCTGAAGAAACCTCATTGACTTTATAGGAAATTATCCTTGTCTTAATTAAGTGCCCCCAGCTAAACAGGCATCCTGGCATCAAAGGAGCAAGCTGGAAGAATTCTTTTTTTCAAAATGTGGCTCAGACTTCATTCACATCAGTCACTCATTCAAGTTCTTAGTATGCAGCTGTGAAAGCTTGTTTTATTTAAAGCTTTACACATTAAAGCCATAGTTGCATTTGGGCAAAACATGTTAACTAGAAATGGCTTTTTTGATAGTACCTGTCTCTTCCCTCCCACCATTATTGTGCCTCAACTTCACTATCAAAACCTTGAAATAAGCAAGGAGTGATTGGAATTATTCAAAGTGTTCTAATTCTAAATGATGTATTTACAGTGGCATCCACAGGAGGATTAAAAGGGACGGCAGACTGACAAAAGTAGTGATATTGCAGTGTAAACTCCGTTCCTTTCATAGATAGTTTGAATGTAACACTTTGAATGCAAAGAGCCAAAATAACCCTTTAGAACTGAAGTTTGGCTAGAGGGAAAAGTTTGACTGGCAGATTTGAAGAGTGTTTGTTGATTACTTTAGCCCACCTGGACCATCAAGAATGGGGAACAGGGTTTGCATAAGAAATATTGGCTGCAGGAAACATTAGAGAGGTGAAGAAAGTTTGAGAAATAAACCAGGGAAAGGACTTGTAAATGAAGAATTTAAAAGAATGTGATCTTGAGAGTGTTGAGCATTTGGCAGAAAAGGGAAAAAAACAATTCCAAGCATGCATACTCATTACAAAGGGTTTGGAATAAAAGTGTGGGGTGACTCCTTTTCAGAGGTAAAAAGTCCTCCTGATAAAGAAAAAGAAGGATCAAACATTCCATGTCCTAAGGACCCCATTGGATCAGTGTAGCATAAATACATGACACAAAATATTTTTTAAAATGATTATTAAAGGATTGACCACAGCACTAACACCTGTGATCCCCTGTCATCTCTTTCCTTGCTGGGAACTTACTGCAATATAGTAAGATCCCAGAAAGGAAAGAGTTGAAAAGGGATCACAGTATAACTACTACATTGTAGTCCTTGATAAACATCCCTTCAATTTTATCTTAGCAGTCCCATTTGCTCATCCAGGTGAGAGTTTCAAAGGCTTGACATTTCAAGTCCAAGCTATCTTTCTATCTGAGTGTGTCAGTTTTTGACTCCTGGAGACTGCCTGGACTAGTCCCTGCAGTTTTCTTGGCAAGGTTTTTTGGAAGTGGTTTGCCATTGCCTTCTTCTGAGAGCTGAGAGAGATTGACTGGTCCAAGTCACCCAGCTGTCTTTGCGCCTAAGGCAGGACTAGAACTCATGGTCTCCCACTTTCTAGCCTGGTGCCTTAACCTCTACATCGAACTGGCTTTCTTTCTATCTGAGGAGAAAAGGGAAATTCTCTTTCAGCCACAGAAATCTTGTTAAGGTTTATATGAAAGCAATCATTGGTGGATTTTTCTCTAGGCTTAACCACTTTTTTTTTCCTGAATTTCTCTAGAAACATTGTGGGGGTGGGGGGAGAGAGGAAAATTTTGGGGCTGTGAGATACTTCTGCTAGAAGGGTAGGTCTGTCCACATAGACTAGATAATAAATGACAAAGTTTGGCCTTGGAAGTCTATGGTTATCAAACTAGCAACAACAACAACAAAAGGCTAGCAAACATTTTGGATGCCTTTATCCCACTGAAACAAAGAGACATTCTATAATGATAAAATGTACTTGACCTTAGCTTGATTCACCCATTAGCTTGGAAATATGCTTGATTAGATTTGCTCATAACAGTAATACCACTAAGGCCAATTAGTTGTTGTTTCCCAGGATGGTATGTTTATCACACCCAAATATTCAGATTCAATTAAGGTTCATTATTTCCTTTTGAATAAAAATGGTTTAACATTTTAGGATTCCAAGGTAGAGCTGCTTTAAAAAAAAAATGCAATGCTCAGTAAGTAAGTGCTCAATTTCTTTCTGCCCTCCACAATCAAGCTTCATTGTTACCTGTAAATCCAAGCCACATCTTTAAATCTAAATTTTTGCACATATACACAACATAAGCACCCCAAAAGGGATCTGGATCAGATCACTGCCAAAGTAATTGGGAAGCACTGGTTGCTCATTTTCTTCCACTCCCATTACATCATGTTAGGAGTCTGATGATGTACAAAAGAACTGCTTATTAATAAAGAAACTCCACATTATCCCTTTTATGTTATATCAGCCTTTTGTGGATAGAAGAGGCCAGTAAAACAGTGTCCTCGATACTGGGTTATGACAGCCCTTCACAGTCCTGTGACCTTCTGAACTGTAAATCCTATAAACCCTACTCAGTAAAGCCATTAGTTGCACTGACTAAAAATCATGAAACAATAATATTAATGGTATTTGGCTGGGTAAAAGTGTCCTAACTCCAACTTCAAAGAGGTCTCTTGAAGACAGAACAGTCCTGGTTTGTAAGGCTGCTTTGAATCTGAGCAGGAACCAATGAGTTTTAGAGAATATTGGGTGTGAATATAGGACCTTGCAGTAATTCAGTAAAGAAGCTGAATCTTTTTTGTGAAATTGGAAGTGGTCATTCACAAACAGTGCCTGTTTCCAGGATTTTCTTCTTTTGTTTCCAGTCTAGCCTTTAGCCTTGCAGTTCTCCAAATGCCACCCATGTCCAAACCTGCTTAGTTTTTGAACACAGCTAAGTTTAACTAGAGGCTGCCACCTTCTGATATAATGTCTAAAATATGGATTATGCACTGATGCAAGCTATTTAAATGGTCACCTTCAAAATTCTGCATAGCATGTACTATCTGTAATACCATGAGTGTGGGCAAACAAATTAATACATTCATCATTTTAAAATGTAATTACTCTGGGGTTTTGATCATTGTTCTTCAAATCCCACGTGGATATGAGTCATTTAGGAATTGGGCCACCTATAAATTAAATAAATAAATAAATAAAATTAAATAACACATAATAAATGTTGAAAATCAAACAGAACAAAGCATTAAAAGAGGAATACTCTCATTAAATGAAAATACTGTAGCCAGGGAGAGTAATATTGCTAATAAAGCAACAAGGAATAATTCTGGCAGAGCTGGGGGACCCTCCCTTATATTAATCCTGAAAGCATTGTTGGAGACATACTGTAAGAATCTCTTCTCTTTCCTTTTTCCTCCATTGTCTCCCTTGTTCTTTTCCATAAATAAACTACAGAACTGGTAAATAAACAAATAGGTCATCAGAGAATTTTAATAAAGGTTTCCTTCCAGAAAATTGATTTTATTATAATAAAATTACCAAAGTCAGATTAGGAGCCTCTCTGTTGGCAGAATATATATATTTTGGAACATTCCTCCTTAAGATCCAGGGTACATAACTAATGTTAAGGGGGGGGGGGAGCAACCATAATGGCTTGATTTTCTACATCACCCAAATCTAGAAAAAAATAAATCACTTTATGTTTGTTATGTAGGACCCAAACTAATTATGTTTTTCTATCATTTTCACCATACCAGACTAGTCAGTCAACTTGTCTGGTGTGAGATAGAAAAACCCTGGAAAAAGTCAAGAAGTGAGAACAAGATATATATGAAATATATGTTAGACAAACGTCAATTTGACAGGTGTTGCCTAGAGAAGGCCAAATTTTAGGCTTAGATTAGATAGCTAAAATTATTCTTGGCTGATATGCCTTCAAAGGGTAGTGAAAGGCCGTGTTCCTGCATTTTGTATCTGTAATAAACATTTCAGAAGAGCAGCAAACGAGATTTAATGGAGAAAGCCTTGATACTTACATTCTTTCCTTTTATGTATATGGCTCTTCCCACTGTCACCTTGAAGGGACAATTAAACTTCTCACACCCACTCCCACTCCCACTGCCACCCTCACCCCCACCTCTTACATGGATCATCTGAGAGTTCAGAAATAGTTTACATCTTTTTATGTAACTCAGCCCTCCTCCACCTTCTATATTTGTTAGAGTTCAATTCCCATGTTTCTCAGATTGCGGGCTGGGATTCATGGGTCATGAAGTTCAGTTCATCTGGAAAGCACAACGTTTAGGAAGATTTATGTTAAATTTAAAAGCCATAGTGTTTCTCAAAGCATTTGAAGAACTGTTTTGAAAAGAATTGTATGCTATCTAATAGTGCTAGTTAATTTAGTAAGCTGTTAAACCATGCCCCACCGCATTATATTGTATGAGTAATTCTATTTACCATTTTCCTGAAAATAGAACTGAACTGACATCAGAAGAGATTAGCCTTTTACCCAATTCCTTACTATTTCAGATTTGTTGCTCAATGACAGCTAATAAAATTCACTAAAATGAGCTGGCTTTTCCCCCACGTACTGGGATAGTAAGGTTAGAGCTCAGTAAGGTTGGATTGTATAGATTATATAGCTGGTAGATTGGGTTTTTCTTCATTTTTTGTTGTTGGATTGTTTGTATTTTTTATTTTAATTAAGGGTGGGGAAGAAGTAGCCATACTGATGCATCTAAACTGCATCTGGCCCAGGATCTTTCACTGTGGACCATGCTGTAGTCCAACAACATCTTGAAGGGCAACAAGTCTAGGATTTCAGCCAACTGATTTCATTTGGCATTGGACTATCACTGGTCTATTGTCAAATTCTTATGGATTATATTTATATTCTCATTGCTTTATTACTGAAATGTATTTTAGAAAGAAGAAAATATAGAATGCTTCTTGGTCCTTAGGTGCTTCTACACATGACAAAGAAAGTTGCTGAATTTGTTATAACATATCAAATCCGTAGTACCTAGCATCAAACCATATGGAGGTAACTCCTTGTCTGGGTACCTCACCTGTGAAGCAAAGGATTCATGTTGAGTTGAGGACTCCTCCAAAAAGGTTAACAGTTTTTAAAGAAAAAGCAGGTATAAAATATTTAAGATACTTTAGGAGAGATCAGTATGAAGATAAACTTTCTGTCCTCCTAATACATTTTACCTCCATATCATCCCATCCCATCCCATCCAAATTTGGAAAGGCTAAACTGTTTTTTTTCCTTTATGGCTTCAGCTGTGGGCCTAAAGGATAATCATGAAAAGACAATCCTGTTTGCCATAGAAGAATGCATTTGGCAAAGGACACACAGCTCAAACACATGTATAAAACCTTTAATATTTCATTGTCATGTCAGATTAATTTATAAAGTGGCAACTAACTTTGTAATGCCCGAAGTATTATTTTGCTCTCAAATGCATCCCTTTATGACAGATTGTTTACTTTTCATTTTATCAGAGACACTTCTGGATTTGAAAACTTGAAGAAGCCTACAGTAAAAAAGAAACAGCAAAATGTGAAGTGTTCTCATTTTGTCTGATGAAATGTGACACAAGAGGTAGAAAAGGAAGAATAGAAGAGTTTTTTTGGTATATATGTTGTATTAAAGTTTACATGTGCCAAAAAAGAAGTTCTTATACTTCTGACAGCTTTTTAAAGTCAACTTTTGTTCATAGGCTAATGATGAAAGTGAATGGCAGCTGAGATTCTGCCTCTTTTCTATGTACTACATGATGGTACATGAATGTGCATAAGGGCCACAGCTTATGTTGCCATAACACAATGCACCTCCAGAATATATGGATGCCTCTAAGGGTGTTGTTTTTTGAAAATATCCCTGAAATTCCTTGGTATGTCTACAATAGTGGCAAACTATTAGCCCCCTCCCTCCTGGACTTCAGAAAACAGCTGAAGACCTGGTTTTGTCGCCTTGCCTGGAATAGGGAGTGGAAGAGCCATTCTTGGGGCTGGTTGATTCCCTAGTTCTGCAGGGACCGGTTTTATTCCCTTATGGTTTGAATTAGATCTGCCGTGGCTTGGACTTTGTTGCATTTTATGCTGGCTGATTATTGGTTGTATGTATGATTTTACTGAAATTTTAAATTATTTTTTATTGTGAACCGCCCAGGGTCCCACGTGTGGGGGAGATGGGCGGTGATAAAAATTTGATAAGTAACTAAACTCTTTGAATGATGGTCAATCTCTGATTCACCATCTCCCTTTGCTGGAACTTATAGTTTCATGCAGAGAGCTCCACTGGCCTCACTAATGACTCCATGAGGAGTGTACCATAGAACATTCTTTGATCAAGACTGTCAACATGATAGAAGATCTCCAGCTCTTTCTTTACAACTGTGGAAAACTGTCTAAAATGGTATGGTCGATATCCTGCAATATATTCTCTGTTCACCTAATACAAGCATATGTATTACATGTGGCTGCACACACACAGCAGCTCTCTCTTTTGAGCTTCTGGAGTCCCATAAGATAATGCTTATTTCTAAAAAAATCAACCCAAAATTTGCACCTTCAAAGTGCAGTGGATAATGCTACTGATATTTGTGGCAAATCACAGAGTCGAACTTCGGGTTGATTTAAAAAAAAAAAAGTCTTTAAGATAGGTGTGTTAAGATTACCAGAGGTCTGAAACACCAGAAAAGGAAGAAAGGGAGAGAAGGAGGGAGGTGAAGCCATTAGTGGCCTCCTAGGACCACAGAATGGAGCAGAGCTTAACACAGCACAAGAGCTATGCACAGAAAAAGAACATTATCTTAAATAGCTTTAATGAGCACATCAGAGAAACACAGGTTATTGATCTTACACACTCAGCCCTCCCAAGCATAAAGAATTATAAGCTTAGACATAGAAAGTTCAAAGTAAAGTAAAACGAATCTTACTGACATTATCCTTGGTCCAGTTACATTTCATCTTTGGTGGAAAAATGATGTTCCTTGTATTTTCTGTTAACTATATTTAGTGATCTCTTAGCCCTATAGCTGCTAAGAGCTGCATGGAGAAAGGGGAATTCCAGGCCCACTGCATGGCACCCAGACATGGAGGAGAGCTGCACACAGCTGTGTGCTTCACTCCTGGTGGAAGAAGGAGGAAGAGAGAGAGGAAGTGGGAGTGGCAACGAACAGTTTCTGCAGAAGCACAAAGATTTTGCATCCTAGAGCAACCATCCACATGGAGTCCCCCTTTTGTGGGGGAGATGGGCGGTAATAGAAATTTGAATAATAAAATAAAATAAATATGCTATCGAGGCATGCTGGATTTGCCAGTACCTCCAACAGGAGGGAGGGAGGAATTCTACCACGTCTCTCTGGGATATTGTTGTTTTACCAACACATATGCTTTTGAAGTAGGAAAAAAGAACAGAAAAGAACACACCCTCTCTGATCCCTCCTCTGCAAAAAAGGTTACCTGGACCTGCTATAGACTGACAATAGGCTTGGTCAGAAGTAGATTCAATGCTAATATCACATAATCTACCCCAACCAATGTGATTAAGCAGCAGCTTCTATAGCTAAAAAGCTGAAGATTGTGAAGGTAGGAGAATAAACCATGCCCTGTGAATTTCACAAAGGTCCAAAACCACTTTTCAACCCTCGTAAAAAATATCCTGGCAGGAATTCAGAGGAAAGCTATTAAGATAAAAGGGATCTGCAAACCAAATCCTATAAGGAAAAGGTGAAGGAGCTAGGCATGTTTAGCTTCCAACAAAAGGAGTGAGGGGAGATGTAATGGGGGCTACAAATGTCTAAAAGGTTGTCACAAACAATCTATGAGCAGGGCAAGAACTAACAGATTGAAATGAAAAGAAAGGCTCAGATGACGGCAAGATGCCCATCTGTTAAGGATGATTTAACAGATTCCTGTACTAAGCTTAGGGTTGGACTAGATGATCTATAATGTCCTTTACGACTCATATATTCTAAAATTCTGTGATAACATGCAGTAACAAATGGTAAAAAGGGGAAATACTTTTTGATATTCATTTTTTACAAAGCCATTTCAATGCACATGGCTATACCAAGCAATGTGTATCTGCAACAAACTAAACTGAGGTAAAAAGTGAAGTGGTGAACCCAGTATTACTTGCCAGTGAATCTCATGTATTTGTCATCAGAAACAAATAGCAAGATATTAATGAACTATAACCCATTAATATGCTTGAGATCAGCAAGGAGAGTGAGCAGTCTTTTCACCTTAAAATACAAATATATTTCCTTATTTTGTACTTTACCATCTGGAAGAGGCAAAAAGGTTCAGAATAGTATCTTCTTCCGATTCTCCCCTCTTTGGTATTAAACCAATTTGCATAATAATGCATAAGTAATCAAGCTTTGAAGTCTCCAGGATGACACATCTTTAAAATATTTTTATTCCTGAGTCATAATTAATTAGTGCAATGGCTGTTGTAACATTCCTTACCAGAAAAATCCTTAGATGTTTCCCTCTGGTACAGACAACAACTTTCACGTATATTAAATTTGCATTAAACCTGTCTTCCAATTCATTTTCAACCTCATGTTGTCAACAAAGAATTAGATAATAAAATGAAAAGAATAATACATACTGGCAAACAAAAATCATAAAAGATATGATTTAATTCTATAAAATACAATTACTGCTGGAATCTGCTATAGAACAATACACCTTCATGTACATAAATTTTTAAACTGCTACAAATATATATAGACAAGAGGCAATGGGGTCCATATTGTGTTTCTTAATGCATGTAGGTTGCATGCTGTTGCTTCCAAAGCAATCAGGATAACTCTATCCTGAAGAAAAGTAGAGTAAAATACTCAATGTTTTCCATGTTTTCCAACAAGTAAAAAAAAAATCTGATATATTTATATTTTTCATTTCTTTCTCTCTCTTTCCTGCATATATGAAAGATATGTTGGTTACCTGGGAGGAGTTTGATCCTGTAACTCCTGAGGAGGTGAACAAGATGCTTAGGACTGTTAACCCAGCCACCTGTTTCTTAAATTTCTGTCTCTACAGGCTGGTAAAGGTAACCTGGGAGGTGTCACACAGTTGGGGCAATGCAGTGGTGGTGGCCTCTTTGAGGGAGGGGGTGGTTTCTCTAGCCTTAAAGAAGTGGTGATGCACTCCTTCTTCAAGAGGCCATTGCTGGACTCAACCATACTGGACAATTTTGTCCAGTCTCCAACCTTCTTTTTTGGGGGAAGGTTGTTGAGAAGCTGGTAAAAAGGAATGTAGACATAATCTTGGAAAGGAAGAATCATGTGATGGAATGTGTCTCTGAAGGGGAAGGTGATGTGATGGACTGCAGTAACCCAGCAGGTTTTCAGGAAGAAGGGAGCACATTCCAAGGATGGGGGCAAGACAAGAGACAACAGAGTCCTGAGTTAGATTGTGGGAAGAGGAAGAGATTATTAGACTATTTTAGGGTGGTGTCTCTGAACTATATAATAGCAAGTACTGGACAAAACGCTTCCAGTGAGATCTCATAGAAGCAGAAAAGCATGGTCAAATCCATTCACCCTTAACTTACTTATCTGTTAGCCCAGAATGTCATCTCAATTATTTTCTTGTAATACAGAAATTGCACATTAAAAACCATCCAGAATTCTTACTCTTAAATGAGTCATGAGAGGCCATTTTATTACTGAATGCCTTTCTTAGCAACAGTTGTTATGAAAATCAGCACCTTTGTCTGCAATTCTAATAAAAGTGTTAATCTGTTTTGCAAGTGGCCAAGAATATGATAAGTATTTAAATCCTTTTACTTCTTACATATTTTTGTAGACTTTAATATGTTGTAAATTTCAGATATTCTACTTTTTTGGCAAAGCATTAAAAAATCTTTCAAGAAAGATTGTTTCTAACATGAAATAATTACACACACACACATATGTCTATGTCTATGTACACACAGACACAGGCACACATACCACACACACACACACACACACAGACACAAATGTTTATGTTTATGTACACGCACACACACACACACACATTCCCCAGCACAGATGGGGAATCATGTAAAGAAACAGCAGGACTGAGGATGGGACCTAGCAATTATTCATTAAATCTGTAAAGAAAATAAGATACTGAAAGATGACCAAAAGAAACATAGAATAGTATAGGACTGATATAGAAAATATGAGGAAGGGAAATTAATATATACATTGAATAAATAAATAAATAATATGAAATGAAATGAAATGAAATGAAATGAAATGAAATGAAAGGAAGACAGTCCCAAATTAAAGACAATTCTCTCAAAAAATATGGGTGTGCAAAGCTTTGAATGGGTGATTTGGTTTGACAAAATTTTGATCAAATCACTCCTGAGTCATTGATGAATCTGCTTTGAAGCAATACATTTAATCAGGTGGTTATGCGTGCTTAACACACTCCTGAAGTGCTTCAGAAAACTGATGCTTTTTTGAGGTGGGATATTTTTCTGTGTTTCCTCTTTCATCTTGCCCTTTCTCAATCTACCTAGTAGGATTTCCTTGTTCCACTGGGTGTTTGGAGGGAAGGAAGGGAGGAAAATAGAAAGAATGAAAAGAATGAGACAATTCTATACTATTCTATACTATTGCCTTTCCTCTTTTTTCTTGTTGGTTTCTTCCTACATGCAATACTACCTTTCCCCAAATCCATACATTATTAAATGGCTAGTTGTCTCTACACAATCTATGTACCTCTGAGAGTTTGTATAGTTTCTGCTAGCAGAATCCACACCAAACCACAGTGATGTCAAAATAACAATGACTGGGTGATGGTGTCATCATCCAAATGCTGCAATTATGTATGTGTGTCTGATGCAAGGAGATAAGTAATGGAGTGTACATAATGACATCATCATGAATGCATCCTCATTTGTCTCCCTTTGCCTGAGTATACTATACTGTTATGTTATGCACCACATTCCATCAAAAGATGCTGCCCTCCATGTAAGCTGCATGCAAAGAGTGCTTGAGAGAGGCATTGCTTTAGTAAGACCATACCCAACCTTGGGCTTCATTTCTGATGTTTGGAAAGCAGAGGGAGAGGCCCTCACAGCTTTTGATGGGAATATGTTGGGACCCAGTAAGCAAGCCATCAGTGCACACTTCTGCATGCAGAAGTGATGGGTATGTCCTACACTGTGTGTGAGCTGAGGCATGCCATGAACTTCTTGTGAATTAGCATGGCATAAATATGGTCAGACTACTATATGATGCCCACTTCATTAGCTGTGTTCATATGTGCCACAAGGTTGTTTGGGATATCCTGTGGGGAGAAAAGGATACCAAGGAACTTTGTTGCTTCTGGCACTGTGCATCACCTCATAGGCTCTTGCTCCACAATTGCAGGCCATTTTCACTATAATGTAAAAGGTAGCAAACTACTCCAGAAGAAGCAGGCAATGAGCAGTTAAACAGGTAAACATGGAACAGAAGTATCCAATTTTCAAAGCTGTGGGGAAAAGTGGCCAAAGTTTGTTGGCTGAAAAAGGCAGAAGAAAAAAACCTGGGACACATGGATGAGAGAGAGAGAGAGAGAGAGAATATAGATATGACTTATTTTCTGTCTGCAGTAAAGTAACTTATCAAACTGTGTGGAGGCTGTGAAACTTTTGCTGTTAGCTAGTTACTGAATGAGTTTCTGGAGAGTCAATATTATTTCTGTCCCCTGATTGAAGTCTGACGATGGCCAAAATGGCTGATTGAGTAGCAGCAGGCAGTTCACATGGTGGTTTTGCTTGGGGAGAATGATGCTTGTACACCAATCAAGAGGCAATAGGAAAACTCTTTACCTCAAGTTTTGTTCGTCTTCAAGACATTTATTGAGTACATAATACACATACTGAGTGCAGGTGAAAGCAACATCTCTCTGCAGCAGCAGAAAGATATTTGGGATATAAAGAATCAGTAGCAGACAAGGGAGGACAAGTAGGCTGTAAAGCTGTAATGAAGTTCCAGTGAGCAGCAGAACCCAGAATCAAGTACTTTCAAGCAAAAGGTTGAGTGGATTGAACATCAAACAAGGGAATCCTGAAATATCTGGCTCATTTTAGCAGCCAAAATGTACAAGAAAGTTTCAATGCAGATAAAGACTCCTATACAGAATCTGTTCCAGGTTATGGAGAATAGGCTGGGAAAAAGTTAAGGAAATCTGATCTGAAGAAAAGCTATTGAGAGGTTATTTAACTTGTGGCATTACAACTGTGACTGTATCTGTTGTATTCACATCTCACAAAAACCTATGAGACCTCAAGGTGAACATACCTCATGCTCCTATGTACAGTATATGTGAGGTAGATAAGGTTGAAAAAGAGTGAAATGTTGAGTGACCATGACTAAGTAGGGATTAAACCAGGTCTCTCCAGTCAAATCCAATGTACTTTTATGTAATCACACTCTTTCATTTTTTTAAAAAAATGTATTATTTTCTGTAAATAATTCCTCAATAAACATCTTATTTGGTTTAATATGTTGCTTCATTTCCATGGGTAGAACCAATCTTATGCTTATGCCATAGGAACCAAGTTACATAATTCTATAAAATACCAAATATTTATTTTGATGGCAGCTATTACATGTCTTATAGTTAAAGCAATAACTGTAAAGCTTGAGAATATTTTCAAACTATAACATTCCACAGACCCAGACCAAAAGGATTACATTTTACTGTTACATTTTCTTTTGTCCACTGGTAGTAAAAGTTACTATTGAAACTTTTGTTCCAGTTTTTGTGTTTGAGTTAAGATAAACAGCTGATATATAGAACCCATTAGATATTGGAGTTGACACTGAATTTTACCATAAGCAGGGCATGTATATGTCTTGGCTGAATTCCATTTGCTCCTTGGCAGGTCTTCAAAACTCCCCTAAAAGCATACAATTTAGATAGCTGGCAAGACTGATTTTCCTTTTGCTAGAGCCTGCTACATAGATAGAAAAAGGAAAGAGGTCACTTTTAGCTATAGGTACAGCCACTTCTCTTACATCAATCCTATGCAAGGTTTCCCAAAGTTATTCCCAAAGTTAATTGCCCATCCTTGATCTAAGGTACAGTTAAAGAGAAAATCTGGAGGCTCCTCTTGGAAAAAGCTTTGAGAAACTCTGAAACAATTAGAACTTTAATAACTTTAAGCAAACTATTTCATGGACAATCAACCCATGTCTAATGGAACCACACAAGTTATTCTAGTTTCGTTCAGATTTGCTGACTTTCTCTTCAACATATCATTGCTTTGTCTGCTAGAGATAAAAGTATTGTAGATGCATAGCTCAAGCACTGACCTAAATCTTGTTCTTCTCACTGAACATTTTCTTTTCCACCTTATATAACTTCAGCAAAGGATCGTTACCAGTTGTGGTGCTGGAGCTTGAGCACCTCAAGGAAGCCAAGAGCTAAACTGTGAAGGGCCACCCAAGACGGGAAGGTCATGACAGAGAGGTCAGACTAAATGCGACCCCTGGGGAAGGTAATGGCAACCCATCCCAGTATTCTTGCCGTGAAAACTCAGTGGATCAGTACAACCAGAGATATGTCAGTATACCATTGGAAGATGAGACTCCCAGGTCAGAAGATGGTCAAAATGCTACTGGGGAGGAACAGAGGTTGAGTTCAACTAGCCCCAGACATGATGACACAGCTAGCTCAAAGCCGAAAGGATGGCTTGCAGCCGACGGTGCTGGTGGTGAACAGCGAATCCGATGTTCTAAGGATCAGCACACCATTGGAACCTGGAATGTAAGATCTATGAGCCAGGGCAAATTGGATGTGGTTATTGGTGAGATGTCAAGATTACAGATAGACATTTTGGTCATCAGTGAACTGAAATGGACTGGAATGGGCCACTTCACATCAAATGACCACCAGATCTACTACTGTGGACAAGAGGAGCACAGAAGAAATGGAGTAGCCTTCATAATTAATAGTAAAGGGGCTAAAGCAGTGCTTGGATACAATCCAAAAAAAAAAAACATAGAATGATCTCAATTCGAATCCAGGGCAAGCCATCTAACATCACAGTGATCCAAATATACACCCCAACCACAGATGCTGAAGAAGCTGAAGCAGTTCTATGAGGATCTGCAGCACCTACTGGACAACATGCCTAAAAGAGATGTTATTTTCATCACGGGAAACTGGAATGCTAAGGTGGGCAGTCAAATGAGACCTGGAATTACAGGTAAGCATGGCCTGGGAGAACAAAACAAAGCAGGACATAGGCTGATAGAATTTTGCCAAGACAACTCACTCTGCATAACAAACACTCTCTTCCAATAACCTAAGAGATGGCTTTATACATGGACTTCACCAGATGGACAACACCGAAATCAGATTGACTACATCCTTTGTAGCCAAAGGTGGCAGACATTTATACAGTTAGTAAAATCAAGACCTGGAGCTGATTGTAGTTCAGATCACGAACTTCTTCTTGCACAATTTAGGATCAGACTAAAGAGATTAGGGAAGACCCACAGATCAGCTAGATATGAGCTCACTAATATTCCTAAGGAATATGCAGTGGAGGTGAAGAATCGATTTAAGGGACTGGACTTAGTAGATAGGGTCCCAGAAGAACTCTGGACAGAAGTTCGCAACATTGTTCAGGAGGCAGCAACAAAATACATCCCAAAGAAAGACAAAAACAAGATGGCAAAATGGCTGTCTGCTGAGACACTAGAAGTAGCCCAAGAAAGAAGGAAAGCAAAAGACAACAGTGATAGGGGGAGATATGCCCAGTTAAATGCAAAATTCCAGAGGTTAGCCAGAAGAGATAAGGAATCATTTTTAAACAAGCAATGTGTGGAAGTGGAAGAAGACAATAGAATATGAAAGACAAGAGACCTCTTGCAGAAAATTAGAATGGATAACAATATTGGGGATAGCTTTGACGGTGTGGTCAGTGAGCTAGAGCCAGACATCCTGAAGAGTGAGGTTGAATGGGCCTTAAGAAGCATTGCTAATAACAAGGCATCAGGACATGACAGCATCCCAGCTGAACTGTTCAAAATCTTGCAAGATGATGCTGTCAAGGTAATGCATGCCATATGCCAGCAAATTTGGAAAACACAAGAATGGCCATCAGACTGGAAAAAGCAACTTATATCCCGATACCAAAAAGGGAAACACTAAAGAATGTTCAAATTATCGAACAGTGGCACTCATTTCACATGCCAGTAAGGTAATGCTCAAGATCCTGCAAGGTAGACTTCAGCAATTCATGGAGCGAGAAATGCCAGATGTACAAGCTGGGTTTAGAAAAGGCAGAGGAACTAGGGACCAAATTGCCAATATCCGCTGGATAATGGAAAAAGCCAGGAAGTTTCAGAAAAACATCTATTTCTCTTGTATTGACTATTCTAAAGCCGTTGACTGTGTGGACCATAACAAATGGTGGCAAGTTCTTAGTGGTATGGGGATACCAAGTCATCTTGTCTGCCTCCTGAAGAATCTGTATAATGACCAAGTAGCAACAGTGAGAACAGACCACGGAACAACAGACTGGTTTAAGATTGGGAAAGGAGTACGGCAGGGCTGTATACTCTCACCCTAGCTATTCAACTTGTATGCAGAACACATCATGTGACATGCTGGGCTTGAGGAATCCAAGGCTGGAGTTAAAATCGCTGGAAGAAACATTAACAATCTCAAATATGCAGATGATACCACTTTGATGGCTGAAAGTGAAGAGGAACTGAGGAGCCTTATGATGAAGCTCAAAGAAGAAAGTGCAAAAGCTGGCTTGCAGCTAAACCTCAAAAAAACCAAGATTATGGCAACCAGCTTGACTGATAACTGGCAAATAGAGGGAGAAAATCTAGAAGCAGTGAAAGACTTTGTATTTCTAGGTGCGAAGATTACTGCAGATGCTGACTGCAGTCACGAAATCAGAAGACGCTTAATCCTTAGGAGAAGAGCAATGACAAATCTCAATAAAATAGTTAAGAGCAGAGACATCACACTGACAACAAAGGTCCACATAGTTAAAGCAATGGTGTTCCATGTAGTAACATATGGCTGCCAGAGCTGGACCATAAGGAAGGCTGAGAGAAGGAAGATCGATACTTTTGAACTGTGGTGTTGAAGGAAAATTCTGAGAGTGCCTTGGACTACAAGAAGATCAAACCAGTTCATCCTCCAGGAAATAAAGCCAGACTGCTCACTTGAGGGAATGATATTAAAGGGAAAACTGAAATACTTTGGCCACATAATGAGAAGACAGGACACCCTGGAGAAGATGCTGATGCTAGGGAGAGTGGAAGGCAAAAGGAAGAGTTGCCAACCAAGGGCAAGGTGGATGGATGATATTCTAGAGGTGACGGACTCATCCCTGGGGGAGCTGGGGGTGTTGACGACCAACAGGAAGCTCTGGCGTGGGCTGGTCCATGACGTCACAAAG
Source organism: Candoia aspera (assembly GCF_035149785.1). Taxonomy (NCBI): domain Eukaryota; kingdom Metazoa; phylum Chordata; class Lepidosauria; order Squamata; family Candoiidae; genus Candoia; species Candoia aspera. The sequence continues at coordinate 99,433,539 of NC_086155.1, forward strand.
AGTCGGAAGCGACTAAATGAATAAACAACAACCTTATCTAAACTATATAGACTCAATTTCTCATATTTATCTGAACTTAGTTAATATTCCGAAAATCACTAGCAGTTGAAGAGGACTATTAGACTATATAATCTTGGCCTTTAGGTTGAACAGATTTTTATTTTTAAAACACCAATAATCATGGATTGATTTCCCCGTGTCTCTAAATTATTTTACACTGATCTCATTATTTGAAGGATGCATTCATAGTTCTGCCAGAGAGTCAATTTCCAATATTTAAACTTTGGTTTCTACTTTTGAAACTATTTCCCTATATAATAACCTGAAACCTGAAACCTCAAGATTCTTGGGGGGATATATTCCCTCCTGTACTTTATCCTGCAATCTTGTTATTAGACATCAAGACACATTTGACATATGATAATAAGCTATGAAACTTTTGGAACTGCAAAGTTTTACATATTTATTGGGAAGGAGATAATTCACAGTATTGATGGAAATTTCCTTTTTTTTCTTCAGGCTATGCTTCAGGAAACAAAACTACCTCCCTTACTGTGTATTTACAAAGGATAACAACTTATCTTACTAAAGCTCTTTGGCAAACAGCATAAATTATTGCTTCATGCCCTCTGTGCTTTAAATCTGCAACAGAATATATATAATTGACTATCTTGATAGTGAAAAAGTAAGTAAGAACAAGATCATTTCTGGTAGAAAAATCCTAGGACCTTCTACCTAATAAAAGTGAAATTAAGTATTAGGAGGAATTGACCAAACTGTGAGATCAGAATCATCAGATTGAATTCCCATATGTACTTTTTGCATGATAAAGATGTGGTGCAGCTATTGAAAATAATGAATATATTTCATTAGGACTGCAGGATAATCAGCTCAGTTAGAATTTATGATAATATGAGAAGCAATATTTAAATTATTTACATCATTTATTTTTGTATTTCTGTCATAAGGATGAACAGTTCGTGGGTTTACAGGAATCTGAGATTTTTCAACCAACACTATCTACCAAGAACACCATGGTTAGCCTCTTTTTTTTTTTCTTTCTGGTTTGTGGAATATTACATCAGCATCATTGTCATATTGGTAATTAGATTCTCAAACTGTCTGACAATTTAATTTGATAATATTCAAAATTAACTTAAACATATCTATGTCAGGTTTTTAATAAGTCAGTGAGAGGTAAAGCAATTTGAGCAAATTGGGGTATAAAATTTTGATAATAGTTGGCAAAACTGAGAAAACTTTGAAGTTGGCGGCGGGTGTGTGGGGGTTCCCAACCCATGATGTCCTGGACCTTTGCAGGATCCATTTCAACTCCTTTTGAGGATATACGGTAGCCCAAATAGTCCAGTTGTGACTTATGAAACTCACATTTAGAAAGTTTGGCATACAGTTTAGCATTTCTCAGTTTGGACAAAACCTTTTTCACAAGTTTAACATGGTCCCTGAGATTGTCAGAATAAATCAAAATGTCATCCAAGTAAACCAGGACCCCCTTGTACAAATGCTCATGAATGACTTCATTGATATATTGCATAAAGACACCAAGAGCCCCTGCCAACCCAAATGGGAGAACCTTGTGCTGATAGCAACCAAGAGGGCAGTTAAACGCCATTTTCCATTCATCCCCCTCCTAAATGCGAATTCGGAAATAGGCTTCTCTGAGGTCAAGTTTGATGAACAATTTTCCCTTGGACAGGTGTGAAAGAATGTCTTTCATTAGGGGGAGGGGTTATTGATTGGTAATTGAGGTGGCATTTATTCCCCGGCAGTCCGTGCAAGTCTTAAAGAACCATCTTTTTTCGCCCGAAAAAGCACAGGGGCAGCCAAAGGTGAATTGGCAGGCTCAATGAACTCCCGCTTCAAGTTTTTGTCAATGAATTCTCTTAGGACATTTTTTTCAGTCTCTGACATGGCATACATTTTAGGCTTTGATAGTTTAGCCTTTGGGTCTATTTCAATGGCACAGTCAGTTTTTCTATGAGGAGGTAAGAGGTCGCACTCTTTCTCATCGAAGACATCAATAAAGTCTGCATATTCAGGTGGATTGCCAGATTGTGGCAAAACTTCAGGCAAGGGGGATCGGTTAAGAAGGGTTCCAGCCACCTCCCCCCCGGTTGGAGTACCAAAAAAGGTTGCCAACTCCTTTGTTAAACAATAAAGCACCTGAGTCCCAATCGATCTGTGGCTTTCTGCTTTTTAGCCTCGGGAGTCCCAGTATGATAGAGTAGTTGGCAATAGGGGCTACAATGAACTGCAAGGTTTCCTTATGCCCCCCCCCCCAGCCGCATGGCTAAAGTCTCTGCCCTGAATTCTAAAGGAACCCCGTGGGCAACTAACCCATCCATCTGCGTGAAAATAATAGGCTTTTTTAGTCTCTTGGTTTTTAGACTCAGAGTGTCAAGGAGGGCAGGGTGTATTAAACATTTGGTGTACCCAGAGTCTAACATTGCCATAAAAATGGCTTTGTGCCTGGTTCTTACGTTTTTTAACTCTACTTTCAACAGTAAGGTGGGACAATCATCACTCACCAAAGGGTGTTCTTTGTCATCAATGACAGAAGTAGGTGCGTTGCGCCCTGGAGTTGCCACCTGCTTTAGAACAGTTGAAACTTGTTTCCCATCGGTTCCAGAACTTCTTGTTCGGAGTCTTCTCCGGCGTCCAGTTGAGCTTCCATTTTGGGTTCTTTTTGAGCCAGTGCGCTTGCAGCTGCCACCTTGCGTCTAGGCGGTGGGGTTTTAGTTGGTTTAGTTGCTCCTTTTTATGGCTTCTGGGCATTCAGCTGCTCTGTGTGTGTCCTTCCCACACTTGAAACAGGTGCTTTTCTTTCCGGTTTTGTCTTTCTGATTATCCCTCTCACGGAAAGGTCTTTGCTGGGCAAAAGGAAATTGACTTGGCACCACTGTATTTATTCCCATTGCTTGAGCTCGAAGCTGCCAGCGGAATTGGTACTGGGTATTCTCTACCTCACCTGCAAGGCAGATCCAATCTTTCAGAGTGGGGGGGTCTCCGCGGCAGAGTGCCCACCTAAGAATTTCTGGCTGCAATCCCCCCTTAAAGTAGTCAATCTTAGTGGTTTCAGACCAGTCCATAACTTTTCCAGCAAGGGCTTTGAACTCCATGGCATACTCCGCCACAGTTTGCCCCCCTTGCCTAAGCTGTTGGATGCCGGTTTTTGCTCTCATCTTATCCAGCGGGTTCTCGAAGTGGTCTCTCATGGCTTTCATGAACTCCTGCAGGCTACCCAGTTCTGGGGCACTTGCATCATGCAACTGCATAAAGCACTCAGCAGCTGGCCCTCTGAGCCTGGCACCCACTTGGCTAATTTTCTTGTACTCCGTGGGGAAACAGGAACCATACTCTCTCATGTATATGGAAATAGTGGTCAGGAAAAATGCCAACTGCTGTGGGTCACCATCAAACTTGACCTATATATCCTTTGGGGCTGTGCCCTGGGTTGCCTCACTGGCTAATGCTTTCCCCCCATCTCCTTGGCACTCTGGGTGGCCTCCATTCCGCCTGTGTCTCACTGGAGATTCAAAATCCCGGGTTGGGGTTACGGTACACCGTCTCCCTTGCCCGATTGGCAACTCTGTTCTTGACAGCTGAGTCAAGATTTCTGCCAACGGGCATGCCATGGTCTCCAGAGTTCTCAATACCTGCTGCAAGACCACTTCCATGGCAGACATCCTAGCTTCCAGATTGTGGATGTCTTGGGGAGTTCCATTAGGATCTGGAATGGTTCCATGCGACCCCGGGCTTTGCACTGTTATTTGCATGTCCACAGGTAGAGGACTTGCCTCATCTTCCTTGGCACTGACCTGGGAAGGTGCTGCCTGTGGTTCTTCAATAATAACACTCGGCATCTGGGGTTCTGTCACAAAATTTAGGGAGTGGACGGCACTTTCCAACTCCATCTGGTTGAGCCAGGTTTCCACCTCACACTCACTGTCTCTGCTCCCTGAAATCTCCTCTGTCTCCATTTTTTCTTCTGCCACTTTAGCATACAGCACAGTTCTCTCCGATGACGGCAGAGGTGATGGCTGCTTAGCCCGGGATTTTCCGTGTTTAGGCATGATTTGGCAACTCTCAGCTGATTGCTTTTTCAGGAAGAGTTTCCAAATTATGGATTCGCAGCTTAATGTCAGCACTGCTCATTCAAGCATTCACACACACACAGTCAAGAAACTGGATTTCTTTGAACTGTGTTAATGAAGCGTAATGAACAGTATAGAAGGCAAGCTGTGGATAAAGAATTCCCACCAAAACCTAATTTAAACTACATTCCCTTAGCTAGTCCCCATTCCCACAAAACATGTCACTCCCCCTCCCATCCAGATGGTATTTCTGCCATATCTCAACCTCGCATCCTTGATGTGCTCCATACCAAAACAACCCCTTTACACTCCAACTTCACACACCCCTCCCATCCAGCAACCTTAGAGAATGGCATGATGGGAGATGCCCTGATAAGGGTTTCTGTGAAACCTTTGATCAGGGAATCTGACAATATAATTTATTGAACATCATTTTAAATACTTTTACTAGATTTATTTTCTCTAGTTTATATGCTTCTCCAGTCCCAGAGAATCTGAGTGACTTACAGAAGACCAATACAGAGTAATGCAAAGTAAGAGAAAAACAATGTAAATGACCAAAATAATTTAAACTCAATGGACAGCAGCCAGCCCAATGGACCTCAACCTGGGAATAATATGAACTTCACTTTTCCCTGAATTTTAGGCAGGAAATGTGCATTAAGACAGCATTGTCCAACCAATCATCTTCCTGACTGCATCTTTTAAAGGCTCTGTTGATTGGGAAATCTTGGAGGTGCTATCTCAGCCTATGTGAAAAGTTTGGGAGATTACCATTAAGAGGATCACCTTGATTTATATAACCCAGGGATTGTTCTGAATTATTTTTAGAACCAGTTAGGTCCAATGCTGGCTTCAGGATTTTGTAGGTATGGAGTCCTTGGTGTTCTCTGAGTTTGGTTGTTTACTTGCAGACATTTTGTTACCAACTAGGTAACATTTTCAGGGCTAGATGTAGGTATGTCACGGTGAATCCCTCATGCAAGAACATGAAGTTGCAAATTTAAGATTCTCTTAGGCTGTACTTGTTCTTCTTAGACATTTTGTTCAGGCTGGAGATATCCACCCTGGTTTTGTTTCTGTTCCTGTTGCTACTAAATTACTTTGATCCTGTGGTGTTTTATGTTACTGCCATTTTGTTAGGTGCTACTTCGTTTAATGGTGAATTGCCTTAGCAACTCTTTGGGCTGTAACATGGAATTGGTATATTCAAATAAATACATTTTTGCAAGTCATTATTTATGTGCTTTTGTGTGTGGTTTTTACATCCCTTCTGTGCCCTGTATGCTCATTTCTTCAACAGTCCCAGAGGCTTATAACTAGAAAGCATAATGGGGGCTGAAGGCTACATTCATATTTGTTTCTAGTTACTGAGTGGGAATAATGCTTATTATCATATCTATACTTTCCTCCCTCCTTCTCCCCTGTAATAAAGCTGATGTTCAGAATCTATGAGTAGCCTGCAGAAAAGTTAATTGGAATTCTCTAATGTACTGCACATCCACTACAGGAAAGAGTAGTTAATGCTTAAGAATCCATTGTGTCACTACAAGGGAAATTAATCCTATTAAGTATGAACAGGTAAAAAAGGTCTCAGAATGCTAGTGTGGTTAAGCAGGAATATGGAGAAAATTTTATTTGAAATGTTAAGTTCTTAAACAGAAAAAAAAGGTCAGCAGAAACATGCGCCAAACAAAATAAGCTTATCCATGCCAAAGGAAAGGAAATGGTAGTAAAACATAATAAATAAGAAGTGTAGAAGGGTATTGTAGAAGAGATGTGTCACAGTTCTGGCATGTTCTTGTACTTAGGAAGGGAAACAGGTAACAGAGAAATGACTGAGAAAATCCACAAGGCTGTTTAGCATTAAGAAAGGTCCTGGGGAAAAGCAGGTTTGTATTATATTTGCTGGCCATAGAAACGTGGCATCACTTACAAGTATGTGTGTCCCATTGTTGAGATTCTTAATCTTTGGAAGCCTTTTGCTTGTTCCTTACAAATTCCCTTTGGGAATGTGGGTAAGGCCCCAACTCTTCCAAGAAAGATCATGGATTAGGAGCAGGCGGTTTCCTGTTTCATGGAAGATGTGGCTATTTAGTAAATTCCTTGCAAGTTTGACATCATTGTTCTTTGTTTCTCTCATGGTTAATCAGTGGCTTTTTAAAGGCTTGGAATGGAAGCCTGATAAGCCATAGAACTCATTTCTATAACATTAATTGCACTCCAATATATCCAGGGGCCATGCTATTTTTGAACAATTTTGGCCTCCAAGGGCTGGAGTGGGGACAAGGCTGAAATTCTCAATCTTTTATTTTGAGGTAAAGTATTTTATAAAAAATAAAATAGGTATTTTGAGCTAGCTCAACTCTAACATATTTTTGTGGAATTTTAAATTGTTATTCATCTCTTTCCTACTTTAAGTTATTTTTGTTCATTATTTTTCACTAAGAGATACATTTTTGTGCACTTCTAATCGCCTTCTAATATTTCCATTATTCCATCCTTTTTTTAAAGAGAAATTTGTCAAAAGGTTTAGAAAAGTTCACATTTTGAAGGACAATTGCATTCCAGTCTTCTTTGCCTAATGGATTACAAATGTAAAAAATAGACTTCACATACAAATTCAAACAAACTGAACTTTGATTCTGCCCCTCCTTGGCCTCTATGGTGATGAGACTTCAAGGAAAACTGATTTTGTGTTCTAAAAGTAGATATTACTATTGCTATGAACTGTAGAATTTATTGATGGAGTTTTACCATATATGAGTTTTAGAACCTTGAGCTGGATGACTTTCTCCCTTGATCTACAGACAGTTTCAATCTGCAGTCTCCACCTCTCCCACCCACTCCAGCTCATGGTTACCAAAGAAACCCACTTCTTCTAATTTACAAACTTCTATAGTGCTGTGTACTCAGGGATTTTTCCCAATTATGTAGAAAGCATTGCCTTATTTTGGGGTGACCTATTTTACTTCCAGATTGACAGGTAGACATCCCAAATGTGCTAATAGAGAGAGTGATTGATGGGAAATTCAGTTTCTTTCTACTTCATTCTTCTAAAATCTCCATGTTGGGGGGAAAAAAATATCCTAACTAAGTTCTGTTTCTCATGTGGTTATTAAGTATAGAATATTTCTAGCTGGGGGAGGGGGGAGAATGATGACAAATTTAAAAAATGCTTGAGAAATGTTGATTAATAAATTGCTTTTGAATATGGAGGAAAGTTTGAAGAAAAGGAGAAATGTAGCTTAACTATTAATGTTGTACCATGAACATACATGGTGTTAAACAGTTAGAAAAGCAAAACATATAAGCTAACATTCAAGACACGGGAGGCAAGAGGTGTGGAGGAAGATGGTTAAATGAAGATCATTTCTCTGTAACCACCAGCTGCACCTAAGATAAAAGCAGCACAGTAACATGGCAGAAAACAAGATGGTACCAGGGTTAGGTACAAACAGGCAAAGTCTCATGTTTAAGGATTTCTCTTAAGAACCCTCCAGATTCTAAACCTCCTTGATGTTACCCAGTGCAAGTTGTGAATAGTTACATAATAATAAAAATGAAATCTTGAAAAGGTCAGGTGGCATCTGGGGAACATAGGATATTTCTAATCAAGTGGAAATATTAACAAATCATTATTGTAGTATTCATCAAGTAGTCAACAGTGAAACAATTTGTATCATTGCTGTCTGGCATATTTACAGTATGAGCAGCCTGATTTGAAAATGGCTTTTAACACCTTCTGCCATGGAGAAAGAATATATTCTCCACTGGATTTGAGGGCATATTGAAGCTGTGTAGCATTAGGGATTGTGTTTCTTATAGGGGGATCTGCATGGATATTGAGGGCAGTCTCTTTGGAAACCATTGAATAAACCTTCAATCTACAGGTGAAGGTGGGGTTCAGGATGATTTAGAACAGTGATGGAACACTGTCTTTCACTCAAATTTAATGTGTGCCCTTTCTGATAAGATTGTAAAAATCTGAGGATCTGATGAAATAGTCAAGCCAGTAATTTTTCTAGACTCCTGGAGAAAATCAACTTCTCAGCTTGAAGAAAAAAAAAATAGTAAGTAAATAAATTATAGCCATAGGTCATAACAATGTGACATAGTGTACAATGTGATGTAGTGTAAAACACATAAAAGAAAATAACAATAAAATAAAATAGAATTATAAAAATAGTAATAGACTCAAAGAGGTCAAAACAAGTTAAGATCAGAGATAAAAATTATTCAGGTTAGCCATGATTTTTAACCCAAAATGATCCTGTGAATACCACTTCAAGTTGATAGTGTATCATTCTCTAGAGAAATTCCTTATTGTAGGTCTAATGTTGCTTGAAGCGATAGCAAATTTTAATGTAATTATTAGAAAAAGAACTATAAACTTTGGTTGTCTCAGGTTTCTATTTTAGGGCACCTTTTAGAACGTACCCCCTCACATGCTCTTCAAAGGCCAAATGTGGTCTTTAGCCAATTAAAAAAAACAACACTATAGATAAATGCCTCCCCAAAAGGCAGTGATGTTCCCAGCAGGCTAATGTCCTACTAGCCTCATTAGGGACCCCCAGCATAAATTGATGTCATACCTCTAACTTACAACGCATCTTCAGAAGAACTGTATGAACAAGAACTTTTCAGTTCAGACACAAAAAGCCCAAGTACCCATGGAGAGATGGAATTAGGATCCACTGCTCTGACAGCTCCAAAAGACTCTCAAGTCAAACTGGAGTCCCAACTCCCAAGCCCAAATATATATATCATCATCTCTGAGTGGAAAACCAGAGGATGGAAAGACAGAGATATGCATGGATGCACAGGGAAGCATTTAGCTCCAGCTGGTGTCTGGAGTGACATTGTCTGAAAGGAGCAATGACTGCTGTTAGCTGTGGTCAGGCAGAAACTTGGAATTTGCTGTATTTCAGGATTCACTGGTGCTGGAACAACTCTCCATGACACCTTTGCATGTTCTTTGTTTTTCCTTGACCCAAAAAAGCCTTCTTGAATGTCTGAATCCCTGCCCGATACTAACAGTGCTCTTTACTTTGCTTCCTGAACCTTGGTTGTTGGTAAGAACTGTACATTGTATGAACTCAGGCTGGTTTGGGACAACAGCTTTTGTCTCACAGATTCCACTGCTGCTGCTTGTTGACCTTGAAAAGCTTTCTATTACCACCTGGATAAGCCAAGACAATTCTGTCGTAAGATTTCAGGGTTTCATTTCTTTGTTTTGCTGAGTGCTTAGCACACTGGCATACCATAAGCAATAGCCGTAAATGCTCCATCTATATTTGTAATAAATGGAGAGCTGCATAATTCAGCTAATAATATGCTTTTGTGCACAGATGCAGTTGGGTGATCTGTATAGATTTGTACTAATGGAAAGTGGAGCTTAGAATTAGATCCCATGCCCAACATCATGCACTCAAGGACAAACCTTTGCAGAAACCTAGAGGCATAAAAGATCATAGCCATTAGCCACAGGACACTGCACTGCTTCAGAGGACACAAGGACATGAACATAACACTTGCTTGTAGTACCTTAAAGTAGCCATGACACAGGCACTTTTAGGAGTTATAATAGGTAGAAAATGTGTTGGAACTCCTGCACGTTCCAAAGCACTTTTTGATGATCAAGTCCAAAGCATTGCAGTGCCATGAGGGGCTACATGTAGAGATCTGTATCTTCTATTTTAATTGGTTTACATCTGTTGAAGTATCTGAAGTGAGCCCATGTCATTCCAGTGAATGGCTCAGAGCCATAGAAGTGATGTGCTATGTCTTAATTAGAAGGTTTTTGCTGCAGAAGCACAAGCTTGGATGAAAAGCACCTTTGAAACTCTGTGCAATTCCACATGTTGTATGTTAGAGCAGGGTTTCTCAACCAGGGTTCTGTGGAACCTGAGGGTTCTGTGGGAGGTCACTAAGGGTTCCTGGGAGATCACAATTTATTTAAAAAAAATATTTCAAATGTGGGCAACTTCACATTAAAGAGATAAGTTTCATTCTTTATTTGCAGTCTAAGAACACTGTTAATGCATATATACAGGCCTATATACTGTATGAAATTAATATAATAATTTTGGAACTCTGACCTGTATTTGTGTCTGAATGTACAGGGGTTCCCTGAGGCCTGAAAAATATTTCAAGGGTTCCTTCAGGATCAAAAAGTTGAGAAAGGCTATGTTAGAGTGGTCATATATAACCCTTATATAGGAAGAAAATAAGATGCAATGAGTGTTCCTCCAAAACAGTTTTATGCAGTAGTAGTAGTAGTAAAAAAGTGATTTTATTTCATGTGTGCTTATTCACAGATTTATGCTCTGTACCTTTTGTCATCTCATATTCATTCACATATGATTACGTTACCCTTGTGCAGTACTTATGGTCTCATCTTATTCACATAACTAATTCATACATGAATTCTTGCTGCTATTCACACACAGGTTGAGCAGTGTTTTGCTCATGATCCCTTTTCTCTGTGAATCTCTTCCACAGCTGTGTATATTCCTATTTCTATACTCAGTAAGTGCCAATACACTTTTTTCCAGAGATATTGCTGCCAAACAACAACAACAACAACAACAGGTTCAGAATGCAAATGTGTCCAAACTATAATGCTCATGTCATGTTCACTGTTTCAATGTAGTTCATACATCATAACATTTCACATGCCATGGCGCTGACGCGCGTTTCTGTTTGGGAGGAAGCTGCTGTGAGACCTTGTACCAAGCTCTGTATGTGATTTCAGGACAATGGAATGTGTTTGGGTTATTTTCTCTGCTCAAGGACTTTTCCCACAGACCATCAGAAACCATTAGGAGCACCTGGGATTGTGGACTTGAGAAGATTTTATGGGGGGAGGGATTTCGTTTGCACCGAGGGTTTTTAGTTTGAATTTGGTGCGCTTTCATCATTCTCAGCTTTCTCTGTGATCCTGCATACTATTCTTTAATAAATCAGATATCTTTGAATTCCTACTCATGAGTCTGATGGTGTTTTAGAATAGGCAACCATTACATAAAGCTGAGAATCCCCAAAGTTGCACTGTTAGCTCCTACCAAGATCAGTCCCTTGTGAGGGAAAATAGTTAACGATGGCTGAGTCAAAATCCATGACCGGGGGACTCAAGGAGATGGCTAGCTTGATGCCCGAGTCGACGGTCAAGAGCGGAGAACTGAATCTTACCACAGAACCTTCATGAGCGCTAGAAGATCACACAACCAGCACCCGGCGAATTGCTCACAGAGTTGATCACCTTGGGTGAAGTGGGGGAACAGGACATCCTGTGTTGGGCGTTGTGTAGAGACGACCCCAAGTCATTGTACATCTGGATCTGTCTGGCAGGAAAGGCTGAGCATGCTCAGCATACCTTCATGAGCGCTAGAAGATCTGAAAAACCACCCGCCACCATGAGAGGACCCCGAAGTGCTGAGACTGCTGCCCAGTCAAGCTATACAGCCTGGGATGAGGAGAGAGATTGGTGCTATGCGAGGGGTCAGTGTCTCTGATGCGGAAAGGAGGGCCATCGAGCAGCTGATTGCCCAAAAGCCAAGGCTGGAGAGAGCAGGGAAGCCGCCGACCAAATTGCCCCACCCCTTGCGGCGAATGACAGCAGCCAAAGGGACAGCCAACGCTGAAGAAGTAATCTACTTCTCAGGAGAGGCTGAAGATGACTCTAAGGAGCCGGCGGGAAATGCCAGCCACCTGCCATGAAGGTCGCCAGTGGGCAGGTGGAAGAGGATGGGTGCGAAGATTCTATGGTGAGTGCTGACTGTCCCACTTTAGCAGTAAAAGTGAAATTGGGTTCCCGCACAAAAACTACAGAGGTATGGGCTTTAGTTGACTCTGGGTGTTCCAGGTGTTTAATTCACCCTGATCTGGTTGCTGCTTTGGAACTGCCTAGTTTTCCCCTCCAGCATCCTTTGATCTTCACACAGTTGGATGGTTCAAAGGCGCGGGGGGGGGGGGGGCAACCCATTTCACTGGAACTGTGGCAATGCAAATGGGCAGCCACCGTGAGACTTTGAAATTCATTGTAGCACCTGTTGACAAACCCTTGGTAATCCTGGGAATCCCCTGGTTGACCTATCAAAGCCCATATATAAACTGGGAGCACAGAACTGTGACTTTTAAAGATGGATTTTACCAAGCTCCTACAGTGGAGATAGTTGCATGTGCGGGGGTTGTAAGGGCAGTGATCACCATGCCGCTCCCTGACTTGCCACATTTAGAAGGCTTGCCTGCTGAATACCAAGAATTTGCAGATGTTTTTGGGGAGATGGAAGCAGATCAGTTACCGCCCCCCCCACACACACACTGGAAAACTGACTGTGCAATAGAGTTGATCCCCAATGCTCAATTGCCCAAGACAAAAATTTATCCGATGACTCAGAAGGAGCTCAAGGCATTACGGGATTTCATTGACAAAAATCTGTCAAGGGGGTTTATTGAACCCACTAATTCCCCAGTTGGGACTCCTGTGTTATTCTGGGAAAAGAAAGATGGTACGCTTCGACTCTGTATGGACTATCAAGGGTTAAATTCCATCTCTATTGTCAACAAGTACCCTCTGCCACTCATGAAGGACATGTTAGCTCATTTGTCAAAGGGCAAGATTCTCTCCAAGCTCGATCTTCGCGAAGCCTACTTCTGCATTCGCATAAAAGCTGGAGATAAGTGGAAAACTGCTTTTAATTGCTCACTAGGATCGTTTCAGTACAAAGTCCTCCCTTTTGGGTTGGCAGGGGTACCTGGAGTCTTCATGAAATTGATTAATGAAGTATTACATGATCATTTGTTTAAAGGGGTCCTGGTTTATTTAGATGATGTTCTCATTTACACTGAAACCGAGGAGGAACATGAACACCTCCTCAGACAGGTGTTACGCAAACTTAGAGATGCCAAACTCTATGCCAAACTTTCCTAATGTGAGTTTCACAAAACCCAACTTGACTATCTGGGCTATCAAGTGTCTGACCGCGGTATAGAAATGGACCCTGCAAAAATTCAGGCTATTCTAAGTTGGGAACGTCCCCGCACCTGGACGCAATTACAAAGTTTCTTAGGGTTCAGTAATTTATATCGGCAATTTATCCAGGGGTTCACTGAGATTGCTCTGCCCCTCACTGTACCAAGGGCTTGGGGGAGACACGCAAAATAAAAAACCCTGGGGCGGTGCTGAATTGGACGCCTGAATGCAAGGCAGCATTTGAGAAATTAAAAACCCTTTTCACTGCTGAGCCTATTCTACAGCACCCTGATCCTGAACTCCCTTTTGTGGTCCAAGTTGATGCTTCTGACTCCTCTGCTGGGGCTATTTTGTTACAAAGGGATTCAGAAAATCGCTTAAACCCCTGCGCTTATCTATCCAAGAAATTTTCTGAAACAGAATGCCATTGGCATGTTTGGTAAAAGGAGGTGTTTGCTGTAAAAGCAGCTTTAGAAACCTGGCACCATCTCCTTGAAAGCGCTAAATGCCCTTTCGAGGTTTGGACCGATCACAGGAATTTAGAAGCCCTCCGCACCCCACGACATCTCAGCCCTAAACAGATTCTCTGGGCTCAGTTTTTCAGTCACTTTAACTTTCAGTTAAAATTTATTCTGGGAAAGAAAAACTTTCTGGCCGATGCTTTGTCACGTTTACCTCAGGACCTTGACCAGGTGGCAGATGTGGTTGGGACTGTTCTCACTGAACCACAACTGGGCTTGGTTGCTGTCACTCGGAGCCAGACCCGTGCGCAGGCAACCCCACCCCCAGGCCAGTCTGGGAAGCGGAAAGTGCAAGTTCCTTGTCAGTTACAGAAGGACTTTCTCCAGGCACTGAAATCTGACACTTGGTTGCTAGCTAATAGAGACAATGTTTAGTGGGTGGAACACCACCTTTATGTGCCTGAAACTTTAAGAGCTGATGTTTTGCAGCATTCCCATGATGATAAACTTGCTGGACACTTTGGTTTTGTCAAAACCTTGCATTTGGTTTGCTGTCTATTCTGGTGGCCAACCTTAAGACATGATGTAAAAGACTATGTTGCTTCCTGTGCTGTTTGTGCCATGTCAAAACAAAAAGGGGGGAAACCACAGGTCCTTCTACAGCCAGTAGCCAGCCCATCCTGCCCCTGGGATGAGATTTCTATGGATTTCATTGTGGACCTACCTCCCAGTCAGAAGAAAACTGTCATTTATGTTGTAAAGGATTTTTTCTCTAAACAAGCTCATTTCATTACATGTGCATCCATCCCGTCAGCCCCACAATTAGTGTGCCTATTTCTCCACCACATTTACCGCCTCCACGATAGCCCCTCCCATTTAATTTCTGACCGCAGCACACAGTTTACTTCCCAATTTTGGAAATCATTTTTAAAATTGATTGGCACTAAACAAGCACTGTCCACATCGTCCCATCCACAGACTGACGGTTCTACTGAGATTTTAAATGCCACTCTTGAACAGTTTCTTAGAGCATACATTAACTATCATCAGGACGATTGGGTGGAGTTGTTACCTTTTGCTGAAGTTGCTTACAACAATGCTGTGCATCAAAGTACCAGACAAACCCCTTTTCTCATGGTTTCTGGTCCCAACTTTGTTCCCATCCCTGAACTGCCACAGCCCCCTTCCCAAACATATTCTGTGTCTGACTGGGCTGTTAAACTGTCTGATTCCTGGCCAGTAATTCAACAAGCTTTGGCTGATGCCCAGGCTGCTTACAAGTCTCAAGCTGATAAGCACTGCTCTTTACAACACAACTTCAAAGTTGGGGATCAGGTGTATCTATCTACTAAATTTATCAAATCACCTCAACCCTCTAAAAAACTTGCTCCCAAATTCATTGGTCCTTTTCCTGTTGTTCATCTTGTCAATCCAGTTACTGTTAAATTGGAACTGCCTCACCATTTGAAATGCTTGCAACCTGTTTTCCATTGCAGCTTGCTTAAGCCTGTGCACCACTCACCGCATTGGCACCCTCAACCTCCTCCTCCTGCTCCAATTATGATTGACGGCCAACAACACTTTGAAATCAAGGACATCATTGATTCTCGCAAGCTTCGAGGCACCCTGCAGTATCTGGTCTGATGGAAACAATTTCCTCATCCTGAATGGGTGTCTGCCCACCATGTTAACACTCCTGATTTAGTTAACCGTTTCCACCTTGCTTATCCTTTGAAGCCTGCTGCTTAATGTATTCTTCATTTTGGGGGGCGGGCAGTATGTCATGTTCACTGATTCAATGTAGTTTATACATCATAACATTTCACATGCCATGGCGCTGACGCGCGTTTCTGTTTTGGAGGGAGCTGCTGTGAGACCTTGTACCAAGCTCTGTATGTGAAATCAGTACAATGGAATGTGTTTGGGTTATTTTCTCTGCTCAAGGCCTTTTCCCGCAGACCATCAGAAACCGTTAGGAGCACCTGGGATTGTGAACTTGTGAAGACTCTGTGGGGGGAGGGATTTCATTTGCACCAAGGGTTTTTGGTTTGAATTTGGCACGCTTTCATCATTCTCAGCTTTCTCTGTGATCCTGCATACTATTCTTTAATAAATCAGATATCTTTGAATTCCTGTTCATGAGTCTGATGGTGTTTTAGAATAGGCAACCATTACAGCTCAGCAGTGCTGTGAATTGAGTATAATTTTCCCTAAAAGTTTTTCTCTATACATGTACACTAATCAGTTTGCCTTGTGGGCATGCATTTCTTAATGTTAACCTTTGGTGCTGAGGAAACTCTGATTGACTGCAGTGAACTATGTAATCACACTATGAGATCAAGTGACATTCTATCTAATTGGATCGGCTTAATTGGGTTCAGTTTTCTTGATGGTCTGTTGCTAGAGAAGCTGGCTTTTCCAGATCTAAAGCTTTGTTTTTTCATGGTTTATTTTATTTTAATAGGAACCAGGGTTAACATGGTCAAATTTCTAAGTGACTTAAAGATATGGGAATTGCAGTCCTCTGGGAGAAAGGGAAGTAAGAGAAAGCCTTTCATAAATTTCGGTACCAATATTTCAAAGCAGGCTGGCATTATAAGAAATAAATGGGCTTTTTAAAAAAAATCTAGTGTTGGTAAGAATATTCACAAATCCGAATCTCATACAGAATCAATAGTCATTGTTGTTCATTTGGTGCTGCGGTGTGATACAGCAGTTGGTTCTTTAATACAAGTGGGAAAATCCATGATTAAATTCTTACTGAGTATCACTTACTCAGTGATACCAGGCAAATCATTCTACTTCAGCTTAAACTACTTCATACCTTTTTCGTGAGAACAATATCAGAAGAATCTTGTCACTGTCCTAAATTCCTTGAAGGAAACAAACATTCCATAAGTCCCTGACAATTGAGCCAGTGATGGGAAGGGCTCATTTTAATTTAATTCAGATTAATGCTACTTCAAATTTTATTCAACTACCTTTAGGTTTATTTTTCTGTTGTCCAAGATGATCTTACCACAAACTGGAAAGATTTTCCAATGGTATATCCATTGCCACTATAATCAAGTCTATCCACCTTGCTGGAGGTCATTATTTTCTTCTCTTTCCTTCTATCCTTCCCAGCAAAATGCTGAGTCTTTGCATATTGTATCTGAAATTTGAGCCCCTTCAGTATTTTCACTCTCAGGTCTAAGGGTGGTTGCTGTACCTGTTGTTGTTAGTTTGGTTGTCTGTTGAATGATTGATTGATTGAATTTATAAGGCCATCTAGCTCAGCCTAGTCACTCTGGGAGGCTAACAACATGTAGCAGCGTTAAAAAAAAAGAGAGGGGGAAAAAAAACACAGTGCAACCAAACTTACAAGCAAAACTCACCCATAACACCTAATAAAGCATACATACTGGGCTCAGCTAACATCCTGGCCCCAGTCCCTGGGGAAAAAGCTAGGTCTTCAAAACCTTCCAGAAGGCTATTGAGGCCATTCTAGCTGTAGTCCCCCTTTTTTACTGTGTTGCTTGACTTTCATTTCTAGAGCTTGAAGATGATTTGCATTTTCAGCTATCAGAGTAGTGTCACCAGCATAGCACAAGTTACTGATGTTTCTTCCGGCAATTTTAAAACTACACTAATCTTCTTGCAATGCAGCTTCTCTCAATATATATTAAGCATAGGTTGAATAAATAAAGAGAGACCTGGAGCTGACCTGGAGACAATCTCTTTTGCTGTGTTCTGTCTGGTTTGTGGCTTCCTATCTATGTTTTCCCCTAAATTTCTGTGACACAGCATCTTGTGCCATCCTATGTATGGCCATTTAGAAGTAAGTCTCATGGAGTTCATTGAAGCTACGTCCCAAGGAATTGGGTGTGGAATTGCAGTTTTAATATGATATCTCATTTATCTTTCATCAACTGCACTCAATATTCATCAGCCACCTAAAAGGATTATCCAAAGCAATCTTGTATTTTATAATTTAGTTCGTAGATAGTAATAGTAATACTGACATGTGGCAATTGGTATTAAAATATTTCACAATAAATCATTTAAAACCTTGTAACATGCTGAACCTTTGCCCTTAAACACATGAATATTTACTGTCTTATTAAGTCTACAAGAGTAAAATGCCCAACTCGTTAATCTATGTTTCACTACCAGCTAATGGACTCCATAGTTAATGATCTAGCTTACTTCAATAAGGTACTGAAAATGAACCAAAATTCTGAATTTGAAATAAATGATGCCCAAGGCTGACTATACCTATGATTTACTATAATTTTAATTCAAAGTTTTTATTAATCCTTCCTGGATGGCTTCACTCTTTGAAGCCTTATACTTTCATTTAATATTCATTTTTCACACATTATAGTTTCCCTCTGTCTGTGCATTTTTATGAAAACAGCATTTGCTGCAAATGTGTGAAATTTCATAAGGAGAACATAATTAGATCCCTGATTAGGATTTAATGTACAAGCATGGATAGTTCCACTTGAATTTTTAAATCTGTCTACATGTTCAACACAATATGCAAGAGCTGATCTTTTGGGGGAAAAAAAGTCAAGCGTGTGCTTGAATCTCCTCCATTTAATCACTGGGATTTAAAATTACTTAACTTTGGCTGAATAATGCCAAGAGTCTGTAAGATTTATTTTATCTAATGCAAGCTGTGCCCCACTGAGGGAAGAACTGGAATGGAAGTCTAGGAAAAGCAAGTATATAAATTAATACTAGTGAAATCAAAGCTACTGTACTTTATTTTGCACTAATCTGGCCAGCTCCACTTTAAATACTGTGTCCAATTCTAGGCACTCACACTTCATGTAGGATTCATCAAACTGCAACAGGTGAAAAAAAGGACAGTAATTGTAAATTATGTCCCCTGAGTGGTGGTTGAAGAGATTGGATATATTTAACCTTGAGAAGACTGAAGGCACATTCATGTTAAAATTTTGCACCACTTAGGGACTGGCTTTGGATGTTTTTGAACCCACCCTCCTGTCTATTTTGTGGAATCAGCTTTATTTCTTACTCTTCTACTGTTCATTTGGAGCTGCTGCAAAATTGGTATTTTCTTTTTTATTACTGTGGCTCTGCAAATCTTATGGCCAGTCCATTTTCCCATTTTTAAGAGCTGTGACCTCATCCAGTCTCCCAGGTTCCAGAGCTTAAACCAGTCAGAAAATTATTTTTACTACTGACCTCCCTTCTAATAGCTTTCCTACCTACCTACCTATCATCTATCTGGAAACCATGAAATAAATGTATGCCAATGTTCAGTATGTACTGAAAAACATTGTGGGAAGGAATGATAACAGTTTCTTTTATTTCTTCTTTGCATACAGTAGAGAAAGAAGAGAAAAAAATGCTTTACTTTACACCTGGTTTCTTTATTATTTTTGTTACTTTACCAGCAGATATTGATTGGTTGACTTTCTCTGTTAATCAGCTAGAGGAGGACTACTGATAGCTTATGACACTCCCTGAGTATGGTCAGCAGATGTGAAGACAATCATGGGCCAGATTCAAACAGGTGAAAATATTGCTAGTGTGGAAGTTCATTGATAAGAAGTGTGATGGCAATCTTGGAGGACCTGAAGGGATGTGTTGGGGAAGAAGCTATGAGTTCCTTTCTATTATCCCAAGGTATGGGCTATAAAATAAAGGATTCTGGTAGGCATGGCTCTAAATTACAGGAGCTTTCTACTGAATATTAGGAAAACATTCAATATTTTTCTAACAGTCACTATTCCATCTGATAGTGGAATCTGTTACCTAGGGAAGAGATGAACTTCCTTTCTCCTGGTATATTCAAGATTGAATAGACATTTGAGGATGGTATTGATTTTGATGGCCTAAATAACTTCTTCTACTTTTATTATTTTCTTGATGGGAAAAAAAAAAATCAAACTTCATGTTAAGGCCAGAAATTGTTAGAACCTCCTTGGGTTGTATCCCATTATTGCTTTTGTTAGGAGCCCAGATTTTCCCTACAAATAACTGCATGTCTTCTAGCTCAGCAGGAAAGTATACTACAGGGAATAGTGGGATGGGATGGATGAGAATAAGAGAAAACTCAATTGCAAGTGTAGGGATCTATCCAAGTAATATTGAATGTGGTCCATTATATACACCAAAAGCAAGAAACTTGCCAGCTCCCATAGAAACAAAGATGAATATTGATAGGAACTACAGTATATCTGCATTGTGTTCCAGGAAATGGTAGCTGTATTAGATAACAGAGTGTCTGAGCAAGTGGGAATGGTAGTTCAGAATTTATCTTTCTCACGTTCTTTCAATACTCCTTTGCAGAAGAGTAGTCCTCACAGTGTCCACTGATGATAGATGCTTGTTTATATTCTTTGCATTCCCTGTCTTTTGCTCAGGCAACTCCACCAAGTTAGGCTGAAATTACTAATTAACAAAGCTGGCAAAATCAGCTACTGTGGCTGCTGGATGATTAGCGTGACCAATTCAGAAGGATTGATTAATGAGGGGAGATAAAGGGAAAAAACAGAAAGGCTAATTACATTAAGGGTATAACATGAGCTGTTCTGGATCAGATCAAAGTTTTATCTAGTCTGATAAACTGCTGCCTACAATCAGAGAGATGTCTTCAGGGAATTCATAAAAAGGATGTAAAAACAATAGCCTATTGCTGCAGTTTCCCATTTGAAGGCATGGCAGTAATACTTAATATGACCTGTGTGAAGAAAACTTAATTCTTATTAAGAATTTGGAGAACTGATTAAATTATAAATTTTCACCATCCCTTCAGGATTGTTCTTCTCACTATTGTCTATAATGGAAGAAATATGTCTGCACTGGAAAGGAAGAAACAAATGCTCTAGAAGAGAGGATTTGGGGAAGAAAAAATGCCCAGATTTTAAATTCTGTTTAAGAATTCACCTCAGTACAATTTGGCGCAACACTGGAAAAGAGAAACTTTGCCAATGATATCGGATTGGGAGACCAAAATTGGAGAATATGCAGCAATGGAAAAATTGGCAGCATGTGTCCACAATAGAAGTCTAACCAAGTTTAAGCAAGAATGGCTCCCATGTATACCACACATTGTGCAGCAGAGAAAATTTAGGTATTTGGAATATGTTTTTTTGGCAGAAAGATATGAGACCAACCAAAAATAATAGATGAAAGGATTTAAATAGATACTATCAATAATCCTTAATCTTCTGCGTGTAGTATAAATACCTAAGTTGTGGTCAGCAGTTGGGGGAAATAAACAGAAGGGAAGGAGAGAATGTGTTACTAGTTACTAGGTTTTCCCATAATGTTTTATTTGTGTCTTATTTATGCTTAGTAGTTACTTATTTTTTGTTGTTCAATGTTTGTGCTATTCAGCTTTTGTGTTATTTAACAATGATCCAATATAGACTTTTTTCCCTTCTAATTTCATTATTCTAATAATAACACTATTTGTTCACTTGAGTACATCTTCTTTTGTTCTCAGTGATGCTAACAATAATACGAGTGAGATGGGCAGTGACTAAATTTGAAATATAAATAAATAAATAAATAATCATCATACTAAAATGTAGCAGATTCAGCATACTGAACTCTGGATCAAGGGTGGAGAACATGTAATCATCCAAGTTTATTCTGATATTTCAGAATTGCAACCTGCAGAATCCCTCATACTGACAAATGTTGACTGAGGTTTTGGAAGCTAGAGCTCAGCAATATTTAGAGGATATACTGTAGGTTTTCCCATTTCTACTTCAGGCGTTATCAATAATTGCAAGCAAACAGATCTATTCAGATTATTACATAATTCTTCACTATTCATTACTACTTTTATTGGACTCCCCTAGGAATTCAGAATTCACTATGCTTAGATGTATATTCCAAAATGGGTCCAATAGGTAAGTAAATACATCCAGCAAAAAAGGAAACCTAAATACAAACACAGTAGAAATCAAAGAAGCAAAGCGGAGACAATTGGTTCATGGGATGTGATAACAGGTGTACATTCTTGCCTGGCTCTTTTATCAATAAAAGTGATTTGGCTTAATTAATATTATATGGCAAATCCATGCATTATGATATCTTGAAATTTCTCTGAATAGCCCAGTGATACTTTACTCAGTGATCACGTATGAGCTAAGATGGTTTCCCAACTTTGAAGATTATCTAATGGCTGGCAGACACTGTTACTAAGCTCTGCATGATACTTAGCTACTTTTATTTCATTGCACTTTTGTTGTGAATATACCCTCCTTGCTGTTTGATAGGCTCTGACAGTCACAGACACTCAGACATTCCCATTGCACATCCTCAAGGTAGAGATGTTCTTTGTTAGGCAGACACCGAGATATCCCAGGCTCTCCCTCTGCTAGAGACAAAAAGGGTGTGTCTGTTGAAGAAGAAAGCAGAGCTAAACTGGGTTGAAGCCTGGAGAAAGAGTCTGCATAAGAATAGGAGTTCACCATTCCTCAATAGCCTTGGATTAGAACAGTGTTTCTCAACCTTGGCAACTTTAAGACATGTGGACTTGAACTCCCAGAATTCCCCACCCATCCATGCTGGCTGGGGAATTCTGGGAGTTCAAGTCCACACGTCTTAAAGTCGCCAAGGTTGAGAAATACTGGATTAGAGTGTCCCCCAAAGCTTTAGAAATTCCAAGTAAATGGAGCAAAGGAGCCCTTGCTTTGAAAAATTGTTATTTTTGAAGAGATATGTCACAGTTTAGGTAGGAAATGGTGTTATTTTTTTTCGTTCTTCTTTCTGTGTGGAACTATGTGAACTAAGTGAAGTCCTACTTCATTGTGGAAATATATTCTTCTTAAGAACTGTAAGAAGATGAGCTCCCTGAAGTACCTTGTCAGGAATCTGTCAGAGAAATAATTCCTATTTGTGTCCGACCAGCATAATTAACTTTTTGTAAATTACTTTTGAAGTAAACAGATTTCATATACCTTCTCTCTCCCTCCCTCCCTCCCTCCTTTAATAAAGTGTGATTTTGTTTACCTGATGAGACTGGGCTATTTCCAAAGGAGGGAGAGAAGAGGTGAAACTACTAATTATACACCTCTAAGCAATATGACCAGGAGGTAGCATTACTACAACTAGTTCAACTTTTACATTTTTTACTTTGTAATAGCCAGAAAGCCAACAGAGGCTGTGAGAGCCCTATCCATCTCAAACACTAGGGTTAGGTGGGAGATGCCCAGTGAAGCTCTTCCTTGAAGATAGGTGATGGCAACAGGAACTACCAAGTCACAGCTCAAAGCAGGAACTGGGCACATGGTATAAAAACCCAGAGGGCCCTGGATATTGAAATGGGTAATGTTGCACTTCAGTATCTAGATGGTAATGTGTTGACATTACATGAAAGTTTGATAAGTCTTTAATGTGCTGAAATTAAACATAACTATCATTCATGGGCTACCAAATCTGTGCTGCAAAAATTTATACAAGCCAGTTTTTGTCTTTGCTTTTGTTTCAGTTTCTGAACCTGTCATCTAGCGGTTGTTCAGCCCTTCAAATTCATTTTAAAGAAAGTATTCTTAAAAGAGTCTGTTGAATGACATTTTGCTAGCTAGCAGAATGAACAGTGGAGCAAATTCCTTGAAACTTCCCATATCTCACTCAAAGGAGGAGATTGGAGGGGGCACACCTAAGCTGCAGAGAGAACGAGGGCAATTCTTGCCACATTAATAGAATCCTGTCCCCGTGATTCTGTAGATTTTGCATAATATTCTGCAGCCATTTTATTAGATAATCATTGTTTTATATTTCAAATGAACAACTTGAGGAAACTTCAGAATGGTGATGTAGGAGAGTGTTAAGTAACTAAATGTCTATTAAAGCATAAAGGACTGGAAGATATTTATGAAAATATTATTGCATTACACATCTCAGTTTCAAGTACCAGCTTGATTTCTATACATTATCTGAAAGGGACAAGAAAAAATGTCATTCCAAATCCATGTATGCATGCATGTATGTATGTATGTATTTATTTCCTGTAAGTACTTCATGGTTGATTGGGAAGTGCATTTTGGATCTTTGTTTTGCTGAAATATCCAACCTCCTTTCAGGTACTGCCTCTTCATTAACTGAGGGACATCAGCTTCTAGGTTATTTTGCTATTTACTTAAATCTGGTCTTCCTTGTATCTACACAGTGTTTCTTGTGCTGCTGGTATAATAGAGTTACCCCCATGTTTAGCATTTAATGATGAGCAAGGCGTTACTTTTCTTCAAATGTTTTACCTTTTGGTCTCTAAATGTATCTTGTAGGGCTGTGGGCAGACTGTTAAATTTTTGTTTCATGAGTCCAACGCACTGTCTTCCAGAATATTCCAGGCTTATCCCAGTGTTCTTTGCTTGTTTGCATACTTTGGACAGTGACTTCCATGATGTGGTTGGAGAAGAGGTTTCCTTCTGGCAAATCTTAACCCCATGATTCGGGTTTTCCTGACAGTTTCCCCTGGGGCTGGTTCTCCTGACAGTTTCTTATAAAATTATTAGTAAAAAAAAAGCTTTGATTTTTTTTTTGGCATACCAGACAGCATAATGCAGTTAATAGCAGGGAGCGGGGGGGGAGGGGCTATAATCAAAACCTTTAACGAATCACCCCCCTCAAAACAAACAAGCAAACAAACAAACCACAGCTTTTCTCTTTGTAGCTGCCAAGCATGATTTGACTATCAACCAAAAGTGTTATAAAGACAAGTAATGTATTGCCATGACAGTTCTTCATAACTCTCATTAACTAATATGGATGAGTAGTTCTCGATGATTTGCTTTCTACCTTGCTCTTTCTTAATTAACACAATAGTTTTATTTGCCTGAAGTCTTCCAACTATGCCAGCCCATCCCTCATCTGCCCCCACTTTAGTGATATTCTTCTAAAAAAAAATAGATTAATTGTAATATAATAAAGTTAGCCACAATTGTGCCTCCACCAACAAAAGTGCATTAAGAATTAGAAACTTAATTAGGTGCAATTAATGATGCACACAATTAACCTTTTTCCCTCTTGCATTTCAAAGGTAATTCAAACAATAATTACCTTAAAACAACATTTTAAAAGTTGCAAGAAGGTCCTGCATTTTGATTTATGCTGAATATTAAATACTCCATCAGAACTTCTAACACTGACCATGAATTATTGTAATGGAATTTGTTGATATGCACATTGTTGAAAGAATGGAACTGTGATGGTGAACAAATTCATCATACATCATTAATACCTCTCAGAATTGTGGACCAAGGTCAAATGCTTGTGGTTATCATATGGTGGAGCAGGATTCTGGAATATAGGGGAGGTGGGGGGATTGGAATCTTTTGCAAATAAAATAACATCAATTTTGTAATCTTAAATACATGAAGATCTGAAAATCACCCATCAAGTTGTCCACAGTAGGCCCACTGAGTCACTTAAGGTAACAGAAGGAAGAAAACAAGAACAAAATAATAACAATGTGATTTTTAGGGCTATCACGTGATAGGGCAGGGTATAAATCCAACCAAACAGATAAATAAATTTTCCAGAGAGACAATTAGTTTTTCTCCTACATACTGTATCTATAGGCAAGAAACACTGCAGAGGTTTAAAACACTGGATTTTTTTTCCTTAATTTCTTTTTCTACTTCTTTTCTTTCCTTGGATCCCTGAAATAAGAGTTCCACAAGTTTTACATACAATATATTTATAGAAGAGACAGTATTGAACTTTGGCTGGATATTCACAACATGGCAAGCCATAATGCACAATGTTAATTTGGGTTTAGAGTTCCTTATGAGTATAGACTGCAGTTTACATGGTTTATGCTCATCACAATGTGCCAACCCTTTCAATTAGTACTCCCCCCAATAAATCAAGATAAAAGAAAAAGAAACCATGACTTAGGTATGTTGGCAGATTGCTGGGAAAGCCTTTAGCCCAGGAGAGATCAGAAAAGTCACACACACCAGACATATCTATAAAAATAATTTATTTACAGAAAGCAAAACAAAAGCAAAACATATTTAAAGGACTTAGCTCTCATTGAGAGCTACCTGGCTTGCTACATGCTGGCACAGAAGAGAAAGAGGAACTGAAACAAGTCCGGGCAGGTTCCTCCCCCCAGGTGCAATAATTAACATTCGAAAAGGGGGCAGTTGAATTCAACCTCTGCACCCGGCCAAAATGATTAGATACAATAGCACCTTAATCTGTTAGTAGGAAAACCATTAACATTCCCCTTTTTATACTATAGATTAAGATGCAAACCAATCTTCTTTGACAACTTTGTATGTCTTTCCATTCACATTATTTAACCATTATCTCCCCTTTGGTTTAACAGAAAGCTACCATCCTTCTTCCTGTGTTTTTCCAAACCCAGGTTGTTATAATTCCAAGGCTTTTTAATGTGAAATGGCTTTCCATGCAGGCTTCAAAATCAAGCCTTTGTTTTTCTGTTGATGTGAACAGCAGCAAATCATCAACATAAATGCAGATACATACAGCCTTGTTTGTCTTTCTTCATATATACACATGGATCTGCTTTTCCTTTTTCAAAACCAAAATTCTGCAGTTTTTCATCTACTTTTCGGTTCCAGGATCTAGCAGCTTGTTTTAACCCATAGATTGACTTCTGCAGTTCACAGACTAGATTCTCCCCTTTTTCATAGCCAGGGGGTTGCTGCATGTATAATCTGTGGTCTAAATCACCATAGAGAAATGCAGTCTGAATGTCATAGTGGTTAACTGACATTCCTTTCAGTGCAGCAACTTTTAACAGTAATCTAATTGATTCACCTTTAGTAACTGGTGCAAAAGTCTTGTCAAAGTCTAAATCTTTCGTTTGAGTGAACCCTTTTTGCAACCAACCTTGCTTTATATTTTTGGATTTTGCCATCAGCATCCCTTTTCAGTTTGAAAACCCACCTACAACCCAGACAGCGTTTATTGGGAGGTAGATTTACCAGTTTCCATGTTTTATTTTCTTTCAAGGATGCTAATTCCTGTTGCATGGCAGAATGCCAATTTTGTGCAATCTCAGGTGGTAAAGCATTCACTTGTTCTAAAGACTCAGGTTCTGTGAATATGTGAAAAGCCTTTACTGTTTCAGCCTGAAAACATGATGGAGGAACGCCTTTATTACTTCTCTGAGATCTGCGAGGTAATACAGGGCTTAAATTTTGACTCCTATTACTTTCCTGAGAAGCATCTGTCTCATCAGACAGATCTTCAGTTTGCTTTTCTGGTTTAATGTCCTCATCAGGCAAAAGATCACCATCAGCAAGTCCTTGCTGTTCTCTTGTGGTGGTCAGATCAACTGGAGAGCTAGAATGTAATCTCCTCCAGTTTTGTTCAGCAAAAGAAGCGCTTTTGCTAATTATTAATTTCTCTCCCATTATGAACCTGTAGCTCCTCTGGCTTTGTTCATAGTCAACAAAGATGGCTTTCTTTGTTGTGGGGCCTCCTTTCCTTCTCTGCTGTTTTGGAATGTGAACCCATGCAGTACTACCAAACACTCTAAGATGGTTTACCTTTGGTTTCACACCATAAAACAAATGGAATGGAGTGTCCTGAATCACAGAGTTATACAATCTGTTTTGTACATAACAAGCAGTAGATATGGCCTCTCCCCAATACTTAAAAGATAAATACGAATCTTTTAGCATGCATTCCATCACATTTTGCAAGGTTCTGCCATTTCTTTCAGCAACACCATTTTGCTGAGGGGTGTAAGGGTTAGAAAGAATTTGTTCTATCCCCTTTTCCACTAGGAACCTTCTGAATTTGTGAGAAAGGTATTCTCCTCCTCTATCACATTGGAGTGCAGATACAGGCCTAGGGAATTTTCCATTTTCCCATGTCACAAAACTTTTAAATTTCTCAAATGCCTCATCTTTATGTTTTAAGATGTAGATAAATGTGTATCTTGAGAAATCATCAATGATGGTCATTGCATACCTTGCTTGTCCAAGACTTGGAGCAAAAGGACCAATAATGTCAGAGTGTACAATTTCCAAAGGTCTAGTTGTAACTCTGTCACTGTGCTTACTCACAGGAGCTTTTAGTGTTTTGCATTCTTTGCAAACTACACAGTCTAAGTATTTATCACAGGGTTTTATCTTTAGCTCAGCACACAGCTGTGGCATTTGTGCTATATACTTGAAATTAGCATGACCAAATCTCCTGTGCATCAGGTGTACACATTGGTCATGATATGGGGTGTTGCCAACTGCAGCCTTGCAGCTTGGCTTCCTTGCATTTTGCACAATGTACAAGGAGTCTTTTAACATACCAGTAGCACACAATTTCCCATTTTTTCGTATCTCACAACCATTTTTCTTAAATGTTATGACATACCCTGTTGCAGCCAATTGTGCCACATATAAAAGGTTTGATTGTAAATTTGGCACATACAACACACCTTTTACAGTTTCTCCTAAGCAGGATAAATACAAGTCACCTTGTCCCATAATTTTGGTCACAGACCCATCAGCCAAAGAGACACTTTGTCTTTCAGTTTTAGACAGTGACACAAAAGAGCTTTTACAATTACATAAATGACAATTGGCCCCAGAATCTAACACCCATACATCAGAATTACCCTTCTCAGCAACCTGTGCAATTTGGGTTGTCTGAAGAGCCTTCTTCTGTGTTGCCCTTGTGTTCTTCTTCTCTGTCTTTCTACTCTTGGGTCTCATGGCACAGTCTCTTTGCAAATGTCCAGCTGAACCACAAGTGAAGCATCGTTGGCTGGCTAGCGCTGTAGCCTCAGGTTCCTTTCCCTTCTTTTCCCTTGTTTTCTGGTATTGCAGCTTTCCAGAAGAGATGGGGGGGGGGGATCTTTCCTCTCTCTTCTCCCATTCAGTGAGTAAGTGCTGTGTAACATACAATGGGGTGAGGTCTGCTTCAGGCATAGCCTCCAGGGTACAAATCAGCGTGTCCCACGTTTCATTTAGTGAGGACAGGAGGATATATGATTTTGTGAGAGGTGTAAATTACATTCCTCTCTCCTGCAACTCAACAAACAGCTGCTGAATATAATGCAGGTGCTCAGGAAGGCTATCTTCTTCTGCAAGGTAGGCTCTGTACAGCTTTTTCGTCAGGGTAACTTTACTCCCTGCTGTTGCCTTTACATATAAGTCTCTCAAAGCGTCCCAAAGTTGCTTTGCAGACTGCATGCCTCGCACGTGGACTAGCTGATTGTCCTCAACTCCCAGGATAATGGTGGCTCTAGCCCGCTCATCCTGTCTCAGCCATTCAGCACTGGGATTTTGGGGGTTTTGCTCACCAATTGGCAGCCAAAGATTCTCTCTGCAAAGATACATCTCCATCTTCAGGGCCCAATTCAAATAGTTGGTCTCTGATAGGCGCTCCAGAGGCATCACTGAGGGCTGGGAGGTAGCCATGGCTTCTTCCTTCTTTTGCAAGTCACCTCAGCTGGCTTCTTTGTCCTGTAGACCAGCAGTTGCTGGAAAATCTCCAGGCGGCTCCAAAGAAAATCTTCACAGGTCTTTGCTACCTGCCTTTAAATTGTGCATGAGGTGTGGAGCTGATCTCTCTATTCTCTCTGGGTTTTACTGGGTTTACTGGCCTGTTTACTGGGCCCATAACCTGTTGGCAGATTGCTGGGAAAGCCTTTAGCCCAGGAGAGATCAGAAAAGTCACACACACCAGGCATATCTATAAAAATATTTTTTTTACAGAAAGTAAAACAAAAGCAAAACATATTTAAAGGACTTAGCTCTCATTGAGAGCTACCTGGCTTGCTACATGCCGGCACAGAAGAGAAAGAGGAACTGAAACAAGTCCGGGCAGGTTCCTCCCCCCAGGTGCAATAATTAACATTCGAAAAGGGGGCAGTTGAATTCAACCTCTGCACCCGGCCAAAATGATTAGATACAATAGCACCTTAATCTGTTAGTAGGAAAACCATTAATGAGGTATAGCTTGGCTACCCGGTTGCCCCATCATGATTATGGGCCAGCAACTGTTTCTGAAGACAGGAATGGCCATCATCCTCTACTCCCCCCAGCCCATAACAAATGTGATCTTGGCCCTGGTTTTCCTGATCTACATTTAAATTAGTACTTTCCATCTTTTGGCAGCTTAAGTGTTGCTGTCTAGTGTAGCTGCTGCTCTTTACTTCTGATAACTCAACCCCCTGGACTTGGATTGGCTGTTGTGTTCAATGGCAGCAACACCCCTCACCCAGATCAAGGGTCACTACCTGCAGTGCCATTTAAAAAAAAAAAAATCATTTATTTGCAGTACTCATTCACTAGGGCTATTTGGAAGCTGGAATGAAACCCTTCTACTGCAAATGGTAGCAAAAACGATGACACAGATGAAAGAAAGAAGGGTCAGAGGAGTCAGTAGCTCAGGAAATGAATGAAAATATATACATGCAAACATACATACATACTGTAGGAGAGAAACCTGGGAAAATCCAAGAAAGGAACTTTTATTGTAAAGCTGGTTCATTTGCCTGCATATATGTGCATTTTAATGCTTTAACTCTGTAAACAGTATTAAATTTTTCAAAAAGATAAATGTCCAGTACAGGTAGTCCTCACTTAATGACCACTTGTTCAGCAACCATTTGAAGTTACAATGGCACTGAATGAGGAGACTTATGGTCAGTCTTTGAAGTTGCAACCATCGCAGCATCCCCACAATCACATGATCACCATTTGGGTGCTTGGCGTCAGCTCATAATTGCAACGGTTGCAGTGTCCTGCAGTCATGTGATCGGCATTTGTGACCCTTATTGCAAAGTCAGCGGGGAAGCCAGCAGGAAGTCACAAATGGTGATCACATGACATTGTGTTTAACGACCACACAGGATTCACTTAATGACAGCAACTGGAACTTCTGCAACTGCTGTCATAAGTCGGCACAGTCACATGATTGATTGGGAAGTGCATACTAAGAGACTGGGTCACTTAGCTATGGAGTTGCAGGCCCCAATTACCATTGTTAAGCAAGGATTACCTGTAAAACTGACCCACAGAAAAGAAAGCTATTGGCAATTGTCTTCCCAACATGGAAAGTTGGGAGGGCACAGAAGCAGGATAACTGTCCAATAGGGGATCATAGTAGCCATCACTCAGACTAAAAACCTGGGAAGCTGCTTCTGAAGTGTCCCAGCCCAGACAGAATTATCTTAAGCCTGATTAGAGTCTAGTATGGGAAAGAGGCAGCTTAAAGATGTAATGTGAAAGTGTCCTTCGTGTGATATCCAATCCAGATCAGTGTACAGAAGAAAATCTTCAGTTTTCATTGGGCAGAATTGGGCTCTGTAAGGCTAAGTAGCTTCAGATCTCGTAGTCTGTTCCGCCTCAAATTGTTATTTTCCTGTCATTGAAGAGGAATCTGTAAAACTTGCAGTTCAGTTCAAGTCAAAATATCTCCTTTTTAAATTGTATTTCTTTGGGGTTATTTGGATGGACACATGTTTATAGAAATTATTTTCAATACTATTACACTAGTGTGATTTGTAAAGCATAACCTAACTGGTCCTTAGACACCTGCTTTGAATTTGAAATGTTTTATCTAAAAGAAAACCTAATTTAATCATGTATACACATTTGTCCATTATACACATTATACACTGGTGTGTGTGTGTGTGTGTATAATACATGCATACATACATACATACATATAATAAATATGCATATATGTATGTGTATGTATGTATATATTTGTGTGTGTGTGTGTATGTGTGTATGTATGTGTGTATGTATGTGTGTGTATGTATTTGTATGCATGTATGTATGTGTATGTATATGTATATGTATATGTATATATATAATCCCATTTAGAAAACCAATCTGTAAATACTATATACTGAAATATTTATTGGTATTAAGAAATATTGTCTCTGACTCCTAGAATAAGTATTTGAAAGTCCATCTCTTTTCTGCTTTTGTCAACATCTTTTTTGCTCAGAATATTGTTATTTCTAATCTCATTGGAATATAACTACATAAAGAAAACTCTCCAACGATTTTTCCTCTAAAAAGGCCTAAAGCTATGTTGCTCTAATTTTCTGATAATAGAAAATTGACTTTCCAATTAGAAGTATTTGTGTTATCAAAAGTGTTCATTTGTAGCAACGTTTCTTCCAAGCCCCAAATTGCAGTTTCTATTAATACATGGGCACAAAAATGATGGTTTAAATTCTGTATGGTTCTAGACAGCAATGAGAAAGTTGTAATATTGTCATCAATATTGACAGTTGTCATCCCATAGACATCACATCGGACTGTAACCAAGGTACAGAAGAAAGTCCTAGAAAAGGGAGTAACTGTAATGGTTGCCTATCCCAAACACTCAGACTCACAAGAGGTTACTTAAATGAAATCTGATTTATTAGGGAAATTATGGCAGATACAGAGAAAGCTGAGAATGACTAAAAGCACACCAAATACAAACTAAAAACCCTCGGCTCCAAACGTAATCCCTCCCCCCTACCAGCCATAGCAACCACCCCCCTCCCAGGTGCTGGTAACCGTTTTCCACACATCCTGGGAAAGCAACCTTGAACACATGAGATAACCCAAACACATTCCAACCCAGCGGCCAACAGATAACAACTCCCTGACGAGGAATCTTCCCCTCTCCCAAGACCAAACACGTATCAGGCAAATGACATGCGAAATGTTACGATGTACCAAGCACATTGAAACAGTGAACATGACATACCGCCCCCCCCCCAAAAAAATTTATGGACCTGGTTTGGAGGGGTAAGCATTATGGAAATGACGAACAAGAATAGGGGAAGCCACATTGTGAGCGGCCACCCATTCCCGGTGGGGGAAATGTTTCCAGCGAACTAGGTACTGCAGTGTGTTGCAAAGCCGGCGAGAGTCAAGAATTTATTTTACTTCAAAGTGTTGTTGCCCATCAATCATGATGGGAGGAGGCGGCGGAGGTTGATCATGCCAGCGGTCAGAGCGAGTAAGGGGTTCGAGCAAAATGCAATGAAAGACAGGGTGTAAGCGTTTCAAATTATGCAGCAAATCAAGTTTAAAAGTCACTGGGTTAATTTGTGCCACAATAGGAAATGGACCCACAAATTTAGGAGCTAATTTTTTCGATGGTTGAGAGGACTTGATGAATTTGGTAGACAGGTACACCATGTCACCCACTTGAAACGAAGGGTGAGGGGCACACTTTTTATCAGCGTGCTGTTTGTAAGCAGACTGTGCATCTGCTAGTGCCTGCTGGATGACCGGCCAAGAGTCCACCAGCTGTGTTGCCCATTCAGACGGTGAAGCAGGCGGGATAGATGGCTGCGGCAAGTCAGGGATTGGGACAAAATCCCTGCCGTGAACGGTGTGAAAAGGTGTTTGACCGGTGCTTTGATGAACGACATTGTTGTAGGCAACCTCAGCAAAGGGAAGGAGGTCAACCCAGTCGTCTTGTTGATAATTCACGAAAGCACGCAAATATTGTTCCAGTGTTGAATTTAGCGCCTCTGTGGCCCCGTCAGTCTCAGGATGCCATGCCGTGGACAATGCCTGTTTAGTGCCCAAAAGTTTTAAAAATGCCTGCCAAAATTGAGAGGTGAATTGTGTGCCCCTGTCAGAAATTAAGTGGGAGGGACATCCGTGTAACCTGTACACGTGTACAAGGAATAGGCGGGCCAATTGTCGTGCCGAAGGAATGGAGATGCATGGGATAAAATGAGCTTGCTTGGAGAAATAGTCTTTTACTACCCAAATAACAGTTTTTCGTTGGCTTGGAGGTAACTCCACTATGAAATCCATGGACACTTCCTCCCAGGGGCAAGCGGGACTGGCCACTGGTTGCAACAAGCCTTGAGGCTTTCCCACCTTACGTTTAGACATAGCACAAACAGAACAAGATGCCACATAATCCTTCACATCTTTGCACAATGTGGGCCACCAAAACTGTCTGCGAACCAGGTGCAAAGTTTTTACAAAGCCAAAATGTCCAGCAACCTTATCATCGTGTGAACGGAGTAAAACCTCCTTTCGCAAGCTGTCAGGGACATAGAGACGATTGGATTTCCAAGCGAATCCCCAGTCAAAAGTAACACTGTCTCTATTGGCTAGCAACCAAGTGTCAGTTTTTTGCTCCTTTAGAAACTTTTGTTGCAATTGAGATGAAATGGACAAGGTGCCTTGCGGAGCGGAATCACTGCTGGCAGGCTGCTGCGCATGGGCTTGGCTGCGGGTCACAGCCGGCATTCCCAGTTGTGGCTGTGTCCACAGCATGCTGACCACCTCTGGCGCTGAGCTGGAGTCCTGGGGTTGCCTGGACAGCGCGTCTGCTAAAAAGTTCTTTTTCCCTGGGATAAACTTCAGTTTGAAGTTGAACCGGTTAAAGAACTGAGCCCAGCGGACTTGTTTAGGGCTCAGCTTGCGAGGGGTACTAAGGGCTTCCAAGTTCTTGTGGTCAGTCCACACCTCAAATGGATGATTAGCCCCTTCCACAAGTGCCGCCAAGAGTCCAAAGCCGCTTTGACTGCAAAAGCCTCCTTTTCCCACACATGCCAACGTCTCTCCATCTCAGAGAATTTGCAGGACAGGTAGGCACATGGCTTTAAACAACCTGCCCCATCTGCTTGCAACAACAGGGCTCCAATAGAATAATCAGAGGCATCCACCTGAACAACAAAAGGCTTGGAGGGGTCAGGGTGTTGTAAAATAGGCTCCTGTGTAAAAGACTCCTTCAGCTTATCAAACGCTGCCTGGCAAGCCAGAGTCCATCTAAGCAGCACACCTGGGTTTTTTACCCAGCGGTTTCTCCCACCCCCTTCATCCGAAGCAAATCTGTCAGGGGCAAAGTTATTTCTGAGAACCCCTTTATGAACAACCTGTAGTAGTTGCTGAACCCCAGGAAACTTTGAAGTTGCCTGCGGGTGCGGGGTCTCTCCCATTCTAAGATGGCCTGGATTTTAGCAGGATCCATCTCTATTCCTTTATCTGAGATCCTGTACCCCAGATAATCAATTTGTGTTTGATGGAATGCACATTTGGACAGTTTGGCATACAACTCAGCTTTCCTTAGCTTGCAAAACACCTGCTTAACCAACTGTACATGTTCTTCCAGAGTTTCAGTATAAATCAATACATCATCCAAGTAGACCAATACCCCTTTAAACAGATGTTCATGTAAAACTTCATTGATCAATTGCATAAACACCCCAGGAGCCCCGGCCAAACCAAACGGTAAAACCTTATATTGAAAAGCTCCCAACGGGCAATTGAATGCCGTTTTCCATTCATCCCCCTCCCGGATTCTCACAGGGTAATAGGCTTCCCTTAAATCCAGTTTCGAGAAGATTTTCCCCTTAGCCAGATGTGATAACATATCTTTTATCAAAGGCAAGGGATATTTATTTGATATTGAGACTGCATTGAGCCCACGGAAATCGGTACAGAGTCTTAATGTCCCATCTTTCTTCGGGCGGAAGAGAACCAGTGCCTCCACTGGCGAGCTAGCTGGTTCAATGAACCCTCTTGCCAAGTTTTTGTCCACAAACTCCTGTAACAAAGTTAGTTCCTTCTGAGTCATTGAGTAAATCTTTGGCTTAGGCAATTGGGTGTTAGGCACCAGCTCAATGGCACAGTCAGTTTTCCGATGGGGGGGAAGTTGATCCGCTTCTTTCTCCCCAAACACATCAGCAAATGCCTGGTATTCCTCCGGTAGACCCTCAAGAGGAGGGGTTGGGTACTGCGGAGTCGCAGCTGCTGCTACCCCCACCACCTCCTCTGGGGCTTCGTTTCCCTCTGGTGCTTGATAAAATCCGTCCCTAAAGGTCACAGTTCAATAGACCCAATTTATCTGAGAATTTTGTTGGACCAACCATGGGACACCCAAAACCACCAAAGGACCCCCCACCAGAGCCACTACAAATGACAACCCCTCCTGGTGGCTACCCATTTGCAAGGCTACCAAACCGGTGAAATGCGTGACCGGTTTGCCCCCTGCCATGGATCCATCTAATTGGGTGAAAGCTATGGGTCGTTGCAACAGAAAGGTGGGCAACTCCAAGGCAGCTACCACGTCGGGATGCATTAAGCACCGTGAGCACCCAGAATTGATCATCACCCACACATCTATTGTCTTCGAGCGGGATCCCAACTTTACTTTCACAGTGAGAATGCGATAGTTGCCACTCACCGACACAGGCTCGTGCCCCTCCTCTACCACCTGCCCTGCGGCACCCTTTAGAGCAGGTGGCTGGCGTTTCCCGCTGGCTGCAGCAATTCCGGTTCACCCTCGTCCCCGTAGAACGGCACGCTTTCCAGCTCGCTGTCAGCCACTGCTGCTTTCATTTTCCTCGGCAGAGAGGGGAACTTTGCAGTCGACTTTCCCTGCCGGTCCTCGCCCTTCACCCGTGGGCACACTGCCACGCGGTGCCCCTCCTTGCCGCAGCGCAGGCACTGCCCCTTCGTGTAACGGCGCTCCTTCTCCTCTTCCCATGAACGTTGCCCAGATCTTCCAAAGAAGCCCAAAGGGCGGGTGGGTTTTCCATCTCGTCCCGACTTTGTCGCCCGTCTCTGCGCGAACACCTCGTGGGCATGCTCAGCCTTTCCAGCAAGCTGGATCCACCCGTACAAGCTGTCAGGATCATCTCGCCCCAGCGACCAGCACAGCACTTCGGTGTTTAAACCATCCTTGAACAACTCTATTACCGTTGCCTGCGACCAATCTTCCACCTTCCCCGCTAGCGCTTTAAACTCCAGCGCGTAGTCAGCCACGGTTCTTAATCTCTGCTTGAGTTCTTTCAAGGCATGCTTTGCCCGCTCCTTAGCTAGTGGATCTTCAAAATGGTGCTGTAAGGCCGAGAGGAATTTGTCAAATTCCTCCAGTTCAGGGGCTTCCAACTGGCACATCTGTACATACCAGTCTACTGCCCTCCCCTTAAGCTTGGTGGCAATGGTGATGATTTTCGCTTTTTCCGAGTGAAAAAGTGACCCCCACTCTTCCATGTACGCCTTGGCATTCGTCAGGAAAAATGAGAGTTTTGTCAGGTCTCTGTCGAACTTGACAGAAAAGTCCCTCAGTCCTCCGCCCAGCGGGCTGCGCCCCCCCACTGACAGTTCAGCTGCTTTGACGGCTCCTGGCTGCCTCTGCTCAGGGACGGGCGGCGATGCTAGTTCCACCCTGGGAGCCCGGTCCCCCTCTCTTGGGCGAGCTCCCCTTCTCCATTCCGTGGACTGCGCGTGGGAGGAAGGGGTCGAATGCCGCTGGCTTGACCCCTCCCGCACCTCTTTCAGCGAACTCAGGTCCATGCTCATTTTCTGCAGAATGAGCTCCAGAGAGTCCATCTTCGACTCTAGCACCCGAATTCGGTCTGGAGTGGGGGAGTCCCCCCTCGGTGGCACCTGTACCACCGTTGGGGACAGCGGGTATCTCTGCCTCCAGGACGAACCCCTCGCCTCCGAGAAGTCCCCATGACTGTCGTCCCAGGTGACCAGTTCGCCCGGGGTCGTGACCGTGGTCTCTGGCGTGGTCTTCATGCCCGTAGCTTCACCTTCAGACTCCGAACTCGCCTCCTCCCGAATCGCTGAGAGTTCTCCCAGGGGGGCTCTGTCAGGGCGCATCATGGTAGAGTCAGGCTCTCCCTCACTCGACCCATCACTCTCCACGAGTAGCACATTTGGATCGGCCATCGCCAGCACTCTCCCTCACAGGATCGAAAGAACCTGTCTTTTCCTGGTTAGGGGCCAGCGGGATTTGAAGTTTTGGATTCTCAGCTTTATGTAATGGTTGCCTATTCCAAACACTCAGACTCACAAAAGGTTACTTAAATGAAATCTGATTTATTAGGGAAATTATGGCAGATACAGAGAAAGCTGAGAATGACTAAAAGCGCACCAAATACAAACTAAAAACCCTCGGCTCCAAACGTAATCCCTCCCCCCTACCAGTCATAGCAACCACCCCCCTCCCAGGTGCTGGTAACCCTTTTCCACACATCCTGGGAAAGCGACCTTGAACACATGAGATAACCCAAACACATTCCAACCCAGCGGCCAACAGATAACAACTCTCTGACGAGGAATCTTCCCCTCTCCCGAGACCAAACATGTATCAGGCAAATGACATGTGAAACGTTACGATGTACCAAGCACATTGAAATGGTGAACATGATAGTAACTGAGCCAACCAGAGGTGCAAAACACCAGTCTATCCAGACCCCTTATGCAATCCCAAAATTGTTGTAAAGTGGGCAGTGCTCCACAATTTAACCTGTTTTGGGGCTTTAAGGGACCCTTTTAATCCTTAAAAAACACAACTTCAAAACCAGTTGGCCCACTTTGGTACTTATCTCTGCCTATAAAGTCAAGAACCCCAGAAATATGGGGTTGAGGTAGGATCTGTTGTTAAAAGCTCCCTCTAAAGCCAATTTTTAATTAGCCCTTTTGCTTTTACTCCATTGTATTGCATTTCCATTTCCATTTCCATTTCCATTTCCATTTCCATTTCCATTTCCATTTCCATTTCCATTTCCATTTCCATTCTTGTTCTGCTGGAGATCTGTACTTCTACTCTTTTTACTATGGGGAAAAGGAAGAAGAAGCAGTGCTCATATTCTGCTTCCCAGACTTCACTCAAGCCTACCAAACAACTCAAATTTGACAGATATCTAAAAAGCAAACAACTACTTGCCGTAAGTAACCAATCCCCCACCCTTTACTCTTCCTGATAGCCTTTCTACTAGATATGACCCCCTGGAATGGGATCTACAAGTGGAGTTAGATATAAAGTCTAACTTCATATATAAAGTCCATTGTGATGCTAGATGTACTCCCCAAAGCTATAAACTACAGTTGACACACTTCTTTCAGTGCGAGAGTCACATCAAGTGGGCTTTGGGAGGCATACAGAGGGTCACAACCTCAAACTGAGTGAGAAAACCCATTGAAATATTTATTAAAACACTTCACAAATTAATACAGAGATTGAACAAAATATGGGTAATAATAAAAATGGCCGTAAGGAAACAAACCAGGTTTGTTCCTCCCTGGGGCTATGTTTTTCTCTTCCATCAACCCTTACTCTTAGCTCTTCACAAAGAGATTTAAAATGTGAATTGTGAAAATAAGTAAACAAATACCACCATTTAAATATCACCTAGAAACAGCAGGCTTTTGAATGGCTCTTAGTTGGTGGAAATTGATTGGGTCTTTTGATGGAAACAGACAGACAAACAACATGAGCTGATTATGCAGAAGGATGATGATGATTTCAACAGTAATGCAGAGACTTGGATGCTGATTGCTTTCAACCACGTTGTGAATTTTAACTAGCCAGCTCATTGCGATCATTTGGCATTGTAGTTTATCTATCTAAACATATGCTGCTACTGTTGTTTTTCAAACAGCAGAGAAATAATTTGGTTTTTTTTGGGGGGGGGGAATCTAAAACACATTGGCCACTATGATACACAGAATTAAGGGTATTTAGGTCTGTCAGTGTGAGCTGCAGCAGAGTGCTTTGGTTTGGACCAGTATAAATTATTTGAAAAAACCATAAAGTGTCAGATTCTGTTATTACAAGTGTATGTGCATTGGGGGTGGGGGGAATGAAAATAAACAATTCTCATTAAAGAATAATGATTCTTTGTGAATTAAACTTGTTCTTTTTCAATTATTTTAAGTGAGGTTTTGCGTAGGTATTTAATGAAGAACCATCATTAATTGGTACTGGATTTTTTTCCTCCTCTCAGATTTTATTAAAAAGGAAAGTTCTTTTTAATCCAGCAACCTCTGTGAGGTTAAGATCCTTCTAATCCAGCATTATGTTCCAACAGCAGCTGTGCCAGTTATGTTAGCCTGGTATTTGTCCCAAGAGATAGCAACATAATACCTCGCCTAAACTTAGAAATCCTGATTGTTCTTCTCTTTCATTAATTGTCTGATAAATTTTCACATCCATAGGCTGCCACCCAATGATGTGATACTGAATCTGAACAGAAGTGAACTCTCCACTGCATGAAAGAAAACTTTTACTCCACTCCTTGTCGAAAAGCCTGTCATAAACCATTGAAAATTGATCTGGTTGTACAGCAGGGCAAATCAAATGGTTGCTTCACTGAGCTGATGTGTCAAAACTGCTGTGCAGTTCATGGCTGGTTTTGAAAGATTTGAATAGTCCCCCTGCAACACTTTATGAGCACATACAATTATTAATATAAAAAGTAACTGCTGTAAATTATCATTTATTCATGTGTGATATTTTCATGTCATTTTTTTATGATAGAAAATACTGAAGTGGTTTACAAAAAAAAAGTACATTCATTCATCCATTAAATAGAAATTAAGGAAGGCTATCATAACAATATGGTTTTCTTTATGCATTTCTTTATATTTCTTTATGTATCATATATATATAGCCATCCATCTCACAGAGCATGACTCTGGGTGGCATACAATAAAAAAACCAATAATAAAAACTAAACCAAAAAAAAAAAAATCTACAAAGAAGAGTACCAATTGGGATTCCTTCCTTCCTTCCTTCCTTCCTTCCTTCCTTCCTTCCTTCCTTCCTTCCTTCCTTCCTTCCTTGTTAAAACATGTCAGCCTTTTGGCTTGGTGTATGGCAGAGAGAAAGAAATTCCAAAGCATAGGTGCCATTACAAAGAAAGCATTAAACTAGATACAAGATTGATTTCTAATGGATCCTGCAAATAACATCCCTTACTACAGTGGGTTAATTACACAAGCTGTTGCACAATTAAGATACCTGCATCATAATTATTCATACTGACATTAATTCAAACTTTTTTTTAATGGAGGAACAAAGTGGACAATTACAGCTTCTGTGACATGGAACCAGCTAGGTCATGACCTGGAAGTCTGAAAGGCATTTTTAACTATCAGTGCTTCTCTAGAAGCAGTTCTTTACAAAAATTTAATCAGTGGAGAATGGTCATGAACAAATAGGTTTTACTCACTGTTTGGGGAACATTGTTCCCAGCAGTTTCCCTAAGCCCTTGGCTTTACTGTTTTTTCCTAAGCAAAATGAATTTGAGATCAAAGGTGGCTGGATAATATCAAGGCAAATTGCAAGTCATTGTTGCACATGAACTAAAAATTAGTTCCTCAGAGCATCCTATTCCATTTTCTTTCCTCTTCACCACTTGAACAATTTCTGGAAGCTGATGGTTGAAAAGAATTCTCTCCTCTTCTCCCCTTAAATAATGTTTCCTTTGTTTGTTTGTCTACATTGCTGTTCATGGGAGCTTTCTGATGTGCTTTTCTTAAATACCTTAAACCCAGCATTTTGCAACATGCTCTTTCACTGTCTGGAACAGGCTTTCATCTAACTGTGGACTGAGATGTCTCAAAGCCCCATCTGGTTTAAATGGACCATCCATGTTCCTGGCAATCAGCCAAATTAAGATCAGTCAAGATCTCTAGAATTTGAATTCCTGATCAGCAGTTGAATAAATTGCAAGAAGATTTCAGAAGGTTTTGTAAGAACACTACCTTCAGAGTTTTTCCATATTGAAAAACACCAACAGGAAGTATGATTAAT
The DNA here is from genome assembly GCF_035149785.1 of Candoia aspera. Lineage (NCBI taxonomy): Eukaryota > Metazoa > Chordata > Lepidosauria > Squamata > Candoiidae > Candoia > Candoia aspera. The sequence goes on from NC_086155.1 coordinate 99,474,578, forward strand.
GTGTAGCTGTTCTCTATTAGGGTATCCAGAGTTATACATGAATGGAAAGAGGGTCTGTGCATGGCGGTCATAAATATTTCTCTGTGTGATTAAGGAGGGACTGTCCTTTGAGGCCTAATTATTAGAGCTGGGCAGCATTTCAGATTCTAGGGCAAAAGGGTGCTTTGGAGAATGCAGACATGCTCACATTGTACCTGTCTGCAACTCCTTGAAGTTGCTGTATCTTTTCCCAGAATCATGCTACTGTCTTCCACAGCTGCAACACAATCCCACGAAAACATGAATTTGGTTTAAGGAATTAAAGTCCGGTGCTGTGGGCATGTCCCTCAGTGCTCTGAAGCACCTTTTTGCTTTCAAATACTTAGCCCTCACAGCCTTATTGACTATGTTTTGCTGAAAAGCAAGATTCCCATGCATATCTTTCATCAAAAAGTAAGTGTTGGCTCCTATAAGGTAACTGGAGAGAAAGTGAAAGGTTTGCACTCCAGAACTTTATTTATTTGGGGGTTAAATTTATCTTGAATAATTTCAGCCTGTGGAATAAGAAATCTGAATTGGCTCCACTTAAATAAATTGCGGGTAAAGCAAACATTCTGGTACATTCAGGGAGGGGCAAAACCTTCTTTTCACACAATAAAATCCTTAAAAGTGTTCTTGGGCTTTTTCACCAATAAACCATTCCATGAAGCAGCCTACTTTAGGCAGCACTGTGGGGTAGGAATAGGGGCAAAGAGAAGTGTTTGTGATAAAATCTGAGCTTTGCTTTGGGCAGCCAGGAGTGTGGAGCTCTCTCTGACACTGATGAAATATGGAGCTGTCTTTGCAGCTAGGCCAGTGTGGTGCAGAAGGTTAAAGCAGAAGGCTAGAAACTAGGAGACTAAGTACTAGTCCCACCTTAGGCACGAAGCCAGCCGGGTGACCTTGGGCCAGTCACTCTCTCTCTCAGCCCTCAGAAGGAGGCAATAGCAAATCACTTCCAAAAAACCTTGCCAAGAAAACTGCAGGGACTAGTTCAGGCAGGCAGGCAGGCAGTCGCCAGGAGTCAAAAACTGACTTGAAGGCACACAAACACACTTTGCAAATGAAGAATCCTATAACAGCAAAGTACACAAAAAGCCTTTGTAATCACTGCTGGGGAAATTGAAATATACAGGTCACCTGTGTTCACAATCCAGTCTCATCACAGTAACGTACAGTTTTGTTATAATGATTCTGCTATAGAATTAAGCAAGAAAGCAACAGAATAGCTTTCATCACCTTCCCAGGTTGTTGTGCACAGCTTTCAGGATGATCTTTGTTATTCAAAGAAAGAATGTGATAGACAGAATTAATTATATCTTTTTCTGAGCATTTTGTCTCCCTCTCTTTTCCTGTTTGATACCTGAATGTCTGTGTGCCTAGTTTAAAGGTGTTTGTGTTTTCAATTCTTTTTATCATGTATCTTGTGTTCTACTTTGATACTTTTACTTTCTTCTCTTCTCCCTTTTAGGGAGAAGTTTATTTATACACTCATTTTGGACAACTAGCAATGTGCATCAGGTTCAGCCAAATCAAACTGAGCAGCTTCAAAGAGGTTCTGCAATTCTTCAAAGTAAGATAAAGTTCTCTCCAAAACAATCAGAACTTAATAAGGATCTTTCCAAACTTTTGTGAATACTTTGGAGTGTTTAAAAAAAAAAAAAGAGCTGGGGAAGAAAAGTCAATCTTTCAACCAGAGGAAGCAGTTTAGGAGGAGTTTTCCAATCTCTAAATTTTAAGGGAGGAATATTAGGTTTTATATAATGCTTTGTTCAATCTCACTCTATAGTCTTGGTTAATCTTGCCATTTGCCACCATAGCAGGAAACAGCAAAAAAAAAAAAAAAAGCAGTAAATATGTAATGAGATAGCCAATGTGAGTGAGAGCTCTCTCAAATGTAGAGGCTTAAATTCTCACCCAGACATTAAGCTCAGTGATATGCCCTGGGCAAGTAATAATCTCACAGGACAAGTTATCACTGTAATGATAAGGTAGGATGAATTAACATATGCCATTTTCTGGTATACAGGTGCTTATCTTGTGGATTCAGACTGATGTCCCATCTTTATGATTTTTTACACTGGCACCATAGGTTTCCACTAACAATATCCAAAACTGGCTTCCATGCAAACATGGTAGAATATAAGAATAGAAATAGAAAGCCCGCATATAAGAGCCAAATGTTACAAATAACCCCACAATTAGTAAGTACACAGATACTCATATATTTAAAGCATCATTTTTCAGGTAATTAAGTACATAGCAACAACCAGGATTTGGATATATGAAGCAGCCTAATATTTAGTTTCTCACTGGTCTAGCTAATTGGGGATTGATTGGTCTAGCTGAAACAAAAATATATCCTAGGCTTAAAAAAATATAAATTCTACAGCCCTTAAGATATGATTTCACCATAAAAATACTAGATACCTCTTATGGAATCAAAAACATGGGACTGGAAAGAAGGATGCATTTTGAATCAAAATACTTCTGTTGCTCAGTGAGTCACACTTCTGTCACTTGGTCAGCCACACAAAACTTCAGTCAGCCACTCAGTCAGAGCAATAGGAATAGGGCCATGATGGTTCCCTACTGGAAGAGTAGACTTTAAATGAACACCAGATGCAACCTAAGGAAATTTGCAGTGGGTAACCCTTTGCATTGTGTCTGGGTGAGATGTCTGCAATTTGCCTCAATGAGGTATTTCTTACCAGGGAAAAATGATATTCATCAAACCAAGGCACAGAGTCACTCCACTGAGGCATTTTGCATGGCTTCACCATGTCCTCTACTACCTCCAGCTAGAAGTACCAGAAGAGGCATTGATGCACATGCAGAAGCCTCTTCCAGCTTTCAGACATTCCAGAGATGAAGCACAGCAATGCAGCAGCTTCACTTTGTTCTTTAGAAGCAAGACAAGGGGACACATTGTTTCATGAAGCTGCACTGAAGGGATGTTTTGCTTTAAGCAACACAAAAGTGAAGCACTCTTTTTGAGTTTTGCACAACCTTATTTTGTGCCATGCCATTAAAACCGCACACATGTTAACTGAATATAATGGTTCTCAACACTCCATAGCATGCCAGTTCCACTTGTTCAGCTACTGCATGTCCAGTCCCTTTCACTTTTACTTTAGCCTAATAGAATTAGGAGAATGCAGCTCCTCAGATAAATGATTGGAATACTGAACAGTAATACACCCTGAATACATTCTTCTCTTTCAGACATGAAGAGCCATTAAGCAAATAGATAATGCTATACAAAAGCCAGCTAAGGCATTTCAATAGTATTGCCAAAACTCTTTTTTTCTTTTTACTCCAGAAATTCCTTTGAGAGGGAATCAATCATTTTTTCTTAGCACAGAATATTTCTGTCTCACATCAGAAGGTAAAGTGTCAGCAAGAGGGAAATGGAAGGATAAACTTTAAGGACCTGCCCATCTCCCTTGTTGCTTCCCCATTGAAAATTGAGCGGTGTAACGCTTTGGGATAATCTGCCTAGCAATTTCTGGAAAGTTTTCTTCTTTTGCAAAAGTAACAAAATAAGACCCTAGTAATAGGGATGTTTATACAATGAACAACTGGATATTCATAGACACCCCTTGGTCACCTCATAGCTAAGTAATTAAAAACTAATCTTTAAAGGCCTAAAAAGGTAAAGGCCACACTCCTTTGACAGTCATTCTGAATGCAAATTCTCTTTCATCAAATTGATGGAATAGCGTATTTTTAAAATGCAGCAGAATGTTTCTACACAGGGTAGTGCCCATTCTCAAATCCATTTTAGTGAACAAACTTGGCACTGGAAACTGTTTAAGATGCAGTTCTAATTGTAAATGTTGGTGATCTTATCTATTCTTCATGCAACTGAATCTTTGAATGTTCTACCTCTATTGTCTCAATAAGGGGTAGCTTATATACCAAAATGTTGTCCTGTTATATGCTATATGTAGATCTGATTACTATATTAAGACCCAGTTTATAAAGTATAATTGTTAGGAACTTGCATGCTTATAATTGTTTGCCCTGTGTTTATAGTCTATGGCATGTATTGGATACTACTTATTTTGTCAGCCTGTTTCTATTGAGAGGTAAATAATTATTAGTTTCTTCAGTGTTTCCCATGAGAATCTTATATTATAGGTCAAGGAATCTATTTAAAATAGGCGTGCCGCTGCAACATACACTTTCCCAAGACTGCATAATTATAATTTCAAAGAACTTAATGTTCCTGTCTCTCAGAAATTGAAGAAAAAAAAATCAGACGTAGAGAGAACCTACTGTAATTCATAACAAATACTTGTGCACTTTTAAAAAGTTTCCTTTCAGAACAACCCCCCCCCCCCAAAAAAAAGTTTTGGAATCATAATGTGTCATTATTGCTCTTTCTGCTCTTCTCTCTCTCTCTTTCTCTCTCCTTTTCTTTTTCCTCTTCTCCAGAAGGAAACACTGGAAAAAATGTTAAGAGTCTAATATGTATCACTAATACAAGTGGAAGAATCAGTTTATAGCTTGCTGACCCTTAAATATGGAAAAGGAATTGCTACATTATCCAGAGGTGAAACTTTATATCCATCCAGTCTTGGCTTTGTGATTCTGGTCTTGAGAGTAACCACTATTAAGGGTGCTTTTGGTTATATATCTTCAAATAGTTGTTTAAGAGTGTTGTAGTTGTTGTTGTTGTTGCTGACATTGAAAGGCCTAAAGGTAGAACATTTAACTGAGTTATTACCACATTGCAGCCATTTCCTTCTCACTGCATCCTAAGTCAGACTAACTCTTTTCTCCATTTGGGTTTGTCCAGTGATGTCTAAGACCCATTAAACAACAGAATGAAAGGCTGGAATGGTTCTTTTTGCTGCTGTTGTTGTTTTCAACAAAGTAATTCCACTGCTTTGAATGAAATGTATTAATCCATCCAACAATTTCGAATATTGAACCAGACTTTGCATGGGGTTCATAATCATTCTAGACTAACCAGTGGGCTTTAACCCATGGTTATCATCATCATTCAAGATTAACCAGTGGGCTTAGGAACTAAGCAGATAAGTTTTTGCACTATTCCTAAGAGTGCTTTGTAGACAGGTTTGTGTGCAAAATGTTCTTCTTAAAGTGTAGTGTGTTTGCTCCATTTTTCTACCTCCTTTGAAGTCTAACTTATGGGAACGGAACCCCAAAAGATATAACACATGCCATATGCTCTATTATCTCAGTTCTTTTCCTCATGGTGATGATTTGCTGTTTGCATGTTTTATGATTTTTGTGATCTGATACAATGACATGGAAAAGCAGCTGCGAAGGTCAGATAGTTTGTTTGTTTTTTTAATGTTTCCCCTGCTGCTGAAATCAATGGAATGGAAAGTTCCCATACCAGGTCTGGAGTTAGTATGACCACTCATGGGGCAAGTCTATGTTCTTTCCTTTGTCATCCATATTCTAGGTCTCTCTCTACTTCACTTTGGGCTTACCTGCCAGCATAATTGTGTTAATTGAATGGCTGTGACGGAATGCAAAAGCTCAACAGTGTCTGCCATCCTATTATGTGATCATTTTATAAATAAAAGTACAGCATGGGAGAATACATGGATAAAAAGCTTTTCACACAAACAAGAACATTCTCATGATAAGTGGGGTGAGGAAGTGAAAAGGGGCTGTTGTACTGGCAGGGGGAAGAGAGCTGGCTAAACTGGGATTTGAGGGAAGACTATGATGGCTAGCAAACCATGATTGATTAGGCAGCTTCAGTTGCTTGTGGACAGGGAGAAGACTGATGAAGTGTTCCAGAGTGGCCTCAAGTCCACTGGAGAGAGAAGAAGGAGGATCAGAGCATCATAGGAACCTACCTAGAGGGAGCAAGAGCACCCATCATGGGATTATGTTCCAGAGGAAGACTGAGGAGGAGAATAACATTCTGACAGCCTGAGGGATTGCCAGCTGAAGATAGTTAATGCCCCTTATTTAACACTAAGAGAGGCTGTACTGTATAAATAGCTACACATACAGCAGTTTAGGCACTGTCAAAAAAAGAAGCTTTAATTTTAAGGGAAAGAAATAGGCACTAAAGGAATAGGCACTAATGGGGTTTCTGACCCTGGGGAGCTTCTAAGTCTAGTCTTGGATGGGTGGCACATTCATTATTCAAGATTAGTGCACAATCTGGGTGTTGTCTTGGACTCACTGCTCCACTTGAAGAGCAGGTGGCAAAGAAAGCCTTTGCACAGGTTTGTCTGGTACAGTTGTGCCTACTCCTGAATTGGGAAGCCCTTCAGACCGTCACTCATGCCATAGTCACCTCATGAATGGACTATTGCAATGCACTATACATGGGGCTGCTCTTGAAAATCACTCAGCATGTGCAGCTGGTCCAGATTATGTAAGCATGTGTAATAATGGGCATGCGCAATAAGCCTAAAATACCACTGCTTTGTGAACTTGCTGGTTATTATCTACAAAGTCCTACATGGCACTGGGCCTGGTTATTTGAGGGATCACCTACTGCCCGTCCAATAAGATCCAGCACAGTCCTCTCAATTAAACAATGTTACCTATTGGGTCCTCAGAGACATGTCTTCTCTGTGACAGTGCTGCCCTCTGGAATAGAATTCCCACAGAAATCTGTATGGCTCCCACCCTGATGATGTTCTGAAAATCTCTTAAAACCTGGCTAGTCTCCCAGGCCCTGTGGCAGGTTGGTGGGTGAGCCTTTGTATGTTTTGTATGTTGCTTTGTATGTTTTCTTTTCTTTTCTGGATGTATATCATTTCTATATTATTATTCATTTTAATGGAAAGCACCCAGAGCCAATTGGAGTTGGAAGTTCTCTAAATTTATGTCACCATCCATCCATCCATCCATCCATCCATCCATCTATCCAGGGCTCCACTCATTATATTCTAGCAATATCCATTTAAATTATATGAACTATTCACTCCCTCTCTTTTTCTTTCTCTCTTTCTGTTTTTCTAATGCTGTAAACAAGACTTACTAAGTCAGTAATGACTATCTCCTAGCATAAACACCTTATATACAGAAAAATAATTCTGAGCCATTGTGACTTTAATATATTTTAAGAAAAAATCTTCTGATTATTTCATGCACACCCCCTCCTCCCCCGCTGCAAAAAAAAGCTGTGTTCCAGTCAATTTACATAATGATAACATTGTTGGAACCACAATGCACTTTCTCATTTGTAATCAACTACTGTACTTATTCACTAATAGGTTGTCTATATCCCAGCTGGGAAATGTTTCTTCTGCCCTGTTTCTTTGAACCTATCCTCCCAAAGGAAGCCCTACAAAATATCTGTGGGGTGTAAGTCCTTTTCAGTGAAAGACATAGATTATTATCTTCCTCCATGCTTTCTTCTCATTGAATTGCCTGGAATAAAATGTGACAGATTGTATTAATCTTGGGATGTATTCCATAGCCTTTGAATGTAGAGAGCATATTTGAAAGATGGGTGCTTTATTCAAGCTAATAAATGTCAAATTAAATCAGCTTGCATGTTTCTGTCTGGATGACACATAGCATTTTTGTCTTTATAATCACAATCTCATGCATAGCTTTTCTTTGTATTTCACTGTCATACTGCAAGTCCCTTCACTGTTTTTATTCAACTTTTATTTTTAAGGAGTTTGTGAAACCTTTCCAGGTAATTACTCCAATGGATATTCCCCCCTTGTGTTGGTATTGCAAACTACAAACAATCCATAAAAGCAATGATTTTTCCATAAATAAAACATTCTGGATTATTTTCCACCCTTGATTTAGATGTTATTTAAAAATAAAATTCTGATTTAAATTTTGATTTCTTTGTAGGCTGACCATAAGTCCTGTTTTGAACAGGACAGTCCCATTTTTTGTTTTTTTTTAACATTTCCAGACTGTCCTGTTGTTTTAACATAAGTGTCCATTTTGTCCCATTTTCTTAAAAAACTTACTTAAAAATTTGAAAGTTCCCGCAAATCTGTCAGAATGCAATCTGACTTTGAGTGGAAGGAGGGGGAGCTCAGCAGAAATGGTGGTAAAAATGTCTCAGAGCTCAACCTGGCAGGAAACCTAAAAAGAAAAAAAAAAAAACAGGATCAGCTGATAGGCGGTGATCAAAGGGCAGGCCAGTTGGGTCCTGCCTTGAAATGGCAGGAAGAAAAGAATGTAAAAGCACAGCCAGAGGAGGAATGGCTTGTTGGGGGCAACCGTTCACTAGATTCTCCAGCCCAGCCTTGCCTCTCACAAATGAAGGAATCTGAAGATTCCCAGCCTGAGAAAACTGGAGAAGTCCCTGCCTGCTGATCCAGCCCGTCACCCAGCCCTACTCTGTTTTGCCATGCCAATGTCCTGTTTTTAACCCCATCCCATTTTGCCATCCCAATGTCCCGTTTTTGTCTCAAGGAAATATGGTCAGCCTATTTCTTTGATTTATGTATTTTTTTCCTATTTTGTAAAGGAAAGGACCAGCTTCTGTACTATAAATTAAATGAAAAAAAATAGACACATGTATAGATGCTTATACAGTATATAAACTTTCACATTTCACTATATTCAGTTCAGAGGTCAGATAGAAATGGGTACAGAAAGAGTATCTTAAATTTAAGCCTTAATTGAATATCATTTTTTTATGTAAAAGCACAACTTTAAAGATAGTATAATTATAAGGATGACTTATATATTCCCTTTTTTGTGCAACTAGTAGAATTTTTATTTATTTATTTATTTATTATTCACATTTCTGTCACCGCCCATCTCCCCCTAAAAGGAGGACTCTGGGCGGTTTACAATAAAATTCACCTTAAAACCACAACATCATAATATCACCAAGTCAATACCTACAATACTAAAATAATAAATAAATATAAATATGCAATCCAAGTGGGAAATTTCCATTCAGTAGGGAGAAGTCTACATCACCAGCCACCACCAGGAAGAGCTATTGCCCCTCCCATCCCAAGTGAGGCTGCAGAACCAGGTCTTCAAACCCTTCCAGAAGGTCTGGAGTGAAGGGGCCTGCCTCACCTCGGGGGGTAGAATGATCCACAGGGCAGGCACCACTGCAGAGAAGGCCTGCCTCCTGGACCCCGCCAGATGAAATTCTCTTACAGACGGGGTCCGCAACATGCCCTCTCTGCATGATGTTATATGAATTATTCTTGTCTTTGAGTTCATAATTTTAAAATCTCTTGCTTACATATATATTAGTTTAAAGCTGCAGAAATGTGGCTTTTGATTACAAGAAACAAAAAAGATTTTTGTGTCATCTCTAGCTTTTTAAGCTAATTGTCTAGTCATTTGGATCCTTCTAACTATTCCACCCTTTAATGATAATGATAATCAACTTATTTAAGATGTTACTTTGGTGTGAAAACACTTTTCATTATCTAGACCAGCTAATAGACAACTTATGTTGGCTTAAAGGCTACAAGTGGTTTGTATGGCTTATTGAGTTAGGCCGACCCCATTTTAGAAGGAGAATCAGAATTGTGAAAGGTGAAATGGATGCCTTAAGCATCTGCATGTTTTAAGGAAATTGTTCTTCCTCTTATACCTTCCAAATTTTCCCAAAATAATAATAATAGCTCATGATATTGGCCTTATCCCTCTGAAGTCCACAACAGAGATGCTGGGCATCCAGACACTGCCTTTTTGTATCCCAGTTCTAGACCAATAATATTCTATACTGGAATATGCCAAAGGTCAAATTCTGGAGGTAAATAGATATTATTTTGTTAAGTTGTCATTTATACAAGGTGGAACAGACATCCTGTTCTTATTCAAAGTTATCTATGATTCTCTGGCCCAAACGTAGGTTTCTAGAACTTTGCCATGCTACAAACAGTGGAGCTGCCGCAGCTATGAAAAAAAGCAAACACATTTTGCTGTCTATGCAAACTGACATGATGGGCAGGGGAAAGAATGAAGTCAGAACACCATTACTCATCCCTTTTGGTGATTTTTATTTAGGCAGTACAAGGATAGCTGGAGAAAGCAAGGAAATGCAGGAACAGTTGTTAAACTGTAAGTGCTAAGTATTAAGTTTGGGGACTGCTATGGAAATGGTCTGAGTAAACAGTTATAGTCCAGAAAGAAACCCCTCAAACAAAGAATGATATGGCCATGTTGAGTTGACATGTACTCAAACAAAAGTTGTGGTCCAACTTGGGAAATTACAAGGTTGTTATCCCCAGAATGGCTATCAGTGAAAAAAGATAGGGAGATAAATGTTAGTATATCCTTCCATTTCTCCTTATGGACAAAAGCAATTGATTCTTGTTCTTCAAATAATTGGGCCAGAGGACTTCCATGTGATGGAGACAGAGGTACATTAACATTAATATGTTTAATATTCTGGTTATAATGTGAAAGCTACCACTACCAGATACATAATCAATTGAGTCAACAACTTATTATAAATTTTGTTCCATGCAGGCAACCTGGTGCTTTCATTTCCAATTTCATTTCCCTTCAGCATGGCCAACAGAAAATAATTATGGGAATTTTAACTCAAACCTATGGAAGGCACCACTTTATCTACCCTTGATATCTTTGATGGCATTGGATACATTAAATGGTATTGGACAGTTTGTGATTTACCATGTTGTGCGAACAAGGTTATCTCGAAAAGCCATAATGTGTTTTATTTTACGGATGTGCAAATCATGGTAAATCCAAATCAGATTGCCAAACTGATTCAGGAAAACTGCTTCTTCTGTACAACCTCGAAAGACAGATGAATCACAAAACAGAATTCAAAAGTTTCCAAATTGACTCAGAGCCATGTAATTTGATTTGACACATTCAGAAATTTGGACTGAATCATCAAATCAAACTAATCATCTTTTAATTGAATTTCTGAACTGAATATTTATACAGGCCTAGTTTATTTCTTTCCACGTAGCATTTTATGTGAACATAGCAACTGTGTTTGGGGTTTAGGGTTTAACATACTATGTAAACCAAGCTATAGAGAATGTTGTGAAGAACACAGAACCTAGGGAGGGCAGATTTACAAAAGATTTTGGCTCTTGTGTTTTATTAGTTGCATAGATAAGGAAATTTCAGCAGCTGTTGCTTACAAGGGCATGAATTCCACAGATGTGGAGTCTGTGAGATAACCAGATCTTGTAAACCTCTTCACTAAACATTCATCTGGTGCTAATGTCACATACATAATAAACCTTTCCTATGAGCTCCATGAGTCTATTGTAATCTTTGTTTCATCCCCTAGAATATGTATGGGGACAGTTAATATGAAAATATATGCAGATTATATTTGTCAACTAGCAAATACAAAAGGCATTCTTATTGATTTGAGAAGCACAATGTGAGAGACAAAGATATGCTCACACCTAAGCAATCATTTGTCAGTCACTCCCAACCAATTATTATGAGCTAACATTGTAGTCACTGGCAGCCTTCCAATACTACTTTAGTATTGGAAAAAGTCTGTCTTCTAAGTAGTGGATGGCAACATTAGATACCGTGAAGTGCTGTGATGCAGTTTGGAATTCTTTTTCCCCCACTTATCCCTTATGACACTATAGCTTCACTAGGTCAGCCATCACTTTATTTATGCATCCGCTGCCACGGTGAAGTTTTGAAATCACTTGTCAATCAGTCAGTGCTGCAGTTTTCTTCTGATCTTGGTGACCCTTGGAGTTTAGTTTTCTCAGTAAACAAATCTGTAACTCAAACACTGAAAGCCCTTTTCCTCTAAACAATAGCCCTGACAACCCTAACTATAAACTGGGGAAAGGATGCTTGGATTAAATGGAATTCAGTGAGAGTGTTGGCCAAGAACAATCCTTAAAAACATGTAAAATGAGATTACCAAGCCTGGAAAGCTCCAGAGTGTCATGAACATCTAATCCAGACATTGGGCCCAATTTTGTTCTTTAGTGCTGTCAACATTAGTTCCATCTAACATCTTCACCAAAAGTAAGGGAAACTGTCATTTTTTTTTTAACCATGTAACAAAAAGGCCCCTTTGCATAGAATTATACCAGCTACATCAGTGTTCATATTAATCATTACAATTCCAGGATGATTCACTACTAGTAATTGGCAACTCCACATAAAAAGGGTTGGTTTGTTTTAGTTAACTGAGCATTTCCTATATATGAAACTTTATTCCCCAACCTACTCACTAAAATAAGCAATGTCCACTGCTGTCCAATTGGTATTAGCTAGACAGAGTCCCATATTGCCAATCACCTCCTCCCTCACTTTACATTAATTCAGTGGAGAAATGGCCTTTCCTTGTTGGAATATAAGTACCGATAAGAAGCTTCATGGTTGTGACGAGCAGCAGTGAGGCCATTTTGCAAGAGAGGGCTTGATGAGTCATGGTTAAATGAGCATGTTGCAAAGGTTTACTGCAATAAAACAGTTTCCTGATCCCTTCACAAGTGTTGCCTACTGTCATTTGTAACCTGGCTTGGGAACACAAATCTTAACGTCTAGCATTCTGAGCCATTAAGAAGGAGCAGTAAAATGTATCTTGCTTTGCTTGGCTTTTCATCCATACCCTTCAAGGAAAATGTGTTAAATATTTGAATTGATCACATCTTTAAATATTTTAAATTTTGGTATCTTTTCAGTTCCAGACCTGATACGCCCTTCCCTCACTCTATCTATGCTAAGGGGTTTTGTTTTGTTTTGTTTTGTCTTGTTTTTTATTTATTACTTAATCTTCTTTGCATATCAAGATAATTAGCAGAGGATACAACAGTGTGAGTGGGTTGAGGACTGCTTTAGAAGATATTCACTTGTCATCCTTTTTCTGCTACTGAGTATGTGATCTGATGACTGTTGAAAACCAGAATAAATGAGCATTGCCTTGTCTGAAATGGGGGAGGGGGAGGGAAAGGAGCATTGACACTTCATCATTTACCCACTTGAAAATAATTACATCAGGTCCTTTTCTTTTTCCCTTCCTCCCCAACTGTTTTGACATGATTAAATGATGAAAAGACAGCTCTCCAGTTTAGGAGTTTCAGGCACTGTACAATAATTATTGTACAGAAAGAACCACTTTGGGTATATAAGCACAACCATATTTTTTTCAGAAAGAACCACTACAGGTTTATAAGCACAATAGATATAACAGCTCCTTCATCCTAAGATTTTAATCCCATTACATTTAATGGCTGCGATGCATGCACATCAAGGGGGACATAGTACACTATTCATGCATTTACAGCAAATTGGGCATTTTCATTCATCCTCACAAACTTCATGTTTGCTTTTAATAGAAAGCAAGTCCATCAGTAATTTTTAGAGTTTTATTTCTGGTTTACATCTTTCTTGGAATTCTGAAATGAAGGCATTCTTTCTTTTCTCCCCAGCTAAGAAATTTCACACAGGAAATAATTTGCTTTTGATGCTTCACAATTTGGAAATATTAACTCTGTGGTTCAAAAAGCTTCTAATTCTAGGAACCCACCTGGGCCACTACATCAAAAAGAAACTGATCTGAGGGAAACAGAACTAAAAGATGGAAGATAACACAATTAAATTTGTAAGTGAAGGAAAATGAGGGAGAGCAGGTACTCAGCACACCATTGATAGAAGGTTTTTTTAAAAAAAAATGTGCAGCAACTCAGTACATTCGGGCTATAGACACAAAGAAATGGTACTTTGTGACTCAGCTGATTAAATTGAACTAAGAACAACTTCAATTCAGAATTGTGGGAATGACCTGAAAAAGAAACACCTCACTTCTGAGGAGGAGGAGGAGGAGGAGGAGGAGAGGAGAGGAAAACTTTGTACATTTGTTTATTTGAGTAATTGGAAATATCAGAAGCGAGGACTGAGGGAGGCATTTAAAGGAATTAGAAAATATGAAAATAGAAGAAGACTAATACCTTGTTGATATAATTTAAAGAACTGTATCACTTCAACCTAGCAGTTGGAAAACATGCAAATGTGAGTAGATTAATAAGTACTGCTTCGGCGGGCAGGTAACAGCGTTCTGTTTAGTCATGCCGGCCACATGACCATGGAAGGGTCTACGGACAAACGCCAGCTCTTCGGCTTTGAAACGGAGGTGAGCACCGCACCCTAGAGTCAGACACGACTGGACTTAATGTCAAGGGAAACCTTTACCTTTACTTTTACCCCATAGACACAGATTTGGTTCTTTCTTTTTTAAAATAAAATAAATATATGATTTACTTATGAGCATGTGGGCAGTTCTTTAGCATGCTCTTTGGTTGCTGCCTAGAGTCACTGGAAGTCAGGCAGCATACAAGCTTAACAATACAATAAAAAAATGTAAATGTCACCTGAAACTGCAGGGTGATTCCCCCTAACTATTACTTATTGTGATTATAAATTGTCTTGGAATGTGCAATATCTATAATTCTATCTGTTTAAATAATTCAGATTTTAGGCAGATATGTGCATGACAGGAGGAAAAGGGTTTTGGATGGACTGGGTGTCATTTGAAGGTTACATATACATCCCCTTTGTTTTTTGCTGGCTATGGACAAATGTACTATGACAGAAGTACAGAATGTGGTAATAATCTGTTTCTAGATAGAATTTGTGCAAAATCCAATCAATAGACAATATTTAGTGAGGCAGAGTAGATTGGATTTGGATTAGATTTCACCAAAAAAGTTCTGATAGGTAGGTAGGTAGGTTGGTAGGTAGGTAGGTAGGTAGGTAGGTAATCAAGTGTCTTATCTGATGGTAGGACATCACCTAATACAAAATGCATAACCAAAACATTGGTCCATTTACCTAAGTTGCCATCTATGCTAACTGATAGTAGGTCTCCAAGTTCTCAATCGGGAGCCTTTCTTCAGATACAGACACTACTGGGAAAACAGGAAAGAATATTCTTGGAACCATGTTGTTCTCTACAGCATGGCAAAGAAAGTGTCAAGAAAATTTTAAAATGTCAAAAGGGCATACACTTCCATGGACTCAACAAGCACGCTTTGACCCTTGACCAAAATATTCAGCATGAACTTGAGATGTAGAATCATCTTTTGGAAGTTGTAGCCATAGATAACTTGGAAGGAGACATTTTTTTTTCAGTGGAGAAACTGTATGGAAGAGGATGGATTAAGGCAAGTTGTTTGTTTTCCCAAGGCTACAGTGTTTCCTAGATGTTATTAACTTAACCTTGACATTGTTGTGTAGTAGTGCAGTAACAATAAAGATATCTATTTGCATATACAGATGAATACTGGCTATCTTGGTTATGGTTGTGATGGGCTTCTAAATGAGA
Source organism: Candoia aspera (assembly GCF_035149785.1). Classification (NCBI taxonomy): domain Eukaryota; kingdom Metazoa; phylum Chordata; class Lepidosauria; order Squamata; family Candoiidae; genus Candoia; species Candoia aspera. The sequence continues at coordinate 99,489,828 of NC_086155.1, forward strand.
GATGATTTGAAGATCCTCTCTCCCTGGAGAGGAACAGTAGGGATGCATGTACCCAGAACAATTATTGGTAGAAGCAGATGGTTTCCATTTATCTATCTGTAGCAGCTGACCATGTTTTATCTTTGTTGAAGAGAATGTTTAATGCTATCTTACATTAATGAATTTCCTAAATTAATTATATTTTATTTTAAAAATGTTTCATTGACTTTATTAGCAGCTTCATTTCTTTGCTTAGAAAAGAGGGGAAAATATATTTAAATAGATAGATGGAAATACATGTCTGGACATTGGCAGGGGTTGGATGGGGGAAAATAGAGTCAACCCAAAAAAGACCAACTGTCTGTTGATTTAGAGACCAGTTGATTGCAGAATCATATAATGTCTGGTTTTATATGGGGTTGTGCTTCCCTGGAAAGAGTAAGCTTGCAATCTGGAGGTTCTCCTGGACTCACAGCTTTCTTGAATGGCCAGGGTGGCTTTTGCACAATGTTTGCTAGTGTGTCACCTGTGGCCTTACTTGGAATAGGATGCACTGAAGACAGTATGAGCATGTCACTTCTGAATTAGATTACTGTAATTTGCTCTACCTGGGGCTGTCCCTTGAAGACCACTCAGAAAATTTAGCTAGTCCAGAATGCTGCAACATGCATGCTGGGAGACCAGTTGTGATACCTGCCCCATTACACCCTTGCTGCAGGAGCTGCACAGGTTACCAGTAGGCTTCCAAGTGTAATGTGCTGGTTTCAGCCAAGAAACTTTATGTGGGTTAGAGCCTGCATATCTTAGGGGATGCCTTTCCCCCAAATTCCTGTGCATCCTACTTGAACAACTAGGGAGTGCCTGCTATGGGTCCCCACCTATTAGGAGGAGGCTCATACAGTGGTGTTCCATGCAGGGCCGCAATTAGGGTCTCTGTCACCCAGGGCAAACATGGATTCCGCACCCATTTTGGCACCCCCACCAGCGCTCATTTTGGTGGCCCACCAGCATGGTGCCCGGGGCACATGCCCCGGTTGCCCCCCCCCCCAGTTGTGGCCCTGGTTCCATGTAGCAGCTCCCTGTGGAATAACTTGCCCGCTGAAGTATGGATGGCCCCCATCCTCATGACTTTCTGGAAGTAGGTGAAGTTGTAGCTCTTTCAGAGGACCTTTGGGAATTATCTGTATTTACTCCTTACAGTTCCATAATTTATTGGATTCTTTTTCTTAGTTACTATTTTAATCATTTTATTCTGATTTTTTACCTTGTTTTTAATATATACATTCTATAGGCCACCTAGAGTCCAGCTGGTTTCAGGCAGTCAGATAAATTCCATGAATACTTGCACCAAGGGTAAGGAGAGTTTCAAAAGTGTTGCCAAGGAGACTAGTGAAATGAGACTTGTGAAGGTAATGGGGGGAAAGGGAGGAAAACTATTTCAGAGATCCTGTACAATACATTTATTGAAATTTCATCCACAGGCTCTAGTGAAACAAGGAAGAGAATTTGGTAAAGTGGTGTAGTCTAAGCAATGAGAAAAAAGAGTGTCAGCATGGAGATCAGTGTCTGGGCTTCACTTTTTCATGTGACCATGGTCCTTGGCAACTTAATGGCACCAAACACTTGTGTAAGTCCATGATGTTGTCTCTGCAATTATGTGATTCAAAGAGAAGCACACTGTGCCCAGTTTTCCAACGAAAGCAATAGAATTCTGCAGACATGCAGCTGAGCCATTTCCCCATTATTGAGAAATCTTCCTCTATACCGTCTCCCAGTCCTTGAACTCTTTCCCCTGCCTCAATGGGCTCTCCCATCATAGTTTGTTGCTAGCATTTCTCTACTATTATAATGTACTGAGCAGAAGACTTGCAATTTTGTGGGCCTAATCCTAATCCTAACCCTCATCCCAACATTCCATATTCTGGAACTACTTTTGCCTTATGGTCCTGATTCAGTGTACATGACATTAACATGAATTATTCCTACCATTTCGGACGAGAGCTTAGCAAGAAGTTAGCAAGAAGTCTTCTCTATCTACTGTATCTGGAAAAGTTTCATTGAAAAAAATCAACTTTCTGCATTCTGATAATTTAAAAACAAAACAAAGCAGAAATACTTATCGTAATAATCCAATACATTTTTTTAAAAATGTGATGCTAGTCCTAGATAGATGTATCAAAGAGGTGCTACAAATATTGTGGTTTTAAATATATCCCATATTTAGGAGAACTGTTGATTAAGAATGGACATGATCATGAACTGTGGGGACCTCACTACGTTTCAAAATAAACATCCTGCTTTCTGAGGCCATTTTTTCCCAAGAATTTATCAAAAATGAAGTTTAAGTATTCACCTTGCCATCTGCCAAACTGAGAACTGAGAACATGCAGCTAAGAACCTAACCGAAAGCCAGTTTCAGCTCTCTGCCCCAAAGGCTTTAAAGCATGCTGTGATATTCCACTGCCAGCACAAATTCTGGTAAACATGTTCTTGTTTTTAATTTTTTCTTGGTAAGCGAGCTTGGAGAAGTTTTTTCTTTAAAAATAAAAATAAATCAAGATAAATAATATAAGTGGGGGGCAGGGGAGAACAGAATTTAAAGAGTCAAGATAGCAGCTGTGACTATGCAGTTGAAGACCCACATTTTTTTTTTTAACATGTATCATATATGGCACAAATATCAGATGGTCATGGCTGCCACCTGGACTATTTTACACTGTCCCATGAATGCCCCACAGTTAGAAGATATAAATATGATAAATCTGGTCCTTATTAATAGGGCAGTATTTCAGTCTGTCCTTATTTTTGTGTGTTTTATAGAAAGTTCTATAGCCAAAAAAAAAAAAAAAAAAGTCTATTACATTTGAACTTTTCAGAAAACATGAAACTTTTAATAGCAAACTTTCTCTGATCGAGTTGTTCACGTACATTTCCAAGAAACATTTTGATACAAATAACCTTGATAGACAATTTTCTCTGAGGGAAGCTTTCAAAGTATACATTTCCCAAATCTAGGCTCTTCACTTTTCATATACAACATGCAGTAGAAAACATTCTTTTTTCAGTGCATCAATTATAAACAATTTGGGAGTATATATATGAAGTTCTTTTTTTAAAAAATCAGAAATAGATGTCTGACGACAACTGGGAGTCATGCCAATCATGGCAAAACTGCGGGAAGGAAGGCTTAGACGGTATGGACATGTCATGCATGGCAAAGAAGACTCATTGGTGAGAACAGCCATGCACCTGTACCCTAGCAGCCAGTGGCCCCATGGTAGACCCAAGAAACTGTGGATGGACCACATTAAGGAGGACATGGAATGCATGAATGTCACCCCTGAAGATGCCTTGGCCCAAGCTAAATGGAGACGGATATGCTGACAAGCGGACCCTGCCATAGCGCGGGAAAAATGCTAAGAAGAAGAAGAAGAAATAGATGGATACTAGTAGATTTCACTGTGTTAATGTCCATGTCCTACTGAAGCCTTTGGGGAGGAGGAAGCACATTTTGATGACCGGCTTCCTCTAAAATCTATGATAGATTTAAAGGAACATAAAAGATGAAATGTAAGGATTTCAGAGGAACAGATTTATAAGTAGAATTTTCCAAGATAATTCCTGAGGCATCTACGTTAATTTTGTCTTGAGTAAAATTTGAGAAATATTTGAAGGAAATGAGAAATAAGAAAATAAAATATACTTTTGATATGATTAGAGAAAACTCACACAAACATTTTGTGAGTTTCCTAGGACATTCCTAGGAATTTATTTCATAGAAGAGGATTGGAAGCTTATAAATATGGGGAATTTATGTATCTATCTTCTTGAGGAATCTGTGATCCTCCATGTACGTTGGAGCTATGCCTTCCAGCAGTTTCTCTTAGCATTGTCAATGAAGAGAGAATTGTCATTCATCAAACTCTGACAGGCCATAATTTATCTGATAAAAGGGGATTGGAGCGAGCATTTTGGGATTCCATTTTGCATATTCTACATATCTGTGATTCTGTGGTTCTATGATTCTATGCTTAATTCCATGTTTAATTCCACAATTGTGCAGTTGCTTCCTAATTACAGACAAGGTTTAATGTTTTGCAAAAGTGTTTTAGAAACGGAACACAACCTCGATAGAAGATCCCTAAAGTCACATTACTGCAATGCAATTAAAACTCAAGTCATTAACATGTTGCTTTGGATGTCGTTAGAAAGAAGAATGAGCAGGTTCTTGCCTGACTATGTGCACAGCTAGATTAGAGACCGAGAAATTATTAAAGTTGCATGAACAAATGAAGGGGAAAAATAGCAAGTTTGCATTCAGCAATCATATGCATTGTTTTCATATTATTTCCATTAAAAGAATGTGGGCTAATATCAACCTTTCTCAGACTGCACTAAAGCACGGCTGCAGTTGGGAAGCAGGGATACATATCTAGGTATCTCAGGAGACCCATCTGGGCATTTGGAATATAAAGCAGTCATGATCCCAATCAAAGGTTATTGTCCTCCTTGTTCTACAAAATACCATTGTCTTTTGTACTTCAAATTCTTAACAACCTGAAGACATCAGATTTGACTTGATGGAAGCCAAGAGCATTTCAGCTTGCTTGATTTCAGGATTAAAAACTGTTCAGATGTGGTCAAAGCAATGTTTACTTTAGAATTAGACAAAATACAGAAACCATTGTCAGTGCTGTTTTCAATACCTGGAAGTGGAAACCCAAATAAAATGTATACCTTGGTGCAGAAAAAGAAACACAAATGCATGCAAACCCAAATAAGAAGGACCTTGTGGTTGACAAAATCAATCAAGGAGGCTATAAGACAGCAGGTATGTGAGGTGGCAAAATCTGCAGATAATCCAGAATTTCAGTGTCATGAAAACTCACACAGAATGTGAAGAGCTCCAAAAGTATTTCAGTTTTGGTGACTGGGCCACTAAACAGCAAATGCAATTCAGTGTTAGCAAGTGTGAAGTTTGAAGCTAGGAATCTGTGCTTCACTAATCAAACAATGAGAACTGAACTGTCAGTAGCCAACTGCATAGTAGATCTTGGGATCTTTGTAGATAGTTTAGTGAAATCATCTATACAATATACAGCAACTATAAAGAAAAGAAATCCTGTGCTGAGGGCTTCAGAAAAGAGACAGACAATAAATCAGTTAATATTATAAAGGTGAGAGTCAGTTTGGTGTAGTGATTAAGGACTGAGCTAGAAATCGGAAGACTGTGAGTTCTAGTCCCACTTAGGCACAAAGCCAGCCGGGTGGCCTTGGGCCAGTCACTCTCTCTCAGCCCTAGGAAACAGGCTATGGCAAACCACTTCCAAAAAACCTTGACAAGAAAACTGCAGGGACTTGTCCAGGCAGTCTCCGAGAATTGGACACGATTGAATAAATTAAATATACAAATCTATGTTATAGCTATATCCAGAATACTGTGTACAGTTTTGGTCATCACATCTCAAAAAGGATATTGTGAAGCTAATGAAGACATAAAAAAGGGCAAACAGGATAATCAGGGGACTTGAACACCTTCCATGTGAAGACAAGACTCAATAGCTGCAGGCAGGACTGTTTAGCATAGAGAAAAGATGCTTACAAGGATCGATGTTTATAAAATTACAGATGGTAAAAAAAAAAAAGGATGAGCATCTCTCCATCTCCCTTAATGCTAGAACTAGAGGGTTTCCAATAAACTCACTAATAGAAGATTTAAAACTGATATGAAGAAATATCTCTTCATGCAATACGTAATAACCCTTTGTAATATGCTGCTGCAAATTCCTAAAGGATGTTTCTTTAGATGCTAGCCTTCACTGGTGCTGCTTTCAGGCATGGGGCCAGTCTACCTTTACATGCTATGTGTGTGGGAGCAACAGTGAGAAAGGTAGGCTGTCTTGATGAGGAGGCTTGATTTCGTATCTGTGGACTTCCTAGCACATCTGGTGGACCACTGTATGAGATGGAATGCTAAACCTAGACCTGACCCAGTGAAGCTATTCTCAGTTGTAATAAAAATATACAGAATACAAATTTAAACAACAGATGAAAGCAGTAGAAACAAACAAAAATCTTACCTCACTCACTACTTCTTCAGGCTGGTTAGTAACATGAGCTAAGTTTCCCAGGAATGGAAGATTTGTTGATGTCCCCACCCACTTTTGAAATATGGCTCTTGACATGCCATTTAAAGCCTAGGATGGACTTGCAGCCAATGGGGAGTGGGGGAGGGAGGGAGAGAGAGAGAGAACACACATACATACACAGAGAGATAGACATTAAAAGTCTATTTAAACATACATAAGACTTGAAAAATAACATAGTATTTTCTTGGCCCAGAAAAGACCATCAAAAGGCAGTAGTTAAGCCTAGAGTGCTTTACCCATGTTTTTATTGTGCTAGATTGGACTTGAGAGCAGAAAGGAATATTGCTATCTTTCTAATATATTTAAGGTGGCCCTAAACTGGATCACAGTCCACAACTCCACCCCTTTTGCAGGAAAGAAAAAAAAAAAAGCAGCTAACTGAATAAATTTCATTCTTCCTAGATTTTATCCCACCATGAATCCAGTGGGAATAAACACCCAGATTAGCTCTCACTAATCCAGGATTTACTTCTTTGGGATCTTTAGTAATTGGCTGGATCCTATCACTAAATGCACTATAGCAATGCTTTGTGCTTTTAATTCTGTGAAGAAGTAATTTTGGAAAGTATATCTTCTCACAGAGGAGAACAAAAAGCTGATCTCCTTATTTTTAAGGAATTATTAAAAATTGTACAGAGACCCTACTTTTGGATTATTCATCAAACTAAATTTGCTTCTGAAACCATTGTGATTAAATCATAGGTACCTGTATGAGGTGTGTTTCTACTGAAACCAGTGAAATCTGCTTTGTAACCTCCAAGGACTGAAAGCTGATCTTTAGTTGATAGAAAAATTCAGTTTTGGGTTTCAGAAATAAACTTTCAATTTTAAACAGATGTTAATTTTTCCCCTTTGAGAAAAAGAGTACCATATTTTCATTTCATCAGAATGGTTATACATCCAGGAGCTGATCCATTCATAATTCCATTGATTCTGGTGGGTGGAAATTAAGAAATCTGATTAACATTCTTTTCCAAATCCACCAGATTTCAAAGTGCTTAATTTTAGTTGAATCAGGTGCTGGGATGTTAATGAACCTGAAAGATAGCTACATGGGAATCTACTTTGCCTAAAGACTTCACCCTCAGTTAATGAATATTTCCTACTGTGTTTCTTTATCACATTTAAAATTAATGTATTATATGTAATATATGTCCCTCCATTTGACAGATTAGTAGTATGCACATTGTGCACAAAACACGTTTATTCCTGAATTTTAATAGCAAGCAAAAAAGAATAAGTGAGGGGAGGCTAAAGTGTCACAACAGATGCAGTATTTCATTGGAGATTTACAAGCAGCATATTTTAATTATTTCTTGTTTTTCAGAATAATTAATTGCTTTGAAACCCCATCAGGATCTGTCTAATCACTTTCAGTCTTTTGTCCTCATTAATTCTCCAATGTTTCTAAATATAAGGGCTGCCTCACCATGATGTTAGCAAGAGACAGCTGGTGTTATTATTTAGAAGTCTATTTAACCCCCCCCCCCCAAAGAATCAGAACTAGACACTCAAGTACAAATAAATACCCTTTCTTCAGTTTTGAAGAAATGATAGCTGATTAACATCTTGATGAGAAATCTGGTAATGCCAATAAAATGTGAAAGGCATATGATGTCAGCCTTGATTTTATTCACCAAACCATTAAGGGTAGAATCCTACACTTAAAATCATGTGGGTGAGAAGTTAGAAGTGACACAATTGCAAAACGTTCCACTATGCAGACATAATATGGGACTGAAAATTGGCATGAGCCATAGCTAATTCAACAGCTATGCAGAGTTGTTCAGGCTATTTTAAAATTTTAATGTAGACTTTGAATTCTGCCTCACTAGCTAATGAATTCTGTTTGGAGTCAAATTCCCATTGTCTACCAAAGGATATGCTTCCTGGCATTAACAGTACCAATAAAGAGGTTCTATACTGTCCATTGTTCTTGGCTATAAAACTGTGTTCATACATTTGGGAAAAAAGTGCTTAAGATCAATGTATCTGGGAGAAAGTTACATAACAATGTATATAAGGTTTTGAATTTTAATCCTGTTGTATTGCAAGCCACCCAGAGTCCCCCCATGAGGGGGAGATGGGCGATGAATAAATTTATAAAATAAATAAATATAAATAAATAAATAAGGGGTACATATAGCATTATAATGAAAACTGCGTATAAACAATATACAGAAGGAAGAAAAGCACAGAAAAAAAGTTAGTTCCATATACAGTAAAAATGCATTCAATGCATGCAAAATCCATATAACAGAGCCCAATTTTCTTAGTACTTTGTTGTTGTTTGTTTTGTTTTGTTTTGTTTTGGAAAAACTAGCTAAGATTAATACCATCTGAATGCATCTGGCAATTATATAGACTTGATTTCCATCAATTTGCATCTCCTAACTTGGTACAAGCTTTAGCGGGATTTAAATAGAGATGTGGTTAAAAATACAAAACTGTTTCTTCTGGAACCAGAGGACGTGAGCTGAATGCAGCTGTCTTCCTATTACTAACCCAAATGTGGTAACTCCAATTTGGTGACCTCATCAGGGAGTATTCCCAGTTTCCAAACAGCCAATTTGAGGGAAGATAAAAATCGTCTTCTTCTTGTGTACATTTGTATTAATTAAAAGGAATGTTCACAGAAGGAATACAGTTTAGGCTTGATCAGTAATCATTGTAAAATAGTGGGAAGCAACCATCTGCAGTTACTGAATTCTAGATGAAGACATTTGTAATCCTCCCCCTTGGAATTTATTAGCCTTGCACAGGCACAGTAACTGCTCTAGTTTAGAAGATGGTAATAGCAAAACTTCCCCTTGACACCCATTAAATCTCCACAATTCTGATCTCAGCACTTTAAGAAAAACATTGCTCGGGGTTCCTAAAAGCCAGGCCAAGGCATGGTGGTTTTGCTATTTCAGTCTAATTTCAAGTATTTCAAAGTCTTGCCTTTGGATCAAGCAGCAGCTATGTATTATAAACACAATTGGGTAATACCATTCCCCTATGTCTAGAAGGGGGAAAGCATAGTATATCTGGTATGCTGTCCCTCTGACACCCCTGGGCAATCCAAAAGAACCTCATGTTGTTTCAAGATGGTTTGATCTTACATGTGAAAAAGGAAACATACATAGGCTCAAAGACCAATGTACCTGCCCTGAATTATACACTGCATGTTTCATCCTATGAAGAAAAAGTCAAATCACTCTTAAATCTAGCTGTAGACTGACCTTTCTTTCTTTCTTTCTTTCTTTCTTTCTTTTCATTTTTAAAAGATCACATAATTTGGTGCTGGTGGATCAACATGATCAGAGGGAGAGAAGGTAAAATTTAATATTATTTGGGAAAAACTTGGACATTGATGAGTTAAAATATTCAGCTTAACAAAGTCATAGATATTTCTTTTAGGACTTAGTTTGTTAAAAATGAGAAAGGGGCAAAAATAATGCCACTGTACATTGCCATTTGGTCACTGAATTCCAGTGATGTGCTCTTGGAGGTCTTCATGATCTACATTAGCCTGGAGGGTATATTTTACTCCTGGACAATGAATTGCCTTCTCTACTTGAAAACACGCTGTTTCACATGGTTCTAAGTGATGAAGGCATTTTTTACTCCCTCAGTAATTAACACAAGGCTAGTAATAACATTGAATCATGAGAAAAATTGGCTTAATGCAGTGATTTGAGCTACAAATCAAGAAATTCTGGATTCAAATCTCACTTCTGCCACCAACTTACTCAATAATCATAAGTAAACCTTTCCCTTATTTACCTCCAAATTATGTCTTGAGAAAAATATCGATCCATCTTATACAATAAGAACAACAAGAAATTAATACCTGAGTTGTACATTGAATATTTAGCATTAATATGTTGATAAAAGGCTAAATATATAATGTATGATTGTATTTCATGCTTTTATCCTCTTCCTGTTCTTATTGTTGATATCTAGATAACATTGGTGAGGGCCAGGATTGAAGTTCAAAGAATAGGAAGTCTGGTTTTAACCCTGTCTATTGCACTATGGTTTTACGAAGAAAAACAAACAAACAAACCCATCAGCAGCTCTGCTGTATAGTTGACCAACAGGAACATGGAAAACAAATCCATCCATTCTGCCAACAAACATACATTTCAACAGGCATTGTGTACATTTCTCTGATCATTTACAACTTCAAAATTTGTAAAAGCTGAAGCCACCTCTCTACCAAGGCACTTGTCTATGTGTGTGTGTGTGTATGTGTGTGTGTGTGTGTATGTATGTATATGTGTGTATATGTGTGTGTGTGTGTATAGTGTGTGTGTGTATAATTGTGTGTGTGTGTATAGTATGTGTATACACACACACACATACACACACACACACTATTGAAAGTGAGTAAAGTGGCTGGATGGACTGGCATCCTCTTTTTTTTTTCCATATTGCAGGAGCTGGGATTCACTGTAAACATACTTCCACACTGCCCCTGTTTTGACTTATTGGGAATAACTTAAATCTTTTCACCCCACAAAAGAATAAAGAGAAATAAAATAATCCAAGTAGCTTGTCATTTTTCATGCCTGCTTTTTTCCTGTCATAGAGAAGGAGAAAGCAGAATTTCACACTGTCAATTTCACTATACCCCAACATTTCTCTTATAGAAACTGCTAGAATGATCAGAGCTCAGGATACACAAAAAATAAGTCAAGAGCTCCCTCCATCCAGATGCAAAACTGACAGCTCATAGACAGATGATTTGTGGGTAAGTATGTGTGAGGAAAGGACTCACTGGAAGAGACCCTGATGCTGGGAAAGACTGAAGGCAAAAGGAGGAGGGGACAGCAGAGGATGAGATGGTTAGATAGTATCACCGATACAATGAACATGAATTTGAGTAAACTCCAGGAGACAGTGGAGGACAGGAAGGTCTTGTCCATGGGGTCACAAAGGGTCGGACATGACTTAATGAGTCATGTCCGACTCTTCGTGACCCCATGGACCATAGCACGCCATCTGAACTAATGTATGTCCTGCTCAGCTGTGATTTTATATCACAGTTGAGCAGGAAATATATTAATTCAGCTGCCAAAGTCCACTGATGTCCTGGGATCACAAAGATCTGCATCTATTTTTGAACTGGCAGACCTTCATTTGGAAATGTTCTTTGAAGTTTTGTACAAAGGGAAATAGTGTTTTTGAAGTATATTACTTTCTTTCCACAATACAGTGGACCCAACTGATAGGGATTTAAGTGATGAGACTGTCAGGGAATGGCTCTGTTTTGCATAGGCAAGTTTAACTGATTAAGGTGGCTCCAAAAGGCCATCACAGAACTAGTTAGGATGTGAACTGTCAACAGCAAGGCAGAATCACTTGGAGCAAATTATGAAGTTTCGTGTAGCTCATAAGCCTTAGATTTTGCCAATCCCAGGATGGTGTGAATGGGCTAAATAATTTTGGGTTAGGATCTACCTTGATCTCAAGAATCATTTATGATATGAGGCCAAACCTTTTGACTTCAATAGTCCACTTCTGTTCCATCCACACTGTGGTATGTTATTTACATGACAAAGGTTCTATTTCTTTTCCCTTTCCCCTACCATGGTCTTTAACACCTGTTGCAGCCTCCATTGAGCTTGGCCAAAACATATTGGAACCAGAGTTTCACTGAGTGTGAACTGAGCATATTAACTCCTTTCTTTCCTTGTAAGCATGAGGCTACCATAACATTTCACTAGACAAATATGTGAATAAACAGAGAGCAAATTGATAAATTACTCAATGATACAAAGGCATGGGATGGGGGAAATTATGACACATGTATAATAACATTACATAAATGCTGTGACTTATGCTAAAAGGTAAAGGTAAAGGTTTCCCTTGACATTAAGTCCAGTTGTGTCTGACTCTAGGAGGCGGTGCTCATCTCCATTTCAAAGCTGAAGAGCCAGCGTTTGTCCATAGACACTTCCATGGTCATGTGGCCGGCATGACTAAATGGAATGCCGTTACCTGCCCACCAAAGTGATACCTATTAATCTACTCACATTTGCATGTTTTTGAACTGCTAGATTGGAAGGAGCTGAGACTAACAACAGGAGCTCACCCCATCACGTGGATTCGAACTGCCAACCTTCCGATCGGCAAGCTCAGCAGCTCAGCGGTTTAACCCGCAGTGCCACCGTGTCCCTGACTTATGCTAGGGTGCTGCTATAAGGATGTACTGTATAGAGGAGGATGCTGTAAATATATACTGTATAAAGCTAGTAACTAAAGTGAAAGCAATATAGGAGAGCTGTTTGTTTTCAAAGGCAAAGCAAGAAACCACACATATAAACTGCAAGCAGTCAATATTTTTACCTGTTGACTTTGCTGCTAAATCAAAAGTCAACAGTAAAGAACCCCAGGGGCATGGAGTATGGAACAAGGTGATATTTCTTTTGTTCAATCAGCAAGCCTACTACTTAACAATGAGAAAGCATTGTCTCTTGTAATCTCAGAAGCCTTACAGAGAATGAATGAACAAATGGAAAAAAAATAAGTAAATAAATAAGGAAGACAGTTTCCTTGTCATTACAGCTGTTGTGTGGTAGTATTTATGGTGTATTAGTGTCCACATTCAGAATTCAGTCAATACAGAGGAGGAGTAGTTTGATTTCAGTATTTTTTTTAGAGACACAATATTTGCAAAATTCAACATGTTGAAATGAATGCATGAAATTACAGATATACCCATCTTTTCCTTACACCATTTTGAAATTGTGAGGCATTCTGAAGAAGCTTAGACATTTAACTGGAAGATGTCTTGTTAATATATATAAGCGACTTTACAATTTAACTTCATCTAAAGGAAAGTTAAAGTGTTTTCTAATTTGAAGTTGTCTCCTTGTGACTACATGGACACTTCCATGTTGTTTTCTAGGAATAAGGTGGAAGTGCTTTGCTATCTTCTTCTTCTAAGATTTTTTTCCCAATTTCCAGGTCCACAGCCCTAGCATTTCCTGGAAGAATTCAATCCAAATACTAACCCAGTCTCAACTTGCTTAGCTTCCATGATCAGCAAAGGTCAACTAGATGCTGCTACTGCTGAGACTGGTGTTCTCTAAACTGTACCTAATTAGCCCTTTAGAAGTGAACTCCATAAGCATTTTATGAAAAATAGAAAGTGACTATTAACAAGCTATGAAAGTAGAACATAAATGGAATTCAATAGAAAGCATTGGTGCAAACCCTCAAAATGGTGTCTGACACATCCTGGATGGGCTGTAATGAACTAACTCTATTTACATCTGTCCTGTTCTCCTCATATATTTGAAGAACATATTTGGAAAGGATGGATTCAGAAATAGCATTCATTTCTGAACTAGTCTGGTCTACAAAGGAGACCAGAGTAAGAAACCAATGCCATATAGATCAGAACTACTTTTATTGTGCGAGCTATAGTAACAGAATCTCATATGTCATGTTCCCCATTGCAAGGCATAAGTGCATCACAACGGGGAACATGCACATTAGGAAAGAGGAAGGGATAATCATAATCCCTTAATCACTCACATATCCCTCTAGCACCCATATCCATAAAGAAATCACCAACATAATAGAAACGCCCCTTAGACCGGACTTGGCACCCATTGAAAGATTGGGGAAATGCCTTCCCATTACCCTGGGGGACATGCCTGAAGGCGAGGAAACAAAGGAGAACACCGGAGATCACCAGAATCGCCCATCAGCAGACGCATCACAGTTCCAAGCACCCATCCGGTCCTGGCTCAAGGGTCAATGGGGGGTGGAGAAGGACAAGGTCCGCCACCGGAGTATAAACAGGACACCCTGCCAACACATAAGGATTCCCGTCTTTTTCATTGCATGCATTCTGTTCCAATAAAGCCAGAAATCCTTAGACCCTCTAAGTGAGTCCATGTCTTTTTTGGAGCAAAGCTGCCCTGACATAAAGACGGGAATCCAATTTTTTTTTTTTCCCTAGCACCAATCCGGACCAGTTCTGTGAGGGATCCATGCTAGGATGGAAGACTTCAACTCACGGAGAAGCGGCTACCCGGCAACCGGCAACGGAACTCCCGTCCAGACAAACGGAAGATGCCCGAGGCCCCGACGGCGCGACGTCCAGGGGAGCTCAGGATTGAGTTCGGAGGGAGAAGCCACGGCGAGTGCTACCCATGAGTCCTGAGGCCCATGGCTCACCCTCGACGAGATGGACGGATCCTCACCTGGATCACCTGGCACCCTGGAGGAGCCGCAGGACGTCCCGACATCAAAGGCGTCAAGAACCAGAGGCAACCACACCAAGGCGAGCTCGCGAATGGTGGCAAGGCTGAGCGCGGTCAAGGAAAAGCTGGAGGCAATGCGGCAGCTGCTCCAGAGGTTAGCAGAGGCGTACGAGTCCCACAGCCAGGGAGTGGAGGGACCAGGCACCAGAAGCCCGACACCCCTTACCCCCCCCCCCTTGGAGATGCACCAGCCAGAGAGACGGAGGAGAGGTCCGGAGGACGACACAGCACCAGGCAGAGTCCGGTTCCAGGTACCCGCCAGATGTACTGCACCCCACCCTCCCACCCCACAGCTGAGGCGAGCCCAACACAATGGAAGCCGACACGAGAGGGCACAAACACCACCCGACACCAGATGGAGGGAATCCCCATGTCCTGACCACGGAGCCCTGACTGCCCGAAGTACCCAGCATCGCCCAGCTGTGGCTTGGAGCCCACCGAGAGTGGCGATCAAGGACTTCGGGATCAAGTTCTATGGGGACCCCACAAAACTTTCTTTCTTCCTCATGAACACGAGGATCTACCTGGAAGAATGGGGCCCCTATTTTCGAACTGAGAGGGGCAAAGTAAATGCCCTAGCTGTCAAGCTGAAAGGACGGGCTGCCGACTGGTACATCCAGTTGTGCCAGTCAGGCGCCCCGGAACTCGAGGACTGCAACAAGTTCCTATGGGCAGTGGAACTGTATTTCAGGGACCCCCTGGAAAGGGAGAGGGCAAAAAGAGCCTTGAAAGCCCTCAAACAAGGACAGCGCTCCATGGCAGATTATCCCATGGAGTTCCAAGCCCTGGCCGGTAAGGTCGAGGTATGGTCCCAATCAACCCTCATCGAAAAATTCAAGGAAGGGTTGAACCTGAATGTACTCAGGGCACTCTGCAGAAACAACCCCAACACTCTGGTGGAGTGGATCTGGCTGGCAGGGGAGGCAGAGGACACCCAGGAAACTTTCCTCCAGGCGTGGAGGGAAGCACAGTACGCAGAGGCGGCGAGAGGACCCCGCACAGCTGCAAGACCTGCGAACCCAAGAGCCCAACCTTGTAAGGACGACAGGGACTGACATTTTGCCAGTGGTCAGTGCTTCAAGTGTGGGGAGGAGAACCACAAGGCAGCGGCTTGCCCGAAAGCAAAGGCGAGAGACAGCCCGGGGAAGGTTCCAAACAAACCAACCCCAGCACCAAGGTAAAGGCCAGCCGCGAAGGGGGAAACCTCGGCAAGGGAATTCCCTGACATCACCGCTGACAAGGAAAGTGGAAGCGACGAACTGGCGGGAAACGCCAGCCACCTGCCTTAAAGAGCACCAAAGGACAGGTGGAAGTCAACAAAGGGCGTGACAACTTTGGGGTGAGTGAGAACTGTCCCACCCTATATGTGAGAGTCACCCTGGCCCATGGGGGAAAAACAGAGAGAGTTTGGGCGCTGATTGATTCGGGCTGCTCGAAATGCCTCATGCACCTGGACCTGGTAGCCGCACTTAACCTCCGCTGCTATCCACTTCAGCACCATTTGGTGTTCACACAGTTGGATGGATCAGCAGCGGGAGGGGGCCTGGTCACCCAATGCATGGACAGAGTTGCAATGAGGCTCAGCGACCACGAGGAAAGCCTGCCCTTCATTGTGGCACTGGTGGGCCAACCCCTACTCATCTTAGGGATCCCATGGCTTGTGCATCACAACCCTCAAATAAATTGTATGACCAGAGAGATCACCTTTTCAGATGGGCATTACCAAGCACCCACAGGGGATCAGGTTCCCCGTGCTGCAATGGGGAGGGCGACAACTACCTCGATGCACCTGGAGGCAGCAACCCTGGAGGGCCTGCCAGCCAGATATGCAGACTTTGCCAATGTTTTCAGTGAAAAGGAGGCTGACAAACTCCCCCCCCCATAGAAAAACAGACTGCACCATCGAACTGGTCCCGGGGGCACCTCTACCAAAGCCCAAAATTTACGCTATGACTCAGAGGGAGTTGGCAGCATTAAGGGACTTTGTCGACAAAAATTTGGTGCGGGGGTTTATTGAGCCAGCTAACTCACCAGTCGGGGCCCCAGTTCTCTTCCGGGAGAAGAAGGACGGGTCCCTCCGGCTCTGTACAGACTACCGTGGTCTAAATGCCATGTCCATTTCAAATAAATATCCCCTACCCATAATAAAGGACATTCTAGCCCACCTGGCAAAGGGCAAAATATTCACAAAACTGGACCTCAGAGAAGCCTACTTCTGGATACGAATAAAGGAGGGAGACGAATGGAAGACGGCTTTCAACTGCCCACTGGGGTCGTTCCAATACTGAGTTCTGCCATTTGGGTTGGCAGGGGCACCAGGCGTGTTCATGCAGCTAATTAACGAGGTCTTGCACGACCACTTGTTTAAGGGGGTGCTTGTTTACCTTGATGATGTTTTGATCTACTCTGAGAATGAAGTAGAGCACGAACGCCTCATAAAGAAAGTGCTCACGAAACTCTGCAAGGCAGAGCTATACGCCAAGCTCTCCAAGTGTGAGTTTCACAAGGAGCAAATCGACTACCTTGGCTATCGGATCTCAGCAAGGGGGATCGAACTGGACCCTAGTAAGGTCCAGGCCATACTGGCGTGGGAGTGCCCATGCACGAGGAGGCAACTTCAAAGTTTCCTCGGGTTCACCAATTTCTATAGGGGTTTCATCCAGGGGCTAGCAGAAATTGTGCTGCCGCTAACTAACCTACTCCGGACAAAGGGCCTAGGAGACACACGTAAATCACGAAACCTGGGGGCGCTGCTAAACTGGACAGCTGATTGTCAAACGGCTTTCGAATGCCTCAAAAGCCTCTTTATGGCGGAGCCAGTACTGCAGCATCCCGACCCCACCAGACCCTTTGTTATGCAAGTAGACGCCTCAGATTTTTCCATAGGATCGCTCCTCCTTCAGTACGATTTTGACAATCAGCTGAAGCCCTGTGTGTACCTCTTCCGCAAGTTCTCAGAAATGGAACGGAGATGGCACTTGTGGGAAAAGGAGGCGTTTGCAGTCAAGGCAGCCCTGGAAACATGGAGGCACCTCCTGGAAGGGGCCTCCTGCCCCTTCGAGGTCTGGACTGACCACAAAAACCTGGAGGCTCTCAGCACCCCAAAACGCCTCAGCCCAAAGCAGGTACACTGGGCGCAATTCTTTAGCAGAGTTAATTTCAAACTTAAGTTCATACCGGGGAGAAAGAACTTTCTGGCAGATGCCCTTTCCCGATGACCCCAGGATGCCGGCCAGGCATTGGACATTGTGGGTACTGTGTGGACAGACATACAGCTGGGCTGCCCTGCTGTCACACGCAGCCAGACAAAAACCCAACGCACCTCAGCGCAACCACCGGCGAACGGAGGGAGACGCAGGTCAATTTCACCGGACTGGCAACAAAGACTCGTTCAAGCCCTCGAGAAAGATACATGGTTGCAAAATAACCAATGCCATGTATCTCTTACGAATGGACTAGCCTGGAAACAGAAAACCCTATACGTGCCAGAATCATTGAGAGCGGAAGTTTTAAACTGCTCCCATGATGATAAGACGGCCGGGCATTTTGGGTTCGTTAAAACCTTACACTTAATTAGGCGACAATTCTGGTGGCCTACCCTCAGAAAGGACATCAAAGAATATGTCACGGCCTGCCCCACATGTGCAATGTTAAAACGGAAGAAGGGGAAACCCCAAGGACTGTTGCAGAAAGTAGCAAGCCCCTCCCATCCCTGGGAGGAGATTTCCATGGACTTCATAGTCGACCTGCCACCCAGCCAAAGAAAAACCGTCATCTGGGTGGTAAAAGACTATTTTTCCAAGCAGGCACACTTCATACCCTGCACATCCATCCCCTCCGCGCAACAGCTGGCACGCCTATTCCTCACCCATATCTACAAACTCCATGGCGCCCCCTCCCATTTGGTGACTGATAGGGGCACACAATTTACCTCCAGGTTCTGGAAAGAATTCTTAAACCTCATTGGCATGAAGCAAGCACTGTCAATGGCTTGGCACCCCCACACAGATGGCTCTACGGAGGTTCTCAACTCCACCCTGGAGCAGTTCCTACGAGCGTTTATCAATTACCAACAGGACAATTGGGTGGACCTGCTACCTTTTGCAGAGGTGGCCTACAACAACGCGGTACACCAGAGCACAGGTCACACCCCATTCAAGGTGGTCTATGGCAGAGACTTCGTGCCAATCCTGGAACTGCCCCAACCAGACACCCCACCCTGTTCTCCAGATGACTGGGCAGCACAACTGGGCATGGTTTGGCCCATCATCCATCTGGCTCTCGCTGATGCGCAAGCATCATACAAGAAGTTTGCAGATAATCACAGGGTGGTGCAACCGAACTACAAAGTGGGAGATAGGGTCTACCTCTCCACTAAGTTCATCAAATCCCCACAGCCCTCCAAGAAACTGGCACCCAAATTTATTGGACCGTTCCCAATCACAGAGATTATTAACCCAGTCACCTTCAAACTGGACTTACCCCACAATCTACGGCGCATACACCCAGTATTCCACTGCGCCCTCCTGAAACCAGCCACCCCTTCAAAATGGCACACAGAAACCCCCCCGCCCTCACCCATCATGATAGATGGGCAACAACATTTTGAGATACAAGAGGTACTCGACTCCAGGAGGCTAAGGGGCACACTGCAGTACCTTGTCAAATGGAGACATTTCCCACACCCAGAGTGGGTCCCAGCTCAACATGTCTCAGCTAAACGGCTGGTAAAGAGCTTCCATGAAGCATACCCATCTAAACCAGCACCCTAAGATTTTCTTTGGGGGGCAGCATGTCATGTTCCCCGTTGCAAGGCATAAGTGCATCACAACGGGGAACATGCACATTAGGAAAGAGGAAGGGATAATCATAATCCCTTAATCACTCACATATCCTTCTAGCACCCATATCCATAAAGAAATCACCAACATAATAGAAACGCCCCTCAGACTGGACTTGGCACCCATTGAAAGATTGGGGAAACACCTTTCCATTACCCCGGGGGACGCACCTGCACCGGACGAAGGCGAGGAAACAAAGGAGAATGCCGGAGATCGCCGGAATCACCCATCAGCAGACGCATCACAGTCCCAAGCACCCATCCGGTCCTGGCTCAAGGGTCAATGGGGGGTGGAGAAGGACAAGGTCCACCACCGGAGTATAAACAGGACACCCTGCCAACACATAAGGATCCCCGCCTTTTTCATTGCATGCATTCTGTTCCAATAAAGCCGGAAATCCTTAGACCCTCTAAGTGAGTCTGTGTCTTTTTTGGAGCAAGGCTGCCCTGACATCATAAGTCTGGGAATGTGCTTCCTCCATCCTTCACTTTATTCTTGTGTGAACTAGGGAGGGACTTGTTTGAGGCATTTTCTTTGTTTTCTTGGCCTGGGCTCAAGCTTATAAAAGCTGCTTATTTGAGCATTGCCTTGGTAGCAGCTCTTCCACCTATCCTTCAAGGCCCTAAGCCCTCTACATGAACATTGCTTACAGAATTGCCTATATTAGCAGAACTGTAAAGAAAGCATATATTAGAGATTTCTTGTTTACAAAAAAAAAACAACATTCACTGGAGAGGACTGAGACCAGAACTAAATAAGTGAGTCCAAATCTATGTACATAGGTATGCAGATTATTTAGCAGACATTTTAAATCATATACATAGACAAATTGAATGGTATAGAAAACTACTTAAAAAATGCACCACCAATATGATCTGGATTTTGACTGATTTAATCTGCACATCACCAGATGTGAATGGAAAGGAATGCCAGGTGGCAAAATAAATCTTGATATAATCCATTATGAAATATTGCACCTATATATTATGTGGAATAAGGGCTAATTCTTGTTAGGATTGGAGCCAAAACAATGTTAGATCCAGTGATGCAGAGTGTAATTCTGCTCATTGAAATGGCTCTTGAATATCCAGAAAAGGTTGTTGGTATTCAAATCATCATTGTCAAGAAGGTAGTTGACATATTTTATCTTTACTGAAGCAGTGCCACCACATTGTCTAGGAGTGAAGGTCCTCCTCTTGACTGTTATGAAAGAAAGTAAAGGGACATACTAAGGGAAAGCAATGGGATTCAGAGTAAACTTAATTCATGCTATTTGCCAATGTCTAGAATAAATGCGTATTGTATTGTATTGTATTGTATTGTATTGTATTGTATTGTATTGTATTGTATTGTATTGTATTGTATTGTATTGTATTGTATTGTATTGTATTGTATTGTATTGTATTGTATTGTATTGTATTGTATTGTATTGTATTGATCAATTTTTTTACACCACCCATCTCCCCTCACAAGGGAGGACTCTGGGCGGTTTACAACAAAACCATATAGTTTCTCCCACTTCCTTTTCCCATTAACTCAATTGTTTCTAAATTATAATACAGTGTATCAGCATAACAGACAAATCTTGCCACAGTTTCATGCATGAACCATCACTCAGGAAACCTGAGGCAAGTAGTGGGAGGTGGAAATAAGTTATTAGCTGTGTTAATAATAAGCTTCATCCTAAAGAAATAGGGGATTTCTCCTCCCCTGGAGATATTTGTCAAAATGCCCCTTTCTTTTAGACAGAGATTTTAGAAAACCATTAGTAGGTTGTTCTAATTTAATCAGTATGATCCTACAAATCAGTGATGCAGAGGGAACAAAAGAGATAACTGTACCAAAACTGTGATCAACTGGGCATGTTTCTTTTCAGAACTTCTTTTTGATATTTTTTTCTAACTAAACCAGAAATTCCAAAAGGATAAAAGTTAGGGCTGAAAGTAAATAAATAATACTATAAATCTGTGGACCTTTGATTGATTGTGTGCCATCAAGTCATTGTTAATTCTTAGCGACCGCATAGATTTTCTCCATGACAATCGCCACTGTGACTGAGTCTATCCACTTTGCTGCAGGTCATCCTCTTCTATTTCCTTCCACCTTTCCCAGCATTAGAGCTTTCTCCAGAGAGCTACATCTTTATATAATGTGCCCAAAAGTTGAGCCTGGTCATTTGTGCCTTGGGTGAGAACTCTAGGTTGATTTGTTCAATGATCCATTTGTTTGTTTTCTTGGCTGTCCACAGTATTGTTTGCACAATTCTGATCTTTGTAGGTATAGACATGTAATGGCATTTGAATATCATTTCCAAGGCCCTCATGACTGCTTTATCAAGCACTAGTCTGCAGCATATTTGTGGACCTTTATACACTGCTGTAATGGTTGCCTACTCCAACATACTCAGTCTCACAAGCCCAGTTTAAGATAACTGATTTATTAAAGGAATAGTGTGCAGATACAGACAAAGCTGAGAATAAAGCAAAAGTGCGCAAAATACAAATCAAATACTGTTGCTTCAGTCCAACTCCGCCCCGCGCCCCATTGTAGCAATCACCCCATGCCAGATGCCACCCAGCGTCATAAACCGGCCTGGGAAAGTAACCTTGAAGAAAGACACCAACCCAAACATGCATTCTAGAGATTACAGCCTCGCAGGGCTGGAAATTTCCAAGAAGGAAACACGGAGCAAGAGAGTGACATGTGAAATGTTACGATGTATGCAGAACATTGAAATGGAGAACATGACAACTGCTAAATCATTTTGATTTGAACAAGAGAAGAAGTGGGTATGATGGTTGCAGCATATTGTAATGAAATGTGGTAAAAATCATTTGGCCTTAAACATTAAAAGTGAGGTTAGTATGCATACGTTTTAGGGTTACTTGCATAGTCTTTATTAATTTAGGTTGACTTGCAACATATCTGCCGTGAAAAGCTAGATTTCCTACTTGGGAAAAAAAAGTTGACATTTCCACTTATAATAAAGTCATTACATGTAATGACTTTATTATAAGTGCATTTGCTTGAAATTATAAATTCAAAGATAGAATTCAGTGCATTTGCTTGAAATATTACCAATGGTAGCCATCTTTACCCTTTTGATTCAATGTCAGTTCACACTTCTTTATGCATTTAATGTCCAATCTGATGTTCAGTCACTGGGAAATCTTGATGGTCATGCTATGTAGCTTGAAATAAAAAAAAATGTTTTAGAAATGTCTGGGAAGGAAGGAAGGAAGGAAGGAAGGAAGGAAGGAAGGAAGGAAGGAAGGAAGGAAGGAAGTCTTATGCTATTTTTAAAGAACATACAGTTCCTCTCCCTCCTAAAAGAGAGGAGAGATGAGATAGTACACTCATTCCAGCTAGACATAAGGCTTGTTCACAGTTACAATTACAGTTATTCTATGGCTATTATGCCCCATGGTGCTTCTAGAGGTGTGAATGACAAGCTGTGATCAAATCCTTCCTTTTTGTGGTTTGACAGAATCTGGGATTATCTAGTTTTCTTCTTCAGCCAAATGTCAGAGTCATGAAAAGTAATAACTTCTGGTAAGCTGTGATTTCAGCCCACATTAAAAGTCTCCAAAGCATATTATTTTATTTATTCCTTCCCACTCCCTGTCATTAAAAAATATTTTGCTGTTATTTGAGAAGGAGGGTGAGAGATTAATGATTTAGTATCAATTATTTAGTATCAACACACATGGAAACTGACACAGTTAAAAATTGCAGTTTTAATTTCCTGTGCAACTGTGTGATGTACCCATTTTTTACTATTGCCAAATGCTCAGCGTATCTGTAGTGAATCTTAAACTGGTATAGATGGGTTTATGATCTTTGGATTTCAATGAATGGCAATAAAAAATATTAACTCAGCAATATCACATTCCAGTGCAGCACAACTAGAAATTCTGGAGCTATACAGTCTTAAATTTTTAACTTTACTGATCAACTGTTTGACAGGAAAGGATAAGAGAAGCTAAATTTGGAGGGGGGGGGGAGAGAAGTTATTATTTGAAAAGAGCCTCAAAGGGTTCCCCTAATATTAAACCATATTGATACATTCCAATTGGCTGGTTGCAATATCAGTAAAGCATAATTCATTACAAGCCGAGATCACTCATGGAGAAAAGTTAAGTGCTGTGCCTAATGTATGAACAAGTTTGTTTGTGTGGTGACCTAGCTTAGGACAGTAGAGTATTTTTACTGCCTTTATCTTCCAACAGTAGTGCAAACAGTCTTCATACATAGAAATCTCATACCTGAGTTATGAAAGAGCATAGATACATCAAAATTGAGGGAAGGTGCTTGGCATTTCTCTGTGAAAGAAAGAAAAGTGAAATCTTGCATGTTAAATTCGGTCTTGTTTATCCAGTGTAATTGAAGAAAATCAAGTGGAACTCTGTCAGCTCTAAGGCCTGATCATGCAGCCAGGGGAGTAAAAGCAGAGGGAAAACTGTCTATTAAGGGGTTGGGGGGAGGATTTTTTACAGTAAGCCACATATCCATGCAGTTCCAAGATGAGAGTGTTGAAACTATTGTTCTCAGTGGGATAGGGTTGTAATGTCTCAAATTGTGAGTTATTAAATATAAAATAAGGATACATAGATCAGTCTAAGTTTATGCCATATCAATGCTGCAAATGTCCATGTACTGTTCCTTTCCATAACAATTTCTCCATTAAAAAAAATGAAAAAAAATACATTTGTTTTCTTAACCTTCCCCAATATATGTAGCTTATCCACATATTTCCTAACTTTGAATAAGCGAAGCTGGCAAGCTCTCAAAGAGATTCTCATCTTACTTTCTTTAAGATTAATCATCTTAGAGAACAGCTCAATGTATACTCCAGGATGCTTACCAGCTGTCTCCCCCCCCACCCCCATTTTCCATCCTCAACAACTTTAATCCTGCTTAAACATTATCTTGGGGTTTGTTCCAGGCCATCAGGGATTGAGAAGTAGACAGTTTGGCTTGGCCAAAGTAACAAGAATAGTTTTTGAATACAAATGTGAGTTCAGCCCAGGTAGGGTGAACAGTCAAAGGAAAAGAGATCAGGAAGGAATTAAATACTTTATGGCACAGGATTGTTGCTCCTAGGTGCCACATAAAGCTGGTTGACCAGAGGTACTGGACTAGAAAGTCTTTTGTTCTGTCCCAGCAAAGCCATTTCTGTTTTTTTTTTGCTAACATATGAATAACTGGCAGGAGAGGTCACTGCCTTAAATACCCAGCAAAAAGCAAGCTCCTATAGACTGGCCAACATGAAGCCTTTGCCCTGTTAACTCATACTGGTATTGGCATCTCCTCCAATATTCATGCATTTCAGGGCAAGGAACAAAAATCTGGCTGAGAGAAGGCAGATTTTGCCAAAAATGTAATTTTACTTAGTAGTTCTAGAGTTGCAGCTTTGCTTCTGCATACATAGCCTGTGGTTAGATTTTTGGAAACTTAGATTTTTGGAAAAAATGTATCTAGGTCAAATAACTAAGTTATACAGATTTAACATTTGCTCTTTCCAATCAGCCTAGAGCACTTAAGCACAATATAATAATTGCTGGGATCATACTTGAGCAAAAGGAGCAAGCTAAAAGAAAGTAAGAAATCTAAATTAATAAACAAATTCAGTGGAGCTTACTCCTGAGTAACAGCCTATATGATTCAAGCCCTTTGACCTATTTGATTAACAGTTCTAGAAGACTAAGGTTAACATTCAAAATGGAGAAGAATTCAGGACCATTGTATTTACTTCTTTGAATCATATACTGTAACTCAGCCCAGAAATGTAAGCTTCAGCAACTTTGGAGCAACTATTTGTCATAATAGCTCAGCTGAATTCCTATATTCAGAGTCAATGCACATCTGAGCAGAAGTTACTGAACAGAGCAGAGACAGGCAATATATAGCATACTTGCCTTGCTTGCTAAGGTTTCTTTCAGGCACCTGGTTGACAACCCCAGAAAATGAAATATTAACCTAGATGGATCTTTGATCCAACCAGATTCTTCTTACATTGATATATTTTTTAAAAAAATACTTCTTAATCCTACAGCTAAAAGTAATATTAGGTGAACCAGCAGTTGCTATTCATATGGCACAGCAGTGTCACGGTACATGAAGCAAACTCTGCCCTTATATGTGTGACGTGAGAATGAAGGTACAAAAGAGGCAGAGTCTGCACTGTAGTGTTGTGACACATCTTTTGTATTCCGCACCTTGCCCTAACCTGGAATTACCACAGGAGTCAACTTTTAGAATGGAGAAAAGCTCAGTTGTAGTCAAACACTTACTGCCTTGGGATTTACTGTAGTTCAGGAAAAGGAATTTTTATTCTCGCTGTTCCCAGAGAGATATATAAATGTCCACCACCTACTCAATAGGAAGAAGATGCTTGAGAAATTCCATCAGGATGTCATTAATTCCCATCCAAATATCAATCTAGATCAGACCATATAACAGGCTTGCTTCTTGACACCAATAGCTGGCATAGAGATGTTACCTATCATATTCTGTGGGAAAACACACAGACACACACACACACACAAACCCTTGGAAACATATGTCAACATACAGGGTATACCATACAATCCATTGCCTATAGAAGGATGGTGTAGCTTCTTTAAGTCAAGATTGATATTTGGCTTTTGAGTAGTGAGTTGGCCCACATGCCAAAACATAGATGGAGATAGTTAAAGAACTGAGAAGGAGGGACTCTAAATATTAGGGATGTGCAAATACACATCAGATATTCAATTTCAAATTAATTTGATAAAACTTCAAAGTTTCCAATCACATTGCTAATTTTATTAACATTAAATTGAATTGGAATTTTCATGCATGTGTATATGTGTTTTTATAATCTAAATAAGTTTGAATCAATTTGGTCTGACTTGTATAATTTGATCAAAATTAATTTAATGAACTGATAATCCAAGTTGAACTGATTGTTCAAGTTAGATCAAGGCCAATTGTACACCTGCATTAAATATGATGAACTCACTATGTGTTTCATAATTATATTCCTTCCATAAGAAAAATATACTACAGAATTAATATTTAGAGAGACTCTAGGGATCACACAGAAAACATATGGTATGGTATCAGAGGTTGTACAAACCAGGTAAATATAGTTGCCAGGCCTATATAAGCAGCAACTTTACTTTTATAGGCAGGATTCACACTGGAAAATTATACATACATACATACATACATACATACGTACGTACATATATATATATATATATATATATATATATATATATATATATATAAGGCACTAATAAAATTGTAATAAAAGTAATCATACCCAAACAGAGAAACAGATGAGCAAGACCAAATGGATGCACAGGACACTCTGCTCTGGAATAGACCCAGAAGTTAAAGTAACAGAGCATTACTTGTTGTTAGCTAAATCAACTCTAATATATAATTAATGAACTGTAAGTAAATTACAAATCTGAGAAAGTAGCATCACCCTGGATATTTTGCTACTGATATGATGTACCAGTTTCCCAACAAAAGTGCCGACCAAGAATAGCTGAGTAAGTTTCTTTCAATTTAAGAGTCAGCTGGGACAAATATGTTTTCTTCCAATAACAAGTGTTTAAATATGATAGTAAAGCTAGAGAAATCCTATTATTGTGAATTACTGCTATTGTGAATGGACACCACTTCTATTTCATTTATATCTGAGCCATGTGTAAAAGTGGCACAGGATATATTTCTTGTTTTCTTGGGCTTTTTGCTTAACTTTTTAGATTTAATATCATTAGGCTTTATATAGTATCAACTACCAAAGTTGCTTGGAGGTTACAATAAAAAGATAAAGCCAAGTTATATCCAACAGACTCACCAACATGCTAATGCTAACACTTAGTTAGCAACCATCTATGCAGAAATGGACTTAAAGTCTTTCTGGAATTGAGCTCAGCTCCTGGTGGTAACATGAATTTGGACTTGTAATCTTCTTAGCAACAGTATGGATGTATTTTGTCATTATTTTCTTCTAAAATGCTATGTCAAGACCTCCCTGTCTAGCCTACAGCAGTAGAAATTTCAGATGATCTTAGTAGCCTTATATCTGCCGGATGTGAATAGTACATTGCTAATAAAATATTTTGCTAAACTTGGATGGATGGATGGATGGATGGATGGATGGATGGATGGATGGAGATAGATAGATAGATAGATAGATAGATAGATAGATAGATAGATAGATAGATAGATAGAGATAATCAGCCAAGGTTGTTTAGGCGCTGCCATCTAGTTAGGCTGAAATAGGCTTAGGTGATGAAATGTATGCTTCATTAAAACTCAGACTTAAAGCTGTATGTCTGTGTGCTCATTAAACATGAAGTTCCGTTGTGGCATTGTGTAAATATCTGGTTTCTATGCCAGAACATTCACCTGACTTCTCATAAGTTTGTTCTTGCAGACAGTTCAAAAATTGGCATTAGGAAAAATAAGCCTTAAAAAAAACAGGGGGTGGGGAAGGACACTGCACTGCAGTCCTTCAACTCCTTCCTCACTGAGCAATTCAAGTTGTTGGTTATTTTGGAAGAACAGTATGTGGGGCCTAGGGCTCAGCCTTCTCTCTGATTTTTGTTAATTGTTACATTAAATTACTGGGTGAGGTCATCCACTGGCTTGGAGTGAGGTATCATCAATACGTTGCTGATAACCAGCTATATATCTCTACCCCAGGTTGAATGGGAGTCGTGGTGGAAATCCTGACTCAATTTCTTGGGGCTGCCAGGGCTTGCATGGGAAAAATTGACTCAACTCAAGCAAGATAGAGTGGCTGCTAATTTGGACACCTGTCATTTCCAGGACTGTACCTATTTTGACTCTGGGTGGAGTTGCGCTCTCCCTAAAATCTGGGGGAACTTCCTAGACCAGAAGCTCCTGCTACAAGAACAGGTGGAGTCCATGACCAGCTTTGCCCACCTTCAGCTGTTTCTGAGTTATTCCAGAAGGGCTTTGGGGACTACACTATCATCCTAAGAAAGCTATGTGAGCATGAATATTTTATCTGGATATATTTTTGTACTGTTTTTTTTTTTAATATTATTCATTTTATTATGCATATTTTTGACATCCAAACCACTTAGCATCGGATATGACTCTCATAATATAAAATCTCTCATGACATAAAATCTCATAAATAAATAAATGTTCCACATTTTATTAGGGCATGGTGCATATCCGGTAGTTAGAAATTCTGAGAGTTGCAGTCCAACACATTTCTATGTTGCCAGATGGGGAAAGGCTACTGTAGTCCATTTAGCAGAGACATGGAAAATGTCTAATAAATTATGGAGGTGGGAATTTAAAAGTTTTTTTTGTTTTTTTTTAAGTTGTCAATTTTTTAAGAAAGCCTTTCAGGGCTGATTTTTCTTTCATGGAATCTCTGCATGTTAGAAAGGGTTCTGGAAAGTTTCCTAGAATATTGATTTAGTTATAATACATTCATCAACCATGTGGAGTCCTTGGTGCTGTTGCTGGGGTGCACTGATGACGTTACCTAGAAGGGTAGCGAAATGTCTGCAAGCAAACAACCAAGGACTCCATAGTTCAACCATGAGCTACATATATTCTCTTCTATTGGATTCATCAACAATTAGAGTTTCTTCTTTTCCCATGAAAACGTTGACAATGCACTGTATAGCATACCATGTCCTCCTTTGAGGTCATACATTGTCATAATACAGCATGGCATGTAAACTATTTTTCAATGAACCTTATCTGTCATTATTGATCAGAATTATGCTTATGAGAAAACAGTTTTTTTTAAAGGATCTATATTGTTGAGACCAGCAGTAAGCTGGTGCTTTATAAAAGTAAATTCAACACAAGGACAACACAATCTAATAAATATGAATTGTTCGAAGGTTGCCGACCTGTGGAAATGCCTACATCCATGTGTGGACAGCTGTTAAGAGTTTCATATCTCCTAATGTCCCATCATAGTTGGGATTTTGAGGGCTCTTCACATGGCTGTATTAATCTACTTCTTGATTTGTTGGAAAAGTGTGCCAGCTAAATTTGCACTCCCCCAAAGCTGATCTTTATTCTTCCTCAGTAATGAGGTTTGTAATTAATCTTGTCCTTATAGCATTACTGTGGAACCATTAGCTCAGAGTCGCTCTTTGAGTGAGATGGGCGGTGATAAAAACTGAAAAATAAATAAATAAACAAACAAATTTAAGGGCAGCGATTGGCCCCTTGGCTCATTTCCCTGTCCACTGAGGGTCAGCGGCCATCAGGGAAGACTACTACCAATCACTGTCTTTCATGTGTTGGAGTGAGGCTTGAGTAAGTGTACTAAGTCTATAAAGGAGGTTTTTGCCACTGTTTACTTTGTCCAAATTACTGGATACTGGCAAGGAAGTCTTCCGCGCAGGTGATATGTCACTTGGGTTATTTCTGAACACAAGGCTATTGGCCTTCTGGAAGCTCAGTTAACCCATGTCCAAAACTAACCTGGCTGATAGGTTGGTGGGTCAGAGGAGAAAATGAGATGAAGCAAGAGGGAGCTCCTTTTCACCTCATACCAGGCCCATCCTCCACCCCACCAGCCTGCTAGCTAGGTTATTTTTGAGCACAAGTTTATCAGGATATTCATGTTCAGAAATAGCCTCAGCAAGAGGTCACAGGCACTTGGAGGGGTTGAGAGAAGCACTTGTGACTATTACTCAGGCTAGAAGGCATAATTGCAGTATTCTTGTCAATTTCACTACAGCACCCAGATATCCCAAATAGGTAAGTGCTGCAAGAGAACAGCAGTGCTGGCAATGCATGTCCAGGGGCACATCCAAGACCACCTGGAAGTATCTTATGGAGTGCATAAAATTGCTTTAGGGGAGACATTGGCACACCCTAAAAATAATAAATCATTTGAAAGCATGAGCACACAAAAACACTTATTGCCAGAAACAGCAGAAAACCTGTAACACACATATCTGGGACAGAACCTGCAAGATACAACTGGCAGAACCTGGCTCTCTTTCCAGGTTTAAATCAATTTTCCATAAGTCTTGGGTTTGTTTGTTTTGTTTTAAGCACAGATTTACCTCTTTTTCAAGATATGACTAAACACAAGTTTAAAATCAAGTCTAACACTCTTCTAGAAGAACACTAGACTGGAACTATATATAAAAGGAGCCAATATAATGCCAGTCATCATTACATGGACAGATAGTTCTGCAAAAGCCAGGTCTCTAATTTATCCTATATCCTAACCAAAATGACCACAGTTCTATGATTGGAAGGAATCAGAAACAGGAAATAGGATCCTCATCCACTAAGGTAGAGATCACAGAAAGAGATAGGAGGCTTCTTGGAAGACTGTGGCACCCACAAAAATCTCAAGAATTGAAAGAGTTGCCTCAGAGTCTAGAGACAGGAGAAATAAGACTCTGAGTTGGAGAAAGATATAAGCACATCCTGGTTCTTGTGGACTTCTTCCTCATGTGATGACTGTAAAAGTACAGACTATGACAAATCCCTCTCCTTCCAATTCCAGCAAGATGATAAATATTGTTGTATGGTCTTCTTGCCTCTCTAGATAAGTAGGTTGATGGATGGATGGATGGATGGATGGATAGATATATATTAATTATTATATTATCACAGAAAAATATATTATATTGTAATACGCATAAACACACAAAATGTTAAAAATTAAAGTAGAGTTGCTTAAGATGACCCCCAAGGTGACATGCAGTCCCTAAAAATGTGAGAGTGACCCTCAGAAACCTCCAAGGTCAATTGTGTCTTTAACTGAGACAAAAGGAGGACACTGAATACATGACATACAGTAATCACATATGTGTTTTTAATTTAAATTGAATGCAAATGAAATCAAATATAGTTATTTCTCAAGACCACCTCCTGCTTTATGGAGTGTGGCCCCAGCACATTGCTCAAAGGCTAGATTTGGCCCTCGATTCAGACATTACAATTGTCCATCTTCCTATAATTCCGTCCCCTCTCTTTTACATATTTAATTATAAATAAATTTGGAAGTGTCCTTATTGTAGTTTTATGCTCATTTTCATTCCTGAATCTATTCACAAGTATTTAGCCTTTCCCCCCAAAAAAAAGGGGGGGGGCGTGGTGGCTCCATGGTTAAGATGACCAGAAGGTTGCAAGTTCAGCAGTTCGAGACCCGAGTCCCGCGTGGCTGAGTGAGCTCCTGCACTCGCCCCAGCTCTTGCCAACCTAGCAATTTGAAAGCATGTAAATGCAAGTAGATAAATAGGTACCACTTCGGCAGGAAGGTAACAGCATTTCCGTGATTGTCATGCTGGCCACATGACTGCGGAAGTAACCTTAGACAACACTGGCTCTTCGGCCATGGAAACGGAGATGAGCACTGCCCCCTAGTGTGTCATTAGACACAGCTAAATGGGAATCTTTACCTTTAGCTTTAAGTGCTCTCTGTCTCTAATTGTGATTGGGTTACCCATTATATTATTTATAATTCCTTCTTTATAAAAGGCTAATTTTGAATGCTGAGATATGGTATAATATATAAGTGTAATTAATATAAATTATTCTCTTCTAATGGAAAGGTTTAATTAGATATAAAATGTTGAATACATGGGACTATGGCTTCTCTTATACTTTCAGTAATCAGCCATTGTGCAAAGGAAAATATGTGTGACTTTAAAAAGCCAAACCAGAGACTAGGTGAAAATACATAATGGTCAATGAAATCTTTCCCTATGGGATACTGATGTAATAAACCATAAATCAGTTTTGTTGCATTGTCTTCCTAAAGCAGTTAAATATCTGATATGTGTGCACTATGTAAAGGATTAGAGCACATACCTTGAAATTATTTTAGCATCTGTTGCTTAAAAAATAAAGCAACATGCACACACCATTATCTTTCTGCTTAGCAAAGATATATTGCAAATGTACAAAAGGAAATTCAGAAATATAATAGCTCAGAGCACAGCCAAGTGGAAAGAAAATGTTTTTAATTTGGCTACCTTTAGCTGTGTTAAAGTGTTCTTAAAAGCTTTTCTGGCTGAGATTATGGAGCCATTGAAGGAGATCATCAGGAGATTTGGCTTTAGAAAATTTGGACTGCCTATTGGATATATTGTCTCACTTTTCCATTAAAAAAAAATCCTATTTGTATTAATCTTTAGGCAGCCCATTTAAAGGAAGAATGTGTATTTTCTTTCTTTTGTCTCAATCAAAATGAATGCTGCTATAGCAAGCAACCTAACTAGAAAATGGAGCACTATCAGTTAAGAAACATGGAAGATAAGGAAGTAGTATTGTTGAGGGTAGGAGAAAATATAAACATGTTAATCCAATACTGCTAATATGATTTTTTTTTTTCCTAGCTAGGTCCTGTTCCATTGCAAAAGCCTCCCCTGAGTCAGAAAAGAGTAACTCGGCCAAATTTCATTCCAAACCATCACTATAAGGATGATATAAAGCTTGAAAATAGGGAATTCAAAAAGTTTTATTAAGATGCTATGAGGAACAATTCCACCACACATTGTCCTAGTAATTGTTCTAATGATATAAGCAGAGTGGTGGATATCATTATAGCCTATATTTTCTCCCCATTTTGCCACCACTACCAATTATCTTAGTATGTGGCAACACCTGACTAATCTTGTATGAGCCTAGAAACTAAGCAGGATCAGGATTGGTTAGTACTTGGATGGAGTGTATTATTGAGACCCGGCTGGGCCTGGAAGGAGGTGTTCCTCTTTAGGAGATGTGCCTGGCCTGGTTCCGAGTTTGGCACCAGCTGAGATCTCAGGGCTGGGACTCAGGAGTTCTTGGTCACCATGGTGGCCATGGGCCTGTTTCAGATTATTCAGGACCCAACTTGAGACAGTGGCCTAACACCGGACTTAGTTTCCTTGTTAGAGCAGTGGCAACATGATCTGAGGGGAGAGCTACATCTTTCCCATTTGTCATGGTCGGATCACGCCCTGGTGACCTTGAGATTTTCTCATGCCACCACCACCAGCCCACAGGGAGGTAGGACCCATTTGATTGGTCTGTCCCTGGCAACTGATGGACCCGGTAGGGTTTCAAAGGGAGCTGGGGGTTACACCTGAAGATCTGCTGCACAGTCCAGCAAAGGCCCTGACTGCTGCCTGGAATTGGGAGGCAGCTGGGGCCTTGGACAGGATCATGCCTGTGCAGCCTCTCTTTTCCCATTGAACCTGACACTTATTGTGGTTTACAGAGAGGCTGAGGGTTCTCAAGTGGATTAAGAGATGCTTAGAGCACTACTGGAGGAAGACAAAGACCGAATCCGACCAAACACAAGCTAGAGCCTCTATTAAGGCCTACCTTGTCGTGGTAAGAGTGGCAAAATGACAGTATTTCTCTGCTCTTATTGCATCTGCAGAATGCTGCCCAGTGGCCTTGTTTAAGGTTACCTGATCCCTTTTATTCATTCATTTATTTATTTTATAAATTTATTCACCGCCCATCTCCCTCTCACAGGGGGACTCTTTTGGGGAAAGGGGAAACAGAATCCATGTACAAACCCATGCTGAGGAGTTTTCTAGGCATCTGCAGGATAAAATAGCTTGGATCCGTTCCAAGTTGGACTCCGAGTGTGTGACAGGATCTGTGGAGATGCCCAGGGAACATACTTACGCAGTTATCTAGGAACAGTTTGATCCTGTTGGGCCTGAGGAAGTGGACAGGATCCTCTGGTCTGTAAATGCCACCACCTGCCAATTAGATCCATGCCCCTCCTGGCTGGTAAAAGCAGCTCAAGAGGTGACATGTTGTTGGGTCCAGAAAATGGTAAATACATCATTGAGAGAGGGGGTGTTTCAGGCAGCATTTAAAGAGGCGCTGGTGTGCCCCCTCCTCAAGAAACCATTGCTGGGCCCTACCATCCTGGACAATTTTCATCCAGCCTCCCACCTCCCCTTTTTGGGGAAGCTGGTTGAGAAAGTGGTGACATTGTAGCTCCAGAGGATCCTGGATGAAATGGATTATCTAGACCCCTTCCAGTCAGGTTTCAGGCCCACTTATGGGATGGAAACATTGGTCACACTTATGAATGACCTTTGGTGGGAGTGGGATGGAGGCAGTGCATCCATCCTGGCTCTTGACCTCTCAGTGGCTTTCGATACCATCAACCATGATACTCTTTTGGGGCAACTCAGGGAGTTGGGGGTTGGCAGTGTAGTTTTATGCTGGTTCACCTCCTTCCTCCAGGTCTGGTCCCAATCAGTGTTGATAGGGAGCAAAAGATCCAGCACGTGGCCCCTCCTTTGTGGAATGCCACAGAGCTCAGTACTCTCTCCACTCCTTTTTAACATCTACATGAAACTGCTCGGCAAGATCATCCATCACCAAGACCACCCTCTCCAGGTGCCTGGGGGCTGTGAAGGCCTGGATGGGGAACAATAGGCTTCAGCTGAACCCTGGTAAGATGGAGTGGCTGTGGATTAATGGCTCCTCGGGATCTGGGAAATTGTCATCTCTAGTTCTGGATGGTGACAGTCATGGCCAGGAGGACCTTTGCTCAACTTCATGTTGTCCACCATTTATGCCCTTTCCTGGACTGAGAGACCCTTCAATTGGTCAGTCATGCCCTGGTCATCTCCCACATAAGACTACTGTAATGTGCTCTACATGGGGCTACCCTTGAAGAATATCCGGAAGCTACAGCTGGTCCAGAATGCAGCCATGCAGGCAATCTTCAGTGCCCCAAGGTCAGCACATATAACACCTGTGCTATGCGAGCTGCACTGGGTCCCAGTCTGCTTCTGGGTCCAATTCAAGGTGTTTGCTATCACCTCTAAAACCCTACATGGCATGGGGCCAGGTTACCTGAGGGACCATCTCATCCCCATCACATTGACCTGTCCCACCTGGTCATGCAGAGAGGGCATGTTACAGACCCTGTCCATAAAGGAATTCCATTTCGTGGGGTCTCAGAAGAGGGCCTTCTCTGCAGTAGCTCCTGTCTCTGGAACATCCAAAGATGAGACAGGCCCCCTTGCTCCTGGACTTCTGTAAAAAATTAAAAACCTGGTTTTGCCAGCAGGCCTGGAGCAGGAAGAGGCATGTCCACTCCTGGGGATGGCTGGCGCCCTAGGTCGATCCTGGAAGGGACCTTATACCCACTGGCTGATAGGGAAATTTTAGCTGTCTAGATTTTATATTTTCATGTTTATTGTATTTTGTATTTATAATCACTTTGAATTTTAACTTGTTTTTATTGTAAACTGCACAGAGTCCCTCCTGTGTGGGGGATGGGTGGTGATAAAAATCTAATAAATAAATAAATAAATAAATCTTCCACTGTAAGATTACAAAAGAACTTAACCAGCTTCTATTTTCAGAAGATGTGAAAGTACTTACAGTGGTTCTTTAATGTAATTATTGCACCAATCCTCTGTTCTTCTTCCAAAGCGCTTAAAGTAGTTTGCACTGGATTGCCAGATGATCTCTCACCCAGGTACTAAGCTAAAGAGCTTTGTATCAGTCATAGCAATTTGCTTTCACTTTTTCTGATCCCCAGCACTAATCAATGGTACCAGTGTGAAGATTCAGTAGTGATTCTCAAGCAACTCTTTTTGGATTGGAGAGCTTGATTGAGATTCTGAGAACAAATTGTGCATTTTTTTTTTCAAACTAATTTGTGGAGAAAGCATGTTCATTCACAAAATGGCTGCATGAGTTGGGGGCACAGTAGAAGTTGTAATAGGTAATTTATTAAATGCTAAATGTTAAAACTTCTACTGTCCCCCCAACAGAGAGAGATCCCAGATGATCCATATTGTCCTTTTTTTCCCCTTTTGGGGAGCAGTTTTTCACACTTCCAAATTACAGCCATCCATCTTCCTTCCTTCCTTCCTTCCTTCCTTCCTTCCTTCCTTCCTTCCTTCCTTCCTTCCTTCCTTCCTTCCCTTCGTACACTACCAAGTTGAGAGGTCCTATTTAGGGATAAAACAGATTCTTGGAAAGGAAGAAGACTCCTTGGGCCACAAAGGTTTACTTTGTAGTATAATATAGTCAGCTTCCAACTTTTTTAATTAAAAAAAATTGGGAAACTGAAAAGCATCAAGGAGCTGGCAGGCACACCAACTCTTGCTGAGGACTCACAGCAACATTATTTTCCCTTTCCTCCATATTTTTCTCCTCATAACCATCTATAAGGTAGATTCAGATTTATCATTCTGGATCTTAGTTAAGGTTGGGGGAAGAGTGTACATTTTTATGCAAATATCCCCCATTTCATTCTTTTGAATCAGTGCATAATCTCAAATGTAATTCTCAAGTCCCACATTTAGGGCTGCAACCGTTTCATCAAAATGCATATACACATACAGGAGCTACAGATTTATACAATCTGAGGTAAAGTTCCCTGAGTTTCCTGAGCAATTTTTGAGTCCCTCTGACCCTGTTGATCATTAACTAAAACCTAATGTTTGACAGGCCTCCTCAGCCCATAATTCATTGGTGTGAGGGGTAGAGGGCAAGATGAAAACTAAACTTGGAGATGGAACTGATGCTATGCTTAGAGCTGGATGGATGTGCCTTTCCAAGTCATACTACAGGAAATCTTCCTTAACTTTCAGTTTGGTAACAAGCATGTCCACATATCCCTACCATTGGCCATTGCAATAGTTGTTCAACTGTTACTAACTATGAAGCACAACTTTATTGAATAAACATGGAGGGAGTACTGCATAAGCCACCTTGAGCTCTCAGGAAAAGGTGGGGTATAATCCAAAAATAAAATAAATCAGCTGTGAGAACATTGGTGGCTTTTTATACCTCTGAAATCAGTCTAGTGGGGAGATAGCCCAATAACTCTGAGGGATGAATAATATGCTTCCAAGATGCAAAGTTAAATCTTCTTATTTATTGTTGGGATTGGCAGGTGGGCACATTTGCTCGGCATTTTCAGAAATATGTAATCGGTAGAGGTTTAATAAAAAAATCAGAAGTCATTATGCTGTGAAAACATGCCTGTCACTGGTGCTGACCTTTAAGATCCATTGCTTCATCTTTTTGAGGATTAATTATACCATTGCCTAAATTCATGCACCACATTATGCATTAATGATAATATATGAATATAAATGGGTAGTCACTTTGGTTTAGTAGATTATATTAAAATGTATTTGGGAAAAAAAATACTTGGAACTTTAAAGGTAGGGTGAGTTTGCTTTGTTTTTCAAATCTATCCTGAATATCATCCGATGCAGATGCTATTTTATTTATTATTTATTTATAGCTAGAGACCCAACTAAATATGTGTTGGCTTCAAATAAATGAAAAGCAGAAATAAACAAACAAACAAACAAATAAAAGTTAAAAATCAAAGCAGTAACCAACTGATGGTCAAATATAACTGCCAAATTAACAGTTCCAGAGAATTAAATCCATACTTCTTTTAAAGCTATTTGCTCTAAAATGGAATTTAACAACCCTCCCAGTTATTTCTATAGAAGTTACCCTATAGAACAAAAACATAGTTTTTTTCAGCTAGCCTGATGAGTGACTAATAAAGTTGCTATTGGGTCAGGACTAATAAGAATATTACTAGATCAGGACACCAGGACTGGTACATAGGCTAGTACAATCAAACAACTTAATCAAACCTTCTGAGCAGAGGTAAAGGGAATCTTGTAAAGGGATAGTACCATGCCTCCTCTCTCCTAAAGGGCATGATCCAGCCAATAAAAACACTCTCCTATGTGAAATAGACAAGATATTAGTAAGACAGTTGGCTTAATGGGGAGATAAAATTCAACCTTTCTGTAAGCCAGCACCCAGGACACAATATTTTTGAGGCTGCTTTCTCATACCTTTGTTAGAGCAAGAATGGGACTGAAGTCTGAACTACTGTTTTTCTTCCAACCCTATCAGCAAGAATTTAGAAGGCTAGGTAATATTTAACATTTAAATCACAGAAAAGTGGTGGCTACGGTAACTTTTAAATTAATTGAATTAACTGAGTTAGTTGATAATGTTTCCTCCTCCTTGGAATTGTGTTTTCTATAAGTGACTTTGTTAACCATCTATTATTCATATCTGATAGATGTGAGGCCACAAAGTCATTTACTGCCATCCTGTCTTGGCTGTGAGAGGAACCGCTTCTGACTTATGCTGCCTCTTTTTTTTTTCCTATTTATTTTTAAATGGAAATGTTTATCACCTGGGGGATCAATACCTTATACTGGGGGCTGAGATATTATAAAGTAATATTTATACCGGTATCCAATTCCCCCTTTTCTCACTGCTTTAACAAACATAGGTCCAACTATCTCATGGTAGACTGTCATTTGTATTTGGTAGGTGCTAAGGGAGAGAA
This sequence comes from Candoia aspera, assembly GCF_035149785.1. Lineage (NCBI taxonomy): Eukaryota > Metazoa > Chordata > Lepidosauria > Squamata > Candoiidae > Candoia > Candoia aspera. The sequence goes on from NC_086155.1 coordinate 99,528,394, forward strand.
AGTCATTTTATAGGACTTCCCTCCCCAAATCTCTGCACTTCTGTCTCCCTTCCACTTCCCCTGAAGTAAACCCACCCCTCTTCCTTTAGCCTCCATTTACTGTGCTCTGGTTCAAGCCTCTTATATAGAGGTTATGCAATGTAAGATGTTTTTCTCTCTCTTAGGAACTGGGTGGATCACTGCCCTGATAAGTTCATTCACTAGAGCAAACTGGTTTCAGATGAAGAAGCAAAAGACCCCTTTCACATCAAAACAACTAAACAAAACTCTGAGTTGGGTCTTCAGTGGGATGGGAATGAGGCAGAGGTAACTTCATGAAATTACATCCCCAGGAAATGTTATCAAAGAGATTTTCTGGCTGCAGTGAGCAGAATATTAGGGTGAGCCCTAACAGCATCAATCCAGCAGACCACAGACAGAGGGGAACAAACAGGGTGTCCATTCCTGGTTGTCCCTGTTCTTAATGCCCCCAGAAGTCAATAGAATACTTAATGCAAGGAAGTGTTTCTTCTGGAACTTGCAATTTCATTTTTTTCTGAGGCAGAAATATCTCTGGCAATAAGAATGAAGCTTATCCATATATGCATTTGGTAACGTCTCTTACATTTTAAGAAGTTCCCCCCCCCCTCATATAGACTTCATTCAAATGATAGTACAATCTTTCCTGCATTTTACAAGTTACAAATTTCTGAGGGAAGGATTTTACAGTTATTAAGGGACATGCTGACTTTCTATTTTATGCACTTCTACATCTTACGAGATTGTTTTTAAGCTTAAGGCACATTTCTATGACTGGGTTAAATCTCTTCAAAACAAAGGTTGATTGATGTCATACAGCTGAAGGCCTCTGAACAAAACAGTTCCTTGATATTTTTTTTCCCCCATTTGCCATTACTTAACAGAAAACATCCCTTGTAGGATAGACCTTGAATCCAAGTCTGTCAAGGAAAATCAAATTTGCAAATCCTCTAAAACAAATGGATTTGACAGTCATCCAGCCAAGGAAACTGGAAATCCAAATTAAAAAAAAAAAAAATTCAGCAGGCAGAAGCTTTGGAATTGAATTCAGGTGCACTGTTGTATATCCATATCCAGAAATTTGTAATAATGAGATTTCTTTAGCCTTGCTAAAATAGCAGCATATGAAGAACAAGCAAGTATAGATGTATGCATTTTTATATTTGTAAACTGCCCCAATCAATTATGACCCTGGGTGATAAACATGAAAGTGAGAATAAAATAATAATAATAATAATAATAATAATAATAATAATAATCTGTGATGATACCTTTTACATCGTCAAACAACAAAATCTGCCTATCCCAGGTCCTTGGGAAGGACTCAATAGGTGGATAAAAATACCACATCCAGTCTACACATCAGGCTGACTGAGCAACCAACCATAGTAACCATGAGCCTAGTATTCCTTACTTAGCATTCCAGACCATCTTTCATAGCAACTTCAAGCTCCATTTCCTTATATTTAAGAACAAAATACCCCTTCCTTCCTTCCTTGATCAGCTAGTAAGGGATGTTTCTTGCAACATTATACTCTCCTTTTCCTTAAGCTCTTGCAAGGAAATCCTATGACAGATTTCATAGTTTCTTCACTTGGCCCACTAAATGGTCAATTGTTTCTCCTAGAATTAGGATCTATTGTAGCAAGGTTATTTTATTGTGAATTGAAACAATAGTCCATCCAACCCAGTTATGAATCTTTGAGAAGAGATAATAAAACTAAGTAGCCTATACTTGTGAAGTATAGTATATGACTTGTCCAAGTGGGGAAGGGGTGGCAAGCAAGGAACATGGTGTACAAACCTGTATCAGAAACTGAAGGAACATTCACAACAGAGGGAAAACATCAGGGATAGTCCAAGTCCAGTCCAAGATATTTGAAACAGCAGAGGCAGTACTTTGTATTAGGAGGATGAGATGAAAAATATAATCAAACAACAAATCACTATTCAACGGTCCAGTAAGACAGCTTGGTCAAAATACATAGGTACCAGCAAAGGTTGCAACTAACGTTACCTTCAATACATAACTTTATGTTCAGAAATTTAATGCAGAAACAGCAGAGGACTTTGCCCAAACTCACCTATGTTCATTAGCTGTTAGGAATCAAAACCAGCTCAGGATAAATTCCTGACTCTGAACTTGGTTGTTTGCTTGCAGATGTTTCATTACCCAACTAGGTAACATCATCAGTGCAAGTGAGTGTGGGGGTTTGCTCCCTGTTTATATAGTAAGTAAAAGATTAACTAGCCAATTTCTCATTAGGAAAGCAGCTAGGCTACTGCCCTGCCAGTTTTGGTGGGGGTGTGGTTTTCTTCTTGATAGTTCCTTGAACAGGTTATTGTTTTCTGCTTGATTGTTTGCCTGGTGTTTGCCTGGTGTTAATCCCTGCTTATCTGGGTATTAGCTGCTGAGGAGGATGTTCTGGACTTTTTGTTTCCTTCTTAGCTTTTTCATTGTCTCCAATGGTGTGTAAATATGGTTCATTTCCATGTGTCTATTGATGGCTGATTTGTCTGAATGCCAAGCTTTCAGGAATTCCCTAGTGTTTTTGGACTTAGCTTGGTCTAGAATGCTCACAGTTTCCCAGTGTTGTGAGATTAAGGAGTTTTCATCTTGTTTTTGAACTGCTAGTTGGTGGTCATGGACACACCCTGCTAGTCTTCTGCCTGTCTGTCCTACATAGTGGCTGTTACAGTCCTTACACTGAATGTTGTAGATGACTCCTGTTTTGTTTTGTTTTTGTTTTTCTTCTTCTTGGGCTACTGCGTCTTTTTGTATATAAACAAGGAGCAAACCCCACACTTACTTGCACTGATGTTGTTATCTAGTTGACTAATGAAATGTCTGCAAACAAACAACCAAGCTCAGAGAGCACCAAGGAATCCACAGTTCAACCCTGAGCTACATGTATTCTCTTCTATTGGAGACATAGTCTTAAAAACTCCTCATCACCAATAGATGGCAGCAAAGAAATACAGACCGTTTGCTGCTATTGTAGATGACCTTGAGGGGAATATGGAAGAACTGTTACTTAAGCAAAGAGGGCTGAAACATTTTTAAGCCCTTATAAATGTGATAATATTTGAAGGTGGCTCCCTGATTCACCTTAGTATAAGTCTGGGGCATGGAAGGAAGTAGAACACAATGAGACTTGCAAGATTCTATTATTATAGCCAATCTCAATAAAAGTAGTTCTAGTCTTTCTGTGGAGTTGTTTTCCTGGTCTGATCTACCCAGTGGGGCTGACAGCTATTTAATGACCAGCCAGACTTTTGCAGTGTACTTCCTAACCTGATATCCCTACCTGGTAGCAATGCCATTCTCATAGGTGGGGATTGCCAGGTATTTCATCTTCCTGTGACTCCATGGGATCATTCTAGTCCAGTGTTTCTCAACCTCAGCAACTTTAAGATGCATGGACTTCAACTCCCAGAACTCGCCAGCCAGCATGAGGAATGCATGGCTGGCTGGGGAATTCTAGGAGGTGAAGTCCACGCATCTTAAAGTTGCTGAGGTTGAGAAACACTGTTCTAGCCCACCTTCTCTCTATTAATATGATAAAGATTCATCTGAGAGGAGCCATGTTTGTACAGAACTGTAGTCTAATATCACAGATGGACAATAATTTGCAAACTAGGTAGGGGTGTGATAAAACACTACTTGTTCTATTGGAATGCAAGTAAAAGGTTAACCATCCAATTTCTCATTAGGAAAGCAGCCAGGCTACTTAGAAAAGGTAGGAACAAGAAAAAATGAAGCCAGCTGGGCAAGATGGAAAGGAAAAGGAAATAACCAGTACCTAGTATAGGAAAGGGAGATCCTGATAGGACTTTTGAGAAGCTAAATAGGATTCTGAAACGTACATAAGAGGGATCTGGTACCTTTAAAGAGAAGAAGCGTACTAAACTATTTATTCATGTAGTGTTATGTTAAATAAAGTTTTAATTGTTCACTGTCAGCTGTTCTCTGAGGAAATAAGAGACCTGAATATACCACAATAACCACTAGTTCCCTATGTCTAAAATACTGTGCTTTAGAAAAACAACTTATAAAACAGGTTATACCATCAACTAAAAAAAACCCTTCAGATGTGACCTCACCATTGATTATTTTGGCATGGTGCCAACAAGAAGATCCTAAAGTGCACTCACACGCATGCACGCGTGCACAGACACACACATGTGTATGTATGTATGTATGTGTGTATGTATGTGTGTATGTGTGTGTATGTATGTATGTATGTATATATGTGTGTGTGTGTATGTATGTGTGTGTGTGTGTGTGTGTATATATATATATATATATATATGTCTGTATCTCTGTATATCTTTTATATATGTGTGTGTGTGTGTGTCTGTTGTGGAGGTCTGTCTGTCTGTCTCCAAAAGAAACTTGGGGGAAAAAATGTCACATCCATCAAAATAAATTCTGGTTTTAGTACAGGAGATAACAAATATGTGTTATCTTCTTTTATGAAGATGAGTGAAGTATTAAGATCAATGATCTCTAGTGTGTTAATCAATACCAATTGACACATACCGTGCAATTTCCAGCCTTAATCAGAGCAAAAAAATGTATGCTTGTTTTTACCTTGAGGCAAGAAATGATAACACATCTGTGCTAATTTGCATTTGGTTATTTCAGAACAGAAGACAGGATAACTAACAAAATCCAGTTACATTACATCCCTTCCTGTCTGCTGTTTTGATCTGGCATTGACAAGAAACAACCAAAGTAAAGTATTTTGATTATATCATTATTCTGCAATGTAAACCAAATGTTACCTTCCTTGAAAGGATTATAATTTTATAAAGGAAGTGCTTTGGGACTGAAAAATTAATAAGAAAAGGATTTCCTCAAAGGTACTGAAAAGAGCAGCATATTTCAGTTGAAAAAATGAAAAGCACTTTGCACTCTTGGTCCTAGTGTTCCCCTGAGAGAAAATTAAGGAAGATAGAGCAGATCTGACTAGATAATCCTTGAAACTTACTGAGTGAGATTGTCTCAGAAAGTGGTGGATTTTGTTTATGGTGTTTAATTAACAAGTTTTAGGCTATAGTTGCCCCCTGCATTGCCACACTGTGGCACTGCCACTATATGATCCTAAAACTTCCCACCATTAATCAGAAGAAGATGTCTAGTTTATGGCAAATTTTGGAGTGCCACTTGATGGTAGCTACTAAGCGATTACTGGGTGTATATTAGCATTCAGCTGAAGACTTGATCAAGAGACAGAGCAGTGTTATTCAGGGATAAAGATCTATCCAGAATGAAGCAAGAGGTCTAAACCATTTTAATTCTGCATATTGGCTCAGAATTAGACTTCATTCTCACTGTTTCTCTATTGCTTCACTGTCAGACTGATGATGGTGCTGTGGGATTTGGGACCAAAAACAACACAAAACAAACATTAGGAAAAAAAATCCACTCCCTGAACAAAATTAATTGGAAATTATGGTGTACACTAGATACAGTGATTGGCAGGTCACAAATCAGGATGCTCCTTGTGATACAGGTGTGGGGGACAAATAATATTTTACCTTTTCTTTATGATTCTGAAAGGTATACTAGCAGAGCAGAATAGATGAAACTGATAGCCTTGAAAGGGGAAGGAGATAGATTACAGAGAGCATGGAACAACCCTGCTGGCTTGGAGCCTTTGAGGTAGCAATGTAGAATTTAGAGGCACTGGGTCAAACCATTGTGAGGGCATCCAATAGTTATATCGGATGTCGCATTCCAGCTATAATAGTTGCAGTATGGTTTGTATTGTTTTCTTTCTCTGTCAGAGAAAGTGTGGGAACTTCTATTTGCAACTTTTTCACAGTACTGCATACTGCACTACATTAAAGAGATTTCTATTTTAATCACATATGAATTGAATTTAATGGTAAGCTGAGTAGGCAGTCATCACATAAAGTTGCGAACCATCAGTCTGACTGTACCTGGAGATGCATGTACCCAGAAAAGAGTCCAGATTCGATAAGCATGTTGAAGGCAACATCTGGAGATCCACCTCCACTAATGGAGGAAGAAGGGACAATGACTCAACTGATACAACCCAAGGCGGTGGCTGAATCAATGACTGAGTCCTATGGAGATTCGGAAACAGAAGGAATTGTGGGAATCTCCGTACCTCCACAAAGCCATACTGTGGAGCCAGACACGGAACTGGCTCTGTGACTTTGGATGTCACCCGAGGTTCAAAGTGACCGCATCCTGGCTCCATCCATCAGGTCACCTGATCTCAAGGGAGTGGGTGCCACCTGGAGATCAACAACGAAGCACCCGAACCTGGGAAGAAGGGATGGAGGGCAAAGTCACACCGACTCCTCACCAGTCAACAGATGTGCAACCAAAGAGCACAAGATCCAATTCCAAAGACTCTGAAACTGAACAAGGAGCTACCCCAGATCAAATGCAAAATTTAGAAGCTTGGGTAGCCTCCATGGAAACCATACTGCAAAACATCTCATTGTCATTGGATTGGGTGTTAAATCAACCAGAGGTGAAATCTATCATGTCATCCAAAAGATCAATGCCTGAGCCAATCCCAGGGTCAAGACAACCATCTCCAACATCAGAGACCAGAAAAAGCAGATGACCTTTGGTAACATGAGGAGAACTGCTGACAGGGCATGTAAGTCTCCCCCCCCCCCCGACAAAGGTGGGCACCATGAGCTGCATGTAAAGTTCCATGGGGACCCCCAGCAATTGCCTTTCTTCATAACTAATGTGGAGCCTACATGGAAGAGTGTAGGGACACCTTTCCCAGGGAATATTCTGAAGTTAATTTAGTGGGGTCCAGGCTGAAGGGGCCAGAAGCAGACTGGCTGGTGCAGTTGCATGATGCGGTGGCTCCTAAACTCCGCAACTTAGATGACTTTATGAGAGCACTGAGAGAATGATTTGAAGACCCACTGGTGAAGCTACAGGCCAAAACAGCTCTCCAACAACTCAGACAAGGGTCCAAAACTGTGTCCAAATATGCTATGGAATTTAAAGTCTTGGCTGGGAAGGTGACTGATTGGTCAGAGTCTACCAAGGTGGATTACTTCAAAGGTGGACTGCCACCAGAGCTGCTACACTGGGCATTGGGATGAGGGGACCCTAGCATGGTGAGAGAATGGATCTACTTAGCAGGAGAAGTGGAAAACACTCAATTCCAAGTCAGGTGATAGGTACAAGCTCAAGCGATGGGGAAGAACACCGGAGCCCCAGCCAATTTACAGATGGTGATGAGAAAGCAAAGTTAGCTGTGGAAGGAAGAAAGAGAACAGTGAGTTAAAAAGGGACTATGTTTTAAATGTGGGAAGGATAGACATCAAGCCTCAGATTGCCCTTGTGTGAGGCTAGCCACAACTGTAATGCCTGGGACTAAAGCGGCCAAACCTCCATCTGTCAAACGCAAGAGCACTGCAGCTAGTGCGGCTGCCCACAAAGAGGAGTCCTTGCTGTTTTCAGAGGGTTCCAGGAGTGAGTCTGAAGATGAAACCCCCCAACCGGTGGGAAACAAGGCACACCTGCTCTGAAACACACTGACAGGCAGGCAGGGGATAATAGGCATGAGGACCCACTGGTAAGTGATGATTGTCCAAAGTTGGTGGGGGTTCAGTTAAAGAACTGAAGAACTAACCACAAGGCTGACTTAACGGCCATGTTGGACTCGGGGTGCACAAGATGTTTAATTCATCCTGTTACAGTAAGGAGACTAGACCTAAATTTGAGGAAGCTAAAGCAACCCATAGAATTTACACAATTGGATGGATCAGATGCCCATGGGAATCCAGTGGAATATTATACAGAGACTGTAGCCATGCGAATAGGCAGCCATACAGAGACTTTACAGTTAATTGTGGTGCCTATTGCTAATTATGCCATGATTTTAGGGTTGTCATGGTTATGGAGCCGAAAACTCCATGTAGATTGGGAAGTGGGGAGCTTGCAATTCAAGGATGGATTTTATCTGGGTTTACCCTGAGAGACTCTGGCCCTGAAAAGCAAATTTGCAGGCATCATGATCAAAGAGAGAGCCTCTCCTCCCATTGACCCCAATCCATTAATTCCAAGCCAATAAAAAGAATTTGCAGATGTATTTGATGAAAGAGAGTCAGACCAATTACCCACCCACTGAAAGACGGACCGTGCAATTGAAATTGATCCGAGTGCCAAACTCCCTAAACCCAAAATGTATGCAATGTCTGAAAAGGAAAAGGAAGTCCTTAGAGAGTTTATTGACAAAAACCTAGCCTGGGATTTCATCAAGCCTGCCAATTTACCAATGGCCGCACCTGTCTTATTTTGCACTAAAAAGGACATCTTATTAAGATTATGCACAGATTACAGAGAGTTGGGGACGCGGTGGTACTGCGGGTTAAACCGCTGAGCTGTCGATCGGAAGGTCGGCGGTTCAAAACCGCGCGACGGGGTGAGCTCCCGTTGCTCGTCCCAGCTCCTGCTCACCTAGCAGTTCGAAAACATGCAAATGTGAGTAGATCAATAGGTACCGCTTCGGCGGGAAGGTGACGGCGTTCCGAGTCATCATGCTGGCCACATGACCCGGAAGTGTCTATGACAATGCCGGCTCCAAGGCTTAGAAACGGAAATGAGCACCGCTCCCTAGAGTCGGATTCGACTGGACTTTACGTCAAGGGAAACCTTTACCTTTACCTTTTACAGAGAGTTAAACGCTATTGCCACTATGAACCAATATCCTCTCCTGTTGATGAAGGACATGCTTGCCCACCATTCCAAGGGAAGGATTTTTACCAAATTGGACTTAAGGGAAGCACATTTTTGAATTTGCATTCGGGAAGGGGATGAGTGGAAAACTGCTATCAATTGCCCTTTGGGGACATCCCAGTACAAAGTCATGTTGTTTGGGTTGTCCGGGGGTCCTGGAGTGTTCATGCAGTTTATAAATGAAATCCTACATGAACATCTGTATAAAGAGGTCTTAGTGTATTTGGATGATATCTTATTCTATTCAGAAAATGAACAAGAGCATGTCAAATTGGTCAAAAAGGTGTTAACCAAGCTTCGTGATGCTCAGCTGTATGCCAAATTGTCAAAATGTGAATTCCACAAAAAAGAACTAGACTATTCGGGATATAGAGTATCCACTAAGGGGATAGAAATGGATCCTGCCAAAATTCAAGAGATTGTAGAATGGGAGCCCCCACGCACACGCCACCAATTGCAAAGCTTCTTGGGGTTCGCCAATTTTTATAGCCAGTTCATCCCTAATGTTGCACATATTTCACTCCCTTTGACTGACTTGTTAAAAACAAGAGGGAGAGGGGAAACGCAAAAGGTTACAAGTCCTGGGGCAAAGTTAAATTGGACAGCTGAATGCCAAACTGTGTTTGAATGTCTGAAGGCACTTTTTACAGCTGAACCCATATTAAAACATCCTGATCCTGAACAACTATTTATAATCCAGGCAGATGCATCAGATATGGCTGTGGGGGAAATACTCTTACAGCGAGACCCCCAAGGTGCCTTACACCCCTGTGCTTATTTGTCTCATAAATTTACTGACACTGAGCGCAGATGGCATGTATGGGAGAAAGAAGCTTTCACAGTGAAATCAGCCCTTATGGCTTGGTGACACCTTTTAGAAGGAGCTCCACATCCAATCTGAGGTATGGACTGATCATAAAAACTTAGAAGCTTTACACATGCCCAAGAAACTAAATGCCAAGCAGCTTCGATGGGCTCAATTTTTTGGTTGATTCAATATCACTTTAACTTACTTTCCGGGTAAGAAAAAATTATTGGCGGATGTGCTTTCTCATCTTCCCCAACACAACAGTCAGCAAAAGGAGATTGCAGATATGTTCTTTTCTTCTAAGCAGTTGGGGTTAGCTGCCATAACTCGCAGCCAGACTGCAGCTGAGAAAGTGAAAGTGCCGGGCGAATTGCGACAAGAGTTGGGAGCGGCTCTCCAGTCTGATACTTGGCTACAAACCAACAAATCTACTTTGACTGAGCTGAATGGGTTGTGGTATTTTGCTGGCAAACTGTATATCCCTGAACCTTTACGTGTTAAAGTTTTACAATGGTCCCACAATGATAAAATGGCCGATCATTTTGGTTTTGTCAAAACCCTACATTTATTACATCACCAATTCTGGTGGCCCACTTTATGCACTGACATCGACTATGTGACTAGCTGCCCCATTTGTGCTAGGTCCAAGAAAAAAGGAGGAAAACCTCAAGGGTTCCTCCAGCCGATAGCTGAACTTTCTAGACCCTGGAAACAGATAGCCATGGACTTTATTGTTGACTTACCTGAGAGCAAGAACAAAACCATCATTTGGGTTGTTAATGATCTGTTTTCTAAACAAACTCATTTTGTACTGTGTACTAAGATCCCTACAGCTCCCCAACTTGCCAAATGTTTCCTGCACCAAGTGTACTGCCTACATGGATGTCCTGAATGTGTGATCTCAGACCACAGAATTCAATTCATATCAAAACTTTGGAAATCCTTTTTGAAATTAATTGGCACCAAACAAGCTTTAAGCTCATCGAAACTTCCTCAAATGGACAGATCAACTGAATGAGCTAATTCTACTCTCGAGCAATTCCTTAGATGCTGTATAAATTACCAACAAGATGACTGGGTTGACCTCCCTTTTGCTGAAGTCGCTTATAACAATGCTGTGCACCAAAGCACCGGTCTCTCTCCTTTCCAAGTTGTTAATTGTCAAAATTAACAACCTATCCCTGAACTGCCTCTTTCCTCACCAGGCCATTGTTCTGCCACAGACTGGTACAAAAAGATCACCTCGGTTTGGCCAATCATCCAACAAGCCCTGACTGATGGTCAGAACACTTACAGAAAAATTACCAATCACAAGCACTAGGTTTCTACTTTAATCACATATGAATCAATTTTAATGGTAAGCTGAGTAGGCGGTCATCACATTCTCATTCCTATATAATAATTCTGGGATAACCTTGCTTAGTTTGGGGCTCTTTTGTACTCTCATGGCTAAGAGCCCAGTGATCACTCTAGCTCTGAATGCAATAAATGACACTTTACTGCATCTATCTCCAAACACGTTGGTTCCTTAAAGTGGACATCTTTCCTACAGTGCAGGCCATCACTATTTGTTCCAATCACAGTAAGGGGAGGGTGAATAGATCTTGGAGATGTTAGATATTCTTAGCTTTAACATTTACTATAGTTGTTGATGGCAGTCTCTTGTGTCCATGTTTTATGAGGTGAGCTGGTGCACTGAGTAAATTATTTGATGGAAAACTCTAGTAAACTAATTCCTTATATTTTATTTATTTATTAATCAAGTTTATATGGCTGCACATCTCACCAAATATTTCACCTTCAATCATAGCAAGCAAGTCTGCTGTATTCAGAAAATAGCATCCATGTTCCTTACAGTGTCCATTTCCCTTCACCCCAACTTCTACAATCTTTTAAACTGAAATTTGGCAGGAATGTGTTCATGCTTAGGGCCTATAATCTCTAGGTTTCATCATATTCTGTTCTCAGATATCCAATTTTTTAAAGTCTAGATTTTAAAGAGTTAATTTAAAAAGTCCTGCACTGTTTTCTATGATATTTATTTAAGTATTTATTTATACAATTTAGAGGCCACTGAACTCCCAGTAACTCTGGACAGTTTACAAATAAAAAATAAATTAAAAAAAATACAAAAAGCAAAAAGGGATCATGAGTGACTAGAAGACAAACATAAAAGCCCTCTCCCAAAACTTCATCCAACAGGGGCTCAACTATCATGCTGCCCCAAAGCCTGGGTAAGTAGCCAGGTATTTAATAACTTCATTAATATCAACAGGGCAGGAGCCATCCAGATCTCAAATTTAGCAGACTTGATCTCTTCATGATGGCCAATTTGCCTGGGAATTCTATTCCATTCTCATTTTTTAAGTTAACTAATTAGATCCAATCCAGTATAAATCATTGATCCAATTCTGATCATTTATGTGATCCAATTTAATCATTCAAATAGATACAGAAAATGGAGTGGGTTGAATTTTCTGAATCAATTTGTTAAAAGCATGATTCATTCTAAATCATTAAAGCAATTCAGAAAGTCAGTGGAATATGGAGATTCAACTGACTCTTAAATGAAAGCTTTACAGAGCCATAAAGGTTACAGTCATTTGTAGTTTTTCCACACTAACTTAAGAGATGGTGGGGTTCAAAGTTCTGTTTTTTGGTTAATCTGGCCATTTAGTCAGACTGGACTCTTTTGGAGCTCCAGACATTGACAGCAGGCCACCTTCACAAAGAGATCCCCCCCACACACACACACACACTTACTTTGAGGATGGAAAATATCATTTTGATTTTCTATTTCAGGCTACAAGCTATGTCTGCCAGAAAAAACTATATAATGATGGGCCATATATCCAACAGGTGGGGAAAAAAAAACAGAATTATGCCAGGTCTTCACTAACATGTTCAACATAAAATGGATTATGTATTTTGAAAGAAGGTCCCACTTGAAGAACATGAAGTGGGCAGGGAAGCAAAATCACCCTTTCTAACTGTCTGTTTATAAAAATGAGAAATCCATCCACCAGCCATTCAACCACCTACATTTCTATCAGGTAGAAGAGTAACAGACTGAAGGATGCTTGACACATTGCATGTTTAAAGATGCAGGATTATTCCCATAAGCTGTTTGCTTTCCTTCAAAGTTGTATAAATGTCTGGTTAAATGAATAATATATTCATTTGGCTGCCAGCCAGATTAGTGAATAGCAATATTCTCAGCTGTTTGCAGATTTTGTTGGGAGCTGGTCACCAAAATTATTTATTTAGACAAGTCTTTGGTATATCTTTTAAGATACTGGATGGCTCACAGGAATTCAGTGTAATATACATGGAAACCAGGAGAAAATTAGCCAGAGGTTTCTACAGTGACACCCAAGGGTACTTCCTGAACAGAGATCTGTCTTGGCCTTGATTATGGTGCAGTGGGTAGGATGTTTGATTTGCTCTAGGTTTAGATCTCCACATTGCTGTAAAAATCAAAAGTAGATTAGCTGTGAATATCAAAATATAAAATAAATGAGCTATGAAGCATAGATATGCTTTTTGTTTCATTCCTCCAAAAAGTGGACTGTTTTCCACAATATGGAAAAATTAAAACTCAAAACAAGTTCTTACACTCTTATTTTATATCCAAGGAATATACAGGTAGAAACTTTCTTCCAGAAATGTCAAGCTTAGATCATTTTGCATACCCACCATATTTGAACATTTATGCAAAATTACAAATACTGTCGTAAAAATTTGTTAAGTTTTCTGAATTGTTTGTGTACTTCCCTTCCCTTCCCTTCCCTTCCCTTCCTTTCTCTTCTGTTTTCTCCTGGAAATGAGAAGGAGAGTATAATATTTATTCTGATGTTTAATGAAGGTCAAACACAAGGTCAACTGAAGGCATGCCTTGGAACAAATAGCTACAAATAATGTATCAGATTTTCCTCAGTCTGCCCTTCTGCCTTGCTGAACTTGACTGGAACATTATTTAACACAACCCCACTTTTTCAATGGTTATAAAAAATATATGGCATGGCATGTTCAAGCTTTTTGCAAATAAATTGACCTTTATTGTGCACGTTTTCAAAAAGTCCATTAAATGGGTTCACTTGTAAGCTACTGTCTAGATTTGGCATTATGCATATAGTAGAACTTCTAATTAGAAAGATCAATAAAATACAAAGTCTCAATAATTTGGGGGGATACTCTTATGCTGTAAAATCTCTGAACCCCCAAATAATGTTGCCTTATATTACATTGTGAAGAGAATCTCCCCTTCCCTCTTTCTCTACTGATAAGAGAGCCTGTTGCATTTTGACCATTTTTTCTTTTTCTGAATTCCAATGTTCAACCTCAAAGCAACTCTAAGCACATATATATGTGCAGATTTTAACCTATGTGAGCACTACTTTATTCTTAGTTCTACATAATCCTAGAGTAAGGAAGGGCAATTCTCATTCTCATTCTCTCTCAGTTCTGGCTGCCAACTTAGTGTTTGCTGCCTTTTCTCTGGCAAATAAACCCTTGGTCCTCTGACCTTTCACCCCATTTTGATATCTTCACCCTTAGTAATTATTCTTCTTGCTTCTCTTCTAGTCTTCATCATATGCTTCTTTGGATAGCATGAAACAATTGTCTTCATCATTGCAAACACTGTCTAATTCAACTAAGGCTTGCCAGTTCCAGTTGTTCTTTATTAAATCCAACAACCATCTTCATCCATTAGCTGTTGATATCTACCTTAGCTGCCACCCATTTTTTCCATTCTCAAGCTTCTTCCTCATGTTACTTAAAGTTCCACCTATAATGCCAGAGTGGCATCTGCTATTAATACCAGCCAATCTGCAGCCCCTCCTTTCCAATGCAAACTATTTCCTATGAAAATCTAAACTAACATCTATTGTCCATTCAAAGCAAATACAAACTAGTTTGTTTGGGTGTCTGCATGGATTCAGGGATACATGAAAAGCCAGCAAGAGACCATAGTTAAAAGCAGGCTTGTCACATACTCTGCATAGTCACATAAAACCCATGGATTTCCTGGTCTGACCCTGCTTAGCTTGTACTAAGTTCTTACACCTAGGTGGTTAGTAGAAACTGTGATCTATTCTCTACTGAACTAAGAAAGATTTCAAACCAACGTTTTGAAAAAAAGAAAGAATGAGAACTAACTTACTAAGAAACAGCAACTATTCAGATCTTTCTATTTGTTTCCTTAGGACAGTGTGTTTTTTCTTTTCTTTTTTAAAAACAGTTTGGAAATACATTACACATTTTGTATTTTTGTCTCACTAGCTGATTCATTTGCATGGGAAATCCAGGACAGTATTCCCAGGTTCAGATATAACTATAGCTAAATTAACCAACCTTGGGTTTTGCTCTCCTACACCATATTTAGTAACTTTACAGAATTAGAATATACACACTTAATTCCTTCAATTTCTAATCATCTGCCAAATAAGTAAATATCTGTATCATTCATTCATTCATTCATTCATTCATTCATTCATTCATTCATTCATTCACATTTACTTCCTAACACTTTTTCCCACAAGTTCAGGGTCTGCTCTTTCAGATCAACTGAATGTTGATCCATTGGTTGCAACAGGAACTGACTGACTGGCTTTTCGCCCGAGCCTGACATTGTGGGCTAAGAGAGAGTGACTGGCCTAAGGTCACCCAGCCAGCTTTCATGCCTAAGGTGGGACTAGAACTCACAGTCTCTTGGTTTCTAGCCTGGTGCCTTAACCATTAGACCAAACTGGCTCTCTCAAATGTCAATATCTTATATGGAAACCACCAACATTTTATGGAGATTGCTATATTTCCTGTTATTAATTATAGATATCAGATACAATCCACAATGACGTCACATGAATCATGTCATCATGCCAATGATGCATCAGAAGATTATATAATTTGTGGCATTTGAGTGATTATGTCTCTTGACCTTTGAGGATACCCATGTTAACAGTACTTTTGACATGACCCCATTCTTTGTGAACTGCAATTTCTGATAAATTGGGCTGGGATATGGTGCCATGAAAGATTGCTTACTTGTGTTCAATTTATATAAGTGGTCTTGCACAGTTTGCTCCAGATATACCACATCCACAAATAACATCATCACTTGTTAAGATAAGCTGAATATTTAAGAATATCTCTGGTTTTCTCAAAACTTTGTTTTTATCTTCCTGCTACATCCTTTTCCTCCACTTTTTTAATCAAAAGAAATGAACTGAAAATAAAATTTGGCTTAACACTCTCTTAGAGAAAATATATATTCTATTCTCTCTGACTTATTTGCCTCATTCCAAATGCCTACTGCCTAAGATTTTCAAGCAAAAAAACCCTCACAATTTTGTACAGTTTTAGGTGTCACATAATGAAAACCAGCTGCAGTGAAGAAAATATTATCTGCACTTCAGCAGTAATCAATTTCCCCAGGTAATCTATTAAAATTGTTGTGATTTTTCCCCCTTTCACTGCAGCAAAGGAATATACACACAGAAGGCTCTTGACACTGTTTGCCCAAGGTATATGAGAAGAAATATGGTTGCTTAATAAAATGAGCATTCTTTGAGAGAAGAGATTTTAAAGTTCAAATTTATATTTGAAGAAATGGATATACTGCTAAAGGCCAGTTAATTTTTCCACCAAGTCTAACTCCCATAGGAGAATAAAAGGAGCGGAAGGGGAGAGGAGAGACAGAGAGGCCTCAAGAATGATAGAATCCAAGACCTCATAGAACACTTTCCGTATCACATTAAAAAGATATATTTCTGAAAATGAATGCCTATATTGTATGATAAATTAATACCCAATTTTAGTGTCCTTTGTATGCTTGGAGCACATATCTCAGAGGTACCCATTGTTGGATGGAAAGGAGAATAATTGCACATGTTCTGTGATGTTAGGTTACATCTGATTATTCTCCACAAATAGCTAGACATCTTTCACACTGATCTCCCCATGTACTTTCTTCTATGTAAACCCACTATCTCCAATGAACAGTTATAATACAATGAAATAAGGCCCAATTTTCAGAAGATGTATTTTAAACAATTTTCAGAAGACATGATGGACTCTTCTTGAAATCTTATGCCTCCAGGTGTTTGGGACTTCAACTGCCATAAAACCCAGCTGCATGGCCAATGGGAAGGTATTATGGGAGCTGATTTTTACTTGTACAAATTAAACAACTTTTTCTTATCAGGGAGCTGCTTCATCCTTTGGGTTGCTAAATAAAGTTAAAACAATGTTGAACATTCTGTGTTCATCTTATTTTGTGAAGTTTTTATCTGTTAGTCATTTTAATTTCACAAAACTCAAGAAGCACTCACTTCAGGCATTTAAAATCTGCAATTACCAAGAAGGCCTACAATCTGTACTTGCAACATCTGTGTGTTGAGGGAAAAAAAAGTGACAAATAGCTGTAATTGCACAGCATACCTAGAATAGAACTGTGTCTCTTCAAGGAACAGTGATTGACTTGTACCAAATGGATTGCTATCAAACATGAAAAGAACTGGAACAAATGTTTTTAAAAGAGTCTGTGAAGAAGTGGGACATTGTTGAATACATCAACCCATTAGTTCATTGAACATCTTATCCTTTTCCAACCGTAATTCTTCCTTTTCCTAGTTAATATGGAGGCTGTGATGGAATTCATTTAGTTCTGTTTGAGAATTGCCGTGGCTGTGATCCTTTACAACAGAGGGCACAGTCTAGGAAGACATTGCTGCTCCTTAGTATAGATTTACTACAAATAGAGTAATGATATTAGGTTCCAATTCATGCACTCCCTTCTATTTTACATCATTTGAGAGGATAATGCCTCTGTGTGTGTGTATGTATGTGAACTATACTATAGAATGAAGAGGAACAAACGGGCCAACCCCAACCAGTTCTTTAAGATGTTTTTACATCACAATTCTCTATCTGATGGGAGCTATAATCTGGAGGGAACTGGGTTATGTACTGTAAGATTTGTGTAGATTTTTATATTTTCTATCCATCTGTTCCATTGTTCTGTTATTCTGTACATTTAAACAAGATCTTTTTTTCCAATTTTATGTACATCTCTACCATATTTGGACTATATTTGGAGTTTAAAACATTTCTCCATTTCTCCAACAGTTCAGCTGCCTCTTCCTCTTCAGCTTGGCTATACTGTCTGCCTGTTACATTAAGGGGCTGCGTAGGAACCCAATCTGCATGACTGAGTACAGCAGGATTGCATTCATTTGGGTCATTGTATTTTGATTTCCCCCTTGGTGGGGATAATGTGCCATTTAGGAGAGTTGAAGCTATGCTGACAAGCATACTAGGGCACTAAGAATTGAAGGACTGAGATGCCTGTCAATTTCATGTTATTAGCCAGTTGGATAGAATGGAAGATTGAACCATCCCTTTGGCCTAGTAGAGTTATAGCCCATTGAATAGTGATGCATAGAGGTGGGCTGAAGCACTTAGCAACCCCCCCAGATTGGTAGGCAAACAATAAAAAACTTAACTTAACTGCAGGATTGGTTGGAGGCTTAAAGATAGGATTTGATCAACCAGTGGGAAAGACGTGAAGAAAGGTTGTTCCACAATGATATGATACTTGCCTTTATCCTATTGCTGGCTTGTGGCAAATCATATTTATTCATAAAATAGTGATTTTTTGTCAAATACTGCTTTATGGTTTAAACCTGCTGGAGGGGGGAAGCTGATACTGAATTTCAGATATTGATGCATTTTAGTTAGGTTTGCTACAAGACAGTGCCTTTACTAAGCAGCGAAAAGTGCTATTGCTACCCTACATGCCTATCCAGAAAGCAATTAATGCCAAATATTTTGACTTTGACACATTGTTAATTAAATATTGATTTGTTGGACAATGAATTAAACCATTGGTGGATTTTTTCCTAATTAGAATAATTACTTTTTTACCTGTTCTATATAAAAATAATTTAAGGAGGAGAAATGTTAAATAAATCTACATTGCATAGCATATTGCTATTCACTTATGATTAATAAATCAGAAATAGCTTAATAGCTTTGGGCAAATATTTTTAGTGAAGCTCTTTTTTTTTCTTTTTAATGATTTTCTGTCTTCCTACAAATAGTTGATACTGAATAGATATCTTATTACATAGCAAACATGGCATAAAGGTGGGATAAAAATCAAATAAACAAACAAACAAATACAAATTAGATTTTTTATTGACTAAATGTTACAGGCTTGATATGGAAAGCTACTTCTTACATACATGGTGACCCTGTATAATGCTAACACTGATGATGTGCATGTGGGAATGTACCATTTTAGATCAAATGTCACAGACCAAGATTTCATTTTACTATTATATAGCAAACATTACAATGAAACAAGTCCATATATTGTGTGTGTATTAAGCCAGAAGAGCACACACACACAAATGTAGAAATTAAAACAGATGAAAAAATCTGGGCTTTCCCATTGAACAGGTATCTGACAACAAAAGTTGCTACATTCATTGACTTAAGTTGGGTTGATTCCCAGATAAATACTTTGGGATTCTAGTTTTAATCATTTAATGTATCTGGACTGAGTTTTTCATCTTATATGAACTGGAATGCTTTTGGAAGTAGAGAGGTGTTATGCAAATATTTATTTATTTTTTTAATCATTGAATAATTACTGGAAAAGGAAATGAATATGGAAAATTGACAGGATTCGTCAATCAGAAATAATTGATCCACAACACTTTGAATATAAGAACATTTTTTATATCCATTGTTTTGTTCTAAACTTTGGCTTGTTCCATTTTACTGCTGGATTCATTTTTAATGAAACCACTAGGGATCTACTTAGGAAAAATGATAAATAACGAAATACTTAAAATTAATATGTCATAAACTCAGTTGTTCTTACATTATTATTTTTGTTTGTTTCATGATTATTTTTTTTTTATTATTTTCTAACCCACCTTTATTATTTTTATAAATAACTCAAGGTGGCAAACATACCTAATACTACTTCCTCCTATTTTCCCCACAACAACCCTGTGAGTTGAGTTGGGCTGAGAGAGAGTGATTGGCCCAAGGTCACCCAGCTGGCTTTCATGCCTAAGGCAGAACTAGAACTCACAGTCTCCTAGTTTCTAGCCCAGCACCATAACCACTAGACCAAACTGGCTCTCTATATTATGTTACTATTATATATTAACAAAATTGCCATTCTGCTCTCCATGTGGCAGCTTCACCATCTTCCCTTTCATTCATATTTTCTCAGATCGGTGTCCTCTTGTTTCCATATCAAGCTCTCCAAATTTGTTCAAGTGTTATTTTTTTTTTCCATGGGACAAAAGGAAAAGCAATCTATATATATTGGCAATCATATTAAAGTCCATATTAGAGTCCCCTGGAGCTGGATGGCCAATAAATTTAAAATACTAATACTGATACTGATACTGATAACACTGTTCCCTCCAAAGGAACAGTACCTCATTGTGGTGGAGGAGTCTCCATGCTCTAGTGATGCTATGCTGAACTGGGCAACCATATCAGACAGGTCTTAGCTGAAGAGTTGGACTAAATCTGTTCCAAAAAACCCCATTCAATATGGTGAGAATACACAATTAGAATTTCATGCCGGATCAACTATCACCCGGATTAACCAGAGTCGTGTTGGATGCTATAGCTCCTGGGCATTCACCAAACAATGTGCTATAGAGCTCAGCTCCCTCTGTTAGGCAACCAAGGCATGGAGCTGACAGGCTACTGAAAGGTAAGCAAAAACAAAGAATTTGGTCAAAGGAAGAAAACTACTTAATTATGGAATGTTTCTATCAATCAGGACCATCAAAACATGGATTTCAAAAGTGAATGTACCAACTTTGGAAAGAAAGACATCTGGATTAAATAAAATGTAGTCATTATTTTCCTCTTGCCCACTTCTTTTTCCAGGCCACCTGCTTTTTGGAATGTAACTCTCAGCATGCCACTCAATGGCCAAGTGTGGCCTTTGGAAAAAGACAAAGAAAAAAATGGTTGTGGGTTCTTGCTTTCCTTGGAACCAAAAAAGGTAAGACTTTTGCAGCTGTTCCTGTCAAATGTTTCATGGCATCTCTTTTTCAATTTGTTCCCCAGCTTTTTGTTCTAAAGACTAAGGACTTACATTTGTGGCTGAGATGAAGGCACACAGAAAAACAGAAGAAGACAGTGGTAAACCACTTCTGTATAGCTGCCAAGTCAACAACATGGATGTGTCCATAAAGTCACCAGAAAAAGAAACTCTACTTTTTTGCAGACTTATTGGTATCTAATGAGAAATAATTCCCAATGTATTAAATTAGTTTTTAAAAAAGTCTGATTAGCTGATACTTTCAGTATCATGCAAAGATATTTTCAAGTAAATTTGCTTAAGAATCAATGAATAAAAGGTTGCAAGAGGTCACATTCCATAAAACTTTTTCTCCTTCACTGGGTCAATTTTACAAAATTTTGGTCAAATGAACATTTCTCTCTAGCTCTAAATTACACTCAATTATTTTAGCTGATGTGTTTCAAAATACACATTCAAATGGAAATCTCCCTTCTGTATAGAGGCATGACTAGGCAGTGAATTTTGTATGTGTCCTGAATACTTCAGAAATCACATTATCCATTATAACCCACTGGAGTTTCTGGTCACAAGAATCTTTTTGAGTTTACCAGCATACCAGAGAGCTGTTAACTTGTAATTATAGATCTCCCTTTGGACGCTTAACAAGTGTTGTAAGCCATTTTATTTCATTTTACATTTGGGGATGAGGTTAAGCCAGTGGAGAACTAAGGTCTTAATATTGTTATGCTTTAAACTTTTTGAATTAGACTTCAATTAATTTTAATAGAATGTTAATTAGACAAACTGATTTGCAAATACAGTTTGCATTTCACTGCTTAGCAGGCACTGGAAAAGTTTTCTCATTCTGTATGAGGATTGTTAGTGTAAATTAATGTATGTTTCTAATAGCCCTTCAGATAGTCCCATTGGTAGCATGCTACTTATTGCCACAGGCAATTCCTCCCATTTAAATCCATTATATGAAAAACAGTGCCCACTTTTCCGTATTGCACTGGGCATATAAATTTCCTCATTGCTTTTATAAGACTGTCTTCAAGTTAGGGACAAATATTAAACCCACTATGGATTTTTGGGGGAGAAGTTTTGCAACATCTACCAAAATTGGACACTTGCTATAGTATTTTGCTTATTTGTTCAGTTGCTTCCAACTCTTCATGACTTCATGGACCAGCCCACACCAGAGCTTCCTGTCGGTCGTTGCCACCCCCAGATCCCCCAAGGACGAGTCCATGATGGCATGAAACAAAATTTCCTAGTTGTCATTTTTCTCTAACCATACTTCTGTGAACACATATGCATACAGAGAGATATACAAAACCCCACATTTGTTTGTGACAAATGTGTCTGAAAAAGAAAGTGCAATTCTGAAATTCTCTCATGTACCAAGAGGAATAATTCTGTTTTTAAAAAGAGCTTGTATCAGATAAATTCACTTAATCAAGAATATGTTATGAAAATACTCTATGCCTTTCTCTAGAGAATTTACATTAACTATGTAGTTTAAGGAAAGGCATAAAAAACTTTGTGTGTTATGTTTGGTGGGAAAAATGCCTATTTCAAATGCTGACATGCAACACACATCAACAAACCATTAGTGCAAATTCTATGTAGATTTCTTCTTCTAGTGTTGTATAATCATTATTTTGTCCATTCCCTACACATGATGAACCCACAGATGTTCATATCTTGATAACTTCTTGAAAAGTACAGTTACTTTTAATATTATTATAATATTATTATTAAGTAATTCTAACAATCCTATGGATGTCACCATTGCAAGCAGGTAAATTCAATTTAAATATTGAAAATCTGGAAGGATGGCCTTACCAAAGCAATTAATGGCATATAAATTCCCTAAAATAACATTAAAAAATAAAAATAGTAAGAAATCTTGAAAAATAAATTAGCTTCAGAGTTCTTTTTTTCCCTTAATAATATTTATCTTATGCAATACACTCAAAGGATCTTTAAACCATCTGTCAAAATCTTGTTTCATTTCTGCCAAACATAAATGCAAATTTATCTTTTAAAAAAGTGTCTTGGGAAACTTTATATAAAGATAAATAATCAGAACACAACCTAAAACTTCAGTCATTAAATGTGTCAGAATTACTACTGACACCTAGTATTATCCCATCCAATTTATTCCAATTTGTAGGGTACCCAGACAGAATTTCAAACACACATACAAATGATACAATATTAGTAATGGAAGTTTGTGTTTTATCTATAACACATAATGTATTATCCATATACAGCAGAACTCTGTAATCCCTTTAATGTTTTGGGAATTTCTAATGACTTAAGCAAAAGATCCTAGAACTTCATTAAAAAGAAAAGGAATAAGATGGCATCGTTGACATGAGACATGATGTAATTTTTTTTTTTTTAAGGGAAAAAAAGTACTATTGATAAGGACAATTTATCCAGGAACTGAATATACCACATCTAACCAAAACATAAATTTATAGAAATTCCTAATAGCTCAAAACCTGCTTCAAAAACCTTCAAAAAATAATGTATAATTCTTTTTTCAGCATCCAATGAAAAATAGCTGCTAGTTTCAGTTTACTCTGAGTTAAAACAATTACTACAATTTAAAAACCTATTATTATTATAATTTTGATGGCCTCATATAAATTCACCCTGAAATGGAGATACAATGATTTGAAATACAAGTTATAATCTACTGGCCAAGGTAGCTGTTAAAATCTTAGCACCTACATTTATCAAGGAATTAAATTTATAATTGGAATACATAGTTGGAACCTAACCTGACTTGGGAAGGACTGTAGTATAAGCCTTATTGAAATTGGAGGTGAAGAGCCTAAACAAACAAACATTTTAGCATTTGCCTTTAATAAAATAGATAAAAAATCAATATGCATTTTCTATCAACCACTAGCAATCTTTCAGGTCTATTTCTGGTTTGATAGATTGAAATATAGTCATAATTTCCAGAAGAGAAAGAGGTGTAGTGTGATTTGCAATCTGGTGCTGATACAGCTCTGGGAATCTAATATTCTGTAGGAAGGAGCGTTTAATCATTGGTTGATGAGAAATTGGAACTATACAATTTGGATTAAAAAAAAAACCTACTGATTAAATAAATGTAGAATGAATACACACACACACACACACTTGCATCATTAATAAAGGAGACAATATTGCACTGCTTAATGTGTTTATTAGATTCCCCCCCCTTCCCTATACAACATACTCAAAATTTTGTTTTGGAAGAATAAAACTTCTTGAGCTTATATTTAGTAGAAACTAGAAACATCTCTCTCAAGATTTAATAAACCTTTTCTTCCTCTGCTCAGGATTTAAGTTTAGCTAATTGCTGCTTCCTCTTTTTTTTGGGGGGGGTGACACATTTACAATAATATGACCTCAGTGGTATGTGTTTTTACTATCCCATATCAAAGGCAGTGTTTTTTTAGACATTGGTCTTCAGCTAAACCTGTGACTTAACTCTGTAAATGTTTCCAACCCTCTGTTAGTAGCTGAAGAAGCCTACCAGTAAATTAGAGAGTCAGTAGTCAGTGAAGCTCAAGGATTTTTATATATTAGGGACATGCGACAATCACTCTGACTCTTTTGAGGAGACTAAGATCAAGCACTATTTATCCTAGATATCACTTAGCAAACACACTGCACAGCATCACAGGATTAACCTCAGCAATGGTTCCAGATGCACTTGGGTCAATATAAATAGCATCTGAGAAGCCTGGATAAAGTCACCCTGCCAACAACTCTGAGCTAATCACTTTATTGCAGTGGAACATTGCTCTCAATTCCAAATGGGAAATTAGATTTACCCTTTTGAAGTTTATTAATATCTTTAATCAAAGTCAGTTGGAGTTGTTGTAAAAAGACGAATGTTTTCATTATTGCCAAAGCTCAATTAAACAAAATTGTTGTACTGCCTTGGAGAGAATGGCTTCCTGTCTCACGCCAGGCACAATATTGCATAGTGTCAGCAGGAAATTTATAAGAAGATTGTTTGATGGCAAGAACTAGGATTTAACAAAGAAATACACAGAATATTCTACCTAATTAGAAAATATTGGAACATATGCAGGGCTATGTAGGATGACAAATATAATGCTCCTGCATTTTAATGGGTGCATAAGAAAGGGTTTTTTTTTCCTCCTTCATATCTGCATAATAAGCTGCATTTGTCAAAACTCCATCTCCTAAATAAAGGTATATAGAAGACCTGTTTCGTCACTTGTGCATGGCAGTCCAAGTCCTAGTCTCAGATGGTTCCAAAGTCCGGGGCTGCCAAGATTCCGGAAACCCTTCCAGTTGCAGAGCAGAAATGAGAATAGAGAGATGTTTAGAGAGATGTCTCCTTACACTGAGAAGGAATTTATTTGGATCAGTCCCAAGACTGCTTTAAGGGTTTGGACAGTTTGAGGGCATGAATGAGGGCTGGAGAAGGTTGGAAACTGTCAGAGTCACAGATCCTCCCAGTCCAACCATCACTGAATATTGGTATATCAGATACAGGCAGCTTCTCTGTCTAATCTGGGAAGGGAAGATCCAATTAATCTATGCTGTTCAGGATTCTAGTTGATCTGGCCACAGCACTGGGCCTAACTTATTCATCTGGGCTGCAAAATCCAGACAACCGCTAGAAGACATCAAAGAGTTATCCAGTAGAAAACATACAACTTGTTCCTGTTATCTAGTTCTGCAGCCCTGATTTGATAGCCCTAAGCAAATCTAAATGGACCAGTAGTCAAGGTGGCCCAAACTACTAGTTTTATGAAGGAACAGGCAATTTTTGTACGTATGGAAATTAGAATTTTGGCAGGTACAGCTGGATGTTCTTAAATTCTCTCTTCTACATCTAATAAAGCTATGAATGCCTGAAGTTGACTATCACTTTTATAACAGTATATCTAACTGTTTATGCATCTATTAAATATTACATACTCATATGACTATTACAAATTCATTATAGAACCATTAACAAGAACAAATGTGGAGAACAATCCCGCACCTCCACCACAATCATTTTGGTTGCCCTTTTCTGCCCCTTTTTCAGCTCTAGTATATACTTTTTTCAACTGTGGTGACCCAACTTAAACAAAATTAAATAAATGTGGGCACTGTTGGAATTATCAGGGGTCAACTCAGGATTGTCTCATAAGCTTAAGGGGGTCTCTCTAGAAAACGTATCTTTATTGTGCTTGTGGCATGTCACATGGGTCACCTGATTTCCACTTGCTCCTCCTTCTTGGGTTTGGGGATTAACAATCTCCATTACCCTTCTGGCACACATGCAAGCAGGAGGTGCTGCAGGAATGCACCCCCCCACCATTTTGCCTGCACACAGGCTTTCAATTCCACATAGAAAATGTCTACAAAAAAACAGTGCTGATTAAGTGCTTTCTACTATGAACCTGCCTGTATCCAGATCTGCTGAATAAAAATAAGCTATCTCTTTGTTTCTTCATCTAACTACAGTGTGAAGACTGAATTTATTTCTAAACATAATTAAGCTTAATGTGCAAGTTCTTTTTTGGTTCACACTTCTACTCTGCAAGATTGCTGTTAGCTGCTTGGAGTTCTTTTATTAACCTTTAAAACCTCCATCAGGCACACCATAGATTGGTATAAAGATATTATCATTTTTAACTTACTCTTATTAAATCCCATTTCTAAAGAACCCTAGCATGAAATTTACCTTTTTCCCAGCCACCACGTTCAGGCATGACTTCAAGATCTTTTTTCCTGATTAGTTATAGATAACTTAGATCCCATTTCTGACTGCCATTTGTGGACCATTCACCAAATTTAAAAAGGTCCTTTTGGAACACCTCACAGTGATATTTAGTTTTTAGCACCTTCAATATTTTGATTGAGTGATTATGTGCCATCAAGTTGTTGCTGACTCTTAGTGAAGACACACACATACACATACTTCCACCATGAAGATCTGTTCCAAACCTGTTCCTTCAGGTCTTCCAACAGTGCCTCATTGCCACCGTAATTGAATCCACCCACCTTGCTGCTGGTCATCTTCTTCTTCTCTTTCCTTCCACCTTTCCCAGCATTAGAGCCTCTCCAGAGAGCTGGGTCTTTGCATAATATGTCTGAAGAAGGATAATTTGATCCTGGTCATTTGTGCCATGAGTGAGGACTCTGGGTTGATTTGTTCAATGATCCATTGGTTTGTTTTCTTGGCTGTTCACTGTATTCTCAGGAGTCTTTTGTTAAAAAGTGTCAATATTCTCCCTATCCTGCTTCTTCAAAGTTCATCAATACTTCAGTATTTTCTTTAAATGTGGCCAGTTCACTGCTTATTGATGATCCAGGAATATATGTACAGGTTAATAAGCACTGATCCAACAAAAGATACCTGAGGGACTCTACTTCTTACTTCCCTCCACTAAGAAAATTGGCAATTTATTCTTATACTCTATTTTCTGTTTTTACCAATTAGCAATCCATGACATGTCTTTCCTTTTGTAGGCAGATGTGTCTGTGTTATCCCTGCCTACAGTTCCTTATTTGTGTATACAGTATATTAAACATAGTAGAATTATGATCACTGTTTCCTATTGGTTCCACAGTAGTTACATCTCATATCAGATCATGGTTGTTATTTGGAATTAAGTCTAGAGTTCGCCTCCTCTCTGTATGGCTACAAAACCAATTGTTCCAAGAAATAATTGGAATAGTTATTGGAGTAATTTAGGGTATCTACAGGTTTGATTTCTTTGTTATGGTCTGAGCATGAATCTACCAAAGTTGTATAAGAATTACTATAGTCCCCTATTAATACAATGACTTCTATATTGCATACTTCCTGATTACTTCTATCATCTCAATATCACCTTCAGTAGTTTGATCAGGTGGACAACCTACAGTAGATCTAATTTACATTTGTAGCCAGTTATTTCCACCCTTAGTAATTCCATGAAGGATTCTGTTTTTCCAGTGATTTCTTGTATCATAAAGAGTAAAAATTAGACAGTGTGTACTTTATTCTAACACTCCCATTGTGTAACTGCCTCAATTGGCAGGAGATGGTAGAAAAGTCAAGGTGTGGACACCCCAGTGTGATTGAAGCCCCAGCCCTTCTATGCAAGCATTTATGGCACTCTCAGTAACAAAAGGACAGGGCTTCAATTATGCTACCATGACCAGTGCCCATGCTGTGGACTCTGCTGAACAACCTTCTTCAGATAAAAAAAAAAGGTAACCTGTCTAAAAACATGGTGAGTTAAGCGATGCCACAACTGCCCTTTCTCAGTGTCTGGAGGCTGTTGAGGTCTGGGTGGGGAGCAACAGGCTAAAATTAAACCCTGGCAAGGCAGAGTGGCTTTGGGTTCAGGACTCGTTGGTTCTTGGAGAATTACCATCTTTGGTCATGGAGGGGGTTGCACTGACCCAGATAGACCCAGTGCACAATCTGGGGGTTCTCCTGGACTTACAACTCCTGCTTGAGGAGCAGGTGGCAGTCGCGGCCTGGAGGACTTTTGCACAACTACGAGTTGTGCGCCAGTTGCGCCCATTCCTGGATCAATGTGCCCTCCTCACAGATACCCATGCCCTAGTCACTTCCCATTTGGACTATTGTTATGTGCTGTACATGGGGCTGCCCTTGAAGAGTATCCAGAAGCTTCAGTTGGTTCAAAATGCAGTGGCCCACACAGTTTTGTGCAAGTCTAGATTTGTGCATGTGTCATCTCTTTTGTGGGAACTGCATTGGTTGCCCATTTGCTTCCAGGTCCAATTCAAGGTTCTGGTTATAACCTTTAAAGCCCTACATGGCTTGGGGCCTGGTTATTTGAAGGACTGCCTTTCCCCAGTCACATCTACCCAACCTACCAAAACAGGGAGGCAGAGTATGTTATGGTTTCCTTCTATGAGGGAAGTTCATCTAGTGGTACCATGAAAAAGGGCTTTCTCTGTGGTGGCTCCGTCCCTGTGGAATATCATTCACCCAGAGATTAGATTGGTGCCCACCTTGATACATTTCTGAAAGGCCCTGAAGATGTGGTTCTGCCAGTGGGCCTGGGGGCCCCAGGTGGAGACACAGCTGATCAAATGGCTGATCTGATTGTTTGTAGCCACCATGGGGGGTGGGAAGTTGATGGGTTTTTATATTGTAGATTTTAAATTTGTAAGCCACCCGGAGTCACTGTCTGTGAGTTGGGCAGCCATATAAATTTAAAAGAAAAGAAAAGAAAAGAAAAGAAAAGAAAAAACAGACACACACCCAAAGAGAGAAACAATGTAAAAACCTTTCAGTAGATAAGATGGAGGTGAACTCTTGCATTGGAATAACTGTGATATGAGGGTGTTTCTCTGCCCAGTGACCCACAATATTCCTCATTTCTGACTTAAGATGCTGATGTTCTACCAGCTGCTCAATACTGTGCTGAACACTTTATGTAGTTGCTATTTCAGGCATTGGATTCTCCCCCACCCTTTCTTTTTCCAAAGTAGACCTGAATTGATTCCTTTCATAAGTTCAGGCTTAGCAAAAGGGGGCTGCTTTTATTTTATTGTTAAAGCATTCTGGATGTGATCATTCCAAGGGCATAAAGAATCAATGACTGTGCTGCTTCATTCTAAAAGGTGACTGCCCAAATAATATTTCTTACTTTTCAATGATAGTTTCATTTCTCTCTGTCAGCATTTGAATAAGCACCATTTTCATTTCCAGCAGCTTCAAGATGTTACCCCTCATATCACTGTTACCTACCTAAATTGCTTGTATGCCCTCATCTGGTTAAGTGATCCACAAGATTGTCTGTCTTCTGCTGCTATTCATTGGAAGTGCCAAACCAAGTTCCTGGGATAATATTTTGTACTTATGAGATTATGAACACACAGGGCAAAAAGGCCTAGGACTCAGAGAGGAAGATAAAGGAATATACTGGCAATCAAAGCATTGGACAGATTCAGGTAAAGAAGAAACTCTTGCACCTTTTGGTTATATATATATATACATATATAGTACATATACATATACATACACCAGTTTAGTATAGTGGTTAAGGCATCGTGCTAGAAATCAGGATTCTGGCTTTGTTCCTAAGGTGGGACTAGAACTCATGGTCTCCTGGTTTCTAGCCTGATGCCTTAACCACCACATTGAACTGCTCTTCTTACTCTCTCATGAATATACCTTGGTTTGAAGCTCTTCAAAGAGTTATCCGATTAATATGCACAGGCATATGAAGGATTTTATTTTGTTGCTTGGCATAGATTAAAGCTGGTCACCTACTAAATGTTTTAAATCACTGTCGGTTTCTGGGTTTGAATCACATACCATTTGCTACAGTGAGATATATTCTGATGGAACAGCATGGAGGTACCCCAGTCTGCATCCATCCTCCTTCAAATATGCTGCTTTGCTTGATGTAGTGCCACCTCTTCCAGCTTTTCTCCTTTGAATCATTTTAATATTTTTATTTAAATGGCATACTCACAACACCCCCACCCTCCAAAAATACCCATCATCATCATCATCATCATCATCATCATCATCATCATCATCATCTAGCACAACACAAAGTTCTGTATTAAAATCAATGAGCCTCAACAAATAGAGTTAAGCTAAGCAGATCTTTTCATCTTTGTAAAATTAAAAGATGGTGGTGGTCAGTCATCTAGCACTTAACCCCAATGGAACAATAGAAAGCTCTGATTTTTCAGATAGGTTTTGCATAAAGCTTTTCGGAAAATAGGAAGAAGAACAGACATCAGATCAAGCTTATTAATGTGCTTTCTATCAGGATATAGGAAAAAGACATGCAAATACTAGAATTAATTAATAGAATTAAGCCTAAGGACAGGTTGTTGTTTATTCATTCAATCACTTCCAACTCTTCGCGACTTCATGGACCAGCCCACACCAGAGTTTCCTGTCAGTCATCCTAAGGACAGGTACATGAATTTAATCAGTAACTTAGAACCCTGTCTGTAATGGTTGCCTATTTTAAAACACTCTCAGACTCATGAGCAGGAATTCAAAGATATCTGATTTATTAAAGAATAGTATGCAGGATCACAAAGAAAGCTGAGAATGATGAATGTGTGCCAAATTCAAACTAAAAACCCTCGGTGCAAATGAAATCTCTCCCCCTCCCCCCCCGTAGAACCTTCCCAAGCTCACAATCCCAGGTGCTCCTAACGGCTTCTGATGGTCCATGGGAAAATTCCTTGAACAAAGCACATAACCCAAACACATTCCATTTAAATGAACATAGATACAGAGCTTGGCACAAGGTTTCACAGCAGCTCCCTCCCAACAGAAACGCGTGTCAGCACCATGGCATGTGAAACGTTACGATGTACAGTGTACATTGAAACAGTGAACATGACAGTCTCCCCCTCTCCGTCCCCAAAAGGTTTGGCTTTTAGTTGTGAAATGAGAAAATCCATATGACTTTCACTACAATTTCCAGCTCCTGTGATCACTGGCTATACTAGATGAGATTGATAGGTTTTCCATTCCTCCTATAGAGGATAATTTGCCACAGTTTATTATCTGGAATCTAAAATAAATCAAGACTAAAGAAGATCCAGCATATTAAAAAAAATACATATCAGTTTTATTCACTGTATGAATCACCAATCAACAAATAAGTCTGGGGGGGAATTACCTATCAGACATCTATATTTACCCTAATTAGTCTTTCTTAAGCAATTTGTAATTTGAGGCCCAAATTACATTTTAAGGCATAACTACAACATATGACTCAGGTGATGTTTTTCCAATTATCAACAAACTGATCCAGGAAGTTCATTTTCTTAAATAACTATAATATAATATTTTAAAAGTCATTGGCAGCCGGCAGCAAATGAAATAGAAATTACTGAATTTAACTGACTCTATATACTAACATATCTCTGGAGAGAGATGTGATAGTTAAGCCAGAGAGTTATGATTGATTTGAGAAAAAAAAATGTGGATTCTATATTATTTAGTTTTAAAAACTGTTATCCTAACCCTCCTGATATTTAGTACATCCACAACCATTTTTCCTTACCGCATTGAGTCTATTGTTTGTCAAAACTGGTAAGAAATATCTGCCAGGCATCTAAAACTATTTTTATGACTTCTCTTGCAAAACATCTGAATAATGTTATTATCTATCTATCTGTCATCTATCATCATGTCACTAATCTGTCAAGGAGAATGGTTCCAACCCAAGTTTCTCTCCAACAGTTTAGCTTCTATGTAAAGATATTTGTGTATGTACTATGCATGGCCACTAGGGGTTGTGCTGACTTTGTATATGTCAGAGCAGGCTAAAGCAAAGGAGCAACACAAACGATAACAGGAGAATTTCATGCTATTGGTTTGGGAAAGGAAAGGAAAGGAAAGGAAAGGAAAGGAAAGGAAAGGAAAGGAAAGGAAAGGAAAGGAAAGGAAAGGAACTGTAATTGTTCATGTATATGTATGTGTGTGTGTCTGTGTGTCTGTGTGTCTGTGTGTGTGTCTGACCCTTTGGGGGGGACGCCACTATGTATGTATGTATGTATGTATGCATGCATGTATTGTATTGTATATGAGAGAACAATTACAGTTCCTTTCCTTTCCTTTCCTTTCCTTTCCTTTCCTTTCCTTTCCTTTCCTTTCCTTTCCTTTCCTTTCCTATATATATATGTGACATGGAGACAAAAGAACCTGGAATAAAAGATAGTATGCTAGAAAATGCCAACAGAGCCCTCACGACAATCCCTACTACCACTATAACTCAAACCAATGAACTGGTATATGCTTTAGCTGCTGTAATCCTGGAGATGCTTGGCTACATGATCAAGAAGAACAGCAGTACATACACCCACCCACCCCCAAAAATCAGATCCCAGGAACAACATCAGAGCTCTCTGTCCAGAAGAGTGCAGTGCTAGGAACAGCTAAGATACTGCGCAGAACCCTCAAACTCCCAGGCCCGAGGCTGAGGAAGACACATACCTCCCATAGGGGGATGAGAAGGGATTTTTTATATATATATATAATAGGAACTAAGTAAGCACATCATATGCAGTACTCCTACTGAGTCCAATGGGGTTTCTTTCCAGAAGAAATTTGATAGATTATAGCAACTGAAGACCATTGAAGCTGGGGTTGGATATACCAAATAATCACTTGTCCCTGTACATTGTTTGATCAAATAAGCCTCCTTGACATTTTTGTTTTAATCCCCAAGGCAGTCTAATACATTTTGAATAAAATATTTAAATGGATGCCATCATTTAATTTCTGCAGAATTGACTAGCACACATGTTAAAGACCCAGGAAGAATGATTATCAACAGCTCATTGATCACTTTGTTTATACCTCATACTAAATGTAAATAAATATTCTCACAAAAATGTAAGCATAGAGATGATTGCTTAAGATTCCTTCATATATGTGATAGTAGCTTTTAATAAATGCTATTCTAGTTCTAGAAAAAAGAAAGAATATGGGTAGGCACAGCTTGCATCCCTACCCAAGACAGAGAATCTCAAAGCTTTCAGCTTTGAATGCTCAAAGCTACTCAGTGGAGATGGTGGTTATAAAAGAACTGATCCAGGGTATCACACCATACTAGACTGAGAGTTTTACATCTAAAACTGTATCAATTAGCATTCTATTACATGAATGGGTAGGTGATACTATGGTCAGATAGAATTAGCATGAGGGACATGGCTGCTTTTAAGCTGAAAAAGTAATATTGCAAAATAAGCTTTCTACATCTCAGTGATGAACCCACCAACATTCCTTTTTCTGACAACTCTCAAATGCATAAGCTTTCTTTCCTCTATCACAGTCATTTTCAACCTTTAACTTGATTTGCCATATGAATTAATTTCATATTAAAGTTTAGTGTTAAAGATTAGTGAGGTCTTCTAAGATCTGCTAAGTCAGCAAATGACTAAGAGCCAACACTGCTATCTTGGGCTTTGCTTAAAACAAAATTGGGTCCATTCAAAGATAACACTGTCCTTACCCTTGCCCTTAACATGAACAGTGAGTCTCGGGATTTTGGTATGATAGCCCAGGACATTCAAAGCTTGATTACATACAGTCTATTTATCTATCTCAAATCCATCCATTCATCCTTTTGGAGATGAAATTGTTCTTTCTCTGTGTGAGAGAGACAGCAGTCCTGAGATCAGGAATCTAACCTCAGCAATGATTAGTGAAGCAGGTTTTATAACTATAACAGAAAAAAGATTTTTTTTAAAAAAACGCATTATGGGAATAGGGAGAAACCAATACTTAGCTAGATATGTATGTCCAACAGGAATAGAGTAGAGCCTTTTATCTTGGTAATGTTTCTCAGCTTTGTTAGAAGTTGACCGAGGGCTCTGGTATTATCTTTTTAGAGCTCCCCATTCCTCCCATCTGGGGAGAGGGAAAAAAAAATAAAGTTTGTTCATAATGTCTCTCCTTAGGATTAAAATCAAATGTGGGAATTCAAGTAACCTGCAGACCATTGGAAAGATAATTATACAAATAAGACAGGAACATACTTACACATAGGCCACAACTGCTTTAAAACTAAGATAAATTCAAGAACCTTGCTCTTTACTCATTAGAAGGAGTCTGGAGTTAACTTCATTGGATGTACAGAGTGGCTAGGCTGATATAGGATTTAAATGGGGATAGGTGGGGAGGGGGGAAGGGAAGATAGGTTGGTTATACAGATGCAGGTAACATGAGGGACAAACTTCTCAATTTACAATTGTAATGTGTTAACAACCCACTGTGTTTCTTGCTGCCTTTTGAGTTTGTTAGTTCAGCAATCTCTCACTCAGTGATGACGTTAGAGACTTATTTTTCCAAGATAGGCACTTTGAGGTATACAAAGGGAGGTTGAACTGCTCTGATATTTTGTCCTTGCTTTGAATCCTGATGCAAAATTTGGGTCCATTAATCATTTTGCACAAAGTTTGTCCCATTTGCCTTACATAGAATTCAGAAGGGTATTGCTGGCAGATGACAGCATATACCACATAAGAAGAAAAGCATGGAAAGGTGCCTCTGATCTTGTGTGTGAACTTGTTATGACCTGTGATGGTGCTGCTCCTGTAAATGTGGGGGCACAGTAGACATCTGGTTCCCATGTTTGCATCATTGTCTAGTTGTTGCTTGTTGTTTGAGAACCTGATTCATGCTAGGCACTTGTGTATTTGCAAGTATGGGCTTGCCATCCAGTGCCTGAAAAAGTGCAGTGTCCTTGTCCAGTATGGGCTATGGCTTAATAATAATGGGTTTGGATTTTGAGCTATAGGTGACAACCAGTGGTATTCTATTTTTTCTGTTTTTGGGGTCTGTCTTTAATAGGTCCTCCATATGATGTTTGTGTGTCCATTGTGTAGATTTACCATGACATCAAGGAAGTGGACTTGTTCTGTAGATAGGTCAAGGCTGAAGTTGAAGGTGAGGTGGAAGTTGTTGAAGTCATGATGAAATCTGATGAGAGATTCATTCTGTGGATCCAGATTATGAAAATTCATCAATGAATCTCAAGTAAATGAGGGGTTTAAGGGAGTAAAAGCTGAGAAAATATTGTTCCAGGTCAGACATATAAAGGTTGGCATAGATTGGCAAAAAATCCTTCTGATTTTTTTTTGCTACCATTGACTAACCAGGCTCTCCTTATACAAGTACTTACTCCTGTGAATTTCCCTGATTTTGTTAACATTACATTTGGTGGGGGGACCCTTAATGAGACATTTTCAATCTTTAATGAGAATGGTTTGAAAAAGTGCTAAAGAAATTTTCATCACAGCACTTGATGTAGCTCAATTTGGGAAGAATCCACTTATGGATCCAAAATCTTTAATATGAATGCTGTGTGGCATTTGGTTTTCCTATTTCCTTGATCCTAAAAGATACTTGACTATACGGCAAGATGCAACCCTTAGTGTCCCCTCGCTTGAATGCAATTATGACCTCTGGAGAATCTTATGGCAATCTAAAGCCTATGCTTGATTAACTTCATTTCATAAATGCTTCTTAGGAATAATGAATGACTAGGGTTTTTTAAAAAACACACAGACACACACAGACACACACAATAATGAATGAGTGTAATCTTAGGGCAAAGAAAAGCTTGCATCAGCAGCCAAACACATAAAATGGAGATTTCTTTTAATCAAAATTGGTAACATAACCTCATCTCCCTGTGCAACAGTTGGTGTATATAGCATTGCAAATTATTTATGGCAATTCAAGATACATGGGCTTATGCCACTGGAGAAAGGATGTTGAGCTGATGGCGTACTTGGCTCTGAATTTTTGATGAGGCATTGCATAAATTGCCAAAGGAGATTACACACTGGAATCAATAAACAGCATTAAAAATCAAGTCTCTGAAAAGCCTGTGGAGGGCAATGAATGCTGTTGACACATGACAGAGAATTTCTCTTTTCTTTACTCAAGCAGATCTTTGTTGGAAACTGTTCTGTACTTTCCTTACAGATGAAAAAGAACATTTTGGTACACAGACAGTTTCAGGCAAATTTCTGCCAAAATGGAGGAAGCAGGTGTCTCTATACAGGGCCTCATTTAAAAAGAGCTAAACAACTTAATACTCTCTCCAAAGGGTTTAAGACAGTGAGAAGGGATTTTTTTTTTAATAGTAAAGACTTCCTTGAATTGAGCTTGACTCGTGATTTCTATGTTGTTATCTTGGCAACAATGGAGAACTGGTTTGTTATTTTTTTTCCAAGCAATACCTGGATTAATGTTTCAGCAACTTCACCATCAGGGTAAAGCCTCTGTTTGAATAGGATGCTCTATAAATTCCCCTCAAAAATAGTAGTTGGAAGGGCATTATATCGTGCAGAATTAGAGCTCTTTTGAACTTGGGAATTGTTATATGACTTAAAAAGTTGCATGAAAAAAAGCAACTGCCAAGTGCCCATCTTTAGGCATGGCAGCCAGGTCTGATTGGGCTTTCCAATCCTTGGTGTGTTCTTTAAGGGCTGCTAATGTGGTCTTATATCCCAACATCAGAATTGCATTGGGTGAGGGGATTTCAGTTCCTCGTGCAATGTCCTACTCCAAGAAAGAAAGTAATCAGTTAAAACCAGGGGTGTCAAGTCACAGGGGAAAAAGTAACTTTAATCAATAGGAGACGATGCATTTTCAAATATGAGTTTCTATTTTCCTCACACCAGCCTCATGGCAGGAGATCACAAATCATGGAACTTGGAAAATGTACCTTAAGAATGTAGATTGCATCCTCTCTAAAGGAATGCAGGAGCTACATAGACTCGACTGAGCTCGAAACAAAAGTTGTGCCCAGACTCTAGCCAAACATACTTTAGTGCAACAGGTATGAATAATGAACCTTGCAGCTTTATTGATCTGATTTGTGTAATTCCACAGCTACAAACCTCTTGATGACTACTGGATGGTAAGAAAGAGATAGAGAAAATCCTGACTTTTTGCTGTATCTAGTAAATGGGGTTTGTTGTTGTTTATTCACTTAGTCGCTTCTGACTCTTCGTGACTTCATGGACCAGCCCATGCCAGAGCTTCCTGTAGGTCGTCAACACCCCCAGCTCCCCCAGGGACAAGTCCGTCACCTCTAGAATATCATCCATCCACCTTGCCCTTGGTCGGCCCCTCTTCATTTTGCCCTCCACTCTCCCTAGCATCAGCATCTTCTCCAGGGTGTCCTGTCTTCTCATTATGTGGCCAAAGTATTTCAGTTTTGCCTTTAATATCATTCCCTCAAGTGAGCAGTCTGGCTTTATTTCCTGGAGTATGGACTGGTTTGATCTTCTTGCAGTCCAAGGCACTCTCAGGATTTTCCTCCAGCACCACAGTTCCAAAGCATCTATCTTCCTTCTCTCAGCCTTCCTTATGGTCCAGCTCTTGAAGCCATATGTTACTACAGGGAACACCATTGCTTTAACTATGCGGACCTTTGTTGTCATTGTGATGTCTCTGCTCTTAACTATTTTATCGAGATTTGTCATTGCTCTTCTCCCAAGGATTAAGCGTCTTCTGATTTCCTGAGTGCAGTCAGCATCTGCAGTAATCTTTGCACCTAGAAATATAAAGTCTTTCACTGCTTCTACATTTTCTCCCTCTATTTGCCAGTATATCTGGTTGCCATAATCTTGGTTTTTTTGAGGTTTAGCTGCAAGCCAGCTTTTGCACTTTCTTCTTTCACCTTCATCATAAGGCTCCTCAGTTCCTCTTTGCTTTCAGCCATCAAAGTGGTATCATCTGCACATCTGAGATTGTTAATGTTTCTTCCAGCGATTTTAACTCCAGCCTTGGATTCTTCAAGCCCAGCATGCCGCATGATGTGTTCTGTGTACAAATTGAATAGGTAGGAGGGGAGTATACAGCCCTGCCGTACTCCTTTCCCAATCTTAAACCAGTCAGTTGTTCTGTGGTCTGTTCTTACCATTGCTACTTGGTCGTTATACAGATTCTTCAGGAGGCATACAAGATGACTTGGTATCCCCATACCACTAAGAACCTGCCGCAATTTGTTACAGTCCACACATCAAAGGCTTGAGAATAGTCAATAAAACAGAAATAGAGGTTTTTCTGAAACTCCCTGGCTTTTTCCATTATCCAGCGGATATTGGCAATTTGATCCCTAGTTTCTCTGCCGTTTCTAAACCCAGCTTGTACATCTGGCAATTCTCACTCCATGAATTGCTGAAGTCTCCCTTGCAGGATCTTGAGCATTACCTTACTGGCATGTGAAATGAGTGCCACTGTTCGATAGTTTGAACATCCTTTAGTGTTTCCCTTTTTTGGTATGGGGATATAAGTTGATTTTTTCCAATCTGATGGCCATGCTTGTGTTTTCCAAATTTGCTGAAGGTTGGCGGTTCGAATCCGCATGACGGGGTGAGCTCCCGTTGCTAGTCCCAGCTCCTGCCAACCTAGCAGTTCAAAAACATGCAAATGTGAGTAGATTAATAGGTACAGCTTCGGCGGGCAGGTAACGGCGTTCCATGTAGTCATGCCGGCCACATGATCACGGGATTGTCTAAGTACAAATGCCGGCTCTTCGGCTTTGAAATGGAGATGAGCACCGCCCCCTAGAGTCGGACATGACTGGACTAAATGTCAAGGGAAACCTTTACTTTTACCTATAGCATGCATTACCTTGACAGCATCATCTTGCAAGATTTTGAACAATTCAGCTGGGATGCCATTGTCTCCTGCTGCCTTGTTATTAGCAATGCTTCTTAAGGCCCATTCAACCTCACTCTTCAGGATGTCTGGCTCTAGCTCACTGACCACACCGTCAAAGCTATCCCCGATATTCTTATCCTTCCCATACAGGTCTTCTGTATATTCTTGCCACCTTTTCTTGATCTCTTCTTCTTCTGTTAGGTCCTTGCCATCTTTGTTTTTGATCACACCAATTTTTGCCTGGAATTTACCTCTGATTTTTCTGCATAACAAACACTCTCTTCCAACAACCTAAGAGACAGCTTTATACATGGACTTCACCAGATGGACAACACCAAAATCAGATTGATTACATCCTTTGCAGCCAATGGTGGTGGACAACTATGTTGTTGTTGTTTATTCGTTTAGTCGCTTCCGACTCTTCGTGACTCCATGGACCAGCCCACGCCAGAGCTTCCTGTGGGTCGTCAACACCCCCAGCTCCCCCAGGGACGAATCCATCACCTCTAGAATATCATCCATCCATCTTGCCCTTGGTCGGCCCCTCTTCCTTTTGCCTTCCACTCTCCCTAGCATCAGCATCTTCTCCAGGGTGTCCTGTCTTCTCATTATGTGGCCAAAGTATTTCAGTTTTGCCTTTAATATCATTCCCTCAAGTGAGCAGTCTGGCTTTATTTCCTGGAGGATGGACTGGTTGGATCTTCTTGCAGTCCAAGGCACTCTCAGAATTTTCCTCCAACACCACAGTTCAAAAGCATCGATCTTCCTTCTCTCAGCCTTCCTTATGGTCCAGCTCTGGCAGCCATATGTTACTACATGGAACACCATTGCTTTAACTATGCGGACCTTTGTTGTCAGTGTGATGTCTCTGCTCTTAACTATTTTATCGAGATTTGTCATTGCTCTTCTCCCAAGGATTAAGTGTCTTCTGATTTCCTGACTGCAGTCAGCATCTGCAGTAATCTTTGCACCTAGGAATACAAAGTCTTTCACTGCTTCTACATTTTCTCCCTCTATTTGCCAGTTATCAATCAAGCTGGTTGCCATAATCTTGGGTTTTTTGAGGTTTAGCTGCAAACCAGCTTTTGCACTTTCTTCTTTCACCTTCATCATAAGGCTCCTCAGTTCCTCTTCACTTTCAGCCATCAAAGTGGTATCATCTGCATATCTGAGATTGTTAATGTTTCTTCCAGAGATTTTAACTCCAGCCTTGGATTCCTCAAGGCCAGCTTGTCACATGATGTGTTCGGAGTACGGCAGGGCTGTATACTCTCACCCTATCTATTCAGCTTGTATGCATGTGATATGCTGGGCTTGAGGAATCCACGGCTGGAGTTAAAATCACTGGAAGAAACATTAACAATCTCAGATATGCAATTGATACCACTTTGATGGCTGAAAGTGAAGAGGAACTGAGGAGCCTTATGATGAAGGTGAAAGAAGAAAGTGCAAAAGCTGGCTTGCAGCTAAACCTCAAAAAAACCAAGATTATGGCAACCAGCTTAATTGATAACTGGCAAATAGAGGGAGAAAATGTAGAAGCAGTGAAAGACTTAGTATTTCTAGCTGCGAAGATTACTGCAGATGCTGACTGCAGTCAGGAAATCAGAAGACACTTAATCCTTGGGAGAAGAGCAATGACAAATCTCGATAAAATAGTTAAGAGCAGAGACATCACACTGACAACAAAGGTCCGCATAGTTAAAGCAATGGTGTTCCATGTAGTAGCATATGGCTGCCAGAGCT
This sequence comes from Candoia aspera, assembly GCF_035149785.1. NCBI lineage: Eukaryota > Metazoa > Chordata > Lepidosauria > Squamata > Candoiidae > Candoia > Candoia aspera. The sequence continues at coordinate 99,568,940 of NC_086155.1, forward strand.
GGACCATAAGGAAGGTTGAGAGAAGGAAGATCGATGCTTTTGAACTGTGGTGTTGGAGCAAAATTCTGAGAGTGCCTTGGACTGCAAGAAGATCCAACCAGTCCATCCTCCAGGAAATAAAGCCAGACTGCTCACTTGAGGGAATGATATTAAAGGCAAACTGAAATACTTTGGCCACATAATGAGAAGACAGGACACCCTGGAGAAGATGCTGATGCTAGGGAGAGTGGAAGGCAAAAGGAAGAGGGGCCGACCAAGGGCAAGGTGGATGGATGATATTCTAGAGGTGACGGACTTGTCCCTGGGGGAGCTGGGGATGTTGACAACCAACAGGAAGCTCTGGCATGGGCTGGTCCATGAAGTCACGAAGAGTCAGAAGTGACTAAATGAATAAACAACAACAAACCAATCTAGCAAAGATGTATCTAAATGTCTCAAGATGCCTTCCACTTAGAGTACCAGTGCAAAAGAGCATAGGACTACTTTCTATAATGTCTGATGTTTACAATACATCTTTTTGTTACCTGATAGAAGACTTTTCCAGAGAAAGGCTGTAGAAGAATAAAGCAAAACAACATGGCATCTTCCTTTAGAAATGACAGGGTCATGTTGCTTTATAAAGCAGTGTAGATGTAAAGCTTATTCAACTTGACAGCCAAGACAATTTCTGCTACAGAACTAGGCTATGGAGCATGTTGAAATTGTTGTACAAAATTAGTTTTATACAAGAGTGTCTGCAGCAACAACCAGCAATACCTTGTGGAGGAAGGGGAATGATAACAACTGGCACCAAGCTAATAGTTATTTTAATCTTCCAGGATCAGGAGAGAATTCTTCACAAATGGACTCTTCACAATTTCTTGAGATTAGTATTGTTAGTTTAATCAAGAAGTTTGTAAACTGAGGACTCATCCAGAGATCACCTGCATGTTAGATCAACAAACTAAGAAGACCAAGGATTAAGCATACAATTGGTTGGGCAAAATAAGCAAGCATTTCATCTGCATCTTCAACCATCTCTGATCAGGAAGCCATCTTTAAATCTGAACATGTGAAGCATGTCACTTTTTCACTGCATTTATTTATATCTTTTTTCATTTAATGACAACCTGTGTGATCTGTGTTCCTCAAACATACACCAGTGGTTGGCATTCCTGGTCAGCTGTAAATCGCCAACACAATCCAATCCAAAAGAAAATAGCCAGCAATGTGGAATTGTCATATGAATTTCCTGTAATAACTTAACTACCTTTAATGTTACTTGCTATCCACCACTGCATCCCTTCAAGGTATGAAACCCCACCAAAGGATAAGTAATAAATAACTTTATTTTTTTGTCAGTGACCAGCTCAGAACAAGATATGACAAAACCTAGCCATGCAGAAGTAACATACTTAACTATAAATAAAATAATGGAAAACTGCACCCTATTAACATTAAGACTATGAATTACAATTAATACTTAAAATTAGATAGAAAAAGAAGGATCATAATATTAACTATAACTGGATTCTAAAACTAGGTATTCAATCAGTACTGAAGTAAATTAATACTATAAAAATATAATTATACTAAAAAATCTAATGATGTAAAATGTTAAAGGTAAGTTATAAACAACCATTCACTCATGATTAAAGGTTAAAGAAAAAGGATGGGTGGATCAGAAGTCAGCATTCTGCAGATATTCACAGCTGCTGTACAAAACTTTGCCACATTATGTGTAATAAGGAATTTATTAACAGATAAGAGGGATTTAACATAAGTTCATCAGTCTGCCCTAGAACAGGTAACAACAAGGAGAAGTATTTTTCTATATAGTACATGGAGGATGGATTCAACTGAACCATCACCAGCAAGGCAGACTAAAACACATATGGCCTCAATCCCCCAGTCCTGGTGCATGGTTTGATCATTACAGCTACATATGGAAGCTCACCAGATAGCACCCTCCTTTTAAAGATCCAAATTCTCAGAAAAAAATAACAAAACAGATTTACTTATCCTCTGGTGAGGCTGTTATATGTAGCTCATTGTTTATGTTCATCTTGGACATTCACAAGTCATATAGTCTATATTTGTCCCTCCCTCCCTCCCTCCCTACAATAAGCCACAAAGCCCCAGCACTGACCTGGAAGATTTCTGATCAAAGTCTTGTCTCTTTTTATTTTGTTAATTAGCAGTCACGTGAGGCTGCTTTGAGGAGCTGTACCAACATGCAAATCAACATCTCATCTACAGTAACATATGCTCTGCAGGGAAAGAAAATGCAGGTGGTGCACCTGTTCCTACCTTCCTTCCTTGCAGAGCTAATGGCAGCCTCAAGAAATGAAAAGTGCCGACTTACCTTATCTGATATGGGATTTCATGGAATACTTTCTCTTGGAGCATTCCTTCCCTAGTTTTCAAACCAGTCATGGAAAGCCTAAATCAGAGATCTCCCATTAAATTTCTTTATTTGAATACCCCTATTTGTGGAAAAAGGCAAAAAAGACAGCCAGGCAGTTTCTTTAAAGAGCTTTACTTAGGTGGTGAGCTGACAGAAAATTATGCCAGCATAAACTGTGATGCCCTCATTGCTGATGCCTATGTGGAGCCATTCTTACTCTTTTGATGAGGGACAAGTTAAGGGAAATAACGGTCGGATTCCACTGGCTTGTGGCTTGTGCCTCTTACCTGTTAAGCTATTTCTGAACATTGGTCTTGCAGTCTTCCAAAAGAGTGCTAAACCTCTGTTCAAAAAGAATCTCACTGACAAGACACAGGCATGGAAGAGGAGTGTGGGATGAACTGAGAATTATAATTGATAATGGGCAAACTCTGTTCTCAATTAGCCCTGAAAGGGAGTGGCCATGCTGGCAGAGAGGGAGTGTGCCTTGGAAATAAGTTGTGGAGTGGGCAAAATGAGGCCCTCCCTCCCCAAGTAATAGAAACAGTAAAACTATGACCTTGTGAACCCTCTTATTGTCAGAAACAGCAGAAAACGTGTAAGTGGACCTTGGTGACAGAACCTGCAATATACAGCTGGGAGAATCTGGTTCTCTTTTCTAACTTAGTACCGTACAGATCTCGTTCTCTCTCTTCCAAAAAAAAATAATAATGGTAAACCCGTATCTGTAAGGAGCCCATGTTAGACCTGACCAGTTTTTTGGAAACATCATGAACTTTCATGGTTAACAAGGGCCTGTATGCTGTTGTCAATTTTGTTCAATAGAGTTTGCTACTCGATCAGACATGATCTACTCTAGTCAGACATTACATGGCCAGATGCCTCTGTGGAAGCCAACTGCCCAGTTTAAACTGGCCAATAGGAACTGGACCAGTTGAGTAAAACATACAGTCCATGGCAAAAATTAAGACAAGAGAAGATGGAAACCATTAAGTTAATTCTGGAATAGCTAAAGATGACTTTCAGGTGCCTCTGCTATGAACTGGGCATAGGACAAAGGCAACCTTGTGAGAATATGCATTAAAAAAAAATTACTGGAGCATCTGCATGCCATGCTTAAGAGGACTTGAGAATGAACTCTAACTCTTTTTTTCCTGACCCCTCTGGCATTTTCTCCTCCTGTTAAAAACAAACTAAGTGGCTGCAGCAAACTGCTATTTCTAGTAATCAAGATAAGCAGCTTCCAAACTAAAGGACTATCAAAAAAAGGAGATATCCTTTCCCCACCCCCCCAAAAGGATGTTAAGGAGAAAAGAGGGACATTTATTGTTATTTTAGCATCCTATTATTTTAACTGATTGGTTTTCCTAAGTGTTTGATCAGCTCATTCAGTCCCTTTCTCAGACTTCCATTTATTTAAAGGGGATTTTCAGTGACCCAGACATAGTAATTAAAGAAGCAGAAGAAAGAATAAATGGATATATATGAGTTCACAGAAGAAATACATTCTGCTCAAGGGAATTTTGCCTTTTCTCTTAATGAATTGTCCATCTTTTGTGTTTTCAAGAGCTTTTCATTCTGATCATAAGCGAGAGTCATACTTTCCCATTATTCTCTACCACATGGCATAGAATGTAAGGCTGAGGTTGAGGTATTTTTTTCTTCTTTTCAGTCCTAGCAATTTGATATAGAAACATGCCGCTTGATTGCCTAGGAGGGAATGGAAGCATGAAGGGCTTTGCAAACCCAGACCTTATCATTTCAAGATGTTTCAGTATTTTCTCATTAAATCTTCAGTGTGTCTCCTCAGGTCCATCGTCTGTGGCAGAGCTGTTGAAAGCTTGAGTATAAACAAAGAGGTAAACTATTTTATTGATTTCAATTTCATTAGAAACACAGTTTGTACAGAACCAGATCCAAGCAAAAGAAGTGACAAATCAATTCTTTGTAAGTTTATTTTGAAGCTTGAATGTTTTTGGCAAAGCAGGAATACCTTAAGTGACATCACATAATAGAATGTATAAAAGTTATGTGGCATAAGGCAAAGGCATTTTATTAACCATCAAGATCAGTGTGATTAAGTAGATTCTTAAAATGAGTTTGAAACTGTTATGACTCACAAGTACCAAATATTGCAAGTGGCCAGAACTACTGTTCACTCTTGCTTCGATAGACAGCCCCATAAGTTTTTTTTGTACGATCATGAATAATAAATCTCCCCTGAATAATCATAAAATAGTATCAAATGTTTCTATGACAGCTGGTGGATAGGAAGGGGAAATGAAGGGCATGTTTATTATGATACTGGATTGTATTTTTGGAATAATCCAACTGGAGAGTAGAATTGGTCCAGGGATTATGCAGAATCTGCCCTCAAATGATATATCTCTCAAAAGATGCTTTGCGAGACATACACTTCCTCCTCTCTTTCCCCATTTCCCTGACCTGGTGTCAGCATATTACGGCTTCAGGCACCTGCAAGAGCTCCATCACTGCAACCCAGGTCCTCTTTTTCAAAAGCATTAGACAAATGAGACCTGTCATTCTAATTACCCACTGTGCTATGACATGGGTACTGAGTGAAATTAGAATGGTTCCAGCCTAGAGCACAGCTGTTTCTCCTGCCTGTCACCAGACCCCATCACATTAGAAGTGGGCCTGACAGAGGGCAGTGTTTTGAGGCTTCTTCACATCTGGAGCTGGCTAAATTTCTCCTGGAATCCCAACTTTCGAGTTTTGGTCCCCAAAGTAAATAGTATTCCTCATTTAAAAGGTGCTGGCTTTCAAAATTAGGATTAAATGCATATTGCTATGTAAGGTTTCTGCTATCCTTTTGGGAACTCTAGAGATATTTTTATTGATGTGCATTTCATTTTATCTGATGTATTTATTTACACACTGATGTTGTCACCTACTCCCAAATATGCCACTTTATGTATAGTATGTGTGCATACCTATGTGTCTTTAGGCTTGGGGAGGGTTATGTTCAAGGCCATCTTAAATTGAGATTGACCTTCATGAGCACATAGAAACATCTGTTCTGGAAATCTGCTATCTACCATTAAGGAACCAAAGGGATTTGAGATTTGCAACAAAGTTTATTTATTGGAATGCAAAGAATAAAGTGATCCTGGGACCCCACATAAAAAGGGGTGCTGGGACCCCTGACCATTCTGCAGCAAAATTGTATAGAGTGGGGAGGACAGAATTTTAATTTAATAACTTAATATTTCAGTTTAGAGGCTGCCTGACTACAAAATGACTCTAGGTGACTTAAAAGAGAATTAAGAGAAACAACATGTATCAAAGAAGGAGAATACAACTTACTGGAAGACAGTTGTCACAAAGTCTGTCACAAAGATGTTGTGAATAACTAATTCATGGCCACCAAATGAAGTAGCATCCTTTGAATAAGAGGGACAGATGGTCCTCAACCTGAACACATTGGCCTCTTGAAAGATTCCTGGAAAGATTGGCCTCCTGGAAAGATTCCACTACGTCCTGGAGGTAGTTGGCCTCCTGGAAAGATTCCACTACCCACATTAATATATCTGTAACACAATAGCATAAACCTTCTGCATTTGACTGTGTTTTATCATGGCAAAGGGATGACTTTCTTTATAATTCTCTTCCAAAATCCCATGTCTGGGATTTGCTATCTGTCTCCTACAGCAATTTCCCAGGGCCACAGATTCATTTGAATAACAACACTTTGTACTCATGCTGGAAATACAGTAGGGTTCACTAAAAAGGTACTAAGGTCCTATGATCTTAGGAAACAGAGTGCAACACATACAATACAAGGTAAAGAATCATTGTAATAGAAAATAAGCATCCTAATTTATTAATCCAATTTCTAATAAGCATCCAATTATACTTACACATAATTTTACTGGCAACAACAGAGAAATAGTATGTTCCTTCCCTCTTCCATTTTTTTTTTTAAAATCCAATCTAACCTAGAGGCCTGTGAATTCCTGGTAGTCTTCTCTCCAATATTAATCAGATCCTGCTGAACTTTTTCAGGATCAGCCAAAATGGGCTCAGTGATATAATGCTAAATCTGTCCTGCTAAATCTGTCTTCCAACAGAGAGGAGATGCAGTTATATTAGATCAAGCCTCAGACTCTGTAATGGTCAAGCAGCTCCAAAGTGGTAAGATATTTAGGAATCACATTTAACCTGTTTGCTATTAAATATCCAGGATTTGCCATTTGAGAAGCATCCCCACATAACCCACAGACAGCAAAAACTGCAGAGAAAGTCTGTAAGTCAGTGTTTATTCATTCATTCATTTATCTAAAGCACAAAATTTACATTTATGTATTAATATTTACTTACTTACTTACTTACTTACTTATTTATCAAATTTGTATAGCTGCCCACCTCACAGAAAAGTGACTCTGGGTGGGGTTCAACACTTAATTAACAACCCAATAAGTATAGAAAAAACATTCATTATTAAAAAGTATAAAAAACAGAAAAACAGGTGAAGATCATGTTAGCTGCAGTAAGGGAGCCATCACAGGATCTCCCTGCTCCCCTGGGACCCCAAGGGCTGAAAGCAAAACCAGTTTTTGAAGGACCTGAGGAATGTTAAGAGGGATGGAGCTAACCTCACTTCCAGGGGGAGAAGATTCCATAAGGTGGATGCCATAGCAGAGAAGGCCTGCCTCCTGGGACCTGCCAAGTGTTGCTCCCCTGACAGATGGGCCCCACACCATGCCTTCTCTGCCAGATCTGTATGTCACTGACTCCATACAGACTCATGCTAGCTTACAATGAAACTTAAAGGATACATGGTATAATATATAGGAACAATAAAGCTTCCATAGTAAGATCTAAAGTAATAGACATACTGTAAACCAAAGAAAATCAAAACATCAATTTTATTCAATAAGATTCTTTTCTAGGCTGAATGAAATTTGCCAGATATGATTAAAGGAGCCATAGAATTACATAATCTAAAAGAGACCTTGAGCCGAAGAAAAACACTCTGCAAAGTTTTTAAAATGGGCATAGCCATTATACATGCAGAATCTGTATGACATAAGTTAGGATGCAGTCATGGTATGCATAGAATCTGACATCTACATCTAGATGTGGAGCTGCTTTATGGAGCTTATTTAGATCTCCAAAAATAATCCGGATCCCTAATGACAGTTGAGAAGTAAATCCAACTGGAGGCCACTGGTTACTGCATATATTTTGGGGGAAGATAAATATTTCTCAAGAAGATTCACAATGTAACCCTACCAAACCACTGATTTCTGTCTAAAATTAAATGCAAGTTAACAAGCAGTTCCTGAGGAATTTCAAAAGAATGGTAGAAAAGGCAGGGGGAGGGGGAAAACAATGCCTGCATGTTTGTGTATACTTTGGGATCCATATTTATTCTACCTGAATGGGGATGAACATTTTTTCTCTACCAGGAAGAAGCACTACATTAAATATTAAACAGAATGTTGCCTATTTTTTTATTATTCCTTAATTTAAATTTGCATTAAGTATTCATTCCATTTCCCCACTCTCAATGTTTCTAATTTTTAATTAGCTTAATTTAACAGGAATCTCTAGCTAGGTCACAGCTCTCAAGTTTAATAAAAATGGAGTGAAATGGGCTTAATAGAAATTCATAAATTACCAATGTTTTGGGGAGTAATACATCCATAATTCATTTCCAAACAATGCTTTATGCATTTTACTGTATTTGATTATCTAATTGTGTTGAATGTAATGTCCCCATGTGAATACCTTTCATAATGCCAAGCAGGTCCTCACTTGGCCCTGGAGAACTTTCACAAGTGCAAAAATACCCCAAAATGTTCACGTATTGATCACCCTACTATCAATAGTTTCAGTGAGTTTTAACAGGTTCTGGATGGCAGTATTCCAAAGAAAACATTCTAGAAAGTATTTCTACAATATGATTTTAAATAATGAATATATATTAATCAAGATAAATTACTACTTCCTTAAATGCTGATGGAAAATGAGAATGTCCAGTAACTTGGAAAATTAGTCTAACTTCTGTTAACCTGACCAACACAGGCTTCCTTAATGCTAATTTTCTTACAAAATGATATGTCAGCAAGAACAGAGTGAGAATCAATGAACCCTTGTTTCTGATAAAAGAGCATTTAACTGAAAAATGATGTTTCATTTGTGCACAGCTTGGCAACAAAGCTCAGCAAGTCTAAAGTATTAGGAATGAAGATGGAGCATCAATAACAAATTTTGTCTTGGACTGCAATCTAGAGGTACATGACTCTCTGTTTTGAAATTCTTATCTTTAAAAATTCCTGCAAAATTCACTGGAAGGACACTCACCACATTTCAAGTATAAGTCAACTGTCTATAAAGAAAATGAAATATGCCTAGGACAGAAGGATATCAGGATGCCTTGTTAAGAGAAATAAATAAGCATTTCATCATGGCCCACTCAAGTAATAAATCTTAATGTGCTACGTTTTAGGCCCACAAATAAACATTTGCTTCTCAAATAAAGAATGCTGGTGGTATCCTTCATTGTACAAAGCAAATAAAATCACCAGAATCAAAACACAGGAGATCACATTTCAAGTATAGGACAAGGGAAAAGGCAAGGAAGACTACTAATTACATCTCAGAATCCATAGAAATCAGTAACAGCATTTGTTACTTGTAACCACCAGTAGGAGGATAATTAGTCACCACCATTCCATGTATTATTGAGGCATTTTGTTCTCCCAGTCGTGAATTTGGCCAATATCATTTTTCTGGTTTTGCAGACTTATGAATTTTGACTAGGAGCAATCTAAGGTCTTTTGTCCATTGGAATACCACATTGACCTGTAGCCTGAACTGTCATGTCAAAACAAATTGAAGGATCTTCTTCAAATGTGTCTCATGATGACCAGATTTTCAAAAACTTATTTTCAGAATTGTGAGTTTATTACAAAAGTCAAAATCTGTATTTCAAAACTGGTATATAAAGAAAGATGACAAGATTGAAGACTGATGAATTATGAATAATCCCATAGGGAAAAGAGCTCATTAAAAAAAAAAAAAAAAGCCAAAGCAAACATGTGACAGAGAGAAAAATCCCTAAAGCCCTGACTAAAAGCAAATATATTTCATAGGAATTAACTATTATTGAACAGCCTGTTCACATCTGTGCTCAGGTCCTTGGCTTTTGTCATTTGTCTGTATCCTCATCAAGCCTTGGAGGGTGTGATCTGAAATTGTTTATGATGTGTGGAGTGTCTTTGTCTTGCATAGTAGCATCAGTCTATTGCAACATGTGTTAGGGAATGATCAGATGAATCTTTTTATACAATAAAAGAACATATGAGAAAGTTAGGGAGTATCTGAATTAGCTCCATTCCCTTCCATAGATGTTTGCCAGCCACACACTCTACTGACTGCCTCTTCAGTAGATGTTGGAAGGAACCTTACCTATATTTTTCTATACATGCATATAAGCCCTTCATGAAAAAAAAAAAAAAGGAAAACAAAAGTATCAGCAACAAAGCAGTGGTTCCCAGGGGTATGGGAAGTTTGTTGATCTGAACCTTCTTTCCATACCCCTGACTAAACCCGTTACATTGGTAAAGCGAGTTAGTACCATTTGATAGAAGGTAACTATGTTTAGGCAACTGTATGAACAACACAGTAATGATGCCTGATGATGAGCCATAAGTGATCCCACTTTTAAGGGTCATTGTGGAAGAATTCTTATGTAACAGGACAGTACACAGGTTGATCATGTTTCTTTAAGGGCTGATTGGATGCTTTGCAAATAGCTCCTTGTATGCCAGATTGGCCCAATGGTACTCTTCTCCAATTAGGTTTGCCTTCCAAAATGGAATTCTGGGCTGTTGTTGGGATTTGTGTGTGTGTTTTCTTCTATTATAGCCAATCACCACTGTTGAGAAGCTCTGAGATTCCACTTCTAAGACAGTCCAACACATTTGAGCTGTTTCTTTTAGGATTTTGACACTGGGGAATCTACAAAGAAAAGTGGGCATCTTAAGCTTTGCACCTCTTTAAAAACATCTGTCTTGGTCCTCCTCCACCCACTCCTTGACTTGCTACACATGTCCCAAGATGACAGCACTTAAACAGCCCTATTGTAACTGAGAAAAATATGTAGCTTTGCCCTTTTTTAATCTCTCTTTCCAGTATATACGTCCTCTTGGTTAACTGTATGGTTTCCTAGCAGATCTCTGGCAATTGTCCTGAGATTCATCATGACTATTAAAAGTTTAGCAATATCTTTCCAAAGTACTTAATTGTTAGCCCATTTCCCCAACAGAAAACAATTGAGAGGACTAAAGGCAGACACTTCTCTTTCCTAGCTAAGAATATTATAATACAGATATCTCTGCATGAACTCTCCCTGACCCAGAAATATTGCAGTTTGTAAGAATCTAAGGGGGACAGAGATGCAAAATGCTTAGGTTGTGCTCTATGAACATCCATGGGTGCTGGGTTTATCCCTTGAGATGTAATGAGGGAAGAATTGATTTTGGTTTCATGCTGTGATGTGGAACTAATGATGGGCCAAATGGAACTCAGCATTTGCACAAGATGTCACATTCTGCAAATAAATAAATAAATAAATAAATAGATTTCCCTGTTGCATTCACAGGGAACAAAAGACTTCTGCAATAAATTGAATTGGGGGTGGGGGTGTGCGAGAAGATCCCATTAACCATCTGAAGGAGTTTTTTTGCCCTCTTTCTTTTTCTTCCTATATCCACCATCCATCTTGCCTGCCTAGATATAAACTGGACACCTAGCCACACAAAGTTGCACAGTCACCTGACCATAGCATTTACTATATAGAAATTAGAGATAGAAGGTGAAATTATTAGTTTTAAACTTGATAACAGAGTGTTAGGATGAACAGTAAAGGTAATAACAATATTGATAACATCATTTTGTATTAAAATGTGTCTGTGGGAATTGTAAGTGTGTTCTCTGGAAAAGGAAGAAGGAACTTTGTTGTCCGATCATTAAATGGATGGAGGTGATAAATGAAATTGCCAAGTGACACAAAGCAACAACCTGGCCATTTTTATCTGAACCATTTTAATAAGTTTTTGAATGCCTGTTTAAAGGAGTGAAATAAAATGACATTTCTCAAAGCCAGAGAGGAAAACAGAAAAGTAGGGAATCTAGAGACCCTCCAAGAGATATTGAATTTTTCACAGAACAGAAGTTTTCTCTGATATGTGATAAACCTGCTTTCAACCATGGTCCCTTACTCTCTCTGCACATGTTCAAGCATCATACAGATAACCAAACAAAACAGTATATACCTGCTTTGCTGATAAGGAGCTGAGAGTTACGGTTAGTTTAGATTCTCATAGGATAGCCCTTATAGGAGAAGTGGCTTCAGCTGTCCTGGTATCAGTATCAGATACCACACTGTCATTAGAGGTGAAGTTAAACACCACCAGAGAGGACCCCTGGAAGGAGAGCATTAGAGGAAATAGAATTGGAATTGATGGCTGGCAACAAAAATGGATGAAATGGATTTAGACAGCAACTGGTGGTTGAAGTTGGATTATTGGTCTTAGTAAAATACAATCTGGACTGGTAAACCTAAATTCGATTAGTTCATAGGCAAATAGGAAGATTGCTGAAGAGAAATTGTTTGGGCACTATCCAAGAAAGTATGCTGAGGAAAAATGATGCCTTTCTACTCAACTGACATAAAGCTCCTGGTGGAGTTGAAGATGATGATGGAAGGTAAGAATCAATATTTTATTTTCCAGCAGACAATGAGTGATCAGTTTGACTGATGGAGGAATGCCAATTGCTATAATATGAAATACTATAACTCTAGGTAGAAATAGTTCTAGTAGTTAGCACCACTGAGAAATGTGTACAAGTTAGGCACATATATAACTTAATACTATAATTTGTTAAGAGATTCATTAATTAACATGACTTGGAGCTAGAGGCTAGTCTATTGGGTGGGGGCAAACTGCTCGTTTTGTACTTTTACTTCAGGCTATCAGTTGGGAGGAGGGAACAGACTGTGAAATAACTCCTAAAGAAATAAATAACCAGGAAAATGGAACTGTCTGACTGTCCTGATAATGTTTGGATGAAGTTGTTTCTTTCTGTCTGTTCAAGGAAATTAAAAAACCCAAAAAAAACCCAAAACAAAACTGAAAAGCTGTGTGCCTCTACCTGTTTCAATGTGATTCTGGAAGCCATTTAAATATTTCATTTCACATGGTCTGTCATTAATAGAAAGATAAGAAGGCCCCAAGCAAAGTTATCACAGTGTCCTGCTTCTTGGCAAGATTTCACCAAGTGGTAGGTGACCTGTAGAGTTAATGGTGTGGGAAGTAGTGGCAACAACAGTGACAGGGCAGGGAGAAGCTGCAATGATTTAGCAATGGGAGTAGCTACCAGTACATCATCATCATCATCATCATCATCATCATCATTTGTATGAACAATTTGCATCTTGGGTCAGTTTACAAAAAACAAAATTAAAAAAAATTAAAACAGTGTAAAAACTACATAGTAAGAAAAGGAATGAGAAAAGTAAATCAAATCATTAACAAAAAATTATCAAAAAGCATTAGATTTTTTTTATCCTGCCTTTATTATTTTTATAAATAACTCAAGGCAGGGAACATACCTATTACTCCTTCCTCCTCCTATTTTCCCCACAACAGCAACCCGGTAAGGTGAGTTGGGCTGAGAGAGAGTGACTGGCCCAAGTTCACTCAACTGGCTTTCATGCCTAAGGCAGGACTAGAACTCTCAGTTGCCTGGTTTTTAGCCCAGCACCTTAACCACTAGACCAAACTGGCTCTCATTAACTCAGTAGTCATAGTGAGAAAGCAGAGAGCAAGAGATTGTTCTTGAAAAGGTCCTGAAAGCTGTAGCAGAATTGGTCTCATGAACTTCAGGGAACAGAGCACTCCAGAGTATAGGTACCATCTCAGAGAAATGCTGCCTGGGAGTATAGCAAGATGGTATCTTGAAGTTCTAGGCACATAAACTAGGTCCCTATTTGTCCACACATACTGCCACTGCCAGGGAGCTAAGTTTTTACAATACACCTGAGCTTCAATATTATATTATGGTGAAGTTAATTTATAGTATGGCCTGTCCTTAACAGGGGTGGAAAGGGAGGTATGCAAATATGCTGCAGAATTCAACTCCTTCAGCTATGAGCAGCAGCACCTACACAAACATGATTAGGTATATCTGTCTGCCGAAGCACACACAAACATTAGTGAGCAGGGATGTTCTCAAAATAGGGTACATCAATACACAAGAGCAGATGGTTCAGGTAAATTTGTGACAGATAGTTTTGAACGCTGATATAGTCCCCATGGCTGCAACGTAACATATAACTTATGTTGTGCAATATCTCGCCCCAATTCCCATTTGTTTATTATGCTTCCAATGCTGTCCTGTCTTTATATGTCTGCCTTTAAAATGCTAGAGTAAGGGGCATTGTTAGAGACAGATTCAGTTTTATGGTTTAGTGTCACATCTTTCAACAAGCAAAATGATCTGTCAAGGCATGGGAGAAGTGTTAATGTCAGTTAACACACCCAGAGAAAAAGCTTTCTTTTTAGCCAGCTTTGAAGTACTGCTGTTCCCTAAAGGAAAGACCAAGCACTCTGATTGTCTGATGGGAAGATTCCTGGCATCATGGGTCAGCTATCACATGAGAGACATGGTAGAAATGCAACATAAAACTAGCATTTTTTGAAAATGAAAGAATAAAAGGATGGATCCAAAAGTGGTACACCTTCAAATTATATAGGTCTTCTATACTTGGGCTACAAAAAATCAAGATAACCAGTAAATGGCAACAAAGAGAATTTTCTATATCTGTTTGCTTTCATCTGGGTTTTACAGCCCAGACATAGGACTATGGGTGTTACAGTAAAAAATCCAGATGCCACAACTGCAGATAAATGGTTCTTCTTAAATGGTTGGACTATTGGTGATTAGATGTTCTGGAAGAGGACCAGGAAAATTGTTTCAATAACTAAGCTTTCATTTCTGGAGGAATAACTAATCAATGATCAACTTTTCTCTTTTAAGAAAAGAGTCTGAAATAGAGTCTGAAATGCTGCAACAAGTAAGTTACATAGATTTGCTTACAGTGAAAAGAAGACATCCTTAAATGGTCTAAATGAAAATCTATTTATTTATTTGTTTGTTTGTTTGTTTGTTTGTTTATTTATTTTAGCCACCGCCCATCTCCCCCCAAAGGGGGGCTCTGGGGGGTTTACAACAAAGATAAAAACATTAAAATACTCTAATAAATATAAATACAAATATGACATAAACATAAATACAATATAAAATCCAGATGACAGTAGCAATTGGAATATCATTCAAGTGTATCTAAAGGGGCCATTTAAGGTGCTAATCATCTCCAGGTGTTATTACTTCCCTTCCTGCCCCAAGTGAGGTGGCAGAACCAAGTCTTCAATTGTTTGCAGAAGGCCGCAAGAGATGGAATCTGTCTTAACTCTGATGGAAGATTGTTCCAGAAGGGAGGCACAGAGGTGCATAGAAGGCCTGCTTCCTGGACCCCACCAGATGGAATTCTTTTACATATGGGGTCCGTAACATGGTGGGACGGGTTGATGCAATAAATAGTTTTGTCATCAGGACATCTTGTTTTAATCTAGAACTTTTAAATTACACTCTATAGCAGCAACCCATCACAACATTGTTCTGAGTTTCAGATTTTTTTGACAGAAGAGCTTTACTCTAAGTTATTTACACATGATCTTTTATTGATCCTCCTAGTTAGAAGTCCTGTTAGATATTTATGCCAAATCCAGATAGTGGCCTACAAGTGAACTGAACTGACAGAATTGTTGGAAACCTGTACACTGAAAGCCAATTTATGTTCAAAAAGCCTGAACATGTCTTGTTATATATATTTTTATAAGCACTGAAAATATTAAGCTGCGTTAAATAATCTTGCACTCAAGTTCACCAAGGCAAAAGGGCAGCCCAAAGAAAACCCACTTACATTATTTGTAGCTAATTCTTCCAAGGCAAAGCTTCAGTTGACTTTGCATTTGACCTTCATTGGACATCAGAGGAAATATTACAATTTCCAATCCACTTCCAAGAGAAGAAAGATAATTAAATTTTCAACAAGGTTGACTATATACATTAGGTATGACATGGCAACCACCTTCAAATGTGTGTCCTGTGCAAATTTATTGAGGTGCCATTTTTCTACTCATGCAATTGTTGGATGAAAAATGAGGGATCATAGCTTTTGGGGGGAAGGGAGTTCCATTTTTCCCTGTGGGAGGAATTCTTGAAAAGTTTCAAATCTGGCTCTATAAAACTATGTGTCATGTCCCCCGTTGCAATGTATACATACACCACAACGGGGAACATGCCTTTCCGGTGAAGGGGAGGGGGGAGGAAAGAATCAGTGCTAATCCCATAAGCACTGAAAGACAAAACAGATAAAGGACAAAGGAGCCATTCCTTTGCCCTGACCCAGGAAGCCATCATCCTATCTCCCTGACATCTCTGCATTACCATGGGGGACACACCTGCTCCGGACACAGGAAGAGGACAGAGGTAATCAGTGCTAATCCCCCTAATCGCCCATCGAGACTCCGGAATCACCCCCTGATCACTCATCGAGACTCCGGGTTCACCGTTGGTCAAGACTTTGGGATGATGGGGGGTGGGGAAGGATCAGGTCTGCACCACGGGTATTTACCAGCTACCTCGCACACCATGTGCTCATTCCTGTCTTTCCCCGTGTCTGCATTCTATTCTCAATAAACCAGATATCCTTAGCCCTGGCTGGTGAGTCTGTGTTTTTTATGAATAAGGCAACCATCACATAAAGACGGGAATCATTTTTTTTTTTTTCCGCTAGCACCATTCCAGATTTCATCTGTGAGGGATCAAAGCGGGTGATGGAAAGACTCAACCCACGAAAAGGTGGCTACCAGAGGACCGGCGACGGGGCACCTGACTCCATGGCATGGGCGATCGGTGAGAACACCATTCCCAGACGGTACGGACTCCAGGCAGGTTCGAGATCAAGCTCGGAGGAGGAGAAGGCCGGAAGGAGCAGGACACCTGAAGCCACCAGAGAGTCGCAGGGTGAGTGGGTCACCCTGGACGAGATGCCGGGATCCCTGCCAGGGATGCTCAGGGCATCTAGGAAGCCACGGGACCTGCTGCCCTCGACGATCGCAGGAGCCGAAGGAAGGCGCCAGATCGGACGAACCGAGGAAGGCTCCCAGATGGCTGAGAGGCTGAGGATAATGGAGGCAAGGCTGGAGTCAATTGAACAGCTGTTCCTGCAATGGTCGGTGGCGTGGGAATCCCGAGGAAGTGGTGAGGTGGAACCAGGTACCAGAAGTTCATCACCCCCCCTCCCACCCCTGAGATGTGACAGCCGGGGAGAGGAAGGAGATGGCAGGAGGCTGAGGCAGCGCTGGGCAGAGTTCACCTTACGGAATCTGCCAGGAGGTCATCTTCCCCCCCTCCCACCCTGGAGACACGACCGCTGGGAAGAGGCTGGAGCCGGCATGAAACTGAGGCAACGCCGCCTGGAGTCCGGCTTGAGGAATCCCCACACCGAGACTGGAGAACCCAGCAGCCCGAGGTATGTCCAGATGACCAGATGTGGTTTGGAGCCCACCAGGAGCGGGGGTGAAAGACTTCAGGGTCAAATTCAATGGGGATCCAGCAACATTATCCTTCTTCCTAACAAATGCCAAGAACTACATGGAAGAATTTGGGCCATATTTCCACTCAGAAAAGGGCAAAATTAATGCCATTGCTAACAAACTTAAAGGAAGGGCGGCTGAATGGTATGTGCAGCTATACCAGGCAGAAGCCCCAGAGCTCGATGACTTCGACGAGTTCCTCTGGGCACTAAATCTGCACTTCAGAGACCCCTTAGAAAAGGAGAGAGCGAAGAGATCCCTAAGGGGAATCAGCCAAGGGCAACGATCTGTGGCAGATTATGCCATGGAGTTTAAAGCACTGGCTGGAAAGGTGGTGGACTGGTCGCAGTCTACCCTAATTGAACGTTTCAAAGAGGGCCTGAACTTGGACGTTCTGAGGTGGGCATTATGCAGAGACGACCCAAACACTCTACACGAGTGGATACTGTTGGCCGGTAAGGCGGAAAATGCCCAGGAAACCTTCCTACAAGCCAAGAGGGCAGCGCAACAAGCAGCGATGGTAAAGGGACCCCGAACCGCTGCAGGACCGGTGTGGCGAACATTCCAACACTGGAGAGAGGAGAGGGAGCGATGGTTTGCCAAGGGGCAGTGCCTTCGATGCGGGAAAGAGGACCACAAAGCAGCGGCATGCCCGAAAACAAAGGTAGTTGACAGGCCAGGAAAAATGCCGGGCAAACCACCCGTAGCGCCCCAAAAGATGCCAGTGGCCAGGGGAGAGATTGGAGCAAAAGAACTACCTTACTCCAGTGAAGAGGAGGAGAATGACCAGGAAGAACTGGTGGGAAACACCAGCCACCTGCCCTGAGAAGTGCCAGAAGGCAGGTGGAGGAGGAGAATGGGCACAGCGATGACAGGGTGAGTGCCAACTGTCCCACCCTGTATGTAAAAGTTAAGTTCCACTGAGAAGTCAGTTGAAGTCTGGGCCCTAATAGACTTGGGCTGTTCTAGGTGCCTAATGCACCCGGACGTGGTTGCCGATTTAAATCTCCCCTGCTTTCCACTTCAGCACCACATAGTGTTCACACAATCGGATGGTTCGGCAGCAGGAGGGGGCCCGGTCACCCAATTCACCGGAGAAGTGGCGCTGCAGTTAGGCAGCCACTGGGAGAGACTGAAATTTGTCGTGGCACCGGTGGGCCACCCTTTAGTCATCTTAGGCATTCCGTGGCTGGTACGAAGGAACCCGTACATAAATTGGGAAACCAGGACAATCACGTTTGCAGACGGCTTCTACCAAGCGCCTACAGGGGACCGAATTCCCCATGCTGTGGTGGGGAGGGTGGCGTCTACAACCACACATCTGGCTGCAGTGGCCCTGGAAGGCTTGCCGGACAGGTACACTGAGTTTGCAGATATGTTCGGGGAGAACGAAGCAGACAAACTCCCACCCCACAGAAAGACTGACTGTGCGATAGAACTGGTCCCCAATGCACCCTTGCCAAAGCCAAAAATTTACGCAATGACCCAGAAAGAACTGGCAGCATTGCGGGAGTTTGTGGACAAGAACTTAGCATGAGGCTTCATCGAACCCGCAAACTCGCCAGTTGGAGCCCCAGTGTTGTTCAGAGAAAAAAAGGATGGGACATTAAGACTCTGTACAGATTACCGCGGATTGAATTCGGTTTCCATATCAAACAAATATCCCTTGCCCCTAATCAAAGACATATTAGCACATCTGGCAAAGGGGAAAATATTCTCTAAACTGGACTTGCGAGAAGCCTATTTCCACATACACATACGGGAGGGGGATGAGTGGAAGACGGCTTTCAATTGCCCACTGGGATCATTCCAATATAAGGTATTACCGTTTGGTTTGGCAGGGGCACCAGGGGTATTTATGCAATTGATCAACGAGGTCTTGCACGAACACTTGTTCAAGGGGGTCCTTGTGTATTTAGACGATGTATTGATATATTCTGAGACTGAAGAGGAGCACGAACACTTGGTTAAGCAGGTGCTCAGGAAACTCCGCAAAGCCGAGCTATTTGCCAAGCTTTCTAAGTGCGAGTTTCATAAAACTCAGCTAGATTATCTGGGTTACAGAATCTCTGAGAGGGGCATCGAAATGAACCCTGGGAAAGTCCAGGCCATCCTGGCATGGGAGCGCCCGCGCACTAGGAGGCAACTACAAAATTTTCTGGGATTTTCTAATTTTTACAGGGGGTTCATCAAGGGACTAGCAGAAATCATTTTGCCCCTAATGAATTTACTCCACACCAGGGGTTTGGGAGACATGCGCAAGGCACGAAACCCGGGAACGCTACTGAATTGGACACCTGAATGCCAAAGGCCTTTTGATCATGTCAAAAGCCTGTTCACAGCCGAACCGGTTCTACAATACCCTGACCGCAACAAGCCCTTTGTAGTCCAAGTAGATGCCTCCAATTTCTCAATTGGGGTGCTCTTGCTTCAGCAGGATCCAAATGATCAGCTGAAGCCCTGCGCATACCTCTCCCGCAAGTTCTCTGAAACAGAACGGAGATGGCATGTATGGGAGAAAGAGGCTTTTGCCATCAAAGCTGCCTTAGAGGCATGGCGACACCTCCTGGAAGGGGCCACTTGCCCCTTTGAGGTCTGGATGGACCACAAAAACCTGGAAGTGCTCAGTACCCCAAAACGCCTCAGCCCCAAGCAGGTTCGCTGGGCTCAATTTTTCAGCCGCTTTAATTTTCAGCTGAAGTTCATACCAGGAAGAAAGAACTTCTTAGCTGACGCTCTCTCTAGGCGGCCCCAGGATGCCAGTCAGGCATCAGACATTATAGGTACTGTGTGGACCAACACACAGCTGGGTTGCCAAGCTGTCACACGCAGCCAAACGGAAACGCAGTGTACTCCGGCACAACCACCCGCAAGGGGAGGGAGACGCATGTCAATTTCATCGCAATTGCAACAGCAGTTCGTACAAGCCTTAAAAACGGATACATGGTTATAAACCAATAAAAACAATGTTTCTTTTGAAAATGATTTGGCCTGGAAACAAAATAGCCTGTACGTGCCGGAGCAATTGCGAGCAGAGGTTCTGAGACATTCTCACGATGACAAAACGGCAGGGCACTTTGGCTTTGTAAAAATGTTACATCTGGTATGGCGACAATTCTGGTGGCCCACACTTAGGAGGGATGTAAAAGATTATGTCGCTGCTTGCCCTACATGTGCTATGGCCAAGCGAAAAGTGGGTAAGCCCCAGGGACTATTGCAGCCGGTGGCAAGCCCCTCCCACCATTGGGAGGAAATCTCGATGGATTTCATCGTAGACTTGCCACCCAGCCAGCGGAAAATGGTCATCTGGGTGGTTAAGGACTACTTTTCGAAAGAGGCCCATTTTATTCCATGCGCCTCCATTCCCTCCACTCAACAGCTGGCACGCCTCTTTTTAAATCACATTTACAAATTACACGGTACCCCCTCCCGCTTGGTCACAGATAGGGGTACACAATTTACTTCACAATTCTGGAAAGCATTTTTGAAGTTTTGTGGCACCAAGTAGGCATTGTCCACTGCTTGGCACCCCCACACGGACGGCTCTATGGAAATCCTTAACTCCACCCTGGAGCAATTTTTGCGCTCCTTCATAAGCTACAAGCAAGATAATTGGGTAGACTTACTCCCCTTTGCTGAGGTGGCATACAACAATGCAGTGCACCAGAGCATGGGCCACACCCCCTTCCAGGTAGTCTATGGTCGAGACTTCATCCCAATCCCAGAGTTGCCACAGCCAGCTACCCCGCCTTGTTCCCCAGATGACTGGGCTGCTCAGCTAGCCAACGTTTGACCAATCATTCAGCTGGCTCTCTCCGAAGCCCAAGCAACCTACAAGCATTATGCGGACAACCACAGGGCTGCGCAGCCAGACTTCAAAGTGGGAGATAAGGTCTACCTCTCCACTAAATTCATTAAGTCTCCACAGCCCTCAAAGAAGTTAACCCCCAAGTTCATTGGCCCTTTTCCAATAGTGGAAATAATCAACCCGGTAACTTTTAAGTTCGAATTGCCACACAACTTGAAACGCATACACCCGGTGTTCCATTGTGCCTTACTGAAACCAGCTACCTCCTCAAAGTGGCATAACGAAACCCCCCCACCTCCTCCCATCATGATCGATGGGCAGCAGCACTTTGAAATAAAGGAGGTTCTAGATTCCCGAAGGCTATGGGGCACCCTTCAGTACCTGGTCTGCTGGAGACATTTCCCCCACCCTGAGTAGGTGCATGCCCGGGATGTCTCAGCGCAACGGCTAGTCACATGCTTCCATGCAGTGTATCCTTCCAAACCGGCACCTTGAAGTTTTTTTGGGGAGGCAGTATGTCATGTCCCCCGTTGCGATGTATACATACATCACAACGGGGAACATGCCTTTCCGGTGAAGGGGAGGGGGGAGAAAAGAATCAGTGATAATCCTATAAGCACTGAAAGACAAAACAGATAAAGGACAAAGGAGATATACCTTTGCCCTGACCCTGGAAGCCATCATCCTATCTCCCTGACATCTCTGCATTACCACGGGGGACACACCTGCTCCGGACATAGGAAGAGGACAGAGGTAATCAGCGCTAATCCCCCTGATCGCCCATCGAGACTCCGGAATTGCCCCCTGATCGCCCATCGAGACTCCGGGTTCACCGTCGGTCAAGACTTTGGGACAATGGGGGGTGGGGAAGGATCAGGTCCACACCACGGGTATTTACCGGCTACCTCACATGCCATGTGCTCATTCCCATCTTTCTCCGTGTCTGCATTCTATTCTCAATAAACCAGATATCCTTAGCCCTGGCTGGTGAATCTGTGTTTTTTATGAATAAGGCAACCATCACACTATGCTGAATATTCCCATTGAATGTTCTGAATCTAGCTGTTTTGTTATGAATTTAAAATAAAACACACCCACATACCCCACCTAGATAAGTGAGGAGTAGCAAATAAAAAAATGCCTGTTTGTGTTTCTGTGTGTGGTTGTGTGTATGTTTGTATGTATGTATGTGTGTTTGAGTACATACATTGTAATCCATGTTTGTACATACATTGCAATGTATGTACTATCCATCCATCCATCCATTCCAAAATCCAGCTGCTTCAATTATTGCTGGATCTTTTCAACACAGATCTGGTAGCCCTATTTTATCACGCTAGTGTTCTAGTTCAGACTAGGGATGGATATGTATTTCTATATTGTTAGTGTCATTTCACATGTTTCCAGAGAGGTCACTGTTAGAGTTCTGCAGCAAACCAGGAGTCATGTATAAAACTGTGGGGGCTACATCTCACTTCATTAGAGTTACCAGCATTTATCCATAAATCTCTTCTGATCTATCTCCATCATCTCCATCTCCATCTCCATCTCTGTATGTCCATCCATCCATCCATCCATCCACAACAACAAAAAAAAGCATAAAACTTTGCATTTAAATTGAAATGCATGTTTTAATATATTATTTCATGAAAAAACACATTTTTTTCTCACATTAGAATAACATTGCAAAATCTCAGTAATTGTTAATCTATCAACCAGATTTATATTGGACAGACCTTCAAATACAAGTCACTTTCAGACAGAGGACTGTCCTTGGTAAAGTAGGATGGCCACCTGTTCTTATGGCTTTAGGTATCTGAATGAGATCCTGTTCATTTTTTCCACCTTTTCTTAAATTAAGTTAACCCACAGGCCACAAAGGAGGGCTTTTCAGATGTACCAGCCACCATCTGAAATCTTATCCTAATGGAACTTAGACCTAATAATATTTTGTTGTTTTCAACACTGCTTTATTGACTTATTTTTCAGAGCTGTATCTGAGGGAGGAGAGGGCCCCTTATATTTTCTCAATCTGTATCAATATTTTGCTTTCTTTGCCCTTTCCCCAAATTTTAGGCTGATTATAGATTTATTATTTGCTATACTTCATGTCTGTTTCTTGGACTGTTAATTCATTGATTAATTTTAATTGGTTTACCCTTCTTTTAGGATTTTTTTTCACTTGGCTTGAAAAACATTTAATTGGAATAAAGATAAATAACAAATAAACAAATAAAATAATGTTCAATATATTATGGCAGCAGAAACTTATTTGTAACCCTGTCTAATATTTTGCTTTCCTAAATTACTTTCAAAATGGCTAAATATAATCTGTAGCTTTTCACTAAAAGAAATAATTGATTTGCATCCAAGGCGTGAGACAAAAATAATCATTAAATCATAATTCAAGAAGTTGAATTCTGAAGAAGAAAAAGTTGACACTCTGGCAAGCTTGTTGCCTTCATAACTACTTGGTATAAAACTTGCAACTTTCAGGTTCTCTCCACAAAATGGAAGCCAAAGGAGTGAAAAAGGAATTGATTGTGGGGAAACAGGGCTTATTTAAATATGTTAAAATATAATGAAAAGGACTTGGCTACATGTTATATAATGATGCCTGCAAGCAAAATTTTGATAGGGTTTTATTATTTATTTATTTACTGAAAAGCATTTGGGAGAGGGAACTGAAATTGTCATTAAGTATAAAGTTTACCATTTTGGGATTGAAGATACTAAGGGCCTGCCTCAGTACATTAGTCTGACATGGTACGTGGAAAAAGTCCTAATCATGGTGGATGGGACCCATATTAAGGATGGGTGATCAATTTTATTTTCATCCATTTTCTCTTCTTACCAATCACAAGTTCTGTTTATTTGTGTTGCTTATGACTATAAAGTAGTTTGCTGCCATGTTCATACACATTTTCATGTATGTTTATTATATATACATAATTATATGGACATGCACAGTTTTTACAAGTACTTTTCCTACAGGATATATTTTCACCCAATATATGCATTTGTTTGGTTGTGGTCCTAATGAATTATTTTTGTGTGTGGATATTTTTGATGTGAATGATGTGACATGGCTGGATAAGTATGGATTTTGGTATACAGTGGTATTATTGGTTCTATATTAGGCAAATCCAAACCCAGGATTTTCATCTAAAAATGATGAAAATGAATAAAGATGCATTGCCCACACCATACATACATTCAATCAGTCAGTGTATGCCCTTGGACTAAATAGCATCTTGATGTTTATGTATTTGGAAGCTGGCATTGTGAAGAAAACTGCCTTTCTTCAGAGGTAGTGGATTAATTATTTAACTAAACATCCTTGCCATCATTCTGAAGGCAAACTCAAAAGAATAATTTGTGTTGAATCATAAACAGAGAAAGTTTCCTGAATAATTTTCACATTAAAAGGCAAGACCTTTTGGATATAGAAATGATGTGCACTTCTCATTTTAATTAAGGGGAAAATGTGACTTTGTCATCAAGAAAGAACAATGAATTCCAGTAGTAGCACTTCAATTTGCATTCTCCAGAGGGCCATTTCATAAAGTTCCATGCACTTGGAAAATGCAATCAAATGAGACAACTGTCAAGGTCTGTTTAATTTACAAGACTTTCAGCCTTGAGGGTGTCTCTTTCAGTTTCCAACAGCATTATCTTTCATTTTTCTAATTGGTAGAGCAAAAAGGCTAAATGCAAAGTCAGGATATTAATTTAGATATGATACTCTGGATCTCCAGTTCTTTCATTCGAGTTGACGTATTCAATTATGGGTCATTCGGTCAGTGACATTGAGTTCAACAAATGTCAGTGAAGAGACTAATCAGTGCATAGGGAGTGCACTGGGGTATGGGATCTACAAGTATCAAAACAGAAAATGCTGGGGATTTTCCACTTCTCCACAATATCCCCTTATTATTCTTGCCTGAATCAGAGATCCATGCCTTGCTTTTAGCAGTTAAGCAATAGTGGCATTGTGCTTCACAACACATGCGTACAGGTTTAATCTTGCAAACATCTGCATTATTGTTACTTAAGTGATACTTAGTTTTAGGTTCCTTCTCTTCTAGGGATGGATTGTGTGGACAATGAACACTGAGTCACAATTCTTTACTTGTAAACATGCAGCACCAATTTAAAAATCCAGTCCTCTATCTATCTATCTATCTATCTATCTATCTATCTATCTATCTATCTATCTATCTATCTATTTATTTACAATGGATGTCTTCCATATTAGATGTTGGGTGAGACAACCTCCTCAAGATCAGATGCTTGAGTTGGAGGCTTCACTGGAACAACTGCAATTCACCTATGTGATGTGGTGCATTAGAAAAAAAGTATTCAAGTTGCTTCCTCAGGGAACCCCTTGGGGACTACCCTAGTTCTTTCCACATTTTTGGTCTGAAGTGCTCTAATAATTCTAAAGCCCTGCCAGATACAGAATCTGGGGAAGAATAATTAGCCTCTGGGATGCTGCTGGGGGTAACTCAGGGTAACAAAAATGAAAACAACTGCACAAACAACAGGAAAGTTTTGTGAAAGTAATATTGCATTACAGAAGTTTGTTTAATAATGTGCCCATCTGAATAGCTAATCATAGCAAATAAATGAATGGGTATGGGTGTGAAATGTATCAAACATTGGCTGAAGACATAGTGGGGTTTGGAAGGGAGGGTTATGAAATCTCATATCTGAATTTTAAGGCAACTATCTGTTGATATGAGAGATAAAGGGAGAAGAGGTTATTGTATTCAATAGCTAATCATTTACAGCCTTAAATTTGGTTCATGGATTTCCTGCATGAAAAAAAAAATTGATCTTGAGGACTAAAACTTATGATATGTTTACAGCAGTGCAAATACAGTGAATAATACTAATACAGGACTTAGGGTTACATACCTTTTCACCTAAGTTCTTAGGTAAAATTGCATTTTTATATATCTCTATCCATATTTCAGGCATATGTCAAGGTGGGCATTTCTAAATATCAACTCTTCCAGAAGCAGATTTTTTTACATTTTTCCCTTGAAACTCCCCCTTTCACAATTGTATATTTATCTACAAATTTTGTGATGCATTTTCTTTTAGGAGTGTGCAGTTCTTCAAGGACATGTTTCACTTCACCAAACATCCACTCTGCTACCTTCACATCCATGGTCTTCTCCTTGCAAGTGCCAAAGAAGACAAAGATGGGGCTGCAGGGTGACACAAAGCATCTTGTCAAGGCAAATCACAGCTCCTCTTTGCTTCAGTGAGGTGAATTACCATGTATGGTGGTGCAAAGCACCTTGTCAGAATGAATCAAAATTGCCCTCCACAGGCTTATTTTCTTTAGCTAAAAGAAACATGAGTTGTTCTTCATATGAATGCGTAAATTTTGTAGACAGTGCATGTGATTGGAAGCAAACATTCAAAATTAATATTTTACACTGCCAGCTTGAAAAATGGTAAACTTTTCTATTTGCTCTTTGCTTTCTAAGTGCACAATGCACATAATTAGCTTCATTTGTTGAGTAAATTATTACAACATTTCCCAATATTTAACATTGTGAAAAAAATGTAAATTTATGAATGCCTCACACAAGCCCTAGACAGCTTGGAAATCTAAAAACAAATATCTCCCATCTATTTAGGCATATGGGTCACAGCAGGCTCAGGAGAATGGTAGAACAGCTGCCATAACTTCTGGAATTCTAGCAGGGGTGTCTGTGGGGTGGGACTGGGGAATCAAACCTGGATACATGGTGGAAGTAATGCACTATTGCAATGCAAGCCCCTTCTTGAATGGCATGCAACACATTACAGAAGAGATGGGCTTGCATTAAAACATTCCCTCCAACATTTTGTTGAATTTGACACCTCTAAAGGCATACTGTGACAGAGAGAAGGCAATGTAGCATATGGACAAAAACCACAGCATCAGTGGATCATAGCTGTTTAAAAGAAGCCTCATTCAATGCAAATTACGTGTACTTTAAGGATATTTGAAGTAGTTATTTTCCTAGTTCATACCGCTTCCCTCTGGATTTAAATATATGTTAATACCATGGGCTTGTGTGCCTAACAAAAATATGGTTGGAGATCTTGCTAGAACCTGAAGAGTCTCCAGAAGCTATTTTAGAATAATTGTTCCAGAAGTACTCAGAAGCTCATTGCCAAAAAGTGTATTTTTCCTCAATATTTAAATGTTTTCTAGCTCTTTCTGGATTTTTAAACTTTATTAAGCAAATTCAGTTGCTTGATAAAGTTCAAATATTCACATATTCAATCTATTTCCCATTTTTTAGATGGTCAGGATGGTGTTGATAAAGGGTTTCTGTGAGTATGTATTGGGCAAATTGTACATATATCCCATATCTGTTTGGTTCTCAAATGATTTTCTGTTAGCTTACAGCATTTTTTCTAATGTTTGGTCTAACTTTATGAAATATAAAGGCTCTTTTATGAGATGAGGGCCACTGTTGTAGTATGAGAGGCTATGTTACACAGGCAATACTCTAAACTCATGGAGTTCAAGCTTTCTTATAATGCAAGCACTTCAACAGTGTAGTAATTTCTACCTCTGAAATAAGAAATGTTACCGTAAAGTACACACACACACACACACACACACACAGAACCTTATCATTTTGCTGTCTTCCAAATGATTTGAGAAGCTATTGTGAAAACTATTGCTTTATTTTAGACTTAATTCACACCTTTAATTTTTTTTCCTTAGATCACGTTGCACCATCTCAGCAGGCTCCTTTCATTGCTGTAGTTTATATTACTCATGTTGCTTGCCAAATACTTTGTGGCCAAAGAGCAATAACTATCTGCTATCATAGTTTTATACCTTTTCCTTTCTTTTCTTCCCTTCTCCTCTACTGCACCACCACCCTCTGCTGCCCTGACTAACTGTGGTCCCAGGACAGATTCATATACCACCACTGCAATGTGATTGACATACCTCCATTTATTACCTGCATTGCAAATCTCTGAATCATGAAATTACTCAGTGTAAGGATTTTTTTCATCAGTGCCACTAGCCCAGAGAAGTCTGGTATTTACATAGAAATTTCTTACAGATCTATCTTTCCCATTTTCTTATACCACTTAAACACCTGCTCTTAAGTTACCTGCACTTTCCCTATGACTAGTTTCCATATTAGACTCATCATTTCAGAATGACAAGATAATGCAAAAAATTCCCAGCTCAGCATAAGAGCACCACTGATTGGAAGAGAACTTCCTACGTGATATACAACATCGCATGAGTTGGACAGAACTGGACTGAAATATCATTGGTTGTCTATGGGATCATGACTGCATATTATTAATATATAAACTGACAGAGCTACTGCTCATTTCTAGTGTTTCTTTTCTTCACTCAGTATTATGGCTATTGAACTGTCTACCCACAGTCCAACATCACATCAGACCAGAACCCCAAATTTTGTTATAGTTAGATGAAGACAGTGACTAGTGGTTAAAACTACATACTAAAACTCCCTTCCCTGCCTAGGAAATACTCAGTAAAAATCAGATGCTGTCAATTGTGTTGAAAGTAAGTTTAGACTAAGTACATTTTTAACGTTAAGAGCAGAGACATCACACTGACAACAAAGGTCCACATAGTTAAAGCAATGGTGTTCCCCATAGTAACATATGGCTGCGAGAGCTGGACCATAAGGAAGGCTGAGAGAAGGAAGATCGATACTTTTGAACTGTGGTGTTGGAGGAAAATTCTGAGAGTGCCTTGGACTGCAAGAAGATCAAACCAGTCCATCCTCCAGGAAATAAAGCCAGAGTGCTCACTTGAGGGAATGATATTAAAGGCAAAACTGAAATACTTTGGCCACATAATGAGAAGACAGGACACCCTGGAGAAGATGCTGATGCTAGGGAGAGTGGAAGGCAAAAGGAAGAGGGGCCAACCAAGGGCAAGGTGGATGGATGATATTCTAGAGGTGACAGACCCGTCCCTGGGGGAGCTGGGGGTGTTGACGACCAACAGGAAGCTCTGGCGTGGGCTGGTCCATGAAGTCACGAAGAGTCAGAAGTGACTAAATGAATAAACAACAACAACACATTTTTAACAGACTAAGTAATTTGGCTTTTAATGTCATAATGTTCAACTGCAAAATGTCAGAAGTTCCCACATTGATGGATTGTATGTACATTTTTAATATTTATTTTAAAATATTAAAAATAAATGGGGTTCAAAGTGAGAGCCAACTTTATGTGTCATATACAAACAGGTCACAGGAACAATAATTAAATATATCTCATTAAATGCAACAATTATTATATATCTCATTCAAATTATAAAAGAAGTTTTTTTTCTTAATAGGGATGCTTTTTCATATATATGTATGTGCAACTTTTCCTTTCCTTTCCTTTCCTTTCCTTTCCTTTCCTTTCCTTTCCTTTCCTTTCCTTTCCTTTCCTTTCCTTTCCTTTCCTTTCCTTTCCTTTCCTTTCCTTTCCTCCAAATGTCATATTAAAGTTATTAGCAGGAGAATGACATGGCACTCTAATGTGATTGCTCTTTCTTCACAATAAAGGAGAAAATTGCCAGTGCCTTACTACTTTCAAAATGAGAGCTGATTGAAGTTAAATGACTTGAGGCTCATGAATATTCACGTGCTGTGGCACTGTCCATATCAGGGCCCTGTATCTGTGTGCTGCTTTCCTCAGCAATAGTAGTTGCTGTTGCTGTGAGACCTTCCCTCCTCTTGGAATGGATATAGAAAATGTTTGGGTAACAAATATATTTGAATTAGTAGGCAAGGATTTTACAGATCATCTATAATGAAGCATTTTTAGTCTGAATGGTCTTGGTGAGCACCAAAATTGCCCACATTATAATAGGTAGCTATCATAAACAAGGTGAAAATTGCCAGTGCCTTACATTTCTGTTTATCAATAGATAAACTAGCTACTACTGGACAGCAAGTCAGCAAAGAGAGGTGATGGTGATAGTGATGGTGATGGTGAATTGCCATCAAGTCGGTGTCAAGATCCCACATAGACAGAGAACTGAAGAAGAAAAGAAGTGAGCTCAAATTCAAATATCTTAAATTTGACAAAAGGTTTCAGCCTAAATTGGCGTATTAGGTATTTCGATCATAGGAACATCGGAAGAAATATAGTAAGTAGTCTTAGCAGAATAAAACCACTGGTCCATTTAGCCAAGCATTGTTGGCACCAGATTTTAGACTGGAACATTTCCAACCTGGGCTGGATATGATAGCAATTGTATCTATAGTCTTTAGAATGCAGAGATATGCTCTACCACTGCAAGAGCAAAGAATTATCTATTGCCATACCTATTGATATGTAGAACTTCTTCCATATAGCTATTTCAGAGGGTTTCTTTTTTTCAGAAGTGCTATTTGACAAGGCTATACATTATCCTTGTCTTGTCTTGCCTCTCCTTCCCTCCCTCCCCCCTCCCTTTTAAATAAAAAGGTAGCAAAAGTAGAAATGGTGATGAAGCAGTTCCCCAATCATATTTTTGGCTTCCAAACTTATCTCCATTCTATTTCAGGCTTTTGTTTTGCTTTCTTTCACCTTCGATTTGCTCCTGAGAAACTTTATGTCTAATATGTAGAATTTCTGATATGGCAAATGGAGTCTGTTTTGCAAAGCAGAAAGAGTCAATAAAATGGTTTGTATACAAGTCCTCAGGCTTGGCTAAAATGTTTCTCCAATCCATATATATTCAAGAACAAAACATGGTAGGTATTGTATTATATTTAATTTAAATGAAATTGGGATTAAAAAAAAAGACAGAGTAATGTTTGGTGTCCAGATTAGAGGCAAGAAAATAGCTCATAAAACAAGTATATATTTAGGTAATGGTACCTTCTGTGTTTTTGATTGTGTTGGGGAGGGAGGCACTTGTCAAAAAACCTAGGTGATGTCTTCTGTTTGTTTAGAAACATTATGCATTTTAAATGGTTTATTATATCTGAGGCATATGATTCAGACCAAAGATAATTGTAAGCTAATTGCTTAAGGAAACTGTGTCAGTCCTCAAAGAAGAGGTAGGGACAATCATGTTTCATTCTATGAGTAACATTACTTCTAAGCCTTTTGGCCAATGCCAAGCATAATAACTCTTTAAACAATTAATTTGTTCCGATCAGTTTAATTGCTGAATGACCATATACTGTCCTGAACTGAATCAACACATCATGTGTATACATGCATGAACAGAGAAGGCTGAAAAGAAGAACATAAGAACATTCTATTGAGTCAAGCCAAGGCCCATTTTAGAACAGGTTTTTATTGCTTACAGGAGCTAATCAGATGCCTCTGGATTACTCATAAGCAGAAGAGAGAACATAGCCTATTTTCCATCATTTTCCATGTGCAATTCATTTTGGGAGGCATGCTGTCCCCAATCCAGAGGCAACGTTAGTTTTCAAGATCACTAGCCTTGATTGACATGCTCTCCATAAATTTATCTCATCTTCTTCTAAAATATTCATGTTAATGGCCATCACCATGTCTTGTGGTAATGACATGGTGTTTCAAGATGTGTTTCCTTTTGTCTGTTTTAAATCACCTTCAATTAGCTTTACTGGTGGATCCCAGTACTTTGATAGAGGGAGGAAAATGTCTTTTTCCTGTCCATTTTCTTCATGCCATGTATGATTTTAAAAACCTGAATCATGTCCCCCATCAGTCACCTTTATTCAAGATAAAGATTTCCAAATATTCTAGCCTTTTTTCGTAGGAAGGTGTTTAAGCCCCCTGACATTTTAATTACTTTCTTCTGCACTGTTTCCATCTCTATTCATTTTCAAGTGTCATGACAGCTCTACACAGTAGAACAGATGGAGACATATTGTAGATTTATTTAAAGGCATTGCAATGTTACCATTCTTTTTAGTCCTTTCTAAATGATCCCTAGTATGGAATTTGTCTTTTCACAGCTTCCATACACAGAGTTGACTTCTTCACTCAGCTATCCTCCAAGTTCTTTTTCCTGGTTTGTTACAGATAGCTCAGACCCCATCAATGTGTACATGATGTTGGGAGGGGGGTAGGGGCTGCACCAATATGCATCACTACACTTACTTGAATTGCATTTGTCATTTAGTGGACCATTCACTCAGTTTTTGGAGCTCTTGTTTAGTTTTTACCACTTTTAACAGTTTAGTATTATCCAGAAACTTGGCAAACTCTGGTTATTCCTGAGATGAAATTGCTTATGAACAAGTTAAAATTTAATGATCCCAACACTGGTCTTATATTCTCCAATGAGAAAATTACCAAATTATTCCTACTTTTTTCTGTTTTTAGCAAATTACAAATCCATAGAAGGACAGGTTCTCTTATCTAATGGTTATTAAGTTTATTCAAGAGTTTATAATTAGGAACTTTCAAAAGCTTTTTGAAAATCCATGAATGAAATGTTGACAGATTTACCTTAATCAGTGTCCCTATTGATACTCTAAAAAAAATTCAAAAGGTTGGTGAGGCAGGATTTACTTTTGTTGAATCCATGCTGATTTACCTTTATTAAGATTTGTTCCTCTATATTCCTTGGCTGGTTGGTTGGTTGGTTATGGATTACCATTTCTAGTAATTTGCCTGGAACAGATATTAAGGTGGCATGATATAATTATAATGTTCTGTTTTCTTAACTTTGTCTCTTGATATCACATTAAGTATCTCACAGACCTCCAGCACTGAACCTGATTTGAGTGATAAGTTACATAGCAACTGCAAGTACCTAGAAATAACCAATAGGCTGTGCAGAAACATTCCATCTAGAGATCAATGAGAGGGAAAGTCAATTCTTGATGTGGAGGGAAAGTCAATTCTTGATGTGGAGGAAAAAGATTGCTGTACTTGCCCTTGAGTTGTCAGTCAGATCCTAGAAGACCATTGGGAACAACCCTTTTATGCCTTAATTCCCAATACATTCAAGAATATCAGGCTTTTATGCAAGCCCAAGAAACTCAAGAGAGAAGACATAGCCATATATCTGGTTCCTGACCAAATATAAATGTATATCTGGTTCCTGAGATCTTCAAAAAGCTGCCTATTTAAGAATAGTCCTGTGTAGAGTTCTGGACCATGATCTTGATCCTTCCCTGGAGGCCCCTTTGTGAAATGCCATAAAGAGGGCTGCTTGGTGGTCCAAATGCATTGATATGCGCTGCTTGTTCTTCTTATCAACACAACTCTGTTATCCTTCCAGGTTGCCATATAAGTCCTCTGACCCTCTCTACTTTTTTAAAAAATAACGTGATTCCTTCTATCTGATAGCAGCAAAAATGTTTCTGGAGAGAAGGAGTCAACTTTGGGCCACTGACAGCCAGCAATCACATTGGGACCACATCCGTTGAAACTTTAGGAACTTGTTTCTTTATAACCCGCCCTACAACAGATCACACTAAAGGAGGCAATTTTGTGTGAACTTCACTCTGCAATAATTGCAAAAGTCTCCATGCAGCCTGAGAAACACAGTAGTCTGAAATCACATGACTGCCTGTATTAATCTCTGTGAATGTATCTTTGTTAATTGATGATTTTGGTAATACTGGCATACATTTCTTTCTTGTCAGGTGAATTTCTTACAAAGTAGAAGATACTGTGGCAGTGCACTCAGCAAACAGTTTTAAAAGACATCATTTCTTCCAGAAGGCTTCCACACAAACAAAAAGCTATCTTCCTTTTCATACTGTGTTGAGGAATGAACTTTGGCTCTCTGCAGCTGGCAAGCAGGCATAGGAAAGACAGAATGCCAAGGTCGATGATTGTGAAGCTGTATTTGAGAGAGTATACAGTGGAAAGGAATGTCTGGCTGGCTGCTGAGGTAAATGCAGTGTAGCATAATGATCAATTTTATAAACAATAATTTGAAAGCCATGAAAGCATAGGAATGAATTGTTAGGATGTTTGATGAGGGGAGATTTGCACAGCAATATACTGGGCAGCAAAATGATGAAATCAGCAGTGCACAATACCAAAGTTCTGATATTTACCATGAAGACCTAACGTATATCTGGATTTGGGGTTATAACTCAAATTATGCAAAACAAACAAACACAAAACAAAACAAAACAAAACACTTTTGCTTACAGATAACTAGATGTCAGGGAGAAATGAACTTATCCTTCTTCCTGATAGCTGGTTTTCTATATACACGGCTCTGTTTTTAGTCTTTAATTATGTATACCACCATTACAGTCTGAAATAGTATGCATCAGACCCAAGTTTACCAATTCAATAAAAATTAGATCTGAAAGAAGAATGTTGACAGCTGCAAATATTAGCCTAGCACCTTCTTAATCTATATTTCTGCAAAACTGTAATATACTGAACATTTCCTATGCAGAGCATGACATGAACTCATGAAAGAGAAGTCTTTTTGCTTTCTATTTTTTTTTTTTGTTTCTATTTACTACTGAGCTATTATGAAGAATCCACCCAATAATTTTAGTGAAATTTACTTTGAATTCTGTGTTTGAAGAAAGCCAATTTGGGGGAAGAAGGCATTACGACTGGGTTCATCTGAGTGTGGCAATACTTTCACTGCAATTATTCTTGGTTAACATGAGGTTCTGTAGTTAACAAAGAGGAGTGAAAATGCATCCCCTAAATACTCCTCCATAAATACAATTTTAAACTTTAGAAAGGCTGGTCATATGTGTTAATTATATTCCATTCTCATATATCCCTTCCAAAATTTGACAGAACTACCAAGAATACAGAGTTATCCCTCCCATTCCTTATTTGTGGAACGCTTCAAAATGTTCAGAAATATTCCATTACAGATAAGTAAATAGCTGAAGAATGCTTACTTAGATATTCAGAAATTTAAACACTCAGAAAATAATTGTGTATTATATAATGAAATAATACTCAGAGTCAGTAATCTATGCTTACCTCCAATAATGCTTAGCAACTAGCTACAGGTAAGGTAAGGTAAGGTAAAGGTAAAGGTAAAGGTAAAGGTAAAGGTAAAGGTAAAGGTAAAGGTAAAGGTAAAGGTAAAGGTAAAGGTAAAGGTAAAGGTAAAGGTAAAGGTTTCCCTTGACATTTGTCCTAACAGTGAGACACACACCGAGACAAGGAGTAGTTTTCTAGTGTTTATTAATGCTACATAAACAGAATCCTAACAAACTGAATAAGCGTGGGAAAACCCAGACAAATAAACCCCAAAAGCTAAGGCGGCCTGATCTGTGTCTCTTTGAATGGCTGCTTAATTCCTCAGTACTACGCATGCGTTTTCCCCCCTGGATAGAGGCCCCCTCCTGCTCACCATCATTACACATGACAACATTAAGTCCATTCGTGTCCGACTCTAGGGGGCAGTGCTCATCTCCATTTCAAAGCCGAAGAGCCGACGTTTGTCCATAGACACTTCCGTGGTCATGTGGCAGGCATGATTAAACGGAATGCCATTACCTGCCCGCCAAAGCGGTACCTATTAATCTACTCACATTTGCATGTTTTCGAACTGCTAGGTTGGCAGGAGCTGGGACTAGCAACGGGAGCTCACCCCGTCATGCGGATTCAAACCGCCAACCTTCTGATCAGCAAGCTCAGAAGCTCAGCGGTTTATCCCGCAGCGCCACCACATCCCCAAAGTAAGGTATATCTGCCATCAATTGCTATAAAATGGAGAAAATGTTGGAATAAATGGTGGATTTTCATGATAGCAAAAAATAGTTAATGAAAGATTAATGGAGTTTTAATGAGGAGAGAGAAAGGATTTCAATGACCAGAATTACCAAAATTTTAATGTAGTAATAAATGAGAGACCCTAATATAGATGGCATTTGGAGAATAGACTTTACCACATAGATTCTGGCTTTCAGATCAAGGCCTCAATTTCCTTTTTTTTTTTTTTTTCAATTTGAAGGTCAGGAGACCACAGATATATATTTATCAAGCTCCCTGTAGGTTTCTTATGGCTTCAGAGCGACCAATAGACAAGTGTTAACCTGAGTCAGACTAAATTAGAAAAAGATTAGTTCTAGAATCTGTTGTCAGTATCAAGGCTACAGAGGAAGATACATCCTCTCATTTATACTAGGCTCTTTCTTCAACTTTTCTATTAGACACATTGAGCAGGTGTGAAATTGTGGATAATAGCCTAAGATAGAAATCTGCACAGCAAATCTCAGCTCATCAGCCACAATTTCTCCAGTAGCCTCTGGCAAGTTACAATATTTCCACATTTGGGATTCTTCCACACCTTACAAGAAGGATTTACTTATGATGATTACCCACCTGAAAACATTTCCAGTGTATCCCTTAAGTAAATTTTATATCCCAATTCTCAGGGTAACCACAGCTTAGGTTTAAATGCAATAAAACAAGAGCAAACTAGTAATACCTGTCATCACCATAGCAGCTTAAAACAGCAGTCGGATGGCAAATTTCGGATAAAATAAAAATAAATTAAGAGATTTTGCCTTTAAAAAAAGCAGAAAATAGTCCAAAATGTTTTTATTGTCTATTTAGAACCCCCCAAAGTTGTGAAATTGTGGGGGAAAAGTTGTGAAAGGGAATGAGAGGGGTTACATAGATTTTCTAAATAAATAAATAGTAGGTTCTCTTTCCCTCCAGTTCAAAGACTGATTATGACCTGAGTATGGAATCTGACACCTGATCCCAACTCTTGCCTCCTTGCCAGAATACCCAATTAGAGCTTTCAAAAGATGGGGACCCGTGTCTTTAGAATGCTCCAAAAGTAGAGCATTCTGCTAGTAGAGCTGAATGTGTGGAATGAATCAATGAATGAATGAATGAACTCCCATTGCTCATAATTGTTTTAAATCAAGCAAACAAAACTCAGATCTGTCTATTTCCTCCCTTTTGTGAATTTGGAGCTCTAATTACACTGCTCCATTTCCCATAATGTGATGGCACATTTCTGATCATGGGCAAAGAGCTTTGAAACCACCATAACTTAGACCATATGGTACACACAAGCTTGGAATTATGAAAAGCATTTTTGAGTCAGGTTTAAAAATGGAAAAGCAGTAGTTAAAGTGGCTGTAGCATCCTTCTGAGGCTCTTGGGATGCCTTTTGCCCTTCTTATTACATTATTCACATTCCTTCCCAAATTTCACTGAATTAACCCTAGAAAGGTTCATTCTATTGAACTAATATTTCTTCATTCTTATAAATCCAAAAGAACAAAGAAACTAGGGGAAATGTCAGAACTACTTGGAGCTGTTCATATGTTTATTTCCAGAAGTTTATTGGTTTAGTGGTTTATTAATAGCTTGATTGAAAAAAATATCATACTAACTAGGGGCAGGAGGGGGAATAGCCAATCTTGGGGGTAGTTGGCATCTTGATGGGGCCAATGATAACATTCGTACTCACCATCTTGAATTTCATATTTTATATTTTGCACTTTCTATCTATCTATCTATCTATCTATCTATCTATCTATCTATCTATCTATCTATAGTTTTATTTTAACAATATGTTACTTCTCTATTTTTAACTGTTTGTAAACTGCCCAGAGTCATTGTTATGAGATGGGCAGTAAAGAAATATGACAGACAGACAGACAGACAGACACTGCACTAATGGAAAAAGTTACCTCCAAGCTCACCTGTTACCTAATATAAGAAACTCAGATAATGTTCTTGTACAATGGCCTTCTTCCTTTCTTTACATAAATTCTAATAAGCTTATTGAAATTATACCTGAGGGTTATTTTGATGTATGGGAAAATTAATGTGAGGAGCCACTAAATATAAAATGTACCATTTCACTCCCTGTTTATGGGTTTAATATGTGTGATAATAATGTCTACCATATGATAAAGCAAAAGACTATTTTGATGGGATTCTTCTGATAATCACACTGTATTTTTTTCCAGTAATTTTTAATTTTAAAAAAATAAATTTATTTATTTATTTATTTATTCTCCAAATTTCTATCACCGCCCATCTCTCCCCAAAAGGGGACTCTGGGTGGTTATTATTATTTTTTTTTTAAAGAAAGAAAGTGTTAAACGTATAGCTTGATAGTAAATACCTACTCAGCCACCTCCTCCTCTGCCTTTCTTATCAGTCCAAATGCCCTATAATCAAAATGCTCTGGGTGGATTATATAGTACTTAAAAGTGTAAATGTCCTAAGAATATTTTAAAGAGAAAAAAATAGTAAAGCAATAAAGAACAATAATGGGCTAACATCCATTATTCCATTGCAATATGCAGGGGGTTGTGATGCACATAAAAACAGCAGGGCTTCAATCATATGGTTGTGGCTGCCATCTTGACTTTTTTACCTAATTCCCTACAGACACTGCTTGTAGCACAGATACTTTAAATCAAATGAAATATAGCAGTACAGAAATGCCTGGCAGAAGAAAACTACGTGAATGTAGGCCCCAGTCTCATCTTCCTGGGAAAGGCATTCCATACCTGTTAAGGTATCCACTTCACTTCACTTCACTTGGCAGGTGCACCTGAACAAGGGCTTCTGAAGGTAACCAAAGAGCCTAGTTGGTCCTTCTGTCTTAAACCACCTTTCATCAGTCAGCACAAAGGGACCCTGTGGATTTGAAAGGCCAAGGAAATAGCACAGACTTGAAATACCATAAGTACATTACCAGTCCCTCTGGAAAGATGGTAGCAAAACCAAGCATGGGCGATGACTAAATTTGAAAAATCAATCAATCAATCAATCAATCAATCAATCAATGTTGCAGGCATCTATAAACAAATCTGATACTTAGAATTCCTGTATGATTTGAACCAACAAAGTTTGGGAGGCTATCCAGAGAGGGGATAGGATAGTTTGCAAAGCTAGAAAGTAGTATTGCCTATCTCCCTTCAGGAGAATTATAAAGGAGCTATGATGGACTGATTGATTGATTGATTATGTGCCATCAAGTTATTTTCAACTCCTAGTGACCATATAAATAGATTTTCTCCATGATGAACTATCCCTAACCTGTTCTTTCAGGACTCCCAACAGTATACTCATTGCCACTGTAATGGAGTCCATCCACTTTGCTGCTGGTTATCCTCTTCTTCTCTTTCCTTCCACCTTTCCTAGCATTACAGCCTTTTCCAGAGAGCTAGGTCTTCTCATAATCTGTCTGAAGTAGGATAATTTGAGGTTCAGGTATGAGCCCTCCTAAAAAAATAACAACAATAACAGAGCAGCAGGCCTGGAAAGCAGAAACAAGGAAGAACCAAGTAAGTAAAAGTACACATTCTGAAAATGTGTACTTTCCTGGCAAACTTGTCACAATCCAAAAAGAGAATCCTATTAGCAGTATCGTGTTAAGAAACATAGTAATTACTTTTTTTCTTTTTTCTTTTAAAGAAGAGCTCTAGTTACTGCAGCAGAAGTGAGTCCCTGGGACACTGCTCTATCTGAAAAGTTTGGTTTAGATGTGAGGAAAGCCAGGTTAAAATCTTTTACATTGGAGCCTAATCTATGTTTACATGAAACTGTTACCCATATCTAATTGAAAAGTCTTGGTACATACTAAAACTCCCGGAACCCACAGGTACCAGCTACATCAGGGTTCCTCAACCTTGGCAACTCTAAGCTGTGTGGACTTCAACTCCCAGAATTCCCCAGCCAGCAAAGAATTCTAGGAGCTGAAGTCCACACAGCTTACAGTTGCCAAGGTTGAGGAACCATGAACTACACTGTCATGAAATTAAACAAATTAAGACCTTTAAATTGGTATTGTTTTTCAGGCCTCTGGTAGAAGAAATGCTCATCTGAATTAGTATTTCAGAATGCTCAAAAATCACTTTTAACAATTGGACCTTCAAGGGTTGCCCTATTTATCCCTGCTGCCCTAAGGTTTTTTCTCCACCAAAGCGGCCTTCCAATTCCTTTATGATGTCCAACTAGGATGTTATAGCAATTACTCAAGCATTTGGAAAATATTTCCAAATTCTTAGAAATCATATTTCAAGTTCCATGCTGCACTTCCAATCAAGTCCTCTGTTGTGCATTAAGATCAAATGAAAGATTTGGCTGACTTTCTTTGCATTTTTTTCTTTCTTTTTCCCTTTAAAGCTTCATCCCTCTGACATTAGTAGATAATTTCAATGTCAGATGGAAGAGATATCCACTAGAGAATTTGCATTTTCATGGATTCTTCAAAGAGGCCTTCTGTGTGGGTATGAAAAGGCCAAAAGTGTATTAATACAATGTGCCCTGGCCATGGAAAGACAATCAGACTACCCTCAAGACACAAAGATGTATTTTTAAATGGTTGAGCCCCCTTGTTTAAGCCTGCAAGTTATTTAAATTCTGTCATGTTTTCCAAACCAAGAAGGGCTCTCACATTGTTGTTGTTGTTTATTCATTTAGTCGCTTCCGACTCTTCCTGACTTCATGGACCAGCCCACGCCAGAGCTTCCTGTCAGTCGTCGACACCCCCAGCTCCCCCAGGGATGAGTCTGTCACCTCTAGAATATCATCCATCCATCTTGCCTTTGGTCGGCCCCTCTTCCTTTTGCCTTCCACTCTCCCTAGCATCAGCATCTTCTCCAGGGTGTCCTGTCTTCTCATTATGTGGCCAAAGTATTTCAGTTTTGCCTTTAATATCATTCCCTCTAGTGAGCAGTCCAGCTTTATTTCCTGGAGGATGGACTGGTTTGATCTTCTTGCAGTCCAAGGCACTCTCAGAATTTTCCTCCAACACCACAGTTCCAAAGCATCAATCTTCCTTCTCTCAGCCTTCCTTATGGTCCAGCTCTCGCAGCCATATGTTACTACGGGGAACACCATTGCTTTAACTATGCGGGCCTTTGTTGTCAGTGTGATGTCTCTGCTCTTAACTATTTTATCGAGATTTGTCATTGCTCTTCTCCCAAGGATTAAGCGTCTTCTGATTTCCTGACTGCAGTCAGCATCTGCAGTAATCTTTGCACCTAGGAATACAAAGTCTTTCACTGCTTCTACATTTTCTTCCTCTATTTGCCAGTTATCAATCAAGCTGGTTGCCATAATCTTGGTTTTTTTGAGGTTTAGCTGCAAGCCAGCTTTTGCACTTTCTTCTTTCACCTTCATCATAAGGCTCCTCAGTTCCTCTTCACTTTCAGCCATCAAAGTGGTATCATCTGCATATCTGAGATTGTTAATTGTTAGTGCTTGGATACAATCCAAAAAACGACAGAATGATCTCAATTCGAATTCAGGGCAAGCCATCTAACATCACAGTGATCCAAATATACGCCCCAACCACAAATGCTGAAGAAGCTGAAGTAGAGCAGTTCTATGAGGATCTGCAGCACCTACTGGACAACACGCCTAAAAGAGATGTTATTTTCATCACAGGAGACTGGAATGCTAAGGTGGGCAGTCAAATGACACCTGGAATTACAGGTAAGTATGGCCTGGGAGAACAAAATGAAGCAGGACATAGGCTGATAGAATTTTGCCAAGACAATTCACTCTGCATAACAAACACTCTCTTCCAACAACCTAAGAGACGGCTTTATACATGGACTTCACCAGATGGACAACAGCGAAATCAGATTGACTACATCCTTTGCAGCCAAAGGTGGCGGACAACTGTACAGTCAGTAAAAACAAGACCTGGAGCTGACTGTAGTTCAGATCACGAACTTCTTCTTGCACAATTTAGGATCAGACTAAAGAGATTAGGGAAGACCCACAGATCAGCTAGATATGAGCTCACTAATATTCCTAAGGAATATGCAGTGGAGGTGAAGAATCGATTTAAGGGACTGGACTTAGTAGATAGGGTCCCGGAAGAACTCTGGACAGAAGTTCGCAGCACTGTTCAGGAGGCGGCAACAAAATACATCCCAAAGAAAGAGAAAACCAAGAAGGCAAAATGGCTGTCTGCTGAGACACTAGAAGTAGCCCAAGAAAGAAGGAAAGCAAAAGGCAACAGTGATAGGGGGAGATATGCCCAATTAAATGCAAAATTCCAGAGGTTAGCCAGAAGAGATAAGGAATTATTTTTAAACAAGCAATGCACAGAAGTGGAAGAAGACAATAGAATAGGAAGGACAAGAGACCTCTTCCAGAAAATTAGAAACATTGGAGGTAAATTCCAGGCCAAAATGGGTATGATCAAAAACAACGATGGCAAGGACCTAACAGAAGAAGAAGAGATCAAGAAAATGTGGCAAGAATATACAGAAGACCTGTATAGGAAGGATAACAATATCGGGGATAGCTTTGACGGTGTGGTCAGTGAGCTAGAGCCAGACATCCTGAAGAGTGAGGTTGAGTGGGCCTTAAGAAGCATTGCTAATAAGAAGGCAGCAGGAGATGATGGCATCCCAGCTGAACTGTTCAAAATCTTACAAGATGATGCTGTCAAGGTAATGCATGCTATATGCCAGCAAATTTGGAAAACACAAGAATGGCCATCAGATTGGAAAAAATCAACTTATATCCCCATACCAAAAAAGGGAAACACTAAAGAATGTTCAAACTATCGAACGGTGGCACTCATTTCACATGCCAGTAAGGTAATGCTCAAGATCCTGCAAGGTAGACTTCAGCAGTTCATGGAGCGAGAATTGCCAGATGTAGAAGTTGTGTTTAGAAAAGGCAGAGGAACTAGAGACCAAATTGCCAATATTCGTTGGATAATGGAAAAAGCCAGGGAGTTTCAGAAAAACATCTATTTCTGTTTTATTGACTATTCTAAAGCCTTTGACTGTGTGGACCATAACAAATTGTGGCAAGTTCTTAGTGGTATGGGGATACCAATTCATCTTGTATGCCTCCTGAAGAATCTGTATAACGACCAAGTAGCAACAGTAAGAACAGACCATGGAACAACGGACTGGTTTAAGATTGGGAAAGGAGTACGGCAGGGCTGTATACTCTCACCCTACCTATTCAACTTGTATGCAGAACACATCATGCGGCTAGCTGGGCTTGAGGAATCCAAGGCTGGAGTTAAAATCGCTGGAAGAAACATTAACAATCTCAGATATGCAGATGATACCACTTTGATAGCTGAAAGCGAAGAGGAACTGAGGAGCCTTATGATGAAGGTGAAAGAAGAAAGTGCAAAAGCTGGCTTGCAGCTAAACCTCAAAAAAACCAAGATTATGGCAACCAGCTTGATTGATAACTGGCAAATAGAGGGAGAAAATGTGGAAGCAGTGAAAGACTTTGTATTTCTAGGTGCGAAGATTACTTCAGATTTAAGAGCGGAGACATCACACTGACAACAAAGGTCCACATAGTTAAAGCAATGGTGTTCCCCGTAGTAACATATGGCTGCGAGAGCTGGACCATAAGGAAGGCTGAGAGAAGGAAGATCGATGCTTTTGAACTGTGGTGTTGGAGGAAAATTCTGAGAGTGCCTTGGACTGCAAGAAGATCAAACCAGTCCATCCTCCAGGAAATAAAGCCAGACTGCTCACTTGAGGGAATGATATTAAAGGCAAAACTGAAATACTTTGGCCACATAATGAGAAGACAGGACACCCTGGAGAAGATGCTGATGCTAGGGAGAGTGGAAGGCAAAAGGAAGAGGGGTCGACCAAGGGCAAGATGGATGGATGATATTCTAGAGGTGACAGACCCGTCCCTGGGGGAGCTGGGGGTGTCTATGACTGACAGGAAGCTCTGGCGTGGGCTGGTCCATGAAGTCACGAAGAGTCGGAAACGACTAAACGAATAAACAACAACAAAGCAGTTTTAGATGAATATACCACTTATGAATGAAGCCCTCCCTGCTGTTTCATGCAGAAACATGGACTGATTATGTAGCTTGTCTCCAAATTTATACATATAGAAAACATGGTGTGAAAGAAGTAGATGTGGGACAAAGATATAATAATATTTTGGTCAAGGACATGTATGATCTGTTTCCAGTAATGTGGCAGATAATAGCCGCCTGTTCTGGAACTGACTTTCTAACATAAAGGATTCCACATTCTGGCATTTTCTCAGGCTGTTAGCAGGCAGAACATATCCAGGCACAGACTTAGAATAAGGTACATGTTCACATTCTCAAATATGATATTTAAAGAAATGATCATGAACATATGGAAAAAAGAGCACAGAGATAGAGAATACTGTAAATGATCCATCAAATGTACAGC
This sequence comes from Candoia aspera, assembly GCF_035149785.1. Taxonomy (NCBI): domain Eukaryota; kingdom Metazoa; phylum Chordata; class Lepidosauria; order Squamata; family Candoiidae; genus Candoia; species Candoia aspera. The sequence goes on from NC_086155.1 coordinate 99,612,899, forward strand.
ACACTAGTTCTCTAGGGAAATATTTTAACCTTAAGTCATGTTTTTTAAAAAATAATAATAAAATGCAAACTTCCATCTTAAAGGAATCTATAGTTAATATATGCAGCATTTGCAGTAATGGGATACTTGAGCAAAAGAAGGTGAACTACTTACAACTACTTCCTTCAGGCATACATAGTAGTAGAGAAAAGTGGGCTGAATTTCAAGTTTAACATGCCCATAGAATTGTCTTGTTAGAAAAAGAAAGGGAAGAGAAAAGAATGGCGCTTCCAAGATCCCAAAACTCAGAGCTTACATTGTGGGCAAAAAGTCTAAAGTTTAGGAATTGATGCAGCCATTATAAAACTAATCTTCTGAAGTTTAACCCTTCCCCAAAAACTGTTATTCACTGCATTTTTAAAAGTGAAAATATCAAAGACTCCATCCAAGGAACCCTAATATATTCCTAGAATATTTTTTTACAATCATATTTACCATATAGTGGTTCCCAAAATTTGGACCTTCTGGGGACATTTTCAACACTGATTTATCCTCTGCATTTGCCCTACAGACTTTGTGCACTAAATAATTTCTTGAGTAGATTTTTGGGTCCCCTTTGGCATGTGTGGAATATCAATATCACCCCACCAAAAGTGAGAGGCCATGCAATATTCAAACTGAAGTAGGCCAAGGTGCTTTGGATCTAATATGGGCATCCTCACTGTATACTGTATGTCAAGAGCTTCTTAAAAGACACTCAGGGAACTGTATGTTGGAGTTCAGGAGGCATTGAGGAAATGGTGCCAGGGCATTCCTCCTGAACTCAAGCCTGTATTTTCCTGGGCCCGTACAGCTACCATGAGAGTCCAGAAGAAGGCACGTCTCCTTTAAGGAGCTGCCAACCAGTACAGAAAGGATACCTATGCCTGATCTGAAACATGTTTGCCTGCTTCAAATCAGAAAGTTGCATACCTCTACTAGAATGATAGGTCATACTTTGTCTGAATTCACAGTGAACAAAAAGGTTAACTCTTTGGTTTTTCTCTTATTTTGTTGGATGAGAAACCAAAGGATTGCCTGGCATAGATTTCTACCATATTATATCTGGCTTTGTATCAATTGTCTTGGAAACTATCTGTGTCCATTATCAAGACTGAGAAGTACTCAGGTCATTGCCTGAGCTGAGTTAAGACTAGAAAATTACCTCCCTTCCTGCAACATGTTTCTGTTATCCAACACCTTACATCTTTTCTTTCAAAGCAATATAAAGCAATATTTGGTAGGAAAGGGAAGAAAAACAGAAGATTGGGTTGTTTTCTACATCTTCTCAATTTTCCCGATGTACAGGGAATTTACTTATTTATATTTCAAACTTAGTCACCACCCATCTCACTCAAAGATCGACTATGGGCGGTTCACAATTTATGGAGAAAGGTACAAAGTGTTTTATGCCCAATAGGGGTTAGGAAGATTGGTTTTCATTACATTGTGAATTTCATTGAATTGCTCTTCACCCACCTCCAACCCCCAATGAAACCTGCTGGCCCAAGCTGTTAAATTTAACATATTTGTCTTATACCAGTGAAGGCATATCGTCTTGCCACCCACTTCCAAAGTACAAATTAATAATTATTGATGCTCTTTAAAGGCCTATTTGGACAACTTGATAATAAACTCACTTAATAGTAGGTGGTGATCTGAATGAGGCAACAGAAGCAAATGATACCACAGAAGCAAATGAAATAGAGGTAAACCTTAAATTCCAACAATACAACTTTTCAAGACACAAAAAAATAATTGTACCAGATATAGTTTAGCCCAAATATTTAAAATTTGGATTAATATGTCTTAAATGGTGCTGCGAAGGAGGATAATCCAGGGAATGAACATTGTGGGAGGGTACTATAATGAAAACTTTATGTTATGTGTCTTTTGGCATTATAAACTATAGTGATCCTTGATTATGTTTAAATCTGAGTTTTATTTAGATAGTGACATTTGATCTTTGGTAAATGATGGATGGAGGATGGATGGATGCCAGGAAGACAGCAACTTTGTATGGCTTAAAAATAAATCAAAGATAGAGAAAAGTTATCTCAAGATGAACTTTTATTATTTCCACCTGTACTGCTATCTGCATTGTAAGAGGACCTATATTTTTTGTAAATAAAATTTATGTCTGAAATATGTGCAGCAGAGATAATCCATTACTCCCTGTAGTCTGTTTTGGATTGGAATCTACCTGCTGCCATCCTTCAACCATACAAAGATGCCTAAAAAACAAACAAACAAACAAATCACAGAGGTAACAAAGATGACTTAAAAGTGTAATCCTTGTCTGAGAGATAAACCAAAACAATAGCATAGGATTCTTTTAGTGAACACATTTGAAGGCTGGGGAAAGAAAACACAGAATGAGTTTGTTGATGTAACAAAATAGATTGCTCATTAAGTGTTGAAAAATGGCATTGCTATTTTGACTTGGAGAGCTTACTGACAAGGTTAGTAGAAAACAAGCCTAATTATATGGAACACCTGAATGCATATTTCCTACAAGGAATGGATTTTTTTTATTTCTGTTCTCACACTTTCTGATTATTTTCTGCTTATTACCATATATGCCCTAAACAACAAAGAAGCCATAACAAATGTGGTGAATACGATCGCTTTTCTTATTCAGCTTTTCTAGCAGAAATGACAGCCAATTTGCTTCTTGATTTTATTATTTCATTTCTTATACTCCAGCAACATTCCAAAGTTTTAAAATGTTTACACCCTTTCCAAGAAAGTGGAAATAATAATAATAACAGCAGCAGCAGCAGCAGCAACAGATACCTGGCAAAATATTTTGAGAATAGTTGCATTTGTAAATAAAGAATTTTCTAATTGTTACTTTGTGGGAGCTCATAGACAAGAGTCATTGTTAATACTTTGGTAGCTGTTGTGTGTTGCAATTATTTTTGAACCACTATGATAGACATTGGATTTTTCTTAGCAAGTTGGGGTGGAAATAGAAGAAGGAGTGTGTATTGCAGCTGAACAAATAACTGGAAATCTACTCTAAGGTATTAACTTAAGCTGATATCTTCAGGTGTAGTGTCCTGAGTACTATAGAGCTTATAATAGAGTTATTAATTCTTTTTTTTTTAAAGTATACTCTGCTTTGCTGCATGTTTCCACCAAAAAGAAAATGCAATTTTCCCTGAACCCAATACAATACAATGCAATATTTTCCCCCAAACCCAATACAATATTATAATTAAAAAATATTTTAAATAATGAGAGCAATTTGATTGGGGCTGCTTCTGTAAATAAGGTGCACCATCAGAGGGAGATCCTTTTTCTTTGCCAGCCTTAGCCACATATATGGCGGCATATTTATTTATTTTGGTGCCTTTGAGTCAGTGTTGATTCCTGATGACTGCCTGGACAAGTCCCTGCAGTTTTCTTGGCAAGGTTTTTTGGAAGTAGTTTGCCCTTGCCTCCTTCCTAGGGCTGGGAGAAAGTAACTGGCCCAAGGTCACCCAGCTGGCTTTGTGCCTAGGAACTCATGGTCTCCCAGGTTCTAACCTGGTGCCTTAACCACTACACCAAACTGGCTTTAAATGTAGGCATATAGTTTCTATTGCCTTGTTTATGCTGCAAGTATATACTTATTCCTTCTTTCACATATAGATGGGAAGACACCTTCCCTGTATGTAAACTTCACAGTAAAAATCAAGCAGTCAGAACAGAAACCAATTAACAGAAGTCTAAAAAAAAAACACAAGCAAAAATACCTACAATAAAAAGAACACTGCAGTTAAATCCAGCTCATGAGCTTTCAAAACATAAAATAAAATCAAATAAAATTTGATATTAGAACTGGACTAAGTATGCAGTCATACGATCCTAAGTCCTTATAACTGAAAAGCTGCCAAGCAGACAGCCTGCAAGAAGTTAGGCTGGTTGATCAGCTGCACCACAAAGTTTATATGCTGTGACAAACCGAGCCATGGCCACTTTTTTTAACCCTATATATATATATATATATATATATATATATATATCCCAAGTGTAGCATGTATGTCATATAATTTGTGTAGTTCCCTGATTTTACCTAGTTCCAGAACATTATGGAAAATTAAGACTGGCTTTATTCAGTAGCCTAATCCTGCTTGCACTGCCATAGCTAAGTGATTACACACATGGCTTGCACTGCAGGCAGAAATTCCCCAGTTATTGTAAGGTAGGTCAAAATATTTCTGCCTGAAACTATGGAGAGCTGCTGCTAAGCAATATCAATAATAATTGAATAGATGGACCTTTTTTCACTTTTTTGTTTGCTTAGAGTATCAGGACACCAGATTCTGATGCTAGATTTGCTATATAGCTTAACATTGATGCATGCATTTCACTTATTTCAGTATGGGGAATGGTATGGCAGGAAGGTAGGGTTCTGCAAAACTCTCCAAAGAAGATTTGTTTCCTCTGTTGAAAACTGGGTGTCAGTGGTAATTCTGATTGTGAATGAAATCAGGAGCTCATCTGATTAAGACAAAGAGAAGTGGAGATAGAAGAAAGCTTAAGAAGCCCTTGTTTTCACTGACAGAAGAGATGAGGCTATTAAATCCTGTGCAATACATGCAACACAATCTTATTTGCTGATTGGAGAATGAAGGTCATCGGTTCACCAATCTAGTCAAGGACAGCTGGAAAGCAGAATCTGATTCACCACAGTTTGAAATTCTGCATGGATTCTTTTTCAGTGTTATGTTTATAGCTTCCTGAATAATGTCAGAAATGGGAGGGAGACGCCTTCATTTTTATAGTCTTATATATTTCTCCAAATGACACAAATAGCAAGTGCCATAGCTATGATTATAGGGAACACTATGGGTGACAGGGTCATCATAAAGGATTTATAATGGTAGGCTGTATATTTCCCTGTCAGAGATGAATACATGGCAAGCTGTAAAGCTGAATTAAGTTAAAAATGCAAAATGTCACTTGAAGCAGATTTCTCCTGGCCTCAGGGCATTTGGAAAATATATGTATAGATAAGTATACTTCAATACAGATATATAGATATAACAGAAAAGATTGTCAAGTAAACAGTTTGGGTATTATTTATCTCTAGTTCTCCCCTAGCCATTATGACTATGTGGCCAATAGTATTTTATCTGTTATATAAAGAGATATGTCATTTGCCTCTATCACACAATTTGGGAAAGTGTATCTGTTCTTATCATACTTGCATCTCTCCCAAACTTAAAGTTGAATTTGGATGAGAATTGGTGGACGTTTAATAACATATACATAAATAGTTGGTAATGTATCTACTGAATTCCCCAAAACACCGCCTGTCCTAACAGCCAGGAACCACGCTGAGACAAGGAATAGGTCTCTAGTGTTTTATTACTGCTACATTAGACAGAAAATCCTAACAAACTGAAGAAGCGTGGGAAAAACTCAGACAGATAAACCCCAAAAGTTAAGGCGGGTCTGATCTGTGTCTCTTTGAATGGCTGCTTAACTCCTCAGTACTACGCATGCGTTCCCCCCCTGGATAGGGGCCCCCTCCTGCTTACCATCATACTCATGACACCACCCACCTTAAGAAGTTATTTGAAAAGAATAAGAAGCTGAAAACTTTCAAGATTGCTGAAATCTCACAAGATCTACCTATGACCTTTTGGTGATGTCACAGGAGACCTCAGAAGAATTTTGAATTTTTGTATGGTGTCTCTCTGTGTGTCTGTATTGTATATAAAGTGTCCAGGGCATCAAGCGAGTACATTGTTTCATATAATTAAATAAACCATGGATTTGCATGATATCAAACAAGGTCCATCTATTCTGTTATTGTTACTACCTAGCTAAGTAAATCACATGTCACACATGTTACATTTGCAGTTAATTATATTTCTGATAAAAATGGCCATAGCTCCGTTCATCACAGCATACAACTATTTTGGTGAAGCTGATCAACCAACTTAAGTTACTTCTTCCTTCAGGCTGTGTGTTTGGCCATTTTTCAAATCTTGGCACAATTTAGGAGCATAAAATTGCATGCTTAGTCCAGTTCTAACACCAAGTTTTTATTGTATATGCAAACTTAGCTTGTGCACCTACATGTTTTAATGTCTTGGTTTGGTTGCATGAAGGCATATTCTGTCACCAAATTATATGCAGATTAAGCAAATTTGCAAAATTGTAACATAAAAATCAACTTGTCTGAATGTAATTTGCTTTTATCATAGGAGATCTGGAGGTCACTGATCTATCTCTATCCATCTATATCTAATTTTATTGAAAACAAAGGTAAAAACTAATGCAAAATAAGATAGAGTAAGGAAGAAAAAAGAAAAAGAAAGAAATCAAAGAGAGAGCTAAAAGTGCAAGAAAGAAAGAAAAAGAAAAACAGAAAATAAAGGAAAAAAGGTACAAAGAAGTGGCTTCCGATCTTCCTTACAATTATAAATTTACCACTTTCTCTAAAATTACATCATGACTCTCTAATTTCTCTAATCTATCCTATCTAATCATAAAAACCATAAATCATAAGTTCCTTTTTTTCTGTTTTATATAAAAAGTCCATTAGGGGTTTCCAGTCAGTGATAAACATGGATATTGTGTTTTCTCTAATCAAACAAGTCAATCTGGCCATCTCAGCAAGTTGTATCATCTTCACCTAGAGGGCACTGATCTTGAGACTCCTGCAGAATAGTTGGCCCTATCTCCCCCAGAAAGTCATTGAAACACTATTTAGCTCAGGGATGGGAAAATTTGTGGCCCTTCAGTTGTTGCTTGGAGTTTAACTCCCAGGAGCCCTAGTCAGCATGTCAATGGTAATACAGGCTATGAATGATGATGGTCTGAAGGACCAGAGGATCCTCATCTCTGCTCTAGTTTCAGCAACTTCCACAGACACAACCATCCAAGTCTAGATATACAACCAAAGAAAGAAGGAAGACAGAAAGCAAACTAAGCTTCTTCAAATGCTAAATTATGCAGCCAGTATCTTATTTAGTGGTTGCACAGAAACTAAAGCATGCAAACTTGATTATATTTGAATTTGTCTAACTACTGAGTTTATGTTAATTTGACAAATATTTATTAAACCATTTTAAATCCAATTTATGTAATGAATCAGGCTGTTTCTAGTTCATCTTCTCCAAACAGCTGTATTTTAACCATAATGTTGTCTACATATCAAATTAGAACTAAATCCCATTCAATTCAGTCAGCTTAATTCTAAGTACATTGACATGGTTGCAGACTTAATGAGGCCATGGTATACATGTTACTGTTTATTAACAAGCTTGGCAAGATATCTTGAAATATATTCAGTGGTGTGTAAAGTGTTTAAATGTGGTTTGCAGTTCTTATTTCACTTATTTGTAATCACTCTGACCCTGTGAGGTAAGCTAGGCTTAATTTGTGTTTCCTGACAGCATAACTAGCATGTTGTGCTAGCTTTCAGTTTGATACCCCATCCCCCAAACACACACACACACAGAGTTTAAAATGGGAAGAATTCCTGTATTTTGGGGTGTTGAGCTTGCTATATCTTCTATTTAGAAAAGACTACTAATTACCCTTGCATTGCTAGTCTCGCAATAATTGTTTTATTAGACATCAACCCAGGCAGTGTAGGCCTTTACTCATTACCAGCATGAACTGTGCCATCCCAGATGACATCTTTCCCACCATGGCAAAATCCCTGGAGGACAGGTGATCCTGTGTCAGGATATGGGGCAGATTTTGACCCCTAAAATTTGGTCTCCAAGATAAGTAATTTATTTGTTCCCATAGGAGTTTATGTCTAGTTATTGATTAACATGTGTGAGAAGGAAGGATAGTTGGAGTATACTTTATCACATATTTGTCAGTGTGAAATACTTATGTGCCCAGGAAAAAGGAAGCAACTCAAGGACCTCAAACTGCACTAAATAATTCTCACAGGAAACAAAATCCAAGGATTGAAGTAGTTAAGACATCTTACCAGACATTGGTAGCCCTAGTAATGACAAACATCATCTTTTATGGAGTCTAAGGATGTAGCGAGAGCCAGTTTGGTGTAGTGGTTAAGGCACCAGGCTGGAAACTGGGAGATCAGGAATGGACTGCCTGAATAATTCAAAGGATCTTTGTGTTCTGACTTGCCAGCTCCAATATTCTTTTTTTTAATTATTCTTTTTTTAAAATTATTATTAATTGTTTAAGATATAATTAAGGCACATAATGCAGAATATAAGACCAACAGAATCCGGTATTCTGATTAGTAGAAATAATGGAGCACAAAATAGATTTGTCTCATCCTTTGTAATATCACTATGAAGACTGAAACTAGCATGTTATGTCTGATTTCTGTTTTGTAACTTTGAAGATACGAATATATATTCATTCCAATATATACTAATCCTTTGAAATTTCTAAGGTTAATCCAAATGAAATGGCAAATATTGTCGCAATATTCATATTTGGTCTATTACTTATTTAGCAGTGCAATCAAACTAATATGCAATTTGCCTCTCAATACAGTCTTCCATTCCAAAGCTGTTAATGAGAGTACAAAGCACTGATTAGAATAGGCAGCTCTGGATTTCCTGCCCTGTTTACTATTGCTTAGTATTTTAATGAGATATAATTGTACTATTATTAATGCAGACACCAGACGTTTGTGAGCCCTGGTAAAAATGTTAATATGTTTGCAAATCATTTCCTATGAAGAATCTTTGGGACTGCCAGCACATTTAGTAGGAAGTAAGCTGGGAAAATCATTGCTGGGTTGTACTGTTAATTAATAATTGCTAATTAAATAGATTTATGCATAGCTTTTCCTTCAAAGGTAAGGTGATAAAACACTTCTTTCTCTCCCCCCACCCCCCACCCCAAGCAATAAGAAGTATTGTCTTCTCTGGCAGAAAAGACTCTTTCCACCACTTTGCATATCTCCTCAGTCTAGGAGAGTGGCAGGATGCCAAGGAGGAGGACAATGGTGTCTTCAGATCTTAGGGCAGAAGAAGATCTATGCAGAAAGTTGGCTCCAAATGCAGCAGGGCTATTTTATTGCATTTTGAGATAACTTAATACACAAAGGGAGCCCAGGAAGACCACTAAATGCAGATTCTAAAATGGACAACTGAAAAGGTGGGTATATGGTTCATCCCTGCGGGCAAAGCTATTAAAAATGGTGACCAAAGATTTATTAATATTTGACCTACAAATAGCATCCTTCTAAGCAGGGATGTAAAAGAAATCTGTCATGGATTCCTCTGGAAGAGAATATGATGGTTTTGCTTTTGGTGAGATAAAAGTTAGCAGGAATGAAATCTAGATAGAGTTCATCTACCCTGTAACAAAAATACACACAGCTGCCCTTTATTTTTATTCATTTATTTATTAAACAGATTTATAAGGCCACCCAACTCATACACGGTGATTCCAGGCAGTTTACCGAATTCTTTTTCCTGTAAAAGAAAAAAGCCCTTACTTTTCAAAATATACAGGATGGGCAAGAATTCTCTTCTCACATTTTTTTAATCTTTAAAGGACTTGAGTAAAATTATTTTCACTGGTACTTGGCTTTTCTCCCTCCTCTTTTTTCCCACCTCTGCACCTGCCCTGCTTCTTTATGGCTCATTCTCAGCCTATTAGAAAGTATCATCCAAGCACTAAATGGATTAACAAACATATATTTGCAATAGGCCAATAATCTGTAAAACTGCACAGGCAAGACATGATAATTACTTTTCTTTCTTGAAGGAATCTTTGCTTTATTCTTTCTCTGCCAGTTCTATTGTTTTCTTATACTCTGAATGGAAGTTTGCCTTCTATTCTAATAAGTCTCATCATTTTTTAAAATCTTTACAAACTAAATATTTTAGTTTCTTTAGAAACGTGCCTTTCTGGATATCTGTTGCTTCTCATGAACATGACTGTTCATCAGTTCTTATTGCCTTGGTTTGGTGTGGGATCCTTCATTGTATTCTTCTGAAATCACTAGCCCTTCCCTTCCCTTCCCTTCCCCTTCCCTTCCCTTCCCTTCCCTTCCTTTCCCTTCCCTTCCCATGTTTATTTGCTATCATAGCCAACAGCCATTCTACCTCATGATAATTTGGTGGGAATCTGACAAAATCACTCAGTTGATGACTCCAGACAGAGAGATGATTTCTTCTCCTCAACTTTTTCCTCCTCTTTCTACTACCCATTTTTTAGTAACTACTCTTTCTAAACTGCCCTCCCTCTATATTCCATTTCACTGTAAACTAGTACTAGTTGATAGGACTACTCTTTCCAGTGTTGGACTTTTGCTAACCAACAATATTGCTAACGGGCATTATTATTAACTTCTGCCTTGAATTGAACTAGTGAGCTTTGCTTTAGTCAAATCAAGTTCTGAGCCTGAGATTACTGCATCCTGATTTTATGTTACTGCTATTATTTATTTAGAGTAGTTTTGCCTATCTGAACTATTCTTTGCAGGGAGCTTACTGAAAGAAACCAAGAAAACAGTTTCTGTAACATTAATAAAGTCTCTAATCTCAAGAGTCCTGAAAGAAAGTGAAAAATTGCTGATCTTCTATGGAAAATACAAAATTTGTCAATACTGAAAGCTTGAAATATATTTATGCAATGTAAATATTTAGATTCTGATATGGGAATAGGAAGTTATAGACTAGGTACCCAACCCCTCCCAAATTACTGCACAGTATTACAAGAGATAGATTATTACCAACTGTGATGTTAAGGTAATGCTATGGAAGAATCTATAGGGCTTTTGAAAAGGGAAACCCTGCTTCATTAGTATTTTGATGTTCTCTAAAGTGTGTAGAAGACCAGAAAGTAAGCACAACATATTTGCAGCTCCAAAAACCTTTTCACAAATGACCTTTTGTGTAAAATAGTGGTTCTGAAAGGGAAGGAAGTATGTAAGAAAAACTGAACTATTCTCACAACGAAGAAAATTAGGACGTGTTCCTCCAAGGATCTATATTTGGGCCAGTGGTATTTAATTTCTTATGAAATATCTGGAATCAAGTAATGGCTTGCTTATGACAGACACAAAAGTTCCTGATGCATGACAGTGAAACTGGAAAGCACTTCAAATGCTTTTCTTCTAAATGGGTAAATGTGTACTCCAATGGCAAATGATAGTTATTATAAGGGAATATACATTGAACCAAAATAAAGAACACCAACTTCATATTTAGTTTCATAGGGGGCTGATTTAGCAGTGAAGAGCTCCAAGGCTATAGTATATAGTATAGTATAGTATAGTATAGTATAGTATAGTATAGTATAGTATAGTATATATAGATATAGTATATAGTATATATATAGCTTAATGCCAAGTCAGTCAACAACAAAGGACCTCTCATATGTGATTTGATCGCAGAGGAGGGGGCAGACCTGGCGTGTATCACTGAAACCTGGCTGGGCTCAGAAGTGGGGGTAGCCCTCTCGGAAATGTGCCCAGCTGGGTTTCGGGTGTGGCACCAGCCGAGATACCAGGGTAGGGGAGGAGGGGTGGCTGTTGTCATCTAAGAGTCTCTTGCGTCCTTCAGGGGCCCTGCCCCACAAGTTGCTGGGTGTGAGACCCTGTTCTTCAAGTTGGGTTCCCAAGAACAGCTGGGAGTATTGCTACTGTACCAGCCCCCCTGCTGCATAGCAACCTCCCTGCCTGAGCTGCTGGAGGCCGACTCAGGTTTGGCGGTGGAGCTCCCCAAACTTATGGATTTGGGGGACTTCAATCTGCCTTCCCTGGGGCATGCCTTGGAGGCAGCTCAGGAGTTCATGGCTATCATGGCAGCCATGGGCCTGTCCCAGATCGTTCGGGACCTGACTCGAGACAGAGGTCTCACTCCGGACTTCGTCTTCTTGTCGGAGCAGTGGCAATGTGATCTGAGGGGAGAGCTGCATCTATCCCCATTGTCATGGCCAGATCATGCCCTGGTGGCCCTGAGATTCTCTTATGCTGCTCCCCTCCACAGGGAGGCAGGACTCATTTGATTGGTCCGCCCCCTGCGACTGATGGACCCAGTGAGGTTTCAGAGGGAGCTGGGGGAGGGGCCCAGGGATCTGCTGCATGGTCCAGCAGAGGCCCTGGCTGCTGCCTGGAACAGGGAAGTGGCCGGGGCCTTGGACAGGATCGCACCTGTGCGGCCTCTCTTGCTTCATCCAACCCGACACTCCCCGTGGTTCACGGAGGAGCTGAGAGTTTTGAAGAGGCTTAAGAGACACCTAGAGCACTGCTAGAGGAAGACAAAGACCGAATCCAACTGAACACAAGCTAGGGCCGCTATTAAGGCCTACCTTGTGGCGGTAAGAGTGGCGAAATGGCAGTATTTCTCTGCTCTTATTGCATCTGCAGATTGCCGTCCAACAGTCCTGTTTAAGATCACACGTACCCTTTTGGGGAAGGTGGGCCTAGTGACCCACCTACAGGGCCATGCAGAAGAGTTTTCTGAGCATCTGCAGGATAAAATCACTCGGATCCGGTCTAAGTTGGACTCCATGCGTGAAGCAGGGACTGTGGAGATACCAAGGGAACATTTTAGCCTTGTTATCTGGGAGCAGTTTGATCCGTTTGGACCCGAGGAAGTGGACAGGATCCTCCGGATTGCGAATGCCACCACCTGTTATTTAGATCCATGCCCCTCCTGGCTGGTGAAGGCAGCTCGGGAGGTGACGTGTGGTTGGGTCCAAGCGATGGTAAATACATCCTTGAGGGAGGGGGTGTTCCCGGTTGGCTTTAAGGAGGCACTGGTGCACCCCCTCCTCAAGAAGCCATTTCTGGACCCAACTGTGCTGGACAATTTTCGTCTAGTCTTCCACCTCCCCTTTTTAGGGAAGGTGGTTGAGAAGGTGGTGGCGTTACAACTCCAGAGGGTCCTGGAGGAAACGGATTATCTGAACCCCTTTCAGTCAGGTTTCAGGCCAGGATATGGGACAGAAACTTCATTGGTCACACTTATGGATGATCTCTGGTGGGAGCGGGATGGAGGCAGTGTATCCATCCTTGCTCTCCTTGACCTCTCAGTGGCTTTCGATACCATCGACCATGGTATCCTTTTGGGACAGCTCAGGGAGTTGGGGGTGGGCGGCATAGTTCTGCACTGGTTCACCTCCTTCCTCCAGGGCCGGTCCCAGTCAGTGGTATAGGAGAGGAGAGATCCGACCCTCGACCCCTGCATTGTGGGGTGCCGCAGGGTTCAGTTCTCTCTCCTCTCTTGTTTAACATCTACATGAAACCACTGGGTGAGATCATCCATCACCACGGGTTGAAGTATCATCAGTATGCTGATGATACCCAATTATACATCTCTATCCCAGGTGAGGTAAGTGATACAGTGACTGCCCTTTCTCGGTGCCTGGGGGCTGTGGGGTTCTGGATGGGGAACAACAGGCTTCAACTGAACCCTGGTAAGACAGAGTGGCTGTGGGTTGATGGTGCTTCATCTTCTGGGAAACTGACATCTTTAGTTCTGGATGGGGTGGCACTGCCCCAGACAGACTCAGTGCATAATCTGGGGATTCTCCTGGACTCACGACTCCTGCTCAAAGAGCAGGTGGCAGTCATGGCCAGGAGGGCCTTTGCACAACTTCGGGTTGTGCGCCAGTTACTCCCGTTCCTTGATCGTGAAACCCTCCAAACAGTCACTCACACCCTGGTTATCTCCCATATAGACTACTGCAATGAGCTCTACATGGGGCTACCCCTGAAGAGTATCCAGAAGCTTCAGCTGGTCCAAAATGCAGCCACGTGGGCTATTTTTGGTGCACCTAGGTGGGCACATATAACACGTTGCTGCGTGAGCTGCACTGGGTGCCAGTTTGCTTCCAGGTCCAATTCAAGGTGTTGGTTATTATCTTTAAAGCCCTACATGGCACGGGGCCAGGTTACCTGAGGGACCATCTCATCTCCATTACATTGGCCCGCCCCACCTGATAATCTGGAGAGGGCATGTTACGGACCCCGTCCATAAGAGAATTTCATCTGGCGGGGTCCAGGAAGTGGGCCTTCTCTGTGGTGGCCCCCCCTCTCTGGTATATCTTGCCCCCGGAGGTGAAGCAGGCCCCTTCTCTTCTGACCTTCCGGAAGGCCCTGAAGACCTGGTTTTGCCGTCTCGCCTGGGGTGGGAAAGAGAATAACCATTCTTGGGGATGGCTCGCACCCTAGAGTCCCTCCCACCAGCCTGAATTTTACATTTCTCTTGGATTTTATTTATTTATTGGGTTTTATTATAATTGTATGTGATTTTAATGTTTATGTTTTATGGGGAATTTTATTGTAAACCACCCAGAGTCCCTCTTCTGGGGGAGATGCGTGGTGGCTAAATATGAGCAATAAAATAAATAAATAAATAGATAGATAGATAGATAGATAGATAGATAGATAGATAGATAGATAAAATATAGCTAAATGGGGGAAAAAAATACTAATCCAGTTTGTCAGCATTTCTTGCTTTCCCTCCCTCCCTCCCTCCCTCCCTCCCTCCCTTCCTTGCTTTTTAATGCTAAGTATTTCAAAGAAGCCCAAGCACATGTATAATAATTTGCAATTCAGGTCACTCAAATACAAGACAGATATTGTACAACTGAAGAACAGAGGGAATTAATAATCAGGGAAGGCCAATAATAACCTATGAGGAAGCATTACAAGATTTAAAGATTTGGGCATAGGACGCTAAGTTGTTGGGGAAAATATCTTGCAGTATAGGAACTCAAAACTGTAATACATTCTGAACATGAAAAAAGGTGTTTCTAAATTGAACAAGTACTCTGTACTGTTTTTGCTGGCGAAACATTGTACAGAGAAAGAAAATGAAGAAAACTCTGTGCAGGGACAGAGCTTGAAAAGGTACAGAGGTATGAGAATGGATTCACACACACATGCAATGGGGTGTATGAGACAGAGACTGTAAAAGTCAATTGTGCCAGATTTTAAGCTGACATAGTTTTGAAACTCTTTTTTTTTTTCCTGAATCTACAGGTGCACTTTATGAAATCAATGAAGAAAAATAAAGGGCAAGTGATTAAATTGCTATGCAAAATACAAAGAGCAACATTCAACTGACATACTTAGGAAAAATGAAATTGACTTATGTTTGAACTGTAGAAAATTATATTTTGCATAGATGTCCAAACACCCTCAGGTTGAAGCTGAAAAGGCAAGGAAAAGCTTCTTCTTGTTTTTTTAATCCATTATGAACACTGATAAATTGCTGCTTTATTATCTATATATTCAAAAAATTGCTTTCTGGTAGCTCAGAATATAATAAAATTATACTGATGCTAAATTGTTCCAGGTAACAGCCTGAACATAAAAATCAATCTTTATCTCTGAGTCATAGATAATTGATATTTATATTGCTAATTGTCTATCAGTGCTTGTTAATATAATTCAGTCTTGAAGGAGAAAGCATTTAATCCCTTCCACCTGTACTACCTCCTCAAGTTAAAAAAAAAATGTAGGCAACAGAGTTTGAAGTATTTGCTACAGCCTCAACTTTAAAGAGTTGTCATCCTCTGGGTCCCATGTTAAAACAGTATCATCTGATGGAACACAAGATTCATTCATTCATTCAACTTATATAGCTGCCCATCCTATATTAATGTAATCATAACATAAATAATGCCAAAAATCTAAAAAATAAAAAAAACATACAAACAAAATAAAATGTTAAAACAATTAAAACAATTAAAAACCATACAATAGTCACTGGGAGACCACAGTAATTCAAGAACCACATGGCCATTTTATGGGCTTCACACCACTCTCTGATCCCCAGGGCAGATGGCAAAGCCACATCTTCAGGTCTTCCAGAAAGCCATGAAGGTCAGGACCAGCCTAGATACATGCCTTCTTTGTCACTGCCCCTGCTTCCTGGAAAAGCATTCGCCTCTGAGATTCATATGGGCCTACCTTCACCTTATTATTATTATTTTTTTAAGCCTTTAAAACCTGATTCTTTTCGAAACCCTACTTTGGATAGCTACTTTGGATGCTAGGGTCCTGCAGAGTGCTCTTATGTATTGGGGGAATGTTGATTCTTTTGTATTGCTATCATCTTCTGTTATTTGTTGTTGTTATCTGCATTTGATATTGTGTACAACCCAGAGTTGTTCTCAGCTGGGCAGCCTTACAAAGCCAAATAAATAAACTTCTGATCACAGTAGGGATTGCTACTGACTGGACATGAATGCTAGTAACAACTGGAGTTATCATACATGTGTCCTCCATCCTCATCATTTGGATGCTAACAGAGGCAGTTTTTACAATAGATCAGGTGAAAGGTGGCAGAGATCAAGCCAGATTATTTAACTGGCTCATAGAAGAAAGAATGAATGTATAGGAGGAAAGAGTCCAGGAAGAACAGCAAGGAACATTAGCTAGAAGAAAGCCAATGAAAGCTGGAACAGGAATGGGAAAGAGTGAGAGGAGGAGAAGAGGGTGAAGATACCCTTGTGTGTGTCTTCAAATTATCTGAAAAAAAGAATAAAACAAACAAAACACATATAAGGAATTGAGACTCTAATATTGGGAGAATATAAGGCAACATAATTCCCCTACCTCCTGCCTCCCAGAAAAGGCAATCTGGACAACATAGGCGGCAACTAGGATTACGCATGTAGACATTCCTGCTGAATTTGCTAAATCATATAGGGTGGGAATGGGATAAGGGAAAAGAACAAGCAAAGAGAACCTTTACAGAGATGACTAAAGTGGAAAAATAGGGGTGATATTTTTTTTGGGGGGGAGAGGGGGCAAGCCTTATCCATTCCAGCTTTGTTGCCCTCCCCCCCGCAAAAAAAAATCATTATCCTCTATAATGTAGCATATCATTTCTTGCTCACAGTAGGTAACCTTGAGAAAGCAACCTTTTTCCATGGCCATCTATAATATGTATATTTTGAATGATTACAGCTGTACACATCAGGAGCATGACATATCACTGACACTATTGTGTTATGGCATTGTGATCACAGAAATGACAAGGGAAAAATCCAGTCTAATTGTCTCTGTGTACTATTGATCCAATAGTTTTATTTAGAGATAAGATTACAAACTTTAAAAAAAAAAAAAAAAACATGAGCAATGGTAGGAAAAGAAAATATTTTCCAAGTACATTAATGGATCAAAGAGTATTCCTAAAAGTAGAGAGGAGAAAAAAGACTTTGAAGTGTTTAATGAAAATCTATTATAGATCTCAACTTCTCAGTGATGGACAGAGTCACCGGATTACATGATGGAATAATTCTCTATAGATTTGTATACAGAGAGAAAAAGAGCTAATTAACATTGTGAACTTGTCATGCTTTTTTTTTTCCTGTTGACAGTATACTGTGCTGAAAAGGGCAATGAGTAATGTAGCAAGACTGCTGTACAGAAAAAGAGATTATTACTGAAAAGAATGGCATTGTTTATTGTCAGCACCAAACTGACTTGAACGAGGTCCCTAGAAAAGGCCAAATACAATGCAGTCTGGTCTCTAAGCTATCTAAGCTGAGAAAACACCTATTCACTTCAAAGAAAAATGCAGGGTTCCCTCTGGATGGATGGATGGACAGCTAGATCCCTAAAATGGTGGTGGTTTCTTACAGATCATTCATAAGGCTGAAAAACATAGGACAATGGAAAGACTGTCTGCAGTTTGGAAAAGGAATGGAATGGTTAAGAGGTAACCAGAGTTATCAACTTTTCAAGAAACTGCTTGCTGATTGGATTTGTAGTAGTATAGATGAGACAGAAGTAATATGGCCAGGAAATGTGATTAACCTGGATGGAGGTGTCTGACTAGATCTGAATGGAATTGTGTTCCCTCTAAAGGAAAGGAAAAAAAAAAAATCCACACATAGCTTAAAGGAACTCCTGGACAAAACCACTTTTTGTATAAGTAAAGATGGCAGATAGTTCTAAAAACTATCTTTTGTCAGTTTAATTATAAAGCTAAGTATGGTGGACTATATTCTGCTTACCTCTAGACCACTTTACTGCAGTGCAGTAAAGGGCCTGCCTTTGAAAAAAGCTTGGAAGTTTCAAACTGGAGTAGAATACAACAGCCAGAATACAAATAAGAATGAAACTCTCAGAGCATATGACACCTGCCTTTTCAATTGGAAAGCCAATTAAACTATGTTTACCTTTAAAGCCCTAAGTAGCCTGCACCCATAAAGTAGATGGACTGCTCATTCCCACTGAGCCTGCCAAATCCTTAATAACAGTCACTAGTAGCTAAAATTAGATGGCTAGAAACAGAAAAAGGGGTCTTATGTGATGACCTTATGCTCCTTTGAGTGATGATTGACTATTTTTCTGTCACGGGATACTGAATATATTTTGTTCCATCAAACCACTTTTCATTAGGAAAGTGGATGGTTTAATAATTTTTGTTTGTGTTCTAATTGTTTTAGAACAGTTTATGACTCTTTTGTTTTATATTGCTCTTCAAGCTTTTAGACTTGTATAGCATTATACAATGATGCTTATACAGAGGAGGCATAGCAATGTTAGAGCTTCATTGTATCATTTCGGATTAAAAGAAAAACAACCTGCTATGGGAAGCATTTGATTTCTGAAGCGTGGATAAAAAGTTCTATGTATCAATCAGGAAAAAACAATTGTGCAAAATTCACTAAATGCCTGCTATCTGGTAAGTAATAAATATTGATCCAAACATTAAAAAAATCAGTTCTTAAAATACCAGTGCAGATACTACAATATTCTGAAGATACTTACCTTTCAAATTCATAGAGGAGCAAAACCAAAAGCAAAAAAAAAAAAAAAAGACTTAAAAACTCACATATCAACTGTCCAACACTTTTTAAAGAAGCTTCATCTTTTCCTGGGATCACTTTGCAGCCCTCCGAATCTGCTCCATGATTCGGGGAAAACGGTTTAAGGGATTGCAGGCAGATGGTGTGTGTGCACTCCTCTGTACTGTGAAATACCTTTTTGCCTTCAAATCCAATGCACTGCACAGTCCTAGAAGTTAGGGATTCTTCACTAGGAATACATGTGTAGACATTGTTAGGATATACAGTATGTGATTTATGTTTTGGAAAAAGTCAGGAACAGTCCTATCATTAATCAACATTTTTCCTGCTAACTAACTACTGTAATGTCTCATAACATCACAAAATACATTTGTTTTGTCTTTCCTTTTCCTTTTGTTGGCATTATACCTATTTTTGGGTGGCATTGTGCTTTGATAAAGTGAATGCAGTAACATATTCTCCTTTATTTCCTACTTTATGTTTACGGAATGGGGTATGCTAAGAATCATTCAGGAAAACAGAATACAGAAACAAAACAGAATCAGTGTGCTGGCAGCATCAGCCATGGTAAAGATTTATATTCATAAAAATGGCATCAACTTTTATGAATCAGATACCTCTTTCTTACAATATTATATTAGAATTTTTTTCCTTTCAGATTTTACTGAAATGAGAAAAATGGATATAAATAGCAAATTATCTGTTAATATCTATTTGATGCTTCCATTATCCATTTAAAGTAGAAAGCAGAACAGTTTTTCCCCCAAGCATATGCAGATTAATACTATTTCCACTTTATAGGTGATTATAGTTAGGGGAAGAAGTAATATGATTTATACATAAGGCCTAAGGAGTCTAATCTGCTGCTGCTCCCAGTCTTATTCTTGATGCCAGGTTAGAGTCTAAATGGTAACATATTGTGCCACCCAAACAATAATCATCCTTCATGAGGCTTGCCATATTTGGTCTGCCTTAAACCACTGCCCTAACCAAGAATTCTGATAGCCATGTAATTTCTTCCTCATCTTCAACTACCCTACTCAGTTGAGAGACTTCCTCTTTCAGCTACCCACTGAAAGGTCATTTTGATAGTTTGGACTTCAACTGCAAAATTCTACTCTAACAGAACTTACATTGTGACATCATAATTTCATACATTTTTTAGCCCATACACTGCCTTCAGCTGGTGCGATAAAGAGAAAATAGACCATGATGGTACAAGGACATTTTGAATGTTTGCAGAAGACAATTCAGTTTACTGCATAAAAAAAAAAAAAATGACATATCACACCTACTCAGTTATCTCTATAAATTGTGTGAATGTCAGTATTGCTGTTTCCCAGGATGATAGTTATTAAAGTACCATTATACAGCTGTCCCTGCCATCACAATGAAGGTTATGAGCTGTCAGACCTTTGAGATAGACCAGATCAGGAAACTGACTCCACAGTAAAACTATAATTATACTTTATTAAGATAAGCTACAGAAGTGTTTCTCAACCTCTGCAAGTTTAAGATGTGTGGACTTCAACTCCCAGGATTCCCCAGCCAGCATATTGGCTAGGGAATTCTAGGAGTTGAAGTCCACACATCTTAAACTTGCAGAGGTTGAGAAACATTGGGCTATAGTAACAGAATCCTGCAGGTCTGCTTGTTTTTCTTTCCCTTCCTCTTATATCTCTTTGAGTCAGGGAGGAGCCAGTCTGAGCATCATCTTAACACAATTTCCTTTTCCAGGGCTCAAGGAATGCTTTTATCCTTGTTGTTTCTCTAATGGCTTCTGAATACTTCAAGGCCATCTCCATGGCTCTCTATTTAAGCAGCTGCCCTAAAACTCTTTAAGCAGTAACGTCACTCCACATATCTGGTAGTTCGAATATGATTAGATGTTCTGCAAATAGAAATCACTATATTCCCAAGGTTAGTATGTTTCTTCACATTCTTCCTTTGGTGTGCTACTACAGCTTAGTTTTAGAATACCAGGACAGATGCCAAACTTGCCAAATGGTTAAATATGAAACATTTGTGAATGCACACCATCATCTCTCACTACAACAAACAGAAAATAACTTAAGTGAAGTAAGCAACTTATCCCTAACTACCTTTGAACATTTTGGAATAGTGTTAGGTTATGCTAGGAGCCCCTACTACTAGAAAGGAAAATAGAATTATTTTTTTTTAATTAGTTCAGGAAAAAAAAATGGATTAATTTGTCTGCCTTAGAGCAAAGAAAGCACATTCTCTCTTAGCAGGAGAAAAATGCACATGGTTTGGGCCACTAATGACTGTGATTGTTCAGACATAATCTGTCTATTTTGGCTTCAGTGATCAAATGATGAAAGGATGTATAAACAAATTACTTGAGTCAATGGGAAAAAAATTCCCAATATTTTATATATATATATATATATCTACTGGTATTCTTGTTATAACCTTTCCCCATTCCTCCCCCCACTCAACATAAATATATATTAATTAAAATGCACTACTCTTAGCAATTGTGAATGAATATATAGAAGAGGAGTCTGAGCCTTTTGTGATTTTTTTTTCCTCCCTATCACAGAAACCCCTTCCTTCCCTCACTACATTAAGATTGATAATGTGCCCTTTCCATCCTTTCCAATATACCCATTCCACAAAAAATTAAAGGATACTTGTCCAAAAAGAATGGAATGAAGTATATGTTATTTTCCCAAGAAATCACTTAGTAAGAATAGTAAGGATGCAGTAAAGTGAGAGAAAATAAATATATAAAGAAGTGAGTTCCAGCCTCCATCACAAATATAAACATTTTTTAACTCTTCACCTCCTCTTAATTTACAACCAATTATCTCTTCATCCCATATCCCATCTCTTATCAATAGACCAATCCATAAAGCATCATCTTTTCAGTCCTAGGGTCAGCATAAAGTCCATTAAGAGTTACTAGAAATAACAGCATACCTTATTTTAACCTTGATCAAATAAACCAACTTTATATTCCTTCCTTTTACTTCTAACAGTCTTAATCTTTAGTCCAATCAAATAATGTCATAGAATTTGATTTTCATTTCTTCTTTGACCCTTCTCACAAGATTCTTCAAAGCTTTAGCAAGCCTCTTTTGTAAATCCAATATATCATATCGTATCGTATCATATCAATATCCAAGTCTCTCTCTTATTTGTATTTCCCTTTTGATTTTTAAAACATCAACCAGTTTCTTTTGTATGTCCAGTGAAACATCCTTTTCCATGTCATTCTTGTAGCCTGTCATTTGTAGATCCACTTTCAATGCCATCTCTGTCTTATCAAATAAAATGTGTTCCTTATCTGCCATTTCTTCCATAACATCTTTTGGACAAAGTCTATCCACAGAAGCAGACATTGCTATTGACATCATTGATACTAACTACAATTCCACACCAAAATAGATTGGCTTCAGGTTGGCAAAGGAGTGTGACAAGGTTGCATATTCTCCCCTTATTTATTCAACCTATTAGTGGAACATATATTGAGGGAAGCTGGATTGGAAATAGATGACTGTGGTTTAAAATTGGAGGAAGAAACGTCAATAACCTGAACTATGCTGATCATACTGCCTTGATTGCTGAAAATGCAAAGGAGCTGCAAGCTCTAGTACTAAAAGTCAAAGAACACAGTGGAAAAAAATGGACTAAAATTAAACATAAAGAAGACCAAATTAATGACAACAGGTAAGACAACCAGCCTTGGAACTGACAATGAAGATATCAAAGTGGTGGATAGCTTCTTCTGCATTTTAGGATTGACCATCAACAGAAATGGAACAGGCAGTCAAGAAATATGCCACAGACTAGCACTTGGCAAAGCACATGAGTGCACATGAAGGCCTTGGAAATTCAATTCAAATGCCATGATGTGTCTACTCCTACAAAGATCAGAATCATGTAAGCCATGGTATTTCCAGTGACAATCTATGGAAGTAAAAGTTGGACTTTGAAAGAGCAAGATAAGAAGGGTATTGATGCCTATAAAGGTTGGTGTTGGAAAAGACTCCTGAGAATACCATGGACAGCCAAAAAAAAAACACAAACTGATGGATCATCAAACATTACCCCAGAGTTCTCAGTCGAGGCACAAATGGCCAGGCTCAAATTATCCTACTTTGGACACAGTATGCAAAGACCCAGATCTCTGGAGAAAGCTGTAATGCTGGGAAAAGTGGAAGGAAAGAGAAGAAGTGGGTGACCAGCAGCACAGTGAGTGGACCAGCAAGATAGCAATGAGTGCACTATTGGGAGACTCGAAAGACCAGGCTAGGGATAGATTGTCATGGAGAAAATCTATCTGTGT
Source organism: Candoia aspera (assembly GCF_035149785.1). Classification (NCBI taxonomy): domain Eukaryota; kingdom Metazoa; phylum Chordata; class Lepidosauria; order Squamata; family Candoiidae; genus Candoia; species Candoia aspera. Next base: position 99,635,955 of record NC_086155.1, read on the forward strand.
GATTGCTAGGAGTCGAAAACAACTTGATGGCACATAATCAGTCAACCCACATTCATTCAGCATCCAATCTTCATCCTTTTTTCCTGTTGTACCACATATACCTTTAACCTTCAGTTAACTTTTATGTTTCTCCTAACATAACCCAATTTTCACTTCTATATAACAAAGTGGGGAGAAGCACATCCTTTTACAAAGCTATTTTTACTTCTTTTGACAAACATTCATTTATCACATCAGACCACATGCTAGCCACTACTTTTCTATCAGCTTTTATATATCTTAATATTTCTCCAACGATTTCCCCATCTTTAGTAAACATTCTATCAAGTTACACGAATTCATCTTCGTGTTCTACTTTTTTTTCCTTACTATTCACATATAAGTTGCATTCATTTAGTGCAAGATAGGCTGAAAAACACCACCAGAAGTTATATAAAGAAAATCTGAGAATATGAAAAGCTGAAAATGAACCAGAAAAGCAGAAACATCATTTACACAGAAAAAAAACACATTTGGAAAAAAAGTAGAACAGATTTTGCACTGCAATAATTAAAATCTTCCTAAGCAATCAAAAATACTTTTATTTCTCTCATAGGTACAACTAAATTGCAACAAACCAGCTGAGTGCAATTTAAAATGGTTTAATTTCTTCCTTCTGAAAATTATGAAGATTAGAGGTATACAAAGAAGTACACAAAAGGTAACAACACATTCCAAATAATGTCAGGGAGACATTTCCAAACCTTTTCCCCCTTAGTATAAATTAACTTCTATATTAAAATACAAGCTGTTTGTGGATTTTTATCTATTCATCAGCTCATGTGATTTTGTGGATCATTTTTTCTTTTCTTTGCAACCAGAGCATCATCTGCTGCCTTCCTTTATTATGTTTACAGTTTCCTTGGGCAGCTCTGAGATTGGCCAGAGAAGTGCTTTCTTGGGATTAGCAACACTCCAACAAAGTGCTTTGGAATTTGTGTTGGTGAATCTAAATCTGGAATTCTAGATGGGAGAATTCTAACTATGATCTCTTTCTCAAAGTGAAGCTCCTTACAGTTCTGCTGAAAAGTATTGAAAAAGTATTCATACCCCTTTTGAATCTTCTGAACCATATTTTTTGCCATTAAATGTTATCAGAGATTCTTGTTAGTCCTACTGATATCCCAGGTCATGCTGTTGCTACTAGGTGTCATTGTCAGTGCTAGCACTGCAGACTAGCATTGATGATGGTCTAGCACTGATGATGACTAGCACTGATGATCAGACTAGCACTGATGATGTTACCTAGTTGGGTAATGAAACATCTGCAAGTAAATAACCAAACTCAGAGAGCACCAAGGACTCCACAGTTCAACCCTGAGCTACATGTATTCTCTTCTCTTTGAGTTAAGGTTGTACCATATATTTCCTAGTTTTAATAAAAGTCAACCATTGCACTCCTTTCAAAATCTAGGGGCTAACTGTCCAACTATTTAAATGTAATTATGACTAAGGTCATAACACAACACAGAGTTCTTGTTAGTCTTTGTTCTTTCTTTATGAACATAGGATCATGTTAAATTACCTCCATGGTAATTTGAATATATACACAAGAGAACATTTAGTGAAGAAAAACCTTATTAATTGGTTGACTTCATAACAAAAACATAGTTTTCGCTGGGGCCCTTTTATAAAATGTACACATTTCATTTCTGCAGCACTTTCCCCAAATGTAAACAACACCAAGAAAGTGAAATGTCAACTGCATGATAATTATCTTTCCGCTGTTGAAATAAGTATAGATGTGCATGCAATTGTTGTTGTTGTTGTGCTTTGCTGCAAAAAAGCTGGGAAAGGATTGTGTGACTCACTGATTTTTTTCTCATTCCCATGTTGTTGATTTTATTTCTGGTGTGAGTCATAGATTTCATAAAATCTATATATAATGAAAAACAAGATTGCCTGAGTCAAAGGAACCTGCCTATGAGATGGCCTGCAATCTATTGCAAAGTCTGTATCAGGGGTTTCTGAAAATATCTTTAAGCTTCCTGTTTAAGAGGACCAGCTCTATGTTCTGCTATGTGCTCATGAAAGAAAATTCATTCTTCTTTCCCAGCTATGTGTCTATCTAATCCTCCCTCTCTCTGTCTCTCCCACTCCAACATCCATCCATCCATCCATCCATCCATCCATCCATCCATCCATCCATCCATCTATCTATCTATCTATCTATCTATCTATCTATCTATCTATCTATCTATCTATCATCTATCTATCTTATCTATTATCACAGAATAAAATGGCCCATCAAAAATGTAAAAATGGGTAAAAAAAGAAAATAGCTAGTGTCATCATCAAGCTTCCAAGGCCCACATAAATAACATTATTTTCAGAACCTTGCAAAATATCACTAATAAGGAAACCAAGCACCTTCTGGGGATAAGACGTTCTTTGAGCAGGCCCACTCTATATCTGATAGGATGGGAAAAAATAATTTTGGAGAAAGGAATCTCCAATATAGCCTGTAGCCACACTGTAAAGAGCTTTAATAACCAGCACTTTGGACTGGTTTCAGAAGCCTACTGGTAACCACTGTAGCAACTAAGGAACTCATGTTAGATAGCAGTAGCATATCTCATATATGAGCAGCCAAGCCATTGTATTCTGTACCTCTTGTAGCTTCTGAGGAATCTTCAAGGCAGTCCCTTGAGGAATATGTTACAACAGAGATGCATGATGATGCTGTGTCACTTTGCCAAGAGTTCCAGCTCCTGATGGATGACTCATCCATCAGAGTGACTAATAACATTTCCATTCCATGTCCAGGTCTGAATCCTGATGAGAAGAGATCCAAATAATCTATACTTTATTCTGAAAAGTTGGTGGGTGAAATTGCATGATCAAAGCCCCACCCCCTTTTTTCTGTGTGTGTGATACATGCAACACATTTAATTTAATGTATTATGTTTAGGCCCCACCCACCTCCAAACTGATTCTGGGTGGTATACAATAAAACCAAACAAAATAGAAAATGATATATAATAAATTTATTTTAAAAACACAAAAGAATAAGAAAGGGAATAAAGAACAAGAACAGATGGTGAGTCTGGCTAAACAACACCCACACCCCCAAACATATCTGACAGGGGGCCCAACCACCCTAACATCCAGGCGCGTCAGGGATTTCCAGAATGTTATCATGGTAGGAGTCTCATGGATATCAGGGGGCACCTCATTCCAGATGGCAGGTGCCATGACAGAGAAGGACACTTCCTGGGTCCCAATAGATGACACTGTTTAATTGAAGGGACCCAGAGCAGCATGCCAACCTTGTCAGCTCATACCAGTCAAGCAGACATCATGGGAGATAGGTGGTCCCTCAGTTAACTAGGCCATATTCTATATAAGACTTTATAGGTTCTAACCAGCATCTTAAATTGTACCCAGAAGCATGCTGGTAACTGGTGCAGCTCAGGAAGCAAAGGTATCACAAGGCATGCCCATCATTGCCCATGCTGGTGCATTCTGGACCATTTGAAGCTTCCTAATGGTCTTCGAGGGCAGCCTCATACAGAGCACATTGCAGTAGTTAAGCTGTGAGGTGACTGGGATATTAGTGACTGTCTGAAGGGCCTACCAATCCAGAAAAGTGTGCAACTGGCACACCAGATGCAGTTGTGCAAAGACCTTCCTGGCCACAGCTGCCACCTGCTCACTGAGCAGGAGATGTGAGTCCAGGAAGATCCTCAGATTGTGCACCACTCTTGAATGGGCAACTGCAACCCCATCTATGGCTGACAATGGAATATTCACAGATCCAGGTGGCCCTAATACCCATACCCCCAGAGATAAGACTTTGATTGTATTGTCACATCTGATATCTTTCTTTCTTTTTTTTAATACAGACACATACCCAGATACCCCAATGGCTTTGGCAAACCTTTCTAAATTATCTGACAAGAAAACTACATCGAGGTTCCCATATAATGAGGAATGAAGCTTGTGTTCACTTTTATGGAAGTAACATTATAAAACTGTTCTTCCTCTGCCTAGAAAATGTCTAGTCACCTAAATGCTGATCAGAAAGCTTGACCTGGAGAAAATAATGGATGAAATAATGTTTCTGCATGATACACAAATGTCTTAGAAGCTGGGCAAATTCATTAAAATGAACTACCATAATATTTCTTGTATATTAGGGACAAGCTGAACATCTGTATGAACTGTAATTGTCTTTTTATGTCAGCGCTTGCAAGATCTCTTCAAGAAAGCATCTTTCAGCATTAAGAATGGATGCCCCTGAACATTGCGGTTAGGGCATTTATTTCCTACAGTGATACCAAACCTTGAACATGGTTTGGTAGATATTTATGAACCTATATGTTTCCTTTTATACTGTGATTGTTGCTCTGGCTTCTTTTTATATCTAGTCCTCTGTCTTCCTGGGAATAAATAAGATGTTAGTGTCACGTCGAGAACCTAGTTTATAAGGGGATACTATTTAGAGATCTTGGTCATAGAAAATTGTTGGTAGCGACTGTCCCCATAAACAGTTGCTGCCTTGTCTTCCATAAATATGTGGTAACATAGCTATTGGCTTTGTTAGCATTCTCTCATCAATCTTTCATGCCCCAGACCAATAAATAACCCAGCTGCTATAAGCATGAGCATGAACTATTCCTAAACCCTCTAATTCCTGGCATGCCGGGATCATAAGCTCTGAAAATATATTACTAAAATAACACAGACACATTATAAGAAATATATAATAAGTAATGTACTGCCTTTCAGATATTTTGAATTCTGGTTGCCATAATTCCTGAACATTGATCATCAGACTGGGCCTAATAGGAGCTACAGCCCAAAGTATATGGAAGGCACAAGAGTGCCTACTTCTGGGCTTGTTCATGTAGAAACGTAATAGCCTCTAGAAATCCTGAGAGCATAACAAGCTACTTGTAAGTTGGCAAGGATCCAGTAGAGTTTGGATTGTATATTTGTTGTTTTTTTCCTCTCCAAGCTATTGCAACTGCAGTTGCATAAGGACAAAAACTTGGGGGTCCCTCTCAAAGAACAGGTGGCAGCTGTGGCCAGGAGGGTTTATAGAGGTTCATCTTGTGCACCAGTTGAACCCCTTCCTTGACCAGGAGGTCCTTCAGACAGTCACTCATGCCTTGGTCACCTCACAACATTGATTATTGCAATGCATTCTACGTGGGGCGGCTCTTGAAGACCATCTGGTACAAAATGCAGTGGTGTGAGCAGTAATGGGCCCTCCCTGTATGCCCAAGTGCCACCACTGTTACGCAAGCTGCAGTGGTTGCCAGTCAGCTTCTGGGTGCAGTTCAAGGTGCTGGTCATTACTTAGAAACCTTTATATGTTTATTTTATTTATTGTTTTTTTAGATTGTTATGGAGTTTTTAACTGCTGTTCTGTTGTAAGCCACCCAGAGTCCTCTCTTTGTGAAATGAGTGGCTATATAAATATGCTAAATAAATAAATATAAGCCCTTTATGGCCTGGATATAGGGACGCGGTGGCGCTGCGGGTTAAACCGCTGAGCTGTCGATCGGAAGGTCGGCGGTTCGAAACCGCGCGGCGGGGTGAGCTCCCGTTGCTCGTCCCAGCTTCTGCACACCAAGCAGTTCGAAAACATGCAAATGTGAGTAGATTAATTGGTACCGCTTCGGCGGGAAGGTAACGGCGTTCCGTGAGTCATACTGGCCACATGACCCGGAAGTGTCCTATGGACAACGCCGGCTCCAAGGCTTTGAAACGGAGATGAGCACTGCCCCCTAGAGTCGGACACGACTGGACTTTACGTCAAGGGAAACCTTTACCTTTACCTTTATGGCCTGGATACCTAGGGGACCACTTATCTCCAACTGTTTTTGCCCACCCAGTACGTTCTGGCAGATTGGGTATGCTCCAGGTCCTTTCTATTAAATGTTGTGATCTTATGAGACCAAGGAAGCATGTCTTCTCTGTTGCAGCCCCTGCTTCCAGAACAGCATCCCCCTGGAGATACTGATAGTATTGTTTCTCTTGGGGTTCCTGAAAGCACTTAAGACCTGGCCTTAGTCTCAAGCCTGGGATTGATGTGTTTGTGTGGCCCCTGATTTGGTTTGATTTGTTATTGTTTGTTTTAGTCAGGGCTGCCTGTAGGGTTGTATATTTTTAACTGCTTTTATTGTTTTGTTTTTGTATTTGTAAACACCCAGAGTCTATGGGGGTGGGTAGCTATAATAAATTTAAATAAATAAATAATATCCAGGATGTCTATCTTTACCCAGAGAGCTGGGTACACTTATTTCAATGTGCATTCAGTAATATATTGAGAATGTTAATGGCCTTGACTTTGGGCTACCATAGCTAAGCATCAGAAATACAGATGTCACCAGCCCAGGCCCTATGAGAACATCCAATAGCTAGAGTATAAGTAGCTACAGACCATAGTTAAATAAATTCAAATAAATTATTTTTACCTATTGGGTACCCTACCTCTGTAATTCTGTGACCAGGAAGATTGAACTGAGGGTATCTTCTTCTCCACACTATATGAAGCTCATTTCATTAAAATCCTGTTCTGGAATACTCTTTTCTCATAAATTTATGCAGTTATCATGGACATAGTCTTGGTCACACTTGTAGATGACCTGTGATTGAGCTGGGATGGAGGTGGTAATTAATCCTTGTCCTCCTTGATCTATCAGTGACTTTCAATACCATCAACCACAGTATCCTTCTAAATAGCCTCCAGGGGATGGGACTCAGTGGCACCATTTTATGGTGGTTCTCCTTCCTTCAAGGCCAATTCCAGTCAGTATTGGCTGGGAATGGGTGCCACAGTGCTCAGTGTTCTCTCCCCTCTTGTTCAACATCTACATGAAACTGATGAGGGAATTTTGGGTGTTGTTGGCTGGACTCACCATCTTGTTCTTTCTTCTTCTTGTTGGTGGTGTTGCTGTTATTATTATTATTCTACTTATACTGAACCTTCCACCTAATTTGGTTTTCTTATGAGCCACCCAGAGTCAGTCTAGATGCTTGTCTAATCGTTTTTGTTTGTTTTCAAACAAAATGAAAGCAATTCATTTTGAATGAATTGAAAGAAATTTCATTTCTACCTAGAAACGAAAGCAATCATTATTTATTATTAAATTAAAATATTTACAGTTCTTAGTATATTACAACCCTGCCCAACAAAGATCACAGATTGCAAGCAAATAACCTTGATGCAGTTACATCATTTTCAGGGACTCAGTTAGCTGGAAGTCCTTGAAGTATGCTTAATAGAAAAACAGCTGGATCTAAACTTCTTAATTCTTGATCTTATAATGTTGATTAGAACCTTGACTGCCTTCTGTACCTTGAGACTCAGCCCCTAGTGTCTCAAGGCTGGCAGTCACTATGAGATGTCATGCTTTAATTCTTCTCTTTGCTTCTATGAACACAGATGTCTGCAATTACAACAGAGAACATTGCCTTCAGCAGAAGTTTTTTGTCCATTTATCCACAGGCTTCATCCACACAATGAGACCTCTTTCTAGCATTAGGAAGATTCTGACTGAACAATTTCCTATTTTGCTTCTCCCCTGCCTTTTCAAACCATCTCCTCTTTACAATTTCTACTAATGCAGGCACTAAAGCTTTGTGCACATTGATAGAGGTTTGATCCTGCACCCCAGGAGTAGCATGTTCGTCTACTTCCCTGGGGAAATAATTAGTAATGCACTTTTACAGTTAATCTGTTTTTTTACTGTTTTACTTCATTATGTGCTGGATTTTAAATCAGAGTATCTGTCTCTCTCAGCCCTCAAGAATTATAAATACACACATACATACCTATGTACATAGATGATACAACAATCCTAAAGTGATTAGATAATCTATGGCTTCTACTGAGGTGAGGCTTGGAAGAGATAGCTTAATTTTCTAAACATTTTTTTTTTCCCTGCCTCTCCCTGATTTCACTGGGAGAAACATTATTACGCCATCCTTAGGGATGTTGTGATTCCAAGGCCATTTTGGAGGCACATAGTATTCTGTGACTCCATGGCCCTTCTCAGCATGATTCCGATGTGTCTTCTGGATGCATTGTTTTTTAGTCTACAAAGATATAACAACAGCAGGGGGACATGGTACCACCCTAGGTAACATACCTTGTCCACATAGTTCCTTACCATCTGCAGGCTTCCTTCTCTGCAGGCAGAGAATGAGGTTGAAATAGCCAATGGCTTGTTCCCAAAAGAAATAATATCCTAACTCTGTATTTTTCAACTTTTAAACAGGGTTGGTTCTGTTTAGGACACATATAATTGCTATCAACTGGCAAATTTTAATTGATCACTTGCCTACTTTTACTTTACTAATTGAAAAGTTTAGAAACCTACTTGTTAACAAAATGAATGCATTATCAAAATATCATATATGCACACTTTTAAGAAACCAGGTAGCCTACAGCTTAAGAGGCACACTTTGTTAAAAAGAAAATGCATCTATAGTGTCGTCTTTAAAAAAAAACACCATTAATTGCCTCAAAATGTTAATATGTATGTTCTTAACTTAGCACTCTTCTGAATAAACTTTGCCCTCAGCATTTAATGTTGATTTCCATTGCTAAATCAACTGGACCTTTAGTCAATTAATTTACCAGTTAGTGTCAAGGTTTAATAAAAATTGACAATGTGTAATGCTAGACTTGAGCTCACTATTTTATGTTACTTTCCTGATGTTGTTTTTAAGAGTGGCTACCATATTTTATCACTTTAGTTGGGAAAATATTCCTAAAAGTAACCAAAATTGTTCTAGATTGTCACCGAATGATTTACAGAAATAGCCTTTGATCATACTCCAAGTCACTTCTATGGTTTACAGGCAATCAGATTGGACTTGGAAGAAAATAAAATAAATATGTCAGTTGTAGACTATTGGATAATTGATATTGTTTATCTACTTCTTTTTGAAGATCTTTGCCAAGGTGAAAACAATCAAAATAATAAATCACATTTCAATTGGAAATATGATGGCTTTAAAAATATGTTGTTATAACAAAATGTGTATTTGGCCGTATGGCTGTTAATTTTCCAGAAAGATAGGAAAATCATGACATAGATAGAGTTGACACTGTCCATACATAATCTAAAGGTGGGGAGGAAATGGAGCAGCTTGTCCTTTTCAATGATTTTGTCTGGAGAACAGGGTCAGACATTTTCATAAAACATTCAGATAATGACAAATTATTTCACATTACAGACATTTTATTTTATTATTTTACTATTAATTTTATTTTATTATTAGATTGAGGTGCCTCCCAACTCTAAGACAACTCTAAAACAACTGAGGGTGGCTCACAAATTAAAACAAAGCAAAAATACAGAAAATGTAAAGCACAATATAAAGAATACAAGATCAGCATCCATCTGAACAACACGTTATATATACAGGAACACATCTGATAAGAAAACCACATCTGTCCTACACCAAAGTCTGGGAAAATGCCAGATTTTCAAGGCTTTCTTCAAGAACATTAGGAGAGAGCCACATAAGCCTCTGGGGGGATCTCATTCCACAGGGTTGGTGCCACAAGATAGAAATTACATCTCCAGGGTCCCAAAAGATGGTATTGTTTAATGGAGGGGACCAGGAACTCACCAACTCTACCAGCAATTTCCAGATTGGCTGAAACCATGGGAAATAGGCAGTCCCTCAAATAACCTGGCCTACTCTATGTAGGGCTTTATAGGTGACAAGCCGCACCTTGAGTTACACCTAGAAGTACAACCAGTGCAGCTTATGAAGCAATGGTATCACTTGGGCATGCCAAGTCATGCCCATAATGTCCTCCACTACGAGATCACATTGCAACTGCTCCAACACAAAAACCAGTTCTAATGTATGGCCATTTATATGCAACAGCCCATTAATGACTTGGTATAGGTCCATGGTTGCCATACAGACCACACACTCAAGCCAGAAAGTTGAAATCCCTGAGAACCAAGAGCCTGGGGTTCTCTATTTCCAGTCAGAAATAGAATCCAGCAGCTCAAGCAGAGATAATGCTGGGCAACAGGGATGGTGGTACACTACGAGCAAACTCAACTGTTTCCTACAGACCAACTTCAACCAGAGAGCCTCACATCTGCTTATTTGCAGAGCAGAGGTTCTGAAAACCTTGAAGGACTCGTGGATGATGACAGCTACCCAATATCCCTTCCCCTGGAATCTCTACTGATTAAAAACCCAAAATCTGTGTGGGCACAATTCTGAGAGAAGTACATCCACCTCCAGCTAAACCAGGTCTCAGTAATACACAGCTATGATAAGATCATGAAAGAGAGCAGTTTATTACAAGGTGACTTGGCATTTAGCAGCAACGGCTGGAGTCTAGGGACACCAAGGATCGGATAATTTGACTAATAAATAAATAACCAGGATTGAAGGTAAAAACCAAAAACAGCAGGACCTTATTCAAGCAGCAAATCCAATGTCCGTGAGTGTGGCCCACCCTTGTGTTCCTGCCATATCTTCCTCTGCCCATTACTGTCACAGTGTCCTGACTGCTCTCTTAATCCCCCACAACCTGCCCCACCGCTCACTCCTCCTAGGCCAATCCATTGAACCTCCCCACATATATCACATGTAACATACCTTATACCAAAATCTCACTAGTCAACTCACCCCTTACAAGGCATCCAACCACCCCCAGCCATTCCTGGGATAAGCACTTGATGGTGTCTGCAGAATCAAGCCTCTGTGGCTGATAGCCAGCCACCCCAAACACCAATATAGTGAAAAAGCTCACAATGCAGAATAGCTGGGTGGGCTAGAAGGACTCTACCACCCTAGAACTAGAAGGGCCTCAGCAGGACAAAATCCGGAGCCCAGCGTGGAGGGTAGCAAGTTAGGACCATCTGTGGACTCCAGATCAAAAAATTCGGCCTTGAAATAAATGGGTCCAACAGCTTCCTGTTCCCCTCCAGAACAGTCCCCTAGGTGCCTCCCTGATGGGCAAAAAGCACTCTAGGGGTCCACAAGCCAAATGTCCAATGGGGGCAGCATGGAACATAGGGCCTCAGGTGATCATTAGCCACATCAAAGAAGGCCCTAGTAGCCCAGCAGTTTATTATACCTATTCCACACGACAGGCTGTACTGGCTCTGGAAGGCTGTGCTAGACTTACAGGCTCTACTAATGCTGCCAGGACCAAGCCTACTGACTGCAGCACACTGTAGATTGCCTCCAGTCTTCATCTCAGCTCCAATCATGGACCCTCCCCCAGATTCAGCACTGCTGACTCCACAGCCTCCATGATCCCCAGCTTTGGTGTCAGCTCCACCTCAGGTGCATCCTCCAACCTTGCCTATAGAAGCTAGGTGTCCAGGCACATCCACAGCTTTGTGGCATTCCAGGGTGCCAATAACTACCATACCAATCTCCCACCCACTCCCCATGACTGGATGGGTAGCTATTACTATAGGGCTGCAGAGCACCAGAGATACACAACACACATGTAACACATAACAAGACAGCCAGTCATACCAAAGCCCCTACCAGCAACTTACACTCCAGATGCCATTATATATGTATAGTAGTAGAGATTACTATATATCTCTACTACTATACATATATAGTAGTAGAGATAAACACATCTCTAATATGTATGTATGTATGTATGTACGTACATACGTACGTAAGTAAGTAAGTAAGTAAGTAAGTAAGTAATTTCTTACTTGGGCACATCATACAACTATCCATACACTGTATATATGGACTAATTACCAAAACCAAACTCTTCTTGAGGGAAAAGGTTATACCAGCTAAACTCTGATACATAGATCTCAATAGATTATGCTGACTAAGTTATGATAGTTGGCATAATCTATTGAGATCTGTGTATCATATGGAAGCCCAATGGAAGCTCAATAGGGAAGGAAGCTCAATGGAAGCCCAATAGGGAAGGGAAAAGAAAACATGTTTTGAGGAAATTCATTTAAAAAGTGTATTCAAATGAAAGTTCTGTGTGTATTCTGGCAGTTTCAGTTTGTTATTTTTATTGTTTGTTTTACTATACATTTTCTCTCTAAATTCTCTGAAATATACTGCTTCATCTGGCAGCAAAGATAAAAAGTTTGAGCCAAATGTTGACCAACAGAGGGCTCCCCTGAGAGAGAGTGTATTAGCTGAAGGGCTTTGTGCTCACATTGTATACTAATCAATTTGAAAAACTCATTTTCAGCCAGTGGGAAGAAATCCTAGGAAAGTAAGACTATGCAGGCATAGAGTACATGTCTTAGAGGGCTTACTGACTAATAAAATTTTCAGGCTGCATCCCAGAGCTGTGCTTCCAATCAGTTGAGAGCTGCTTTGAAAGAAAGTTGAATATCCAGTTCAGGGAGATAGTGAGAACATCAGATATAGATTTGCAGAAAGCTTGGAAGAAAGTAGAAATGGAGAGGCAAAAAGAGCAAGTTCTGAGGACCAAGAAACTGATGTAACTTCCTAAATAAGGATGATGGTGGGAGGCTGTATGGTTCTGGGAATTAGCAAAGTTTTATTACAACAAATGAGGCCAGAGTGCAGAGGAACTGCTGACATGGCAGTCATGAAGCAATCTCTTTGACCTACACCATGTGCCTGTGAGGAGGATATCTGCGCTACCATGAATTCCACATGGACTAGAACATCTCTCTCTCTCTTTTTAGAGTAATTGAAGATTAGGTTAATTGCATACAACTGGTATCCACATATTTCAAACTGTCCTCCAATCTTACTTGGAGCATTTTGTAATGGAAGAGGCTTGCACTTTTTAGGTAGCAGTTAGCATTATGTGATATTAGACCCATCTGTCTTTCTGCCAGAATCTTGTGAGATAGGGAATCTCATGAGATTTTGGCATTCTCAAAAGATCTCATCTGAGGTCATAGAAATCTCACAAAGCCTGATGATCTTGCAAGATTTGGGGCATTTTTTTAATTTTTTAAAATGAGTTTTCGTGGATATCGTTTTAAAGAATGGTAACAGTAAACAAGCATGCAAAATATATTTTGATTTATTTTTGTGGGTGGGTGTTTTTAAACCAATGTTATTTGTGAATGAATACATACATACATACATATATATATAAAATTTGTCTGATTGTGGCATTCTTTCCCCCATGTCCTGTAGCATGATTTATTTTTTAGAAAAGGGACTCATTTTGTGTTTTTAAAATAAACTGAAATAGGTTAAGAACAAGAGTGGGATACCTTTATCCATAAGGTAGTGACATTCATAGGATGCCTTCTTTGCAACAATGAAGTTCACTATTACTTCAATCCAACATGGACCCTTCTGTCTTGTATTCTCTCTCCTTAACAGTTTGTATTGCTAGACACCCAGAGTCATTTGCGTAAAATGGATGTCCATATTCATTTCCCAAGTAAGTAAATAAATAAATAAATAACCTATTTTCCTATCTGTATGTTTGTGTCATATATAGCTAATTAAAGAGATGAGACAGCAAGAATGTTGATGTTTGGGCAAAAATTATTACATAAATCCCCAATTAATCATGAAGCACTTTAGGTAACTGATTATTATCATTCAGCCTAGTTTATCTTGAAGGGTTTTTGTTAGGATAAAATAAGTGTGGGACAAAAAAGAATGTATTCTACATTAAAAAACTGAAGGAACACCAGACAGTAATATATATTATTTAATATTGGATATTCATTATATTCAGGGGAAAGATACATTTTCCAACAGTTTTTCAGTGGTGGAGCTCTTTTTTTAATAGTCACAGTAGAATTATTCTTGAGGACTGTGTGTGTTTGGTTTAAGAGAGGAATACAACCACCACAGAAAAATAAAATATGATGACTATTTAAAGCAGATCCTATATTGTGACCTTTTTCTATATGGGGAGAATGTGAAAAAAGATAATCCTCAGAACTTTTCTCAGAAGACCCTTTTTTTCCCCTTAGTTATAATGGGGTGATCAGAAAGAGAACAAAAGAAAAGTTGAGCAGATAGGTGGTTTGACCATTCTAGTTTCTCTGAAGTCTCACTGAATTAAAATGATCTTTTCCTATCAGCCAGTATATTCTGATGACTGAAGGAGCCCTCAGCTTCTATGGACACTTTTTATGAGACTACTGGTTTTGGTGTGGTTACAATCGTTTCACTTAAACAGATACAGTAGGGAAACTGAAGACATGATTCATTAGTTATTTTTCAGCTGGAAGGTGAGGAAGGTCCCAGGAAGAAATGGAAAGGTGAAAACATTCTGACTATGCTAACTGTGATTCAAAAGGATATCAGTAATGGGGTGGGAAGCAATGGAGTGGTGGGAGAGGATGATGGTTTCAAGGGCTTGACATATTTCTTGTTATGAGTACAGATGGTGAGCAGGAGGGGGCCCCTATCCAGGGGGGAAAACGCATGCGTAGTTTAAAGGCTTTGAACTGCCCTTCAAAGAAACTCAGAGCAGACCCACCTTGAGTTTTGGGGTTTATCTGTCTGGGTTTCCCACGCTCCTTCAGTTTAGTAGGATTTTTTATCTACTATAGCAGTTAATAAACACTAGAGATACTCTCCTCATCTCAGCATGGTTTATTGCTTAAGTCAGGACATTTCTATACATCAGTATTTTCAACCATTTCTGAATTAATTTTTAATGTTAGGCAGCTGCTCCACTGAAAATACTATTTTAAAAAGTAAATCCCAGTCATATCATATGGATTCCAGAATATTCAGCTTCATTAATTTTACTCCATTCCCCCATTCCCCATCCCCTAGGTTCTGAGACTTGGAACCACAAAAAGAAGTATACAATTGTGGCTCCTTTAACTTTTCTGCTACAGTTGTCAATAGCTGATTTATAATAGCAGTTTTGAAGATTTTCAGATATTGCCTTCTGAATATGTTTTACCGACAGTATATCACTCATTTGGGAATAAATACAATTTAAACATGTACTGACTGAAGAGTATGCCCCAGATACTTTAGCACCCTCAAAGGGACCTGCAGTCCTAGAATCTTTAAGAGATGGAATGCTTGAAGCAAACCAAGAATTCAATTTTATAAGGAAGTAAAAAACCAAATGAAGGTTAGAATGTAAAGGAACATTTATTTGTGAGATATTATGTGCTAATTATTATTTTTTTTTAAATAGTGTTGGGGTCTGTTGTGTTTGGTGACTGGGCCTCTGTGGCATGCCTGTTTTTAGTATGTTAGTTAGGGTTGGCAGATTTGTCATGGGTTCTAGGGTTAAGTTGGGTTTTATTTATTTATGTATTTATCATGTTTGTATGGCTGTCCACCTCACAAAATATGACTCTGTGAGGCATACAGCAAAAAAACTAAAAACAGTAATATAAAAAACAATCAACAATTAAAAATAGTAATATTATGATTAAAAGGCAAGGAGAGAGTGACACATATTAACAACAGTGGAGCCACTTCAGCAACTCAGCATTCCCTTGGGGCCCCAGGCCAGATGATATAGCCAAGTCTTGAGAGACCTGTGAAAGTTAACAGGGATGGAGCTAGCCTGACCTTGGCGGGGGAATTTTTATTAATTTATTTATTTTTATCCCACCTTTATTATTTTTATAAATACCTCATGGTAGTGAACATACCTAATACTCCTTCCTCCTCCTATTTTCCCCACAACAGCAACCCTGTGAGGTGGGTTGGGCTGAGAGGGATTTGCCTGATCCTATTTGTACCCTTCTGTTTGGTTATCTCCTCCATTCAAGGGTCAACCCTACACTAGTCTTGCAGTGCTAGGTATTGAAGGTCACTAGCACTGAACAGTTAAAAACATAGGATGCACTTTTGAACACATCTAATCTAAGCCTTTACCTTAGTATAGCCATCACTAGACCTTTTAGACCTTTTTCTCTTCTGCTGAGATCACGTCTCCTTTTGTTTTTTAATCATAATTAGTTGAACATGGATGTGTCCAGAATGAGGCTGCTGCTTCTGAAGTTTCAGAAGCCTATATATCCTAGTTTCTGTCCTCGTGGTAGTTAATATCACGATTTTTGTTTATATATACTGTATATATACAGTGTGTGTGTGTGGGGGGGTGTTTTTATACAGTGTATGTATGTATGTATGTGTGTGTGTGTGTGTGTGTGTGTATATATATATATATATATGTGTGTGTGTATATATATATATATATATATATATATATATATATATATAATTGAAAAAGAATTTTACACAAGATTAAAAAACTACAGAAATGTAAAGAAAAAAGTAGAAGAAAGAAAAAGATATTAAAAAATAAAAGAAAAATTGAGAAACAGTAAAAGACAAAAAGAAAGAAAAAGAAAGTTGTCTAAAGAAGCGACTTCTGATAATCTTTGCAGCAGTTACAAACATGATTATTACCATTTTCACCCTCCAAAATTATGTATCATGATTCTATTCTTCCCATAAACAACCCTTTTTAAATCAGTAAATCCCAAGATCATCAATTCATTTTTGTCCATTTTCAGCAAAAAATCCATAAAGGGTTTCTAGTCTAGTTATTGTTCCTTCCCTAATCAGACAAGTCAATTTAGCCATTTCAGCAAGTTCTACCATCTTCACAGTCCACTCCTCCATTGTGAGTTTTTCTGCATTTTTCCTCTGTGCATATACAGCCTTGCTGCAGTTACCATATAGAAAACCAATTGTCCCTGAAACTTTTCTAGCTGACTATCCATAACCCTTAGTAAAAAAAAAAAAAAAGCTCTGGTTTCAACTGAATATTAAGTTTTAAAATTCTCTGCATCATTGTATATTTTCGTATCCAGAATGTTTTCACTTATTATGTATTAGGAATGCCATAGTACAAACATGGAATAGATATAAATGAAGGCTATGCCTGAAAATACTTTTATTGGATTCATCCCAAGAAGACTTTTATAGAAAAGAAACAGCGGGCAAAGAAAAATAATTCACATTTCAAGCTCTGTTACTACAGGAAAATGCAGAACTTAAGATGAAATCAAGAGAACAATTGATTTCAGGAAGATTTCTTTTTCAGTGGTTTTCATATGTACAATTAAGAGAAAGATTTAATATAGATAAAAAAGCACCAGGAATAGTACGTTATAAAACAGAATTCGAAAATGAATTATGTACAAATGATGAACATGCCAAAATGTGCAAACTTTTGTTGAGATTTGAAAGGGAAGAGGAACAAGTTAAAGTATGTATGATAAAATGGGCTAAGAACTTTGGTTATAATATTCAAATGGATCAAAGGAGAGGATGTGGTTAAAAGGTTTGAAATTCACATCATCTTATAATCTAAAAGAGAATTTTTAGAAAGTGATGTACCATTGATATATGTCACCAGATAAATTATCTAAGATGTATAAAGGTACTTCTAATTACCATTGGAAATGTAAAAAAGCATGAAGGGACATTTTACCCTGCTTGGGTAAATTCCAATTGTCCAATCTCATTTAAGCAAACAGAAGCATAATACTACTGGTATAACCAGATGGCTGCCCATGAAGACTACTTGGAATGAGTCTAGAATACAGTGGCATATGTAGTTTTTTGTATGCTGCGGTATGTCCATGTACATCCTCTACTACACGAGTTGCATTTTTGCCAGTGGGTTTCAAGGTGCAGTTCCAGTGGGTTTCAAAGTGCAAAAGTCATCCTTAAACCATGTATTTCCAATTGTGTCTGTCTATCTGGTAAGATCCAGCAAAGCTGCATTCTTGGGTTCCATCTATAAAACAATGTCATCCTTAGGGGATAAGGTCCCATAAGATGTCCTCTGAAGCAGAATTCTGCCCCAAAGTCTGCCCAGCCCTGATGAAGCTTGTCAGAGTCACTACTGAGTTGAATTTCTGTAAATTGTGATGGTTTCTTCTCTTAGTAAGACTAATTTAAGAATAAGCCCCACTGAACTCAGAGAACATTTGGGTAAATTATTATAAACTGTGTTGTTAATTTATAGAAGTATTTTATGGATCTCTCTTCTCCTGGAGGTTCATGCATCCCTCATGTTTGATTTTTCATAAGCAGGTGAAAATAGTTTTATTCCATCATGTTTTGGTCTTAGCCAAATGGGGATACCATGATCTTTTAAATGGGTTTTATGGGAATCCTTTTGTATTAGTTGTTTTGCTATTGTTCTACTGTGCACCACCCAGAGTCTGTTGGGAGAAGGGTAATCTAGAAATTCTGTAAAACAAACAAACCTGTACAAATAACATGTTTGCTAGAAAACAAATGCTTCAAAAGAATGCATATTTAATTTCTGATTTCTCCATTATTTAAGATATATTTTATTAGTGCTGATATTTCAAGAAAAAAAGAGAGTAAAAACAATATGTTAACAAATACTACTGCTGAGAACGGCACAATTTTCAGCATTCATGAACATGAACAAAAAACTAATATTTTAGTATTTTCAGTTCATTACTCCCTTTAATAAAATATAGTGTTGACAAGATTACTTAATATCGGCAAGATTAAAGGAGAGAGAGAGAGGGAGAGAGAAGGCATTCTCCTTATTAAATCTAGATCTACATATCTGTATAAATATGTACTATATATGTTAAATCTAAGATATTTATTTATTTATTTGTTATTCACATTTCTATCACCGCCCATCTCCCCCTAAAAGGGGGACTCTGGGTGGTTTACAATAAAATTAACCTTAAAACCTCACATCATAAAATCACCAGGTCAACAGCTACAATACTAAAATAATAAAAATATAAACATAAAATCCAAGTGGGAGATTTCCATTCTATTCCATCCCTATATTTATATCTATGAATATATAGATATACTATATATTTACTATATATGTTAAATCTAAGTTAGAAAACATTGACATCAAGCTAGAATTCTGAATAAGCTCATCTCTGCTAGGAAATGAGGATACACTGCAGTGCTGAACTGCAGGTCCTACGTGTTCACAAAATTTTTCATCTGACTTTTCAGATTTCTATACAGGATTTTGTCTACTTTTTTTACCTAGACCATGTTTTTTTCTATACAATTTCCATCTTAGACCACTGTTAAATTATGGTTGTTTAAATTAATAACATTATTATTTTTGTACCTAAGAAAACATGTATAGGATTTGAATGCTGACAGCACCAGAACTTGATTGATCAAATATCCCATTGCATTTATGCAACTAAGATGTAGCAAACTATGATCGATGTTTCTGTATTGCAACTCTTCCCAATCTACTTTTCATATCAGTAGCTTTATGGCTGCAGTATATTTTCTTTGTTTATTGCAAAAATGTATTTTGTTGCCCTTGGCAATGCAGAATACACACTTGCTTCAGTTTTATCCATCAGTGGTTTTTTATTATCATTATTATTGGTGGTCACGATGTACAATCCTGAAAAACACAGCTTGAATTTCAAATATTATATTAAGGCTTTGCAGATTGTCAGAAAGAAACCTAATTTGTTAAATACAATATGTGGCTGTGAGTTGCAGTATAGAGAAATAAATATGGAATGTCTGATGTTATTGTTAGCAACCATTTCTTTTTCTTTCTTTTTTCTTTCTTTTTTGCCTCTAAGCACATAATTCAGAATGCAAAGGGAATTATTAATGAATGGAGAAGAAGGAAGATACATACTTGTTATTGGAATGCACTGTGCATTGTCCAAAACATTTTCTTAAATATTTCCAGTAGATTTAAACAGAGTAATCAAGAACATGATGGTACTTCGGAAATACATGTTAATTTATAAAGGTATGCAAATGTGAAAAGTCCATGTCTGCAAAGGAAAAAAAAAAAGCATTTACTTTTTTCCATGTCTTTGTATATGATACTGGAATAAAATCTTACTTCCAATGGAGGCAATGTTTTCCATCACATTGATACATTTCTCCATTTGTGAAAATGTCTGCATTTTCAGTGAGGCTATGGTAAAGCCACATCTCACCAGTCACATATTGTCATAAAATGATATTCATTGTATGATCCCTGAGTGGACAGGATCACCTATGCAATTAATCCAGCAGAGAAAATAATAATAGTTCTGAGGTAGCAAAAACCAAGGGGAGCAATCCAACTGAAAAAATAAGTCTCAAATGCTCTAACCTTTCCATACAAGGAAACTTCTTCAGGCCCTTAATCATGCTGATTTGCCCTTTTCCACATAACATTGAAGGGAAATTTATTTTATAACAGAATCTGGATTAAATGATGTGGGATTTACCTCTTGAAGGGTACATCAACCTCAGATCTAAATTAATCTTAATCACAAGTATATTCTTCAACATACCAGTGAAAAAGCTTCCTAGGAATCTTCATACTAAAGTAAAATAATCAGAGGACAATCTAAAAATCCAGTCCTTAAACATGTCAACTTTTGGAATAAATCATTCCTGTTTTACTCCGATTTATCAAGCAGTGAGATGAAGTATCAATCTCTTATATTAATGAAAATGAGAATAGGAATAGATATTTCAAGATTAACTGTTAAAGAAAACATATCCACAGTAACTGAAAAACAAGAGCAGTGCAATGCTTTAAGGAAGGTTCCAGTTCAACAAAGCTATGCATGAAGAATCCTTTCAAATCTGCTTCATGAAGCAGCAGGGGCCCCATCATTTCTAAGGCCGTGAAGTGGCTGCTTTGGACCTCTCTCAGCTTGTTCTCCAGAGCTCTCACAGTGCCAGAAGGCTGAGAGAAAACTTCTTCATAGAGTGCTGCAGAAGATAGGGAAGTGTCTTCTCCTGAAGTGCTGACTGAGGACATTGCCAGTGTGTGATATATGAAATCTAAAAGTGCATGGTGGGAGGCAGTCATCATTCATGAAGTGACTAAAGAATCCTGAAATGCACATGGGAAACAAATCGCTTAAAGTCAACTTGGCATGAGCAAGGGGCTGCTCCAGCATAGCCTGTGGGAAATTCCACAGGGCTTGTGAAGGTGACCAGTGGAGAGATGACTCATCACATGCTGAGATGTAGGGAAACCCCAGCATCCCACATGGACAAGGACCCTGCCAACCTAAAAGCTCCCTTGGTCCTTCTGGCTGGGCAGAGACCTCAAGAATCATGAGAAGTTTTTGGCTCAGTGCTTCTACCATACACAGTGGCACTACCACATGCCCATGTTGCATTTGCCTAACCTCCAGGGACTTTGAAGTAAATTTTTCTGGAGAGTGAGACTCCACAGCTTCCTATTTATACTGCAGATACTAATATCAGTCCACTTGTCCTTGTGGTAGGGGCTTCAGGTGGGGTACTTCTGATATATGTAGTAAAATATCCAGAACCTGCATCACAGCTCTCCACCCTTGAGAAGGAGATGAATGGCACAAAAGAGCAATAATATTTTAAGATGGTGCTGCAGGAGAAGACTGAGAGGTGCCCCAAATTATTCAAGGTTACTCAATTTGTTTTACTGAGGTAATTGTTTCTTCTTAGTCAAAATGGATCTACGGTATGTCACTTCACACAGGCCTACTCAAAATATTCTTCAGAAACCTTTAAGAAATCATTATTTCATTGGATGCTGAAAAGTATCAAAACTTTTCAGTATCCAGTGAAATAATGGATGCTAGAGTCTATTGATTTTGAATTAAAGCAATTACATCAAGTAAAAATGTAACACTGTCAAGGTCTGTGTAGATTCAGCATAAAATGGATGCACGATATTGGAAGAACAAGTTATATTCTAGCAGCCAATATAGATGCATTCTTATGAAGGAAATATCTTTATAATTATAACATGTTCCTTGCTTGGCTTGGAAAGGATCATAATATAAGCTTCCTTAAAATCAGAGAATAGTATTTATTAGCAAAAACCTCTGAATACACCTCAGGTAAAATTGGAAATAAAAATCCAATGTCCCATTTGAATTAATCAACTGGAAATCCAGGCTAGGAGCCTTCCCCAATTACATAGATTTAATTGTTATCACAATTCTTTTGAAGAAAATGATAAATTGTAACCTGGCACAGTGTAGAGAGTAAGAAAGATTACCTTGATGGAAATATACAAGAACTATTACCTAGGGAAAAGGGGCTGAAACATTTTAAGTCTAGAACAGCGAGATAACATCTGGAAGTGGATCAGGTATGAGGCCTCCCTAATTCACTAGATAATAAGGAGGTACAGCATAATCAGACTTGCCAGATTCTGTTATTATAGCCAAACTCAATTAGAGCAGTTTTAGCCTTTATGTGGAGTTGATTTCCTGGTCTGGTCTACCTAGTGGAGGCTGACATATTGTGACCTTTTGGAGAATCCTATATTTGGTAGAAAATAATTTATCTTATTATCTATTTATGAAAAATTGGAGCTTGAAAACAAATTAGAAAAATGGTTGGTTAATAGATCTGATATACATATCACAAATAAAAGGTACCCAAATTACATTGCTTAATTTGTTTAAGTCTAAAGGTCAATACATTACTGGATTTCTATTTTCTTGTTGAGGATAAGTGTTTGTAAAAGGTAAAAGCAATTATATTTCAAAAGTATAAAGGTTGTTGGATTCATATTTAGCAGTTATTTGGGGTCTGTACTGCTCAAGAAATAGACACAATATCCATAAAGCTTTAACAATTATTCAACTTTCTCCTATAGGGATTTACCATTAACTGTCAGCCTTCCCAGATAGTCTAGACAGGAAATATGACCAGATAAGCTAATTCTGCTTTATTGTAAAACTACATTAATAGAATCTTGCAAGTCTGAAAGTACAATTCTCCCCCCATCTCCTTTACAGCCCAAGAAACTAGGGAGGGTCCTTTCTGAGCCTCTTGCCCTGACCACTATCAATCTGCGGGCTATGTTGTCTCTTATCTGACTGTTCCTTAGGCAGCATCTCTTCACCCCATCTCCCAAGGTCTTTCCCACATACCATTGCTTTGTATGATTTTCAAAGTAAAAGAAGTAACATGGTGGAATGACTTGTGTTACTAGGGCCAGGGAGTCTGAGGTTCAACCCTAGACATGAAATGTCACTGAAAGACTTTAGGCCAGTCAACCTCTTAAAGTCCATCCTACCTAACAATATTATTATATGGAAATAAAATGAAGGGAAACTCCTATGTAAGCCATCTTGAACTCTTGGTGAAAGGTGGGATGAAAATCTAACAAATAAACAGATGTATATATTTTGTTTATGCTTTTTTTTAAAAAGAAATATATACAATAATACCACCCCAAATAAATGCTTTCATAGTATGTACTGCATAGCCAAAGCAGTGAGGAAATCAAGTTCCTGGTGCTCAACCATTTCCTTCTCCATCTGCTTAATAATAGAGATTTGTTAAAAAAAAATCATTTCTTCAGCAAAGGATCATTACCTTGTTGTGGTGCTGGAGCTTGAGCACCTCAATGATGACATGAGCTAAACCATGAAGGGCCACCCAAGATGGGATGGTCATGACAGAGAGGTCAGACTAAATGCGATCCCTGGGGAAGGTAATAGCAACCCACCCCAGTATTCTTGCCATGAAAACTAAATGGATCAGTACAACCAGAGATATGTCGGTATACCATCGGAGGATGAGACCCCCAGGTCGGAAGTTGGTCAAAATGCTACTGGGAAGGAACAGAGGATGAGTTCAACTAGCCCCAGACGTGATGACACAGCAAGTTCAAAGCCAAAAGGACGGCTAGCGGCCGACGGTGCTGGTGGTGAACGGCAAATCCGATGTTCTAAGGATCAACACACCATTGGAACATGGAATGTATGATCTATGAGCCAGGGCAAATTGGATGTGGTTATTGGTGAGATAACAAGATTAAAGATAGACATTTTGGGCGTCAGTGAACTGGAATGGGCCACTTCATATCAGATGACCACCAGATCTACTACTGTGGACTAGAGAACCAAAGAAAAAAATGGAGTAGCCTTAATAATTAATAGTAAAGTGGCTAAAGCAGTGCTGAGATACAATGCAAAAAATGATAGAATGATCTTAATTCAAATTCAGGGCAAGCCATCTAACATCAAAGTGATCCATATGTACGCCCAAACCACAGATGCTGAAGAAGTTGAAGTAGAGCAGTTCTATGAGGATCTGCAGCACCTACTGGACAACACGCCTAAAAGAGATGTTATTTTCATCACAGGAGACTGGAATGCTAAGGTGGGCAGTCAGATGACACCTGGAATTACAGGAGAGCATGGCCTGGGAGAACAAAATGAAGCAGGACATAGGCTGATAGAATTTTGCCAACACAACTCACTCTGCATAACAAACACTCTCTTCCAACAACCTAAGAAACGGCTTTATACGTGGACTGTCATGTGCGCCGTTTCAATGTATTTGATGCATCGTAACGTTTCGCATGTCATTAATTGGATGCGTGTTTCATTTGTCTAGGGAGGATGGGAACGATTATATTTTGGCTTTGCTTTGGAATGTATTTGTGTTATCTACTGCGCTCAAGGTTACTTTCCCAGGCTAGCAACTCTGACGATTGCTAGCACCTGTGCCGGGCGGGGCTGTTACGAGGGAGGCGGGATACGTTTGAAGCAAGGGTTTAAGTTTGTATTTGGCGCGCTTTTGCTCATTCTCAGCTTTATCTGTATTTGTCTTTAGTACTCTAATAAATCAGATTTCATTTAGCATCCTCTTGTGAGTCTGAGTATTTGGGGCTAGGGCAATCATTACATAAAGCTGAGAATCTCAGTTCCTAACTCCGCTGGCCCCTGTCCAGGAAAGACAAGCGTCTAACTTGTGAGGGAGAGAGCCCGCGATGACCGAACCCGACATCGTGATGATGGAGGAAGGGGAACCGGACTCGACCGTGAGGCCGTCCGGCCGACCGTCCCAAGGTGGGGAGCTGTCCGCCATCAGAGAGGAGGCGAGCTCCGGGTCGGAGAGCGAAGCCGGGGGGCTGAAAACGGCCCCGGAGACCACCGTGAATTCTCCGGGCGAGCTGCTCACCTGGGATGAGACCCGAGGAGATGCCACAGCAGCGGGGGGCCCATCCTGGAGGCAGAGATACCCCTTATCCCCCAACGTGGTGCAGGTGCAGCCAACGGAGGGCTCACCCACTCCGGATCGGATCCGAGTGCTGGAGTCGAAAATGGATTCGTTGGAGGCTATCCTGAAACAGCTGAGCTTGGATGTAACCTCGATGCGAGAGCTCCGGGAAGAATCCAGCCAGAGGCATTCAACCCCTTCCTCCCAGGGGCTGACCCCGGAACGGCGACGGGTGGTGCGGAGGCGCGAAGGGGACCAGTCGGTCCAGATGGAAATCGCAGCATCGCCCGGGCGATCGCCCCGGGGCCCCGTGCCGCCCCGAGTCAGGGAAGCACCAGCCGCAGCAGCACCGGTGGTGGGGCGCAGCCCGGCGGGAGGCGGCATGCGAGACTTCCCTGTCAAGTTTGATGGGGACCCGACCAAACTCTCGTTCTTCCTGACGAATGCGAAAGCCTATATGGAGGAATGGGGGGCGGTTTTCCAATCGGAGAAGGCAAGAATCATCACCATTGCCACCAAACTGAAGGGGAGGGCGGCAGACTGGTATGTCCAGATGTGCCAGTCGGAAGCGCCTGAACTGGAAAATCTCGAGGAGTTCCTCTGGGCGTTGAAGCAACACTTCGAGGACCCCTTAGCAAAGGAGAGAGCAAAGCGAGCCCTGAAGGAACTCAAGCAGGGGTCCCGATCAGTGGCCGATTATGCTTTGGAGTTTAAAGCGCTAGCTGGGAAGGTGGATGACTGGTCCCAAGCAACCATTATCGAGCTCTTCAAAGATGGCTTGAATACAGAGGTGCTGCGCTGGTCCCTGGGGAGGGACGACCCATACACGCTGTATGAGTGGATCCTGCTAGCAGGAAGGGCTGAACATGCCCAAGAGATCTTTGCCCAGCGGAAGACCGCCAAGTCGGGGCGGGAGGTGAAGCCCAGCCGCCCATCGACCACCGGGGGGAAACCGGGACAACGACCCTGGGACGAGGAGCGGGAGAAGCGGTACGCCAAAGGCTTGTGTCTGAGATGTGGTAAGGAGGGGCATCGAGTGGCAGCATGCCCGAAGGCAAAGGTGGAGGAACGGCCCGGAAAACCACCGGCGAAGTCCCCTGCGTTGCCGAGGAAACAGAAAGCTGCGGTGGCTGAGACCGAGGGAGACGATGTGATGTTCTACGAAATTGAAGGGGAGACCGAAATCCCGCAGCCGGCGGGAAACGCCAGCCACCTGCTCTAAAGGGCGCCGCTGGGCAGGTGGTAGAGGACGGGCGCGAGCCTCCATCGGTGAGTGGCACTTACCGCATACTCATGGTGAAATTGAAATTGGGTTCCCAAGTCAAGACGGTGGAAGTATGGGCCATGATTGATTCGGGGTGTTCCCGGTGTCTGATGCACCCTGACGTGGTGGCAGCTTTGGAGCTCCCCACTTTCCCTCTACAAAGACCCATCGCATTTACTCAATTGGATGGGTCCATGGCAGGGGGCAAACCGGTCACCCATTTTACAGGGCGGGTAGCCTTGCAACTGGGCAGTCACCAGGAAGGGTTGTCTTTTGTCGTGGCTCCCGTAGGGGGGCCATTGGTGGTGTTGGGGGTACCATGGTTGGTGCAGCAAAACCCCCAAATAAACTGGGTTTACCGGACCATCACATTTAGGGATGGGTTTTATCAAGCGGCAGAGGGGAAGGGTGCCCCAGAGGAGATGGTGGGGGTTGCGGCAGCTGCGACTCCGCCTTACCCGGCCTCTCCTCTGGAAGGCTTGCCGGCCGAGTACAGGATGTTTGCTGATGTATTCGGTGAAAAGGAAGCTGACCAGTTGCCCCCCCATCGAAAGACGGACTGTGCCATAGAACTGCTGCCCAACACTCAATTGCCTAAACCAAAAATTTATTCCATGACGCAAAAGGAACTGACTCTATTGAGGGAATTTGTGGACAAAAATTTGGCGCGCGGATTCATTGAGCCGGCGAATTCACCCGTGGGGGCGCCGGTTCTTTTTCGCCCAAAAAAGGATGGGACATTGAGACTTTGTACGGATTTCCGCGGATTAAATGCCGTCTCAATTTCCAACAAATATCCCTTGCCATTGATAAAGGACACGTTGTCACATCTGGCCAAAGGCAAGATCTTCTCTAAACTGGATTTAAGAGAAGCCTACTATCGTGTACGAATCAAAGAGGGTGATGAGTGGAAAACTGCATTCAATTGCCCGTTGGGAGCCTTCCAGTATAAGGTGTTGCCGTTTGGGTTGGCTGGGGCCCCTGGGGTATTTATGCAATTAATCAATGAAGTTTTGCATGAACATCTGTTTAAAGGTGTACTGGTGTATTTGGATGATGTGTTGATTTATACGGAAACCATGAAAGAGCATGTAGCTCTGGTAAAGAAAGTCTTGTGTAAACTCAGATCTGCTGAATTGTATGCAAAGCTATCGAAATGTGCCTTTCATCAGACCCAAATTGACTACATGGGGTATAGGATTTCTGATAAAGGTATAGAAATGGACCCTGCCAAGGTGCAGGCTATCATGGACTGGGAGAGTCCCCGTACCCGCAGGCAACTTCAAAGTTTCTTGGGGTTCAGCAACTACTACAGATTATTCATAAGGGGGTTCGCTGAGATTGCCTTGCCCCTAACGGACCTGCTTCGAACAAAAGGGGTGGGGGATACTAGGAGAGTCAAGAATCCCGGAGCGCTGTTGAGGTGGACGCCTGCTTGTCAAACGGCGTTTGAGCGGCTGAAAGCAGCTTTCGTCAAAGAGCCCATTTTACAACACCCTGATCCCTCAAAGCCTTTTGTTGTACAGGCAGATGCCTCCGATTATTCTATTGGCGCATTGTTGATGCAAAAAGACGAGGCAGGATGCCTCAAGCCCTGTGCCTATCTATCCCGCAAGTTCTCTGAGACTGAGAGGCGTTGGCATGTTTGGGAAAAGGAGGCATTTGCAGTGAAAGCTGCATTGGAAGCTTGGCGGCATCTGTTGGAAGGGGCAAATCATCCCTTTGAGGTATGGACTGATCATAAAAACTTGGAGGCACTTAGTACCCCTCGAAAACTGAGCCCTAAACAGGTTCGTTGGGCTCAATTTTTCAATCGATTCAATTTTCAGTTCAAATTTATTCCAGGGAAAAAGAACTTCTTGGCTGATGCCTTGTCAAGGCAACCTCAAGACTCTGGGGCGGCGCCAGATGTGGTAAGCACTCTATGGTCGGCGCCCCAATTGGGCATGCAGGCTGTGACGCGAAGCCAAACGCGCGCGCAGCAACCGCCCACCACAAGCGCTGCTCAGCCAAGCACTTTGTCAATTCCCTCCCAGTTGCAACAAAAGTTTTTAAAAGAATTAAAAGCGGATACTTGGTTGCTTGCGAATAAAGACAATGTTACTTTTGACAGAGGCTTCGCTTGGAAATCCGACCGCCTCTACGTTCCTGAAAACCTCCGAAAAGATGTGTTAACACGTTCACACGATGACAAACTCGCAGGTCACTTCGGGTTTGTAAAAACCTTGCACCTCGTTCGGAGGCAATTCTGGTGGCCCACGTTACGTAAAGATGTCAAAGACTACATTGCTTCCTGCACTGTCTGTGCAATGTCCAAGCGCAAGGTGGGCAAGCCCCAAGGGCTGCTGCAGCCGGTAGCAGCCCCCTCTTCCCCTTGGGAAGAAATCTCCATGGATTTTATTGTAGAGCTACCACCCAGCCAACGCAAAACGGTCATTTGGGTGGTCAAAGATTATTTCTCCAAACAAGCTCACTTTATCCCCTGCGTGTCCATTCCGTCAGCGCGTCAATTAGCCCGCCTATTCCTTGTACACGTGTACAGGCTACACGGATGTCCCTCCCGCTTGATTTCGGACAGAGGTACACAATTTACCTCGCAGTTTTGGCGGGCGTTTCTCAAGCTGTTAGGCACGAAGCAAGCCCTCTCCACGGCTTGGCATCCTCAGACGGACGGGGCCACTGAGGCGCTTAACTCTACTCTAGAGCAGTACCTTCGCGCTTTTGTGAATTATCAGCAGGACAATTGGGTAGACCTCCTACCATTTGCTGAAGTGGCTTACAACAATGCAGTGCATCAAAGCACTGGGCAAACCCCGTTTCGGGTGGCTCAGGGTAAAGACTTTGTACCTATCACTGATCTCCCACAACCTCCTGCAGGTGCAGTCACTACAGATGATTGGTCAACACAACTGGCTGACTCTTGGCCAATGATTCAAAAGGCATTGGCTAATGCACAGGCAGATTATAAACTGTATGCTGATCGGAAGCGAGCCCCACAACCGGCGTTCCAAGTTGGGGACTCGGTATACCTTTCTACCAAGTTTATCAAGTCTGCACAACCTTCAAAGAAACTGGCGCCGAAATTTGTGGGTCCTTTCCCAATTGTCGCTCAAATTAACCCTGTGACTTTTAAACTTGACTTGCCTCATAACCTTAAACGCTTACACCCTGTTTTTCATTGCAGCTTACTCAAACCGACTATTCCTTCTGATCGCTGGCATCGGCAACCTCCACCTCCCACCCCCATCATGATTGATGGTCAGCAACACTTTGAAGTTAAAGAAATTTTGGACTCTAGACGCCTTCGCAATACTTTGCAATATTTAGTTCGTTGGAAGCATTTCCCTCATCCTGAGTGGGTCGCTGCACCAGATGTAGCTTCCCCGGTTCTGGTGGCCCGTTTCCACTCCGCTTATCCCTCGAAACCAGGTCCCTAAGGGTATTTTAGGAGGGCGGTATGTCATGTGCGCCGTTTCAATGTATTTGATGCATCGTAACGTTTCGCATGTCATTAATTGGATGCGTGTTTCATTTGTCTAGGGAGGATGGGAACGATTATATTTTGGCTTTGCTTTGGAATGTATTTGTGTTATCTACTGCGCTCAAGGTTACTTTCCCAGGCTAGCAACTCTGACGATTGCTAGCACCTGAGCCGGGCGGGGCTGTTACGAGGGAGGCGGGATACGTTTGAAGCAAGGGTTTAAGTTTGTATTTGGCGCGCTTTTGCTCATTCTCAGCTTTATCTGTATTTGTCTTTAGTACTCTAATAAATCAGATTTCATTTAGCATCCTCTTGTGAGTCTGAGTATTTGGGGCTAGGGCAATCATTACATGGACTTCACCAGACGGACAACACCGAAATCAGATTGACTACATCCTTTGCAGCCAAAGGTGGCGGACATCTATACAGTCAGTAAACACAAGACCCGGAGCTGATTGTAGTTCAGATCACAATCTTCTTCTTGCACAATTTAGTATCGGACTAAAGAGATTAGGGAAGATCCACAGATAAGCTAGATATGAGCTCACTAATATTCCTAAGGAATATGCAGTGGAGGTAAAGAATAGATTTAAGGGACTGGACTTAGTAGATAGGGTCCTGGAAGAACTATGGACAGAAGTTTGCAACATTGTTCAGGAGGCAGCAAAAAAATACATCCCAAAGAAAGAGAAAACCAAGAAGGCAAAGTGGCTGTCTGCTGAGAAACTAGAAGTAGCACAAGAAAGAAGGAAAGCAAAAGGCAACAGCGATAGGGGGAGATATGCCCAATTAAATGTAAAATTCCAGAGGTTAGCCAGAAGAGACAAGGAAGTATTTTTAAGCAAGCAATCTGTGGAATTGGAAAAAGACAATAGGTTAGGAAGGACAAGAGACCTCTTCCAGAAAATTAGAAACACCGGAGGTAAAATCGAGGCAAAAATGGGTATGATCAAAAACAAAGGTGGCAAGGACCTAACAGAAGAACAAGAGATCAAGAAAAGGTGGCAAGAATATACAGAAGACCTGTATAGGAAAGATAACAGTATCAGGGACAGCTTTGATGGTGCAGTCAGTGAGCTAGAGCCAGACATACTGAAGAGTGAGGTTGAATGGCCTTAAGAAGCATTGCTAATAAGAAGGCAGCAGGAGACGACGGCATCCCAGCTGAACTGTTCAAAATCTTGCAAGATGATGCTGTCGAGGTAATGCATGCTATATGCCAGCAAATTTGGAAAACACAAGACTGGCCATCAGATTGGAAAAAATCAACTTATATCCCCCTACCAAAAAAGGGAAACACCAAAGAATGTTCAGACTATTCAAACTATTCTAAAGCCTTTGACTGTGTGGACCATAACAAACTGTGGCAAGTTCTTAGTGGTATGGGGATACCAAGTCATCTTGTCTGCCTTCTGTGGAATCTGTATAATGACCAAGTGGCAACGGTAAGAACAGAACACGGAACAATGGACTGGTTTAAGATTGGGAAAGGAGTATGGCAGGGCTGTATACTCTCACCCTACCTATTCAACTTGTACGCAGAACACATCATGCGACATGCTGGGCTTGAGGAATCCAAGACTGGAGTTAAAATCACTGGAAGAAATATTAACAATCTCAGATATGCAGATGATACCACTTTGATGGCTGAAAGCGAAGAGGAACTGAGGAACCTTATGATGAAGGTGAAAGAAAAAAGTGCAAAAGCTGGCCTTCAGCTAAACCTCAAAAAAAAAAAAAAAACAAGATTATGGCAACCAGCTTGATTGATAACTGGCAAGTAGAGGGAGAAAATGCAGAGGCAATGAAAGACTTTGTATTTCTAGGTGCAAAAGTTACTGCAGATGCTGACTGCAGTCAGGAAATCAGAAGACACTTAATCCTTGGGAGAAGAGCAATGACAAATCTCAATAAAATAGTTAAGAGCAGAGACATCACACTGACAACAAAGGTCCACATAGTTAAAGCAATGATTTTCCCCGTAGTAACATATCGCTGTGAGAGCTGGACCATAAGGAAGGCTGAGAGAAGGAACATAGATTCTTTCAAACTGTGGTGTTGAAGGACAATTCTGAGAGTGCCTTGGACTGCAAGAAGATCAAACCAGTCCATCCTCCAGGAAATAAGGCCAGACTGCTCACTTGAGGGAATGATATTAAAGGCAAAACTGAAATACTTTGGCCACATAATGAGAAGACAGGACACCCTGGAGAAGATGCTGATGCTAGGGAGAGTGGAAGGCAAAAGGAAGAGGGGCTGACCAAGGGCAAGATGGATAGATGATATTCTAGAGGTGACGGACTCGTCCCTTGGGGAGCTGGGGTTGTTAACGACTGACAGGAAGCTCTGGCGTGGGCTGGTCCATGAAGTCACAAAGTGTTGGAAGTGACTGAACAAATAAACAACAACAAAAAAATCATTTAAATTATTGTGGTGGATTTCAGCAGTGCCACTGGTTCTCAGGAAGGAGGGAGCACATTCCAAGGAGGTGGAGGAGGTAAGAGGAGGCATAGTCCGGGAGGCAATGGTGGGAAAACAAAGAGGTTCAGGATAGCCCCGCCCTAGAGCTTTCCCTTAGGTTAGGTAGAGTAGCTTTAGTCTGGAAAGATTCTGTCTATACACTGTGAGCAAATAAATAACTGAAGTTTGAATGGACTGACTTTGATATTGTTCTTGGGCTGGGCCTGACAATTATATTGTTAAATGATTGTCAAATAAGGCTATAAACTTCATAGGAACATCATCTAAAGTCTTTATGGAATTTATGCCACATACTTTAGGTGTTAAATAATAGAATATTAGTAAGTATTATAGACAAAAGTATCTTCAATATACAGAAAAAAGGAAAGTTCTTTCATATTGAGAGAAGTAAAGTCAAGGCCAAATATCCATTCAACTAAATATGCATGTATAATCATTCAAAATAGTATGAGTATGAGAGTCATAAATTGGGGGAGAGGATTATGATCTAGAAATAGGTCCAGATTTTGACTCAGTTCCCTTTCAATTATTACATGAGCCACTTGGTATGCAAACATAGAAAACTTCTGTTTGTTCTAAAAGTCCATTATCAGACCAGCTGTATTCCATAATGTTAAATGCTGTTTTCCAAACTTAACAATGAGTATTTAAAGGTATGATATTTCTTCTTCAACAATCATCTTAGAAAATCTACTAATTAAAGTTGTAACATCATATGCACATTTAGGATAGCCACTTAAACATGCATATTGAAACAGTCAGATAAAACAAATAAGGAAGAAGAAAGGGAGAGCAAATCACAACCATAAAGATTAGAATTTTATAACCTTCCAGCTCTAAGGACAAATATGCAAAGCAAGTTTGCATATATGGAATGCAAATGTGATTTGTCTGATTAGGAAATAAAGATTAAATGGTTGCTGGCATTCCAGAGTTGGAAGCAGGATAAATAGTAAAACATGGAGTATTCTGAGGTCTCTAAGGAAGTAGGATCAAAAGACAATGATTAGATAAATAGGTACAGTTTTACGTACTGGATGTGTTCCAGACACTGGAGAACCCTCTGTTTACATGCTTTTATTCAGATTCCTGCATTGAGCAGGGGGTTGGACTCAATGTTCTAAAAACGTCCCAAGGCTGCTTCTATCATTTTATACCCTCTTGAAGCGGTGCATGTCTTCTCTTTGGCATTATGTAAGGCCCATCACTTTTGGAATCAGAAAGAAAACTAGACTATTATATTGTTTGTGTGGCACAAATGATGAAAGTCCAGCCACAGAGCTGATGTGCAAGATGTTCTTTGTGTGCATTTTCACTGAACAAGTACTTTGCATGTGCTGAACTTTTCTTCTGCAAGTGTGTGCATGAGATGAAAAGCAGATGCAATTTTTTTTTCAGAAGTTTGTAAGATCACAGCTGGAATTCCTTTTATACTGTGTCAACTACATTTGAATATAGATTAGTTTAATCATTTTTTGAGTGATGTTTTCTGTGTTTTGTCCTTGTCTCTTTTCAGAGAATAAGGCTTTTTTTTCTCCTTACCCTCCCCAAAATTTTAAAATAAAGAGTTATATACAGACTGCCATCAGTCTTTGGTATATATGGAAATATTTGGGGACTTCTTTTGGGGGTATGGATAGAGTCTCATCTCAAGTTCACTGGTATGACTTTGGATGGTGGAACTGCCAATCAAAGGATGGCCACATTGAGCATCTCATCCCATACCCCAAAACAAGAAGACTCCCAAGTTATATTCCAGCAGGAGGGAACCAGCAGAAGACATTTGGGAGGTGCAAAGAGAAGGACAAGCCTGAGGGAAGCTCAGAGTCCAAGTCTCAGAATACCTCCTCCTATCAGGGAGATGGGGTTAGGAATAATATTAGACCTGGTGTAAGCTAGTGCTGAGGATATATATATATCTGTAGGAATCTGAATCTGTTTCCCTAAATAAAGAAATGTTACTTAATAAAAGTCCATTTGTTCCTATGTTAAATATCTGTGCTATCTTGAATCTTCCCCACAGTCAACATAGTTATGTTATACAGAGGTTTAATGCTAGCAACAGAACAAAAGTTTAAATAAGGAAAAAGACCCCACAAGTAGAGTATGTGACATGTGGTAGCACTTGTGGGATTTGAATGGCAATGCTAGAAGGTGGTGATCAGAAAGATCAATAGCTCAGAGGAGAGACAGGATAATATTAAACAATTTGTGAGGTAACATGGGTCAGAAGGTCCATAACTGGCAACTATAAATGGAAGAGAGGGACACAAAACAGGTTTTTGTCATTAAAAACTAAAACGAAAAACAAAACAGGCAGTTATACTAGCCAATTTTTGTTCAAAGGCAGCTTTAGTGAAGGAGTACAAGAAGTGCAATTTTCCTTCTGAAGTGTAGAAGAAATGAGGCTTCTGTCAAAACAAACTACTGTATATTGTTAGAATGTATAGGGGAAGATGTGGGGAAAACAGATCAAGTGGGGAATACTTAGAATACTCGAAAGAAAAGCTGTGTAATGAAGAGCATCACAGCCAGGTAGAATTTGAAATGTTGAGGGTAGACACAGAAAAGTTAAAAGTTCAAGAAGAAAAGAAACATGAGTGGGAAGTATTCAAGGTACAAACACCTAGTATAGTCATTTTATTTATTTATTTATTTATTTATTTATTTATCAAATTTGTCACCACCCATCTCCTCCCACCAGAGGGATTTTGGGTGGTTTACCACAATAGTCAATAAAACAATAAATATATAATAAAAATACAATATCTAAAAATACAGTTACAAATACAATAATTATAAATAAAAATAGAATTCAAATGGCAGATGATAACTCAGACCTTGTATGTGACGTCCACACTAGGGTAATAGCCATCCCCAAACATGATGACTCCCCTCCCCACCCCAAGCCAGTTGGCAGAGCCAGGTCTTCAAATTCCTCCAGAAGGCCAGGAGTGATCGGGCCAACCTCACCTCCAGGGGCAAGATGTTCCAGAGGGCGGGTGCTACTGCAGAGAAGGCCCGCCTCCTGGACCCCGCCAGATGAAATTCTCTTACCGACGGGGTCCGCAACATGCCCTCTCTGCAAGATTGGGTAGGACAGATTGACATAACAGGGAAGAGGTAGTCCCTTAGGTAGCCTGGCCCCATGCCATGTAGGGCTTTAAAGGTGATAACCAACACCTTGAATTGGACCTGGAAGCAAACTGGTACCCAGTGCAGCTCATGGAGCAGACGTATTACATGTACCCTTCTAGGGGCACCAAAGATTGCCCATGTGGCTGCATTCTGGACCAGCTATAGCTTCTGGATACTTTTCAAGGGTATCCCCATGTAGAACACATTGCAATAGTCTATATCAGAGATAACACAGGCATGAGTGACCATTTGAAGGGCTTCCTGATCCAGGAAGGGGTGTAACTGGTGCACAACACATTGTGCGAAGGTCCTCCTGACCATGGCTGCCACCTGCTCTTTGAGCAGGAGCTATGAGTCCAGGAGGACCACCAGATTATGCACCAGGTCTGTCTGGGGCAGTGCAACCCCATCCAGAACTAAAGATGAAAAAGTCCTGGATACGGAAGAGCCATTAACCCACAGCCACTCCATCTTATTAGGGTTCAGCTGAAGCCTGTTGTTCCCTATCCAGACCCCCACAGCCCCCAGGCACAAAGGGAGGGCAGACACAGCATCACTTACCCCACCTGGGATGGAGATATACAATTGAGTATCATCAGCATACTGATGATACCTCATCCCATGGTGATGGATGATCTCACCCAGGGTTTCATGTAGATGGTGAAAAGGAGCAGAGAGAGTACCGAGCCCTGTGGCACCCCACAAAGGAGGGGCCGAGGGTTGGACCTCTCGCTCCCTATCAACGCTGATTGGGACTGGCCCTGGAGGAAGGATGTGAACCAGCACAGAACCATGCTGCCCAACCACAACTCCCTGAGCCGCCCCAAAAGGATACTATGGTCGATGGTATCAAAAGCCACTGAGAGGTCAAGAAAAGCAAGGATGGATGTATTGCCACCATCCTTCTCCCAGCAGAGATCATCCATAAGTGTGACCAATGCTGTTTCTGTGCCATATCTGGGCCTGAAACCTGAATGAAAGGGGTCTAGATAATACATTTCATCCAGAACCCTCTGAAGCTACACCATTCCTAAAGACTATTTCATACATTCCTGCTGAGGACCGTACACTTTTCTGAATAATTTTGAAGGATTGCTAAGGGATGAAAGGTTCAGAAAGAAGAGTTATGAAATGTATCCCTTGCCTTATACAAGGAGTTTTAACAGAAAGCTGTAATGAAATTCCAGAGGATCAGGCAGATTTCAATGAAGTATGAAAGCCAGCTGGGTGACTTTAGGCCGGTCACTCTCTCTCAGCCCAACTCACCTCACAGAGTTGTTGTGCAGAAAATAGGAGGAAGAAGGAGTATTGGGTATGTTTGCTGCCTTATAAAAACAATAAATGAGGGATATAAAAACATTCTTCAGCAAAGGATCATTACCTTGCCGTGCTGCTGGAGCTTGAGCACCTCAATGATGCCATGAGCTAAACCGTGAAGGGCCACCCAAGATGGGAAGGTCATGACAGAGAGGTCAGACTAAATGCGATCCCTGGGGAAGGTAATGGCAACCCACCCCAGTATTCTTGCCATGAAAACTCAATGGATCAGTACAACCAGAGATATGTTGGTATACCATCGGAAGATGAGACACCCAGGTTGGAAGATGGTCAAAATGCTACTGGGAAGGAACAGAGGATGAGTTCAACTAGCCCCAGACGTGATGACACAGCAAGCTCAAAGCCAAAAGGATGGCTAGCAGCCGACGGTGCTGGTGGTGAACGGCGAATCCGATGTTCTAAGGATCAACACACCACTGGAATCTGGAATGTAAGATCTATGAGCCAGGGCAAATTGGATGTGGTTATTCGTGAGATGTCAAGATTACAGATAGACATTTTGGCCGTCAGTGAACTGAAATGGACTGGAATGGGCCACTTCACATCAAATGACCACCAGATCTACTACTGCGGACAAGAGGAACACAGAAGAAATGGCGTAGCCTTCATAATTAATAATAAAGTGGCTAAAGCAGTGCTTGGATACAATCAAAAATGATAGAATGATCTTAATTCAAATTCAGGGCAAGCCATCTAACATCACAGTGATCCAAATATGCGCCCCAACCACAGATGCTGAAGAAGCTGAAGTAGAGCAGTTCTATGAAGATCTGCAGCACCTACTGGACAACACGCCTAAAAGAGATGTTATTTTCATCATGGGAGACTGGAATGCTAAGGTGGGCAGTCAAATGACACCTGGAATTACAGGAACGCATGGCCTGGGAGAACAAAATGAAGCAGGACATAGGATGA
This sequence comes from Candoia aspera, assembly GCF_035149785.1. NCBI lineage: Eukaryota > Metazoa > Chordata > Lepidosauria > Squamata > Candoiidae > Candoia > Candoia aspera. The sequence continues at coordinate 99,673,481 of NC_086155.1, forward strand.
TAGAAGTTTGCCAAGACAGCTCACTCTGCATAACAAACACTCTTTTCCAACAACCTAAGAAATGGCTTTATACATGGACTTCACCAGACGGACAACACCGAAATCAGATTGACTACATCCTTTGCAGCCAAAGGTGGCGGACATCTATACAGTCGGTAAAAACAAGACCTGGAGCTGACTGTAGTTCAGATCACAAACTTCTTCTTGCACAATTTAGGATCAGACTAAAGAGATTAGGAAAGACCCACAGATCAGCTAGATATGAGCTCACAAATATTCCTAAGGAATATGCAGTGGAGGTGAAGAATAGATTTAAGGGACTGGACTTAGTAGATAGCGTCCCAGAAGAACTATGGACAGAAGGTCACAACATTGTCCAGGAGGCTGCAACAAAATACAGCTCAAAGAAAGAGAAAACGAAGAAGGCAAAATGGCTGTCTGCTGAGACATTAGAAGTAGCCCAAGAAAGAAGGAAAGCAATAGGCAAGAGTGATAGCGGGAGATATGCCCAATTAAATGCAAGATTCCAGAGGTTATCCAGAAGAGATAAGGACTTATTTTTAAAGAAGCAATGCATGGAAGTGGAAGAAGACAATAGAATAGGAAGGACAAGAGACCTCTTCAAGAAAATTAGAAACATTGGAGATAAATTCCAGGCAAAAATGGGTATGATCAAAAACAAAGATGGCAAGGACCTAACAGAAGAAGAAGAGATCAAGAAAAGGTGGCAAGAATATACAGAAGACGTGTATAGGAAGGATAACAACAGCAGGGATAGCTTTCACGGTGTGGTCAGTGAGCTAGAGCCAGACATCCTGAAGAGTGAGGTTGAATGGGCCTTAAGAAGCATTGCTAATAACAAGGCAGCAGGAGACGACGGCATCCCAGCTGAACTGCTCAATATCTTGTGAGATGATGCTGTCAAGGTAATGCATGCTATATGCCAGCAAATTTGGAAACACAAGAATGGCCATCAGACTGGAAAAAATCAGCTTATATCCCAATACCAAAAAGGGAAACACTAAAGAATGTTCAAACTATCGAACAGTGGCACTCATTTCACATGCCAGTAAGGTAATGCTCAAGATCCTGCAAGGTAGACTTCAGCAATTCATGGAGCAAGAATTCCCAGATGGACAAGCTGGGTTTAGAAAAGGCAGAGGAACTAGGGACCAAATTGTCAATATCCGCTGGATAATGGAAAAAGCCAGCAGGTTTCAGAAAAACATATATTTTGGTTTTATTGACTATTCTAAAGCCTTTGACTGTGTGGATCATAACAAATTGTGCAAGATCTTAGTGGTATGGGGATACCAAGTCATCTTGTCTGCCTTCTGAGGAATCTGTATAATGACCAAGTGGCAACGGTAAGAACAGACCATGGAACAACAGACTGGTTTAAGACTGGGAAAGGAGTACAGCAGGGCTGTATACTCTCACCCTACCTATTCAACTTGTATGCAGAACAAGTCATGCAACATGCTGGGCTTGAGGAATCCAAGGCTGGAGTTAAAATCTCTGGAAGAAACATTAACAATCTCAAATATGCAAATGATACCACTTTGATGGCTGAAAGCAAAGAGGAACTGAGGAGCCTTATGATGAAGGTGAAAGAAGAAAGTGCAAAAGATGGCTTGCAGCTAAACCTCAAAAAAACACACACAAGATTATAGCAACCAGCTTGATTGATAACTGGCAAGTAGAGGGAGAAAATGTAGAGGCAGTGAAAGACTTTGTATTTCTAGGTGCAACAGTTACTGCACATGCTGACTGCAGTCAGGAAATCAGAAGATGTTTAATCATTGGGAGAAGAGCAATGACAAATCTCAGTAAAATAGGTAAGAGCAGAGACATCACACTGACAACAAAGGTCCACATAATTAAAGCAATGGTATTCCCAGTAGTAACATATGGCTGCGAGAGCTGGACCATAAGGAAGGCTGAGAAAAGGAAGATCGATGCTTTTGAACTGTGGTGTTGGAGGAAAATTCTCAGAGTGCCTTGGAGTGCAAGAAGATCAAACCAGTCCATCCTCCAGGAAATAAAGCCAGACTGCTCACTTGAGGGAATGATATGAAAGGCAAAACTGAAATACTTTGGCCACATAATGAGAAGACAGGACACCCTGGAGAAGATGCTGATTCTAGGGAGAGTGGAAGGCAAAAGGAAGAGGGGCCGACTAAGGGTAAGATGGATGGATGATGTGCTAGAGGTGACAGACTCGTCCCTGGGGGAGCTGGGGGTGTTGACAACTGACAGGATGCTCTGGCATGGGCTGGTCCATGAAGTCACAAAGAGTCAGAAGTGACTGAATGAATAAACAACAAATAAAATAAATAAAATAAATAAATAAATAAATAAATAAATAAATAAATAAATAAATAAATGTGACCCTACTGAAAAAGAGGCAAATATCCAGAGATAGGAACTTTTTTCCTTGTCATAACAAAAGTTTTCCTATACTATGGGCTGTTAACCTGCTCAGATTGTACATATGGAGCCTAAAAATTTGATTGCAGATGCCCGTATGGGTACTTGGTTGATAGACAAAAGACAGCAACCCTAACTCTTTACCTTGAAATATGTTATGAATGCCTTCAATTTAAATCAACAGTTTGTATGTTTTCTATTTCGGACCATCCAGGAAAAAAAAAAAATTACCAAGCTGCCCCTTGTCACTAAATACTTAAGGTTCATAACAAATTTATGACATCTGGCAGCCATTTCTTATTCATTTCTTATTTATTTATTACACGTGCTTAGACTTATCATTACATATTACAAATATGCAACTTTTACAACTTACGTATATACAATTTCAAAAAGAGAGATAATGGTTCTCTTTAGTGGAACTGTACACTTCCTACCAAACTTTCATCAGATGCCCTGGTGTGAAATATCAGTTTATTGGCTGGACAGGGGAAGGTAATTTTCTTTGAGTGGGTGGAGGTGTCTATGTGTCACAATTTGTTGCTCTGACCAGCTTACAGGCAGGAAGTGACACCAGAAGGGTGATGATGTTACTTAAAGTGATGAAGCTTAATTTCAGAAACCCCATCAAAGTTCCCCTTCCCAAATAGCTATGTTGGCAAAATGGATAAATTTGGGCAGCACAATTTTGGGCCATTTTCACCACTACAAGATCAAACAGTCTGGCACCCAGATCTGGTAAGAGCCAGTTTGGTGTAGTGTTTAAAGTGCTGGCCTAGAAACCAGGGGACTATGAGTTCTAGGCCTCCTTTAGGCATGACTTTGGGTGACTTTGGGCCAGGCTCTCTCTCAGCTCATCCCAACTCACAAGGCTGTTGTTGTGGGGAAAATAGGAGCCAGGAGAATTAAGTATGTTCACTGCCTTGAGTTGACCAAAATATATAAAAGGTGGTATAAAATACTATAACAACAACCAGGGTCTAACAGGGTGATATCAAATTGCAGGGTTGGGTGAGGGAGGCTGCATGCTGGATATAGTTAAATGAATCACTTTCTCTTTCTTTTCCTCTCTCTCTCTCTCTCCCTCTTCACACATACATATACCAAAAGAAAGTATAAAAGGATTGGGTCGAGGTGGATCTTGTTAAAAGGTAGATACCATTAGCTGAAAGATCTGGAGGGGCTCAAGGCCCAAGTCTTTCTTGGGAGCATGCTGCCTTGGAGCTATAGGTTATATATCTCTGGTCTCTTCCCTGAGCTTGCTTTAAGTGACTACCTAGTCTCTGTTTCCACAAGCTGAATTTCCCCCTCTCTCGTGGGGCTCAGCACTGTCTTTGCAATAGAAAGATAGGCCACTGAAAATGAACATTGATCTGTAATGCACAGAGGTGCTATCTGCTGCAAATTGCAGTAGCTTTCCAATGGTTCAAGCAGAGATTTTTTTCTCTCCCAGCCTTAAGATCTAAGATCCTTACTTTCAATTGAAGATGCTTCAGGTTGGAACTCAGGCATTCTCCATGAAAAAATCATTTTGTTACTGAAAAGTGCCAATCCCTGTTCTGTTGATTGGCAGGCTAGTTGCAAGATGGTGGTAAATATGTAGAAGCAGTATTTATATATGTGTTTAGATTAATTTAAATACCCTAGATACATAGCCCTGAAAACATTTTGTTCCTGCCAGGACATGTAACCTAAGGTTTTAAGTAGTGATGTTAGCACACAGTATGTTGAGAAAAAATCTGTGAAGTAGGCAAAGATTATTCATCAGTGTGTCAAAGATATATAACCATTACTATGATTTCCATAGAGCTGTGGTGACACATTATACTGAAAGATAATAATACAGTCTTTCATCACTAACGGCTGCCACCATATAGACTTCTCCAAGGAATGAAAATATCTTGATAAAATATCTACAAGTACATTGCTGGCATATTCATCTTTGATCTCCCTACATCTTATTTTATTATGACAAGGAAAGCAACACTTGTAGAACTTCCACAAGATATTTTGTCTATATATCATTCAGATTAGATATCTTTCCAGCATTCCCCTAGTAATGTGAAGGCTATCTTTTCTGGTCTCTTTTTAACTACGTTATTCTGTATATAAATAGCACTTAAATATATGTTTGAAGATCTATTGCATTTTGACTTTATCATCACTATGACAATATAATGCTTCCTGAAATATGGAGCACTAGACATGAGCAAATTTCTATAAACTTGATTTGGGATTGAGAGCAATGCATTTGCCTCAGAGAAGGCACAGGTCCAAGATAAGAATATTAGCCTCGAATATGTTCAGGCTTCATCATATTTTAAGATGGTTCTGATCCTTAGAAGGAAAAGGAAGGGGCTCCAAGTCTTTGTAATTTTGAGATTTGTAATGTTGTACTTTTTGACATTCATGGGACACATACACACGGACACATACCCAACCATAAGCCTCTCTAGAAATGGAAAATGCAAAGCAGAGATGAAATGAGAATAAGAATGAAAAAAGGTATTATATTATTTGACTGACATCTCTACAATTATGGAGTTACTTTAGCAGGGCTGTACTTTTAATTATATTCATGGTTTTCTGGAGACGGTTATAGTAATAAATATTTGGATTCTCCTAATCATAAGGACAAACATGAATATTTGCAAAAAGAAAGGGAAGACTTCAATTATTAGAATCACAATGCTATTTACAACCAGAGAGTAGATGTGAACATCACAGTAAATCAATCATTATAATCAACAAGGAAAATCATGGGGTTGCTGAGCACTTTTTTTATCCTACCGTCTTACTTGAGGAACTAGTTTGACCATGCAATGGTTTGTTCCTTAGCTTTAGTGTAATCTGCAGAGAAGATTATGTTAGGTTGTAATTAGTATTATTAACAGCAGTTGCCCATTATCTACTGGATAGTTTCCACCAATCTTTGAGGTTTTCGGTTGACCCTTGCTTGCCACCACTGAATTTGAATTTAGATTTCCATAGTTCTGATGATGTCATGTTGTTTGATTTCTTTTATGTCACCTTCACACACACACACAAACACACACACACAGAGGCAAACTTTTTTTTCTGGACAATTTAGAGAGCATTAAAAATTCCTTCTCAGCCTCCAGTAGGTTGACTAGTTGAATAACTGGGTGGATCGATGGGATGTGTTGCCAGTGAAGTCTCAGATGGAACAAGCCAGCAATCCCATTTCTTATCAAGTATTCTGAAATGTGAACTCACATTTCTCAAACTACCATTTTCCAAAAATTCACAGTGGACAGGCTTCCTGGCTGCTATGAGATCTGACTTGCAAATGAATTGGAAAAGAGCCCAATAGCTTAGACATGGTGTTTCAACTCTTTTTGTGTTACATACAAATAGGTGATCATAATAAATTCATTTATACAACTCTTTTAATAAATGAACAAAATTCTTCACCAATTATAGTTGTAGACTTGATGACAAGCCTGCAAGGTAGGTCAGTATGACAATTTCATATTATAGAAGAGAAATCAGTACTTAAAAGGAAAGAGCCTATTATGGATAGAAAAGCATGGATGTTTATTTTGCTATAAATTCTTCCAGACCAGATTTAGTATCTTTGCTTCAGAGGAATTCATACTGAGAATATTTGATACCTCTGTATGATTCAGTCTACCGAGGTATGGTGTATTGAGAGTGCAAAACAGTGAGCAGAATGTTCTGCTATTAAGACCATAACCTGCCCTGTACATACACAGTTCTTTTGCATGTTCATAACAACCCATTTTCCTATTTCCCCCTCCTGAAAAATAAAAAAAAAGGGGGGGAGAAAAGCCTAAAAGGCAATTCCCCTTTAGTCAGAGAGTTAGGCATATAATTAATATGCTGTTTAATTAATGCACCATATATTCATCTAGAGATCATACATGTACAGTAAAAGAGTTTCTACCTTAATCCCAAACTGGATGAAGTAACTTTGTGGAAGCAGATACTGTGTGAGAGATAGGCTTACCAATCCAGGTGCTGGGATATTGCGGATGGAGGTTTCTTTAGAAAATGATCAGTGGCCCTTCTTAGAACCAGACCATTTTGTAAAGATTTTTTTTTAATTATTTTCCAGGAGGGGGAAAATAGGAAAATGTGTCTTTATGAACATGCAAGGCACTCATCACATGGCTTCTGATGTGCATAGTGGAATGAGATGCATTGCTCACCTGTATCCATTCAACAAGGAAACACTTGCTGGACATTTTTACCTGAGTGAGAGATTGAACCACATTGCTATGAAACTGTATTTTCCAATAAAACATCAATTGCTTCTACTTAATCACACTTCATACATCATAAACAAGAATTGTTAATGTTGCTTTATTAATGCAACCTGCCCTTGCTTCTGAATTACAAGCAACAGACTCTGAAGAAATGTCCCAGAAATCGAGCAAGTATCTCTACAACCCTATCTCAACTATAGCAGCAATGACAGCAACCGTTCTGAAGCCCAGAGAGAAGTCTCATTTGTCCAAGAAACAAGCTCTTTTTTTCAATGAAAAATATATTCTTGAATGACTACTCATTGTACCATGATGCTTCTGAGTCAGGTTATTATTGCCCAAAGATGGTTCCGTATCGTTCCTGGTTAGGTAACCTTAGGCAAATGACTTAAATACTCAGTGATGAAGAGTTAGCACTATGTGATCTCACTTTGTTATTAACCCCCAAAATTGTGGCATTAGACATCTGTCTTCTATGTTGTGCTGACAGTCCTGTTTGCAGTGACTAATAGGACCATTTCAAACTGATGTGCATGAGATACTCTTTATTGCCTTGGGTGAATTCCACTGATAGAACACTTGAGTGAAAAATGAGAAATGTAATAAGGCAGAATGGAGAGCAGCCTAGACCTAGATTTTTTAAAAAAAAAAAATTCCAGGAGGGGGAAAATAGGAAAATGGGTCTTTATGAACATGCAAAACACTCACCACATGGCCTCCAGATGGCCTCCAGAAGCCGGTTAGGAAAAGATGCTGAATGGCTCTTAAAGACAATTACAAAGGAGTCAATATCAAAATTAAATTACAGATGCTGATGTTGGAAAATACATGGGATCAAGGATCTCAGACCTCAGCCTCTGAGTTTCTTGTTCTGTGTTATCCTTCAGCACCACTATTGCAAATGGAAAGACAGTGATATTACTGCTAAGAGTTCAGCAGGTGTCAAATAAAAATTGGCATCTCCAGTCTGGTTTATTAGCCAAAGAAATTGCTGTTAAGACACAGGCTGAGCTGCTCCTCTATTGCCCCTTCACTTCTGGATCACTCGTATTTATTCCAAGCTGTTGGTCATGAGACAACTTCTTACTTCAAACAACTGCACTGCTGAAGGGACTAAAGCCTGAAAAAAGATCAAGATAGTATTGCTATGCTGCACTCAAGTGGCCACGTTCTCTGAAGCTGGTTGTGTAAAGAGGCAAAGAGCAGAAACTGGGAATGCTATAGTTCAAGTGTTATGCAGCCAAAATTGAAAAGCCTTTGTTCCCCATCAAATTACACTGGGGATGATACTGGCCTCCCTTATGCAGCTGTTTTGTTATACAGATACCTGAGACAGAACACTGTGTGTGTGTCTTTTAATCAAAGAAAATATTGTCATGTTTACAATGTCACTAGAAATAAAATCATCATGCTGTCATGGCTGCAGCAGTGACCCCCATCACTTCGCCTTGAAATTTCTGAAAGCAGTCATCACTTTTGGCAAGCCACTGGATTTGTTGGTGATTATTATTAAATCAAACAGTGAAGAATTATGTTCTGATGCTTGAGATTCTTAAGGGTGAATCAGCAAGGAGTGAAATGAATCTGTTCTGTTCTGAGGGGGAAGAAATGGCATTATCCTAAGAAATAATAAAACATACTGAGTTGAATAGAGGGCAATTCTGCACTGCAGCTTAAGCTGCTTGTTTCCTGTGCTACTCCCAGCTTCTTCTTAAAGCAACTATATTCTGAGCTGCAGTGGATTATGCAATGGGGCCAGGCTGATTGGTTGTTCCTCTGCTTCTTGCCATTCCTATCCATTCAGGAAAAATAAACCTTACAGATTGACTTCTATGTCTAGCAGTGCTTGACTTTTCCTTTTAGGGATTGATCCTTCCTCAATAGTCCCTGTGCCATTCCCTAGATTTCTAGATATTTGCACACATGGGTGACTTCATATCCCCTTCCCACATTTCCTTTGACACTAATGTAGACCTTCCCTCCCCACCACACACTTATGATATTATTGTTGCCCTAATGTTGCAATAATCAAACCAATTGAGAACATGTTCTTTCATTCCTCCGTAGGTCCACAGAAACTGTGTAGCAATGTTCCTACATTGCACCCCATACCCTATTCCTTCAAGTCAGTCCTGACTCCTGGAAACTTCAGGGACAAAGTCATGCTGTTTTCTAGGCCACATGTTTTGCCATTGCCTTCTTCACAGGGCTGAGGAAAAGTGACTGGCCCAAAGTCACTCCGTTGGCTTTTGTGCCTAAGGCAGGACCAGAACTCAAGTCTACCCATTCCTAGTCCAGCACCTTACCTACTAAAACAAACTAGCTCTCATGTTGCAATTTAAAAAAAAAAAAAGAAAGGAAGAAAAAAGAAAAGGGAAGGGAAGCTTTGCAGACCTGTGATCAGGGATGGGAAAACAAGGGGAGCATGAGTTTCCCAGCCTGCGCAGAAACTGAAAAGATGCCCACTGGAAGAAGTAAGTGTTGAATGGAGCATGAGTTTCAATGGTTGAAAATAGTTCATTGGTTTAATGGGACATCCTTAGACCAACAACAACAGTATAAAAAACCAACAGCTGCCAACCACCAGAGAACATAACATTATTGGTTGTAATATCATTACAACATATTATTGGTTGTAAGCTGCCCAGAGTTGTCTTAGGATGGGTGGTTATACAAATGTTTTAAATGAATAAATAAATAAATGCCCAGCAGCCCAGAATGAAATGGCTGCACAGAGCAGTGACCAGCCACTGGATAGGAGGGGACTGTGGGCAATCAGAGCAGGGGCTGGGCTTGCTACTAGAATAAACTGAAGCCTTGGGGAACATTCATTCTGAAGGGCTTAAGATGGCTTAAGTCATAAAAACACCAGTTTTGAATCAAAGCCAGAAAGTATAGATGTAGTATGCATGTACAAAGGGCTGGAAGTGGGAGGAACATGGCATAATTTATTCCTGCACTGAGGAAGTGATGAGTTTCCCATACTGGTGATGGGCCCAGTAGAAAGTGGAGATCTGCTAGAATTACTTTCCTCAATTTCCATTAAAATCCATGAATTTTAAGTTAAGTGTGGTCCTTTTATTTGCATTGGTTTCAATAGCAGCTACATACAACTAATACAGGACTTCTAACCACCTCAGTCATCTGAGTAGAATGAGGTGGAAATTCGATTAGCAGGGCATTATACCAAAAAGTCCAAACCAAGATTAATTTATTCTTAGATTATATTAGCAAGAATAATTCAGAATGCAGACCTAATTAAGAGTCCTGGTTTCATGCTGTTTGGCAATCAAGTATTGTAAAAAATGATCCAGCATCTTTTGTTGCTAATACAGTATGTGTTGTCTATACTATGTGCAGCTCTCAAGTATATTCTATACTTTTTATTATTTGTGTGTTCTCTCTCTCTCTTTATCAGAGGACTTTGAAAAATTGCTTCCATCACTTTTCATCTGTTTGCCTGTTTTACTTTTGGAGCACATAAAGTCTGTGACTTTTTAACAAACTTGTTTTGGTCACAGTATTGCTTTCAGGAAAGGGTATTGAACCCATAACTCAACCACCCACCCCTCCAATTACAGCCACTGAAAACTTTGGTAGTATAAATTTATCACAAGCAACGTCTCTGCTGGTGAGTAATATCAACCCTGTATATTCTAGGATGGGGACAAAGCAAGCTGCTCCATTACAGTCCATAATCATCTGCTTCTTGCACTACCAGAATCAATGGGATGTGAAAAATTGTGATAAGGAAAAAAGAAAATATGGTTCTCTCTTCTTCACTGCCTGGTCTGGCTGCCATGATCTAGAAGAGCTGTGGAAGTACTGTCTGATAAATAAACAAACACATAAAATATTTGGCAGTTGCAGAAATGAGATCCAAAACACCACTGCAGGTTTTCTTAACCAACAATAAAATGCCTAGAAGAATAGAAGTGTCTTTGCTTGGTGTTGGAAAATCAATACAGATCAACATCTCCAGGGAAGATACTCTAAAAGCTGAAAGTACAGGACTATCATTAAAAAGGATTGCTCTCCTATATGAATCCAGCTCATTATATTGTTAAAAACTAAGTAAACATGCACAGGGCTACACTGTTATTTGTTTAAAATTCAAGTACAGCATTAATTCTTCCAATCTTTATGAAAATAACCAGAAGTAATTCAGGCCATATTTTGTATGATCAAGTTCAAATGGTCTTCACACATCTAAGAGGAACTGCTATTCAAAAGGTTTAAGATTAAATAATATTCCCTTCGCATTCTATTCCCTCCTTTGAAAAAAATATTTCAAAATAATTCATTTATACTCATTTTCAAAAGATCAGTGTGTCAAAAGCTCTAAAGACCTCTGTGTTTTGCTTTGCCTTTGTTAATATTACATTTTCTACAAAGAAGGTTGCAAACCAAAGCAATTATCTGTTAACTTGCCACTCACTGAAGCGTTATCACCCTGTTCCTAAACAGTGAATCTGTGACTTAGAGATTTTTTATGTTTCAGCTTACTTTGCTTTCCCTAACAATAGAATGAACCAGTATCCCTTTCATTTTCTTTACTGATGGAATGATCTGGTACCATATCAACTGGATATGACTTTTTTAAAAAGTTAACTGTTCAAGAATCAGCAGGTTGCAGAGGAAAAATGATGTCACAGTAATAAATGGTTACTGCATCTCCCCCCCTGCCCCCCACATCATCTTCCAAGGATCTCCTGTACATGGATTTTCTTCTGACAAAAATTCTATGAGCAAGCTGGGCTAAGATGTAGTGAATAATTAAACATAACCCAATTTAGCTTCATAGCAGAGCAGAAATCTGAATACATATCACCCTGCTCAAAAGTTAACACTCTAAATACTGTTCTGCCTATGTCTGCTAGAACTGACACTTATGTAAACTAAGATTGTGGATTCGTAAGGACATACAGGCTGAAAAATCCATTTCCTTCCTGTGCAAATAAAGTTACTCCTAATCAAAGCTATTGCACCCACACTTGGAATAAAGAGGCATAACACTTCTCATTCTGTTGAAATCTAATAAAGGAAATCTGGAACAAATACACATGTTGTGTTGGCATATTGACTTAATCCAAAATTACATTTTCACCTCTTCCAATTAGCGGGAGAGTACTGAATCTGGAAAATGTGCAAAGTGTTTTTATTTCTGAACATACCTTTCTCAGTGTTGAAGGATATTCTCCTGTGTCAATACCTACGTTGGGTATGTGACCCAGGTGTAAACAAAAGGGTTTATTTTTCCTGTCTCAATATCTTGGAGCACTAAATGCAAGACCTAGGGGGATTTTTTTTTTCCCACTTGATATCTCTGTATACTTATCCATAACCATAGTTGTCTTTTATTTTCCTACTTTTTATATAGGTAAGCATTCTTGGTTCATTTGATTGATAAACAAACCCAATCTTATTTAGTCCACTGCACAATTGACTGTTGTACTGCATCCTGTTTCCAAGGCTGGACTGGCAAATGCTGAAACAATTTCATGTGGACCAAAAAGGGTAAACATGCTGGAATTACACAGTGCTGTACTGCTAGCAAGTTAATAATTGTAGTGTACCTACACACTTTGTCAGGTTTATCCTCCCTCCAGGCATCAGGAAAGGAAGCAGAATTGTATAACAAAATAAAATTAATGTTAATCCAGAGATTCTTCCCTCAGTGGAAGAATTCAGTGGCTGAATGTACTTCATATGTTAGGCTACAGATTTTAAAACAAGAGCCAAACAACCAGAGCAGTCAATCCTTTCTAGCTGCTTGTCTTCACAAAGCCTGAAATTGACAAAGGACTGACATGTCTTGTAAAATCCAAAGCTGGGTATTGTATGCTGAAACACAACCCCTGTACAATTTAACCTGGTTTGAATAGCCACCAAAGCAGTACAATTTATTTTATTGTGATTTATTTTTCCTATTCCACTTGCACCCAGGTCAAGCTCTTATTGGCCTGCTGGCATGGAAAAAGGAAGAAGACATTCTTGCCATCCCATGCAAATGACAGACAGGCTTTCTTCAAATGCTTGATTCTTTAAGACTAGTGTGATTTTCAAGTCAACAGAACTTGCAGAATTCATGCAGGGGCTTGAGAAAACAAATAAAAATCTCATTTTTAGTTTTCTGCACCATTCCAGATGGAGTCAAAGGGATACTGTTTATATCTGGAAACCTTATAGAACAGTTACGAAGAATTTACCATCCACAGAATCAGTTGGAGCACCCAAATTCAGATAAAGTGGTAGTTAAATTCTTGAACCTTCCAAATGACAGAAGCTTCTTTTGTCGTTCTCCTTCTCCTTCACATTCTCCTTCTCCTTCTCCCTCCCCTCCCCTCTCCCCTCCCCTCTCCCCTCCCTCTTCTCCTCCTCCAAAATGAAGCACTATACCACAGTGAACAATCTGAGGAGATGCATAGAAATAGCACCTGCTACTTCTACCAACTAGCAAAATGGTGAGGTGGCAGATGGTGGTTGATTGCAATGCAATATTTATTCTAGATATATTGGGTTGACCATATGCCTCTTGCAAAGAACTTATAGATACACATTTATATCCAGTGGATGTCCAACAATCATGTAGATTAAATTACCAATGATTTTAGCTAAATTGGGGCTAATTATGTTTATTAACCCCTCAAGGTGGAAAATTTTGATCTCCAAAGGGTCAGCATGGATATTTTTTTTTTGTTCTGTGTGAACGTTATATGGACCATTCACATCTATAGGTGGAGAAACATAATTTTATCCACTCTTATTTTTATTTGGATGTACTCAGCTGGTGTAAGCATGGGGCTGATCTTGTCAGGGTTTGGCAAATTAAGCATAATCAGGCTTACTTAGTTCTTGGATGAGAGACAACCAAGAAATGTCAAAGATTTAGGCTAGAGCTGAAAAACATCCAGTAAGAAGGAAAATGCAAATTACTTCTATATCATTGCCAAGAAAACTGGGACCATGCAGTTTGTGGTTTGTCAAATGAAAAGTCAAACAAAATCAAAATGACAGATTTACCCATGCTTACCAGAATAGTAATATATATTATCCATCAGTGAATTAATTCTTCCTAAACTGTGTGTTACTTAAACAACAGAAGCATTGGTTCAAACTTTAAGCATCATCAGCTGCTATATTTACAGAAAGTACTGCAATTGAACACACTTTCTATTCCCCCCTGGATCAATTAAGTACAAAAATCTCAAAGTGTAGTGACTTTATTTAACTAGTTATTCAATGTGTGTTTTTTTTGTCATTAAGCTGTTCTATATCCAGTGTTTTAAGAGAACCATAATGATGGAGTAAATTAAGTTATAGAAAATGACCAGCCTTAATAAGCAGTTTCAAAACTAACTTGAAGTTGCTGGGTCAACAGTTTATGATCTGTCTTGCCACTTGAGATTTATTACAATCAGTGTTCATTTGTGCTGAAACTGTGATGTAGGCCTTTGAATTAAGAAAAGAAAATGGCACTTTTTAGGTGAATGATTTGAAAATCAAGGTTTTTTTTAAGTAAAATAAAGTTGGGGTACAATCTTTCAAACCACACCCCCACTAAAACTGGCAGGGCAAGCTACTGTATATAAACAGGGAGCAAACCCCACACCCACTTGCACTGATGATGTTACCTAGTGAGGTAATGAAACGTCTGCAAACAACCAAGCTCAGAGAGCACCAAGGACTCCACAGTTCAACTCTGAGCTACATATATTCTCTTCTACAGTATTAGAAAATATAATATAGCTGCTTTTTAAAAATCTCAAAACAGGGATAGGAGAATCAATACAATTTCACGCTATACTCTAGAAGTATAGCTCAGTTTATAAGAATATATTTTAACTGAGCTAGCTCTTAAGTAACTTCAGTTACTGAAATTCTTTTGGTAGTGGCTTGGACTTTGTTGTGAACTCATCTAAGTCACAAGAGTTTTGCCCCTTCTGGACTAGGGTGAATATATTCATTTTCTTTTTTTTTTTCTCCATTCATACACACATACCTGGAGGACTAATAGTTTCTGCCCTCTACTGGGAACTATCAATTATCTGCCCTCTAGAGAATTTCTGATCACAGAAGGAATGATGATCTTCCCACTATCTTGGGACCATCACTTTCCTACCTTCTGGATTCATCAGTGCCACCTAGAGATTGATAGTCTTCTGCCCACTGAATCGGGAGACCCAGTTGCCTGTCATCAGAGATTACCTCCTTCTCTCCCCTCCCCACTTCTCTCTCTCTCTCGCACACACAACACATGAAAGATACCAACTCCATTCCATCATGCATGGCCACACATTCAGTTTACGCTCACTTTGTTCTTTGAGCAAGCTGTATGCATAAGGACTAAGACTGAAACAAATTTTCATTATTTTGTTATTTCTTGGATGTAACATGATTTTTCCTGATCTATGGGCCTATTCCTCTCACTGATTTTTACCCCATTTGTCCATGTATGAGGTGACTTGTTCTCCCAGTTCTTCTGCCTCTGTGAGCATGTTATTTTTTCGTATTTACCTATATTGGCTTATTGTTTAGAACTACTTACTGTTATGTTCTTTAACATCTGGTATAAACTTGAAAGGGTATAAAAAGATAAAGAAAGGAAAACAGATCAAAGAGAAGGGTTTTTTTTATATACTCCTTAAAAATTATATTGACACAAAATTTTGTGCTTAACTTGGCTCCTTTGGTAAAGCAAATCCTCTTGGCATAACACAAGGTTCTAGTGATTCACTGAGATCCCCCACTTGGGATGCTCTAAAGGCAGCGTAGAATGATAATTCTGGACAGATCAATGGCTTCATTTGGTTTAAGGCAGCTTCATATCTTCCTGTAATTACTGTAATTACTCATTCACATGCAGCTACCTTTGGAGATTCATAATGGTTATTCCAATATTTTCTCTCACTGTTTCAGCACATAGAATGTTATACTCATGGTTTTGTGCTGCAGCTGCAAAGCTAGAATATCACATCTACCTACCAGATTATACTGTTTATAATAACTTCATGATACTATCAACTAAAAGAAAACTCTTAATTAAAAAAAATCAGATCTTCTGGGTTATTTTTAAAAGGAAAGTTCCTTCACTGGCATGCAGGTTCTTGAATTAGTATAAATGTATGTATGTATGTATGTATGTATGTATGTATGTATGTATGTATTTATTTGAAAGATCTGCATGGCTGCCCATCTTAAACACAACTTTGGGTGGCTCACAACAACAATAAAACCCAGTAACTATAAATCCTAAAACAAAAACAGAAAGCCAGAGCCTCAATCATCCCTTGGGATACCCTAGAGCCAGCTCCAGATATCCTCATTCTATCCCAGTGCCTGGGTAAAAAGCCAGGGCTTGATGGCCTTCCAAAAGATGGGTGGGGGCATGCCCAATTAATTTCATTAATACAAATAAAAATAAACTTTTGCACACTTCAGTTTCTCTTGCAAAAATATGTGTGAATATTCAGACATTTTTTTTCACCCCAGCCATTTTTAAGAATCCATTAGAACATAGTTGAGTATCGGTTTATCTCTCTGTCTCACAGACAGTTTAACATATGCTGTATTGAAGGAATCAGGGTGGGAAAAAAGAGGTTCTGAGTTATTCTTAGGCTTTAACAAAATAAGGAAGAATGGCACTCTATGAGTCCTAAATAGCTTGTTGACATACACAGTATATGCCAGACTTTGATAATGTCAGGTCAGGAAACATTTAAGCTGGAACCCAACTTCCTCAAGCAGCTGCTGGATCCCTAGCATCCTCTTCTGGAAATTATGAGAAACCTAAATGTCAGCTTCAATGCATCCTGGTAGTCATTAGAATGCTCTGCACCCTAGCAGCAGGTAAATCTCCAAAAGCTCATTGGAAGTCAATTTAAGAATGGCAGCAAATGCTGAGCATCTCCCAATCTCAAACAGAATGTGTCTCAAGGAGGCTCATTGATCAAATTAACATGGCTAGCAACATGTAATCCTATGGAAGAAGAAAATAATTTCTAAATGTGGCAAACAAAGAGAAAGAACAGAAAGAACAGAACAGATACAGAATCTAGTCTATGAAACAGTATATTGAGATGCAAAGGGCCAAGATACTTGAGAAAAGATAAGCAAACTCTTATGTAGGGCGTCTGTGGTTCAGACTGCCTCGAAAGTTAGAATCACCTCACTTTGTGCTAACTGAAGCGATCCAGTTTGTATGAAGAAAAGGAGGAGACTGAGGAATCACCTGAAAAAAAAAAATGATTAAAATAAAGAGGCTGGCATGATCTATTGAGCTGCAAAGATCACTAGATGGAAGCAAACAACTAGATGGAAGCAAAGAGCTACAGAAAACTCTGATGCTTTGCTGTAATCTAATGGTTGAAATGTCTAGATGGGGAAACCGAGTTCTGGTATATCAAAATGGTGGTTTTTGTAGTGCAGGCAGTAAGGATCAGAATTTTATTAACTTTGGATTTTAAAATGTTTATTTTTTATCCCCAACAACAAAGAAAGCTCAAGTACATATACAGGTGTCAGTAGTTCTCTGTAGTCTCATCATTTGCAATTGATAAATAGAGAGCACACCTCAGTGTGCACATAAAAGTGTTCATACATCTGCAATTTGTTTTTCATTACATTATTTAAAATGAAGGATGGGCTTTTACACATGAGCAAAGTACATTTTTATGGTAAAGCTAGGACTTCTGTGAAATGTACTCGTATTTGCTCTTACTCCTTCTTGCTCAGTCATGACAAATCTTGCTCCCAAGGCTCCATGTGACATTCTAAGGACAAATGGCTTTCCTTTTTTGGAGTGACTGTTTTGGCTGATCACGGAAAGAGTTACAGTACCTTTCTCATTTCACATACTTCAAAATGGCTTCTCCAACAGTTCTTTAATGATTGGTGTGGAGGGCCTCTCTGTCATCTGCTGGATGCTTAGTGCTGCCTACAGACTGCTCACACTGATTGGAGAAAGCTTCAAGCAATCTGCAGCAGCACTAGCATCCAGAGGTGTGACTGAAATTTACCACAAGTGATCTGCAGGCAGCACTAGTGAGGAGGTCACATAGATCTTCATAATTAGGATGACCCAGCTGCCAAGCAGAAACCACATGGAGCCTTGCAATTTTGCTGACCCAGCAAGATCTTCCAAGACCAAGTGAGGAGAAGAAGGAGTGAATGCAGGTACCTTGCACACATGACCACTATGGGAGGAAGAGGGAGGAAAAGCTCACAGGAGGAAGTGGATGGCCAGAAGCTCTGGAACCTAAGTCCCCAATTCCCACAGATTCAAGGGCTTATTTCTGAATTCATCATCCATGGTTTTACATTTGAATGGAACCCCCATGAATATCAAAAACCATTTGTACTGAACTAATATGTGTAATTCCATTTTGTATGGAATTTGCATTGTTGCACAAAATAAATGAAAATTAGACACTATTGCAACTTTTCAACTTTTGGAAAGAGTGGTAGAACTAATATCATTCTTCTACATTGGTTATGCAGCACAGTTATGTGTAATTAGAAGGTTGGTATCAACCATCTTGGTTGCCATACTTGGTTTTAGGTCAAAAGCGAAGTGTTGTATTTTAAGTACAATCAGATTTTGACTCAACAGACTGAATAACATGTTAAGAACACTTGTTTTCAAATTCTTTTAAAAATTAGGATTGTTAGTGATTGATAAGACATTATTGACTACTGACTTATAATATATTCGCATTGTTGTGGGAAAAATGTCCACTTCAATGAAGAACCAAAGGGTTTGGAGGTAGATGCAACAAAGTATATTTTATTGGCATGCATAACTATAGTGATCACTGGGCTCCCAGAGAAAAGAATGCAAAACAGCCCCAAATTAAGTAAGGTTATTGTTCTGACAAGCAGAAACCACGCCGAGACAAGGAATAAGTCTCTAGTGCTTTAGTACTGCTACAGTAGACAGAAAATCCTACCTAACTGAAGAAGCGTGAGAAAACCCATACAGATAAACCCCAAAAGTCAAGGCGGGTCTGTTCTGTGTCTCTTTGAATGACAGCTCAAATTCTCTCTACTACGCATGCATTTTCCCCCCTGGATAGGGGCCCACTCCTGCTCACCATCAGTGCTCATGACAGTTATGCGTCAGTTTGGTGTAATGGTTAAGATGCAAGGCTAGAAAACGGGAGACCAAAACCAGCTGGGTGACCTTGGGCCAGTCACTGTCTCTCAGCCCTAGGAAGGAGGCAATGGCAAACCACTTCTGAAGTCTTGCCAAGAAAACTGCAGGGACTTGTCCAGGTAGTCACTAGGAGTCAAAAACTGACTCGATGGTACCCCCGACAAAAATGGGTTATATACCCCCAGAAAAGTCACATAGGAATGATAAAAGAAACCAATGTAAATCATACTATGACCTTTATAGACAGCATGTAACAACTGATAATACTATGGGATTACCGTACTAGGGCTATCCTGGTACCTCTACATTTTTTCTACTAATGGTACTCTAACCCACCATAATAACAGATACTAACACCATGTACCATAAACCATGGCATTGTTTATGATGCCACATATTTTGGTACTACCTAGTGACACGTATTTATCTATTGCAAACTTAATATGACCTAAAAAACAGGTATTAATAATTATTCTTTAGTTTTGATTTTAAAAATGGTCCAAATGATACATGAACACCCACAGGTGTTAGATTTCATGGGCATCTTGATGTCATTTTGCAAATGACATGAATTATATGCTTATATCATTGACCAAAGATTGGTACACTCCTATCTGGGATGGTCATCCTCTTCCACCGAGTGTGCAGCTTCAGGAGGGACACACATGGAGTGGTAAGAGAGGAAGGGGACACCTGCCTAGCCAGCCAGATCAGCCGAATCAATCCTGGCAATCAATGGGGTGACAGATGTCACAACCAGTTCGCCCTCACATCCAAATGATATACTTATATCATTTTGATGATATATTTATATCATTTTGCATTTTTGCAAAATGTATCCAAACACCTATGCCTACATTTTCTTTTCCTTCCACTGAAGAACCCACTTTACATTGTTCTCTACTGAAAACTAGGATCTTCTATAGCTCTTCATGTATCTGTAGCAGTTGGTGATTTTACATTTTGTATGAGAAAGTCCAGTTAGTCACACCTTCTCAAAATAGAAAACAGTAATATATTACCTTGTTGTTGAAAGTGTAAATGAGATGTTCATGTTACTATTATACTTATTGCCAAATGTTTAGTCCCTGCAGTAAGGGGATTTCCAGCACTAGACAGTAACACTATGGAGGCTGTAAAGACAGAGAAGATTTTGTACACCTTATGAACTACCTTACAAAATTGTAAAACGTTCTATCCAAGTTTTCTGTCATCCATGCAAGAGAATCTGCACCTCTGATGTAAGTTCTGGGCTTTAAATTCTAGGAAATGTTGAGATATTAACAATTAAAAATCTGGAATGTTTTGCAGATATATCTTTTTTATACCTTGAGCACATAGGAGAAGAGCTCTAGAATTATTTTCACTAAATATAGTTCATGGAGACAGACTGATGAAGCCTCTATTCCATATTATCTTCTATTTTTACCAGTGTTTTCATAATAGCAGTTAGAAGTGTCCAAGAACAATAATATTTAAAGTTCAATTAGGAATTCATGCTGGTAGGAAGATTAAATATTCACTAAGAAAACAACAGACTTTCAAATAATGGCTGAAACTTCATTACTCAAATACATTTTTGAACTGCTATTTTCTGCCTCACTTCACTGTAATTGCAAAATGTAATAGTGGCTGTAAATGTTTCAGGGCATAAAATAACAGAGAGCTCCTAGGTTAAAGGACAGTGCCTGAAATACAATAAACAATTTTCCAGTGTGCTTGCTTGCTGTTCCATCTTTTCCTTCCACAGCACCCCTTTGCTAAAAATGGCAATACTGTGAGAGAGCAGATCCTATATTCTCAAGCTTCCTCATTCTCTGTAAGGATAAAGGAACAGCTGGATTTACATCTCTTGCCATCTACAGCACTTTCATGACATTAGGCAAGTTCCACTGCTGAGTTTGATCCTTCAAGGTTCACAGCCAGTGCTTCCTCCTGCTGGCCAATGGGAGGGCCCAAAATGCAACAGCAGGCTAGCATTCCCACTTGCCTCATTCATTCTTCATTGTTTCTTTTCAGGGAAGCCCAACTTGCCACTAAGTGGAGGGAATCATGTATTGAGGGGTGCAAGTTGACCATTTTTTGGGGGGGGTGGCAGGATGAGATGGGGAACTACTTCGACCAGAGCACCATAGAAAATGCTGCAAAACTACCTTCAGACCATTGCCTCTAAAACAGAAACTAAGTGTCTGGTTAATGAAATCTGTTTCCTAGCCTCCTGACATTCTCAAAATATTGTGGGGAAACAGGATGGCAATGCCAGTTTCTGGTTAAGGATAGTTGCTATATGGGGAAGGGGCCCAAGAATACATTGAATGCTTCATTTTGTTTTGTTTTATTATTCCTTTCCTTTCCTTTTGGTGTGTGTGCATAAATGCATACATGCATACATGCGTGTGTGTTTAAAATATATAGCCTCCCATGGCAGGTAACAAAAATATTTTTAAAAATGTTATACTATCTATGGAACAATGTAAGATGGGAAAGTAAATGCAACGTAGCAGGCTAACAGCTTGTTAAAAAGAAATATTTGCTAATCTCAGCTAATGGACTGTACAGAAGTATTTGATGTATTTAAATGGGAGAGATACAGTACCACAGTTATAAGCTTTTGCTGAAAAAAGCTACTTTGGGTTCTCCTGATATGTTGACCTTTTCAAAAAAACTCAGTATGAAATGTCCACAAAGTACTAAGAGATCCTATGGGGGTGGTGGGGTGGGGAAACTTCCCTTGTGTCTAAGATCCAGGCCTAATAGAGACAATAAAGCCCCCAAATCCCAAAACTTATCATGCTGGAAAAAATGCAGCATTTACTCAGTTACAATTACGTAGAAATAAATCCCATCAGCCTCAATGCAATTTTCTCCTAAAAGTACTTGCATGTTTTAAGTTTTTTTTAAAAAACAACAACAACAATGCAGGAATCTGCAGGTAATATATTTATTTGTTTGCTTGTTTAATTAATAAATTTATTCACTGCCCATCTCTCCCTCACAGGTAGTAATATAATTATGCAAGTAATATTTCACTGATTAATTAGAACCAGGAATTCATACAGAAAAGGGTCAACAACATGAATCTTTACAGAGACCCACTGTTTTAAGTAGCAGTGAGGTGGAAGAAGGATTTTAGTGCAGCAGGACCAAATGGCCATTGTTTAACCTTTGATATATTTTGATGATTTCAACTTCATTCCAGCCCAACACAACCTTTTTTTAAAAAAAGTTCAGTGTACCTATGCAGTATACATAACCCTTAAAGAAGAAAAAAAAACTTATTATTTGCTGAGAAAAAGGTGAAGTTGAGTCAAAATATATTGTTTGCTATGATGTTTTTATCTTGCATTTACTCTCTATTAAGCACCCTGAGTCACATGTTTGAGATGGGAGGTCATATAAATCGATTGATTGATTGATTGAATAAATAAATAAATAATAAAATCAAAAGTATAGATAGCCATAGGGAGTCATTATATCTGATTTTAAAGTAAGAGAATAACTGTTTTCCTTGCTTCTCTCTTTAAAACAGTAGCTCTGCATATACCAATGTTGTCCTATGAAGAGATAAATTGGTCTGAGAAGCAGCCACTGCATCAACCACTTCCACATGACACTGTATGGTTAATCCTTGCTTAACGACCACAATTGGGACCAGAATTTTGGTTTCTAAGCAAAGCAGTCATTAAGTGAATCTGACCCAATTTTACTACCTTTTTGTGGCAATCATTAAGCAAATGACCGCAGGTGTTAAGTGAACCATGTGGTCGTTAAGTGAATCACACATTCCCCATTGTTTTTGCTTGCCAGAAGCCGGCTGAAAAGGTTGAAAATGGGTGTCACATGACCACAGGATGCTGTGATGGTCATAAATGTGAATTGGTTGCTAAGTGCCCAAATTGTGATCACATGACTACAGGGATGCTGTGATGGTTGTAAGCATGAGGACCGGTTGTAAGGTTTTTTGTTCAGCACCACTGTAAGTCCGACCCATCACTAAACAAATGGTTGTTAAGTGAGGACTGCCTGTACTTAGCTTTGCCAGAGTCAGCTACTGGAATTGTTCTGACTACTGAGACAGCTTAGTGTAGAGCACAGAGCAACACAAAACAAAACAACATGACTTCTTTGCTTTTAGTAGAAGGTGGATACATTGTTTTCTGAAACAACTTTGAAGGGGTTCTTTCACAGACCTTCATCAAAGCCCAAGAATGCTGCCATTGCAGTGTTCTTTGGACATAAAAAGTCATCTTACTATCATTAAATGAAGATAATCCAAGCTGAATAGCACAAACAAAAAGAAAAGTAACAACAAATTCCTGATATAAAATCCGAGCTTAGCGATACATGTCCTCTACAGAAACTAAAAAAAAAGGAAACAACAACACATATATGCTAATCTGACACGTAAAAAAAACAAAAACAAAAGAGGATGAAGACCAATGATGTAAGAATGTTTGATTTAAAAATGCTAACAGGGAACCTTAATATCCATTAAGGTTTCCCATTAGCTTTCCTATAAAAATCCATCTGACTAGTTTAACTCAGACATTCTTATTGCTATCACACCCAACAAGCATGCATAATTGTGCTTCCTTTTAAGTCAGCTGTTGTCTGCTGGCTGAATTCCAGCTTAAACTCATTTTTTTGCCCATACACATTATTTGGCTTCTGCATAGCTGATTTATTTTAGCAAGAGTAGGCTGTGAACACAAACTCTGATTTTGCAGAGAGGTGGTTTAAAAAACACTGTAAGTCTGAACCTCATCAATTGTAATGGAGAATAATCAGGAAGAGAGATTAGTTCTTAGAAGATAAGCATATTATCCATTTACCATCTCACACTAGGGCATTTATTTTACTGGAGAAAATGGCATATTGAAACATTTTAGGGTTTGATTTATAGTGTTTCAGACTGAGTGGGGAGGCAACCTCTACTGTTCACAACAGTGGTAGAAGTCATCATCATCACCATCATCACCATCATGCTGCCATTGGATGCCACCTTGTCATAGTGGAGGGACTTAAGGTCCTCACTGAAACTAAGAGTAGCTGTATGGCATCATAGCTCCTGGTAGGGTCTTCCAAGCCAGGCAAGCATTCACTGAGAGATTGTGGTGGTGGTGGTGGTGGTGGTGGTGGTGGTGATGATGATAGCAAAACTAAACTGGGAAGCTATGCTGGAAGGAAAAAAAATGAGGAGTAGACTACCTCAGTGTTACCTAATTATTGCAAACAGTTTTAGCCATGAGAAAACATTGTCCTGGGTTGCATGAAAAGCAGTGATGAAACATGCCTTGGGTGAGCAACAATAGCTTTGAAAAAGAGTTGTTTATCTTAGAAATCTTATCCATCATGCCCTACAAATACAGCTCATATGCCAAATCAGAGCCCAAACTGATATTTTTCCCCCACTTCTGTGTTATGGACATTGCTAGATGAAGGATAGGGGGCTCTCTCCAGGGGGAAAAGTGCAAGTGCAGTGCTGATTCTCTTTGCCTCCCAGTCAAGAGATCTAGAAAGGAATCACCATAGCTTTCTGAGCTTTTCTAGTAGGATTTGCAAGGACCTTCTCAGTTTAGCAGGATTTTGCACCATAGAGTAGAACAATAAACACTAGAGCTAAATCTTCTGATCTCAGCGTGGTTCTTTGCTCTATATCCTGACATCCTGCCATCATAACCCGCACGGAGACATCTAGAAGGTCCATTCTAGGGAGGCACTTCAGAAAAAAAGTCCCTTATACAGAAGAGGATCTATGAATGATGGCACCATGTATCTGATGAAGTGAGCTGTAGTTCACAAAGACTTATGCATTTTAATAACAGACATTTCTTAGTCTGAAAAGGGTGCTGCCAGACTGCTTCTGATTTTTGGCTACAGCTACTACTACTGTTGGAGAAGACTCCTGAGAATACAATGGACAGCCAAGAAAAAAAAAAAAAGACTCATCAAACAAATCAACCCAGAGTTCTCAGTCAAGGCACAAAGGACCAGGCTCAAATTATTCTATTTTAGATACATTATGTGAAGACCTAGCTCTCTGGAAAAGACACTGATGCTGGGAAAGGTGAAAGGAAAGAGAAGAAGAGGACAATTAGGAGAGCAGCAAGGTGGGTGGACTCAGTTACAGTGGCAATAAGAAGACCTGTTGGAAGACCTGAAAGACCAGATTAGGGACCGATTGTCATGGAGAAAATCTATGTGATCACTAAGAGTCAACACCAACTTGATGGCACATAATCAATCAATCTGCTAATACAGCTCTTCTTCTACAATGCCTAATAGAGGGCAACATGACTTTATCCCCATTAATATAACATTACAAAGAGGTGAAACCAAAATTTAGGTCTCCTGCATAGATGAAAAAGACATTGCAAGAGATCTAGTATTCCAAACCATGTACAAAGGAAGGGCTCTGAGAGGATATGATTGCAAGTATGTAAACTGGAAGAGAACTATGTTATGAAAAAGACATAACTTTTAAAAATATTTTTGTCAGAGCTCATAAGTTTAGTATCATATTAAGCTTCTCTACATTTTAGCTTGATTTATAAATATTGGGATTCCAAGGTATAGTTAGAGACTCCAGTAGGAGCTGTATCCTCATTCTGGTGGCATTTATATTGATTTTACCACCAAATTGTTGCAACCCGACAGGTGATGAATAGCTGAAAGCACATTTAGTTAACTCCCTGAGCTTTCCCTCTTACATTTTTAAATCTTCTTGCTATTTAACATCCAACTCAATATCATCCTAAGTGTGAAAAGCAAGGATACACATTAATGGGCTTCCAGAAGAAAGAAATCTATAAAATTAATTACTTATAGAATTGGATTTCGGAAACTTAAGTGTCAATCTTTTTCTTTTCTTTTTTTCTATTTTTTCCATTTGGTTTTGTATTTCAGTCTGTATCATTAAATGGTTCCATTCATATCAGGTACACTGACATTTGCTCTACTTCTTCCCCTAGTGAAATGGGAAAGATTTACAATTGTTTTTTCTCAGGGGAAGTTCTTAATCAAAGAGTCATTCTGCAACGTAACAGACAGGAATTCACTTGGATGTAAACAAGCAAGCTAGAAAACAGGAAGGAGAATATATAATATATGCTGGCCATCTATGTACACTAGAGGCCTGCTTCTAAAGAATTGGCTGTTTATCTCAAATCAATATGTGAAATTTACCTCAGCCTATCAACAGCATTTATTACTTCTTAGAGCTGCCAGTGTCTCAAAGTGTGGAGTCCTTGGTGCTCTCTGAGCCTTGTTGTTTTCTTGCAGACATTTCATTGCCAGACTAGGCAACATCTTCAGTGAGAAGAGGGAGTGGGCCTTGCTCTCAGTTTATATACCGTGGCTTGCCCTGCTTGTGTTGGTAGGGGTGTTGTTCTCCCCTTGGGAGTTCCCTGATTGGGCTGTTGTTTGCTGCTTGGTTGATGGCCTGAGTTAATAGTTCCTTGATTAGGGTGTATTGTGTTGTTTGATGGTTCATCTGGTGTTAATCCTAGTGTTGATTTTTGCATATCTGGGTGTTGATTGCTGGGAAGGAAGGGAGTGTACTGGTCTTTTGGCTTTTCTATTGTCTCTTTTGAATGGTATGTAAATGTTGTTTACCTCTACGTGTCTGTTGCTGGCTGCTTTGTCTGAGTGCCAGGCTTCCAGGAATTCTCTGGCATTTTTGGATTTGGCTTGGTTTAGGTTTGGCTTTGGTGTCTCAAAGATTGGATAAAAGTTGAAAACAAAGTTGTTAAGATAATTCCATTGTTTTCTAAATTTCAGAGTCTTCTACCATACACTTTCATTGTGCTTTAATGAAAGGGATGAATGACTTTTCCCAATCTAGCTTTTTTCCTTTCTTTAAGTCCATGTCTCTGCCACTCATTGCATAGCAGCCAATGTTATCACAAACAAGAACCTTTCATCACAGGAAAGCTGCTCTCCTAAAAGGTCATACTGTATATTCACTAAACACAATTTCATGGAAAAGAACTCAGATCTCTGACGCTTGCAGCTTCTTCTGATTCCTTCATCAAGGTCAATTTAAGTATGTGGGGGCCCAATGCAACATCAGGTTCAGAAGTCCCTTCATAACATTGGATTAATCCTGGATTAACGCTGCAGATGCATTCCTACAAAATGAGATGTTGGAACCTAAACTGAAAATTAAGGCTGTATCTAGAAGAAACAGATTGCATATAAATTCATCAAGCAACTAACACCTGCTTAGAAGAATGACCCCATCAGCCTGATCTACCTGTTGGCTAACACAAAGTTTCATTAGCTAATGGGCATGTGGCCCACTTGAAGACCCCATCAAACAATCTATCTGTTGGTTAATACAGAGGCAATGGGTGATTCTGTTTGCCTGAAAACCCATGGTTTTCATCAGTCCAAGGAAACACTAGGAAGGAAAGATTGATGGAGGCAGACAGCCATAACTTTTGTGCCTTTGCTCATTATAAGCCTGGATGAGCTGCTCTGCTCAGTGGTGTAGTATCTTTAAATTGGTAAGAGAAAAAGACTGGGCTAATAGGAACTCTTGTATTATTGCTGAATTAACTCAAAGTCCATGGAGCAATCATGTACATATACTGAGACTAACTGCTACTTTCCAAACTATCCCGCCCAGTTCTCTTCTCAGGTGACATGAAAAGAATTCTTAAAGAGACAGTACTTTCCTGGGATCCAAAGCAACTGCATAAACTGTGTTCCTTTAAACTAGCCTTAGCTTGCACTACATGCTACTATTTATTTCATTTTACTTCATTTGTCCCATCACTAATCTCGTGAAGTTTAAATTCTATTTTCCAGATTTCTTTCTCTTTTCTTTATATTATACAGCACACTTTTTAAAAGCCAAACTCACATAGTTGCTCCTTGGCTAAATATTCACTCTTCTCTGTCCTTTCATTAATGTTTAATTCTCCAGCACTTGGATCGTCATCCCTCTTAGTCACAAAGGTAGATTGGTATCCCTGGCATCCCTATTCACATGTATAGATTCTTCCTTCATGATTCTGAAGACTGAAGTAGATCTCTTATAATTCTAATACACAAAGAGTATAGGAAGGGCCCAGCTAACTTCTACTCCAACAGATTGCTGAGTGTAACAAGCACTTTCACCTCAGTGAAAAACTTATAGATGGATGGTGCAGAATAATACCTTGGTTATTCATGTTCAATCAGTGTTTTTTTCTTTACCTTCTAATTAAAAAAAAAAAAAATGTATCCACTTTCCATGAGGGATCTGTGTTGCCTCTGAAGCAGCCTTTGATTCAGTTCCCAGACCTCAACCTTGCAACAAATTGGCTGTTGCTTCTATTGATCAATGTTTTTGGCTGATTAATATGAATTCCATGAAAGCAATGTAATTCAGGTTTGCTGAGGGAATCTTTACCCTATAATTCACATTCACAAAGAGAAGAAACAGGGTTGCATTGTGGTGCCCCATCTCTTGAATTTTATATTAATTTGCTGGCCCCAGATTCAACAAAATCTGAATTTCACCTCCCCCCTACCCAACATATATACTGTATTAAGCAATAGATCTGTTGCAGTAATCTTCTTAATGCTAGTGGGCTTGAGATAGAGCCTCTGAACTCTTGCCTATTATTGCAGTGAGGAGCAGCTAGCCATCAATGATGATGATGATATTGTTGATGATGATAATAATAATAAACTTGCATACTGCGTGACTCTCAATGACTGTATAACAATAATACTCCATAATGACAATATCCATGTTCCTGCTTCAATAAAAATGTTCAGAGCTATATATGTATACAGATTTGTTACTACTATGACTTAATCTGTATAGAGGTAGTCCAATCTAAAATTTTGAGAACCCTGACGTAAGTGTCTCATTGTACACCAATTCCCTTCCAAGATTGGAAAGTGGCCTCAATTCCATGAAGACTTTTATGTGGCTTTGTCACTTGAAATACAAATAGTCCTCATTTAGCAACTATAATTGGGACTGGCAACTTGGCCATTAAGCACAGTGATCGCTAAGTGGAACTGTGACTGTGCTTATGATCTTACTTCAGCTTTCCTTTGCTTTACACACCTGAGAAGGTCATAAATGTGAGGATTGGTCATAAAGTTACTTCTTCATCACCACTGTAACTGTGAATATCCATTTATTAACACTGTATTGAATTTAAAATATAAACAGAAATACTTCATTAACATAAAAATAATATAATATAGTACTATTCAATGTTCTACTCATTTCAAAGGAAAAAAAGTAATTACTTTGTATATGTGAGCATGTTTGTGCTTGTGTAGATGTTTGTGTAGGTGTATATTTTTTATGCCACATTTTAAATAACTAAAGTATAATACCAAGTCTCCTAAGCCTACAAGACTACACTGTATATGTTTCATTTAAACCTATAAACATTATGGTGAGTTCTTGTATTTCTGCACTTACCTAAGCTATGAAAACCACTTGACTGTTTCTTTCAGCCACATGATATGTTGAACTCCTGCTCCTGCTCCTGCTCCTGCTCCTGCTCCTGCCCCTTAAGAGCAATATTATACCAGGATGCAAAATGTGGACTTTTTAAAATGCTTCTAGGGACTACAGTTGTTATTCTAACCATGGTAATAATGCAAATCACATAATCTTAATGTTGGAAGTTACTGGTGTTCGGTACTGAGTTTGGTAGATGGAACCTAATAAAAGCTTTTCAGACAGAAGGATGCCTAGCCATCCTCTGAATACAACCAATGAAGTTGAGCCCAACCACCCTCTGAGTAATTGGTTCTGCTGCCAAACCACTCATACAGGGAGGCTTTTCTTCTGATATTCAGTCGGGATAACTCTTCCGTTTTTATTTTAATATTTTATTTTTGTTATTGATTTACTGTACGAACACATAGAACGATAACCAAACAATGAGCAGACATATTAAAAAAGAAAAGAAAATACATGTTTATATGTATGTATGTATGTATGTATGTTTTTCTTCAGCAAAGGATCGTTACCTTGTCGTGGTGCTGGAGCTTGAGCACCTCAGTGATGCCATGAGCTAAACCGTGAAGGGCCACCCAAGACGGGAAGGTCATGACAGAGAGGTCAGACTAAATGAGATCCCTGGGGAAGGTAATGGCAACCCACCCCAGTATTCTTGCCGTGAAAACTAAATGGATCAGTACAACCAGGGATATGTCGGTATACCATCGGAAGATGAGACCCCCAGGTCGGAAGATGGTCAAAATGCTACTGGGGAGGAACAGAGGATGAGCTCAACTAGCCCCAGACGTGATGACGCAGCTAGCCCAAAGCTGAAAGGACGGCTAGCGGCTGATGGTGCTGATGGTGAACGGCGAATCCGATGTTCTAAGGATCAACGCACCATTGGAACCTGGAATGTAAGATCTATGAGCCAGGGCAAATTGGATGTGGTTATTGGTGAGATGTCAAGATTAAAGATAGACATTCTGGGCGTCAGTGAACTGAAATGGACTGGAATGGGCCACATCACATCAAATGACCACCAGATCTACTACTGCGGACAAGAGGACCACAGAAGAAATGGAGTAGCCTTCATAATTAATAGTAAAGTGGCTAAAGAAGTGCTTGGATACAATCCAAAAAATGATAGAATGATCTCAATTCGAATTCAGGGCAAGCCATCTAACATCACAGTGATCCAAATATACGGCCCAACCACAGATGCTGAAGAAGCTGAAGTAGAGCAGTTCTATGAGGATCTGCAGCACCTACTGAACAACACGCCTAAAAGGGATGTTATTTTCATCACAGGAGACTGGAATGCTAAGGTGGGCAGTCAAATGTCACCTGGAATTACAGGTAAGCATGGCCTGGGTGAACAAAACGAAGCAGGACATAGGCTGATAGAATTTTGCCAAGACAACTCAATGTGCATAACAAACACTCTCTTCCAATAACCTATGAGATGGCTTTATACATGGACTTCCCCAGATGGACAACACCTAGATCAGATTGACTACATCCTTTGCAGCCAAAGGTGGCGGACATCTATACAGTTGGTAAAAACAAGACCTGGAGCTGACTGTAGTTCAGATCATGAACTTCTTCTTGCACAATTTAGGATCAGACTAAAGAGATTAGGGAAGACCCACAGATCAGCTAGATATGAGTTCACTAATCTTCCTAAGGAATATGCACTGGAGGTGAAGAACAGATTTAAGGGACTGGACTTAGTAGATAGGGTCCCAGAAAAATTATGGACAGAAGTCCGCAACTTTGTTCAAGAGGCGGCAACAAAATACATCCCAAAGAAAGAGAAAACCAAGAAGGCAAAATGGCTGTCTGCTGAGACACTAGAAGTAGCCCAAGAAAGAAGGAAAGCAAAAGGCAACAGCGATAGGGGGAGATATGCCCAATTAAATGCAAAATTCCAGAGGTTAGCCAGAAGAGATAAGGAATTATTTTTAAACATGCACTGTGTGGAAGTGGAAGAAGACAATAGAATAGGAAGGACAAGAGACCTCTTCCAGAAAATTAGAAACATCGGAGGTAAATTCCAGGCAAAAATGGGTATGATCAAAAACAAAGATGGCAAGGACCTAACAGAAGAAGAAGAGATCAAGAAAAGGTGGCAAGAATATACGGAAGACCTGTATAGGAAGGATAACAATATTGGGGATAGCTTTGACAGTGTGGTCAGTGAGCTAGAGCCAGACATCCTGAAGAGTAAGGTTGAGTGGGCCTTAAGAAGCATCGCTAATAAGAAGGCAGCGGGAGATGATGTCATCCCAGCTGAACTGTTCAAAATCTTGCAAGATGATGCTGTCAAGGTAATGCATGCTATATGCCAGCAAATTTGGAAAACACAAGAATGGCCATCAGATTGGAAAAAATCAACTTATATCCCCATACCAAAAAAGGGAAACACTAAAGAATGTTCAAACTATTGAACAGTGGCACTCATTTCACATGCCAGTAAGGTAATGCTCAAGATCCTGCAAGGTAGACCTCAGCAACTCATGGAGCAAGAATTGCCAGATGTACAAGCTGGGTTTAGAAAAGGCAGAGGAACTAGGGACCAAATTGCCAATATCCGATGGATAATGGAAAAAGCCAGGGAGTTTCAGAAAAACATCTATTTCTGCTTTATTGACTATTCTAAAGCCTTTGACTGTGTGGAACATAACAAACTGTGGCAAGTTCTTAGTGGTATGGGGATACCAAGTCATCTTGTATGCCTCCTGAGGAGTCTGTATAATGACCAAGTAGCAAGAGTAAGAACAGACCACGGAACAATGGACTGGTTTAAGATTGGGAAAGGAGTACGGCAGGGCTGTATACTCTCACCCTACCTATTCAACTTGTACGCAGAACACATCATGCGACATGCTGGGCTTGAGGAATCCAAGGCTGGAGTTTAAATGGCTGGAAGAAACATTAACAATCTCAGATATGCAGATGATACCACTCTGATGGCTGAAAGCAAAGAGGAACTGAGGAGCCTTATGATGAAGGTGAAAGAAGAAAGTGCAAAAGCTGGCTTGCAGCTAAACCTCAAAAAAACCAAGATTATGGCAACCAGCTTGATTGAGAACTGGCAAATAGAGGGAGAAAATGTAGAAGCAGTGAAAGACTTTGTATTTCTAGGTGCAAAGATTACTGCAGATGCTGACTGCAGTCAGGAAATCAGAAGACGCTTAATCCTTGGGAGAAGAGCAATGACAAATCTTGATAAAATAGTTAAGAGCAGAGACATCACACTGACAACAAAGGTCCGCATAGTTAAAGCAATGGTGTTCCCCGTAGTAACATATCGCTGTGAGAGCTGGACCATAAGGAAGGCTGAGAGAAGGAAGATCGATGCTTTTGAACTGTGGTGTTGGAGGAAAATTCTGAGAGTGCCTTGGACTGCAAGAAGATCAAACCAGTCCATCCTCCAGGAAATAAAGTCAGACTGCTCACTTGAGGGAATGATATTAAAGGCAAAACTCAAATACTTTGGCCACATAATGAGAAGACAGGACACCCTGGAGAAGATGCTGATGCTAGGGAGAGTGGAGGGCAAAAGGAAGAGGGGCCGACTAAGGGCAAGGTGTATGGATGATATTCTGGAGGTGACGGATTCATCCCTGGGGGAGCTGGGGGTGTTGACAACCGACAGGAAGCTCTGTCGTGGGCTGGTCCATGAAGTCACGAAGAGTCGGAAGCGACTAAACAAATAAACAACAACAAATGTATGTTTTTATTGTAAACCACCCAGAGCCCCTCCTTTGTGGGGAGATGGGCGGTGATAAAATTTGATAAGAAAGAAAGAAAGAAAGAAAGAAAGAAAGAAAGAAAGAAAGAAAGAAAGAAAGAAAGAAAGAAAGAAAGAAAGAAAGAAAGAAAGAAAGAAAACGGTCAGGTCTTGGATATGAAATTAAACCTTGACCATTCAGAGTAATATTGTTTAGCCTGTCAATCACACCTATAGAAAGCCAGTTCATACATAGAAAGTAAACACTTGTTTCATCGAGGTTTTAAAACTCAAGTAAAAAAGCCTTTTCACTAGTGTAAAATCAGTTGTTTTTTTTTTAAGCTGTAGCCTACATATGATGAATCCCAAGCTTTGACTGGCCACTCATGCCACCATTTTGACATCACTGACTGCCTCTATGAACTCCCTTGAATTTATCAAAGTGTTGTACTCTATCCATAAATTCTGGTATCTATATTATTTTTCTATTAATCAGTATCCTGCTTTCTGAAATAAAAGAGAAAAGGACGTGATTTTCTTCCATAGGACATCCTTTCAGGTATTTGAAGAGTGGTATTGTCTCCCTGCTCAGTCACTTCCCCCCCCACCTCAAATGGGTGATTCAGAAGGACCTCTGTGCAGACCTATCACTTGATCATATAGCTTCCTTATAACAGAACTGTGGAAAACATGACATCAGTGCAACACTCAATTTCTATCCCTAAGAGAAAAAAAGCACAATATTGGTGAACAAGCGTGATTTGATAGCTACATATTCATAACACAGTGTATATAATGAAAGGTGTTCTCATTTTGCAGTAGGACTAATTTGAATTATTATCTGTTTTTCCTTATGGATTCTAAGAAACACATACAGCAGCATTTACAAGAACAGTGTAATGCTCTCATAAGTGCAGTATTAGAGTTCATTAACTATCCTATTTGTTATTGAAGGAATGCACTGAGAGCTTAGCTATTTGAATATCACACAACATATCTATTTATTTACTTTTGAGTGTTTCAGTGTGTGTTTTTTTTAATTTCTGACTATAGTGTAAACAAAGAGAAATTATCGTAAAATACTGTGTCATATACATTCATATTTTCTTTCTCTGTGTGTATGCACACACAAGCGCATGTATGTTTAGGGTACAAGTCTGGGCTGCAAACATCTGGATCCAGTAGATTACAGCAAACAGAAATGGAAAGCACTAACTCTTTGATAGCATCTTGTGTTCTCCTCGGTTGTGCAGCCCACATGAGGTAGCCGTGGTGTAGATCCATTCTTTATGAATAATAAAGTGAAATCCACTCATTTTAGGCCTTGAACAGCAAAGATTTGTGATTAGCAAGCTCTGTACAAGGATCTCTATGCTCCCACCCAAATATCCTTATCCAAGCATTCTGATATTCACATCATTTATCACTTTATTTCTATTACTTTGCTTCCAGTTTGGAAGAAGGCAGCAAGGACTTTATATTAAGCTGGTTTGTTCAAGGTACAACATTGAAAAAAATGAAGACTATTTCCTCATCAAGGTTATGGCTGTTGACCCTAGCAATTGGGAGTGTAGGAGTGATGCTGTATTAAACATGTGTCATAAAAGAACATGGTCTTGAATATACACTCCTACATTTAGTGTGATATTAAAGTGGTTAAAGTATTTCTTTTCTTAGGGTTTTTTAAAATTTCTTTTTACCAGGCTTATGTTTACGAAAGTAGTAACAATCCAGCAATTTGCAAATGTTTTTATATGCAGGTATAATTGCTTTTCCATTATATCTGTTGGCCAGAATTTGTGACTTTAATGGATGTTGAGATAAATTATTGCACTGTAAGGTAGAACAGCAGATGATTAAGGCATATTAAATCTGCAGTACATGTTTTTAATTAAAAAATAAATGAATGTTAAAGACAGGTAGTTTTTTAATAACAAAAAGGTAAAAAGAATTAAATATTGCAATGTTAATTATGACAGCCTGGGATATAAAGAACTAAGGAAAATGATAGCATGGAAGAAATGTTTAGGAGAACTCATAAGTGTCATGTTCACTGTTTCAATGTGCACTGTACATCGTAACGTTTCACATGCCATGGCGCTGATGCACATTTCTGTTTGGGAGGGAGCTGCTGTGAAACCTTGTGCCAAGCTCTGTATCTGTGTTCATTACAATGGAATGTGTTTGGGTTATGTTCTCTGTTCAAGGACTTTTCCCGCAGACCATCAGAAACTGTTAGGAGCACCTGGGATTGTGAGCCTGGGAAGATTCTATGGGGGGAGGGATTTCATTTGCACCGAGGGTTTTTAGTTTGCATTTGGCGCGCTTTTATCATTCTCAGCTTTCTCTGTGATCCTGCATACTATTCTTTAATAAATCAGATATCTTTGTGATCCTGCTCATGACTCTGATGGTGTTCTAGAATAGGCAATCATTACAATAAGGCTGTTTATAACAATGTAGCTAGCATAATAATGAAAGATTTTCTATATATATTATATTAAAATTGTCATATTTATAATATAATATACACACATGCACACAAACATATAGCATGGTGATCTATGGTAAATTGGAAATATATGTGGAAACATATTTAAAGGGTTCTCCAGATCATACTTAAAGGATATTCTGGGATATCTAATAATATTAGTAATAATTATTATAAACAGTTTTTGAAAAGTAGTCTATATTGTTCGTATAAACAAATTTTTGATTCTCAACTTCTTCTCAGCCAATATTTTTCATAATTCTGCTCTGAAGTATTTTTTAAAGAATATTTGCAGTTTCATGTCGATTTTCATGTGCACTTTTGTATTCCTTTTTTCTCTAATATCATTTTTTGCAAGCTGTTTATTTCTCTTAAACATCTTTCTTTTTTTTTTTACTATTCCCTGTGTACAAAGTTTGTGTACTATGTTTCCTAATATAGGCATTGGACAGTTTAATCAGAGAACTATACAACAAAATTAAAGAATTGAAAACAGAAGGAGATTCTAGCTTATTCACTGAAAACTGTATAATTGATGTTAAAATGCAAAATAAATCAGTGTTTGTTCATTCTTACTCTATGAGAAGAAATTGCTATAGACATTTTGAAACATTTACACTCTTTCATAGACCTGCCACTTCCAAAGGAAGTTGTAAGGCTTGAATAAAATGACATATTATATTTCAGAATATGAATAACATTTTTTTAGAATATTCTATAATGGATTTATTCTTTATTACATTTATGTAACTTCTAAATAAGTTGTTTCTATTTGCAGGCAACATTCAGATTAAACTCGTCATCTTGATCAATTATTATATTGATTTCAATGATGCTTTTCATGAATGATTTATTTGGAACGCTCCGTCACTATAAACAACAGTTCCAATTCTGAAATGCAGCATTAAAATAAAACAACAGAGGTGAATAACAACAACTATAACAAACTAACTAAACAGATTATGGGTTAAAGTTGCCTTTGGCATTTTTTCCCACACAAAATTCTGATTTCTTCTTATAGTAATGAGAAGCTGGTCATGCATGTTGAACTATACTATCATGTCGAAGTCAGCATACAATAGACCTAAGTTCATGTTCAAAGAAGCCCAGTTTTTATTAGTTCTAGAGAATCATATTGTGAATCTCATTTCATGTAGGAAATGTCCTATTCCTCACAATATGTTTGTGTTAATCTGCATTCCCCTGGTGGAGGCATAGTAACAATGATGATAAACAATAGATAGTTAGAAGCTCTGAAAGTCTAAAGAGAGAGGCCTTATACATGTTGTGCTAAGTGTAAACTTCTGGTAACAGTCATGATGATGTCATGACATGAATTAGTTTTCATTAGTGCAATGACATGACATGCTTGATGGCACTTGCCTTCCCCTCACCCTCTCTGAAAATATCCATGTTGCTAAGCACTCATGGTTTCGAGTTAAGGTTTTGTTTGAATTCAGCCACTGTAGTTTGCAACCCATTGTTGACAACTTAGCATGTACTATGCTAAGCATGCTAAACATGCTAGCAAATGAATATTTACTCAATAAAATGCAATTACCTAATATATGTTTAGTATAAAACAGTGTTTATTAATCTTGGCAACTTTAAGATGTCTGGCTGGCTGGGGAATTCTGGGAGTTGAAGTCCAGACATCTTAAAGTTGACAAGGCTGAGAAACATTGGTATAAAGTATTAACCAAGTGAATATTCCACAAAATAGGGCACACCTTGCTTCCATCTTGCAAGGCCTAGCTTGCTTCTTACCATTTACAACCATTAACTGAAGATTTGGTTCCACAAAGAAGCTTTGTGGGAGATATTGTAGCTATCACAGTGCAGTCTGCTACCTGTTCTCCAGAGCCAAGGACTGTTTTCTAGCCTCTTATGGTGCATACTGTCAACTGCATTCTGAAGCCTGCCTGGCCTAGCCCCTAAAGCTGGTAAAAGAACAAATCTGACTCCTTACTAACGTGAAATTACATATTCATTTTAATCCTAATTGGATTCTGAAGAAGCAGGATAAAAAGAATAGTAACGGTTTTGAACTTTGGTGTTGGAGAAGATTCCTGAAAATACTGTAGACATCCAAAAAAGCAAACAAATGGATCATCTAATAAATCAATCCAGATCTCTCACTCAAGGCATCAATGACCAAGCTCAAATTATCCTGCTTTGGACCCATTATTTGAAGACCTAGCTTTCTGGAGAAGGCTCAGATGTTGAGAAAGATAGAAGGAAAGGGAAGAAGAGGGTAACTAGCAGCAAGGTGGATAAACTCAGTTACAGTGGCAGTGGGTGCACCATTGGAAGATCATCATGGAGAAAATCTATCTACGTGATCCGTAAGAGTCGACACCAACTTGATGGCACATAATCAATCAAGTCAATCCTAAATATGAAACAGTTCCTTGAAATACAGAAGAGTGGCAAATCTGTACTTGCTTTATGTTTATCTATTAAGCCTTTTTCTGTAATATTTTTTATCATCTCTAACCTCCTGTCCTTAGTAGAAAAAATCTCCATCAATGTATTTTCTATAAAACTGTTATACCACTTATGAAATTCAGCAGAGGATTTGGGGATGCATGTTTGGTTCATGCAAAATACTGGCCAGGCAGTTAAGCTTTTCCAGTGACTTATAAAATCTCAAATAGCCAAAACTGAATGGCACAAACGGTGGTATTATAGCAAGGTCTGTGAAAGGAAAGTTTCCAGGGACACTCAAAGCTTTATAAATGTAGTTTTATAAAACTTCCTTCATATAATGTAATAACTGTTTCTCCTTAAGATATTTTTAAGGCCTTCATAATCCAAACTGTATCTGTTAAGAGAAAAAGAAATGGTGGTAGGGCAGATGCTGAAGGCTCTGAAATACTTGGGAATATTTTGTTTAGTGCTTAATGTATTTAATGCAGCAATGCTACATTCAACAGGCATTTTCTGGGAAAGAAGGATGCCAATTACTGTCACCAGGACAGGGTAAAATGTGGAAGTAAAAAAAGAAAAAGATATGTTGGCTGGCTTCTGATGTGGTACACTGAGGTTTAATGTTTAGTAGCATGAACTCATTGTGAGTATTTACATTTACGTTGTCCTCTGAGAATCTATGTGTTCTGGTTAATACAAGAATAAATAAGACCCAAAGTGGCATTTTAAAAGAGCCATGTTATCTGCAGCTGGACATTTGTGTTGCAAATATCTTGGAGAGGCATTGCTCAGGGTCTCATCTTTTGGGGAATTGTTAGAATTCCAAAGGTCTTCTTCTGTAGTGACATTGGTATTAGCTTTGCACAGTCAGATGCTCTGCTGTCCAAACCTTTAGCAATATAAACTGTAAATCCTAACCACATTGCCAAGGAATAAGCCCCTTTGAGGTGGAATAAGGGTCAAGGAAACTATATGAGGTGGAATAAGGGTCAAGGAAACTATATGTTGCAAGTATAGTATGTTGGGGAGCAGCTGGACAGGCAGATAAGAAACAGGATGCACATATATTATGTAGCAGCTAAATGAGCAAAGATAAGGAACAGGAAGACCACCAGACTCCCACCAGACCTGTTTTTAAACCCACCAGACCTGCTTTTAAACATATACCATATATCTTGAGGTTGTCACTTATTCTATGCTAAGCAATCACCCAGTAGGGGGGTATAAAAGTAGTAGGACCCCGAACCTTTGGGGTTCAGAATTTGAAGCTTGAGCTTGTCTGAACCTATGCGCATATTAAACTCTTTTCCTGAATGAAGACCTGAGCGTCCTAGTCTTCATTTCTACAACACCTTAACACACAGGGGGGACTACTTGTAAGTTATCATGCCTAGGCTTGCTCTGTAAATGTTTTGCAGTACTTTTTTGTCTGCATAGGTATTAATATGGACAGGAGAGGATGTTGTGAAAATTCATCAAGGACAGGGCAGAATTGGCCTTGCCTACCTATTCCTTATTTAAAATACAATTTTAGTTTGGCTGAATAAAGAAGCATTTAGAAAGAGAGAATTAAAAAAAAAAGCTTACCTCTCAGTGCATTTTCTCCTAAAGGTGTTGCTTTTTATAACTCTTAGAATGCTAGCTTGAATTCCTAGCCAATATTTTCTAATACCCTAAGCAGCTGCACACCAATCCATCCTAAATTTTATATACAGGCAATCTGAAAAGATGAGTTAGCAATAAGTGGTTATCTATCCTCATCTGAGCCAGGATGCTAAACTTTCCAATCTGTTTAACATATTGAATCTAAATATATTATAATATTTAGACATATTATTCTATTTATGGTACATGTCTGTCTCATGCTTTTGCATACCATTAAAACATTTATATAGTACACATATTTAAATCTCTATCATTTTCCTAAGCATGCAAGTGGGATTAATAGCTTTCTAATAATAGAGTCCAACAAATTTTATCTTCCATAATGAAGTCATTGTGTTTCTGCCAGTCTTTCCCAGTGGATGAACTTCTATAGGTTAGAAGGATCAAATCCCAACATTTCTGGAGGGTCTCAGGTTGGATAAAACAGAAGCACCCAATCAGGAATGGCCCCTCAGGCTAATTCCACCATGGAATGTAAACAGAGATAATTTCAACCCTCTTTGATTTGACTCCAGCTTCCCAGGAGCCATATGAAGGAAACACTAAAAGCTAATTAGTCTCTGATCTAAAACTCCCACAGAGCTACTTTAAAAAAAAAAAAAAAACAGGTTACTAGATCAGCCTTATTCTTAGGCAAAATGATGCAAATCCTTCAGGCAGTTGATGTTGCATGTCATGGAAAAATAGCAAATCTGGCCAATATAATATAGGTTGCCATTCAGCAGCTTTAATGAGGAATAAAGAGATGCAACTGATGTTTCCCTTCAGAAAACAAAATGTCATAGGTTGGCCCTGTGCTGTGAGATTGCTGACTCTCAAAGGATCATAATATCATAACGATTTGCATCAGATACCACTGGAAGATGGCTGATACCTCCCCTGTATTTCTCTGACAACTTGCTCAAACAACCAAAAAAATAAAATGTTCAGGACAGTAGGAATTACAATATTTAAAAATAACTTACAACATTGCAAAACACTGAAACAGGAAATGCCTTTTAGAAGGAAAGTTCATTAAGGATAATTTTATACAATATATTTTGCTGGAATTTCTCAGTTTAAAGATTTTATTATGATACTCCTCCCCCCCCCAAAAAAAAATCAGTGCTCTGTACTGGATTGCACTATTATTATTATTAGTTTAATGCCTGTATTTAAGTGTAGCCAAATAAAAAAAAATCCTATTAATATCCTATCTTTTTCTTCTTATAAATTGAAATGTTGAGTGGTAAAATAGCAAAATAGTAGATAAAAATAGGATTCTTGGAAATAATTTCTTTGAATGGCTACATAGAAAAAGAATTCAACAAGTACAACGTGTGAAGAGTTCAGAAATGATCTTATGAATCCTTTCAGGAAAGCAAGAATCAGAAAGACTGAATAATGTGGTTGTACTTCAAGAGACGCTAACTATTGAAAAGAATGATAATTAATCTGACAGGCAATATGTCTTAAGGTGAAAACAAATGTTAACAGTTATACTCAGGAGACATTAGAAGCTGTTTACAAGTAATGCGTAATGGCTGACGGTTTGAGAAAATCTTTGCCTTCCTGAATATAACACTTTACTGCTTCACAGAAACAGATAGTTCAAATGCCTTTGTTTAAATACACACACACACACACACAAACACAGAAGTTTGTGAAGCAGCTTTCCCAGTATGTACCTATCAGATGTGTTGCATTACAACCCCTATCATCCCCAGAGAGGAT
Organism: Candoia aspera; assembly: GCF_035149785.1. Taxonomy (NCBI): domain Eukaryota; kingdom Metazoa; phylum Chordata; class Lepidosauria; order Squamata; family Candoiidae; genus Candoia; species Candoia aspera. The sequence continues at coordinate 99,714,809 of NC_086155.1, forward strand.
GGTACTCTAAATACTTAATTTATTGGGATAATTGACATATATATATATATATATATATATATATATATATATATACACACATACATACATACATACATACATACATACATACACATACATACATACACATACATACATACATACATACATACATTGAATTGAAAGTATTATTAATCCAGAGACAAATATATATAACAGGATATATTAAACTGGAAATAATACTAATACCAAGGATGATATTTGACAATTTGATTTATTACCAGAGCTCTGAGTGGTAATAATACGAATAATAAACATATATCCTCAAATTCCTTTTATTTATTAATAACTACCAGTTTCACAATAAAATAAATAGAGTAGCAATACTTTTCAATATTGTAATTTTCATTTTATTCTGTTTATTTATTCATTTAGAGGAAAACTAGAACCAATTTGTTGGGCAGATATTAAATTTCTGTGCCGTGCATGCAAAATTCATAAAATATGTATGCTTTGGAAAGGCACATTGAGGAGGAGAACAGAGCACTTTACTTGTAATATATGCAGCATTGATTTTTGTTCTTCAGATTTTTTTTCCTTTGGATGTATCAACCCTTCCTGAAAAACTGCATTTTTTATCAAAATTAACTTATATTTTCTCAAAAGCATACTGAAGGATCTCTTGAAGGGAAAATTCTACATTTGCATTAAATTTCACTGTAGATTAAATCTAATGACAACAGAGAATCCTCAAATTTCACCAAGATTACCCTTAAAGCAGATTTTCAAGCAAAACACTGATCAGGTTTTGAGATGGATGGAAGAAGCCTCCTCACGTATGTTTGGGTTCTGTTGCATATTATCATCTGCTGGTATAGCTGGAACTAGAGAAATGGGAGCAGTAATCAATGAAATACTAGGAAGAGTAGCAGGTAATACCTTCCACTTCACATTGTAGTTCTTAACTAAAATACGAAGAAACCACTTCAGAAGTATACACATTCCTTGGCATGCTTTGGACTAGTAGCAAGCAGATCAGTCTGTGCTTGGTCTCTGTTACCTTCAAACATTTTTATTCATGCATTTGTTCTGTCTTGTGATGAGGAAGAGGAGGAGGAGGAAGAGGAGGACAATTTGTTAGATCTATATCCTGTATTTTGTTCATGTGCATGTACATAGTACTCCCTCCTCCCATTTTCCCCCCATAACAACATCCCTATGAGGAAAATGGGATTGAGAGAGTGTGACTGGCCCAAAATCACTCCATGAGCTTCTGCCACTGAGGATGGGCTAGAATCTGTTTTTTTTCTGATGACAATCCAATGCTACAACCATTACATCACATTATTTCTCAAGCATCATGTTCATGTCCATCAGCATCACTACCACCACCACCACATAGGAATATAATATTCCTTTGAAAGTATTTTCTTTGAAAACACACTTTTATGAATGTATTTAATTTTGAATGTACAGCATTTCATCCAAGTATTCATGGAATTTGGAGAAGTCCAAAATCCAAACAGTATTGTGTTTTGATCTGAGCATTGCAGGACAAGCTGACTTATTTTGAAATACAGACCAAAGGAGCTCCTCTGGCATACCTACTTTGAGGATTTGTCCTTCTATAATTCCTTGCAAACTGTTTCTGAATGTGCCCTCCAACCAAGCTTGCCATTTGATTGGATAGAGCTGTTGTCTATAAAACACATATCCCCAAAGTCCATTTTTCTGTGGATCATGCACAACACTCTGGATTTTTGGCTATATAAGCAGCAGAAAAAACAAATGGAAATAGCTTCCTTTTATTGCACATTTATTTTCCCCCGTACACCTCCAGAGTTTTTCTGTAAACCGGGGAACCATAGCAAATGAGAAGACAAATAGGTTTGGGGCAAATTTTAGTGTAGGGAGGGTGGACACCTTGGGCTAATTTTAATTTCTGCAGATTTCTTTAATGAGAAACGTGCTGGAGTGGGGGGCAACCCTGTTAATTAACAAAGAATGATGAAAAATACGAAGGTGAGCTTTATGTAATATAGCCCAAAGCTAGCACTATGCAGGAGCAAAATAAAGTATTACATTATGAATTTGTCATAAAGAATAAAGTTTGAGTCATAATTAATGGTCATTGTTGGAACTGAAGTTCTTTTTTTTTCCTTTTATAATTGGCCAGCAACCTGTTGGAGATCATAACATTACATGTTTTAAATCCTGTTTTATGATTGAAAAGTATTAACTTTTCACATTAACTTCATGGAGTTCTTTAGAGATGTTTTAGTGAATGTCAAGGAAAGGACAAAAGCAAAATGGTGTTTATTGAGGTAGCATAGTATGAATTCCCCAATATTGTTATAAGTCTCCATGCTAATACATTAGAATATTAGCAGCCCTACAATAACCTACTGACCAAATACATCATGTCTGTATACAGGTAGTCCTTACTTAACAACCATTAATTTAGTGATGTTTTGGACTTACAATGGTGTCGCAAAACCCAACTTACAACCAGTCCTCATACTTATGACTGTCACAGCATCCACACTGTCACAGGATCACGATTTGGGTGCTTGGCAACCAGTTCACCTTTATGACCTTCACAGCATCCCGTGGTCATGTGATTGCAATTTTTGACCTTCCCAGCCAGCTTCTGGAGAGCAAATTCAACAGGGAACCATGTGATTCACTTAACAGTCATGTGGTTTACTTAATACCCACAGTGATTTGCTTAATGACCACTGCAAAAAAGGTCATAAAATTGGGTTGGATTTGCTTAATGTCTGCTTCACTTAGCAACAAAAATTCCAGTCCCAACTGTGGTCGTGCTGTTTTCCACTTTTGAGTTTCTTGTATTAGAATGTTATTTGTTTCCTCATAAGCTTTCACTTGTTTTTCCTCCATTCATTTTTCAACTGATTTTCATAAGAGACCTCCCTGCCTTTAAGTTCCATACTTTTCATACATTACCAGCCAACAATTGTAGATAGAGAAAAGGCAGAGGAGAGGGAGAGGAAGAGGGATTGAGAAAGAGGGAGGTCCTTTCCTTACCTTACCCACAAACAATTTTAAAAGCTCTGCTGAATACTGATTTAGCGTATGCATCAAATCTGGCCATATCCTGAAGAAAAACCTTAGAGCACCATATGCACAATGGGTCTAGTTGATGTATACGTCAATTGCAGTTGAAGATGAAGATGCCAAGGTAATATCTATTGTACATTTATTAAAAAGGGCTTTCACAAGAGGGGGTTGCTACTGAAAATGCCCTATTTTTCTTATGGTTAGCAAGCCTCATTGCTCTTGTTGGCAAGCAAAGGTGGTTCTTCAAGCTCAACATCAGAACTGTAAATAGGGCCCAGGAATGCACTGTCAACAGCTGCAACTGCCTCAATATGAATGCTGCATGAAACACCTACCAATACTCCTGTGGACACATTTTGAACTTTCTGAACTGTGTTTAAAGACTGTCCCAAGTAGAACATATTAAAGTAATCCAATTTGAAAGTTACTTCCTTTACAGTGTCATTTCCAAATAGGTGGTACAGTTGGTGTAATGATGAAAGGTATCAAAAGTACTCCTAGGCATTGTTGTCCTTAAGCTCTCTTGTTAGTGCTGAGGGCAGGAGAATTCCAAGACTGTATGCTTGGCTGCTCAAGTGGAATTCAACCTCATTTACAGATTGGTTACAAGCCTTCAACCAGTATACTTGATTCCCTATCCACAGTGGTACAATCTTCTCTGAATATAGTTCAGGTTGTCGGCCATAATCAGTCTTCAAAATGCTTCAAGACATTAAAGTCATTGGGAAGTAAGAGTGTCAGTCAATCTTCCTGATTCTTTTTTCTGTCTCTGCTTCCTCCCTCTCAGCCCATTACACCTAAGCAGCTGCTTTGGGAAATCAAATCCATAAAAGATAAAAAGAATAATATAATGTCAAACGCATACCTTTTTCAGGAGTCATCTGTGCTTTTGTATTTCTTCTGTGATGAACAAATGATGGAACAAAATGGACTGTTTGTTATATTTTCCAGTTAGTTAGAAGTTGTTAAGTGCTGAGAACCCTACTACCCTAAAAAGTTTATTAAACAAATCATAAATCCTCTATAAAGATTTTAATATGGCAGATATCTTCTTGATAATTCAACAAGCAACACCCTATAGCAAGCAGTCAGAGAAGAATATAGTTTCTGCTCCAGAACCACTGATGCCTCCTCAGGTTAGCTAAAGCTGGCTATGGGCTTAGACTCCTCTGGAAGAATCTCTCAGTCTGGTTTTAAAGTGTGATATTTGTTTTATATTGAGTTTGGGTTATAGCATTACAGGTCCTTTTTTTGAGGGAAGTTCATCTGGTGGGACAACAAAAAGGGGCCTTTTCTGTGGTGGCTCCCTCCCTGTGGAACATCATTCCCCTGGAGATTAGATTGTCCCCCACCTTGATACTTTTCTGAAAGGCCCTGAAGATGTGGTTCTGTCAGCGCGCCTGGGGACTCCAGGTTGAGACAGAGCTGATCAAGTGCCTAATTTGATTGTGTTTGTAGCCACCACAGTGGGTGGGAGGTCGGTGGGTTTTTTATATTGTGGATTTTAATTCTGTAAGCCACCTAGAGTCACTGTGTGTGAGTTGGGCGGCCTTATAAACCTATCATATAAATAAATAAATAAATAAATAAATAGTCTTTTTTTAATATAATAATTAAGAAAACAACTTCCTGAATGTTTGGTTTATTGATCTCGGAAAGTGTCCTTTATCATAAGTATTGCATATAGTACTTAGAAATGTTTGATTTATACTAATAAAAGTAAACGGCATAGTAAGAACATGTTGATGCGATTAAACTTAATGATCCATCTCATCACTGCTAATATCCAAACACATCATGAGTTAACTCTCATGTTTAGCAAAATCTCCATAATATGAACCAGCATTATATATCTGTCTTTTTCAATGTATTAGTATTTGAGATTACAGTATGATTTCCTTCAACCATGCTGGAGCTTGTTTTCAATAATCAGTAGTGTGTAATTTTCTTATGCTCTCTGGTTGCTATAAATTCAGGCATTTTATTCTAATCTATTATTTTGAGATCTTCAGCATAGGATCATTACCTTGTCATGGTGCTGGAGCTTGAGCACTTCAATGATGCCATGAGCTAAACCGTGAAGGGCCACCCAAGACGGGAAGGTCATGACAGAGAGGTCAGACTAAATGTGATCCCTGGGGAAGGTAATGGCAACCCAACCCAGTATTCTTGCCGTGAAAACTAAACGGATCAGTACAACCAGAGATATGTCAGTATACCATCGGAAGATGAGACCCCCAGGTTGGAAGATGGTCAAAATGCTACTGGGGAGGAACAGAGGATGAGTTCAACTAGCCCCAGATGTGATGATGCAGCTAGCTCAAAGATGAAAGGATGGCTAGTGGCCGACAGTGCTGGTGGTGAACGGCGAATCCGATGTTCTAAGGATCAACACACCATTGGAACTTGGAATGTAAGATCTATGAGCCAGGGCAAATAGGATGTGGTTATTGGTGAGATGTCAAGATTAAAGATAGACATTTTGGGCATCAGTGAACTGAAATGGACTGGAATAGGCCACTTCACATCAAATGACCACCAGATCTACTACTGTGGACAAGAGGACCACAGAAGAAATGGAGTAGCCTTCATAATTAATAGTAAAGTGGCTAAAGCAGTGCTGGGATACAATCCAAAAAAAGATAGAATGATCTCAATTCAAATTCAGGGCAAGCATCTAACATCACAGTGATCCAAATATATGCCCCAACCACAGATGCTGAAGAAGCTGAAGTAGAGCAGTTCTATGAGGATCTGCAGCACCTACTGGACAACATGCCTAAAAGAGATGTTATTTTCATCACGGGAGACTGGAATGATAAGGCGGGCAGTCAAATGACACCTGGAATTACAGATAAGCACGGCCTGGGAGAACAAAACAAAGCAGGACATAGGCTGATAGAATTTTGCCAAGACAATTCACTCTGCATAACAAACACTCTCTTCCAACAACCTAAGAGAGGGCTTTATACATGGACTTCACCAGATGGACAACACCGAAATCAGATTGACTACATCCTTTACAGCCAAAGGTGGTGGACATCTGTACAGTCGGTAAAAACAAGACCTGGAGCTGACTGTAGTTCAGATCACGAACTTCTTCTTGCACAATTTAGGATCAGACTAAAGAGATTAGGGAAACCCACAGATCAGCTAGATATGAGCTCACGAATATTCCTAAGGAATATGCAGTGGAGGTGAAGAATAGATTTAAGGGACTGGACTTAGTAGATAGGGTCCCGGAAGAACTCTGGACAGAAGTTCGCAGCACAGAGGTTAGCCAGAAGAGATAAGGAATTATTTTTAAACAAGCAATGTGTGGAAGTGGAAGAAGACAATAGAATAGAATAGGAAGGAGGTAAATTCCAGGCCAAAATGGGTATGATCAAAAACAAAGATGGCAAGGACCTAACAGAAGAAGAAGAGATCAAGAAAAGGTGGCAAGAATATACAGAAGACCTGTATATGAAGGATAACTGGCAAATAGAGGGAGAAAATGTAGAAGCAGTGAAAGACTTTGTATTCCTAGGTGTGGAGATTACTGCAGATGCTGACTACGGTCAGGAAATCAGAAGACGCTTAATTCTTGGGAGAAGAGCAATGACCAATCTCGATAAAATAGTTAAGAGCAGAGACATCACACTGACAACAAAGGTCCGCATAGTTAAAGCAATGGTGTTCCCCATAGTAACATATGGCTGCGAGAGCTGGACCATAAGGAAGGCTGAGAGAAGGAAGTTAGATGCTTTTGAACTGTGGTGTTGGAGGAAAATTCTGAGAGTGCCTTGGACTGCAAGAAGATCAAACCAGTCCATACTCCAGGAAATAAAGCCAGACTGCTCACTGGAGGGAATGATATTAAAGGCAAAACTGAAATACTTTGGTCACATAATGAGAAGACAGGACACCCTGGAGAAGATGCTGATTCTAGGGAGAGTGGAGGGCAAAAGGAAGAAGGGTCGACCAAGGGCAAGGTGTATGGATGATATTCTAGAGGTGACGGACTCGTCCCTGGGGGAGCTGGGGGTGTTGATGGCTGACAGGAAGCTCTGGCGTGGGCTGGTCCATGAAGTCACGAAGAGTCGTAAACGACTAAATGAATAAACACAAAGGTGAGGCAGAGGCACGGTAACCCAAAATAATGTGTGCATTATTTCCTAGAATGTTAATTTAAATGACCACCCTTAATTTTTTTTTTTAATATACAGTGTATACACACACACACACACAGAATAATGTTCAAGAGCTTAATTTTTATGTATGTATGCATGTAGGTATGTATGTATCAAACCAATAAATGTCATTATTATGTGATTACTGATATGCTCAGATTTTGCTGGTTGTTTGGGGAACAAATAAATTCCTTTAGAGTTCTGTTCTTGCTTTTTTTTTTCCTTCAGCAAATCTTGGCATTCCCCTGAAGATTCTCATCTTTGCCTCTTATCTGTTACTTTGAGTTCAGCCCTATAGACACTTATTATAGGAGTTAACTGCTATAAGGGGTGATATTGATATGTAATTCAACCCAATGATGAGATCAGAGATGTATACATTTTGCTTAGTGGCAGCTGTACTTTTCCATTATGGTGACTATAAAAAAGGGAATCAGAAAGGGTAGAAGGAATGTGAGGATGTTTATCTAAGATTTAAAGTAAGAGGAAAATTCATTCTTAAAACAGTTTCCTCTGCATAAAGTTTCTAAAATAATTATCCATAAATTCATGTAAAAATGTGGCTTTATTGCTAAAAAAAAGGGAGGAAGGTTAGAGAGGATCATTTGTACAGAATATCATTAGCTGGGCAGCTCTAGACATTCATTCTGATTCATTGCACTCAGCTATGCCCATAAAAAGAATGAAAAAATGGCCAGTGTGACTTCTCAGCATGGTAAATCAGATCTCAATAAAGTAACAATGTCATGTTCGACTATTCGCCAGTGGGACTATCCAAATGAATGGTCAATAGGTCTTATAAGAATAAAAAGGAAAAAAATAATAATAACTTGATATCTTTTAAAATTGCTGTCAGTTGCCCAATGTATGAGGAACATATTCTTTTTTAATTAGATGAATCACAAAATTGGCAGAGGGTCAGTTTTTCTAAGGTCCTGTACTGATCAGTCGAACCAGACATCGTAGGAGGAAGCTATATAGCAAAAAAAATCAGAAGGAGACTGGTAGCACCTTTTCCAACTAACACATTTTATTAAAAGGCATAAGATTTGTGAACTGCAGATCACTTCATCAGAAAGTGATGAAGTTTATGCCTTTTAATAAAATGTGTTAGTCATAAAAGGTGCTACCAGACTCCTCCTGATTCTTCAGTTGGACCAGGAGATTGTGCTGACAAAAAAAACAGTCTCTTATTAACATTCTGGTACTGAAATTCAGGCTTTGTCTTGGCAAAAGAAGTCTTGTCCCCACACCAAGAGCCTCCTTATCATTCATTCAATCTCCCTGAATAACATCACTGGAACCCTGCTGAACTAGGGTTCTGAGCTGGAATCTGAAAGCCTGGAGTTCAGTCTCGTGGTATGGTCTAGGATGGGTGATGGAGAGCTGCTCTGTTAGTTCGGCCACCTGTTTATTGGATGCAGGTTCCTCCTGAGTTTTTAAGGCGGCCAGGGAGGTGAGCTGTAGCTGGCTCCATGCTATGGTGTCAGCCTCATTTTGAGAGGGGGTGGTTCCTTTGGCCTTGAAGCAGGCAGTGGTGCACCCCCTCCTCAAGTTGGTCCCAATAATTTTAGACAACTGCCATATCGTTGGTATTCTGTAAAGGCTTGAAGACTTCCTTGTTCTCCCAGGCCTTGGGTTGAGATGGATAAGGTCCCTTGCTGGGTGTGTTTTTTCTTTGTGTCTGTACATAGTGAGCAGATCCTATCTTGGTTTGGTTTGTATTGGACTTTTATGGTAATATATCGTGAGCCCGCAGAGTCAATTGGAGTTGGGTGGCACCTACATTGAATCAATTAATTAAATAAATAATGGGGATGAAGCAAGCCCTTGCATAAATAGTATAACCCAGACAAGAGAGATGAAGCAAGTATTTACTGAACTTGCACTGTAAATATGAGTGCCTCTACTTGAGTGTAAAATAATAGAGTTAGTATTAAAAAAAAAAAAAAACATCCTGAGCCAGCACTATTTGCTGATCTCTTCCTTCCCTTTATCCATCACCCAGAAGAGAACAGCCTAACTTCTGGAGCCAGAACATTGTACCTAGCAACATAGGCAGGTCTTCTGAGGATAGGATATTCCCACTGACCAGGGATGTTTGGAGGATATGAATTCTGTCTCTCAGCCTCTCATAACCTACTAACCACATGGGCAGTAACATATAAAAAATTAGGGATTTCCCTTGTGCTCCCTTGTTATCTTTTACTCAGGCTGCTCTTGGTTTACAACATTGCTAATCTTAGCCTCTTCCTTCCTGACTTTGTTCCCTAGGCACATCTACACAGGAGCACTCTCTTCTGGAGTCTCCTCTTGCTACAATGTAGCTTGCTAAATGCTAGGCTTTACTGCTTACCACATGTTTTTTTTCTTGTATAAACTTTTTCTGTTAAGGTTACAAAATGTGCCTCACTAATTCTTGCTTAGGTCAGATTCCTGGTCTCCAAGAGAATACACACAGGAATATACTTTCCAATTGTTTCCTCCAGCAGGGTTATGGATCCAGAGGAGGAGGTGGTGGCCCACGAAAGGGCAATTCATCCTAAGCAGCTAAAGGGAAGATTAGAAAGGGAAAGCAGAAAGCTTCAACCATAGAGAAGCTGGAAGGGCCAGAATTTTCACTTTGGTATTTCATGATGAAAATGTTTCTGAAGTTCCAAGGGATTGCCTTTGTACTGGACAAAGAAAGACCCATGCTCCAGGGCAAAAGCAAAGAGACAACAAGCAACAAAAAAGCAGGAATTATATGCCTGATGAAGAATGAGTGACTCTATTCTTCTGCCTCTATGGAAAATAATCTCAGATGTACAGTATATCTTTAAAAATGCAGTTTCTAAATGATCCTTTTCAGCAAGCTATGCAAGAAGTAGCTGAGAAAGATAAAGGACCTGAATCTGCATATGAATGAGATGCATGGGGTAGCAAAGCAACTTGAAAGAGAATATATATCAATATAGCAGAAATGTTGATTGCCCTGCTCCTAAACCCCCTGCCAGAAAGCTGTAAGACTGTAGGACATGCACTAGCAACGAGAGACAAAATGGACCCTAGCTCTACTTACAACACTTTAATTTGCATAATTATGAGAGAAAAATCAAAATTCACTCCAGACTCGACTCAGCTTGCAAAGCCAAGCACAAAGGAAGATTGTACTTCACTTGCAATGGCTTTGGGAATTGGCAAGTCCCATGTCCTAAAGAGAGGCACCAAGAGAAACCAGGGGTGTGGGGGGAGGGGGAGGGGTGGAGCAAGACAGAAACATTCCAGTGCAGAGGAAGAAGTACTGCAAATAATATGAAAACAAAAGCAACAGAGAATAGACTCCAAGTCATGATTTTTTGAACCAAAGATGAAATAAGCATTGATTCTCAGGCAACCAACAACCTTATTAGGAAAAAGGAGAAGCCTGTGAATCTAGATTCTAAACACAGTCAACTATTTTTCCTGCATATGGAGAAGGGATCTTCTAAGTCTCTCATGCATGCTAGGTAAAGAAAAAGTTATTACTTTAACAGTAGAAGATGCCCTCAGTGTCCCAGATCTAGCCTCGTCCTTAGATTCCAGTTCCCTGTGCCCCAAATCCAGCCTGCTCTCAGCAAGAAATGGAGTTTAATAAAATTTAAAGGAAATCATTATTATGTGAAACAAAATTGAGAATTAATTATGAAGGGTACTCTCAAGAAAATTGATTTTTTGAAGTGGATTGCAAATTAATGCAACTGCATGACTTCATGGGGAGAAAAGTGTTTTCACTTCAGACACATTATGCAAAGACCTAGCTCTCTGGAGAAGTCTGTAAGGCTGGGAAGGTAGAAGGAAAGAGAAGAAGAGGATGACCAGCAGCAAGGTGGATGGGTGCAGTTATACTATAGGTAAACTGTCAGAAAACCAGAGCAATCTTCTTAAGTACAGATTGTTGTGGAGAAACGCTATCTATTTGGTTACTAAGAGCTGACACTGACTTGATGGCACATAATCGATCAATAAGAATTGTGACAGCATGGCATGATGTCATTAGAGGAGCAGAACTAAGGAAAGTATGAGTTTAGTTAGGACTGTGCATTTCCCCACAAACGTTCCTTCAGTGCTAGGACAGAGAATCATACTATATGATGATACCATGTCAAGCTAAAGGAGGAACATAATGCAAGCAAATCGTTTGAAGCTGTGGCACAGGAGAATGGAACATAGACATCCAAAAGTTGTTCACCAGTTGGAAGATTTGGAAAGAGTACAAAAATACAGCCATGTGAAAATCAGTCCAAGTGTCCAAGGTAAAGGAAGCAAGACCTTCATTTCCAAGGGGGGGGGGGGAGAGACAAAACAGCTCCTAGAGCTGCTCCAGAGCAATGTCTGGAGTTGTAACTGCACCAGCAGAAGCAAATACCTATTGCAATTTACAGATGACTAACAACAATTCAAATCCATTTCTTACTACTTGCTAGGTGAGAAGAGCTAGTATTAGAGAAATTTAAAGGATGTATGCTTGAGTGGGTAACAAAATGTATCCATAGATAATGGGGGTGAATACATGGTGGGTGACAAAGCAAAGAATTGTACACCTGATGACATTCTCCAATATCCCAAAACAGAATGGTAAGGAAAGGAAAGTTTATTATCTGACTGAAACACTGAGATGCATGCTGCAAAATCTAGCACTGGCAAGTAAGTACCAGGAAGAAGCAGTCAGCATTGCCATCTACCTGCAAATTAGGCTCTGAACCAAAACCACAAATGCAATAACATATGAATTATGGCATGGAAGGAACCCAGTCTAGGGCATATTAGGATGTTTAGTTCTAGGGTTCATGCCTGTATGCCCAAAAAAAGGAGAACCAAACTGAATTGCAGATGTGAGGAAGGAGTGATGATTGGATACCTATAATACTGCTAAGTGTCCTAGATTCCCCCATACAAACTTTTAAAATGCGTAATGTTATTTATTTTGATGAGAAGGTAAATGAGAATAATGTAGGAATGTCAGATCTTGTTCCCCAGAAACTGAGACCACAAACCTCAATAGATGTCTTTGCTGCACCAGAATGTAAGCCAGTGCCAGAGGAGAAGATGAAACAACAGAACTGAGATGCTCTGAGAAATCCAGCAAAGGGATTCAGCCCTAAAGACTTTTCTATGTCACCAAAAAGCAGTGGCATGAAAGGGTTGTGCACACAGAAGGACTTTGAGAGGACGTCAACCACTGTGTCAAAGAAATTAAGAAAGGCTGCAGAAGAGGAAAATAAAGTTTTGCACAAGAATGATGCTGGACACTTGTCAAGCTATCCACAGAGTCCATGAGATGCAGATAAATCTTTATGACCAGGCATGATGTAGAGTGGGATGCCCAGTGCCAGAAAGTCAGACTTATGGCTGAGGGATAAACCAAAAGCATGGCAAGGACTTTAATGAATCTATAGTACCTCTGGTGAAGAAATAAGGACACTGCTCAGCATAACTGCAGCATGAAACATGCAAGTGAAGTAAAGACTGCATTTTTTTTTTGCAGGGAGAAATCAAGGGAGGCCTGCAGATGCAGCTGCCACCTATCTCCAAGGAAGCAGAAAAACAGGATCTGAGGTGCAAGCTCCAGAGAAGCATCTAGGGCAGTGCTTTTCAACCTTGGCAAGTTTAAGATGTGTGGACTTCAACTTCCAGATTTCCCCAGCCAACATGCTGGCTGGGGAATTCTGGGAGTCAAAGTCTACACATCTTAAGCTTGCCAAGATAGAAAAGCACTGATCTATGGCCTAAAGCAAGCAGCCAGAACCTGGAATGAAATGCTAAACTAAATGCATGGCAAGGAAAGCAAAGCAAAGTGGACCTCTATCATTTTTTTCAGATTCAAACACAACAGATGGACATACATTGTGATCTAAGTAGATATTAATTTGGATCTACATGGTGGCGCTGCGGGTTAAACCGTTGAGCTGCTGAGCTTGCCGATTGGAAGGTTGGCGGTTCGAATCTGCATGTTGGGGTGAGCTCCCATTGCTAGTCCCAGCTCCTGCCAACCTAGCAGTTCGAAAACATGCAAATGTGAGTAGATTAATAGGAACTGCTTTGGTGGGCAGGTAACGACATTCTGTTTAGTAATGCTGGCCACATGACCACAGAAGTGTCTACGGACAAACGCCTGCTCTTCGGCTTTGAAACAGAGATGAGCACCGCCCCCTAGAGTCAGACACAACTGGACTTAATGTCAAGGGAAACCTTTACCTTTACCTACCAGATTAAGAGCCTTGTGTGGCACAGAGTGGTAGGCGGCAGTATTGCAACCGAAAACTCTCCCCACGACCTGAGTTCGATCCCAGCAGAAGCTGGATTCTCTCTCGGGTAGCCGGCTCAGGTCGACCCAGCCTTCCATCCTTCCGAGGTCTGTAAAATGAGTACTCAGCTTTCTGGGGAAGGTGACGACTGGGGAAGGCAATGGCAAACCACCCCGCTATAGTCTGCCAAGAAAACGTCACGAAAGTGGTGTCCCCCCAAAGGGTCAGACATGACTCAATGCTTGCACAGGGGATCTTTCACCTTTCATTTTTCACTACCAAATCAAGAGGAAATAGCCAAGAGTATGTAAAAAAATATTCAACAAAGAAATGGAGACAGAAGGACTGGGAAGCATCTCCTACTATTTTGGCATCCAAACAGAAAAAAGAGATGGATGGAAGCTACCCTCTTGGCCAAAAAGAGAAGACAGAAGATTTTCTTGCATGCTGTGTGGCTGACTAAAGCCAATGAAGCAGAAACTGGCATCCTAAAGCAGACTCAAACAACTAGCCCCTATTTACAAGAACAGGACTGCAGCTGGGGAAGTTCCATAAGGGCAAGGGCATCACTGAAGCAGTTGGAGCCCTGTGAAGCAAGGTGAATGCACCTGCAAAGGGGACTGGATTGTAATCAAGAGACTGGAATGTACATTGAATTTAGCTGAATTCCAAATGAAATTGGCCCGCTTTGGAGCAATCCTATGATTCTGTCAGATGAGGCAAAATGATCAGTGAATTTGATGGTTTTCAAAGCTTTGTGAGCATTTTAGTATTTCAGGGGCAAGGGGGGTGATTGGACTGTGCCCCCTTCCCCTCCGAAAGAAGGAAAGAAGGCAGGCAAATAGGCTGCATTTTGCTGCTTCTGTTTCTGATATGGAATATTCCAGAGTCAAAAAGGATAAGGGAAAGAAGAAGAGATAATTGTCTGGCAGTGCTACCTAATTGCAAGGAACACTGCGCTGAATTGTTCAGTCACATTATTTTGGAAAAGGGATGTTGACATTTATTGTGCTTTGCAGTTCTCTATTTCGTTGCTTGAGTAAGAATGTGAATAATAAAGAAAAGTTGCTGAAGTTGCTTTTGCCTCATGTACCTTCCTGAATTTTATTTTTTCCAAATAATTTCTGACAGCTGGAGCACACACATCAGTTTCAGTCCAGCCAGCCCACCCTTAATACATGGGGGGGGGGGAGGAGGAGGAGGAGGAGGAGGAGGAGGAGGAGGAGGAGGAGGAGGAGGAGGAGGAGGAGGAGGAGGAGGAAAATTTATATGCCATGGCTCAGAGATTCTGGGTAGTTGTTTTTGTAGAGAAGATATTGGGCAGCAACAAGGTGGACCCTTGGCAGTCCACCTCATTAGGAATGGAAGGGAATCACCTTCATAGCCCAAGGACTTACTTCTGAAGTGAATTGTGTGAATATCGAGAAGGAGGAAGGAGAGGCAGCAGTTTTAGAAGGAACATTCTCTGATGCCCTTCTAGCTGTATAAGGAAGGAGGACAAACAGAAATTACAAATTGGGAATGGACCAGTGCAATCAAAATATAATATAAAATAATTCTAAATTAGTGACAAATATATGGACAAATACAATATTATTTAAATGGATTTTTCCTCATGTTATGGGACTTCTTTTTCCTCCCTACCACATCCTCCCTCCAGGTCCTCATGTATATTTGATTCTGCTCTGGAATAGGTACAAAAAAGAGAAGAAATAATCATACATTTCTTTTTTGGGGTCAGAATTCTATGATCTGCCAAAGTGGAACCTACTGCAGAAGGGCCAACAGCCTTAAGTGAAGCTGGTGCCATTCATCATTCTCATCTAGGAAAGTCCATAAAAAATCAATGTATACAGTGTACACAACTCAGAAAGTTGTATAAAAAAAGAGAAACAAATTGAGACAGGCTATGTAAGGATGTTTAAAATAATAATGCCATCACCACCACCAACAACAACAGAACATGGGCACAAATAGACTTTTGAGATGGTCCAGCAAACATGTGGGAGAGAAAATGTGTGGACAGTGTTTCTGAATTTCTCAGGAGGAATGAGAAGCAGTTGGAGAAGATTCCCTTCTAGTGAAGGTAGAATTGTTATTGGGGGAAAAAATAAACAAAACAGCAGGGGGGGGGGAGTTGTCCCATGATGTCTTTCCTGAGTTTTAATTTGAAACACGGGATGCTAGGAAGGCTGCAGACTGCAGAACAGAAAGACAAGACATTCATGGACATCTCTTGGCCACTGGTAACTTAGGAAATACAAGCACACCCTCCACCCATGAGAATTTCTAGAAAATGCTTTTTCTCTCTTGGAAGAACTTCTCAAACAATTTATTTCATTAAATTAAAGGGAGCATGGTAAAAAACAAATGCAGGGTAATTTCTCAACACTTGGAAAATGTATTAAGATAGCATATATTTGGATGAATATCCTGGGATATTGATGGAGAGAATCTTTTTCCTTAGTGAATGACTGTACCAGCAAAATGATGCATTTGTATGAAACCTATCTTTTCATTGCTGGGTGCCACCCTGCCACCATTCCTGTACTCAAGAATGCAACACTGGCCTATGTGCTTGTCCCACACTATCTTCTCTTGCCATGGAAATGCAAAGGAAGATTCTGTTCCTTGCATTAAAGTATGCTGTCCTATACAATTACAGGATAAGGTCAGGGAGGTCCAAGTCTTTGCTACTGCTCAATTCCCACTCTAAATTCAATCTTAGTACCAACCAGCTAAAAAACTCAAACGTTTATCCTTTAGTAAGTTGGCAGTTTGAGAACCAGTTTGGTGTAGTGGTAAAGGCACCAGGCTGTAAACCGGGAGACCATGAGTTCCGTCCTGTCTTAAGCACGAAGGCAGCTGGGTGACCTTGGGCGAGTCACTCTCTCAGCCGTAGGAAGCAGGCAAGGGCAAGCCATTTCCAAAAAATCTTGCCAAGAAAACCGCAGGAACTAGTCCAGGCAGTCACCAGGAGTCAAAACTGATTCGAAGGCACACAAAAAAAGAAGAAGTTGGCAGTACATTCTGCAGTAGAAAGTAACACTATGTACACAGCTTGAAAATACAACTGGCATGGACTTTGAATATTTCTGGCAACTTAAAACAGGATTTTAATTTTTCAGAAAAGAAAAATCCTCACTCATGGCCTCCCTTACTTGGCAAACATGAGGCTTTCACAATGTGGACTCAAATCATGTTGTGCATCACCTGCAAACTATGTACAATAGTCGCAACTGCAGATCACATACTTTATTCAGAAGTGCTGCTATCACAATATAACACATTTCTGAATCATTTGGGTAAAGAGGCAAATTGTCACCAGCACATTGCTGCAGTTCCCATGGTCATATCATCTAACCAACCGACAGCTTCTGATGCTCAAGTGCACTTTTGGTCTTGTAAATTTCATAAGGCGGGCAGAACCATCATTGTTATTTACAATATGGTTCAGAAAACAATTCAGCTGCAGAGTTATATACTGCAATTGAAAGAAATTGATATATAAAAATAGTAAAATCTTACTTGTCATAATGAATGAAATGATAGTTCTCTGCCCTGTTAGAATATTCTTGTTGCAAAGTAATAAGAAATGGCTGAAAGGTATTGTAATATTTTTCAGTCAGTGTGTAGGATGACACATACATTCATCTTCATATTGAATCTCTATTTTTTATTTATAGATTAATAATTAGAAGGAAAAAAATAGAAATTGACGTAATTTATTTGCTTTTTTTCTACATTGACATTTTTCACCTTAATGAGCATTTAATATGTAAATTACTCTGCACACTTCTTAAAAATGGTGGAATGCTCAGACTTCTTAACAGTCACTTTGAAATTAGCAGTAATTATGACACAATTTCTCACACACTCCGTGTTTTTGTTTTTTTAATCCATATATTAAAGTTTGTCTTGTGTCTCACAATATCTTAAGAGACTGATTGGGTTGATTACAGGCAGTCCTTGCTTAACAACTGCCCTGTTTAATGACCAGTTGAAGTTACAACAGTGATGAAAAAGTAATTTTATGACCAGTCCTCACACTTATGATTG
Source organism: Candoia aspera (assembly GCF_035149785.1). Classification (NCBI taxonomy): domain Eukaryota; kingdom Metazoa; phylum Chordata; class Lepidosauria; order Squamata; family Candoiidae; genus Candoia; species Candoia aspera. The sequence continues at coordinate 99,732,366 of NC_086155.1, forward strand.
TTGTTTGATCATGTGATCAAAATTCAGGCACTTCGCAACCAGCAGGTGTTTATGACCATCGCAGCATCCTATGGTCACATGATTGCTGTTTGTGTGCTTCACAGATGGCTTCTGACAAGCAGAGTCAAAGGAGAAGATGGCAGTAAAATCACAAGTTGCCATCATGTGATGTCTCACTTAACAACCACAGGTGATTTTCTTAATAGCTCGACAGAAGTGAGGTCATAAATCTTTTGCAGTCACATGATGTCTCACTTAACAACCATGTCACTTAGTGATAGAGTTGCTGGTCCCAATTGTGGTTGTTAAGCGAGGACTATCTGTACATCATGTTTATTTGACTCAGTGCTCTAATTTAGAGCCAGAGATGCGTGAAATGCTTTATGGGATGATGGGCAATCCCACAATGAATGTGGGAAATAAGGTATGCAAATACATACTTGTTAACAGTACCAGTACTTGCCAGCTGGGTCCTTTAATGTTGGTTTAGCTACAAGGTTCAAAATAAGTACTTACGAGTAGTAAGTAGTAAAAAGGAGAAATTTTCACTGATGAACATACTCCAGAAGTTCCTAGTCATCAGAGATATGGAGAAGTTTGAGAAGCCATTTTCATACAGTCCTAAAAATATAGTATAAATAAATAGAATGTTTGGAGATTCTACTTGAGAATGGGGAATATCAAAGAAACAATAGTTTCTAGCAACATTTTTCAAGTGTGTATCTTTCACTATGAAAGTTTATATATCTAGTCACATTTTGAATTTCTTGTTTCTTAGTGAATATGTTAAACTGATTTTAATGTAGAAACAGGTAGAAGATTGAAAATAGATACCTAAATATTTAAAGGATTTTACCTCCTCGGTGGGTCTGCCATTAACTGTCCACCTAGGTGGGGCCTTAAAGCATTTTCTAGAGAATACCTATACTTTTCTTTTGGAGTAATTTATTTCAAGGTGTTCTCTACAGCAGTAAAGTGATAGAGCTTTAAGGCATTTCCGGAGGCCCACTTGTGTTACAGACAATATGGCTGCATCATCAGCATAAATGAGAATAGAAATGGGGTGATGGGCAAGCGAGGAAGGATAGAATTCTGGCTAAGCAAGCATCTCAACAATATTATTATTGTAAAAGTTGAATAGTAGTGGGGCGAGAATACAGCTTTGCTTTATACCTTTGCTAGTAAAAATAGATTCAGTTAAATCATCAAGGATATTACCCTTTACTTGAGTGGTTGTGCCTTGGTGTAATATCATTATTGATGTCAGCCTATCATTGTAGTGGCTAAATTCCTTCATAATTGTTCTCATGGAATAGAATCAAAGGCTGCCCTAAGGTCTATAAAGGCTACACAGACAACACCTTTGGGCTGACTGTAATATTTCTCAGCTAAATGATGGGATGGGATGTTGATCCATGGTTGAATGTTCAGACCTGAAGCCAGCTTGCGCTGGGACCAAAATGTTTTCAGAGGACATCCAGTCCAGAAGTTTATAATATATAAATCTGGTATATAATTTACTAATTACAGATAACCTCTAAGAAGGTTGCAATTTTTTTATCAATAGCTATAGCTGTTAGAAACCATCTGGTTCCTCCTCAGTGCTATTAATTGTTCATTGCTAAATGCTTTAGGATTTTCTTGAAATTTTAAAGATTTTTTTAACAGATATTATACTGTATGCTGGTCTTTCATTGTGATTAGTCTTGGACAGTAAATATTTTTTAAAAAAATATTTAGAGTTGTTTTTCCTTGATTGATTGATTGATTATGTGCTATCAAGTTGTTTTTGACTCTTAGTGACCACAGAGAAAGATTTTCTCCATGATGATCTATCCCTAACCTGTTCTTTCAAGACTCCCAATGGTGTACTTACCACAACTGTAACTGAGTCCATCCAACTTGCTGCTGGTCATCCTCTTCAGTTTCCTTCCATCTCTCCCAGTATTAGAGCCTTTTCCAGAGAGCCATGTCTTTTGCATAATGTGCCCAAAGGAGGAGGATTTGAGCCTGGTCATTTGTGCCTCAAGTTAGAACTCTGGGTTGATTTGTTTGATGATCCATTGGTTTGTTTTCTTGGCTGTCTACAGTAAAATAGCAAATAGTTAAACAACATAAACCAAACTGTGTTGACCAAGTGGCATTCTCATATAAAATTTAAAGTCCTTGTCACATAAATCACAATGAATTCAAGTGCCAAAGGAATTAAAATATTGAAAATAAAAATACAAGCACAAAGATGGCTGCAATAGATTATTCCTGATATATGAAACCTCTTGCTCATCTTTCCTTTTTAAGTCTTAACCTCTGGACAACTTGTGCTTAGCTCTTTGGCTGTCTCACAATTTCTGCATTATAAGTCAAGCTGAAGGAAAAAGAAAAGAAACTTGCAAGAATCATTTACATTTTAAATCTCCTGTATACTTATGATTTGTGACCTAATTTTTACTGTGGGGAAAAAATGCATTATTCTGATCTGAAATAGCTGTTTGTGATGTAGGGATTTGTATTAGGTTTGTTTGTTTGTTTTTTCCATCACAGTCCTCATGAGCCTCCAACATCTGCTTTTGAGAGTCAAAGCTCTCTTTGGAATAGGATAATGCTGTATGGGTAGATTGAAAAAAAGAAGGGAGGGAGGGAGAAGGGGAAGGGAAAAGGAAAGGAATTAGAAACTGCTCTATTTCAATGGTGCAATCTTTTGAGGTATCCAACTTTGTATCTGCAATTTGCTCTAAGTTGCAAACATGGTTTAGGGGGAAGAAAATATAAATGCAATAAAACTGTGAGAAGAAGTTAAAGTTCCCCTCCTTGCTGTTGGGAATGGAGCTTAAAGGAAACAGTCCATACCTTGAGAGGAAAGATGGCTGTTCAAGAGAATTTTGACAAAATAAGGCCTGGTTATGAACTGCAAGATTCTTGGTGTGAATTTCAGAAATGAACAGCAGCATCAAGAGAAAATACAGCAGACCAAGTTATTAAAGAGAGCTATTTGTTTTCTGTTTTGGCCTCCTTCAGATGTAAAAAATGTAAAAATCAGAGTTGTCAAGTGGTAAAATACTATATTACATCTAGTTTATAGTTCAATAACTATAGTATTGAAGCTTATAGCATATAGTATTTTACTACTTGACAACTCTGGTATTTTTTATCTTTTTTTGTTATTGATGATATTAGAAAACCTTGTTAATAAATATAGCGCTAGCAAAAACTGTAAAAATCCAATAATATAAAAAGGACATGTAATTCATTTATTATTGATTTCAGAGGAACGTATTCAGTTGTGAGAGTGCAGAGAATGTATACTTCATATTCTTTATTTCTGAATCTCAAGAAACAGTGGTATTTGTTTTGTTTGTTTCATGCCTTCATCTCAGTCTGGACTCCTGGTAACTGCCTGACAAGTTCCTGCAGTGTTCTTGGCAATATTTTTGGAAGTGATTTGCCTTTGCCTGCTTCCTAAGGCTGAGAGAGAATGATTGGACCAAGGTCGCCCAGCTGGCTTTGTGCCTAATGGGGGACTAGAATTCAAAATCTCCTGGTTTTCAACCTGGTGCCTAAACCATTACACCAAACTGGTCTTCAGGAGTTTTGTAGGCATACACTATTTGGGATACAAAAATCTGGATGACCACTAAGGGACAACAAAGAGATAAAAAAAACTCCTTTCTGCTGTTTACTGTCCCAGATTTGTATAGCCCAGATACAATATGCCTACTTTTTTGATACAACAGACAAGACTTACTGAAATTATATACAGCTGCATTGCTGAAGATTTAACCCAGCCTTAGGAGGCAAAGGGGTTACATTTATTGGTTAGTGAAAATGAATTGAAAATAGTGTGATGTGTTTTTATTATTGGATTATTCCTTAAGCACAGCACATTATTCTTTGTTTTGTGGTGGAAACTATTATAAAAAAGGAAATGAAAAATAGAAAACAGAAGAAAGTATATTGGGAACCTATTCTCATCAATCACAGCCTAATGACAACATTTAAATGACAGCACTAGGCAAGTGCCACAGATATAACAAGATTTTGGCACCCAGTCGAGCTGAGATTGCAACATTAGGTCATTTCGGAAACAGTGTCCTGACAAGAAAAACATTTCTGAACTCAATTTATTTCTCCCCTAGAAGAGTCTTTTAAATGTTGGGGAGGGGGGCAATTTAGTATGATTTTCCATGTCTATGGGGATCTATAGTTTGGTTCATGGAGACACTTAACTGTCTGCATAACTTGAACACTTTGACATTCAAAAATTGCCTGGTATGAGCAGCGATCTTATGGCTTCATTATGATTTGTCTTCAGGCAAGAGTTTTGCAATGTCCTTACACTGAGGACAGCATCTTAATGGAAAGTTTGGCTTCTAAGTAACCTCCTATCTTCTCTTCAGAAGATGTGATGGTTGCGTTCATGGTGGACACAGAAAAAAATACATTAGCTGAGATTTGTTTGGTAATCTTGGATGGATTCTATTGGAACTGACCAGTGTCTGGACCACTGTAATATTTTTAATCATTGGTGATTAACTGATAAAGTTAGTTCAGCTGTTGTTGTTGTATTAGTTCAGTTTTACTTTAAATTTACCATGAATGGCAAATGTGTGGCATGTCCAGCACTAGGAGGCACTTTTGTAATAGTTTATTATTTTTTTAATAAACTTATGGAATATTGAGACCAGATATCAGAGTTAAAGAACCTGTGGCCCTCCAAGTATTGCTAGACTAGGAATCGCATAGTCATTCATGAAGGATCCTAGGAGTTGTCATTCAGTAAAACTGAAAGACCACAATTTCCACATCCTTGATATATAAAGCATTTTATATTGATCCTCACTGCTAAACAGGAATTAAAGCAAGAAGTGAATCCAAAATGTATGGAAAGCCGAAGCCCAGCTCCTTTGCATTATTTGGGTGTAGAAGCATTAGGTATAGAATGCACTTCCATTGATACACAATATTTTTTAAGCATGTACAGTTATGACTGTTCTAATTTTAATCCATTCAATTAAGGATTTATATATTTATGTATGTATTTCTGTATGATCTAAGGCAATTACAAGTCCGGAGACAACTTATTTTAGAAATGAAATGCTACATTCCGGAAAAGTTATACAGCTGCCGCTGAGATGTTAAGTACTGACTGACAGCCTGGTTAAATTATGAATAAAAAAGAGGGTGTGAAAGCATGCAAAGCTCATCCCCCCCCCCCCACAAAAAAAGGGATGTTAAACTTTCAACATTTGAAAGGCATCCTTTGCAGAGGACTAGAAAATTGTACAGTTGCCCCTGAACTAGCAGTACATTTAGCACTGGAGGTAATAGAAGAGAGGTGTTTTCATTTCCCTGTATCGGGAGGTATCCAGGTTTTCAAACACTTGCTTAAAAATACCAAACATTTGCTGACCTATACATTTTCAAAGCTACAGTCATTTAAAGGTATTTGTTATTTCTTATTGATAACTGAAGATTTTCAAACTGGGGAGTGCTTGTGAAACAGTGGCACACAGTCCGAAAGACCTTCCCATTCTTAGCAAATCAGAGCACCTGATCTTGGCTGCCAAAGGGCAGATGACCACTAGAGGGCTTTGAGGTTTTCTGTATTTAGCTGCTGCTAACTAATGGTCCTCCGCAAAGGATCGTTACCTTGTCGTGGTGCTGGAGCTTGAGCACCTCAATGATGCCATGAGCTAAACCGTGAAGGGCCACCCAAGACGGGAAGGTCATGACAGAGAGGTCAGACTAAATGCGATCCCTGGGGAAGGTAATGGCAACCCACCCCAGTATTCTTGCCGTGAAAACTAAATGGATCAGTACAACCAGAGATATGTCGGTATACCATCGGAAGATGAGACCCCCAGGTCGGAAGATGGTCAAAATGCTACTGGGGAGGAACAGAGGATGAGCTCAACTAGCCCCAGTCGTGATGACGCAGCTAGCTCAAAGCCGAAAGGACGGTTAGCGGCCGACGGTGCTGGTGGTGAACGGCGAATCCGATGTTCTAAGGATCAACACACCATTGGAACCTGGAATGTAAGATCTATGAGCCAGGGCAAATTGGATGTAGTTATTGGTGAGATGTCAAGATTAAAGATAGACATTCTGGGCGTCAGTGAACTGAAATGGACTGGAATGGGCCACTTCACATCAAATGACCACCAGATCTACTACTGTGGACAAGAGGACCACAGAAGAAATGGAGTAGCCTTCATAATTAATAGTAAAGTGGCTAAAGCAGTGCTTGGATACAACCCCAAAAACGACAGAATGATCTCAATTCGAATTCAGGGCAAGCCATCTAACATCACAGTTATCCAAATATACGCCCCAACCACAAATGCTGAAGAAGCTGAAGTAGAGCAGTTCTATGAGGATCTGCAGCACCTACTGGACAACACGCCTAAAAGAGATGTTATTTTCATCACAGGAGACTGGAATGCTAAGGTGGGCAGTCAAATGACACCTCGAATTACAGGTAAGTATGGCCTGGGAGAACAAAACGAAGCAGGACATAGGCTGATAGAATTTTGCCAAGACAATTCACTCTGCATAACAAACACTCTCTTCCAACAACCTAAGAGACGGCTTTACACATGGACTTCACCAGATGGACAACACCGAAATCAGATTGATTACATCCTTTGCAGCCAAAGGTGGCGGACATCTGTACAGTCGGTAAAAACTAGGCCTGGAGCTGACTGTAGTTCAGACCATGAACTTCTTCTTGCACAATTTAGGATCAGACTAAAGAGATTAGGGAAGACCCACAGATCAGCTAGATATGAGCTCACGAATATTCCTCAGGAATATGCAGTGGAGGTGAAGAATAGATTTAAGGGACTGGACTTAGTAGATAGGGTCCCGGAAGAACTCTGGACAGAAGTTGGCAGCATTGTTCAGGAGGCGGCAACAAAATACATCCCAAAGAAAGAGAAAACCAAGAAGGCAAAATGGCTGTCTGCTGAGACACTAGAAGTAGCCCAAGAAAGAAGGAAAGCAAAAGGCAACAGTGATAGGGGCAGATATGCCCAATTAAATGCAAAATTCCAGAGGTTAGCCAGAAGAGATAAGGAATTATTTTTAAACAAGCAATGCGCGGAAGTGGAAGAAGACAATAGAATAGGAAGGACAAGAGACCTCTTCCAGAAAATTAGAAACATTGGAGGTAAATTCCAGGCAAAAATGGGTATGATCAAAAACAAAGATGGCAAGGACCTAACAGAAGAAGAAGAGATCAAGAAAAGGTGGCAAGAATATACAGAAGACCTGTATAGGAAGGATAACAATATCGGGGATAGCTTTAACGGTGTGGTCAGTGAGCTAGAGCCAGACATCCTGAACAGTGAGGTTGAGTGGGCCTTAAGAAGCATTGCTAATAACAAGGCAGCAGGAGAAGACGGCATCCCAGCTGAACTGTCAAAATCTTGCAAGATGATGCTGTCAAGGTAATGCATGCTATATGCCAGCAAATTTGGAAAACACAAGAATGGCCATCAGATTGGAAAAAATCAACTTATATCCCCATACCAAAAAAGGGAAACACTAAAGAATGTTCAAACTATCGAACAGTGGCACTCATTTCACATGCCAGTAAGGTAATGCTCAAGATCCTGCAAGGTAGACTTCAGCAGTTCATGGAGCGAGAATTGCCAGATGTACAAGCTGGGTTTAGAAAAGGCAGAGGAACTAGGGACCAAATTGCCAATATCCGCTGGATAATGGAAAAAGCCAGGGAGTTTCAGAAAAACATCTATTTCTGTTTTATTGACTATTCTAAAGCCTTTGACTGTGTGGACCATAACAAATTGTGGCAAGTTCTTAGTGGTATGGGGATACCAAGTCATCTTGTATGCCTCCTGAAGAATCTGTATAACGACCAAGTAGCAACAGTAAGAACAGACCACGGAACAACGGACTGGTTTAAGATTGGGAAAGGAGTATGGCAGGGCTGTATACTCTCACCCTACCTATTCAACTTGTATGCAGAACACATCATGCGACAAGCTGGTCTTGAGGAATCCAAGGCTGGAGTTAAAATCTCTGGAAGAAACATTAACAATCTCAGATATGCAGATGATACCACTTTGATGGCTGAAAGTGAAGAGGAACTGAGGAGCCTTATGATGAAGGTGAAAGAAGAAAGTGCAAAAGCTGGCTTGCAGCTAAACCTCAAAAAAACCAAGGTTATGGCAACCAGCTTGATTGATAACTGGCAAATAGAGGGAGAAAATGTAGAAGCAGTGAAAGACTTTGTATTCCTAGGTGCAAAGATTACTGCAGATGCTGACTGCAGTCAGGAAATCAGAAGACACTTAATCCTTGGGAGAAGAGCAATGACAAATCTCGATAAAATAGTTAAGAGCAGAGACATCACACTGACAACAAAGGCCCGCATAGTTAAAGCAATGGTGTTCCCTGTAGTAACATATGGCTGCGAGAGCTGGACCATAAGGAAGGCTGAGCGAAGGAAGATCGATGCTTTTGAACTGTGGTGTTGGAGGAAAATTCTGAGAGTGCCTTGGACTGCAAGAAGATCAAACCAGTCCATCCTCCAGGAAATAAAGCCAGACTGCTCACTTGAGGGAATGATATTAAAGGCAAAACTGAAATACTTTGGCCACATAATGAGAAGACAGGACACCCTGGAGAAGATGCTGATGCTAGGGAGAGTGGAAGGCAAAAGGAAGAGGGGCCGACCAAGGGCAAGATGGATGGATGATATTCTAGAGGTGACGGACTCGTCCCTGGGGGAGCTGGGGATGTTGACGACCGACAGGAAGCTCTGGCGTGGGCTGGTCCATGAAGTCACGAAGAGTCAGAAGCGACTAAATGAATAAACAACAACAACAACTAATGGTCATCCAGATTGTTGAACCCCAGACAGCCCAGTTAGGTAGCCCTAACCAGATGTTGTTCTTCCTCTTACCATCTCCTTTCTCCTTGTCCTATTTTTCAGACAAAGCATTCCCTCCCCAGACAATGCAGAAGAAGCTGCCAGCCTGAAGTATCACTTGTGTGTTGTTTATCTCAGATTGAAATATGAATATGATGTCAAATCACAGGTTGGCTTTTTGGCTTTCCTGCTTTGACAAGTATGGATCATCTGATAGGGTCTTTGGGTCTTTCTGTTTCAAGTAACAAGGAGAATCAGTAACCTAAATAGGTTCAGGTGATATTGCTGGGAGTATAAAGGAAAGAGAAATATTCATACAGTCTGTGGAAAGTAATTGTCTAGGAAACTGTTTCTGAAAATGCCAATGCAGCATTTTAGCTAAGGGAAAGGAAAAGATAGTCATTTTGTTTCTGTGGCAGGACTTCACCTCGGGTCTTCAAAATGTCTCTGCATAGGAGGAGGTTTTGCAATGATGTTTTCTATTGGAAATGAAAACGTTTTCTCCAGGTACATGAAAAACTATATGAAATTATGAAGGCCAGGGAAGAACCCTACCGTAATAGGCACAAGGCTGAACAGCTTATCTATATACAGTATGTGAGAAGCAGTGGGCATAGTGGACAGCATATTATTGCTTTGCAACATTACTGTTTAATTGGAGGTATCTAAATACTGTTTCATCATTAGAAGACACTGTTTAGGAGGTCTTTCGGGGTGTCATCATACATGGTAATCCTAAGAGTATGCTTCAAAAGAGTGGACACAAACTGTTTCCTCCATTTTTATTTGCCATTATTCTTTCCTATTAAAAAAACTACCTTCTCTGCCCAAATCAAGAAAAAGAAGGGTGATGAGTTTACTTTTGTCTCTTTTATTCCCCCCTCTTGCCTTCTGTTAGTTAACTGTCTCTCTATTTTGGTCACTTCCTGCAGGTTTTCTCCTGCAGTAGTACTTTAGCATTAAGATACTACTTTATGCTGGGACCTTTGACTTTGTAGAAAAGTAAAGTGAAGGAACAATAGTTGTAGTTAGGGATGGAGATCCTAGTATTGCCAAGGAACAGGGTGGACTCTGTCCAGCTTATTCCTTTATTGATCATTGTTTTGCATTGTTCCATCTGATTAACAAGTGTGTTAACATTGCCAGGAGAAAATTCCATGTTGCATTTGTGTATTTCCATTCAGCCTTTGATTCTATAGACCACAAGAAATTATGGCTCAAACTCAAAACTTCAGTAATTGACACCAGCCTGTTGGATTTGATAATGAGACTTCACACAAAATCCTTCATTCAAGTCAGGCAGGCCTTTTAATGGACTCCATTATTTCTGCTAAGGGTAGTAAATAGGGCTGTGTTCTAGCTCCACTCTTATTCAATCTCTTTATTAACATTATTATTTTCATACTGAAGAATCCCAAGTTTTTCCCAGTCAAAATCACTGACAAAAAACTGTCTGCTCTCCCCTATGCAGATGATCTAATCTTACTTTCCATTACATCAATTGGCCTGTGAAGATTGCTGTCTTGTTTAGGTTAATACTGCTAAAAATTATTTAATCATTAACCTGGGAAAAAACAAAAGTTATGGTCTTCAAATAGAATCTTCCCAGACATAAGTGGAGAGTACTCACTTCATTGAGTTGAGAGTAAATAAATAACCTATTGATATTTCAATCTCTTATTTATATCATCAGGCAGTTGGCTTAACCAGTACTGTGCCCAAAAAATAAAGATAGCTCAGCAACTAAATGTACAATTGAAATGCTGGTACTCTGATGATGGTCACTTAATTCCCCCAACACTACATCTTCTTAAAATGAAGCTTGCCACTATTTTTGTTTATCGGATGGAGCTATGGGGCATTTCTCCAACATTTAATATTGAATCATTTCAAAACATTTTTAAAGATATATCTTGGCAGTCCCAAAAGATATCCTCATAGTCTTTCTTGAAGCAGAGATAGTCATTCAACTTATCAGAATATCTATTACCCTTAGAACTTTTAAATATGGCGTCAAGCTCAAATCCCTTCCAGATTTTAGACTATCAAATATGTATCTGATTGAACAAAGAAATATGCCTGTAGGAAACTTCACTATTGGTTTACAACACTAAGGGGATTTATCTGCACATATGGATGCTCAACAGAAGTTTTTGCTCACAATAACAATTTCATAGCGTTCCAGTCCTTTTAAAAAAGGATAACAGATATTTCCATACAAATTGATCTAAATGCAATTGAAAATAACAAAATTTCCCTTTGGTATGCAGTAATAAAAGCCAGGGTGGAATATGAGCAATATTTACAATACATCACTATCTCTTCTCTTTGATCAGCCTTAACAAAACTCCAGATGTAACAAATGCCCTCTGCTGAGGACTGTTACGAGAAAATCCTTGCCAGGATGGCAGTCTAGGGGACATCTCACATTATCTTCTTCACTGTCCAATTTATGCTGCTGCCCACTCCAAATAATTGGTTCCTTTCCTTAAAATGAAAGTACAATGTTCACATCACCATAAGACTGAATTTTTATTAAAAACTCAAAAGACAACTGTTCTTTAAGAGCTTTTGCCAATAGCTCAGTGACATAAACATCTTCACTTCCTTTGTAAATCTAAATTCCCTTAATTTAAATTGTATTTTTTTATGCTACTGTTAATGGGTACTTTTTAACCTTTATAACCTGAATTCTGTCTATCAATTGTATTTGTGTGTTTTTATTGTATAATTGATATATAACTAATAAACAGATGTTGTTATACTCTGTGGATTGCAACAATTAAATTAATAATAATAATAATAATAATAATAATAATAATAATAATAATAGGCATTAGGAAACATTTTAGAACAAATTTGACAATTACAAAAGAGATGGGCTATACTAGAAGGGTACCAGATTACTGGACATGAACATTAGCAGAGCCCTGGGAGAAAATAAACAGGAACTATGGACTATCTCAGTTGGATAGAAACACCTCCATGGGTTGAAGAGAAAATGTTTTTTGAATGTTCAGATGGAGAACAATATAAAAATAAGAAAGATGCATATGTTAAAACATAACAACTATTTTAGAAGGCCAAAAGCCACATGGGAAAATAATATGTCCAGAGGAATGACATATATCACTGTTTTATTTAAATGCTACAAATTTTTGAGCAATAACAGATAAGCTGTACGTTTAGTTTTAAAAGGTCAAGGGACAAATTGCTGCAAGAAGGAAAACTGTGGAATACAGAAAAGGATTACTAGGGTCCTGAGACTTTGACCATCAAGGAAGGCAAACATTAAACAAATTAGAAATATAAATTGAGCAGACTCCTCCAAAATACTGCTATAGATTATGATATTGGATTTTCCTGCTCCAGATAAATATCGCTGTGGTTACAACAGAGTAGACAGCATCCTATGGTATGTGGTCATGGAAGAGAGAGAATTGTGGTCTAAATTGTAAATGGAATCCACAGCCTTCAATATGTGAAGTTGTTGAATTGATTGGAAATTTATATTAACAGGAAGTTTTTCAATACAGTCACATCATAAGGGAAGACAGGAAGTGACTGATGAAGCTGGAGGAAGGTCAAAACTCTTCACAATGTTTGGGGTCACTCCAAACCACAATTATAGTTCAGTTAGAGCAGTGCTTTTCAAACTTGGCAACTTTAAGACAAGATTCTGGCTGGGGAATTCTAGGAATTGAAGTCCACATGTCTTAAAGTTGCCAAGTTTGAAAAACACTGAGTTAGAGTAGATATTATAGGTGGCACTTTTAAAATGCATGTTTTGAAGATAAACTATTTGGAGGCTCTAGAAGTGAGCCTCGGTGTGAAAGGTTTTTTTGTTTGTTTAATCTTTTCCTCCAAAGGCTGAGAGATATGTCCAGAAAGGGAGTGCAAATCTCTTCTGGGTGGCTATGGAAAGTTAACAGTTCATGCTTTCCTAATGTCAGAATCCTGACATGTGGGGCATTGATCTACAGGATCCAAAGCCCACTTGCAATTCCAGCAGGTCTGTGTAATAAGGAGAACCAGGCCAGACTTACAGCTGAGGTGGTTTACTCTGTCTGTAATGAAATCATCTCACAGTGGCAGTGTGGAGAGATGCTGTTAGAATGTCCCTTCCTGTTGACAGAATTAGGAAAGAGGGGGAAACAAAATTCATACATACTGACACACTTGTCAGATGAGATTTGGAGTTAGAAATTGTAAGCCTGCCTGAGGCAGAAAAGAAATAAAGGTTCCCCACCACAACCCACCTACATACACACACACACACACACACACACACACACACAGACACACACACCTGAGGACTATCTTTTAAATAGCCTCAAAATTGCATGCAGTGTTCTGAGTAAGGATATTGTATGTTTGTTTCCTCTGCTCACTGTTTGTTCTGTATAACTATCCCTGCTTTTATAGCATTGTGCAAAGCATTTTCCAGGTTCAAAATGTTTTGAACTGGAAACACTTATTTTTATGTGCAATGTGAAGTCTTCCCTTCTTCATGAAAATATGCCATGATTGTGTTGGCCATTTCTGATCAAAGCAGCTATTTTGAACTCTGACCCTAACATTTCAAACTCAAAACATTGTTCCTACTATTGTTTTCTATATGTCAAACCCTGCTTTTTAGTTGTTTCCAGCCTATTTCTCATTCCAATCTGCAACCCTTGACCTTTTGCCTAAAATGGCCTACATTTTAAATGTTAAAAGAATCCAATGGCCTGATTGCTCATAACATCTTATCCTAAGATAGTTTAATTGTATTTGAGTAGAGAAATGATAAAAGTCCTTCCAGGATGGACAGGGGTGTCCACAGGCTAGGGTCAAAAAAGTCAAAATGACAGTCACAATGGTGTGATCAAAGCTGTACCTGTTTTTTATGTACATTGCATGCAACACACACAAAAAAATAGTAGAGCTTTTTTGATCACACTGTCATGACCACTGTCATGACCACTATCTTGTGGATGCCTCTGTGGCTGGATGCAATTAGTTATTTCTATAACATAGGCTACTAAGTCATACCACATGTATCACATTTGCCATCAGAGTGGGAGAGGAGGAGAGAGGAATTTGGAAAAAAAGTTATTCTTCCATCTCAGTCTTGTCAACTATCTCTGCCATATTTTGGGGGTGTAATGGTTGCCTATTCTAAAACACTATCAGGCTCATGAGCAGGAATTCAAAGATATCTGATTTATTAAAGACTAGTATGCAGGATCACAGAGAAAGCTGAGAATGATGAAAGTGCACCAAATTTAAACTAAAAACCCTCGGTGCAAATGAAATCCCTCCCCCCCCCATATAATCTTCTCAAGTTCACAATCCCAGGTGCTCCTAACGGTTTCTGATGGTCTGCGGGAAAAGGCCTTGAACAGATAACATAACCCAAACACATTCCATTGTACTGATTTCACATACAGAGCTTGGTACAAGGTCTCACAGCAGCTCCCTCCCAAACAGAAACGTGCGTCAGCGCCATGGCATGTGAAACGTTACAATGTATAAACTACATTGAAACAGTGAACATGACAGGGGGGATTTAAAATGCATAGTTAAGTATTTATTTTCTTAGGGAATTTAAAAGGAAAGACTGTGAAATGAGACAGGCTATATGAATGAACACATCTAAAAGTAAAACAAACCAAAAAAGATGAATTCACCCACCTCTATTCCTACTAGTGAGGTTAAAGAATGAACAGAGCTTTCATTCAACCAGATCAATGAAGGGGATGCTTTTCCTCCCTCTTCTTAACATTTGCCCATTTGTCAAAATATGTCTGGCCATGCACAGCTGATTTATTGGAATTGCAACAGTCAGACACACCATTTTTTAAGAGAAACCAGTTTTCCAACTTCTGAATTTCTAGTGAAGGTACTGCTTTCAAGTTAATGACTGAAATATGAAAGAATGTTCATTTTCAAGATTATTGCAACCTTTAATGACAGCTTTCAGCTTACATAAAAGCTTTGTATTTAAAGGTAACTTCTGATGTTGAATTGCTTTTTTCTTCATAAAATACTTTATGAAGTATTTGCCAACATGTGTCATTGCATGCCAATTTCAGAGGAAACTAAGATGATAGGCATTGAAAAATTATGCAGAAAAAATAAGGCATTAATCTCCATTTGTTCTTCAGATGGATTTCTTGCTGGATGCAGTTTTGTATAATTCAGTAGCAACATTTATAATTCTTATTCAGGCATTGCATTTTTTGGGGGGGAGGGTTAGGACATACTTTTTCATCATATGTCCAAATTGAAGAAATACTCCTGTTAATTAGAATTTACCCCCCCCCCAAAAAAAATCACATATGCAGAAATGTGGCACTATCTACAGTTGCTTGGACTATATAAATATACAGTATATAGTTCTATATAAATGACTGGATTTTGCTCCATTTCTTTTATTGTGCAATTAATATACCTGTTAAATTGCAAAGAGATGCAGAAAAAAAACAGAGGAAAATAACTATTAAAATGATATAGTGATTTCATAGCTTGCTGGCTTATTTACTTGTCTGCCTGTCTGTTATATTTGGATCATACAAGTAGCTGAGGGGGGGAGGAACAGGTTTTACCTCCATTTCAATCCCTTGGTGAGATAGATCAGGCTAGACCTCTTTGAGTGTTCATACTCAAAGAGGTCTATTCTGGTTACTCCAGCATCCGTTCTATGTCTCATGAAGGGAAGAGACTGTTATATATGTCATACTTTTCCCTTTCTCCACTGCCCATAATTTACTCCATATAGAATTTTTGTTTCTTAATGAATGAACACTGAGCAATGAGTATCCTTTCCACAGGCATCTCAGTGATACCTTGGTAACAAATTCTATGAACTCAATCTGTCAATATGTTGAAAAAATAAACACAATGAATTACAGTAGAGGTATGCACATCTCTATATGTACATGTGTCAGAGGCTTGTCCCAGAAACCATAAAATGTTTCTGCTTCTTCTCCTCTGTCATGAAATGTGCAGGAGGGAGGGGGGTGGACTGATTGCTGCTTAAATTGATTGCTGCTTGGGAACAGAGACATTGCCAGCAGACACAGCGGAGATGGGACTGAACTGTTTTGGTGGATCGCCTTAGCTAATACCAACCTGAGGAATGCAGTCTGGGAACTGAGTGGTAAAACCAAAAGCAGTTGCAAGGATTCAATTTCAAAAGAAAAGTGGGAAGATGTTATGAGTAGGGAGGGATCCAGGGAATCTCATTCACTTTTGTCTTTGAATGACAAGGGACTGTATCTTAATAAAATTTCCTTCCTAAAACCTAAATGTCTTATAACAAGGATTATTGCTATTGAGATATCTGACCCCATGTTCCTCACAACATCCTTACACCAGTCTCCTAGAAGCAGCTTTTGAGTTTCTGCTGTCTGTAAATTCCTTGGTAGAAAGGCATGCTTGACCCATCCAGAATTGGTGAATTCTGATGGGATCTGATGGGATCTGCATTTCCCAAGCCTGTGTGCAGGTTGGAACTTAATTACCCATTGACTTTGGTACTTCTGTAATGTTTCAGTGCAAAAGCTATGAAGTGCAACCATGAAAGCAAAGAGATACATCTGTCTGTTTTTCCTCTACTGGCTCTTCTAATTTTAAAAGAGGTGATCTAAATTTTCCCAAGTAGGGTGAGCTGTACATGGTTCAGAGGGCTTTGGATCTTTCGGATTGCCTTATTTTTGCCTCATGTGATCTTGCTGATCCTCCTGCCTTTTTCTTCTCCCTACTTTACAACTGTATCAGAGATAGAATAACAGGTTTTCTTTTGGAGGCCATAGGCATGTGAATGAAATGTCTGAGGAAAAGAAAAGACAAGAAAAGTAGGTTTAGAAAGGCATAATTTGGGAGAATACATGGATGTTATAAAATATGGATGTTATAAAATATGGATTTTTATTTTTTATAAAATATGGATTTTTTTTTCTTTTTTTAAAAAAATAGAGTTAAACATCTATGAGCTTATGAGTAAACGTGCAAAACTGGCACATGCTAATTCATCTATCACTGTTTGTCAATGCTTGTTCTTGTCAAAGCAATTCTTTCCTTTTGAGAAGGAAACCTAATGTTAGAGTAATCATTCAGAACATTTCTTAGAGGAATTTTATTTTTATAGATCTGACCTTAGTACTTCTACTCCTATTCTTGATTAAAGCTTCATTTGAGGCCTCTTTTTTTCATTGTAACTTTCCTACCATCATTCATATATTTTTAACTGCCCATCTGGAGAACATGAATATGTTGTAGGTAGAGTTGCTGCCAGGTATGCACACTTAGTTTTTAAAAATGGGATAATTTAAACCAAACTTTCCCATGCTTTCGACTTGTACTATCATCGAAACTGAAAGCAAGGCAAAATTCTCCTAGTCTTTCCCATTGAGTAGCTTGCCATGATCCTTAAATTCCAAATTCTTTACTGAAGGGAGGAGAGGATGAAGGAGCGACAGGTAAGGGTCATGTTGATTGATGCCTCCACTAGCCAATTCATTTTTCAATAGATTTTGGAACATGACTACGTTAATATGGGAAATGCATCTAAAAACCATTTTTCATGATCCTAGCTTTAATCTTTCATTGTATTTCTGAGTGCCCACACACTGCCTGACAGACTTTTCCACAAAAATCCTCAAAGCCACTTATTTTTATGCTTCTTGTACCCAGCTTGCTGGGGAAGGTGACGACTGGGGAAGGCAATGGCAAACCACCCCGCTCTATAGACTGCCAAGAAAATGTCACAAAAGCAGCATCCCCCCAGAGGGTCAGACATGACTCGGTGCTTGCACAGGGGATCTTTCACCTTCACCATGTTGGCATATTGTGCTTGTTTTCCTTATCTTTACCTTTAATTCTTCTATTTTGATTGTAATTTTTGGTTTTCTTTTCAATTATCCCCATTTCTCCTGACTTATGCATTCTCCTTTCCAGAATGGCCTTATCTTTTTTTTTCCTTTTGAAGTGAATGATGGTTCACTTCTCTGTGACTTCTGAGGGCAGTGTATACTGTAAGTCTCTTGCCTTTCCTGCCTACAAACTCTCTTTTTTTTCAAATGGCAGTCATTCTGTGGCATTGACAAGGCTGCCAACATTCCTGTACCTACATCCTTTATTTTTATGAATTATTGTGGTTTGGGTACCAGATCACTCTGGCATAGTTGCAGGTGAAAGGCTTATAATAATAGGGATATCTGTTGATTCTCTTCTTCCTGTTGTCTGCTGTTCCTGAGTGCATCTCCTGTTTTCCATTTTAATAAGGGTGAGTGCTGAGCCTATACATAGTGGCTGCCCATCTCTAGAAGAGAAAGAGTTCCTGCCAAGTTCATGGCATTTTTTTCCCCAATGAGAAAGTAATTGTCATGCTGTTGCTGCAGTTTGTTCTGCTGAGACCACTCACTAACACTGCTTTTCTGAAAGACAAGAGATTGGTTGTGTGACCTCATAAGGAAGCTTTACATCAGAAGGTGATGTAATCTTGTGTCAAAGATCCTAATACGCCCCACAATAGTTACTATCAGTCTGAGATGGGGAAAGATGGAGGATCTTTCCAAAGACATTCTGGAGAAAATGGCAGCCTACTTGGCACAGGGTCTATAGTATATACTTTCTTGGCATACTTTTAGGAAGTATAAAAAAAATCAGAAGCACACCTGTTTGTTTCTGCTTCTTATAATGTGCAAAGTAGTGTTGTGTTATTGGAATGCTGAGTATATATTTTACAAAGTGGTTTCAGCCTCCTGTTTATTATAGCATTTGCTTGGTACTCTAAATCTCACTTTAGATTCCCACAGAGATGGTTCATTGACTTGTACTGCAGAGCTAAGCTTTTTTCTTCTTTGCCATCAATGCACGATGATGCCATTTACAAAGATTCATAAACTATAATGGCCCTGATTAGCTGCCTGCCTGAATAACTCATGTGAATGCATCTCTCTCCCTCTCTCTCTCTCCCTCTCTCTCTCTCTCACACACACACACAAACACACACATACACTCATAAGGTTCATCATAGTGCTGTTGTGATTTTGTTTAGGAAAAATTACTAAGGACTCCAAGATTCTGACATCTCTTTGGCTTTGATTAAAAATGCAAACTTCTCTATCTAAAAGGTTTAGTGTGATGGTGATGATTTATCTACTGCCCTTTCTCTTAAAAGAGGCTAGACTGGTGATGACAACATTTCAGGAAAAGTAATAGTAATAATGAGAAAAGGAGGAACAGACTGACCAACACGCACACACAAAACAGCAACAACAACTGTACACCTGTCAGGAGAACTTATTTGCTGATGCAGTCAAGGACTATTTGTCCATTTTTGCTTAGCTTTGCTAATATACTTTGATAATTCATTTTCCCTTGATTTACCTAATTGTTTTAAATTATGGACAAATAATATGTTAAGGAGAGGAACACAGAATTATGTGCAGAATGTTTTCTGATTGGTAGTTCTGAAAATTTGTCCATCAGCAAACATCACTGGAATTCACAGTGAAGGAGAAGAAAAATATAAAGAGGAAAGGCAGAAGTTTCTATTAGTGGTCTTCCTTTGCCTTAGTCTGTAGCCTTGAAGTCTCAGTCAAAATTTCATTCTGTGAAGGAGCATCTAGATGATCATTATGATGATGATGATGATGATGATACTGATGGCTTATTAGATTCTTATTAGAGAAGATCAGCTATATGAAAGATAAGAATAGAAAAGCCCAGCAATGTTTTCTTTTGGTAAGAAGATTTTCAGGATTCCTTAAGAAGAAAAATTGTTTTTTTGTTATTGTTGTTACCACTGTTATGGGACAATGAGAAAATCCTCCTTCATCTGGAGTGCAGGTAAGAAAAGTTGTTCTCTGTTAACAGAAACTGAAAACCTTTCCTGAGCACAAGGAAAATGTACTGCTGGGAGGCAATTTACTGGTGGGAAAGAGTTTGACAAGTGTGTAATATAGTCCCAAGTAAATTTTCAACTTTTGGGGAAAAAAAGCAAGTTCTTAAAAAATAAAACGAAACATCGCTTAGCCCTCTTGATTAAAATCTACCAACTTCCTCCTCCTCATCTCTCTCCCTTACTTTTTTTTTCCCATATGCCCAATTAACTTTCTAAATATAGCCTTTGCAATAGCATCAGAGTGTGGACAGGAATAAAATGACAAATATGAAATGTTTTCAGAACATTTTCTTCTTCAGCTGTCACTGCATCCTCTTGATAGGTATCTGGACCATTTTCAGATTTATTTTCCTCTTTTGTAGGTTAAAAAACACAAGTCTGTATCAGGAACATTAAATAGCTTGCAGCTGTAGGCATGTAAAGCAAAAGAGGAGAGGAAATTTTGGAAGTGATGATCACCAATGTAGGATTCTTCTAGAAAGCTCAAGGGAAGGAAACACAAAAAAAAAAAAGGGGGGGACCCTAAAACAAACAAAACAGGGGAAAAATGAACTTTCAATAAATATTTTTTTTCTTATCAATACTTTCCACCTAATGACTATTTTCTACCTAGCAGACGGGAGGCTTTTGAAGGTGCAAATAGCTCATCTTCAGCAACAGCACCTTGTAATCCAACTGTTCTGGAGGCAAGCTTGGCACTTGACTACCTTCAGGAACCTTTCATGCCACAGCAGAGACAGTTTTTATCTCTTCATCATGTGACAGTCAGTGCTTGAAATATTTGACAATATCTTATGTAGCAATCAGCTGCCAACAGTACTGAGCAACTGACATGCAGTACCAATTAGAATTTGGTAGATCTTTGACAAAATCAGTTTCTTTGTTTCTTTGTAAATATTGATATCCCACCAGCAGGATTAAGAGACTTGAGGAGATAAGTAACCTGTCTGCAATCTGTTTAAGGTCTGGAAAGGCAATGAGCCCAAGGGAAGAAGAAAGGGGGATTGAAGAAGTGCTACATTCTCACTGTATATGTTGACTGAAAACTATGTATCCAGTATGTGTTTGCTTGTTTTACACTTTGGGATGAAGGAAGCTCAGTTTTTGCAACGACAGTCGTCAGAGCCTCAGGCAGGTCAGGACAATAAATAAGCCTTAGATAGATAAATTGCTCTAGATTTGGACTGGATTGAAATGGTGTATCAATTTCATAATAAATGCAATGATTTCCTTAAACAAGCTCAAAAACACTGCCATGTCTGATTTATTTATTTATTTATTTATTTATTTATTTATCTATCTATCTAATTTATCCCCACCCATCTCCTCCCGTCGGGGGACTCTGGGCGGTTTACAACAATCGATTAAAAACCATAACCATAAATACACAAAATAAAATACTGTAATAAATAATATAAATAGAGGTAAAAATAAAGAATCCAAGTGGTGAAGAATCTAAAACAGTCCAAGTGTGGGAGGAGTGTCTATAGCAACCATCCCCATGTAGATCTATTCCCCTCTCCACCCCAAGCAAGGCAGCAGAACCAGGTCTTCAGACTCTGCCGAAAGGCCAGGAGCGATGGGGCCAATCTCACCTTTGGGGGCAGCATGTTCCACAGGGCGGGAGCTACTGCGGAGAAGGCCCACTTCTTGGACCCCACCAGATGAAATTCTCTTACAGAAGGGGTCCGCAGCATGCCCTCTCTGCATGATTGGGTGGGACAGGTTGATGTAATGGGGAAGAGGCGGTCACTCAGGTAACCTGGCCCCATGCCATGTAGGGCTTTAAAGGTAATAACCAACACCTTAAATTGGACCCAGAAGCAAACTGGTACCCATGCAGCTCGCCCAGCAGTGGTGTTACATGTACCCTTCTAGGGGCACCAAAAACAGCTAACGCAGCCGCATTCTGGACCAGCTGGAGCTTCCAGATACTTTTCAAGGGTAGCCCCATGTAAAGCGCATTGCAATAGTCTATATGAGAGATAATAAGGGTATGAGTGACTGTTCGAAGGGCCTCCCAGTCCAGGAAGGGGTGTAACTGGTGCACAGCACGTAGCTGCACAAAGGCTCTCCTGGCCACGGCTGCCACCTGCTCTTCAAGCAGGAGCCATGAGTCCAAGAGGACCCCCAAGTTATGCACCAGGTCTGTCTGGGGCAGTGTAACCCCATCCAGAACCAGAGATGTTAATGTCCCGGATACAGAAGAACCATTAACCCACAGCCACTCGGTCTTACCAGGGTTCAGTTGAAGCCTGTTGTTCCCCATCCAGGCCCCCACAGCCCCCAGACACTCAGAGAGGGTGGTCACGGCATCACTTACTTCACCCAGGATGGAGATATACAATTGAGTATCATCAGCATACTGATGGTACCTCATCCCATGGTGATGGATGATCTCGCCCAGCGGTTTCATGTAGATGTTAAAAAGGAGAGGGGAGAGTACTGATCCCTGTGGCACCCCACAAAGAAGGGACCGTGAGGCCGATCTCTCCTCCCCTATCAACACTGACTGGGATTGGCCCTGGAGGAAGGAAGTGAACCAGCATAAGACTATGCCACCCACCCCCAACTCCCTGAGCTGCCGCAAAGGATACCATGGTCGATGGTACCAAAGGCCACTGAGAAATCAAGGAGAGCGAGGATGGATGCACTACCTCCATCCCACTCCTGCCAGAAATCGTCCATAAGTGCAACCAATGCCATTTCCATCCCATAACCGGGCCTGAAACTTGACTGAAAGGTGTCTAGATAATCCGATGTTATAAAGTTACTTTCCTATCTAAGAAACTCTGTTAAAACAATGCATTGTTCATGGCACTTCAATATTGTATTTCATTTTTTTTGTCTTTGTTCAAGTAAGAGAAGGTGCCTAAATATATAAACACCAATATAAATAAAGTCACTCCTAAATCGTAAATGATGAGAGCCAGTTTGGTGTAGTGATTAAGGCATCAGGCTAGAAACTGGGAGACCATGAGTTCTAGTCCTGCCTTAGGCACAAAGCCAGCTGAGTAACTTTGGGCCAGTCACTCTCTCTCAGCTCTAGGAAGGAAGCAATGGCAAACCACTTCCAAAATCTTGCCAAGAAAACTGCAGGGATTGTCCAGGCAGTCACCAGGAGTCAACAATGACTTGAAGGGACAATTTAAAATAAATAAATAAATAAAATATCACATTATTTTGAGAACTACTAGCAGCTTCCAGACCATGCCAAGAGTACTTGAGTTTCTCATCTCTCATGACATTAAAATTAGAGATATCCATAGATTCTGTATAAAACCTATCCACTGAACATATAATAGTTTAGCAACTGATATATATGCATATGCAGATGCATATCCATCTATATCATCTGTATCAATGTAGCCCCTCCCTGTGGTGCATGGAATTCTGGTGTGCATATAGCTCTTCTGTGGGACAAAGGCTTTCTACATTTATAGTCACAGAAGGAACAGTTTCCTATGTATAGAAGGATGCAGATATACATCTGCAGGAAAAAGAATAGGGCATTATATAAGAACATTTTTTTACATCAGAGTACACACAAAACTCAAAATCAGACTTGTCATCCAGATCTACTAATATTTTATTTGTGTGATTGCCCTATATGGGCCATAATATAAGGTTTTGAGTTTTGTTTCCTCTATCTCTATTCATTATACTCAGGAGAAGCTGGACAAGCATCTTGAAGTGCCACCATTAGTTGTGAACATAAAGACAGTATTGTCTTTCATATATCTATGTGTACAACTATATATTTAATACTAGCCTTTAGACATTCACACCTACTTGATTCTATTAACTATAATTTTACTCAGTGTTTAAATATATAGCTTGCCATATTCCTAGCAGCATAGGCAACTTAATGTTTTTAACCACATATAGAATAAAATTCAATTAACATATTATAAAGCCTGTGTATAAATGGTATGAATGAGCAATGCTGAACAGGCAATACCTGCAGAAGTAAAATTACCTCAACCCTTCCATGAATGAAATTCCCATCCCCTGGTTCTTTATCACTGCACTGAAAAAAAAAAAATCTACTGTTTATTAAGGTGTGCACATGGTGGGTAGTTAAAGATAAAAATTATATGGATTATCTCTTTCTGGAATTGCCTTCCCTCTCTCTTCTGAAATCATGCAATTTTCTCCTGAGCACTGGCTTATTGAATATATGTCACTTAAAATAACTTTTACAAAAACTTGTGCAGAATTTTTAGACAGGTCAGGGAGAAATTCATGAAACAGTTTCCTTGCCTATTGGAGAAGTACACACGAGGTGCAAATTAACAACTCCTTACCAAGTTGATCATAAAAAAAACAAAACAAAACAGGAAAAAATAGAGAAAAATGAAAAAAAAAATCCCACGATATCTGTCTGTCTGTCTGTCTGTCTCTCTCTCTCTATCTCAAGGTGGAAAACATACCTAATATTCTTTCCTCCTCCTATTTTCCCCACAACCACCCTATGAGGTGGGTTGGGCTGAGAGAGAATGACAGGGCCAAAGTCACTCAACAGGTTTTCATGTCTACACACACATACAGAGAGAGAGAGACAGTGCGAGAGAGAGAGAAACATCCATATCTCTAAATTCATGCTGTTTCCAAGACATTAAAACTAAATATAGTACAGTTGCAGTATAGCATCAAAATTATATACCACAGTGGGAAGTTTGGCATTGATTAGGTACATTCAGCTGTTTTTATCTTCTGCATTGCCATTCCTCAGCTTCATTAAATGAAAGGCAGAAGAACTGCATTTAAGAAACAAGAGATACGCATAGACAATCCAGATGCTGCAGTAAAGATGTTTATTGTGGAGAATAATGCTGTGGTTTGACTGGTTATCAGTTCTCAGCCTTATTATATTGCAGATTATAGGAAAAGGCTTACTGGTATGTTATCTACACCTTTATGCATCAGTTCAGTCAGGGATGTGATGATCTCCCCTTTGTTTGAAGGAAGGAGAAGATTTCTGCTTTCATTCCTCTGGAATCTGAGGGAAAACACTGCAGCAAATGAGACATGAGGATCAAAGTGCAATAAATATTATTCAGAGCAGGAGTGAAATCTTATTATAGTATTTTGGAGTTTATTTTTAAAAGCAGCCATCTGATTTCTGAAGGAACTTCACAGGTATTTCTGGTGTCTGGAAAATGTCTTCAAACTTGCATTTAGAACCCCCCAAAAATGTATTTTTAAAAAAGAAGAACTTCCTCCTTTCTTTAAAAAATGGTCCAGGGCTCCATCTGCTGAAGTGTTTTGTTGTATCTCCCAAGGCCATTCTTCTTTTAATGGGTAAGCTTCTGTTCTGTGGTAATATTTAGTATGAATATCTGTCTCATTTAGTCTTCTTAAGTTGTCTATAGAAATGGTCTATAATTATGTGCACCAGGAGGGTTTTCCTAGGGAGAACATTCCACAGGATTGATATCACAACTTAAAACTGAGTGTGGGATATGGAATTTGAATTCTGGTCAGAATACACCAGAGAGAACAGCCAGAAGAATATAGTTCATCTGAGGCTTTAAAGTTAAACAGAGCTTTAATCTAAAAATGCAAAAATGCAGATTAAACAATGCTAGAGTGATATACTCTTAACTAAGCCACTCCCATCTGGTAGCTGCAGAGAACCCAATACTTGTGGATTCTAACCTTGGCAGCTACTGTCCATCAAATAAGATTTTTTTTTTCTTACACATCTCACCAACGTTTCAACTTTCCTCATATGACAATATTATCTCATGTTTTATGAAGTGATCTATAAAATCAATTTTAAAATCAGCTAACTGTCTCATTTCTCACTTCTTGTTCATCTCCCTGCTTCCCCTTTACTTCTCTCTCTCTTTCCTCCCCCTTCTATATAAACATACATAAACAAAAGTTTCCTTTTTTTTTTTTGCTTAAGAAAAACAAAAACCTTTAAAAAATAGCAGAGGTTTGTGCCCACTCCCTGGAATAAATACAGGGGACAAAGAAAGGGAGGAAGGGTCATATGTTTATATGTAACTGTTTAAGAATCTGGGACAAAATTATCCTTCATCTACCAAGCAAATGTAAGGAGAGAATTGAGGGAATCTCCCATATCTATCTTGGTTGGGCAACCATACATGGCCTCCATACTCTAGTCAGATTCTTTCCCTGCTCATGAATAAATTCTTTCTCATATTCCTAGTTATCAGTGAATGACAGGTTGAATATCCTTTATCATTAAGATACCTTCGAGTGTTCATCAAGGTAACTTGGTTTAACATTCTTCCTTGCCTGCCTCAAATTTAGTTTTGACCTGAATGTGAATTAAATAACTATTTAGATCAGCTTTATTACTCATCCCATGCAATTATTTTCTTAGTGTGGAGTAGAGGAGTGGGGGCAGGTTAGGGGAAGTGTTCCCTATTGCAAATGGGAGAAATTGTTCCAAAAACAGTACTCATACTCCAAAGAAGCAACTTGGTCATCCCTTACTATGGAAACTTGGTCTGGCTCAGTAAGTTTTTTACTTCAAGAAAAAGAGACAGGGAAAAAGTTGTTGTTAGATTAGGGTGAGCTACCTTTTCTTTCTGAGAGGAACTGCTGGGATTCCACCTATGAAGAGGAAGGGGCAAATTCACCATATTCCAAACATGAGCACCGTTCATCTAAGTAGAATGTCATACACATGTTCAGCCAAGAACTGCAAAATTTCTTCCATGATAGTCAAAAGCTTCTTATGAATCCATTTATGGAGTATGTGTCTCTGCGTCTCTCTCCCTCTCTGTCTCTGTTTCAAAATGGGATTTTAGACTCATGCTGAGACATTGCAATATTGCTCACTGCAAGAAACTATCTTCTTCTGCCTCAAAGGCAATTCATTTTTACGTTTAGTTTTGCCCAGGATATCTACAATAGCTGTTTATGTCCTTAAAATGCCTTTTAAAGAGATTGATTTCAATGTCTTGCCAGTAAATCCTGCTTGAAGATTTAATTTGTTCATTTATTCAGCAAGACAGAATCTACATCTTATTTTTGGCAGCTCGTATGTCTGTTAGGTACACCACAGCTGTAGCTCCATCAGCTGAATGCTTGGGCATGGATGCATGCATCTTTTATTCATTTCATTCCTCACTAATGTTTTAATTATGTCATTTTACTTAAAGTTTTATCACCAGCTCCAGATATCATTTTAGCCTGAAGCACTGTTAGGAAATTTTACATCTACAGTAAATCAAGTTCCTATAAATACCATTTTTTTCTTTGCATAACCAACAAAAATGTAATAAACAAAAATGTAATAAACATAAGGACATTACATGATGTAATGATTACTTCTGCAGAGGAAGATATATAGGATATGCTACTGGCCAGTGTAAAGAACCCTTATGTGGTTGTTAATATATATTTTAATTATGATTTCTTTCTTATTTCTTTATCTGAAACAATAAAGTATATTGTGTTTTAATCTTACTGTGGATGTTTTAATTTTATTTATTTTAAGTTTTTGTTTTAATTTTTGTTTCAATTTATTTTAATTTTAATTTGATTTTAATTTTAATTGTGTGTGTGTGTGTCTTGAAAACCTTCAAGAGTCATGAGAAAACACTGGAATATAAATTCAATGGATGATTATATGAATATATGATATTAGAAAGCAACTAGGCAGTAAGAAAGGATTTTTTTTAAAAAAGCTGGTTTTGGTACATCCTGATGCTCTAGATTTGTATATATTAATTCGGTTTAACTTTATAAGAGTGTATATGTATGCATATAAACATGTACACTATATTTAGCAGAGCACACTTCCAAAATGATTCCAAACTAATGGCTTAGACTTCCTTTGTCATGCACATGCACATATACAATGCAATGTATATTGCACTGCATATATTGCACGTATTTCATTCTATATGTGTACATGCACCTGTGCATGCACACACATGCATATGCACATGCAACATTTAAATCTGAGTTCCTATCAGAATTCAGCTATTGGAATCTCAGAAGGATAGCAGCACTACAAACTCAACTCATCCCTATTGTTTTGTATATAAACCTTAGGGCAGAGTTCTATTTTTGTTTTTTGTTTTTCCCATATTGCATTTAATTTGCTGTAACCATTAAGATAGAGAAATGTTTTCCTTGTTCTTCTTTTTGTTGTTGTTCAAGTTCATTACGGTCATTGACCAAAGTTTTAGACAACTCTAAAATTATAAAATACCAAGAAAATTGAGAATCAAAGGAAAAGATAAAATAGATACATGAAGTGAGTATAAAGAGTTTAAGTGTAGTGCTTAAAATATTAAAAGTAACATTATAAGGAAATTATGTAACATATTTCTATAATATATTATATTATATATTATATGGAATTATATGGAATTAAAAGCTAAATTAAGGCCCCCAAAATAAAACTTCATAAACCATAACCTTTCAGGGAATTAGAAGTGACACTGAGCTTCTAATTATTATTATTTTTAATCAACGTTTAGAGGAGAACATAACTAGTTAAAATTTGAAAGGAATTGCTCTCCATTTTAAGCACAGACTATCAGTAATTGTGGTAGCAATTAAAAATAGATGAAAAAAAGATAAAGATAATAATAAAAGAGGAATTCTCAGTGAGTTTACCCATGCCCAGAACCCTTAATTATCTATTTGTGGATTTTAATTGCTGCCAGGCAAAATTTAGCAACATTATATGTAACAAACAGTTCCTTTTCTGAGAGGAGAAAACCACAAAGAAAACATTCATTATGATCTATAAAACATGTCAATAAAGGGAGAACATAAATTGATAGACTACATTGGTATTAGGGACAGTGTAAAAGCATATGTATGATGGTCTCAATAGAGTTTGCCTTGTATGGACAGGTTCTCCTCTCTGATCTCCCATTAAGAACTGAGGAGGGTAACACTTCAAACCTGGCTCTGAGAAAGGCTCTCTGGTGGGCAGAAAACACTAAACTAGTAAAGTATCTGTCTGGTTGACATCTGGAATAAATTGTATGGGCTCTATTGTGGGCCAGAATATGGCTGACCCCATTCTGGAATTCTACATCTAGGATCTTTCACTAATAATTGTTTGAGCCTGAGGGTATTCCAGAAGAAACAGTTGCTCAAGTGGCAAGTTGTTAAGGGTAAGTTTCCCCAGAATTGCTTGGTGCCACAAAGATTGAAATTGGTCTGTCTGGACTAATGGAATCAGTCCTGAGAGGAAAAAGTGGCATTTGAGCCAAAAGGTGAGAATTAACAGCCCTGTTCCCACCTCCCTTTCTGTAGAAAAAAATTGCAAAAATGTTGTTTGTATTGCCTCAAGTGGTGTATAGAGTGAAAGCATGGTTCCAACTGAACACTGTACAACATTTGGCAAAGGGTGTTCCTATAAAAAGTTTCAGACCTGCTTGTTTGCATTTCCTACACTTTGGTAGGTAGGTAGGTAGGTAGGTAAGCCTTTGTTGCAGTCTTTGACCAACATATGTACTTATACATACATACATACATACATACATACATTAAATATATTAAATATACATTAAAATGGCAATTAGAAGTTAAATGAGTTAAAGAGGAAGAAAGGGAGGGGAGGGGAGGGGAGGGGAAAAAATTAAAGGTATCAAAGAAAATCAGTTTTATTGGACAACATTAGTTGCCTCACTCTTGTAGAAGTGAGGCAACATTTGGCTACATTATGGATGGTAGTGGTTTTATGGTCTGCTAAAAGATAGGAGAGATACCATTGGTTGTCTTTTCCTTGGAATTCCTTTATGAGCAGCTGAAATACCCTTTGTCTGAAAAAAAAAAAAAATCAGAATAGCTGCTGCACTCTTTTGTGCTTGAAAGGCAGCATGATCAATGTACTGTACATCTTCCAGGCACCTGTAAACTGGAGCACAACCCCCAAATACTTGACACTTTTAACCTGATCAATTTCCTTC
The DNA here is from genome assembly GCF_035149785.1 of Candoia aspera. Classification (NCBI taxonomy): domain Eukaryota; kingdom Metazoa; phylum Chordata; class Lepidosauria; order Squamata; family Candoiidae; genus Candoia; species Candoia aspera. The sequence continues at coordinate 99,762,070 of NC_086155.1, forward strand.
CCTTCAATAGCCCATTTCAATCTTTTGGGTTTCTTGGCAAAAACTACTACTTTAATTTTCTGGTCATTAATTATCAGTAAGTTATCTTAACAGGAATGTGTGAAAGCTCTGAGTGCTCACCTAAGTACTACAGCTGCTAATAAAAGGATAGCTGAATCATCAAAATACTGTTGGTGGAATGAGATATCTACAATCTTGAGGGGCATGGGGGAAGAAGCCTGAATCAATTATTCTGCCTGCTTGGGAGTTTAAATAGAAGTTGAATAAGGTAGGAGCTAAGATGCAGCCTTGTCAAACTCCTTTTAGAACAGGGACTGGGATAGACAAAATGCCTTGAGGGTTGCATCTAATTCTAACCAAGGGGTTATTACAAAGTTGTTGAATTAGGAACAGGAGACACCTATCCATATTTGTGTTACTCAACTTTTCCCAAAGGATTTATCTTGGTATCGTAAAATTATAAAATTACCTATTGTACAGACCTATTCCTGCAGCTAAACATTTCAGTAAGATGTCATAGGGCCAAGGCATGATCTAAAATGGAGTGGTTAGGAATGCAAACCAGTCTGCTCCTTATCCAAAATTAATTGTGTCTCTATCCAAACCTGTAATTTATTGTGCAGGTGGTGAGCATTGCCAACAATGCTCAGCAAACTTATAGGGTGGTATTTTACAGTACTTTCCCCCTTTGGCATGATAATGGCAGTACCCCAATCCTGGGGAATGTGATCCCAGAATGGGGTACTGCCATTATCACATGGTTTAGATGGGAAAAAAAGAAATACCAGGAATGTATTTTTTGATGGAGGCAATCTTATGCATGTGATAAAATGTATTGATAAAGTAAAGTTGGGATAATACTTCCTACAATACCTCAGCAACTCTTAGATAATACTGGATGTTTCACTTCTGTCATGAAGATCCCTAGCAAAATATAGTACTTTTGAGAAAAATCTCCACTGGCTTTATGTGAAAAACATCACACAGCTGAATGTTTGCATGTGATGTTGGAAGCATAATGTAAGGATACTGCAAAGCAGCAGAATCCATAAATCAGGTAATTACAATTATTCCCATGTAATTTTTTTGCACCTTAGAATAACACTCTGCATGCTGAGCCAGTGTTGAGACTGAATGGCACATTTTTTGAAATAAGTCCATGCTAAACAGGATTCTAACTTGGGTTATTGTGTGGATTTTGTAAGAATCTGTGCAACATTGAAATCTCAGCAGGGGATATGTTTTCACTAACGTTTCAAATAATAGGCTTAATAAATGCAAAAATGGCACTAATCTACCCACCCCAGAAGTTACAGGGTGTCAGGTTTTATTTCTTTTTATATTTGAGATTTTATAGTATTTAAAAATAGGGAGGCTTTCTCTTACATCAGACACTTAGTAGAAATCTGGGTTTTTAAAAATATATAATTTGTACTTTGTACCTATGAATGTTATTTGTTAGTTTATCAGTTTTATAGTCCAGACAGCTCAAAAACCTCTGACTGATATTAAAATCTCAAAAGCTCATTCTCTGTCCTTTACACCCATAGCCATGCTCATAATTATGCTAATAAAGAGTGTATCAGAAAATGCATGAAGATGTATGTTTTTAAAGGGAGGGTGAATCTCTGGTATCTGGAAGAATATGGGCATGGGGTTCTTGCTTGGAAAAATGCTGGCTGCTAATTCTCACTCCACAGCCATCATCCATTTGATTAGGTATTATCTAACTCAATGCCAGTTGGGCCAGCTCTAAATTAACTCTACAGTAAAAGTAATTCATGCCTCACTATCTTCTCCAACTTTCATTCTGAAATTTGGCAGATCTCTTGTCTCTGATTCATAATATCGTCAGGGAAACTGTCCATTCTTTGATATTAACCCCTGATAACTTCCACATTTCCATAAACTTCGCTAACAGCCTCACCCAAATCCTTATTCTTCAAGAGATGAGGGGAAACCTAGTTATTAGAAAGCAGAAGGAGAACATCCCCATCAAGACCACCAAAAGAGCCATCAGTTTATTGTAATTAATCATCAGACTGACACAGCATTCAGTCTGACAGCTTCATATGCCAAAGGCTAGATATCTGATGCCAGTCCCCCAAACTATCTAGCACTAGGAAGGATAAATTCCAATCATCTGCACATTAGCTGACTCACAGCTATTTGCCAATGCTAAAATCAGAGTAAATTAAAGCTTTTTATTAAAATTAAAGCAATTTGCCTTGCCATCTGCCTCCTCTTTCAGTGAGATTCTATAAGAAGTCATTGGAATAACTTTGAATGTCCATCTGCTGCTTGCAAAACCACTAAGCATTCAAAAATTATCTTCCCCTTAAGGGATTTTAAAAAAAAAGAGTTACTATCAAAATTAATATTCAGAAAGAGGATGTGGTAGCATTTTCACTGGGATATACCCCAAACTTCAGCAATTTCAGTGCCAATTCTGAACATTGCTTGTATAGTACTATTTGTAGACTATCACTATCTAAATAGCAAAGGGAGGTAGCACAATAGATACTAACATTTTGAGATTGAATGCTTATCTCCACCCCATAGAAAGATGTTAACCAAACAAATAGCATAGTATAGTTTATTATTGATTAGCCATTAGGCCATATCAAAGTACAGGATACAAAATATAGAACATCAATAAGACTGTATGTAAAAATAGAATAAAAGAAGCAAATTAGATAAGAAAAGGAATAAAAATGCAAATCATGTTTCTGAATCACCCCTACAGTTTACCCCAATCAGGCTCACATATGCAGGTTTCAACTGCACTGTTTTATTCAAATAAAGGGCCATATTATACATAATTTTTGGATTCTGTCCACACATGAAATATATTGTTTTAATATAAAGATCCCAATAGGTTGTTTGTCTAATGTGTGGTCCTAGATACTGATTTCTCTCTTTCTTAAAAAAATTAACATTCAAATAATATCTGTGTTATGACTTCTGTCTCTGGAGCTCTGCAAATACAAGTGCATTCATTATAAGGGACTTGCTTAAATCTTCCATATTTATTTAATAAATAAATATACAACACATGCTCAACTTCCATTCCTAATCTAGCTTTGATTGCTTTTTAAAGTTTCCCTGCACTCATAGTTTAGGTCTTAAAGACTGAGATGCAACTGATATGAAGGATAGGCACCTTTCAGTATATTTCGGTAATATTTTTCAACTATGGAACAAGAAAAGAAAAGTGTGTCTTGATGAATATTAAAACTAGTGGAATATCTCATCCTACTCATTTAATATATACATAGTAGGAGAGAGTCGTACAACACCAGCAAAATAAAATACAGAACTGGTTATACAGTTTAAAAACCTTACATACTGTACATTACAGAGATTAAAATAAACTAACTGTAACAACAACAAAAAGAACTAAAAAGAGTTCCCTATAATATCCATTTATTATCAATATGTAATTCATTCATTCCATAAACCTGTCATTAAATTGAGAGCATAAGGAAACCTATCACTTCATCTTCTCATTTTTAGAAAACAAAGACTTTAGAATACAAATACAAATACAAAATAGATAACAAACTCATATCATAAATCTTTTCTTTATCAAGAGGACAATTTTCTGTCCATTTACCTAAGATTAGCCTCTTTGCTGAGCCCTGAGTCAAAGCTCTTCATAAACTGACAAATTCCATACTTTAGGAATATGATTTAACATCATATTTATAACTTTATTTCTTTCCAATATCGTATTAACATATGCTATGATGTGAAACCAAAATGAAGTGATGACTAGACAAGACCAAAGCATACATATTAAAGAACCCTCATTTTTTTTTTTTTACAATGCCCAGGACCCCCCCCCCCCAAAAAAAATCTGATGTCCAATCTTTTTTTAAACATACTTTGTGGGGTTCAACAGACACAAAATACTATTTGCTGATGAATTAACTTCATTCTTAAATTATAAGAGGTATGCTTTGTATTTCTTAAGATGTGAACCCATTGATTTTCTAAGAGTGGATATTCCAAAACTTCATTCCACAAGCCAGGTAAGTAACTAATGTTAACCTTCATTCTATTTTCTAAATACCATACATGAGGGAATTATTGGCTTCACGTTTAGTGCTTTATCTCTTGAAGATCCTCATACTCTAGCTACCTCTGAAGCTGATAAAGCATCTGGTCCATACTGTTTTATGAGTATATTTCAACCGTAGATATTGCCAAGCAGAAGTTATAGGTAAATCCTCAACGATTTTAAAACAACCATTAGAAATCAATTGATTTCAGATAATTCTTTCTTGTTTGCCAAAAATATAAACCCAGGAATTTTATAAATCAATAGAATTTATAAATCCCAATCTCTTGTAATAGTCTATAGATATTATAGTTCTGAAAAGACAGCAAAAATTCTACTCATAATAACTAGAATGTTGTTTGTTATTTCTTGATTTATCCAGTTTGCTACGTTAATGATTGTCAGATGAATCAGCTGGATCCTAGTAGCCTCTACTACAGATTTTTGTGGGGTGCTTGTGCATGTGCATGAAAATTAGCATTTTTAAACAACAATTAGTTTTTGCATAGTGCTTTTGAATATGCAAAGTTTTGTGTATGAATAGATTGGGTGACTTGGATTTGATTCCTACTGAAAACAATGATGCTAACTTTCAGTGATACCCTAACCTACACTGATAGCTTTCAGTGTACCCTAACCTATCCTGAATCCAGTACTACTCCAATAAAATTATTATCCATGCTCTTAGTTAGGCCCCTATTTCCTAATGTAGGAAATGAAAACAGAAGATATAAAGCTGCATAAGACTTTTGATGCCTAACATCTATTTTTATTTAATGCACTACTCTAGCCCTCTCGGATAACATATAATTGTTCAGGTAACCTCCAAAATAATAAAGGAAACTCAGCGTAATATACCTGAGATGGCACATACTATTTTTGTTTATCAAGACTCCATTTAGTTCCCCTGGCTCCCTTCTGTTAAATTAGATACTAAACACTTTCTGATATATTTTCATAAAATCCTGTGCACACAAACACATAAACACATCTCCATGAATGTATCACTAGACTGAAGGCCGACATCTCATTTATGAGCTTCCAAAACCCCAAGTTGAGGCTGCTGAAAGTTGGTAGCAAAATGTCCAAATTGTGCTCCCATTGTTTTTGTTTTCTTCAAAAGGGTGGAAACGAGAAGAGGGAATATATCACATCCTTCCCTTGCACCACCCAGTCACCCACCCCAAATCCAATTAGAAAGAGGAAAAAAGCAAGCTGAAAAAATATCACCAGATCACCAGATGGTTTCTTGCAACTTTCCTATGAGCCTTTAAAAGTTGCCCACCCATATTCTAGGATAAATGGTACTTCCTTGAGGAAGTCATTTAAAAATGACAAGATAGTTTATTTACTACAAAGATAGTGTATTCTTTGATCCAGTGCTCCTACACAACGGAAGAAAAGAACAGGATGCATTTTGGTAAGCTTTCTCAATAGGTTTAAGGTGTCAGTGAGGCCTAACAGGCCTGGAAGATGACTTATGTTTTCTGAGAGTACTTTCCTCCTGTAGACTTATTTTCAACATTCTTTCAGATACTTCTATATCTTTAAGAGCTCTGAAGTTTGTTTATTCTTTTAAACATTGGCAGAAAAATCAATGTAGAAAGCCTTCTCTGAAAGACTATTGAAATCTTGAAAACAGCTGCTCTACAAGGTTAGTGGCCAAGGGATTATGATTGATAGATAGACAGACAGACAGACAGACAGACAGACAGCATATGTCAGATGTTCTGTCTCTATTAAAACATACTGGAATAAATTGATCAATGTTCTGCCAATTTTCAGATCAGCTTTGTTTATTGGGAATTATAGGCAGGAAGCTGTGCACCATCAGTGTCTCTTCATTTTCCACATTGGAAAGCAGCTTGGGTGCATTTCATCCAGCCTTCAGGCTCAGCCTCTGCAAGAAGTCTGAAGACTTATAGAACGTTCCAGTAAAGATGTGTGGTTGCCTTTCTACCAACACAGCCTTTGTGGTAGTCACAACCTGAAGCAATGTAACAAAGCACACCAGCCTTGACAATCCGCTTGTTGTCAGGGTCTATTATAACCACTGTCTTTCCTCAGCTGGTAAAGCTCTCAAAGTGATGCTTTTAATGTAGAGCTGCACTAACAGCATACAGAAAGACTAGCTTGAACTGCACTCTTAACATGCCGGGTTAGTAGCCATTTCTGTGACTATACTTGCTAGAAAAGTGCAGCTATAATAATGAAAATGATTATTTACTCCCCCCAGTACTCCACGCTGATATGCTTTGATCATGAATGTCCAATTCAAAAGCCATCATACTCCTGAATGTGTTTCTAAGCAGTGTTTCCTCTTCTCATTCCTGTCATTCTGTAGCCAGTTATTTTTAAATATATAGATTCTGTAACTTAGATGTCGCTTATGTCCCCTTTCTTCCTCTTGTTCTATACTGCTCATCTCAACATTTTCACTATGTTTGGTTTTTAGGTCCTGGGACAGTGGCTTGTATTTTTAGCAGCCCCACCTCAGTTGCTAATCAGCATGACTGAGAGCCAGTTGGTTAATAAACCAACTTTTCTGCATCACTCCAGCAAGCTACAGTATTCTTCTTATCTTAACAATGATTAAGGCTTTTAGAACAGAGACTGGATCAGACACAGATGATATTAGATGCAGAATATTGTAAATGTTAACTATCAACAGTTAGCTCAGCCTTTTCATATGCTGTGTAGTGTTATATATAATGATCTCTATCCAAATGTATGAAATGGGCTTCTTACTGGATGGTTGTTTGTTGTAAAAAAGTTGGGGAAAAAAAGACAGTGATGTCTTTCAAACTATCAGAGTTTGAGCCATTTGTCTTAATTTGAAGCTCTAGAATCTCAACAGCTGGTCCAAAGTTCAAAAGTGTCACTACTCTTTCTATCCTGCTTCTTCAGAGTTCAACTATTGCTTCCACAATGTGTCACAGGAAAACCATTTTCTACACATTTCTGATCTTTGGCCCCATTTCAGCAACCTTCCTGAAATCCCTTAAAACTTGGCTATGTCAGCAGGCTTCGGAATCTAAGGGAAATGGTGAACTGGTTAGAGGGCTACACTGTATATAATATCAGATGCTCTCTCTTAGTTTTTTTTTTTTGTTGTTAATATATTTTTTTTCAATTTATTTTTGGTAATCATTTTATTATGGTATAAATTTAAATGTTTGTTTTTTGTGGTCTGTTTTTATTTTACACCACCCAGAGTAACATAAATGAGATGAGTGGCTATATAAATGGGATGAATTAATTAATTAATTAATTAATTAATTAATATGTCCTAGTATTCAAAAATCTTTTCCAAAGCCTTCACTGCTACTCTACTGAGTGATAGTCTATGGAGTATTTCTTTACTGCTCGTTCCCTTACTGTTCATAATTGACCCTAAAAGGTAGACACTACCCCCATGTTCTGTTCATTTAAAACTGAATGTCACCATAAAACTCATCTTCTTCTGCATCAGTGGTTGGAGTATAAACTTGGATAATTGTAATATTAAAGGGTTGTCTGTGAAGTCTAATAGATATTATTTGTTAATTGATTGCATTGTTACCAAGTATTTTTCTTGCTATATCCTTCCTGATTATGAAAGCGACACTGCTCCTTTTTTGTTTTTATGTCCTGAGTAGGAAACCGTAAGGTCTTCTGAGTGAAAGTGTTCAATTACAGTCCACTGCAATTGTTGATGCCTAAGATGTCAATGTGTAGTCAATTCATTGTTCACTCTGTTGAGCTTTCCCATGTACATGCTTCTTACATTCCATATTCCCACTGTAATTCCTCAGTTCTTCCTCAGTAGCATGTTCAGTGCCACCTGATCTGACAGCTCCATCATCTTGCACTGAATTAAAAATCACTTTATCTTGTCTATCCTTGTGGTCTTCTTAGTGAAATGTAAGAGTTGTTTACCATTGCCTTCTCTCCCACAGTATGAAATGATGCCTTTGCCACTGTCACTAAAGTGATCTTCTGCCTCCAGCATCTTCCTATACCACTACTGCCTGCTGTGGTGCCTGCTTGCTTTAGCTGAGCAGTTGGGATGACCTTCATGGCTTGGGTGACCCTGCTGAAGTATATACTCTTCGTTTTCTTCACTCATCCCTCCCAGGAACACCCACCATCACCATCACGATGAGGCAACATTGCATGACATGCTCTTGGACATGGAATGGACTTGGATCTAGTGTCTTCCTGATCCCATGGTCTTCCTGACTTAGACCTAGTATGTTCCTGATCCCAGGGTCTTCCTGACTTAGATCTAGTATGTTCCTGATCCCAGGGTCTTCCTGATTTACTGTTTGACTTTCAGCCTCTCTTTGTCTCTCTGTATGAGCACTATATGGGGCTGAAATGTGTGCATGGCTAATAGCTGAAATTTAAAGTTATTGGCCAGATCTTAGTCTGGAGGTCTCTACATTGCTAATAAAATCTCACAGCTAACTCACTGATAAAAAATATAATCAGGATAAAATTAGGGATAGGGTGCTCAGCTGGAGAAGATAAATAGGTAATGAAGGTTTAATTGGAAAATGGAAGCAGCGAGTATACAGGTATAATAAATACGAATCCATTTCATTGATTCACATGAAGTAGAAAATGTACATAGGCACATATTCTTTATTGTTTTAGTAAAGCCTAAACAGGTCAGTATTGTTAAAAGCGGAATGAAACTTTTTCTATTGCATATTGAATGAATGAACAAGTGAGTAAATAAAGAGTCATCGAAACAAAAGGAATTGAAACAGTTGGAGTGCATCATTTTCACAGAGCTAGTTTTGAATTTCTTTGCTCTTTTTTCACTAATGAGAAGGCTATATCCTAAAGGGAGAAGAATAACTACTGTGAGCCAAGCTCTGCCCTGAAAATACATGAAGCATTCTCTTTGCTGTAGTTCCTTTAATAAGGATCACAGTGACACATACATAGGCTTTGCCTGAATTATGATAATTCATCTCCATAAGGCTAACCTGCTAAAAAGGTAAGTTTTGTTTACTGCCTGGAATTAAATGTATATCTGCACTTTAACTATTGCCATTAAAACAATGTTTATGCAAATTTATTTCCCAGAAAATATATTGGTACATTTTGTTTACATTTGTTGTTTTCCCATAATTGCCCTTGGGAAGTGGTTTGTTTGCTATTGCTTCTGAAAAGATTTCTTACAATTAGTATTGTGAAGTAAAAAAGAAAGATGTCCGCTATCTGTATGTGTATTTGCAAATATCAGTGGGTCCCTTAGATATATTTAAAATGAATCACCGCATGTTTTAAGATTCAAACATCAGGATTAAGTTAAGTTTCCATGCTGACAGCCAGAAAACATGGACCTAAAATCAGAGGTACAGAATTAGTATAAATCAAGGATCAGCAGCCTTTCATTAGCCTTACATTGGCATGGCTGATTTTTTTTGTAGACAGTGTTGCTGTTTTCATTTTGAGTGTATAAGTGTGTAAATAAAAGAATAAATATCCTTCAACAACCAAGCCCAATATTTGTTTTTAGATGGCTAAAAAGCAAGTAGAAGACTTGACTCAGATCTGATAAAACACAACATAAAGCTCAATTTAAGCAGGGTTATTTTTTGGTTTTGGTAAGTAAATTGTATAACTGTATGCTATCATCTTGCTAAAATCTTTAGGGGGTTTATTGTAGTACCTTTCTTTTTTAAGAAACCATCTTATTCATATATGTTTTTAATTTTATTTTTATTTGTATCTGTTCAGATGCTACCTTTGATGCAAAGTCAGCTACAGGGATGTCTAATAATTCCTCTTGCGTAGTTAGATTAGATTGATTTCAGTTTGTGGTATCCAATGACATGGACAGGCTGCTTGGGATGGTAATCCTAAACACTCTCCCCATTAGCTTTGTTTCCTGTAAATTGCCATTTGGACACTGATCTGCTAAGATGAAGTAACACACAGTCCTTGACAGCTAAGCATAGGAGACAGGCATAAGAATCAATTGCTGAGATGGGCAGTGAAGAAATGTGATAGATAGACAGACAGACAGACAGACAGACAGACTAGTATGTATGCATGTATGCATGTATATATAATTCTAGCTGCCAGGTGTTCTAAACATATACAAATAATAAGTTCCTCTGAACTGAACTGACTCCTCTCACTATCCCTAATCAGGGTGAGCCTTCAGGAAGTTTGAGGTTTAACTCTTATCCCTTAAGCGGCCACTTCTGTATTCATTGCAGTGGTGACCACAACTGCTCTCCTTCACCCTCGAACAACCCACCTTGCTGATGGCACCAGTAGCTCCATTTGCCTTCAGCCAACAATCATGTTGCTCTCCAAGGGCAGAAGTACATTCAGGGCAGCTCTATCAGTGAAACAGAGAGAGAATATTGATCAGCGTGGTTGAATTCCTTCATCCTAGAAACTTTCCTTTTCTCAGCTCTTCTCTTTGGACCATCACACGACCTCCATTGCAGCTCCTTCTGCCATGCACTTTCTGCTATTGTCTCAAGTTCACATTCACATTCTTCTTTTTCTCTCCACCTTCACTAACACTCTCACTGTTCTAGCTCTTTCTAACTATCTACTAACCATCTACCAAGCCAGTCTGGCATAGCGGTTAAGGCACCAGGCTAGAAACCAAGAGACCGGGAGTTCTAGTCCTGCCTTAGGCACAAAGCCAGCTGGGTGTCCTTGGGCCAGTCACTTTCTCTCAGCCTAGGAAGGAGGCAGTGGCAATTCACTCCCAAAAATCTTGCCAAGAAAACTGCAGGGACTTGTCCAGGCAGTTTCCGAGAATCAGACATGATTGAACGGATTAAAACCAACAGCAACAACAACAACAACGAAAATCTACTAACCTGCAGTGCTATCATTCCTTACCAAATTCTCAAGTTAAGATTAAACAACCATGTTTGTTATGATATTATAAAACAACAGCTCTAACAACAACAGTGTTTATAGAAGATCACTCAAAATTTTTGACTCAAATCAAAAGGAAATTAATCACTTTGGCATTGCATTCTACACTTGGTGATATTGATGTTTTACTTTATTAATATACTGCCCTGATATTAAATATATATTCAGCACAACTGGAATCAGTAATTCTTGGAAATCAATTAATATGATTTGTATAATTCAGCAGAAAACAATACTCTGGCTCTTCTTGAAAAAACTAAATCAGTTTGGGGCCGGCAGGTGTTTGCATGGAAGACTACCAGAAAATCCTACAGTTATAGACTAGAATGGAAAATATTTTTTAAAAAAAATTCCCCAAGCATAATGGCAAACCATTTCAATTTTTTGTCAATAAAATTACAGGACCTATGTAGTTGCAAAGTGGTCTTTACCATTATTTTATCAGACATGACCAAAGATGTATGTTTTTTATTTCCTAATTATTTATTTTAAAACATAATCAAATATAGTTTATTAACAGGCACAAATTAAGGAACCAGAAAACATTTTCATCCATCCTGGGATGATTTAGGCATATGAACTAGTTTATGAAGCCTGAAAGCTGAACATAAAGTACGGACAGGAGAATATCTTTGAAGAAGTTCAAAGAGCCAAAACAAAAACAAAGCAAAACACCACCACCACCCAACACACATTTTTCACAAGATTTATGAGCCAGAAAAGTCATTTAGATATTTGCCTTCCCTAATACAATATCAAAAACTTCTGCCAAAACACATTCATCCTCTGCCCTATTATTAATTGAGCATATGCCTCAAAAATATCCCAGAGTCCTTGGCAATGCACTGAAGTCTCATGGAAGATCCTAAGGTACCTTGGCAGATGAGTTAATAAAGAAGAAACTCCCTGCAGGTAAAATATTTGAAAACTACTGTTCTCCCATGAATTAAACCCAAGTGATCTAGGCCCTTAAACTTTAAACCAGCATCTAGAATTATGTGCAGCTGCAAATCAAAAGGTACTACAACCCCTTGAGACTTGGTAAATTAACATTTTAAATTTCCTTCTCCCTACACTCTTTTACAGTGGGGATTTTATATATGAAATAACAATTTCCATCTCAATGGACTGATCTGAAAGCATAGACACATACCCTCACACACACACAGACTCACTGACAGTATGTATTTTCTTAAAGTAAAATAGATATTATGTAAATGCTTCTGAGGCAGTCTATTGAAGATCTAGAAAGGTTCAAGCAATTAGATGTACATGGGATATTCTGAAGTTTAATTAAACTTGTTCTAGGTTGAATTGAAATCTTGGCAAGATTTAAAAATTGTAAATGCTAAAGAAAAATAGTAACTGTCACTGTAATTGTTATAGCTGCAAAAAGTAAAATGAACAACTAATACACAGAGAGTGAATGATGAAGGGAATTGGGATGTGCAAGTGAGATAAGATTTTTGTGTTGAAAATATTGCAGAAGCATAAAAGCACACAGAAAAAAAAAAAAAATCAGAATATCCAAGCATGACTTGCAGCATTGTCAACATTTAAACTAGGAATCTTCTGATCTGAGTACATTTGCCATACAGTTGCCAATCCATTCATGTAGAAAGAGAGAAAGGCTGTGTTTGTATTAATATGTGTTTGTTTATTTGTTTAACATCAAATTTATAGAGCTGCCCTATTAAATTCTAGGCCACCTACAATAAAAACAACCTATTAAAAATCCCCAATAGGAATGTATAACCTGATAAAACTAATTTAAAAAGAAGAAAAAGAAAAAGACCTAGTAATATTAAACATCCAAAGAAAACCATTCCTCATCCCAGGTCTTGGGAAAAGATCCATCCATTCATCCATCCATCCATCCATCCATTCATCCATCCATTCAATTTCTATGGCCATCCATCTCAGACAAGTGACTCTGGGCAGCAAGCAATCATAAAATCCATTAAAACCAAGTATAAGCACAATACAAAAATAAATATATTTAGCAGCAGAGAAAAGTTACAACCATAGTTATCTGTATAATCAGGAAACAGGGCCCTTAACACATTTGGGACCCCAGACATGGGCATATAACTTGGTCTTCAAGGCCTTATGAAAGGTCCACAGGGTCAGGGTCATCCTAATTTCTAGAGGGAGACTGTTCCAGAGGGCAGGGGCTATGGTAGAGAAGGCACAGGCATACTTCCTAGTCCCCGCCAGCTGACATTCCTTGGCTGGTGGCACCTTGAGCATGCCCAACCTGCCAGACTGAATTGGATGGATAGAAACAACTGAGAGAAGATGGTCCCTCAGATAACCCAGTCTCAAGCCATGAAGGGCTTTAAAGGTGACAACCAGCACTTTGAATTGTACCTGGAAACACACTGGCAACCAATGCAGCTCACACAGTATTAGTGTTACATGTGTCAAATATCCAACATTTATTACTTGTGCATCTGCATTCTGCACCAGTTGAAGCTTCTGAATGCTCTTCAAGGGCAGCTCCATGTAGAGTATGTTGCAGTAATCCAGACAAGAGGTCACAAGGACATGAGTGACTGTGAGCAGAGCTTCCTGGTCCAGGAATGGGTGCAACTGGTGCACAACCTGAAGGTGTGCAAAGACCCTCCTAGCCACAGCTGCTGTCTGCTCTTCTAGCAGGAGCCATGAGTCCAAGAAGACCCCCAAATTGTGCACCTGGTCCATCTGGTGCCACCCCATCCAGGACCAAAGGTGGAAAAACCTTGTCACCAGAAGGTCCAAGTACCCAAAGTCACTCAGTCTTGCTTGGGTTGAATTTAAGCCCATTGTGCCCCATCCACGGCATCACTGAAGTGGCCCTAGTAGAGATATAAATCTGAGTATCACCAGCATATTTATGATACCTCAACCCAAACCACTGGATCACCTCACCCAGCATTCACATGTAGATGTTAAATAAGAGAGGAGAGAGGACCAAGCCCTGGAGCACCCCACAAAATAGGGGGCATGGGCTGGACCTTTCCACCCATCAACACCAACTGGAACCAACCCCAGAGGAAGGAGAAGAACCCAAGGAACACAGTGCCACCCACCCCCAACTCCCAAAGCTGGTCCAGAAAGATATCATGAACTTTGGTATCGAAGGCTGCTGAGAGGTCAAGAGCAAGATTGGATGCACTATCCCCATCCTGCTTCCACCAGAGATCATCCAAGAGCATGACCGATGTCGTCTCAGTCCCATAACCCAGCCTGAATCCTGACTGAAAGGGGTACAGATACATCTTCAAGGCTTGCTTAAAGAATGGCAGGGTCGAGGTAACATGAACCTCTGGAATTATAACATGATTTTCTGGGACCCATTAGATGACACTATTTCAAACATTTTTAAGGATGGGACATGGAGCATGCCCATTATGCTAGATCTGATAGGCTGAGCAGAAACAATGAAGGGTGACCTTCCCTCATGTAACCAGCCCTATGCCATGAACGGCTTTATTGGTCACAATCAGTTCCTTTAATTCCACCCAGAAGCTCACCAGTAATCAGTGCAGCTTGTGCAGCAGAAGTGTCACATGGATGTACTGGGGTATGCCGTAACTGCCCATGCAACCACATTCTGGACCACTTGCAGCTTCTGACTGGTTTTCAAAGGCAGCCCCGTGCAGAGTTCATTGCAATCATCCAAATGTGTAATAGTCTAAACATGATTAGGGCATTAACATATTGAAATACATACTCACACATTGTGCAAACTTACCCCAGGTGGGGTAAGTTTGCACCATGTGTATGGTGTATAGTGTATGGTTTACTCTGTTGCGTGAACCCTGGCCACAGGATTGAGAAAACCATGGTTATGTTAACTATAGTAATAATGGTATGCAATCACTTCCAGAATGACAGAAGCTCAGTCTCATGTCATTTTGTTTCTAGACTGCACATGGCTTGAATTCCAAAAAATTGATCTATAGAATAAATCTACAGAATAAAGTATACTGTGTTTTTACAGCAGCAGGAAGCATAAACTGAAGTAGTTAGTATTAGGATAATTCCAATAATGGCAATATTCCTAGGAAAAATAAAGGGGATGCCTAAAATAAAGGGAATGCCCCCTCTTGATGCAGAAATGGACAGGCATCAATTCTCAGTGCATGTCAAGACTTGCTGCAGGTTATTGACACTTATATAGCACTTCCACCAAAATCCATAGACAGCACACAGGGGAGCAATTGGCCTGATGAACAGAAATAAAAGAAGACACAGGGGAAATAATAGAGCTGAGGAGATGTAGTGACATGAGGCATTGTTGGGAGAGAATATGAGAGATTGATTACAAGACTGTAAATAGTTTGTGAAAAAAAGAAGTGGGGAGAAGATTCTGGGCAATACGAAAATTGTGTGGGCCAGCAATTGTCTAAAACATCTTAATTAAACATTCTCTGTGACCAGCAGTTCCATAAATTAAAAGAGTGGGGAAATAAAAATTAAAAAAAACCCTAAACCCAAGAGAAGTGCCCAGAATTTGTGCTGAAATTCCCAAATGACACACATTTTGCAGTTTGTATTCTTCCCATCTCCTTTTTGGAAGCTTACAATGCATCAAATAGGTATAGAGAAATATCTACAGTGCTCAAAATACCCATGATAGGTTTCTTACATCTTATATATATAAAGTCATCTAAAGTGCAGAAATAAACAGCATTCAAAGCCAAATTTACAAATTCACCTTTTACAAATCTTGCATTTTTATGTAATATGTGCCAGAAAACTTATATAACCACAACAATGCATATAGATTCAGTTTTGGTTTTTGTACAGCTTTAATGTCTACTGTCTCTTGTTTCAAAATATAGATTTTAAAAATATATCTGTATAGGCATAAAGAAATACTAAAAAGTCAGGTTAGTACATATTGCCATTCACAAACTCCACTATCTGAAAACTGCTTGGTGTTCCTTGTAAATTTACCACCTTTTAATTAAGGAAAATATAGATCACTTAGTCCCATATAACCAGTGTCTAGTGCTATTTGTATTAGGAACAGATAGTGCTAACCTAATATGGGAGACATCTCCTGTGGAACCAAACCACAATGCATGACATCTAGAAGTGTGATAATCTATAAGTAGGCAGAAAGTTGGATTGATGATTGATTATGTGCTGTCAAATCATTGTCCAGTATAAGTGATCACATAGATAGATTTTCTCCATGAAGATCTATCCCTAACCTGGTCCTATGAGTCTCCAACAGTTCACCATTGCAACTGTAACTAAGTCCATCCGCCTTGCTGCTGGTTGATCTCTTTTTCTTTTTCCTTCCACTTTACACAGAATTAGATCTTTCTCTAGAAAGCTAGGACTCTGCATAATGTGTCCAAACTATGATAATTTGAGCCTGGTCATTTTGTGAGAATCCTGGGCTTATTTATTTGATGATCCATTTTTCTGTTTTCTTAGCTGTCCATTTTGAACTGTGGTGTTGGAGGAAAATTCTGAGAGTGCCTTGGACTGCACGAAGATCAAACCAGTCCATCCTCCAGGAAATAAAGCCAGACTGCTCACTTGAGGGAATGATATTAAAGGCAAAACTGAAATACTTTGGCCACATAATGAGAAGACAGGACACCCTGGAGAAGATGCTGATGCTCGGGAGAGTGGAGGGCAAAAGGAAGAGGGGCCGACCAAGGGCAAGGTGGATGATGATATTCTAGAGGTGACGGACTCGTCCCTGAGGGAGCTGGGGGTGTTGACGACCGACAGGAAGCTCTGGCGTGGGCTGGTCCATGAAGTCACGAAGAGTCGGAAGCGACTAAACGAATAAACAACAACAAACAGCTGTCCATGTTATTCTCAGGAGTTTTTTCTAAACACAGATTTCAAATGTATAAATATTCTTTCTTTCCTGCTTTTTCAAAGTCCAACTACCATTTCTTGAACTATTCTTGTCTTTGTAGATATAGACACATCCCAGCATCTGAATATCTTTTCCAAGGCCTTCATTGCTACTTTACCAAGTGCTAGTCTGCAGCATATTTCTTGACTGTTTTTCTTTTACTGTTGATGGTTGATCCTAAAAGGCAGAAGCTATCTACCACTTTAATATCCTTACTGTCAATTCTAAGGCTGTTTGTTTTACCTGTTGTCATTAATTTAGTCTTTTTTATATTTAACTTTTGTCCCATTTTTCTCTGTGCTCCTTGACTTTTATTACTGGAGCTTACAGTTCTGTTGAATCAGAGTTGAATGAAGGGGTTTTTGACGATCTATTCAGAGCCCCTCTGCTCCACTTGAGATATTCCCATTTTGATGTATATTGCTATGTACCCCCATATTAGATTTATAAATGTAGAGTTTTATGCAATTGTAAATGAAAGGTAATCCTTGGAGAGGTTCTGTCTACCTCTGGAGAAGCATCTTAACTTCATCCTAAATGATTGTATATTACACATACATATGGACAATCAAGAAGTCTAGAATCAGGCGAATGTGTAGGGGGTTGGTCAAAAAATTCAAAATGGTAGGTGCCACATGTAACCACAGCTGCCATATTGAATTATTTGTTGCCTCCTGTGGATGCCCCTGTCTAGAATTCTTCTCTTAATCTATCACATTATGTAATGAATGCCTATTCTAAAACACTCTCAGACTCATGAGCAGGAATACAAAGATATCTGATTTATTAAAGAATAGTATGCAGGATCACAAAGAAAGCTGAGAATGATGAAAGTGCGCCAAATGCAAACTAAAAACCCTCGGTGCAAATGAGATCCCTCCCCCTGTAGAATCTTCCCAAGCTCACAATCCCAGGTGCTCCCAATGGCTTCTGATGGTCTGCGGGAAAAGTCCTTGAGCAGAGAACATAATTCCAAACACATTCCACTGTACTGATTTCACATACAGAGCTTGGCACAAGGTTTCACAGCAGCTCCCTCCCAAACAGAAACACGCGTCAGCGCCATGGCATGTGAAACATTACGATGTACAGTGCACATTGAAACAGTGAACATGACACATTAAGACTGAAGTTGAAATGCTGAACAATACCTTCAGATAATATAAAATAACATTTAAAAAAAAGACAGTTTTCTAAAAATAGATATTGGAATTTGGAAGAGTTCACAAAATTAAAACAAAACAAAAGCAACTTTGAGATTCACATGGTATTTATAATGGCACAGTTGTTAATATGACTAAGCCTGGACCAAGGCCATGTATTTGTTCCATTTAATCTTGGAAGTATGCCAGATTATCTTTTGCAGCCATCCACCCATCCACCTCTGTTCCTTACCAGTCATTTCAGTGAAAGCTGGAATGTTCACTGCAAAGTTCATTTTATCTAATTTCTTGAAAATCTTGTAAATCGATTTGTCTTTAATTCACAGAATAATTATATGACATTAGCAAACTGGTAAATATATTTAATATGAGAGTCAACAAATTGAATTTGTAGTGTAATACACCACTTTGTCATTCCAAGTTGCTGAGATCTGTATCTATGATACAATTAAAAATCGTTTTTTTCTTCATTTTCTCAGGCTGATGCCTTTTAAAAAGGAGATAAAAGGAAGAGACAGGTTTTTTTTTGGGGGGGGGGGAATCCATTAATAATTTCATTTGTACTTTTTTTCCCCAAAGCTGAGGTGTGTTAGAACCAAATAGCAGAATCTTTAATTTCAGCTTTAAACATTGTAAGCATGTTCAAGGTTGATGAACTTCTAGTAATGCTCTTTGGGCTCTGAAAAAAAAAAGACCTTTTTATTTATCTATCACTTTTGTCTGAGGTGTGTTTTTTTTTTTTCCTGAATTGCAATGAGAGAGATGATTAATAATAATTTACTCTTCTTATATCATGTTCCTTTTGGCATTAGGTTTCCTCTCAATCTCTCAGGGAGCTAATTATTTCAGCTTTCAATCATTTATCACTTTGTTTTACATACTCAGAGAACTTCATATTGTTTTTAGTCACTCCCTGGACAATAATTTCCCTTCCCCCCCAATTGGTCATTTAATATATCTACATTAGCTGTTCTCCTATCTTATTAATTTTAGGGAGGAAATGTTCTGTTAATTTGATGAACCCATGATATCAGTCTGCACAACTTTATTGCTGCAATAGTGTACTATTTAGGGAATGTCCTGACTTCTGTACTATTTAAAGAATATTATACTAAATATTATAATATTTAGTATAATATTCTATATTATACTATTTAGTGTATCATTTAGGGAATGATATTTAGTAAAGATTCCAGATTGTTAAATACTAGCATAATAGTAATCATCATAATCATAATTTCCTTCAAAGAAACAGAAGTGTATATTGGATTTGGGCAAACCTTGAATCTAGAGGTAAATGATCATGTGAACACAGCCCAATCACTACATGAGGGAAATAAGATCAAATGTATTTTGATTGTTCCATGTATCTTTACATAATTCATACTTAGCAGACTCTCAATGCCATCTGTGAGACTGATTGTCAGATATTTGTCTTGCTGTGTCAAACAATCTTCTAAATAGTTGAACAGATTTCTCTTTCTGTATGTTCTCTCTTTATTTGTTTGGTCTTCCTCTGCTGAAGGTGATTGATAATTGTTTCATCTCAACCATCTTGTTTCTAATTCTTACCACCACCACCACAACAATAAATCTCTAATTTTAATACTAGTGTTTAGGTTTATGAATAGTATGTTGCCTTCTAATTGTAAAAGCCGAAACATAAAAACAAAACAAAACACCATGGTCACACATTTGATTTGCCACTATTACTGATCTTCAGAATAGAGATAGTTCTGGTTAAAAACTAATACTATTAAAAATGTCAAAAAAAAAAAAAAAAAGTGGTAGAATCCTTTTTGTGTCCTTACAAAGAACTAGTAAACCCAAAACCATGTTTTGTGTGATGCTTATTTCAAAAATTGAACACAATCAACCAAATGTGTTCTGTAATAAGAGCATAGTGGGGGGGGGGATTAAACTCATCAACATAATTTATCAAAGCCATTAAACTGATGAATTTAATCCCACCCCAAAAATGAAGATCTTCTTTTATAAAAGTAGAATGTTTATACTCCTTTATTCTAAACAAATGGGGTTGTTTTTTTCTGGGGGGGGGGTAAACTTTTAATTATACCCTTGATAAAGAACTGGGTTAGAAATATGTTCAGCTACACAATAAAGTGTTTCTTAGGCACTCTGTGGAGCACCTTTCCAGCTGATTTTGACCATAGGGGAAAGGAGTTGCAATAAAATACATACTTTCATAAGTAAATTTTAATAATATTTTTTTCTTATTTTTCACAAATATACCCATTCTTTGTGAGCATTTTCCCCCTACAAATACATACTGATACTCAATCCTGAAATGGCAAGCAGCATCACAGCATTGAAGAAAGTATGACTCTGTAACCGTACGGTTCCTGCAGTAGTTTGGGAGATACAAATTAGGCAAGCAAAGCTAAGGGTTAATCCTGATTTGAGACCCCCTTTTTCCATTTCTGTAAGGAAAATTAAACTTTTTAGAACTCCCACTAATTGTAGTTTTATAATTTGGATCCTCATTGAGCAAGAACATGCTTTTAACCAGGAGCAACACGTCACTGGCAAACAACAGAAGGTTCTGCATTTTAATTAACAGTGTGATCTTTCTTCTCCGCCTTTCTTCACACATTTTATGTGCCTCTGTGCTTTTCCTTGTGATTAAAAGAGAAAAAAAAAATAGCTGAGTTTCACAATTGGAGTTTCTTCCTTATTTCCCATTTCATTTTCATTATCTGTGTCTTACTCATGCATCAGTATTTATTTGCTTCTTTCTACAGCCTCACCATCTACAGAGAGGTACTTCTTGTCAGCAGGAAAAATAAAGCTGCTTTAGCTTTCATTAATAAGGAACATTAATATACATGTGCTTACTATTAAGAGCGAGAGAGAGCTTTCAGTGGTGCAAATTAGAACCAGACAAATAGGATGGAGTACTTCTTATATGCAGGATTGTTCAACAAAGCAAAAGCATTTAGATTACAGTCCTGGGAAGTGCCAGGATACCAGGGGTGATACAATTTCTCTGATTTTTACTTTGGAGATCAGAGACAGGGGATGGTGGTGGTTGAGCTGTGATGGGAACTGGATGAGGCAGGGTTGGGAACTGCTGAAGATCCAAGAGGAGAGAAACATATAAACATCTCTGTGTTTGCTTTTCAGTTCTGCAGGGAGCACAATTGTGAAAAAGATGAAGCGCTCCAGTATCAGAGTACTGCAGCTAGTAAATATAGGCCTTTTACCTCACTGAGCTCATGGTTCAGTTTTATTATGGTTGCTAACACAATTAAAATGTGTAGTTGCTGACTGTAAGAAAGAAGAACAATTTGTTAGTGTTTCTCTCTTTAACAAAATGCATTCTTTTTTTTCTAAATTTGGCCTGTTACTCTTGATTCCCTAACACTCTGAAAGTCAAGCAAGGTCTTTTTAAACCTCTGAAGTGCCTGAGGCCAGATTGTCATATGGAGCACCTCAGCCCTCACTTTCTTTTCAGAGTATCCCATATCCATGCTGTGTTGCTTTCCAATAGATTTGTTTCCTATTGAAGTCAGTAGCTCAGTAGCTCAGTCTGAAGAAACATGAAATACTGAAATAACTCTTAGCACTATTTTGCTGCCTTGAGTTGGAAAAAAAAATGCTCTGACAGTCCCATCATTTCATATACCTAATGATCTTGTGTGGACCCTGGAGCAATTGTGCCGATTTTGTTTCCCTTTAAAAATACCTGTAGAATAATGATGTTCCCTTACAATGTGCTAAAGATTTTAAAAATGCTAGTCTTATGTGAAATTAATCTTCCTCGTTAGTAAGTAACACAGGATTGTGAAGCTTTCTTTAACCAAACTATCTTAGCTTAACTGATTGATTATGTTCCATCAAGTCACTGTTGACTCCTAGTGACCACACAGATTTCCTCCATGACAATCTATCCCTAACCTGTTCTTTCAATTCTCCCAATAGTGCACTCATCACCATTGCAACTAACTCCATCCACCTTGCTATTGGTCATCCTCTTCTTCCCCTTCCTTCCACCTTTCCCTGCTTTAGAGTCTTTTCCAGAGAGCTGGGTCTTTGCATAATGTGTCTCATATGTAAGTAGGATAATTTGAGCCTTGTCATTTGTGCCTTGAATGAGAACTCTGGGTTGATTCGCTTGATGATCCATGGTATGTTTTCTTGGCTATCCATGGTATTCTCAAGAGTCTTCTCCAACACCAAAGTTCAAAAGCATCAATACTTTTCTATGCTGCTTCTTCAAGTCCAACTTTCACTTCCATAGAGTTCACAGAGAATGTAATGGCTTGTATGATTTTGATCTTTGTAGGTACAGAGACATCATGGCATTTGAATATCTTTTCCAAGGCCTTCATGGCTGCTCTGCCAAGTGTTAGTCTACATCATATTTCTTGACCTTAGCTTAATAAAAAAAAAAAAAGAAAAATCATAAAAGAAAAAAGGACATGCATGACTGTGTGTGCCTGAACACATGCATTTGTAACATTAAATAAATATTCTTAATATTTTTCCCATTTTTAAATAGTCTTTCAACTAGGATGAATAACTAAATGGGTTTTGCCACCAGGGCATAGATACTAATTTCATTATGACCTCTCCAAAACAACCTAGAAAGGCTTTTATTGTTATGATAGAAAACTTGTCCAATAAACCCCAAGAATTAGAAAAGATCCAAACAATTGTTTTGTTTTCTAAAGCTAGAAGACTACAGTGAGTCATTGGTCATTTGCACCAAGATGAGCCCAGAGCAATAGCCCCAAAGTTACATAGGTCTTATATAGAAAGTTTATTGAAGACAGTTTGAACATGGATATGCATTAATATGAGACTCATTGTTTTATACTGATAAGGAAACAAGGTAACTTCAAAAAACGATATGGGAATCATTCATGGTGTTAAAACATTACAAACATAGTCTGAAATGCAACATAGCAGCTTTTACTAGAAATATTAAGGCTGTATCTATTATTCGAATAAACCTACCCTGTACTTCACTGTTGAAGGAGGGAAAGGAGAGAAAGAAGGAAACAGCATTGTATAAGCTCATCAGCAGGCATCAGATTGGCATTGTAGCAAGAATTCTATATTTAAAGGAGCCCTTAGAGAAATACAGCTAAAACCTATATGCAATACTTGATATGTACATAAATAAATTATTATAAGATAGTATAATTAATTCTTATGTTCACTCTCCATATTTTCCTCTGTTTTTATTAAGCTGACATAATTCAAGAGTGCCTCAAGAGTGCCAGGAAGATCATTTCTGACCCTCTTCTCTAATGCATTCCAAACCAGCCACGAAGACAGACTACATCTGACAGAGGACAAACAACAAGTAAAACAGAGGTAAAGAGTAAAATGATTATCAAAGGAATGAAAATGAAGTACTTTCTTTATCAATAAAGAAAACCTGGAGAAATCAGACAAAAAGGCTGGGGCCCAACTCAAAAAAATCTTAAACATCTGCAACCTGGGCTATGGTATGAAAGAGGGTAACTTGTTGATGAACAATATCAACATCAGCTTTCAGTCTGCTAAGTTTATTTGCTCATATGCCACAAGAAGAACTAACCAATCACCTATGATTGTACAAGCAGTGCTTTCTGCTGCATGTTGTGTGGTGTGATAGCATCAGTACATGCATTAAAGGCCTTCTTGAATTCTGCTGACATATATGCAATGGCATTTTCTAGAGAAATACTACCAATAAAAAGAACAAATGCCCTAATTCCAGGGTAAAATCAGGAATTATATTCCATCAGGCAATTAGCTATCCATTTAAAGCAACATTTACAGTATGGTATGGAGACCTACTTTCATAAAGGACAGTGACACTGGGGAAAGTATATTCAAGAAATCCCACAAATTTTCCAGGTAGTCATGTTAAAGTCATGTTTTCCACACATTCAGTATGGTCTCCTTACAGACAGGGGGGCTCTAACTGGGATAATATAACTGGGGGTGTCCAAACTTATCAGGACCTCCAGATTTGGATCAAAATTCATTAGCCAATACAGGCACTGTTGTGTTTGAACAGGCATTAGGATGTACAGTACTAGTTGGCTGAGAATATTTCCAGTTTATATCCTGGATATTTTCAAGGGAGGGGAAGGTTTGGTACTATTGGCCATGATCCCAGTGTCAGGGATCCAGAGTGGGGGTGATTTCTGTAACTGGAATATCTTTCTCTAGAGAAGAAGGGAATCACATGCTTTCCTAGGCTCTTATTACCTATAAGGGAAGAAATAAATGTAATTTTGACAATTGTACAGAGAACCAACAGCATATCACCATGACGCTGACCAATGCCCATAACACTTCCAGATTGCTCCAGGGGTCCCAGACCCCCCATGCATTACTAATGAGACATAATTTACAGGCTGCTGCTAATCCTGCAGCAAACCCAAGCCCAATGATCTGATGACACATGGCTGCTTTCTAAGGATGGCTGATTGAATGTGTTAAATGTGCAAGTGCAGGCAGACTATATCTTGGGGCTACTGACCAACCATCTGGAGCACTTCAGAGTCCAGCAGCATCAATGCGGCAAGTTTAAAAGTCCAAAGCACTTCTGATTACAACAAAATCAAATTCTGACAGGAAAGGGAGAGGATACAAAGCCCTTCAAAGAATTCTTGGGAACAGTGAGGGTGATGGACTTTGCAGCAGAGTCCACAAAAGCAGAAGGAAAGAATATCCCAACAATTGAACAACAGCTACTGCTTTCATGAGTGGGAGAACATCAAGTAAGGCAAGAACCAAAGAGGCATTCTTTATTGGGCAACTGGCAGAGGTCAACTAGCCTCTTCCCTTCCAAATAAGACCATAGTCATGGACAACCTCAACAGCATACAGTATCTAGAATCAGTATAGATACTGGCAGTCTTCACCATAGCATAAGGGCAAGCATGAAATGGAGCACAAATCTCAGCAATTTGCACTGATGTCCTGGCAGCAGCTTTCCCACATGGAAAACTGCAAATGGGAAAGGAAGGCTGCTCATTACCATCAGGAGTCATGAAAACAGCCCCTTTAAGTGGATATAGTACTATCTTTAAAGCATGTTTATACTGAAGTCTTGATGATGCATTGAAAGACATCTACAAGGAAGCTACTTCTATAAAAAGTTGCAAACTAACTCATTGATCAAATCAAAATCCTTTTTTCCTACTTTTAGGACTTTCAAGAGAACCTACCATCTAATGGAAGTTTGTAAAGGGTTTCTTGTAAATTAACTAGATACACACTGTTCTTCAATTATACTTAGTGATCAGTAAATAAATTTATTTCTATAGAAAGAAGTACCATAGTACTAGTAGACAGAAATATATAGAATAATATTAGGAAGGATATAATTGAATAAAGGTTGTGTTTACAGGAGGAAAGCCGGTTTAGACATTTATACTTTTGTTTTTCTTTAATATAGGGGGAAGGAACAAGTACTTAGTGCTTTTTATGTGTGCTGATGGATTGAAATAATGTGATCTTGGTTTCATATAGCGTAAGGGACTGATTATGGAAATTGCTAGATATTCTTGTTGAAAGTTGGAAGTCACTTCTTATGTAATCTTTAAAATTGTTTCCTTCTTATGTTTCTTACTTTTTTAGTTTTTTTTTTCATTTTGTAGTTTTTTTGCTTTTAATTGTTTTTATCTTAGCTTTAAACTTAATAAAGTTCTTATAAAAAAGTAGTGTTTCAGGTTTCATATAACAAAATCTCCATTATGCCATTTCTTATATTGCATGCTTTCCCTGATCCTTGGTTTGGGTTTTCATTTTTATTTTTTTATGTTCACGTATAAAGAAACAATTCTTTGAGATGTGGGAAACCAATAATAGATAAAGAATTTGGAAATGTTTGAAAAAGGAATAAAATGTGAGGAAGAATAATTTAAATTGCTGCTTTTCTAGTAATCGACAATAAATATGTTCCCGTTGCTCGTCCCAGCTTCTGCACACCAAGCAGTTCGAAAACATGCAAATGTGAGTAGATTAATTGGTACCGCTTCGGCGGGAAGGTAACGGCGTTCCGAGTCGTCATGCTGGCCACATGACCCGGAAGTGTCCTATGGACAACGCCGGCTCCAAGGCTTTGAAACGGAGATGAGCACCGCCCCCTAGAGTCGGACACGACTGGACTTTACGTCAAGGGAAACCTTTACCTTTACCTATGTTTGCTTTGGGCCTTTACAAGTCTGGGTCATAATAACATTTCTTTAACTGGTGCTAATCCCCCTCAGTCCAGTAGATTCTTGAACATGTTTTTTTAAACTCTTTATCAGTATAGATGAATATAATAGATAATTTGTCAAAATTGATTTTTAGTCCTGCTACGGTATAGATTTTATTCAGGTTAAAATTAAGCTGTAGCTTTATTATGTTTTTGGAGCGGGAAAAGTGCATACCATCTGCTGATTTACAAAGAGTCATCCTCATACATACATACATACATACATATCAATCACATGCATAGAGCCATTTGCACTCAGCAACCTGTAATTCAGCCATTTGGCACTGGAAAATGAGCTGTGACACATTGTAATAGGCTGTCAAATGAACCCAAATCACAATCAACTGTAAAGAAGGGAATGCTTGCACTTATGGAGCAAAGATAACCAGGAAACTAAAATGACAGGCAGCACTTGTTAGCTTGTACTTGACAAGGATAGAGTATAGAATAGTTCATCCAGAAGAGACAGTGGGGAAATATACAGTAAAAACACAAGAAAACCTCCAGAAGAATGGGATTAACACTGCTGATCGCCGAGAATATTTTCCAAAAGCAACACCTGCTCCTATTTATATGTTAATTCAGGGGCACTTATAAATTTGGCATAGGAAAAAAAGGCCCTCCTCCACCACATGTTTTGGACTCAAAGGGAGTCTAAGCAGGTGTTACTTGGGGATATAGAGTACTCAAATTAAAGCTGTTTTTAGCATATCTTTAAACAAGCTCCTTTAATAATTATCTAAAGACCTCAGCAAAGAGAGGTTTTCTTCCCTTTTCTTCTTAGTGAAGAGCCCAAAGGAGTCTGGCAAATCAAAAAGTAGACAATCCATATATAGGCCCACTGTGATGAGAGTGATGCCTCTAGCAGAGATTAGCTGATTAATTTGGAATAGAGAGGTGGACAAGAACAAAGGATGTAGGGAAACAAGAACAGCAGCAGCATACACTTAGAATACATGGATACAAGGGGTCCAGGTGCAAGCTACCATCAAACCAAAAGATCAGGAACATGAAGGTGATTCAGAAGAATAAGAAACTGAGAAGGAAGACTTCAGTAAAGGAAGAGACAGAGATTATGGTCCTGAACTGCCATGGAGAGAAATGCTAGAGTGCATTGTAAAGATAGGGAAGATTTGGATGGATGGATGGATGGATGGATGGAGATGATGTATAGATGGAGACAGTGTGCTGGACTTTATTGATATAGTCATTTGCTTTCTGTGTTTCAGTTCCACTTTCAATTCAGTTCCACTTTCTAGCCAATGATTTCTTGGAGCTCCCACAACAAAAGTTAAAGATATATGAATGTCATGAAACCATGTAAAACTCCAACTGAAGTGAAACAGCTGCAGAATAAATCCAAATATTTGAAAAGCACTAGACTATTTTTAGAGCTGAATGAAATTTCAGAGAATAAGAAAACTTAAAAAAAATGTTTGTATGTTTGTGTAGTCATACATATGCACATGAACTCACACACACAAACACACACAAATGTATTCTTACAACAAAATGCAGACATTTAAAATATCTGTATTCAAATATTTCCATACAGACTGATGCTTCTACAGAAGTAAGGTAATTTATTGGGGGGGGGGGGAGAACATTATTGACATTGCTAATTAAAAAAAAAAACAGCTAATGAAAGGTACTCTTCTGGATATATGCACATTGCCAGGTTGTCCTGCCATGAATACAGGGTACCAAAGTTTCTGTAGAGGAGGAACTGATGTTGTAATGTTTCATTTACCTTCAGCAACTGTAAATGTGACCTCTGCCCATGTTTTCCTACTCCAAATTGAAAATCATGTTTTCTAGCTTGTGTCAGTTCAAATGCTGATGTCCAGCTTGCCTGCTGTGGTTTATTTTGTTCTAGACAAGCTCTTTGCTTTTGATTGGCTATCATAGAGGAAGAAATGCCCCTTTACCTTACTGTCATAACTTCTCTCCAAGAAAGTCTGCTACAGCTTCTCTTATAGGTCTTTCTAACTATTGTAGTGATTATAACTGTTGCTTGACATGCAGAATATGCCCAGAAACATCCAGTAATATGTCTGATAAAGACCCAGAGAAAGAAAAGGGAATGGGTTATTCTTAAGCCTGTCTTAGAGTTAAATTTGTTTGAGCAAAGGACAGGAGTGCAGTGTGGATATATGGCTAAGAGGAATTCCGTCAATTTCTTAAGCTGCATCAGTTTATAGTCCTTTGGAAATATTAACAACAAACCAGACTCATAGTGAAAGCTTATTAAATTACTGTCCCAATTTCTGTAGAAACTTTCAGTCAAAAGAATTGATTATCTTACCATTGCCAGCAACAATGGTAATATGTGCCAATCTTCTTATTACCCCACTAACATAATCTAGAGAAGTTACAGTTTATATAATGTAATTATAATGGAGTGGCATGGTAGATTTAAAAGGAATTGTATGCTGTAAAGAGTCAATAAGTTTCATTATGTATGGATTCCATATCTTCTCCCTTCTGAGTTTTTTAGACTTTCAAGGGAAACTATTGCAATATTTATAGAGTTTTATAAAATATTGGTTATATTGCCTAGCTTTTAAATGGAATAGATGCACATCATTCTTCAAATATTCTTAGTAGTTTTAACTGATGGGATCTAGATAATTAACCAAGGAATTCTTGAACTTAATCATTTGACACTAAATTGAAACTTGTGATCAATCCTTCTGCAAAATACATTCAGCCGTAACATTCTAATTCTGCAAAATCCTTTATCTTCCAATTACTTGTTTTGAACAAATTTGCCCTTATGCTTAAGGAAGAAGACAAGATGCTTTAGAATGATACTCTGCTAAGATTAAAAATTGGGCTTCTTGAAATGCATTAAAATTATTTATTTTTAAGATTAATATATTTCTTTTCATTCAGGAACTCATGTACTCACTCCTACTATTTTCCCCACAAAAAAAGCCCTTGAAGTACAGTAAATAGGGCTGGGAGAGAATGACAGGCCCAAAATTACTCAGTGAGCTTTCGTGGCTGATGGTGGACTAGAACCTTGGTCTCTCGGTCCCTAGCCCAGCCCCTGAAGCACTACCCTATCCAGAATTTATCAATGATGCATCCAATGTTCAGAATATGAATTTCTTTTATGTATAGCTTGTGGACTTACTACAAACTCAGTCAGATATCTCTGAGATTCAGGATCAGTTCATGATTGATTTACATTCCTCCTGACTGCTGTTTTTCCTCCTTTTCCCCTCTTCTCTTTCTCTCTCTCACACATATCAAGGGCACTTATTAGGGCAGGGGGGAGTGTTGTTTACTATTTTCCTAAGGACTCATATTACTATTAAAACCTCTTAAAATAAAAACATCTCATATGTCAGCAATGAAATGCAACTATCATAAATAGATCTCCAACAAACAGATCTCAACTCCCCACTCCCACGCCAATGCTCTTCTCAATCTTGTTCTTTCCAAGGCCTTCCTGAAATTCAGGCATGAACCCACTGTTAGATCTCCAGCAATGGGAAAGTATTTCAAAGGGTCAACAGTGTCACAGAAAAATACTCCTCTCTTTCTCTCCACTGAATCGTTCCAAGAGGAGAACCTCCCAGGATGAGCACACTGAAATGGTCAGATTCACATGATGTACTGTAGCTCAATACCACTACTTTGAATTGTATTCAGAATATTATTGGCAGCTAATGCAATGCCCACAACACAGGTGTTATATTTGAATAGTGGCTGTTACCCACTAATATACAAGCTTCTGCATTTTGTACCAATTGCAGCTTCTGAGTAGTCTTCACAGGCCACACCACATAGAGCTGTTTGCAGTAATCAGACAAGGAGGTGATACAAGAGTCACTGTAATGTTGTGGCCAAAATCTGGCTCACCTAAAGCAACGAAATCACTTTGAAGATGCAACATAATTTTATTTGCATGCACATAAGCAATAATGCAGCGTATAGTGGACCCCCAGCAAAGCTTTG
Organism: Candoia aspera; assembly: GCF_035149785.1. Taxonomy (NCBI): domain Eukaryota; kingdom Metazoa; phylum Chordata; class Lepidosauria; order Squamata; family Candoiidae; genus Candoia; species Candoia aspera. Next base: position 99,792,258 of record NC_086155.1, read on the forward strand.
ATACTTTGCTGAGTGGCCATGAGTGAAAGCAGAACCAGGGCTTATTGAATATATCTTTGGCCCACTACATAGCAAATGCAAAGAAAGGAAAAGGCAAAACAAAGGAAAAGGCAGACACAGTGGAAAGTACAGTGTGATGTTGGGATATCTTAGATAAACCCATCTGTGTGATGTTGTTATTATTTAATCCTTCCTACTAGGTCAGCATATTATCTTCAAGATATGGTCAGTAAATAGAAACAATTTGGTTTACTGGGCCACAGGTTCCTGACTGAGACTTCTCCCTGTCGCCACTCAGGGCCACTTCAGCTTGCTGTGAATGTTTTCTTACAAGGGTACTTTAAGCAGTTCATATGTGGGGGAGGGGGTGGCATCCCATAGGTTTGACAATGGATGCAGTTTACATGTGTTGGGGGGGGGGGGTACCTTTTACCACCACAGTAATCAGGCCTTCTCTAGGAAGGTCTGCAACTGGTGCATCGGGTGAAGATGGGCAAAGACTCCTTTAGCCACAACCTCCACTCACCTGCACAGCGGAAGCTGTGAATCCACAAGAACCCTCAAACCATGGACCTTCTCCTCCAGAATACCAGATGTAGTTAGAGTGTCAGGTGGTTTCCAGACAAACTGTAACTCAGTCTTCCTGTGATTAAACTTCAACCTCTTTCTTCCATCTAGATCCATGTAGCCTCTGTTCACTGGGTCAGAACTTCCAACTGCATCCTATCTCAGCCTCGAATGGCAATATATATGGGAGCCTGGGCAGGTGGATGACCTCACTCAATGGCTTCATGTAAAAGTTGAACAGCAACTCCATAGATCTTCATGTAGAGTCATCACTGGAGCAAATTTGGGCAGATCTTTCTGAATCAATCCCCAAAAGGAAATTAACTCCCATAAAACAAAACTGCTGATATGCAGGGTGAAATAAAAATGCTTTATCCTCTTATTGCCATGATGTGGGCCTAAACATGAGCTCACACCCATCTTTGGTCAAGTTCACTGCCAGTCTTTCTTCACCAAACAAATATCTCTTTGTACGCTTCATCTCCTGGAGCAACTCAGCAAACCAAATCACCGATCAGGATATGTGAGAGGGCAAAGACTCTAAGAAACAATCTTGCCCAATGCCCTGGCCTCCTCTATATTCCAAAGATGAATTAGGTGCTTTGTGGAACTGACTGCTGGGAGACTCTCTGGTGGCAATGTCCTTTATGGGTTAGGCAGTTTACACTATCAAAAGGCAGACCTTCTTCTTACCCTCTGCTGACAATTTTAGGAAAGGGAAGATGACAATGGTGAGGTTTGGGGAGGCTAGATTTAGCCTCACCATGTTCTTTAAGTATCTGATGCTATAATGAGGAAGGTAAAGAGGCCTGTACTTTGAAGTGAGCTCAGAATTAAAATAAATTATCTTAAAACCAATCTAAATTGAGCCAAGCCAAAATTAGTTTTTTTTTTCCTTAATACAAACTATTGAATAAGTTAGAAAAAGTCATCAGTCACTAGAAATTATATAGGTCTTATATATATGTCATCGAGATACACAATGTCATCAAGATACACAAAAGTGAATATTATATTTTTTGGTTACCTGTTCTCTATCCCCCAAATAACAGGAAGGATATATAAAGGTGCTTGTTTTATTCCCATTATATTTCTGCCTTCCCTCTAATTCTTCCAAGTAGATATACTATATTTACAACACTGATCCAAATGTTTGCTTTACATTTCAGTATCATCCATCTGCAATAAAATTAATTGCACATGTCAAATAAGCACAGACTTCTCTCTAAATATGATGTTTATTTATGGTATCTCAAAAAAATATCTACTTCGTATATTAGTTATGCACAGATGTTTTTAATGAAGTTGTATTCATCGGCAATAGTTTTATAATTCCATCATTTTTTTTCCCAAAATGTAATACTTGGGGTACTTGGTGTTATGTTTGTTTTACAACATCCTGGCATCTATGAGGAAGAAGTATGATCCAAAGTATTTAACTTGACAAAAGGATAGCACACACAAACACACACTTTCATTCATTCAAATACCCACACACACATATACACATACATGTTTTTGAAGTATATATATCTCTTTCAAAGCAGCATTGTTGAATTTTGAGGATGCAGCCTGCAACTGAGGAAAATAAAATGTCATATATTAGGTAAATCTGTGCACATAAAAGTGTGTTTTGTTTGTAGGCTGACCATATTTCCTTGAGACAAAAAAGGGACATTGGGATGGCAGAATGGGACAGGGTTAAACTTATGTAATATTATGTAATATTCTGTATTCATGAAAAAGTAAGGTGATAAAAAAAAATTTAAAGAGTTTTTAAGATCCATTTGCTGGTCCGTGGTGGGAAGGTGCAGGAGGCAGAGGTGCGGCAGTGGTTGGGTCTGGAGAGGCTGGTATAGGGGTGGTGTTGGGTGGAGAGGTTGCAGGAGGGCTGAGGGCAGCAGTGAGCTGGGACAGGAGGAGAGAAACAGAGGTGGAAGCAGGCTGGAGAAGCACAGGAAGGCTGAAGGTGGTGGCGAGCTGGGACGGGAGGACAGGAATGGAGGAGTCTAGTGAACAGATGTCCATGACAACCTGTTCCTCTCTGGCACACCCTTTTATTTTATTCCTGCCATTTTGGCCTGAGAGCCAATCGGCTTCTTTTCTGCTGGGCACACTTTTCCGACTGTCTTCCACTGTACTGATTGGCAGCAGCGACTCTTCCTCTTGCTCACCGCCAATCAGCTGTTCCTGCAGTTCCTGCTCTACATTTCCTGCTGGATTGAGAACTACTGCCAGTGGGTAAGTCAGACTCCTTTTCAATTTCAATTTCAATTTTTTCCCGCTTTTCCCAATAACGGCTCCGTTTTTTAAAAAAATGGGACAAAATTGGCATTTATATTAAAATGATGGGACGGTCAGGAAATGTTAAAAAAATGGGACTGTCCCATTCAAAATGATACGTATGGTCAGCCTATTTGTTTGGGAATATTCCTTGTACACAAAGGTGCATGCAAAAGTGGACCTAAGCCTTGCAAGGGAAAGGCACACACACAAAAAAGTACACATGGAAATACACATGGGAGGGCAGGGAACTACATTAGGGGAAATTAAATTTGCAAAGTGATATGGAAACCTACACTAGAAAAAAATGGGAAAAAGTGAAACTGAATCTTAGAAGTTTGCCCCAACTTGATTTGTATTAATGTAACACCTCTCCAACACTCTTTCGTTCCTTATCCGTATCCTTGTGTATGAAATCATTTTTTTTTCTATGCTAAAAGAACTTACGACAGATAGATGAGATAGATAGATAGATAGATGATACTGTAGATAGATAACGTACAGTCATATTACATTTCAGGTGCATATTGCTGTTAGCAATCTCAAACGCTTTAGACAATCATTTTTCTAAGTCATTTTCAAATTCAAACTCTTTAGAAAATCATTTTTGTATGTGTTTTTGGTGGTTGGCTACATATTTTGAACAAGAGCACTAGATCCATTTCAGCTGAAATGAATATAACAAATTGCAGAGGAAAGAAAAATAACAAAAACACTGGAGCTTGATTGTGTAAGGTTAAACAAACAGTCATAATTTCATGCTATTATATGTAATTGTTCATAGCTGCTAAGTATTTCAGACTATTCCCTCAGCAATTTCACCCACATCAATGTATATAATGCTAAATATACTATTGGCATTCAGTGCAATACAATTTTATTTGACTGAAAGAAAAGCAGCAAAACAGCAAAACCAATTGCCTGTTTGAGAGAGGAAGGAAGAGGGAGGGAGGGCAACACATTCTTGGTGAACTTCTTCCCTCTACTGGCAACAGGAAGAGAAAATTAACCTGCTGATCTTCTCTTCCATGTTCTAATGATGAGGCTGACCCCCGTTCCTCAAAACCCATGCTGACTGTGTCCACACAATGTACCCAAAGCCACCCAGGATCTAGTTAAATGTGCTGTGCCTTGCAAATAACCATTGTGAATGAACTCAACTGGAGCTTGAGGTGTTCTTATTGGGGTGGAGATGAGCCTTCCATTAGGGGACACATGTTGTGAAGGTTTGCTCAAATGTACTATTCAGCATCCAGGAAAATACTTTCCCATCCATCCATTCAAGCTCCTGCCATGCCTGTCACTCAGCAGTCACAGCCATCATTCCATTAGACTGAAGCAGAGGACATTAGATGGGGATCAGGGATAATTCATCCACCCTTCTGACACACCACTTTCAATAGGCTTCTTTCCTCAAATTGTTTTCACCTGGTAATTATTTATGAATTAGTATTTACATTTTGCAATTAGGACCTGAACTCCCCATCACCACCACCTTGCAATGAGGGCAAGAGGGATCAAACTGATTAAAATAGTGTTGTTGCATTGCCCACCTGTAAACAAAGGGTGGACAAATGCTGCAGATGCCACTTATTTTCTTTTCCCCTTTTATTAATGGGACATGTGACTTCATGTGGCCTGCCATCCATCCATCCATCCATCCATCCCTGTTTTGAGAGTCTTTGAGGCTGAAATGTGGAGAAAAAAATGTCTGCTCTTCTACAAACTGTTACTTCAGAAGTTATAAATGAGCTTCAGGAATTCTATTCCCCATGGCCAAAAGCTCTAGAACCATTCTTGAAAGATTTGTAAGGGACAACTTATAAGGAAAGGGCTATTAAATTGCAATATAAGAATAGAATATCAATAGAGTCATTTCCGCAAATTGTCCATTGCCCTCATAATTTAGTACCAGGTATTTAGAACACGAAAGGTAATAATATGGATTATTATTCTGACCTTTTTAATATTCTAACTTTTATCTGACTAGCCATACCCTTTAGTCTTAAACTCTTATTATTTGTAATAATCAGTAGCAAAGCAAGGCTAGGCAGCAGTTACAGCACAAATTGACTTTTTCTGGCCAGTTTAATGTGCTGAAAGGACTGAAGAATCAACACAATGAGATGAAATTGTATTGAATCCTTTCAAAAGATTTGCAAATTCCAACAATGAGTTCTATCTTTCTGTTGGACAAGAAAAATAAAAGAATGGAAAAGAGGAGTTCCTTTCTTACTATTTAGCATCTGATGTGCAAATTGGAGTACATGACATGTTGGATTAACAGCAGCTTACACGCATCTTTTTCCAGTGCATATGATTCCAACAAATGTTTTATCATTATTACTCTGTGTAATAATTAACATCCTGACCAGTGTCTCTCAAGATTCCCTACCAGGGATATCCCAGTTAAGCTTAGATATTGTCTTAAATCTTGGTTTAAACGGACTAAGCCAGAGCTCAATTCCATTCTTCTTAACAGGGTCTCTGTGTCTGTGTCTGTGTCTGTGTCTGTGTCTGTGTCTGTGTCTGTGTCTGTGTCTGTGTAGGTGGATGGGCAGACAGATCTCCCTGTCATAGAAAGAAAATAAAAGTTAAATAAAGGTTTTCTGCCACCCCCAACTCCATGATCCTTCAGTCTTCTTTAAGTCCAAGAACAGCTGATGGCAGCAAGGGGAGAAAAGATCTGATGTTGTGATTTAATTCCTGTATCAGTCAAGGTGTTGGAAAAAGAAGTAAGAATAGAGTGATATATTACTTGGTTGATTAAATCTGCAAGGATGGAAATTTAGACAAGGATTTCCAAAGCTGAATGAAACTACACACCAGAAAACTGAAATAGAGGAATGGGAATGGTGTGGGATGATCAAATCACAGAAGGGAGCTGTGGGGGAAAATTACTTTCCCATGAACCATCAGTCAGGGTAAATCCAGTAAGTACAATGCAAAATGCATGAGAATGCCATTGCATGGGAGTGAAATAAGTAAATGACCACAACTGATGATGTATAGAATTGCAACAGCACTGGTTGGGAACGTTGTGTCATGTGGCTGCCAAGCAACCTGGGGGTTAACCATCTACAATGGGTACTGCAAACCACACATGTAGCAATGGTAAAAATCAGTCCTCATTGCAATGACATGGGCTATAAAAGATAACGGAGATTAGCAAAGTATATCATAGCAGGGTTGTGTGGAATAATCTAATCCAATCATTTCTGGCTTGCAAAAATCCAGACAACCACACAACCAAAAGATGGGAGCAAAGAAATGCAGAAAACTTTTTGCTACCATTTTATGGTCATCCAGCTATATTGTTTTTGTTACCACATCCATTATTCAAAACAAACAAACCCAATTAGAAATTCTCTTTTAAATATTAAAAAACCACAAGTTCCATGGATTACTAGTTTATATAGCATTACAGTGCTTAGTAACAAGGTATGTTTCTGAGTAGACTTGCATGGGATTGTACCCAGGGTGCACAGGACAAATCTACACCATCCTGCTGCTTTCACATACCAACTGTGCTATAACGTACAATGTTGCCAGGTTCTGTGGAGCAGCACTCAAAATTTATTGCATAAGGACCTGTGCTATAAAGTAGATTTAGTGAGCACCTAGTTCACCATATCAGAGTGCTCTGTAATTTGATATAGTCTTCCACATACTAACCTTTTATGCTCCCTTATACCTATCTAATAGTCCCTTCTTTTAGATTCGTTTAGATTGTTTTTTATATATACTTTTTGCTTTTAATTCATATGTTTTATATCTGATAGATAGATAGATAGATAGATAGATAGATAGATAGATAGATAGATAGATAGATAGATAGATGGATCAATCGATCTCACACATGTATATATATTTGTGAATGCAATCCAACACATAGTGGCAGGGTGTAAGATGCAGGCAGGAACAGCATACACTGAATGGCACAACCAAGTAGCTGGCATTGTGTAGAGGAACATCTGCCACAGTGTATGGGCTAGACCGTCCCAAGTCCAGATGGGAGATTCCACAGAAGGTCATGGAGAATGACAGGGGAAAGATCCTGTGGGACTTCCATATCCAGACAGATGGGCATGTCTTGGCCAATCAACCAGACATTGTAGTAGTAGACAGAAACCAGAAGGCAGCAGTGGTGATAGATGTAGTGGTGCCAAGTGACAGCAACAGCAGGAAGAAGGAGTATGAGAAGCTGGAGAAGTACCAGGGCCTGAAGGAGGAACTAGAGAGGATGTGGAAAATAAAGGCCAAAGTGGTCCCAGTGGTGGTAGGGGCACTTGGGGCCGTGACTCCTAAGCTGGGAGAGTGGCTCCAACAGATCCCAGGAACAACACCAGAGCTCTCTGTCCAGAAGAGTGCAGTGCTGGGAACAGATAAGATACTGCGCAGAACCCTCAAACTCCCAGGCCTCTGGTAGAGGACCCAAGGTTGAGGAAGACACATACCACCCATAGGGGTAAGAAGGGAATTATTTTAGATTTTTATTTTTACTCTGATGTATTCTCTATGCTTTTTTAATGACTGTACCTCACCCTCCTTATAAATATTGGACTTGATTTGTACTGTTCTTGTATTTGTACTGTTCTTATAAGTTCAACTCTCAACAAAGCAAACAAGCTAGAAAAAATGTTGATTTGAAGGAAAAAATGAAGTATTTTAATAATTAAAATATAACTGTTGAATAGTAGAAACTCCTACCTAAAGTTAATATATCTTGTTCAAATACGTGCAAGGTTGTTCAGTTTACTGATTTTTTTGCTCAATTCCAATTAGATTACAAGAGATCCGTATAGTATTGCAAATCAAATTACATAGCTGTTTTCTTTCCCTCTGTCACTCATCATTTGCAGCAGAAATCTTATTTTCCATCCTTTAGTGCATACAGAACCACATTATTTATTATTTTATTTCCTGCTGATTATTAGCTCTCTTCAGATCTGTGGTATTAGCATTGCCAGCCATGGACTCAGAAGAATGTTTAGGCAAAACACACACAAATAATAGAGTAATTTTTCCTCCCCCTTTTGCTATATAACTTGTTACTGTTGTTTCATTGATTTTTCAGAATTTTGAATTCTGAAGTGAATGCAAAAGCTAGAGGGGGGTTAGTTTATTAAGTGTGCTTGAGGTGGTGTTTGGCACAATTCTCATGGAAAGCATACAAGAGGAGACAATGGACGAAATTTGGGAAGTGCAGTGAGGTTTTATTCTAGGCAGGAGGTGTGCAGACCACATTTTTACTTTTCAGCAGGTCATTGAGAAGTGTTACAAGTGTGAGACAGAAAGTTCATTTAACTGTTGTTTTAGAGAAAGTGTATTATACAATGAACAAGACTGTGTTATGGAATGTTCTGTATGAATATGAAGTTGAAGTTTGGTGGTTGAATGGAGTAAAACAATATGTGAAGAATTAAAGCAGGTGTGTAAATAAATGCAGTGATAGTGAATGGTTCAACACTGAGCAGGGAGAGTTAAGAAAAGAAGAATGAGATCCCCCTTGGTGTTTATGTATTTGTGGATAAATATATAAGAAATACATGTGATGAAGTTAAAGGGGTTAGCTGGGGATGTGAATATGCACATGCTTTTGTATGTATACAGTGCTATGTTGCCTGAATGATTTTCAGTGAAAATTTGATAGTATGATTTAATGAGTAGCATGGATCTGCAAATTATGAACCAAAGGCCAAGGCTGTTGTGTTTGACAGAAAAAAAATGGAGTGAACAATTATAACTTATATATAAATGAGACCCCCTCCCCTCAAAAGAAAACCCCAGAGCAAGTTTATGTACCAGAATATTTATGGAGAAATTTAAAGAAATTTAAATGGTAGGAAGGTATTGAGTGGTATATTGTCTGTTGTAAGGAATGGATGTTGAAAGAAGGGGAAATGGCTGAAGATAACAATATCCTTCTGTTCACTTTGTTATGTGAAAGTGAAAGTTAAGCATGTTAGGAGGAACAAAAGTCAACCAATGCAGTCAGAATGGGGTATTAAGTGCATGTAGTAAAACAAGTAGAAATAGTCAATAATGAATGGAAGTTGAATTAATAAGGAGTGAATACAAAAGGGAGTGATCAGTACTTTGAGCTGGATTGGTCATAGTGAGAGAATAAATTATATTCAACTTGCAAAAGAGATGTTCAAAGGAAGACTGGTTGAGTGAAGTGGCAGAGGAAAACCAAGAGCATCAGAGTTGGATGGAGCTGAGGTCCTTAAAAGAGAGAGAGAGAGGTGAGAAGTCCTGTGCTCCTCTTGGCTGTAATAAAGTTTAAGTGTCAAGAGGGGTGAAGACTTTAAAGAATAAAAGGCGATGGATGAACTAGTGTATGGACATGGTAAAGGCAAGGCTAGTTTGTCAGAACAGAAAAGTAGCAAGAGATAAAGTGAAAGATTAATATATATTTTTCTTTTTTAATCTCATGCCTTTAACTGTTTGTCTTACAATTTCATATTCCCTTTCTGCACCATGCATAACTTTGCTTACCCAAAAAGGAACAGTGTGATGGGTATGCATGCATATAAATCTAAATATGATAAGCAAAAGTTGGTAGACAAGTCCCTATAAAATATATATATATTTTTATGAATAACCAGAATGTTTCATGCAAACAATAATGACTGAAAAAAATCTACTGAAACTAACTTACCTTCTAGAGTAGTGTCTCCCAACCTGGGCAACTTTGAGGTTTTAATTGTGGCTAATAACGTTAAAATTTTCAGCCCTGGGGGAAAAAACAAATTGGAAAGCTAGAATCTTTAAAACTCCCAGGGGATACTGAGAAATAAAATGTCCAGTTCTAATTCAACTGCAATGCTCATTTGCATAATAATCTATTCATTTTATGGTTGGTTTATAGTACATTGTAAGATAAAGGTCAAACCAGTTGTTTCTACCATATTCTATCATGATGATCACAGGCGGATGAGATAGGTCTACAAAGGAGTCCTACCTGAATTCAGGCAATTATTAAATCACCTAAATGGTTAACCTATATACTTGCCACTTGCAACGAAATTTAAGTAAGGGAAGTCCCAGTAGGGGGAGAATCTGGCTGAACTTGACTGGCCTTGGAAACTAAGCAGGATGTAGAGAGTAAGGAAGATGACCTTGACGGTGATAGGCATGATCTGTTACCAATGCAATGAGGGGAAAACATATCTTAAGTCCACGGCAAGCAGAAAACATGCAGAACAGGCTCAGATAGAGACCTTCCTAATTCATGTGTGTATAAGAAGGGGAGGAGGTACAGCACAATCAGATGTGCAAGATTCTGTTATTATAGCCACTCTCAATAAAAAATAATTTTAGCCTTTCTGTTGAGTTGATTTCTGGTCAGGTCTATTTGGTGGGGCTGACACAGGGTCAGTCATGGATAGTTTTGGGATATGAAACTACCAGGAAATCCTAGGGCTATAAGCTTAGATTGGGAAGTAAAACAAACAAGCAAGCATGCAAAAGAAAGAAAGAGAGCAACTATAAACCACTTTCAAACTGTTGTCAAGAAGGCTAACTATGTCCATATAGTCACCTGGAATCAAATAATGCTTTATCTTTGTATTCGATAGAGGAGGAGGGAGAGAAGGTTTTGATTAAGTTTCATGCATTTTCTCAGGAAAACTGATATTAGAAACATTTTTTGTTTGTTTGTCGTATACAGTGTATTTGAATACTAATATTCAATCAGTGGCAAAATGGGGAGAATCTATTTTACATTTCTTATTGGTAGAACTACCAACCAACTAAAAAGTTATAGATCACAGAATTATAATGGTTGAAATTCACAAATAAAAGCTTGCTCAGTATTTGGGGGGTTTAACTGGAGCTAAGCCCAAACTTCTAAGATGCTTATAAATCACTTTTTAGAATTTCTTTTTCCTTCCACCTCCAAAAAGAGAGCCATTTTGCAGAATATACTCTTACTCAATCATTCACTTTTTGACTTTTTGACTCTGTATGTTTGTGTAGAATATGTTCCAGACTACAGATAGTTCTTGCTTAACAACCATTCATTTAGTGATGGTTCGGACTTCGGATGGTGCTGGATAAACCAACTTGTAGTCGGTCCTCACGCTTACGACCACCACAGCATCCCCGCAGTCTCATGATCACCATTTTTTATCTTCCCAGTCAGCTTCCAGCAAGCAAAATCAGTGGGGAACTGTGTGATCCACTTAACAAACATGCAGTTTGCTTAATGACTGCAGTGATTCACTTAACGACCACCACAAAAAGTCAAAATCAGGTTGGATTCACTTCATAACTGTTTTGCTTAGCAACCAAAATTCTGGTCCCAGTTGTGGTCGTTAAGCAAGGACTACCTGTAATGCTAATTTGGGGAAACAGTGTGAGATATGACATGGCAGTCAGGCTTCTAAGAGAGAAAATAAATACAATGGGAAGGGGAAGGGGAAGGGGGAGAGGGGGAAGGGAAGGAGAAGGAGAAGCCACTGCCAAGCCACTTTTATGGGCAGCTCTGCCTCTAAGACTCTGATACAGAATATCTCTTCCCCCATGAAAACATTCAGTAAAATGGGATCCCCAGTTTGCTGCCTGCAAATTGAGTGAAATGTTAGGGGAACCCACTTCAGGGTGCTTTAAAACCTAGAGTGCTGACAAATTCAGGTCTTTCTATTTTGTTTATTGTACCACTGTGATATGTGGGTGAAGCAAAATCTTCATACTGCACAGACATATTTGAGCCATTCCCTTTTTATTTGCCAGAGTTCTTTTCAGAATGCTCCACTAGGATTCCACCTAAGCCTCACAACGGCATTCAATGAAGGGGAAGAATTGCTCAGTGGATAGCAGGCTATTCTTTGATGCTATTCAGCTCTTGATTCATCCTTTCCCCCACTCTCTGAAAAAGGAAAAAAAAAAAAAAAACTTTTCAGCAATACAGTTTCTTTGCCCCCATCATGGTCAATACAGATCCCAGGATCTCTTTCTTTTCAAAAGGTTTAACTGAACTTTGTCACCAAAACTGTAAAGTTAGCAGTGTTGTAACAATGAAATGTTAAAGAGGGTAAAATAGAAAAGGCTGGAGCTATGATTTTAGTTTAAATGAGCTAGGCTTGTAGCTTAAAACTTTGAACTCAGGAAATTGGCTGGAACAAAAGCCACCTGGGCTGATGGCCTCAAAATGAAAAAGGTTAAGTAAAATACATGTGTAAAGCCCAAGAGTCATTACTTGGCTAAAAAAATGTAGGACATGGACTTTATGTTCATTTATGTCTGTACATTTTTGTTTCAATTAGAGGAGCTTCTAATGTTATATCTGCACAAAGAATTTGAACTTCTGCTGCTTCTCCCATTTAACCTCTGCTTCGTGACAATGAATAGCTGAAACTTAATAAAGGAGCATCATTTAGGGATCACACTTTACAGCACATGCATCTACAGAATTGTTTGAGAGCAAATCCTAAAGAGTTCAGTAAGGTTTGCTAACAAGCAATTGTCCATGGGATTGTACCCTTTATTTTAACTATGTCCCTGTTCTGTGGAATTCTAGTGTAGTCTTGTTCTACTGTCCACTTCCTTTCAGAGTTTCAGTGCAAGGAACTTCTTGATGTAATGGCGATCTGGCTGTGACATCTGTCATCATTCAGCAGATCTGGCTGACTAGATGAGTGTTCCCTTCCTCCCTCACCATTCCATGGGTGTCCCTCCTAAAGCTTCATGCTCAGTGGAAGAGGACAACCATCCCAGAGAGAAAGAGGATGCCAATCTTTGGTCAAGGGTATATGATATCTGTGCTCCCCTGCTCGAACTTCCAAACAGCCTCAAGGTCCATTTGTTCTAACATCCACTTCCTTTCAGAGTTAGAATGCCAGTTTGGTCTAGTGGTTAAGGCCCCAGGCTAAAAACCAGGAGACTGTGAGTTCTAGTCCAGCCTTAGGCATTGGGCCAGTCACTTCCTCTCAGCCCAACTCACCTCACATGGTTGTTGTTGTGGGGAAAATAGGAGGAAGGAGTATTAGGTATGTTCCCCACCTTAAGTTATTTAGAAAAATAATAAAGGCTGGATGAAAAAAATCTAAAGAGAGAGAGAGAGAGAAACCTCTGGATTTGTCCACCAGGGAGGACTATGAACCAAGGATCATCACTTCATACAAGGAGAAAAAGGCACAGTTCTCAATAAAAACAGAACTACATTGTTGTTGTTATAGTTATTGTGCAGAACAGGGTATTTACAGGGCTTATAGGCCACTCCAATCATCTGTTTCTAAATGACATACACATCCATAAATCTATAATTGTGAGTTAAAATAAATACATAATGATCAAAGAATAAAAACAAGGTCATACATTATAAAAACAATTGTTTCCATGGGGGAATCAAACATTACAAAAACACAATTAAAAACAATTATTCAACTGGAGAGATAATCATAATAGCCCTACCCGCAAGGTTTGGTGAAACAGACAAGTCTTCACAGGCTTTGCGAAGATCAGGAGGAAGGGTCATTCAAAGGCAACTGTTTTATTTGGGGGAAAAAAAACAATCTAAATGTGAATTAAATTAAATTACAGTTTATGATATATTTCTCAGTTATGGTATCACAAGGTACAGTTACACTATTAACAAGAGGAGCTTACTCATATTCAATTATTTAGTGTCTCCTGTTGAATTGGAGCTAAAATGGACAGGTATAGTAATGCAGTTATATAATATTATCCCATGGTCTTAATAATATTTTCAGTAATTAAGAATAAATTTAATCTAGCAGCATTGATTCTAGCCATCAAACAAAAATATGAATATTTAGGTTTGTCTTTCACTTTTTCTACATATCAGCTCTTTATTTCTACATACACAAAACGTTCTTGTATACCTTGATTCAGAAGTGAATTTAATGAAACTTACTACCAATTACAGAGAGCCAGTTTATTTATTTATTTTATTTATTTTCTATCCTGCCTTTATTATTTTTATAAATACCTCAAGACAGCGAACATACCTAATACTCCTTCCTCCTTCTATTTTCCCCACAACAACAATCCTGTGAGGTGAGTTGGGCTGACAGAGAATGACTGGCCCAAGCTCACCCTTGGGGTACTGTTTGGTGTAATGGTTAAGGCACCAGGGCTAGAAACTGGGGGACCATGAGTTCTAGTCCTGCCTTGGGCACAAAGCCAGCTGCATGACCTTGGGCCAGTCACTTTCTCTCAGCCCTAAGAAAAAGACAATGGCAAACCACTTCCAAAAAACCTTGCCAAGAAAACTGCAGGGACTTGTCCAGGCAGTCTCTGAGAATCGGATATAATTGAACAGATTAAAAAAAATAAACAAACTACTAATTATGTAAATTGAGGTTGAAGTTGAAAAAGTTTTCTACATTGCTGTTTATTCTTGTGTAGCAACATAAAATAGAGCTATCAAAGCGAGGCTACAAAACCTACAAGTAGCAGCAATGGATCTCAAAGTAATTGTTTGGATAAACTCCCAATTAATTAATTAATTAATTAGAGGCCTATAGGTCACCATAACTTGAGTAGTATACATTTACCCCACCATAAGCTGGGATAAAAACAAAAGCAAAACACAAACCATACAAAATCCAAAATCAAATCAGATATACAAGATCCCAGGAATAAATCACAATCAGCCTAAACACAATTAAAACAACTTATAGTGCTAAAGCAACAAACAAATTATTCATCCCTTGTGACATTTTGAATAACCAAGTCTTAATAACAGACCTACTTCTTAATGATAAAATGATCTCAGTTCAAGTCCAGTGCAAGCCAATCAATACTCCAATGATCCAAGGATATGCTCCAACCAAAGATACAGTAGAAGAAAAAGATGAATAGCTCTATAGTGGCTTGTAATACCTTCTAAACACAATAACCCAAAATACATTATACTAATTATAAGAGACCAGAATGTTAAAGTTGGAAATAAAATAGGATCTGGAATAATGGCAAAATTGGGTCTCCAAATACAAAAATTCTGCCCTCCAAATTTAATGTTTATAAGCAAATACTTTCTTCCAGCTATATGAATGTTGACTGCACACAAGGATATAACTGGATGGAGACCATTAAAAATATATTGACTATATACTCTGCAAAGAGAGCCAGTTTGATGTAGTGGTTAAGGCACCAGGCTAGAAGCTAGGAGACTGAGCTCTAGTTCTGCCTTAGGCACAAAGCCAGCTGGATGACCTTGGACCAGTCACTCTCTCAGCCCTAGGAAGGAGGCAATGGCAAGCCACTTCTGAAATTTTGCCACAAAAAGTGCAGGGACACGACTAGGCAGTCACCGGGAGTCAACATTGACTCAAAGGTACCCCTCACCCCCATCCCCCCACCCCAAAATACTCTGCAAGCAAAGACAGAGAAGCTCTATTCAGTCAGCAGAAAGAAGACTTTGTGCAGACTATGGCTTGGACCATAAACCCTTTCTCAAAAAAAAAAAAAATACAGTTAAACTAAAGAAAGCAAATAATACAATTTAAATAAAATGTCAATTGAATGGTGTTGAATCTAAATAAGCAATGTAAAGATATTGAGGATAGACATTGAATGTAAAGAATAAGAGATTTATTTAACAAAATTACAGAATTCAAGATAATGTTTTATCCAAAGATGGGCACAAGATAAAAAAGACAAAAATCTATTGGAGAAAAAGGAAAGAAGAGATGCCATTAATACAGAGAAGAGCTCTACAGGAAAACAAAAATGTAATATTGATTACATGTATGAAGATTTTATTATTGAATTAAAGCAAACATTTTGGAAAATGACTTTTCTGTCTTCCATAACATCTGCCTGGCCAATTTGATCTTGAAGGGATGGTGTGCTGTGGGTTCCTTCAATTAAACAATGTTCTCTATCAGAACCTCGGAAGCACAGCTTCCTTATAGCAGTGCCTGGCCTCTGGAATGAGATTCCCCTCATGATCTGGATGGCCCCCATTCTGCTGTTGTTTATAATAGCCATGAAGACCTGTTCAGAAGCCTTGTGAGTCCCCTTACTTCATCATGCTTGCCATCTTATATCTTTATATTTTATTGATTTTATTATGTGTTTGTTTGAATATTGTGAGTCACACAGAGTCTTTGAAAGTTGGGCACAAGTTTAATAAATAATAATAATAATTATTATTATTATTATTATTATTACTTTAAATGGACCCTAGACAATATTGCTAACAACAAAGGTTCATGAGTTCAGATGCTGATGCTGATGCAGTTAAAATGGTACTTGTGATTTGTAGGCAGGTATGAAAAACACCACAATAGCCAAGGGACTAGAAAAGATCAATTTATATTCCAATACCAAAATAGGGCAGGGCTAAAGAATGATCAACATATCAAATAATTGCTGGTATCTCACATACTAGTAAGATCATGCTCAAGATTTTTCAATCCATACTTCAATACAGGAACAAGAACTGCCCAATGCAAAAGCTAGATTCAGAAGTGGCAGAGGCATCCAAGATCATATTACTAACAATTGATGGACAATAAAAAAGGCAAGAAAGTTATTGAAATATATCTACATTTGCTTTACTGATTAAACTAAGGTTTTTTGATTGTGTAAATCACAATAAACTGTGGACAGTCCTTAAAAACATGGTGTACTGAGCCAATTCATCTGGCAATTGAAGAATTTGTATGATGACCAGGAAATAACTGTTAGAACAGAGCAACTAAATTATTAAAAATTGAGAGAGCAGGGTTCCACAGTTGCATATAGTCTCCTTATTCCTTTAATTAATATGCAGAATATAAATAATGAGAAATGCTGGATTAGAATAGAAATTGGAATTAAAATTGCTGAGAGAAATACCAACCATCTCAGATATGCTTATGAAAATAAATTTAATGGCTGGATGCAAGGGAAGATGGAATTTTTTGCTGAAGGTGAAAAAAGAGTGCACAAGCTGGTCTGATATTCAATATCAAAATAAATTTAGATTATGTCAACAGACAATGCCAACCTAATGAAAACAGAGAAGAAATTGATGTAGTTGCAGTACAGCCTTCAACTTCCTAGGCACAAATATTCATAGAGATGGTGACTGTAGCCATGAAATAAACAGATGTCTGCTGCTACTTGGAGAAAAGACTATGGCTGATCTAGACAAAATATTAAATATGGAGTGTTAAATGTTATGTATGATAGGTATGTAATGTCAAAGCCATGCCCAATTGTAACAGGTGGTTGTGAAAGCTGAACAAAGAAACATGGATGGCTTCAAAATGTGGTGCTGGAGGAAATTGTTGCAAATAGCTTAGATCTCCAGAAGAATAAACAATTCAGTGCTTAGATTAAGTAAAGCCACACTGCTCACTGGAAACAGGAATACTGTAGTAAACTAAAGTTTAAATATTTTGAACACAAAGACAAGAGTCACTGGAGAAGACTCTGATGCCTGGACAAAGCAAAATCATTTTTTAAAAAGGCTGAGAGAAGTCAAGGTAGCCAGGTATTATCACTGATGACATAAACATGAGTTTATAAGCATTCAGAGAAACAGTTACTGTCAGATAATCCTAATGAAGATATATCCATCGAGTGACAAACAGTTGGATGTGACTAAACAATTGAACAACAAAAGCAGATGGACTTTTGTGGTCCAGATATATCAGCTCTAACATAGAAGGACATTGCTTGGTGGCAGGGCACATGCTTTACATGGAAAAGGCATCAGATTCAATCACTGCCTTCAAAATCTGGAGAGGTAAACATGTTTGCCTGAAACCCAGAGAGCTGTTCTGGTCAGTGTCAGTGACACTGGGCTAGAGATAGATAGACCTGTGCTCTGACTCTGCATAAGACTACTTTCTGTGCTCCTAACAGAATAGAAGAAATAGAAAGTGCAATCA
Organism: Candoia aspera; assembly: GCF_035149785.1. Lineage (NCBI taxonomy): Eukaryota > Metazoa > Chordata > Lepidosauria > Squamata > Candoiidae > Candoia > Candoia aspera. The sequence goes on from NC_086155.1 coordinate 99,809,963, forward strand.
CAGTCAGCACTCAGTCTGGCAGTAACTTCATCCAATTCTGTGTTCTAATGAACCAATCAAGAAAGCTGTATCTTGTAATTTCATCTATGATACTTTTCTTCTGAATTGCCTGATCTATAGAATCCCAAATTCTCTCTTTGGCCAGGACCAAATTGAATTACACTTCTTCACAGCCATTACAGCTTTGATTATACTCGTACATAACCTATCTGTAACAAATAGATGCTTTGTCCTCAACAAGCTCAAATGACTTATTGGACTGCTTGACCATTCATTAAGCTATTTCATCAGAATTTATGTTGTCTCTGTACATCTCTGCCTAAAGAGACACTGCATTCTGCTTAAATAACTGGTCAGACCAGCATCATTTGGATCCATGGTTTGGATCCATGATCTCCAGTTCATTGACAGAGTAAGTGGGAACATATAATCTCCTTTCAGGTGTTTGACTCAGCAAGTTGTGTTCCATATAAACACTTTGGTGATTTTTTAGTTCCACTGGACTGGAATGCTGATTTTGCAGAAACAGAGAAGCAAATGTTAATAAAATGTAGTGTCTTTTTGGAGTGGCCTGAATAACTGCTAAACAGAACAGAAGCATGACATTTGCACATTTTTCAGCCACATATTGTAGAATTTTTACTTATTCATTCTTATTTCAGAACAAGCAAGCATATTGTGTAACACATATATGCGTTAGTGTCACAGCATTATGTAAACACAGGCATTTGTGAATTTAACCTTTAAACCAGAATTTTTATCATGGTTCTTATTTGTCTAGCACATTTCTTTTAAAGAAATATCGTTAAAGATTTTTTATTTATTTATGTATTTATCATATTTTTTATTACCGCCCACTTCCCCCACTCAGGGGACCCTGGGCGGTTCACAATAAAACAATTTAAAATTCAATACAATCATAATAATATTGATATGAATTCAACTTAAAATGGTAAAAAATTAATATGGACAGTAAAAGCAGAAAAGTAGCACTAATTCCTAGATTCTAGAAAGGATAAGATCCTTGCACATTGGGTAAAGGAGGGAAGTTTAGCAAATTCTCTCTGCTACAAATCTATCTAGAGGCACAGAAACCCTCTTTCACATCTTGTTACCTTCTATTCCAGCAGCTTATGGCTCAAAAGAGTAAAGCAATTTTCTTAAATATTATAGAATAACACAGACACAGAAAGGTTGTTAGCACAAATAAGTGTAATAAAACAACAACAACACATTTTAAATGGTTCAAATGGATTGGATACCATAGGATTCCACAAGCAGAAAATCACAGAACCTCAAATCTTAGGAGTGCTTATGTCTGTTAATAGGGGTATCTCCAAATAGTTTCATTTGTAATAATGGATATAGTCCATGTTTGTATTCTGTCCTGCATCATCATGTGCAGAACTCAAGCAATAGTAAATAAATTGATTCAAACAGAATCAAGCAATATTGTACTAGCATGAATGCATCTTGTGATATCATCAGATCAGCCTTTCAGGATTTTTGCATAGAACCAGCTGCCTAGAGTACCCAGATTAAGCCTCTTCAGGTGGAACCTCTAATCTCACCTGAAGATGTATTCAATCAGATCATCACTTGCTTTTGCAGTCATCAAGAAATAAACATGCAAAGATATGAAACAATCACTTGCCTTCTTGGGATTTAACACAATTTCAAGTCTATAGAAAAAGATGTTGTTTTCTTCTGTTGCAATTACCAACACAATCTTATTTAGCCTCAGCATCTTTTCAAACTTAGATTTACCCCCTTCTCTTTTAGAAAAAATAAGTAAATCTCAACAGCTGCAGGCTAAATATGATAACTTTGAAAGAAGTCAGATAAAATAATCCCTTTGCATCTTGCATGTTAGCAGAAATTATTGAACTAAAACTGCTTAATGATTTATTGATGTTTCCTATTTATAATATTGGGAATATGTACATAAACTAAATATTAATACCAGAAAGAATTGGGGGTTTGCTTTTCCTAGTAAATCTTAACTACTTAGCTTGATGAAGTACACCTTATGGAATAAGATAACATTTGGTTGCAAATATCACATCCGCTTGCTAAAGAAAGCCTAGAGATATAGTTTATATTTGGTGTGCTGTGAAATAGAACTCAAACAGAAGGATTAAACAACTTTCCATGTACAAGAATTCAAAGATAACACATGATATTTGAATAATTTACAACTTTTAAAATGGATTATTGAAGGTCTGCAATGGATAAGTGTTAACTTACTGAGGAAGAGGTTTTTCTTAAGGCAGTTCAGATGTTTACCTTTTTGGTGGCAGTGACTCCCCAACAATGCAAGATATGTCAAACACCATCAAGTAGGATGGAAGTCCGACCAATATGGTGTCAATCCAACAGAAACTTGCAATACTACCTTGCACTTGATCCACTGACTCACTAATTCTCAGTAACATTGTTCATCTAATCATTCCCTTTTTTATCATTCAACGCTTTGGGGAACAGATAATAGTGAATAGTTATATATATACATGGATGTGTCTGTGAGAGTATGTATATATAATACCTGTGTCCACAGGATTCTTGCTATGTCCATAGCAAAGAACTTTCTTAAGTTAGAGATCAGCGGGGTCAGATTTTATACAAGTCAGTAAAGCAGTCCATCTTTCTACTTCTTAGAACTGCCTTTATTGTATCAGAATCATGTTTGAAAGCCAAACTGCTTTGCAGTTCTTCTTAAGTTCCCAAAGACTGGTTGTATTTTGGACTTCTGCCTGTTACCCTTTTATAATGCCCTATATTCTGGATATGCCTTGTTATATTTGAGTGCTTAACTTCACAAGTCTTCCAGTACTGTATGTATGCTGTATGCTATTGTTTTGAATAGTCACTACCATCTGGAACATATTTTTTATACCTTAGGTGTAGATTCCACCTTTCCTCCAGCAGCTCAGGGTGGCATACAAAGGACTCTGCCCTTCAGTTTTCCCTGAAACAGCAGGTGAGGTCACATTACTCAGTGACTTTCCATGGTAGAGGGTGTCAACTTGGGACTTAATATTCTTCAGTAAGTTAGCACTGCCAATTTCATCAAATCATTAAACAAGTATGCTCATTTTCTCTCCCTTTCCCAAGCTTTTTCTACTAGAATTTATTTTTATTTATTTAAAAAAAAATCCTGAGAAATTATATATAAATTCATACAGAGCTCTGCAACCTCCCCTTCTCTCTCTCTCCAACTCCTCAGGCAGGCTGCAAAATACTCAAGCCAGAAGTCACAAAGTCTGTGGACAAATTCTCCTTGAAGGTGCACAATAATTTTCTTAAAGCTTCAGATTGACACCTGCTGCTCTCTTACTAAAATATGTGTGCTGCATAAACCAATCAAAAGTTTGATTTTATTGTTACATTGAAATTGCTTTATCTTCCTATGAAAGGGTCCTTCGGGGCTTTCTTCATGAAAACCAATTCACTATTTTTGTTTTTGTTTTTTAACCATAATAGTAGTTTTTAAAAGCTGTACAAAAACATTTGTACATTCCTCTTTCAGCAGGCCTCATCCCAGGAGGCAATGCCTTTGCTGAACAGAAGAAGTGGCTCTTTCTATCAGTTCAGTGAATGGCCTGACCCCATTATCTCTCACTTCTCATGTGGAAAAATGTCAATTCTTTTTTAATACAGCTTTTAAAAGAAGGAACAGAGAGATGAGGGTAAAGAAATACAATACAGTGTGAGAGGAATCAACAGTCTCCCATGGCAACTTAGAAATGGTTTAAAAATACCTTGTTTCAAAATACAGATAATGGTTAAAGGTGAAATTTGTGCACTAAGGATAAATTTGTGGATAAATTTGTGGACTGAGCTAATTTTTCATGGGATGGTCTTTCCTTAAGTTCAGCTGCAGTCCCAGCCAAACCACATTGTTTCAAAATGGTGGCATGCACAAAACAAAGTTACGATGCAAACTCTGCACTTACATATTTGCACCCCAACGTCTTGTGCAAGTATGTAAGTTATATGTTTTTACATCATGACATGTTTCATCACCTGCCCTCTTGCTAGCCCCTTGTAGATGTTTATAGATTGTATTAGACTGGTTAATCTTTTTGGCCCAAGTGTAATAATGGTACTTGATAGTAGGTAGGATCTACGTTTGTGCATACAGATAATGGTACATAGGCACATCTTTACACTCAGGCATATAGATATAAAACTTATCTCCCTTCTCTCCAATCATTTCTATACAAACGAGCTTGCCAGAGTGTGAAACTTAGAATCTCCACACCCAGTTTGCATACCCTCTCCCAAAGCATTGTGGAAGCTTCTAATTTTCCACAAGGCCCACTGATGATGGAATCCACTCAAAGCCAAAACAGGACCATTTATATACTGAGAAGATGTTCTGCTTCTATCTATCTACAGAAACAGGATTTTCCAAAAATCAGCACCTGCAATATTAGTAAGTCCAAGGGCAGGCAAGGAGTGATTAGCATTTGTGGAGAACCGTATCAAGAGGAGAACTACATGTATAGGGTTAATATTTAAGCAGAAAACAAATGGCAACAAAGCAACAACTACAGTGAAACCTGGAGGATAATATACTTGTAAAGCAAAGCTGTCACCATCAGTTTTTCCTAAGACAAAAAATGCAAGCAAATGAAGAGGATTTTTCTTGTGTAAAAACATTTATAATAATGCTGAGGTTAACAGTTTGTTATCTTCTGTTTCTGTATGAGGGCTTCTGATAATTACAATTTTCCCTATTAAGGTCAAATCTTCTAAGGGAGAAAAATCTTTTTTAAAAAGTTTTCATAAAGTTGTCCATATTAAGTAAAACTGGAAAAAAAACCTGAAACTGACTAACTACTAATTATATTACTGGAATTTCTACGCCTGGCCAGGATACTTTATCTCACTGACTATGTGTTCTGGTTATCACCTATAGCCCTTCTATACCATACACATTTTTCATACAGTTTGCTAAAGTGGTGTGTGTGTATGTGTGTATTTACATGTATGTGTATAATCAGTGATATCACTAGGAACTTCCTTCTGCCTTGTAAGCATTAAATGAAAGCAGAGATAATCACCTTGGATGGAAATAGGGGTATCAAGGAACACAGGTGAGATTTGAAGAAGTAAACTGTGCTGCTAACAGAAAAAAATACTATACCATCACATGTGCTGAAGAAAGACTCAGATTCTTTGCAACACCTGTAAAATTATCCAGCTCTGTGTGTCACTTTGCCCTCAACATCACGATTCTTCCACAATGGTTCATGTGTAATAGCTAAAAATGATTTGTTCCATTCAGCGGAAGGTGCCCAATACGGCAGTATATGCCTTCCAAACCTGTCATATACTGTAACAATCTGTATGTGCTGCAGAAAATATCAAATGCCATGATATTGCCACACAGGAGGGAGATCAGCCACTAAAATACTGCACCAAACAACGTAAAAGCTATATTAGTTTAACTGTAAAAACAGAAGTCTTTCCCACCAGCTTGCCAATAGTCAAGGAAGTAGCAAAGAGGACCAAAGTGTAGTTGACACATTGAATCACCTTCAAATTAGGTATTACAAATGATGGAGCTACCTCATCAAATCAAACATAAACCTCATCATCAAACATATACCTCATCATATCAAACATACATATCAACTGTATATGTTGTTTCAAAGCTGAACAAGGCACAACACTGGGAAGATTTTAAACAATCCTCATATCTTGAGTCTAGAATAGATGAGCTCCTTGCCCAGATATAGAGACATAGCCAACTTGCCTTGGATATTGAGAGGCAGCCTCAGGACTGCTAGGACCTGTTTGTTGTTGTTTATTCGTTCAGTCGCTTCCGACTCTTCGTGACTTCATGGACCAGCCCACGCCAGAGCTTCCTGTCGGTCGTCAACACCCCCAGCTCCCCCAGGGATGAGTCCGTCACCTCTAGAATATCATCCATCCACCTTGCCCTTGGTCGGCCCCTCTTCCTTTTGCCTTCCACTCTCCCTAGCATCAGGATCTTCTCCAGGGTGTCCTGTCTTCTCATTATGTGGCCAAAGTATTTCAGTTTTGCCTTTAATATCACTCCCTCAAGTGAGCAGTCTGGCTTTATTTCCTGGAGGATGACCATGTGTTAAGGAGCAAAGGTTACCTTTTCAATGTGGCACACATAACCATTTTATCTTGTTCTGAAATATGATTATACCTAAACCACTCAACAAGGATGCAAAGTCTGTAAGTTATCTTGTCAATGTTAATTCACAACTCAGGATTTCTCTTGAGAATTAAGCTTGGGCAATATTTAGTTCAGTATACTACAGTAGTTGAGCACTAGGCTTCATAGTATAGAGCTCAGTCAAGGAAGGAAGAATTACACAGGCTTTAGTAAGAAGTTTTAATGCAAGAATTAGGTATAAAGTACAGAATTTTAAAATCTGTAGTAGGAACCTGTAGCCTTTTTATTAGTGATTTGATTAAGGTAGAATCTCTTTGGGCATTTTGAATCTCTTCTTCCTCGGCTTTTTGCAACCTAGATTGAGTTGGTGTTTATGAGATAAGCTACTAAAGAACTCCTCTTATATCTTTGGCTATTTATGTTTAACATTCCTCTCCTTTCTTTCGCAGCCTCCACAGTGTCTCACATTCCAATTAGATAATCATTTCCCACTTTTGTCTTAACTAGGCACCAAATCCCTGCTAGACACTTAACAATACAGCTAATCCTTGCTAATTCCCTTGCTGATGCCTAAATTATGCAGCTTTTTCCTGACATGCTTTCCCAAAAGCAATATAAGTAACTCCTGGGGTGAGGAGGAGCCACAGATGACCTCTCCATTGTTCCATTTGACTGGAAAAAGAACTCTCCTGTATAAGTATACAGAATTAATCAATAAAGTATTGCTAATTGTATTGATTCTGGCATCCATTCCTTCTTCAGAATCCAAATCATGACTGTCTCAGCCAGAAACACACTGTAACGGAGAAGGATGGTTCTTGGGTCCCACAAGGTGGCAATGATCTGTAGAGATGACATGGAACATACTGTTGTGCAAAAATGGTGCTATATATGGCAAGTAAGTCCCCCCACTCCCAAAATATACTTTCCCAGGGAAAGTGAACTGTTAATTCAGCCATAAAACTTTTAGACACAAAGCAGGTTGATTAGGATTCTAGGAGACAGTAATGTGGCAGAGTGCTAGAAAGCATTTGGCCTGAGAGATCAGAAAAAACACACACCAGGCATTTCTATAAAAATAAATGCATTTACAGAGAGCACAAAAACATATTTACAAGCTTGTGCATTCACACGCACTCAGAGCGGACTGGAGGAAGGCAGATAGAAAGGAAAACAAAATTAACAAGCCCAGGCAAATACCTCTCCAGGGCAATTAAAAGCTTTATCTTATATGGTCATGCCTTTTCACCCCCAAAACTAAGGATACTTAAGTTTGACCTTCTGACTCTGCCAGAGTGATTTGCTACCATAATAACTTAATGGCTTGCTCCTTGCAAAAAACAAGGAAATGCCAACAAGTAATAGTGCTGGAAAGCAAGGCCACTAGGAAATAACCCCTAGAAATGATACAACATCAACAGTAACATGTCACAGGGAAGATGTATTTGTTCAATTCAATAAGCTATTGCTTTGTAGTGCCTTTCTCATTATCTCATCATCCTTCCCTCATTAGCCTACATTTCCTGCTATAAATCTGTAAATCAACTAATATGCTCTACTGATTATATCTTTATTATTATTAACACAAATGTATATAATGGGATTGCAGCCCCACCCCTCTTCAGGATAACCCTGGCTGCCTCCAGCACCATAATAGACCAATCTATTTTTCCATGAAATAGTGTATCTGATTCCTCCTATTAAAAAAAAAAAAAAATGGAGAAACTTCTCCTACAATATCTACCCTGCTGGATTTTGTGGGATGGGCAGAGGTAATTGAATTTCACCCAGCAGTCTATAGGGAACCAGAATAAAGTAGTGGTATTACATGGATATACAATGGTGTGCCCATATCTACATGTGCTGCCCACATCTACCTGTGCTGCTTCATTCTGGCCAATTGTAGCTTCTGGATGGTTTTCAAGGGCAGCCCAATGTATAGCACATTGCAGTAGTTCAAATGAGAAATGACTAAGGCATGAGTGACTGTGAGCAGGGCTTCCCTTACCAGGATCGGGTGTAATTAATGCACAGGATTTGTACAATTTGGCCCTCCTCCATGACTGCCAAGAATCCAAGAGGACTGCCAAATTGCATACTGGTTCTGTCTGGGAAAGTGCAACCCCACACATTATTAACAATGGAAGATCCCCAAACCCAGGGTATCCCAAAACCCATAGACATTAGTCTTACTTGAGTTAAGCCAAAGCCTGTGGCTCCCCATCCAGTTTTCTAGACTTAAGACACTAGGAAAGAACCTTGACAGCATCACTTGGTCAGCCAGGAGTAAAGATGTATAACTGAGTTTTATTTACATACTGATGATATCTGACCCCATTCTGGCAGATGTGACCCAATTTGCAAGTTATGTACTTTTAAAGTTTTACCCTAACATTTCTCAGACTTATCTAAGTAATAAAATTGTATTTTTTTTCTTTAAATTCATTTTTCTCTATTTTTTCTGAGTACAACTTAAGATTAGGTAAAGGTAAAGGTTTCCCTTGACGTAAAGTCCAGTCGAATCTGACTCTAGGGGGCGGTGCTCATCTCCGTTTCAAAGCCTTGGAGCCGGCGTTGTCATAGACACTTCCGGGTCATGTGGCCAGCATGACGACTCAGAACGCCGTTACCTTCCCGCCGAAGCGGTACCTATTGATCTACTCACATTTGCATGTTTTCGAACTGCTAGGTGAGCAGGAGCTGGGACGAGCAACGGGAGCTCACCCCGTCACGCGGTTTCGAACCACCGACCTTCCGATCGACAGCTCAGCGGTTTAACCCGCAGCGCCACCACGTCCCTACAACTTAAGATTACCAATGACTTAAAACATTTAGAAATTTAATTAGACAAACTTAATTTTTAAAATTACATTCTGCTATGTTAGGTCATTTCTTAGTTCCATTCACACTAGGAGCTAGACTGGAAGGATCAGCTAGTTACTGCCTTCTAATTCTTTCAGGCTTGCTTTAAAATACATTAGATATACACAGGCAGCCTATGATGTTGTTTAATAAAACTGATAATAGCTGATTTAGCTAATCTATTAGATATTGCCTGTTAGTGACTCCTAAAATCCTCAGCAAGTGAGGCCAATGATGAAGATGCAATAAAAGTGGATTTGCAAGCTGGAAAATATGTTATTATTTCAAACTATCCTATTAACCTATCTTCCTAGAGGTAGGAGACTCATTCATGCATATTAAACAGTGAATAGAAATGTAATGGGAATGTTTAGTCCTTTAGATGACAAGACTTCCAGTTAAAGGGGTACATGCATTGTCAGTAAAAACAAGCCTTCAATGAGCAAACAATAATGGGGTCAAAATAAATGAATCCAAAAGAAGCAGAACTGCTAACAGAAATTTTGAACAATTTGCAGTTAGAGAAAAAGAGAGAGAAGAAAGCTGAAAATATCCACTCACACAACTGAATGAAGAATCCATAAGATGATAATAGGGTATAAAGACCCAAACTATTGTTATTGCTAAGAATGATCTGTAGCAAGCAATGAATTCAAGTTAATATACATAACATCAGAAGGACATTATTTCTAACAGAGAAAAATAAGGAAGCTTCCACAATTGTCTTTTTACCTAGGCAAAACCAACCTGTCCATGGTCCTGTAGCTGCTAATATATATTTGATGCTGCTCACACCTCTGTATGATAGGAGGAATATGAACCCAGACATACCAGACCTTGCTCAGGCTGCAGAAGGGTTTGTGTGCAAATTCAACAATGTGGAATGCAGGTTTTGTAAGGAAGGAAGGGCTATATTGATTGGAGATGACATTCAAAATCTATTAATATGAAACCAAAGAATTTTATTAAGGAGTCGCATTCCCTAGTTTCACATGAATTTGATTATTCAGAGAAAAAAGCAGGACAGCAGCTGTATCATATTTGGAAGTTTATAACTGGAAGCCCCCATATGATGTAGGACTTCTATAATATAATTAATTAATAAGGAGTGTGATCACAATGGAAAGAAGGTTTATCTTGCTGGAAACTGCAATGTGGATGTGGAGTTCACTTTTTTCCATGAACATGTGAGGAAGGAAATGGTTCTTACATCTAGGTGTGAGCATCTGGGAGTTCACATCATTACCATTGATCACTGAACAGAAGTAATTAATAGATTTTAAAAAAATATTATATGTGTAATTGGAAATATAGTAAATAAAGGCAAGTCAGTGGCATTCTATTTATGTGTTTCAACAGTATGCATAGTGCCTTTTGCCCTGTATGGAAACAACTAAAGAAAAGTTTCAAAACCTTAGCAAATCAATAATTCTTGAATCATTCAGAGACCCAATGGGTTAGACCCATCATTCTGGGGATTGAAAACCTACAGAAAATTTCATGGTATGTGGATATTGGGTATCTTCTTAGAATCACAGCTACTGCTCGATGAGCAGGTTGCATCAGTGGGCGACAAGGGCTTTGTGCAGCTTCATCAGGGCACCACTTGACCCTTTCCTTAAGGGATCAGGAGGCCCTTCAGAGAGTCACTCATATCCTAGTCACCTCAGAGCTTGACTACTGCAATGCAATCTACATGGGACTGTCCTTGAAGACCACTTTGAAACTTCAAATGGTCCAGAAGTGCAGGCAGTGATGACATCTCTGCTCCATGAGCTGCATTGGCTGCCAGTTTGCTCCTGGGTACAATTTAAGGTGCTGGTTATGACCTATAAAGCCCTATGTGGCATAAGGCCCCATTATCAGAGTGACTGCCTATCTTTCCAGCTTACATGAGCTGACAGGATTGGCATCCTCTGGATTCCTTCAATCAAACAGTGTCACTATTTGGACACAGGAAGCTTGTGCTCTGAAATGAGTTTTCCTCTGAGATCTGGGTATCTCCCACTTTGATGGCATTTTGGAGGGCCTTAAAGACCAGCTGCTCTCCTAGGTCTAGGATGATTGGAGCCCCTCACAGTATGTGGCTGTATATGTTTTTGTATTATTATATATGTTCTTTTCTTGGTTTGTTCTTGTATTACCTTGTTTCTACTTTCTTTTTGTTTATATTATATTTTTATTTTGTTTTTGTTTTTTTATTGTAAACTGCCCAGATTTGGGCTGCACCTAAACTGATTAATAAATAAATGACTGACACTTAAATGCAGCATTTAAATACTACCTGTATCGACTGTCTTCAGTTAATAAACTGCTTGCTGTTTTTTCTTACAACACTACAGCAGATGTCCAAGTATCATCATTCATCATGGAAAATTCCAAGCTAAGTATCTCCAATTCAAAATTTCCATGGCTTCTTTAATATTCTAATACCTTATAAGAGACTCTGTTTTCTGGAATCCTGGATGTATATTAGATGCCATTCTTTTAATGAAATCAGCAATGAAGCAAGTTACTACTCAATTTCAACTCAAACTCAAGTTTTTCACCCTTTTGAGAAATGTAGTGTTCGTTAAAAAAAAAGTATGAAATCAGAATTTCCAAAAAGAAGTCAATATGTCCTTCACTGATTATAGAAAGGCCTTGATGAAATTACTCTGATAGCTGAAAATGCAGATAATCTGGATTCTAGATCCAGATTGGAATCTGGAAGCTCTAGTAATTAAAGTCAAGGAGCAGAAAAGAATGGGACTAAGATATGAAGAAGACCCAACTAATGATAATAGCAGCAACTAGCCTTAGAACTGACAGTGAAGATATTGTAGTGGTAGATAGCTTCTGCCTTTTAGGATTGACTATCAACAGTAAATGAATCAACAGTTAAGAAATACACTGCAGACTAGCATTTGGCAGAGTAACAATGAAGGCCTTGAAATAATTATTCAGATGCCATAATGTGTTTATACATATAAAGATCAGAATCATGCAGCTAATGGTTTTCCCTGTTATGTTCTATGGAAGGGAAAGTTGGACCTTGAAAAAGTCAGATAGAGTATTGATGCTTTTGAAATTTGGTGCTAGAAACGACTCTGAGAATACCATGGATAGCCAAGAAAACAAATGTATCATAGATAAATCAATTCAGAATTCTCATCTAAGGAACAAATGGCCAGTTTCAAGTTACCATATTCTGGACTTATTATGTGAAGAGCTAACTCTCTTGAGAAGTCTATAAATGCAGGGAATGGTGGAGGAAAAGAGAAGAGGGCAACCAGCAACAAGGTGGATCAATTACAGTAGTGAATGATGCACCTTTGGGAGACCTGAAGGACAAGAATGGGGACTGATCATCCTGGAGAAAACCAATCCATGTAGTCACTAAAAGTCAATACTGACTTGATGGTGCATAGTCAGTCAGTCAGTCAGTCAATTATCTTACCATTCTCTTTTCTTGGCCTATTTTCCCACTACCACCATATGACTGGTTTGATAATCAACAGTGGATCTCCCGACAATGCAGACACTATGTTCTATTAAGATAGTTACAGGACAGACTGTACAGACACATGATGTAGTGTTTTCTCCTGTTCTCTAACAAATTGTCTTCCTGTTCTTTTGTCTATTGCTAGATGATTTTATTTATTATTTGTTTATTTGTTTATTGGGTATGTAGTTCCCATCTTTGGAAATGAAGGAAAAGGTTTAACTATGAAATGTTTCATAGTTCATCTTGAGAGATAAGAATTCAGAGAAGCAGCAGAACTTTTGAGAGAGGTCTGGCCCTCCCCACTAACATTGTACAACCTCTATGAAGTATCCTAAGGGACAATCTGACCCATTAATTCCTATTGCTGCACTGATCTCTCTTACACAATAATTTATCATAAAATCAGACAAGTAATACACTAGAGGTTTTGGACTACATTTAAATTCAGCTTAAGCTCTGGTTTACGTCTTTAAAGTATGAACATGTCAGAAAATGTCAACTTGCTGATAAAGCATATCAAAGCCAAAATATGTTGCTGTTCCAAACATGGCCATGTTTCTAGATGCCCAGAGTTCAGGCACACGATGAGCAGTCATGCTACCTATATGTTCTAGACAGTTTGCTTCTGATCTCAGTATATGAGGAGACAGCTACTGCCTGAAAAACCTTGCATTGGCATGGAATAAAGAGAAATCAGTAGTTTTAATGGAGATTTTTCTGTTTTTGGAACAGCTGATATCTGGAATATGTTTGATTGGCTTTCCTGAGTTTGGATAGAAAAGGAAAAAAAAAAAAATCAGGCTGCTAGCCCCACACTGCATTGCTAACCTTGATCTTAACCTAGATTCTTTTGTTCTGCTGGTCTCCACTTTCTCCATGTGTGAGTATATGTGTATTTTTTTGGACACCATACTTTTTAATGAATTGATTTAACCCTTTAAGGGAAAAAAAACCCCTTACACTAATTCTGGTCATTATTACTGAGGTAATGAGAGCTGGTTTGGTGTAGTGGTTAAGTCACCAGGCTAGAAATCAGGAGACCAGGAGTTCTAGCCCTGCCTTAGCCACAAAGCTGGCTAGGTGACCTTGGGCTAGTCACTCTCTCTCTCTGCTAAAAAGAAGGTAATGGCAGACCACTTCTGAAAAACCTTGCCAAGAAAAATGCAGGGATTTGTCCAGGCAGTTTCCAGTAGTCAATTCAATTGATTTTGATTTTATTACGGTCACTGACCAGTATAAGATACAATTCTATAAAAATATGCACAATAGCCATTAGCCATAAAATATGAGCCATCTAAATTAAAATAATTTTAAATTTGAGTTTACAAGTTCCAATTAAGTGTTAAAATATGTTTGGATCACAATGTAAGTGAGCCCCTTAATCAAGTTTAAAAACAATCTTATTAATTTGCATTATCATGACTAATATTCTATCAGGTATAAGTGTCTATAAAAATATATGTAAAATGTTAAAAGGAGTGATAAAAAGAATAAAATATCATCTATAAAATGTGTTATATAGACCACAAAGTTATTACAAGGGATACATTACTACATTTTTCCAATCATAATCTGATGTATCTTTATAGCAGCTGCACAGAATCTGGCTACTTGCGCCATGACAGTAACATTTGCATACAATCTATATCTTTCCATCTAGGGCATTTACTAATCAAAGGTAATATTAGTTTACTCCTGAGCTCTTTATAAAAAGGACAAGGGAGAAGCACGTGGTCTGTTGTTTCTATCTCTCCATTGTTACAAGGGCACCGCCTTGCAGCTATTGGGATTTTTTTGTATCTGCCTTCCAAGACTGCAGAAGGGAGTGCATGGCTTCGAGCTAGGGAGAAAGCTTTCTGCTGGCTAGGAATTTCAAGTTGAGAAAGGTAGTTAGCAGTATTGACAATATATTTATTATGCTCTGAAGATAGGAAATGAGGGGTCAAGAAGTAACTCAAAGACACACAAACAAAGAGGGTCATCATTTCCTCTCAAATTATAAATTGTTTTGTTTTATTTTCATCTACCAGAATTCAACTTCACTGGTTGACCATAGGTTTCAGGGGCAATTGTCCCAAGTGGACTTTCCTCTACAAAATTACCTGATTTCTCCCTTATATTAGCTGTCTTTTTTTTTCCCTTGGACCAAATTAAAAAAAAATCTTTCACTGCTTTAACCTTACCCTAAAGAATTATGCTGGGTCATGAAATTGTTCTTTCTTGTATCTCCTTCAACATCATTGCTGCTTTGCCTCAGAAATTCAAGGGCACTTCCACATCTCCTGCTGTGTTTTGTTATATATATTGCTGACTCCTCTTCCCTGCACTTCCTTTAAAAACAAGTTAATACTTCTATGTATTAATTAACAGCTGCATCGTTTCACAGCCCTGTTATAAAGTCTGGTAATGGACAAGCTCATGCTTAATGAATGGAGACTGGCTAGAGAATTCAGCAGTGTGATTTAAGCAGCAGAGCCCTGGACTGAATAATTTAAGCAAATGGACTCTTGACTGGTGGCATAATTTATTGGAAGAGATGATAGCTATGTTATGTTACACCTGGAATAGAGACATACCAGGCAAAAAAATAAAATTTAGGAGAATCATGGGAGGGAACAAATACTATAGGCTGCCAACTCCTCATTATTATTTTCATTGCTTAGTTCACCATTCTTCCCAAACTCTCCAAGGAAACATATTTCTGGATTAGTATCTCTGTCCTGCAGAGTTACTAACAGAACCACCTGTAGAACCACTGAAGTATTGAACATTCCCTTGAGTACCTGGGAAGCAGCACAGACCTCATATGAACTCTTGATATAGCAAGACAAGGATTTTTCACCTTAAGAATGTCTTCTCCAAGGACACTTCTTGATGAACAGAGGTTCATGTTGCACTATATTGGCAATCAGAAGGCCTTTGATGTGAACTTTGCAGCAGTCTCTGGATGCAGAAAGAAACTTAAGTAGGTCACAATTTGTTACAAGGAAGTAAAACTTTTCACCTGAGTGGAATTTACTTCCAAGATCTACTGTGAAACATTCTTCAAGATTAATTTGAACTTGGCTTTAGACAGTCATATGTGAATCTCTAAAAGCCTCCTGAAATATGCTGCTAGTCTTATTGGAAAGCATTGTGGCATTACTCTTCTATTTTAATTGGGGGTTCCTATATAGCAAAAATGACAGTCCTTGCATTGCAAATAGAACAAACCTTATTTTCAATGTAGATTAGAGAAGCATGCTGAAACAGTCGTGATTTAAATATAACTCTTCTGATCCAATCAAAGTTATTTGCAATAGCCACTTTAATCTATTCCAATGAAAACAAAAATCTTGTGGCACCTTAATGAAAATGTTTTCATTAGAGCCTAAGCTTTGATGCTCTAGGACCTGTTTTTCTCACTGAAAACTATGGGACTAGAGTCTTCAGTGAGTTAGATTTTCTTGTGCACTTGTTTATTTATACACACACACACACACACACACATGTGCCTTGCTATTTAAGGTCTAATGTGTGGCCTGTACCTTATATTATGCTCATTATTTACTCATCACTGCCATTATAATGATCATCATCTCTATTATGCTAGTATTTGTCCAACTGACTTTAGTGTAAGCTAGGTATTTTTAACCTGAACTAAGCTAAGAAGTCTTCCACCTGACAGTGCAGTCATGGCATGGAACAATAATTCACATGACATTGGCACCAGGGTTTTATACTGGCAATCACCCTTCGTGCCAGTTCTGATTTATCCCTGAATAGGGAAATGGTATTTCAAAAGTCAATGCTACTTCAAAATAACAATGTACTAGTTGCCTTGCTTCAAGGAATAGTGTGTGATTTTACTGGAAGTACTTGTTATCTTTGTGTTCATTTTTCAAACTTAAACAGTCACCAAATCTGAACATATTTCTAGGATTTAGCATCCAGAGTCTGGAAGGGATGTTGGTAAACAGAAACATCTGAGTCCAAAAGAACTGGTTTTAAGTAGGTTTCCTTTCCAGTTCCAGGGTTGCTCTTATAATGTAAAGAACTATGGACTCCTACAGTGCCAGCTCTGTTAGCACTGGAATATTAAAGCTTATTAAAGAGGCTTATGTATTCTGGAGTTCCAAAACAGAGACTATAATTAATAAACAATAAATATATTTTCTTAAAGAATATTTGAGGCGAATGGCATACCAAGCAAATAATCATTTTACTATGAATAGTAAAATGGCAGTCCTTGCATTGCAAATAGAACTCCAATCAATAGTCTACCTAACAAAGATCTAAAGAAGTTAATAATTTAAAGGCCAGCATGAAGAACTTAAGCAGTTAGGAGTCTATGGAGAATTTAGTATATTGAATTGAATGAGAGAAAGATAAAGAGCAAGTTCGAAGAAAGACAGGGGGACCATGTTCTTTTTTCTGAAAGTTACATACATAGTATATATAAATATATGTATAACTTGAAACATATAAACACACCCTAACAAACCCTCTGGCAAGCAATGGAAAAAAAGAACATACTGAACAAACCCTATTTGAGCCTTCTTGAAGGAAAAAAAAGCTAGTAAAAAGTATACCAACTCCTTTGTGCAAAGGTATAATTTATAGGTCTGTAACCAAGTAGAGAAATATACCGTGACTGCAGACATGTGCAAAGCATATTTTGCAAAACAAGGTCAGTTATGTAATTGGTCATGTCCAGATGTTAGGCATGCACACAGCATAACTCATAAAGCTAAAGTTCTGTTAGTAAAGGGGTCATTGGTTACATGTTCTGGCACATCTGGGAGGAAGCAGAGGGTCCCCACCCACCCAAGTAACATGGAAGTTGATTTATTTAATTTAAAGTGAAGGGCTAGGAGGAGACAGACTTAGCAGTCCCGGATAAACCAGCTCTTTTGGACATCAGATGTTTCTGTTTACCAACATCCCTTCCAGACTCTGGATGCTAAATCCTAGAAATATGTTCAAATTTCTTCAGCAAAGGATTGTTACCTTGTTGTGGTGCTGGAGCTTGAGCACCTTAATGACACCATGAGCTAAACCATGAAGGGCCACCCAAGATGGGAAGGTCATGACAGAGAAGTCACACTAAATGTGATCCCTGGGGAAGGTAATGGCAACCCACCCCAGTATTCTTGCCGTGAAAACTAAATGGATCAATACAACCAGAGATATGTTGGTATACCATCGGAAGATGAGACTCCCAGGTCAGAAGATGGTCAAAATGCTACTGGGGAGGAACAGAGGATGAGTTCAACTAGCCCCAGACGTGATGATGCAGCTAGCTCAAAGCCAAAAGGATGGCTAGCAGCCGACGGTGCTGGTGGTGAACGGCGAATCCGATGTTCTAAGGATCAACACACCACTGGAATCTGGGTATAAGTGGGTATGATCAAAAACAAAGATGGCAAGGACCTAACAGAAGAAAAAGAGATCAAGAAAAGGTGGCAAGAATATATGGAAGATCTGTATAGGAAGGATAATAATATCGGGGACAGCTTTGATGGTGTGGTCAGTGAGTTAGAGCCAGACATCCTGAAGAATGAGGTTGAATGGGCCTTAAGAAGCATTGCTAATAACAAGGCAGCAGGAGACGATGGCATCCCAGCTGAACTGTTCAAAATCTTGCAAGATGATGCTGTCAAGGTAATGCATGCTATATGCCAGCAAATTTGGAAAACACAAGAATGGCCATCAGACTGGAAAAAATCAACTTATATCCCTATACCAAAAAAGGGAAACACTAAAGAATGTTCAAACTATCGAACAGTGGCATCCATTTCACATGCCAGTAAGGTAATGCTCAAGATCCTGCAAGGGAGACATCAGCAATTCATGGAGCGAGAATTGCCAGATGTACAAGCTGGGTTTAGAAAAGGCAGAGGAACTAGGGACCAAATTGCCAATATCCACTGGATAATGGAAAAAGCCAGTGGGTTTCAGAAAAACATCTATTTCTGTTTTATTGACTATTCTAAAGCCTTTGACTGTGTAGATCATAACAAATTGTGGCAAGTTCTTATTGGTATGGGGATACCAAGTCATCTTGTCTGCCTCTTGAAGAATCTGTATAACAACCAAGTAGCAACAGTAAGAACAGACCACAGAACAATGGACTGGTTTAAGATTGGGAAAGGAGTACGGCAGGGCTGTATACTCTCACCCTACCTATTCAACTTGTATGCAGAACACATCATGCGACATGCTGGGCTTGAGAAATCCAAGGCTGGGGTGAAAATCACTGGAAGAAACATTAACAATCTCAGATATGCAGATGATACCACTTTGATGGCTGAAAGCAAAGAGGAACTGAGGAGCCTTATGATGAAGGTGAAAGAAGAAAGTGCAAAAGCTGGCTTGCAGCTAAACCTCAAAGAAACCAAGATTATGGCAACCAGCTTGATTGAGAACTGGCAACTAGAGGGAGAAAATGTAGAAGCAGTGAAAGACTTTGTATTCCTAGGTGCAAAGATTACTGCAGATGCTGACTGCAGTCAGGAAGTCAGAAGGCACTTAATCCTTGGGAGAAGAGCAATGACAAATCTCAATAAAATAGTTAAGAGCAGAGACATCACACTGACAACAAAGGTCCGCATAGTTAAAGCAATGGTGTTCCCCGTAGTAACATATGGCTGCAAGAGCTGGACCATAAGGAAGGCTGAGAGAAGGAAGATCGATGCTTTTGAACTGTGGTGTTGGAGGAAAATTCTGAGAGTGCCTTGGACTGCAATAAGATCAAACCAGTCCATCCTCCAGGAAATAAAGCCAGACTGCTCACTTGAGGGAATGATATTAAAGGCAAAACTGAAATACTTTGGCCACATAATGAGAAGACAGGACACCCTGGAGAAGATGATGGGAAAGTGGAAGGCAAAAGGAAGAGGGACCGACCAAGGTCAAGGTGGATGGATGATATTCTAGAGGTGACGGACTCCTCCATGGGGGAGCTGGTGGTGTTGACGACCGACAGGAAGCTCTGGCATGGGCTGGTCCATGAAGTCACGAAGAGTCGGAAGTGACTGAATGAATAAACAACAACAATGTTCAAATTTGGTGACTCAGTTTGAAAAATGAACACAAAGCACGATGAAAAACTAGCTTAAGTCCTTGTTATTTTGCAGTTAGTCAGGTACTCCTATATACAATGTTACCAGGCACAGGCTCCTATGTAATTGTTTTAGTTTTAGAAATTGTTTTGTCATGTGGTCATCTTTAACATTTTCCCCAGTGTACAGCTTTAAAATTTGTTCACAGAACATCCCTTTAGACAGGTTCTGAATGTTCAGGTTCACACACACATACAGAGTGCAGTCCATAGGTCATAGCACCTCATCCTCCCAGGTCCTTTGGAAGGACTCAATAGGACAAAAATACCAAATCCAGTGTGAACATCTGGATGACTGTGCAACCAACCGTAATACTCAACCAATTATTATTACATCACCAATGATGTAGAGAGAGCCACTGTGGTGTAGTGATTAAGGCATCAGGCTGGAAACCAGGATACTATAATTCTACTCCTGCCTTGAGCACAAAGCCAGGTGGGTGACCTTGTGCCAGTCACCCTCTCTCAGCCCTAGGAAGCAGGCAATGGCAAACCACTTCCAAAAATCCTTGCCAAGAAAACTGCAGGGACCTGTCCAGAGAATCAGACACAATTGAACAGATTAAAAAAAAAAAAATGATGTAGAAAGGTTTGCAGAATCTTCAAGGTTCTGTATGGTACCTGAGATCACTACCCTCAAAATCTTTATATTTCAAAATCACACCAGCCTTTAAAAAGTCAAAATCAACTGCAGGCTCTGCACAGATCTGCCCCAACCTGTAACCAATGCCCTCTTTCCTAAATAACAGATGTTTACACCTACGAAGTATGTAAAGTATCAGCTTTTTTTTACCTAGTTGATTTGGATCAGCTGAATTTACAGCTGATGGGTATATTCCATGAGGATTGCAGTAGCAAATTAAGGAAAGGGGCATGCTGAACATCAAGCAGTGTAGCTTCTTTGATTTTAGAGCTTGTCAACACTATCTTACGTGTATAGCAGATAGACAGACATGCACAAGTACAAACAAAAGGTATCCAAAGATTTTCCAAATTGGATAAGGAGAAACATTTTGTCTTCTAGTCCCCATTTCTCATCTTTTTAATTCTGAGAGGATCATCTCTTCAAAGTCCTGAGGTTTCCTTAAGCAGAGAATACAGATGGATTTTTGCCTTTTGCTGCTTCTCTGCATCTGTATTAAAAAGGTACATAACGATTTACTTATAGTGCAACATTATTTGAAGTTCAATGTTTGGGGAATCCTGATAAAATTAAAAAGCAATGGCACAATTTCATTTAAACTGCAGAAGGAATATGCCCCTATCCAAAAGTATCCACAAAGGATATGGTTTAGAGAGAGAGAGCTACAGTGGTAAAATTAAAAATGAGCTTCCTTAGAAGAAAAAAGTTGACAGTTTTGGCCAGAGCTAAATTGCTGCTGTTCTGCCGAAATCTCCAGTGTTAATGATTGCTGATTTAGAAAGAGAGAGGAAGGAAAGATAAATGCCCTCATTTCCATCAAATCACTATGTCCTTTTTTACTTTCGTTTCAAGTATTCATCCTGAATAGCTTGCATCTCAAGGACAACATAAACAGAGAGCATGCTTAGTGATTTCTGCTTCAGGTTTTCTTTGACAATACAGCCCTTCTTGTTTTTTTGCATGAGAGTTTTTACATCAGACTTCCCCAACCTGGCTGCAGCAGCATCTGGGGGCAGGGGAGTCAAAAAAGGCAAGACAGTAGAAGCAAGTCTTTTCTATACGTGCATATACAAAAAAGCCTTTTTTTTTTTCTTCACTCATAAAGACATGGATTGAACTCTCAGAATTTGAAACAATGTCTATACTAGCTGGGCAATTCTAAGAGTTAAAATCTGCACATCTGGAAGGTACTCAGGTTAGTGATATATGTTCTAAATAATTAATAGGAATAAATATAAACAGTCATGGCTGCTTTATACTGAGTCAGAGCATTGTTTCATTGGCTTCAGTATTTACTACACTGGTTGGCAACTGTCCAGATTTCCAGCAGAATTTCTCCCCGGATCTTTTTGTATGCAAATTATATTTTCTATATAGAATAGTAATAAAATATCCCCTTTATCTTATAGGACAAGAAAATTATGGAATATAGTTTCCCTGATTCTTCTTGATAGCAATCTTCACAGCTATAAGCAGACAAGTATTGCTTCTTTACCTAGAAAGAAAATGCAGGAAAATGTAGAGGGAGGAACGTCTATAGATTGAAAGAACTGTGTTTTGTACATTTTTAGAATCTGAATGTGTTGCTGATGTTTATATTGTTCACCTTAAGCCTACAGATATCTCTTGTTTCATTTAAGTTTTTAAAAGAATTATCTGTTTGGCAGATTTGGCCTGTTACGGAAATTGCTGCAGAATAAACAATAGAAAACATCCATTCTCCCCTGCACTTTGTCATTAAATTGCTTTTTAAGCTGCTTCGGCCTTTTCTTTTTTCTTTTTATTTACTTTATTTTCTTTTTTTTCACTTTCTGTGAATAAATCCATTTGTGGGTGGGTGGCTGTCTATATAAGTGCAAGCATGCACACAAATGAGCAAAAGATATCTAACAAAGGATTAACCATGTTAATCTTTTGCAACACCACCAACAAAGAGTCTTGTGGTATCTTAAAAGCTAACTGTTATGATATGCACTTCGCTTATGAGAATCACAAAGCCAACTGTGATCCATGCAAGTTTATGTGACAAATAATTAGTTTTTGAAGCATCCCAATAAATGTCTTATCAGAATACTGAACGTGGTGTGAATAAAAAAAAATTGCATTTAGCTTGTTCATTTTTCCTTTTTAAAAATAGAGGAAGCATACTCATATATGCACTTAGAAAACCTGAAACAAAACTCTCTTTTCCACTCCAAAGGATTCTACAATGGAGGGAGAAACATGGAAGCATTCCACACCACTACCAGTAGCATTTTTGCTGATGGCAAATTTCCTGTTACTGAAAACTAGTGTTCAGTATAAGGAATTACTGGGGGGGTTATGAGATGTGTAATCTACTCCCCATATATAACAATCCTTCCTCATTTCTTCTCCTAGTAATTGTGAATAAAAACCAAACACCTCTATGTGGGAGCACAGCGAAAGAAGTTGTTGCTAGTACTGTATATAGGATGGAAAAGGTGCTTTGTATGTGAGAGAGAGAGACAGAATGGGAAAATTCATACAGACAATCTTTGACTAATTCTATAGTTGCTGCAACTGCAAGAAAAAAAATAAGGGAAGAGGGACAAGTAAAAAAAAAATCAGTGTTACAATAATCTGAACGTTTTCTCAAACCTGGCCAGCAATTATTTTATTTTTTTTTAAGAAGGGTCACTTTCATTTAGGGTCACTTTCATTTAGGCAATTGCTGAAGGCTTGACAGTGCTTCCTCTGCTTATTAACTTACTCCTACATCAGCTACAGCAAAGGATCGTTACCTTGTCGTGGTGCTGGAGCTTGAGCACCTCAATGATGCCATGAGCTAAACCGTGAAGGGCCACCCAAGACGGGAAGGTCATGACAGAGAGGTCAGACTAAATGTGATCCCCGGGGAAGGTAATGGCAACCCACCCCAGTATTCTTGCCGTGAAAACTAAATGGATCAGTACAACCACAGATATGTTGGTATACCATCGAAAGATGAGACCCCCAGGTCGGAAGATGGTCAAAATGCTACTGGGAAGGAACAGAGGATGAGTTCAACTAGCCACAGAGGCAGCTAGCTCAAAGCCGAAAGGACGGCTAGTGGCCAACGGTGCTGGTGGTGAACGGCGAATCCGATGTTCTAAGGATCAACACACCATTGAAACCTGGAATGTAAGATCTATGAGCCAGGGCAAATTGGATGTGGTTATTGGTGAGATGTCAAGATTAAAGATAGACATTGTGGGCGTCAGTGAACCGAAATGGACAGGAATGGGCCACTTCACATCAAATGACCACCAGATCTACTACTGTGGACAAGAGGACCACAGAAGAAATGGAGTAGCCTTCATAATTAATAGTAAAGTGGCTAAAGCAGTGCTTGGATACAATCCCAAAAATGATAGAATGATCTCAGTTCGAATTCAGGGCAAGCCATCTAACATCACAGTGATCCAAATGTACACCCCAACCACAGATGCTGAAGAAGCTGAAGTAGAGCAGTTCTATGAGGATCTGCAGCACCTACTGGACAACACGCCTAAAAGAGATGTTATTTTCACCACAGGAGACTGGAATGCTAAGGTGGCAGTCAAATGACATCTGGAATTACAGGTAAGCATGGCCTGGGAGAACAAAACGAAGCAGGACACCGGCTGATAGAATTTTGCCAAGACAACTCACTCTGCATAACAAACACTCTCTTCCAACAACCTAAGAGACAGCTTTATACATGGACTTCACCAGATGGACAACACCGAAATCAGATTGACTACATCCTTTGCAGCCAAAGGTGGCGGACATCTATACAGTCGGTAAAAACAAGACCTGGAGCTGACTGTAGTTCAGATCATGAACTTCTTCTTGCACAATTTAGGATCAGACTAAAGAGATTAGGGAAGACCCACAGATCAGCTAGATATGAGCTCACGAATATTCCTAAGGAATATGCAGTGGATGTGAAGAATAGTTTTAAGGGACTGGACTTACGAGATAGGGCCCTGGAAGAACTCTGGACAGAAGTTTGCAACATTGTTCAGGAGGTGGCAACAAAATACATCCCAAAGAAAGAGAAAACCAAGAAGGCAAAATGGCTGTCTGCTGAGACACTAGAAGTAGCCCAAGAAAGAAGGAAAGCAAAAGGCAACAGCGATAGGGGGAGATATGCCCAATTAAATGCAAAATTCCAGAGGTTAGCCAGAAGAGATGAGGAGTTATTTTTAAACAAGCAATGCGTGGAAGTGGAAGAAGACAATAGAATAGGAAGGACAAGAGACCTCTTCCAGAAAATTGGAACCATTGGAGGTAAATTCCAGGCCAAAATGGATATGATCAAAAACAAAGATGGCAAGGACCTAACAGAAGAAGAAGAGATCAAGAAAAGGTGGCAAGAATATACAGAAGACCTGTATAGGAAGGATAACAATATCGGGGATAGCTTTGACCGTGTGGTCAGTGAGCTAGAGCCAGACATCCTGAAGAGTGAGGTTGAATGGGAAAAGGCAAAACTGAAATACTTTGGCCACATAATGAGAAGACAGGACTCCCTGGAGAAGATGCTGATGCTAGGGAGAGTGGAAGGCAAAAGGAAGAGGGGCCAACCAAGGGCAAGATGGATAGATGATATTCTAGAGGTGACGGACTCATTCCTGGGGGAGCTGGGGGTGTTGACGACCGACAGGAAGATCTGACGTGGGCTGGTCCATGAAGTCACAAAGAGTCGGAAGCGACTAAATGAATAAACAACAACAACAACAAACATCAGCTACTGGCTGAAGATGCTTTAGTTAGCTGCACACCAGCTGCACACTGTTGTAGTATCGGCTGAGGCAGTTGCAGAAAATCCCAGGGTATTAGCGGCAACAGTAGTGCACGTAGTTAGGCGAGCAAAGTATTACGAGGCTGAGATATAACTTCCTTGTATCATTATCCCTCCCTATGTCCCTTGATGTCACTTCCTTGCCTGCTCAATAAAAGGGAGGTGCGCAGTTGTTCTGGGCTCTCTCCCGCCTAAACGAACCGTTGTGCTGAGTGTCATTCTTGCCGTGAGGAGCCCGCCCGGTCAGACCAGGCCGGTTGCGCCATCACCCGTTGGCACCAATCCCGCAGAGGACCCGCAACGCCACAACTGGTGACCCCGACGTGATCAATTCCAAATGCACGGCGTGACCCCTGTCTAGGGGTGCGCTGCCTTCACTCTCATACTACGCACCTGTCATAGGCTCGCGCATCGTAAGTATGGGCCCCGCACTCTCTCAAGTTCAACGCAAACATAGGGATGAACTTCTCTCATTAGTGAAGAAGGCGAATTGTTTACAAAAGGTTAACGGCACAACTGTATACCCCGTGTCAAAGAAAAATCTGACCCTCTTTTTACAATATCTCGATAAGCATTGTCCAGCTTATCCGGCAGAGGGGACCTTTAAGCGTTCCACATGGGAACGTATGGGAGTTTGGCTTCATAAACCGCCTAGAGCTCCACCCGACTTCCTTTGTGTGTGGCGTGCCCTTATGGCAGCCCTCACGACTTTATACCCCGACCCTTCCACCCTGCCCCTATTAGACCACGGGACCTCTTTGCCACCGTCCGACTCCTTGTCTTCGGCTGAAGCCTCAAAAACAGTCACCCCTAACCCTCCACCCCCTTATGACCCTTCGGCCTCAGGCCCCTCCACTCTTTATCCGTCGCTACCGCCAGAGCCGGCGACAACACCCACTGCTCCTACCCCAACCCCGTGTCCGCCTCTAGATCGCCACCCCCCCCCTGGTGTAGAACACCCCCCAGGAGGGCACGTCTTACAAGCTTTGCAGACCGCTCACTTGGCGGGCGAACTCGACCCCGATGAGTTCGAGACGTGTGCCGCTTTTCCTGTCACTTGGGGGCCCGCTGGGCAGCCGGCCCATTCCCCCTTGAATTGGAAGCAGATTAAGGATCTCAAGGAAGCGGTCCGGAATTATGGTCTTCAGTCCAGATATTCTTCCGGCCTCCTCATGTCAATGTCTTCCCACAACCGAGAGCTTTGTTTGGGGGATTGGCAGATGCTTTTTAACATGATTTTAACCCCTGCCCAGTATGTTCTATGGGAGTCGGAATATGGCAAGCAGGTCATTATTCACGTCAACGCTGGCCTGCCCCCCTATGTTACCATTGACGACCTCAGAGGGACCGGTAACCGGTCTACGATAGCCCAACAGCTTATGTCTGCCAGGGCCTCTTTCCCGCTCATAAAGGAGTGTGTCATGGCGGCACTGCGGAAAGTGGATGACGTGCAGTCACGGCCCGTTCAGACCTTTTCCAAAATCATCCAGGCCCCGACAGAAGATTACTCCTCCTTTGTCTCTCGTCTGCAAACAGCTCTCGAGAGGCAAATTGACAACGTGGAGGCCCGCCATGAGTTGCTTTTAAAGTTGGCTTACGAAAATGCCAACTCTGATTGCCAAAAGGTCTTGCAGCCTATCGCTACCAGACCGGGCGTGACCCTGGCTGAATTTTTACAGGCTTGCCGAATCGTTGGAACTACCGACCACAAAATGGCCGCCCTCGCCTCCGCCATTACGACCACCCTGCACCCGCCTTCATTTCCTGCCGCCAACGCGGCGGAAATGTATCCGGTGACCCGCCCTCCAGGAAATTGTTTCAACTGTGGTAAACCTGGCCACTTTAAGGCGCAATGCAGAGCGCCAGGAGGGGGGGCCAACACACCAGCCCCTAGACAGCCTCTCAAGCCGAAAACAGTTTGCCCGCAGTGCAGGAAGGGCTTTCATTGGGCGAGCCAATGCCGCGCAGCCCCCCCTTCGCCGAGTCAGCCGGGAAACTAGTAGAGGGGCGTTCAACCAGCCCCGCCTCCAAGGTTGACCCACTAGAGGGCGCTGTGGTCCCATCCTCCGTAGAGATGGTTGCTAACGATACCATCACTTATTCGTTGCCCGCTCATGTATACCACCTTTTTATTTCGCCCCGCTCGCCTCTCACGTTGCCTCCGGGCCTACCAGTCCTCATATTTCCCAACCTGGACCTTGTATCTCAAGGAGTACTTGCCGCGCCGTTTTTGTGCAGCTCTGACTCCTTTTCTGATTTGGCTTTAGCAATTATGATAAATTCCCCGATAACTATAACTCAAGGTGAAGCGGTAGCCACTATGATAGTACTTGATCGCCCCACAGATTGTCTGGCTTTAGAGCAAAATCTGAGACCCACCCGACCTACGGCGACCTTTAAGCTCAACGGCCGCTCTTTTTCTGGTCTTTTAGATACTGGAGCGGATGTTTCGGTTGTTTGCTCGGCTGAATGGCCCGCTGACTGGCCTACCGACCCCACCCCGGCGGTTCGAGGGGTAGGCGGCACCCAGACTGCCCTTATTAGCACTAACTGGATTGCGGTCACTTCTCCTTCTACCGCTGCCACTGCCTTCATCAAACCCGTTGTGTTGCCACTACACACCAACTTATGGGGAAGGGACTTGATGTCCCAATTTCAGGCTAGACTCATTCTAAAATAGTCTCCCCGTCATGCCTGCCCCCTTTGTGCTCCGCTTGGACCTATTATCTCAGGCGCCCGTTTGGGTAGACCAATGGCCCCTGACCGCCGACAAACTGCGGGCCCTTAAACAAATGGTCCAAGAACAGCTGGATAAAGGCCACATAGAGTCTTCTACAAGCCCCTATAACACCCCCGTGTTTTTATTAAAAAAGAAGTCGGGGAGCTGGAGATTGCTGCACGATTTGCGAGCCATTAACGCCATCATCAAACCTATGGGAGCGCTTCAATGCGGCCTCCCTAACCCGAATTTAATCCCCCACTCTTATGATATGATGATTATCGATTTGAAAGACTGTTTTTTCTCTATTCCATTGCACCCTAAGGATACCCACATATTTGCCTTTACTGTACCGGCCCTTAACTATTCCCGCCCCACTTCTCGCTTTCAATGGAAAGTCTTGCCGCAAGGGATGTTAAACAGCCCCACCATGTGTCAACACTTTGTGTCTCAGGTATTACAGCCTTACAGGGATGCTTATCCCGCTTTTTTAGTTTATCATTATATGGATGATATCCTGGTCGCCGCACCGGGACCAAAGGGCACTGTTTTTAAGACCTTGCCTCACCTACAACACGTATTACGCCAAGGGGGCCTATTCATCGCCCCAGACAAAATTCAAATTGCCCCCCCTTTTAATTATTTGGGGCATAAGGTCCTTGCGTCACATGCCACTCCGTGGCTGCCTGACATTCAATTACCTGCCACCCCGACCTTATTACAATTACAACAATATTTGGGGTCCATTAATTGGATACGACCCTATTTAGGCCTCTCTACCGGCCAACTCTCCCCACTTTTTGCGGCGTTAACAGGAGGCAAACGCCCGGCAGATGTCGTTCCATTGCAATCTACCCAATTGGAAGTTGTTAAATTGATTAATCAGACCCTGCTTACCAAATGGGTAGACCGCATCGAGGACAACGTCCCGTTTTCTTTATTATTAATTAACACCCTCGCATTACCAACTGCGGCTCTGGTTCAAGTGACCTCGTCTCTGTTGATCCTTGAATGGATCCACCTCTCGCACACGCCACGGGCGACCTTGACACCCAAGTCCTCTCAGTTTGCCTTTCTTATTCATAAAGGCCGTCAGAGGTCAAAAGCCTTGGCGGGCGTGGAACCCTCCGCGCTTTATGTGCCATGTTCGCTTGCGACGTGGGAGCTTTTATTCGCTTCCAGTGAGCAACTTCAATTTGCTCTTGTTGACTGGCCCGGCATTGTCTCTTGCCACCCCCCCCCCTGACCCACGTCTCCAACTGTTGAAGACCACGCCTTTTGTGTGGCGCTCGCCTTTTTCTTCATTACCCCTTTTGGATGCTGTTACGGTTTTCGCCGATGGCGGCAAGACCTATGGCGCGTGCGCCTGGCGGCAGGATGGCCGTTGGCACACCCAACTTACGCCCCCTCAACCCTCTGCCCAACGTGCAGAGCTTTATGCCTCTCTACTTGTTTTCCAAGAATTTTCTGACCAACCCTTTAACCTCATATTGGACAGTCTTTATGTCTCTCAAATTCTTTCTCACCTTTATGAGGCTTATTTGTCCCCCTCCATTGAACCCACCCTTATGTCCTTATTTTTGTCATTGCAACACTTTATCTCCGCCCGCATCCACCCTTTTCATGTTTCCCACATTAGAAGCCACCAGCCCTTTCCTGGGTCTATCCAGGAGGGCAATGATGTTGCTGATGCTGCGGCCGCGGCTGCGTCCTCCCTTTTTTGCCTTTCCCTGACCACAGTTACACCATGGGAAAGTCACTCGTACTTCCATCAGAACAAAAAGGCCCTTATTAAACAATTTCAGATCTCTCCAGGAGAAGCAACGGCCATTGTCCAACAATGTCCAGCCTGTAGCAAACAAGCACATTCAATTCCCATGGGGGTCAACCCTCATGGGACAGAATGTTGCCAACTCTGGCAGATGGATATAACCCAATATGCTTCCTTTTCCCCTTGGAAGTATTTGCATGTTTCCATCGACACATTTTCAGGGTTCATCATGGCCACCCCCCAGAGAGGTGAGGCCGCTAAACATGTGATCAATCACTCTATTCGGACTTTTGCGACGCTGGGATGCCCAAAGCAAATCAAAACAGACAATGGGCCCGCCTACACGGGCGGTGCTTTTGCTGCCTTTTGTCAAAAATGGGGAATCACTCATAAACTTGGCATTCCATACAACAGTCAAGGCCAAGCCATAGTGGAAAGAGCAAATCAGACCTTGAAACATGCTCTCGATAGATATATTGACAACAAGGGGAAAGGGCCCCCCAGCCTCCCAGCGGTGCAAGATATTCTCAATATCTGTCTCTATACTATCAATTTTCTCAACCTGACCGGACAGCCAGCGGCCTCTGCCGCTTCTCGTCACTTCACATCGCAACCCACTGCTGACCGCCAACGACCACCTGTCTATTATCGACAGCTTCCTGACCTGACGTGGAGAGGTCCTGTGCAACTCATCACTTGGGGCAGAGGTTACGCTGCTGTTCAACTTCCAGACCGTGTTCTCTGGGTCCCTGGACGTCACATTCGACCGTACCTGGTGAAGTCCGTCCCTCAATCACTTCCAACCCCCGACCTTGCCTCCGAGGTTGACACAGGTAACCTCGCCTTTCAAGATGCTCAAGAGGAGTGATGGCCTTGTGTTTGGCCTTGTGTTTCTTTCCCTTCGTTTGTCCGCTTTGGCGCGACCCCCCGTTCATGAGGCCCACCGACCTGTCAACTATACATGGACTGTGCGAGACTTCCAGGGTGTGTCCCTATTCCGCATTTCAAATCGAACTCTTTGGCCGTGGTTCCCTGTTCTCCATTTTGATTTTGCGGAAATGGGCTCTGGTTCCACTGCTTTTATAGATAAAAGCTCCTGTACCCCGTCGCCAAAAGAGGTGTCTCACTTGTATCTTTATTTTTGCCCTGAGCAGCCCGCGACGCCAGCCCGGTCCAACCAGTGCAGTGGCGCGGGCCATTATTTTTGTCGACAGTGGTCCTGCGTTTCCACCGGTGACATATATTGGGACCCCCCAACGAAACGGGACTATATAGCGATAACGCGAAGCCACGGTAGACCCACCATGTCTTGCAGGGATTGGCACTGTTGTGGCCAACGAAAAAATCCGATGAACATTACCTTCACGTCCATTGGTCAAGCGGTTCCTCAGGCAACATGGCTTGCTGGCGTGCAATGGGGCGGCAGAAGATGGAGCGGCGACAGTGATACCGGGCAGATCTTTTCAATTCAACTTTCTATCACTCCTGGGTTTTCGCGACCCATTGGCTTAAACAAAGCCTTTCCTTCCAAACCCCTTATTGTTCCGGCGGATCCCCGACGAAACACCCTTTATAAACTTCTCGATGCCTCTTACCACATGCTTAACACCTCCCGACCCAGTCTCACTAATTCATGCTGGCTTTGTCTCACTGCTACCCCTCCTTTTTATGAGGCCTCCGGGTCTTCGGAAGAGATCACCACTAGTACTCAGGACACTGGCTGTCGCTGGGGCAACACCTCCCAAACGATTGCTGGCCTGTCGGGCCGCGGGTGTTGTCTCGGCCTCATACCTGCCAACCTCACTCAATATTGTTCCAACTCCTCACGCTGCGATATGTATAGATGCTTCACAACCCGCTTCGAAACCTTCAAACCCGTCTGTGGTTGGTCCTCGCCCTGGCAATCCGCCCAGTCAACTGCCAATTTTTCCTCTGCGTTTGCTAATCAATTCTTTATACCAGGCAATGACTCCATGTGGGCATGTTCATTCGGCTTGTCGGCATGTGTGTTTGCACCAAAACTCGTGACTGATAATCATTATTGTGTACAGGTTTATCTCTTACCCAAGATTTCATATCATACTGACTCTAACATGCTTTCCTTTTTTGCCTCACCTAATCCTACTGTTAAACGTGAGGTGGTCACAACATTAACACTGTCTGTCCTGTTGGGCTTGGGGGTGGCCGGGGCAGCCACAGGCATCGCCGGTATTGTGGCTGGTCAACAGAACTACCAATCTCTTCGTCTCAGCATAGATGAAGACCTGGAGAAGATCGAGACTTCCATCCTGCATTTACAGACATCCCTCACCTCCCTCTCGGAAGTGGTGCTCCAGAACCGCCGCAGTTTGGACTTGTTATTTCTGAAGAATGGAGGGTTATGTGTGGCCCTTCAGGAAGAATGTTGTTTTTATGCTGACCATTCTGGGGTAGTCCTAGATTCTATGAAGGAGCTCAAAAAAAGGCTCACTGATAGGAAAAGGGAACGCGAGGTACAGCAATCTTGGTTTGAGGGATGGTTTAATATCTCCCCTTGGCTCACCACACTTATTTCGGCTATTGTTGGCCCTTTGATTTTGATTCTTATTATCTGTGCTATTGGTCCTTGTATATTTGGAAAGCTTATAGCATTTTTGAAACGTCGCCTGCTGGCCATAGATACCGACATTACAAAGATTAATTTGCTGCTCAAAATCGAGGCCGATGCGAGGCTCTCCTCGGAAAAACAATCCCTACTGGCACTCTCCTCTGATTCGGATGACTCAGGGGAAGAGTTCCCACTCAAAGACGAAGGACCTCAAGTTCTCATGTGTCGCCGAGCCCTGGACTCGGAGGAGGTTTAGCCCCCGGAGACACAGGAATAGGAGGTCTATAAACAAATAAAAACAGAGGAGATGTTGTAGTATCAGCTGAGGCAGTTGCAGAAAATCCCAGGGTATTAGCGGCAACAGTAGTGCACGTAGTTAGGCGAGCAAAGTATTACGAGGCTGAGATATAACTTCCTTGTATCATTATCCCTCCCTATGTCCCTTGATGTCACTTCCTTGCCTGCTCAATAAAAGGGAGGTGCGCAGTTGTTCTGGGCTCTCTCCCGCCTAAACGAACCGTTGTGCTGAGTGTCATTCTTCCCGTGAGGAGCCCGCCCGGTCAGACCAGGCCGGTTGCGCCATCACCCGTTGGCACCACATCCCGCAGAGGACCCGCAACGCCACAGCACACCTTCATACATACACACAAACACAACACCAAACAACCAGCAGCAAAAAGCTGATGATTCCTTTTAGACATCTGAGATGCTATTCTGACTAAACCCTTGTTGCTACTCTCAGAGACGGCCAAGAGGAAATGGATGAGTCAAAGCATCCTTTGTCAATGTCTTGGAGTGAGTTGATCCATAAGCAGAGGGAAGATTCTATCTATTTCCATATGACATTTGCACCACTCCCAAATCAGTGCACCACTCCCAAATCAGTCCTGTAGTCCCTCACTGCCATCTCTAATATATTTCCAGCTTAGATATAGAAACTGCTCTGGAGACACTTTGCCAGTAGAATGACTGGAGCTCAGAACTTTGAAGTCAGCTGTGCTGAAGACTAACACAAGAAAGTGAGAAGCTTCCTTTGGTTTGGGGAAATGGAAACAGAGGCAATAGCCTTCGCTAAAGCAACTGTACTGGTTCATGAAAGGAAGAAAGGGAGCTACTGACCACCATTTCATATGGTGGGCTACATCAATGTAGCTTGTCAGTAAAATGTTAGGACATTTCTTCCACTCCAAGGCTCCTGTAGCAAGCTAGTTTCTCAGGACAAGCCCATCAGTACTGAGTCCATCTATGTTGGCTGATGGCTTCTCCTAAGAAGGAAGAAGGGATTTTGTGGAACAACAAGCACATGAAGCCAAAAAAGGACCACTTGTATTATGTTCTTCTTCTTGTCTGATTTTACCTTCTGGTTTGCTCTATGAGCCTGAGGCTTGTTGGTCTTTTGCTATGATCCCTGCTTTTGCTAAACTCAGGAAATGAAATGGAATTGTGGAGTGTGCAGATGCAGATGCCAAAATCCACAGTGCTTCAAACTACCATTGGATACGAATAATCAGATTCACTTCAAAATTCACTGTGTGCTCTTTAGGAAAAAAAAAAAAAAAAAAACCTCTGACATGTCTCTCTTTTATGCAGCTGAATGAAGGAGTATAATATAAAAAGGCACTGCGCTCTTCTGCAAGTAAATTGTTACATTATTAAATACTGATTGCTGCTGCATATCAGGGTGAGCTCTCAAAGCAAATATAATATTGAATGCTGCGTATCTGACATCATTAAATGTTAGTGTGTGGTGGGGACCCAGCCTGTTTTGTAAAATTATAATGAAATAGTTATCAATGGCATAAGCTATCAGTAAGTGTCTTTCAAACAATAATAAATGTATCCAATACCACTAGGGGTATTTGTGTGGGGGGTTGAAAAAGTAAGATGGTGGCAGTGACCACATGATCATGGCCTCTTTTTTACATATGTCACAAGCAGATACAAAAAAGAGGTGGGGCTTCAATCATGCAGTTGTGGTTGATGTCTTAACTGTTTTGACCCCCACTCACCAGAAATGTCCCTGTATACTACTAGTTACTGTTGAGTTGTTCTTGGAGCTCTGTAAGGAGGGCAAGTAGAGAAGGCTTGACTGAGTGTAGTCTAGTAGCACTGCCACATAATTCTGGGCTACTAGGCCACTGAGGCTGCCACAGACCTGAACAGCCATGGCATCTGTACCCCCACATGTACTCACATCATACAGATGTGCACTGGCTTCAGAAAAGAAGTGTTAATCTGGCATGAAATGCTGCTTTGCTCTTTCAAATGTGGAACATAAAAACATGCTCCACTCTCTGTCCCTGTGATTTTTGGAACACAGAAGAGGCAGCAGGACAGTTAAGGGAGAAAAGAAAGTTGTTATAAAAGAGATTCTTGAGTCTAAGAGAGTGGGGAAGCAGGAGAGCCAGTCTGGTCTAGTGGTTAAAGCAATGGGCTAGAAACCAGGAGACTGAGAGTTGTAGTCCCACCTGAGGCATGAAAGCCGGCTGGGAGACCTTGGGCCAGTCCCTCTCTCTCAGCCCAACTCACCTCACAGGGTTGCTGTTGTGGGGAAAATAGGAGGAGGGAGGAGTATGAGGTATGTTCGCCATCTTAAGTTATTTATAAAAATAATAAACATAGGATAGAACATAGATAGATAGATAGATAGATAGATAGATAGATAGATAGATAGATAGATAGATAAGACTCAGAGTAACTCTGCCTTAATTACAGTAGGTATAAATTGTGTGGGAATGTTACCTAGGAAGGATCTCAAGATTCTGTTGCATTAGCCTACTAGCAATAAAGATCTTTCCATACATCCACATGGTTCTTGTTTCCTGAGTTTCCAGCCTCATGGGGCTTGACAAATCCCCTATTCCTACCTGGGCCAAGGAGACTTTGATACATTCTTGTTCCAGATTTCACTTTTATTTTTTGGAGGGGGAGGGCTTCACACAAAAAAGAGTTGTCATGTGTGAGGATACACAGACATTTCCACATCATTCTTCACATATGTATTAAAATGTCCTGGTTTGGCTTCCATAAGAAGCTGGGACTTTTCTATTGCAGTTTTTGTGCTTTAGGTTGCCTGCTTTAATGGTGATGTCAGCCCTTCGAGGTAGTCTGGGCAAGAAACCAAAACCACAAGTACTAATACTTTCTCTACCTCCATCCCTCCTTTGGACTCAGATTTCTTTTATAAGACCCTTGTCCAGGCTGTGGCTCTTCCCCCTGTCTCTCAATGTTCTCACCACCCATTGCAGCTATTTGTATAGTCTTGTTCCTCTAGTCTTTTCAAAATAGATCAAAGCCATTTCCCCCTTAAGGAGATTGAGTTCACTGCTCAGTGTTGTTATTTTTGGTGGGGGTAGAGGGAGTACTCTTTCAGGTGGAGGTGATGGGAAACACCCTGCAATAAGGTCAAGACATGAGGAAAATGAAACAAACAACAGCACCAAAAAAGTCTGAGCACAGACTCTTTACTGCAAAGGACAGGCAAATTATTGGTGGAGAAAGGTCTGAAAGCTGGAAGCTTCAGAGATGCATCTCCTCCAGGCCTAGCAAGTTGCAGAAGGAAGCCCTCTATCTATTGTTAGAAACAACTGGCAGAGATCCCAAAGGACGCGCCAAAGCAGACATAGGGCAGTATCTTTGGAGGAGTGTTCTAGAAGACTTATAGCATCTGTTGAAATTGTCACTTTGGGTGGTGAACCTACCAGAATGAAAATGCTTATCAAAGTAATTGAAGTAAGGGAGGGGTACTGATTGTTTTTATTGGTTCAACATCTTCTCTCCTCATGATTAATTTTGTTCCACCAACCTTCATTTTTTTCCAGATTAGGAGATGCGGAGCCCCTTTAAAAATGGTTTTAATTGTGTTGAAGATGCACACTAAAGATTCTGCTACAAGTTTCAGTTCTCAGAGAAATGGAACTATCAAAACCAGGGGCCATTAAACTTTGTCAATATGTCCCTATGGGCAAGCAAGACAAACCAAAGATAAATGGGCTTGCTGATCTCCCAGAACTCTTGTCCTAATTATAGGACTTGGAAGGTTAATTGGTACATGATTCTTGGTATTTAGCAGCACCACTATAAAGTATGTAATTGCTTTGCTTTTTGCTCAACTGTCAAAGGTGACAATATGATTTCTTTTCAGGGGGCTGAAGAAAACTCTAGACTTTGGGGTCCCTGAAAGATTTTTGCAATAGGAAAATTTGCTAATAATGTTGATAAAATATTGTTTTGCTTCTGAAATTCTAGAGGCCGTACTTAAATAGGTCTGTAAAAAAATATAGTAGTTGAACTGACATAATGTGCTGATTTTGGATATTATTCAGTGATTTAGCAGGACAGAATCCAGCTTGTTTGATTCATTGAAGACTAAATGTACTTCCTAACCCAGAAAACAGGTTAATTGAGTCACCAGTTCAGACAAAATAGCCTTTGTCAACTATGGAAACATAACAGAGTTCACAAATGATTGAGATATCAAATGCTGGCAGTCTCATTTCTGATTGTTGGCTATTTCTAATAAAAGTATAATTCAGATACTAATCTTTCAATTGTTTACATTTATTTATTTATTTATTTATTTATTTTTATTTTCTATCTCACCTTTATTATTTTTATAAATAACTCAAGGCAGGGAACATACCTAATACACCTTTCTCCTCCTATTTTCCCCACAACAACCACCTTGTGAGGTGGGTTGGACTGAGAGTGAGTGACTGGCCCAAGGTCACCCAGCCAGCTTTCATGTCTAAGGGGGGACTAGAACTCACAGACTCCTGGTTTCTAGCCTGTTGCATTAACCACTTATTTTTAGAGCAGTATATCTTGGGTGCAGGAAAGGTAAATCTTACAGTTATGCAGGCTCCAAAGGAACAATCAGCCATGAAATAAGCGTCCCTTTGAAAGTTGCTCAAACCCAGCATTTAATAAAGGGCTTGGTGCAACCAATCACCACCCCTTTCTGGGGTCTTCTGCCCATATTTCTGACAATGTAATCTGGCCAGCTGTAGCAGAGCAATTCACCTCCTCATTTTGGAGTTGCTGAAAGAGTATTGCCAATCAAGTTGTTATTTCTACTGCCCTGAGATGAAGAGCTACCACCCTGTAAAATCTTCATAAGTAATCTTCCTGAAATGAAAGCAGGATGATCATTATTAGTGATTATGTTTAATAATTTAATAATCATCAATGTTATTTTATTAAATTATTTATTTAATACATATATGTATTATGTATTTAATTGTTATTTTAATGATGTGATAATTATTAAAGGTTTTTAAAATAATTCTACATATTACATGAGTAATATGTATTTGGATCTTGCAATAAAGCAAGATCCAGATAGAGCAGAGATAGAACGCGATTATTTACCCTGTAATGATTGTACTCTTCATAATCCAGGCAGGATTGGAACCAATTGGACAAGCTCATAAGAATCCAAGAACACTTGTGAAGCAGCTTTTTCTCATAGAAAGGTTCTGTGCTATAAGAAAAGAATTCTAGCAACTACAGTATTTCAAGCACTAATTCTATTTTTAGATTCAATATTAGAACTTTTCCTTTTCCAGTCCAATGGAAAGGACTACTAGACACCTCTTTTGGGAAGAGGGCAGCTATTTCCATCTTCCCCTTTGTTTAGAAAATGATTTGATCTGTTATCATGTTTTTTTTTTTAATCTGTTCAATCGTGTCTGATTGTCAGACCCTGCCTGGACAAGTCCCTGCAGTTTTCTTGGCAGGTTTTTCAGAAGTGGTTTGCCATTGTCTTCTTCCTAGAGCTAACAGAAAGTGACTGGCTTTGTGCCTAAGGTGGGACTAGAACTCATGGTCTCCCAGTTTCTAGCCCAGTGCCTTAACCACCACACCAAACTGGCTCCATCTTATTATGGTACCCTTCTCTTAATGTGTCACAGTGTAGTAGCCTGGGTTGTCCATTCCTGTTGCATTCAAAGTTTAAAAGGAAGTAATTGTAGTCCTGACTCTCCTTTTCCACCGACTCCAGTTTTTTGTCTCTTTTAGGCTCTTCAGGTCTCAACCATTGGTATCCTAACTATACACAAGAATTAGGCTCTCTCAGCACTCTGTACAGGGTATTTGGAGTGCACATTGTAAAACTGGAACCTGATTAAGTGGAATCCTCTCTCCTCCTCAGTGAATGGAAGCTGCAGACTTTATGAACATTTCTAATTCATTTCACCAATTTTCAGTCTTTGGCATATCTCCGTTTTACTACAGTTACCACAACAAAGACTCATTACTGATCATTCTCATTACCAGGCTACACTTGCTAAATTAGTTGAATGTGTTTGGACAGCTAATATCAGCACAAGTCTGTTATCTATATTGAATGCAGCACTACAGAATGTGATAAAATTAATTCTTCACAGCCCAATAATGATTACCTCACTTATATAGTTACCTGCTCTTGTGCTTTTCTCCTGCATTTATTTTGAATGCCATTGTGTGGCACTTTGCATTTATGTTTTCCATCTAAAGCATTCCTCTCTTTCATATGATATTTTGATATTTCATTTGTTCTACAAAAGAGTTTTCTGGTAGGAATCATACATCATATAAGATCCCAAAGGGAATTTTTGTTTATCTTGTCATCTTATGATGGAATATGTAGGGATGCCACAAAATTTGAAAGTGTGCTCATCACACACAAATATATTCACAGAGATTGAATTGGATTAAATAACCTCTATCCAGAGCCCTGAACTTCACCTTCCACATTCACGGAATCTTGAACCCAGAAAGCAGAACAAGACACAAGTTAAATTGATACAGATTTTCTAGAACTGCACAAGTAGAAATTAATTCAGAAATCTCTTGAGGTAAAGCTCTTCCAGGATGATGCCTTATCCTACTGACTTTAAGCATCCAATATCATTTGGCTAACCATGGTTGGAAAAATATCTTCTCTCTCAAAAGGGTAGAGATTCAACAGGGCAGTGGCTGCTCTGATTGGGTGTTCCAATACTATGGAATTCCCCCCAAATTCTCATTCCTTTTCCTTTTTTTCTTTTTGTCTAGCCATATCTCCTTTGGAGCAGCAGAGCAAGCAGCCATGAAGTGTGGATTTGATTGATACTTTACCCACACAGTCTTCTGGCCCAATCTGTCACCATTTCTTAGATTAAGTTATCTCTCACTGTCATTGTGAAGAGAAAATAGGATATTCCACATGTGGCATCATATTTTTATTGGAAGGAAGGTGAATTCGAATTACACAGAGAACAAAGGAAATCAAGCCATCTCTCTCTCTCACTCTCTCTCTCTCATTCTCTCTCTCTCTTTCACACACGCAGACACACACACACACACACACAGAGAGAGAGAGAGAGAGAGAGTTCAGCCTGCATTTCCAGTTTTTCCTGATTATAACTTGTCTTTTTATTTCAGTTATGAGAACTCTCATTGTCACAGTTTTCTCCACAGCTTGTAGCATTCCAGATTGCTCCAACCTTTCTGGAAAGGGGTCTTGCAGAGATAACATTCTCCTTCCTTTCTCTGTGTAAGGGAAGACATGTTTCCATCCCAGCTGTTAATAATATCTCAGTGCAACAGTCCTCATCTCACTGTGGGCTGTTCTCTGTGTCTTATTCTAAATAGAGAACACTTCAAGCTTTTAAAACTTGTTTTTTAAAAAAATCAAATTCCCCTGCCCCATTTTCCTAAACCATCAGAAGAAAGGTTTAAAATGATTTGGTCTGCTCTGGTGAAAATCATTTTCAAGGAAGGACTTTATTCCTGATGCTGAAGTCCTCAGCAATCTTTAACCCCTGTATTCAAAGTCCCTGTTATTTGAAGCTATAGCCTGGTCTTTTTGTTCTGTTGTCGATTCATCAGTTCACAGCCTCTGATTGACATGACATGTGGGATTGGACACTTTCATAACCAATGCTGTGAGTGAACATGCCTGCTTCTAGAGGGCAATCTCGGTTGCTAGATAAACTCCCCACATGCTGCTGGTGCTTTGATTGATGCTCACTGAAATCCAGTGTGCCAGCAGGCATTGTGTACAGGACTTCAGCAGGGGAGATTTCTTTCAAAATCCCCACTCAACTGTGAAACAGATACAGTTACTATGGGCAAGTTATTATCTTTCAGCTTCTCTCATCAGAGTTTTGTAAGTATAAAATCAGAAATCCCCTGCATGTCAT
The DNA here is from genome assembly GCF_035149785.1 of Candoia aspera. Classification (NCBI taxonomy): domain Eukaryota; kingdom Metazoa; phylum Chordata; class Lepidosauria; order Squamata; family Candoiidae; genus Candoia; species Candoia aspera. Next base: position 99,850,242 of record NC_086155.1, read on the forward strand.
CCTTAGTTTGTTGAAGGACAGATAGGATATGAATGTGATAGATAGTTGAATGGATGGATAGGTAGATCCCTTTCAACACAAACAACACATTAACTAGGCCATATGCTGTCAGTCTTCCAATATCTGGAAAAGAATCCCCTCTTCATAAATGAGATCATTCAAAATAATTCATAAAACCCTTTAAAACAGGCCAAGCAATCAACCACTGCAATCTGAAAGATGATTTTAATGCTTGTATCTTATTTTTCACATTAAACATGGCCAGCATAAGTAAGATTACTCATGGTATTCTAACCTATGTTCATTTAAATCAAAACCAAATAATATGTTTATCAGAATTATACAGTACAGCTTATGCTGGCCTGTATGACTTCCAAGTGCACTCAGAGAAGACAACCCTGGGGGCCTATTTCCTTGTTTGTTTATAACATTTATATGGCCAGTAACATCATCAAGCAATTGGGTTCCAACAATCATGACCCCAAGGCCTGGGAAAAGAGCCAGGTCATGACAGCCTTTCTAAAGGCCAATAGGGTTGGGGCCAACCCTATATCAGGAGGAAGGTCATTCCATAAAATAAGGGATGCCACTGAGAAGACATGCATCTTGGGTCCCACAAGATGGGAGCTGGTGTGTGGGGCTGGTAGTGTCCTAATAGTCAGGAACCATGCTGAGACAAGGAATAGGTTAGTGTTTATTACTGCTACATTAGACAGAAAATCCTAACAAACTGAACGTGGGAAAAACCCAGACAGATAAACCCCAAAAGTTAAGGCGGATCTGATCTGTGTCTCTTTGAATGGCTGCTTAACTCCTCAGTACTATGCATGCGTTTTCCCCCCTGGATAGGGGCCCCCTCCTGCTCATCATCAGTAGTCATGACAGGTAGATAGCCTAGAGAGAAGGCAGTCCTCAAGTACTCTAGTCCTATGACATGTAAGGCATTAAAGGTGATAACCAGCACCTTGAATTGCACCTGGAAGCCAACTGGGAGCCAGTGCAGCTCACAGAATAGTGGTGTCACATAGGCATAGCAAGAAGTACTCATAGCTACCTGCTCTACTGCATTCTGGACCACTTGTCTTCAAGGGAAGCCCCATGTAGAATGTGTTGCAATAATCCAGCTGGGAGCTGACTAAGGCATGAGTGATTGCAAGCAGGACCTCCAAATCCAGGAAGGAGTGAAATTGCACACAGGACAAAGTTGTGCAAAGGTTCCATGGCCACAGCTATCACCTGCCCCTCAAGGTAAAGCTGTGAGTCCAGGAGGACCCACAAATGTTGCCATACATAAAAAGCAAGCAGTCTTCCCTGAAACATGTATTCCTTTAATTAGGACAATATGTTTTAGTTACTTAGTTGATGTATTTAGTTAGTTAGTTAGTTAGTTAGTTTAAATCCTCCTGCAAACATAAAAAGACTCTCAGTGGCTCACAACTTATAACAAAACAATGTACCATAAAACATCAAAATACAAAAACTTGTAACTCAAAGCAGCATGAGTACATTAATAGAAAAGAACATCCATTGATTAAATGGTGAGAGACATCTTTGAATGAGTAGGGCATATTTTAATCAGTGTGTTTGAAACTCAGCTGTCACTTAAAAACATATTTATAATAAAAACAGCAACATAAGAATGCAAGAGTTCTAGTGGATCCAGTCCCAGGCAACCATAAATGACCACAGGTGCCAACCAGACTGTTGAGGCTTTCCTACTAACAGATTAAGACTGCTATATGTGCCTAATCATTTTGGCCGGGTTAAAAGGTTGTATTAGATTGTCTCCTCTCACGTGCTTCATGCAAATCACCTGGGGGGGGAGGAAACCTGCCCGGACTTGTTCTCACTGCCTCTTTTTCTCTCTGCCGGCAATGTAGGCAAGCAAGGCTTGCTCCAAAGGGAGCTAAGTCCTTTAAATGTTTTGCTTTTGTTTTTGCTTTCTGTAAATAAATTATTTTTATAGAAATGCTTGGTGTGTGACTTTTTTGACCTCTCCTGGGCTAAAGGCTTTCCCAGCATCTGCCAACACAGACTTCCTAGGGAAATGCAGTAAATGCTATATGGGCAGTATAGCACTATACTACTGTTTTTCCCCAGCACATGGTATTCAAAATTACACAGATCCTGAATGCTGCCCTAGCCAAATCCATCTAATCCATTTATATACTATATGGCTAGTGGTCATTGCAACTTCTTATGGCATCAGAGTCAATAATATTATGCAGGCTGACTGACTAATTCTGGAGCTGATCATTTGCTGTGCAAATTCCACCTCTAAAATGTACCCACAAGATGATGGATTCAAACCGCTGCATGTTTCCTCAGGATAAATCTCCACTGAGCTCTATAGAGCTGATACAGTTGCAGTCTTGGATAGATATGCTGTATTTCAGCACCTTATCTGTAATATAAAGAAAATAAGATTAACCTATTAAACAACATTGCTATAAGGATTACTGCAATCATAAAGGTGAAAACAAGAACATGAGACTGAGAGGGGAAACAAAGCTTATTTCTTTCAGCATCTGTTCCTGCAAATGGCTGTATATAGGGAAAGTTTGCAAGCAGGACTTCAGTGCAACAGAAGCTTCCTGCTTCTGTCTCTCCACAGCTGATCCTGGAGCAGAAATTGCTAAAATATAACTAACATCAATAGCCTTGCCCTCTGCATTTCTCCAATCTCCTCTTTAAGCCATCTGGGTTGTTGGTCCTTATTGTATCTTCTGGTAGCAACTCTACACTGTATGTATGAATTCATTGTATGAATTTTATTTGGCCTGAAACTTTCCTGCTTTCTCCATCTTATAGATAAACCATTTGGATACATGTATTTATTTGTTGTATATTTCCAATCTGATGTAATATGTGATTGAAGTAAACAACATTTCTTCATTCACAATAATTACTAGGAACCCATTGTGTCTTGTGGAAAATGTTCTATTCTGGGAGGCCTCAAGAGACCTATATGAATATGCCTTACAATTTGGAACCACTATTTCAATTTTTCACAACACCATAGAATGCAATTATGTCAGGGGCAGGGCAAAACACTGAAATGGCAGTCCTATCAAAGTGCTAGGCTAGTTATCTTGCTTTAAAGGGAAGGATCAACAATTGTCATCATTAGTTTGGCTACGGCACTGAGGTCCAGCCAATGCCCCAGTTTTTGAGATGCTGATGTTGATCTTGAACACTACTTTAAAGCTAGGCTGTTCTGGTAGGATGCCTGCTGAGAAATTATGAAGTGTCTCAGGAAGGAGACATGCTACAATAGGTTGCAAATCAGTCCTCACAACAGGATACTTTGAGATGCATTGGGGTGTCAGATATGCTTGCTGGGAATTCTAGGCATTTCCTATATCATGGACAGAACAACCCTTGTCTTTACTGTAGAGGTCATAAAGAATCTAAATCAAGATTCTGCCAGCTATCTTTTGCTGCTTCTGACATTAATGAATGTGCTACCTGTTCTCTGATTCTGGTGACAAAGGGATTTTTTGTCTGAACTTTTTACTCTTTTTATTACTTTAGTGGTGAGGGATGGGGTTTTGCCTACTACATGATACCAGCTACTAGCACTGCCATTGTGTTGTAGCATTAATCAAGGATGGAGCTGCCTTTTAGTGAGTGCTCCGTTCTACTTCATACCACACCCCTCTTTCATGCTTATGGCTTATCATCCAGGCACTTTTTGGACATAGATTTAGCAATTCTTCAGAAGGCTCTAGTGTTCAGAAATAGCCCAGTTAATAGGTAATAGACATGGACGACTTCTGAGCCTTTAAACTATTATCTGGGCTACTTCAGAAGTGAGTAAATCGGCCATTCTGAGCACCCACCTACCCTCACCCATCAGTGCCCCACTATATCTATCTATCTATCTATCTATCTATCTATCTATCTATCTATCTATCTATCTATCTATCTATCTAATTAAAGCTTTTAAACAAGAAGATAAAAAGCTAACACAAACTAATAGTGCCCACTGCATATTAAAGAAGTGATTATTGGTTGTTTCCTTGCCAGCAGAGGACTCTCAGGGGCAGGGGAATCCACTAATCATCTTCTTTAACTTGTCCTGCATTAAAACTGTATGGACAACACCATTCACTAGCCTGTTTCGGAGGCAGAAAAGGGATCAGCAATGTGGGCTGCACAATTTAGGCCAGTACTGTATACCCTTTTTGCCAGCTCACAGTCTGGAAGATTATACTTTAACACAACCATCTGGCTATACCTTTAGATTCAATCCTTAAAGTTGCATCGTGCAGGTCCAATAGAAGACACATTTCTCAGGTTGCAAGTTATCTATTAATAAATTGAAATCAGTTTTCACAACTTGTCATTGGACAGAGATAGTTCTAAAAACCATTTGACCATTGTAATCATTGCCCACCTACTTACACAGCCTGCAGATATACAATAGGAATGTTACTGAATTTTGGAAGAAAGAAATGGGCTGGAGCAAAAGGAAATCTTTATTCACTCAGTTGGGATTCTAGAGTATTAGAGGGGGCTTTTCAATGTACTCTGCAGTTCTTTTATTTGCACATACTCCAGATGGTGCTGCACATCATGACAAAAGATAATGGGCTTCATTGAGCTCTACTCTAAAGACAGCTTTATACGTCTGACGGCAATATAAAGCTGAAAATATTGTTCAGTGCATTCTGTCTTTTGAAGTGTTCACTAAGGTGACACAAGAGTGCCCCCCCCCCAATTTACTGATTAATTTTCATTTGGATCATCAATACAATCATCCATTTAGTATTCTGTGGAGCAATTAAGTCTAATATTTGTGCAAGATTGAATTGTTTCCTTTAAACATCACCAAAAAATCCCCCTCTAACACTCAGAATAAGAAGACATGATAATTGAATCATTTTAACAAAAAGTCTTAAACTTACCAAATCTTTATCTACTCTTCAAGACATTTTCTATGCTATGGCTTGTGTAAAATCATATCCTAAATGTATTTAATCTATATACACATCAACACATATATGCAAGTGTGGAGCAGTTAAGGAACTATTCAGAATTGCAGACAGTGGCCTGTAATTTTCATCAATTTTAACATGTTTTTATATTGTACTCAACAATTTGTCTTTTAAACTAAATAAGCATCTACTGGAGGATGAAGGCATGTGAAGGTGGTCCTGAATTTTTATGTAAGTATGTATGTATATTTACAGTCCAACTCCAGATGTCTCTGTTTGAGTGAAAGGGGAGGTTAGAGTTAGGTGGATCATTTTTAAAATATATAAATAAATAAGATGGCATAGCAGACCTGGTGCAGTTATTGTTGGCAATCAGATCTAAATGGAGAGATCCAATGTGAAGAATTTGAAAACAACAACCTAGAGATGTGCAAGTTGATATATGTAAGCCTGACATATGTTACTTTCCATTTTGCATAAAAAATTCTGTCCTGACAGATTTATGTCTAGACTTTTAATAAATTGTCTAGTTTAGACAAAGACTTGATAATACACATAGGGCCAGAGGGAAGGCGTCTACTACTACTACTACTACTAATAATAATAATCATAATCATAATAATGCTGTGAGGCTATGTCAGAATAAAATACAAGGCAATAATAAGACCATAGTAAAGGTAAAGGTTTCCCTTGACGTAAAGTCCAGTCGTGTCCGACTCTAGGGGGCGGTGCTCATCTCCGTTTCTAAGCCTTGGAGCCGGCGTTGTCCATAGGACACTTCCGGGTCATGTGGCCAGCATGACGACTCGGAACGCCGTTACCTTCCCGCCGAAGCGGTGCCTATTGATCTACTCACATTTGCATGTTTTCGAACTGCTAGGTGAGCAGGAGCTGGGACGAGCAACGGGAGCTCACCCCGCCGCACGGTTTCAAACCGCCGACCTTCCGATCGGCAGCTCAGCGGTTTAACCCGCAGTGCCACCACGTCCCTTCAATAAGACCATACCTAACAAAATAAAGTAAAAGGCAAAACTAAAAGAAACAAAATAATAACAATAACACTGGGTGCCATATCAAAAGGCTTGGATGGCACTTAGAAAATCTGCTCTTTGATCTCCCACACCCCACCCCAGTCTTCTGCCCTTCCGGAAGAGCGTCAAGACCTGGCTCTGCGAACTAGCTTGAGGATATAAGAGTGATAGGCAGTCCTGGGGGTGGTTGATGGCTTAAGATGCTCTCTCTTTTAGTTTCCCTCTTTTACCTTCTATTTTTTGTACTTTTTCTATTTTTATAATGGTTTTATAATGTTTATTTGTAAGCCGCCCAGAGTCACTTTTATAGTGGGATGGGCGGTGTATAAATTTAATAAATAAATAAATAAATTTTCCATCTGTCACTGGCAAAAGGCCACAGTGCCTGGATCTGCACAAATACTACACTGATACATTATGACATCCTAGGTACTTAGGAAGAACTCAATGTGAATGAAGGTCAACACCAGCTAAAGAACTGGCAATTGTGTTTTCACATTGTTGTGAATAATAATAGCAACAACAAACAACAACAACAATAATTTAAATCTATATGCCATCTGACTCCCAGTGACTCTGGATGGTGTCCTCTTCCAGGCTTGACATGCGCACACACAAGCACCAAGGAGTACAGTTCAGATGCTTTACATGGTTTGAGTAATTACAGCAGCAGCAGGTAGGGCATGTTGTTCCCAATGAAAGATTTCTTGCTAGCTGGGGCTCTAAAATAGACCCCCACCAGGTGCAAGCAACCACCGGTGGAAATGCCCTTGCCTTGGAAGGAGCCATGCAGTCCTCCTCATAGAGGAGCTGGCCATGACAGGTGGCTTACAACAATCAAAGAAAGAAATTACAATAAAATCAATAAAAGATAAAAGATGGCAAGTGCAACAGATCAGATGGAATGAAGCAAGAGGTCTCAGTCTCCCCTGCCAAAGGCCTCACAAGTCTTCTAAACAGGTCTTCACAGCTCTCCCGAACAACAGCAGAGTGGGGACCATCCGGATCTCCAGGAAAACCTCATTCCAGAGGGCAGGCGCTACTACAGAGAAGGCATGCTTCGGCAGTCCTGATAGATGACTTTGTTTAATCGAGGGAACCCAGAGCATGCCAACCCTGCAAGATCAAAGTGGTCAGGCAGATACTATGGTAGACAGGTGGTCCCTCAAGTAACCAGGTCCTATGCCATGGTTTCTGTATCACCCCTACAATTTACCCCAGTCAGATCCATATGTGCAGTTCTCAATTATACGGCTTTATTGAGATAAAAGCCATATTATATGTAATATTTGGGTTCTGATCAGACATAAAATACATTGTTCTAATGTACAGATCCCAAATGGGCCATTTGTCTAATGTATGGTTCAGTATATTGAACTCTCTGTTTACTATAAAGGGTTTACTTATTTCTGAAAATATAAGAGGTAGTTTTTACTATTAGGTTTCTCTTGCTTTTCATAGCAAAAAAACATTATACCATCACCCCAGCATAGAGTTTTTCTCACAGATTACTGCTGTGCAGCACTTCTGGAACTGATTATGTGACCATACTAACCAGAAGTCATGGAGTGTTGTCTCGGCTTGCAAGACAATCTAATCTTGCAGATACATAAATGGAATTTACTTTTAATTGGGCTGATAAATCATAATTACCTGCATCTGTATTTTTCATTCCTTCTTTTTTTATTATTTGGGGGTGGTGGGGCACTAGCCCTATCAGTATTTCTCAGGATTCCCTTAACATTCCTCACCTGTAGAGAAATCGCTTGATCTGCAATGATTTCCCCTACAGAAGACTTTATATGCCAACTCTAAAGAGAGAGATTGCACAAGAAAATGCATTCACAAAAATAAAATCTTGATTTTTTTTTTCCAGTATTTATGTGACTCCTTTTTCTCAAAGAAAACAAATACTATCTTCTCAATTCAGGTCAAGGCTTTAACATCAAGTAAGCATACAGAAAAAAAAAATTGAAAAGAAAAATGAATACATTAGCACAGAATCAACTGAATTGTGTACACAGTTCCCATACTGTAAATTCAGTTGGTATTTATGTTGTTGCAGTATAGATTTTTGGCTGGCTTATTAAACACTGTGATTTCACTATGATTTTAAGTAAGAATGAAAGCCATCTCAAACAACCTATCTGCAGGACATAAAGAAAGAAATCTTTCTTCACATCCTGACAATGAAATCTGGCAAAGATGTAAACAGAGGCTTGCAGGGTGTGCTATTTGGATTATTTGTTCTTAGGAGGTATGTGTAATGGTACATGGGAATGACTTTGAGAGGCAAGGAGAAGAGATGCTGCCTAGGGAACAATCAGATAAAAGGGGGAGGAGCCCACAGCTGCATATCAGGTACAGAAAGAAACCTAGACAGGACCCACCCTAACATAACAGACTGTAAAAAGAGATGGCAGGAGAATTTCAGATTTGCAAGATTCTGTTAATGTAGCCTTACAATAAAGTAGACTTAGCTCACCTTGTAGTGTTTCCTGTCTGGTCTACCTGGGATGCTGATAGTATGGCTCCTAATATTGTAGCACCTGCAGCTGGGTACTTGTGTGCAGTTGCTGTATAGGGCATTTGTCACCCTTCTCCTTTGTCTATGAGTCAAAAACTAGGAAAGAGCAGACTTACTTGGACCTTCAAAGCAGTGTGTAAAGCAAATAAAAAATGGTGGCTTAAGCAGCTTGCTTTTATGTCAGTGAGATAACAATAAGTTGGGCTTGGGACATCTGCTGGACATTGCCCTGTCACCTAAAATGCCAGGCCTGTCTTGAATTGGGCCATGCCCCTCCAGTTTGCTTGCTGTCATGCCCTCTCTTGCCTGTAACCTATGTGAAGTGGGTTCAGATGTCAGTTGATTGAAGCTAAAATGGTCTTCTCCAACCATTCAATCCATAAATAGGTTATTAAGTATTGATTTAAATGGAATTTCAGCAACAGGAATATGGATAGTATCTGCCTAGTCAATTAGATCTGACAGGGTTGGCATGCTCCAGGTTCTTTTGCCAATTATCGGCAAACAATGCCAATTATCGGCAACCCAGAAGCACATCTTCTCTTTAGCAACACCTGTCCTTTGGGCATGAGGTTCCTCCTGAGATCCAGATGGCCACCAAACTGCTGGTGTCTTGAAGGGGCTTGAAGGTCTTCTTCCAGACTTTTGGTGAGGGTTAGTGAAGCCTCTTGGATTGTGTGGGTTTGTTTCCTCTTTTGCTCCAGTCTGGTTTTTGTCATCTTTGTCATCTTTTATTCTTTTGTGTCTTACTGTATTTCTTAAGAAGTTTTTACCTGTGAGCCACACAGTGTTGTTGGGAGTCAGGCAGCATACACATTTAAGGAGGAGGAGAAGGAGGAGGAGGAATAGAGGGTTGGTAAAGAGGATACGGCAAGTCAGCTGTTGCTTTATGGTCTGCATAAAATAAAATGATTACATTTAACTTTCAGAAGGATTATCTCTATTGACTATCTGAATATACAGCACTTGTCTCACTAAGCATACATTTTAATATGATTTTTTAAAACCTTCTGCTTCAAAGTTATATTTTCAACCCCCAAAAGCTACAGTGGGTCAAAAACCAGAAAAGAGGAAATGAAAAGATCAGAAAAGTTGAACTTTCTTCAGAGTCACAGGAGTAGTTGAAGTTAGTGCAGTGAAAATATACATTTGACACAATGGGGGCAGTTTTGAGGACCTAAAAGGATACTGGTGGGAAAGTAAATCCATCTTTGGCAAAAAATTAAAGCTGATGAGTTGAAAATAGAAAAAAAAAAAAAAGTCAAGGTATCTTTCATGTGTTGTGCCATTACATCATTTCACAATAAAATTCTCAGCCAAAGAAAAATATCTTTGTTAAGATATGCTCTCCAGAGACCAAACTTTCAAACCTAGTTCTGAAGTAAAATGAAAAATACTTGTAGTAAAACAAAGAATATCAGGAATTCAATCTTTGTGAATTCCCATATGAATATAGCTTATTTTTATATAAGACACTACTATTCCCTCCTTCCAAAAACCTAATCATTTTCCCAGATATCTGCCCTCTTTGAAATAGTTGGAAGTATTTTTATCAGCATGTTAAGGAGTATGAGAGTGCTAATCTGAAGATGAGTAATTTCTTTTAAAGATTTGTTTAAAATAAGATTTATCAGAGTTGAGGATTGTACTTACTTTTTTCTGAGAATTCCCAAATATTTATGTGCACACACACACATACACACACACATCCTGCTGCTGCTATAGTTCATTCCTACTTGGTATGCAAGTTTGACTGTTGTGAGGTTGTTGCTTTTAGTCTTGGCAGTTTTTCATATGCTGCTGTAAGAGAAAAAGGCAGGAAGCAGGAGCTATCATAACTGCTCCCTCTTTCCCAAGGTCTACTGAGCTTGTAGATCTTTACATAGGTATTTTAATCTGGGTTGCATCAAGCACAGGGTTTCTCAACGCCTATCAACATGTTACATCAAGTTTGCCAGTTGCATATGACTTCAAATAATTTAGAAAGTCTGTTATTAAAAAAAAAACACTCTGATGTCTCATATATGACACATTTAATGGAATATGTATGTAGGACTCAGACATATTTTGAGATGTCCCCTTCCTGTGATGGCATTCTTGGTGTCTTGATCTCAGTCTTGGTGTCTTGATCTCAAGTTGTTTGAACCCAAAAACTTTTACATTTCTTCATATCTACAGAGTTTATTTTTCCAAACCACATGAAACAATGCATATCAGACTCCTATACTGGACTGCTTATGCTCCTTACTGGAGAATCAGTGTGGTAGCAGGAATGGCTTTAGAAATAAAAGAAGATCCAGAAAGAGCAATCCATTATTAGCAAACATGATGCAGGGACTGGTGGATATAAGCTGCAGGAGTTATAAAGTTCAGAAGTTATTGGAGTTCCAAGAAGCATATTTTCTACTCTGTGATAAAGACACTTAAGAACCCAATATTTTCTCTAGTTTTGTGGGTGGAATTCTTTATTTTCATTTTCTAAAGAATCGAGGGAACATTGATAGGTCTGTATCTTTCTTGAGGGCTTGGCATGTTTTTCTGTTGCAGCAAAACCAACAAAGGCACATATTTTAATGGATTGCATCCTCAAAGTTAGGTTACAATGTAAAATGTATCTGAGTTCCTGAAGGGGAATTTCTTATTTAAGTCCAGCTATGCATTAATTTCTGTGATATTTAGTATTTAGCAGAATTCTGGACTTCAATGTTTGACTCAAGGCTTAAAAGTACTGAGAAGTACACAAGGTCAAAAGCAAGTGATGGTGACCTGCAGTTTGTCTACACACCTGCTGAGGAGCTGACAATGCCATCCCGTTAGCTTGTCAACCAGCTGAGAGGCACTACCCTCTAGGTGGTTTATACACCTGTTCACTATTTTTCTCTCACAGACCTTACCAAAGCTTTATTGGGGGGAAAAAATAGTTTCTTCCTGGCCTCCACTCTCTGTCTTTCTTTCTCTCTATCTCTTTAATCAATCAGACACAGAGACACAGGGACAGAACCCAACTCATGCCAAAGCCAGTGAGGCTGAGTTTTCACTGACATTGGCAGTTATCAGAGAGGTGACCTTTCTGCTTTGCCTAACTGGTTTGCTGTATTAATCTCTGTTTTAGTCCTCTTCCTCATCATGCATATCATTCTTGCCTTTCCATATTAATGATTTCTAAGCAGGTCAATCCCAGAGTGCTTAAAGATTAAGTTCCTCCTCCCTCTAGATACTAATTTTCAATCTCTGTGCTTCTGAGGACAGGGAATTTGGATGTGCCAGGTGTGGGCCAGGCCAATTAAAAATACAAATCTGTGCTAACTGATGGATAATTGCCCAGACAAAAGGTGGGGGGAAATCACAGGAAAGAGGACCAGATGTCTGGGGAAAATTGATTAAATATTCTTCTTGCTAATTCAGCTTTGACCTCTCTAGGTTTTTTAGGTAATATACTGACTGACTTTACTTGTATTCATTCATGTCTAATGTATCATTAAATGTTATCATTTAATAATAAAATATGTGTATATTACTATCCTTGCAAGACCAAGATTTATTTATTTATTTGTTCATTTATTTATTTATCACATTTTTCCACTCCCCATCTCAACAATCACTCTGGGTGGTTTACAAGTGAATGTAAAACAGTAAAAAATTAAATATTGATTAAAAGAGATGCATTATAAGATATTTAGTCTTTTCATTTTACTAATTAAAATCAAGAACAAAACTACTTCACTTCCATGATAAACCTATTTTCTTAGCAGGGTCAAGATGACATACAAACTTCAAAAACACAGAATGTAGATTTCAGTAACTAAAAAAGAATATTGAAGGAAGAAAGATTACGGGCCTTGAAAGCATAGTTCAAATCTAGACAGTCAAGTATTCCATTCCCTTTCAAAATATACCTATAAACCCCTCAAAATCTATAATGTAACAAAAGTACTGTTGAAAGTTATTAAATCTGCTACTTCATATTTACATTTGTATCTACAAGCTAGTATACCACTGCACAATACTGAGCCACATGCCCTATTATAGCTTAATTTTTAATCAGATTATCAGAATCTTCTTTAGCTTATAAACTCCTCATTGTACAAGTTAATGCAGCAACATTCACAAATAGTATATTCGTATTAAACAGAAATGGATAATCTTGTGGATTCCAATTACCCTCAGTCCCAGCTTGCAGGTTCAGTAGCAGTGGATTATGGAAGTCTTAAACCAAAATATGTATTGACCAGAACCTTGGCTGTGTTTTGATAGTGGGCCATGCATCTGTTTAAAAAAGTAAAATATTTGAATATTCAACTTGCAAATACTCACTCATTCACCACCAAGAGTTCCTTAGGTAGATGGGTAGCTATATATATTTGTTAAATAATAAATAAATAACAACAATAACAATTTTCTGTTGAACCATAGGTCAGCAGCCTAAAGGCATAAAACTCTAAAAGGGTCATGTTTAAAAAAAAAAAAAAAATAAATGTTTTCACCCTGTCCTAAACTGTAGCAATTCTAACTGTAAGTTATTTTGTAATATAGGCTGCACTAGAAAAAAAGAAGAATTAAGGTTGTTGATGGTGGGACTGCCAAAAGTGCCCTGCTTGTTTGTTTATTTGTTTATTTATTGTGCCCCATTTATTTATTTATTTGAATTTATAAGCCACCCAACTCCAGTGGACTCTGATTAAAGATGCTCTAGAGCTGACTAGCCATGTTTATTTGCAGTTTACAACAGAACATCAAATCAAAGGCATTAAAATTGTCAGTTAAGAAATGCTATTCACTGGCCTGTTTGCTGCATTTTAGACTTGCTGCAATTTCCAGATTATCTTTAAGGGCTGCCTGCAAAAAGACTTTGCTCTCACTTGTAAGTCCCTCAAGGCTGGACACTCTCCCCCTTCCTGTTTAACATCTACATGAAACCTCTGTTTGAGATCATCCATCTGGTTTTGTTTGCTGATCCTTCCACTGCTACAAAGTGACCATGGAAGATCAATCAAACCCTGTTTAGAAGCTATAACCAGTATATAGATTTGTATTTTTTTTTAAAGTTTTCCTTCATGCTGTTCCTATTTCCCCTCTCTTTATATCTGCTCAACGTAAGTCCACTTATAGTTTAAGTAAGTAGTTTGTTTGTTTGTTTTTTCATCTGATAGACTCAGCTAGTTGGGGATTCAGGTGAAAATAAGGCAATTAAGGCCACACCCTGGACAGCTCCATGTGGAATTGTGTGGGCTCACAAAAGCAGTATCGTGTATTCTTTGAACAACAGCAAGGATAATCAGTGGCCAGCAACATCCACAGGGAGGGAATAAAGGGAGGAAAATGGAAAAAGCAGCAACACACAAATTGAACAACATCATAGCCCCTTTTCTATGTGCATTGTGATGCTGCACAGAGGGAAGAGCTTGTATTGTGAAGTTATGACATTGATCCTTTGAATATTTCTTCCTGAAATTTAACTAAGGGTTAAATTAGGTTGTTGCTGAGGTTGGTTAGCTAACTTCACCTCCACTGGAAGGCCTTGCCTTTTTTTAGCAACTATTAACATCAGCATTGTTGGTGGGAGTGGCTCCCTTGTGATTTATGACCTGAAATTCTCAGATTTTGAGGACAGAAGCTCCATCTCCTGGCATGCACTACAGGGAAACTGGAATTTTTAGGCATTGTTGTAGGGTATAATTATCTTCCATACTTTATCAGCTCATCTCAGATCATGGCCTTTTTTCCAGAATATGGGCAATCAGGGTTGAAGACTTGATAGTGTCCATGTATCATTAAGAGATGTAGATACCTATTTATACTTGGTTGCCTTGAATTCACAAGATAGAGTTGATGTTTTACTTCTAAAACTCTTAAATCCTTTGTCCAGTCAATACTCTGTTGTATTCAAGCAGTATAGCAATTCTAAAACCAAAATGAAACAAACTCAGTGGTGATTAGGAAGCTGTATTGCTTATTGTATTTGTAATACAGTAGAATCTTGGTCAACCAGAACTCAAGGAACCAGCACTCTCAAGCAACCAGCAAAAAATGAAGAAATAATATGTTAAATAAAAATTTAAATAAAATCAATTTTTAGTGGAAAGATAAGCTTAAACTTGGCTCACCATGCCACACTGACCCCTCCAGCAGAGAGGCAAACCCAAACATGGTGCACTGTGCCACGCTGACCTGAATCCCCCAGCAGAAAGGCAAGTCTGAACCTGGTGCTCTGCGCCACACCACACCACGCCAATCCAACCCAACCCAACCCAACCCCCCCACAGCAGAAAGGCAAGTCCAAACCCAGTGCTCTGTGCCATGTCACACCAACATGACCCCCCCCAGCAGAAACACAAGTCCAAACCTGGTGCTCCTCTCCACTCCATGCCAACCTGATCCCCCCAGCAGAAAGGCAAGTTCAAACCCACCTTTTTAAAGGTAAGCCCAAACCCACCCCTCTGCCAGGAATGGACCAGTCGGTGCAGCACAGCGTGCTGAGCTGACCCCCCCCCTCCAGAAAGGGACTGGACCAGCACGGCACAGCACACCAAGCCCAAACCCACCCCTCTGCCAGAAAGGGAACAACCGATCCCTCTCTGGCAGAAAGGCAAGTCCAAACTTGGCATGACTATTTTTAATAGTAACCCTCAAGCAACCAGAAACTACATTTATCCAGCATCTACCAATACCCATGGGTGCCAGTTAACCGAGATTGTACTGTATTTGTGATATAAAATTTTAAAAATATGAATATAAAAACCAAGACAAGACCTTGTGTTAAGAATCCCATTCTATTTCCTCCAGTCTTCACATTCTAAATAATTTATTTAGATGATTTCCCTATGAACCACTTTGTTTTTGACTGTCATTGAGATATATTAGAAGTAAGAATGGGGATTAATTCAATATTAAATTTCCCCAGCTAATTTGGTGGTGATACTTACATTAGAAAGGATATAAGCTTTTTTTAAGTTCCCAAATCAATTCAGCCTACACTTTTATTTCCACCCACTTCAGATCAATATCTTTACAGTTTCTATACACTTTTACTTACAGAACCATTTCTGTATGATATTAGTTATATGAAGAAAGATCAAATCCTTTGACACTGTAACTTCTGATCAGGTCATAGGAAAGTAATTTTAGTTTTATCTCCATTTAATAACAGTGAGTAACCAGTTTATGATTTTTTGTTTTTATACTATTTTAAGTCATTCTGTGCTTTTAAAGCTTTCTACTTGAAAAGCATAGAATGTCTCAGGGAAGAGGGAAAACATACTGAATGTTCAGATCTCAAAGACATCAATACTTCAAAGTATGTGGTCTCTTGTAATTCAAGATTGAAATCTACACATATATTGGAAGTTCAAAGACATAGTGATCAAGTGAACCATGTCTTCTGTTACATCTTCACAAGAAGGAAATTAAGCCATAACCAAATGATAGCACTTGAAAGGTTCTTATAGCCTAATGATAAATTACCATAATATCTTTCTCCCACCATAGTCTATATCACTAGACCACAATCATATAAAAGAGCAAGAGAAGATACCATATGAATAAAGCATGTTGTGGTAGATAAAAACGGCAAAAAAATTGAATAGTTTCAATTGGCCCAAATGTAGAGTCAAAATTTTATGTTGGCCTTCAACTACAGTATTAAATCGAGTAATTCATGAAACATGTTGGGACCTCAGATGGATGTTTGTGATACTAGAAATTAACATTCCCAGAGTAAAATCCACAAACTAACCCACAAAAGAAAAACAAATGAATAAACCTGAATTATGAAATGTTTTGTGGGAATGCTGGTAGAAAGCGGGTAATATGTGGTCATTAGTGAGGTATAGTGTTTGTTAAAATAAATGAAAATGTCTATATATAAGAGCGTGCTTGTCCTCCCTTTGTTATATGGAACTGAGAGTTAGGTATTCAGGAGAAACATAAAAATAAATTGATTGCAGTGGGAAGTGGTAGTTAAGAAGTGTGTGTGTGATAGAACAAGAGATAGAGTCAAAATTGATTGTCAGGAACACTGGCGAAGAACCATGCTGAGTGGTTACAACTTTCTTTATTGTTCTTGCCATATACAGACTAAAGGTACCCTAACTGATCTCAGGGGAAAAATACTCCTGGGACCCTAGGGCAGAGCTAGCCTCACTTTCTTTGTCGGCCTGCCAAGGCTTTCAGTGCTGTGAGAATGTTTATCTCCCTGGAATGTGCTCTCCCCTCCCTCAGCTCCGAGATCCTTCACAACACACCCCTCCTCAGGGATACATTCCATCACATTGATTGGAAGCTGAATGAATCTTTTAATACATGGTTTTAGTACAAAAGTGAGTGATCAGTACAAAAATATATACTGAGGTGGTTTGGTCACGTAGAGAGAATGAATACGGGTTGAAATGCAAAACAAAATATGGAAGAAGAGGTTAAGAGGAAGAAGAAAACTTATTGGTTGGAGTTGATGAAATTATTCAAAAGAAGAAGGAGTGAGAAATTTAGAGAGCAAAAGGCAATTCATGAAGTTCTACAAGGATGTGGTAGAAGCTAGAATGGTTTGTGAGGATGGAAAGGTATGGAGAGGTTTACTGAATGGTGTTGGTATAAAGACATTTTATTTATATTCCCCCCCCCCCCTGTTTTTGATTCATGCTTCTTCCTCATTTTCCGTATTTCCACAATGATTCTTACCTTGAAAGAAATTGCGTGATGGGTATGTATGGGTGCAAATGTAGTGATGAAAAATACAGAACATCATTTAAATATGCTTACATAAACTATATATTAGCTATTTTAGTCTCTACAAGGCAGCCCAAAATATGTTGGGACATTTATGATTTTTTAAAGGCCATCGAATATCCATAGATTCAGAGGGTTAATGTAATTATTTTTCATCTTTCCATACTTTCCAAAATTTTACTTCAAATATTCTAGTGCAGCCCTTTGCTTAATAACAAGTATACAGAAAAAAAAAATGTGCTAGAGACAGGTAAAAATACGCATTATATATATAGGTCATAGACAGTGATAATAAAAATGCAGATATCAGTAGAAAAAAAAAAATCCAAAAATTCTTTTCAATTTTATTTTACAAAAATGTGCATAAAAATGCATATCAAACTGCACTCATATATAGGACTATGCTACTATTTTCAGAAAGCAAGCTAGAAATGATTTTTTAAAAGTAAGTAATAGCTCATTATTATGGTCACTTTTTATAGGCATCTTCTAATCTCAGATAAGGAATTATGAAGTTAAATTGCATATTTAGGGAATATGCTGGGAAAAGAGAGAACTTTCAGCAATATTAATAGAGAGAAAGATGTCGGGGTAGTGGTATTTGATATGAGACAAAAGATCTAGGCCTGACCAATACCTTGATGAGAGAAGATAAGATATATTACAAATAGGTCTATCTCCAATGGTACACGACTACATTTCTGCTCAAGCAATGGAAATCCATTTCATTTTCTTCTTTCTCTTCTCCCTATCAAATTTATTACAGAAAGTCCAGCATTCTAAAACAGATTTTGAAATGCACACATTGGGATGAAAGGGGAAATAGTAGGTATATGATGCTGTCCCTGCAGGCATATTGGGTATATGTGGTTATGTTAATGAGAATTGGCTGAGCTTGATTGCAGGACTTAGTGAATTTTAGAAAGTGTTGACAACTGTAGCTCTGTGCAGCATAGTAAATGTAGCCTTTAGCATTTAATGAGTAAAGTGTTACTTTTAAAACAGGCACACGATTCCTTTGGCTCAAGGGCCAGTTCCAGTTTCACAAGGCATGTATACATAATATATATTATATAATAAATATAAATATAAATGTATCTCCCCACCCCACCCCAGGTTATGCAGCTTCAGCTTTGTTTGGTGGCTACCTGTTGATTTCATTTCCTAAACCAAAAGGAATCTAGACAACCACCAGATAGTAGCAGAGAGAGAGGATTTTTTTTTTTTAAATTTCACTGGGGCTTTCCAGTTGTCATCCATATTTTTTACCGCCCAATTCTGTAGGACTATTTCTACTTCACGAACTAGATCTAACTATTCCAAGACACTCTGCCTCAGGTAATCAGGTAAATTGGTTAAGAAGTAGCCTGCCAGCCAGTATTTTTTTTCATCGCTAGGGAAGACCATGGTTAGTTATAGGATTGTAGTAATGTTTTATTGTAAACCTGTGTCTTTCTGCTGGAGGTCACTACAACAAGCAGTTCAAGGAAGGGGAATGACTAACTGTTTGCTCTTGGTTGGCATAGAACAATGAAATTAGGAGAACAAGCCCTAGGTCTTACTATTTACATCTCTCCCTTAGTTTGGGCTTGTAAGAGAGAAAGGTAGGCTTTCTAGAGCACAATCCTCCATATGGGTAACTGTAAGAAATATTTATCTGAAAACACATTGGGGTTTTAGGAAGGTCCTTTGATAGCAGGCTTTTTTTGTTTTTTTTTAAAGACACGTTTGAATAGCCTGCTTCCATTGTAGCTATATTGATATCTTGTCACATTTCACATTCCTGCAGCTCCATGGCTTGAAGATTAGCATGGCTGTGGAATAATGTCAACAAATCTCCTGAAACAAGTGACTTATTAAAGCACAGTGCAATTTTGTTCATGGGGTGGATGGAGGCCTCACAGAGATTCATTTATCATTTCAGGGAGCCAAGATGAGAAGGCTTAAATTAGAAGATTTATTTCTATTTAGGCATATATAAATAGACCTGGAATAATTCCCGTACTGGATACAATGCTAAAAAGACCCTGCAAACCTAATTTGAATTAGATTATTAGAATCTAATAAAATAGTTTGATGTTTATCAGCTTTATTAAATAAAGACTTCTCTTTGCTTGCAATGATCATCAATATATGCCAAAACATTAGGTAAAAATAGAATGTTAGAAAAACAAAGTGCTTAAATGCAAATTATTTCAGCAACCATAGCTTGCAAATTAGTAGGGCTTGGTGGTGGTGGTGGGGAGTTTGTTTTACTTTGTTTTTTAAATGAAACTATTAGCGCTAGCTGAATAACAAATGGATCATTAGGTATACAGGCAATTTGGAAAAAAAAACAGTATGATGATATCCAATTATTACAATTTGTTTCCTGATTTATTAAATAGCTCACACATTTAAAATATACTTCTTAATGGTGGTTTCTAAGAGACATTAATTTTAGGAGACATTAATGTTATTGCCGGTGATATTATTTTATTATTTCAACATCATCATTAATAAGAATCCAACACCATAATTCATTGTGCAGCATAATTCTTGCATCATCAAGATTACTAATGTTTCATATAAGCAAGCTTCCACTGAAATAAAAAGATTTTGCACTGCCCGGGCAGTACTTCAGGAACCATATGATAAAGAATTCTTATTTCAAATAAGGATATTCCATTCTGGGTCTTCTTTTATATCCCCTGAGAACAACCTGTGTCTATTGCTTCTCTGACAGTTCTGGGTCAGGAAGATGAATGAACAGATCCTTTTCATGATAAGAACTTGAAAGGTTGTAGATCTGCCTGATCTAAAGATCTCACTGAAAGAGAGAGTAGGCATATTAAAAATAAAAATAAAATAAGTCACCCCTTACCTCCACACCATACAGTTCTTTAACTGCCTAACCTGTTGTGAACATTGGAGGAAGCTGTTGATGTGAAGGCAGAATATTAAATTATCTTGTAAGAGTATTAGATAGTGTTAAGATGAAAGATCTAAGTTATATGTGTGATGACAGGCACATATAATTTAAAAGTTATTTTCTAGGAAAGTAGTTATTAATGAGTGCAAGAGATGGTCCACATGTTGTATCTACAACAGTACTCTTATGGTAATTTCTCAGCTGTCAGGTTTGCTAAATCTAGGAGTGTAACAGAACATAATAGACTGAATCCAGAGTAACACTTCAAGGAATTCTGATTATGTTAAAGAAAGAAAGAGGATAGGAGTAGGATTGTCATCGTGCCTCATTCCTTCTGCAGGTCCTGTATCTCCTGGAGAGCTGTCCAGGGTCCCTAAAGTTACAGGAGGGAATTGAAAAAAAAAAAAAAAGGCTTTTTGATCCCTTTTTAAGGTGGAAAATCACTCAGTCCTGACATCTTTAGTGACCAAAAGGAGTCTTTCTATTCATTTAATGACCAATTAGGATTTCATTCTTTGTCTCATCTCAAAAGAAACATTTCCTCTGCAGCATGAAAACCCTAGATGGTGACCTCTACCAGTCAGACACTAGTGGATACTGTATATTTATTCCATAATAGCTAGGGATTTCTTTTCTGATGTCTCAGCAAGCTGGAGACCAATCACTATTTCAGAGAAGGAGATTTCCTTAAAAGGTGGTAGAGATTATGTTACTTCATTCATTGCTTTTTGTCTTGTCTTTTACTCTGGGTTTTGGGCCATACCCTAGGGACGAGGGTTTCCGAGGGACGCGGTGGCGCTGCGGGTTAAACCGCTGAGCTGTCGATCGGAAGGTCGGCGGTTCGAAACCGCGCGGCGGGGTGAGCTCCCGTTGCTCGTCCCAGCTTCTGCACACCAAGCAGTTCGAAAACATGCAAATGTGAGTAGATTAATTGGTACCGCTTCGGCGGGAAGGTAACGGCGTTCCGTGAGTCATGCTGGCCACATGACCCGGAAGTGTCCTATGGACAACGCCGGCTCCAAGGCTTTGAAACGGAGATGAGCACCGCCCCCTAGAGTCGGACACGACTGGACTTTACGTCAAGGGAAACCTTTACCTTTAACTACTTTTTCCAGTGTCAAAATGCATATATTGCTTAATAATATGTAAGATTTCATAATTACTTGGTTCAAAACTACAGAAATGTTGGATTTGTAATTCTCTGAAATACTGTGAAACATTTCACTGAACAGTTATTGTCCAACATATGGAGTAAACAAAATATTCCGTACTTGTAAGGAATTTTCATTTTTTTTTCAATTTCTTTTTCCCCTCCAAGTCCAGTACACTAAATAATTTATTTCTGATCTGTATCACATGTATTCCTTGGTAAATATGTTTCCTCCCCCTCCCACCATAATTTACATTGATTTAAACTGGCATGAAATTTTGCACTTCTGCACTACTTTAGAACACATTTTCATATACAGCACATTATCTTGATTTTTTCAGCTGAAAACTCAATTACAATACTCAGAAAAAGCCAGTAGATAGGGCAGTTCCCATTGGAATTAGCAAATATCAAATTCTTCACACATCCTTCAACTAGCTGTTTGTGTCATCCATAAGATTGGTCTGGTTCAAATCTTCAGTGATTCATACTGACTTGACTCAGATTACTCTGCACTCCACCCGATTCAACCTGGGTTTTAATTGGCGCTGTGCTTTGGAAAATCCAAAGCTTCATGCTTTCCCCTTCATTATTGATAGAAACCAACAAAAGTTACTTTTTTTTTTTTTGAGAAGGGGTTTGGCAAAATCAACTGAGAACCTTCAAAACTTCTGAATTTTAGATAAGGTGCTATAGTGGTGAAAATAAACATAGCAAACAAAATGGAGGTTGCACTCTTTTCCTCCCTGTCTTTTAGACATGACCAGGGTCAAACCCAGGTCCTGTCTTTGCCTAATCCTATCAGTCCCAAATTGACCCTCCGTACCCCAGACAAAACCCCTCTCTTATCCAACCTATACCATAGAATAGAAGTCTCCTCACCAGCTCACAGTGCATCCCAAGGGTAGCCTTTACAGGTGAATTGCAACCTAGAGAACCCCCAGTGTTCCATCCTCTATCAGTTGATGGCCTCAACATTCCAACTCCTTCACAATGGGTTTCCTCAGCTCTTCTGAAAGGCCCATTTTGCCTAACAATAGAACTCACCCTCAGTACCCTGACAAGGCCAGCAAATCAGATTTCCCACCTTGTAGCCCTCAACTTCTATGAAAATCTCTGCTTTTCCATTGTTTGGGGTCCCTCTTTCTTGTAAAGTAGGCACCCAACAATCATTGCAATAAATATAGTTCTTCTCCTCAGAGTTATGTTGCTTCTTGAATCCATGAGAATGCTTTTGTGCAAGAAGCCTTCAAGTAAAAGTGCACAGTCTGTAGACCACAGATCAATGCCACAGTTAGTCTAGAATGCAGTGACTTGTATATTAACAGCCACCTGATGGGGAGGTGCAGCAGTGCATTGCAGCTCTGCTACAGCCCCTGAACAGGCTCCCAGTTGGCTTCTAGATGCAATTTAAAGAGCTGGTGCTAACCTATAAAGCCCTTTGTTGTCTGCCACCTAGATTCCAGAATCAGCATGACCTATGAGGTCATCTTGGGAGAAACACTGGCACCCACAAGCACCTTACTGTGGACCCCAGGTTGTAGAGTACGAGAAGCCTCACATCTGAAGTGCTTTTGAAGGAAATTCCCTTTGTTTTCATGAAGAATTTGCTGAATTCCTTGCTTTCTTGCCTATCTTAGAGTTTTCTCTCCTGGCTATGCTTCTATGCATAAAAGAAAGACATCTAGGCATGACACCTACAGTATATCTAGATTACTTTCTTTTATATGTGAGTCTCAGTTACAAGCTGTAGTTCCCTGCCTCAGCTTGTACCAGCATCTGAAGTGATTGGGGAGCTTAGCCCAGCTTGTGGGGACTGGATGAAAACCTGGAGTAGTAGCATCAGCTCCCTCCCACAGTGCTGGCTCTCATTTCATTTATGAGAGCTTTTTAAACTATTGACACTTCATGCAGCACAGCAAAAATAGTCACCTATATTGGCTTCTAAGGGGGCTTAAATGTTTACAAATATTGTCAATTAGCAGATGTATAAAAAGGAGGAAGTCAGAAAATTAATAGTTTTTTTTTCTTTTTTTAACTTTTTTGTCTTTTTTTCTTTCCTTTTTTTAAACATTTTAATTTTGTTAAACTATACACACACACACACACACACTAAGTAACAATACAATGGAGATTTCAAGATTGAGTAATTTAGCTTAAGACCAAAACCTTTATTACATATCAAATACCTTGATGTATATCACAGTGTGTTCTTCTTTCATATTTCCTTTCCAGTGCTACATTTAACTTTGAATGAAAAAGCCAAACAATTATAATGCTCACAACACTGATATTCTAAATTGCAATTAATATTGATAGAACATTTTTTTCCTTTTCTTTTCTTCATCGTTTCCAATACTCTAAGGTATCTAAATAATAGAATATCAACAATTCAATTATACTATATAAATATCATTGTATTGAAATAACATAATGTATCAAGATTTAAAATAATATAATAAAAGGAGGGGAGAGAATATTGCTACTGCAGTTACAAAATATAAGTAAAGCATAGAAACAGCCTCTTCTTTTGACATTCCTCCCTAAACACAGAATTGGAGAAGGAGGGGGAGGGGTAAGATTATTCTTCCTCAACTGAAATATTGATTTTTTTGCAGACTCACAGTACCACTGTTTTTCCAAATTCCAGTTCTCTCAAAGCTTCAAATGTGCTTAAATTAGGATAATATATAAGATGGTTCACTTGAGATGAATCCTAAATTCTTCTGATTCAAACCTTATGTGATTAAGATCATGCCTATACCTTAAATATACCCCAGATGTATCTTTGGGGTATATTTGAGGCTGTTGCAATTCTGTCCCAGGGCCTGGAGGCTGTGCAGTCCTGAATGGGGAGAAACCAATTCCAGCTCAATCCTACCAAGACTGAGTGGCTGTGGCGGTTGGGATCACCCAGATCCAGGCATTTTCCATCTTTACTTCTGGATGAAGTTGTGCTTCCCTAGTCAGGAGTGGTATACAACTTGAGGATTCTCCTGGATCCACAGTTCCTGCTGAAAGAGCAGGTGGCAGCTATGGCCAAGAGAGCCTTTGCACAGCAATGTCTGCTGCACCAGTTGCACCCTTTCTTGGATCAGTCAGCCCTCCAGACAATCACTCATGCCCTTGTCACCTAACAGTTCAATTGTTGCAACATGTTCCACATGGGGCTGCCCTTGAAAACCACAGAAGCTTCAACTGATCCAGAATACAGTGGCCCAAGCAGTAATGGGCTTGCCTCAGTATGCTCATGTGACACCTCTGCTCTGTGAGTGCATTCACAGGTGCATTTCAAAGGTGCTGGTTATGATTTATAAACCTACATAACACAGAGCCTGGTTATTTGCAAGACCTCCTATCTCCCATGGTTTCTGCCCATCTGATACAATCCAGTACAGTGGGTATACTCTGGGTTCCCACAATTAAACAGTATCATTTTTTGGGGTCCAGGAACTGTGCCTTTTCTGTAGTGACACCTGCCTTCTGGAATGAGGTCCCCATGAGATCCATATGGCTCCCACCCTAATGATGTTCCAGAAAGCCTTAAAGACATGACTATTTACTCAGGCCTTGGGATAGAGTGGATGAGACTTCCCTGCTTGTTATGTTTTATGTATGCTTTCTTGTTGGATTGCCATCTTGTGATTATTTTATTCTAATGTTTGTATTTGCTTGTATTAATTTTCTGTATTTTGTTGCTTTATGTTATTTTATTGTGAGCAACTCAGAGTCAATTGGAGCTGGGTGGCATCCTAATTGAATGAATGAATGAATGAATGAATGAATGAATGAATGAATGAAAATAGAGCTACACAAAGGCCTCCAAAGGCTGATATTTTAAAAGATCCACAACTGTGGAGAACTGTGCTGTGTGTAAAAGTTGTTCCAGGCATTGTAAAAGGAAACTCCTGAACGTGGGAATAGAAGAGGTTTAAATAGCCTATATTTATATAGACTTCTAAATTGCAAAACAAGCAGTCCATTTCAAAATATCAGCTGTGACTCCTTTTTATAGTATTAAATAGTTAACGGTTATGTCATTAACTCAGTGTAATCAAACAGTATGTCATCCAATCGTATTCCTAACCCTATAAAACAACCAAGAGGATTTTGTCATTCATCTCCCATTGTTTACAACAATAATTATTAAATGTGTAAAATCAATTAATAGAATACAAATATAAGTACTTTTAATGCCTTTAAAATAGCATAGGGCCTCAAATAAGGTCACCTTAGAATGGGCTTCTAGCTAACATCTAAAATTCTTTCCATATCAGAAATAAAGATTGTCTTGAACCTTCCTTTACTTCTTCTCCTACCCAATCTCAGTCAAGAGCAGTGGTGCTGTTTCCCCATTATTGACATTGTCCCAATTGAATGTACTTCTCATCCATACTTTCACCATGGATGTTGGCAAAAGTTTTCATAACAATATTGGCATCTGCAACCATTTAGCCTAGAATAGGTAAACTGTGATGTAGTATAGCTTCAAAAGTGATTGCATGCTGCAGTACTCCATAGAGGACTAATGCAGAGAAAGAGAGAAAACTTTAATATAAATTATAGTAACATAGCAGTTGGTCATATTGTCTAATTTCCACTAACTTGTCAAAATACAGGAGATCTGAAATCTGCTTATAGCAGTAATGCCTTTCAATCTGTTCCTTCTGTAACTATCTTGATACACAATCAGGTTAAGCTTACCTCTTTCCAAAGCTGATGTTTATTCACATAGCATAGGTTTTCAAGGTGCTATTTATCAGGGAAATGACTACTGGTGCTGTGAGACACAATGATTGTGTACTGATATTTCACTAGAAATGCTGCTAGTTTCCTAAGAGCAAATCTGAAACTGAACTTGGCAACAGATGTTGTACCCTTATATATTGCCGGCATTAAATGGAACATAATGCCCATAGTCAACTCTGATATTATCAAACAATCATATATTCCCAAAATTGAACAGTAGGATTTATAGAAATAATGTGATTTTGGTTTGATTTAGAGTAAGGGTTTGATTACGGATTATGTTAAAATTTGGAAGTTAACTCTTTATGTAATCTTTAAAATTCTTCTTGTGTTTCACACTTTTTAGTTTTTTTTTCTTTTTGTAGTTTTTTGCTTTTTTGTAGTTTTTTATCTTTGCTTTAAACTTAATAAAATTCTTATTTTTAAAAAAAAGGAAAATTCAGTATCCTTGGTCTACCAGATATGCATATCCAAAGGGCCATCTTGAAAGTTGCACACTTAGTAAAATTCTGCCTCAATACCACATATTTCCTATGGAATGGAGAATATTCTGAACAAAAATCTGAACTAGCTATGGAGTCACCATTGTTAATAGTTGCTCCCCTTATCTTTATGCCTGCATTATATGTAATGAATACACTATAAAGGATATAGCTAGAGTTGGGGGGAAAAATCAGAATATTCAACAATTGATTAGAAACAGTATGAGAACCTCCCATATGTCTCAGATGTGACTGATGATAAAACTAGTGGACAAGAAAATTCAATTCAAGTATCTGAAGACTTTGCTTCAGACCAATTTCAGTTGTGGTAGGCCAGAGATTGTTTTTGATGCATGAAATAAAAATAATGACTAGCTTCCATAATTTCTTTTTGTAGCCATTGTGCTGTGGATTTATACGCAGCCTAGTAAAACAACTCAGCAAGATAGGCCTTGGGGTTTTAGGACATGACGTAGACAATAGCAATGGAACTCTCAACATATATTCTAAGCAGAATGATGTACTATACACTGGAAACTCATCCCATGCAAGCTTCACATAACTGAATGAAAGTGGTATAAATGTGCAACCTCCATATTAAAACAAAACAAAATAATTAATCCATCAATGGCTACTCAGAGTAAGTCATATAGCCACTCTGCCTATATGGCTTACTTGAGAGATTTCAGACAGAGCTCATTGACTTTTAGGATCATGCTGAACCTGTCTTCTGCATTTTGTAAAAGCTGCTTTCATTCAACTGGACATGAAATCAAGGGTTTTCACAAAAGCATTCTCAACAGACATACAGGTTTTAATGGCACATTTCCAGTCGAGATGTGGACTGCTTTCACTTACTTTAATTATGAGATGACAGAGAGGGGTGTTTGTGTGTCCTATCTTATACTGCACAATCACATCCACCACAATCAGCAATCTTCCTGGTTTCCCAAACTTAATCAAACAACTAGAGGATGAGACAACTTCTAGGGGGATTTTTCAGAACAGGTAGCCAGCTGGAGAGACTGCAGGGTGATGGAGGGAAGAAAAAACCACACAGTCCAAACGACAATATTTCAGTGACCAGATAAGATCAAAACAATATCCACAAATGGAAGTGAAAAGGGTTTCTTTAAAACCTCTGAAGCTGAGGCAGAAATGTCAAAAAGACAGAAGAAAACTTTTGAAATATTTCAACCAAGCAGGGGGATTTTAGCCACCACCACTACCACCACCCAGTCAGTAGGGTTTGGGCAAAGTGTCAAAAAAGTGCTTCAGTTAGATAAAAATTTAAATCATACCATCCATTAACGTGGATTCACAAACTGAAGCAGGGGCTTTGTAGCCCCAAAAGACCAAATTTCAAAGCACCAAATTGAATCAGTGCTTTGCAGCCTTTCAAAGTGCTAGATGGATTCATTGGCTTTCCTGCTGCTTCCTAGATGGTCACATACATATGCAATGTTGCCAGTTCAGTTCTGACCATGAAAAACACTAAGGGACACTTGAATAATAAGATGGGCTCTCTAACTCTGGCCTAGGTAGATGGACAATGACATTTGTCATCTCATTAATATCTCTGCCTATCATACCCCTTTTGAAGCTGACATTGCATTGAGCTTCATTCACATTCTAACTCTTGGTTTCTTTAGTGTGGCCAGGTACAACTCTTCATCTTGTTTTCTTGTGCTTATAGAACATTTCCATCCCTTCTATTTTCATCCTATTCTGCAAAGAAAGAAAGAAAAAAAAAGGAGCTGCAGGTATTTTGATGTGTCCCCATTATAGTCTAGGATCTTTCTCTCTCTCTCTCTCTCTCTCTCCCCCCCCCCCCCAAATTTAATGTCGAGAGAGTTCAGGTCAGATTGCCAGTGGAAATCAAATCATGCTCCCTGTCTTTTTGCAGTCTTTTTCCTAACCTCTGAAAGTTTTTACAAATAGGAGATATTAGTATTATAATGTGAGATTTTTCATTTAAGCTTAATGTGACATTGTGCAGAATGAACGGCTGCTTCAGTTACTTCCCTGGGTTCCTGTTTATGCTCTTTGATCACCTGGTGCAAGAACATTAGCTGTAACAAAGAAAATAAGGCTAATGAACCAAATGACTTCAGAGATTAATTCATAATGGGATTCTTAATATCCTGGGGAAAAAAAAGAAAGAAAAGCTTTTATTGCTATCATTTCAGAAAACAGATCTGAACAAGAGAATGGCAGTGGAGAAGAACTGAAGAACAAAATAAATAGAAAGAGCTTGCAATTAATAAATGTTTCCTCAGGGACCGGTAGAGTAAAAAGAACAAATGAGCTTTGGAGAATACTTATTCTGTGGGGCTATTTTCCCTTTCTTTCAGTCATGGACTTTTTTTTAATAACCCCCTATTAAGAAAGTGTTTCCACAGGATATTATAAAGGTTCATAGATTTTCCATATGAACTGAAATTCAGGTGTTGGACATAGACATCAAACAGAAGACAATTATGGCTCTTCCCTTCTTATCTTCTCCTTCCATCCCTTCTGCTGTTTTGTGACATATATTCAGAAATGCAAAAATCAGAAGAGTGGATGAGCAAAAGCATTTCAGAATGGATGGAATGGAAGGAGCTATCATAAGGCTGCTGCCAAAGTTTGAATTAGGAAGTGCCAACCCTTTTCTCTCAACTACTCAAAATCACTGGGAGTCAGGCAGCACATATCATCATTATCATCATTATCATGGTTGATTGCACAGTCAGCCAGATGTTTAGACTGGATTTGGCCTTTTTATCCACCTATTGAGTCCTTCCGAAGGACCCAGGCTAGGCAGATGTTGTTTTATTTCACCATTAACATCTTCACCATCATCATCATCTTCTTCATCATCATCTTCATCATCTCTTATTAGCTGTATCCATACATGAATACAGTACATTTCAACCCTTCTGCATCTCAAACTAACAAATTATTTCCACTAACCTGAGGAACAGGGTATCTGAAATGTAACACTGACAAAAGTAACCTTCCTATGTTCCTTTTTTGAAGATGTGGCATCTTTACAACAAAAATTCTGTTGTCGTCTTTTCAGAACCATCTCCTAGCAAAGTTGGTTAATTACAGAGGCCTTGAAGTGAGGTATCTAGCTATTACTTTTAGGGACATTTTCCTCTTTCTATAAACACCTGGTATTCTGCAGTCCTCAGTGGTGGACTGTAAAAAAATCATAGGTTATCTCTGAGACCAGCAATCTTATCAGTTGCTAGCTCTTGATTTATAAGAAAATAAATACAAGAAAAGTGTGTTTGACCTATTCAGTGATGGAGTGTTTTAATGGGGAGAATAAATTGCAAAGACAGGAACCTTTCTATGTCAGTCATTTGACTTATTTAGACAGTGATCCCAGTTCAGGGCATTGGGGTATGTATTCAACTTAGCCTCAGTGAAATATAGTTTACAGAAAAACCTGGCTGCATTATGTCAGTGAAGACTGCAAGTTAAAAACACTTTTCTACAGATCAGTATAAAAGAAAAAAATCTGAAAGACTCTAGCACAAAACTCAATATGTCCCCCTCCCCCCTTTTTTGTTTTGTTTTCTGCTCTAACATGGTACTGAATGCAATTTATTTTTACATGGTTGGATGTTTCTGTGAGAGTGATGAGTATACCTTCAAATCAGTCTGAATAAAAGAAAACTCAGTGCTTATTCAGTACCTAAGGATACCAAAATAAGATGACTGCTGTAGCTTCAGGTAGACCAAGGGTACACCTAGTCAAGCATTCTGTGGCCACCATGGTCAACCAGATGAATTCAAGAATGTTATAAAAATCATCAGGAGTATGATCATCCTCCCCTCTGTCATTGCCCAGAAGCTAATATTAAAAATCTAGCATCTTTCAATGTAGAATACTGTCAATAAGACTGAGAGTAGATCTTTCATGAATAGTAAAAATTCTATTGCTATCCTTTTCTGTCAGCCTTGTGAGGTAGTCCACACAGGAAGCACACCCAGATGAACTAATTCTACTGTATTGTAAGGTTACATTAACAGAATCTTCCAAGCCTGAAAATACATTTCTGCCCTGTCACCTATTCAGCTGAAGAAACTAGGGAGGGTCCCTTCTGAGATGTTTGCCATGCCTATATTCCTGTTGTGGGTTAAGCTGCCTTTTATTAGACCATTCCCCTGGCGGTGGCTCTTGCTGTCTCCTAAGGTCATTCCAACATACCATTATACTTTCTGTCCTCTTCCCTCGCCATTCCTTCAATTCCTTGATTTTCCAAAACAAAGCTGGAAATCTGCAGTTTGCAAATAGGACTTCTAACAGTGGAAGGCAGCCAAAAATCCCAATTAAAAACATTCATACATTAAAGGCATTGTATATTTAATGAGACAGAATACTCCTCTTGAGGTTAATTAATGTCATACAAGTTTAGGGTCAGACTATACTTTGTGACAAATATATAGGATTTGATTTAATAATGTGGCAAAGCTGGGAGTTTTTTGGTTAGATTGGCATAATTTATTTTAAGTTTATTTTAGAGATAGATAAATGTACTTCAGAATCTCATTGCAGCCACCCCAAAATGATAAATACAGAGCTGTAAAATTGACATGTTGTTTTTATATTAATGTTTATCTTATCTTTCATTAACACTCCCCCACCCCCGGTAATATAGTAACCTTTTTTGTTGTTTATTCATTCAGTTGCTTCTGACTCTTTGTGACTTCATGGACCAGCCCACACCAGAGCTTCCTGTCGGTCATCAACACCCACAGCTCCCCCAGGGAGGAGTCTGTCATCTCTAGAATATCATCCATCCATCTTACCCTTGGTCAGCCCCTCTCCCTTTTGCCTTCCACTCTCCCTAGCATCAGCATCTTCTCCAGGGTATCCTGTCTTCTCATTATGTGGTCAAAGTATTTCAGTTTTGCCTTTAATATCATTCCCTCAAGTGAGCAGTCTGGCTTTATTTCCTGGAGGATGGACTGGTTTGATCTTCTTGCAGTCCAAGGCACTCTCAGAATTTTCCTCCAACACCACAGTTCAAAAGCATCTATCTTCCTTCGCTCAGCTTTCCTTATGGTCCAGCTCTCGCAGCCATATGTTACTACGGGGAACACCATTGCTTTAACTATGCAGACCTTTGTTGTCAGTGTGATGTCTCTGCTCTTAACTATTTTATCGAGATTTGTCATTGCTCTTCTCCCAAGGATTAAACATCTTCTGGATTTCCTGACTGCAGTCAGCATCTGCAGTTATCTTTGCACCTAGAAATACAAAGTCTTTCACTGCCTCTACGTTTTCTCCCTCTATTTGCCAGTTATCAATCAAATTGGTTGCCATAATCTTGGTTTTTTTTAGGTTTAACTGCAAGCCAGCTTTTGCACTTTCTTCTTTCACCTTCATCATAAGGCTGCTCAGTTCCTCTTTGCTTTCAGCCATCAAAGTGGTATCATCTGCATATCTGAGATTGTTAATGTTTCTTCCAGTGATTTTAACTCCAGCCTTGGATTCCTCAAGCCCAGCATGTCGCATGATGTGTTCTGTGTACAAGTTGAATAGGTAGGGTGAAAGTATACAACCCTGCCATACTTCTTTCCCACTCTTAAACCAGTCCATTGTTCCGTGGTCTGTTCTTACTGTTGCTACTTGGTCGTTATACAGATTCCTCAGGAAATATAGTAACCTAGGCATGGTTATTATATTCTGTCTCTCATTTACTCAGAGGACCAGTTGACTATAAATACTTAAACATTATTTAATAACATTGAATAACCAGCTCCTATAACATATAGGTTGTTTCTGTCTTGAGACACATCAGGAAAACTCTTTCTTAGTACTTAATTGTAGAATAATTGTCAAAAGGAGTACCCATGTTTCCTTTTCTTTTGTGTTATATACATTGGTTATTTCCTTTTTCTTCTTTTTCTTCTATCCAACCCAGCAGAATGTTGGAAATAAATTATGCAAAGAGGATGAGGACTCAGTCTGTCCTTCAACTGATAGATGGATAATTTTCAACCTCTGAAAACTTACTAGAATGGGACCAAATTTGGTATGGAGGAGAAGCCAGCAAACACACACACAGAAACACACTCAGAGACACACATGCCTTTAAAAATGGTCTGGAACCAGCTGGGGCACCAGAGGGAAAAAAATATCTAAGGAAAAAGAAATGCATCCCTACCTTCCCAGCCACATGACCCAGCATAAACGTTTTCTTAAGAGGTTGAAAAAGCATTCCAGAAGCCATGCTCTGCATCCTTACTTTAACTTAGTCATTTCAACTGTCAAGTGCCTTTTTCTTCTGTCTCCCTACATTCTTTTCATTTTTTGTCTGCCTTCCTTAAGAAAATGGCTACTTTTACCTGATTTTACCTGATTTTACCTGATTTAGTTGAATGGAAGTAAGCTGCCATTCTGCCAATATGATAATGGGCTCTGATGGGTTCTCAGAAGTGAGCATTTTTTTATTGCTGTTCCTATGCTCTGGAATTCACACACACACACACACACACACACAAACACCATGGATTTCTTGTCTGCTACATTCTTCCCAATTCTTCTAGTTTTTCCCTTCTAAGTTTCAGGAGAACTGGGGCTGTCACTAACCATGTCACCTCATCCAGTGGCATCATAGCATGTTTGTTATGTTCTGTTTCATACCTACTCCACATATATGGTAGATCAAAGAGTATGGAAAGAGTAAATCTGGTGTTGTCTTGGGTTATTCCTTTCCTTTCCCTTCCCTCCCTTCTTTCCCCCCCTCCTCCTCCTCCTCCTCCTCCTCCTCCTCCTCCTCCTCCTCCTCCTCCTCCTCCTCCTTCTTCTTCTTCTTCTTCTTCTTCTTCCTTTCCCTTAAAAAAAAATGCTGGTTAGGAGCAGCGAATGTCAGGTCATCATCAGCCATACACCTCATAATGCATAGACTGAGTTTTTTTATGGAGAAATAATAGTCCCCCTTTTTGAGTTACTCTAATCAAAATATATTTTTTTTCTTGGCATATTAATTTAGCTCAAGATATTTAGTCAAATGTCATAAAATATGAAATATAGACTTTTTAAATGATTTTTTTTTCAATAGAGCTTTTTAGGGCTGCCTGCATGCTGGTGATGACAAAAGAAGCTGATAGGACTGTATGTATGCATGTATGTGTATATGCATGCAGATTTATGGGAAAATCTTTAAACGTTAAACATTTAATGTGATTTTCAACTATATACTAAAGCTTTGGAATCTGACTATTTATCAGGGATTATAGTTGTACTGAACTGGGGGGGCTAAAAAAAAAAAAACATATTGAGAAATTGGAAATGTGATATTCTTCCAGATTTTAAAGAATGGTTGTCGGAAATGTGTGATCTATTTGTTTTGGGGATTTTTTTTTTTCTGCTAATCAAAGGAGGCAGCAATATATCTTACTATGTAGAGATTTTGTGATATTTTACAATAACATTTTGTTCTGATTATATTATAGTGGTGTATGTACAATATTAGTAAACCAGTGGCTATTGAAAAATATAAAATATAAGGTAGATTTTCCTCTTCTTTGTCTTTTTTTTCCTTAGTTTTGGATTGTCTTTTTTTTTTAAGTTTAAAGATTGTTATGTTAATTGTGTATATTAAGAATGCTAAACAAAATAATTAATTTTTAAAAAGGAGAAGAGTTGTCTGCTGGGACAAGGAATGGAGGCAGTGTTATTTGGGATCCAGTCTGACAGGCATTAGGGCTGTTGGTCAGCTGAATCCTTCCCCCCAAAAATCAGACATTGGGTCTTTGTAAGCAGAGATTCTAGAACATTCCAGAAAAAGGAAGGTATGGTATAGAACCACTCTGAAATGGTAGAGAATCCAGGTGATTTTATTTACCTGCACTGCAAAAATCTTTCAAGCAGGATTTAAAAACAGTGCACTATACTGTATTACCACAAATGTGTTCCTGCAATTATATATTGGAAATTTGGCAGGCTTCATGCTCTCAGCATGATGAATTATATCTAATTGTGTGTGTGTGTGTGTGTGTGTGTGTTCATATGAAAAAACATCAATAGCTATTTGTGAATTTCCAGTCCAGTGAATTTCTACCTGGGAGGGACAAAGCTTTAGTTTCCTGGATTTCATTTAGGAGTTACCACTGAGTTGAATCTGATGACTTCCAAATTGGTCTGAATCAAATCAGAGTGTTTTCTGAATCACCCAGTTGGGGTTTCAACAGAGTCTTACAATTAGTGCAAAATTTCATACTCAATATAGGGCTGATTTAGTGAGAGACTGGTCTACATGTAAGAGGGAAGAATAAGTACATAATCTGGGATATTATTGAACTAGCGACATGTTGCCTAATGTAGCTCACAATTTTGCCATGGTATAGGCCACTTTGAAGAAGGTGTGAATGCTAATGTAATGTCATGAAATTTAATCTGTGCATAATGTAACTGGCTGTGTGCAAAGCTCACTGATTCAGGAACAGGACATTCTGGGAAATCAGAAACATTCCATTTTTTCTTCCTGAGTATGCCAATTCAGCCATTCAAGGGTGCAACAAGGACCTTTATAGTTTTTTGGAAACCAGTCTTCCAGGAAAAGGAGTTAATGGTGTTATGGATGAGGTCCAGCACTTAGATGGGACAGATCTGGGATGGAGAATTTTGCACATCCCCATTTGCAGTGTCCTGTTCTACCTTATGTTCCCTAATCTAAAAGCTCGCATTGAGTCCTGCCATACAGCATGCACCGAATGGAGCACAAACCACCCTGCTTACCATATGGGAGAGTCTCTCCCAGAGCACTTTGAAAATCATCTCCAAGCATCTGGAAAATTGGGATGGGGCAGGGAACCTTTGAGAAGCCATCCCTTCAGTAGGTAAGTCTTGCTTCTGGTGGGAATTGAAGGCACCACAGAAAAATCTTGATTCTCTGTGAGGAAGAGTTGTTTGTGATGCTCTCTGATGCATTGTTGCTATATCACTTCCTCTCCTGAAAAAATGCAGATGAAACAAGCAATATTTGAGGGACTGCCTCCACCCAATTACATCTGCCCTTCCCATTAGGTCTAGCAGAAAGGGTATGCTACTGGTCCCATCCTCAAAGGAGTTACATCTGGTGGGACCCAGGAGAAGGCCTTTTCTGCCATGGCACCTACCGCATGGAACATCATTCCCCCCAAAGTGAGACTGGCCCTATCCTGGACATCCTTCCAGAAGTGCCTTAAAACATGGCTGTGTCATCAGGCTTGAGGATCTCAAGGAAGTGGTGAATTAGTGAGATAGCTGTATTGCCTATAATAGTAACTCTCTCTGCTATTCTGTTACTAGTAATCCAGACTGGTGCTCTTCTTTGTAAGTTGTTGCTGTTTTTTTAATTGTTAGTTTTTATTATGTGTTTTTTTATTATACACTACCCAGAGTCACATTCTGTGAGATGGGTGGCTATATAAATATGATGATAGATAGATAGATAGACAGACAGACAGACAGACAGACAGACAGACAGGATAAATAGAGGTAGGTAGACATGGTAAATATGGTAGATATGGTGGATATGGTAGGTAGGTAGATAAAACTTAGTGTTTCTGCCATGTGTAGCAGTGTTGATTGTCACCTTGTCACTTACCACTGAAACTGAACCAGTTCACAAAAGGATTCTTCAGAAAGGGTTACTTACATTCACCTAAGTGTGTTGACAGCTATTTTTTTGCAGACAAGGAATAGGATCACATCTCATCATTATGCATCTATGGTAACCTGTAAGGGAAGATGCTAACTTAAAAAAAAAAAAAAAGTGTTTCCAGAAACATATATGGGTTTCCATAGATTGCTCTAACTTTTCATCTTTACTTTATATGTACTGCCTGACTACTCTTTCTTAGTTGGGGGCGGGGGTATTCAGCCCTTCTCTCCTGCTAGCAGCTGTGTGAATTCTACATGAAATGGTGTCCATGCAATTTACAGGGCTCATCCCAGCTTTTTAAAAATAATCTCTGTGTCTGAAAGCAATGAGAGTCTATCTCCTTTTTCCCTCCTCTGAATTTGAATTTGATGAACCATGGAACCATTCTATTGTTCCACTTAGACCTGATAGTATTTTAGCAGGTCCACAAAACAAATTGTTTATATAGCATAGAGATTTGGACCTAACATTTAATTAAGAATCTCTTCTGATTTCAAATGTCCATTCAAACCAAAGATTTATATTCTGTGAATTATATTTGTTTCTCTCTTTTCTGCTCTCTATTTGATCAATATAGATTGTTCTAATTTATACTTTGATTAGAACAAAATATAAGATTGTCTGGCACAATAACTCCTAGTTTAAAAAGCAGCTGAGAGACTTATCTCTTCTAAATGCATATTGCAAGTAACTGGGAAACTTTCTGAAATTTTATCTCATTAGTATGTCTATGTCATCAGTACTAGCAGATTGAGGAGCCAGTCATATGCAGAACTTCCATTCCAATTAGTTACTTTATTCATAAATCCAAGATATTTCCACATCTGATTTTCTTCATTAACTCACACAGTCAACCTACTGGGACTTGTCAATGACTCTCTCTGTAATTTTTCTACTAATTGGAAAAAACTACTAAAATAAGTTGACTACAAGATGACTCCCACTGACACATATGCAATCTCACCATATAGGAGGAGATATTTAAACATCTGCCACCACAGATCTGGCTTTTTGTTTCCATTTTTGGCATATTTCTCCCAGGTAATATCTTTCTTTGCTCTGAATAAGTGGAGATAGAAAGTACCAGTACAGAGCACTACAAAGGAGAAGTGGCAGATGTAAGACCAGTTAAATTCTTGTTTCTACTGATTGCTTCTCCCATACAAGGCCAGCAACATTTCTCTTTTCACTGGTGTCATTTTGTGATATTTCCCATGATTGCTGCTGAATCTCTTGTAGGGGTTTAAAAATACATGGGAGCCATGTAGAGGTTTAAAAATGATGACCAGCATGTTGATTCATACCCAGAAACCAACCAGCAGCAAGTGCAGCTCCCTAAGCAGTAAGGTCCACCTGGTATACTACTATATATCTATTACTGCCCAGACAGTCACATTCTAGAAGGCTGTCACACTCCCCAATCAAATGTTCCCAGAACACCTTATCGGACTCACATCCATCTTCCAGCAATCTGTGTCAACCCGCGAGTCACCAGTGGGTGGACAAAAAAAATCATTTTTGTTTGGGCTAGATACTCCTTGCCCAAAGGTCATTGGGAGAAAAACCATTCCAGCCATCTGCTGACACAGGAAGGAGCAGCACATAACTAAGGGGGCAGTGGGGGGGGGGAAATTTGAAGTCTCTGTGATTTTAAATGTAGAAATACATGGGAAATGGCATTTGCAACTTTTACTCAGTACTGAATGCTTCGCTTCATTAAATAGATTTCTAAGCAACAGCTTATGAGTCTTAATTGAGTGAAAGCTCAAGTGTTCCAGTTGTCACAAAGGGGGAGAAGGTTAATAAATAAAAGATATTGAACCCTCCTTCTTCTCAACCCTGGTTTATACCCCAACCTGATATGGAAAGCCCTCCATCCTCTAGCAAGAAATCACAGTCCAAATCACACCTCAACCAGGTAACTTTGGGCTAACCCAATTTACCATCCTATAATCTACATGTGGGAGAACAAAATGAAGCAGGACATAGGCTGATAGAATTTTGCCAAGACAACTCGCTCTGCAAAACAAACACCCTCTTCCAACAACCTAAGATACAGCTTTATACATGGACTTCACCAGATGGACTACACCGAAATCGGATTGACTACATCCTTTGCAGCCAAAGGTGGTGGACATCTATACAGTCGGTAAAAACAAGACCTGGAGCTGACTGTAGTTCAGATCATGAACTTCTTCTTGCACAATTTAGGATCAGACTCAAGAGATTAGGGAAGACCCACAGATCAGCTAGATATGAGCTCACTAATATTCCTAAGGAATATGCAGTGGAGGTGAAGAATCGATTTAAGGGACTGGACTTAGTAGATA
Source organism: Candoia aspera (assembly GCF_035149785.1). Classification (NCBI taxonomy): domain Eukaryota; kingdom Metazoa; phylum Chordata; class Lepidosauria; order Squamata; family Candoiidae; genus Candoia; species Candoia aspera. The sequence goes on from NC_086155.1 coordinate 99,888,733, forward strand.
GGGTCCCAGAAGAAATATGGACAGAAGTTCACAACATTGTTCAGGAGGCGGCAACAAAATACATCCCAAAGGAAGAGAAAACCAAGAAGGCAAAATGGCTGTCTGCTGAGACACTAGAAGTAGCCCAAGAAAGAAGGAAAGCAAAAGGCAACAGTGATAGGGGGAGATATGCCCAATTAAATGCAAAATTCCAGAGGTTAGCCAGAAGAGATAAGGAATTATTTTTAAACAAGCAATGTGTGGAAGTGGAAGAAGACAATAGAATAGGAAGGACAAGAGACCTCTTCCAGAAAATTAGAAACATTGGAGGTAAATTCCAGGCAAAAATGGGCATAATCAAAAACAAAGATGGCAAGGACCTAACAGAAGAAGAAGAGATCAAGAAAAGGTGGCAAGAATATACAGAAGACCTGTATAGGAAGGATAACAATATTGGGGATAGCTTTGATGGTGTGGTCAGTGAGCTAGAGCCAGATATCCTGAAGAGTGAGGTTGAATGGGCCTTAAGAAGCATCAGGAGATGACGGCATCCCAGCTGAACTGTTCAAAATCTTGCAAGATGATGCTGTCAAGGTAATGCATGCTATATGCCAGCAAATTTGGAAAACACAAGAATGGCCATCAGATTCGAAAAAATCAACTTATATCCCCATACCAAAAAAGGGAAACACTAAAGAATGTTCAAACTATCGAACAGTGGCACTCATTTCACATGCCAGTAAGGTAATGCTCAAGATCCTGCAAGGTAGACTTCAGCAATTCATGGAGCAAGAATTGCCCATTGACCTTTGTTGTCAGTGTGATGTCTCTGCTCTTAACTATTTTATCGAGATTTGTCATTGCTCTTCTCCCAAGGATTAAGTGTCTTCTGATTTCCTGACTGCAGTCAGCATCTGCAGTTATCTTTGCACCTAGAAATACAAAGCCTTTCACTGCCTCTATGTTTTCTCCCTCTATTTGCCAGTTATCATACAAGCTGGGTTTAGAAAAGGCAGAGGAACTAGGGACCAAATTGCCAATATCTGCTGGATAATGGAAAAAGCCAGGGAGTTTCAGAAAAACATCTATTTCTGTTTTATTGACTATTCTAAAGCCTTTGACTGTGTGGACCATAACAAATTGTGGCAAGTTCTTAGCAGTATGGGGATACCAAGTCATCTTGTATGCCTCCTGAAGAATCTGTATAACGACCAAGTAGCAACAGTAAGAACAGACCACGGAACAACGGACTGGTTTAAGATTGGGAAAGGAGTACGGCACGGCTGTATACTCTCACCCTACCTATTCAACTTGTATGCAGAACACATCATGCGACATGCTGGGCTTGAGGAATCCAAAGCTGGAGTTAAAATCGCTGGAGGAAACATTAACAATCTCAGATATGCAGATGATACTACTTTGATGGCTGAAAGCAAAGAGGAACTGAGCAGCCTTATGATGAAGGTGAAAGAAGAAAGTGCAAAAGCTGGCTTGCAGCTAAACCTCAAAAAAACCAAGATTATGGCAACCAGCTTGATTGATAACTGGCAAATAGAGGGAGAAAATGTAGAGGCAGTGAAAGACTTTGTATTTCTAGGTGCGAAGATTACTGCAGATGCTGACTGCAGTCAAGAAATCAGAAGACACTTAATCCTTGGGAGAAGAGCAATGACAAATCTCGATAAAATAGTTAAGAGCAGAGACATCACACTGACAACAAAGGTCCACATAGTTAAAGCAATGGTGTTCCCTGTAGTAACATATGGCTGTGAGAGTTGGACCATAAGGAAGGCTGAGAGAAGGAAGATAGATGCTTTTGAACTGTGGTGTTGGAGGAAAATTCTGAGACTGCAAGAAGATCAAACCAGTCCATCCTCCAGGAAATAAAGCCAGACTGCTCACTTGAAGGAATGATATTAAAGGCAAAACTGAAATACTTTGGCCACATAATGAGAAGACAGGACACCCTGGAGAAGATTCTGATGCTAGGGAGAGTGGAAGGCAAAAGGAAGAGGGGCTGACCAAGGGCAAGGTGGATGGATGATATTCTAGAGATGATGGACTCAACCCTGGGGCAGCTGGGGGTGTCGACGACCAACAGGAAGCTCTGGCATGGGCTGGCCCATGAAGTCACGAAGAATCGGAAGTGACTAAACAAATAAACAACAACAATAATCTACATGACACACAACAAACCTAGTCCCTACCTCAAGTGCTTCCCTGCCCAACTCTTTCTAGAGACAGGGGGAACTCACTGAAATGAAAGACCAAGTGCCAACCCTGTCCTTCTCAAAGTATCACTCACCAAGGTATCACCTGCAAGGCCCCCACCCAAACCCAATGATGTATCCAATTTCTTATGCTGCAAGAAACTCCAGTGGGTTTTACATTGATTAAATCCAGCTTCCAAGGAGTACCAAATGGACCAAGCCCTAGAGTCACAGCCCTCCAGAATCTCCTCTGGACCAAACCTGATGTAATAGAAAGACCCTATAGAAAACTCCACATAGGGAACTCAGATTTCAAAGCCAGTCTGGCAGCCCTGAATGTATATGCCCTACAACTAGCACAATTCTTTCTTTGGAGGTCCTGTCTGCTTCTGTTGTCAGTAGATTCAGATGCAAGGAAAAAGAAATGTAGGGAAGCCACCATAATGACAACTGCCAGTTCAATTTCAACCAGACTTCCAGCATCAGGACCCCACCAGCCTTCCCATGTTTAGGGGATGAACTCCTGATCTTTGTGGGGTTGAAAATCTAGATTGTGGCATTGCCCACCACTGAGCCCCTAATGGCCTCTGGAGATTTTCCACTGTACTCCTCACTTTGTGACATCATCACTGTAGTATCATCATCTCCTATCTGGGGAACTGGACATCATTTCACCTCTTTAGGTGAAGTGGGATTACGGGATTTAGTGGTCTAAATCCCGTAATCAGGGATTTCAACATCCTTCCTACTGTCGATCACATTCCAATATACCACCTTCATTTCTCTACATTTCCCAAAACACTCCAGTTATGGGTCCATTAAAAAAGAAATGAGCCCAGTCTTTACATGTACTTCCAGACTATCAATATTCCTTTCCTCTTCTCCAAGAGTGGTGTTAAGCTACTAGGATGCTAATCTAGGGAAATCATGCAGATCACTAAATTGACATTCTTGGTGGAAAATTGTAGCACACAGAACACAGTTGTTTGTTTAAACTGACTACATCAAGTAAAGTTTTGTAGTCCTCAGTGTGCAGGATTCTGCTTTGAAGAAAATAAAGTAAATTTGACTCTTCAAGTTCTGAAGTAGTCTTTATTAGTGTACATCTCTAGCACTGTAACATTTTGGCTTTCCTAGCCAGAGAATTAATGAACTATTACACCTAGAGTCTGCTGAACTATTTAAAGGATTTCTGAGACATGTGTAAGTTATTTTGAAAAGACAGACAGCTGCAGAAATGAGGAGGAAAAACTTTTCCAAAAAAGCACATACTGTCAGCACCACTTTATTGTAGATTTCTTCTGCTGGATATATGGAAACATTATGGTGTTGTCAAGAAAACAAGGGCTGTGGTGAAAAAATATTGCATACAGGTAGTCCTTGCTTAAGGACCATTCATTTAGCAACCATCCAGAGTTATGATGGTGCTGAAAAAACCAATTTATGGCCATTCCTCACACTTACAACCATCGCCACATCCCCTTGGTCATGTCGTCATGATTCAGGTGCTTGGCAACCATAGCACATTTACAATGGTTGCAGCATCGTGATCTCCATTTTCAACCTTCCCAGATGGCTTCCAATAAGTCTTATGTAATGCTGACCAGTGATGCCCCAAATCAGTAAGCAGAGGCAGCACTTCTGTCTGTTTGAAGGGATCCTATGTAAAGGGCCTTCTATAAGGGCTTCCCCAGCTGCCTCTCCTACCCAGACTGCCATTGCCCAGCTTGTGCATGGCAATAGCAATGACTACAGCAGTATCTCCACTACTACCTCTTCTGTCCCCTCCTCACTGTCAATGGACAAGACAAACAAAAATACTCAGACAAGAACTCTATTTCCATGTCCATCCCCACGTTCAGAAAAGAGAGACTCAAACTCTCTTCATTCACTGAAAAGTTACTAGACAAAATTGTGATTAGGTTTCAGGAGGAAACCAGTTCCAAGCTAGTTGGTCTCCACCTAGAAAAGCCAACTTAGTTTCAAGAATCAAGAGTTTCTGCAGCTTATCTAAGGAACGGGGAGCGGGAAAGAGAGAACATGCAGCTAGATGTAACCACAAACAAGGAGAATATGAATCAGAGGAAAGCTTTGCTGCTTTTGACACTCAGATGCCTGCTAAAGCATTGTGAGTAAAAACAGGATTAATAATTTAACATTGTTAGGAAAGTAAATAAGTGATGAAAGTTATGACAATGGCATGCTGTCTTGATAAGGGGGAAAAATCCCTTTTTAATGAAACAAAAGGGCTGATGTTGGAATGTAAAAAAACTTTTTGATTTGACTCTGCATAACAGAGTAGCAAAGACTCTAAGCTATGATAATTTATATTGGTTTGAACCATTTAGTTTCCTCTGTCTTTATGTATTTTAACTATTATTATTACAATATTTATCTGTCTGTCTGTCTGTCTATTATACTTCTAGAGCCAGATTCCTGTAGTGGTTAAGGCACCAGGCTAGAAACTGGGAGACACAAAAATGACAAGAATAAAGAATAAAACAAGAAACAGAAAGCAAGATGGCATTAGGTATAGACTTAAGGAAAGACCCTCCAAAACAGCTCAGTTTTTAAAAATAAAAATATATCTGGAGTAAGGTAAAAATGAATATAGATGTACGTCTTCTCCTTTAATTTCTGACCCTTTTTAACCTGAGGAAGATTTTTTTTCTCCCCATTATAAATGAAGGGCTTTTACTTTGGGATCTATTAACATTCCAAAGTACTCTCAAGGCTTCAGTTGCAAATATATTTATGTGTAATTGGGTACCTGGAAAAGGGGGCAACCCTTCTCATTGTCCTGTACTTCCTCTCACTTGCCAGATGATCAATTATTGGGCATTATAGTAGAGTTGTGCAGCTGGTCAAGGTGGAAGGAATCATATTACACATCATTTTAAATATAATAATTGATCCCAATGAGCAGCATCTGATAAGCTTGGATTATGTTTTAAAAACAATTAAATGCTGCATACTATAGTTGCTGAGCAATTGGATCTGCTGTCTGGCCTTGCAGGGTTTTTTTTTTTTTTTTTTTTTTACAACAACTGTGATTTTGAGAATCCTTTAGAGGCCCTCCTGGACTGTGGATCCCTTATTCTGAGACCTGTGACTTGATCATTGCAGTGCCTCTGAATGCTTTGAAGACAACATCTTGATCCTCTTGGTTTCTCCATTTCCTCCCCTGCAATTTTGGGAAAGCAAAATCCCTCCTTCCAAAATTTGGCAAAATCTTTCATATCTTGGGTGGAATTAATTAATTTCAAGACAATATAAATTAAATAAGGAGAACCTGAAAAGCTCTCACTATATATAACATTCGGAGTTTTCCATTTCTTATATTCCAAGATCTAATCAGGGAAGCAGGGAGCCCACCTAGCTGTCATTATATTGAAAAAGGTTTACTAAACAGATAATGTGAAGTCCAGCAAGTCTGCCAATCAATATAATTTTTGCATACTGTACACCTAAGTGCTTTAGATTCCAAAATAATGTCAGTAGTTTAAAAAATTCCTATATACTTCTCAAAGGAAAACAAGCCCTGCATACAGGACTACAAAACGAATACAGTTGGGCGGAAGTAGAAAGGAGAAGCATCTAAAAGGTACAAAGAGCCAATCAGGGAAAACCAGGATGAAAGTAAGGGTGGTGGGACAATGGATTTTCCAACTTGGAAAAGCAAGAGATCTCATCCATTTCTTCCATGATACCTGATGTGCCTACTCAGTCCATAGTCTGGATTTTCTTTCTCTTCTCTTCCCTTAACTTTTGTGCTGATCCTATGTCAAATTTACTTTAGGGTTCCTTACTTGGACTCTGTAGTTACAGTAGATTGTCACTATTGGTGATGCTTCTGTTGACATGTGGTATTACCTAAAACTGTAACCTTTACTAGGAGGAGAAAAAGTATCTAGAGGTGGGGTGAGTATTTGTCATTTTGACATTATCTGTTCCATTCTAATATCAAAAGTTAAATTAGATCTTTTCTTGCCCTTTATTAAATAACCCAACTGATTAAAATCTGTTCAGTCAAAAAATATTTTAACAAAGGTTTCATGATATTATCAAGAAAGGTCAGGTAACTGGAATTATTACCTTTCTGAACATATTTTATAAATCTATTTTAAATTAATGTAAACTCTCTTCTCCCACAAAACAAGTTCAGAGAAGGCAGTGTTATAAATGTTATAAATGGGACTATTATTCTTACAATTTCAGCAGGCTAGCTGGACGTTTTTGTAATTGTAGCATATCCAGAAGGCAGCAGTTGGGGAAAAACTAATACATATGCAGTTCGATTGTTGTCTCCTTCCTAACGGTTCTGAAGTCTGTCTTTAATGCCATGCCAGTAATCCATAGAAATTGATGGATAGACTGCTGATCATATAAGTAAGGAAATCAGCAGATAGAAGTATTCCCACATACAAACGTTTCCATTTCAGTTGTGCTCCCTTCCCTGCTGAGATGATAGATGATAAATGATGATAGATGATGGATAGATAGAAAGACAGAAAGTTAGAGATGTCCATGTACTGCTATGTTTCTGCTTGTGAGTAGGGAAAGAATTTGCATATGCATTTGCATCCATTCAAGGTAGGTAAGCCCCAACCATCTATTCCCACAAGAAGGCTGCCCATTTCTGCTTTAAATAACCTCAGTGTTCATGTTCCTTTGCCTGTTAAGGAAAGAGTTCAGCCTTTCAAAGCATTCCGTTGCTATACTTAGCCTCTGATAGCTCAGTACATTTGTTTTTTTCTTTCCACATAAACCTCAGACATATCATATTATGATTTTGGGCTCCCTCTGCCCCATTAATATATTATCCTAATACTTTTTCCTCTTCTAGCTCTCTCTCACACTCTCTTAACTCTCTTTCTGTCATTCATTTTTCACTCATTAAATGAAACTCAAATCCCAAGGGAGGAAAGGGTACAAAAACAATTTTCCATGAATTCAGAACAATTAAAATAAGACCTGTTTTGTATGCTAATCATTGCATACCTAAACCCACAAACGGCTTAAATGCAATGATATAGGACAACCCTTCATTTCTTTCTTTCTTTCTTTTGCTTCTTCCAATCATCTTTCAGGAATCATGTCCATTCTTTGGCTCTGCACATAATCCCTCAGATCAAAGAGCTCATATCATCTAAATACATTTCAAGACAATTTGCCACTGGCTAATCATATTAGGTTTATGGGAGACTTTTCACATTCCATCTGCTAGCTACCAGAACTAAAAACAAGGAGAGACACAAATATAATATGTTAAACATCTAGCTAATGTGTGGGTTTTTTTCACTTACATTTGACTGTCTCCTGACCACTGAGAATGCTGATATGTAACTGAAAGCTGATATCTGAAAATGGCTTTTTTTTTGAGAAGGGAAAAATGTATGCATTCACTGAAGCGAGGCATTGCTGTTGCCTAATTGCTTAACAAAAAATATTAGAAGGTAACAAAAATCCATAGTGTCTCCACTGTTAAATGCAAGGTTGCAAACGTTATATATTAGCTTCTCTGCCATCAATTTTTAATCCTTCTGAGCAATAAGGCTTCTGCTATTCCTTCAAATAAATGAGCCATGCTTTAATCATCTTGTTCATGTCATACTTTTATTTTAAGCCTTAAAAATATAAGAACCTAATGTCAGAACACAGTTCAGAAGAAAGCAGACAGGTTCAGTCAGCTAACCTCATTCACTATGTTAACACCTGGGAAAGGAAAATTAAATATGCACCATATGACAACTTCAATCTGTTTTCTGGTCTAAGTAGATTACAGTGCTTAACTTTGAGTCTGAATAACATAAATTGATTCAAGCTTTGGAAAAAAGATTCACTGGCATGATGTCTGCCTACTCCTCTGTAAAAGCAGTTTGATCACTTCCTAATTGTCTAATTGATTTATTATATTGCACATAAATCACTTGCCTTCCTTAGACAGATTTTTGGCAGTTTTTTCCGTTAGAAGTAGGACGCATAATAGGATTGTGACAAACACTCTACTTTAGATTGTCTGTTTCCCAAATAGTGAATTTAAGGTGTCTTTATTTCTTTCCTTCAGTGTTATACATTAATTAGCATTTGCCTGCAAACTCAACATTTGGAAATTTGATATGCACATTGTTTTAAAACCTTTTCTCTAAAGGAAAAAAAAAATAGCTTCTAGATTATGATGATGGTGATGATCGTGCTCATGATCACTGAGAAACAGAGAGGGAAAAAAAAACTAATGAAAATAAGTGTTTGATTTATCAGTGGGGAAAAGACTATTCCCTTAAATGGGATACCTGCTATAGGATCAGGACTGTCTCTGATATTCAGTATGGTGGACTGTGAATTGTTAACATATATTAATTTATGTTAACATATATTAATTGTTAACATATATATTTGTTGTTGTTAATTTGTTATAAGAATATCAATCTACTTGAATGAAAAAAGGGCCAACTCTGACCCCTACCCATGATGTCATCACATCATTACCTCTCCTACTATAATCAAAGGTAGAAGTGGTAATGATGTAACTTAGAAGTGCTCTCTAACTACTAGAAAGTTACCTGTTGTAGATTTCAGCATTTCTCAGATAAATTGAATAGCTATGAAAGGTATGAAAAAAGTGGCTTTATGTTTGAAATCCTCGGCTTCCTTATGGCATATTGAAGATATATTTCCATCAGCTATCCTTCAGAGATGTGGGAAAGAAAACCATTGTGTTTCTTCACCTGGGCATCTTGATTTTTGTGGGGAGGGGAAAAGGGGCGGGGTGCCATAGTCCAATGGAGAGCCAGTTTGGTGTAGTGGTTAAAGGCACCAGGCTAGAAACTGGGAGACTGGGAGTTCTAGTCCCACCTTATGCACAAAGCCAGCTGGGTGACCCTGGGCCAGTCACTCTCTCTCAGCCCTCGGAAGCAGGCCAGGGCAAACCACTTCTGAAATCTTGCCAAGAAAACTGTAGGGATTAGCCCAGGCAGTTACCAGGAGTCAAAAACTGATTTGAAGGGACACACACACATACACGTACCATAGTCCAATCCCAATATGAATTTCTTGACAATTTTGCAGAAAACTTCATCTTGTGCTTTTGGCACTCCTGCAGTTCAATGACATCTTTTGCAGCACCTATCTGCCTTGTTACAGAACCAGAATGTTTTCTGCCATATTCGTTCCTCCAGACTTTGTCAGTTACATGTGTCAAAAAAAACCCCACACCATTGTGATCTCCTTTTAATAATCCTGTCTTTTTATTCCATCTATTTCTGATAGGACAAGTGTCACATTCAATGGGGGGGGGGGGCATCTGTGAACAGTTGACAGAATTCTCAAATAAAAGATCTTTCTGCAGCACTGTTCCCATATAAGCACTTAAGTGGCAGAGCAGAGCTTTGAGCCAAGAAGTGATGTGGAAATGTATCCATCAAGAATGAAATCAAACAACCTGAAACCTGCATCCAAATATCAAATAGCCACTTTATCGAAACCTTAGTTTAGGTTTCCTTCAGTGCATTACTTGCAGAATGCATGGACGATATGGCTAAAGGAATCATAAACCTTACACTCTGGGGTGTTAGTATCACATAGATCGTAAAATATACTCTGATATTGTCCATTCTCTTTATCATGGAAATGCTAAAACAGTTAGATGCTACAGTAAGATGTACAGAAAACTAATTTCACATGTAAGTTTCTTTCTTGGTTGCTAATTTTTCATTAATACTCATTAAACCTCTGTTTAAGTACAGTGGGAGAAAACTTCTTGGGAACATATAGATTTCATTATGAGTTTGGATCTAATTAAGCATACACACTCTTTTATAATTTAATTTTAGATTGTACTGTATTAGCATGCCCTTTAGTTCCATGCAAGTAACAGTAAAACAAATGTGTGCTTTATAATTAAACTTTGGTAGTTATTTGGCTTACCTGGATTTTTTTAAAAAGAATATGCATTTTGTTAATCAGGCTTTTCCAATGTTGTAGAAAAATGTCCTTCTCATCCAACTTCAATAATAACAGCTATGGGCCCTATCTTTTAGAGGAAGATCGGTAAGCATTTGATCAGTTTTCTCCCATTCTCATTGAATGTTGTGGCTATTTCAGGGAGATGCGGGTGAAGTCTACCCAACTTTTGAATATCTGAGAAATATAACAAAAAGGAAATAGTAGAGGTGTGGTTTTTTTACACATTTCATATTCCAAGTACAGTTTCAGGGCATAAACACTCTTCTTTCTTTTCAATTTGGAAACCTCCATTTTCTTTTCCCAATTATATCCTTCCCATGCAGCTCTTCCTTGAGGGCAGTACCAGTGCTATTCCTATTCTAGCCAGCCAGCTGGCCAACTGACCACCCCAAGGCATTACTTAGCAGGTACTCTTCAGAGCAGTGTTTCTTAACCTTGGCAACATTAAGACGGGTGGACTTCAACTCCCAGAATTCCTCAACTGGCTGGGGAATTCTGGGAGTTGAAGTCCACCTGTCTTAAAGTTGCCAAGGTTGAGAAACACTGCTTCAGAACAAAGAATGCTGGTAAGACTATGGTGGCTGTCTGTTTTGGTAGATGCAGCTGCCATACAATATGTGTAAACCTAAAGAAAGAGCATAGCCAATATGGTGGTGCAGTGGATTATGACTGTTGGAGAAAAACCCTGTAAGAGAAAGAAGAGTATGCTTGATGCTAAGATACATTTTTAGGGGCTTCTCTGTGATTTTGCTGAAGAATTTAATGGATTGTGTTGCTTCAGAATCTATATGTTGAACTATGATTTAAGCAAGCATTGATGGAACAGAATACAGTAAGTTGTTTTAATATCTAGTACAAGGAACATTTAAAACAATCAGGTCCGTCTAGCCAGTCTAGCCTAAGAACAGCAAAGACAAAGTTGTAACGATACCCCTGCTACCACTGCTACGCACCCCAATTTTTTGTACCTGAAATCTACTACGCATCCTATTGCTGGATATACGTTTCAACAGTCCCCAAAATTTGGCCATCACAGCCAATCTGAGGACATAGTCTTCAAATTCATGCAGGTGAGCTAAAGGAAAGGGAAGTGATGGGCACTTCAAATATAAAATATTTGAAATTTGAATATATTTGTATTTTCTTGTTAATTTATTTGCTGTAGACAATTCAGAATAAATGGTAGCTATTTCCTACATGTGGAAGTAATGCTAAAGGGGGAAGGGGGATTGTTACTCAGACAATCAAACTGCAGACCATGGAACTAAAGGTCATGTATGACCTTCATTGATATCCCCCACGGTGTTACATATAGGATGAGCAGTGATCCTGCAGAGCAGTGAGTGGTTTCAGTTCCTCAGCTGTCCTCGTCCATCAGGACAGTTTTGTATGACCTTGACTTTGGAAATAATGCTACACTGGAACCATGATATGTAATTTGGGAGGGTGAAAATGGTAATGCTGCAAAAAGATCAGAAGTCACTTCCTTAGTTATCTTTCTTTTTTCTTTTTCTTTTTCTCTTTCTCTTTCACTTTTGCTTTTATTCTTTCATAAATTCTTCCTTTTTTTTTTTACTTTTACTTGTTTCTGGAGTTTTTTAATCTCATGTTAAATTTTCTTGTAATAAAAACTATATTTAAAATAAACAAAATAATGTTACATCATTGCCGAGAATAATTCCCAATGGAATTATAAGGAACAGAACAAACTGATAGGTTGAGACTAAAGCAGCCACTGAATGTCAGAATAGTTTAGTTTCTTTTTAAAAATACCACTTATTTTAGAAAAATCAAAAGCGCCCTCTTGTTCACATGAGAAGGCATATCCAAGCAGTTCTCAATGACTGCTGGTGCTGTGGAGTAGGTACTGGACAGGCAAAATCAAGTTAACATTCCCAGGGAAGGAAATGCAATTCATTGGAATGTCTGAATGTTTGGGAACCCCAGAGTACATGCCAACATTAGGAGCTGGTTGAGAACTCTCAGGAATTAGGGTTTTTTCTCCAGAGGGATAGCTTGTAAATACCAAGCCAGCTCCAAATACATTTATCCCTTGCTATAAATAAATTGAACATTTTTAATTCTTTCTCCTGATATTATTTCTTTGAATAAAAAAATAAACTCCACATATACATGGATGTGATGTTTCATTTTCAGGAAGCTCCCAGGAATAATTATTTAAAGTTTTTTTTACTTCTCTAAAAGTAAATGTCTAAATGCAAAATAAATTCAATTATTAATTCAGTTAATGTAAATTATTCACTAATATAAGTAATATAGCACCTTTTTTTCTGCACATACAGATGGATTGTATGCAAGAGAATTAGTGAAGCTTTTGGTCACTACCCCCATTTTTCAGATGTCCAACACATGCCACTCCCATGTTTCATACAGAGGTTCTTTCCATCATGTTCTTCTAACAATCTTAATTAAAGGAGTAGACAATTAGATAACAGGAGTAGAAGGGATTCAGAATTTGTTAAATATGTTAAAAATACACCTAGCCAAAGACCTAGATTTCCTTGTGATAATTATCCTCTATTCATCCATCTATTATGTGAAAGAGGTGGATCCTTAACAGTGAATTTTGGAACATCCTTCCCCCAGAAGTGAGGTTAGCCCCCTCCCACCTGGACTTCAGAAAACAGCTGAAGATCTGGTTTTGTCACCTTGCCTGGAATAGGGAGGGGAAGAGCCATTCTTGGAGCTGGTCCCTAGTTCTGCGGGGACCAGTTTTATTCCCTTATGGTTTGAATTAGATCCACCATGGCTTGGATTTTATTGCATTTTATGCTGACTGATTATTGGTTATATTTATGACTTTATTGAAATTGTACTTGTTTTTATTGTGAACCACCCAGGGTCCCCCATGTGGGGGAGATGGGTGGTGATAAAAATTTGATAAATAAATAAATAAAAATAAGTAAATAAATTTCCCGTATATTACACTCAAACAATTTTAACTAGCACGAGAAAGGGAGACAGAGCAGCTTAGACCTTACTCTCCTAAGGGATTTTATTTTGCATCCATTGGAAAATGAATGGTAATATCAGCAGACTTCCTCTGGATCTCCATATGCCATGCATGCACCTTTCTGGTGCCTCTATTGACTTACCTGGAAAACAGCTTTAAAGGAAAGGCTGTCTGCTGCTTTGAAAAATCTCCTGCTCAAAAAACAAATCCCCTCAAGTAAAACTGATTGTTGTGGCATTCATTTTTTTTTTTCACTCTCAACTTCTTGTCGCCTTAATGGTGAGTAAAGAGAAAAGACCCACAAACACAGACTAATATGGACAAAATGAGTCTCGGTGTATTGTACTAAACAGCTATTCACAGTAGTGCACCAGACTTTCCCCAAGCAATCCTAGTTCTGCCCAGAGAACAGGTATTTCTATTAAGGCAAAGCTGAGCATCAAGTGATCCTTCACATGCTGGACTGCAACCCCCATCAGCCAGACCATTATAAGCAATTGTTGGAACTTTGGGATAATATAGTCCAGGGTACTCCAAGAATCTTTTTCCCATGTCTGTAGGTTGAGTCATGGCAACTGGATTTCTTTCTTTTTGGTAGAAATCTTTCGGTGCTTGTCCAAGCAGCTTCTTCAGTCTGGGCAAAGGTTGGTGAGGGGACCCCATATATGTCTTCCAGGGTGGCTGCATTGTCCCTACACCTGAATGGCTGTTAATTGTGCCATGGAGGTGTGGATTGCCTTGGGGATGTCTTACTCCTAGATCCTTTGTTTATCCCCAAGTGGATCATTAAGAGTGGCCTTCCTGATGGTCTTAATCTTCCTGGGGACTGATGAAAGAGCAGCATGAAAAATGGGGAACAATTTGTGTCTGAGGCCTCCGCCTCTATTGAGGGAAGAATTTTCCACTTTGGCATGAATGGATTCCTTAACCCCTCTCTCAAACCACCTATCTTCTTTGTCCAAAATATGAACATTGCTGTCCTCAAATGAGTGTCCTTTTTCTTTTAGATGAAGGTAAACTGCTTCATCGACATAGAAGGCCACATTCTCTTATGGAACAAATGCTTGGCACCACATTCTGATTCCAGGCAGGCATGGAAATATTCAATCCACGGGAGCAGATCCCAAAGTAGTTGAAGCTACCCATTCTCTATCTTTTCCATATTCTCTTTTCTGTCTGTCTGCCTGTCTGTCTCTGTCTCTGTCTGTCTGTCTCTCTCTCTGATACATTCTTTTCTGTCTCTTAGGCAGGAGGTTCCCAGGGAAATAACAGGTAGTTCCTCACAAGACTTCTGCATTGTTTTCTTTCAAAAATATTTTGCAATTAGTCTCAAAGCAACATGACTATAGATCAAACACTGCATGAGGCCAAAGTGCTCTCCTTGACTGAAATCCAAAACTCTCTAGAATGCCAAAGGTCTTTCAGATCTTCATTCAGGGTATCTCTGGCTTAACTTCATATGTATTAGAATATTCTTAACAAATGTCTGTGGTAACATATGTGGAGAACAGGACCACAGCCATTCTGTAGAATGTAAGGAAGATGACCTTGATGGACATATGCAAGATTCATTACCAGGGCGACAGGGATTGAAACATATTTTAAGCCCACAACAGACAGATGATATTCAGGAGCAGCTGAGCCAGACACCTCTCTTATTCACTGGAGTATTAGAAGAAGGGAGGTACAACACAATCAGACTTCCAAAGTTTGTTATAGTCAATCTCAATAAAAGTAGCTTTAACCTTTCTGTGGAGTTGATTTCTTCGTCTTGTCTATAAAGTGGAGCTGACATCAATCTGTACAATCGTTTGCAGTTGTACAAGTATCTTTTTTTTTAAGGAACTCATACCCATCTTAAGTTCCATTTCCATTAGCTTCATAGAATTTTACTAAATATTTACCCTCAGCTTTAGTTGCCCTTAAAAATCAAGAACTCCACATTCTTTATAACACTGACAAGTTCATGCACTTAGATTTCTAAGCAGATGGTCATACCTTCTAACATATTGTGCTATCCGTCCCTCCTTTCTAATGCTTTTGCTGCATTTTATCCTTCAGTAACTATATGCCAATCTCGGGAATCATTTTACAAGTCTTTGTTGTACCTAATACATTGGGTACAATGGCTGGTCCATGAAGTCACGAAGAGTCGGAAGCGACTAAACGAATAAACAACAACAACAATACATTGTATTTGATTTCAGCGTTAAGGACTCAAATTCATCTTGTTTATTTCCTATACTCAGAGCATTAATGAAAGCTCTGAGTATAGGAAATAAAGAGTGAAATGATTCTGATTTTTCATTAAGTGATTTAATAGACCTCATTACAGCAATACTATTTCCTTCTATGTGTGAAAGGTCCCCTGTGCAAGCACCGAGTCATGTCTGACCCTTTGGGGGGATGCTGCTTTCATGGCGTTTTCTTGGCAGACTATAGAGCAGGGTGGTTTGCCATTGTCTTCCCCAGTTGTCACCTTCCCCAGCAAGCTGGGTGCTCATTTTACCGAACTTGGAAGGATGGAAGGCTGAGTCGACCTGAGCCGGCTACTCGAGAATCCAGCTTCCGCTGGGATCGAACTCAGGTCGTAGGGAGAGTTTTGGTTGCAATACTGCTGCCTACCACTCTGCACCACATGAGCTATTTCCTTCTGTAGGTAACTAGTTTTTACTTCAAGGTTTCATTTCCAAGACCCACAGCTTTCATTTTATAGTCCCTTTCTCCAATTATATCTAGTTGTGGGCGAAATGGATTTTTTTTTTAACCTATCCTTGTCTTATACTAGTGTTCCTGGACTGCTTGCCCTGCCTGGTCTGAGTGAAGCAGGATTTGTATATTTACTACAGTTACTAAACATTCCAGAATATTTCAGAGTAGAGACTATTAGCAGGGTAGGTTCACTTCCCTAAACTGAACCTTTTCATGCAACTTAAAAAAAAAAACAACTGCCAACTATTTTCTTCTGCTTTCATTTCCCCTTTTAGAAATACTGACAAACCAAGAATTTTCTAACCTGAGTAATCACCCCATTAATAATTAAGTGGTTTATTTGTCTATATGCTGTACAGCTGTAATATCCTAAAGTATTGTCAAAATGTACCTGTGATAGTTGAAGCAAGCTTATTTTTATGATGTGATTAGAAGAATGATTCTGTGTAAAGGTGGTCTTTGGTTGCACTGGCCAAAATATGCCAAGACAGACAAGTACTCTCCTTACTGTTAGCAGAGAATAGTGATGTGATATGGGTGTGATCAAGAGCCCATCTTCATGTCCCACTTTCTATGGCATGAAGTCTTCTCAATAACCATGTTTATTTTATTTATATTTATATACATATTAAAGAGGATTTTTACAAAATAAAAACAGTACAAATTTAAAGAAAAAAGAAAGTAAAGTAAAAGAAAAGTGAGAAGTAAATAGAGAAGAAAGAAAAGAAAAAAGAAAGAAAAAGAAAGAAAGAAAATATTAAAAAGTGGCTTCTGATCTTCTTTACAGCAGTTATAAATGCATTTATATTCTTTACTCTTTCTCTAAGGTTACATCATGGCTCCCTTCTTTCCGTATTCTACCCTTTCTAATCATCAAACCCTAAATCATAAGTTCCTTTTTTTTTTCTGTTTTCAGCAAAAAGTCCATAAAGGGTTTCCAGTTACTAACAAATGTAGTTATTGTCTTTTCCCTAATCAAAGAAGTCATTTTTGCCATCTCTGCACATTCTGTAATCTTCACCAACCATTCCTCCATTGTGGGTATTTCAGAGTCTTTCTATCTTTGTGCATATAATAATCTTGCTGCAGCTACCGTGTACAAAAACACCTCTCCATAAGTCTTTTCTAATTGTCTGTTAGTTCCAACAAGAAAAGGTCTGGTTTCAGTCGAATATTAATCTTTAAAATTCTTTGTATCACTGTGTGTATTTGAACACAAGATTTTTTAGCTTTTTTACAAGCCCACCAGGCATGATAAAATGACTATGTTTTCTGCAATTCTATCATGAAATACCTTTACACATTCTAGAAAGTTTTTCTGGTGACATATACCAACGGTACATCATTTTATAAAAGTTCTCTTTTAAGTTATAACATAATGAGAATTTCAGTCCTTTCAGCCACATATTTTCCCATTAATCCATCAATTATAACCAAAGCTCTTTGTCTCCTCAATAACCATGTTTAAAGAACATGTTCTTAGGATATTACCTTGGTCTCACTCCCATCCTGCTATGGACTCAGCCTAAAGACAAATGTAGTTGTTCTACCTTTAAAGTGATGTTTTCCCTTTTTTTTCCAATACACATCTTGCTATAGGGACAATTTGCAACACCTCATGGATGATGTGGTCAATGACATCATCAGAGGTTGGGGGTCTGCCCAGCTCCCATTAGCTGCTTCAGTCTACTGCTGGCATGTACCCTCCCCATCTGTTAGTTGGGCACTGCCCTCTTTGTCCATTTTGGCTTGGACTGCCAAAACCATAAGATAGATATTGTATGTTACCCAAGTGTGGATATTTTTAGCACTTAATTGGGAGGTATGATGTATATATGTCTGATATATATATGTGAGTTCTATTCTGTCCACTGATCTTTTTTTTCCTATTCTGACCACAATATGGATGTGAAATTGCATTTCCACTCATACTAATCAAAGTTCTTGGAGGACTACATGTGTTACCACTTGTCTCCTGCATCACAAAACTTCTTTGGGGTGTTGGATCACAAGTTCTGCAGGCTTAAGATGAAGCACATATTTCTGCGACTGTGGTATGAGCAGATTTTGGGCATTGATTCACAGTCACTTCCTAAGCATTTATCAGATTTCTTGAGTACACAGCTGAGGTAACATGCAGCAGTGTCTGCGACAAAGCACAACATTAACATGAAGACATGTATGATGGCATTGTCATAGAAATGATGTAATTATGTATTTTCATCAAGATGACTAATGCAGGGTATGCATGTAACATGATGCCATCATTATGCTCATGTCATCATTTGCCTTCCCTTGTCCCCCCATGGATGCCTGTGGAATGTGGGGATTAAAATTTCCAGACAACTAAGTTTTGGTGAAAGACATATGGCCAAACCAGGGCATATGACTTAATTTATGAGCCACTCCAACTGCTAGAGTTGCCTGAACAGTTTCTGAACCACCAACTGATGACCAGACTATGTATTGTGGCCTAACAACTACTATTTTACCAGCCCCCAGCAGTTAAAGGAAGAAAAAAACCTAGAAAATCCACTTAGTATGCCACCATAAAAGGGCTACTATTGTGGATGTGGATTGTGCTTACCAAAAGGAGTCATAGGCCAGCTCAGTTCTTCAATTTTAAATAATTTATAGAGGAATAACTGTGTTAGTCTGTTGCAGCTTGTTGCCTCTTAACTAATGTGTTTTAGTATGGCTTAAGCTTTCCTAAGTGCATGGTCAATCTTATACATGAACAATGATCTTCATTTGCCACATGATCAAATGGAAAAGGGAGCAAAAAACTCAAAGCCATTTTAGAAGAACCACCAACATATTATAAACAAAACTAGTCCAATAAAATACTATGATTGATGGTATCAAAACTGCTCAGATATCACAGTTCCTGTTGTATTCTTGTTCCTCTCTTGATAGGGTCATTCATCAGGGCAACTAAGGTTGTAGCAGGCCTGAATCTGACTAGAAATGGTTCCTAGCTGCACATGTCTACACATTTTTTTCCAACAACACACATAAAATTAAACTGTGTAATGAATAGACTAAACCAAGGGACCGCTTTTGACTGATAAGTAGCAAGGTCGATAATCTCTATTATATGTTATAAGCCCTCATCTTAAGTGCATGTTCCCTGGAAGTTTGCTGAAATAAAATAATACAAAGAACGATTTTCATGCTTATAAAGATATTCTCATGAACTAACTTGTTTATTTTTTTATTGCAGTCAGGTGCCTCTCATAGAGAGGATGCAACAATATTAATGCTGCACCAGTTGAAATAACCTTATAAGACACTTCAGTGCATCTTAGCAAAAATAAAAAAAAATAAAAAATCTACTCCAGAAGAATTCAATCAGTTCCTGGGAGAACTTTGTGATCTGAGGAAATAATTGAGTGCTTGACATCTAGCTTTATAGGTCAGAGCTTGAAAAGGCAATATCTCAGCAATAAACTGAGATAAAATTGTGGAATTTCAGTTTAGGAGTAAGACTTGCATTCTGAAGAGTAGACTGAATTTGTGACCTGGATTTCAGAGAGTGCTTAATTTCTGTACAATAAGAAAACAACACTGAAAACCTAGGCTTCCAAGCATATTATTTTAATGAGTGATATGCAAATGTTCAGTATCTAGTTCAAAGAATGAATAGTTTTATAGCTGCACAGAAACATCTCACATGCAGTAACAGGTTTACAAGCAGTTACTATGGGATCATACATAGGAAAAAATAAGATATTGAGCAATTAGTTCAATTTTGTAGAATACAGAAACATGTTCAATAGCCACTTGGTGAGCATTTAAACGGGAAGCTTTGATTAGCATATTAGATTGGATGGAGGCATAATAGCTGGATTTTGTTTTGAACAGAGAACATGATCAGCATAATATTTAATAAGAGAGGTGGTTCTGTCTTTTTTCACTTGTATTTTTTTCTTAAGCAAACTCAAGATTGTTCTGTTATTTATACACAGTACAAAAATGCATAAACATTTATATTCATTTACTTTATGTGATTTTATGCATTTTGTGCATATATTTTCTCAGGTCTGTACTTTCTCCTGTTGGGAAATGCAGTTTCATGGATATTGTTTTTTACCATGCATATTACTGCATATTTTGCCCCAATGTATTTATTTTTGTATGTATTCTTTGACTTATAAATCATATCAAATTATCTCAGAAATGCACATTTTGACACCTGTATTTGGGCTCACCAACTTGCTCAGGAGATCTGAAATTAGTATTTTTGTAAACTTGTCATGCACCAGTAAATTACACATAGATCCCTAAGTTGTTTAAATTAAAATGTGATGCTGGTTTCTATGACTTTCAGTCAGTATTGTGTCAGATCTCCACTACCCACTTCCTTAAAACAAACAAACAAACAATCTTCATCTCCCTGTTAAAGGATGAAGCATTTTTTGGCACCTTAAGGGGTTAAGCACTTCTCTGAAATAAATCTCTTGGACTTCGGCTGCTAGGCTACAAAGAATTATTTGGTCATTCTTAAGCAGAAACATGGAAATCAATGGGGCTGACATCATTAATGACAAACTTAAATCCCATCTACTTTAATGGGTCTACTCTAAATCTGACTAAACATAGATCCCACCTGCAATTTTTAATCAATTGCTTTTCACTGTCTTAGTGTATTATAGAAAATGTCATTAATGAACGACTATCATTCCAAAGGGCTTCAGGGGATTGTATAAGATGGAAGATTAAATATAGTATGAAGATAAAAAGGTCTAAAGTTCTGATGAGGCTTTAAGGATCTATAAAACAGAAGTAAAGCTCTTTTTGATAGTCTCTTGCTGTTTCCATCATCCACCTAGTATTAGCTATATGGTCTCCTGTTCCTTTGGAAACCTGCTTCAGTTGCACTTTACTCTCCAATTCTGCAGAATTCTCAACACTATCTTGCTGACATGTGGCATTGGGCCTATTGTCCCACTGGAATAGGAGTCAGACAGACCTGTATTCTATCCCCATACCTGCTTGATCTATATGGGCTGCAGTTGTTCCAGGAAGAACTAAAGGTTGGAGTCAAAATCAGTAGAAGAAGTGTCCATAGCCTGAGATATGTGGATGACATTACTTGTCAGAAACTGAAGAAAACTTAAGAATGATCATTCTAAAAGTGAAATAAGAGAGTGAAAAACAGGGGTTTCCTTGAGCATCAAGAAAACTAAGAATCTGTCAAATGAAAAACTGGAAGAATTTAAACTAAACTATGAAATGATAGAAGTAGGTGAGACTTACCATTTTCTAGGTTCCAAAATTGTAAACATTTTGTAAACTTATTCCAACATCCTAAAGCCATCAACAAACTCGTAAGTATTTAACTTGGAAATATGGAAGAAAAACATATAGAATTGAAATGATAGGGCACTGTTACATAAAAGTTCGGAATGTTTTCTTTGCACTTGGCAGTCAACTCTTGTGTTAACATTCCTCTCCGCAATAAAATATCTAAATTACCTGTGTCAAGTCTGGAAGATTTCTACCTAAACTAGCCAAGAACTGACTTAAATACCGAGCCTCTGAAAATCTGTGATTTACTTCGGAGCCTCAGTGCGAAGCCTGACCAATGAAAGTAATAAAAAAGTAACAAAAGTAGGAGAGAAGACAGTCATTAGAGAACAGTGGAAAAAAAAGTGGTAAAATAGGGCTGTCCTTTGCCTTTGCATGTTATGCCAAAAACTGGACTCCAGAAAGTCTGCAGATGGGGTGGGACAAAATTTGATTTAATTAAATTAACATTTAATTAGAATAAAATAAAACACAATTCATGTGATTCCTTCCCAAGTATTTAGTAAGTTCCCCCTTCCTTCACATGAAAAACTATATCTGATGACAACTTCAGGAGGCAGAGCAGAGCTACATGTGGCTTTGTGGCTCAAGGCTTTCAGGAGTCATGTCTGGTCTTCAGATGGTCTTCATGACATACATTCCTGTTTTACAGTGAAAGGAACAGGAAAAGCGACTCTTTTGTGGCTTACGCAAGAGAACACATTCAGAGTCCTGAGACAGAGGAATTTGAGTCAACAGGGCCAACCAGCCTGGAAACTAGACAAGTGGCTCTAACAAAGGACAAATTGCATAAATAGGGACAAGATTGCCTCATCTATAATAGGATTTGGAGAAAGGACTACAAGCAACATCTGCCTTGAATGACATTCCAAATTTCTCAGAACTGCATGATTAGATAATGAAGGATGTCTTCTATATATGAAGGAACTGAGAATAATAGAAGGGAGAAGAGCCAGTATTTTGACCCCTGGCACGTTTCTTAGTTTTTTACATATATAATTTTTATTAAGGATTTTGATTATAATACTAACATCTAATACAAACTAAATTTAAAGAAAAATAAGAGAATAGAAAGAAAGAGTAAAAAGTGCAAGGGAAAAGTGAAAAAAGAACACAGAATAAAGAGAAAAGAATTTAATAAAGGAAAAGAAATATGTAAAGAAGTGATTTCCAACCATCATCACAACAAGAACAAATGTAGTGAGTCTTCCCCCTTCAAACAATTATCTCTTCATCCCATATCCCATCCCTTATCTTTATGCAAATCCATAAAACATCATTTATTTATTATTTATTTCTCAAATTTATATAGCTGCCCATCTCACAGACAGAAAGCAACTCTGAGTGGCTTATCATCTTTTCAGTTCTGGTGTCAGCAGAAAGTTCATAAAGGGTTGCCAGAAGTAACAATGTATCTTGTTTTAACCTTGATCAAATAAACCAACTTTATATTCCTTCCTTTTATATCTAACAACCTTAATCTTTAGTTCATTCAAATATTGGCATAGGATTTGATTTCTCTTCATTTCTTCTTTATCCCATCACACAGAGTTCTTCAGGTCTGTAAAAAGTCTCTTTTGTAAATCCAGTAAGAAGAAAAAATATATCCAGGTCACTTTCTTGGTTTATCATTTGTATTTCCCTTTTGATTTTTAAAACCTCAGCCAGTTTATTTGTATATTCAGTGAGACATCCTTTTCTAAGTCATTATTTTGGCCTGTCATTTATAAATCCACTTTCAGTACCATCTCTATCTTGTCAGATAAAATTTGTTCCTCATCTGTCATTTCTTCAATATAGTCTATCCATAGAGGCAGATATCATGACTGACACTGTTGATATTGTGGCTACTCATTTCTGGATGTATTCTACAAAAGTCTCCTTTAGTATTTTCAACTTCAGCAAAGGATTGTTACCTTGTCATGGTGCTGGAGCTTGAGCACCTCAATGATGCCATGAGCTAAACCATGAAGGGCCACCCAAGACGGGAAGGTCATGACAGAGAGGTCAGACTAAATGCGATCCCTGGGGAAGGTAATGGCAACCCACCCCAGTATTCTTGCCGTGAAAACTCAATGGATCAGTACAACCAGAGATATGTCGGTATACCATTGGAAGATGAGACCCCCAGGTCGGAAGATGGTCAAAATGCTACTGGGGAGGAACAGAGGATGAGTTCAACTAGCCCCAGACGTGACGACGCAGCTAGCTCAAAGTGGAAAGGGTGGCTAGCGGCTGACGGTGCTGGTGGTGAACGGCGAATCCGATGTTCTAAGGATCAACACACCATTGGAACCTGGAATGTAAGATCTATGAGCCAGGGCAAATTGGATGTGGTTATTGGTGAGATGTCAAGATTAAAGATAGACATTTTGGGCGTCAGTGAACTGAGATGGACTGGAATGGGCCACTTCACATCAAATGACCACCAGGTCTACTACTGTGGACAAGAGGACCACAGAGGAAATGGAGTAGCCTTCATAATCAATAGTAAAGTGGCTAAAGCAGTACTTGGATACAATCCAAAAAATGACAGAATGATCTAAATTCGAATTCAGGGCAAGCCATCTAAGATCACAGTGATCCAAATATATGCCCCAACCACAAATGCTGAAGAAGCTGAAGTAGAGCAGTTCTATGAGGATCTGCAGCACCTGCTGGACAACACGGCTAAAAAAGATGTTATTTTCATCACAGGAGACTGGAATGCTAAGGTGGGCAGTCAAATCACCTCGAATTACAGGTAAGTATGGCCTGGGAGAACAAAACAAAGAAGGACATAGGCTGATAGAATTTTGCCAAGACAATTCACTCTGCATAACAAACACTCTCTTCCAACAACCTAAGAGACGGCTTTATACGTGGACTTCACCAGATGGACAACACCGAAATCAGATTGACTACATCCTTTGCAGCCAAAGGTGGTGGACATCTGTACAGTCGGTAAAAACAAGACCTGGAGCTGACTGTAGTTCAGATCATGAACTTCTTCTTGCACAATTTAGGATCAGACTCAAGAGATTAGGGAAGACTCACAGATCAGCTAGATATGAGTTCACTAATATTCCTAAGGAATATGCAGTGGAGGTGAAGAATCGATTTAAGGGACTGGACTTAGTAGATAGGGTCCCGGAAGAAATATGGACAGAAGTCCGCAACATTGTTCAGGAAGCGGCAACAAAATACATCCCAAAGAAAGAGAAAACCAAGAAGGCAAAATGGCTGTCTGAGACACTAGAAGTAGCCCAAGAAAGAAGGAAAACAAAAGGCAACAGTGATAGGGGGAGATACGCCCAATTAAATGCAAAATTCCAGAGGTTAGCCAGAAGAGATAAGGAATTATTTTTAAACAAGCAATGTGCGGATGTGGAAGAAGACAATAGAATAGGAAGGACAAGAGACCTCTTCCAGAAAATTAGAAACATTGGAGGTAAATTCCAAGCAAAAAGGGGTATGATCAAAAACAAAGATGGCAAGGACCTAACAGAAGAAGAAGAAATCAAGAAAAGGTGGCAGGAATATACAGAAGACCTGTATAGGAAGGCTAACAATATCGGGGATAGCTTTGACGGTGTGGTCAGTGAGCTAGAGCCAGACATCCTGAAGAGTGAGGTTGAGTGGGCCTTAAGAAGCATTGCTGATAACAAGGCAGCAGGAGACGACGTCATCCCAGCTGAACTGTTCAAAATCTTGCAAGATGATGCTGTCAAGGTAATGCATGCTATATGCCAGCAAATTTGGAAATCACCAGAATGGCCATCAGATTGGAAAAAATCAACTTATATCCCCATACCAAAAAAGGGAAGCACTAAAGAATGTTCAAACTATCGAACAGTGGCACTCATTTCACATGCCAGTAAGGTAATGCTCAAGATCCTGCAAGGTAGACTTCAGCAGTTCATGGAGCAAGAATTGCCAGATGTACAAGCTGGGTTTAGAAAACGCAGAGGAACTAGAGACCAAATTGCCAATATCCGCTGGATAATGGAAAAAACCAGGGAGTTTCAGAAAAACATCTATTTCTGTTTTATTGACTATTCTAAAGCCTTTGACTGTGTGGACCACAACAAATTGTGGCAAGTTCTTAGTGGTATGGGGATACCAAGTCATCTTGTATGCCTCCTGAAGAATCTGTATAATGACCAAGTAGCAACAGTAAAAACAGACCACGGAACAACGGACTGGTTTAAGATTGGGAAAGGAGTATGGCAGGGCTGTATACTCTCACCCTACCTATTCAACTTGTATGCAGAACACATCATGCGACAAGCTGGGCTTGAGGAATCCAAGGCTGGCGTTAAAATCGCTGGAAGAAACATTAACAATCTCAGATATGCAGATGATACCACTTTGATGGCTGAAAGTGAAGAGGAACTGAGGAGCCTTATGATGAAGGTGAAAGAAGAAAGTGCAAAAGCTGGCTTGCAGCTAAACCTCAAAAATACCAAGATTATGGCAACCAGCTTGATTGATAACTGGCAAATAGAGGGAGAAAATGTAGAAGCAGTGAAAGACTTTGTATTTCTAGGTGTAAAGATTACTGCAGGTGCTGACTGCAGTCAGGAAATCAGAAGACGCTTAATCCTTGGGAGAAGAGCAATGACAAATCTCGATAAAATAGTTAAGAGCAGAGACATCACACTGACAACAAAGGCCCACATAGTTAAAGCAATGGTGTTCCCTGTAGTAACATATGGCTGCGAGAGCTGGACCATAAGGAAGGCTGAGAGAAGGAAGATTGATGCTTTTGAACTGTGGTGTTGGAGGAAAATTCTGAGAGTGCCATGGTCTGCAAGAAGATCAAACCAATTCATCCTCCAGGAAATAAAGCCAGACTGCTCACTTGAGGGAATGATATTAAAGGCAAAACTGAAATACTTTGGCCACATAATGAGAAGACATGACAGCCTGGAGAAGATGTTGATGCTAGGGAGAGTGGAAGGCAAAAGGAAGAGGGGCCGACCAGGGGCAAGATAGATGGATGATATTCTAGAGGTGACGGACTTGTCCCTGGGGGAGCTGGGGGTGTTGACGACTGACAGGAATCTCTGGCATGGGCTGGTCCATGAAGTCATGAAGAGTCGGAAGAGACTAAATGAATAAACAACAAAAAACAAAAGTATTTTCAATGTTAAAACATTTTGCATCATTTTGTAAGTCCCAGTTAATTAACACAAAAGGTGGGCTTGTGTTTTTTTTTCCTCTGCCTAAAATCAATAGTCCCCTGTAGTGTCCAGTTTTTAAAATCATAAAATTACTTATCTTTGTTATGTCCTGCAAAAACCAAAACAGATCTATTTCCCACAAGAAGCTGTTTGTTCTTTATAATTCCAAAATCTAATTGTAAAAATGTCTGTATTCCATATTTATCTGAACCCTTAGTCCGTTTATAACTTTCTAAGATGAAAATCTTATTTAGCTTTTTGCTGTTGATTTCAAATTCTTTAAAAAAAAAATTAGTTTTCTTTCATTCAGTATTGACGGCAAACTCACTTGGCATTTTCAAACTTATTGTTCCAAAGCTCTCTAATAGCTTAAAAAAAATTAATAAGCAATTTCTGAAAGTGATCAGAAAGTTAGGTTAGCAAACTTAGTGTCCTTTAAAAGGCTTTGAGCATGGTTTTGAGCAAGATGGCTACTTCCATTGTCTCCCAGTACTCACATCCATGGGATACCGCTGTCCTGCAGTCTCCTCACAAAAAGCAGTCATCCAGACCACACGTGGGTGTTCTCCCATCCTCTCTTTGTTTGGAGAGGTTCCAAAGAGCCAGACTATTCACTGGTTCTTCATTCTTCACTGCGGTCAGCAGCTCCACTTTCACAGAGATGTCTTCAGTCCACCATTCCTCCCCCAGAAGCTTCATACTTCTTAGTTTTTTTACAAGAAGATCTAAAGATGATTTGGGCCCAGAGGACAAGGATGCACATCCACACACTCAACTCTACATTAATTCATAGTACAGATCAGAATATTCAGTTCCAGTTCTTCAACATTGTTCCAGGAAGTCAACATCATATAACTTCAGTCTGGTGCAATACAACATTGACATGTGAATCTACTAAGTATAACCTTGAACAAATTCAGTGACCCCAGAGGATTTGAAGCTTCCAACAAAAAGTTTAAGTAGTAAACTTTTTAATAGACATTAAACATAGCATCCTGAAAATAACTTTGCTATTTCATGAGCTTTGCTTTTTCATGAGTGTTCAGATCAATTCAAATCCTTATTATGGTCATAAACCAGTATAAGGAGAGCAGGATACAGTCAATTAAAAACCATAATACATCAGAGACTAAACATTTTTTTTATGAAAAGCTAGAAGATATAAAAGACGTACGTATTAGAACATAAGGTATATATAAAAATAAGAATCTAAAAGAATCTAAAAGAATTTTATTCAATTCCATCAGAGTTTTAGCTACTTTAAAAAAAAATCCTGACTCATTCCCTAAATATTATTATTATGCATACTTCTACTTTATGTCTGGGGCTCAGCTGATACAAGAAACAAGGGGGGTGGTCTTCTTCTCATTTTCTGAGAAATCCATTTCCTTCCCTATAATCTTCAAAACACAATAACTACATGGACCAACACAAAAGGTAAAGGACCTCTGCCCCCTGCTGTATCATTCAAGCTCTGTTACCAAATTATGATCTTCACTGAAAAGCACAAAGGACCATGCGAGATCTCCAGTCAGGCTAATCCAATACTGTAGTGTGTTGCTTTGATCCATTCCTAGCGTTTAAGGTATTCTGAGTTTAAATATAGGGAAAATGCTGTTGTGACATTAACTGCTAGGAAGAAAGCAATAAATTGAACTATAACGGTGTTGTGTTTCAATGACTTGTCATAACTAATTGGATTAATATGTTAGTTAATAGCCACAGGCAAAATAGGTAATGTCAGACATATATCAATGGTAAACTGATAGGACCTGGCACTTGACATCAACATAAATGCTGACATACCATCTGTTCCAGTGGTGATCCTTATGGATGAGTATTGCAGGAGACATTGACATGAAAACTTTTTCATTCATACAATGGGATTCTGTCTTCCTTTCATCCTGTGGTGCAATTGCAGAATCTGCTCTGTCCAATTGGAGAATGTGGGAGCCGAACTAAAGCTTCTTGATCCATAAATTTCGTACTGAATGTGAATTTCTCTAATGAATATACAGTTCTGGGAACAACTGCTAGAGAAACCAAAGTTTACCTAGTCACAAGATGAACAAATGTCTGTTCCCCATCGATATCACTTTAATGCTTTAATTCTCAAGTCCATTCCATCCCATTCCCATATCACCATTAAATTTCAATTATTTTAAATGTGGTGGGTTTTTTTTAATAAGTTAATATTTTGTATGCATTTAATCCTAAAACATATATTAATAAACCTTTTGACATATTTTGTGCTAAGCTGTAAGGTCTAATTCAGCAATCCATGCTTTCTTGCATATTTATGCAATAGAAATTAAAGATATCTTTGAGCTAAGCTTGACTAAATGGACACAACCATGAGGTTTTCTTGGCAACCACTAAGGAATTCCAATCTAAGTTACAACTCCATCCAAGTACAAACCAACTACAATTAAGAATGGGTAATTCTGTTTCTGGTTTGTGCCACTTAAACATCTTAGTACCATCTCCTTCCCAATTCTTTCCATTTTTGTATCAATCTCTGATATTATTACACTTCATTTTATAAATATACCATGGGTATGGATATTTTCTTAGAACGCATAGTTATACGTGTATTTTCTATCCAAATATATAACTACAGAAATGTTGCTTTCAAGTATTTAAATGAACATTTTGTGTATATTGAAACTACTAAGTACTGTGTTGCAATAGTCAGAGAAGTATAAAACCTGGTAGACAAACAAGTTCCAATTTACACAATTATTCTGAGAGCTGATTATCATTTGGATTTAGCATTTGCAAAGATCAAATTCCTCAAGTCTTCATGCACCACATAGATCGATTGCTGATGAGCATCTTGTCCTGCCTAAAGGTTGTGCTGTGCACCTGGATACCTGTAAAATGTTGTGCTGTGCACCTGGATACCTGGATACCAGTGTCATTTCAGACACTGGATTTAGTAGGCTTCTAGAAAGAATAGGGGCTGTTAGGGAGCCATGCAAATTACTTAACTTGCAGAAAAGGAGAATCACTTACAAAAATATGCTTGAAGAGAGAGATTATTTAAATTAACAATAATAAAAGGAACATCTGTAATTACATACTTGCCTTGCTGATTGTCCCCTGACTGTGAACATTTCTGAAATTAAACATTCTGTGATGGTGTCAGATTTTCTGACTCAAACTAGTACACCACTATTTCTACCACATGCAGTTTTCATTGGAGGTGTGGGGCCTTTGTGATTTTAGTCACAAAGTCCAGCCTTCCCCCATCATACCTAGATGTGAGGGAGCTGTAAAATACCTGCATTTTTGAGGGCTTAACTCCACTTAATAGCCATTCTCTAGGGTCACAGTTTTTTTATAAATTGAAGACCTGAACAGACTAGAATAATAGAATAAAGAATAGAATAAAGAATCAAGATATCCCTAGTTTGAACCTTGCCTATATTATAAACTCTGCATGTGATCACAGCAAGACACCATTTTTCTTCATTAGTTTCTGCACTTTATAAATACTTACCATGACCTCCTTCTCATTATTCTCATTATTTTAATCAATAACAAAATAGTCAGATTTTAACTTCAGTATCAGTTTTTTTCTAAATTCTCCCAGAACCTGAAAATTCACAAAGGTGATCCTACAGAGAGAATATTTCAATGTAACAAATTACTGGGGAGATGATTTATCAGGTGGTATGATCAAAGCATTATGTTTCCTGGTTAATCTCTAGCTCTGTCACTTTTGTGTGTTTCTCTGATGCCAAACCCAGATGAGAGGTGTTTAATGTAATTACATTGACAAATTGATTTACTCTCACCACTTCACCCTTAACATATCCTGAAGTAAAACAGACTCGGAAAGAAAACTGTCCCTCACTGTGGGAGACAAGTTATCCATTGGATCTAACAGTATATTTGATAGGCAACTTAAAATGTTGTTACATTCCAACTTTTTAAAGAATAAAGCAATATTCAGTTAAAATGACACATATTGAGATTATTCCAGCTCAGATAAATAGACAGCCACATCAATTACCAGTTGGGGTGTTTCCATAGAATCAATATTTATTCCCAATGTGCACCCATATTTAGCTATGATCTTACATTTTAGAAGTGTCTAAAATCTTCACTTGAATTTTCAGTATTATCTCTAATGTGTTGTGCATTGTTTCTACTAGTTTTCATTCTATTTGGTGAAAGAACATTCGGTTTCAAAATCCATCCCAGCAAGACAATTTCCATTAAATTGTCAAGGGAAGAGTACACTATTGCACTTGTATAGTTATGCAGTGACCATGGGCTACATGTTAATGTCCAGTGTTTCATTCTGGAATAATTTCTCCAGTGGTCTATTCTACCTTGTCTTCCCATGTTGGAATCACTGCATATCCCATCATTTAGCTTTTGCAGAATAGAAATCGTGGACAGCCAAGGAGACTACAGAGTGATAGAAAGAAGTGTAACAGAAAACCACCATCAGATCAGGAGCATCCTCTGTCATCTCCTACAATGAAAAAGCTTCAAAACGTAACTGAGAAATCCAAAACTAAGATTCAAGCAGGCTGAGAAGGCTGAAAAACAGAAGCCTCTTTCCCAGAGCATGAAATATCAGTGTAAGAGGTAAGCCAAGAACTCAGGATGGAGATGTCAGTTATGTCAGCAACCAACAAACTCTCAGCTTCAAGGTCATAATGTGCAAGGCAAACAGTCCTTTGAAACATGGGAAAGTCAGGAAGAATCAAAACATTTAAATGCTAGGGTACAAGAAGAAACTTCATCCTCATACTGACAGAGAGCAATCCATGATTTAATGTGATTTCAGTTTCATTTGCAATAAAGATTTTATCAATCTGCACCATATTGAAGGGATGAAAGAGTTCTGTTGAGTTCAAGTCTAGCAGCACAGTCAAGCCATGTAAAATTGGTAATTGGAGATTTGCAGCTGACTCCTGTTCTGGGGAGCCTGACAGCCAACCTAGCATATTTTCCGTTGCACGGGGAAAAGAAATACTGTATTGTCAGGTATGCTGATAATACATCACCAACCCAGGATGAATAGGAGATTCAGTAGGAGTCTTGACCTGGCTGCAGGGCCTAGATGGGAAAAACAGGCTGAAACATAACCCTACCAAAATTGGATGGCTGTTAATTCAGAAGCTTTCTGATTCAGGGATGTTACCAGCTTTAGCTCTTGATGGGACTGCATTTCCCCTAAAATAACAGGCTTGCATTTGCAGCTCCTCCTGAATTCATGGCTCCTGCTGGAGGAGCAGATGGAGCCATGGCAGGAGGTCCTTTACCCAGCTTTGTTTGGTGCTTCAGTTGTGGCATTTTAGCGCAATAAGATGCACTAAAATGGTCACTTATACTCTTGGATTATTATACAGGTAGTCCTCAGTTAATGACCACTCACTTAGTGACCATTTGAAGTTGTGACAGTGTTGAACGAGTGGTACTTACAACTGTCTCTGAAGTTGCAGCCATTACACCACTCCCACGATCACATAATCACGATCTGGGTGCTTGGCAACCAGCTCATACTTACAATGGTTGCAGTGCCCCGCAGTCACATGATCGCCATTTCAACCTTCCCTGCCAGCTTCCCATAAGCAAAAGTCAATGGGGAAGCTGGCAGGGAAGGTTGCAAGTCACTCCCACTGCTTTTGCTCCCAAGGAGCCCTGCTATGTAATACAAAATCCCAGGGATCTCATACTCAGTAGTGTGCTCGCACCACAGCAACCCTTCTGCAGCCTGCATGCACTCACGCAGCACCACCCCCACCTCACTCTATAGCACTCACCAGCCCTCCGGCCTGCTTGTGAATCACCTAGGACTTGCAACTTCCAGCAAGCTTCCCCACTGATTTTGTTTGTGGGAAGCTGGCAGGAAGTCACAAGTTGCAATCATGTGAGGTCCTCACTTAACAACCCACAATTTTCACTTAAAAATGGCAAAGGGGACTGCATGGATTGCTGTCACTAGGCAATCTGGTCACATGTCTCACTTTACAACTGCATTGCTTAACAACATAAATTCTGGTCCCAATTACCATCATTAGGCAAAGACTACCTGTAAATTGCTCAGCGTAGGACTTTCCTTGAAGACAACCAGAAATCCCATCTGGCAACATGTGGCTATACTTATGCTTATTTGTCAGCCACAACATTGGCACATAACAGTTGTGGCAGTTACATTGACTAACAGCCTCTGTTTTTTTAGTGCAATTCAAGGAGCTGATTATTGCCTAGAAAACTATATAGCTCATGGCCTGTGAATCTTCAAGAGGAAAATTGTGTCACCCAATCTGGTTGAACAGAAAAGGTCCCCTCCATAAAAGGAAGGGCCACAGAGACTGGCATTTTGATGGTGGCTCCTCTACCTTGGAACATCTTGCCCACTGAGGTGAGAGCAGATCCTGAACTCATGGCCCTCCAGACACTGGCCAAACCTGGCTTTTCCAGAAGTCCTTTGGAAATCAAACAACCCAAGTGGAGTCAGCACCAGAACATGTAGATGTTGTTGATAATCAATATTCTATATTCTAGATATATTGTTATTGCTCGCTTCTTGTGCATTGCTTAGTGGCCTGTGGAGTCAACCAGCCTATACATTTCATAAACAAACAAACAATTAAATGATAATTTATTTTTATGCACAAAAGTAAAACCCACAGAGGTCTAAGTAGTTGGATTTTCAGGTTCATTAGCCTGGTTCCTTCTATTAGAGGTCACTGAGCAGTCAGAAGACCTTTATAATTTACGTACTTGTGTGTGTTTGTGTGAGAGTACCTTATTGAAAACATTCCCATTTACTATCAAGAAGAAGTTTTCTTTACCATCAGAACTTCCTGTGGCAGAACCTAAACTGATAAAAGAAAGTGCCTACTTCCTCCTATTCCACTATTCCTAGATTCGGTCTCTGATCATTAGACCATAGCAATTCAATAGAAATAATTAACTTAAGTCATACTAAAGTAGACAGATGGGAGGTGGAACCAGTTTTCTCTCTGTTGTACTTAATGATAAAACTTCCATTTAGCTTCCATTACTTGAAATCTGCATTTGCTTCAGCAGCCATGTATTGATCTGTTTATTCACATTCTGCTCATTTGTAAGAAACCTGAACACTATCCACTTTAAGAGATGTAAAAGTAGTGACCTGAAATAAAAATGGATGTTATCACTTCAGGAAGGAGGAAGTTTTGTTTAAATGAGTTGGCTGTATTAGGCATCACATATTTTTTTGTAATAAAATATAATGAATTTAAATTCATTAAATATAAATGAATTTTTCATATATGGACAAATCCATAAAGAGAGATCAACTTTATTTATGATTTTTTTTAGTTACCTTCAGTTGATGGAAGTCTGCTACACATTCACAAAAGAGTTGCTGAACTTGAAAAACATGAGTTTCAAATAGGAAGGAAAATCTCTGTAGAAGTGCAATGAATAGTTTGCTTAAAGATACATTCAAACATCCTTCAAAAATCAAGAGAAGAATGTTTAGGGATATGACAAAGATCTCCAATTACATCCAATACAGCCAGTTTGGTCTCATGGTTAAGGCAACAGGCTAGAAACCAGGACACAGAGTTCTAGTCCTGCCTTAGGCATGAAAGCCAACTGGGTGACCTTGGGCCAGTCACTGTCTCTCAGCCCAACTCACCTCACAGGGTTGCTGTTGTGGGGAAAAAAGGAGGAGGAAGGAGTGTTAGGTATGTTCCCTGCCTTGAGTTATTTATAAAAATAATAAAGGCGGGATAGAAAATAAATAAATAATAGTGCACCTCTAGATTTTGTTCATATGATCATTATATGGAAAACTGAAGTGTCCTCATCAGCAAAAAAATTGGAAAACTTTTAATGGAAGTCCTGTCAATGATATACAAGAGGAGTAGAAAACAAGTAAGCAAACAACCTGGTGATTCAAATAAGGCACTCTCCTTATGTCCTTATTCTCTGTGTAACAAAAAAGACAAGTAAACTTCAATTTGTGAAGAAGAGAATTTTTAGATTTCATAAGTAACCCTTTTAAGAACATGATGATTAAACAGCCACCACTATGGCTATATAATTGAGCCCAGAGAACCATTTTGAAGGCAGTTTGTCACTGTGGATGTCCCAACCTAGATTTTAATCACAGTAATAAAAACTAATACAAACTTAACTCAGAGAAAAGAGAGAATAAGAAGTGCAAAGAAAAAAGGGAAAAAGAAGAAGTGAGATAAAGAAAAAGAAAAGAAATATATAAAAAAAGTTATTTCCAATCTTCATCACAAGTATAAACAAGTTTGGTAGTCCTTCAACCCCTATAAGTTTACAAACAAATATCTCTTCCCATATCCCATCCCTTATCTATAAGCAAATTCATAAGACTTCAGCTTTTCAATCTATAAAGGGTTGCCAGAATTTTATAAAAAACATCTTATTTTAACCCTGATCAAATAAACCAACTTTATATTCCTTCCTTTTACTTCTGAAAATCTTAATATTTAATTCATTCAAATATTGTAGTATAATAAAAAAAAACATTATCTAGATCATTATCTTGGTTTATCATTTGTATTTCCCCTTTAATTTTTAAAACTTCATGCAGCTTCTTTTGCACATCCAGTAAAGAATCCTTATCTGGGTCATTTTGTTGGTCTGTCACTTGTATTTTCACTTTGAATGCCTTTTCTGTCTTGTAATCCATACTTTTTTAATCCAATATTTCTGATTCTACTATTTCTGTAGTAATTTTATTAAAAATTACAATTAAAAAGATAAAAACTAATGCATAATTAAAAAGAAAAGAATAAAAAGAAAAAAAGAGAAAGTGCAGAAAAAAGAAAAATAGAAAAATAGAAAAATAAAAATAAGAATATAGTAAGGAAAAAGAAAATAAATATACAAAGAAATGACTTCCCCCTTCATCAGAAGTTTAAACAATTTTAGAAACTTATCACCTTCTTTTATAATACAGCAAATGAGCTCTTCTTCCCATATCCCATCTCTTATTTATAAACAAATCCTTAAAGCCTCACTGTTCAGTCCTGATCAGCAAAAGTCTATTAAGGGTTACCAGAGATAACACCATATCTATTTTAACCTTGATTAAATAAGCCATTCTTTCCTTTTACTTTTAACAATCTTGATCTTTAGTCTCTTCAAATAATACCCTAAAACTTGATTTCTTTTCATTTTTACTTTGTCCCTTCTCACAAAATTCTCCAAAATTTTGATCAGTTTCTTTTGTAAATCCAGTATAGGAAAATTATTCAGGTCACTCTTTTGATTTGTTATTTGTATATCCCTTTTAATTATTAAGACATCAAACGGTTTCATCTGTATGCCCAGTATAGCATAAATCCACTTTCAGATCAGTCTCAGTGTTGTCCAATAAATCTTGTTCTTCTTCCATTACATCTTTTAAACAAAGTCTATCTATGGAAGCAGACACTCTTAAAATTAACTTCTGGGTCCATTGTTCAAAAATATTCTTCAATATGTACAATGTTAAAATATTTTGCTCCATTCTGTATTAGTAAGTCAAATTTACGTGTTCTTCTACTTTAATTGTAATCATTAGTTCCTTCTGGTTACCTCTAGTGTCCATCCTTCAAAGTCCCATCCTATCATGATTTTTAAAAGAATTCAAAACAAAATCATTTTCCCATGGAAAGGATTCTTGTAATTAATTCCAAAATCTTATTTCAAATCCATCTAGACTCTTACTCTGTTTGTAACTTCCAAAATCAAAGTTCTAACCACCCTTTTCACAGGAGACTGGAATGCTAAGGTGGGCAGTCAAATGACACCTGGAATTACAGGTAAGCATGACCTGGGAGAACAAAATGAAGCAGGACACAGGCTGATAGAATTTTGTCAAGACAACTCAATGTGCATAACAAACACCCTCTTCCAGAAACCTAAGAGACGGCTTTATACATGGACTTCACCAGATGGACAACACCGAAATCAGATTGACTACATCCTTTGCAGCCAAAGGTGGCGGACACCTATACAGTCGGTAAAAACAAGACCTGGAGCTGACTATAGTTCCGATCACGAACTTCTTCTTGCACAATTTAGGATCAGACTAAAGAGATTAGGGAAACCCACAGATCAGCTAGATATGAGCTCACTAATATTCCTAAGGAATATGCAGTGGAGGTGAAGAATAGATTTAAGGGATTGGACTCAGTAGATAGGGTCCCTGAAGAACTCTGGACAGAAGTTGGCAGCATTGTTCAGGAGGCAGCAACAAAATTCATCCCAAAGAAAGAGAAAACCAAGAAGGCAAAATGGCTGTCTGCTGAGACACTAGAAGTAGCCCAAGAAAGAAGGAAAGCAAAATGCAACAGTGATAGGGGGAGATATGCCCAATTAAATGCAAAATCCCAGAGGTTAGCCAGAAGAGATAAGGAATTATTTTTAAACAAGCAATGTGTGGAAGTGGAAGAAGACAATAGAATAGGAAGGACAAGAGACCTCTTCCAGAAAATTAGAAACATTGGAGGTAAATTCCAGGCAAAAATGGGTATGATCAAAAACAAAGATGGCAAGGACCTAACAGAAGAAGAAGAGATCAAGAAAAGGTGGCAAGAATGTACAGAAGACCTGTATAGGAAGGATAACAATATCGAGGATAGCTTTGATGGTGTGGTCAGTAAGCTAGGGCCAGACATCCTGAAGAGTGAGGTTGAGTGGGCCTTAAGAAGCATTTCTAATAACAAGGCAGCAGGAGACAATGGCATCCCAGCTGAACTGTTCAAAATCTTGAGAGATGATGAGGTCAAGGTAATGCATGCTATATGCCAGCAAATTTGGAAAACACAAGAATGGCCATCAGATTGGAAAAAATCAACTTATATCCCCATACCAAAAAAGGGAAGCACTAAAGAATGTTCAAACTATCGAACATTCGATAGTGGCACTCATTTCATAGGCCAGTAAGGTAATGCTCAAGATCCTGCAAGGGAGACTTCAGCAGTTCATGGAGCAAGAATTGCCAGATGTACAAGCTGGGTTTAGAAAAGGCAGAGGAACTAGGGACCAAATTGTCAATATCCAATGGATAATGGAAAAGGCCAGGGAGTTTCAGAAAAACATCTATTTCTGTTTTATTGACTATTCTAAAGCCTTTGACTGTGTGGACCATAACAAATTGTAGCAAGTTCTTAGTGATATGGGGATACCAAGTCATATTCTCTGCCTCCTGAAGAATCTGTATAACGACCAAGCAGCAACAGTAAGAACAGACCACGGAACAACGGACTGGTTTAAGATTGGGAAAGGAGTATGACAGGGCTGTATACTCTCACCCTACCTATTCAACTTGTATGCAGAACACATCATGCGACATGCTGGGCTTGAGGAATCCAAGGCTGGAGTTAAAATCGCTGGAGGAAACATTAACAATCTCAGATAGGCAGATGATACCACTTTGATGGCTGAAAGCAAAGAGGAATTGAGGAGCCTTATGATGGTGAAAAAAGAAAGTGCAAAAGCTGGCTTGCAGCTAAACCTCAAAAAAACCAAGATTATGGCAACCAGCTTGATTGATAACTGGCAAATAGTGGGAGAAAATGTAGAAGCAGTGAAAGACTTTGTATTTCTAGGTCCGAAGATTACTGCAGATGCTGACTGCAGTCAGGAAATCAGAAGACGCTTAATCCTTGGAGAAGAGCAATGACAAATCTCGATAAAATAGTTAAGAGCAGAGACATCACACTGACAACAAAGGCCCGCATAGTTAAAGCAATGGTGTTCCCCATAGTAACGTATGGCTGCGAGAGCTGGACCATAAGGAAGGCTGAGAGAAGGAAGATCAATGCTTTGGAACTGTGGTGTTGGAGGAAAATTCTGAGAGTGCCTTGGACTGCAAGAAGATCAAACCAGTCCATCCTCCAGGAAATTAAGCCAGACTGCTCACTTGAGGGAATATTAAAGGCCAAACTGAAATACTTTGGCCACATAATGAGAAGACAGGACACCCTGGAGAAGGTGCTGATGCTAGGGAGAGTGGAAGGCAAAAGGAAGAAGGGGCCGACCAAGGGCAAGATGGATGGATGATATTCTAGAGGTGACGGACTCGTCCCTGGGGGAGCTGGGGGTGTTGACGACCGACAGGAAGCTCTGGCATGGGCTGGTCCATGAAGTCACAAAGAGTCAGAAGCGACTGAATGAATAAACAACAACAAAAAAACCACCCTTTTACTGTTTATTCCAAAAGAATTTTTTAAACTTGTATTTAAAACTTCTTTCACTAATGATTGAAGGAAACTCACCCAGTGCTATAAAACGTGTTGATCCAAAGGTTCCTAATAATTGAAAAGCAGTTAACAATTTCCAAAAGTGATTAGAAAAGGAAGTATGTGATCCCAGTGTCCTTTTAAAGGTGCTGACTGAAGTTTGAGCAAAAAGATAGCTATTCCCTCATCTTCCAGAGCTCTATATCTGCCAGAGATGACTGACTTGTACTCTCCTCATGAGGAGCAACTGTATGGAGCACTTGTGGGCAATCTCAAGTCCTCTCCTTGTCCAGAGAGGAATTAAGAAGAACCGGTCTACTCATTGGCTCTTAATTCCATTGTTGGTTGTTGGCTCCATTTTTAGTGGAGCCTTTTCAATTTGCCATTTCTTTCCTGGAAGTCTGATCTAGTATTTCTGTACCAAGCAAGATTTGTTTCACATATGTCATTCCTACGTTCTTTTGAACGTAGTCTATCCATAGAAGTAGGCATCATTAGTGATATTGTAAATATTGCAGCTATTGAATTCTGGCCCCATTCTTCAAAAATCTCTTTTAGTATTTCAAGTGTTATAGCATTTTGTGTCATTTTCAAAATCCTAGTACTGATCCAAACCAAAAACAGGTTTACATTTTTTCTTTTTTGGCTGGAATTTTTGGTCCCCTCTAGTGTCCAATTTAAATAATAAAGTCTTTAAACTCTGTTATGACTTACAGTAGACAAAATAATTTTGGTTCCCATGAAAAGCTGTTTATTTTACATAGTTCCAAAATTTTATAGTAAAAGTTTCAAAGTTCCAAATTTGTCTGGACCCTTAATTCGTATATAACTTTCTTAGTTCAAAATCTTATTTAGTTGTTGTTTTTTGCTATTTCATTTTTAAAAGTTCTTACTTTTCTTTTTCCAGAAATGAAGATAGACTCACCAAGTTTTCAAACTTGTTGTTCTGAAGATCTCTAATAGCTTTAAGACAGGATCCCCCATGTGGGGGAGATGGGCGGTGATAAATAAGTAAAGTCTGAAAGTGATTAGAAAGCAAGGTTACTGTCCTTTAAAAGGCTCGACCACAGCTGTGAGCATGATGGCTGTTCCCTTCATCTCTTAGACCACTGTCCTTCAGTCCCCTCATGAGAAGCAGCCATCCAGAGCACACGTGGGCAATCTCCCATACTCTCCTTATCCAGTTCTTAAGAAATGGTCTATGGACTGGTTCTTCAGTCTTTGCTCTGGTTGGCATCTCTGCTCTCTCAGAGATGTTTAGCTCACCATAGCTCTTCCAGAAGCCCCTTTAGATGTGATTCTACGACATTTATGTGTGTTATTTTCTGCAGAAAGCTTAATCCACCTATACAACTAGACTTGACCTCCCCCAATAAATGATTTGTTTGCTTATTTCTTCCAACTCATACTGCAGAAAAAGAAATAGGGCTAGAAATGGAAGCCAGTGAATTCTGCTTTGAGTAGCTGAAAGTAAGCAGAATGCTTGTCAGAGTTGGAGGGAAGTGCTGTGGAATTGCTGTGATTTATCAAGGGTAGATGATGGTGATCAGCAGCAGCTACCAGGAAAACAAGCACAATCTACTCAGCCTTGGAAGAATCACACAGAAACCCAAAGCCTCTAATTTCAGCTAGGCACCTGCTAAACACATGAAGCTCAGCTAATAGAGCAACTCAGTCACTTGAAGATTTTTCCCCTTAAATGGACCTTGTCAAGACCTAAATAAAATGATGGTAAAACATTTGGTCAGTTAGTATATTTTGCATAAAACAATAGGATGCACATTCATTTGTTATTCATTGCATACAACTGCACATTCAGCAAGGATACAATCAAGGCAGGCAGGCCAAATTTGGCAATCCATAACTTTGCATGAATGAATCAGACAATGGCAGCAACTTATGTTAAATATCTGATGTACAGATAATTATAGATAGCACTATTTATTACAGCAAATTATTCAGTACAACATCCTGCTTTAACTTTTGTTGCGCTATCCATGACTTGCTCTACTGCATTTATAATATTTCAGCCAAGTGGACCAAACCACTCAATTCATCTTTGCTAATTCATTCTTCATCTCATTGAGCGACAGGATATTTATGTTTTCTACCATCAGGAAATGTATTTCCATCCTTTAAAGTAGCCATAAAGGAGCAGACAAGCTCCTGGATATTGCTAGTGTTGAAAGCAACATCAATTCTACTGGAAACTATCATCCTATAATTGGTGTCTTCTACCAACCAGACTGTTTTCCTTTTGAGGCATATCTCATTCTAAATTATCCAATGCACATAGACAGAACCAGACTAGGAACCCCAATGGCAACCATTTGAGGGGAGCATCATGGCATATGCTCAAAATTCCAAATATATTCAGTTCCAAAGATTGCCTACCTGTAATGGCTGAAGCTAGTAAGGCAGGAACTAATGATCTTCAGGCCAGACAGAACCATTATAAAACATGAAACAGGTGTCTCTGATTCCCAAGGCTGAGTAAAAACAGCTGAAAGTCCCTTAATTCAAAAGGGCAAGATAAAAAAAAAGGCCTAGAAGTTCAGCACTGGGGCTGACACTCAGCATTTGATTTCTGTGTTCTGCAGTGGGCAGATCTTCTGCATAAATATGACTTTTTTTTGTCTGCCATAAAAAAAATATCTAGCTCTATCAAGTTAGTGAAGCTTCTGTTGTTACTGAATGTGGGCTTGAGTTTTAGGGTAATTGGCATTGCTACTCCTGGTATGGAGTCTGACACTATCCTATTGTAGCAGTATCATCTATTATTGATTTGTTTTATTATTTGCTTATTATTGATGTGATCAGAAAATACATTGACAGAGAGAACACTGATTAGAGACAAACTCCTAGCTTTGTGTGTGTGTTTGTGTGTGTGCTTCTGAGTCAGTGTTGACACCTGATGACTGCCTGGTCAAGTCCCTGCAGTTTCTTTGGCAAGATTTTGGAAGCAGCTTGCCATTGCCTTCCTCCTAGGACTGAGAGAGAGTGACTGGCCCAAGGTCACCCTGCTGGCTTTGCACCTAAGGCAGGAGCAGAACTCACAGTCTCCTGGTTTCTAGCCTGGTGTCTTAACCACCACACCAAACTGCCTCTCAACCTCCTAGCCTAGATGTGCTTAAATCTCTGCTTGGGGTTATTTTTTCTCAATATATAGACCAGCTCAATATTCCTCAATATGTAGCTCAATTTCCTCAATATATAGGCCAGTTTTTCCTCATAAAAAGAAAAAAAAATAGTCAAAATTCAACCAAACTCGTGAAGCCATTCTAATAAGAAGCAGCTCAGGGCTAGGTGGCTTGAATCAATATACCACAGCTTGCCATATTCTTTCCTCTATTCACTAAGGGTTTGAGAATATATCTCAAATCGATTTGGGATTTCATCTGGATCATGTTTTGCTCTGCATAAAAAAAAAAAAGGTTAGCACAAGGATCCAAGCTGATATTAAACTATCCATCTCTGTATTGGAATCTCAATATTAATTAAAGTATTTCTAGATTGTTTGTTAAGGCAAAACCCCTCTATACAATAGGTCTTTCATGGAAATAATGCAAAATATATGTGACGCTCCACTTAAATGAACAGATTATTACACAGAAGTAAGCAGAGTCAAAGAATGTATGGAGACAATTTTATCTAACCTTGGGAATATCACTTTTCTTTTACTGTGCTTTCTTGGCCAGCAATTGTATAATTATAACTGAAGCTTTATATGGTAGGCAAGGGAGGTTCAAGCTATATCATATAAGCATAATTAGAAACAGGTGTATTTTATACATCAGAACAACCGTTATCCATTTAACTCTTGGAATGTTTCCCAGATACAGAATTAGACTGTGTGGAATAAGTTAATTTTATGCACATTGCCTATAGCATATCTCAAAGCATTAATTCTGGAGTATCATCTCTTGTTGAATGATCTTAGCTAAGGACCAATTCCGATGAGACAAGTCTTACCACCTGTAGGAAAACCCCACTCTGATCCTGGAGGCATTCTTGGCATTTGTAGGATGCTGGCTTTAAGTGAAACTAATGCTTGCTTATGAAGTCCCCCAGACAATCTTTTCTGTCCCTCTGCCTCTGCTAGTGATGAACCATTAACAGCAAGATGCCTGCATGCTTTAGGCTTGTGGTATGTTGGGGACATTTTGAAGATGGGGCAGGTAGTGGTGTGGCGGAGTCTACAATTACTATGTGGCTGCTGTTTCCATATGATAAGGTTTGGCACCACTATGGCATTACTGCTAGTTATTTATATGCCAGGAACACATCAAAAAGAGGGACCTGAATCTCTGCAAGTTGTAGCCACAAAATAGAACACTGTAGCTAATGCAACCACCAGCCTTAGTCCACAGATAGAATGAAATATAAGATGGGCAGATCAGCAATAGTTTCAGTGACTGTGTGGAGGGTGAAGGAGGGAAACAGCAGTACTGAGAAGCTGGCTGGGTAGAGGAGTAAAGGAAGAGAACTGCAAGGCTACTTTCTCTTTCACATATTACTGCAAGACCTCTTTCTTTTTCACATATTTCATTTTGTTTCCCACTTTTATCCTGGGACGGGGGCAGTATATTCTCTGTTCCATCTACAGTTAGCCAATTTTAAGCCCACTAATTTCCATCAGACTCAGACAAATATCTTCTTAATGACCACAAATGATTTTGGTGAGTTAGAAAAGTGCTTAATTTTGGCTGAATCATGTTATCCATTCCTCTCATGTTATTTTTGCTGATGAATTCATGTCCTGGTTATTAACCTAAAGTAGCAGTTTAAATTCTTCAGCAAAGGATCGTTACCTTGTCGTGGTGCTGGAGCTTGAGCACCTCAATGATGCCATGAGCTAAACCGTGAAGGGCCACCCAAGACGGGAAGGTCATGACAGAGAGGTCAGACTAAGTGCGATCCCTGGGGAAGGTAATGGCAACCCACCCCAGTATTCTTGCCATGAAAACTAAATGGATCAGTACAACCAGAGATATGTCGGTATACCATCGGAAGATGAGACCCCCAGGTCGGAAGATGGTCAAAATGCTACTGGGGAGGAACAGAGGATGAGCTCAACTAGCCCCAGTCGTGATGACGCAGCTAGCTCAAAGCCGAAAGGACGGTTAGCGGCCGACGGTGCTGGTGGTGAACGGCGAATCCGATGTTCTAAGGATCAACACACCATTGGAACCTGGAATGTAAGATCTATGAGCCAGGGCAAATTGGATGTAGTTATTGGTGAGATGTCAAGATTAAAGATAGACATTCTGGGCGTCAGTGAACTGAAATGGACTGGAATGGGCCACTTCACATCAAATGACCACCAGATCTACTACTGTGGACAAGAGGACCACAGAAGAAATGGAGTAGCCTTCATAATTAATAGTAAAGTGGCTAAAGCAGTGCTTGGATACAACCCCAAAAACGACAG
The DNA here is from genome assembly GCF_035149785.1 of Candoia aspera. NCBI lineage: Eukaryota > Metazoa > Chordata > Lepidosauria > Squamata > Candoiidae > Candoia > Candoia aspera. The sequence continues at coordinate 99,932,700 of NC_086155.1, forward strand.
AATGATCTCAATTCGAATTCAGGGCAAGCCATCTAACATCACAGTGATCCAAATATACGCCCCAACCACAAATGCTGAAGAAGCTGAAGTAGAGCAGTTCTATGAGGATCTGCAGCACCTACTGGACAACACGCCTAAAAGAGATGTTATTTTCATCACAGGAGACTGGAATGCTAAGGTGGGCAGTCAAATGACACCTCGAATTACAGGTAAGTATGGCCTGGGAGAACAAAACGAAGCAGGACATAGGCTGATAGAATTTTGCCAAGACAATTCACTCTGCATAACAAACACTCTCTTCCAACAACCTAAGAGACGGCTTTACACATGGACTTCACCAGATGGACAACACCGAAATCAGATTGATTACATCCTTTGCAGCCAAAGGTGGCGGACATCTGTACAGTCGGTAAAAACTAGGCCTGGAGCTGACTGTAGTTCAGACCATGAACTTCTTCTTGCACAATTTAGGATCAGACTAAAGAGATTAGGGAAGACCCACAGATCAGCTAGATATGAGCTCACGAATATTCCTCAGGAATATGCAGTGGAGGTGAAGAATAGATTTAAGGGACTGGACTTAGTAGATAGGGTCCCGGAAGAACTCTGGACAGAAGTTGGCAGCATTGTTCAGGAGGTGGCAACAAAATACATCCCAAAGAAAGAGAAAACCAAGAAGGCAAAATGGCTGTCTGCTGAGACACTAGAAGTAGCCCAAGAAAGAAGGAAAGCAAAAGGCAACAGCGATAGGGGGAGATATGCCCAATTAAATGCAAAATTCCAGAGGTTAGCCAGAAGAGATAAGGAATTATTTTTAAACAAGCAATGCGCGGAAGTGGAAGAAGACAATAGAATAGGAAGGACAAGAGACCTCTTCCAGAAAATTAGAAACATTGGAGGTAAATTCCAGGCAAAAATGGGTATGATCAAAAACAAAGATGGCAAGGACCTAACAGAAGAAGAAGAGATCAAGAAAAGGTGGCAAGAATATACAGAAGACCTGTATAGGAAGGATAACAATATCGGGGATAGCTTTGACGGTGTGGTCAGTGAGCTAGAGCCAGACATCCTGAAGAGTGAGGTTGAGTGGGCCTTAAGAAGCATTGCTAATAACAAGGCAGCAGGAGAAGACGGCATCCCAGCTGAACTGTTCAAAATCTTGCAAGATGATGCTGTCAAGGTAATGCATGCTATATGCCAGCAAATTTGGAAAACACAAGAATGGCCTTCAGACTGGAAAAAATCAACTTATATCCCCATACCAAAAAAGGGAAACACTAAAGAATGTTCAAACTATCGAACAGTGGCACTCATTTCACATGCCAGTAAGGTAATGCTCAAGATCCTGCAAGGTAGACTTCAGCAGTTCATGGAGCGAGAATTGCCAGATGTACAGGCTGGGTTTAGAAAAGGCAGAGGAACTAGAGACCAAATTGCCAATATCCGCTGGATAATGGAAAAAGCCAGGGAGTTTCAGAAAAACATCTATTTCTGTTTTATTGACTATTCTAAAGCCTTTGACTGTGTGGACCATAACAAATTGTGGCAAGTTCTTAGTGGTATGGGGATACCAAGTCATCTTGTATGCCTCCTGAAGAATCTGTATAACGACCAAGTAGCAACAGTAAGAACAGACCACGGAACAACGGACTGGTTTAAGATTGGGAAAGGAGTACGGCAGGGCTGTATACTCTCACCCTACCTATTCAACTTGTATGCAGAACACATCATGCGACAAGCTGGTCTTGAGGAATCCAAGGCTGGAGTTAAAATCTCTGGAAGAAACATTAACAATCTCAGATATGCAGATGATACCACTTTGATGGCTGAAAGTGAAGAGGAACTGAGGAGCCTTATGATGAAGGTGAAAGAAGAAAGTGCAAAAGCTGGCTTGCAGCTAAACCTCAAAAAAACCAAGATTATGGCAACCAGCTTGATTGATAACTGGCAAATAGAGGGAGAAAATGTAGAAGCAGTGAAAGACTTTGTATTCCTAGGTGCAAAGATTACTGCAGATGCTGACTGCAGTCAGGAAATCAGAAGACGCTTAATCCTTGGGAGAAGAGCAATGACAAATCTCGATAAAATAGTTAAGAGCAGAGACATCACACTGACAACAAAGGCCCGCATAGTTAAAGCAATGGTGTTCCCTGTAGTAACATATGGCTGCGAGAGCTGGACCATAAGGAAGGCTGAGCGAAGGAAGATCGATGCTTTTGAACTGTGGTGTTGGAGGAAAATTCTGAGAGTGCCTTGGACTGCAAGAAGATCAAACCAGTCCATCCTCCAGGAAATAAAGCCAGACTGCTCACTTGAGGGAATGATATTAAAGGCAAAACTGAAATACTTTGGCCACATAATGAGAAGACAGGACACCCTGGAGAAGATGCTGATGCTAGGGAGAGTGGAAGGCAAAAGGAAGAGGGGCCGACCAAGGGCAAGGTGGATGGATGATATTCTAGAGGTGACGGACTCGTCCCTGGGGGAGCTGGGGATGTTGACGACCGACAGGAAGCTCTGGCGTGGGCTGGTCCATGAAGTCACGAAGAGTCGGAAGCGACTAAACGAATAAACAACAAGCAGTTTAAATTAAAGTTCATAAGTAAGTACTTTGTTCTCCCTGTCACCCTGACACTTTTGGAATACTGCTTTGTTCTGAAGCACCAAAACATTGCCCTTGAGTCCCAATCATTTCTCTTACTTCCATCTTCCTAGTTATAGCATTGTTATTGTCCATGTAAAGACAAATTACTAGCAAACCAACAAGCACAGTTGTGCTCCTTTAGAAAACAATATTGGATTGATACAGGAGCTGGTGATGCTTCATTACATCTGACAGGATATTTATCACCAAAGATATTTGGAACCAGAGGTAATGTGCTGAATTTTGGAATCAGGAATCCTGTTCTCGGGATAGACACAGGCAAGTCAACTAAAAGAATCCAAAATCTGTATTAATTTGGCCAATCTAGGTTATAACTTTATATGTATGGTTTAAAGTTATCATCTGGCAAAAATAGTGTTGGCAGAAAAGTTCTGCATTTTCTTTTCCTACCAATTCCCCACCAATTTGCAGGACCGCCTATCTCCAGTTGTTTCTGGCAATAACACTACGTGTCACAGAGTGGGCATGCTCCTGGTCCCTTTCCTGAGCCCATGTCATCTTATGGGACCAAGGAGAGGTGCCTCCTTTTGGAATGAGCTCCCCACATCCTGAGATTCAGGTGGCCACAACCTTACTATCCTTTCATACAGCCATGAAGACTTGGCTCTTCTCCTGCACATTGGGCTAGGATAGTATGTAAGCCTGCTTCCTGCCATAGGAAAGAGAGTGGTTGTTATTTCCAGCCTTGGCTATGTAATTATGGTTGAGTTTTTTACATAGATTTTATAATTATATGTCATGCATAGTATAAATTATGGGTTGGGTGGCCTTATAAATACTTTAAATAAAATCAGTTTCATGAAATAAAATTTCTTTACAAATTCTTTCAAAAGAGAAGAGAATTTCAGAAATCCCTGAACTCTTGAGAGTGAAGAGTGAAGAGAATGAGTGAATGTCCTGTCTTAAATTGTAGGATCATCTTTCTCTAAGTCTATAGCTTCCCTGGTTTCCCACACTTCAAATTAAATATCAAGTAAAAATATCATGAAGCACTCATTCCATGTAAATTTTTCAGTACAGTCCTAAAATGGAATGCTACTCCTGAATTTCTTTTAATCCTAGAGAAATTCAGATAAACTATCCATCAAGATTTTCTGCCACAAATCCGGTGAAGAATTTGAAAAGTATATGCGCATCCCTAGGTGAGATGATAAACAAACCAAGAGGATGACACAGTAAATGGCTGACATCAAAACCATGTGTTCCATAGCTTTAAAAGCCTTTTCCCTAAATTAATAAAAGTATTTATAATTTATCTGAGAAGTACAGGTAAGCTAGGCCACCACACCTGGGTTGGAAAAATCTGGGCAACCAATGGATGGCAGGAAATCTTTGCAGTTTACTAATTATCAGTCAGGCATTTGCAGCCCTCATTCATATGTCCGGATAAGTGCACTAGCCCTGTTCGCTGCACATTTTTTTTCCTCATATGTAGAAGGCAAATGTTTGTAATGGCAACCCATCTCAACCCACGGAGAATCCCGGGCAGACAGGGACGCTGGAAAATCAGGATGTTCAGTCATGTGGAAACCCTTCAGAGACAGAAGAGGATTTCCCCTATAGACATTTCTTCTATTCCTGTGTCACTCACTTAAGCAGTTGCTCTATGTGGCCCTGCCTGTTCTTTCCTGTAGTACAACTAGATTTTCCTGATTAGTTCAAAGTTCTCAATTTGCATGTTACCACTTTGAAACAAGTTTCTTGGTTAAACTAGACAGAGTCCTCCATTTCTAATACTATTTTTTCCCTTATCCTATGATTTAAGGATGCATTTATCGACTCCTAGGTATATACAGTAGTTCTGTCAAATGCCTTTGTCTCTGCTCTGTTTATTTCTGATTAAATTTCATCCAGGGTTCAAACGGAATCTGGGAAAAGTGAGATCTTTGGCAGAGATAAACTATTCCTTTCAAGAGGCTATAGAATTTCTAGTTGCTCATTACTCCTGTAAGTCTCATGTGATATAAAACAGTTGTAAACAATCATAGCAAAGGTGTAAATAAACAGTTAAATGGTGGGGGTGGAAGAGTTTCTATGGTTTCCTTATACTATAAACTAAAAGTTTTGTGACATTTCTGAACAAACTCCAAAGTAAAATAAAATTAGATTTTAAAAACCAGCACCTCATTCTTAATAGCCTTTAGACTGACTTTAATTGACCAATTTTGTTTAGAGGGTAATTGCTGAAGATAATTTAAAGACAAGGGTTGAGTAGTGACAGACAGAATATCTTCCAGAAAACTGTAGCCAACAATATAGATAAGAAACAAGTGAGTTAGGTGGAATCACTTTGTGGCAATCTTAAGCCATTAATAGGTTATCAACTTGTTAATTTATCAGGTCTATCTATATTTGATGTAGCTTGTTGATGAAGAAATTAACTATTGTTGTGATATTGAGACAGATGTCACTGAAATTCTGAGTTGACTGTTGATACATTTTTCTACATACTACATTTTCTACATTCCCTTCCCTACAAAAGGAATTATTTTATTTTGCAACAAGGATTCAGTGCCTGGGAGCTATCTACTAGGATTTGAGCACCATTTCTGAACCATTTCTGCACAAGTTCATTCTTAGTGTATTCCATTCCAGGCACTTCTACACCATCACTATCTTCATTCTCTAACCACTCAAAAACCACTTGAACATACTGTAGTCTGCAATCATCTTCTCTTTAACTGGCTTTGCAATACTGAGAACCCTTATCAAAGAATCACTGCCCTACTCCAGCTGCCATAGGTTCTGGAGAAACAAAAATTCCCTTATCACCACTCCACACAGATGGAAATAAAGCAAATGTCTCCCTGTCTTTCTTTTTCTCTTTCTTTCTTTCTCTCTTCCATGTCCTTCCATGTTCTATGCACTCTGGTCACATGCAAAAATAAATCCAATGATTTGTTTTTGAGGAAAATGAGGAAACCACAAAATAATAAAGCCACTTTTCCCTTTGAAAGACCTACTAGTGTGTCTGAGTTTCAGGAGCTGGGACAAAAGCTGAGGCAAATGTTTGTGCAAATGGGATATTGGATCCTTCACAGCCAAACAGAGCTACCATGTTTTTTTTTTGGGGGGGGGAGGATCCTAGTTTTACAGACTTGGGCTGGAAACAAGCTGGCTTATATCTTGAACACTGTTAAAATAGTAGGATGACAGCGGTCTGGAAGAGTTTCAAACTGGGGAAGTAACCTTTTGTTTTCACATTAAAATATAAAGTTTAAAAACACTTGTACTCAAACTCATAGTTTAAAATATATTTTCTTTTAAAATACATATTTGCCATTATGCTCTGAAGATTATCATTTTTAATGCATTCCAATACGTTTCTGAAACATCATGACATTCAGACGATGCAATGCTTATGCATAAGACTAGGGGGCTAGGAGGCGAATAATGAAAGGTGCATCACAATGTTGCCAGGGAAACTTGCATTTGCTGTTGGGACACAAATACAAAAGGCTATATGTATAGTAATATTACAATATACATTTTGTCTTTTTTCCCCCACCATTGCAGTTTGTATTGGGCACCTCTGTGTTCATGAATGTGATATTTTTTTTATTTTTCCCAGTTCCAGGAGCATTCTCCAACCAGACTGCTGAATTTTGGTAGTGTAATTGCTGATTTGGTGTTTTTTTACTATCTTGTGGGGGAAACAAATGGACTCTTTAATAATGTATACCCTACAATAATTTTAATGCCTTTATTTAATAAAACAGAACAAAGGAAAAAATAGAAAAAGAAAAGGGAATAAAACAAAGCAATACATCAACATCTTGTCAGAGCAGTGGCAATGTGATCTGAGGGGAGAGCTGCATCTATCCCCATTGTCATGGTCAGATCACACCCTGGTGGCCCTGAGATTCTCTTATGCCACTCCCCTCTGCAGGGAGGCAGGGCCCATTCGATTGCTCCGCCCCCTGTGACTGATGGACCCAGTGAGTTTTCAGAGGGAGCTGGGGGAGGTGCCCAGGGAACTGCTGCATGGTCCAGCGGAGGCCCTGGCTGCTGCCTGGAACAGAGAAGTGGCCGGGGCCTTGGACAGGGTCGCGCCTGTGCGGCCTCTCTTGCCTCATCCAACCCGACACTCCCCGTGGTTCACGGAGGAGCTGAGAGTTTTGAAGAGTCTTAAGAGATTCCTAGAGCACCGCTGGAGGAAGACAAAGATTGAATCCGACTGATCACAAGCTAGGGCCGCTATGAAGGCCTACCTTGTGGCAGTAAGAGCAGCGAAACGGCAGTATTTCTCCGCTCTTATTGCATCCACAGATTGCCGTCCAATGGTCCTGTTTAAGATCACATGTACCCTTTTGAGGAAGGTGGGCCTAGTGACCTACCTACAGGGCCATGTGGAAGAGTTTTCTGAGCATCTGCAGGATGAAATCATTCGGATCCGGTCTAAGTTGGACTCCATGCGTGAAGCACGGTCTGTGGAGATACTGAGGGAACATTTTAGCCTTGTTATCTGGGAGCAGTTTGATCCGGTTGAACCTGAGGAAGTGGACAGGATCCTCCAGATTGTGAATGCCACCACCTGTTATTTAGATCCATGCCCCTCCTGGCTGGTGAAGGCAGCTCGGGAGATGATGTGTGGTTGGGTCCAAGTGATGGTAAATACATCCTTGAGGGAGGGGGTGTTCCCGGTTGGCTTTAAGGAGGCACTGGTGCACCCCCTCCTCAAGAAGCAATCTCTGGACCCAACTGTGCTGGACAATTTTCATCCAGTCTCCCACCTCCCCTTTTTAGGGAAGGTGGTTGAGAAGGTGGTGGCGTTACAACTCCAGAGGGTCCTGGAGGAAACAGATTATCTGGACCCTTTCAGTCAGGTTTCAGGCCAGGGTATGGGACAGAAACTGCATTGGTCGCACTTATGGATGATCTCTGGCGGGAGCGGGATGGAGGCAGTGCATCCATCCTTGCTCTCCTTGACCTCTCAGAGGCTTTCGATATCATTGACCATGGTATTCTTCTGGGACGACTCAGGGAGTTGGGGGTGGGCGGCATAGTTCTGCACTGGTTCACCTCCTTCCTCCAGGGCCGGTCCCAGTCGGTGGTGATAGGAGAGGAGAGATCCGACCCTCGACCCCTGCATTGTGGGGTGCCACAGGGTTTGGTTCTCTCTCCTCTCTTGTTTAACATCTACATGAAACCACTGGTTGAGATCATCCGTCACCACAGGTTGAGGTATCATCAGTATGCTGATGATACCCAATTATACATCTCTATCCCAGGTGAGGTAAGTGATGCAGTGACTGCCCTTTCTCGGTGCCTGGGAGCTGTGGGGGTCTGGATGGGGAACAACAGGCTTCAACTGAACCCTGGTAAGATGGAGTGGCTGTGGGTTGATGGGGCTTCATCTTCTGGGAAACTGTCATCTTTAGTTCTGGATGGGGTGGCACTGCCCCAGACAGACTCAGTGTGTAATCTGGGGGTTCTCCTGGACTCACGACTCCTACTCAAAGAGCAGGTGGCAGTCGTGGCCAGGAGGGCCTTTGCGCAACTTCAGGTTGTGCGCCAGTTACGCCCGTTCCTGGATCGTGAAGCCCTCCGAACAGTCACTCATGCCCCGGTTATCTCCCATATAGACTACTGCAATGCGTTGTACATGGGGCTACCCCTGAAGAGTATCTGGAAGCTTCAGCTGGTCCAAAATGCAGCCACGCAGGCTATTTTTGGTGCACCTAGGTGGGCACATATAACACCACTGCTGTGCAAGCTGCACTGGGTGCCAGTTGGCTTCTGGGTCCAATTCAAGGTGTTGGTTATTACCTTTAAAGCCCTACATGGCATGGGGCCAGGTTACCTGAGGGACTGTCTCATCCCCATTACATCGGCCCGCCCCACCCGATCATCCAGAGAGGGCACGTTACGGACCCCGTCCATAAGAGAATTTCATCTGGCAGGGTCCAGGAAGTGGGCCTTCTCTGTGGTGGCCCCCGCTCTCTGGAATATCTTGCCCCCGGAGGTGAGGCAGGCCCCTTCTCTCCTGACCTTCCAGAAGGCCCTGAAGACCTGGTTTTGCCCTCTCGCCTGGGGCAGGAAAGTGAATAACCATTCTTGGGGATGGCTCACACCCTAGTGTCCCTCCCACCAGCCTGGATTTTACATTTCTCTTGGATTTTATTTATTTATTGGGTTTTATTATAATTGTTGTATGTGATTTTAATGTTTATGTTTTATGTGGAATTTTATTGTAAACCGCCCAGAGTCCCTCTTCTGGGGGAGATGAGCGGTGGCTAAATATGGGTAATAAATAAATTTTCCTCTGGGCTTCTCATAGATATACAGTATATGGTTTAAACTGATTTTAAAAACAACAAAACCCTCCCTAAGGACACAACAACAAACATCTTGGCCAGCCCATTTTCCCCCCTCATTCCACCCACTATAGAAAAGGTCAGTGAGGGGTACGTATCAGTCTCTTAATGACGCTTTCCTTATCACATGATGTACATAAGCAATGGTTGTTGTTACAAGATGGGCGGTAAAGAAATATGACACATAAATTAAATAAATAAATGATAATCCCCATATGGGCCCTAGATGCATTACCACCAAATGTCTCTGGTCCTTAACTTCATTTTGGCTTAGAGAGAAGAATAGATTTCTGCTCAACAATCAGAAGATGCAAATCTAAATCTAATGGACTTCCCTTTATATTTATTCCTAAAGAAAATCATTGTGAATTCAATGCATGCTGCAATAATAATCACTTCTACATGATTCAATTTATTTCTTTGATACAAGGAAATTAGTCTATTAGACAAAAAGATTAAAAAAAAGCAATTCTGGAACTTCACTGGTGTTGCTGCATGTTTAAATGATAAGAATGAAATGTGAATTTTAATACTCTATTTATACACACCATTTGAGTGCATTTTAAAAAGCAAGTGTGTTTAAAGGCTGACTTCACTAACTTATGAATCCATATTTTCTTTCCAAATATATTATATAAAATTCAGATTTGAAGCATTCATTACATACAATCTTTTGAAGTTAATCACTGTCTTAAAATATATTATGGATGTTTAATGGTGGTTATTAAAGGTTTTTTTGAAGTTCAAATCATTTAAGCAGCATTCTATAATCCTCATTTTCAATTTAAATTAATTTGTGTGTATTCAAAGATCAAGCACATCACAAACAGCTGGTAAAAAGGGCCACCAAATGTTCAAGACAGATATGGAATTAATTTGCAATGACCTTAACTTAGGAGCTATCTTTGACCTTCTTCACAATGTGAGATATGTTGGTTTCTAAACATGCAGTTGGTTTTGACAATACAAAGTATAAAACGATATATGATGAAAATGTCAAGTCAGCATTTCATGTGCCCTCCAGGTCTTGATTAGTTTCGTTCAAGTTGGAGGCAAAAAACATTCAGGTAGGAACCATCATTGCTTTCAGCTAGAATTCATAAGATGGGGAAGATCTGAAAAGTGGACATATATTATTTAATGAATATTTCTGTTTTGTACAGCTACTCCTCACAATTTTGCTCTGCATTCTCATTCCAAAGATTGTTGATTGAAAAGCTGTAGAAAATGATATAATAAAGAGCATGTAAATATAATGTATGTAGCTATAATAAAGAGCATGTCTCTTTATTAGAAGAGGGGGAAAAAGTAAAGAAAATACCCAAGAGTAGGAAACAGTGTCAAACTTTACTGTGATGGTACCGCCAGGTAAGCATAAGAGCATAAGCATACATTCATATGATACTGAGTGTATAATTCAGTTTCTTGACAAACTTTCTTTTTCTTTTTGAATCACCAGTTGATTATAGCTACTCTGCTCTAAATATGTGAGATGGGGAACATCATTGGGTGAAGATTTTCTTTGTCAGCTTGTTAAAGTTTCTAGTCATCATGACTATAAAGAATTAAGAAAAAATAAACACACATACAAACACAAATATCTATCTATCTATCTATCTATCTATCTATCTATCTATCTATCTATCTATCTATCTATCTATCTTATATCTATCTCTGGTTGTTCATACACAAAAACAGGCAACCATTATTCTGTATCCAGTATGTGTTTGTTAAATTGTGGCCAGTTTGTATCTTTTTTTTTTTTCCCCCCATTCCATCACATTAAACATTTCCCATTCCATCACATTAAACATTAATTTGGTGCAGGGGCATCTGCACTGATGGTCACTGCTCAAAATGGTGGGTGTGATCAGGCCATCACAGCCCAGCCCCTTTTTAATGTGCATTGCACACATGTAATAGGGGGTGGGGCTTCAATCCCTTGTTCACACCCACCATTTTGCCAGTGACCATCACTGTAGACCCCCCCCCGATTCAGTGGCAATTTGAAGGAACAACTCTTGCGGAAACATCCAAGGCTTTTGGAGACCAGGATTGTGCAGATACATGACAAGTTAAAAAATTATGACTCACAGCAACTCTATACTCTAGAAAAAAAATTAAGAGATAACCTCACATAGTTCCTATTGTACAATTAATGCAATATCAGTTAAAGCTGAAGTATACAAAATGATCATTCTCAGAATCATTACATTTTAAGAGGACTCTTTTTCCTCCCTGCAAAGTGATCAGTATTGCACTATAATTATTTTCCCTAATTAAATATAATTTGATTAAATCATTTCTTTTTTCCCATGCTGCTGCAAAAACTACAGGCTTTTTTTTCATACAGTAATGACATAATTAATTTAAAAGGCATTTGGTGGCTTAATGTATTACTTTTTTTAGATTACCTATCTTTTTTTTAAATATATATTTTGTTTTATATATCTTTTCTTTTACCAGTGGAGAGGTTTAGGTAAAGGTAAAGGTAAAGGTTTCCCTTGACGTAAAGTCCAGTCGAGTCCGACTCTAGGGGGCGGTGCTCATCTCCGTTTCTAAGCCTTGGAGCCGGCGTTGTCATAGACACTTCCGGGTCATGTGGCCAGCATGACGACTCGGAACGCCGTTACCTTCCCGCCAAAGCGGTACCTATTGATCTACTCACATTTGCATGTTTTCGAACTGCTAGGTGGGCAGGAGCTGGGATTAACAACGGGAGCTCACCCCGCTGCGCGGTTTCGAACCGCCGACCTTCCGATCAACAGCTCAGCGGTTTAACCCGCAGCGCCACCGCGTCCCTATTGTGGAGAGGTTTACTTGCACCCAAATGATTCAGTTATAAACAAAATTGCCTGTGATTCATTTATTCAAAAAATAATGTGCAGATGGTTGGGCAAGCTTAACAGTTATACAAACCATCAGCATAGTGTGACTGATTTGGGGTTTCCTGTTGACCCAAGAATCAAAATTATCTGCAATCAAGACACATGCATGCACACACATTAAGTTAGAATGCCTGCAGTTATTGAGTTCATTTGGGTAAGCAACTAGAGCTCTAGAGAAATCTAGGACTTTTCCTATAATACAGTTCCTGTTTTAAAAAACTTTACACTGAGCCCTTCATAAAAGATATGCCACTTCTCAAATGTCATTCATTGTTTGTCTGTTTGTGACTTTGAGTCAGTGTTGGCTTCTGGAGACTGCCTGGACAAGTCCCTGCGGTTTTCTTGGCAAGGTTTTTCAGAAGTGGTTTGCCATTGCCTCCTTCCCAGGGCTGAGTGAGAGTGACTGGCCCAACATCACCCAGCTGGCTTTGTGCCTAAGGGGGGACTAGAGCTCATGGTCTCCCAGTTCCTAGCCTAGTGCCTTAACCACTACAGCAGGCTAACTCTCCTATTAATCGTTCCCAACCAAAAAGACCAGGAGAACTGCAAATCATTGGCAATTTATCCCACCTTCAGGATAAATCAGTGAATGGCACTTTAGATTTCCTCAACATCTGCACTGAAGTGTTGTGCTGCTTTCAACTGCATTTGCTAACCTGAAATAGAACTGTAAGGACTCAGATCTGTGACAGTTTTATGGGAGCAATTATGACACTATAGAGATACCCATGATGATACTAATGTTGACTTAAATAACCAAGTATTGCAGCAATTATGGTCAACAGTAATTGTGCCTATATGACTCAGAGCAATAATATATCATAGGAAATAAGGGTATAACACCAGTTAGTCACATTCATAGAGTCAATAGGATTTCATTATCATCAGCCATTGCATCACTAATGGGGCTCATTTCTGGAACTTCAGAGTAAATATCATGTAAGAATCAATTATCACAATGCCATGAAAGGAAATGGGAATTATAAATCTCATTTATCCATCTATGGATTGCTAACTTTTAATTTGTAGACTCTTATAGCCTGAAGCAATATGGCAACACAGTGAAAGGAAGAGGTGCTCTGACTACTGGTGATCATGCTGGACTTCTTTTCATATTTTAACTATTAAATATGAAGTTGGACAATTGATAAGTAATGCTTAATGGCCAATATTTCAGCAGTCCTCCTCTTTCTCCTTCATATTATACTAAATGGCCTACTTTGATTCTTTCAAAAAAATTGAAAGCACTTTTTCCCCATCTAAAAACATAATTCTAATTTCATTAAAAGCATAGACTAGGCCTGCTCATAGGGTTTTAATTTTATTTTTTTAGGTTAGAGTCTCTAAAAAATTAGCCAAAGTATACATTATTTTGACGTAGTTCCTCTTCCCGCAAATTGCAGATCTGAAAAGGTCGACCAATTCCAGGAAGTTAAGAATTTAGTAAAGTTGGTTTAGTTTTATTTTTTTGTTTTTTGTTTTAAAGAAAGCCTGACAGAATCAGTGAATACTGGGAGAAACTTAATAAGAACTCACATAAGAAGATCAACACCAGCTACATTAGCTTCATCATCTAGTTGCTAGGCAACATGGAAAGTTAACTTCTAATTACCTCTGCATTCTGACTAGAGTTCCATGACTTTAATGAGAAATTAAACCTTAACTGACTTTTTGGTATAATTTCCAGCCAACACTATTTCAACAGGAACAAAGACTTGATTCTGTGAACATTTTGCAACATCACACTTTCATAAAGCATATAATATTACTCTAAATAAGACTAATGGGAGGGAGGGAGGGAGGGAGGGAAGGAAAGGTCTATACTCAGGGTACTATCCAAGGATCATAGAGTTATGTAGATCTCTTCTGTTCAGAATAGAAGATGGAAGTTCATCCTCAGAGATATCTCCCAGCTGCCACAGAAAGTTACAAAGTTAATCCTCTTTGGCCGTTGGATGCTCCAGTAGCAGGGAGGTAAGGAGGATGTCCTCAGACTCTGATGGAGCTGAAATGGGCACCTAGTTTAAAAAGAGATTAGTCAAAGGGCTGTTGGGAAAGTCTCTAAACTGTCCTTAGTCATAGTTGCTCAGTGGAGTAGCATAGTCAGAAACTATCTCTCTGCAAAACAAACAACAAAACATATATTTTTTTAAAAAGTTAATGAAGGGGGGCAGATCATTGGCAAGGTGTGCCAAGTCATGTAAATATGAAAGCCATCAATTTAGAGTTCTGTGGACTTCAGAGGCAACAGCCAAAATCTGTCCATACACTGTAAGTTTCTTTTGTCATGTTATGCATATGTAGCAGCCTCCCACCTGAGATCAGAGGGATCCCTACCCTTTTAGCCTTCTGGAGGGCTGTGAAGACCTGGCTCTTCCCCCAAGCATTGGGCTAGGATGGGGGTTGAGCTGTGAGGATGTTTGGTCTGGCTCCTGGGGGGAAGGGTACCTTTGTTTTTAATTGTGTTTTATGGATTGTTGTGAGCCATTGTATGAGATAGGCAGACATGTAAGTCCTACAAATAAATAAATAAATAAATAAATAAATGTCACAAGTATAAAATCCTATTCCCATTTTTTGTGTTTGCAAAATATATAAAACAGGAGTTTGTAAAATCCCGTTCAAACTCAGTGGATATTTTGTTTTAATGGGCAAGGCTTCCTTCTCTCTAGTCTGGGAAAGGTCTGGAGATCCGCATCCCTTTGTCCACATGATTTGCTTTCCTACTACAAAAGGAGTAAAAAAAAATGTGTATGCTTTCCAAATGACAGCTTCTGAAATGACATGTATCTGTACATGCCTTCACTCCACATACAATCTTACTCTTCATAAAGTCACTTCGTTCTCAAGGAGCCCCTGTTTAATATTTATTTTAGATATTTTGCAAATACCCTTTTATTACCCAGGACATTTCATTAACATAATTTTCTGTCATTCGTGAATGACAAAATTTTTGTGCCAATGACGATGTGACAGTTCTGAAGGATACCTTGCTCATGTGCTGCATATAAACATTAATGTAAGAAAATTGTTTTGCCAAGGGCAAGTCTTTGTTCTGAAATGAATGCAGCTATTACAAAGAGGGCAGGGGAAAACAGTTCTCTAGTGTTTTAGGTGTGATGTGCAGAATTTCCATTATCCAAAGGTCCATTACACATATCTCCAAGGTTACATGCTCTCGAAGGTATGTTGCTAAACATCCATAAGGTTTCCATTATCCTGACAGAAACAATTACCATGGCCATGCAAGAATAACTTCCCTCTGAGAAGCAAAGCAACCATCAGACAAATTCTTGGGTAAAAACTGTAAAAATGTTGAATCTAATATTACCATTAAAATTTATTAATGCATAATAATCAGTTGCTGCTCATAATAATCATAAGTGTAAGAAGAAAAATAATACTAGCAATAATAAAACACATTTTTATAGGAAGGCATTTTGGGAATACAGACACATATCTCCATGCCAACTTGTATGCTATGCTACTTTTGGTGCATTATCTATTGAGATGTCAGAGCATCATCATCTGCTAAGACATCAGGCCATCATCAAGTTCCAGGTTCACTTTCAGTTTTTAAGGCTGAAGGAGGTAGACAGAATCTTGTAGCTGTCCAGAGGTCCACATGAGAGAGGAGTTGTCCACAGAGATTTGGTGAATGGTTATTTTATCTTTGTGTGTTGAGGTGGTATCATCAATGCAATTGGTAATGGTTTAGCCACACCTGGAAAAACCTTCCCTGGACCATACACAATACCCTCTTTTTTTCAGTGTGTGGGGGGAGGAAAGTGCTTAGGTGGGTGTTTCTGGGCAGCTGTTAATGTTCATGAAAGATGTTGATTGCCTCAACCTTTTCCAGACTATGTTCAGTCACAGTATGGGGACAAAATCAGTTTCGTCCATCATGATGAATGACTTCATGATTTCCTGAAAGAAAGAATCAGGTAATACTGTACAACTCTGTTGATGCTGTTTAACCTTTTCATGGATTTTAATTCTGTTAACTACAGTTTCCTCCTGGAACATCTCCATGAGTTCAGAGTTAGCAACATTCATTTCAATGTTTCTACTCCTACCTATACAAGTAGTTTCAGGGAGATGTATTGATATGTTTGACCTCTGACAGCTGTATTGTGGGGTCCTATAAGCATTTTTTTGTCCCAATATAGTATTTTACATCTATATGAAGCCATTTTGGGATGATATGGGGATGATGATAGCTCTCCCTTTCTGTAACATCTGAATCAAGACAAATTTTATGTCTTGAATCAGTGTCTGGTAGTAGGGATGGAGTGGATAAAAGATAACTACCTGAGATTAAACCCTGACACAGTAGATGGTTACCTGATATAGGATCAGGAAAAATGCCTGCTCAAAATGGTGCTGCATGCCATTAGAAAAAATAAATGCACAGTCTGAGATACTCCTAGAGTCATCACTGTATGAGAGGCCCAACATGACCTCTGGATCCAGTTGGACTACAGTTAATATGCCAGCTACATGCATTCCTAGACAGAGATAGCCTAACATTAGTCTCACATTTCTCTTTATGTGCTGAGCTCTGTGTAGAGCTACCCTTATTATCAATCTGGAAGTTGTAGCTGAAGCAGAATACAATGGCCAGGTTGTTGTATGAAGCCATTTTGGTCTAGTGGTTAAGGTGCTTGGCTAGAAACCAGGAGACTGAGAGTTCTAGTCCTGCCTTAGGCAGGAAAGCCAGCAGGGTGACCTTGGGCCAGTTACTCTCTCAGCCCAACTCAATTCACAGGGTGGTTGTTATGAGGAAAATAGGAGGAGGAAGTATTAGGTATGTTCACCGCCTTGAGTTATTTATAAAAAAAAAAAATTAAGGTGGGATATAAATAAATAAATAAAGCTATGTACATATTATGCCAATATTGAAGCAATAGCTCTGCCTGCCTATTAGCTGCTAAGCCAAGTATAAATTTTTGCTTTTGGCATATAAAATCCCAAATAACTGGGGAGTCAGCCATTTGACAGATAATAACCTCCTCCTCCCCTTCCTTTCTTGGTTTAACTCTGTTCAGTCCTCTGAGAAGGTTTTCATATTAGAACACTGGATAAATACTATTAAATAAATAGATATATCAACAAACATATAGCTTATTTTATACAGAGGGTTTTTTTCTTAGAAAAATATAAAAGTGACATCATGATCAAAGTCATTAAAATTAGACATTCTGCAGAGAAAGTAGATTTTAAAAACTGGATTTTTTCTCTGTCTTATATAAAGAGATGGTGGAGGTTTATAATATGTTTATGGAGGTTTATATAAACATGGCCTACTTGCAATCATGAACCTACAGTATATGCATATTGGAAATATGTTTGCCCAAATCCATCTTTTACAGAGTATTGTGATGCAGTTTGCAGTTTGAAAAATTGTACAAAAATCCATCAAATATAGGTGGAAGCTATCTACACTCAAAGCTTTTCTTCCTCATCTGTTTCAGAAAAAAAATGTTTTATTTTAAAATCCATTCTGTTCCACCATTTTGTTTTCTCTCAGGAAAGGGACACCAAGTTAGTGATTCCAGTTTTGCATAGCACTCTAATGCACATAGGAATAAAGATGTCACAGTCACAGACAAGATCATTTTATTTGTAGCAAAAAAAAAAAAAAAAGCCCAGCTAGAAGATTAGATTATTAGACGATTAGATTGTAGTTTACTGTAGTTTACTTACTGTTACAAACCAATACACTGGTGAAGGAATTAGGTTGGTCATAAATGTGCCAATCCAAATGCAGATCATAATCTCCCCCCATTAACTGACTGTGATATTTCACATCGAATTCCTTCTGTCAAAGCCAGATTGGATTCAGATATTTATTGGGTCTTAACATGGCCAGTTCAGGGGACCACTATGTGACCAGTGCCCACCGAAGTTTTGCTTCATGGGACATTTCACCCACTGGGTGAAAATATATTAGGTTTTTAATCTTCTGCAAGTATTTCAGATAGTACATTCTGCCCACAGGTACCATTTGTGCTTCATATCGTATTTGACAGCTAAATGTAGAATTTATAGAATTTGCCCCCCTTAAAAAAGTCCTCTTTACACTTATACATTCTTTAACTGAATGATTGCCAATCAGAATTTCAATCTATATAGAAAGTACACATTAGAACGCAGATACTAGGAAAACTTTCCTATAAAAATACATTACATTAGCAAAAACAACTCGCTAGGAAATGTAATTTTAATATTCTGTGATGAAAAGTGTGCTCTTTTTAACTAATGTTATTTTTACATCTTTAATTTTCAGGATTCTTCCATTCCTAAATTCTTTGGCTGCACTTCTAGCATAATGGCCAAAATATGCCCAAACCAACTAAAATTGTGCCCTTACAAGTAGCAGGGACTGCCTTATGTGACTTGGCTGCATCTAAGGCTCGTAATTTTGTCTATTCTTTCTCAGAGTTATTAAAAAGTGTATTATGAAAGCCCTGACTGACCAAATCCATGCTGGGGATGGTCAATCTCAGTAGTTCACCTGATGAAACCAGGTTTCTTTTATCTCCCACCATCAATTTCTGACTTTTTCTTAGTCTTTTATTGTACTTTTTATAAAATTGCTTACCCTGAAAGAGAATTGCATGATGGATATCTAAGTATGTATGTTAAAAATAAGAGGTGATAAGGTCAACTGCAGCTAAATCCTGTTGCTTATGTATTAAGTGTGTGTGTTAACATTCACAGCTGAATCAATGGGACCAATCTCTCCCTTCTCCCAACTCTGTCCAATGCACACAGAACCAGAACACTCTGCGTTCCTTTAGAAGAATATTTATTACACAACTCTTTCAAGTTTCTAGCACTAGACCCTGTCTCCTCCCATCATGAAATGAATGTCTTTTCAAACCTTTATGGCTCTTGCTTCTTTCAAAATGAGTCAAGAAGTCCTCAGATGAACTTTGATCAAAAGGTGATGTCCATTATAAAAAGACAATACCTATAACAGAGCATAAGGAAAGATAAGGAGAACAACATCAAAAAGGCAATTGGGTTTTAAAGATTGGATTCAGACAAAAGATGTCAATTACATGGTGCAATTGGCAGTACTGTTCATTTTCCTCCACTATTTTACCTTATGGCTCTTATGCCCCTGGCTAGACATTTATTTCTAATTTTCCATAGACAGTTCAGGAGCTGATGGCTGTCACCGGAATCACATCTCTTTCTTGGGATGCTGCACCCAAAGAATGAGATATAATCAAAGGGAACTGCTCTTTATTAAAGGGCAGAGAAGTGGAGCAATAATGCATTGAACAAAACATATTGGTAGTCAGAACTCGTTTGGCTGTGCTGCTTTTTGTCCTGATGTCTGGAAAACCTGGAAGGTATTGAGATGGATCTCTTGAAGTTGATCCCAAACCTTTTTCATAATCAGCTTCCATCAGCAGCCTCAGGTGCTATTTAAGGTCAGTGTGGAGTAACAGTTCAGATCTTGTATCCATCACAGTGGAAAAGAGGTAAACCAAATATTTAGGATGAACAAGGCTGTTCTGTTAAGTCACTAAATAAAGAACTCCTGTAAGTTAATTCATATTTAGGAATTTTGGAGATTCTTAATCTCATCCATCTTTTGGTTGTGAGTGTCCTTCTTCCATCAGCTTTACCAACTTCTCAGATTAAGAGTAGATGCTTTGGGAAACTATCAGAAATCCCTGAGACAAATCTAGGCAATTCTCTTTTATCTGTAGATGCTCATAGTTGGCTGATCTTTCTTCCACTGTCCTGTCTTACTTAATTCATTTAGCCCTTACCCTGAAAAGTAAGTAGCCACTAACCCTCACAAACATTCCCATACATGGCCAGAGGCAAATTTTGGATAGCTACCCATTCTGCACTGTTACACTCATGTTTAATTTGCTCAACAGGCCTAAAACTATTCCCATACAAATGGTATGATACATTAATTTTATCTGGTTAGGAAGTCCAGTCAAGGAATTTTGTGCAGATCAACTCTAGAAATAGTTCATTCATCTGTCTGAAAATGAAAAGGGGGTGAATAAATCCAGGAACAGCTCCTGAATAGTGATTTTCAGCCTTAAGAACCATGAATGAAGGTTTCTTCCAAAATGTTTAGATTCACAGTTTTTTGAGTTTTGTCTCCCCATGACAATTTTTTACATTTCGTTGAATGCTGTGCTTCAATCTTTGAGAGTCTGAACCTATTATAATACATATTTAATATATTTTGAGAGGGAAGTATAAGTTTAAATGTGTTAAGAACCAGCTCCATCCATTTTGATCTTCAGCATGCTGTACATCTTTGCTTTAGTCTTTTCCAAGACTGGATTTATTTACATTTGTTATTTAATTAGTATTATTTTTATGCAATAAACAACATAACCTTTTTAGGCTTAAGCAGGTGCTTTCTTACAGTTAATGTCTCCTTTAGCATTTGGCTCAACTAAAAAGCAAAATGCAACAGAGAATGCAACAGCAGTACATTCATCAGTGTAAAAATGGAATCTTCCTTGAGTCTAGATCATCCTCAAACAAGGTTCTTATTTAATCTGCAGTAAAATGTAATCTGTGTTTTACATTGCAGTGCCCTGGCAAAGCTCACAAGCACCATCAGTCACATAATGGAAATAATTAAATATTTCCACACTAAGCAGCCTGCTTTCTGCAGATAGGAGACTCAACATGAAATTGTAAAAGCTTAAAACATTTAAATCAAGCCACAGAAAGGATGGTAGGTTTATTTAGTACCAAATGCATGATAGAAACAGGATCACATCATCTATCACTTCTTCTGACCTAAGTTTTCCAGTGTCTGAATTCAAGATAGAACTGGGGTGGAGCCAGTCATCTAAGTCAAGGAATGGCATTAAGTAGATCCAACAGCTGGAGGTAGCAAATATATGCTGTTTACTTAACTCATGGGTAAGGGAAAGGGTTAGTGTCCATATTTTTTTTAAACTATAGTTCCCATAATCACTGGCCACTGGCCATACCAATTGTTGTTTATAGCATTAGTCCATCTGAATACACTTGGTATACTTCTCTGATTGAAGATATACAGCTGAAGGTGGAAAGGTCTGGATGGAAAGGGTTTTTGTCTTGTTTTGTTACAGAGGAATTACCAACTACATGTTTACTTTGAATCTGTACATATTCCTGCTGGAGCTGACTATGGTCCCTGTTAATATGTTTTCTACTACAGATTAAGGTTACTATGGTAACTAATCATTTTGGCCCGGTGAAGAGGTTGAATTTAATTGTCCCCTTTTCATGTGTTAATGGTTGCATTGCCTAAGGGAGGAACTTGCCTGAACTTGTTTTAGTTTCAGTTTCCCTTTTGTCTAGGCTTGCAGAGAATATGCAGCTGAGAGAAATCTCTTCTCTCAGCAAACAGCCTTTAAATATGTTTGCTTTCTGTAAATAATTTTTTTTTATAGAAATGCCTGGTGTGTGACTTTTCTGATCTCTCCAGGGCCAAAGGCTTTCTAGCACTCTGCCAACAGGTTATGGGCCCAGTAAACAGCCCAGTAAACCCAGTAAAACCCAGAGGGAATAGAGAGATCAGCTCCACACCTCATGCACAATTTAAAGGCAGGTAGCAAAGACCTGTGAAGATTTTCTTTGGAGCTGCCTGGAGATTTTCTAGCAACTGCTGGTCTACAGGACAAAGAAGCCAGCTGAGGTGACTTGCAAAAGAAGGAAGAAGCCATGGCTACCTCCCAGCCCTCAGCAATGCCTCTGGAGTGTCTATCAGAGACCAACTATTTGAATTGGGCACTGAAGATGGAGATGTATCTTCGCAGAGAGAATCTTTGGCTGCCAATTGGTGAGCAAAACCCCCAAAATCCCAGTGCTGAATGACTGAGACAGGATGAGCAGGCTAGAGCCACCATTATCCTGGGAGTTGAGGACAATCAGCTAGTCCACGTGTGAGGTATGCAGTCTGCAAAGCAACTTTAGGATGCTTTGAGAGACTTGTATGTAAAGGCAACAGCAGGGAGTAAAGTTACCCTGACAAAAAAGCTGTACAAAGCCTACCTTGCAGAAGGAGATAGCCTTCCTGAGCATCTGCATTATATTCAGCAGCTGTTTGTTGAGTTGCAGGAGAGAGGAATGGAATTTCCTATATCCTCCTGTCCTCACTGAATGAAACGTGGGACACACTAATTTGTACCCTGGAGGCTATGCCTGAAGCAGACCTCACCCCATCGTATGTTACACAACGCTTACTCACTGAATGGGAGAAGAGAGAGGAAAGATCCCCCCCCCATCTCTTCTGGAAAGCTGCAATACCAGAAAACAAGGGAAAAGAAGGGAAAGGAACCTGAGGCCACAGCACTAGCCAGCCAGCGATGCTTCACTTGTGGTTCAACTGGACATTTGCAGAAAGACTGTGCCTTAAGACCCAAGAGTAGAAAGACAGAGAAGAAGAACACAAGGACAACACAGAAGAAGGCTCTTCAGACAACCCAAATTGCACAGGTTGCTGAGAAGGGTAATTCTGATGTATGGGTGTTAGATTCTGGGGCCAATTGTCATTTATGTAATTGTAAAAGCCCTTTTGTGTCACTGTCTAAAACTGAAAGACAAAGTGTCTCTTTGGCTGATGGGTCTGTGACCAAAATTATGGGACAAGGTGACTTGTATTTATCCTGCTTGGGAGAAACTGTAAAAGATGTGTTGTATGTGCCAACTTTACAATCAAACCTTTTATCTGTGGCACAATTGGCTGCAACAGGGTATGTCATAACATTTAAGAAAAATGGTTGTGAGATATGTAAAAATGGAAAATTGTGTGCTACTGGTATATTAAAAGACTCCTTGTACATCATGCAAAATGCAAGGAAGCCAAGTTGGAAGGCTGCAGTCAGCAACACGCCATATCATGACCAATGTGTACACCTGATGCACAGGAGATTTGGTCATGTTAATTTCAAGTATATAGCACAAGTGCCACAGCTATTTGCTGACCTACAGATAAAACCCTGTGACAAATACTTAGATTGTGTAGTTTGCAAAGAATGCAAAACACTAAAAGCTCCTGTGAGTAAGCACAGTGGCAGAGTTACAACTAGACCTTTGGAAATTGTACACTCTGACATTATTGGTCCTTTTGCTCCAAGTCTTGGACAAGCAAGGTATGCAATGACCACCATTGATGATTTCTCAAGAAACACATTTATCTACATCTTAAAACATAAAGATGAGGCATTTGAGAAATTTAAAGGTTTTGTGACATGGGCAAATAGAAAATTCCCTAGGCCTGTATCTGCACTCCAATGTGATAGAGGAGGAGAGTACCTTTCTCACAAATTCAAAAGGTTCCTAGTGGAAAAGGGGATAGAACAAATTCTTTCTAACCCTTACACCCCTCAGCAAAATGGTGTTGCTGAAAGAAAGTGCAGAACCTTGCAAAATGTGATGGAATGCATGCTAAAAGATTCACATTTATCTTTTAAGTATTGGGGAGAGGCAATATCTACTGCCTGTTATGTACAAAACAGATTGTATAACTCTGTGATTCAGGACACTCCATTCCATTTGTTTTATGGTGTGAAACCAAAGGTAAACCATCTTAGAGTGTTTGGTAGCATTGCTTGGGTTCATATTCCAAAACAGCAGAGAAGGAAAGGAGGCCCCACAACAAAGAAAGCCATCTTTGTTGGCTATGAACAAAGCCAAAGGAGTTACAGGTTCATAATGGGAGAGAAATTAATAATTAGCAAAAGCGCTTCTTTTGCTGAACAAAACTGGGGGAGATTAAATTCTAGCTCTCCAGTTGATCTGACCACCACAAAAGAACAGCAAGGACTTGCTGATGGTGATCTTTTGCCTGATGAGGACATTAAACCAGAAAAGCAAACTGAAGATCTGTCTGATGAGACAGATGCTTCTCAGGAAAGTGATAGGAGTCAAAATTTAAGCCCTGTATTACCTCGCAGATCTCAGAGAAGTAATAAAGGTGTTCCTTCATCATGTTTTCAGGCTGAAACAGTAAAGGCTTTTCACATATTCACAGAACCTGAGTCTTTAGAACAAGTGAATGCTTTACCACCTGAGATTGCACAAAATTGACATTCTGCCATTCCACAGGAGTTAGCTTCCTTGAAAAAAAAATAAAACATGGAAACTGGTAAATCTACCTCCCAATAAAGGCTGTCTAGGTTGTAGGTGGGTTTTCAAACTGAAAAGGGATGCTGATGGCAAAATCCAAAAAAAAGAAAGCAAGGTTAGTTGCAAAAGGGTTCACTCAAAGGAAAGATTTAGACTTTGACAAGACTTTTGCACCAGTTACTAAAGGTGAATCAATTAGATTACTGTTAAAAAGTGCTGCACTCAAAGGAATGTCAGTTCACCACTATGACATTCAAACTACATTTCTCTATGGTGATTTAGACCACAAATTATACATACAGCAACCCCCTGGCTATGAAAAAGGGGAGAATCTAGTCTGTGAACTGCAGAAGACAATCTATGGGTTAAAACAAGCTGCTAGATCCTGGAACCAAAAATTAGATGAAAAACTGCAGAATTTTGGTTTTGAAAAAGGAAAACCAGGTCCATGTGTATATATGAAGAAAGACAAGGCTGTATGTATCTGTGCATTTATGTTGATGATTTGCTGCTGTTCACACCAACAGAAAAACAAAGGCTTGTTTTTGAAGCCTGCATGAAAAGCCATTTCACATTAAAAAAAAAGCCTTGGAACTGTAACAAATAACCTAGGTTTGGAAATACACAGGAAGAAGGATGGTAGCTTTCTGTTAAACCAAAGGGGAAATAATGTTCAAATATTGTGAATGGAAAGACATACAGAGTTGTCAAAGAAAATTGGTTTGCATCTTTTTCTGTAGTATAAAAAGGGGAGTGTTAATATGTTTTCTACTACAGATTAAGGTTACTATGATAACTAATCATTTTGGCTGGGTGAAGAGGTTGAATGTAATTGTCCCCTTTTCATGTGTTAATGGTAGCATTGCCTAAGGGAGGAAATTGCCTGAACTTGTTTTAGTTTCAATTTCCCTTCTGTGTAGGCTTGCAGAGAATATGCAGCTGAGAGAAATCTCTCCTCTCAGCAAACAGCCTTTAAATATGTTTGCTTTCTGTAAATAAAATTATTTTTATAGAAATGCCTGGTGTGTGACTTTTCTGATCTCTCCTGGGCCAAAGGCTTCTAGCACTCTGCCAACAGTCCCTATATTTCACGTGCATGAATGCTTGCCCTATTGAAAAGCTCCCTATTATATTTGCTCCACTCCTGCTGTCCAGCACACTGATGCCTATGGACCTGCAAGGTAACTTCTGCCCAAACTTGGCTAGAATTGATATTAATGACCACTCACCTTCTCATTTCCAAAATGTTGGTCTGCCTGTTCCTTTTATTATGGAGCCTGTTTGTCTACTGGCTCAGAATTATTATAATTGGGAAATCTGTATGAATGTTTTGAATGGAGAAAATCAGGTCTGAAAGTAACTTATATTCCTTTCCAGTCTATCTTAGATTAATATAACTCATGTTTATTTATATATACACAGGTAGTCATCCATGGTTTGATTGTGGATGAGGAAGCCAATCTGACATTCATATGAGAGCCTGGGGGTGGTGGTTATTTCCCTCTCAGAGCTATGCCAACCTGGGTTTCAAGTCTGACACCAGCCATGATCTGGGGAATAGCAGTGGGTGATGGCAATTGTCATCCACAAAGCCTTGATAGCTTTTAGAGGGTCTGCTTCATAGATAAGTAGATGTGAGACTCTCTGGTGATGTTGGGCTCTAGGGAACAGCTGGCTTTGTTGCTGCTTTACTAGCCTCCTACAGCACAGTGACATCTCTGCCTGAACTGCTGAATTCTTTGCCAAGGCTAATAGCCCTTGATGAATTCAACCTGCCCCCAGCTAACATAGAGTCTAGGGCAAGAGTCTAAGGCAAGAGTCCATGGCCACCATGGCCTTGACCTATCAAGGGCCATGATGAATTATATACCAGGAGTTGCATGTTAGACCTGATCTTTGTCTCAGAGCAGTTTCAACGTAATCTGGTAGTAGAAGACATTACCATGAGCTTTTTATCTTGGTCAAATCAGCCTTACTGCTTTTTTGGCTTTCTGGTGTTGTGTCTCCTGGGGGAGTAGGACCTGTTACCTTAATCTGTCTTGAGTGATTAATGGACCCTAATGAGCATCAGAAGGAGCTTGGGGTTTTCTCCAAGGATCTGGTAGACAGTTCGATTAGGGCCTTAGCCTGGAATGGGTATGTGATTAGAGCATTGAATCAAATTGCTTCTTTGTGGTCACTCAATATGTGTCAATCCCAGGGTGCTCTCTGGTTTTCTGAGGCACTCTGCGAGATGGAACACCACAAGAAATGCATAGAGAGACATTGGAGAAAGACAAAGAATGAATTCAGCTAAACATGAGTAAGAGCCCGTATTAGGGAATTGCATTCTTTGTCTTTCTCCAATGTCTCTCTATGCATTTCTTGTGGTGTTCCATCTCCCAGAATGCCTCAGAAAACCAGAGAGCACCCTGGGATTGACACATACTGTGACAAACTGTAGTTATTTTCTGCTCTTATTGTATCCACAGTTAGCTGCCCAGTGCCCCCCTCCCCTCCTTGCTGTGGAGGATAGGGCACAAGGCCATCTGAAGGGCCACTGTAAAAAGTATTCTAGGCATCTGGTAGATTAGATAACTCAGATTTCTGAGGAGTTGAACTCTGACTGGGCACGTTCTTAAAGTGACAGAATCACAATCTCATGTGGCTAGCTAGGATGAGTTTGCCCATGTAACTCCTGAGGATTTGGACAGGCCCTTGGTCTGTTACCCACCTATCTTTTTATTAGATCCATGCCCCTCCTGGCTGTTGAAGGACACCCAGGAGGTGACATGTGCTTGGCTTGAGTTGCCACCCAGTGGTGAGTTGGCAGCTGATAGGTTCTTTAGGATTTGGAGACAATAGGCTCAAGCCAGGGTGAAAAGCCAAAAATGGATTTTATTGAATAAACACTAAGCGACTTAGAGAGGAGGGGAAAAAGTATACCAATCCCTATCCTTTCCAGGAATCCACAAAATGGCAACAGAGCATGTCCCTGGAGCTGTTTGAGTTATGCAGGACTCTTTGGGGGCTTTGGGTCCATGACAAGATTCAAAGTGTCAGGGGTTATTGCCAACTTTTAATATTTTTTCTTAATGGACAAGAATACAAAAATAATACCTGGAGATGGTTTAGTAGTGACTTAGTCATAACTTCAAACAGTTGACCCTCTGCCAAAGGTATTTTAAATAAGGCATCCGCTCTAGCAGTCACCATCAGGAGATGCTCTAATGACCAGTCTTGCCAATAACTTGGGAATTCAGACAGCTGACCTTTTGCTAAGAATATTTTAATGGGAAACTTTATTTCCAGTATGCAGCTGCTCACCACAATCTACCACCCCAGTTCCCAGTCCTGAAAGTGTTAGAGAACTGTATTCCAAATAGGATAAAAGCCTCAAAGGTGAGAGTGATTTATAATACAATGATGCAATCCACACAACTCTAAATAACTTAAGTGCATACATGTGGAGAAATGTACACTACAAAGTTTGCTAAGTTACAGTCATATTGCCTTAGTTGGTAAGTAACCCTTTCTACACAGGTATATCTTATGTGTGCAAAGGGAAAAAGTGGTCCACATAGCTTTTTTTTTTTTTTTTTATCTGTTCAATTGTGTCCAATACTCAGAGACTGCCTGGACAAGTTCCTGCAGTTTTCTTGGCAAGGTTTTTCAGAAGTGGTTTCTTGTTGCCTCATTCCCAGGGCTGAGAGAAAGTGGCTGGCCCAAGGTCACCCAGCTGGCTTTGTGCCTAAGGTAGGACTAGAGCTCACAATCTGGTTTCTAGCTTGTTGCCTTAACCATTTCACCAAACTGGCTCTCCCACATAGCATACCTCCTCCCTAATCTTCTGCAATCCCATTTCATGTGTTCATGCTGTTGTGTCATCCTCCCTCAGGGAGGGGGTGGTTGTGCCTACCTAGAAGTTTCTGGTGGTACACCCCCTCCTCAAGAGTCCATTGCTTCACCAAACAGTCCTGGATAATTTACATCCAGGCTCCAACCTTCTCTTTCTGGGGAAGGTTGCTGAGAAGGTAATCAGGCTGTGGCTTCAGAGAGCCCTGAAGGGAACAGATTATATAGACTCTTTTAAATTGGGATTCAGGTCAGGTCATAGTACTGGGGCAGCATAGTACTGGGCAAGGGTGGTTCAAGCCATGTCCTGGCTCTTCTTGATCTTTCAGTGGCTTTCAATACTTGATCATGGTATTCTTCTGAACTGCCTATATGGTTTATATGTTGCAGTGGTTCTCCTCCTTTCTCTCTAGTTGCTTTCAGGTGGTGTTAACAGTAGGGAGAGATCAAACCTGAGGCCTCTTATGTGTGGGGTGCTGTTCTGATGTGCGGGGTGCTGCAAGACTTGATGATTTTCTGCCTAACACCTGTATGAAGCTGTTGGATGAAGTCATCCATCAGTGCAAGGGTCAGATATCATCATACATTGAAAATATCCAAGTGTATGTCTTGACCCAGGGCCAACCAAGTTATGCTGTCAAGGTCTTGTTCCCCTAGCAGGACCAAGTGGCTGTGGATATTTGAATCACATAGAACCATGGATTTTCTATTTTTAGCCCTGAATTAGGTAGCACTGCTCCACTTGGCATTGGTGCACAATTTGGGGGTCCTAGTGGACTTGCAGTTCCAGTTCAAGGAGCAGTTGGCAGCTATGGCCAGGATGGCCCTTGCACAGATTCATTTTGTGTGCCAATTGTATGTGTTCCTTGACCAGAAAATCCACCTCATAGTCACTCACACTTTGATCACCTTCCAGGTAGACAACTGAAATGTGCTGCATATTGTTGCCCTCAACCTTAAAGTTGCCAAGATTGAGAAACACTGGACTAGAGTATGGAGCCAGCGTCTTATGGCAAAGTTTTCTATTTAGGCTGAATGTAGAGTTCATAAGAGTTCTTATGGAGTTGAGTGGTGTTAGCAATTTGAGAAATAACAAATAAATAAATGTAAATCAGGAATTATTGTACTTGGAAGCCATAGGCTGCAGAGGATGGATACAGTTATTTTATAGATAGGACTGGACTGATTCTGTAGAACTTAGCAGGCCTTCAGCCACATTATTTTTATATATACTGTGTATGTATGTATTTATGTATGTGTATGTGTATGTGTGTGTGTGTGTATTTGCAGTGCAGTTCCTTAGGGGATCTGGGGGCCTCAAAATAAGACTTTGAAGGCTGCATGTAATATAAAAGTTGTTGATGATCTACCTCTGTTATAAACTAACTGTGACATTTGGGATGGGTTAATGAATCAAGATATATTACTTTTGGATGAATTCTTCCATTATTCATAGCATCCATTAATCGATGCTATGAATACATTTTAATGCATTAAACTGCATTTAAAAAGCTGCATGAAACTTCACATTTAAATATATACTTAAATACTTACTTCTAAACCTATTTTGTCTCTCAAGCTGGGAATTTTTAATGTATTTTGAAAAATATTATATTTTCAATATATTTATATTTCAAATATATTGAGCAGTACATTAATTTGGGATGTGCGGTCAGTTCTAGCCATTTGGGTATCACAATAAGTCACTCCTGCTAATATAGAATAGTATTTCATATGGATTGGACCAAATTGCAATTGTCTTGCAGTATTTGGGGTTGTAGGGGAGGAAATTGTATATCTTGCAACTGTTATATTCACAGAGGGTGAGTACTCTCATCCTGTATTACATGCTCATGTATTAGCCATTATTTGTGCCTGGTGTTTGTGCTGAAAGTTTATAGAAATAGCACCAACGAAAGATGATCACTTGATTTTAAGGTGAAATAAGGGGCCAATAGAGTTCCATCGGATCTTAGAGAATATTAAAGGCAGAGTTTCTTTCAAGTAAGCTTGACTCCTGGTGACATACTGGCCATCTCCATGGATTTTTCTTTGCTATAATACAGAATTTTTTTACCATTGCCTTCTTCCAGGATTTCCTTTTTCCTCCCTTTCTTCCTTTCCAATCTAGTCTGTTGGCTTGGAATTTCCCAGTGGTCCCCTATCCAAGTACTAACTGGTCTGAGCCTGCTTGACTTTTCAGTATCAGTCAAGGCCAGCTAGTAAATCACTAGCTGGAGGGAGGACTCATTTGCAATGGAAACAGCATGAGGAAAATCATCACACCCAACTGTAAAAACAAAAACTACTTAACAAGTGCAGGGTGGCAGAAGCCTAGTGGGAGGAGGCTTCTTAATTCTTCCTCCCTCTCACCCCATTTCCAACAGAAGTTAATTTGGGGTGAGGGTTTAAATGGCAAAAACCTTTTGTGCTAATTCCAAGAG
This sequence comes from Candoia aspera, assembly GCF_035149785.1. Taxonomy (NCBI): domain Eukaryota; kingdom Metazoa; phylum Chordata; class Lepidosauria; order Squamata; family Candoiidae; genus Candoia; species Candoia aspera. Next base: position 99,962,959 of record NC_086155.1, read on the forward strand.
ATGTCCAGATACAATATTGGGGAGCAGTGAATGGAATGGCCCTGTTTCAGTGCTGGAAGAAGCTCTGTTGATAGCTAGAAAAGCTGAGACTGAGATAGATAGCCCAATAACATGTCTCAGTCTACAACCTCACATAACTAAGTGAAACTGAAATCTGAAAGATGGTTGATGAGTTCTCGGATCTAGTACTCCGTGGAGTGATACCACAGTCTGAACTACAGGTAAAAGGAACAGAAGATTTAATTTTGCATGGGTGAAGTCACTGGGGTCATTAAAGGCATGGAGCAGATTTAGCTTCTACCTTCGTATTCTCTCTCAATTAAATATTTATTTGCTCTCATTAAAGTTCATGATTGGCAAGTCATGGGAAGAGTAGGAATGGAGGCAAAATTCATTGCTTCGTAGGAAATACAAAATGGCCAAATTTATGCTTCCAGAACTAATATGTACCTGGAACACAGTTATGCATGCCTTAAGTCTCCCTGTCCTCTGAATCTTGCATGCAGTCTTCCAATAACATGAATTAAATACATATTTGCTTATACTGTATAGTCACATGGCCATTCCAAGAAGCTTCAAAAAAAGTGCATGCTTTAAATCAATGAATGAATATGGATACATTTTAGAAACTAAATACCCTAACCCTGTCTATATCTGATGTGAGAAATTTTAGTACAGATATTTAATTTTAAAAAATCAATACAAAAATTGCCAGAACCCAAATCTGCCCCTTAACACATATTAACAAACAGAACAGATCTTTCCCAGTCTGGCCATCCATACCATGGACTAGTACCACCACTAGAAAATGACAGCATGACGTTAATCTGGGTAGTCTTGGAAAAGAAAATCATGGTCTGACCTAATCAGATAGGAGACCACAAGAAAATCCCAGGTCTGTAGACTAGATTGGTATCCAGAGAAGTATCCTACAAGAAGGCAAAGACAATCCATTTTCATATTGTTTCCAAGAAAACAATACGGGGCTGTCCCTGTGCTCAAGAGCTGAGCTTGATTTGAGGGACATACACTTTCCTTAATCCCAGCACTGAAACTTGATGTCATTTCTGTTCTTCAGATCTGCCTCAATGTGGGATTTTAATCTATGTGGCATTATCACTGATTAATTCAGAGGCAGTTTTGAACTGCAATTATATGGGAAAAAATAATGGTGCTTTCTGAAGAGATATTCATTTATTAGCATTTTTCCAAGTTGTGTTGAGATTGAATTTAGCAGGCAAGGATGCTTTGTGTTAACTGTATTCTGTTTTTAATAGGCAGAACAAGGCCACCTAATTTTCTCTGTTGTAACATCAATATGGAAATGGGGAAGTCGTTGACATAAGGAAATCATACCATAGCCCATAAACTATAGCATGTCACCATCAACACCTCTTCAATGTCCTGAAACACAGATGCAATTAATTATTTCTTCATCCTCAAGCTGGAGAGGAAAAACTAAATGGAGGACAAAGACATAATTTATAATATAAAGATTAGTTGTACCATTATTTTACCCAGTTTTTCATAAGTGTACATAATCTCTTTTTTTCCCCTTGCTCTGGAAGATCAACAATTAATTTATAGCTTATGATATGTAAGCTGGTGTTCTTTCCTAATGATCAATTATTCCAATTACTTTACAAAGATAAACCATAAATACTGCATGTATGCCAACTCTTCAGAGTCCCCATATAGCTCAAAGCTATTAATCAAGTTGTCTCTATTGTTGATTTTAATTGTCAGATGTAGTTACATCTATTAATTGCTTGGCATCAAACTCTGGCATTGGAAAGTAACAGGCAAAACTGATTCCAGCACTAATAACACCTGGGATCTGTTGCATGTTAAACTTGCCTAAGGAAGCTATTTCAGAATAGAGATACACATTACCTGACTATGGAAAAATGTGTGAGTTATATACAAAGTAGTAGTCAGTCATATATCTTGGCAAGGGTGTGATGCATATAAATATGCTAAATTAGGTTGAGGCAAAGCTAATACTGGTCTGAAACCTGTCTTCCAATTCCTCCAAAGTTTTCTTTACCTGCAAAAGAGGCTGCTGTTTCTCCAGATAATTTTCAGAGTGATTTATGATTTTGTGACAGCTTCTTTTGGAGGTCTTCTACCCTTGCCTTATTATTGTGGTCCATCTAATTCAGTATTGTCTTAACCAACTGGCTGTCATTTTTCAGAGTTTCAGGGAAGAGTCTTCCTGTGGCTGAAGACCTGCTGAGATAACATATTCTTGGCCACTGAGCTGCTCCCCTCTATTGGTTTAAGATAAATGAAATATTCTAACTTTATGCCAGGAATGTTCTAACAGGACCTTTGATGTCCTTTGTGGGCAACAGAATCCTGTGTCTACAATTTCTCAAATTAACAGCAGGTGACAATTATTTCTAACTGACTTTTTCTCTTAAAATAATCTTATTCTAGTACCTAAATAGTAAAAGTACAGATAAATGTATGTGATCAACAGTTAAGGGGGCATCGATTTTGGGAATAAAACCAAGAATGGTTAGACAATTACACATGCAGACTCACACACACCAGGCTGTACTATAGCCTATGGTAACCTTTCAAAGATTTTGTAAGTGTAGTTTCACAATGCATGGAAGGGTGCACAATGCATACAATTCTGAATGCACATCAGATGTTAACATTGTAGCCATTTCATGATGCCCATCAAGAACATCTACAGTAAATGCACTGTAAATACACATTTTACACACTTCATGCTATCAACCATGTATCATACTTCCCTGTGTCATTCTTATGTCAAAATTGGGCTAATACTGCAGTGAATTTGTGTGTCTTTTAAATATCTATTTAGAAAGGTAAAAGCATTTTCACAGTTACTCTTTCTCCTAAATATTATCTTAAGGTTTGACTCTCTGGATTCCCTTTCTCCAGCAAGCTTTTTCCTTTGCTTTTTCATCTGTTATAGTCATCATATATTTCTCATAGCTTTGGTCCTGGACTATGAATTTTCAGCCACAATGAAATGCTGGAAATTCTATTTCTCCTTCCTTCACCTGCTGCTTTGAAAATAATGTACAGATCAAAGCAGCATGAATAAGAGGCAGGCCATGGGTATAACAAAGGTATCTTCAGAACCAATTAACATCTTGTATAAGATTATATTAAAAGAAATCATTGTTATTCAAATTTCCTACAAGTGTCAAAACACACAGACACAGACACACACACAGAGGAGGAAAATGTAGTGATACCTGCTGAGTACATCAATTGCAGGGGATAGTAATATGGAATTAATAACTCAGCTCTGTTTTCAAAGCATTTTATTTTTACATTGTAAATGTAGCATAATTTTTTTTAAGGAGTGGTACTATCCAACAATTGCTGTCAGTTTAACAAAATAAAGTGTTATTCTTGTTGGACCAAAACTTACCAGTCAAGGTGGAGAGAGAGGGAGGGAGGGAGGGAGGGAGGGAGGGAGGGAGGGAGAGATGGAGGGATGAATGTAAAGATGTAACTTTCAATGTTCTCTATTATCTACTTTTAAGCTTTTCTTTCATGTTAGAGCTGCATTTCTAATTGGAAATGAATCCTGAGGTTTTTTTTCTGGATATGTCTTCCCTTGGGTTTTAATGGAACCATGGAAAGCCAGGGAGGTTGAAGGACACTAAGCAATGTATTGTCCTATGAAAAATAGGACATTCAGGGCCAATCTTTGGTCATCACATTACAAAATAAGAATAACACCACACTCCACCCATTCTACCCATTAGTTCTTTTTTTCCAATATTCTTCTCTTTTTCATCAAATTGAATAATAAAAAATTGCAAGATGATTTGCTTAATTCCTTGTAAGTAGAAAGCATTTCTTCTTTGATAAAAATCTTCCTTTCCAATCAGATATTCATGCAATCTGGAAAACAAGAAAAAAATAAAGGTCTAAACTGGAAAGATTCTTAGGCTGTTTTCTGAGTAGGATCCCACAATACAAAAGGGCCCTTCTGGAAGAGGGTAAATAGATGCCCATAATGTCCAGCAACCAGATGCAGTATGTCCTTACTCCATTGCATAGTCCTGATCACACTGGAGCAGCAGACCTTGAGCTGATACATGTTTTTAAAGGATCTGGAAGCCAACCTGAGTCTATATCTTTCCATGGTCCAGCTATTATTCAGCCTTGATTCTGTTTTCTGCAGTAGAGGTGTAGATGTTTCATGAGTCAGTGCTTATATCTGCAAATGTATCTACCATAGTTGTTGAATATGTGGAGCCAGGTATGTTTTAGGAGGCTTTTGAGGGCAAGAATAGTTATTCTTGGAGATGTTTCAATCCTAGTGACGTAATGATCATGAAGTGTTGAGGGAAAATATGGAGACAAAATCCAAGAGCAGTGCTACAATCTGTCTGTTTTGTTCATATCCCATGTTGTAACGCTCCCAAGGATTTCAAGCACTGGGGCTCCACTAGGTTTTCAAGGATCACTCCTTCTGCATCTGCCTTCTGTTTCATAACAGCATCTCCCAAAAGGGACTCTGGGTGGTTTACAATAAATTTAACCCTTTTATGATCATAACAGCAGCAGAATAGAGGTGGAAAGTAAGAGATCCAGTCCATACAGACATATATATCCAGATCCAGAGCCAAATAAATCTTATACAAAAAGATATTCAGTGATTAATACAATATTAAAGCAATAAATGTAATAATATTGTTTGAGAAGAAGAGGAAGAGAGGAAGGAGAAGGAGAAGGAGAAGGAGAGCAGACCCAGACTATTCCTATAAACATAAATACATAATTAGAGGAAAACATTCACACAAATGAACATACCCAGAGAAAAAAACATTTCACAAAACTCCAGGGAAAGTATGTATAAACAATAGATTGTTACATTCATTAGAAGTAGGTAAGAAAATGTATAAAATGATAATTTTCCTCCTGAATAGGTAAAGAAATTCAGCAAAATTAAAACAATCATATTGCTAATCTTTGTCCCAGATCTTTTAATGTACAAGCAGGTTGAAATAGGAAGAGGCACTCCTTCAGTTATTTGGACTCTGAATTATTTAGGACTTTAAAAGCAATCAATAGTATCTTGATATCATCTTAGTAGTCATAGACAACAGATGTGGTTACTTGAAAATTCTTTCTTTGCATGGTACCCTCCAGATGAACTGAGAAGGATGGGGAAAGGAATGTGTCAGATATTAGTTGCTACGTCTCGCAATAAAACATAACCTGATGGAATTTGACTCATGTGGGTGGTGATGGGAAAGCCCACTGCTCACCAATTCAGGCAACCAAAAGCCTTGAGATTTGTTCATTCAGCTCCCCTCCCCTTCTACATCCCCATTCCCTGTACCTCAGGGGGTACAGAAGCAAGCCAACTTTCAGGACAACACTGAATCTCTGAGGAGCTGCGACTGCTCAACTATAGCTAACAGAAAGGTTCAGAACAAGGGACAGGAATGAATAATGGGGGAGGAAGTGTCAGTCTCCACACAATAAAACCTCTCCATGTTTACATTGGAGGAGGAAGCCAACCCAAGAATACTAGAATGCCATTGGGCCTCAACATGAAAATATGAAAATAATGAAGCCTCATCATTGTTGGAAAATTACTGACGGTAATTTCCAGTTTACTTTGCAGCCAGCACGTTCCCAATCAGTCCTTATGTTCAGATCTGTGAGGTCTGAGTCTGAGTCTGACTCTAACTCTGAAAACGAAACTTATCTTGAGCCAGAAGGGGAAAGCGAAACTTATCCAGAGGGAATTGGGGAAATAGAATCCAGGAGTGACTCAGCAGAGTGGGAGAAACTGCAGACGCTGATTGGACAAACTCCAGAAGGAGGTTTGAATCCTCCATTCAGTGCTTGAGTGAGAAGAGCAGAGAAGCGTGCGAGACAAAAAGCAGCCCAATTGGCTGCTGAGGGAAAACGGCATGAAAAGGATCGCATAAAAAGGCAACTGTGCCAAGAGCAAGCTGCCAGAGACAACCAATCCTTTGAGCTCACAGCCTCTGCAGAAGAGTCCTTACCGGAATCAGAAGCCTTGCCTGTAGCTGTCATGGAATCAGAGCCAGCTCCTCCTGCCGTTGTGGACTTGCTTCTTTCACATGTTGCTCCAATTGAGTCTAGTCTTGCCGATCCAGCTGAGCACAGCCTTGCTTCGAGCTCCAAGCCTTGTCTTGTTGTTCCAGCCGAGACCTGCCTCATCTCCAGATCTGGGCCTTGCCTTGCTGTTCCAGTTGAGCCTTGCCTAGGGTCCATGTCAAGCCCGACAACCACACCTCAAGCCTCCTCATTGTCATGCATTCTAGCCACACTGAGTCTTGCCACCTCATTGAGGGGTTTAGCTGAGTTCTGCCTTGCTGTTTTGCCACAGTCTCCTGCTACCTCTGATTCTGCAGCCCTGTCTTGTCCACTGCCTGGGTGGACTTGATTGATATGCACTGTCTAAACTATCCTAAGGACTTTCTTTGTTGTAAATAGTTATTATAAATAAAGAATTTAATTTAAGAGTGTTTCTGTCTGGTCATCTCATAGTCTGAACAGGACACAATCAGAGCACGCACACACCCTGCTCAGTATAGCTAGCATAAAATATAGCTTGATGTTCATTTATTAAAAATTAATAAATATCCAAACAATTAACTAGCAAAAACAAGATAAAAAGCAGTCAAAAGCAGGGAGAGAGAGTATATAATGTTATATGGGAATGTACTTTCAGGCTTGCCAAATTCTGTTAATGTAACTTTACAATAAAGTAGAATGAATTCATTTGGGTATGCATCTTGCCTAGACTACCTCACAAGGCTGACATCAATCTTGCAAGTCTGAAAGTACATTTCTCCCCCATTGCCTTTACAGTCCAAGAAACTAGGGAAGGTCCCTTCTGAGACATTTACCACATCCACATTCCTGCTGAGGGCTAAGCTGCCTCTTATGCAACTCTTCCTCTGGCTGTAGCTCTTCCCTCTGTCTCCCAAGGTCATTCCCACATACCATTACAGAGAAAGACAACAGGCAACAGTTTCCATTATCTCTATCTCTATCAAAAGGACACAGAACTTCCCAAAGCCACTGAAAACAATACTTTGGGTACTCAGCATGGACAGTCCCAAAGGGAGGGCTCTTCAGTTATCCCAGCTTTAACCCTTATTTATTTATTTATTTATTTATTTATTTATTTATTTATTTATTTATTTATTTATCAAATTGATCACTGCCCATCTCCCAAAAGGGACTCTGGGTGGTTTACAATAAATTTAACCCTTTTATGATCATAACAGCAGCAGAATAGAGGTGGAAAGTGAGACATCAGGTGATCTCTCTTCTATTTTGTACTATGAAGGAAACAATTTGGTGGGTGAGGATGAGGTACTCAACAATTATTTCAATGGAGCCAGTTAGCTGAGCCGCTGGGGGGAAGACTGCCAGTCCAGATTACTCCTCCTGCCTAGCTGAGTATCCCACCAAGAGCAATGACATTATGATAACCTTAGATCAGATCAGATCAAAAGTAGTGTTACAAACACCCAAAATGTAGTAGACTAATAAAGTTAGTAATGGTCATCTTCTGTTGCCTAGGTGATATAACTGTCTATCTGATCCCATGGAGGATACAGCATTACAACAGGTTCTTGTTGCAAAAACAAACAAACAAACAAACTTTTGCAGCTGACTGAATTAATCCCTGGTTCCTGTCAGAAAATAAATAATCAATATAGAGTCTGTCTGCATGACTGGAGAAATTAAGAGAGACTGAATTAGCCTTAGTTGAAAATCAGCATAAAATGTGCAGTGCGAAAGGATATATTTGTTCTTCTCAATCTTCCCTGCATTGCAAGGACGTACTATAATCTCTGGGAAGCTGCAACTTCATTGTATCCAGGTCTATGAGGTAAAAGAGAGCTAATTAATGGGGCTCTGGAGAAGATCTATCAGTACTTTGAGTAAGTAAGTGAAAACAGATAAGCCTCAGGGAAGATAATGTGATAGATCCCTGTAGTTTGGGATATGTTAGTTTGCCACTCTGTGCCCCAAATGCATTGCTTGATACCTTCTTTAGCCTTATCTAATCCTGAGAATAACCAATATTCTGGGGAGAGACAATATGATCCCAATTTGTTCGTAATACTTTTCCATTGTGGCCTATAATTATCGGATATTAGAAAGGAAAACAGTCCAGTTGGAGTTAGTTGGATCCTCAGCCACACTAAGGTAGCTTGGTAAATTTTAGTGTCAATTCTAATCAGCCGAGCTTCTAGACTCAAGGCCACGTTTGGAACACATCTAGGCATTCTAAAGTGAGAGAGATTACCATGTCAACAATGTTTTGGCTGTTGTTTCGTCTCTTTGAGGATAAGGCTTCCTAGATGTGGATAAAAATAACATCTGACTGCTCACACACACATACCATACCAGCATTTTTGATAACACTTCCTTATATTTCTTTCTCATTTCAGTATTCCATTCAGAATTCCATATACATTTCAGTATATATGAAGCCTCCACTGGCTTTGAAGACAGGCACTGCCAAAAACTGATAGAAAACCGTGAGTGGCATCAGAGCATAACACCCACAGTTATTCCATCAATGGATTGCCAGGCCCTCATTGTGCTAGACACTATGCTTCCAGACTGGGACTGCAGGGCCATGTTCACAGATGAACTGCACAACAGTGTTTTCCTCGAACCCAAAGGATGATGATGATGAAGATGATATTATTATTATTATTATTATTATTATTCCCTGCCCCATTTTCCTCTCTATCTCTCATTTTCTTCCTCTGTATTATAATTTTCATGAAATTAAGCAGTGGCTTATCTCTGCTTTTTGGGTCATTTGCCATGCATCCCTAATTTAGGACTTTCATTAATCTACCCACTAGTAAATTATACCTGTGCCTGCTAATTTATAATATTTCAAAACTTAGACTTGAACAATACATTAATATACACTTGTATAAAAAATGCAAGGAAAAATCAGAGTAGATAAATGGACTTCTTTTATCACAAAATTCCACCCAATTATCTAAATTAAAATTTTAAGACAAGGTAAATGGCAGCATTAACCTTTTACAAGTCTAATTTAATCATTCTCTGCATCATTGTTTATACTGATGCATTTTTCCTTTGCAATTAATGTCTTAGTTGTTTTAATTGCTTTAATGGCATTATGCATGTTGATTCCAATAACTTTATTGCAGAATCAGTTTGTTTAGAAGAATGTGAATGTGTTCAATCGACTCCCCTATCCTTTATAATAATGAGCAAAAGCTGAGATGTTCAAACTGGTTTTTAAAAATTATTTTCAATTAAAAAAATTAAAAACGATAAAGGGAAAGCATAATAAAGAGGGCAACAAAATGATTTTGCTTCTATGTTTAGCTGAGTGTCTATGCCATATAATATAATTCTTGTCCTATTAATGTTCACTTGGGTTGGACTGTGGTAATGCACAATACTCTTCTTCAGCCTCACAATATGGTTATCCAGCACCATGCCCATGCTTAGAATTTTCTGTATCTGTGCCAATGATGGAAAGGTAGGTGGGTTCACCCAACCTGTGGAACTGCCAAAGCAAGACTCCTTTGTCTTACCAAAGCTATGACCTCTGACATCTGTGTGCAGGATAAGTATTTTGGTAGTGCTAGCTTATCAAGTGAAAGCCAGTTTGGTGTAGTGATTAAGGCATCAGGCTAGAAACAGGGAAACTGTGAGGTCCCACCTTAGGCACAAAGCCAGCTGGGTGACCCAGGGCCAGTCACTCTCAGCCCTAAGAAGCAGGCAATGGCAAATCACTTCTGAAATCTTCCCAAGAAAACTGCAAGGACTTATCCAGGCAGTCGCTGAGAATTGGATACAATTGAATGGCAGGGAAAAAAATGTGTAAAATATTCCCTCTTTGATGGAAATAAGTTAAGTGAAAAATAAACCCCATACCCTCCCTTTCTCTTTCTCTGGATTCTTCATTCTTTTAAGGCAGATTGGGAGCTTATCAAGAAAGACTCAGTGTTACCAGTGGTTAGGGTGCTTGATGAGTAGTGAGGAAACCCTGAGGATCTCTCAGGATTAAATCATTGAAATCTCTTGTTTTTGCTGATTAACCCACACTCAGCTATGGAATCCCATCAGATGACTTTGGGGCTGACACTTTTCTTAATAACTTACTTCACAGGGCTGTAACTGTAGGGAAAAAATGGAAGGAAGATCTGCTGTGTACAGTGCATTTAGTTCCTGAATGAAAAGCAGGATATAACTCTAATAAATACACAGATTTTTAAAAAACAGTGCTTTATATTGTAACATAACCCAGCAGGAATATCAATAACAGACATTAATATTGAAACATCTGACTCTACTGAGTGGATTCAATTAAGTTCACCATTTGCATCTGGCCAAGGATGGACATGCCATTCTCCAATCACAAACTCTCACAAATGATATAAATGTTCTGTTTGGGGAATGGACACTCAACTCTCAGAGTCCAAAATATTCTTCCAGCAGCTATCTTATTCATTTGAAACTACTAAGGAAGGAAAACTAGTACCAGTTTTATCCATTCTGCTCAGCAGGTGTAATAATCTATGCTGTGCTGAGTTATGTCATAATAATCTAAAAGCTACAACTCTTCTTCAAAAATTAAGATCATCGGAATTTTGTAACCCAATAGCTAAAATGACTTTATCAAAGCTACTAACCAACAGATCACTGCCCTCTTCTAAGCAAAGTTCTGTAGCAAGGGCTGAACAATAGTTAGCATCAATTTCCCTTTCCCTCTTCTCAGTTTCATCCCAAACCATCTATGTAGGGAAAGGTAATGTATAATTTTATTTATTTATTTATTTATTTAAAATATTTGTCCACTCAGTATTTAAAATATAGGGCCACCCATCTTAAACAACTCTGGGTGGCTCACAACAGCAATAAAACTAGTAACTATAAAACATAACCATTACAGAATGAAATGATTAAATGAAACAAAAAAAACCTGCACTTTAATCATCCCCTTAGGATGCCCTGCAGCAAGCTCCAATTACCTTCATTCCATTCTTTCTATTCTATTCTATCCTATCCCAGCGCCTTGGTAAAAAAAACAGGTTTTGTTGGCCTTCCGAAAGGCTAAAAGGGTAGGGGCCTACTGAATTGCTGGAAGGAGGGTATTCCATAAGGTAGGGGCAGTCATGGAAAAGGTACACTTCTGAGGCCCCACTAGGTGGCAGGATTTTAGGGAAGGGATCTGGAGCTTGCCTATCCTATCCAATCTAGTGGGACAGGCAGATGTTCTTAGGGAGAGGCCATCTTGCAAATAACCAGGTCCTGTACTATGTAGGGCTTTAAAGGTGATAACCAGAAACCTGAATTTCACCCAGAAGGAAACTGGGAGCCAGTGCAGCTTGCACAATAGAGGTGTAACATGGGTGAACCTATGAACATCCAGCACTGTGCACTGCTGCATTCTGGACCAGTTGTAACTTTCAAGTGGTCTTCAAGGGCAGCCCCATGTAAAGCATGTTGTAGTAATCCAAACAGGAAGTGACCAAGGTGTCAGTAACTGTCAGCAAGGCCTCCTGGTCCAGGAAAGGACACAATTGGTACCCAAGAAAGATCTGTGCAAAGGCCCCCCTAGCCATGGTTGCCATAATCAGTGCATTTCTCCAATATTTTATCTGTTTCCCAGAGCTCCTCAAGCTTAAATCCCTGAAATTTGGGGGCAAATCACTCGTTTTTGATGATGAGACTGTTTGGATTTTGTTTGTTTGTTCTAAAGTTCCAAAATAAACACATTAAATTTTGAGATTTTGGGTTGAAATGACATTTTCTGAAGACAAACAAGTCCTTTAAAGGTACTCGTGGATAATTCTGTGTAATTAAAATCTAGACCTCTTTGTCACTCAACAGCTTCCTGTTTTTCCTCTTCTTGGTGTTCTACAGAGAAACAAGCTCTGGATATAGTTTCATTGCTCACTGACAGAACTAAGAAGTTCCAATAAACAAATTTCGCCTTGGGAAGGTCCAAAATATCCTCAGAAATTGGCCAAATGCAACTGGAAGCAGCTTTGTAGGATCTCAGACCTACCAGTAGATGCCAGTGAATTAATCTAGGATATTTGGCAAGCCAAACATGTGCAGTATCACTGAGTCATAGCTTAAAATTGTATGACACCATAATATAAGGAAATCTCTCTGATGACCATGTATTTTACACTTTCAGCTAACACAGTCTGATTATAGCCTGTGGCAAAACAAAATCTTTGTTTTCCTTTCAAGCAAAAATAGCTGTAAATGGTTCATCTCAGAAAGAATCTTCATAGCCATAACAACTCTGGCATGATGATACAGCACAATTATAGTGAATACATTCACTTCTTTAAAAACACATTTCCAGGCATTAGTCTGGTACCATATGAATCAGACTTCAGCCTATGAATGCAGCTGCAACTGTTAAGCGGAGGATAGTCCTTTCAGACTGACATGGACAACATAACATATGCTAATAAAATATCTTGCTTTCTGCAGCCATAAAAACAAACCAAATTTTCCACCAAGATCATGGTTTACAGCGAACATGTCCACCCTTTCTTACTGACAAATTAAACCTATCTCATTTAAGGCTTTAGGAAGTCACTGAGTTAAACCACAGTCTTTGGCTTGAGTGATGGGTCTTTCCATCTCAATATTGTTTTCACCAATGTACAGCTGTTGTTCACGGTTTCAAGTGGATATTTTTCCAGACTTATATGCAAATGCCAAGTTCTGAACCTTTAAACTCTTGTTGTATATTAGGTACTCAAACGCTAAACTCTAAATCCTAACTTGCCTTTGGGTTCCTCCTGCCTATGAGAAGTTTATCATTATCTCAGGTAAGAACATGGTAATCAGCAACTGTTTTTGGTAGTATCCTCCTGAGTATCAAAGAGTATTTCACCTCCCCACTGCATTCCAGATTTCTTATCTGGGATAAAATGATGACAAATTCTTCTCAACACTTGGCTGGGCAGCTTCCCATCTGGATATATTACTTGATAAGAGGCCATGTTGTAAATGGCCAAGGATGCATTAGAGATCAGCTTAAAAGAAATAAATTGCAAGGTGAAGTTTTGCTTTGTTTTGTTTTGTTTCCTTAAGGAAAACATGTGCTAGCTATCTTCAGGTTATTTAACAATGATTTTTAAAAGATTCACTTATTCTTGTTCATGATGAGCAAATGTAGATTGAAAGAATTAATCATAATAGCTCAGGCTAATGGAAAAGGAGCTGTGTGGCTTGAACATAGGACAAAATCTTTTATGATTCTAAATAGGCTTATTAGAATTCAGAGAAAATGCACAGCTCCAAATAGAATTTCTCACATCTCCAGCCCCACCACCTTACAACAAACCAATATTAAAATGCACAATAGTCACCAATGGCAGCATTTCCTATTACAGGAAAACATTGGGTATATTGGTATGAGAGTACTATTATATTATGTCAAATAAATTGATTGTTATTAGTAGTAGCAGTAATAGTAGCAGTGGGACTCTAATAGGAATTGCCCTCTTAAGGGCTTCTATCAGCCAGCCATGGCTCTTTTCAGAATATGCTATTTCACTCCTTTTCTTTCCATGCCACTCCATACTATTCATACCACTTTCCATACTACTTTCCATACCATTCCATATTATTCTTTTCCAACAGATATGTAACATTCTACTGTGTGTATTACATTCTAGTTGGCTGATTTAGGGTTTACAAGTAACCCTCATTTAATTATGCTAATTGGGACTGGAAGCTCCATCTTTAAGCAACATGGTAGTAAGTCAAAAAACCATGTGACTATGCCAGCTTAGCAACAGCAGTTCTGGCAGTCCTGGTTGCCATCATTAAATGAGGACAATGTGGATCATGAAAAGAGAACCTCACATGACCATGATTTCCAACTTCCTTCCAGCATTCCCATTAACTTTGTTTCTAGGAAGCCAGCAGGGAAGGTTGCAAATCATGATCATGTGACCGCAGGGATGCTGTGATGGCCATAAGTATGAGGTCCAGTTGTAACTACCATTCATTCAACACTGTTGTAAGTTTGAATGGTTGCTGAATGAGTGGTTGTTAGCCAAGGACCAGCTGTATTTTAAAATATTAGCTTCATCCTCTAAAAACTAACTGTATGCTGACAGGTTGTGTTGTTGTTGTTAACTGGTCTAGTGGTTAAGTCACCAGGCTAGAAACCAGGACACTGTCAGGGGGTGATTGGCGAAGTAACGATGCTGAGTCAACTTTCCAACTCTAGTTCTTTATTAGCTTCACCAAACAAACAGAATCTAGTCAGACAAAAGGTTTCTAATTGAGCTAAAGGGAAAAATACCTAAAGCAATCTAGGGCGGATCCACTCTGACTCTCTTCTTTGGCCCACCCACAGATTCCAAACTGTGGGAACATTTATCAGCATGGAATGTACTCTCTTCTCTGCCAGCCCTGAGCTCCATCACAGTTCTAGTCCTGACTTAGGCATGAAAGCCAGCTGGGTGACTTTGGGCCAGTCACTCTCTCCCAGCCCAACTCACCTCACAGGGTGGTTGCTGAGGGGAAAATAGGAAGAGAAAGGAGTATTAGGTATGTTTGCCACCTTGAGTTATTTATAAAAATAATAAAGGCAGGATAATAAAATCTAAAAAAAAATTCCTCCATGTCAGTATCAAAAACCTAAAAAAAAAAAAACTCAGTACTTCTGTTGACAGCCACTTAAGTTAAATATTATAAGAAGTAATCACAATTGAAATCATAACAAAAAGTGCCACTATATTGTCCAAGCCCAATGGTTTGGAGAAAAAAAAAACCTCTTCCTTCAAGTCTTTCTGATTAGGAGTAGACAATTCTTTTGAAAGTAGGGTCTCTCTCATTCACTCTTAAGTGGCTGCCAAAGAACATATTCAAAAAGTGGGTGTGACCAGGGGAAAATGTAGGTGTGAGTAGAGCAATAAAAATTGTGTGTAAGTTAATATTTTAAGCCAAGTGCGGCTTTTCCCCCATTTTCAGAACTGTATATGCCAGTGATGGCTGAACCAAAAAAGAGACAGGGAAAAGTCAATCAGCCTCTCTTATTTTCTTTCAGTTGTTCTGGTCATTCCCAGGAAGCAGATAGAAAAAAAAAATAAATTAAAGAACCCTCTCCAAGGATCTGTGCTAATCACTTGAAGAGGTATTTGACATAAGATTGGGATCTTCCTAAAATTAGGCCTAGATACTGTGGAGGGAATAGTTTTAGACTGCTGGCATCCCCAGGGGAGGCAAGGAAATGCAAATGATGAAATGAGTACTGCAACATCACAATGCCACATGACTGACTGACTGACTTAGTAGTGTGACGTGGAGGGACACTACTAAATGCTATACCTAAGAAGGAAGGTTAACAGACTCCATAAATTATATCTCTTTCTAGATTCCATTCCAATTTTATTTATCACATTTATAAGGCTGCTCAACTCCAAGAAGACTCTGGGCAGCAATAATTTCATTTATATCCCCAATCCCAAGTAGAAGTTTTATTGATTTGAAGATAATGAGGGTGAAGGCGTAAAAGATTGGCAGAGCTCTAAAGACATGGCTCTGTCAATGTGCCTGGAGATCCAGTTATGGTTCAGAGCCTGTTAGCTGGTTATAGTGGTTGATGCATGACTTGCACTTGCCTGCTTATTATGTTTTCTGGTTTTAATTTCTGGTTTTAATTTCTGGTTTTAATTTCTGGTTTTAATTGGGTTTTAATCTGGTTTTAAAGGGTTTATTATTTTTATTGTTTTTTGTATCTTGTTTATTGGTTGGTTGGTTGGTTGGTTGGTTGGTTTGTTTAATTATGTGAGCTGCCCAGAGTCACAAATGTGAGATGGGTGGCTAAACAAATGAATGAATGAATGAATGAATGAATGAATGAATGAATGAATGAATGAATGAATGAATGTCAAACCATGAAGATGTGGTGATTATGTTCAGTCCAGAAGTGAAAATAAGGATGATATAGAGAGGACCTCAGGAATGATAAAACATACTCTGAGCTTTGAAAGGCAAAAGGTTTGAATTTTGTGATGAGAAAGGTACAGGGAAGGTTTCAGTAGTTACTGATTGTGTTCACATGCAATGCAAAGTGACAGATTTTTAAACCATGCATTGCTGAATCACTTATCTTTCACTTAGCATATGAGGTTGGTTCAACCACAAACCAACCACACTGTGACCTAGCAGGATGTGTAAATCCCATCACCTTGAGACAGCTGACTAGAACATCAACCAGAGTTTTTGCAGAGGGGGGGAGCAAAATAACATATACCTACTGCTACCTAGAAGGAGTTGTCTGGTTTAGTAAGAGATTGAATATGAAGAACAATAAAGTTTGAGGGAAGCAGAGATCAAAAAGAGAATCATTTTAGCTGCATTAAGTTCTTGCCTGCTTCTCCTTTGTCATCTGGTAGTTAGGAGGATGGATGGGTATTAAAATCTTATTAAAAGGTAGGCAGTCTGGCAGTCTGCACCTGCTGACTGGGGCTTATGAGTAATGTGATCTAGAAAGTATAGAGGCTGCCTGGTTGCCTATTTTAAAGGAATTGATCTTATAAAACAGTATCCTGGAATTGCTCAGGGAAGCAGGGAACACAAAACAATGTTGTTGCAATCCAATCAGCAAAGATCCACCATTGTTTAGAAGGTGTTGTACAATGTTAGGCAAACTGACATTATGTTTAAACAATGCTGAATATATTTAATTGGAATACCTAGGGAAGGGAAAAGATAGTCATCAGCTAAACCACTGGGCACCGTTAAGCGTCTTCCATCTATGTTGTTGATCTTTTTTCCCCTCCATGAAACAAACCCAGAATCACAGTATTTTAAAAGATAATTGGGCACTACAATAAAATAATCCTAGCACATTTATTTTATCTTGTATCAATGTTTTAGCTCAGGAGGGCAGTTGAAATTAACAAGCAACATATTAGAAAGATAGACTTTCAGAAAGCAAAGAGGAAAGGTCTGTTTGTAACAGCTGCTCAAACTGCTAGCCATTAAAGGCGAGTCAAGATTCAGGTCCACTAAAACTGAATGGAAGCTTCCCACACTGCCTGCTAAAATCAAGATTTGCTAAAGCAGGATAGACAACAGACAAGGGATAACAGAAAATAAGGACATAAGGCCACCAACACTAACAAATCACTGCAGCTATTCCAAAAATGAAATGAAGCAAGTAGCTAGTAAAAATTTTGTCATTTTTTCTCAGACCAAGCACCTGTAAGAGCGGAGTTATAGTAAGGATGCATTTGATTTATAAATGCTAAAACCAAACAAAAAGAAAAGAATTTGGCACATTTTTTCTCACTGTTTATTTGCTGGAAAAAACATTTACTGCTATGGAAGGCACAGAGGTAGGTCTAGAAACAGGAAGCAAGCTATACCATAGAAAAAAGAAAATAAATTTGCTCATCCTGAATCCAGAGAAGCCTGAATCCAGAGAAGCCTGAATCCAGAGAAGACTACTGTAACTTTAAGGCAGTGGTGGACAATCTGTCTCCCTGTGGCATCACACAATCCCCAAACTCCTTTTTCGCAGTCCCCTGAACCACTCTAACATGACTGCCCAATTTCGTAGTGTGGTTTCTGGCCATTCTGAAGTAGGCAGTCCCCAACAGCAGTTGGGCAAGCCTTGCAGACAGAGCACAAATGACTCCCCAATACCTAGGGGGGAAATGTAAAATGCTGGGCTTATCTGTATGAATTATCCACCCCACCCACTTCATATAATCAGCCCGGCTCTCAGATCCCAACATATTAAGTCCAATTCTGGACTTTGAAAGGTTGCTTATCCTCCTTTAAGGAAACCATAGTCCTGAAGTTTCTACTTACTCCAAATCCTTTTAAAATCTGGATCTGGCACAGTTGCCTTTGTCTGTTAAATGAGGATTATAGTGCCATGCATTCTAGGTGTGCAAGGAGCTGCAATCTTGCTAAACCATAAGAGTTCTCAAGTTGCATGGTTTAGATGCTGGTACAAATCGCATGCATTAGATGCTAAGACAATGTGCTGCAACCAACTGGAATTGATAGTCTCCAGTCCATCTGATGCACACGTAGCTCCATAAGCCAGTCAGGATAGAAGGGGCATTTGACAGTATTTCAAATTACTTCAGCAACTGTGTTTTTAACCACAGCTTAGTCTTGTCACGAAATGCTTCACTTACTGACTTCTTTAGATCAAACTGCTCTACAAATTTTTAGATCCAGTTGGCAAGTTTATTTAGGAGTGACATGCATAATTTCCATTTTCCCCTTAGAATATGCACAAAGAAGCATGCTTCAAATAGAAGTAGTATATTAAAGTCCTGATCAGGTTAAGAACACAGTATGCAAAATCTTTGATATCCTGAATAAAATAAGAGTGATGCTTTGATATTGTTGGATTACATTATATTAGCATGCAAACCTGATGGATTTCTATTCTCTTCTGACCATCACCTCTCAAGCAAACAAATGAGGACTTGGTGAAGTTTCAAAGGAGTGTTTCATTTCAACAAAATTTCAAACGAGGCATCCCCTTGAAGGTGTTCTGCAAAGCAACAGTGGTTCCTTCACACATAGGGGATCTGCTTAAAGCCCTCTCAACCATCTCCTGAAGAGAGAAGGATAGAAGACTGAGAAGAACCTTCTTTTACACCATGAACGTAGTAGTCGTCCAGGCTGGATGGCTCCAGAAAGGAGCAGTTAGCTAAGAAAGTTCTTAGAACATGCTAAGATATCTCCTAGGTTAGGTGTAGGCAATTTGGAGATGGAGATTAAACTCTTCTTCCTCAAGTGACTAGGCAAATGGTGAAATGATGAGGAAGGAAGGAAGGAAGGAAGGAAGGAAGGAAGGAAGGAAGGAAGGAAGGAAGGAAGGAAGGGGAAAAATATAAAACTGGGGGGAGTAATTAAAAATGTTTATGCTGAGTTGCAATCCAGCTACCTTCTATTTGCAAGAATTACAGCCATTGTAGCACCCATGAATTTTTTAAAAAGGCTACATTAAAAGAAATTAGAGAGCATGGTAAGCATTGACTCAGTTGAAGGGGCTGTCAGATTCCTCCAATCAAAGGGTTCACAGAACCCCTTATTGGAGCATTTTCCATCACTTCTTTATCAATGGGTTAGACTCTCTGTCACCAGATGGGAGGGGGTGTGAAGTTGGAGTGTGAATTGCATTGTTATGGCTACAGATTTATGATGGTTCACATCAAGGCCAGTGGTCAGAGATACACCAGGAACACCACCTGGGTGGGAAAGAGGGTAACATATTTTCATGGGAAAGGGAGGCAGACAAGGGAATGTAGTTTTAAATGTATGTTTTAGTGGGAATTCTCCATTTGCAGCTTTACTTCTGTCCTAGTCATTTTGCTTCATTAAACAATTAAAGGAATCCAGGCTCCTGACTGTCATTGTGTGAATGCTCAAATGGTCTAGTGCTGACAGGGGCATTCCTTCCTCTGCAATGTAGCTGATTAACTGCTGGAATTAGCCTGCAATTAACTGACAGGATAGCCTGCTATCCCAAATGGGCAAAAGTTTCAGGATGACATAATATGAAAAAAGAAAAGAAAAAAAAATACTTTGGAAGTAGAGCAGAAAAACCTGCCCTGGATTTGCCTGGAGGATAAGTGGGGGATAATACATTGTCCACTCCTGTCCTAATGGTTGCTTGCCTGTTCTGGTGACAAGCAGTGTGTGTGAGCCCAATGTCACCTTCACTCAAACCCTAAACACACCCAAGCTTAACTTTTTTGTTTTGTTTTGTTTTGCTCTATTTTATTTTAAAATCTGATGTTAAGGAGAAAATGTACCCAAAGATATGTTTAGAAATGCAATGCAGATGTTTGTTAAAACTTTTGAGGTTCTTCAATTTATTTATATAAATGGCAAATTAAGAGGATTAGTTTCAGATTTCTTCCTCCAAATGACATTTTTAATAGCTAAACTAATCCTCTGCAGAAAAGTATGTTTACTGTACTGATTCAGATAAGTTATTGGATATTATTATGGTGACACCACCTTCTGCTTCTTCTCGGTGCAAGGAAAAAGAAATCTTTGTTTATGGTTTAAGCCCCAATATTCACTCAAGAAAAAAGACCAAAGTTTATCTTTTCTTACTAAGGATACTGTGGAATGGAGAGTTGTAAAGATGGCAGAAGCAAAAATAGATTTTAAATGGGGGTACAAATCCTTTGAAAAAAGAGAAGTGGCTATGCATCAAGAACAGGGTCTAAAGCAGCCAAACAGCTTGGAAAAGAATACAGCTGATCTAACAATACTGAAATGAGCACTTCTGACTAAGCAAGCCCTGGTGTTCTGCAGGGTTCTTTATTGACTGTAGATTAATCCCTTCTAGTTCTAGTAAGGAAGTTTATGAGATGTCTAAATCCCTGAGCAGGCACAATCCACACACACGCATAAACATACCCCTTTGAAGTTAAATAACAGCCTCGTGTGGCGCAGAGTGGTAGGCAGCAGTATTGCAACCGAAACTCTCCCCACGACCCGAGTTCGATCCCAGTGGAAGCTGGATTCTCAGGTAGCCAGCTCAGGTCAACTCAGCCTTCCATCCTTCCGAGGTCGGTAAAATGAGTACCCAGCTTGCTGGGGAAGGTGACGACTGGGGAAGGCAATGGCAAACCACCCTGCTCTATAGTCTGCCAAGAAAAGGTCATGAAAGTAGCATCCCCCCAAAAGGGTCAGACATGACTTGGTGCTTGCATAGGGGACCTTTCACCATCACATCACTTGAGGTTAAATAGTGAAGGAATAGTAGGTGGGAGGTTTGTTGTTTGATGTTCTCCAGGAACAGCTGATGGATGGATGGATGGATGGGAGGGAGGGAGGGAGGGAGGGAATCCAATCCCAATCCAGGAATAGAACAATCAAATCCAGACTGCAAAAACCAGACTGCTCTTAATGGGCAGCAAAGACACATAGAAAACTCTAATTCTTTGGTCATATGATTTGTTGCAAAACAGAACTAGTAGTTCTATTGAAGAAGGAATATCACTTAATCCAGATTTATAGATGCAGTGAATGATCAGAGTTCTGTTAGGATTTATTGTATTTTATTTGAGGCAAATTGCCTGGTTTTCTCCCAATGTTATCTTATCTCTGAGGCTTAATTTCCATCTTGGATGAGCCTTCCTACAGTACTTTTGTTCACACCTCCTCCTTGAAATGTATTTTTTTTTTCGATTTAAGCCTAACATTCATCTGGGTTTCTATTTGCTGTTGTATAGCTTAATGAACTTAAAATATTATTTTAGACAGTTATTTTGATGCCAGTTCATTTCTTGGGGTTTATAATCAGGGTAATATGCTTCAGGAGGCCTAAGCCTCAACAAACTGATTACCAATATATTGTTAATTCAGGTATTTCACAAGTAATAGGAAGGGGAAAAAGCATCTTCCTTGTTCCTAATTAGGGCTACCAGATTTGGTCAGCAAAAAGCCAGCCAACCACTAGATGGTAGCAAAGAATTAGTTTAACTGTGTTTCTCAAACTTGGCAACTTTAAGATGTGTGGACTTCAACTCCCAGAACTCCCCAGCCCCAGCCCTGCTGGCTGGGGAATTCTGGGAGTTGAAATCCACGCAACTTAAAGTTGCCAAGTTTGAGAAACACTGGTTTAATGTGATGTTGTGCTGCCATCTAGTGGTCATCTGGCTTTTTACTGACCAAATCTGGCAGCTCTACTAGAGCCCTGATTGAGGGGAGGAAAAGAAGGTGGTGGCCATGAATTCCTATTTGAATGAATGACTGCTGCATCAGCCTGACTGACTTGTTTGGTGGGACAGAACTTGTAGGGCAGGAGAGGCAGCCCATTGCAGATTTGAAAAGAAAGGCTCAGCACAGACTTCCACATATTCCAAAGTACCTCTTTCAAAGGTTTACACTGTTCTGATGCAATACATGATCACTTTACTTGTAACGAAGCAAACTCATAAATAAGACTCATATAATAATTGTGTAGACATGCAAAGTAACTACCAACAAACTATGCATGTGGTGGAAATGTAGAATAAAACACAGG
Organism: Candoia aspera; assembly: GCF_035149785.1. Taxonomy (NCBI): domain Eukaryota; kingdom Metazoa; phylum Chordata; class Lepidosauria; order Squamata; family Candoiidae; genus Candoia; species Candoia aspera. Next base: position 99,985,010 of record NC_086155.1, read on the forward strand.
AAAGGGAAGCTCTGCAGAATGATAAACTACTGGCATGGAAGAAATTCACTCAGCCCTCTTGGCTAGGGACATATCAATTTCATTTTTCAGCTGTCTACAGCCTAATATGACAATGAGTAAGGCCACAGGATCTTCCTCTTTCTGGATCCTCACAGAGAAAATAGAAGCACTTCTTCCTGGCATTCAATATGGGCCAAACACACCTACATTCAGAAAAGAATTTCTATTAACACCTAACCAATCCTGATCTGAAAAAGCTGAGCAAGGTTGATCCTGGTTCATGGGACACACTAGAAAATCCCAGGGCTATAGGCTAGAACTGTGAAGTCAAAAAAATTCCTGGGTCAAGGCAATGGTAAACCATTTCCACGTTGCTGTGAAGAAAACTATATGGTCCTGTCCACAAAATCAACAGGAATTAACTCAAGGAAGAGGCAGAGAGCATGAAGAAGAGGACATCCTAATGAAAGTAATGGGATGACAACCAAAGACTCGTCCTCCAGGATTTATATGATGCTTTCTCCAACACTGAAAGGAAACTTTGGATCCAGACCATCTCTCTATTGGCAATTGCATGAATAAAAACACAAAAAGGCACATTGAACTATACTTCTTCCCAGGTAGAAAATAGGTGTAAAATGGGAAGTATAAATACTCAGTGTATTTCTGTGCCTATATTTTGCTTGTTTGTTGTTTTTATTTTCCTCCCTTTTTTCAAAGACAGTTCAGACATGATTCTTCCCAAACAAATCACTCTCCCAAACCGATAAGGTACGTTAGGCTAAAACAGAAGTGACCAGCTCAAAAATGCCCTGTATGCTTCGTGGCTTAAATGGTTTTTGAACCTGACTCTATACTAATCCAATTCTCTGCTCTTTATACCACCCCAATTTCCCATCATTTGCCCCACTACTTCTGCTTTTTCTCCAGAAGTAGGTGAAAATATTAAACCATTGGAAAGGGTAAGTGAACATTCAGATCGTCAGACAAATGCAAAAGATCTGGAAATAACTTAGTTACATTCATATCTGTATTAACTGTGTTTCATGAAGTATTTACCTGCTTCATACAAATAGCATGAATCCTTGCCAGGGATGTAAAAATGTAATGTGTTGACTTTCCTTGAACTGGCATATAGTAAAAGCAACAATCTTTAACTGCCCTTCAAAGAATCAGAGACTTTTATTAGAAAAAGCCCTTACTACCTCTCCAATCCATGTATGGAATTTATATTTTATGTAAACATTACATGAGCTCTTTGGATCTGTTTGGCTCTACATCTTCATACTCAACAGAAAATTGTGCAGAATTTAGACTATAGGTTTTGCAGGATGACTTTCATAGGAAAATTACTGGCACATTAATAACACATTAATAAAGTCTTGTCTTTTAATCAGCATGTTATTTTTATTGCTTTTGTTCTTCAGCAATTGCATATGAAAAGGCAGCTGTTCAGCATAGCCACTCTGTTTTTAAATTACATATATTTGGTCATGTAATGATTTGCTGCTAATCAGATTATGTTCGCTCCTAAACAGATATATAATACTTTAGATCTGGATGAATCATATGCCTGAAGAGAGTTTGGGTATGCCTGCTAAACTGAAACAGTTGCAGAATTCTGAAGAAGCCCCCTTTTTGTCACTAACAAGAAAATCATCAGAAGGGGATACACAGATGCATGAGCTGCCATCAAATGTCTCATCAAGAAGAGTATTGAGGCAGGTTTGAAGATTTCAAGTGAATCCTGTTCATTGGGTCACTTTGTGATGCTTTGTGAACAAGGAACAATAATAGGGCCTATTGAAGTCTGGAATAAATGAGGCCTGAGCCAAAACCAGATTTATGAATGCAATGAACAAAGAATCAGATCTGCTAAAAGACAGAACCTATCATAATCTAAATCAAATGAAGGCTGACTTTGTTCTGGACTAGGTTAGATAACTTGCAGCCATGGTTTGAACCAAAAGATTGCACCAAATGGACTTGTTGTGAACAGTCATGGTCTGAACTAAAAAGAGGCAAAGTGCTATGAATAAAAATTGGCATGTGACTTAAATTCATGTAAAGCTTTGAGAAACAATAAATCACAGTGCTACTATACAATGAATTCTGGAGGAGTGAAGATAATGCTTAATAATTAAAATGAGCAATTAAAATATGACATTTACCCTTGTCCACAGAAACCCGTCTGACTATGCATGAATGTAGAATTTAGACCTTATCTGAACTTATAAAACTAACAGATAGAAATAATGTTAAGAGAAATTTAGTCAACCTACCAGATCTAGGTTTAATAACTATTTACAAACATAGTAATAAAGAATTAGAGTTTTCTCTATTCCTTGCTGCCAATTAATGGTTAATCTGGATTTCTGTAGCTCAGATTTGATAGTTCTAAATTTACATTGTTGTTACTGAATGCATTTAATTATATGTTACTGTTGTTAAATTATTACTTTTTTCACATACCTCTGTTGTAATACACTAAAAGTAAGCAATTTTTATTTTAATAATATATTAAAAGCAAGAATGATTAAATCTAGCTTTAGTAACTTTGAAAGTTAGAATTACCCTTGATTAGCTTTGCAATATAGCAATGATAATCAATACATCTGAATTGACAAGAGTTTCATATGTTGATTTCTTTGGTATATTGTTGTCCTATAGAATTATGTTTATTTTATTTTTTTACTCTTGAAGAAAGTCTCCTTCATGTGGGAAGTATAGTAGATCCTAGGCAATCAAATAAGCAAGGTTTTTGGGTACCAAAAATAAAACATTTAGATTGAGCAAAGTTATAGTTTGGCTATTTATAGGAAAGTCCAGATGCAATAAAGCAAATTAAGAAATATGTGATCAACAAAATTATTGTTTTGATCTAACAAACTATCACTATAATGTTAAGTTTAATCTCTAGGCCCTAGGGTGTAACTAAAAGTAAATGAGATGTCCCTAAGAGATACAGGTGTCTATTTAAATGCTAACATTTAAATGTTAAGTCCCTTTTGGGAGATGGGCGGTGATAAATTTGATTAATAAATAAAATAAATAAATACTGAAACAATAACAGCAAAAAGAAAATCTTCATACGGTTGATTGGTTGACTCGCTGATCTCCTTCTAAGCCTTTAGCCTCTTTGCCCAATAGGAGAGGCAAGCCATAAAACTCTTTGACTTTCTTCAACTGCTAAGAATTTTTTTTTCTTTTCAGAATTTCTTTCCTTTCTTTAAAGATTAAAACTTTAAATATTTTTTCCACTGAAGATGTGTTGATTAGTTTTTGGTTTACCAATTAGGATTTAATCACTTAAATCAATGATACTACAATTGCTTCATTTATCATTTCTTGTATGGATCATTTCATATCATGCTGTCACTAGTTTTATATGACTTGTCACTCATCTATTATTTCAATAAATGCTAAGTTGAATTTCTTTATTTCTTTTTCTTTTTGGACCAATTTTAATTCATTTGTTACTCTCTGTCAATTCACTGGAACAACCCAGGATAAAAGAAGAAAATAACCCATCTTTTAAACTCAAAGGTATTTTGATCAAGGATTTTAAGTACACCCAAAGTTGTTTAAATAAAACCAGGGAAAGAACTGAGTGTACATGGCTGTGGCAGGAGGAAAGTGTTCATATAACTGTTATATACTGTAGATAGTAGCATCATTAGAAGGATTATATTTCAAGATTTGGAGAGGGGTTGTATTGTTGTTTATTCATTCAGTCACTTCTGACTCTTCGTGACTTCATGGATCAGCCGACGACAGAGCTTCCTGTCGGTCATTGCCACCCCCAGCTCCACCAGGGACGAGTCCGTCACTTCTAGAATATCATCTATCCTTCTTGCCCTTGGTCAGCCCCTCTTCCTTTTGCCCTCCACTCTCCCTACCATCAGCATCTTCTCCAGGGTGTCCTGTCTTCTCATTATGTGGCCAAAGTATTTCAGTTTTGCCTTTAATATCATTCCCTCAAGTGAGCAGTCTGGCTTTATTTCCTGGAGGATGGACTGGTTTGATCTTCTTGCAGTCCAAGGCACTCTCAGAATTTTATTCCAACACCATTCAAAAGCATCTATCTTCCTTTGCGCAGCCTTCCCTATGGTCCAGCTCTCTCAGCCATATGTCACTACTGGGAACACCATTGCTTTAACTATGCAGACCTTTGCTGTCAGTGTGACGTCTCTGCTCTTAACTATTTTATTGAGATTTGTCATTGCTCTCCTCCCAAGAATTAAACATCTGATTTCCTGGATGCAGTCAGCATCTGCAGTAATCTTTGCACCTAGTAATAGAAAGTCTGTCACTGCCTCTACATTTTCTCTCTCTATTTGCCAGTTATCAATCAAGCTGGTTGCCATAATCTTGGTTTTTTTGAGGTTTAACTGCCACCCAGCTTTTGCACTTTCTTCTTTCACCTTTGTCATATGGCTCCTCAGTTCCTTCTTGCTATCAGCCATCAAAGTGGTGTCATCTGCATATCTGAGATTGTTAATGTTTCTTCCAGCGATTTTAACTCCAGCCTTGGATTCATCAAGCCCAGCACGACACATGATGTGTTCTGCATACAAGTTGAATAGGTAGGGTGGGAGTATACAGCCCTGCCGTACTCCTTTCCCAATCTTAAACCAATCCGTTGTTCCGTGGTCTGTTCTTACTGTTGCTACTTGGTCGTTATACAGATTCTTCAGAAGGCAGACAAGATGACTTGGTATCCCCATACCGCTAAGAACTTGCCACCATTTGTTATGGTCCACACAGTCAAAGGCTTTAGAATAGTCAATAAAACAGAAATCGATGTTTTTCTGAAACTCCTTGGCTTTTTCCATTATCCAGTGGATATTGGCAATTTGGTCCCTAGCTCCTCTGCCTTTTCTAAACTCAGCTTGTACATCTGGCAATTCTCGCTCCATGAAGTGAGAATTGGCAGAGAAGTTTGGAGAAGTCTTAAGGCAAAGAGACCCCCATTGGGGGAGATGGGCGGTGATATAAATTTAAATAATAAATAAATAAATAATAGGGAGGAAATGCTCTGTGGCATCATGTTCCCATTTTCACCCTTAATTCTGAGGATAACAAAAAAAAAAAAAAAAAATCCCTGCTGAAATTCAGCCATTGTGCTGATATGAACTCAAAGCACTGGGATCTAAATGTGGTCCACAAGCAATGGTGTGATATATACTTTTTGAAGGAGATGGCAAAGCAAACAAATTAGTTTTATATTTTACATTTTATTTTCTACTGTAAAACGTTCCATGTATTGCATCCAGATTATTTTACCAACTGTAACCAGGTGTTATTAACCCAAGCAAAAGGCCTGCTCGTAAAATCCATATTTTCTTCTCAAAAATATTTTTTTTTCCTGCCAGACTCCATTATGCTCAATGGGTAAAAACATATCTGATTATTAATTAACCACACATGAACCCAACAACACTTTCATCTATATATGTGCTTTGGAAGCCAGAATGATCAAATGGGCTGGTCACAAACCCTACTGAACTTTACTTGTAGAAGGGAGGGCGGGAGGGCGGGAGGGCGGGAGAGAAGGAAGGCTCGTACATTTTTTCTGTGTTATTTTTCTTTCCCCCAATGCTGATCTTAACTAGCTCACTTAGGTTTCCTTTCTCTTACTCTGCTCTACTTTCTCTTTGAAATGAAAGTTCATCACATACAGTATGCCTGGCCAGAGGAAGAAAGCCTCTTAATAAAATCAGCAATAGTGACATGCCTATGACTGTTGAGAAGGAAAGTTTTCCACATCAAGTTAGACACTTTCTAACAGTCAGCCAAAAACACTCTAATAAAATTATTATTCTTTTTACAGAATAGATCAAAAGGATAACCCCCCAGCTGTGTGTGTGCACCTGTTTAAGAGAATCTTTCTCTACATAAGGATAAAGAAGCTATGCAGAATTTTCCCCTAACTGCACACAGTCCAAATTACAGCTGTTTGAAATTCTCATTCATCATCACCATTTATTTAGGGTTGCCAACATGTTGACAGTTCCCTCCTTGCTCCTGTGTTTTAATAGCAGCTTAATCTTCTGATATAATCAGCTGGAAACATTTATCTCCATGCTATGAAAAGCATTACTTGCTAATGTTTACAGCTCAAGCTATTGTTAAAAGGAAAAGACTAGACCAGGCTGTTCTGAGGAGTTATCAATTAGATTCCTCCCCCCGCCCCAAAAAATTGCCCTTTTTTTTCTTTTGAAATTTTACAGCGGTTTCCAGAAATCAGCATCTTACGTTCACAACTGTGAGTATTAGAAACTTCATACTAGATACTGTATGTATGTATGTGTGTGTGTGTGTGTGTATGTGTGTGTGTGTGTGTGTATACACATATATATATATTTCATATCTAGGTATGATAAAATATCTACATACTGATAAGGTCATTTGCTGAGTTTGTTTAGGCAAGCATACAACACTTGAGAGTATGCCTACAAAAAATACACACTTACTCCATTTTTCAAATGCTACTTGGTGCATGAATTTGCCTCTAGAGAAATCGCTGTCCTAATCATTTGGCACCACAGAATCCTTCTTTGTAAATACTGTCTTATTTTTAAATATAACAAGACAGCCAGAGAGCAATGGTTGAAGGGTTACAGTAGGTGAAGAATATAAGGCAAGAGCACTGAATGAAGAATGGCAAAGGAATATGGTAACAGATGTGGCTGCTATAGTCTTGTCAATCCATTGAAGGTCCAGCCACCACTCCTGGACAATAATGCAGCTGCTGCAATATCATTATAGGTAATAGGGAGGAATATTACAACAGAGCCAGTTTGGTCTAGTGGTTAAGGCACTAGGGTAGAAACTGGGAGACTGGGAGTTCTAGTCCCGCCTTAGGCACAAAGCCAGCTGGGTGACCTCTCTCAGCCCTAGGAAGCAGGCAATGACAAACCACTTCCAAAAAACCTTGCCAAGTAAACTGCAGGGACTTGTCCAGGCAGTTGTCAGGAGTCAAGAACTGACTTGGAGGCACAAAAAGATATAAAATAAACAGCGAACCTCACTGTAAAATGTAATATGCCCTAGAACAAAACTGCAAATAATCCATTGTGCTTTAAGACCATCTGGAATATTTTTTTAATCTTATCCAGAGACATAGATGTGCCTGTGAGCAATATGACTTATGACCAGTGTAAATCTTGTGGAAAGCCGTGCTTTGCATCAGTGAAGGTCCAGATGAGCATTCAAGGTGGTTAACTACATGAAGAACAATATTAAAAAATAAAAAATAAAAAACTAAATACTTATTAAAGTCAATTAACAGTTGAGATCCTGACAAAAGATATGCATTTTGGCAGACCTTCTAAATGCTGAGTAGGAGCATAGACAACTAAGGGAGAGCATTCCAGAACCTGGGAACAACACAAGGCAATATTTTTTTTTTCCCACAAGTCTGATCAATGAGTATTGACAAGAGGGGCTTCTTTAAAGGGCCTCTCCTACAGGTTTAACAATGCTTGATAAGAAATCTGGAGTTTATTGTCCTATGAAATACCCTCACTTTTTTATTGTTTGTAGTTTATATCGGGTTAAAAACATAAAACAAGAGAACCAATAATGGAACACCAAAATATAGCCTAACTGAACCACAACATATTCCAACTCTGAAATCATTTCAGATTGGGCTTATCCCCAAAATAAGGTAGCCCTTCCCTTTCTTAACCAGTGGTAACTAACTGTCTTCTTAAAAGGTAAAATTGTCTATGTAAAAATACTATATTGCTGAAGGTATGGATGGGTTCATTTATTGCTGTTTGGAAAGTATGGGTAAGAGCCAGCCCTGTTTTTATGAATATGACCGCTACAGGTAGCAGATAGGGAAGGGTGTAAAGGAGTTATGAGGCACTAAGGGCTAGAACAGTGTGTCTGTCTGTCTGTCTGTGTAGGGGGATCCTCTTGAACTCCTTCCACTGATGTCAAAATCCCTAAAATAGTTCCTGTGGAATTGTTCCTATACAGCAGTGTTCCTCAACCTTGGCAACTTGAAGATGTGTGGACGTCAACTGGCTGGAGAATTCTGGCAGTTGACGTCCACACATCTTCAAGCTGCCAAGGTTGAGGAACACTGCTATACAGGATGTCTTGCCTAGAAAATATATATGATTTTTTTTAAGATTCTATATTACAACATCACAATGTGGTATCTAAGAACTGGAAATGTTCCACCTTTGCTCTTTTGCTCCTTTCTCCTTTTCTGTTTTCCTTCAGAAAGTCACATAATCATTTGTCACCTCTATACATTTTTTTTCCAGCATGCACTTTCCTTTATTCATTTATATAACAGCTAATGTGTGAGGGATGAATGTGATCCCACCACTTTTTAATTAATTTCCCAGCAGTATATTAATTAGTCATGTGGAGTATTCTAGAACTCTTTGCTATTTCCTTAATCAGATTAAAGATTTATTGTGTCGGTATCTATAATACCCCATGTCAAAATCACTTAGAAAAGAATGATCTCATGATCACCAGTAAGTATAGGGCTATTCTTACGCTATAAAAAAAAACAAAACAGAACAGAACTAGAACAACAAATAGAAAAGATAAAAGAATAAAAAATAAACCCTTGCAATTTTCTCCATACATTGTGTGGACCAAGACCAGTTCCTCCATGAAAAAGGCAGAGTTCTTTACTTTCTCAGGATATGATATGGAAGGGAATGGTACTATTGCTAACACAACTCAGTCCATGATTTTGACATATGGGAACATATTTTGTGATATTCTTTGTGAACATATACTGTAATGAAAGTCTAAAAGGACTGAAAGAACTTAGACCTCAAAACCAACATTTTATGGAATTGATTTATGAATTCAATCATAAAGACAAAATATGGTATTTGATTTTGCCCCAAGTCAGAAAAAAGCAAAGTAAAACATGTTGATGGATACATGTGTTGAGAAAGGCACTTTGAAATAATCTGCTTCCCTTTCTCCTATAGATTCAAAATGTATTCTAAATATAGTGTAGAAATATGTTTAGTGCCTGGGCATCCCTTAACATTGCATATGCTCCCCTTTTTCATCCCCCAGACTACTGCAGTCAGCACAGCCAATCTTTTTAGCACATTTAGGTATTTTGTTTCATTTAGGGGCAAAAATGGATTTTTGCTCCTTCAAACACCCCAAATTGCCCAATTCTCCCCTGTGGTCTCTGTGTAGTCCACGATCTCAGCAAAGACATTTGCCCTTGCTTAATACAACGTTTATCAAATACTAAACTGCAATTTGTTCTCTCTCTCATTGTGGGTGTGGGGGTGGTATGGGTGTGGAAGAGAGAGCAGGAAAGAGTTTAGAATTCTGGATGCATTCAACAAGGCAGCATTTTTAAAACTGGGGCTAAAGCTTTTAAAACTGGGTCTAAAGTGCATCTGTTTATGTAAACCAAAAACTAAAGCTGAATTTTTGATCCTGGATAAAAAGGAAGGGTGAAAGTATGGCCTTTATGGGTACACAGTACAGAATAGATGGCAACCAAATAAATTGTATGCTGAGGAGAAGTAATTTGTCTTCATTTTTGTGTGCTTTCTGTGGGTTTGGCTGGCCTCCAGGACCACTGAGCTAGTGTGGGAACCCTCTGGCATCGAGGGAGGAGCCGGGGGGGGGGGCAATAATTGGCCATGTCACCTTCTAGACATTGCACAGAAAGAAATGGACCTGTCATGAGTTCACCAAGGAAAAATGTGAACAGAAGTTCAAGTAGAAAACAGTACAAAAATCAAACAAGGGAGTTTAATCCAAGAAAAAAACAATAAGAAGAAATTCTACAAGGAAGAACATATAGGTTCGATCAAAATGCCTATTGGATAAAAGGACCTCAGCTGCTGCAGTTTGAGCTGAATTGGGAATTTATACAATTTGTTCCTTGTCTAAAATCAGGGCATATAATTATTGGTGCACCATTACAATGACTGAGAACTGCATATGCGGATCTGATTGGGGTAAATGTAGGGGTGACACAGAAAAATGATTTGCTTATGTCTTTTTTGTAACATATGGTCTCATTATTGTTCTGTGTTTTATATTTTGTATTCTGAAATGGCCTAATAGCTAATCAATAAAGTGTTGTTATTATTACTATATATTAAAAAAAAAAAACTATTGGACAAAGGGATTTGAAACTCTTTAGATAGACAAGACAAAGTGTAGTAATTGCTGACTTTATTACACCTGAGCATCCCTGTTTCATGTGTCCCTCACTCTTAAACCACTGTTCCTGTTTTATTATCTTTTGAGAACAACATAAAAGCCATAGATTACGTGCCTTCTTTAGGCTCTGGATCCCTCAAGCAGTTAAACCTTTTCCATTTTTTTTTCATTTTATTGTTGCTACTTTTAAAATGTAAGCTACCCAGAGCAGTCTGGGAGTCAGATAGTCTCTAAATCCAATGAAATAAATAAAGAAGTGCATACTGACATTGTGATACTAATGTAATATGTAGTATGATCAGCAAGGTTTCACTTGGGGACACCTGTGTCCACAGTTGAAAAATCTGCTGTCCCCAGCTCTTGTGGGTACTGAAAGCTATGAGTGCATGGGAGGTTGTGGTGCCTGTGGATTTCACTAGAGTTGAAAGACAGCCCACTTACCACTAGGAAGAGTTTTCAGTAGCAACTGTGATTAAAGAGCAGGCTGGAGCCAACTCTATCCTCAGAGATCTTCTGCTACCATATAAGCATTGGCTTGAGGGAAGCAAAGGGATCAAGGATGGCTGGTTGAGGGGGAGAAAGAGAGAGAGAAACTGATAACAAAAGTTAAGGCAGAGAGAAAAGGTCTGATTTTTTTTTCCTCCAGTGTGAAAACTAGACCTTATTGTGTAGCTTAACAGAAGGCCGCCACCCCCTTCTCCACATGTCCCTTGCAATTTTGATCCTTGAATTATTATTTAGGATCAAACTGCTTGGACTTCCCACCCAATAATCAGGCTTAAATATGGATAGCAGAACAGTTCCATATGTTGCAACTATTCACTTTCATTATGAAATGTCAAATATGATAACAGTTTAACTGGCATTATCAGCACAGAACAGACTTGGAATTATTTTTATAAGGGAAGGCATGCATTTTTGTTATGCCTTTTAAGCTTCCTTTAACCAAGGGCCAAGCTACGAGAGTTGTGCTGATCTTCAAGGGGTGCTTTGCTTTGACGGATATCAGAGCAAGGGCCCCTTCAAAGCATGGTGGCAGAAAGTGGCATTCTGCAGAGAAGATGGGTCATTTTGCTTGGTCAGTTGGTTTCCACGATTGCATAGGAGCTGTTATTCTCAAGGTGAATCTGCAGAATGAAGCAGTTTAGCCCTGCCTTGATTTAGCTTTGCCTTAAAGGACATTACACTATGAAGGGTTTCTTCACACTGAGGTGATGCAGTGTGTTTCTCAGAGAGAAAGACCGATTGCTAAAGGCCTCCCCTGCAGTAGTGTGTCTGTGTGTGTTGGTGCTGATGTTATAGTAACTAGGACAAATAAAAATAAAAATGTACAGGGATAGAAAAAAAATGTTTTTTCCTCTGCTGTAATTCTGCTATGCCGCCACCACCACCTTACTACTCTGTAGAGGCTGCAAACAGCAACATTAAAAAGGAAAGCAGCAAAATACCCAGATTTATGTTATATTAGGCTTGTAACAGGGAGAGAAGTGTTAAACTGCACCTTCCTACGTCCCTTCGTTTCAACTGAAAGCAAATCCCTGATAAGCACACTACTAAATTTTAAAGGAAAACCTCACATAACTCTACAGATGATGCATTTAATGTCAGCATGGATAATTAAGCCTCACTGCCACAGTCCTCAAATGGCTGACCCAGAAGTGAGTTCAAATGAATTCGATGATACTTACAGTGTAATCTTATATAAACTTTGCAGAAGTACAGTCTGTTCAGAAGTAAGTAGGCAAATTTATCAGGCAGTTGAATTAATCCTATTTGATCCAGAATTACTTCATAGTAATTGAATTAAAACACTCAGATGTACTCAAAATACCTGGAATAGTAATGTAGACTATTGTCTGTTCTGGATTACATCCTAATCTGAGCTCTGTACCATAAAGTTGAAACTGAATAGAGGATGACTAGGCATAATGACCATGCACCTGCCTCCTCAAAGACCACCTGTCCTGCCCTCTAGTCAACAATTCTCCAATCAGCTGGACAGTCTGAAGGGAAGTTAGAATCAATTTTGCTCAAATGTGGGTATAGCACCTCATATATTAGTCTGGAACTTTTTCTATTACTTACTTACATTCCATGCAAGGAAGTGGGAAGAGCAAAGAAGCATGATAGGTCTTAGAGGTGTAGTTTGCTGCCCAGTTTTGTGACCTCATGCATTCAGGCAAATTTCGGAATACATTTCTAGTGTTCCTGCAATAGAGGGTTCAAATAAATCAATTGCAACCCTTTTTAACCAGTCCTGGATATGCAAACCAGAAGGCTGGAAACCAGATGCTTCATGTGATCAAAATCAGGTGAATTGGAAGAACTCAATTGTGTAAGATATTTGAAGAGAGAAAAAGTGGGTAAATATCAATCTCCCTCTCCACAATTTATGCTGTTCTGGCTAATTGTGTGTTTGGAGTGTGGGCGGGAATATTCCTGGGAGGGATGAGTGAAGAATGCTGGGAGTATCTGCAAAGAGTGTATTATCCCAGCAGGGTCACCCTAGGCATGAGGCTCATCCCAGCTGCCTAGTTTAAGCAAGCAGGCACCTATATTGTGCAGCACCAATATAGGAAGATGCTGGAGGTGGGTAATCACTTTGACAGCATCAAAGGAATTATTTTATACTGAGAGGAGAAGGCAATGGTAAACCACTGCTTTATTTACCAATGTATGGTGAAACAATATAAAATTATTGATAATTTAATCTATATGTGAAATATAGATTGAGGGAAGCTAGACTGGAGGAAGATGAGCGTGGTTTTAAAACTGAAGCAAGAAACATCAATGCCTGGGCTATGCTGATGACATTACTTTGACAGCTGAAAATGCAAATGATCTGCTTTAGTAATGAAAGTCAAGGGGCACAGTGAAAAAAATAGGACTAAGATGAAATATAAAGAAGACCAAATGAATGACAACAAGTACAGCAACCAGCCTTTGAACTGACAAGGAAGATATTCAAGTGGCAGATGGTTTCTGCCTATCAACTATCAACAGTAAAAAAAAAAAAAAAAAAGAGTAATCAAGAAATACACCACAGACTAGCACTTGGTAAAGTAGCAATGAAGGCTTTGGAAAAGATATTCAGATGCCAGGATGTGTCTATACCTACTGTACAAAGATCAGATCTGTACAGGCAATGGTTTTCACTGTGACACTCTATGGAAGTGAAAATTGGACTTTGAAGAAGCAGGAGAAAAAGAATAATGATACTTTTGAACTTTGGTGTTGGAGAAGATTCCTAAAATTACCATGGATGGCCAAGAAAACAAATGGATCATCAAATAAATCAAACAGAACTCTCACTTGAGGCACAAATGACCAGGCTCAAATTATCATATTTTGGACACATCATACAAATACCTAGTTCTGTTGAGAAGTCTATAATGCAGGGAAAAGTAAAAGGAAAGAGAAGAAGAGGATGACAGCAGCAAGATGGATGGACTCAATTACAGTATTGAAGGGTGCACTGTTGGAAGACCTAAAGGATCATGTTGGGAACAGTCCTGAGAAAAAGGCTATGTGGTTGCTAAAGGTCATCATCAATATGGTGGCATATAACAATAACATAAGATAATGTAAGATAATCATTTTTTTTAAGGTCAAGGTCTGTTCCCTAATGGTTTGGTAACTTGTATGGGATCTTGGCTAAGAGGATGAAGCCCATTGCTTTTATTTATTTATTTATTTATAAATTTATTCACCGCCCATCTCCCCCTCATGGGGGACTCTGGGTGGTTTACAATAAAATGCAGTTAAAACTTAAAACCAATTTAGTCTAACAATACAATAAAATAAGAATATAGTAAAATCTAAGTGGCAAGAGATTTTAATCAGTCCATGAGTGTAGGATGCCCCTCAAATCACTTAGGGTACTAGCCAGCCCCAGGTATAACTATTCCCCCTCCCATTCCAAGCCTGCTGACAAAACCAGGTCTTTAGTCATTTTTGGAAGTCCAGGAGCGAAGGGGCCTGTCAGACCTCTGGGGGAAGGATGTTCCAAAGGGCGGGAGCTACAGAAGAGAAGGCATGCTTCCAAGACCCCATTAGATGAAATTCTTTTATAGATGGGGTCCGTAACAAGTCTTCCCTGCATGACCGGGTGGGATGGGTCGATGTAATAGGGATGAGACGGTCCCTCAGATATCCTGGTCCCATGCCATGTAGGGCGTTAAAGGTAATAACCAACACCTTGTATTGGACCTGGAAGCAAACTGGGACCAAGTGCAGCTCACGAAACAAAGGTGTTACGTGTGCAAATCTTGGAGCACCCAAGATTGTCCGCGCGGCTGCATTCTGAATCAGCTGAAGCTTCTGGATACTCTTCAAGGGTAGCCCCATGTAGAGTGCACTACAGTAGCCTATCTGTGAGATGTCCAGGGCATGAGTGACTGTTTGAAGAGCCTCTTGGTCCAGGAAGGGGTGTAACTGGCGCACAACACGGAGTCGAGCAAAGGCCCTCCTGGCCACGACTGCCACCTGCTCTTTGAGCAGGAGTCATGAGTCCAAGAGGACCCCCAAGTTATGCAACGGGTCTGTCTGGGGCAGTGCAACCCCATCCAGCACTAAAGATGACAGATTCCTGGCATGTGAGGTGCCATTAATCCACAGCCACTCCATCTTACTAGGGTTCAGTCAAAGCCTGTTGCTCCTCATCCAGGCCCCCACAGCCCCCAGGCACTCGGAGAGGGTGGTCACAGCATCACTTACTTCACCAGGGATGGAGATATACAATTGGGTGTCATCAGCATACTGATGATACCTCATCCCATGGTGACGGATGATCTCACCCAGCGGTTTCATGTAGATGTTAAAAAGGAGAGGGGAAAGTACCGATCCCTGCAGCACCCCACAAAGAAGGGGGCCTGGGGCCGACCTCTCCTCCCCTATTACCACTGACTGGGACCAGCCCTGGAGGAAGGAGGTGAACCAGCGCAGGACTACACCACCCACCCCCAGCTCCCTGAGCCAACCCAAAAGGATACCATGGTCGATGGTATTGAACACCGCTGAGAGGTCAAGAACAGCCAGGATGGATGCACTCCCTCTATCCCGCTCCCACCAAAGATCATCCATAAGCATGACCAATGCCGTTTCCATCCCATAACCAGGCCTGAAACCTGACTGAAAGGGGTCTAGATAATCCGTTTCATCCAGGATCCTCTGGAGCTGCAGTGCCACCACTTTCACAACCACTTTCCCCAAAAAGGGGAGGTGGGAGACTGGGCAAAAGTTGTCCAATACACTAGGGTCCAGCGATGGTTTCTTGAGGAGGGGGCACACCAGTGCCTCTTTGAAGGCTGCTGGGAATACCCCCTCTCTCAAGGAAGTTTTTACCACTGCTTGGACCCAACCACATGTCCTCTCCTGAGCTGCCTTCACCAGCCAGGAGGGGCATGGATCTAGTTGACAAGTGGTAGCGTTTACAGTCTGGTTTCCTGTCCACTTCCCTGGGCTCAACAGGCTCAAACCATTCCCAGATAACAGAGTAAGAACTTCCCCCGGGTATCTCCCCAGACACTGCCTCACGCTCAGAGTCCAACTTGGGATATGAGCGATTTTATCCTGCAGATGCCCAGAAAACTCCTCAGCTTGGCCCTGTAGATGGATCTCTGGATCCCCTTTTCCCAGAAGGGAACAGATAATCTTAAACAGTGCCGCTGGGTGGCATTCTGCAGATGCAATAAGGGCGGAGAAATACTGATGTTTCGCCACTCTTACCACCACAAGGTAGGCTTTAATAGTGGCTCTAGCTTGTGTTCAGTCAGGTTCGGTCTTTGTCTTCCTCCAGCGGCACTCTAGGCATCTCTTAATCCTCTTCAGAACCCTGAGATCCTCTGTAAACCACAGGGAGTATCGGGTTCGATGGGATGAGAAAGGCCACACAGGCACGATCTTGTCCAAGGCCCAAGCCACTTCCCTGTTCCAGGCTGCAGCCAGGGCCTCCTCTGGACCGTGCAGCAGATCCTTGGGTATAACCCCCAGCTCCCTCTGAAACCCTAACAGGTCCATTAGTCGCCAGGGGCGAACCAATCGAATAGGTCCTGCCTCCCTGCGGAGGGGGGTGGCATAGAAGAATCTCAGGCTCACCAGGGAGTGATCTGACCATGACAAAGGGGAGAAATGTACTTCTCCCCTCAGATTACATCACCATTGCTCAGACAAGAAAACTAAGTCCGGGGTGAGGCCACTGTCCCGAGTTGGGTTTCAGATGATCTGACTCAGGCCCATGGCCACCATGGTGGTCATGAACACCCAAGCTGCCTCCGAGGCCTGCCCCAGGGACAGCAGGTTGAAGTCCCCCAGAACCATAAGCTTGGGGAACTCCACCGCCAGCCCTGAGATAGCCTCCAGCAGCTCAGGCAGGGAGGTTGCTATGCAGCAGGAAGGCTGGTACATTAGCAACACCCCCAACTGTTCCCAAGAACCCAACTTGAAAAACAGAGTCTCACACCCGGCCACTTGTGGACCATGGCCCCTGAAAGCCACAAGGGATTCCCAGATGACAACAGCCACCCCTCCTCCCCTGCCCTGGGGTCTCGGCTGGTGCCATACTCGAAACCCAGCAGGGCACATCTCCAAAAGAGGAACACCTCCTTTCATGCCCAGCCAGGTTTCAGTAATGCATGCCAGGTCAGCTCCCTCCTCTGTGATCAAGTCGCCAATGAGGGGGGCCTTGTTGTTAACAGACCTGGAGTTTCAGAGCAGCAGCTGAAGCCCAGGGCCTCCATGAGTCTGCTGACCAGGGTCTGGGTTTGAGCACGGAGGGCCGGAACACACCACCGGTAATAAACGCTGGGGGCATCTTCACCATAGATGGCCCGCCCTCTGGTTCCCGTCATAACATCCCTGACCTGTCACCACCTCAATCCTCTGTCCCACCCTACAGTCCCCAGAGTCTCGCCGTCCATTAGCTCCCACATGTAAGAAGAGAAAGCAAAGCCAGGGAGAGCATGGATACCATTTGTATAGTTGTTATTTAAGAATTACTATATTACTGTGATCTTTATGTTCCATTTCCAGGCACCATCATTTTTGTATGCTGCTAATTGATAGCTGCATGGGGAAGAGGGAGAAGCGGAGGATAGCAAACAAATTCATGATTCCCATTACAAGAACTCTAATCATTGCTCTGCTTATTTAGCATGGTGTAGTGTAATGCAATAATACAATAAATACCTATAAAGCCATACAATGTGGACACCAGGGATACAGACAACCTGTGCTATTAGACATGAGGCCCCTATAATTTTCTAAACATGTATTCAAAAGGTAGTAATTTATATACTGTTCTGAAGTTCAATTTCTGGTATTTTCCTCTTATTATTACAAACCTGTAGACACATCTAGCTTTTTTTTCCCCCTTCTTTTCAGGTTGCTTCAGCAAACCTAGTGGATTTATCACAGTTCTGCTGCCATCTAGCCTCTCAATCAAAATGCTGCAAAACTGAAGCCCCCAAAAAAATTGTAACGTGAGCAGGAAAATAAGATTCCATGCTCATAAAATGATAGAAATTAACAGAACAGTACCACTGAATATAAGTTGGCAACATCAGGTTTATGGTGCTGACACAATGTGGAAAATGCAGGCATTTGTAAAGATCTTGACATTTTTTTTTTACTTTTATTTGATGTTTTACTGTTTTACTGTTTTTCCAGGCACCTGTGATAGAAGAGTTTAACTCATAATAATAATAATAATAATAGGAAGAAGAAAGAGGAGGAGGAGGAGGAGGCTGCTGTCCCAAATGGACAGGAATACTCAGTGTGACATAATGTGGAAAAGAGTGCTTCAAAATAATATAAAAATGCACTTCAACGATGAGCGATTAATAAGGGCAATATTTTCTGTTTCTGACCTCCAGAAATTGTTGCCTCCCTATTCTAGTGACAGAGCAACAGTGTAGATAAGTCTAAAGAGTCCCCCATATGAGGGAGATGGGCAGTGATAAAAATAAAAAATAAATAAATAAAATAAAGTCGGGTTTTATTATATAGGTTAAATAGGAAACAAATATGGCTGTAGCTCACTTTTTTTTTTTTTGAGGGAAGGGCAGGAATTGCTTTTCTGTTCCTTCAGATGTCTTTACAATGTTATTATTAAAACATTGATGCCTGTGATTTGCAACTAGCTAAGTATTAGATATATAGCATTACCAGCATGCATTGCACTTTGGGAAAGGGCTGTAGATGGGAGCTATAGTTTATGTTATGCCTGAAGATCCTAGTTCCAATTCTCCAGGTATGGTATGAAAACTGTGTCTCTTGAACAATGTCTAGTCATTAACAATCAATGTAGAAAATACTGAGTCATATGAGCTAACCTGATATAACCCATATTCTTATGTTTCTTAAAATAGGGGTTCCCAAACTTATTGACTAGGGGAGATATATATAATTTTGGCCAATCACAAAACAAAAAAATTAAGTGGGACAGGGACCCTAAAGAGCACCAGAGCAGGGCAGTCATCATGGATACTACACTAGAATTTCAATCCTAAAGTAATATAGTCAGAACAAATAAACAAATCATATTGCTCTCCAGTGGAGCCGAGAATAGTGTCCTTTCTCTCTAGCCATCTTGTCCTTAATAGGAGCCAAGATTATTTCATTAACTTTATTTACACACCTACTTATGTGACTCACTGCTTGTGATCCCTCAAATGAGATGAATTCTACCATTCCAAAAACTGTTGCCTGCTTTTACTGTTCTAGGAATAAATGAGAAGACAACCCAGGCACCATTGGTGAGTTGCCATGTCATACTGATTGGTCGCATTTAACAAATTGACTTTATGCAAAGTTGACTTTATACAAAGTTGACTTTGAATGAAGTCAAACTTGACTCCTAAAGTTTTGCTTTGTTTGTCTCTTATTACACAGTAGTCATATGTGAATTAACTATTGGCAAACACTATTATTACCCTAAAAAATGTGAATTTTTAATGCACAGATTTTATACTTGCTTGGTAAGTTTCTTCTGATCTCATCTTATCAGAGACAAAATGAAAGTCTAACATATTGTAGGACTGAGCACATAAATCGTGTCTTCCTGCAATATTGTCCATCATTTCTTAGATTACCTCTTGCAAGGGTATGCCAAGAAAAAAGTGTCAGACATGCTAGAGTGTCTGATCCACACAGTGTTTGATCCACACAGCTGGAAAAAGGCTGCTAATGAATAAAGTGGAAATGCATTAAGTTTTGATGAGGCAGAACAATAATTTTCTAGAATTCTTTTCTCCTTGCAATTATTTCCTTTTAGTGTTACAATCTTTAATTTATTTTTTTTTACCAATTTTAGGCTGGGTTCTCACACAGCCTTAAACAAGGAATTATTTAATCATGATTGTTGAATCAATCATAATGGCTTGGTCAATGCAGGATTACTATAGATCTGCCAGTTCCCAGACAAGTCTGGATCTAGTTTCAGTTCTGTTTTGTTCTGTTTAGCTGGGAATCTGAAAGGGCCAACATGTCCAAGGATTGCTCAGAAGTTAAGTAGCCTTGATCCACCATTCCTAAACGTCTTCCTCTTCCTCTGTCAGGGCAATATCCTGTGGATCTCTGTGTTATGTTCCTGTTTGTCTACTCCTTCCCTTCTCCACATATTTGCCATTCTGTATTATACTTTACTTCCTCCCAAATCTCAACAATAACTCACTGCACTTCTGATTTAAAAATCAATGTGATGTGGTAACTAGGTGGTATAATGTCTAGAATGAAAGAAAAGAACTATGGAAATACCCATTCAAATCTGCACTGAGCCCTGATGTTCCTTCAATTACTTATAGGCCATGTATTATTTCTCATCGGTTTGTTGTGAAAATAAATTGTTTGTACATTTAGAAAAATCATATATATGATCTGAAGTTTTTTAAGGGAAGGTGAGAGATAACATTAAAAAGTGATACAGAGGAAAGTGGGTTATCAGCACACTAAACACCCATGCTCAGTGCAAAAGTGATATAAAGAGTAATGCTAAAATCCTCACTCTCAAAGAGAAATAATAGGGGTCATGGCCTATCTCCTTGTACTTGATCAGTGATGACAGATTTTCTTAGAGTTATATCTCCCCTTTCTTCCAGAAACTCAAGGTGATTTACATGGGGATCTTACTTCATATTATTCCCATGGCAGCTACCTTGTGAAGGGGTTGGGATGAGAGGCCCAATGTCACCCAGTGTACTTCCATGACTGAGAGTAGATTTCAACTTGGGTCTTCCAAGCTGCTGTCCAATATTTTAACCATCACATCACCATATCACACTGGCCAATTCTAGACCCATTATCCAATTAGGATGGTAGGTGTGATTGAGCAATGCTCCACAGCTTCTAGGTGTGTGAGAGATAGGTTACTGCCATCACTTACAATTTCTTCTCCCTGAATTCTACCTCTCTCTCATTCCTTTATTCCAACTACCTTTTTTACCTTCACCTCCCTGTTATCTTCCTCCAGAACTGCAAATTCCGTGTGTGTGTAATACTAGGATTGCTAGAGCTGGAAATCACATTGGGAGAAAGTAGTGGGGGCAGACAGTATCAGTCTAATGAAGGTAGATAGAAACTAGTTTGTACTAAATTTAGGCTGCCTCTCTATATTTCAAAGAAAGCACATTCCAGGTGTTTCAAGATAAGGCATCCCAAACATTTATTTTATTAATGATGCTTATAAACCTCTCAGATACTGAAGGACTCTGAGAGGCATACAACAGCAAAAACAAAATTAAAAAAATGATGTAACAATAAAATCACACTCAAAACACTCAAATTAGGTTTGCAGAAAGAATAGAGATTTAACTTGTTTACTGAATGTTAACAAGAACTGGGGAAATGAATAGCTTCTCCCAAGGAAAAACCAAGCACTTTGGCAAGAATTAAGCTGACCATATTTTAACAATGATTATTGGGAATTTCTCCACAAGGGAAAAGGCACTTATGTGGAAACATGGACACAATATATACGATCCCCACATGCATATACATTTAACACATTTTCATATAGTCAATTATGAATAGGTAAGCAAGGTTATAGCTTGGTCAAGCACAATTGTTCATGTGGATCAGTGTTTTTCAAACTTGGCAACTTTAAGATGTGAGCACTTCAACTCCCAGAATTCTGCTGGCTGGGGAATTCTGGGAGTTGAAATCCACACATCTTAAAGTTGCCAAGTTTGAAAAACACTGATCTAGAAGAGTCGGTGCACCTGCTAACTACATAAACACATGTTAAGAACATATAAGAACTAGTTTTTACCAGCCTGAAGCTATCAGGTCATGCCAGCTTGCTATATTGTTCAGCTAGCATTTACAGCAGGAGATTTCTCCAAGGCTAAGCACATCTCCTGGTATTGTTTGCATATTCTGCTTGTTTCATATTCTCTCTTTGTTAGCCAATCTGCCTCCACACAACATAGCAGCTACATGTATATCTGGGGGGAGAGAGATCCACAATGTGGGGGCAAAGGCCTCATCTCATCCATATGCCACGTAACCTGCAGGAGAACTAGATTTCTTCCATTCTTCTAAATTCTGACATAGTTTTCTGCCAGAAAAGGAAAATAATCTCTCATTATAACCATTTTATGATGTCCCACAGAAGAACACATGTTCTTGAGCATCACACTTTGATGCTCAAGGATAGGTCATATTCTTTTATAGTGAAGTATACTTTTATATTGGTTCCCTTTGGTATGAGTTTTGTGTTTGTTTCTTATATAAGCCAGATTATAAATAAATGGACTATTTTTGGTTTGGATAGAAACACTATCAGGACAAGTTCATAGAAATTCTGCAAAGAAAGGATAAATGGTTCGGTTTCTCAAGAGTCGCTGTTAGCAGTGACAGTAGTTGTTCATTTATTTTCTTCTGGGTTGTATTGCTGATGGTGCCTTGGTTTTTCCTATCACTGCAGTATCTGCAATAAAGGGCAGATATTATGGAAGTATTAGCTATAACATCACCCATAACCACCTATAACATCACCCATAACCACAGGGAAGGAAAGGAGCTCTCACTCTCAACGCTTGCAAACTATTCCTTTTGTATGTGTTGGAGTACAAATGTCATTTAAAAATTCTCCACCAGATTTGTGAGCAGAGAAACTGGGTGGACCACAGATCCTCCTGGAGAGATCATTGTACAAAGAAAAACAGGACATTCACACCCAGCCTTGGTCACAGTCTCTCTAAATGGATGAAGAATGCCACACTCCCCTGATGAGAATTGCTTCAAGACCATCTCCTTTGAAAGAACTTCAACTGTAAATTCTCTTTCATCATTTGAGTGAGAAATGGTAGAAAAGATGCAACCAACTTCTTTGCCCAACATTAGGTTAAATTTGTATTTGTGTGCTTAAAAAGACCTGATGGGTAATTAACTGCCTGCACTGGATTGTGGCTTGCCCTGTGGAAATTTATGCCTCCGTTTGTTGTAGTAGGATACTATATGGTTTACAGCCCAGGTAACAGCCAAATACCATTTTTATAATCAAGAGAATAAATCTATAATGTTTAGGCATATTAAAATCACTACCTTTTTTGTTGTTTGTTTTTGGTTCTTGTTTTCCAAATGCCAGACTAATGAACTGTTTGAGTCAGATGCGCTGCAAAAGCAATTACACGCTGTGATAAATGACTTGTTCAGTTTGGTTCCAGGTGCTGCACCTGATGCATAATGGGAAAACACAGAGAATAAATGAAGAGTTTTCTTTGTACATAGGTTATGTGTGAACAAAATGATCACAGCCATCTCTTCCCATTCCTCCAATCATTTTGCATCTGCAATCAATGGGCATCAGATGCAGACACTTCTGTTACAAGATGTAGGGAGCAGAGGATGGGGAGAGTGTCAGCTTAATGAAAATAAAGGATTTCTTCAGGGAAACCATTTCCAGGAGGGGCTTACATTAACGATGCTTGCATGAAATATTGCCATCATTCATGCACATAAAGGGAAGAGCTCCCACACTTACTGAATCCAGTACAAACATGTGCAATAAAGACTGGAATAATAGTACCTGCTATTGCATTGTACATTATAGAATAATAGTACTTGGCAATGCACCTGTGCTTATTTTCCTTAATAACTCATCTGCATTTCTATTGGCTCTGACAAGTTTAGGCTGTCCATTTAATTTAGAACATGGAAAGGAAGAAGTCGATCTGCATCTACTGGAAAAGAAATCTAGGTGATTTACAATAAACCGGTTCTATTTCCAGTTGTTAAACAATGGTAGCAGCAACAATATTTTTCCTCTATATTATATTGTTGAAATGAAAATATCTGGGAAAGTGGTATTCCAAAATATACTTTTATGTGAAAGAACTATGAGATCCTGTGAATTCTGTTACTCAGGTACTGCTTTAATTCTAATTGGATTCTCCTGCACAAGGCAATGATTGGCAGAATTCAGGATGCTTGTTAAGTGCGCACGTGGATGCACACACACACATACACACACTGATTTCTAGTCTCTAGTTTCTGGTTTCTACTCATAGAGACATAGAATTATGTACAGTCTATCTGCAATGGCCCCATCCCAGCTTATGGGCATACTGTATACTAGCTGGTGCCCTGGCAATATGAAAGTGTGATGAAAACTCCACTTCCTTGTAACACATCAAGTTGTAAGGCTATTTCTCCTCTTCCCTCTGCTCAGGGTAGTAATCACAATTTTCCTCCCACCCATTTTACCCATGATCTCTGCTGGGGAAAAAAATATATATTCGATTTATAGAGGTTCCTTTCAGATGACCTCTCTGGACATCTTTTGGAGAGCCTTTTAAAAGATATCTCCCACTTTCAGAGCTGGATTTATCATGTAAACCAGAAATGGTCTTCCCTGCTCACTCACATCCTATGCAGCCTTTTCTAGGGTACATTCAGGCTTCACTCCCTCCATCTTTAGCAATGCACTGATTTAGGCAAGTTCTGAGAACTAAATATTTTAGAAACTGCAATTTGACCTTACTTTTTGTTTCCTCTTCTATTACTGTTTAGGGTAGAGTTTTATCTCTCTCTCTCTCTCTCTCTCTCTCTCTCTTTCTCCTGAACAAACTGCCACAAGTCCTTTCTCTTTAGCAATGATGGTTTTACTGTGCTTCTCCCAAGAACTTGCCTGATCAACCTCCATCCCAAAGCATGCACCTCTTCATTTCCATCAGAGAGTCTTCCCATCACTTCTTGGTCTTGCTAGCCTCCTTGAACTTTCAGTGAAAAGAAAGGCAACTTATAAGCTAGAATAAATCAGTAAGTGTTCAATACAAGGTATATTCAGCCAGTGTCCAATCATAGAGAACATGAAAATATTCTATTACACATAGATTTCTAAATAAATAGACTGAACTCTTTACATCATGCAAAATTTGCACTTGATGCTTGAATTAGATCTGGCAGAGAAGGCATACTGCAGGCACCATCTGCTAGGGACTTACATTTGGTGGGTCCCAGGAGGTGGACCTTCTCTGCCATGGTGCCTGCCTTTATGGAACATTCTCCCCACTGAAATTAGGTTAGTTCCATCCTTCTTAACATTCTGGAAGTCCCTCAAGACCTGGTTGGGTCACCAGGCTTGGGGTCCCAGGGAACTGGTAATATCCTAAGATGGCTCCACCACTGTGGTTGATTTATCTTCTTTCTCCATGCCTTATGGTTTGTATATTTTAATTTTTAATGATATTTTAAACTTTTAATAATGATTGTTTTATATTTTTATAATGATTGTTTTCATATATTGTTGTTTTATTTGATTGTTGCATGCTGCCCAGAGTTGCTCTTAGTGAGATGGGTAGACATATAAATTCAATAAATAAATAAGTCAGTCAGTCAGTCAGTCAGTCTCATGGTGAGTTGGGAAGTGGGTTTGGTGTCTGTCAAACATATGGTATTTTCTCTAAGATAGTCAAGGGCTTTTATTACATTAAACTTCGACTGACAGCAGTTCATCCACAGGAGGACTCATATTATGTAACCCTATTTTCATTAAGTTGACAGAGCTTCTCCTTAGGTTTAATAATTGCAGAAGGAATGGGAGTTTCTTAAGTTGTATTGTATGTTAGGTATCCGGAGCAGTATTGCAGAAAGGATGAATGGTATGCAAAAGGCCAAGTGGGATTTAGTTCCTTAATGACAGGCTTTGGGAGGTCAATGGGAAAAGTCAAGCTCATGGATTTTAGTAGGTAGAAGAAGAGAAGATTAAAAGATGAGAAACAAAAAGGCAGCTAGTGAAAAGAACAAACTGCTACAAGTCCTTTCTCTTTAGCAATGATGGTTTTCCTGTGGTTCTCCCAAGAACTTGCCTTGATCAGCCTCCATCCCAAAGCATGCACCTCTTCATTTTCATCAGTCTTCCCATCACTTCTTGGCAAGCATAATATTTTTTTTACCCTTAATCCATCATCAGCTCACATCACATGCCCAGTGAATGTGAGTTTCTGCTTGCTGATCATTGCCTCATTGGAAATTCTACTTTAATTTGCCCAGGCATATTGATTGGTTGTTCTTGAAGTTTGTGATACACTTAGCAGCCATCTGCAAATCCATAATTCGAAGGTGTTTATTTTCTTTCTCACAGTGTTTCTCAATGTTCTCCTTTCACAACTGTAAACTGCCATGGAAAAAGCAATTGCTTTAACAATTCTTGTCATTGGAATGTTCTCATCCTTCCAATATCTTACACCCTAGGTTTAATCTCTTTATTTCTCCAGTGCACCATCCACCTTTTGTTATTCTTGAACCTAAAAAAGCAAAACTAGCTCCTGGTATTTCTTCACTGTCAACTGTAAATTCACCAAGCATGGTGGTCTTAATGTTCAACATTATCCCAGATTGTCCACTTTTCCTTTATACTTTTATAGTGAGTGTTTCTGAGTTTTCTTTATTCATGCCAAACAATACAGTGCAATCTACAGATCTCAAAATTTTAGTGTTTTGATCTCCAATTTTGTTTCCAGCCATCAGCTCTTCTAATCCCTGCCATTCATATATTTAATACATAAGTAGATATGGAGATAGCATCTATCTTTGTCTCAATTCTAAACTAGTCTGTTTCTCAAAATTCGGTGGTTACTATGAACTTGAAACTATTCTAATTATTTCACTGAAGAATAATCAGCTGTTCTGTCTCACCTATTAGTCTTTATATGTTCCTGATCTGACATGATCTATGCAATCTACACTATTCTCTTTCACTTTTCATTATCTATCTTTGCTAGCTAACTGTCTCTGCTTTTTCCGAAATTGGTCTGTTCTTTTGACATTTCTCTTTTTCTATATAACTGTATTTTTATAAGAATTTTAGCAAAACTTCACTTGTGTGAGGAATTAGTGCTTTATAGATACTAAGCCACAGATACCTCTTCCATGTTGTTGACACAGACTCATTAGCAAATTTGCCTCTATCATAATTTTTTTCCTGATTAACCTTGGTTATACATTTTCCTCTTTTTTTTTTCTTGCTTGAGATTAGAAATTGCTGTATGTAGTTCCTATTACACAAGGCTTTCAACTTGTGTATATAACGTTTTGTGTCATTTTGTAAGTCCCATCTTTCTTTGGATGTGTTCTACAATCTGCCTTGACCTTTTCCTCCCTGAAATTCTGGAAATACTTTTTTTTTCACTTTAGTTTTCATGGTGTCTCTTCCCTGTTGTGCACTTACACCTTTTGCAATTTGCTGTATAATTCCTAAACGTCTTTCTTCATTATATTTTTAGAGATTGCATATGTTTACATAGCATTAATGCTTACTGTATATTCAGTAATAATTTTTAATATAATTTTATTAAGAATTTTAATTACAGTAGTAAAAACTAATCCAAACTAAACTTAGGAAAGAGAGGAAAACAGAACAAAACAATAACAAGTGCAGGAAAAAAAGAAAAAGAAAGATGAAAAAGAAAAGAAAGAATATAATAAAGAAAAAGATGCATATAAAGAAGTGATTTCAAACCTTCATCACAAGTATAAATAAGTTTAATAACCCTTCACCCCCTATAAAGTTACAAACAGGTATCTCTTCATCCTATATCCCATCCCTTATCTATAAGCAAATCCATAAAGCATCAACTTTTCAATCCTGGTGTCAGCAAAAAGTCCATAAAGTGTTACCAGAACTTTGGGGGGGGCGGGGGGGGGAGAGTATTATTTTAACCTTGATCAAATAAACCAGCTTTATATTCCTTCCTTTTACTTCTAACAGTTTTAATCTTTAATTCAATCAAATGTAGGATTTGATTTCTCTTCAATTCTTCTTTATCCTATCACACAGATTTGTTCAAGGCTTTAACAAGCCTTTTTTGTAGATCCAATAAGAAAATATTTTCCAGGTCATTCTCTTGGTTTATCATTTGTATTTCCCTTTTAATTTTTAAAACTTCAGCCAATTTCTTGTGTATATCCAGTAAAAAGTCCTTTTCCAAATCATTTTCTTGGCCTATCATTTGTATTTCCACTTTTGGTACTTTCTCTGTCTTGTCAGATAAAATTTGTTCCACATCCATATTCCTTCATTAACATCTTTTGGGCATAGTCTATCCATAGAAGCAGACAACATTACTGACATTCTTCAAAGATCTCCTTTAATATTTCCAATGTTATAACATTTTGTGTCATTTTGTAAGTCCCAGTATTAACTGGCATCATGCTTTGTATTTTTTTTTTCTTCCACTTAAAATCTTAAGTCCCCTCAAGTATCCAGTTTCTGAAATCATCACTTATCTTTGTTATGTCTTACAATAGCCAGGAGAGCCAAAATAAGTCTTTCCCACAAGAAGCTATTTAATTTTTATAGTTAATTCCAAAATTTTATAATAAAAGTCAATATTCCTAATTTAACTGGACCCTTAATCCATCTGTAACTTTCTTAGAACAAAATCTTATTTTGATTTTTGCTTTTTATTTCAAATTCTTTAAGTTCTTAAGCTTATAATTAATTTTTCTTTTGTTCAGAGTTGAAGATAAACTCACCTGATGAAGACTTTTGAAACTTGTAATTCTAAAGGTCTCTAATAGCTTTAAGATGGTTAATAGGCAATGTCCTAAAGTGATTAGAAAGTGAAGCTTGCAAGCTTAGTGTCCTTTAAAAGGCTCTGCTGTGGTTGTGAGCAAGTTGGCTGATCCCCTCATCTCCCGGCGCTCAAATACATGCTGTCCTGTGGTCTCCCTGCAGGGAGCAGCCATTTGGAGCACATGTGGGCAATCTCCCATCCTATCACAGAGGTTCTAAGGAACTGGTCTACTGACAGATCCTAGGTCTTTGCCACAGTCGTCAGCTCTGCTTTCATAGAACTGTCTTCAGTTCACCGTGCCTCCCCTGGAAGTCTGTATATCCACTGATTCTAATAGACAGGACACTGTCCTTATTATAGCTAAACATCTATTTTTCAATATCCTTTTTTGTCTCTCCATTGTGATGCATACACTTGTGCCTTGAGTTGTATTATCATGTAATCATTTCAGTTCAAATGGTCCAGACCAACTAAAATTCATCCAGTTTGGACTTTGTCATTTCCTCTTTAATTTCAGTTTCCTTGGTTCATTCTATATTCCAACTCTATGGGCCTAAAGCAGTATTGACAAATGGAGTGACAAATTTCTTTGTTCTAATCATATCATCACTTCCAGAACTACTTTTGAATGTTTGATACTTTCTCCTGGTAATTGGAGGAGGGCCTTTTGACTTGAGACCTCATCATCTCACTCCCAGATTTACATAAATGTACCAGCCATATTTATACAGTATATTTGTAAAGAATGCAGTAGTTTGTCATTTCTTTCTTTTGGGTTTGATTTTAGAAATCTTTATTCTGTGTGGTTTGACTTCATTCACACTCACCACCACCACCACTATCTGCCCTCATCCCCATTGTGGATTATGCTTAACTTCCCTTCTCCCTTTTAGCCTTACTCAGAGGGCAAGTTGACAATCCATTCCATAAGCAGCTCATCCCCATCCAAAACATAACACACTGCCTCTTTCAGTGGTATAGTTTACTGACATATAAATAACATGTCTTTAATAATCAGTTTGATTGTTTTCCTTTTCCTAGTTTGCAATACAGCATTGCTGCTTCTTTGCCTTCAAAGAGTTGTTTTCCATCTGCTGAATAAATAGGAGTTTTGCCATTCATGTTCAGTTCAGTAAATCTCTCCCTTTCTTTAATTAAATTACTGGTTGCTCCATACTCAGTGCAGATCCTTTCATAATGCTTTTCAGAGTTAGCTCAAAAAACCTTCTCTGTGCCAACCATTACAAAGTTTATGTCTGCCAACTTTATCACAGTGTGGCTTCGATTGTCCCTTGATAAATCATCCTCTCTGAAATATAGGTTGACTTGTTTCTTGCCAGCAAGTTGCTTTTCTTTGGGGGCACTTAAGTTGCAAATGCGTAGAAGTCACATTTTCTATCTCTACCTAGTTTTAACAGCAACTTCTCAATTCCTTTTTGGCACTTTTCCATATATTGAAATATCCTACGTGGTTTATAACAAGTAGCAAAGTTTACAGCTTTCCTCCTTTCTAGATCATTCATAAGAGTTTCAAAGCATTCTGGGAGGATGTTTAGCATTAATCTATTTGAGGTTGTTTCAGACAGAGTCACTGTTGAACAGTGCATGATATTTCTAATATCTCATTGACATGAGGATATAAACTTCCCGCTTTTTTCAGCCTCATGAGCTTAGAACAAGGTGAACTTTAGAAACAATAAACTTTTGGTCTCTTTAGCATTTCCCAGTCCTCTACTAAATGTTCTGCCATTATCAGAACTTATGGCATATACTATATGCTATGTAGAAGAAGTGGGTCCTGAATCTCCCTGTTTTTCCTTTCAGTGGATGATTTCTAATACCTCTTTATTTATTTATTTATTTATATATATATATATATATACACACACATATATATATATATACATATATACATGCATACATACATATACATATACACACACATACATACATACACATACATACATACATACACACACACACACACAAATACATACTTACATACATACATATACATACATACACTCACACACACACACACACACACACACACACATACCATGCATGATTTTCATAGAACCATAGAAATATAAAGGCTGGAAGAGGCCTTGTCTATCATCTAGTCTAAATCCCCAGAAATCGACTGCTGCAAAATTCCTGAGATATGACCATCTCTATTCAAAGACCTTTAGTGAAGGAAAGTCCACCACTACATGAGCCAGTCTGTTCCACTGATGAACAGCTCTTACTGTTAGGGCATTTTTCCTGATGTCTTATGGACATCTGAACTCATTTTTTTTCCCTTGTCTTCTGGAATATCCCTGCCCTGTCTTCTACATGACAGCTCCTCAGATACTTGAAGACAGCTATCATGTTTCCCCACAGTCCTCTTTTCCAAGCTAACAATACCCAACAAAGCCTCATTTAGTTTTCCTTCCAAGCCCCTTATCTCTGGGAACCGTCCAGTTCGTCGATGCTCTTCTTAAAGTATGATACCCTGAACAGGACACAATATTCTAGGTGTGGTCTGCCCAATGCAGAATAGAGAGGAACAGTAATGCATGAGTTTATCTACCTCTACCTTGTCTCCCTTTACTTTCTTCCATTCCAAGGTAAAACCTCCCAGGCCCTGTAGTCTTTTCCCAAGGGACAACCGCTCCAACATCCTAATCATTTTGGTTGTCCTTTTTTTGCACATTTTCTACCTCTGTGATATGCTTCTTAAGGAGCAATGACCAAAACTATGCCCAGTGGCCAATGTCACATCAACTGTTTTATTTTAAATTCCTTTTGTAGCTGTTCTAAGCATGGCATTTGTTTGTTTGATTGACTTCAGCAGTAGCAGACTGGCTTAACATTTTCATTCGGTTATCCACCATTGAGTACAACATCCCTTTCCTGATTTGTCAGTGGTAGCTTAGTTCCCATTAATGTATAGATGGAGTTTGGATTTTTTGTACAAATCTGCATCAAATTGGACTTGTTTGCACTGAACTGCACTGGCCGTTTTACAGCCCATTCGATCCATTTGGAGCTCTTCAAAATCCCATTTTGATTTTAATGCTCTGAACAGTTTGGTATCATTAGCAAACATGAATACCTTACTGCTCATCCCTAATATCAGAGCAAGTATATTCAGATTACAGTATGTCAACATACTATGTACATCCCACAGTGTGACACACGCCCATTTACTCCTACTCTGTTTCCTGTGTTATAATTAGTTGCCATTCCGTGAGATCACCTGTTATTTTATATGATGGCAATTGAAGCTCAGGAGTATTTGGTGAGGCTTTTTGAAAGTCCACGTATACAGTATCTTTTGGGTCATCCTTGTCTACATACTAATTGGAACCATCAAAAAAACCTAGAACTTCAGTGAAACAGGGCTTACCTCTCATGGACTTCTCTTCTCCACTGGGAATGAGGATGGTGATTTGCAACCGATATAAGCCCAGAACATCTGCATATTCTTTCTTTATCAGGAAAATGGGTAACCATCTCCTCAGTGCATCAATAAATAATTAGGAAGAAATCTCTGCTCTAATGAGCTTGGGTGTTAAGGTATACTGTCCTAAAGTAAATGTATCCAACGGCCAAGATTTCTATAAACTCATCCCTTTTCTCTTTAAATAAATCTAATTAAAGAAAACTCTGTGAGAATCTTGCTATTCAGTTGTACGTAGCCTCTGACATTACCTTTGTGAAAACCTGGTTCATCAGCAAGGCTTGTTCTCCTATGTGTTTGATTTCCTACTATCTCATAAATAACACTTTCATCCATTTCCTTTGGATCAAATACTAAGTTAACTGGTCTGCAGTTTCCTTTATTATCTCTTGATTCCCTTTTAATATTGGAGTCATGTTAGCTGTAGGAATAGATACTCATGTTAGAGAAAAGGTTCATGTTTTTTGTGAGGGAAATAAACCTTGCACCTTCATTTTAAAGTTATTAAAATTTTTGAGTAGATACAGTCTAGATCAGGGGACTTATTTCCTTTTATTTCCCTCGGTTCATCTGACCTTCTTCCTGAAAAAACCTGCTTGGGTATGAACTTCAGTCCCACCTCATCAACACAAGACAGAAGCAAATAATTGATTCAATTTTTCTGCTCCTTGTTCCCCTTTAGCAAACTTCTAATGCCCTGTCATCCAGTTGCCTAAACTTTCTCTGATCTGTTTCCTATTTCAAATATATTTGAATATCTTTTTCTTGTTTGGCTTAATATGTTTTGCCAAATGTTTTCAAAGACTTTTTTTGAAACTTTTATCTACTATTTGCATATCTTATGCCAGAATTTTTCTTTTCATTCTCATTTTGGCAAATTTTTTGAAGGAAGTCCTCTTCTCCTTTAGAGTGTTTCTGACCCTTCTAATTAAACACTCTGGTGTCTTCCTGCTACCCGTCCTAATCAGACACATGCATCCTAACTGAGATGATGTTATTGCAACTTTGAAATATTCTAACATTCTTTCAAATTTCTTTTCACTAATCCCCTTATCTTTCAGATGTCACAACAGAGATGGACTTTCTTGGGAAGACTCCAGTTACCTACATCTTGGCTAAAGCATTCTGATCAATATTTCAAATTCATTCAATAACTTTTAGGTCTTCAGCAAGGTTCTGGACACTAGCTGGATTAAATCGAGTGTGGTGTGTTTTTTGCCTTTCTCTTATTCCTTAAATGAACCAAAATGAAATCACTTATTACCAGGCAAATCATTCCAGTTGCTTTTTCATCATCTCTTTTTCCTCTGGTTCTGCCAAGTCTGAGTTTGCAGCATGGTCCTGTCTCCTTGACTTCTGAAAATAATTTCTACTTTAAAGAATCACAACTCAGATTCAAAACCTTCCAATTTATCAGTTGCCTCAGGTCTCTGTACTATCTCTCATGAATATTCTCTTTCTCTCACAAATCTTTCAATTATGTGGATAGTTCATTCTTTTATAGGGAAAAAGTTAAGATAAACCTGGTTGGTCAAGTTCATTCACTGGCTCCATATTTAGCAATGTGTGTGTATGTAAGTGTATGTGTACACACACACAAACACACACATGCACAACTAATCCCATTAAGAGTGTCTGGTGGTAAGGTAAAAAAAACAATAGCAATTTATTAAGAAATCTACAAAGTTAACTGCATCTGTGAGCTTTCTGTCCTCATAATAGAAGGAAAGGTAAATAAGAAGACATACACTACTCTGTGGTGAAGCTAAAGTAGAGAGACTAAGCATTTTTCTATTTGGGGAAGCAGATTAGAGACAAACAGAGGGAGTTATTTGCTTGCTATCTCTTCTCCTAATTCTGTTAGTGGTTGATAAGATGAAAGATGCAAAATGTTGATGCTTCTGAAACTGTTATCTTCACAGCACTATCTCAAGGATGGTTGAAAAGGATATGTATCTGATACAGAAGGGCCATGCAATGTCCCCGTTGCCAAGCCATCCTTGTATGTATTTATGCAAATACAGAGTTGCTGGGATTTGGGTGACATATAAATCTAATAAATCTTCAGAACAACTTATTGTAAGATGGCCACAGCAGATTTTTTGCACCTAGATATCAGAACCCCTCATCATGCATCATGGCATTTATAGCTCATATTTCTTACAGCTAGTGTAGCTGCTGTTTTAGTTTGTCACAAAAGGGTTAGTAATTAGTAATTGTAACAGTAATTAGCAATTACACTTTTTTTGGAAAATGTGGCTTAAAAAAATCACTGTATTTACCCATTTGGAATATGAAGTCTCCCTTTCCCCCCATAGTTATCTGAGAATTGAAGAAAGTGTTCATCTTGAAGTCATTGAAAAGAATAAAAGAAGATATTGAAAAGAAAGAGATTAGTACGATCCAGAGCCAAATACAGACTTCGTGGATTTTGCTTCAAAACTAAAGGAAGTCCTTTAAACACATTTTCTATCTTTATGAAATAAGCATGGAACTGTGGAGTCCTTGGTGCTCTCTGAGCCTTGTTGTTTTCTTGAAGACATTTCATTTCCAGACTAGGCAACATCTTCAGTGTGAACAGGGAGTGGGCCTTGCTCTCTGTTTATATATAGTGGCTTGCCCTGCTTGTGTTGGTGGGGGTGTTGTTCTCTCCTTGGGAGTTCTTCGGTTGGGCTGTTGTTTGCTGCTTGGATGATTGCCTGAGTTAATAGTTCCTTGATTAGGGTGTATTGTGCTGTTTGATGGTTCATCTGGTGTTAATCCTAGTGCTGATTTTTGCATATCTGAGTGTTGATTGCTGGCAAAGGAGTGTACTGGTCTTTTGACTTTTCTACTGTCTCTTCTGAATTGTATGTAAATGTTGTTTACCTCTACGTGTCTGTTGATGGCTGCTTGGTCTGAGTGCCAGGCTTCCAGGAATTCTCTGGTGTTTTTTGGATTTGGCTTGGTTTGGGATGCTCCCAGTTTCCCAGATGAAACTATGGTTGAGTCTGTCCATGTGTTGTCAGATTAAGGAGTTCCCATTGTGCCTTCTGACTGCTAGCACCAAGGACTCTACAGTTCAACCCTGAGCTAGAAATCTTTGCTTCAATAATCATGGAACTGCCCAGAGTCCCTCCTTGTGGGGGGAGATGGGTGGTGATAAAAATTTGATAATAAATAAATGGCTTCATCCTGTCCCAAGTTGAGCCTGCCTCAACTTCATTTGAACTGTGAGGATTTTTAAATAATTCTGAAAATAAAAGCTTCCACAGTATCATAGTTCCTTCAATCTATTTATATAATTTGTCCTGACATATTTATCATTGCATATGAATACACTGCAAGCAAAACAACTTTGCAGTGATTTGAAATATGATTATTTTGGGGATGAAAATTAAGTTTTGTACAGCAGCTTAAAATAGACAGTATATTCCTCAAACTGCTTTGTTTGTGTAACATAGTCACTTTTATCCTAGATAGTTTGATGCCATTGTTTTCCAGCCGCTTCTCCTTTTTTATTTTTCCCCCACTGCCAGTGACTGCTGCTTCTTTTTTCACATATATATGCAGTATGTATTCTAACCTCATCTAACAAAATTATGGATAATTAGAAAAAGGTCAAAATTATAGTTTGCCTCTCCAAAATAACTGTTACCTCAGATTTCAACTTCATCTTTCAGGACATAACCAACTTACTGGTACAAAGAAATTTCTACAATTCACTCCAAATTGTTGATGGATTGATATCATTCTTTACAAAGTGATAAATGGCATCGTGGACTTTTATCGTCCACAAGCATCAATGAATTAAGTGCATTCTTCCTTAGATACTAGATTTACATGACAGTGGCATCACCATGGCAACTGCATATTTGAGTTAAAATAAAAGAGAATGATAGTATCTCTAGGCTATAAAAAGATTTGAAGTGAAATATGAACACCTAGTATGTGTGAGCAGAAAGTTATTGTATAGACTTTTGGTAAAGAATTGGCAACTCCCATATAGACAAACTATTTAAAAAAACCTTTTGTTTCTGTCCATTAAAGGAAAAAGCCTGCAGCTAAACTGTCTGCTGTGATCCAGATCTCATGAACTAAGCAAGGTCTCTAAGAAAACATGCAATCAGTCAGTCATTTAATGGCAACTCTGATAGTTAAATCCTGTTTCCAATACATGCTGAGGACCTTTAATGGGCAAATGGTTTGTGGATTTCATTGTCAGAGGAAAGTGGTAGGAACCAAGTAACCCTTCCCTTCTGCTTTCTTCCCATTTGCTATTTTCCCTCTACAGTTTGTTCTTTTTAATGCCAACCACAGAGTATTTTGCTGCCTGAAGCAAAGCCAAAGCAGCAGTCCCAAATGTAAGTTCTTTGTACCATTTCAGACACCAGCTTCTGCCTGCATTGACTTTGCTGCCTGAAGCTGATCACCTTGCTGCATAGCAGGGCTGAGCCATTTCCTCTTGTTGAAAATTCAGGGCATTGATTATTTTTCTAGAGGAGTTTTGCTCTCCATTTCAATTTAGAACTATGCTTTGCAGAGATACAGTGACTAACTTACTCAGTAGCCAGAAAGCACTATGACTGAGCACAATTGTTTACCATAAATTAACATGAGATTGTGGGGAGGCTGGGAAAAGGACAGAAGAGAGGGTAGACATACAATCAGGATATTGATGGCATGCCCATTATCAGTTTATCTCAAAAACAGCAACCCAGCAAGACACATTTCAAATTACTCAGTTTGAACTGAACTGAAGCTCTACCACTTGTGATGTGCATTCATGGTGTACATAATACATATTAAAAAGAGGTGCGCCTTCAAGCACCTGATCACGTCTATCATGTTGACCTCCTTGCAGATGTTTCTACATACATACATACATACATGTACACACCTCTCAGAAAATATACAGGCAGTCCTAGCTTAACAACCCCAATTGGGACTGGCAACTCCATCACTAAGAGAAGAGGTCATTAAGCAAAACATCACATGGCCACCCCACTTAGCGATGGCAGTCCCAGCAGTCCCAGTTGTGGTTGTTAAGTGAATCACCCACAGTTATTAAGTGAGACATCACATGACTGCAACTTGCGACCTCCTGCCAGCTTCCCCATTGACTTTGCTTGTCAGAAGCCAGCTGGCAAGGTCACAAATGGAATTATGTGACTGTGGGTTGCAAATGGAGATCATGTGATGCTGTGACCATCATAAATACATGATAGTTGCCAAGTGCCCAAATCATGACCATGTGACCATGGGGATGCTGTGACCATTGTAAGTGTGAGGACTGGTCATAAGTCACTTTTTACAACATCATCATAACTTTGAACAGCTGCTAAACCAGACTTTCTCAACCTTTTGACCCTGGAGGAACCCTTAAATATTTTTCAGGCCTCAGGGAACCCCTGCACATTCAGGCTCAAATATAGGCCAGAACTTACAAAATTATTATATTTGTTTCATGGGTAGGCCTGTATATACACATTAACAGTGTTCTTAAACTAAAAATAAAGGATGAAACTTACCTCTTTAATGTGAAGTTGCCTGAATTTGAAATAATTTTTGAAATAAATCATGATCTCCCAGGGAACCCCTAATGACCTCTCACAGAACCCTGGTTGAGAAACCCTGCACTAAACGAATGGTTGTTAAGCAAGGACTGCCTGTACTACTTGGCATAAGGTATTTGTAGTCAGCAAGGTTGTAGTTAATCACCTGAACTTTATACCACATTTTAAATAACATTTTGTTTAAAAAGCCATGTACCATACTTTTATCTCAATTCCATTTAATTTTTTTTTAATTCAAATTTCTTTCCAGAAGATCAATGACAATATTAATCATATATCATTGGGGAATAGTCAGAATTACAAAAAAATCAAAATACCAAGTGTTCCCTGAAACTTCTGCTTGTCAACTCCACTCATGACTTCGTAACAATTTAGGCAATATGTATCTTGTAACTAGACAAGATATAATTTAATTCTGGAGAAAAAATTTCCAGTGAGGCTAAAACACCAACCAACAATCTCCCATGGGAACTTAGTTTCCAGCACTGCAATGCAGCTCAAATCTTATTAAATTATGTTTACCCAACCTAGGATGAGGACTTCCTGAATTAACCAGGTGACCCTTTAGATTGCCCTGCAGAGTTCAAGCCCAGGCACTGACAGGAATGATTGGATTCAATCAAAGTGTGGGAAGGAGTCATTTTGGATTTTGATTGCACTAGGCAGGGGTCATGATGAAAAACGGTAGCTGTTCGTTGAGGAGAAATTCAGAGATCACCTCAACCCCACAATAGTTCTTAAAAGCACTTTTATTAGAATTCAAGGAGGAAAAATATTTAAAACAAAGAAATGTAAACAAAAAGACCAGCAATATTTATGTTATTGCTTTAAACCCAGGCAACAGGACAGTTAATTTGTCAGCTATGACAGTGGAAATAAATATCTCACATTTATTTGGACAGATAAGAGCACCATGGACTCATTCACAACTCCTGGAGAAGGAAGAATATTGGCAACAATACCAGAATTCTGCATCTGTTATCATTCTCTCTAACAAAGGGAGTACATGCATATATCTCCCACTACTATACTGTATATAGTTATTAACAGTTTCCCAAGAAATCTTTCTTCCCTGTAATGTAAATTTCCCTTGTGTAATTCTTCTACATGTGACTATTTTTTGTACACAGTTTTATAGACATAAATTCTTTTTCAGATGCCTATCTCACAGACCAGTGTTTGCCTGCATGTGTATGTGTGTGCACAACCACATGCACATACTTGTTAATCAGGGAAAGACTGATACTAGCATCCCCAGTTCAATATTACTGCCCATTACAGCAGATCTCACAAATCATCTTCCATGGAAATCTGATGGATTTCTTCACATCTATCCTAAATATATATAAATATATATATATATATTTAGGATAGATGTGAAGAAATCCATCAGATTTCCATGGAAGAATATATATATATATATATATATATATATATATATATATATATATATATATTCTAGAAACATCTTTCTCAGGGCAATAAAAGGCTTCATTTAACTATCCAATTAATTAATATTCAAGGAATATAAGACAAAATGTCAAAGTCGTCCATTTCAAAGAGAAAATTGTCAATAGTGCCTGAGATTTGTGAAATTAGATGGGACTTTTGCTTATTAGACAGCAGTGTCAATTTGCTTGTTTTTGGAAATAGGCTTAAAGCTTGATCTTCCTACATATGTTCACATGGAAATAAATCCCTCTGAGTTCAGTGGAGCCTAGTTTTTAAGAAACATACTTGGGTCTGCAGCCTTGTGATATGAGTGAAGCAAACATTTTTATTTACTGGATGACCCAAATAATTTCAGAAAGACTTTCATCCATATCTTCCGGCCAGGCTCACCAAGCAGATTTGAGCTTGCAGATAGAGGATGTCAGTCAGCTGATGGCCACATAATCCTGTGAAAGTTGACAGAGCTTGTCAAGCTTCTCTTAGTCTAAGAAGAGAGGTGATTAAAAAGATAACTGGAAATGGACACCAGGCAGCTTACCAAGTGGCATTTCTCAAGTGCTAGATGGCAAGGACAGGAATGCCCTCAGCTACATTTTATTACCTCTTTGATTATTTCATAAAAGTGATCTGCTCCATCAAGAATGTACCCAGGCTGCAGCAGAAGAACTAGATAGTCCTTCATATCAAACTCCCTCTCGATATGATGGCTTATTGTAACATTAACACTGACCTGAGAGAGATGGCTACATTGATACCTCTAAAGTTAAAGCTTGAAAATATCACCCACATCTTTGTATAATAAAAGTCAGAAAGCTGATTTTCTTCCAGGAAAAGCACTTGGGGAGATTTGATATGAAGCTACAGTACGGAGAAGGGGGATGCTAACACTTTCTCTGCTCCTTTCTTTTTTATATTGCAACTTTCTCTAGTGTGCTGGCATGCAAATTTCCAGGCATATTTAGAAATTCAGGTGGAGGAAGGAGAGGACTTAGGAACATATTTGGTTACACATATTTCATAATAAACATGAACTTCACCAAATGCTGAGTCTAAATGCCATTCCCTTTTGCCATCCCATCCACAGGTGGCCAAGTGGGAAGATCATTCTGATTTTAATTCCAGGGTTGTGGTCAATTTCAGAGATGGGAGGATAAACTGACTATGGCCACCCTGTGCTCATCTTGATCCCTGCCAGTTGTTGGCCCTTTTAGTAGTTGCTTAATTTTCAGCTATAAATTAAGGTGCAAAGTGTCTTTGCATCCACTGGCATAAAACATTATGCACATGTATAAGCTTCATCCCAAGGTACTGGAGAAAAGGGTATACAAGGATGACCTTCCTAACTTCCACCTTCCCCTCTTTTCTTGGATAATTACCAAATGGCTGCTAAACTGTAGAGAGTCTCTCTGTATTGGGGAAAAGGCCACAGTAGAGTTCTTATAGGTCCTATTTTCAGACATTATTACAGCACAGTGATTACAGCACATGATTATAGGGCAGGGGCAATTTTCAGATAGTGGGGAATATGGCCAATGGAACACTCATCCTTGCTCTACAAGATTGTTTCTCATTTGTCTGTTTCTATCTTGCTTGCTTTATGCAGTGGTATACACTGGGAGGGAAATCATGGCAAACTAGATAGCACCCCATTTGAGGCATTTGTGTGATGGGCTTCTTTGCATTTTCTGAATGTTTTGTAGGTTGTAATGACCTGAAGCAAATCAATGGCTGTTTCAACCAAATGGATTTCTATGCAGTCTAGAGTAAATGTAAAAGTAACTTTCATTCACATTGTTCAAAATACCTTCTACCTATCTTGCTCCTGACAGTTATTGTCCTGGTCTCTTCTGGATTCCCCATCTTGAGAGACAGGATGGTTCTTGGGTTAAGAACAGGGAGACCCAGGTTCTAGTCCACCCTTAGGCTCAGAAGTTCACTGTGTGACCTTAGGCCAGTCACCCTCTTTAGGTTCAGCCTATCTCACAGGATTGTTGCTGTGGGGAAAAATAAGAATAGGGAGTACTATGTAGGCCACCTCAAGATCCTGTTAACAAATGGCAGGATATAAATGAAATAAATTTAATAAATAAATACCCTCTGGCATCACTACTCAATTATTTAAGTCCTTTATGGTTTTTTTCTTAGAATTATGTCTTATAGGTACTTTTACATATATATTTGCTCTGCAAGTTTAACTTTTAAAAAATACTACACCAAATTGATTGGCAAATGACATGATGCTAATACTATGCTCTTTTACTTGGTAATGTTTTCCTTAATTTTTTGTCTAGGGAAACATGTTCATGCTTATGTTAACCCTGTTTCCACTCCTCTTTTTTTGAACTTGTTGCTTTGATACTTATCTGCATAGTCTTGGTTTATTCTGCTTAGGTAATTGTATATCTCCGGTTATGGATGGTGCAGTTGGCCAACTTCAGTTCCTCATTTCCTAAGCTTATATTGATTCCATCCCATTTATTTTATTAGTTTCCATTAAAAGCACAAAACAAAAACCTCTGCACAAACGTCTGTATGCATTTTGGTGTATATTTCTTCTAATGCATGCATTTGGTTGCGACATTTTGTATGATCCCCTGCAATATAATATACTCTAGTAAATTATATTTTCTAACATTTGCATTACTCCCCCAGTGTTGAAAGATAATTGCATTGTGGCATGTGTGCATACACACTGTTCCAATCTCTTTTCAACTGGTAAACAAAAAGGGTGATAAATCAGAAAGATGCCAAATTATTAGCCATACTTAGTAATCCTTAACATTTATATGTGCAATGGTACTGTATGTGGAAATGACCTTGGGAGACAGGAAGAGTCACAGACTAGAAACTGTCATGCAAAAGATATCTCAGTCCACAGAAGGGGGCGGGGGGGTAGGAAGCATTTCAGAAGGGACCCACCCTAGTTTTCCAGAGAGCAAAAGTAAAGGAGAGGAGAGCAAAAAAATATTTTTTTTATTAAAAGAAGATTTTACAAAGATTTTAAAAACTACAGAAGAAGAAATAGAAAAAGAAAGAAATTATAAAAAGGTAAAAAAAAAGTGAAGGATAACAAAAAAGAAAAAAAGAAGATATCTAAAGAAGCAACTTCCAATTTTCTTTGCAGCAGTTACATAGCAGTTACCATCTCTGCCTTCCCATATTAGATAATATGGTTTCCTTCTTCCCATAAACAAAACTTCTCAATAAATCCAAAAATCAGTTCATTTTTATCCATTTTCAGCAAAAAGTCTATAAAGGGTTTCCAGACTTTTATAAAGTACAGTAGTTGTAGTTCCCTCTGTAATCAAACGAGTCAATTTAGCCATTTCTGCAAACCTTCACAATCCTTTCATCCATTACTGGTGTTTCTGTAGTCTTCCATCTTGGTGCATATTATAGCCTCGCTGCAGTTACCGTATAGAAAACCAGTCATCCATGAGCCTTTTCTAGTTGAGTGTCCATAAGTCCTAATAAGAAAAGTTCCTGTTTCATCTGAATATTATTTTTTAAACCTCTCTGCTTCACCATATGTATTTGTGTCCAGTATCTTTTCACTTTTTCCCAAGTCCACCATGCATGATAAAATGTCCCTTCATGTTTTTCACATTTCCAACAGTAATTGGAAGTACCTTTATACATCTTAGACAATTTCTCTGGCATCATATACCATGGGAACATCATTTTTAAAAAGGTTTCTTTTAAATTGTAAGACAATGTGAATTTCAAACCTTTTAACCTCATTCTTTCCCATTGATCCATTTGAATATTATAACCAAAATTCTCAGCCCATTTTACCATGCATTCTTTAACTTACTCTTCCTCCAT
This sequence comes from Candoia aspera, assembly GCF_035149785.1. Taxonomy (NCBI): domain Eukaryota; kingdom Metazoa; phylum Chordata; class Lepidosauria; order Squamata; family Candoiidae; genus Candoia; species Candoia aspera. The sequence goes on from NC_086155.1 coordinate 100,027,483, forward strand.
TTCAAATTTTAGCAGAAGTTTGTACATTTTAGCAATCATGTGTTCAGCATTTGTACATAATTCATTTTCAAATTCCGTTTTATCATATTTTATTCCTGGCACTTTTTAATCTATATTAAATCTTTCTCTTAATTGTGCATGTGAGAACCACTGAAAACTAAATCCCTCTGCAGTCCATTGTTCTCTTGATTTCATCTTAAGCTCCCCATTTTCCTGTACTAGCAAGTCTTTTTGCATTAACCATTTGTCTTTGCCTGCTGTTTCTTTTCTATAAAACGCTTCTTGAGCCGAGGCCAGCAAAGGTATTTTCGGGCATAGCTTGAGTTTGTATCTGTTCCAAATTTGTAGTATGGCATTCCTAACATAATGATTTTTAAAATCTACATTTACTTTATCATACCATAAATAACCATGGAAAAAATACTTTCAGACTTGCAAGATTCTGTTAATGTAACCTTACAATAAATATATTGTTATTACTCACAGTTTGTGCTTCTTATCTGGACTACTTTGAGGGGCAATGTCAATCTTGCAAGTACTGCACTCCTGAAAGTATTTCTCCTCCTTTACATTCACTTTCCAGAAAACTAGGGAGGCTCCCTTCTGAAACACTCCCCACAACCTTTTGTTTATGTGGGCTGAGATATCTTTGGAATGACAGTTGTCTAGTCATTCCTACATACTATTACAATATTCATAGATCTTCACATGCATCATTTATTTATAATCGTTAAAGTGGGAGAGAAAGATATTAATGCTGAAAGAGAAAGCAGCATGTTATAGTAGTTAAGGACTTTGGAAATCCTGGTTATAGTCCAGCCTCAACCACAGAAACTTAGTCGGTGAATTTGCAGATCTCTCTCAGCACAACCTATTTCGTGAGGCTGACATTGTGGGGATAAAACGAAGATGATCCCTATAAAAATTACCTTAAGATTCTGAGGAATAAGCAGGATATAAATTTATCAACTAAATAAATATAAAACATAAAAGCTTAAAGCTACCCAGTGAATTCATGGAGGTTCAAGATTTAAACTGAGGACCTTTTGACTTACAAATTGTTTCTCTTCGAATGTAATGGTGTTTGAATTGCAGGAGTACAGATTATAATGACTACATATACTTTATATTACAAGTATAGCTATTTTCATGCTCTTTTTCTAAACTTGAGGACTCATTTCTCTTCCCTTCCCCATGTCTTCAGATAAGAACGTGTGAAACACTTCAGAAAAAAAAATTATATCTCCTCCATGAGGGAGATTAATTCTATAAATTTAAGAACTCTACTTGAGCAGACCTGAAAGGTTATATATTCTCTGCATCAAAGGTTAACTGCAATTAGATTGGGGAAATAGGTTACATTTCTGGTTCAATAGCATATTTGCTGGTATGGTAGGTACTTTCATAACAAGTGAAGTATCTGGAGCACAGCACAGAGGCAACATATTACCTACCCATAAATTAGGTATTTCCAGATGGAACCTCTTCTGTCAGGGGATTCATAAGGAAAACAATTCTGTTTTCTTACCAGAATGATATGGAAAGCTCCAAACCATGCAAAAATAACTTTTGGGGGATGGGATATTCCAGCGAACACAGGAATGTTCCATTTTCTTTTGCATGGTACCTGTCTGGCTATACAGTTTTCTGGAAGCAAATTTTCCCCAACAAAAAATGGTTCAGATGTGATCTGGACCTGAAACATCTGAAATATCACATCCAGAACATTGTGAATTACTTCCTGTTTTGGGAGATTTATGTCTGGAAAGCTACCTAACCACTTATGGAACTGCAGGGTCAGTGTCCTCCAGAAGGAAACAGTTCGATCTCCAAAGGAGTAAGCTTTTCACATGGCAAAACAGCAAAACCAACTCCCCTAGAAGAGATTTTGAAGTCCCATATAGGGAAGAATCAAAGCACATTATGCAGGAACAGAAAACACATGGGAGGTGCTGCCCATCTTCCTTACAACAGTCACTTATGCTGCAGCATAAGCAGTTCCAGATTGCTTCCTAATAACAGATCAAATCTGCCTTTACCTATTACTTTTCTGCTTGGGAAACCTTAATCACCAGAATGAATGTTCATATTGCCTTATTATTTGTTTGACATTTTTCATCCCAATAGTTCCACTGCTTATAATCTTTTTTTTTCCCTTTAAAAATAGGATTTCATGCTATCTCCACTCACTTTTCTCAGATGGATAAGTTTGTGTGAACTTTGCTGGTTGATTAAGTTATGCATGAAGAAGTAGGGAAATGTAAGACAATTGTATATTCAAATGGCGGCTAATTACACTCTCCTGACATAGTTATTGTATGAAGAACACACTTAGAATAAAACTGCTGCACCATCTAATTGAACTCAAAAATATTTCTGACATTTTAATGAACACACCAATTAGTTTTATTTTACAAGTCTTTCAAATGAACCACAAAGGATTAGAAAATGACATGCAAGATCTGTGTGTAATTAAGTTGCATTAATGCAGGAAGATGAAGGAAAAGATAATGACACCCAGGAGTTAAAAACAATGTAAGGCATACATGAACATTTAAAGCTGGCTTGGAGTAAATAAAATGTTCTCTCTTGCAAACCTTCATTGGGAATCACCTTGATTGTGCTGGAGCAAAATAGTGACATCTGTAACTAAACAAATACTGTCACCTGTATCTTTGTGGTACTTGTCACCATTGAAGTTCTCTCAAAACTTCTGTGTAAAATGATACATAAATATGGAAGCTGTTCCTTAGAAGAAATACCATGAATTCCATAATCAAACTCCCTCACACTGTTGCCTTCCAACCTCCACCCCACAACTATACACACATGTGGATCTGGGTTGTAATATACTGTAAAGCAGAGTTTTAAGTCTTTGACTCCACAACACAAGCCTGATTCAGAATGTTTCCTCGGGCTGCTATTAAGCACAAAAATAAAACTACATATATAAAAGAATCACTTTAGACTCATTTTAGTTAGAGAATTTGGATGGAAGGAAAAACTAGATCATAGCAATTATCTGATATTGCTCAAATGTTCGGGATTCTTACTCCCATAATCTCTTGCTGCTGGCCCTGCTGGATGGATGTGATAGGAGGTAAAGTCCAAAATGTCTGGATATCTTGCCAGTTGCTTGCATCAAAGCCAGAGATATATAACAAGGCTGTAGGTTGCAGTCCCAGAAGTTTTGGATGTTGCTATCAAATTATAATTTGTATTCAAGCATAATGGGAAAAGTGTTAAAGAAATTACTGAAAAGTAATTGAATGATGTGTGTGTGTGTGCACACACATACGCGTGCACACATGCCTTCAAGTCAGCGTTGACTCCTAGCGACTGCCTGGACAAGTCCCTGCAGTTTTCTTGGCAAGATTAAAGAAGTGGTTTGCCATTGCCTGCTACCTAGGACTGAGAGAAAGGGACTGGCCCAAAGTCACCCAGATGGTTTCATGCCTGAAGTGGGACTAGAACTCACAGTCTCCCAGTGTCTAGCCTGATGCCTTAACCATTACACCAAACTGGCTCTCTTTATGTAATTTTAAATAACTCTAAATGAAACTCTAAATCAATCTCTAAATGAAAAATTACCTGGGAAATTAAAATTTAAAATATAACTTTGGTTCTAGTCCTGCCCACTGCTTTTTGGAGTGCAGTCCTGAAGAGCATACCAGTAACAGGGAAAATGTAATCCTTAGACCAGAAAAAAGTTGCGTAGTTGTCCTGCCTCCTTATACTTCCTTACACTCTCAGAAAAACAAAGGAAGTCTGGTTCTTTGTCGTATTATTTATTACCCTGGCAATCGGCTAGAATGTTGGACCCTCCAAGGCATCTGAAGTTTGGCTAGCATAATTTCAGCAGGATGGAAGACAGTGACTCTCCCAGTGGTATCTTCTCACAGGAGGATTCTTTCAACCAAAGCTGTTGTACATTCCCCCACTTGCTTGGGTGAGATGCGGGGAATAACTAGGGGCTAGGTCTTGAGAACCAAAGCATCTCCTGGCACAGCTCAGGAACATCCCATCTATTGTATCACACATTGATGTTAAAGCCTTGATATTTGAGAAATTGCAGAGGTTTCCACAGATCCTGGGGAGGGAAGTGTCCTAAAGTTGGATATCTCTTCTTGGATGATAGCACTCTTGGGGGAAGATTTCTTTTTCTTTTTCTTTATTAATATCAGAATATTTATTCTATGCTGATACTCTCTGAGGCATTATACGATTGCAGCCTACAATCTGAAAAGGGATGAATCTTGGCTTTCCCAGGACGGACACATTTTATGGAAATAACTATGATTATCCCTTCTTTTTGCACTTTTTATCAGCACAAAATTATGTCCTCCCCATATCTACTCAAAAGTCCCATTTTTGTTGAGTGATGTAAACACTCAGATAAGTATGAGTAGGGTTATTTTCTAAGACTTGTAACTCTCTATAGTTATTTTCCAAGGTTGTTAATTTCTAGAACAAGAGTAAGTTTTTTTTATTATTTTGACCAATTTGAAATGTTTAGATTGTTTATGCAGTTCTTTTTTTATTTATAAGCTATAAGAAATATATATTATTTTGTGCATTCATGTGGTAAAATAATTCCGTGAAGATGTGGAGAAGGAAAAGTACAATATTTTCTAAACTTTACAAATAAATAAAATTAACCAGAGACCATAGTGAATCAAACTTTTTCCAATGTACTTGTGCTACCAATATTAACTGTAAGGTAAATTCTTAGTGCTGATATTTATTGCTTAGTTCTTTGGATTTTTATAACCCATAACTCACACTTTCAAATTGATCTGGTGTGGATTCCCCAGAGTCATGTAGGAAAGGATGTATGATATTGTAATCCTCAACATACCTTATAAAATTTCCCATTTACATGCATACCCTCCAAAGCCATTAAGTATCATAAATTTAGAGTTGTAGAATTTAGAAATGTCTCATTTCTAAAAGTTACATATCTTGGTAAATACGTTAAAAGACTTTTAAAGCCTAGATTTCCAAACTCTATTGACAAAGCAGTCAGGAATATCTTTAAATAACCTCATGCTTCATGGGCCCTTGAATGACTCAACTGAAAAGCAAGGCAGATGAGTAAATTCCTCTGTTTGCTTGTAAATAGAACCCTAAAGATAAACCTAATTCACTCACATCTATGTTTCAGTTATAAGATTAGCTAGTGAGAAGATAAATATATATTGCCAAAATGATAATTAGGAACTGTATACATTCCAAGAATGCTATAATTTCAGAATCTGGATGTCTTATTTGGCTTTTGAAATTCTAACCTGATGACACTTAAAAAAAAACTGGCTATGATTCTTTTCATATCTAGGAGGAAGTCTGAACTCTTTGAATCTTCATCCTTCCTTTCTCTGATGATGCTCACCAGTCAATACTTTCACTGGGAATTCAGTGGATGAATATCTTTCATTGAGGTGCTTAGACATTTGTCTACTCCTCAAGGCATGTTTGCTTGCTTAATGCTCACTCAGAGCAAAGAAATGTAATAACTAACAACCTTATTGAAATTATTTTATAAACTTGTTATTAGAACTATATTTTTTAAATTTATTTTCTATCCCGCCTTTATTATTTTTACAAATAACTCAAGGTGGTGAACATACCTAATACTCTTTCCTGTTCTATGCTTACTTCATATTTATACCCAGCCCCATCCTGATGACTAAGGTAGCTAACAGGCATTTAGTCATAGACTGGGTCCATTTTTAGGTTTTTAATAAAGGCAGATCATATAGTTGAACCTAAGGGAGAACCAGGGCTAGTGAGAATGCAACAAGCAGAAAGAGATAAAATCAGTTGTGACTGTCCTTTCCCCCTACAGTTCCCCATGCAGACCCCAAAACTACTTCTGGGAGTTAGTGGACAAATTGTCCAGGAACATAGCATTTAGGTACAGAGCTGTCAGCTCTAGTGCATAATATATTTTTTTTAAATGCTCTCACAATGTTGGATGTAGCAAAGGAATGTCAAATACCTATTCTAAATGGTACCAATGCCAGTCTCAGACAAAAGATTGCAGGACTGGCAAAGAACAATAAATAAATTTATATGGAGTGGTGGGGGAGGCATTTTTTAAAATATTGCAAGACTCAAAAGAAAGATGTGTGGAGTCCCTGGTGCTCTCTGAGCTTGGTTGTTTTCTTGCAGACATTTCATTGCCTGACTCTGCAACATCTTCAGTGCAAGAAGGGAGTGGAGTTTGCTCTCTGTTTATACACTGTAGCTTGCCCTGTCTGTGTGGTGGGGATGTTGTTGTTCCTTGATTAGGCTGTGTTTTACTGCTTGATTGATTGACTGAGTTGATAGTTCCTTGATCAGGGTATTATTTACTGTTGGATTGTTCATCTGGTGTTAATCCTAGTGTTAATCTTTGCATATCTGGGTGTTGATTGCTGGCAAGGAGGTGTTCCTGAGCTGCAGATACTCTCTTCTATTGGTAAATAAATCTTTGCAGACAATATTTCAGTTAGTGCTTAAATTCAGTCTACAACCTGCAATGAGGCTAAGACATTTAATGTGTAAGGCAGCTTATCCAGTGATGTAGTTCCATCTATGTAATAATAATAAATAACCTTTGGTTGTTTCTGAAGAAAGATGATCACTTGGGCTGAGGCAATGCCACAGCAATTCTCATGTGTGGTTAACACTGCCCTGGCATTATGGTTTGGTAATCCATTTACTCTCATTGGACACAAAGCCAAAACACCACCTGACCAATGAGAATGAAAGAAAAAAATGAATAACTGCAACAGAAAGCAAGGTACTTCACCCTTACAGACTAAGATACCTGCCCCTCACAGACATGTATATGCCCTTTCCATGTACAGAAGCCAATTTGGTCAGTGTATATAATATCAACACCAGTACTAGGACAGCATCCACCACTCTTAGTTGCCTACTCACTGTCCTCCTGTTCCTTGTGCCTTCTGCCATCCATCTGCCCTGAGAAACTGCTATTTTATTATACAGATAGCTATGCTAGGACTAAATTTCCCAGCATCCCCAGTCCCCTAGGGATTGCTGTATTTCACTCACCATATGGAACATCTAACATTTTGGACAAAGTGGGCAACAAGCAGCCTGAGACCTTCACATACTGCTTAAAGTAATTTCCAACCCCTTTGCAAGTTATCATTTTTTGGCTGCTGGGAAGATTTGTCTGCCCCCTTAATGGAGATTGCTGTTTGGGAAAGAAAGATAAAAGGGTATTAGAAAAAGGGTAAAAAAGGGAATGGGTGTCCTCACTCACTTTGGACACTGCTTTTGACCACCATTTCTTTCATTTCCACCCATCTTGTAATCCTTCCAACAGATTGAGAAATGAGGCCCTTGGTAAAAATAGTAACAAATATGCTCATCTTAACTTTCTTTTCTAAAGGTGTATTTTTTGTCATAGGAGAAAATGATATCTGTTATCTACTCTTGAGTCTAAATCGAGACTAAATTTGAAGTTCTCCAGTACTTTCCTCCATTCAAGGAGAAAAAAAGATCCTTAAGTATTTGAGGATTAGTTACAGAAATCGGTCTCAGCATAGCACCACTGTTTAAATCCCCAATCAATAAAACGGGAACAAGTCTATTTAACAGCTTGAGAAGGTCTCAAGAAGACTGTGCCTTTTTTCAGAAAGGAAGATAATTAGATTATTTTTAATGTTGTTTTATTTAAGTTGTACAACACCGAAAAACCTGACATTTTTACATGTTTTGCAAAATCCTGTATTTCTTCTATGCAAGTAGTCAGGAAACTATAACCTGTATTGTGTCTATAGTGCTTTTAGCACTGTTTTTAAAATTGAGAAGGAAACCAAAACTAGCAGACTTGGACTGTGATCAACAGAAGTGTAGTTTCCAGTTAAATCAAAATAATACTGCTAGAACTCAGAAAAATATTTCCTCCTCCTATTCTCCTCCTCCAAAAGGAAAAGCACCAGATGCTTAACATCTATGTGAGATCAAAGTGAAATGTTTAAGAAACAATAACAATCGTTCCTTGAAAAGTTTTTTCAGCATAACGAAATGAAGAGATCAGGTAAGATAATGACCACCAATTTAAACAAATGTAAATGGAGACTTAACAGAGTCATGGATGGGATAAGCTATGAGTGGCACACTTTAAATACTACAGTAGCTGCTAAGGAAGAGCAACAGAGGTAGAAGGCTACTGTCATGTTCACCGTTTCAATGTGCCTGGTACATCGTAACACCTCACATGCCATTTCCTTGGAGGGGGCTTACTCTCAGGAGCGGGTGGATAATTCCACTCTACTGAGGTGTTATCTCTTGGCTGCTGTATTGGAATGTGTTTGGGTTAGGTCATGGATTCAAGGTTGCTTTCCCAGGCTGAGGCTAACGGTTTCCAGCACCTGGGAAGGGGCGGTTGATATGGCCGGGCGAGGAAGGGGTTCTCCTCAAGCAAGGGGATTTAGTTTGTATTTTCACGTGCTTTTGCTCATTCTCAGTTTTCTCTGTATTTGCCATAATTTCCCTAATAAATCAGATTTCATTTAAGTAACCTCTTGTGAGTCTGAATGTTTGGGGTAGGCAACCATTACAGCTACCTTCACCTCCATGATTGTAGGCTTCCTGATTTTAACTAGTTGGTGACTGTAGAGCACAGAATGCTGGACTAGATGAACACTTGTCCTTTTCAGCAAAGTTTTTTCTTGTGTTCCTATACAGTAGTAAAACCTCACACTTTGGTGGACTCTCTCATTACACTAAGCCAATATGTGGTTTCCTTGTTAGTGGAAAAGTGTATTTCATGAATGCAGCCAATTGTGATTTATTTGATAAGTTATGAATAAAAATTACCACAATATGAGAACCTACAGTAGTCACAATAGTACCCTGTACCCATGTTTAACTAATCTGCAAGATAGAGAGAAAAAAGTATCCTTAAATCAAATTGGTTGCAACTTTGTGGACCTATCCAAGTCATTTTTTCAGCAGCAGTTCAGAAGCAGCTGCCTTTGCCTTCTTCCTTGATTTTTTTTTCATTTCCCAGTCTACCTTACCGCCTTGTTGCCTGAAGTCTCTCATCCAAATACTAATCAGGCCCACCCTGCTTAGCTTCCAAACCCAAGGTTGACAAGGTTGAGCATGGATTGAGCCTTTTTTCAAGAGAACCTGAAAAGAACTGGCCGGCTGGGTGACCTTGGTGACCTCTCAACCCAACTCACCTCACAGGGTTGTTGTTGTGAGGAAAATAGAAGGAGGAAGGAGTATTAGGTATGTTCCCCACCTTGAGTTACTTATTTAAAAATAATAATAAAGTGGGATAAAAAAATAAATTAAAAATACTGCATTTAGTGGTGATAGCAGCAGTGTCACATCTATGAGAAAGGAAGTGTTAGATGAATAAAACAAAGAAGGATTTTGTGTTCCACCCCTGCTCTCCTGGCTTTTTGGAGGTTTTCGTTCTTTTTAAAAACAATGAGATGGCTTTTATTTTTTTCCTGGTTCAAAGTGCAGAGAAGAGAATGCTGTGCTACTGATGTTCATCAAAAGTGCTTGATGGAGAAAAAGATACTTGAGCCACATCTGGCCCTCAGGCTTCAAACTGCCCTGAAGGCTAGATGTGGGAAGATGATAGAGATAGATTGAGAGAGAGAGAGAGAGAGATCATGGATGGATAGATGGATAGATAGATAGATAATACTAAGGTGAAAAGGAACATATGTCAACTTTCAGTTATTACATTTAAATAAGATTTTACTAGATTTGCTTCAACAAGTAAGAAAGAAAACATATCAACAATATCCTCAAGGGGGTCAAAATCAGTACAATGGTGGACAGAGTATCAAGATGAAAACCCCACCACTTTTGAACATCTGTGCAGCATTGATGTACGTACATACAAAAAAGGCAGAGCTCACATCACAATACTTCATCTTCTGATGATTTTGACCCCCACTGCAAGCAAATCCACTGCATATTGAATTTAATAATCTGCAAAGTTTATAATAGGGACGCGGTGGCGCTGTGGGTTAAACCACTGAGCTGCTGAGCTTGCCGATCAGAAGGTCGGCGGTTCGAATCCACATGATGGGGTGAGCTCCTGTTGCCAGGCCCAGCTCCTGCAAACCTAGCAGTTCGAAAACATGCAAACATGAGTAGATTAATAGGTACCGCTTCAGCGGGCAGGTATCGGCGTTCCGTGTAGTCATGCCAGCCACATGACCACGGAAATGTCTTCAGACAAATGCCGGCTCTTCGGCTTTGAAACGGAGATGAGCACCACCCCCTAGAGTCGGACACGGCTGGACTTAATGTCAAGGGAAACCTTTACCTTTAAAGTTTATAATACAACAATGTATTTAAATTTAACCAATTTGTACATTAATTAATTAGATTTATAAATCAGAAAGTTTAAAAACTATCATGGAACAATGGAAGAAAACACAAGCTGTGCTGATGTTTAGATGCTAGTTTAGATGCCCAGAGCTAAATTTTAGGATTGCATAGTGCTTTGGATACAATTCAGAAGTCCTTCAGAATGCCTAGGATCATGAAAGCAACCACAATTTTTTCCAGGGTTACATGAACTTCTTCCAAATTAAATCCAAACACTACACAAATTCTGCTAAATGTGTATAAGCATCTTTTTAGAAAAACCAGAAATGGGAAATGTAAGAATATGATTGGTCATATGGGGACATGAAGCAAAACATGATACTCTAGTGGGAAAGGTAGACTAAACATGGTTTATGGAGTAATAATACACATATAACCCTTACTTCCAAGTAATAAGTTCATTCTCTTATGGTCAAAGAAAATAATCTGATACTAGTTCTAGCCATGACCCAAATGAGAAACAGATTGAAACTGTATCTCCTGCCCCCAAAAAGAAGTACTATGGCTCTTTCCATAGAGTAGGCAGGAGAAAAGGAGAAGGAGAAGGAGAAGGAGGAGGAGGAGGAGGAGGAGGAGGAGGAGGAGGAGGAGGAGGAGGAGGAGGAGGAGGAGAAGAGTATAAATAGCATATTTTATATACTGTAATTGCAGAAGGAGAAGGAGAATATTGAGTTTATAAAGAGATGACATATTTTATATACTGTAATTGCTGTAATTCTTTCATAATAGCTTCTTAGCTTTTATACAATAAAGTGAGCTTAGCCAAAGTTCCTGGATATTTATGGGCCTATTCAATTGGTTTCAGACTTCTCACCAATGAGATCATTGAAGAAACCTTATGATAAAATAGTTCAGATTTCCCTGAAACATGCAGCATTAAAATGATGCACCTGCTTCAGTGGAAAGCTGGGTGCAGCTGGAAATTGTGTGTGCCATTTCTATTGAAATATTCAGTATCCAACCCAACCAGGAATGTGCTGGCAGACATTTGCTTCCATGCATGAATCTCCCTAGATTAGCTAGCCACAACAGAGTCCCTTCATGTATACCAAAGTTGAAGAAAGTTTCCCTATATGGAGAGGAGGAGAAAGAGAAAGGCTGGTCACTCGCCTGGTTTTTACTTTTATCACGAAAGTGTAATTCAACTGTGGTTCCAAGTTCCCATTGTTTGTTCTCTTCATTTTGCAATGTGATGGACTGTTTTATATTCATGGTGTGTGTGTGTGGGTGTGTGTGTGTGTAAAATTCCCTAAAAAAGACTAAAGGGACTATATTGAAATGATGTATTATGGTCATGCTGCTTTGTCCAGTCATAGGAAATAATCCATCAACACCCCAATATTATAAGTTAGAAACAAAGAAAGCAAGAAGTCGCAAACACCTTGCATTTTAGACCGGTGTGGGAGGCCAAAGCACTGAGGTGTATGGAACAGGAACAGTATCCCTGCTAAAGAGGATATGCAAAACTAGCCACAGTAGTTTTGCTTTCCTGTTCCTGGGACTATATCAGCAATTTCTTTTTGCTACCGCTAACATTCCTCACTCAGTTAAGAGAGAGGAGAGAGGAAGATTAGCCTTAACCAACCATTGTACCAAGCAAGGTATGATTTTCACTTGTATAGAAACAGCTACCTCTGCAGGGTTCTATATGATATAGGGACATAATAACATATGATCAAACAATTGGCCCATTTATTTCAGCAATTTATATGTTGCTTGGCTCATCATGGTTTCCAACAGGGACCTTTTTCAGCCATACTCAGATACAACAGAAATTGATCCTGGTGTTAGCCACTGGCTAGCCAGTTTCACAAGGTAGAAGGCAGATTTTTCCTACATGTAGTTTCTTGTGGAGTGCTTTGCCTCCTAAATCACCACCCATCTGACAGCATTGACCATTCACATGTATGGGGGAAAGAAAAGGTTAAATGTAGGGCACTAATTGGGTGGATTCCTTCTCTTGGTTGTGTTTATTATAATAAGCCTGAGAGTTTGCTTGGCCTGGCCCAGTAGAATTAGGAATGAAAAAATACTGTACGGCTGTATCCTAATTTTCAAATGCTTTCAGATACAGGCCTGAACTGAAAGAAGTGGCTCTCGATATCTAATAATATGACAAGAGACTGTACATCACTGGTAAAACAGGAAACACACGATCAGCTAGATGGTTGGGCCGATAAATATATTTATCTTCTTAATGAGCTTTGTTGAGATGGTTAGGACGATTAATGAAAATGAAGGTGCAATCAGTAACCTTGAAAACCTAAAAGTCAATATTAGGGAAAATTCTTTACAGAGCAGGGTATGATACTTCAAGCCGCAGAAACCTCTCAGGGATACCAGAGAGTTGATGAGTTGACACATCTGATAGGGTGTTATTTAAAGAGGATTTAACATTATGAGGGAAATGATGGAGGATTAATCAGCTTTTCCCAGCCTGGTGCCTTCCAGAAATATTGGGACTACTGACAATATGCCAACTGCAAATTCTGCGAATTGCAGTCCCAGCATATCTGTAACATGTCAGACTGGGGGCTTTTACTTAGGAATTCAAGTTTCCTAATCTGCCCAACAGAACATGTTTGTTTTATTATTTACTGTATTTGAATTGCCAAATAATTAACAAAACTGTCTGTCTGTCTATCTCTCTATCTCTATATATATATCACCTGTCTTAATGGACAGCAATGGGATGCGGTGGCGCTGCGGGTTAAACCGCTGAGCTGCCGATCGGAAGGTCGGCGGTTCGAAACCGCGCGGCGGGGTGAGCTCCCATTGCTCGTCCCAGCTCCTGCTCACCTAGCAGTTCGAAAACATGCAAATGTGAGTAGATCAATAGGTACCGCTTCGGCGGGAAGGTAACGGTGTTCCGTGTCGTCATGCTGGCCACATGACCCGGAAGTGTCTATGACAACGCCGGCTCCAAGGCTTAGAAACGGAGATGAGCACCGCCCCCTAGAGTCGGACATGACTGGACTTTACGTCAAGGGAAATCTTTACCTTTACCTAATGGACAGCAAATGTCATGATTATTTCCACAAGCACATATTCATACACAGTGAGGACTTGTTATCTTCAGAGACACTTTATTTCAGCCAACAGTTCTATTTGGAGGGACCTACTGAGAATTCAAGAGTTGACTTTGATATAATTTGTGCAATTCACTCCCTTCAATGCTGGTTACCACAGTGGGAGGGCAAAGATGTTCAATTTTAGGTATTGTATGTCTTTTATTTTCATTTAAATTATATGAATATTCCTAATAAAACTATTGAGGAAGAAAGGTGATGTGGGTTATATAAAACACTTTTAACTCGGAATGTGATTTTTTGTGCTCTAGGGAAATTGCTTCAATATGAGGACTATTACAGATATGAAAATAGGCCTTCTGTTAGCCAAAGTTGTTAGTCCAGAAAAGAAAAATGGAACCATTCAGAAAAATTCAAAATTAATTATTGAAGTGAGAGAAGATGGACAGTGGACTTTTCAAAGAAATTAGATCAGCAGGTACACCTGCACAATAACCACTTGGAATGTGAAAAATTGTTCCTATTATTTCCATAGATACTTCTGCCTCAGCAAAAAAATAAGAATATTTTATGTCTGAGACAATCATCCACAGAGGGCAATATGTAATCTTTTTCTAGGTTAAGATTTTCTGAATGATTGTTTTGTATCCCTGGAAAAGTACACTGTATATAAACCTTTAAGCATGAACCAATTTGCTATTGTTCTGGACCATTGCTTAACATGCATCTTAATTTGCATTTTCATTTAATAGGGAAAAGGCAATTATTGACCACACCCTGTTTTATATGTAGGCAACCATAATGACCCTCCTAAGGGTCTCTAAGTGAAAAGGAGAAAAGATAAGGCAGTAAAGACAAAGCAAAGTTATGCTCCACTGTTTTCCATATGAGCACCAATCAAAGTCTGCTATCAAACTTCTTATTGTGTGTGTGTGTGTGTGTGTTTATGTGTGTGTGTATATGTGTGTGTATGTATGTGTGTGTGTGTATGTATATGTATATGTGTATGTTTATGTGCATGTATGTATGTGTGTATGTGTGTGTGTGTTTATGTGTGTGTGTGTGTGTGTGTGTGTGTGTATATTCCCTTCTCATCCATATGGGTGGTATGTGTCTTCCTCAACCTCGGGTCCTCTACCAGAGGCCTTGGAGTTTGAGGGTTATATAAATATTATAATATATATGTGTGTGTGTGTGTATGTATATATATATATGTATATATGTATGTATGTGTGTGTATACACACATACATACATACATATATACATATATATATATACATACACACACAAACACATATATATTATAATATTTATATATATATATACAGACTGTTCACTGAAAGAGTTTGTGAAAGTGGCTTCCTTCTGAAGTGTCTTGAAGAGCAAGTCATTTTTCCTCATAGGTCCTTGAATCTACACTAATTAGGATGGGTATCAAAAGCCACAAAACAAGCATGTTTGTTTATTTTATTGATTAGAGAATGAAAAGCCATGAATACCCACAGCATCCTTAATGAACACATCGAAGTCAAAACAGTGTTGATATCCTGCAGGATTGACATTTTTTTCCCCACTTTTCAAGCCTTATATCTCAGTACAGAACAGATAATATTTGGATTCAAAAATCTATATGCCTTGGTCTGGGAGCTTGTATAGAAAGACCACTGACTAATCTTTGGTGTAAGATACAAATTTACACTGCTCTGAAAAGCAGCCAGGAAAAACAGAAGCTCTTATCAGTGCTTAAAAAAAAACTTAGAGAAATGCAAGGGAGTTAGTAAGTTATGCCAAAGGACTTTGTAAAGGAAGTTCATAAATATTTTTGCTTACATCTTTTATCAAAGCTGTTAGATTTAAGGCAAGTATTTGCTCATTAGAGGTGGTTCAGAGGAAAGCTTTTTGCACAGTTCATCCCAAATGTATTTGCTGTCAATTGTTAAATTATGCCAAAAGAACAAGTCCCATGGGAAGCAGTGGCAGAAAATCTTATATTGTGCAAGTATCTTTTGCAGCCAAAAGGTGTGTGACCATCCATATCCATCTCATATATAAATACTGACAGACTATATCTCAGATACATAGCATAGGGCTATAGGATCTAGGCTGAAACCATTGTCTCTTTCCAGCCCACTAGTGGTTGTCCAGATTGTTGTAGTTCAGCTGTGGATAAGTCCATGGATCGTATTTGGCATGCTTATGAGGAACTCTTCTTTTCAGTGAATCACCCACTACATTGCTACCTGCTTCTTTCTTCCCCAACATAATGCACTGTAAAGACAAAAGACTAGCCTAGATTAAAATAAGGACTATTTAATCTAGAATGCTGTCTCCAGGAATAGCCAGCCAGATGCTTCTGAGATGCTCAGATTAAATCTTGTCTTTTGTGTGACCTTCATATCTTGTTCTCAAAGGTCTAATTTACCAGCTGCATTTGCACAACATATTTAACTCAGCCAGATATTAATCAAGGCATAACCCCTACTTCTGGATCTAGCAGCACAAAGTCACAGTATTCATTCACTCATTCACTCATTCAATTTCAATGCTGCCTGACTCCAGCTTACTCTGAGTGACTCACAAAAATAAAGAGCAATGTAAAAAACAACAAAATGCAATAAATCAGTCAGAAACGAGTAACAAAAATAGCTTTAAAGTAATTGCAGGATATATCAGATAACATAACAAAATGTAGAACTTCATAAACAGAGGAATCCCATCCACCCTGTCCCAAGGCCTAGGCAAATAGTGAGGTCTTCAAGGCTTTCCAGAATGTCATCAGTGTGGGAGCTGTACAGATATCAGGGGGACCTCATTCTAGAGGGCAGGTACAACTACAGAGAAGGCATACTTCCTGGGTCCTAAAAGATGACACTGTTTAATCAAGAGGACCCAGAGCTCACCCACTTTGCTGGATCATACCAGATAGGCAGAAACCATGGGAAACAGGCAGCCTCTCAAATAACTGGGCCCTATGCCGTATACAGTAGGGCTTATAGGTAATAACCACAACCTTAAATTGCACCTGGAAGCACACTAGCAACCAGTACAGTTTGTAAAGCAGATGTGTCATGTGGGCATGCCAAGGCAAGCCCATCACTGCTCACACAGCTGCATTCTAGACCACTTCAAGGGCAGCCCCATGTAGAGTCTGTTGCAGTACTCAAGCAGGGTGGAGCTGTGCAAAGGCCCTCTTGGCCACCAATGCAGCCTGCTGTTCAAGTAGGAACTGTGAATATAAGGGAGCCCCCAATTTGTGCATACTCCTGACTGTGGAAGTGCAACCCCATCCAGGAGTACAGATGGTAAATCTCCAGATCTACAGTAGGTGGCCCCAGTAGCCACAGCCACTCAATCTTTATAGGATTGAGCCAGAATCAGTTTCTCCCCATCCAAACCCACACAGCCTCCAGGCACTGGGACAGAATTTTGACAGGTATAATTGGATATCATCATTATACTGATCATGCCAGACTCCAGACTGTCAGATGACCTCATCCAGTAGTTTCATTTAAATATTAAACATGAGGGGATATCATGTCAAGCCCTATGGCACCCCACAAAGGAGGGGCCTAGGGAACAACCTCCCCCCTCCATTATCACTGACCGGAACTGGCCATGAAGAAAAGGAACCAGTGTATTACAGTGCCCAGATTCCCAACCCCAGAGTCAGTCCAGAAGGATACAGTGGTCAGTGGTACTGAAAGCTGCTGAAAGATCAAGGAGCACAAGGATGGATCCAACATCTGCAACCCAGCTCTTCCACAGATCATCAGCAAGTGCAACCAAGGCCATCTCTATACCAGATCCCAGCCTGAGCCCTTACTGGGTTGAGATAATCAGCTTCCTCCAGGGCCTTCTGTAACTGCAGCCCAACTACCTTCTCAACAACCTTACCCAAAAAGAGAAGGTTGGAGACAGGACAGTGTCTAAAACACTTGGGTCTGTGGATGACTGCTTGAGGAAGGGGTGCATCACAGCCTTCTTCAAGATGCCTATCACCACCCAGTCACTCAAAGAAGGTGACACCACTTCATGGACCCAACTATAGGTGACTTCTCTGGCTTCTTGTTGGACCCAAGAAGAGTGTGTTAATGGTTTTCCTACTAACAGATTAAGGTTATATTGTATCTAATCATTTTGGCCGGGTGCAGAGGTTGAATTTAACTGCCCCCTTTTCGAATGTTAATTATTGCACCTGGGGGGAGGAACCTGCCCGGACTTGTTTCAGTTCCTCTTTCTCTTCTGTGCCGGCATGTAGCAAGCCAGGTAGCTCTCAATGAGAGCTAAGTCCTTTAAATATGTTTTGCTTTTGTTTTGCTTTCTGTAAATAAATTATTTTTATAGAAATGCCTGGTGTGTGACTTTTCTGATCTCTCCTGGGCCAAAGGCTTTCCCAGCAATCTGCCAACAGGTTATGTGCCCAGTAAACAGCCCAGTAAGTCCAGTAAAACCCAGAGAGAAAAGAGAGATCAGCTCCACACCTCATGCACAATTTAAAGGCAGGTAGCAAAGACCTGTGAAGATTTTCTTTGGAGCCACCTGGAGATTTTCCAGCAACTGCCGGTCTACAGGACAAAGAAGCCAGCTGAGGTGACTTGCAAAAGAAGGAAGAAGCCATGGCTACCTCCCAGCCCTCAGAGATGCCTCTGGAGTGCCTATCAGAGACCAACTATTTGAATTGGGCCCTGAAGATGGAGATGTATCTTCGCAGAGAGAATCTTTGGCTGCCAACTGGTGAGCAAAACCCCCAAAATCCCAGTGCTGAATGGCTGAGACAGGATGAGCGGGCTAGAGCCACCATTATCCTGGGAGTTGAGGACAATCAGCTAGTCCACGTGCGAGGCATGCAGTCTGCAAAGCAACTTTGGGACGCTTTGAGAGACTTATATGTAAAGGCAACAGCAGGGAGTAAAGTTACTCTGACGAAAAAGCTGTACAGAGCCTATCTTGCAGAAGGAGATAGCCTTCCTGAGCACCTGCATTATATTCAGCAGCTGTTTGCTGAGTTGCAGGAGAGAGGAATGGAATTTACACCTCTCACAAAATCATATATCCTCCTGTCCTCACTAAATGAAACGTGGGACACACTGATTTGTACCCTGGAGGCTATGCCTGAAGCAGACCTCACCCCATCGTATGTTACACAGAACTTACTCACTGAATGGGAGAAGAGAGAGGAAAGATCCCCCCCCCATATTTTCTGGAAAGCTGCAATACCAGAAAATGAGGGAAAAGAAGGGAAAGGAACCTGAGGCCACAGCACTAGCCAGCCAGCGATGCTTCACTTGTGGTTCAGCTGGACATTTGCAAAAAGACTGTGCCATGAGACCCAAGAGTAGAAAGACAGAGAAGAAGAACACAAGGACAACACAGAAGAAGGCTCTTCAGACAACCCAAATTGCACAGGTTGCTGAGAAGGGTAATTCTGATGTATGGGTGTTAGATTCTAGGGCCAATTGTCATTTAT
The DNA here is from genome assembly GCF_035149785.1 of Candoia aspera. NCBI lineage: Eukaryota > Metazoa > Chordata > Lepidosauria > Squamata > Candoiidae > Candoia > Candoia aspera. The sequence goes on from NC_086155.1 coordinate 100,046,358, forward strand.
GTAATTGTAAAAGCTCTTTTGTGTCACTGTCTAAAACTGAAAGACAAAGTGTATCTTTGGCTGATGGGTCTGTGACCAAAATTATGGGACAAGGTGACATGTATTTATCCTGCTTAGGAGAAACTGTAAAAGGTGTGCTGTATGTGCCAAATTTACAATCAAACCTTTTATCTGTGGCACAATTGGCTGCAACAGGGTATATCATAACATTTAAGAAAAATGGTTGTGAGATACGAAAAAATGGGAAATTGTGTGCTACTGGTATGTTAAAAGACTCCTTGTACATTGTGCAAAATGCAAGGAAGCCAAGCTGCAAGGCTGCAGTTGGCAACACGCCATATCATGACCAATGTGTACACCTGATGCACAGGAGATTTGGTCATGCTAATTTCAAATATATAGCAGAAATGCCACAGCTGTGTGCTGACCTAAAGATAAAACCCTGTGATAAATACTTAGACTGTGTAGTTTGCAAAGAATGCAAAACACTAAAAGCTCCTGTGAGTAAGCACAGTGACACAGTTATAACTAGACCTTTGGAAATTGTACACTCTGACATTATTGGTCCTTTTGCTCCAAGTCTTGGACAAGCAAGGTATGCAATGACCATCATTGATGATTTCTCAAGATACACATTTATCTACATCTTAAAACATAAAGATGAGGCATTTGAGAAATTTAAAAGTTTTGTGACATGGGCAAATGGAAAATTCCCTAGGCCTGTATCTGCACTCCAATGTGATAGAGGAGGAGAATACCTTTCTCACAAATTCAGAAGGTTCCCAGTGAAAAAGGGGATAGAACAAATTCTTTCTAACCCTTACACCCCTCAGCAAAATGGTGTTGCTGAAAGAAAGGACAGAACCTTGCCAAATGCAATGGAATGCATGCTAAAAGATTCGTATTTATCTTTTAAGTATTGGGGAGAGGCAATATCTACTGCTTGTTATGTACAAAACAGATTGTATAACTTTGTGATTCAGGACACTCCATTCCATTTGTTTTATGGTGTGAAACCAAAGGTAAACCATCTTAGAGTGTTTGGTAGCACTGCATGGGTTCACATTCCAAAACAGCAGAGAAGGAAAGGAGGCCCCACAACAAAGAAAGCCATCTTTGTTGGCTATGAACAAAGCCAAAGGAGCTACAGGTTCATAATGGGAGAGAAATTAATAATTAGCAAAAGCGCTTCTTTTGCTGAACAAAACTGGGGGAGATTAAATTCTAGCTCTCCAGTTGATCTGACCACCACAAGAGAACAGCAAGGACTTGCTGATGGTGATCTTTTGCCTGATGAGGACATTAAACCAGAAAAGCAAACTGAAGATCTGTCTGATGAGACAGATGCTTCTCAGGAAAGTGATAGGAGTCAAAATTTAAGCCCTGTATTACCTCGCAGATCTCAGAGGAGTAATAAAGGTGTTCCTCTATCACGTTTTCAGGCTGAAACAGTAAAGGCTTTTCACATATTCACGGAACCTGAGTCTTTAGAACAAGTGAATGCTTTACCACCTGAGATTGCACAAAATTGGCATTCTGCCATGCAACAGGAATTAGCATCCTTGAAAGAAAATAAAACATAGAAACTGGTAAATCTATCTCCCAATGTACGCTGTCTGGGTTGTAGGTGGGTTTTCAAACTGAAAAGGGATGCTGATGGCAAAATCCAAAAATATAAAGCAAGGTTGGTTGCAAAAGGGTTCACTCAAAGGAAAGATTTAGACTTTGACAAGACTTTTGCACCAGTTCCTAAAGGTGAATCAATTAGATTACTGTTAAAAGTTGCTGCACTGAAAGGAATGTCAGTTCACCACTATGACATTCAAACTGCATTTCTCTATGGTGATTTAGACCACAAATTATACATGCAGCAACCCCCTGGCTATGAAAAAGGGGAGAATCTAGTCTGTGAACTGCAGAAGTCAATCTGTGGGTTAAAACAAGCTGCTAGATCCTGGAACCAAAAAGTAGATGAAAAACTGCAGAATTTTGGTTTTGAAAAAGGAAAAGCAGATCCCTGTGTTGTATATATGAAGAAGGACAATCAAGGCTGTATGTCTCTGCATTTATGTTGATGATTTGCTGCTGTTCACATCAACAGAAAAACAAAGGCTTGATTTTGAAGCCTGCATGAAAAGCCATTTCACATTAAAAAGCCTTGGAATTATAACAACCTAGGTTTGGAAAAACACAGGAAGAAGGATGGTAGCTTTCTGTTAAACCAAAGGGGAGATAATGGTAAAATAATGTGAATGGAAAGACATACAAAGTTGTCAAAGAGGATTGGTTTGCATCTTAATCTATAGTATAAAAAGGGGAGTGTTAATGGTTTTCCTACTAACAGATTAAGGTGCTATTGTATCTAATCATTTTGGCCGGGTGCAGAGGTTGAATTTAACTGCCCCCTTTTCGAATGTTAATTATTGCACCTGGGGGGAGGAACCTGCCCAGACTTGTTTCAGTTCCTCTTTCTCTTCTGTGCCAGCATGTAGCAAGCCAGGTAGCTCTCAATGAGAGCTAAGTCCTTTAAATATGTTTTGCTTTTGTTTTGCTTTCTGTAAATAAATTATTTTTATAGAAATGCCTGGTGTGTGACTTTCTGATCTCTCCTGGGCCAAAGGCTTTCCCAGCAATCTGCCAACAGAGTGTGTGTCCAACAAACAGGTTGCCAACCCTGTTCACTTCCTCAAAAGTCACTGGCTTAAACTAATTCCAGATCATATCACCAGACTGTGCCCCTGGCAGTTCAGCTGGACCTGTCCAGAGTGGATCTGAGTGCCTTTATCTGCCAAATATTGAAATTATTTCAAAAAGCAGCCCTGCAGATGGTCCAGTGGCCTGCCCCTGCCCAATGGGGACTGGGTCTCCCTAAAAAGGGCTGCTGGACATCTATCTGCAGATGCAAAACGGATGGAGAAATTTTGCAGTAACCATGCAAAGGATAATATTTTGGAGAATATAGAGGCTCACTCACTTTCTCCAGTTCTTTGTGTTACCTAATGTGTCACCATCCAGGACAGTACTGGCAAAGTTACATTACATCAGCAATACAACTAAACACTAAAACCTCCAAAACTCTGAAAAGACCTGGAAAAAGAATTTACAGTCCTAAATTTTAACACAAAAGGGCCGTCCTCAGCTTCAATAGCATTTAATTATATAGATACTAAATAACACGGGAGACAAAATAGAACTTAACTGAATCCTCCATTCAAAACATTTCCTACAAGGACAAGCAGATGTTTCCCAGAATCATTTGGGAAAGCACTAGAAAGCAGCGCCTCCAACTCCCATCTCATTCAAGTGCTCCGAAAGGTCACTGATACCAAAAGCTGCTGAAAGATTTTAGTTATTAAAGTTGGATTTTAGTTATTAAATAGGAATATCCTCATTGGCCCTTCACCAAACCTGGGTCCCAGTACAGACTGAAATCGGTCTAGTTAATCAGGTTTATCTAAGAGTTCCTGAGACTGGAGCATGATTTCTTTTTCCGTCAGTTCATATAAATACAGACTATTTAATACTGGCCAATAGTTGTTCAAATCAGCAAGATATAGATAGGTGTCCTTTAACAAAGGTCTCACTGTTGCCTTCTTTAATGGCACACATGGTTTTATAAACTGGAGGACATGACTTATACACATTTAGATTTATTATCATATATAATAACAGTACCCTTTTAATTTTCATGTCCATATATGTAAAATGAATATTTAATATATTTGAGAATGTTCCCTCTGCCCTTGCTACTATGAATGTTCACTCAAAAACATATTAATGACAGCTTTTCAGGAACCTAAATAAGCCAGTTGCTCAGGTTGCAGCAAAAATTCATTTGGAAGCCCAGCATCTAATTTACCTGAGCAAATTTGGGAAGTCGAAAAAGAATGGAAGCTTTAATGTAAAAATATTCCCTGTACTTTTGCAACAAGTTTTAAGTCAGTCCACTGAAATGGTTAAAATGCTTCAGAACCAAGATAGAAAATTCTGGTCAATGATCTATTGAGAACATTGTTGCTTTCAGATTCTGTAAATGAACATGAATTCCCATCTGCTGCTCTTACTGCTGGACAATATGAAAAACATCTGATTTTTTATAGATTATTTAAATTGTGTAATGGCACTATGGTACTTCCTGTTCTATTTCTAATGAGAGATGCTTAAGAAACAATCCAGAACAAACTGAGTTCATCTGCATCTTATCTGTAAATTGGAATTTATTTATACACCCAGTTTTGTGCTTCTTGAATTATCCAAATCAATTCAAAATAGGTAATTAACTGTAATTAAGATGCAGTTTCAAAATGCATATGATTCATGAAATATATATGGCCAAAATGCCAATTTTGAAAGGGTATTTGTAGAGGAAGCTGTATTTTGTGAGAACATATGCTTAGAACAAATTCATCTTTAAATACTAATATTCATGAAGATATTTAAAAATGCAATAGGTTAATGTGGAGATTGGTATGGAATTGGCTTAGGAGAATCTGAGACCATAATATATCCACCCTATTTCTAATCTCTTTGCTAATAATAGCCAACAATAAGGCTAGATTTTTTAAATTTTAAAGTATCAATACTCCTCCTTCAGACAAATAATTAAAAGAGAGAGAGAGCGCTAGAAAGAATTGCTAAATTGAGGCTTATAATCTAAATAAATATAGCAGATTTTTTTTTTTAAATGGGGGTTAGAGAAAGTAAAGGAAAATTGCAAGGCTACATGTGAGATCTGTTGAACCATTCTCCATACTGAAAAGAAATTCCAACAGGAAACCACCATGTGGGAGAAAAGACTGAGACAGAATCTGTTCACCACATTTTTTTAATTAATAGGAATTTATGTTTTTTTTTTTAATAGAATAAGATTCAGTTCTTGAAATACTTGGCTTTATTTTTATTTGCTTTTATTTGTTTGTGTGTTTTTACCAAATGTGCATCCCTTTGTACTTGTTTTACCTAAAATCAAATGTCCTTTGCCATTCACCCAGCATGGTGAGATCCTGATGACAGCTGGTTGCAATTTATATACCTACAAATTAGTGCCAGCATTTCTAGGCCACCTTTTCAAGCTGCCTCGCCTTTCCATCCTGAAATCAAGGTACCAGATGGCCATGCTATTAAGATACAACATATCTTCAATTTTTCAAATCTTGTGGGTCAAAGAACTTCCCCTGGTATTTACAAGTGTCCACTTGATACTAACAGGTTTCAGATTGATGGGCCATATTGGCACTTCTCTAATAGGTGACAAACGTTGGCTTAGTGAGAACAGCAAACCACAGGATGGAGCATTGAGTTAATTCCAAATTTTCCTCTGGTAGGAGAGTTGAAATGATCTGCCAAGATTACTACTAATTTGCAAACTGTTTACTGAAGGAACGAAGCAGTTATTTGAACGAATATGACCTTTCCAGTAAGTGACAGCAATTATAGTGGAGAAAAATAATGGCTTTACAACTTTCATTCCTCAAGCCTTTCAGTTCAGCATGTCACTAGCTTAAAAATGTTTTAACACAACTTGGAAGTTACTGTGACACTGGATATATCATTAGGCAATTTGGGATGTAATCTACGGCAGCATTCCCCTACTTGGGCACCCTTCAGATGCATGGACTTCAGCTTCCAGAACTCAGAGGTGGCTTAGGACGGAATTAAAATGCTTGCATAGGTGTCTGCAAGTAAGGGCAAGAAAGGGTAGAAGGTGAAATGACGTCACAAGGTGGCAATGCAAATCCTGTGATTGATATACTTGCATGTGATTTCACAATGCAAGTACAAAATGCTGAGGTTTGCATTGTGAGGTCACAACACACATTTTATCATTCTAGTTTATACTCGAAGCCTATGGCTTGCCCCCACCTAGTCCCTTATCTTCTTCATAGATGGAACATTTGGAGATTATTTGAGATATTTTAGAGTCAAAGCCTTATTATTCTAAAAAATCAGGAGCTTACTATCAATGATAGCAGCAGCAGTCCTTTTTTTCCCCTCCCAACTGAAGCTTTCTTTTAGCTGCCACAGAGTTCATTTTAGCAGCTAAAAGCTACCATTTTCTTTTTCAGAATAATACGTGTGTGGCTCTTTTGGTGGCATTTTCAAGGGGCAGGTAAATTGTCATAAAGGAAATAAATAATAACAGCAAACATTTTTCCTCAGAATACTCTGAAAGGATGTTATATTCATCGCATTCCAGAAGACAAATGACCACCAAGGGTAACTCTACTGTCACTGCTAGGAACAATAATGGTGGTGGTAGCGATGATGATGATGATGATGACGACTACTGCTACTTCTCTAGTATTTCTGGTGCTTGACAACTTAAGTCACTCCTTCCATCTGGACATAATACCTGTGGCCATAACTTATATTTCTTACTGTCCGCCTCCTACGCCTGAATGTTCTTGTACAGACAGCATAGAACAGTGTTTTCCATTCAGGTGTCACAAGTCTTTTCCATTCAAATGTCATATTGCTATTGCCCTGCCCCAAGAAAAATGTATCAGAAAAGTTTTGAAATTGGCAACTAAAATTATTAAGAAACTAGGGGGGAAATCACTTTCCTATGAAGAAAAAATAACCTTTAATTTCTCTCATTTAAAGTTCTGCGCCAGTAGCTTCTTGAAATCTTCCATATTACTTAGGTGTGGAGAGACAATTTCCACAGATTTCTCCAGGAAAAGATGGTCTCCTTCAGCTCAGCAGTGGTTATAATGACACTGGTGCCCCTTTTTCCATTTTCTGAAGTGGTGTCGGTGGGGGTGGTTGCTGCATTATACCTTTGTTTGGCAACTATCAGAAATAAATATAGAAAATGAGAATATTCGAGGAAACTGTCAGCCCTTTGAGGTAGGCCAGGTAAGTAAGTCATGAAGATTAATGGAACTTTATTTTTGTAGGGTATAATAACAGAATCTTGAAAGCCTGACAGTTTTCCTCTGTATCTCTTATACCAAACAGACTTGGGGGGGGGGGTGTTCTGAGTTTCTTTCTCATATCTTCAGGACTGAATTCAGTGAGTTCTCTCTTTATTTTGGCTTAACTGTTCTTGTACACCTTTTTCAAGGTTATCTCGCATACCTTGAAACTTCTGAAGTTACTTCTGAAATTGGTTTTTCTTTGCCTAGGGAATGATGAGAAAAAAACCTAATTTTCTCAGAAAAATGTTCAGTTCATTTAAGATCAAGGTCACAAACCTTTCTGGAGGATGGCAACAGGTTGGAGAATGTAAAAACCAAAGAAGAGGACCATGACAGAGATATGCAAGCTCCATTGCCAAAGTGACGTGTCTTAATTCCACAACAGACACATGATGTTTGGAAGAAACTCAGACAGACACCTCCCTAAATCCCAGGGGTATAAGATGGGGGAGGAGCTTTTGTTATTATAGCCAATCTTAATAAAAGTAGTTTTAGCCTTCCTGTGATTTCCTGGTCTGGTCTCTTGTGGAGCTGACAGAGAGAAAAAAGAATCTCTCCCTCTCACCATTGTTTTGGAATAAAGTTATTAGAATTAGGCTCAGAACAAACAAGAGGAAATCATGATAGAGTTGGATTAATTGATTGATCCAATCATATTGTTATTTGGTTTAAAGGCCTGATGTATGAACTGATAACTACAACTGCTGCGAAAATAGCTATTTCTATTTCTCCCGGAAGCAAATTAGCAGCCAGTGCAATTGTTGGAAAATTAGCCCAATATGTTTCTCACGTATATCCATTAGGTATCAAGGAGTAAATATCAAATGTTTTGCACTAGCTGTATATTGTGAGTCATCTTTACAGACAGCTCCAGAAGGGGCACATGCATTGTCTAGTCTTTTACAGGAGAGCAGAGAGTAGAACTGATTATTTCATGGGAAATCTATGTGGCATTAAGATCCATATTAATCCATTTACTGAATAATAGGACATGAAATTAGTACAGGAAATAAAAAACTGACGCTTTTATGCATATGTTAGAAAATTTATGCATCCACCTTTGCTCGCATGATTCCAAGGGGAGAATTTTTCACAGCAGGACTCAGTTGCTTAATTAGCGCAGAATAATTAGAACTCACTGCAGGGAGAAATTCCAAAGTTCATCATTAGTTGCAGAGGATCTGATCCTTGCATTTAGGAGCACAGAACAGTTCAAAACAGAAATGAGCAGCCAGCTTGTCTGGCAAAAGCAATGTGCTCCAAGAACCCTTTAAAACAAAACAGAATTCCACAGGGAAAGCATGTTCAGTAATTACAAATCAACCAATCTGCCCATACATTCCATCTAATGGCAGTTTTATCCCCTGTTTTGCCTCAAGCTAGCAACTACCTGAGTGCACCTAACTTGACTGGCTGACTAAACACACTTCAGTCAAAATATTCAACTGAAAATATGTATGTTAATGAAACATCCAACCCACATCTACACAGCTAAGAATGTTTTTGACAATTTCTTCTTTAACAACACACTGGGGGAAAAAAGATGTATTGGAGTGACCGATTTGTTGACATGTTCATCCCTAATAACTGCATAGTGCATTCACAATGATACAGGTCCATTTCATTTGACAAAAGCATACTAAGAATTTCTCTCCATGCATATGGATGTGTATGCACGGGTGTGTGTTGAAAAATAATTTTGGATCAGATTAATCTGATAATATTATGGAATAACACTGCATTACTAATTCCACTAATTCCAGAACCTGCTGAAAAAGGATGAAAATAAGCTTGATAGAAGAAGAATAAACAGAGTAGAAGGAGATGGCATTTTAAAATGATCGCAGACAAAAATGAAGCCATATGCTATTCATGCAGAAGATCTACCTACCGCAGAGGATAGCAACTTAAGCTGAAGTAATGGCAGTGCACTAGAATTTAAAATTGAACCTTTGCTCTCTCTCTCTCTCTCTTTCCTTCTTTCTTTCTATAGTATTTATTCTTTTCCGGTCTGGTCTGTGGAGGGCAGATCTGTTTAGGGATAGGCTCTCCCTATCCTAAGAACCATTGGTTTCCACTGCAACTTTACCCTATGCCTTGCTTTTTCTAGGATTTGCCAAAAAATCAACCATATTCCAGCTCTCTAGTCATTGTATGCATAGCCAAATCATACAACCCAAACAATCATTACAACTCTGTTGCCTGACAAATTCCAACATCCAAACTATCCTACATCAAAAACATTTCTGTCCCTCAATTATGCTATCCTTATGCTCTTACTGCTAAGGGCATATTAAGTATGATTTCAGATTTTAGTTAATTAAAATATATCTCATGTTGCATTTACCACCACCCCCAATCGCTCATCCAGAATTTTTAAATTATTATAGGTTTCTTGTTTCAAACTGCCTTTCTCCTGCTAAGCAACATTTGTTTCTTTATACTTCCCTCTGTTCCCTCTGCTTTATTACTGAGAGGTCTTCCAGGGACCCACCCAAAAGCTATGGAATCAGCCATAAAATATTTCTTCTAGTCCATTGTTTACCTTTTATATTGTGAGTAACATAAAAATTCTTAGAGTGTACAAGTAAACCATCTCCATACTAGCTTTCTTATTATGGTAAACACCCTTTAAGCATATTCAGCTATTCCACCCACACTTCTAGAGCTTTGGACTTTGCTTCTTCCATTGAAAAAGGCTATGTAGTAAAATGTTCAGATTCAGGCCAATCTGCTATATATTGGTGCTCAGCAAACATCTATGGCCATTTCTGCAATCTAATGAAAGACAATAAACTATTATTATTATTATTATTATTATTATTATTATTATTATTATTATTATTATTATGCAATAAACTATACCATGAGTACAACAAATCTCTGCCCCAGGTACTGCCATCTTGCTCCCAGAATCCTTTGCAAGAAGTGCAAAACAACTCTGGAAAGGAAAACAAGAGATTTACTTGAAGCATTTTGAATGTAATTTTAATGCTTAAATTGTGGTAGTGGTGGTGATGGTGTTGGTGGTGATAACATTTATGGAATGCTCCAAAGTCTGCTTAGAAATATTTTCATGTTAAGGCACCCTTCTGTTTAGCAATGATCTATGGTTAACATTACTGGGCTGGAACAGAGGAAATGCAGAAATACAACTTACTTTTGCTTTTTGAATGTCAGTCTCTGCACATTTCACAACAAAACAAATGACATACTTTCATGCTGGTACCTTGCCAGTATGAAGTAGAGAGATAAATGCCTCAACATGTGTTGAGTTCTTCACACATTATTTTATGCATTTTATGCCACTCATTTAGCCTGATTTTTCTTTGTCTAACTCATTGTGGAATGGCGGTAGCTTGAAATTAACTCAGTGTGCAAGCCACATGGAGTAAGAAGCTGTAAAAATTAGCTGCACTACGGTCATTTACAGCCATTATGGCATGAGCTCTGTCATTTGCATTGTAGCATATAAAATACAGAGTTGAGCTAAATGGCATAAATGCAGCTCCTTTGATTTTCCTGTTCCCTGTCAGTTTGCATTAGATTGTAATTGAGATCATTGGACAGAGCCTACCTTAGTGAGAATTTGCATTAGATTTTAATTGAGATCATTGGACAGAGCCTACCTTAGTGAGAATGGGAAAAGATACTCCAAATTAAGCTCATTCAGCTACTAAATAGAATGGAAAAGGATAGTTCTCACCAGGGCTGGTCTAACTTACATAGGCAACTGCCAAAGGCAGATTAAATAAAGGGAGGTTTGATGACAATTTCTTCCTGATTCTTCATACTTTTCTTCTTCAGAAGAAAAAAGTAGATCATTTAGAGCAGTGTACACTTTTTTTCTTTTTTTTTCTTTTTTTAGCTATGAGCTACATTTGGTCCTTTTGGAGGGAGTTGCCAAGGTATGAAACTATATAATGTCATAGGTGAGGCCAAGTTAAGAACAAAAAAGAACAACTGATTTTATTTCATTTCTATAATATAGTATATCTAAAGTCTATATGTCATGGTATCAACCTAGCCAGTTTGATCCAACAGGGTTGGCATACTCTGGGTTCTTTTGATCAAGCAATGCCAACTGTTGAGACCCTGGATCTCTGTCACAGCACCTGCCGTCTGGAATGAGGTTCCCTCTAAGATCCGGGTGGCTGCCAACCTGATGGCATTCCAGAGGGCTTTAAATACCTGTCTCTTCTCCCAGGCTCGGGCAGTTGGAGCCCCTTGTAGGGTATATGTATGTGGCTGTTGGCCTGACTTGTCATCTTTATCCATTGTTTATTTTATCTGGATTGCCTATTGCTGTTGTTTTCTATAGTGTGGGCCTCCCAGAGTTGACTGGAGTTGGACAGTGTCCAAATGTAATTTAGTAAAAAAAAAAAACACACACACACACATTAAACATTGTAACTTGATAACCTTTTGAGAACAGCTTAGATCCCCAAAGTCTTAAGCTGCACACAAAATATTTGGGATCTGTGCCCTTCCAGTGTCTCAGATGGTGTGCTTCTAATTTATAGAAATGGACTTGGGGTTTTTTTTGTTTTGTTTTGCTTTGCTTTTTTCAGTTCATGGTCTTCCTTTTGTCTTTTCATTCACTAAAATGCTCAATGGACTCTTAGCAGGGCAGTGATCTTTGTCCAGAAGCTGCTTTTCCTGAAGCATTTCCTGGAACTCCTGTATGATTACACAGCATTGGTTGTCACATAAGCTCACATAATTCTGAGAAGGGCTGAATATAGAGAAGTCTCTAGGCAATAAGCCACATGCTGCTATGAAAGAACAGGGCATTTAACAGTTAAAGGAAACAGAAATGGATAAGCCTCCCAGTCACCTGAAACACTGAATAAATCCTACCCCACCCCATTACCTCCACATATTTTCAAGAAATAGTGAAAATCCATATCCACATCTCCATGGATTCCACTGGAATAAAACATAATTCTAAGTGGAATCTTTGGATTTGGCTGATGCAATGTTCATCTGTCTACCCACCAAGGAATATTGTGGTACTTTCTAGGAAAATAAGATGAATCTTGCTGAATCAGGCCACTGACCCTTCTAACACAGCATTCTGTGCCCCATGAAAGGATAAATTAGCCTTCTTCGACTGCTTCTCCCTGACAACTGGTGTAGGCATACAACAGAGCAATTGTGGAAAGCTAGATCCTCTTTGAAGGTCTTGTTTTAAACCAAATCATCTTCTCATCCATGATTCTGTATCCAAGATTACAAAACCTAATTTACATTAGCATGTCATCATTATCTGAATATGCACTGTAACATCAAATGACACTTGCATTTTCATGGTATTAAAAGACAAATAATTTGCATTTACGTATTTTAATATTTCGTATTGAAACAGACCAACTATGTTCTCTATGATCTCATGTTAAGTCTTGTGTTTCAAGCTATCTGTGATCAGTGAATAGAATTCAATGTTTTTAATGCTAGATCATCTATGTGCTGGAAGAAAAAAACTGTACAGATATAGATATGTAAAAAGTTTTCTAATAAATATTGCCAGATCTTATTTGAAGTTTTTTTTTTAAATCTAGGGGATGTTTTCCTCAAGCAAAAAGTTTGATCTAGAATTGGGGCTATAATCATTGCACATCTTCACTTGTGTAAATGAAATATTTTTCAAACATTCCATGAACCATATGGAAGGGGAGCAGCAGAAAGCAGATCCTGCATCATCCAATGTATGTTCGTTTTGTTGGAAGTCCTGGCAAATTCAGCATGCCTCATTAGCATGTGAATCAGCATGTAAATTGAGTTGTCCCATAATGCAACTCTGAGGAAACTGTTTGTTTCCACTCTCACTTCCTCTTTCTCTCTTCCTCCTTCTTCCACTGATCAAGCAGGCAGCATGGATGCTGTTCTCTTCATCAGGGACATGTCCTTGGGCCTTGATGAAGAATTCTGCAACTTTCTTCCACGCAGCCCTTGGCAGCAAAATAGGGCTGAGGGTTTAGGACAAACTATTTAGAAAGAAAAGAAGAACAAAGGAACTTCATCTTTTCACCAAGATGGATGTAACAGAAGTAACAATAAAGTCAGTAAGAAATTCTTTTACTTATCTTAACCTAATCTGTCTAAGTGTGTGATTCTTTATGCTTGGGAGGGCTGAGTTTGTAAGATCCATAACTTGTATTTCTCTGGCATGCTCATTAAAGCTATCTAAGATAATATTCTTTTTCTGTGCCAACTTCTCAGCTGTGTTATAAGCTCTGCTCCATTTCAGTGGTTCTAGCAGGCCACTAAACTGGCTTCACATTTTATGGATCTGCAAAGACTCTGTACATAAGTGGCCCTTTCAAATAAGCATATGTTGACTGGGAGGAAAGTGGCCACTGCCATTTCAGCCCAATCCATATGTATTTAACAAATATCTTGAAGAGATCTTTAAAAAGGACTTTTTCAGTTATGGTACCACAGCTGTGAAACACTTGCTCCAGGGAAAAGGGGAAGTTTGTATTGTATGTACTGAATTTGATATTTTTCTATTAATGCTCATGTCTGTTTTACTGTAGTCACACAGCCTTTCAGAAGTTGTAAACTTCAGTGTTGTTTTAATTTGCTATGCTATTTTTTAAATCATGCTTTACAGCAGGGTGGAAAATCATTGCAGTAAATGTTCATAGAAATAAAGGCAAGCATATGGAGTTAATTCTGTAGCTTTAAGATTGCAAAATCTGAGATCCAAAATATTAGAATTGTCATTCTGAACATTTGACAACTTAAATTCAAGCAATGACACATGACTGACCAAACATGTTTACTGATGGTGCCGCTGAATTCCAAGTCTGTAAAGAATTGCAGCTTTAGCATTTGAAGATTGTCAACAGGAAAAAGAGCAGCCCAAAATATGGATGCACAGATAGATTTATATAAATGTACTTCCTTCTGTTCTTGGGGTCAGAAAAATGAAATAGAAATTGGAACTCTATCTCTAAGTTTTAGAAAAACCAACATCAAATATTTAAAAACTTGCCTAGTAGGCAATTCTTGTCATTCCTAGCGATGGAAGTTCCCAGTAGGCCTTGGTCATAAAAAGATATTTACCACTCGCATTTCTAATATCGAAAACAAATCTTCCAAGCAATTTGAGCTTTGCTGAAATTTCAGCATCTATGGCAATAAATGCTACACTGACAAATATTTGTTCCTTCACTGGGAATTTATCCCAGCTGGTCATACAGGAAGATCCAATACAATGACACACACACACACACACACACATATATATATCTGTCTCTGTTTTGCTGAGTTGTATTATGATCAGGAAGTCAAAAAGAACGACATGACACTTGGTATCCTTCTCCCAGTTTTGGAGTTCAGAGAGCTGCATGGGAAATGAGAGGGAAAAGCTACTGTAGCTAGTTCCCACTCTCTCACCCCCAATATCTTGTCCTTTTTTTGTTTGTTTTGTGCCTTCAAGTCAGGTTTTTGACTCATGGAGACTTCCTGGACAGGTCCCTGCAGTTTTCTTGGCAAGGTTTTTGTGAAGTGGTTTGCCATTGCCGCCTTCCTAGGATAAGAGAGAGTGACTGGCCCAAAGTCACCCAGACAGCTTCATGCCTAATGTGGGACTAGAACTCATGATCTCCATTTTCTAGCCTGATGCCTTAACCACTACACCAAAGTGGCTCTCTCAAAGTACAATAGATATTTTGATGAGATGCAGTTTCGCAATTGAAGAACCCCAGACAGCTTTAAGCTATGCCATACCTACCTTTATCAGCCTACTGAAGCCAGTATGAGGATGTTCTTCCATTAATCACTTTAATTTAATCTTTCTGTGAAGTGACATTTGGCTAGTTTATCATACTGAGACTCCATTGAAGAATTCTTGAAACTGTACTACATGACAGTTAAAGTCTGAAAGATAAATTTTCTATCAGTGTTTATTTACATTGTTTAAAATCTGCATTTCTTGACCTGGCAAATCAGAGACTGATTAATTGTATCAAATATTCTCTCTCCTTTATATGAAAGTTCAAATACTATCAAGACTGAAACCTGGCACATATCTGAATATTCTTCACAGATCTGTAAAGGAGAACATGCTAATTTTACTCATCCAATAAATGATTGAAAGAGGAGAAAGTTATGAATGAGTACCTTAATGTGAATATATCCACATGAGAAAGAGAAAGGCAACTCCAAACAATGCAGATTTTTGTAAGCAATTAAACTTCCATAATTATATTAGGTGGAAAGAATCTTTAGGTAGCACCAAAGTGAGCTAGCTTTCTCATTACCAAGGCTATTTTTAGATTAAAATTGCCACCCACCATGTATGTTCAGTCTACAGATCTCATAATTCTTAATAGGCCATTATATATATATATTGCCTTGGAATTATAGCAACAGTAGCTCCGACATACCTAAAAAGTTCTAAGTTGGGGAAGTCTGGACTCCAGTGCACCTTATCAGTGTTGGCATTTGTCAAAGCCAAGGCCGCTGATGATGAACAAACCCATCATTGTTTTATTTTCCATATACAATACTGTGATTCATCCATTCATTTATCTCTTCTGGTTCCACATTTCCAGCTGTTGCAAACTGAATGGTACATTTAACTTCCATGCTGCTAGATTCCTAATTCTGCTTCTGAGTAATGTGTGAAACAGATCTTGTGCATTATTCCCTTTAATTAGTTATCAGACTCAGATAGCTATTTCTTTACAAATGCAAACAATGTGGCGAACCCGAGCTCAGACTGGTACAGAACAGACTTGCAATCTCTCTTCAGATCTTTGTATCAGCACTAGCATCACAGACATGTCTGTGTCCACATTTCACTTACAGCTTATCTGCTTATCTACCTACCTGAAGAAAGTTTAAGGTATGACTGTGTATAAATAACATCAGGGCTATTTTTGTATTGTTCTTTTATTTCCATCTCTGTGATTCTACAATGCTTTTGAATCAATTAACACATGCAGGTACAAATCATCAAGTCCTTTTTCATACTTTTATCACTGAAGCATAATTTGATATCCTTAAAGGCAGAGAAAAGAAGCTGCCATCTCTCAGTGTGTGACTTCACATTTGTTCACCATTTAAAAGTTCAGTTCCTGGCACCCTCAAGTAGAGTTGTCTAAAATCCTAATACTGGATTATAACTTGAAGTTATGTACATGCTTCTAACTTCTAAGAGCTTGGCTTACAGCCCTACAGCCTTCTTCCATGTTGGCAGTGAATTTCTGCAGCAAGCACATTTCTATACTCCCTCCCTCCCTCCCTCCTTTCCTTCCTTCCTTCCTTCCTTCCTTCCTTCCTTCCTTCCTTCCTTCCTTCCTTCCTTCCTTCCTTCCTTCCTTCCTTGTCTGTCTTGTCTCTATGACTCACTTGAAGGAGGCTTCACTTTTTTAATCAGAAAATGCTGATATCTAAGAAAGCACTAATATTTTACTTTTCATTAATATGAGCATGATAATATTGAGCTGAACTGGTTCCCAGGAAATTTTCATTTTTTTCTCCTGTTCATAGATAACTCGCTGAACCATCTCTCCTGCTTTTCTAGTCTCTGACAGGGCTATTAAAATAGAAAATAGAAAGGGTTACCTAAGCATAATTTTCACTGGCACATACATGATTTCTTCCTCACTGCAGCAAAACACTTTGAACTACTTCTTTCAACATGTTTGCCCTCATTTGTTCTAATATTCTCTACTTGGATAAAATCACAGTATAACCCTCAATATCTTTTTTTTTTTTAAGTATCTTCTTAAACTTATTTTTACAATGGAAGCTCAGTAAGGCATGAACATGAACATAAACAAGTCAGGCTTTTATGAGATTTCATCGATCAGTACCAATGTGTCCTTTATCCATAGAACTTGTCCTAACAGTCAGGAACCACGCGGAGACGAGGAATAGGTCTCTATTGTTTTATTACTGCTACATTAGACAGAAAATCCTAACAAACGGAAGAAGCGTGAGAAAACCCAGACAGATAAACCCCAGAAGTCAAGGTGGGTCTGTTCTGTGTCTCTTTGAATGACAGCTCAACTCGTCACTACTACGCATGCGTTTTCCCCCCTGGATAGGGGACCCCTCCTGCTCGCCATCAGTGCTCATGAAAGAACTCTAGAATTGAACAGGGGCATTTAGGACATCAATTCCAAACTCCTGCTCAGGGTGGAAATCCAAATTACATTCCAGTTGGATGTCTGTATAGGTTCTACCTAGCATCCAATGAAGAGGAGCCTATTACTTCTATGAGTGATTGGATCCACTGTTGAATTGCTGTTCTCATTAGGAAATTTTTCTAACATTACATTGGAGTTTGCCTTATTGGATCTTAACTCCATTATATATCCCACAGTCTTGAATGAGAAAAAAACAGGTCTTGAACTGCAAATTGGACAAGCAGTCCTTCCACCTCTTTATCCAAGTAATTAATAGAAATACTGAAGAGTAGATAGAGGATCCAGGATTGATCCTTGTGGTTCCCCATTTAATACCATTCTCCAACTTCATGGGCAACTATTGATGAACACTCTTTCAATATTTTTGAGCCAACTACTGTATGTTTCCATGTAATTGTCATGTCAGCCATGACACACATGGCTAGTTGTTAATCAGGATGTCATAGAAAACTTTGTCAAATGCTTTGCTTGAAGTCAGGATACATTAAGTCAGGATTCCAACACTCTATTAAAAAAGTTGTCCAGACAAAATTGAGATGTGGTTCATCCAGCAAATATTGTTCTTAACAAATCCAGATTGGCTTCTGGTTATTGCCACATAATAAAAGTGGCAATAACCACTTGCTAGTCAAGCTCATTATGATCTGTTTTAGAATTTTTCCAAGTAGCAATGTCTGACTAACTTGTCCATAGTTTGCTTTCCTCTTTTTGAACATAAGGACAACACTTCCTTTATTAGCTAGTTCCTTCAGTTCCCTAGGTTGCAGATCATCTGGTCTTGGAGCCTGGAATTCATTTGGAGTAAAGAGGCATTCCCTGATCAATCCAAGCTTCAATTTTGCTCCTTCACCCTTTACAATTTCCTGATATAATACATTCTTTTTTTGAAAAAAAATGAGAAGACATAACCAAAATAGATTCTTTATTATCTGTTAGTGTTTTGCCATTTTTATTATCTGTTAGCGTTTTGCCATCTTTTTGGAGCAGCTGGTATACAGATTCATTTCTTTTTCTTTTCCTTTTATTTTGACTGTGTCTAAAGAAGCTCCTTTTGTTATTCTTAGCATCCTTTGTTAACCTCAGCCTATTTTGAGCTTCTGCTTGCCTGACACCAACTGTACAGTTCCAAGATACCCATCTGTGTCCTCTTCCTTTGTGATGTGACCCTAAGCTTTCTATGTAGTCACAGTGGCTTCTTCTGCTCCATTCTCACCCACCCCCAACTGAAACTGTTTTCAATTTTGCTATTTCCTTCTTTAAGAACTCTCTTGAGCCATTTTCCCATTACCTTCTCCTGTCATCCATGGAAAAACGGAAGACGAGATTTAACAATAGCAGTAAAGCCTTGTGATTTGTGATGTTTGGGGTCTTTCAGGTATTGCCTTTTTTCTAATAATAATAATAATAATAATAATAATAATGTGAAAAATAACTTGACTTACTGAAAGTATTAAGGGCTTGTTTGCCAAACTGAATGCATCAATGATGTATGTTAAATAAAAACATAAATCATTCAGGAGCAGTCTTAATACAGCCTGCCTTAGAGGTCATTGTTTCGACAGGAAATCTGGCAAAGATTTCAAAGGAAAACAAACTAAAATATGTAACAGTGTTCAAACATGAAAATAGACAGTTTCAAACAAAGGATATGAAATGCTTGAAGCCTTACCAGTGTTTTGTTGGGATGTATCAAATTCCCTTTGAAATGTTGCTGGTCTTATCAGATCTTTCCCTATGGCATTCCTTAGGCTGTGTGTTTATTGTTTGTTTGACTCCTGGGCTTTCTAGGAGCTGAATTTAGCCTTTCCAGTATGCTGCCTCCTTAGATTTCAGACACATAGCCTTCCTATGTTCCCCCTGTGTTCCCCTGTGACTATTATTTGTCTTTGCATACAGGATGGTTTTTCAGCCTCCTTTCTCTTTATCTTCCATTGCTATTTTCCACTGCTACATTTTCACTATGTTGTTCCACAAAAAAAAAAATAAAAAAAAATAGAACCTCTTTCCCTAAGCTCTCTGTGAGTTGCCATTTTTGAAGTCCATGTTCACATAGGGATGTCCTTTTAATTACTGTTTAGTTAGAAGAACTTGCTTGCACACCATTCCCTGCATAATATAATTTAGCATTTGGCATACATTATTTAAAATTTACGGAATATGCATAAATAGTTAAATATCGATTGATTTCCCCATGTTAAGATTTTGAGCATGATCTAAGGAAATATGACAGGTAGGGGTGCACTTAGAAATATAAAATAACTATGTCATGATATACACCATCAAGTGGAATCTGTTATGGGATATAATTCATGGGATCTGTTATCATCTGACTCAAAATATTTCTCAAGTCAAAACTTGTATGGAAAGAGGCATCCCAGATATATGTTTAGGATTTGCACACAAGATGTGAATTTTAGGGAAAGTTACTTGTGACAATAAGAGTGAGGGGTTTTAAATCATACAAAAATGAAAGAAACAGCAATGCTTGAATAGGTATCATTTTGGAAGGACTGGTGATTGACAAACCTGTATACACAGTTGTGAAATTAAGGACCAACAAACATAGACTTCCATTGTTGAAGCAATGGACATAATAAAGCTAAAGCTATCTTCCCTTCCCTACAGTTTCTACCTGATTTTAGGACTATTCAGATTTGGTCAGCCTAATATTAAGGCTAACAGGCTTATACAAGTCTCTGATTCCCAACAGGAAGACGTTCCACAATATAAAATGCTAATTATCCAGCAAATATATTGGCCTCAGTGTGTTCTACCTCTGCATGAGTGAAACCAGATAAAACACAAATTGCATGATATCAAAAAGAATTTCCTGCAAATATATAAGCCCTTTTCAACACCTCATCAAGACTCAGGAATTCAGGTTGAATTATATCAACCCCAGAATGCCTAAATATCTCCAAGGATATTTTGGGTTCCATCAACTTTCATGCCATAGACAGCATCAATTTGTGGAAGCAGCCTTGGAAGGGTATAACTTCAAAGGGACACATCCATTCCACAAAATCTCTCTCTGCCCAGGCCGCCTATAAAAAACATGCTGACCTGCACCGCTCCCCTGCTGAAGAATTTAAAGTTGGAGATAAAGTTTATCTGTCCACCAAATACATGAGATCCTCCCAACCATCCAAAAAGTTGACACCCAAATTTATTGGGTCCTTTCCTATCATTGACATTATTAATCCTGTGACTGTGAAGCTTCAACTTCCCCATGCCTTAAAACACCCCCATCCTGTCTTTCACTGAAGTTTGCTGAAGCCTTTTCGTGCCTCGCACTGCTGGTACACTTCTCTACCCCCACCTCCTCCAATCATGACTGAGGGACACTAGCATTTTGAGTTAAAGGACATTGTAGATTCCAGAAAGCTTTGAGGCTCCCTGCAATATCTCATCTGTTGGAAACACTTCCCCCACCCTGAATGGGTGCCTGCTCATCACATTAATGCTCCTGACTTAATCAACCACTTTCATCTTGCCTATCCTGACAAGCTGCATATTTAGTTTGTTTCCTGCTATTAACCTTCTTTTCTTTTCCTAGTCTTCTTTCTTTCAGGGGGGCAGAATGTCATGGTCCCTGTTCCAATGTTCCTGGGAAACTTCATAATGGGTTCCCATGCCATGGGGCTGACACAAGTTGCTGTACTGCTCCTGTTCCTTGTACCAGGCTGCGATGCAAGGAGTGAAGAATGCACGTTTGGGTTATCTCACCTGGTCAAGGATGTTTCCCGCAGACCAGCAGGAACTGTTAGGGGCACCTGCAGGGCATGGAATTGTACTGACTTTGTGGGGAGGGACTGGAAACTGCTTGGGGTTTTATTGGGAGACATCCCGCGCTTTTACTATTCTCAGCTTTGCTTGTGATCCTGCATACTATTCATTATTAAATCAGATATCCATAAAACCCTTGTGTGAGTCTGATAGTGATTTTGAATAGGCAATCATTACGCTCTTTTTTTCCTAAAATACTTTTTATTAAAGAGTTTTACAATGCTAAAAGAGAATACAAACTGACCTCATAAAAAAAAGAATAGAAAAATAGATACAAAGTACAAAAAAAGAAAATAGAAACAGAAGAAATAGAAATAAAAGAATATTTAAAGAAGTGACTCTTGATCTTCCTTGCAATGAATACAAGCAAATTAATAGTTCCCTACCCTCTATGAGATTACAGACATGATTCACTTCTTCCCAAACCACCCCCTTATCTGTTCATAAATCCAAAAATCTCTGTCATTTCTGTCCAAATGTTGGCAAAAAGTCCATAAAGGGTTTCCAGAATTTTATACAAATTTTCCATATTTTAGCCATGATCAAACAAGCCAACTTTATATTCCTTTCTTTTGCTTCTAACCATCTTAATCTTTAGTTCATCACATTGCTCTCTAGGATTGAATTTCCATGCAGACTTTGTTTCTCCCATCTCAAAGATTTTTTCAAGGTTTTAGAAAGTGTCTTTTGTAAATCCAAAACTAAGTCCTTGCCCAGGTCCTTTCTCATCTCTTCATTTATCATTTGTGTTTCTACGCTGACAGTCATCACTGTCATATAATCATCAATTCTTCATTTTCCAATATTTCTCCATTTGTATCCCTCTTCATCTTGTCTATCCATAAATTTGTTTTTGTTTTTGTTTTTGTCTGTCACATCTTTCACTTCTTCTATAATCTTCTTCAAAAAATACATTGATAGATGCAGAGATTATTGCTGTCAGATTAGTTTAAAGTTTCTCTCCAAGTTCTTCAAAAATCCTTGGAAATGTCTCAAGTGTCATTCTTTATTTGACATTCTGCAGATTTAACTTTTCTTTTTCCTGTCTGGAACTTTAGTCTCCTCTAGTGACCCATTTCTATATTCACAAAGTCTCAGGTTTCGTTGTTGTTTTATTTTCAACTTTCAGCCAATTATCTCTTTCATGGTAGACTAAACCATTTGTATTCCCATGGAGATATTATTTTGTTTACTCAGTTTTTCAAAAGTCTTAGCAAAAAGTCCTAATATTCCAAATTCACCTAATCCCTTAATCTATTTAAAACTTTCTTAGTTTATTATTCAGCTTTTTGCAATTTATTTTATATACTTTAAGTTCTTTAAACTGCTAGTTAATTTTTCTTGTATTTTGGGATGAAGTTTTACTCACCAGAAGGTTTTCAAACTTGTTGTTTGGAAGACCTCTTTTAACTGTAAACTAATTGTAATTCCAAAGGTGATTAGAGAATGAGGTGGTCAAACCCAGTGTCCTTAAAGGCTATGCCACAGTTGAGAGCTTGATAGCTTCCCTTGTCTCCTGGCCTCAGACTTGAGAGATGACTGCTATCCTGCAGTCTCCTCACAGGGATCAGCCATCCAGAACACAAGTGGATCAAACTTGCTGCCAGTCCCTCAGTCATTGCCATGTCATTGTTTCTGCTCTTTCAAAGACATCTAGTTCACCATTGTCCTAATCTAGAAGTTACATCCATTCCACAAAGTCTCAATCAACCTGCCCTTTCAAAGTGGCACACTCTACCCCATCAAAACAATGCTACCCATCAAAGAGACATCTTTCAACTGGAATGAAGCAAGCAGTCAATCTAAATCAGCCTGTCTTGAAGTTTTGTATTAGTTTTATACTGGAACTCCTATGCCACTACAATCAAATTTAATTGGCTTATAACAAATAAGCATATAGGCCTCAATTCCTTGAATTCAAAACAAACCAATAACCAATGAAGTTCTGAGAACTGATTTGCAAGAATTCACCCAATTCAAAGATTTAAGACCTCGAAGCACAGCAATTTGTTTTTCAGTTGTCAAGATTCAGCTTTGAATGAAATCATTGCCATGAATCAGATTCAAAATGACCATTCAAGACACAGCAGCCCTAGTCATTACAGTCCAGTTGGAACTCCCTACTTGCTTGCAAATGTGAAACCTTGCTTCTATATCTGAGGAAGGAGGACAGATGGAAGAGAGCAAGAAAGCAAACAGCTCTTTTTTATCTCCTCATTTGTTGGGGCATTTAAAATTCAATTCACGTTCTCCAAGTTGGAACTTTCCTAGTCTAATTTCAATCAAATTGTTGCTTCAGTGTTATACTGTAATTGAAGCCTCTTCCCAAATTAATGTTTTATACTCTAATAGTGAAAGAGGTATTGGGCAAATAAGACCAGGTTGAGTACCAATATAATTTATTGTGTGCCATATACTTTTAGTATTTAGGATTCTGATTGCTTGAGCTATAGAGCTGTCAGGTAGAAAGAAAAGTCTGCAAATTTTAAATTATGGAATGTCAAAATATAGCATACAACATATCAACAAAAAATTATTCCTCAAATGCATTAAGTATTTTCTTTAATTATATTATCTACATCA
The DNA here is from genome assembly GCF_035149785.1 of Candoia aspera. Taxonomy (NCBI): domain Eukaryota; kingdom Metazoa; phylum Chordata; class Lepidosauria; order Squamata; family Candoiidae; genus Candoia; species Candoia aspera. Next base: position 100,069,813 of record NC_086155.1, read on the forward strand.
GTCTGAGGAACTGTGCATGAAATAGAGCTGTTAGACTTTAAAATGCCGAGATCAAACTGGATAAGTGTAATTTCTAGCATTTAATAGCTTTGTAGCACTATACTTCACTGAAGTAATGGGGAAAGGAGGCGTGATGTGAAGGTAGTAAAATAGAAAGCTACGTCCTACATTAACAATGTGGAATAGCTTAAATAGTAATGGTAAGGAATGGAAAGGATTCCAAACATGAGCAAATAAGCCTGAAGTTTGCAAAACATTTGTAAATGTACGTTCATCAGAAGATATCTTACATATGTATAACTGAGAAGGTTGCAGTAGAATTGAGAAATCAATTAAAATGATTTCGTGAAAACTGGCAGAAATTTGTCATGGAAAAGTAAAAAGTTAGCTTGGGGACTAAGGAACTAGTTGCACAGATTATGGTAACTGAAAGGGGATAGAAGCAGAAGAAACAGGATCCTCAGAGATGTTAAGATAAATAGAGGTGTAGATTAAAGGAAGCAACAAAAAGCTTCTTGTTAAGTTGGAGACAGTGAAGGAACATAGAATTAGTAGACCTCTGGCAAGGTGTCCCAAAGAACAGAGAGGCAGGAAACAAAGTAGGAAAGATGTAGCAAAGTCTCCAAGCAAAAGGTTTAGACAGATTATTCATGAGTATGGGAAAAGTAAAAAGAGAGAAATTATGAAGTTTTGTCCAGCTGAGATTCCACTCACTGCAGCTAACAAGGGGAGATGCACACTTGGGGGCAGGGGAGAAGGATTCAGGGGTATTGATAGGCAGCCCAGCCAAAGAAGAGGGAGAGGGAGAGGGAGAGACTAGCAAATTTCAACAGTAAAGAAATTGCCCAGTGAATTGGTTGGGGAAGATCACGGCCTGAAAAGCTGAGAGGAGGAGAAATGGACTAGATTCAGGTGGGCCAGGATAGAGGAGATCCATTCCTGAAGGAAGATTAAGAGAAACTTGCATGAGGCTTTTGCACATGCAGCTATTGCTGGGGGTATTTCACAAGGGAGGGGAAGATACGTGTTTTTCCTTTATGTACTGAACCTTAGGAACATACTGCAGATTTATGGAGGCTGCTCAGTTGGTTGTGTAGTTCTAGCTCTAAGCAAGCCTCTCTGCATGATACAGGGACATTTGTCCTATTGAGTTCAATAGCCTACTGTTATTTATGTAAAGTTACTCTTGTACCTGTGTGATTCTGTTGATGTCTCTCTTCTTTTGAGTATTTACAATTTTCTTGGATGCTTATGTAGGTTCTCTCTTAAGTTTCCAAGGTGACAGCAGCAATCCAAATGACAGTTCTGTTTGATTGTTGACTTGTTAAACATGATTATATTCTCCCATGTATAAGATTTTGGAATCATTCCTCCATCTGTTGGTATGGATCATGTGTCATTACCTTCTAATTAACAATAGCTTATTTCTGTCTTCTTGCCCTAGATCTCAAATTTAAATAAAACCCCCTCAAAGAATGTTCAGTTTCATCCTATGCTAAGTTAGACATGGTCACCTCCTTTCAAGCAAGTCAGTGTCTTCAGTTGCAGATAAGTGTGCAAAGGATTAGCCTATTGCCTGGTCCTGAAGAATAATTCAAATCATACCTATTCAGGTAGGAAAACAAGTTGATGATGACAATGATTTTAAATCATGGACAAACTGAATATTTAAATACAGTCTAATAAGGGTGGAGCTACTGACTTCAGGTAGCATGGGATTTAAAATTCTTTCTTTCCAGATGGGGAAGACAGAAGCTCCAAGATCTGTTAGGAGTTGTCATCTATGACTGATTGGTAGTTGAAGTATTTATCAGAATTTATCAGAATTTATCACTGCAGATCCAAAGCTGCAAGTAATTTAAGGGGATTTTCTGTTATATTTGAGGAGGAACGGGTCTGTTACTGGGATAGATGGTGGCAGATTGTCCATGAAGAGCAGTACTGCTCCACAGGAGGGCACCCCTGGATATTTTATGGTTTTACAGTTTTATGGTTTTTATAGTTTGGGGTTTTTATCGTTGTTTTGAGCCGCTCAGAGTTGTGTTTTAAGATGGGCAGCCATACAAATCTTACAAATAAATAAATAAGGAAATAAATATTCTTAGTTGGTACTTTGATCAGAAAAGGACTACAAGTGCCAAGAAGCCAAGACAAGGCTACATTCAAATACAGTAGTAAGTACAACCAAGAGAAAAATTAAGTTTGATTTTATTTATTTAAAATCTATATTGCATACATACATACAGTACATATCAAACACACTGTTCTCTTTTGGAATATGCACTGTTAGTCAAAATGTAAGAAAAGAGAAATATTGAGCAGAAAAAATTAAGGGAGAAATCAGGAGAAAAATCTAACTAAATCTAATTTACACCAATACCATTCACAGTACCTCTCCATACTTTTCTATCCTTGAAAACTGGTTTTGCTTCCAAATGTTCATTCACCAATTCATTCATTGTTTTTTGTTCTTAAGCTTAAGATCTGATCAACTCCATGGTCTTTCCTTCTTTTTGACTCATTCATTCTTCCTTCATATATTTATTTTGCAATTTGTGACTCATTCATTCTGTCTATACAGCTAAGCCATCTTAATGGGCTTTTTCATAGTAGTGGATAGCTTCTGCCTTTTAGGCTCAACCATCAACAGTAAAGGAACATGCAGAAATACACTGGAGACTAGCACTTGGTAGAGCAGCCATGAAGGCCTTGGAAAAGATATTTGAATGCCATGATGTCTCTATATCTACAAAAATCAGAATCATGCAAGCCATGGTATTCCCTGTGACACTCTATGGAAGTGAAAGTTGGATTTTAAAGAAGCAGGACAGGAAGAATAATGATGCCTTTGAACCTGGTGTTGGAGAAGACTCCTGAGAATACTGTGGACAGCCAAGAAAATAAACTGATGGATCATAGAAGAAATCAATCCAGAGTTCTCACTTGAGGCACAAATGACCAGGCTCAAATTATCCTACTTTGGACACATTATGGAAAAGGCTCTAATGCTGGGAAAGGTGGAAGGATAGAGAAGAAGAGGACAATCAGCAGCAAGGTGGATGGAGTCAGTTATAGTTGTGATGAGTACACCATTGGCAGACCTAAAAAACCAAGTTAGGAATAGATCATCATGGAGAAAATCTGTCTATGTGGTTGCTTGGAGTCTATAGTGACTTGAGGGCACATAATCACTCACTCGCTCACTTCATTCCTGACCTAACTTTTTTATCATTATTATTTCATACACGTCTGAAATACCCTATTCCCACTGCATTTAATTTATGTTTCTGCTAACATTCAACCCTCACTTCCATATAACAAAATATTCACAACCATGCTCTTGTACACAACCACTTGAGTTTATTTTAACTTATTTTAACCATTTATTAAAATATTAACTTATTTTAACCACTTTAGCTTATTTTAAATTCAGTCCTCATAGCAGAATAAATATAATGATTTTCCCTTCTCACATTAAAGTTACAATTCATTTGCAGAATTTTAGGGGCTATAGTTGATTGCTTTGCAGGCTCATGTTGTACACTCCTTATTTGGGAGTTTACTTGCAGTGGGGATGAAGCTTATTGGTTTATCTAACAAAAGTTTTTTTTTTTCTCCCTTTAGATGAATCTGTACCTACTATTTCAGTTGTTCAGTAAAGTAACATGACAACATTCAATAGGTACCATGTTCAATTTCCAAATACAAAATATTGTAGTGGTAGCATAGAAAATTATTTTGCTCATGAAATGTTCAGTTGGAAAAGTCTAATATTTTTTTTTAAAAAAAGAACTATTTTTCTTTATTAGAACTGTCATATACAGTTATACTGTGTAAAGCTGCTAAATGACTTTTTCACATCAATCCATATTAATTCCCTACATTTTCTAATGAAGTCATTAATAAAATCACCTTTTCAGATTTGCAACAGATTATAAAATCAACAATGTCTTAACTCCATGAATCTTTTATTAGTATTCTATATTTATAACTCTGGTCTTGAAAGTCACTATGAATTGCAGTGGGATTCAAATTGAATTAACTGATTAATTAATTATACTACTGATGTATCTTACCCAGCTCAGTGAATCAGAAATGTGTAATAGAACAGACTTATATGAATTTCTCTACTTGACCACAATTTCTTGAAATACTCTGCAGTATTCTAAATGTGGAATAAGATATTTTTTTCTTAAAGAAAAAATAAAGCAAGCATGGCAATATGTGAAACTTTAAAAGAAAGACATTGGAAGATATTCTAAAGCAATGAGCTAGCCAGCCACCAGGACATGCCACATCCTGAAAGTAGATTCAGGGCCCAACATTAAACTCAGCAAGGCAGCTAATCTAGGACATCATCAAAGTACAACAAATATTTGTTATTCAGTTTACTACTTACATATCTTTATTGTCAGGATGAAGGATAGCTACTTGTCCATTTTTTTCTAGCTCAGTTGAGAGAATAATCTGGTTGGTCAGGAATAATAATACTTACTTTGGGCTGCTGACTTTTGCTAATCCATTTCAACATGTTATTGAGTAGAACCTGAACAGAGGTAAGGATGGGAAAATCTCTTATTTATTTATTCATTCAGTTTCTATCTCACCTTTTGTTCAGGAGCCCAAAGTGGTGTCTGTACTACTACTACTTCCATTTTTTCCCCAACATTAAGGTAGGTTAGGCTGAAAGTGACTAGCCCAAAGTCATCCTATGAGCTTCTGTGGCTGAGGGTAAATTGGAATCTGGGTCTCCCCACTCCTAGTCCAATGCCCTTTGGCAAGGTGGTGCTTTCCAGAGGTTTTGGACTACAAATTCCACCAGCCCCAATCATCACATCCAATGGTAAGGAATTAAAGGAAATGTAGTTCAAAACTTCTGAATAACACAACATTACCTGTCCTCAGATTGGATGGACACATAGTTTTACTTTGTAAAACTGCTTCTAGTCTTCCCACTTAGAAGTCAAAGCTCATATTTTACTTTAATACAGCCTTCCCCATCCTGATGCTCCTCCAGTGACAGATGATACCCAGGAATTCTGGGAATTGTTATTCTACTATACCAGGTAGCACTAGTTCTGATCAACCAAAAAGAATGAACTTGTTCTTGTGAGAATCTTAGGTTTTCCATTTGCCATGCTGACACAGTGAGAGTCCTGGTTCTCCATCTTGCAGGCTTGTTGACGTTAAAAAGATCATTATAGCTATTAGGACCATCGCAAGGACCACCGGCTTGCTCAGTGGCCAAGAAGACAAATACTGTCTTCTGGTAAGCTGACAATCCTAGTAATAGCAAAGTGGACAGCAGAGAGGATGACAAAACCAGTGAAATTGTAAATCCTTATGCAGAAATCATATAACTCTACAAAATCACCTCATGATTATTTTGTAGTTTCCATTCTTTCATCTACTACATCACAGGAATAAATGATTGTAATCGGTACATTCCTTCTGTTCAGAAAAAACATGTGCTTCTCCAATGGACTTGATACATGATCGCTTATTTCAGAAAACAGCAATATTAATCTGAAGTAGTCATATTTGTAACTACCAGCTACTTAAGAAAACATAGGAAAAGGTATTAAAGCAATGATAAACCTCACAGATTAATTTAATGAGATATGAAGAGCCCTCTCCCTCTTCTTTATGTAGTCTTGTGGAATTGAATTATATATCACCATGTACTATTTTCCTTATCAGATTGCTTCATTTACTTTAGATATCAAGAACAAGAAAATTACAGCAATAAGTAGTAGAAAGTGCCACACAAGGCCCTAAAAATTATAATAGATTTTCACTGTCATAGAAAATATACAACAGCTTTTTATGATGCCATATACAGAATCCCCAAAGCTAAAAAAATAAAAATGTTTCAAATCCTATTTATTAAATTTCCAGAAATTTCTTTCCACCATTTTATATTATTTTTATCTTATTTCCTGTTGAGCAGCATACAAATGATAGCAGATAAGAACTGTAACAGAGCTACTCAGTATGACAGAATAGGCACTGTTATGATTATTATCTTACAGAATCTTATGGAATATGTGTATGGTTATTTATTTATCCATTTGCTTGACTATTTATCTAGGTAGATAAATAATCCAGATACAATAATAAAAAGTTAAATACATTATTAATAAAAAAAATCAAAGGCAGCTATTTGACATAATCAGTGTCCATAAATTAGAAAAGCAATTGCCATTATTAATCTTTAAAATCAAGGTGAATAAAAACAAGTTCTCAACCAATGCTTGAACTGCAAAACAATCAGCACATAGAAACATAGTATCGTAGTTGGAAGGGGTCAATTACTCCATCACCCCCCACTTCATTCAGGAATTTAAATAAAGCATCCTAGATTTGTAGCTATCCAGCCATTGCTTCAAGATCACCCAGTGAAGGAGATCCCACCATCTCCCTCAATAATTGATTCTACTGTCAAAGATTTTTTTTTTACTAGCATTCAGTCAGAATATGTTTTCCTATTACTTAATTCTGATATTCAGTCTTTGATGCCTTCTTTGTGGCTTTCTTCTGGGTATTATTGTACCTCCCCTCTGTTTGTTTTCCAAACCTGCTTCATAGGATTTAGATCCTAATTCCCTGCTTATCTTCATTGTCCTTCTGTGACCCTGTCCCAACTTGTCTGAATGCTTGTTAATGTGTGATGGACACACTTTAGAAGTAGTCGAAGTCTGGTCTGATATGCTGCATTTCAAAATAGGCATGTCTGATTATCATCAAAAGTTCTTTAAAATTTACTACCTTTTTTTCCCTTGCCAAACAATAGTGAATAAACAAAAGAATGTAGACATATAGTGCAAACTTCTTTAAAAGGTGTTTGGCCATCTTTTTGAATAACTAGCATTTTGAATGACATTTTTTTAGTTACAATGAATAAAATGAACATTGTAGGGAGTCTTCCATGCATACAAACCACATGCACACCTGATGAAGAGTGGTCGTTGTATGAGATGTTTGACCACTTTCCCAGCTGGAGCTTCTATTCCTGATCTTTGCATGATGATAAGAAGTCGGGATCATAAAACTGATTATATCATGAAAAGATTAGACTTACCTTCTCCCTAAACATCTGCATATTTGTTCAGTGTGAAATTAAGTTTGTCAGGTCCTCACAACCAAGGTCTGTTTTAATGACTACTGGTGAAGATATTCCCAAGCAAAACGCCAAGCAGCAGCTAGCTGCTTTGGAGCCATGTGGGTAGGGAGATTGGAGCTTTGCTCTATGATTTCATTTATTAATTAGAAGTCATAATAATTATAACACTAGGTGGAACAGGTTATCTGGCAGGTGCCAAATGATGCAGCCAACATCATACTGCCTGCCATAGCCATGACACTTGGGGGCTAGACAGCCAGTTTGGTGTAGTGGTTAAGGCACTGGGCTAGAAACCAGGACACTATGAGTTCCAAGCCCCCCTTAGGCAGGAAAGCTGGCTGGGTGACTTTAGGCCACTCATTCTCTCAGCCCAACCCATCTCAAAGGTTTGTGTTGTAGGAAAAATAGAAGGCAGGTGTATTAGGTATGTTTGCTGCCTTGAGTTGACCAAATATAAAAAAGGTGAGATAAAAGTATAATAATAATAATAATGTGATTCCCCTAACCCATGATGAGCAGCAGAAGCATTCATCCATAGAAGTGTTTAGATCTCAACTGGATCTCATCCATGAGAGATATTATTATTACTTGGAGATTCATGAGAAAACTAAAGAAATGTCTAACTGCAAGGTTCATTGTGGTCTTCCTATGAAGATAATGACTACCCCAAGACAAGTTCAATTCCTGTTGATTGCATGGGCATATCCAGGTTGCCTTTTAGATACAGAAGTAGTTTTGTATCGTTGCTTCCTTTTGTTGTTGTTTATTCTTTCAGTCACTTCCTACTCTTCATGACTTCATGGACCAGCCCATGCCAGAGCTTCCTGTCAGTCGTCGCCACCCCCAGCTCCCCCAAGGTCAAGTCCATCACCTCTAGAATATCATCCATCCATCTTGCCCTTGGTTGGCCCCTTTTCCTTTTGCCTTCCACTTTCCCTAGTATCAGCATCTTCTCCAAGGTATCCTGTCTTCTCATTATGTGGCCAAAGTACTTCAGTTTTGCCTTTAATATCATTCCCTCCTTCTAGGATATATGTTATTTTATTTACTTTCTAGTCTAGTCCATAGATCTAGATTTTCTGTTGGTCTCCCATCCAAATAGTAATCAGGACCAGCTCTGCATAGATTTTTTTTGAGATCAGCCAATGTTAACTAGGCATTGCCACCTGCTATAGTTGGTTTTCCTATACATAGTATCAGATTTGTCTTGCTCCTCTGTGGGAATAAATTACTTCCCATTTTCAACTTATTACTCAGTGTTACAACAGGGTGGAAATATCACAGCATCCAATGGGCATAGTATAATTTCAACTAAAACATTTTGGGGAGAATAAATTGCCTACATACATTTAGCAGCTTCAATCCTGCTATAGTAGATTGATGAAAATATGCCAAATTTGTTTCCAGATGAATTAATCATAAAATTATTTAGAGAAACTTGCAGTTACATCAGATACATTGCATTCATAATCCTTCATATAAAATGAAGGGGAACCTTTGTTCTATTATCGAAGATTTAATAACAGCTTGTATGCAATTGAAAATTAAGGAAATGGGAGAATGGGAAAATATGAGGAAGTAGGAAGAGAGCTTTTGGTGATGCTTGATACTGGACATAACAAAACTTCATGAAAACTGATAGAAAATTTAGCTGTAAGATCTACATTTAGATCTAGTGGCCAGCTTCAGGTCTAGCAAATATAGAGAAATTATTTGATATGGTTTTTACTAACAGCATACCTAATGTTTGATGACTTTGTCAAGAGTGGATAAGCCATTCCTGTATATCCAATTTCCATATAAGCAAGAGCTAATATTTTCATTTACCTGATCAATAACGTTGAAAGCTGCTATTTGCTGATGTACAAAAATAAATCCAGGTTACCAGAGGACACCTTGAACAGCTCTAAGCTGCCATGAGAAATCACGCACATTAATGCTGGCGGCTTCTCTAAATTATACACAGTGATTATATGAGATTAGGAATAATTAAGTGGCAAGTTCAGAAAAAATATACTCCATGGAGACAATGTAGCAGGCTTTGGAGTATGATATATATGTATCTTTTTTGCTGCTCCCCCACCCTCCCAAACTTACCAGATTTAAATTCAATGTTTGATGCAAATCTACAGTGTTGTCTTTAGCCAGGCTCTGGAAGTGTGACCTGGTATGATTCTGTCTCAGCTCCTGCAGCCTCAGCAAAGCTTAGCAGAATGGGGTAGAGGAGGCAAAAAGTAAGAAATAGTAACCCCGGGAGTAAGAAAATCATTTTTATTTGGGGGTGGAAGAAAACAGATTTAATTTTTGGCACAAAATTGAGGAACGGGATGAGGCACTCCATTATTGACCTGTAGTGACACAGAAGCAACCCAGCCAAAGTTCAGTTCTTCATTTGCTTACACCGTGTAGACAGAATCTTGCCAGATTAAACCTGTACTAGTATAACCTAATGGATATATCTTGGGAGATTGTAAAGTGTGGCTATTCTGAATCTATTGGAATAAGAAGGAACACACACTTTTATACTGGAACACTTAACACCAGTGTCAGGCTGCCTCAATAGTAGCCAAAGTGATGGGATGGAGACGAGACATTGTGAAGACAGGTCTTCTATGAACAATTTGTGGGGTGTTTTTTGGCTGTGGCAAGCACAACTTGTCCAACTCCATACACTGCTTCATTCACTGCCTTTTGTTCTCTTTCTTTTTCAGGATCTCATCAATTCCACCCAACCACAATTTTCTCCATTTTCCTCTTCCTCTTAGCCCATTCAGACTTCTTTCACATATGTGTTTTGCAAATCAATCCTTGTTCATTCTCTCATTAGAAATAAATAGACTCAAAGTAGTCCTTTCATATTGTCATTCACTTTTGCATTTGGTCCACATTCATTCATCATCCTTTCATTTTTTTTTTTACTTTATTTCTTATGTTATGACAATCTTGTACCCCATTCTCACTACATTCAACTTAATTTTGTATTTCTCATGTCACACCCAATTTTCACTTCTGCATAAGGAGATGGATAGATAAACAATCTTATAGGCAGCCATTTTCACTTCTTTCAGCAACAGACCAGGTACTTCCCACTACCTTTCTACTAGCATATGCATGTTTTAAAGTTTCTCTATATATTTTCCTAGGGACGCGGTGGCGCTGCGGGTTAAACCGCTGAGCTGCCGATCGGAAGGTCGGCGGTTCGAAACCGCGCGGCGGGGTGAGCTCCCGTTGCTCATCCCAGCTCCTGCTCACCTAGCAGTTCGAAAACATGCCAATGTGAGTAGATGAATAGGTACCGCTTCGGCGGGAAGGTAACGGCGTTCCGAGTCGTCATGCTGGCCACATGACCCGGAAGTGTCTATGACAACGCCGGCTCCAAGGCTTAGAAACGGAGATGAGCACCGCCCCCTAGAGTCGGACACGACTGGACTTTACGTCAAGGGAAACCTTTACCTTTACCTTATATATTTTCCTACAGTATCTTTAGTAAACATTTTGTTCTAGTTGTTTTGCTATTTATGTATAATTTTCACTCCATATTCCTGTCAGCTCCTTGGTCTCTAATACATTGATTTTAGATCCAATGTCATGCATTCATACAATCTCACATTGGCTACAAATCATTCGGATTCTCAGTTGACAAAACAGCATCATCAGCATTTATGTCCCTGACAAATACAGTTCTAGAAAATTATCAGTCTTTCATTGGAAACAATGAAATCAATCATATTCTTAGTTTTAGAATTAGGGTTAATTCTTTTTTCAGGTGTAGATATAAATGGACCTATGCTTAAACAACATAAACATTTTTCTAAGCAGATAGTCACATTCACTATTTTTTTTTTCATTCTTGGGTCTCCAATTGGCTCTGTCATTTTTTTGTACTTTTTCATCTCCTTCCTTCCCTTCCATTCATGTCATCTGGCAGAAAAAATGTTCCCCTGAATCATATTCATTGAGAATGTTGTACAATTTTTCCCAGAACACATCTCTGCTTCCTTTATTACCATTGGGTGGAGTATAATATGCAATTATTACTAAAGTATGGAGTCCTATGCACCTATCACAACCTAGATAACATTGTCTTACTTCCCGACATACATTTTAGCCCTTTTATTCATAATTACACTTATACCTTAACTTCCTTGCATGTGTTAATCAACTTACTCCAGTAGATTTTTTTTCTTAGTTTCACAGAGACAACTTATATATTTCCCTTTCCTTCATTTCATGTGTTAATTTATGCCTTTTACTATTTAGTATCCTAACAGTCCAAGTCACAATCTTCCATATGTTGAGGCCTTTGGCAGATGGGCCAATAGGCTATATAGACAGGATGCCAAGACAGATGATTTATATCAACAGAAACTATCCATCATACCTTTTTTTTGCTTCTTTGTGCTTCATATCAGGGACACAAACTTGTGAATCTTACATTCAAGAAGTTCAAGTTTTTAGCACTTCCATGATACAACTGTTTTCCCTTTCAGTCTCCTGAATGTGTGACTCAAAGATATTAGTGGCTGAATGCACAGACCAGAGATAAATCTCACTGATATCAAGTTTGAAAAATGTGTTAGTCACAAGAAATTTCTCTGTTATACAACAGACAAAGAATTACTTCAGGGCTAGAAACATCTGGTTCATCCTCAAAATAATGGCAACCATCATGTCCTGCTGTGAGAAAGCAACTTTCTGAATACAGGTTCCAAAAACTTACAGCACCTCTTCAGCTGCTTGGTTCACACTGTGTAGATTGACAAAGTTTAAAAATAAAATTCAAAAGCCAGCTGTGGCCTTGACTTGAAACAGCTCACACTCCTCTGCTTTAGAGTTAATGAAGTGCCTGTTCCTGAAATGGAATATCAATCCTCAGGTGCGATGTTTTTGTTCAGTACTTAGTGCTGTAGAAGACAAACATTGAAACATCATTATTTAATATTTGTGCTTATAAACATCCAGAAGCACTGACCCAGCTGTAACTGGAAACAAGATATTTTAATCTGATTTAGCAAAGTGCCAGCTATAGTTTTGGGACTAAGAAAACTGACATCTAGCATTATAGATAGCAAGGAATGACACAACAGTTCCTTTCTTCAGCTGTTGATAGAGTTCCTGTAAGCCTTGTTAACCTTTGTGAAAATCATCATCCTCCAACAGAGGCTCTTAAAAAATATTGTGTGCAATATTTTTGAAGCACATACCATTGATCCAAGAAGAATGCCAAGATACCTGTTACCTTGGAGTTTGGGTAGAAAGATTATTACCCTCAGAAGGAGGTTCTTTTAAGATTTGCTTTGGGAACCAAGGCACAGAACTGAAAACTTTCTGAAAGGCTCATTCCACTTTTCCAGAAAAGGAAGAAAAGGTACAAACAGCAAGAAACTCAAAACTAGGCAGGAGGTACTTACTAAACCCTTTGGACAATATGCTAAATTTTAAAACTAGGTTAGCAAAGCATGACATTCATATGGCATGCTACATCCTCAGAAATGAAACATATTATGAGTTAATGTGATTGACTGGTTCATACAATATGCTAAGACAATAATAGGATTCCTAAAAATAAGATGAACCACAAAGCAGCCAATTGCATTTTAGCCTACAGTATATGACTGTAGGGTTAACTGATATGAGAACTGACATCCAGTAATATAGACCACACTTGTATGATTTCAATCCTTTGATTTCTACTCTTGAATCAAACATGTTTAATCTGTTTTCTAATTACCCCAATATCCCTAAACCTCATAAATTTACAGTCTACACATCCGGATATATCCATGTTCATCATGTGGGGGTATGACAAGAAAATAGTTTTCCCCTAACATTTCCATAATTAGTCATTCCACATATCTTGACTTTGGGTCAGGTACACTGCAGCATCTTCTAGTTGGTGTGACATGGGCAATATCATGTTCCTTTGCAAGATAGTCTATAGCTTAGAGATCCAGCCTGCATACAATAACATAAACATGCTGGGGGTAACACTGGGTTTTGGTTGCACTTGTGGCATAATGCCCCAAAGAGGTAAGAAGTGACCTTACCATGAGAAGGGAAGGATACATTGAGCAAATTAAGATGAAAGCTAGTCTTCACCTTCTCTAGCTTACTCTAAAGTCTAATGTGAAACCTTGCCTGACCAAGCCCTGGGGGGCAGCAGAGATCAATATCTATGGGCCCATCTGGTGATGACCCTGGTATATGACAGTCTGTGGCTTAGAATGTAAGAGGAGTAAATAAATAAAAGCATGCATTAACAAATGAAATGAAGGAGAGCAAAGTAGACATGTGTCATGACCTCGTTGAAAGGCACAAAGAGCCTCACAACGTAGATCATGATCATAAAGGAATAGAGGAAGGAGATAATTAAATCAGAGATTAAAACAAGCACCCAAAGCACCCACACCCATGGACTCATATACAGCTGAAAAGAAGGGCTTCCGATAAGCAGAGATAAGCCACACCTGGTGCCCTGGAGGACACACCGAAATCAAGAGGACAAGGGGAGACACCGGGAAAATGCCCACACAACCATCAAGGCACCCATCAAGAGGGATTAGGGACAATGAAGGGTGGAGAAGCACGGGACCCCGAAAGAGGGTATAAACAGGGCGCCTCACCACCGCAACCCCGTTCCCGTTTTTCGTTCTGTCGGCTACCATTCCAATAAACCGGAAATCCTTAATACCCATTAAGTGAGTCCTTGTCTTATTGTGAAGCGAGCCTGACCTTGTCAACATGTTGTTAAGAGATAACAGAAGGCCATAACAGATCTGAATGAAGGTGGTCCATCTTGTGTAATGGAGTATTTATGAAAAAAATGTATAAGGAATGCTTGTAGTGGCATGAAAGCAGTGTTGGCTGGGAACATTAATATTCTGTGTGCAAACTAATCTGTGTACAGTAGTTAGTTAAGAACCCAAAAGATTTGCTGTAAATGTTAGATACTGAAGATTCTGTGTTGCAATGAGGAATATGGATTCGAAGAAAGGCCAAGGTCTGCCAAGGGAAATAGAGTGAATCATTGCAAAATACAGTGATGAAAAACATAAATGATGACCCACTTGAACAGGTAGATACATTTGTGTACTATGGCAGAATGTTTATTAAACATGGAAAACGGATGAAGAAATTTTAAGACATGCAAATACTGAAAAGGCAGTGGGAAGCATTACTAATTACTTTTTCAAAGTGACTTAAAATGCTGTGGCTAAGATAATGTTTCTGTCCACCATGTAGTAGGAACTGAAAGTTGGGAATGACAGGAGAAACAGCAAAGTTAAATGCAGTGGCAATGGAATACTTACATGTGCACAATGACAGAAGAAAAGATATGGTCAGGAATGGGTGGGTAAAGAATAAATGTGGATTGAATACAAAAACAAGCAACTATATGACAAAAGAGCACTGAAGTGGTTGAATCACAAGATAAATATATGAAGGAAAAGTGAATAGGTTAAAAGAAAGAGGAAGACCAAAAAATCTGTAGTTGAAAAAGAGGAGTGAGATGTTTAAAGAACAGAAAGCAGTGTATTAAGCATAGAAAGGATACTTGGCAAGGATAAAAAGGTATGCAGTGGCGTAGTTAATGGTTAGGTAGATACTAACTAGCTATATTTCCTCCTCGTTTTCTTCTCGCTCTTTAATTCCTTTGACTATTTCTTACTCCATTTTGTTACTTAGCATAATATTGCTTATCTTGAAAGGGAATAACATGATCAGTACATATTTATGTAATAGAAACATTTTTTCCCTTGCTAGAGGAGATGGAATAATTTACCTGCATGATTTAAAGTTATTTGCTATTGCACTTTAAAACCATTACCTATTTCTTTTACCCATTATAAAACACATGCTTCTAGTGTTGATATTTGCACCTTCCCAAGGAAAGAAGAGGGCAAGAAGTGTATTAGATGTTAATGTAATGTGAGAAAGACTGCAAATTGATTTGTTTTAATCATTTTAGAACATGACATCTCATCATTGTTGTTTTCCAGTGATCCTTCCAATTAAGCAATGGTCAATAATTAAGAGTTAGTTGACATCATCTGCATGGTCCTTTATTTTTAAGAATTAAAAAATCCTTAATCAATCCTCTTTTTTTTAGGATTAAATTAGAATCTAATTTTCATGCTAGGTAGAACCAGCTGGGCCAAAAAGAAAGCGAAACTCTGATGATTGTTGAAAGAAAGTCAAATGATTTCCTTGCACTTCATATAAATATTTTAAAAAATCTAACTCTGTAACGTTATTGGGGAAAAGTGGCAACACTTCCAAAAGTCCAAATGGAAAGGGAAGATGTAAAATGGACTTGGCAATATAAGCCTAAGTTCTTCTCTTTTGATTTTTTTTCCCCACAAGTTCTCAATCAAGTTGATAAAAGAGAATTTGCTTTACATAGTCTTTCAAAGAGGAAGAAAATCTTGGATAAAGTTTTGAAGGTGAAATGTGATATTCTTGCATTTTTTCTAAGTTACAAGGTGACCAATCTTCTTGCTAGCTATCTCTCTGGCTTCTTATCCATCAACTGTATCTTGATGGAAAGTATTAGTTGGGAACTCCCCAAATAGATTTTTTTCATTACCAGTGCTGCTGTAATCAGTAAGTCCTCCCCCTGACAAATTTGGAACAATTCCTTCTTTCCTGGAAAAACTTGGAGAAGTGATCCATCCAGTTGCTTTGACTATAAATTTCATGGAGACAGGCTAGAAGTCTGTCTTGAAAGGCTAGAAGTCCATCAACAATGTCTCCACTGTAGGGTTTCCTTTAGCAGTAAGTAATTACTACTGGTGCTGAAAAATCCAATGAGATGATGGTCTCATGAGAGGCACCCTTAGTTTTTAATTTAATAGTGGGAAGCTGGATGCTGCTGCAGACAACTGGGGTGGTAATAATACAGTGAAAGGCACAGATTTCTTGGCCACTTAAGTAAATGCATGAACGCCAGACTCATATGAATCCATTTATTTTCTTTAAAAACATTTTAGTTCTAAATTTTTTGTAGAACTATATAAAAAAGAACAATTGCATACTTAGAGTTAATAAAAGAATGTAAAAAAAGAATGTAATAACACTTAGAATTAACAGAATAAATAAAGAAAAGTGGAAGGAAAGTAAAATAAGATTGGATGTTTATTTTGTGAATAGAACAACTTCCCAGAAACTGAGTAGATTGCTTAAATATCCTCTTATTTCTAGCTTTATCAAAACAATCTAATTCAAATATTGAAACATCACATGCCAGTCCATTGCTTCACATTAGACTTTGGCAAAATGTCCTTGATTGATTGATATATTCTAGATGCCAGGGCTATAACCAAGCAGAAACCTTGTTGATTTTCTTACCAACAAGACTGGTTTAATGTCATGTTAACACCATGGATTTCAGCCGCAAATGTGGCACTAGTAGAACAAGTCCAGAAAATGTAAGCATCCATCCTTACACAACATTTTCTGTTGCGTTAACTTCATGTTATGATCAGAAGAAAATTAAAGTAATATTATCTAAGGCAACCTTCCACTGACTGACAAAAACATAGCATTCAAGCTTGCTATTCATAATTCAGTTTCGTAAACTTCTTTCAACTTCTTATAAAACTAGGAAACCAAAGTTGAAGTTTCATTTCATTTCTTTCTTAAGTCTGGGTCTTCAGAGACAGCAGTAATGTTAGATTAAAAACCCAAACAGCAAATGTTTAAGTTGAATAGACCACCAACAATCATACTACATGCAGTAAACTAAAAGCAGTTTTAAGTTTTGTAAATGTTTTAAAAATAGCTTCATCTGAATTAAATTGTTACAAAGTAATGATGTTGTAAAATACCTGCTTTACCAAAAACATCATCGACAAAAACAGATTCAATAGTTATTTTAAAACTGGCATTATCCCAAAATGTAATATTTTTATGGGTAAAAGCATCAAAGTTATGTCTGTCACCCAATATTTTCCATATATAAATTATGGCATTAAATTCAGTTACTGAACCTGATAACTGAATGAACAAAGGCTCTAATATTTGTCAGGATTCCAAGCTGATCCTAAAGAGGGGTTAATATCTGAAGTTCTTTATCCCAGTCAGTAACCAGGTACAATAAGCACTCAGTGGTAAGCCTGAAAATGTGGACCAGTAAATCACACCTTCTTAAAAGATCACAAAGAAAATATTGAGATGCCCCTGCCTGAGCAAATTATTTAATATAGTATAAAATGTAGGAAATTAGAAAGATGACCTTGATGGAGATATGCAGATAATTATAATTTATAATTATAATTATAATTAATAATAATATTATAATAAAAAATTAATTTAAATGCCACTCCCAGCCTAAGCAAAGGGGGCTAAAGCAATTCTTAAATCCTGAATGTCCAGATAGCATTCATATGCAGCTCAAACACCTGAGCTACTAGCTGAGCATGGATTTTGGAGTATTTACAGTATCTGAAGTTTAAACTCCTGAGTTTGTATCCCAGCATTCAGAAAAATGTGAAACATTGTAGACAACTGTTTTCATCACTATAGAACATTTATTATTATTATTATTATTATTATTATTATTATTATTATTATTATTATTATTAGACATAGAAAGAGGTGCTGATCCTCAGACTTCTCAAGAAACCAGGCCTGAATCCAATAGAAATGAACAGTTTCCATCATATCTCCAGCTTACCCGTTTAGGGGAATGTGGTGGAGAATGTGGTGGGGCTATAGTTACAGAAGGCTCTGGAGGGCTATACCATCTTTAACTCACAATGGGGTTGTGCCTCCCCAAACAGAACAGTTTCTAATTTGAGGATTCTCTTGGATTCATGGCTTCAGCTACAGGAGTAGATGGAGGCCATGACCAGGGGATGTTACTTAGCTTTTCCAGCTGCACCAGTTGTGACCTTGCCTGGAACAGTGGAACAGCATGCACTGAGGTCAGTCACTCATGGGGCTGCCCTTGAAGACAACCTAGAAACTTCCACTAGTCCAAAAGACAGCATGTTTACTGGGCAGTCTCAATATTGCCATATTACACAGTTGCTGCATTGGTTACCAGTAGGTTTCTAAGTACAGTTCATAGAATTGGTTGCTGTCTTTAAAGCTGGTAATGGCTCCAGGCCCTTCCCTAATAAAATCTGCCTACCTGACCTGAATAGACTGAGAACACCTAGGAGGAGGTGTAACAGAAGGGGACTAATAAAAGGAATTAGCTGCCCTCGGATAAAACAGTTTACACTCTGGACTAAGGATGTTACCCCATCTTATAGCCTTCCAAAAATTTATAAAGATCTGGCTTTTCTGGAGGACTTTTCAGGATTGATTCTGGAGCCAACAATGTAAGACTGGGTTTAATTATATTGATTGTGTGTGTGTGTGTGTATGATTGCATTATTATTGCATTGCATTGCATTGCATTGCATTGCATTGCATTGCATTGCATTGCATTGCATTGCATTGCATTGCATTGCATTGTATATACTGTAAACTGCCTAGAGTCCAATTGGATTGAGATGGTGTATACATTTCAGAAATTAATAAAGAGAAAGTCTGAAGGGCTTGGGGTAAGAAATACGCTGTTCTGTTGAATCTGATACAATAAAACATCTAACTATGAAGTAGGAATTTGATTTGATTTTGGTACTAAAGCTCACAGTATGACCAGTCTGGACTATAATAGCTCATTTATGTATGCAAGACATATTTTATTTTATTTATTTATTTATTTGTTTGTTTATAAATTTATTCACCGCCCATCTCTCCCCAACAGGGGGACTCTGGGTGGCTTACAATAAAACAAGATTAAAATATAAAACCATTACAATAAAAATATAATAAAAATATAAATATAATAAAATCTGCATGGCGAAGAGATCTTAAGCAGACCTTCAGTGTGGTAGGTCCCTCCGGATCACCTCATGGCACTAGCCATCCCCAGGTGTAATTATTTTGCTGTTTTGTTAAACAATGAGCATACATGTAAGAAATAAATCCAAAATATTAATCAACTAATTAAACATCAGAAAATCTCAGAGCAGCAGAATAGATTGTGATATAAAAATAATTCCAGAAAAATGGCAAACAACTTCTCTGTGTTGTTAAGACATTGTCATGTTATGTCATCACTGAGAATCCAGCTCAACCTGAGGCACATGCTATTTTTAATGAGAAATCTAACCTATTAATATATACTGTAGGTATGTGGAAACCGGTTTAATTAAAATCATCTGAAAGCTTATTTTTCCCCTAGGAAAATGCAGTTTGATTCTTGAATCAAATCCCATTCAGTATGTTGCTTGTATTTATTTCTGAATTTAGTCTCCCAAGAAGCTGGTTAAAATCACTGTGTTACTTAAAAAGCAAAGTGCTTTATATTTTAAGACATACAAGTTGAGCAAAATGGGTACAAAATTGTAATTGCAGTTTTGAACAACTGTATTTCCTTTGCAGAGATAAGGTAATTAAAAGAATTTTGAAGGAAACTAGATTAGATTTTATTTAAAAAGAAAAAAAAAAACATTGGCTTTTGTATAGGTGTGGAAAAATATAAATCAATAGAAGAACCCATTCTCAGAGGAATGAAACTAATACATCTTTATAATTGCAACACGTAACACAGAAAACAGCTGCATGCCTGTTTTATATAATTTGGATCTGAACATAAATATGTACAGTATGCTGCAGAAAAATTAGAACAAATTGGAACACAGAAGAGCCTAACTTTTAATGGTATTCTTTCAGAGAAACTGGAACTAAGCAGCTCATATATATCCTAAAAATCTGTCTGCTTACCTCTAAAATGAGTTAGTTAGATCCAGTTGCCTCCTCCTGATACAGGAGCTTCAATGCAATCATGGAACTCTTCTGCTTATACAGACTTCCTAGTTAATTAAAACAGGAAATTATCCCAATGCATATCCTGTATCTAATGGGCTTGATTGCAACAAGCCATTTTTGGAAGAAGTAAGTCCCTTTATATTTAAACCATGTGAAATGTTGGCTCATTGTCTTTCCAATGTTTTCTCTGGAAGCACTTTCACTGGAAGTCTTTCCAATGTTTTCTCTGGAATCTTTCCTTCCCCTCTTCCCACTTTCTTGTGTCCTCAACTCTAGTTACCTAAGGTAGCCAGTAACTCTAGTCAGGTCAGGTAGCAAGAGCTCATGACAGGAATTCCCACAGGC
This sequence comes from Candoia aspera, assembly GCF_035149785.1. Classification (NCBI taxonomy): domain Eukaryota; kingdom Metazoa; phylum Chordata; class Lepidosauria; order Squamata; family Candoiidae; genus Candoia; species Candoia aspera. The sequence goes on from NC_086155.1 coordinate 100,090,106, forward strand.
TTTACCCACTGTTGAGAATCACCTGGAGCCATAAGATCCACATGAGCAACAGGCCACCAGCCAAGAATATGAAACATCCAGCCCTCCAAGACCTTCCCATCCATCCTCCCTACCCTAGATGAAGACCTTTCTTTCTCCTCTAAGCCTCACAGTTCCAAGAGTCAAAGAAGAACACCCTCCGCTCTCTGTGCTGAGGAGAAACAAGCCAGCTGTTATGAAAGAAGAGATGAGGTCTCTTTCTTGATTGCCAGATCATTCATATCACTGTGGCAGCTCCTCGATTCCAAAGTAATCAGACTGTGATCTAAGACAGTAATTTTCTTATTCTTTCCTATACAACGAGTATGGGGCACCCCTTTATCCTTGCATAGAAACATGTATAAGAATCTCTATGAGGGTTTTTTTTTTTTTTGTATATGTGTGTGTGTACAGTACGTGTTTGTGTATTCTTTATTTTTGTACAAAACAATCATTAATCTTAAAAAAAAATAAAAAATACAAACTAAAAATACAAACTAAGAATGAAAAGAAAAGATCTTATATTTTATTCTTATCAATAGTCGCTGGTTTACCAATAAATTCACTCCTATAATATAAACAGCACAATACACGATTGTAAGATATCACAGAATCTCTGCCGGAATAGCATCTATTGCTGTATCCTTTGATTGGTAGAAAAGATTGCCTTTTCCAAAATGGATAGAGCACACATTTCTGACAACCATTCCTTGAATAATATCAGTTTTCCAAGAATCTGTGTGAGTTGTAGTATGTATATATGTCTGTATCTGTGCATAAATAGAGTATGAGAGAGTTTCTATATGAGAAAGGTGGCTCCATCCACTTTGGGCTCTCCCACCTTGTTTCATTTGCCCCTTTGTAAGTTTGGGGAGACAATCCATCTCTCACACCCCAAAAAAAGTGTCTGACACAAGTATGGTCACCTTTCTTAAAAACCTAAAGCTGAATGGATTGCCCAAATCATTGAAACCTGTAAGGAAATTTATGCTAGGATAATACCTCTTGCTATGGCAGTACAGCATAACACAATGTAACATTACTACAGCAACATGATAGAAACGTTGCCAGAAGAAATTATCTAATATTTATAACTGGTGTTTCAGATAATTATTTCCAATTCATTTAATTTGAAGTGATCCTACAGAAATTAGTTTTACAACATAACAGGGATAAATGTGACAATAACTGTTGAAATTATTTATTTAGACAAAATAGACAAAATCTTGATAATGACATGTAAGGCAGGGCACAGCAATAGAATAGCTTCAGTTCTCAACCAATCGCTCTTTTTCTATATAAAAATGGGAACTATCTGGAGGCATAGACAAGAATTTTCTGAAAAGAAACAATTTAGAGCCAACGTGTCCCTTGAAGGAGGCAATCCCAGAATGAGATGTTATCCACAGAGGGATCTTGGCTTTTGTTCATTCTAAACAATTCGATTTTTAAAACCCCCATGATTCATTCATAATTATAGCACTTGTTACTGGCTTGTAATTATAACTAAAAATATCCTGAGAACATACAGATACAAAATACCATTAAGTCATAAAATTGCACCATTTTAAAACCAGGATAACAGTAAGCAGAGTTTCACCCAAATGGTTCCACATTTCATCCTGACAGTTGATGACTGTGCACTCATGTGGAAAATACATAAAGTCCCCCAGCTCGTATATAAAGCCTTGCTTCCTAGCTGCAATTTCATTATCACTTTCTTTTTCCTATCAGCACAGCCAAGAGACTGGTGCTATGTACCTGAGCCTCTACCTACAGAAGATTCAAGTCCGAAACCATATGTCTTCATGGGAATGAGTCCATGAAATTAGCTGAGCTGCAAAGCATGCAATTCTGCATTAACAGAATATGGGCATCATATGGAAATGCGTGTTATGCCAAATATTTCATCCTCTTGTAATATCAGACTGACTTAAATTTTCTTAAGGTGAAGAATCCAAATTCCATTTGATTGCACATCCATCTTGGTTTTCGACCTTAGAGGTTCAAATTTGTTCTTGCCAATAAAAGAACTATTTCAAATGTTTTTGCTGTTTCTGCCAATTCCTACTGGGGGAAAAGTATATATCCTTTGTTTGTTTACAATGGTAGTCAGGTGTTAATATTTCAGTTCACAAATATATTGTTTCCAGAACAGAAAATATGACACCTCATTTGTCTACAGGACAATGTGTGTTTTATCATGGAAATAGTCTGATGTTAAGAAAAGAGCTTCAGGGTGGAGGCAGTGAAATAAGAGCTGAACATTTCTTCTGTGTTTACAGACTGAAAAAAAGAAATACTTTCCTGTTTTATTTTTCTGCCAAGTCTTATGTGTGCATCATAACAACTCTGCAATTTAATACATAATTGCTTTACTATGATTAGAAAAAAAGTCAAGTTGAGATGATTCACCTTCCCACTGCCCTGGTAATCTGATTTCACAATGAAGACGTGTTGGGGCTTTATCAGAATCTTCTGATGCTACTGGAAGGAAGTGTTTACATCTTTGTGATACTACAGCCCCCATAGAGAGTTGACAGCCAATCAGAGCTTGTGTTTCCTGGTTAGTCAGCCAGGATGGATTGCCTTGATGTGCTCTTTTGTTCTTGGTGACAACACAAATCTCCTCTCCCTTAAAAAAAACAAAACCTGTTAAAAGCTAGAGGAAGTCACCAATCTCTGTTTCATTTCTATTTTGGCCTCTACCCATTCTTGTTTTCCTGCTGTTAGCCAGGCCATGTAAATAGGAACTGAAAGTTAGAATAAACCAAGGGTCCTACCAGTGACTTACAAGACTACCCTAGAGAACACAACACTGTACAACATTGACACTTCTACATTGACACTTACTGCCTAAATATAGAAGTTCCCTGTTTGCAGTGTTGTGACTACAAAAGAAAGGAGACAGGACAGAGTATGATGAAAAGCACCCAGGAATGGAGCCAATTGATCAGCAGCAAGGATCCCATTTCACTTTATTGCAATTATAGCCCTTCACCTCATCTGTAATAGCTCTGTCTTACCAGAAACTCATGACTATCCTCAGACAGGAGCCTTGTCTATATATAATGCCAAACTATCATTCAGTATTATTTATTTATTTGCTTAACATTTGTATATTGCCAAGATCAGACAGCTCATGGCAGTTTACATTCTTAAGAGGGAAAGATGCAGTAAGACCATAGTATTGACACAAAGAAAATTGAACCAACTAAAAATTACAATATGGTACAATAACACAGTATGATAACACTACCCCAAGGTAGGCAAACTTGTACTCTTTGTATGTTTCAGGCTTCAGCTCCCATCACCCCAAGCCAGCTTGGTCAATGGCAACAGACTATGGGAAATGTTGTCCTAACAATAGTGCCTTTCTCTGCCCAGTAAGAACATACTTGCCTCAATCTCAGGTTCAGACATTTCCTCCTTGTCTTCATCCTTCCTCCAGCTACAAGGGAGGCTGAAGACTTGATAGCAATGTTTGACTTCTCCTAGGCCAAGCAAGAAAGTGATCACTCATCCTAATGAAGAAAAAAAAAAACTAGCTCCATTACCTTTTCTATTTCTGCTTATCCCATTTTAATTAAGAGGCCACCGAAGGTTGAAAAGGCCTAGAGCTAGATGCTGCCACAGCCACTCTTCAGACTTGGAGCATGGCAACAATAAATGTTGGGACTGTGTTCCAAGAGCAACTTTAAGCCTAACCCTTGGCTTGTATTCTATTGGTTTTCAATTCTTCTTGGGGCCACAGCCACTTTATTTTCTCTTTCATTGTGTGACTTGCCTCCATTTTAGAAATGAATTACTGTATGGCACAGGGATCTGCTGTGTGAGAAACAAACAATGTCTGAAATCATCTATTTGCATGCAAATAAATCAGTGTCAGAGCTGTATAATTTCATGTGAGGGGGAGGAAGTGCTGGACTATTCAAACCAAAAAAATTAAATAACATTTTAAAATGTACATATAGAAAACTAACATCAGAACAACCCTAGGCTATTTCCCTTTTCCCTGGGATGCTCACTTTCCACATGAAGAAAATTTCAACCACATGAATCCCTCAGTTACAGGCTAAAGTGATAAACCCATAAATATCTTCAATACTCTACCAAAAAGTAAATTCTGATTTATAGATTTGTAATTTCTGAGCATAGTTAGCTTAGAAAAAGTGGTTAACCGGGGCCACTGAAGCAACCAGATACATCTTTTATATGTTTCGCAAATCGCTGTCAGACCTTGCAATGTCATTGGATAGTGATTTTTTCTGCACAGTTGTATCCAAATTAGTCCACATTCTGCCATTTAAAAATAACATCCGCCTCCTGTCTTACATGGTGTTACCCTAACAGTCAGTGCCGGAAGGTGTTAAATGTTGCCATATGTCCAACTTTCACACCTTTAAGGGTGGGATTTTTTTTCTTCACTTTAAAAAGCACTACAACCCAAATGTACAAAATCTCAGCAGGGACAATTCTAGCTAAATAAGCTCAGCTTGGCTAGCATTAGAAGTCTATCTAATTAAAAACAGTGTGTTTCATTAGTGTGAGTGAGAAGAGCAGCTATATATAAAAGGAAAATAAGAACAAGAGTGGGTTTGACTTTCCAGCAATCAAATGCAAGAGCTGCCTAGTTTCAAAAAGACCAACTCCAAAATTCCAGGAGTTGGACCAACTCCAACTCTCTCAGGAAACAGAATACTTTTGAGAATATTTCTAAGGTATTTTTCCCCCTCTCCTTTCTTCCCTCATTCCCTTTTCCATGAGATGACACATAAATGTAGGGGGTGAATGGGTGGAGAGATCTGGATATTCACCACCATGTTTTGTAACATCTGCCATTTTCTCCCACTGACACACAACACCTCTGCTTCACATTAAGCACTTTGATACCTATATTTTCAACAATGCGTCCCATCCCTGAAAAAAAGCAAAAAAGAGGACAGTAAGAAAAGAAACCCTTGCCAACTGACACTAGCAAAATCCACAGCATGAACAAACAGCAGGACATTTGGAGGGCCAACTGTGCATAGATAAGGGCCTATTTCAAAGGAGTGACCTGAAGATTCTTTTTCAGGCCATTATCTGTTACCGAGATATGGAGCTCATGCCAATTAGATCTGGGAAGCTGTACGGTAATCTCTCTCTCTCTCTCTCTCTCTCTCTCTTTCTTTTCTCTTTATGTATGCATATTTTAAACAATAGCTATCATCAAAATGTAATTACTAAGGTTATGACTAAAGTTTAATCAATTAATTAATTAGTTTTATGTTGGCACAATGGAAATTTCATCAGAGGCTCACTGATGTAGCAGACATGAGCAATATACAGCTCATCACCTGTACACTCCTAAGCTATTTTGAACTAACCTTCAGATCCAATTACTTTCCAGCTAATAGAACATTCTGTGTTCAAAGGATTCCCTAACATCACTCAAAATTCCCAAAGGGCAACCTTAACTAACTATTTGCAAGAGGACTTTGAAAAAGAAAAAAAAAAAGGAAGGAGTAATTCACTGCAACAGGGAAGACTAAAATTAAAAACATAATTTAGATGTTCTTGTTGTTTATGCTGTCCACTTGTTTGTCCTGTAGAGTTATTGTAATCAATCACATCCCTAGAATCACAAACTATTCTCCAACTTAGTTCTCTGGCCAGATGGCTTCCCTGTTTCTTTTGATGATGTGTTATAAGCTGACAAGAAGGAGAATTTCAGGCAGAATGAAAGAAACAATTTTAATAACTCATTTTGTTCATAGTATTTCACTGCTGTTTCATAGTATGGTATGTATGGCTGAATATCTAAATTGTGCAGACCAAGAATGGACATAGGTTTGACATTTAGTGAAGACATCATAAAAGCTACCATTCTAATCTGTAGAACAGTACCAGCAGTATAATACTGGTTTAGCCCACCTTAGTAGTTAGAAGGGCCAAGGAGTTCAAGTCTACCAACAGCTATGGAAATTCATGGGATGCCTTGAGCCATTCACAGTCTCTCTCAGCCCAACCTACTTTACAGAATAATTATTGCATTGCAGAGAGGACCAGAGAAGGGAGTACCATGTATGCCAAACACACTCCCAATTAGAGTCACAGTAGAATCCATTTTGACTTGCATGGACTGAAAATGATACAGGTCTTTATTTTATGATGAAAGTAGCTCAGTTTAGCTCAAGCCACTTTCAGGAGACCTGGAAATGGGTGGGCTGGTCATTTATCATTACAGAAGAAACTGAAGCTCCCCACTCAAATCTTTTATCACCCCTACTAGCTCTTTTTTCCTTCCTTTTCTTACCCTACAGGTAAAAACAATTTCTCAGGGCTTACAACTTGAAAAGTGCTGCCTCTTTCATATTTCCTGGAGGAAAGATAGAGTCTCAGAAATATACATGCCCTGAAAACATGCACAAATTGATGTAAACCTTTAATATTTCACTATGAGTATTCGTTCTTTTTTTTTCCTTGTGCCCAGAGCTACACATCTTATTATTCTCACAGACCCATTACAGGATCATCAGAATTTATAGTATTTATCCTTCAGGTCCTGTTAATAGAATAGGCATTTTAAAGAATGGATGCTTTTTAACCCAAGGTATGGTATTGATGAATGGCCTCTTGCTACCCCATGGTAGAAATACAATTTTTAGTACAGAGCATATTTCCACCAAAAGAATGTGGACATTTTTTAAAAAAGCCATAAAGTCTATCTCTCATAGCCTTTCCCATCTTAAATCCCATGTGCACTTAAAAATGGAAATAGTTCAATTTTATGCCCCCTCCCCCCAGTCTTTATTAGCCATGTGTCAGACAGCTTACACTTTAAGGGAAAAAAAGACAACATGATTTGCTTCAGCAAGATATTTTGCATTGCCTCAAAGGCTTGACCGGCAGTTTCAGCAGTCAAAAGAAGCTTCTGACACATGTGCAGAAGTTTCTTCCAAAAACCTCCAATCACTGGAAGCCTCTTCCAGCTATTGCAGTTGGGGCTGGAACCGCCAAAGCAAGCAATGAAGAACTTCACTTGGACTTCACTTGGCTTGTGGAAGTGAGGTGGGCTATGCTGTTTCAAGAAGCATCTTCAAGGGGTGCTCCTCTTAAGCCTTGGTCAGAGCATAGGACCACCCAAATATGTGGTGTATCACAGTATGATGTTTATTAATTAAGGGATTTCCTTTTTTGCATTCTCATGTATGTGTTATCTAGAAAGGATATTAATTACACTGAACTCAGTCTTGTACTAAGAATGCTATCGAATGGTCTGGCATATTGATCTTCAACCACAGGAAAATGTTTCACTGAAGCCTAATAATATCTCCAGACAACATTTAATTCCTTTAATACAAATGAGCTCAGCAGCAATTAAGGGAGGAACGAATCTCTTCTAAAAGTTGTGAATGATTAGTCAAACTGAAACATTTAGCCTTGGTTTGAGTTGAATGCAGCATGCTGTGTGAGGTGAATAGCTAGATAGAGGAAGTATGAAGGGCTTAAATGTGAGTTAATGTGATGTCCTCTTAATCTACGGATAGGGGACTCTCAGAAACAAATCCTCACTCAACCATGACCGAAGTTAGCCTAACCTACCTCACAGGGTTGCAGTGAAAATAAATAGGAGGATAGAGAATCATGGGTGCTGCCTTGAGCACCATAAAAGAAAAATATGATAAAATGTATGAGAATAAAATGCAAACAGTATACAAATATCTATCCATCTCCACCTCCACCTCCACCTCCACCTCCACTTCCACCTACCTACATACCTACCTACCTACCTACCTACCTACTTACCTATCTATCTATCTATCTAATATTATTTGCAATCAGCCTAAAATGTAAGTAGATTTTCCATATTGAGAGCAGCCCAATTGGAAGGCCAATTGCTTCAGTTGTAATTTTTCCCATTACAGAGAACAAACATGGAGAAGTCCAAGGACAGACAAATGTCATTTGCTAAGTAGCTCCAGGAAGTAGGAAACAAGCAAGTGGACCAAAAGTTCTATTTTGTGCTGTGTCGACAACCTCCAGTTTTGTATGCAGCCTTTGTAAGCAGCCTGGTGATGAAACTGAAAAAGTATTTCTGACCTATATGTTGATGTTTCTAGCATTGCCCTCTAAATTATACCCACCTTCCTCAGGATTGCCCAGAAGTTCTGCATAATTTAAAGATAGGTTTGTACTAGGGACCTATAACCTAATAATATCCTCTCTGTGTCCATGATACCAACCACTTGAATCAGACAAGCTATAATGGAAACAGCAGCAAGAACATTATATTTGCCCAAGTAAATTGTTTGTTGGCATCAGACAAAGGACGTGTGCAAAAAGGCTCAAACCTTAACTAAATGTGTCTTGAAATAAGTCTTGCTAAAATAAATATATTTACTTTCCAGCTATGCTTACTTATCTTCCAAGTATGTTTAAGAACATGGACTCAGGCACAGAAGACTATGTGTGTGAGAGTGCATGCATGTGCATCTATGTACAGATGCACACCCACACAATGGCAAAACAAATCCAGCAGTGGTTACATTGGAGAAAGCTCCACTGTGAGGTCTTTTTCTTTTAAAAAAAAAATAATAATTTATATGAGAAACCTTAGAAACACAATCTCAGGTTCTTCCAGATATCATCAAGTTGCCTTCTGATGGGAGACAAAACTCTCTGAGCTACTTCTATGGAAAGATACTTGCTGATCTCAAGAGAATTTAAAGAGTCATCACTTTTTACTGTAAAATTCCTTAGGCTTCTGTCTTTTAAAATAGTGCAACTGAAATCTAAGCTTTTAATTTCTTTGGGAACAGCACCCTCTTTCCCTGAAAAGTGAACACTGCAGAAAGAGGATGTTTCAGGGACTTTTGAAGAGAATCCAAACTATATCCTGAGGAACTTGAAATTCTTCCCTGTGAAGAGGATTCTGAAGCTTCCCAGAAAGACATCTTTCCACTCATATTGTGAAACACAAGGACCAAATTCATTTTCAGTTTATGAAGAGCCCAGAGGCCCTGCTGCATTGTTATGAATGAAGAAACTGAAAAAGAATACTCAGAGTATCTTCCACCAACATGGGAAGATTCTCAGCAATCACTGAGGTGGGAAAAGATCCTGGGGGCAAGGTGTTTCAAAACTACTGGCTTCAAGCAGGGGCAGGCAACAAAATCAAGTAACACTCTCCTTTACAAATAAGAAAAACAAATCATCAGCTTTTGAGGGCAACAGAGGTGCTGTAGTGATGCACTGATTTTATCTGAGGCTGGAGGGGCAGAGAAACTTTTTTTTAATGGTGTTTTTTTGTTTGTTTTGGTTTAGATTTTTTGGCAGTCATTGTTTCAAAGGAGGACAAAACGATTAAACCATTACTAGGTTTAACTTCTATTGCTTCTTAATTTGTTTTCTAAACTCCAGAAAAGTGTGCCACTAAACGTTGGTGTTTTCCACTGAACTTCAGGAGTGCAAGTAAGAAGGATCCTTATGGCTGAAGAAGACAGCTAAAGAGTCACTTGTAATCTGTGGTGTTGGTGTTGTAAGAAATGTGACACTTCTTTGATTCATTTGGTTTGGTCATGCTCCTTTTTGGCTTACTTTTAGTTTCAGATTATTACGTAAGTTAGCAAAACTCTGGGGAAAACAAAATCAAAGATGTAAATGTGATGCTGAATATACTACAGAAATATGGCATTAGACACTTTATGAAGAACTCTGCTTTTATCAAGCTGGAGTTTGGCTAAAAGAATTATCCAATGTAGGTAAAAAAAAAATCAGTGCTTCAGATATTAAAGAGCGGGTTCAAGAGATGTGTTTTTTGTTGACTTTTGAAATGTCTTTATATCATAAAAATGAGAAGGTGTCATTGTCTAGATTTAAAAATATATTCAAGGGCTGCTATAGCTCTATATTAATAGTATATAGATCTTTTTCTTTCCTTTTTTAAAAAAATTAGTAATTTTTTATCATATAATATATACACATATATGATGTCTTTTTTATCTGTGTTAAATTTTGCTTATAAAATTAAAAATAAATAAATAAATTAGTTTGTGGTTACAGGTTGCCTATCCCTGGTGTAAATAACCCACTGATTAGGATTGCGTGTATCTTCTAAGAAGCCCTTCACTCTGTTGGAGACACAAGCAAAGTCACCCTTCCATGAAGTAGCATCCCCACTTCAATGGAACACACCATTTTGCTTTGCTCAGTTCTTTGTGCTGAAGCTGTGCAATGCCTCATCTCAAGGAGAGGCATCTCATTCAGCTGCATTGGCTGCAATCCACACTCCCCAGCTCGATCATCCAGCTGGGGTTGCTTTTTTTTTTTTAATGAACAAAAAAGCAGATTGTCCTTTCATAGATTTTCACCAATAATCCTCCTGATCTGCACAATCATCACACCATTCTCATAAACACCTGCTATTTGTACGATGCTGTGATAAAACCTTGTTCCCAGGGAAAGTGCTGAATTTCTGATGCCTTTCACTGGTAAATAATTATCCCAGTTTGCCTTGAGGGTATCTTTCAAAACTGTTGGTTAATCTACACACACCTGCATTTTTCCAGTTTCAGACCCTTCTCCTGTCTACAGAAGATAACTTTGGCAGAGGAGACAGATGCAGCTGAACTGTAATATAGATGGTGGACAAACTTGTGAAAGACATTTATCTGTACTGCTGTGCTGAGTAAAGTAACTAACTAGACAGAAAAGAGAGTTGATTCTCTTTATTCCTCTTCAGTTCACTAATATGCCATGAAGGAGAGTGTATGGGCTGCTGGGCCATTAAAAAAGAGAGGAGGAGAATTTACTGTATAGAAGCCTTCATCTCAAGATTGATATAAGTACACAATATGAAGGCTTCAAATGGCAGGTGGTGTATGGCCTGATTCATCAGACATGGCAGTTGGTAAAGTTCATATTGTTCTTTTTAAGAGGATATAAGAAAATCATTTGTGTTGCTTTCAGAGTATCTTGCCTCAAAAACCAAACACCACCTTTAATGTTACTGTTGTAAAATTATAGTTGCATCTATTTTTTTTCATACAAAACATTAATATTTTGTTGCTTCTCAAATGTGTCCACATAAATGACAAGATAGCATTCACCTCTGCACAATCAAAGCCTCATCTCTTTTATGAGTGATCCATGCAAAAAAGGAGTGGGGCTTTGTTTGCACATTCATAGAACCCATCTTGACTTTATCATACCACAAATATCCATGCCACCCAAATCTCAGGTCATGTCCTTCTAACTCAAAAGCCTTCTATTTCTCAGCAGCACTCCCTCTTTCATCCAAACCAAACAGCAAGCTACAAAATATAATTTCAAATCAGGTAAACCCAATCCTCCCCTTTCCTTTGCATCTCATAACACCTTATATTTAACACATGGGGTGTTTTTTTTCCTCTGCCACACAAATTTAAATATATCCTTCTGCCACTGTTTAAACAGTGGCTCAGTTGTCCAAACAAGTTTGATTTGATTGTTGAGTCAGAAAGGAAAAACTCTGATTCAAATCCCTACTCAGCCAAGAAGTTCACTGAGTGACTTTAGGCTTAGCTCTTAGCCCAACTCAATCACCAGGTTACTGTGAATATAAAAATGGAGAGGCAAAAATACTATGTACATTATGAAGGAGGAGGCAATGTTCTGTAAGTATAATGCATGCAGATATACAGACAAATATACATAACAATAATGAAGTCACGTTAGCTTTGTGAAATAACCTATCTATGCCAATCAAACCTTTTGGTCTTCAAAAATTGCCCTTCTTATGCTTAGCCAATCTATGTACCCTACAAAACATACTGTTACCTCAAACAGATTTTATGTCTGCTTATAAAGGAAGCCATTTGACAAGACAAAAGGCCATTTTTTAAATTTAAATGGTAATGCATCCGCTGTTTTTTCCCTTCCATTCCTAGTTGTCAGGTCTATTGTCTGAAATATGTGGCAATATTAGTTATTTGTAAATGGAATACATTTATGGACTCATTTGCCACTGAGAGGGAAGAATGTCTGGTGGCAGGCTATAAGGTTAGGCATTATTAGTTAGAACTCTGATTTAAGCATCCAGGAACAGCAATCCTTCCTGTCAGTAACATAACATTCTGCCTTACCAGGTAATCAGTGTGAGGGAGAAATATCACATCAGCAAAACTATCATTTTCATATTGTGCCACAATCATTGCTGTAAATAAGGGATGTGCATATCAGAAAGCCTTTGTATTTATGTACATTGTCTCCTAAAGGCATTGTTAATGGATTACTGAGCCATTTGTAACATTGGAAATAATTAAAGTTTCAGATCTTTATGCTTCTATATTTGTATATTATGAGGATAGCAAAGCAGCCAGGTCTTATTTATCAGGCACCTCTGATATGGTACATCCTGCTCTTTCTCTCACTTGGACTACATTATGCAAAGTTTGATGGTTGGTGTTTGTAAGACTTTTAACCTATTAATAAAAGAAATATACCACTTAAGGCAGAGTCTCCAGGTCCATCTATCATCACTGGTTTGCAGCAGCACACAGGATGGAGCAATGACGTTAGTTCAAATGCATTATATTATCTAATACATTATTCAGCTACTATCAGTAGGTCTGAATTGGCTACAACAGGCAAAATCAAAGAGAGGAATCCCACAGATAAATATATGCCCCAGATCGGGCAATGAATTTCTAGACATTCTAAAACCCACCATTGATTCATGTCTAGATAAAAGTGGCCTACCCTGGAGAACAGGAACATATTATGTTGTAATAAGAATAATGCAAGATTATGGGGGAATTGAGAAGAGTATCATGCAGGTGGCCTTCGGAGATGTTTTCATGGTAGATTAGTGATGTCCTCAGATATTTTAGTCCCTGAGCAAAAAAACCTAAATGTCTCTTGTTGCAAGCAGAAAGCAGCTAGGTAGCTTTTTTATCCCTGGCACTGGCAATTCTGTAGCCTCTTTCATGGATAGAAATGATCCCAAGCAGGTGAAACTCATTAAATATCAAGGAATTTATTTACAGTCAACCATCTCCCAGGACCTCCAGTCTTCAGACCTTACACTATGTGCACAAAAACTTCTCACACAATAGTTAAATTCATAAGCTGCAATGGAAATAACTATGTGCCTGCAGCAAACATACTTTTCAAAGCTGAAGTAAGAAGTCTTCTGTTATCTGGGACACACTGCTGTGCGTATAAGGATACCCTTGTGCTAGAAGCAGTCCAGTCAAAATTACGGAATCTTTTCTCTGAGTTCCTTGCTGTTGTAAAGGCAGTTCTCCAGCTAGAGCTTAGATGTGTCTCTGCTGAGGTATATCTAAGGCTCTGCCAGTTAAAGTACTGGCTTGAACACATCTATCAGGGCAAGACTCTAGCCCAGTTTATATTGATACATAGATAAAAATCCCCTGTGCAAGAAGTAAATAGTATCCAATCTGGTTCATTCTCTCTCTCTCTCTCTCTCACACACACACACACCAGTTATAACAGCAAAGAGGTAGCCAGGGGCTGACTCTGGAACAGATCATAAACTGTTCATGTGCAAGTTCCAAGTTAAAGTAAAGCGAAAGAAGGAAGCCAACCAGTATTCACAATATGACCTTGCCCATATATCCAACAGTTTAAAGAACATCAGAAATCGCTTTGAAGTACTGAACCTCATTGATGGGGAACTAGAGGAACTGTAGAATAAAATCAAAGAAATTGTTAAGGATGAATGCGAAAAGAGACTGACAAAGATGAAGATACCAAAGAAAGCAAACTTGACGTCAGAAGAAACAGTGAAAACGGCCAAGAAGAGAGGAAAACCCAAAGCCAAAAAAGACAAAGATCTCATGAAGGAAGTTAACCAAGAACTTCTGAGATCTGTTAGGAGAGACAAGAAGCAATATTGCAACATCTGTGGAGAACAACATAAGGCCAACAGATTGAAAGAGCTCAGTCTACATACTAATATCAAAGAGGAGAGACTTAACAGAGTATGCAAATTGTCATACAATATTCATAATTTCATATGTTAGCAATCAATCAATCGTATGTTAGCAAAATAATGCTTAGGCTCATCCAATCCAGATTAGACCTATACATGGAAATGAAGATTCCACATGTTCCAGATGCCTTCAGAAAAGGCAGGGAACATGAGACATTATTGCTGATGCATACTGGATAATTGAGAAAGCCAAAGAATACCAAAAGAAGTCTGTATGTGCTTAATTGATTATAGCAAGGCCTTTGACTGTGTCAATCATCTCAAGCTGTAGAACATGCCTAGAAATCTGGGAATCTCAAAACATATGATTGTCATCATGTGAAACTTATATACAGGTCAGGAAGCCACAGTACAGACAGAACATGGTGAAACTGACTGGCTCCAGGTTGGCAAAGGAGTGAAACAAGGCTATATTCTCTTCCCCTATTTATTCAACCTAAATGTGGTATACATTTTGAAGTAAGCTGGACTGGGAGGAAATGAGCATGGTTTTAAAACTGGAAGAAGAAACATCAATAACCTGCCCTATGCTGATGTCACCACTCTGACAGCTGAAAATGCAAAGAATCTGCAAGCTCTAGTACTAAAGGTCAAAGAGCACAGTGAAAAAATGAGACTAAAATTGAATATAAATGAGACCAACTAATGGCAACAGGTACAACAACCAGCCTTAGAATTTATTTATGTATTTATTTATGTATTTATTTATATTTCGAATTTAGTCACCACCCATCTCACTCAAAGAGCAACTCTGACAATGAAGATATTAAAGTTATGGACAGTTTCTGTCTTTTAGGATCAACTACCAACAATGAAGAAACCAGTATTCAAAAAAATATGCTGCAAACTAGCACTTGGTAGATTAGCAATGAAGGCCTCACAATAGATATCCAGATTCCGAGATGTGCCTGTACCTGCGAAGACCAGAACTGTGCAGGCAATTGTGTTTTTTTCCTGTGACACATTATGGAAGTGAAATTTGGACTTTGAAGAAGCAGGATAAAAAGAATATTGACACTTTTGAACATTGGTGTTGGAGAAGACTCTTGAGAATACTGGGGATAGCCAAGAAGGCAAACAATCATTGAACAAATCAACCCAGAGTTCTTACTTGAACCACAAATAACTAGGCTCAAATTGCCATAGTCTGGACACATTTGTGTCTGTGAAGATGCAGCTCTCTAGAGAAGACTATAATGCTTGGAAAAGTAGAAGAAAAGAGCTAGAGCTTTTAAAACTTTTCCCTGTGCTTTTCTTAAGTGCAATGCTGTACTACTTCATTCCTCTGCATTAAGTCTGTATACATAAATTCAGTTTAACTTCATGTGTTTGTATGCATGTATATGGGGGCATACAGAGCCGCACATATATAACCAAGTGTAGGTGTATGTGTGTGTGAATGTATGTGTATGTATATACATGTGTCTGTATGTATATATATATGTATATATATGTGTATGTGTGCATGTATGTATGTAGGTATGTATGTCCCAGAAGATTTTCCCACAGGAAGGGAAGCAATTAGAACTTGCGAGAATGCAGCAGCAGGGGATTATCTGTTAGGAGGATGTGGTAGCCTATAGTCCAGACTGAATAACTTGCAAGTTGTTTGGAAAGCGTCTCACTCCAGAAAGCATTTTCTTCAACCAGTTTTGAATCAAACTGGCATGAGCCCAGAACACAAGCATCTTAAACAAGAAATGAGATATGCCCTCAGATTAAGCTGGAAAAGAGCTGGTTTGGTCTAGTGGTTAAGGCAACGGGCTAGAAACCAGGAGATTGAGAATTCTAGTCCCGCTTGAGGCATGAAAGCCAGCTGGGTGACCTTGGGCCAGTCCCTCTCTCTCAGCCCAACTCACCTCACAGGGTTGTTGTTGTGGGGAAAATAGGAGGAGGAAGGAGTATTAGGTATGTTTGCTGCCTTGAGTTATAGATAAACTTAATAAAGGTGGGATAGAAAACAAACAAATAAATTGAAAAGGAAAAAAGGGAGGCAATTTCTTATTCTTTTCTTCTCAGTAAAATCAGCAAGTGAGTAGATCATCTGTTGTTATGATCTGTAGCAGACAACAGTTAGAAACACATCCAAATATTTCAAAGGGTTAATTGTAACAAGCAGTATGTTGACTCTGCAGTGGAATGCATACAACTCTGTTAAATAGCAAGGGGCACACACCACACTGTTCATTCTGTAAGCTAGTTGCCAAAATCACTACCAGCTAGCAAATGATCTGTCACTAGTGAGAAAGCAAAATTATTGACTCAGCATGCCACATGCTAAACATAAATGAGAATATGCATTAAGCCAGATATTGATTTTGTCCAGTATAGGAGTTTGTTAGAGCATCCCTTCCCAGGGAATATAGTCAACAGGATAAAAACGGGGGTGTCTCATGGGTAAAGTTCCCTCTACTTCTCTACTGAATGTGACTATAATACTTATACGAGGCCAGGACTTTCTTAACCCTATGAAGCCTTGGGTCAACCATTCATTTGGCCTATTCCACCATATACACTTTCTTCAGTAAATGAAAATATAGGAGGGAAGCCCAATGCTGAGTTAAGACTAGTGATTATTTATGTATTTATCTGAATTTATTCTATTTTAACCGGCAAGTGTTACTGCTTTGAATGAAAAGTATTTTCTCTGTTTTACAAATAGTTATTTTAGAGATTTGTTTGGGAATGATAGTAATATGTCAAAGAGTAGAATTGAAATGAATGCTATAGATGATTATGTCCAAGAAAAAAAATGATGAAAGGGATGAAACATTGAATAAAAGTAATTGTTACTTTCTAGGAACTCTAGGCTTAAAAAAAAGCCCTTGTGGAAGCATGCTTTCTCTATTGTTGTCCCCCTTTTGGAACAGCATCCCCACAGATATTTTAATGGCTCCTTCCTTGTTTGTTTGTTTATTCAAATTTGTTATAACCACCCAACCCCAGTGGACTCTGTTGACATTTAGGTAGTCTACAAAGACTTGGCTGTTCGAAGAAGTCATGAGAGGTTGAAGATGTTTGTCCATCTACCAATAGTAATGCTTTTAATGAGATGAGTGGATTGCAGCTAATCTTGGAGTCTTATCTTGTGATTATATGGTTCTGTTTGCTGATTGTATTGTGTTTTGTCTTAATCTAGGTTACAGAATAGGAACTGTATTCTTCTCAGAGGTGGTTGTGATTGGAGCAGCCTACAAGCCAAATAAATAAACAAATAAAATTTCTACACTTGTCTGTTAATTAAGGCTGTTAGCAAAGCAACAGACCCCATATTTTAAAGTAGTTACTCCCCTACCCAAGGGAATCAGAAACCCAGGAAGAAAAATGCATGGTTAAGGAACTTAACTAATGGAAACAAATGCTAATTCAGTTCTACCCCTTTTGAAATCTTTCCCAAGATTCTCGCTAGCAGGTATAGGAAAAGGAAATAAAAAATAATGTTTTCATTTGCTAAATCAGTGGCAGCCCAGGAGAGGTAGGGGGAAGGAGGTGAGCAACTGATGAAAATAGCATCATGGCTTTACAATACAAGCCCCACTTCTTTTCTACATGTGTTGTGACGTGGCATGCATGTGCAAATACCAGAGCTTGCAGTGTGACAGTGTGATGCTGCTTTTGTCACTCTGATGGCACTGGATGGCACTGCTTATTTCATATAGCAACTCTTTTCAAAACACCAGGGAGTTGTATGTATTAACTGAAATAAAATGAGTTCCCACATCTAGCCAATTACCGATGTTACTTATCAGTAAGAAATGTAACAGGTAACATATTCTCTGCCCACATAAAAGAACCACTTCTTTTCTGAGTCCCCTTCTTGTGGGTCAGAAAGAAGACAACCTCCCTGTAGCTACCCATGCAGTAATGGAGCTAGACTGGTCTTCTCCTTGCCAGCATGTTCCTCCTTGGAGTCAGATGCTGTGACTTTCCAATACGCTTTGCCCCTTTGATCAGAGGATGCTTCTTAGAGGTTTAATCATGTGTAGAGTCAACTTGATTCCAGCTGTTCTCTTATTTTTCATCTTATCTCAGGCAAATAGTTGGCAGAGATACTAAGGACAAACATATGGACAATATAAAGCACCACAGCTCATATATGTACAGGAAGCAAGTAAGTGCATAGTTCCAGAACTTAGGTAGAAGCAGATCAGTTCGGTTGACAGTATCAATATTAACAAACTTCATTTCCCTTTGGAAGCCCTCCCACTTCCCCTTTTTTGTTCCATTTCCTTTTGTTTTGTGGCAGAGAATGTCATCTATAATTAGAAGGATCTGACAATTCGAGAGGTCAGTGTCCAGGCACAAGCCCAATCTTGTTTTTAAAACTGTTTTATTCTGCAACAGGTTGCATTGGTGGAATCTGTTTTAAAACAGACATGTAAAAGCTTTCCTAACATTTGACAGGAATGACTGTTCTATCAAGCATATTATGGAATACAAACACAGTTGAAATTAGGTAAGCTCTATGACCCCATACAAAGAAGCAGAAAGATTGTTGCTGGTACCCCGGACAATCATTTGTGATTTAGAGTGTCTGAACTGCTGGGATTCTTGAATCAGGATACTTTATTTCACTCTTTCTACTTTCTTTAGCTCCTTTGTCAGCCTTGCTTGCCTTAAATCCTGCTCAGTCCTGCCTGCTTCTCACCATCTCAGGCTTAAATTTTGGTGCTGTAAAAGTTAATCTCACATACTGTACTCCCTGATTCAATTTTCCTATCTACATCACCATTCCTTCTCCCCCGACACACCAAAGAAAATATCTCAGGAGGCTTTCGATTGATGTTGGTGATGTAAAGAAAGATGGCCATGGTGACCAAACAGAGAAAAGTTATTATAAGATATCATATTTGACCACAGCAGCCTCAGCCTTCTGGAAGAACAGAGAGCTGACCTGAAACAACACAGAAGTCAGATGGATCATAACCGGAAGGAGAGCCAAAGCAAGTCTTCAAGTTGCTGTTGGACATCATAATTTGAGTAATCAAGTGACATATGTCTCATGACATGCAGAAAAGCCTCTACTTGTCTCTGTCAGACATTTTCACACTTGCCTTTCCAATGCTACTGTTTCCTTATGGTCAGGCACAATCATTTAAAAAGACTCAAATTGAGGCTATTTTCAGCCCAGTGAAAATTGGGAGTTCGCAGGCATTATATAAATGCATCCTTGTTTATTTGCTATGGCTGATATGATACTGTTAAAATCTCAAAATATAGTTCTATACATTTGCAAGACTGAAATGCTGACATTTTGGGATCTGCATGGGCAATAATAACAACAACAAAAATAGAGATAGTACTCTAGTTAGAGTAAGGTCAGTTCAGGTAAAGCATTTATAAAGCATTTCTGTTCTTTTTTTCTTGTGCCAGCTCAAATGCATAGATGATTAAAGAAAGGGTTATGTCCCTTCTCAAGAAATGTATTATAAAGGTATTTTGCTGAAATACACTGAAGATGAGGGGAAAAAAACAAACAAACACTAAATATCCACATGCTCATGCAGGTTTCCTTCTTCACACCTTTCCCCTTTATCTCTAACTGCAGAGCTGACCATAAGATGATATCTGAGCAAAGCTCTTGTCCTACCCTGTATTTATTTTTGTGCTTTCAAAAGTTCTCTCCTCTTCACCCCTCAGAGTACAAAGTTTAACTCTTATCAGATAATTAAAGAGTGCTTGCCTCTAGAGAAATTTTGAACCAATATCACAAAAGGGCAGTGACTATACACTCTAGATAATGATACTCTATTAAAGAACTTTAAGATTAGAGTCAGAGATCTTTGTGTGTGTCACTACACTGCTTATACATTGAAATGGCTGGGATGCAGGCAACCCTATACTGGCTTGTCAGGCAGTCTCTGGACTGGAGATCCAAGCTTGTCTAGAATAGCATGGACATGATTGGGATAAAATTGGTTACTCTTGGGACGTACTAGCCAAAACGTGTCATAACTGATCAGTTCCTACTATTAGCAGAGAATGCTATATGTGGCACAAGGACAAAGAAGCCCACACTTTCACTACTGCATGGCCGTGTTTAGATTATATAATGCAATGCAGAGTATGGGCTAATGATTTCCGTGCAATTGTTCTCTCCATTTTCCTGTCAAATGCCACTACCTACTTATCTTAGGTATATGTGTATATATGAGTATGCATTGGAAACATCAATAACATCTTAGGCAGTCAATCCATCTTGGAGCTGGAACATTAATATTGCACTTTGGCAAAGCAATCTTTCACATTAACTGATTTCTTATATACCCTGGAACAAGAAAAAGTGTTGCATGATATTTGGTTTAGATTAGATATCAGGTTTAAATTATACATACACTGCAAGGACACTTAGCTAAGCTTACATAGTTACTGAATTTCTGAACAGTTTATAGCCAAGAATAAGGTGCTGCAAAATGGGTAAGCTGAGTAGCTGCGCCTTGAAAATACTTGATTTTAGGAAAGCTGTATCTTGAAAGCTGGAATCCTATATGTTCACTGTAAATTTCAGTGAAACTTTTTTCTATATAGATGTTCGTAGGATTTCATTGTTGTTCATGTCTTGACAAATTATGTCATGCACTGCAGTGTATAGTAAAGGTAAAGTTTTCCCTTGACGTTAAGTCCAGTCGTGTCCGACTCTAGGGGGCGGTGCTCACCTCCGTTTCAAAGCCGAAGAGCCGGCGTTTGTCCGTAGACGCTTCCGTGGTCATGTGGCCGGCATGACTAAATGGAACGCCGTTACCTGCCCGCCGAAGCGGTATCTATTGATCTATCACATTTGCATGTTTTCGAACTGCTAGGTTGGCAGGAGCTGGGATTAGCAATGGGACCTCACCCCGTCATGTGGATTCAAACTGCCGACCTTCCGATCGGCAAGCTCAGCAGCTCAGCGGTTTAACTGGCAGCACCACCGCGTCCCTTTTTACTGCAGTGTACACATTGTGTGTATTTTTCAGGATAGGATTATAAGACAATTCTTCAATTGTTTATCAATGCTATCTAGAATTTATGTGTTTTACTATAGATTAACAACTAGGATGTAATCGTAGATGTTTTTATTGGAAGAAACTCCCATTGAATTAATCTGGAATTAAGTTATGTGTAGGCACAAGTTAGATCTTGCTTATAGAACATAATCTATACATTCTATACAATGTATGAACTATCATATATTCAATGCATTTTCATATCCTTGTTTTGTGTTCTTGCGTATTTTTTTTCTTCACCATTGTTGGACATGGAATGGATCTTTTAAATGCACTATCCCCTCCAACTCCACCATTTTCTTCACTCTCATTGTTCATGCGATGATCTTTTCCACACATTTTCTATTTCAACTCCATAGTTATCATGGGAACCGGCCACATAGAGAAGCTGTTCTTATGTTTAAAGAACTATGGATTTACAACAGTGTGAATTAAATTATACTGAGTCCATTTGTGAGACATATGATAGTGCTCAGGGAGGGGACAGGGAAAATGTATTTGTTCACACATGAGAGAATGGTTTATCTTATCTTTCTCCATGTATAGTGCACTAAGAAGTAATTGAAAAGAAACAAAAGGGAGGAAATCAAAACACTTATTAGAAACTGACTGTATACTTGAAAAATAACTGGAAGACGGAAGATTGTTAGTAAAACAGCTTGGATAAATAAAATATATTGCTTTTGCAGTGTCCTTTCTTTGGTCATGAAGCTTTTGCTCCCAGCTGTCCTGGCTTATATAGTGTGATCAAGAGAAGTCAAGCAAGAAGGCCATTGTAATTGATGGCTGCATTAGGTGACAGTATTTCTAAAGAATTTCTGTCTTCACAAGTCCCTCACAAATCAATATCAGGTGGTATTTTCAATAACACCTTTGAATAAAGAGCCTATCAGAAAGCCAGCTCCTGCCCTGCTCCTTGGGTGGCTTAATTCATCATGATAAGAGTCGTCATGAGCATTGATTAAAACCATGCTCTAGTCTTGTTTGATAAAAAGATAGAAGAATCGCAGGGCTGCCTGAAATCTGTTTTCTGGTTTGTATGTGTGTGTGTATGTTTGCTTGCTTGTTTTCTGAACATGTGTTGGCAGAAAAGAGCCACTACCAGATTTGAGAAAACTCTTGACGATTCCTAAAGGTAAATTATTCCAGGCATGAGTGATCTATGAGTGATCAATGACATCTTGCTAGCTGATCTGATCAAGAAGGTTTCTAATATAGAGAAAGTTGACCCAACATATGCATGGGTTTCCCCAGAACCTCCAAAAGCTGTTACCAAACTGAAATTTTCCATTTTACTTTTTACTTTTTAGAGTACAATGCCAGCAGGCATTTGGCAATAATAACAACAACAAAGCAGGTTACCCAAGGACCAAATGTGGCCCTTGGCCCTGGTACAGAGAGACGTAAATTTCCAATGATATGGTTGAATTGCTGAAGCCACATCTTTTTTTTAAGCTTACTCAGAAGCCTGAAAAAATGTCTGGTTGTTTTTAATGAAGAACAGAGAGCTACTATGCTTGTGTGAACTCCCAAGGACTACTTCCCAATCATTTTTGAACCATGCACAGCACTGTTGCTGATATTCTGCTGAATCTCTTTGCTAATGCAGGTGCTCTGACAACAGAATTCAAGCATACCCAAAAGGGCATTCCCACAATGCTATAATTGCATGTTCATACATGTGTGCTATAGTTGGACTAGTGATACTTAATGCAAGGACAGGCAAGAATGTGCTAGCAATTTACCATCACTGACTTTTTAAAGAGATGAAAAAAGGAAAAAATCTTGCATCTTTCATGATCTGTTCATATTCTCATTTTTTTTATCTTTCATCTTTGCTGAATTTCTCCATCATGATGCTATCTCAATAGGCAAAATTGTTCCATTTAACTCACTGTCTTAATATTAAACATGTCCTAAAATATTCATTCATTGGCAGAAATGATTTTTCTCTTAGTTGAGTAATGAGATGAAAATTTTTTATCCCTGGCTCTGATAACAGGGAAGAGACTTCACCTTCTGAGAACTGATTTCAAAGCAGTCAGGGAGTTTAAATCATATGGCTTCCTCCTTCTCCTCCAAGACTGGAAACTACCCACAAAAAATTCTGAAGGATGAAATTCCTGCAAGGAGACACTAGCAATTAGCAGAAAAAAAATTCATGCCTAAAGGAGCAATTAATTAGGAATATGGTTAGCAAATGGCATGCATAGAAAGCATAAATAAAATCTTTTTTCAACCTTTTCATTCCTGTCAAATGTTAGGAAAACTTTTACATGTCTGTTTTAAAAAGAGAGGGACAGAGAGATTTAGTGGCCTGCTAGAAACACTGAAATGGAACAGAGCTTATAACACAGATGAGAAGCTGGCACAGAAAAAGAAAATTATCTTAGATAGCTTCAGTGAGCACACCAGAGAAACACAGGTTATTGATCTCACACATTCAGCCCTCCCAAGCATGAAGAATCACACCCTTAGACAGATTAGGTTAAGATAAGTAAAAAAAGAGTTTTACTGACTTTATCATTGCTTCTGTTACATCCATCTTGGTGGAAAAGATTAAGTTCCTTTGTTCTTCTTTCCTTTCTAAATACTTAGTTTTGCCCTAAACTCTCAGCCCTACAGCTGCCAAGAGCTGTGTGGAAGAAAGGGGAATTCTAGGCCCACCACATGGTGCCCAGAATGGAGGACAGCAGCACACATCCATGTGCTCGCTTCTGTGGAGAAGAAGGAAGAAGAGAAAGGGGAAGTGGGAGAGGCAACAAACAGCTTCCTCAGAGTTGCATTGTGGGACAACTCAATTTGCATGTTAATTCACATGCAAATGAGGCATGCTGGATTTGCCAGGACTTCCAACAATGCCCACCTCTGCAATGAAGGATATGAAATGGAGAAAGGTGGATGGCTGCTTCAAGCAGACAAAGCTGGCTGCCTCAGTTCCTAGACAGAAGGGGTATGTTGATGGAAGAACTGCAAGTCTTCTGCCTCATAATCTATACTACTATCCTCAAGAAGATTCTATGGTACCAAAGAATGGGGCTCTCAAATGACCTCCAAGAGAGATGTCACAGTTTTCTGGGGAAAGAAGAATTGACAGTCAGTGTGGATGGAAGATACTACCACCCAGTTTCACCCTTCTCCAATAGCATCTCCAAACACATCTCATCACGTGTCACTCTGAAAAACATCTGACCTTCAAGACAGGCTTTGGGGGACTTGTGGGCTCTAGCAAGGCAAGGATATGAGAATGAGTGCTGATCTTTCTCTTAGTCAAAATTCTCAAATCCAGCCCAATAAGGCTGCAATCCTATCTGAACTTACTTGAGTACAATACTTCCAAAATGAATTGGGTCTGACCTCTGAATAAATGCGGATAAGATTTGAGTGAAGGCATTCTGGAAATATACAAAATAGGAAAATGTCACACATTGTTCTTAGGCAGGGCTTGTTCTTCCTTAGGGTAGGACAGCTGATGGGACAGCTAGTAAACAGATAAATCAAAAGTACAGATTAGTGCCATAATTGCAATCTTACATAGGTTGGCCCACATCAAGGTAGTTCACGTGGAGCTGTCCTACCATTAACCAATCATTACAATTCTTCTTGGTTGCTCTGCCGTCTATTAAACCAGCCAAGAATTTCACCCATGTCCTTCCAAATATCTACATACTTGTCCTCCCCCAGGTTTTGATCTATCTATTCCTGCTTTTTCTGGTAATACTCTGTATCCTAATGCCTGGAAGGAAAGTGGGCGTGCTTATGTGTAAAGGGGTGTCATGGGTGGAGGGGGATCTTGAGTTGAATTCTTAGATGTATGGCAGCTCTAAAAAAAGAGAGAATGAGAAAGGAAGATTCTGCAATGAGTCCTACAGAGGAACAATGCCCACTGTTTTGAGGCTAAGGGTCATGCAGGATTGCACTAGTGATTTGTTGCTAAATATATCTATCAAATTCTGGAGTGTTGAATTGTTAGCACCTAGACGAATGTCTCTAGGTGAACACCTTGTTAAGGATAAGAGAGATGGAAACAGAAAAGGAAGCAGTTCTTTTCTGATAATCTGCACAACTTTCCAAGCAGCAAGTATCAGGTGACAACTAACTGAGAGATGAACAGAAGCAATCAGAGAGAAAAGCAGAATACCTGACAATTAGGCAGAAAAGATTTCTTCAAAGCGGTCTTTGAAATGTAGCATTTGAGGAGGATGCTATTCTTTTTGCATTCATTTATTTCATAGGGAGAAGCAATGGGATTGCTCATGAGTGTATGAGAGGCAGGAAAAAAGAGATGCACAGTTCTTAATCATCAATGTCCTGTTGCTTTCAGTGGACATATAAGGTATCCCCCCTTCAAACTGCATAAAAAGTTGTGGGAAAATAGAAGTGATCTGATTTCAACAAAAGGTTCTGGGCCTTGCTTTTTCTCCCTTGAAATCTGTTGAATGGAAATACATGCAATATTTATCTGACTGAAACATTCATTAAGAGTTGATGGCACTGATTTTTTTATTAAAATGTTCAATAACACCACAAGCCTTCTGCGATCAGGTTACCATTTAGTATTTTAATGGAAGCGTTAATTGGCTGTCAGTTCTGGAAATAAGAAAAGTAGGCATAAAACACTGGTCTATAGATGTTTCTCAGGCTGTGCCTGAGAAATTGTGACTGATATGTAAAAGGGGAAGGAAAAAAATAACTGTTTGCAAGCAGGGATACAGTATTTATCTATCTATACCTATCTATCTATCTATCTATCTATCTATCTATCTATCTATCTATCTATCTATGTCTGTCTGTCTGTCTGTCTCTCACCTGTGTAAAGACCCTCTTCTTTTTCTTTTTTTTCCCCCTGTATTCCCCCTTTTTGAGAGCATACTGTATAAGCAGTTAAAATCTCTCTGCATTCAAAAATACAGACACCGAAAACCTTGACACACACATACACACACATACATAAAGTTATCTAGTCTGATCTGGCTTAGTTTTTCAGTTCTGTAAATTCCAAAACAACTACACAAAAACGTACATGCAGTTCCATGTCTTCTTCTCCTAATTCAGGTTATTTGGGTCACAATTTTCCCAATCTAGTCTTTTTTTTTTTTTCCCCCAAGCAGTCTTCTCTAATACAATGCTTTTTTTGTGCAGACCTTTCCCAAATGAACTCATTTTTTGGTACAATTTTCTTCGCATGTTTTGATAAATCTGAACAATTGAAAAAAGGGTGAATTGGAGCACACTTTGTGTTCCTGGTCTCTGCAGTAACTAACTCTACAGTAAAGACAGAATGAACTTCTCATCTGTCCTAAATATCATAGATGATCTCAGAGCTCACATTAGAAATCTTGTCAAAAATCCCATGACCCCACAGCTGCTATTGAAGGAAGTGTTAATCTCCCCACTGGGTTATTACATGGTATAATCAGAAGTAGGAGCCCCTTGCATATCATATCTGATAAAATAATACAGCTCCTACCTACTCGCTATATTGAAACTCTTCCTAGATTTTTTCTGTCTTCTGCTAGCAAATAAACCACACTGTTCTGATAACCCAATAGGTAACTTGGGTAGCTACAGGCATCTCTGAACAGGGCCATCAATCAGCCAATATCAACAGTTTTCATAACATCCTTCTGCATTTTGTACTGAACTCTGAAAAGGAACATAACAAACACAGCATCAACTAACCACACACCTTCAGCATGGATGTGTACAATGGAAATATGATCAACATCTGTCTGAAGGGGTCCTAAGTGTGTGACCCAAATGTTTAAAACATTCATTTGGTAGAAATTCATCTTCTTACAAAAATCTCTAGAAACTTTATTATGCCAGTGCTCGAGGCTGCTTTGCCACACAAAATAAATGTAATACGTATGTCATGTATCATGCAGTTTACTACTCTCAACTAGTCAAGTAAAGAAGGTGTTTTGTTGTTGTTGAGCACCACACCTTTTTCACATACAACCTTCACCATTCCCATGAATATTTTCTATCATTTTCAGCTTTGCGTCTTTTTTTTTCCACTTCTTTATTGATGCTTACTTGAGTAGGATGATGGGGTGAATGCAAATTTTACCCACTCCAACCATAACCAACTCGAAGGATACATCAACTGAATCATTTATGTAAAAATCTCCATATCCCTACTGTGCAATCATGAAAAGAAGTGACTCTTTCTTACTGAGTTTATTAATGACTCTAGATAGATAACAGCCCAAGTCACACACTGTCAACTTCCCCAACTCTCCCATCTGTCATTAAAGTCTGGGAATCTTTGTTGTAAAGAAAGCTCAGGAATATTACTTGTGCAATTTTTAACTATATCAGAGATTGAATGCCACTTTGTACGCTGCAGCAGTTTGTGATTACTGCAGCATTGGGTGATTTCTTGTCATTAATTAGCCATCAGGAATAAAACTCCATAAGACCACCTTTAGTATCACCTCAGCTGTTGAATGTGATCAGAAGTCATATTCTGTTTTATGGAATGAGAAATGAAGAAATATTATAGCATAAAATGCATTTTGTGAGATCCACTAACAGTGTTAGCTTCTGTTAATCAACAATTCTTTCAAGGGGAAAAGGGTTTCTGATGGTGTTATTCATCAGATATTACCCAAGCTTAAATAGTACCTTCTGGGAAATAAAATAATTGGTAAATTCTAGAATATTTTATTAGAGGACAGGATGCTTCATAAAATTGAGACCCAGCTATTTCTCTAACTAATGGATTCTAAACACTGTAGGAATTCTTCACTCTCTTGTAGGACACAAATAAAAGCTGGATTGGCAGAACCCTTTATTAAGGTTGTGCAAATCATTTCGAAGAGGAGATTTTGAAGACACTGGAGCATGTATGAAGCTCCTCATTTTGAATCATTAAAGCAATCTTTTTTCAAGCTCACATGGCTGCATTAGAAACTGCTCCTGGTTATCTATGTGTTTGCATAACCACTTTGCTTCCACCCATCTTTCTCCCCAGCCCAGCAAAACAAAGTCATTGCCCATGCACACTCATGCAGAGACAAGAGGGAGCTGCTTTCAAAGCAGCCATATAAGCTTTAAAAAGAGACAGCTGCTTTAACAATTCAAGAAGAGATGCTTTGAACATATTGCCATGCATTGCAGCATCTCTGTCAAAGGATTTGCACAGCTGTATAATCCTTGTTAGATTTGCCTCATTGCTTATTCTTTTCATTTGCCCTCAAAGCTTGGTTATAAAAAAAATGGAAATATATATTAATATGCACAGGATTTTTTTGCAGTAGGAATCAATATGATGCCGCATTTGTCCATCTTTGGCATAATATCCCAAATACAATATACTGACACACTGGAAGACCTCATCATGATACATAGTTCAAGGTTCATTTGTAAAATATAATTATTTTCCACCAACATGCATTGTAGAATTTGTAGAATTGTAGAACTGTCATAGAAGAACTTGTTTATTTATTTATCCAGGACTTAAAAATCAATCACAGAGTAGGTAACCATTTTGTCACAGAAGGGAAAACTTGGAAATTTAATTTTCATCAGACATGTGCTGACAATGTACCTAGCAAGAAGAATAAAAGCTGACCTGAAAATGATACCTCTCAGGTCCTGCAGAGTTTCCTAACTCTGATAGCTACATCACTCAATTAGTCATCAATTTAAAGTTCGCAGAAAGGATATAAACCTATAAACTAACACAAGATTTATCTTCTCACTCAGTAAAAAAGTCACAATGTGTACTGAACATTGTGTTAAAAAGTTAATCTCACTTTAAAAAATGAGATTTTTTGAGCCAATGGTGCATAGTGTGGGAGTGCTGTCACAGAGAAATTTGGGGGAAAATAGAACATACTATACTAATTATGAATATTACTTCTTAAGTACTAATACCATGGTTGGGTTTATATATTGGATTAATCCATAACATTGTTTGCTTAGATTGCTTCACTTGCCAATTAAGGCATTGCTGCTGCTGCTGCTGCTGCTGCTGCTACTACTACTACTACTATTATTGTTGTTGTTGTTGTTGGCAGATTGTTTGGAAAGCCTTTGGCCCAGGAGAGATCAGAAAAGTCACACACCAAGCATTTCTATAAAAATAATTTTAATTACAGAAAGCAAAACATATTTAAAAAGCTCTGCATTCTACAGGCTCTCAGTGAGAGCTGCTAAAAACTCTCTACATGCCTACATAGAAGGGGAAAAGAAACGTTTTAGTTTCTTTTCCCCTTCTGTCCAGTCCAGGCAAGTTCCTCCCCCCAGGTTAAAAAATCAACATCTGAAAAGGGGACAGTTGAATTAAACCTCTGCACCCGGCCAAAATGATTAGTTACCATAGTAACCTTAATCTGTAGTAGAAAACAATAACAGTTGTTGTTGTTGTTGTTGTTTCAAGTGTCATCCTCATTTTTTCATCATTCTGCTCATATCTGGATGCCTGCCTATGGACACGAGTGCTGTGGAATTTCAGCTTGACCCCTGGCATTTTACCTCCCATGAAACCACTGAGTGAGAGCATTCATAGATTTGAAATAAAATGTCATCAGTATACTGATGATACCAAGCTCTATCACATCCCCTTTTCACTGGATCCATGTGAGGCCATTGTACAGGACTGGATGAGGACCAAAATACTGAAGCTCAATCCAGACAAGACAGAGATGATGTTAATGGATGGTTTCTTTGACCAGTGATGTGGGGTTCAGTTTGTTCTGGAAGTGGTTGCACTCCCCCTAAAGGATCAGATTCATAGCTTAGGATTGTTTCTGCATCCATTTTTGACACTAAAGGCACTAATGATCTGTCTAGCAAGAAACATCTTTAACTATCTTAGGCTGGTATCCTAGCCCTGGACCTCCTTGGATAGGCAGCCTTGCAATAATAATCCATGCCCTTGGTAACTTCTCATTTAGATCATTGCAGTGTATTTTATATGTAGGGCTGCCCTTGAAGTTGGTTCAGAAACCAAAGTTTGTACCACATGTTGAGGCAAGAGCAGTGGTGTCTGCAGACTCAAACTATTTTCATCAGAATGAGATCCAAGCTCCACCATTTTCAGGCATGCCCATATAGAAAAGGGCATGGCTTGCAACAATGCTGCAACACTGTTTATATCTATAGGATCCTGCCTGTGCACCCCACACAGATGCCACTGGGAAAGAGTACTAAAATGACTGGAAATGGGCAATGCCAGTTCTTTCTGATCTTCCCTGGCTCTAGGTTTATTCCCAGTGCAATTCAAGGTGCTGATTTTAACCTATAAAGCCCTTCACAGTATCTGAAGGAAAGTCCTACTTGTACCCTAATTTCATCTTCAGAAGGCTCATCTTGGGTGTCTGCCCAGACTGAAGTGCAGTAAGAGGCTACCTAGTAGTTGTCCTGTTCAGACCATGCACCAGATCAATTCTCAGTAAAACTCTTTATTAAGAACTATTTACAATCAGTAAGTCCTTAAGTAAGGAGACTGGAATAATCAAGGCTAGACAATGAAGCAAGGCAGCACTAGATATTATCTGGGAGGGAACTGGATCCCACTGGAACATGAGGACTGGAGACAGCAGATCTTGAACTGGAATAATTCTGGAACAACATGACACAGAATGACTAACTCGATGGATCAGGATGCAAGGCTAGCTGGACTCAGCTGGAATCACCAGACTGGGCTGGATCTCTGAAGGAGATGAGTAGGAACATGACTTGGAACTTGGCACTGGGCTGGACTCGGCAGGGAGCCCCGGGCTGGGCTGGATTCTCTGGGCAAGAGACTCAAAGCACGGATTGGAACTCAGAACTCAACTTGACTCAGCTAAAAGTCCCAGACTGGACTGGATTCGCTGGACAGGAGACCTGGAACAAGGCTTGGAACTCAGAACTAGACTGGACTTGGCTGGAAGCCCTGGACTGGACTGGATTCGCTGGTCAGGAAACTTGGAGCAAGACTTGGAACTGGAAATTAGACTGGGTTCTGCTGGAAGCACCATGTGTGCCACGAACTCAGATCCTGAGCAAGGCGAGCAACACTCCCCAAAATTCGTAGGGATATGTGAAGAGCAGCTGTAGTAAACTGGTGATGGGCAGCAGCATGAAAAACCCTCAGCTCAGTTGCTCTGCTGAAGGTAACACAAGCTCTCGAAGCTGGAGGCAAGGTGCTGGCTGCTGGGCTCGGGCAATGCTAGTTCCTCCAATGCAGTGGGCGTGAAGATCCCTTCATCAGAATTCCAGTCTGGCCCTGCTTCTTCGTCAATCACAGATGCCGCTTCTGATGTTGGTAGGGAATCTTCTTCCGAAGCTGCAGGTCTAGAGGATCGGTTGTCTCCAGCAGCACGCTGTCTGCACTGCTGCCTTTTATCCCGTTCCTTGGGATGCTTGGAGTCTCCTGCAGCCAATCGGGCTGCCTTTTCCTTCGTGCATTTTTCAGCGTGCCTCTGGCGTGCGGTGATTGGCGTTTTCAACCCCCCCTCCGGACCTCGCCCAATCAGCATCATGGATTCTTCGCGCTCTGCTGAGTCATGCTGGAGTTTTGTTTCTCCAACTCCAGCACAATAAGTTTCTAATTCCTCCTCTGACTCAGAAAGTGAAACCAAATCCAAGTCAGAGCCAGGCCTGATCCTGACAGTAGTAAGCCTTTTCTCTGATTTCCCCACAACTTTGGCATGCCCATTGCAAGAAGTGTCTTTGATGTGATATTCTTATTCTTCCATTTCTCCTATGGTGATTTTTGACCATCTCTTGCCAGTTCTTTTCATTACTGTAATGTTAAATTTATTCTTTATTTTATTCCTTATTTTATTCTTATATTTTATTTTATTCTTATATTTTATACGTGTGCTTTTAATGTACTGTATGTTTTTATCACTGTAAATGGATTACTGTAATGTGCTCTACATGGAAGCTGCAGCTGATGCTGACTGCAGTGGCTCAGGCTGTTATGTGAATTCCTCGATCAGCACACTTTACACCTCTGCTCCACAAGCTGCCTTGGTTAACAGTATGCATTTCATTGCAATTCAAAGTGCTGGTAATGACCTATCAAGCCCTACTTGGCATCGGACTGGGATATTTGAGGGACTGCCTCTCCTTGGTTACATCTACCCATCCCATCAGATCTGGCAGGAGAGGCACGCTTCAGGTCCTGTCTACTAAGGAATCAGATGGGACCCAGGAAGACAGCCTTTTTTGCTGTGGCACCCGCCCTTTGAAACATCATTCGCCTGGAACTTAGATTGGCCCCGACCCTTCTGGCCTTTAGGAAGGGCCTGAAGACATGACTGTGCCACCATGCTTGGGGTTCCAGTGGTAGTGGCAAGCATCTCCACTGGTTGTACTGAATTGGATGTCTTGATTGTATTCACCCACTGGGTATGTATGTATGTATGTATGTATGTATTTATTTATTTACTTACTTACTTATTTTCTATCCCACCTTTATTATTTTTTTAATTAACTGAAGGTGGCGAACATACCTAACACTCCTCCATCCTCCTATTTTCCCCACAACAGCAACCCTGTGAGGTGAGTTGGGCTGAGAGAGAGTGACTGGCCCAAGGTCACCCAGCCGGCTTTCATGCCTAAGGTGGGACTAGAACTCTCAGACTCCTGGATTCTAGCCCAGCACCTTAACCACTAAACCAAACTGGCTATGCGTTGTGTGTAATTGGGTTTTTTAATAGTAGTTTTAGTGTGGTTGTGTGGTTGTTATTTTTATTTACAATTGTTATTGTCCCTGATGTTGTTTTGAGTGTTGTGAGCCACCCAGAGTCATATATGTGAGATGGGCAGGTATACAAATTGAATAAACAAATAAAAATAAACAAATAAATGATAGTTTTAACTGCTTCTCATTGTAAACCATTGTGAGTTTTCTTTTTTTAAAAAAAAAGAAAGAAGCAGTATATCATATTTTAAATTTTAAAAAAAACACATCCAGGAATTGTACAGTTGGAAGGAGCCAAGCCCTGCTGAGTGCAGGAATCCAACTAAAAATATCCTCAGGATGAGATTTTCATGCCTTTGCTCCTATTGAATGGGGAGTCTATTATCTCCCTCCCTCGGATTTCCCTGTTAGTCTACTCTTACTGTTAGACCCTTGTCCTACGATTCAAGCATAGTGATAATGGATTATATTACTTCCTTTTTAGTCCCACTCGTTTATTATTGTTTCCAATCCCACTATGGCATACACTGAATATTTTGTCCCCATTTTTTGGCTTCAGTGGAGCTTTAGAACCCAATTACATGTTCAGTGTCTCATGTATCTAGAATAATTCAGCTCTAAAGGTAAAGAACTTCAGCAAAGGATCGTTACCTTGTCGTGGTGCTGGAGCTTGAGCACCTCAATGATGCCATGAGCTAAACCGTGAAGGGCCACCCAAGACAGGAAGGTCATGACAGAGAGGTCAGACTAAATGCGATCCCTGGGGAAGGTAATGGCAACCCACCCCAGTATTCTTGCCATGAAAACTAAATGGATCAGTACAACCAGAGATATGTTGGTATACCATTGGAAGATGAGACTCCCAGGTCGGAAGATGGTCAAAATGCTACTGGGGAGGAACAGAGGATGAGTTCAGCTAGCCCCAGACGTGATGACGCAGCTAGCTCAAAGTGGAAAGGACGGCTAGCGGCCGATGGTGCTGGTGGTGAACGGCGAATCCGATGTTCTAAGGATCAACACAACATTGGAACCTGGAATGTAAGATCTATGAGCCAGGGCAAATTGGATGTGGTTATTGGTGAGATGTCAAGATTAAAGATAGACATTTTGGGCGTCAGTGAACTGAAATGGACTGGAATGGGCCACTTCACATCAGATGACCACCAGATCTACTACTGTGGACAAGAGGACCACAGAAGAAATGGAGTAGCCTTCATAATTAATAGTAAAGTGGCTAAAGCAGTGCTTGGATACAATCCAAAAAATGATAGAATGATCTCAGTTCAAATTCAGGGCAAGCTATCTAACATCACAGTGATCCAAATATACGCCCCAACCACAGATGCTGAAGAAGCTGAAGTAGAGCAGTTCTATGAGGATCTGCAGCACCTACTGGACAACACGCCTAAAAGAGATGTTATTTTCATCACAGGAGACTGGAATGCTAAGGTGGGCAGTCAAATGACACCTGGAATTACAGGTAAGCATGGCCTGGGAGAACAAAACGAAGAGGACATAGGCTGATAGAATTTTGCCAAGACAACTCACTCTGCATAACAAACACTCTCTTCCAACAACCTAAGAGATGGCTTTATACATGGACTTCACCAGATGGACAACACCAAAATCAGATTGACTACATCCTTTGCAGCCAAAGGTGGCGGACATCTATACAGTTGGTAAAAACAAGACCTGGAGCTGACTGTAGTTCAGATCACGAACTTCTTATTGCACAATTTAGGATCAGACTAAAGAGATTAGGGAAGACCCACAGATCAGCTAGATATGAGCTCACTAATATTCCTAAGGAATATGCAGTGGAGGTGAAGAATAGATTTAAGGGACTGGACTTAGTAGATAGGGTCCTGGAAGAACTCTGGACAGAAGTTCGCAACATTGTTCAGGAGACGGCAACAAAATACATCCCAAAGAAAGAGAAAACCAAGAAGGCAAAATGGCTGTCTGCTGAGACACTAGAAGTAGCCCAAGAAAGAAGGAAAGCAAAAGGCAACAGTGATAGGGGGAGATATGCCCAATTAAATGCAAAATTCCAGAGGCTAGCCAGAAGAGATAAGGAATTATTTTTAAACAAGCAATGCACAGAAGTGGAAGAAGACAATAGAATAGGAAGGACAAGAGATCTCTTCCAGAAAATTAGAAACATTGGAGGTAAATTCCAGGCAAAAATGGGTATGATCAAAAACAAAGATGGCAAGGACCCAACAGAAGAAGAAGAGATCAAGAAAAGGTGGCAAGAATATAGAGAAGACCTGTATAGGAAGGATAACAATATCGGGGATAGCTTTGACGATGTGGTCAGTGAGCTAGAGCCAGACATCCTGAAGAGCGAGGTTGAATGGGCCTTAAGAAGCATTGCTAATAACAAGGCAGCAGGAGACAACGGCATCCCAGCTGAACTGTTCAAAATCTTGCAAGATGATGCTGTCAAGGTAATGCATGCTATATGCCAGCAAATTTGGAAAACACAGGAATGGCCATCAGATTGGAAAAAATCAGCTTATATCCCCATACCAAAAAAGGGAAACACTGAAGAATGTTCAAACTATCAAACAGTGGCACTCATTTCACATGCCAGTAAGGTAATGCTCAAGATCCTGCAAGGTAGACTTCAGCAATTCATGGAGCGAGAATTGCCAGATGTACAAGCTGGGTTTAGAAAAGGCAAAGGAACTAGGGACCAAATTGCCAATATCCGCTGGATAATTGAAAAAGCCAGGGAGTTTCAGAAAAACATCTATTTCTGTTTTATTGACTATTCTAAAGCCTTTGACTTTGTGGACCATAAAGCTGGCTTGCAGCTAAACCTCAAAAAATCCAAGATTATGGCAACCAGCTTGATTGATAACTGGCAAATAGAGGGAGAAAATGTAGAAGCAAATTGTGGCAAGTTCTTAGTGGCATGGGGATACCAAGTCATCTTGTCTGCCTCCTGAAGAATCTGTATAGTGACCAAGTAGGAACAGTAAGAACAGACCACGGAACAACAGACTGGTTTAAGATTGGGAAAGGAGTACAGCAGGGCTGTATACTCTCACCCTACCTATTCAACTTGTACGCAGAACACATCATTTGAGAAGCTGGGCTTGAGGAATCCAAGGCTGGAGTTAAAATCGCTGGAAGAAACATTAACAATCTCAGATATGCAGATGATACCACTTTGATGGCTGAAAGCGAGGAGGAACTGAGGAGCCTTATGATGAAGGTGAAAGAAAAAAGTGCAAAAGCTGGCTTGCAGCTAAACCTCAAAAAATCCAAGATTATGGCAACCAGCTTGATTGATAACTGGCAAATAGAGGGAGAAAATGTAGAAGCAGTGAAAGACTTCGTATTGCGAAGATTACTGCAGATGCTGACTGCAGTCAGGAAATCAGAAGACATTTAATCCTTGGGAGAAGAGCAATGACCAATCTCGATAAAATAGTTAAGAGCAGAGACATCACACTGACAACAAAGCTCCGCATAGTTAAAGCAATGGTGTTTCCCGTAGTAACATATGGCTGCGAGAGCTGGACCATAAGGAAGGCTGAGAGAAGGAAGATCGATGCTTTTGAACTGTGGTGTTGGAGGAAAATTCTGAGAGTGCCTTGGACTGCAGGAAGATCAAACCAGTCCATGCTCCAGGAAATAAACCCAGACTGCTCACTTGAGGGAGTGATATTAAAGGCAAAACTGAAGTACGTTGGCCACATAATGAGAAGACAGGACACCCTGGAGAATATGCTGAAGCTAGGGAGAGTGGAAGGCAAAAGGAAGAGGGGCCGACCAAGGGCAAGGTGGATGGATGATATTCTAGAGATGACGGACTAAACCCTGGGGCAGCTGGGGGTGTTGATGACCGACAGGAAGCTCTGGTGTGGGCTGGTCCATGAAGTCACGAAGAGTCAGAAGCGACTAAAGAAATAAACAACAACAAAGTTTGCCATTGTTTTCTTCTAGCATTTTTATTTATTTATTTATTTTGGAGTCTAGCCTATATGTTGAATTTTCCTATTGCTCTCCCATCCAAATAATAACCAGGTACAATCCAGCTCAGCTTTTTTTTTTTTTAAGCGGCCAAGGTTGGCTAGATGCTGCCTCCTGCTGTAGCGATGCAGTGCTAATAATTCTGATTTACCTCTGCATTTGATCCCATAATTCACTTACTCCTGAACTGAGTTTTGTAGAAATCTGATTGGAAGAAGGCATGCACATTGTTGGACAGAAGTCTTAAACTGCTTTTTTTTTTTTTTTTTTGCACAGCACTAGCCAGTATCTTACAACCAAAGAGAATAGAGTGTTTTGGCATGCCATCTGGGACTGACTGGAAGAGAGATAATGTGTATGCACAGGCACACACACAAGCATACACACACCCATACACTGTTCAGTGCTCAGGTGGATGTTTTTGTCAAGCTCATTTGGATCTCCCTGAAACAGATTGAGAGGTACAATTTAAATTACTTTTCAATCACAGTTAGTGCCAACACTAACCATTCAATTAGCAAAGCAGCAGTGTTAAGCTTCCCCAAGGAGATAATTCTAATACACTATTTAAGCAGCCTGTTAGATATTTCTGTAAATGGGAGGAAATCATTTGACATTTCACTGGGTGTTTCAGGTCTCCACCTGAACTCCCAAATTTGACCAAGTACATGTTGTTTATGTGGCTACTAGGTCCAGAAATTCAAAGATTTAATGCATTAAAGACATTTGCCTGATGAGGATCTCCGACAGAAAGACATTTCATAAGTTCAGACTCCAATTTTGCAGTATCAGTACCAATTCAATTGTCTTGCTAGCCTTACAAGACAGCTAAAGCTTGATCCAGATTCTCAGAAGGTGTTGTGGCCTGAGACTGTGGTAGGATGAAAGAGGTTTTCTTCTTTCATCAGCATTGGCATACTGCAGACCATAATATATTTATAGTACAGTCCTTATGGATGTTTACTTGAACATGTAAACCGGGTCCTATCAGACCTGATAAAGACTCTCCCATGATTGCTGACAAAGAAAAACAACTGTCAAGTTAAACCTATTTTCTACCTAATATGTTTGCACAGGTTTGTAATTATCAAGTGTTTTTTTTATGCTAAAGCTATGTTTAAAAACTTTCTTGGCATTTATCTAATACCTTACTTATTACTGGGAGCCCAGGTAGCTCGCAGCCCCAAGAATGTTTGACACTTGGAGCCATATAATAGCCATTCATTTGCTTCAGACAATTAGCTGGCTTGCAGGAAATGATGGTTACTTCCTTGCTCCATTTATGGCAGGGATCCCAGCTATTTTGTCTCCACCAGCAAGCTGATTAACTGGCTGGCTGACTAAATGGTGGGAACAAAACAAGTATTCCGCTACAAATGGTAGAAGGAAACAAGTGACCTGTAATGACTCTCCAGTAGGAGAAGGATAAGTTGAGCATGATGTGAAATAACAGCAAGGTCAAGTAAATATAAATATGGTGAGCCACAGGTTAAAATATACAATGCTATTTACTAATATTTTGTATGGAATTATAAAGCATACATAAAATACAACAAAAACAACAAAAAGCAATAAAAATAATAAAAAGGCCCCAAACAGCCAACATGTATAGACCAATGAACAGACACAAATATTTCAGCTGGAACGCTCACTAACAGATATAATGCTGACTATATGTATTTTGGCTTATTAGCCTTCATCAAGATGCTGATGCTAGGGTGAGTGGAGGGCAAAAGGAAGAGGGGCCGACCAAGGGCAAGGTGGATGGATGATATTCTAGAGGTGATGGACTCATCCCTGGGGAAGCTGGGGGTGTTGACGACCGACAGGAAGCTCTGGCGTGGGCTGGTCCATGAAGTCACGAAGGGTCAGAAGCGACTGAACAAATAAACAAACAAACAAAAAAAGCCTTCATCAGTAGTCAGAAGCATAACTAACAGACTTCTTTGTTTTTGCTGCATTCTATGTATGCTTTTATAATTCCATACAAAATATTAGTAAATAGCATTGTATTTTTATCTATCTATCTATCTATCTATCTATCTATCTATCTATCTATCTATCTATCTATCTATCTATCTTGTCACTGCCCATCTCCTCCCACCAGAGGGACTCTGGGCGGTTTACAACAAAATGGTCAATAAAACAATATATATAAAATACAATTACAATAACTAATAAAACTAAAGTCTGGATGGCTATGATCCAATTCAGTCCTTGCACTGGAGGAGTATTTTAGGGCACTAGCCATCCCCAGGCATGACTATTCCCCTCCCTGCCCCAAGCCAGGTGGCAGAGCCAGGTCTTCAAATTCCTCCAGAAGGCTAGGAGTGATGGGGCCAACCTCACCTCTGTGGGTAAGATGTTCCAGAGGGTGGGAGCATTGTATATTTTAACCTGTGGCCCACCATATTTATATTTACTTGACCTTGTTATTTCACTTCATGTTTTTGGTTAAGTGGGTTCCCTTCTTTTTGTTCTAAGTTGAGTATCATTACATGTTACCGCATATGTAAGTGTACTGGTGAAAGGGTACATACTAAACAATTTTGGTAACCCTCAATAGAAAGTTCCCCATTCATATCTACTGAAATATTCTTTGTTGTGAATTGCTTTATCTAGAAAGTTAATATAAACATGATATATAAAGTGACTGGGAGTATTTCTTCTTTTTTATCAGCCTAATAATGTTCATTATTCCTGCCTTCATAATGTGAACTTTGAAAAAAGACAAGAGCTTTGGTTTTTTTCAACAGCATCCCAAATGTGGAAATATATTGATAGAGGGAAGGTGGCTATCACTCTTCACACCTGTATTCCCAAATCTATGGAATCATCTAATTTGAGAATCCTACCATTCCTCTGGGTTTTATCAACATTTGCCTAATAAATGTATGTCTACTTCACACAAAGAGAGCCACTTTGATATAGTATTAAGACACCATGAACTGGGAGACTGTGAATTCTAGACCTGCCTTAGGCATGAAGCTAGCTGGATGACCTTGGGCCAGCCACATTTGGGCAAACTGCTTCCAAAAATCCTTGCCAAGAAAACTGCAGGGACTAGTCCAGGAGTCAACACTGACTCAAAGGCACACTCAGACACACTCAGACACACACACACACACATACACTTCACCCAAAATTTAGATAGTTATTATAATGCATATGCTTTTACACAGTGATAATGTGATGGAAAACTAGTTTTGGAACAAGAGACAGCAAGTTCAAAAAGAAACACATTTTATGAATGTCTTTCAGAATAAGGGATGCA
Organism: Candoia aspera; assembly: GCF_035149785.1. Lineage (NCBI taxonomy): Eukaryota > Metazoa > Chordata > Lepidosauria > Squamata > Candoiidae > Candoia > Candoia aspera. The sequence continues at coordinate 100,129,993 of NC_086155.1, forward strand.
GTTTCAAGTTTGTAAAGAAGTAGGAAGAGGTTATTGAGAGGGAGTCAACAGTTACTCAAGCTTTGTGTTTCCTACCCACTGCTAGAGATACTGCTTCCTATGATTTTAGCCCCTACTTTATATCGAGTATAAGAAACCTATGCTTCTCCACATACTACCAGATTACAACTCCTGCATTCTTCATCAGTGGCCATATTGGTTCAGCTACTTGGACTTACAGTTCAATACTATCAGGTGAGTCACAGATTCCACATCTTATACTCTAGTATTTAATTTATTCTGTATCTGCCACACATTTTAATCTAATCCTACATTCAGTGCTGCTTCAGTCATGTTCTAAGCCTCAGGCATGGCATGGTTCTTAACAAAATTGGCATGTCTACCCAAGATTTGCATTAATACCAGCTTACCCTTGATCTGCATTAAAAAGAAAAGAGCAGCAACTCATTTTTAGTTTATGCCTTTTTATTTATCAAAATGAAAAGTCCTAAACTTTCTTAGCAGTGAACATTTGATCCAGTTCTGGCTTTCAATCACTGTATTGTGAAGAAGAGGCTGATTTCAATTCTAATACAACTGAATCCTGCCAGTGATGAGAAGTTCCTTTTCAAGTGAAGCCAAGGTTGTGAATCAGATCTTCCAACACTCCTGACAACTCAGAAATTCCAGTGATCAGAGGCAGAAAAGCTACACTCTTCTACAAGAGCAAATAATGATCTTTTTTTTTTTTACTTCCTTCCAGAAGAAACCAAGATTTGCCAGTATGCCCTGCCCAAGGTGACACTCCATCAAAGATAGTAATGAAGATGTCCTTATCAGGAAGGATCATACTTCCCAATCAGTTATGCCAACCCCTCTGGCACCCTCTCCCCCACCCCCCCAAAAACCCCCAGTGATCAGAATCAGAAATATACTCACAATGGGATGCCCAGGAAGAGGTGCTTGTTGCTGTCATCCTTTAACTGGCCACCCAATCATCACAATCCTGGATGTAGTTTTAACAGTATTTCAACCCTTTCAACTTTCATGGCATTTCATAAGTCATTCATCCAGGACTGTGAGGCAGAAATGGTCATGGCATGAGGTGATAGCAGCCTGGTCTTGCCCTCAAACAGGTCTGCAAAGTGATACAATACGGCATTCTTCAACCCCGGTTTTGTCTGAAGATGTGAGGAAAGGAAAAAAGGATCAGCAGCCTGCAGCACAATGCTCTGGGCTCCAGATAGTGACACAGAGCCACAGATGGAGAAAGTACAGGATGGGGTTGATGCACCATGTTAAGTTCTTTTTCAGGATGTTATTTAAGCCAGTTTGGTGTGATTTGAGAGAAGTGGTTGTTCAATTATAACTAAAACAAAATATTGTATTTTTCCTGCCCCATCAGAGAACCTGGCTTACAGTACGTAGGAAGAGTGGGAAGGAAAGCCCAGAGCTTATATTGCAAGCATCTACAAATTCAGAGCCCAGACAGGACTGAGTTCCTGCCTTTGCAGATAGCCAGCTTGCCCCAGTACAGTAGGTAAAAGTATGAGTTTATATTTTAGCTGTAACTGTACTGAAGATGGTGGGACTTAAGTACCTAATGAAGAATTTAACTCATATTGATTCCTTTTTAATAGAATTTGATGTGCATAATTGTGATTTATGAATGAAAATTTCCCCTGAATTTATATATGCACTCATGTCTATTTAGTTCAACAGGACTCTGGACACAAAGCTATATTACACCAACCCAGTTTTCAGCAGAAATTATTTTAGAACTGCAGCTGATATAAAGCTATTAACTTTGTTTTAACGATGTAACAATATTGACATTGCTTTAATTATGTAACCATATACCATATTATCTATATTAAAAAGAACAGGGGGGAGTTAAATAAAGAAAAAATATCTCAGAACACTTATACTTTCACCATCCACATTAAGAAGGACATCAAGCTTGTTGTTCATTCATTTAGTCACTTCCGACTCTTCCTGACTTCATGGACCAGCCCATGCCAGAGCTTCCTGTCGGTCGTCAACACCCCCAGCTCCCCCAGGGACGAGTCCGTCACCTCTAGAATATCATCCATCCATCTTGCCCTTGGTCGGCCCCTCTTCCTTTTGCCTTCCACTCTCCCTAGCATCAGCATCTTCTCCAGGGTGTCCTGTCTTCTCATTAATGAGAAGGAATGGCTCATTTCATGTATGCATTTCTGTCTTCTAGCATTTAAGAAAAGAGTTTTTTTTAATTATTATTTATTCCAAACTGCACAAGCAGGATACAAGGGTGGATTGAAGTAGAGCATGTAGTTTCAGAAAGAAGAAATGTATTAGCATCTTTATTACAAATATAATTGGATTTCTTTTATTTCTGACTGGGGAAAGGGTCACCATTAAAACATACCACTGTAAAATTTGCAATTCAGATTTCATTTCCTGCTGGAATATAGAAGAAACATTTTACATAAATCATATCTATTAATCATTAAAAAGAAAGGTTAGGTGTAAATTAGGCTGGCATTGTACCCTCCTTCCTACTGATTATTGATGGCTTTGCTGTGAAATTTGTTTTTCAAAGATCTGAAACGGGATTCTCTTCTTTGAAAACAACTGTGCATTTTGAGAGAAAAAGCAAGAACTTCAAGATGGCAACTTCTGGACTGTTACTGCTTTGACTAAAGAGGTGCTGTAGACAAACTCAGTACTTCACAGTTCATTGTTTGAGATATTTGATGACAACATCTTTCCCTTGCTCTACACCTTTTCTGCATCAGTTGCCAATCAGTGTGGCTTCTCACAGCTGCCCCTTGTGGCAGATCACAGTCAGACAAGATCCTCGCAGATCAAGAGAGGCAGGGTTATTGCAAGAAACAAGGGGTTAGATTACAGAATCTAGGAAACCTTTTCCCACATTTATCAATGAGTTGGGAGCTCCCTATTGCCTCTGATCTTTCTAACAAGAATCTTAGTTTCATGGGGAGATTTGTAAGCTGTCCAGGGTCACTGAGGAGTCAGGTGGCCTCAAAATGTAAACAAAACAAACTAATAAATAAATAAAACGTCTGATTCTTTCCTGAGGCCTGGAAATTTCTCACTCCATATAATCTGGAATGGGCTTTCTCTTCCTTTCTTCTTTCTCTGGGAAGACTCCAAGACAAAAATCCTCTGGCAAGCTCTTTCTGCCTAGTTAATCTCATGAGGGAGAGGAGTTGTGTTTGCTTAGGAATTTAACCAAATATTGACCAGTCCTCAAATCAGCCAAAAACTATCATTACTAAACTTGTATGCTGCCCAACTGGCAACAACTCTAACAGCATAAACCAATTCCTCCCTCTGCTGGATCCCAATCTTGCCTCAGACACTCTGCCATCAAGCCAAAGGAAAGAGATGGATGGATTCCTTCATCTTTGTTTTTCTCTCCTCCCAGCAAACATGACCAGCCATGGAGAAAAAATCTACCAATTCTCCTTAACATTGGGGAGGGGCAAGTTTAGACTGCTGAGCTTATATCTTCTTTTTCGTTTAATATAAGGGGATGGAGCAACTGTATTTAGTGATTTTTATAATATGCCAATGCAATGATTTATAGAAATAATGTGATTTTGGTTTAATATAGAGTAAGGGATTGATTATGCAAAATTTGTTGTATATCCTTGCTGTTAAAAGTCAGCAGTCACCTCTTCTTGTAATCTTAAAAAAACTTTTTCTCTTGTGTTTTTCACACTTTTTTTAGTTTTCCTTTTTTCTTTTTGTAGTTTTTTGTTTGTTTTTTGTAGTTTTTATCTTTGTCTTAAATCTAATAAAATTCTTATTAAAAAGAGAGAATGAGAGGAAGACAAGATTATGAGGGCATCGCAGAAAAGGAGAGCCAATTTGTTGTAGTGCTTAAGATATAGGCTGACCATATTTCCTTGAGGCAAAAACAGGACATTTGGATGGCAAAACGGGGTGGGGTTAAACTTATGTAATATTATGTATTCATGAAAAAGTAAGATGATAAAAAAAAGTTTTTAAGAGTTTTTAAGATCCATTTGCTGGTCCTTGCTGGGAAGGTGCAGGAGGGAGAAGTGTGGCAGTGGTTGGGTCCCGAGAGGCCGGTGCAGGGGTGGCGTTGGGCGGAGAGGTTGCAGGAGGGCTGAGGGCAGTGGTGAGCTGCGATGGGAGGACAGGAACAGAGATGGCAGCAGGCTGGAGAAGCGCAGGAGGGCTGAAGGTGATGGCGAGCTGGGACAGGAGGACAGGAACGGAGGAGTCCAGTGAACAGTAGTCTCTGACAACCTGTTCCTCTCTGGTGCGCCCTTTTATTTTATTTTCTTCCCACCATTTTGGCCTGAGACCCAATTGGCTTCTTTTCTGCTGGGCATGCTTTTCCAACTGTCTTCCACTGCACTGATTGGCAGCAGCGACTCTTCCTCTTGCTCACCACCAGTCAGCTGTTCCTGGGGTTCCTGCTGTACATTTTCCACTGGATTGAGAACTACTGCCAGTGGGTAAGTCAGCTTCCTTTTAAATTTCAATTCTTTCCTGCTTTTCCCAATAAGAGCTCCAACATTTTTTACAAAAATGGGACAAAATTGACATTTATATTAAAATGATGGGACTGTCGGGAAATGTTAAAAAAACAGGACTGTCCCATTCAAAACGGTATGTATGGTCAGCCTATTAAGATACCAGGCTAGAAACCAGGAGACCGGGAGTTCTAGTCCTGCCTGAGGCACAAAGCCAGCTGGGTGACTTTGGGACAGTCATTGTCTCTCAGCCCTAGGAAGGAAGCAGTGGCAAACCACTTCTGAAATCTTGCCAAGAAAACTGCAGGGACTTGTCCAGGCAGTCGCCAGGAGTCAAAAACTGACTCAAAGGGACCAAAAAGGAAAAAAAAAATGTAGCAGAAAAAGGAGGTTGCCAGGGCACGTTGATGATATGATGAGATTTAAATGGGGAAAGATCCTTAAAGGGGAAAGTATCAAATTACGCCCACTTTGTTCATGTATATGTTCTGTTTTAACAGAGACCTCCAAAGATTGCTTTGCTAGAGGTTCCTGCTACAGGAGGGATGGGAGGAAAAAATCATCCAGCTTTTCAAAATGTTGTGAACATGCTTGGCATGAAAGGCTGCCATTTCCATGCCAAGTCTGCTTTTTGGAGAATCCCACAATGCACTACGTGACATTTGGCACATCCCCTGTTGCTGTTCTCCACCAAACCTGTGTTTCAAACATTTACAAGGATTTGGAAAGCAGAACAGGGCAGCTGTGCCTCTCCATTTTGGCAAATTAGCATATTCATTGGGCAATCAATGATTAATACACTACTTGCATGAAAACATATGGATTAAATTACATCTCTGATCATACTTATTCAGAAAGGAGTAATACATGTTTGGCTTCAGTAGTTATTATATAAACTTCACTTCAGAACAGAAATGGTAATGATAATTCACCCGAATATCTCTCATATGTACAAACAAAACAATTCACATTTAGAAAAAGATGCAGTAGCAGATGGTAGGTTAACTGTATGGTTTTCTTCCTTTTGGAATCTCTAAAGTTATGGGATTTCTTTCCTTAGACTAATAGTTACATGAGTTTTGTTATATTTTCCCAAGTAATTTGGAGAGCAAAAGAAAACATTAATGTAACTGATTGTGGGTACTGGATATTACCAGAAATAAACCCATAATTCAGATGAAGGTGTTAAGATGCTTAATCACATTAGTGCTTGGCAATTCTAGTCTTCATGAAATGAAACCATTATTCTAATCTATCTATTTATCATCTATCTAGCTCACTTTTTTTTTTACTTTGGAAAACTGAAAATAAATGGGCAAACAATGAATATTGTGTAATCAATAGCAAGCTTGGCCAATAGTCCATGGTGAATGGGTAATTATAGTTCCACAATTTGGTGATGCTTTTTTTTTTTTAACCTTCTCTTCATTTAGACAAAACCAAAATTAAGGACATTCTGACAAGCAGTCTTTCAAAATTGGCTGGAAATAGATCCAGTGTACAGATTTCCAAATATAATACCTTAAGGGTCAGTTTAAAATGTCATAAAGATTTTTTCCTGTTTTAAAGTTGTGGTCAGAGATTTCTTATTTCTTTATTGCTTAAATTTATATGCTGCTTCATTTATAACCAACAGAGTCCAATTCAATAAACAGTAGCAAAATACAACCATAGCAAATATAGTAGTAAGGCTTCAGGCTGGAAACTGGGAGACTAGGAGTTCTAGTCCCGCCTTAGGCACAAAGCCAGCTGGGTGACCTTGGGCCAGTCACTCTCCCTCAGCCCTAGGAAGGAGGCAAGGGCAAGCCACTTCTGAAAAACCTTGCCAAGGAAACTGCAGGGGCTTGTCCAGGGAGTCGCTGAGGATTGGACACGACTGAACAGATTTTTTTTAAAAAATGCTTTCTTACATGCCAAAAGGATTGTGCTGTTCTTATATTGGGGAAATCAGTGCTTTTCTGCAGAAGTGGGTAGCAACTCTGACCAAACGAGCACCTTCCCTTCCCTTCCAATCCCAAAGATACCCAGGTCATGAACCATGTAGACCTTCAAAATAGCCAAGATGAGATTGAAGCATTTGGATGGCTAGCCTGCTGGATCTAGGTCAGCAGAAACCAAGGCACCAACATGAATAGCCATAGGAATGGAGTGGTGGGCCATATTAACCAGACACACCCATAGGAAGTAAGCCCAATAAACATAATGGGGCTTCCTTCTGAGTATACCTGTATGAGATTGCATGGGATCAGTGTTAGTCAAGGAACAGGCCTTTTGTGGCCAAGGCTGGGGTTGAGATTAAAAGGTGAGCCAACACTCCAAGGAAAGAGCTGTGGAAAAGCCCTACTGGTTTGTGAAGCCCCTATATTTAGAGGTAGTCTACATCTCTTCTTGTCAGCCTTGTAAGGTAGTTGTCGGGACTGGACCAAGAACAATGCCAAGTTAGTGTATTCTGCACTCTAATTCTTTATTGTTCTCACCGTATAGACAGAATCTTGCCAAACTAAAGCTATTCTAACTAACCTATGGGGAAATAACCTGGGAGACTCTAGGGTGGGGCTGCCCTGACTCTCTTTGACCCACTGCCAAGACTCTCTAGACTGCAAGCCCTCTTCTCAGCTTGGAATGCATTCCCTCCTTCCCGGGAATCAGCGGCCGCGCCAAATTCCACCACAGTAGTTCAGACAAGAAGCGCAACCAGATGAGCCATTTATACTTTATTGTAAGGTTACATTAACAGAATCTCGCAAGTCTAAAGGTACATTTCTCCCCTGTCACCTTTAAAACTGAAGAAACTAGGGACGGTTCCTTCTGAGATGTTTGCCAGATCCACATTCCTGCTGTGGGCTAAGTTGCTTCTTATAAGACCGTTGCCATGGCTATGGCTCTTTCCTGCCTCCCAAGGTCATTCCCACATTCCATTGTACCTCTTCAGATGCTGAGGACAAAGTCTGAGTGGGAAGTGCTTGTTGCCCTCATATTTCTCACGGACTTTCCAGAAACGTTTGCCTGATCACACTTGGGAGCAAAACATAGGGTCAGTACATTAAAAGCAGATCCTGGGCATTTAAAATTAAATTAAAGGATCAAGGAAGTTACATTTAAAAAGAAAAGCTGGTGCAAGTTCTAGCTTTTGGTGTGGAAAAAAAAATTGATGTGGGTTGCTCTGGAAGCCACTTGGGCAATCATTAATCATTTTCAACGAGTTCCACAGCAATAACATAATTTCTCAAGCAAATTTTCGGAACAGTCAGCCAGGCCACAAACATATTGACATTTATTCACAATTCTTCCCTTCATTTGACATATTTCAGGTGTTTAGTAAATGTCAAATTTCCCAGCAAGACTTCAGGGTCTAAATCCAGAGGGCCAGTCAAGTGGACAGACACTCCATTCATACTATCCATGCTGAACCAATCATTTGTATTAGAAACTATAAATGGGCATCTCTGGTGCAGCCTCATGTTCCCTTGAAGTTAGTAGGTCATGAAGTGCTGAAGATCCACATCTCCACTATTTTATTTTTTCTGATAAAATTTACATATGCTATTTTTTATGTCTAACATTCCATAAAAATGGAATAGGGCAACAAATTTCAATAAAATACTGCAATTTAGTCTGAACAGTCTTTCAAGTCAAGCTCATATCCTAGTGACTACATGGACACAACTATGATGAAATGATACAGTAGCTCACTTCCTTGTGTGACAAAATAGACCTTGGGTTGACACTAGAGAAAGGTAAGTTAAAGTCTACCATAGTAGCCCATCTTTTGGGGATTACTTGGACACAATCTTGTAGCTTTCTTGCCAACGGTTCAGAAAAATCTTCCAGAATTTTTTTTCCAATACCTAATCTGCTGCCCTGGCATTTGGGAGACAACTAATACTAACCAAATCATACCTAAGTTTAAAAAAAAAAAAGTCAAAGTCAGCTAAATTCTGCCACCACATGTAAAACCATACCTGATCTTTGATCCTCTGTGAAATGTCTGTAGACTAAGCTGTTTTCCCCAACACCAACTACCTTCTTTAATCATATATGTTAAGCATGATTAAGAAGCTATGTTCAGCCTTCAGATAACTTTCTGATCTCACTGAAATAAAGGACTCTCCAATGCAGAATAGAATATATGGCCATCCATTCAGTAGCCTCTGCTATGACTGTCTTTGAAATGTCTTGTCTTTGAATCAACATCAACTGCGACAATTATTGTTTTTATTGGAGCAATGCTTACCATCCTCTTTCAAATATTTGCGCTAAACCCATGAAATTCTCTAAAATAGAGTGCTAGGAACATTACAGTGAGGCTTGTACATATGCATTCAGCCCACCTTATGTGGCAAGAAAATGTCATAGACTTCTCAGGGGAAAAGCAGTCTTGATTTTATTATTCTTTGGTCTATAAATCTGAAACTTTCCTCTAACTGACATTTTCACCATCTGCTATCAGTCTCATTAATGGAAATGGTCACTAGAATATTTTCATAGTTTATAAAGTTTGCTGCTTAAGTAATATGGGTGTGCAAATCATCCAAGATCTTATCTGAATTTGCAATTCAATTCAAATTCAATTTGACTTTACAATTCAGTGAGTTGATTTAGTTGACTGAGATTCAATTTGATAACTTCTGCATACTCAAAAAAGATAATCAACTCTTTGGCTTGATGTGAAGATATCTGATTTGATGTAACAAAGCAAATTGAAGATATTTGAAAGGATAATTTGCCTTTGAACTGAAGTTTTGCACAGCCAATTAAAAATGGCCTTGGCCTCTTCTTGAATGTCAGTTCGATTAGTTTTGATAAATAAACATTTTATCAAGCAGAAGTATTCCAGAGCAACATTAATTCTTTCAGTTGTGTTGTTAAATTCCTCTCCCTTTTAACATGACAATATCAGCTTCCCAATTCAAAGCAGATGGAGATAAAATCTTTTCCAATGGCCTGCTGCTATTAGGATTTGCCTTGTTTGTAAATTAACATCTTTACAATTAAGCAACACTGAGTACAGTATAGGGAGAATGGAATGCATTTCACAACCATATCAGGGCCTGAAACAAGGTCCCTAATTTTTACGTATATATTATTGTAAAAAAAAATAGTTTTCCAATTCCACAATTTAATTTTAATTTCTGATGCAAACATTAGTTTTATATTTTGAATATATTTTTTCCTAGACTTTGCCTTTCCTTAACTTTACAGTTTCAAAGAACATCTCAGATTTCTTCCAAATATTCTACATGTTATGTATTAAGTGATATTTTAAAAAAGAGAAAAAAAGAAAAAAGAAGTATGTAGTGGCTACCAATTTAGTGTAACATTAAATATTACATCACATGATTACTTCAATGACTTCTAGCAAATGAATGAGGTTTTCATAACAGTTGCATCTGAGGATCTCTACAGGACAAATGCCAGGGTACACACTTGCCAAAATAATTGTTTATAGGAATCATTCTCCAAAACTGATCCCATCCTAATTAACAAGTTGGCAAGGGTGGGGAATATGCTAAGGTTGCCTGAGATATCTGGTTGGGGAGTAGGAGAGGGAACTCTGAAGAGATTAATGCAGAAATGACTGAAACACCCCAAAATAGGTTATGTTGTTTTGTTGATGGCAGCAAGATCTACCAATCTGGTAATCCATGGGGTAGGATATAGGCCAGAAGTGAAGACCCAGAGGGTTTGTGGAAGAAGAGGTTTGGGACTTCTACCCTACAGGCTCCTCCATGCCCATACAAGTATTCTTTCAAAATTCCTGAGTTTTGAACATGTTAAACCCCTTGTCAAATGAAATCCAAATAGTTGGTGGAAACTAGGGAGCTGTGTGGTAAAATGTGTCCATTTATTGAAGCTGTATTGGTAAATCATCTTTTTCTTTCCTTATGTGTAGGGTTACCAGATATCTGAACAAGCAAAGGAGGACACAAACAATTGGAAATGAGGACAAAGGTGGGGGAAGGGGACACACTGCTTAACTTTCTGGGCATCCACAACAAAAATTACAGTGAAAAACTAACTAAACTAAAAAAAATGTACTTAGGTCTACCTGTATATGAAATTACTTTTTCCAACACCAGAAAGACTTTTTTTTCAATCACAGCAATGTGCTAGAGCCAGTTAGGAGGCAAAAGCCACTCAGAGTCATTGGGTACAGGATGGGCGGCAGAGAAACCTGATAAATAAATAAATAAAAAGCCTTCCATGTATAACTGCTTATGGGCTTGCCAATTTCAGGCAGCAGGGCAAAGCCAAAGGATGCTAATCAAGGTCACAGAGCAGAGCTTGTTAACTTGCAGTTAGCACTTATTAGGGAATCGCTGTACCATGCAGAAAAGCTGCTCAGAAGAGATACTCAAAAAGCCAGACAATATTTGATTTCAAGGCTATGCCTGCTGGCAGAAGACATGAAGACAAAAAGGAGGACATGTCCTCCTGTTGACTGACATCTGGTAACCCTACTTATGTGCTTGCTTGCTATTATCCTGAGTATCCTACTTGTGATGTTTATATTATGATTCATAATACAAACATCACAATTTTAAAGTCTGAATATTATTTATAATTATCATTATCTTACAGAATTCTAATCCAAATACTTCTGAGTGGACTTTATATATATCTGGCTCCTCCCACTCTTGATAAAATTTATAGGGGGCGGTAGAAGAAAGCCTTGGCTGAGCATCATTTACATGCATGGCAAAGGAGGAATGGAAGCTGAAATTGTGGGAGACAAGCAGAAGCCATAGTGCCACAATACCAAGGATGTGACAGCCCTCCCATCTTCTTAGTCCCACTGCCTTCTTGAGGTCATTTCCATGGAAAGGGCAATTCCCTGAATACTATAGCATAGCTATTAGGTTTCTGCAAATCAGCTTTCATTTAATTAGAATTAATGATTTAGTACTCACAGGGGGTATGATTCAATCTGAATTTGTGATTCAAGAACAATCTAATTCAGCTGAAGGAGATTCATGACAAAAAGAAAAGAAAAGAAAAGAACCTAAGTCATCCGTAAACTATATGAATCCCATCCCCAAGAAATCTGGGGAAAAAAACCTTTCTTCTAGCACCATTATCACATTCTCAGTTAATCTAAGGCCACCCTATTTGAAAGGCAAATCAAAAACTAGTTTTCATTTCATGTACATACAATTCTTCTATGACACATACTTGTCATACTGAAGGTGAAACAATATCATCTCACAAACTTGTATTCGGAGAGATAATAAGAACTTGGCTCTAATGGTGGGAAAGGTAGAAGGAAAGAGAAGAAGAGGATGACCAGCAGCAGATTGGATGGACTCAGTTACAGTGGCAATGATGAGTGCAGCATTGGAAGATCTGAAAGTCCAGGTTCGGGATATATTGTCATGAAGAAAATCTATGCGGTCACTAAAAAATGACTTGATGGCATATATCAATGAATCAATCGATCAAATAAGAATTTGGAGAAAAATGAAGCACCTGCAGAGTAGGATAGCTAGGTGGATACTTAATTCCTTCATTGCTTGCTAATATTTCCTTTGGAAATGACCCAAAACACTTTATCTTCCAGCTAGCTATCTTGTTTCTCTGAGGACAGGGCAGGAAATAGAAATAGTTTAAGAAGATATTTTCAGGAAAGAATTGTGTTAATCATCCTGCTGTCATGGATAATTTTTCTACTACAAATCTCTACGTTCAACTTTAACAAAACCAGAGTTAGGAATCGTGACCGTTGCAATTTATTGGGTATCCACAGAGGGAGGGGGTGCAAGGGGACATAATTATTTGCACAATGCTGTCATGGCACGTATGAGGTTATTGTGGCTTCTATTGGACAATGATGACTCTCTTATATACTGAGGACTCCCAAAATATATAAGACCTGCTCCTAAAAAATGTAAAGTATGAACTATCCATTAGAATTTGTTTGAAGCAGCTTCGCATTGCTCCCAAGTTGAATGCCAAATCTTTCTTATGGTATCTTTATCCTGAATTTTCCCCCCAAAGGTTAAGACAACCTTTTAGTCTTCCAATAAGTGGTGAGCTAAACGAGGCTAAAAGACACCGACTTCCTAAAGCTATTTAGCAAGCATTAACACTGCACACCCACATTCGCTTGTAGCTCAGCAAGTAGCCTTGTTTTTACTATGTATGTAAAGATGGAAACTAAGAGCAGATGTCAGTTTTGAATGTGGTAAAAGATTTTACACCTACAAGATGGAGAACCTAATGAAAAGATACAAAACATGCCCCAGTCATCTTTGTAGAAATCCATTTGCACTGAATTATTAGCTTGGAGAAATGAAATATTCCTGAAAGATGATTTAATTTCACCAAGAGTTATTGGTCTATGCTTGAAATAGAATATTGCGTTCTTTGGCACATGATTAATTGGGTTATGATGAATAATGTCAGATAAGGAAGCTGTACTTTGCATACATTAATAATATTACACCCTGGCCATTTGTTCCACCACAAAAAGAACAGTAACCTCTAAGAAATAGTAGGAAAATCAAGTCCATAATACGAAACAAATTTATGACAAAAAATAACCAATTCACAATGCAATTTTATCCTTGGATTATGCCAGTTAAACAAGGTTAAGATTAAGGTGTCCTGCCTTTGCAGAACATGCTTCAAGGGCAAAAATGAATGGAGGATAGGGAAGGAAGTATTTGGAGAAAGAAAGCTTAGAATTTCAAAGACTGGTTCTATCCCTAACAAGGTTACAGCAAGAAAGCAGAATAAGCAACAAATTCATCCATCACAGTCAATCAGTAGAACATTTCCTAGAACGCCTAGCCACATCTTGCCAAATGGGGAATAGCTTTTGAAAAGTCAGGTGTAAACCTGGGGAGAGGGAGACAAAGATTCCAGCAGGGAGAGTTTGTGTTAGTTTTTATCTTCTTGTTTAAAAGCGATAGATAGATGATAGATAGATAGATAGATAGATAGATAGATAGATAGATAGATAGATAGACAGACAGACAGACAGACAGACAGACAGACAGACAGACAGACAGACAGACTCCAGCATGGAGGTTATCTACTGTGCTTCTTAAACTACAGTGAAGAGCAGGGGGAGTCACTCTTGGGAGAAGAGCTAAGAGCTAGGGGGGGAATAGCTGATTCTTCTTCACAGCTATTTAAAATTAAGTGTACTTACCATTTTGTGTAAGGTAAATTGAATTACTCTGTTTGTATGGTCCATTGGCAAGTTGAGGGGGCAACAGTTTCTCTATTTGTCATCTTTTTTATTGTTCTGGTCTCGGTGTTTCCATTTGCTCTTGTTCTATTGCTTTGGAATGAACTAAAGTGGCTCGTAGAGGATAACTGAAGCATTTGCCACCATGTATAGTAGTGAACTATAAGGTCTGTAACCAAGACTCTCTATAGACTAAGGAGGACTATTAATTGCATTGCTTTTATGTCAAATACACACACACACACACACATACACAAACACACACATACCCACACACTGTGTGTGCGTGTGTATACATACATACATACATATATATCGTGTATATATGCATATATTGTGTGTGTGTGTGTGTATATCACTTTTCACTTCTGAACTGACTTGCTGGCTGTAGCAGACCTTTTTGGATTAAGGCCATGGACTGCATAATTATGTATAATAATGTTTTTTTCCATGACAGGACATTTGGACAGATTGACATTACCCTCTGACAGGGAAGAGGACTGATTAAAATAGTCTTTCCCAAGCACCTGATATATTCAAGTAAGTTTTTTTTTAATGCATTTGGGCAACGTTCTGGTGTCTATTCATTGAAACTCTGATTGATTTCTATGATATAGAGATAGCCCAGGGAATTGTCACAACTGTTCTAAGTGCCATCTTTCTGCTATGTCACATCAGCTTCTTGTTTTACTAGTGAATAGAGAGAAGCAATATGACAGCTGAACAAAAGCAGAAGAAATTTCACGACAGATCTAACTGAGCACAAATTAGGAACTATCTGAAGTCCTGATGTGATCTCATACAAGCTCCACCCCTTATGTGTTTTCATGAGGCTGTGGGTTCTGGTGTGTCATGCCTTCCACTCCCCTCTAGAAATAATTGTATATGGACTCCTCTGAGTCTTTGGAATGTTGTTTTGCTGTGCTTCCAGACTAGGGCTGAGGAACTACTGTTTGATACCTTGCCCCTTGACCTATGGTATTCCCAAGCATTCCATCTTCTTCACCATCCTGTTTAACAGTAAATGAAATCCATGGGTCTTTTTGAGGTTTGCAGTGGGATACCATCTCTATCTGATGACAGCCAATTTGATTTCTCCTTGCCATCTAACATCAAGGAAGGAATCAGTAGTTTAATAATGGGTGGGATGTGGGAGAACAAATTGAAATGAAATCTTTGTTTTTCAGGGCAGTCGTTGGCTCCGATTTTTGCGGAGCCATCTTCAGTCTGCCATTTCTTCCTCTGGAAGTCAAATCTCCAGAAGACGTAATTGTTTCAAACACTGTATACAATGTCAGGGGATTATAGAATAGTTTGAGGTGATCTGGATCTCTTTTTTATTTTGTTTTTATTATATTTGCTATTTTTTAACCCTAATATGTAAGCCACCTAGAGTTACTCTGGTGATTAGTGTGGCAGACAGATAGATAGATAGAAAGAACATTGTTCACTTTCCTCAAGGCATCCAGACAGTAGCAGGAGTATCTTCAGGAGGAAGGTCTGTGCATATGATTATTAAGCCTATTGACTTCCAAGGGAACAGGATCCTACCATTAGTAAGGTCCTTGCTGCCAGAAGCCAGCATATTTCTTGAGCTTTCCCCTGAAGACATTCATGCTGTATGCATGAATAGTCTGAGGTGAGATGTTGTCAGCTGAGTTTATCAGAAGGCTGTGCAAAATCAGTACTGAATAGGGCTGATATATCTACTTTGGAAGAAAACCTAGTTGAATTCTTTCCCCAGTATGGAAATACACTTATGTGAAGTCATGTTTATTTTAAAAAGTTTTTTTAAGCCAACAAATAGCTAAAGTAATTACAGTTATGTGTGTGTATATACTGTGTGTGTGTGTGTGTGTGTGTGTATAATTTAGATTTGCCTGTATTCATTTTTAATCAGAGGTATTTTTTTCTCTCATGCTCTTAAATAATATTGCTGTCCTAACAAGCAGGAACCACGCCGAGACGAGGAATAGGTCTCTAGTGTTTTATTACTGCTACATTAGACAGGAAATCCTACCAAACTGAAGAAGCGTGAGAAAACCCATACAGATAAACCCCAAAAGTCAAGGCGGGTCTGTTCTGTGTCTCTTTGAATGACAGCTCAAATTCTAGCTACTACCCATGTGTTTTCCCCCCTGGATAGGGCCCCCCTCCTGCTCACCATCAGTGCTCATGACATCACCGTCCCCTCCAGATTCACATTCCATTTCAGCCCCCTCCCTTCCAGAGTTCCCTCCTCCCTCCAAAGTCTCATAAGAGTCCATCTCCCCCTCCAAGCTCCCATGGGAACTGGGCAATGATGGAAATTCTTCAAAGGAAAACTCCTCCAAGGACGAATCACTGCTGCTCTCCAGTTCTGATAACACTTCTTGTTGGCAGATTGCTAGGAAAGCATTTGGCCCAGGAGAGATCAGAAAAGTCACACATCAGGCATTTCTATAAAAATGATTTTATTTACAGAAAACAAACATATTTAAAAGGCTGTTTGCTGAGAGGAGAGATTTCTCTCAGCTGCATACTCTCTGCAAGCCTACACAGAAGGGAAACTGAAACTAAAACAAGTCCAGGCAAGTTCTTCTCCCTTAGGCAATGCAACCAGTAACACATGAAAAGGGGACAATTAAATTCAACCTCTTCCCCCCAGCCAAAATGATTAGTTACCATAGTAACCTTAATCTGTAGTAGAAAACATATTAACATTTCTGGCCCAGGTGGCTGCTTCTGGAAAATAGCTAGATAATTAGAAGATTCTTCCCCCCTCCCCCTTGGGAAATGCAAGCCCGAGGTAGAGGTCTGCAGCTCCCCCTCCTCCTCTCACTCTGGCCTCAGAGCCTCTGGCGGGGGTGGAGATTGCCAACTTACGAACTCCTCTGCTTGGGATTCCTCAGCTTGCTCAGCCAAGTGAGGAATCTCTAGAGAGTGTGAGGCTTGGGTTTGTGAGGGAAAAGCTGATGGAATCTATGAACCAGCACTGGTGCGTGCACATCTCTGGCATTTTCCCATGTGTGCTCTTCCTCAGGGTACCCTTTCCAGTGTATTAAATATTCCCCTCCTCCTAGAGTCCAGAATCTCCTCGACCTCGTATTCCTCCTCCCCCTCCACAATTACTGGAGGGGAGGCATTTGCGATCGCAAGGCACTTGGTGGAGGGTCTTTGGCTAGCAATGATCTGTGAATCCCCCTCCTCCTCTCGCTCTGGCCTCAGAGCCTCTGAGACAGTTCAAATTCATGCTACTATGCATGCATTTTCCCCCTTGAATAGGGGCCCTCTCCTGCTCACCATCAGTGCTCATGACACTTGCAGACATCAGTATTAAAGAATTCATTCAACCAAATAAATTATTTATATAATATTATTAGGATTATTTTAGCTTTGTAATTTTTTTAAAGAAAAACACCACTAGAAATATATTTAACTTGCACATTTTAATTCAGTTAATAATCTCACGACTTTTCCTTAGCACAGATTTTATAGCTGTAGTCCAGTCATAATATTTTACTCTTTTTCCTTGATGAAAATTATGCACCAATATATTGTACTGCAAAGCTCTCAGAGCTAGCACTAATTATAAATTCATTAAATATTGATGAAATTAAAGCCAAAAAGGTTTGAAACCATACATTTGTCAGGTATTAAAAATGTCCTGTAATTAAAAAAAAGAAGCATTAAAATGATAGTGCCTTTATAAATAAGCAAACTATAAAATATAACACATGAATTCTTAGGATTAGTTATCAGCAAGAAAATGGTCTTATCTGCATTTCTAAAACCAATTATTAAGTGTCTCTGTCAAAGGGGTCAAAACCGTTGAACAAGCAAAATTTAATAGGTTTATTTCCATCAGGAAACTCATCAAGATCTCTTCATGCTAGCCTGCACATTGATGCAACTATATCCCTTCCATTTGTCTTCAGAGTGGAATACATCTGAATTGAATGGGGAGGCTTTTCAAGATGGGGCATTCTGAGTGGAAAGAAAAATGCGAATCAGGGCCCCTCCTGCTTTGAACTTAGGTATCTACACAAGCAAAGCATGAGCTGTAATTCTTCTCTAATGTGCCTTCTGGTGACATAGCCCAGAGGGGCCCTGAAAAGAGAATGTACAATACTCCTAAAGATGATTCCTCTTGCCATAGTATGAATCCTATTGCAATCTGAAATGCTTGGATGCCATTTCCACAGAAATATTACAACCAGTTTCTATCACTCATCAAACAGAAGGCCATTCAAGTATCACCTTGGGGGCATATTTCCCTTTCCAAAGCAAGATAATAGTTCCCTCCATCCTATACTGATTCAGCTAGAGCCATAACCTCTCCTAAAATGCTATTTTATAAGCACAGTTATATAAATCAGTTATGGGTGTACTGAAATAACTTAATATGTTTTTCAAGCTTGGTAACTATTTTGAATCTAGCTGGAGGATAGGAGGGGCAGAATGGTAATGACCTGAACAGTTGTAAGATGTCTGACTGAAGATGGTAAATAAGAATGAAGCTTCAGACATGGGCATTGAACCAGGGAATTCACACACACAAAAAAAAACCCACTTAGCAAGATCTGTTTCATGTTTTACACATGCAAAACCTGTGGAGGGATTGGGTGCTTTTTTATATATAAAAGAAAAAATATCAAGGATATACCTTGTTTTCCTGGTCATTTTTACACTGAGAAAAAAAAAACACATTAAGGATATAACTTGTTTTCTTGGTTATTTTAACACTATAGCCAGGGCTTGTGCTTTGGAAATTAGCTGTGGATGGTGTATAGGCATATAGAGATAGCATGTCAAGATACAACTTGAAGCCACAAGGTCACTTGTTCAGGCTTTGGCCCCCTATAGTGAGCTCTTCTTTCTTATTTGGAGATAGATAGATAGATAGATAGATAGATAGATAGATAGATAGATAGATAGATGATAGATAGATAGATAGATAGATAGATAGATATATAGATCAATCAGCTGCTCCCTGATGGTATATTAATAGCATCTACAAAATTAGTATAAAGAATCGTGAAATTTAATATATTCGGAAACATATTCCAAATTTGTCTGGACCCTTAATTTGTTTATAACTTTCTGGCTCAAAATATTATCTAGCTTTTTGCCATTTATTTCAAATACTTTAAGTTCTTAAACTTATAGTTATTTTTTCTTTTGTTCAGAAATGAAGATAGATTCACCAGGTAGCTTTTCAAACTTGTCATTCCAAAGATTTCTAATCTCCTCCAGACAGTTTAACAGGCAATTTCAGAAAGTGGTTAGAAGGGAGGTTAGCTCAATGAGTGTCCTTTGTCTCCTGGCACTCAAACCCATGGGGGATTGCGGTCCTGCAGTCTCCTCATGAGGAGCAGCCATCCACAGCACATGTGGGTGATCTCCTCTCCATCCTCCTCTGAAAAGGAGAAAGCAACTTCTTCCTTCTATTCACTTCATTTCATTATGGGGAGAGAACCAAAGCATAAACCTTGGCTCTGACACTGACTTCCTTTTGCATTTTCTTGCTGCTTTCCTATGCAGTGTCATTTGTATAGCTAATGTTATGGCTTTCACCTTAGTCTCATCTTCCTTTTGCTAAGCAGCTTCAATGGGTCCTTGGAGTAGCATCTGTTGCTCCTTATATGTTTCCAGCTCTTTCATGTTCCAGAGCACATACTATCAGCAGGAGCCATACTATCCCACTTTCAGCTTCAATCTACACTCCTCTGACCTCTGCTCCGTCAAACCTCCTAGCACTGTGGCTCCCTCCTTTGCCTCTGGTAATGCCACCAACAGAGTCAAGCAGCCATTTAGCCAGTGGTACCCAACCCAGCTTTCCAGCCACCCACAAATGCAACTCATCTCTGCCCCACCCTGTCACTGCATTGTCATGAGATCCTGCTGATTAGGCCAAAGTGTAATGTGCAGGAGTGCAGGCAGATTCTTAAGGGATTGCAGACAACAATAGCTCTGTGCCATTTTGTCAGCTGGAAGTACATAATACTTGATGGAATGGACATAGGAAAAAAAAAAGAGGTATGATAACAATAAGAGCAAGCTTACACTCCTATCAGCCACTAAGCAACCTGATGATTCCTAGCTGGCATTGTTGTATCCTTCAGCAAAGGATTGTTACCTTGTCATGGTGCTGGAGCTTGAGCACCTCAATGATGCCATGAGCTAAACCGTGAAGGGCCACCCAAGATGGGAAGGTCATGACAGAGAGGTCAGACAAAATGCAATCCCTGGGGAAGGTAATGGCAACCCAGCCCAGTATTCTTGCCGTGAAAACTAAATGGATCAGTACAACCAGAGATATGTCGGTATACCATCGGAAGATGAGACTCCCAGGTTGGAAGATGGTAAAAATGCTACTGGGGAGGAACAGAGGATGAGTTCAACTAGCCCCAGACGTGATGACACAGCTAGCTCAAAGCCGAAAGGACGGCTAGCGGTTGACGATGCTGGTGGTGAACGGCGAATCCAATGTTCTAAGGATCAACACGCCATTGGAACCTGGAATGTAAGATCTATGAGCCAGGGCAAATTGGATGTGGTTATTGGTGAGATGTCAAGATTAAAGATAGACATTTTGGGTGTCAGTGAACTGAAATGGGCTGGAATGGGCCACTTCACATCAAATGACCACCAGATCTACTACTGTGGACAAGAGGACCACAGAAGAAATGGAGTAGCCTTCATAATTAATAGTAAAGTGGTTAAAGCAGTGCTTGGATACAATCCAAAAAATGATAGAATGATCTCAGTTCAAATTCAGGGCAACCATCTAACATCACAGTGATCCAAATATACGCCCCAACCACAGATGCTGAAGAAGCTGAAGTAGAACAGTTCTATGAGGATCTGCAGCACCTACTGGACAATATGCCTAAAAGAGATATTATTTTCATCACAGGAGACTGGAATGCTAAGGTGTGCAGTCAAATGACACCTGGAATTACAGGTAAGCATGGCCTGGGAGAACAAAACGAAGCAGGACATAGGCTGATAGAATTTTGCCAAGACAACTCACTCTGCATAACAAACACTCTCTTCCAACAACCTAAGAGACGGCTTTATACATGGACTTCATCAGATGGACAACACCGAAATCAGATTGACTACATCCTTTGCAGCCAAAGGTGGCGGACATCTATACAGTCAGTAAAAACAAGACCACGAGCTGACTGTAGTTCAGATCACGAACTTCTTCTTGCACAATTTAGGATCAGACTAAAGAGATTAGGGAAGACCCACAGATCAGCTAGATATGAGCTCACTAAAAATCCTAAGGAATATGCAGTGGAGGTGAAGAATAGTTTTAAGGGACTGGACTTAGTAGATAGGGTCCCGGAAGAACTATGGACAGAAGTTCGCAACATTGTTCAGGGGGCGGCAACAAAATACATCCCAAAGAAAGAGAAAACCAAGAAGGCAAAATGGCTTTCTGCAGAGACACTAGACGTAGCCCAAGAAAGAAGGAAAGCAAAAGGCAACAGTGATAGGGGGAGATATGCCCAATTAAATGCAAAATTCCAGAGGTTAGCCAGAAGAGATAAGGAATTTTTTTAAACAAGCAATGTGCAGAAGTGGAAGAAGACAATAGAATAGGAAGGACAAAAGACCTCTTCCAGAAAATTGGAACCATTGGAGGTAAATTCCAGGCAAAAATGGGTATGATCAAAAACAAAGATGGCAAGGACCTAACAGAAGAAGAAGAGAACAAGAAAAGGTGGCAAGAATATAGAGAAGACCTGTATAGGAAGGATAACAATATCAGGGATAGTTTGACGGTGTGGTCAGTGAGCTAGAGCCAGACATCCTGAAGAGTGAGGTTGAATGGGCCTTAAGAAGCATTGCTAATAACAAGGCAGCAGGAGACGACAGCATCCCAGCTGAACTGTTCAAAATCCTGTGAGATGATGCTGTCAAGGTAATGCATGCTATATGCCAGCAAATTTGGAAAACACAGGAATGGCCATCAGATTGGAAAAAATCAGCTTATATCCCCATACCAAAAAAGGGAAACACTGAAGAATGTTCAAACTATCAAACAGTGGCACTCATTTCAAATGCCAGTAAGGTAATGCTCAAGATCCTGCAAGGTAGACTTCAGCAATTTATGGAGCGAGAATTGCCAGATGTACAAACTGGGCTTAGAAAAGGCAAAGGAACTAGGGACCAAATTGCCAATATCCGCTGGATAATGGAAAAAAGCCAGGGAGTTTCAGAAAAGCATCTATTTCTGTTTTATTGACTATTCTAAAGCCTTTGACTGTGTGGACCATAACAAATTGTGGCAAGTTCTTAGTGGTATGGGGATACCAAGTCATCTTGTCTGCCTCCTGAAGAATCTGTATAACGACCAAGTAGGAACAGTAAGAACAGACCACGGAACAACGGACTGGTTTAAGATTGGGAAAGGAGTATGGCAGGGCTGTATACTCTCACCCTACCTATTCAACTTGTACGCAGAACACATCATGCGAGAAGCTGGGCTTGAGGAATCCAAGGCTGGAGTTAAAATTGCTGGAAGAAACATTAACAATCTCAGATATGCAGATGATACCACTTTGATGGCTGAAAGCAAAGAGGAACTGAGGAGCCTTATGACGAAGGTGAAAGAAGAAAGTGCAAAAGCTGGCTTGCAGCTAAACCTAAAAAAAAAAACCAAGATTATGGCAACCAGCTTGATTGATAACTGGCAAATAGAGGGAGAAAATGTAGAAGCAGTGAAAGACTTTGTATTTCTAGGTGCGAAGATTACTGCAGATGCTGACTGCAGTCAGGAAGAAGATGCTTAATCCTTGGGAGAAGAGCAATGACCAATCTCGATAAAATAGTTAAGAGCAGAGACATCACACTGACAACAAAGCTTCGCATAGTTAAAGCAATGGTGTTCCCTGTAGTAACATATGGCTGCGAGAGCTGGACCATAAGGAAGGCTGAGAGAAGGAAGATCGATGCTTTTGAACTGTGGTGTTGGAGGAAAATTCTGAGAGTGCCTTGGACTGCAAGAAGATCAAACCAGCCCACACTCCAGGAAATAAAGCCAGACTGCTCACTTGAGGGAATGATATTAAAGGCAAAACTGAAATACTTTGGCCACATAATGAGAAGACAGGACACCCTGGAGAAGATGCTGATGGTAGGGAGAGTGGAAAGCAAAATGAAGAGGGGCCGACCAAGGGCAAGATGAATGGATGATATTCTAGAGGTGATGGACTCGTCCCTGGGGGAGCTGGGGGTGTTGATGACTGACAGGAAACTCTGGCATGGGCTGGTCCATGAAGTCACAAAGAGTCAGAAGCGACTGAACGAATAAACAACAACATTTTTGTATCTTTAGCTGTCTAAGGTGAAGTTCAACAAATACCTTTCCAGGAGCTATGTTTATATCTTTTTGTTTCAAAAAATATTTAGATTTTATTTTCCACTTTACAGTCAGGTCTGAGATAGATTTTAACGGTACCCCAAACAGCAATTATGCAGGGTATTGCATTGCGTTGCATTGCCTTGATTAAATGCACAATCATTTACATCACAACAAGATCAATAAGAAATTAGATAAAAGAGATAAAACAAAAGGAAGCAAAGAGGAAGAAAGTAAAATGGCAATAATAACATTAGTAGTGATAATAGTAGCAGTGAAAAGGAGCGAAGTGATTCATAAGACAGTATGGGACCCTTTGAATCAGAGTCAGCATCTTCTGACTGCATTTGCTATGGCACAACATTCTGCACCTTTCATGGAGATTTCTTTAGAGTGGTTGCTTAGCAGGAAAAGCACAATTTCTAACAGAGTATAAACAAAGATAAGATAAATGGGTGGGAAGGATTTGTGTATTATGCTCTCTTCATTCCAGTACTTTGCCTGTGCTAGCCAGAAATAAATAGAAACTAAATAAAAGGTTAAAGAAGAGGGGTGTGAAAGTGAAGAAACCTTGCAGTGAGGCAAAGTCAGATCCACAACATGCCCTCTTTGAACAAGCATCTCCACCTAGACCAGGGTTCCTCAACCTTGGCAACTCTAAGCTTTGCTGGCTGGGGAATTCTGGGAGTTGAAGTCCCCACAGCTTAGAGTTGCCAAGGTTGAGGAACCCTGACCTAGAGGGATATTTCATAATCAGGCTATTGCAGTTCTACAGAGAGCATTTTTTTTAAAAAAAAAAAGAAAACTTTGAAAACTCAAGCAAGAACTAGCCGAATTAAGTAGTGTCTCTAAACCACAGGATATATTTATGCTAGTTTGTATAGTATTGTGAATATGCACCCTACGTTACAAGATGATATAACCAAAAGGCAAGTCCCTGCCTTGAATAGTTGACAGGAATAGGCAAAGAGAAAAGGAAGCAAAAGTGCAGGTAGGAGGGGTTAAAAAAAAAAGTGAGCTAATGCACTTGTACATATTTGAGGTTTCATTTTAGTAGGTGGGTAAAGGTATAAGGAATGGGCCAAAAGATTTAAGTGGGAAAATAACGAGTGTGCTTAATTGACTATAACTAAAATCCATTGAGCTTAAAAGTGGTTTGCTTTAGCTACATCTTGTCTCACACTCATTAAAGGCATTATTTGGGGGACCTGAACAGCTTAGTTGCTGTAGAGGACAGTTATAATGCACAGATGTACTTCCCAGCCTCTTCCCTTGGGGATCATTACACATCTGCCAGGTAGCAGATGATTTGCAAATCATAATTTCCAGTTCTGCTCATGACATGTGTAAATTAACTTAGAAATTACATGCTTAGTATTTTCCCTCTGTTTCCCATTAAGATTTAAAAAAAAAACTCTCTCTGCAATATGCTACCCCAAGTTGTCCTTTTCTATCTTATGCATTTCTTTTTTACAAACTAAGATTTGTGTGGACTTTCTCTCTGTCCACCTAATTTGGGGGTGGGGGGAGCGGGGGGCAACCATATGGAATTAACTTTCCAGTGCTGTCTTCTGAGACTTTTTTAGAACTTCCCAATTAACCTTGAGATTTCCAAATGGTCTTCCATCCAAGTATTAATCAGGCCCAAACCTGGTTACTTTTTTCAAGATCAGCCAAGACCAGATAGATAGGCTGAAGCTTTAGTAGTTTATTTATTAATTGAATGGGGCATTTTGGAACATCCACGTTTTATCTTAAACACATTCACACACATTTGAGATAGATTTGTCTAATCCATTATACCACAATTAAATCTATTAGGGAGTTGTTTTGACAGATCCTACAAATTAGCTCATCAGTGAGTGATGTGGTAAATAAATGGGGTGGGAGATACAAATTAAATAGGTGTGAGGATTGAAATATCCTTACTTTTCTGAAAAAAGAAAAGGAACAACAGAAAGATGTAAAAATTAATGTATAAGCCCTGATTTCTTATGATGGAAAAAAACTGTCTCTAACATCTGCCAACCAAAACTGAGGGCTAAAAAAGAACGCAAGTCTAATGGCATGCCCTAGGTTATAATATCATGCTATGCTTCAGTGGTTTTGTACAAGAATTCACTTCCAAGCTAAAGATGATGACATACATTTTACAAGAGACACTATAGGAAGATGCCCCTTTCCATATGTCTGCCACACCTACCGTAGGTCAACAGCAACATGTAGGATGGGGCTAGTAGATTGGCAGAAGATTAATCAAGAAACAGGAGGAATGCATTGTCTTCCTATTGTAAATGCCTGAGACACATTATATGGTGAGAAATTGTCATGAGCACTGATGGTGAGCAGGAGGGGGCCCCTATCCAGGGGGGAAAACACATGCGTAGTAGAGAGAATTTGAGCTGTCATTCGAAGAGACACAGAACAGACCTGCCTTGACTTTTGGGGTTTATCTGTATGGGTTTTCTCACGCTTCTTCAGTTTGGTAGGATTTTCTGTCTACTGTAGCAGTAATAAAACACTAGAGACTTATTCCTTGTCTCGGCCTGGTTCCTGCTTGTCAGAACAGAAATAGGTGGGAATCATCTGCGTGCCCCTATTCCTAACAAGAGTTGTGTGTAACGTATTTAGTCCTCGTTTCAGACACTGAAGAGCCTTTGGGCAAGTAACCCTCCATGAGCTTCTCTTATTTAATTAGTCCCATCTCTGTCTTGCAACTGTTACTATTTTGCACTTGCTTCCCTTCTTATTCAGGGTCCAGTCTAGTCATCAATCAGAAGGAGATGATTAGATGAGCAGAACAACAGACACTAGCAGAAGAGGCAGGCTGTTCCAGGGATAACACAAAGAATCTGACTGTCAGCACCTGTTCATTTGAGCATTCACACAATAACAGTCAGGAGGCTGGGATCCTTTAACTGTTTTAATGAAGCGAAATGAATAGTACAGAGGTAAAGCTGCAAATGGAGAATTCCCACTCAAACCTAGATTTTAAAACTACATTCCCCTAACTGGTTCCCTTTCCCACGAAAGTATGTCACCCCCCCTTCCATCCCGGTGATGTTCCTGGTGTATCTCAAGCCATTGTCCTTGATGTCTACCATCATGAAAGTGTACCCATAATAATACACTTCACCTTCCAACTTCACACCCTCTCCCACCTGGCGACAGAATCTACACCATTGATGGCAGATGCTCCGATAAGGGGATCTGTGAATCCTTTGTTTGGAGGGATCTGACACTGACACTCCAGAGCTGAAAGCTGAAAAACACTTTAAACAGTACTGAAAAATAAACACAAAAAATCAATTCCTATGAAATAATAAAATGTCCAGTTTCCATTGGCATAAGCCTTCTTCAGAGACAACAGGTTTTTCTCTTGTTATGCATCCAAGTTAATCCTTCTCAGTATCATTTGAGACCCAGCCATGGGTCTCTAGACCTTGTTCCTTAACCTAATGACTTCTAGATGTGTTGGATTACAACTCCCAAACCCTGCCATGCTTGGGTTGAGAAATACAGTTTATTCTGTCATATGGGTTTTCACACAAACATTTATTCAGGTACCATTGATATAGGAGTAGGAATAATAAATGTATTTATCATGTTTCTGTAACTAAGGACATTACATACATAGGATAGAAAGAGCCAGTAAAATGTAACATACTACAAACAACTGTAAAAATCATAACATAAAGTAAGCAGCCTCTGAACTAAATAGCCCACGCCATTTAAAAAATAATATATTTTAAACATTACTTATTAATTTGAAAGCACAGGTGTTGGTTTTATTGATTTAAAGTTTAATGGTTTCACAGAGGCCCAAGAAAAAGAGACATTTTAGTACTTCGTTAAACTTTAAGAGATCTGACTCCAAAAGACTGGTGGAAGCTGGCTATTCTAATATTACTTATCCAAAAAGTTGACTTAGTTTTATTATAAATTAAACTGTAGGCTTTTTTTTAATCACAGTTTGGTTAAACTGTGCTAAGCTCATTAAAAGGGATGAAATAAACTGCCATAATTAGTGAGTATTCACTGGGATACATGGATGGATCTAATTATGCTAATCATATGGCACAAAATGATCAGCTGAACTTTGGACTTCTTTCTTTGGCAGTTACACCCTTTCCTCGATCGAGATACCTTCCGGACAGTCGCTCATGCCCTGGTCATCTCCCACGCAGACTATTGCAATGCGCTCTACATGGGTCTACCCTTGAAGAGTATCCAGAAGGTTCAGCTGGTCGAGAATGAGGCCGCATGGGCAGTTATGAGTGCCCCAAGATCAGCACACGTGACACCACTGCTGCGCCAGCTGCACTGGGTGCCAGTTTGCTTCCGGGTCCAATTCAAGGTGTTGGTTATGACCTTTAAAGCCCTACATGCCATGAGGCCAGGCTACCTGAGGGACCGTCTCATCCTCATAACATTGGCCCATCCCACCCAATCATGCAGAGAGGGCATGCTATGGATCCCATTGGCAAGGGAGTTCCACTTGGCAGGATCCAGGAGGTGAGCCTTCTCTGCAGTGGTGCCCACCCTTTGGAACATTCTGCCCCCAGAGGTGAGGTGGGCTCCTTCATTCCCAACCTTCCAGAAGGGTTTGAAGACCTGGTTCTGCCTCGTCACCTGGGATGGGAAGGTCAATAGCTTTTCCTGGGGGCAGCTGGTGTCATAGAGTCCTCCCTACCGAGTGTAATCTCCACCACTTGGATTTTATATTTATATTTATTATTTTATTATCTTGGTTGTTTGTTTGGTAATTTTTATCACAGTCAAAGACCAGCATAAGGAGGGTGGGGTACAGTCAGTTAAAAGCATAGAAGATACATTAAAATCTAATATAAAAAGCTAAAACACAAAAGTATATTAAAATCTAATATAAAAATCTAAAAAATGCATTAAAATCTAATATAAAAAGCTAAAACACAGATCTCTAGAGGAAAAGGAAAAAGAAAGAAAAAGAAAATCTAGAGGGAGGGGTAGGAGCATTAGATGGGTGTAGGAGAGCATAAAGGTTAGTATATCTGTAAATACAGTACTCTAGTGTGATAAAATAAATGCTAGTTTATGGCATTGATCATAATCTGCCGAATTTTAAGCGATGCTGTGCAGAACCTGGCAACACTGTATGTTGTAGCAGGGTTGGTATCTGACAGTAGCAGGGAGGTATAAAATTGTCCTGAGCGCCCTGGTTGTTTATACAATAATGGTAAGATGAGGCTAGTACAGATGTCTCTATAATA
This sequence comes from Candoia aspera, assembly GCF_035149785.1. Classification (NCBI taxonomy): domain Eukaryota; kingdom Metazoa; phylum Chordata; class Lepidosauria; order Squamata; family Candoiidae; genus Candoia; species Candoia aspera. Next base: position 100,158,280 of record NC_086155.1, read on the forward strand.
CAGGCACTGGAGGAGCACATGCTCTGTTGTTTCTATGTGACCAAAGTCGCAGGAGCATTGACAGCAATTTCTGCCCTCATGTATATGTTTGCATTTTAATATGAAGTAACAAAAGATAAAAGCATCAATATAAAAGAAAACTGATCTTGTACCAATCATTTTTTTTTAATATTCCCAGATGTTCTTTTGGCAAATCTGTTATCATCATTTTTTAACTGTTTCCCTTTTGTGGTCCTGCACTGGAAGACCATTATGGTCAGATCTGCATTCACTGGAAGGAAGGGAGAGAGGGATATTGGTTAAGGAATTGAACAAGGATCAGAGAGACCCAGGTTCTGGTCTTCCCTTAGGCACAGAAGTTGGCTGGTAGCTGCTTTGGAGGACTACTCTCTCTCTCAGCCATAGACTGGGAAGTAAATAAAAAAAATCTATCTACCAACCTTCACTGGACCATATATATCTCCTGCTCAGTCACGTTTTCCTTAGGTGGTAAGAAGGTCCACCATTATCACTCTTTCTTCTCTTCAGTACTTTAATTCTAAAGTTACTTCATGAGATATAGATCCATACACCTTGCATCATTGGCACAGGTGCCAACTTTCTCAAAATTTGATGAGTATTACATTCAAAAATAGGGATTTTTAGTTATTCACAAATATGACCTTCCTGAAAAATATCAGCTATCAAGAATTTGTTATATTTTTGTAAATTAGGGACTGCCCTGTAACAACAATCTCCTAGGGTTTTTGTACCTGAACAACCTGCAATCCACTTACCAATGGATCGGGACTAAGTTATCCTACCAAGATGACTGTATCCCATGCTTCATGTGACATATATACATGGGGGCGCCATGAGTCATAAACAACAACAACAACAATGTATCCAATTCTGGAGCTACTGTGAATTCAAGATCCAGGTTCAGGTTCCAATTACCATTAGTCATTATAGCAGGAAAACATTTTTTAGGGTTATTCAAGGATTCTATCTGTACTGCATTATTGACTGAACTCATGTGATTGTTCCTGAATCAAAATAATACAGTGCCTGGTTCAAACAATGTGCACAAAGACATAGGTAAAGGTAAAGGTTTCCCTTAACATGAAGTCCAGCCATGTCTGACTCTAGGGGGCGGTGCTCATCTCCGTCTCAAAGCCAAAGAGCCGGCATTTGTCTGTAGACACTTCCGAGGTCATGTGGCCGGCATGACTACACGGAACACCATAGTGGTAATGAAAAGTAGATCATTAGCTTAAATAATATAAGCATGGATTACAAAATAAACCATAAAACAGATTTCTACCTGTTCTTATTTGGAATGATCTAAAAGAAGATAAGGATTGAAAATTCTGAGATACAGCAGTTTAATTGGTCCTATAATTTAAAAATCTGTATTGTTGCTGAAATATGACAAAAGAGTACTCTGAAAGAATTTAGGTAGTTCTTCTGAAGCATCAGATTCAATTAAAAATGGAGATAGCCATTGAAAATGCAAGTCTAGATATGGAGTTTTGGACTGTGGAAAAATATTTTAAGGATATGTTCTTATATTTAAATATAAGAATATATCTTTAAAATGTATCATGTATAAAATATATATTCTAAACTAACCTGATTTAGACATAATTCCATTCTCACAGATTCTGTGGAATAGTATTATATGAGGAATTAGGAATGTCATATAAAAATATTATTGGCACCCATCATGCTACAGTTCCCAGGATTTATACCATATCAGTTAAAGTGATACCAAAGGCATATACATTTGCCCTTGAGGTAATGCCTAAATGAAGCAACTACATATCAAAGTATTGTCTAATGGGTATCTAAAACACAACAGCTTACTTACCTTTCAGACAAATTAATGTCACTTTTTCCCATTTTATACATGGATTGAAGTGATTCAGAACCACAAATAGTTAAATAAATTAAAACACTGATGTCAAAATGTTTCATTAAATGATTGAAGAGTGAAAGGGAGTTTTCAAATGCTACGAAAGCCAATGTGTTTCTTAATGCAATTACACATTTCACTGCACTTCCATTCTGTTTACTAAACAGATGATCTTTTGACAGACACAGTTCAACAAAACACTTTATTTTAATGCTGCTCCTTAGAATAGAAAGGACACTACAAGCCTGCATTACAGCAATCGTGCTGTGACTTGCATATTTCCAACATTTGATTAAAATACACAAAAACAGCAAAGAAATATGAACATTTAAAATTACAGTTTTTTCAGCAGGATTTCTACACACAGCACTGTTCACAGCATTGTGGATAATGTTATCAGAGGGTTAGAGAAGCAAAACAGATATTTCTCAAATACTTCCAGTGTGAATTTTTGCATGCGAGAACGGGTACATTAGAAGAAATCCTTCCTTCCTTCCTTCCTTCCTTCCTTCCTTCCTTCCTTCCTTCCTTCCTTCCTTCCTTCCTTCTTTTTTAGTGTCCAAGGAATCGAAGTGTATTTTATCTGACAACTAGGCTCACATTCTAAAAGCATTAAATGGCAAAATAAAACTGAACTAATAAATCTTTTGGACACACAACAGAGGGATCACAGCAAAAGAAAATACTTGAAAAAAACAGCAGACTGCTTATTGGTCTCCAAGATTCAGAACAGTTAACCACAATGAAAGTAGACCATAACTGAGTTCATATATCATAGTAAGCTATGGTTTGCTAAAACCTTTCTTTAATAAGCCACAATTACTGGCTTCATACTTCCAAGCCAAACCCAAACAAATCCACTCTATGGCCTAGTACAGACATGTTCTTATTGAGACTCCAGAGCTACTGCAACCCCATTAAAAGCCTTCCTGAGTTGTACACGCACGCACACACACACACACACACTTATATATCATCGCAATTATATGATGGTGGAGCAGTCCCACAAGAATGGATCTTGAGTGTGTAAAATAAGGCAAAGTGTACAAAGAACAAGTGTCTGTTCTGTGTGTTGACTCTGAATTCGAAATTCCCATCAGATGGGATTTTATCTTCCATTACCTGATCCAGCAGACTTTCGTAGCAGTCATATTCTTGATTTTAAAATAGAAATAAAATCATGGCTGTCAAGCCTTTTGAATACTTTATATATAGCTGATAGAAAAATAAACTCCTCCTATTATAGTCAAACTTAGCAATGTAACAGTACATTTATAAATTTCTACTCTATATTTGCTTTCGCCCATGAACAGAGTTCAGTAGTAATAAATGAAAACATGCGGCAGAGTGATTTTAAAATGTAATACGAAAATGTCTCTCAAATTTAGAGGTCAAATTATACTCTAGTTATTGTGAAGAAAAGTGAATGATTTAAGGGAAAAGAAAGGGAGTTGAAAACAAATATTTTGTAAACCACTTTTTCCAAGAGCAAACATTCCCTCAGGGAAATGCAGCAAGACTATAAACTGAACATCAGAGGGAATTGGTTTTATTTTTATAGAAAAAAGCATCCATAGTGCTTTTTAACATTTTATAGTATGTTTCAGTCGATTGAGTACTATAGCCCCACTGAATGGCTTTTCACTCATATATCCAATTTCAAGTAGATTTCTGCAAGATAAAAAGGTCCCCCCTGATTTTGGAAAAGTTTTTACACATGAATTTAATAAGAAACTATTATTCTTTTGTCAAGGTTGAAAGTTATAGATGTACAACTGAACTGTGGCTGCGACTGGGCTTCCTAGTGTAGCATTAAGTATTACAATAGTGTTAACTGCCAATAAAGAACAGAAGATCTCTTTACATCTTGCTTCTATAAAATGTTTATGATATAGTTATAGGTTCATTTGCACGAAGGCAGAGACTGAGCTACTGTTTTGCTTCCAATAAAGCCAGGTTGCTGACAATGAGTGATCTTTTTCATATGCTCAATACTAGAGAAACAGCGAGGATGAGAAAAACCCCAGTGCTAACAGAAAGTTAAAACGGAAAGTGCGTAGAGTCGAAAGCTAAGCCAAACACATTTGCAATTTTGAGTAAGTTTTTTGGGCAGTGCTGATGAAAGCTCACCTCTTTTAACTATATGCTGTAAGCACAGCCTCTGCCAATATCAAATGATCATTTCCTTTGGATGCCCCCACACTGACTTTATCTGAGTTCACACTTGTCTTCTGATTAGCTACATAGCATAGCTACATCTTCTTCCTCTTTTCATGATTTTCCACTTGGCCTCTTGGGGACACTGTATCCTCCCTTGGAATTGACTCTTTCTTTTTGCTGTCCATAAGCTGATTATGTGGTTATTCATCACTATGGCTGAACTGAAAGTTAGTTTTTGTGATAATTATTTTGAAAAAGGAAAAGTAGATATAAACATTTCTGAAGGTTTAATGGTTAGCAAAAGCTCACTTACAGTAGCTTTTTCTTCCTTTAATTTGTTTGTGTTTCAACTGCTGCACCTGGCAATAAGAAAAAAAAGTTAAACAACTGAGTGTTATAGTAATTATTGGAATACCAAATTTGGGAATAGATTAATAACCTCAAAATGGCTGAAATACCCCGGTCCCCATTTGCAGGCAGCAAGTTATACATGCATAGTATGATGTGGAATAGTCTTATAAGACCAACAATTTCCTGATTTGCATTATTTAGAGAGAGGTTGGCTAGTACATACATAGATCTGAGGATCTGCTAAGTATCTGCTAAGTATAGTTCCTAGTATCTAAGTATAGATCTGCTAAGTATAGTTCCAAGTATCTCTTCCTAACATTCTTGGGAACTGGAGTTCAATTATAACTGCAGGGCTACCATTTGCCCCGGTCTGATTTACAGTCCTGTTTACAGTGCAACACATGTGTCCTTTCCAGGATGCAGCCTTTCCTACATCTTCTCCTGTCTTCCTACCCCCAATAAGGTTTTTCCTTCATTCTCAGCTTTTCCTATCTTTCTTCCCTGAACTGGCTTCTTTTCCTTCCTTACATTCTTTTTTTAATTTTTAACTTTGGTCTCTAAGCATACTGAGATATGACAGACAGAGCCTTTTTGGAAATGCCCCCTCCACACTCCCATGATTGATACTGTGGAGCTCTGGGTCTTGTTTGTCAGTCTTTACTGGTTAATTAATTAATTAATTAATTATTCCTGCCTTTATCATTTTTATAAATAACTCAAGGTGGCGAACATACCTAATACGCCTTCCTCCTCCTATTTTTCCCACAACAACCCTGTGAGATGGCTTGGGCTGAGAGTGACTGGCCCAAAGTCACTGCCTACCTTATTGTTATTGTTGCTGTTGTTTTACTCCCTTATTTTATTTGTGCTGCTGCTTATTACCAGCTTATTTGTTTTTAAGCCACTTTCAAAGCTGGAGTTTTAGGCAGAAAGATAGCCTAGAATATTTCTGTTTTAACTACTCTTCATAGTTCTTCGAGACTGCATGTACCTCTCACTTTAGGGCTAAGATTACAGAGTTTATTTTATCTCTTCACCTCTGGAATCATTGCTCCCAGAGATTTTTAAGATCCTTTTTTTTTCTTGCTAGATAAGAAGCTCCTCAAGACATAAACCTTTTTCAGTAAGGAGTTTTTAGTAAGCTATCCAGGGAAAGTTTGGTCTAGCGGTTAAGGCACCAGGCTAGAAACCAGGAGACTGTGACTTCTAGTCCCGCCTTAGGCATGAAGCCAGCTGGGTGACTTTGGGCCAGTCCCTCTCTCTCAGCCCTAGGAGGAAGGCAGGGGCCAACCACTTCCAAAATCTTGCCAAGAAAACTGCAGGGTACTAGTCCAGGCAGTCATCAGGAGTCAATACTGACTTGAAGGCACACTCACACAGGGAAAACCTTGTTTTAAAGACTGACGTGCATATTGTGAGAAAAAAGTAAAATAATATTTTTGGGGTCTAGCATCTCTCATTCTGTTTTAAAATTCACTATGAGTCTATTTATTAGCATCAGCTAAAAGGATGATATTCTGTTGTTTCAGTTAATTCTGTATTTTTACATTATATATATATATATATATATATATATATATATATATATACATACATACATACACATACACACACACACACACAGACACACACACACACACACATACACACACACACATACATACTGTATATATATGTGGGTAGTACCCTGGAGAGCATTCTAGATGCTGATGGAGTAATAAAGATCACCATATTATCACCACCATGCATTTATCAGCACTCTCTTTCTTTGCATATTTGCAAAGCTGCAAGTATTTGGACTAATTTATGACCCCAGCTCTCTAAAGTTTTAATCCACATAACTTTCATCTCTGATCCTTGAATTTTTGCCTTTTTTCTTTAAATAATTATATTTAGAGAAAGAGAAAGCACTGGTAATGCTGGCTTATAAGAATACCCCAATATACAATGATCCTTCTTTCTGAAAAACTTTCTGTATTTTGAAAAAGAGTTACAAGAAACTTCTCAAGGAGAAGAAATAAAATAATGCATTAAAGAACTGGGCTAAGCTCCAACCAGCTAAAACAAATAAAGATGACTGCCTGTTCTGGCACTTCATTTCCCATTCCTCAGTAAAATCTAACCCAGCTAACAACAACAATTTAATTTCTCCTGAGTTTTGGGCTGGATATTTCTGTGGCCTATTTAATGCATCTTTAGGAGGTCTTCCTGAGTAACCTCCCATCTCACACTCAAAAGTCCTAAAATTAATTTCCCAATTGACAAATAGTAAAGCCTCTGACAAAGCCACAATTTTACCAGAATTTTTAACATATAACTTGGCTTGGTGGGCATCTGTGCTAGCTCCCCTTTTTACTCCCATAAATCTCCAGATCTTTGCAGATCTCCAAAGACTGGCTTAATTCCCCAACCCTTCCTACATACATAAAAAGGGGACAAGTCCAGTCCTGTAAACTATGGCCAATTAGTCTGTTACCTGTGACCAGTAAACTATATGTCTGATTTTTATACTATAAACTTTTGCATTGGATGCTTTCTGAGAACATCTTGACCCCAGAACAGGCAGGGTTTAGACCTGGTTATTCAACCATGAACCAATGTACAATATTTCATCACCTAGTGATGAATATTTAATCACCTAGAAATATTATAGTCTTCCCAAAGGCACCCTTCATGTTGTTTTCATAGATCTAAAGGCCACCTTTGATTCTATATCATATGAGAGACTTTGGAGAACACTAACCACAACATAGATTGATGGCTGTATCCTTAAATTGATAATATCTTGGCATCTTGACACAACCATCAAGTTAAAGTAAACTGTGAAGGTAACTCAACTAAACCAATCCACATTCTAAAAGTTGTAAAAAAAAGGCTGCATTCTTGCCTTATTCTTGTTTCATTTATATATTAGCAATGTTGTTGAAGTTTTTGCTAAACACAAAGTTCATTCTCTATTTTTTGCCCATTGCCTTATTCCCATTCTTCTCCATGATGATGATGGGGCTATTCTTTCTATAACTCAAGTGAGTCTGCATAGATGCTCTGAAGCAGTATCTTCTTACTACTATAGGGAACATGCCACAGGGAACAGATCTATTGAGCAGGTCACAACATTTAAGCTTTTAGGTATTCTCTTTCAAACTTCTACTCATACGACTAATTAAGCAAGGGAGCTACTTCTAAAACAAAAATCATCCTTTGCAATCAATAAATATGCAAGGCAATAACTGTATCAACAACTATTAAACTGTTTAAGTCAATAGTTGGTATTACGTGGTACACAGTTGTAACCTATAAGGATGTTTCCATCTTAGAAGTTATTCAATCTAAATTCTTAAAGGCCATAGCCAAGATTCTTTATTCCACACATAACTCTCTTATTCAGCAAGAATTAGACAGCATTTCCTTTGGTATTCATCCAAGGTAATGTTGTTTTAGTTACGGGTTGAAGCAAATTCTCAGGGGAACATCTTTGATTCATCTTACTTTATTAGATAGGTCTGAGTCCTCCTTCATTTGGTTTCTTGTAGCTTTTTCTTCCTGGCATAGCTGCTCTCAGCATTGACAAAATCATAGGTTAAAATCAAGCAGAGGATTTGCAGCTTAGATCTTCAAATAGATAGAACCAAAGTTTTCCACTTGCATTATAGTTCAATAAATATCCCTTTTTGGTCCATCCCTAGATATTTTTAAACATCTTACACAAAAGTCATTTTACTTTGGCCTGAATTGGAGAGTTATCTATTAGGGCAACAACTGGCAAGATCCCCTGTGAAAACCATATCTGTATGTCTGTGTGTGTATGATTTTTATTAAGAATTTTGATTATGATAGTAAAATTTTATACAAACTAAATTTAAAGGAAGAAAAGAAAATGGAGAGAATGAATAAAAAGAAAATGGAGAGTAGGGGTAAAAAGTGCAAGGAAAAAGGAAAAGGAAAAGGGAAGAATGTAATAAAGAAAGAGAAAAGAAATATATAACTAGTTACTTCCAACATTCATCACAGGTGTAAACAAATTTAGTGATTCTTCACCCTCTCTAAAGTTACAAACAATTCTCTCTTCATCCCATATCTCATCCCTTATCTATAGATAAATCCATAAAACATTTTTTTTCAATCCTGGTGTCAGCAGAAAGTCCAAAAAGGGTAGCCAGATGTAACAACCTATCTTGTTTTAACTTTGATGAAATAAATTGACTTTATATTCCTTCCTTTTACTTCTAACAGTCTTAATCTTTAGTTTATTCAAATATTGTCATAGGATTTTATTTCTCTTCATTTCTTCTTTGTCCCATCAAACAGAGTTCTTCAAGACTTTAACAAGCTCCTTTTGTAAATCTAATAAGAAAAAATTGTCCAGGTCACTCTCTTAGTTTATCATTTGTATTTCCCTTTTGAATTTTAAAACATCAACTAATTTCTATTGTAGATCAAGTGAAACAACCTTTTCAAAGTCATTCCCTTGGCCTGTCAGTTGTAAATCTACTTCTGATACCATCTCTATCTTGTCAGATAAAATTTGTTCTACATCTGTCATTGCTTCAATAACAACTTTTCGACATAGTCTATCTATAGAGGCAGACATCATTATTGACACTGTTGATATCATGGCTATTAATTTCTGATTCCATTCTTCAAAAGTCTCCTTCAGTATTTTCATTGTTTTAATGTTTTGCATTTTATAAGCATGTGTTTTTTTCCTCTACCTAAAATCTTTAGTCCCCTCTAGTGTCGTTTTTAAATCATGAAATTATTTATCTCAGTTGTCTTTCAAAAACCAAAACAGCATCTATTTCCCATGAAAAGTTGTTTCTTCTTTATAATTAATTCCAAAATCTTATTGTAAAAGTTTCAAAATTCCAAATTTATCTGGACCTTAGTCTGTTTATAACTTTCTAAGATCAAAATCTTATTTATCTTTTTGCTGTTTATTTCAGACTCTAAATTCTTAAGTGTATAATTATTTTTTCTTTTGTTCAGAGCTAAAGATAAACTCACACGATGAAGACTTTTCAAACTTGTCATTCCGAAGGTCTCTGATAGCTTTAAAATAGTTGATAGGCAATTTCTGAAAGTGATTAGAAAGTGAGGTTTGTGAATTTAATGTCCTTTAAAAGGCTCCACTGTGGCTGCAAGCAAGATGATTAATCCCTTCATTTTCCTATTGCTCAAATCTCTGGAAAACCGCTGTCCTGCAGTCTCCTTGTGAGAAGCAGCTATCCTGTAATGGTATGTGGGAATGATCTTGGGAGATGGGGGTTGCGGGGAGAGAGATGCTGCCTAGGGAATGATCAGATAAGAGAAGGTACAGCCCACAACTGTATAATGGGCAGAGAAAGAAACTCAGAAAGGAACTTCCCTAACTTATCAGGCTGTAAAATAGATGGTGGGAGATTTGTACTTTCAGACCTTCAAGATTCTGTTAATGTAGCCTTACCATAAAGTAGAATTAGCTCATCTGGCCATGTTTCCTGTCTGGTCTACTTACCTGTTCCTTGGTCTTTGTCACAGTCATTGGCTCTGCTTTTGCAGAGCCATCCAGTTCACCATACCTCCCTTGGAAGTCTAGGCCAGACAACAATCCTGAAGAAGAGGAGGGGTGGAGTTATACTACAGGTTTTATTGCATAACTTTAGGCTATAATTAGCTCCTTGCTAACATAACTTCTCATAACTAATTAAACATAAGAGTTACACAGAGCCATCCAAAATTTTGGCTCTTGTATAATAGTGGACTTGATTTTACCTCCCTTGACCAACTTTACATGTTTGCTTTGACTGCTTTTTGCCCCCCCCCCCCACCCCATGCTAGGACTCCATAAGATGATGACAGCTTTTCCTGTGAATAGGACCTAATTGTATTGGGTATTGGCTGGGGTTAAAGTCAAAGTGGGCATGGCCAAAACCAGGCATATTCCATTCACACACACACGTTTTGCCCACTCAAAGTATAAAATAATAATAATAATTGCTGCTTAAGAGAGGATTTGGGTAGAATCACAGAGGGGTAAAGAGGTACTGTCTCCAATTCCTGTAAAAATACCCCTCTGCTGCTCTAAAAGGATGATTTTTCCTAATTGAAACAGAGGTCAAGCCCATCAAGGAGGCACTGCAGATAAGATTCAGCTTCACCATTTCTGACTATCACTTTTCACACCTTCTAAAAACAGCTCAGATGCCACCATTGAACTGGATTCTTGGATATATCTCAGAAGTTATACCATGTCTATATCTAATCAAGGTTTTCTATTGCTTGTGATTGATTGGGCAAGTACATCCTGACAGATGTTCCCAGGGATGCATAAAAACTCCAGCAATAAATCAGACAATGCAATAATAATGGAGCCAAACTTATTTATTCAACATGCTGAGAGGCTTTTCTTTTGTCTTTGCAAATGCCTCCCATTTGTAATTACCTGAAGAGACGATTGTTAGTATTTCACTCTATTTCAGTTTTAATTTCTCAAAAAACAAGCTTGCATGCTGTAAATCCTGCAATAAATCATTTTTTCCAAATATAGTGCAGGTAAACATCTTTCGTCTGTTAATAACCCACTAAAAATACCTGGGGTTGACAGGTTATTAACATCATACGTTATCATCTAGCTACCTAGAGGAATGAAAATGATTAAAAGGTATAAAAGAAAGGAGATACAAGGTAGGCTAAAATCAGAAAGCAAAATTATAACTCCCTCCCAAACATTCTTCAAAATGAATTAGTCATAACTCCTAATCAGTTCTATATCACTTTCTATTCAGCTCCTTTGCTATTTTCAACATCAGGCATCAGGCAGGGAAGCAGGTAGGAGAAAGGGGAGGATGACGATCACTGGACTTCAAGCTGAAATCTCTTCAACTGTAAACCAAACATTTTTTTCATAGGACACAACTACTTCCCAAAAATCTTACAGCAAGCACAAACTCCCCATCCAACAGATTTTTCAGTGAAAATTTGATAGAAAACAAAAAAGGCAGAGGAGGTAAACAGGGAAAGAATATGAACTCAGTTATAAGTGTACCTGTAGCTGATTCTAATTGGTAGGGCCAAAGTCTCCATAGAAAAGATGGGTTATGAGTAGCAGTGTAAAGGAAATAAAGATTTACCATGCAGTTTCAGATTTAAAGTAATGGGAGGAAGAAAGGACTGAGTCTTTTAAAGGACCAGGAAAACTTTGGACCATTGAAGATAGAGGAACTGGAGGAAAATGGCCAAAGATAGGGTATAAGCAGTTGTAATGTAAAGGTAAAAGTAAAAAGACTTTCTGTTGGATCTGCAGGATATAACCTACTTTCAGAAGTGCTAGAGACAACCTGGAAGTGTTGAATGTAACCAGACAAGGTATCAATGTTTTGCACATTGATCTGTATAATGACCAAGTAGGAACAGTAAGAACAGACCATGGAACAATGGACTAGTTTAAGATTGGGAAAGGAGTACGGCAGGGCTGTATACTCTCACCCAACTATTCAACTTGTATGCAGAACACATCATGCGACAAGCTGGGCTTGAGGAATCCAAGGATGGAGTTAAAATTGCTGGAAGAAACATTAACAATCTCAGATATGCAGATGATACCACTTTGATGGCTGAAAGCGAAGAGGAACTGAGGAGCCTTATGATGAAGGTGAAAGAAGAAAGTGCAAAAGCTGGCTTGCAGCTAAACCTAAAAAAAAACCAAGATTATGGCAACCAGCTTGATTGATAACTGGTAAATAGAGAGAGAAAATGTAGAAGCACTGAAAGACTTTGTATTTCTAGGCGTGAAGATTACTGCAGATGCTGACTGCAGTCAGGAAATCAGAAGACACTTAATCCTTGGGAGAAGAGCAATGACCAAACTCGATAAAATAGTTAAGAGCAGAGACATCACACTGACAACAAAGCTCCGCATAGTTAAAGCAATGGTGTTTCCCGTAGTATCATATGGCTGCGAGAGCTGGACCATAAGGAAGGCTGAGAGAAGGAAGATCAATGCTTTTGAACTGTGGTGTTGGAGGAAAATTCTGAGAGTGCCTTGGACTGCAAGAAGATCAAACCAGCCCACACTCCAGGAAATCAAGCCAGACTGCTCACTTGAGGGAATGATACTAAAGGCAAAATTGAAATACTTTGGCCACATAATAAGACAGGACACCCTGGAGAAGATGCTGATGCAAGGGAGAGTGGAAGGCAAAAGGAAGAGGGGCTGACCAAGGGCAAGGTGGATGGATGATATTCTAGAGGTGACGGATTCATCCCTGGGGGAGCTGGGGGTGTTGACGACCAACAGGAAACTCTGGCATGAGCTGGTCCATGAAGTCATGAAGAGTCGGAAGCAACTAAACGAATAAACAACAAAATCATGAGAATATTCTCCACAAGCTCACAAAAAACCTGGTCCAACCTCAGACCCTGTCCAATGTGTTGGACTCCACCTTCTATTATCCCAGTCAATATAGTCATGCCTTGAGATGATAATAGTGTTTCTAGGCTGTGGCAGAAAGAGAATATTCCCCAGCATCTTGTCCCTGAGGAATGAAAGTTCCAGCAGAAAAAAAGGACCCCCACCCATATCATGCTTTCAGGTGCAAGGATGTCACTGCATGAAGGATAACCTACTGTCTCTGATTAAAAGAATTGTGGCTGAATAGTAGAAGCTGAGGGTCTGCCCCTTTACATCATATGACATTGATGGGCAAATTATCTGTATGCCATCTACAGCATTACTGCTTATTGCTTTTCAAGACTTTGTGAAGACAATTTCATTTGAGGGTTATTAATCAAAAGTAAGGATTTCTTTGCTGCAGCCTGCCAAGGAGTCATATGGCTTTGAATTAATAATTGCAATATGAAGTAAATTACCAGAGACATTATTAATACTAACTCAGCTACTTTCTATCCAGTAGGTTATAAAAATTGTCTTTAAATGATAACCAAATCCAAATTATTTGATTACCTGCAGTCTGTTTTGGCACATAATCAAAAAACATGAATAACCACATAATCAACTTAATTTGATGATGTGGGTTTTCAAGCAGCAATGGCTCAGGCTAAGAAGCATGGTCTACTAGAAGTTCAGAATCCAACACCATTTCAACCAATAGTGAATTCAAAGTATCCCAATGTATGTATTTAATATGTAAGTTAGTTTGTCTCTCCAGGCAACTGAAATTTGGTGATGAAATGCAAAGGGGGATGGATCAATACATTAAAAGCCTTCAGCAGGATGTTCAAAGCTACATGAGCAATCCATCATTCCAGTTGTCAAGATCTCTGTTAACCACACATTTTTGCAAGTGTGAGAAGGAGCTGCACATATGAGATGAAATCATTCCCTCTTCCTTATGTAGAGGAGATCCAGCAACAGGACAAAACATTCACAGAGCCCTTTCCAACAATTACCACATCAGAACTGGCTCAGAATAGGGTAGGGAAGAGCAGGGCTAGTCCACCATTTTCCACAATCCCTCATACCTTATATTAATTCAAGATGGAGTTCATCAAAATTTCCCTCTCAAGTTGAATTTGATCCCTGGGGACTACATGGACACATCCTTGTGCTTTATTGAGCAATCGTAAGAAAGTGGTTTGCCACCCCCTTCTTCTGGGATGTACTTTTCAGCTTATTTTCATTTTTTAAATTTAAATGTATTCAATTTATATGGCCACCCATCTCACCATAGCAACTCTGGGCAGCCAACAACAAATGAAAAAAATGATACAAATAGGTGTTAAAAATCACAGTATATATGACAACCACGGTAAAAAACAAATATACAGCAAATCAAACAATAACTGCTTGGACTCCAACTAACCCCCATGTCTTCAAGGCTTTCTGAAAAGCTGACAGGGTCAGGGCCTGTCAGGAGGGTAGGTGCTACAACAGAAAAGTCATACTGAGTCCATCAATGTATCATTCCTTAACAATGGACCCTCACCATGCTTCTCAGACTGAATGGGACAGGTGGAAACAATCAGGTGTAGGTAGTCCTGCAAATAACCCAGCCCCATGCTATGAAGGGCTTTATAGGTGACAAACAGCACCTTGCATTGCTCCCAGAGGCACACTAGGAGCCAGTGCAGCTTGCAGAGCAGAGGTGTAACATGAATTCATCTAGTGCACTCCCTATTTTCCATATTGCCACATTTTGAACCAGCTGCAGCTTCTGGATGCTCTTCAAGGGCAGCTCCATGCAGAATGTATTACAGAAATCCACTCAGGAGATGACCAAGGCATGAGTGATCATGAGCAGTGCCTCCTAAGCCAAGAGAGGGTGCAATTAGCATACAAAACAAAGTTGTGCCAAAGCCCCTGTGACCACATCTGCCACCTACTCTTCAGGTAGGAGCCATGAATCCAGGAGGACCCCTTGGAATTCTAGGCCATCTCCAATCCAAATACTAACCCTGCTTAGCTTTTTTGTTTTTGTTTTTTCCAAAATCAGCCAAGATTGGCTAGATGACATTACTTGCTGCGGCTGAACTCCATTAACTCATAAGTTGCTGGAAGTTCTCAAAGCCATTATTGAATTATAATTGCTAGAATGCAGGGTGGCCATGAGGAACCAAGAAAGTGAAATGCACACACCACATGCACAGAGACAGAGAGAGAGACAGACAGACAGACAGACAGACAGACACAGAGACAAACGCAGACACAGAGACAGACACGGAGACATTAAGGATGTGCTGGGGAGAAGCAGCTTGGTTTGAAGTCAGCAAGACCCACAGCTTTGTTTTGCAAGGTAGTTGATATGAAGAAGTCACTCTGAGTGCATTCCAAGTCCAACTCATCATCATTGCCAGCGTGGCAGTTTATCAAGATTTCTGATCACACTGGATCAAAGCAGTGTGAATAAAAAGCCTCCTTGAGACTTTCCTTGAACAACATTGCCTCTGTTGTCCTTCTTCTATGGACAATGTTGGTATTCCCAAGAAGACTGTGACTATGCACACAGATGTATCCCAGTTCAAGCATACTGCCTAAACTCCTCATTCAGAAATTATGGTGGAAGATAGAAGATATACTGTATCTTACATCATACTTTTCTTTTTTCTTTTGATTTTTCTTTTATCTTAGGTCAAATGAATCCTTCAGAAACTCCAGCATTTCTTCACTGAGTACATTTCAGAAATAGTACCCTGTTCAAAATACATTTTGCATATGTATAGTGGATTTCACTGGATTGCAACAGTTTAACTGCAGAGTTGAGAGGGCTTCTAATGTAGTCAGACAGAAATAATTTTAAATTATTTTTAATTAAGGAGATTAGAATAGATTGTATCCAATGCAGTTAGGACGCAAGCTAGTTCCCACCTCCTCTTCCCCACAGACGTTCTCTATTCCACCAAAAGTGTTCTCAGCTTCTTCCTCCCAAGGTTGGTGTGATATACCTTTTCCCTAGTCTGGGGTCTTCCAGGTGCATTAACACTGTAGCTCCCAGAACTCATACCCAACATGATCATGGCAGCACATTGAGAGGACATCAGATTCATGGTGGTTGCACTGAACATTTCACAAGTCACACATGAATAATATGGTGAGTTCTTATTGCCTCACTATGAAACTGAAGGATAGGATAATGCCCTGAATCTTAGCTAAAATGCTGACCAATGAAAAATTGCTCCTGTACAATTTTGGATTTCTCCTTTGCCAGTTAACGTTTGGATACATTTATGCTTCTTCATCTTTCAACATTTAGCAAAAATCTCCAGGGCAAGAATCTGTTCTATAAACTCTTAGAAGCATCTTGTCAATGTTCTTGCTTTTCCATACTGGGTGTATTATTAATAAGAATTGACAACAGAACAAATAGACTTTGACTGGTTTCATCTGTGTTTTTCTTCACCTGATAATATGGGCTATGCTAACAATTTTGACACAAAGCACTCCTTGAAAATATTAGTGAGTACTACCATCAGCTGAGAAATCCAAAGCTCCAATTAAATAATTAGATGTCTGATAGAAGGCAATCTCCCGCACTTGGACTCACTGCTTAAAAATATACTAAAGCAGATTTTTACATTAATTATTACAGTGGAATA
Source organism: Candoia aspera (assembly GCF_035149785.1). Classification (NCBI taxonomy): domain Eukaryota; kingdom Metazoa; phylum Chordata; class Lepidosauria; order Squamata; family Candoiidae; genus Candoia; species Candoia aspera. The sequence continues at coordinate 100,174,715 of NC_086155.1, forward strand.
AAACATAACTCTGGACTATGCACTGTGCCCTTAGAATTGGTGAAATGAACAGTAGATACAATTCTATAATTGTATATGTATGTTAAGAGGTCATGTTCACTTCTGTTGCAGGGATGTAACAGCAGTTAGTGGTGTTATTTTATGACAATATATGATCTTGTTTATTTCCATAAGGGCAGTGGTATACAATTATATCATCCACATTTTAGCCTGATACTGCCAGATAGATTACAATGAAAAAGAATGTCTAAGCTCACTTTAACCATTCAAGACTTCCTTGCCTCAATGAAGTTACCTAAAGCTTTGTTGTTCAGACTTCTTAATCTCCTTCATCTAAACTTAAACTATGGAGGCCCACAATTTACAACAGGTTTCTGTCCATAAATTGACAATCAGATCTCCATGAAAATAAGTGTGTGTGCTAAGGCACCATATATAGGACTTGTGCATCAAAGTCTCAAATTTGGAGAAGAAAAGGAGCAGAAAAGCTCTCTTCCCAATTAATCTTGCAAATCCCCTCCCATCTTGGAGTATTGCATATATACCCCAAGACTGGTAACTGATAAAAGGCAAGACTGATAACTGATAAAAGGCAAGACCCTAGAACAAATTATGATTATATTTAATACCACAAAGCTCCATTTTTGTTATATGACATGAGGATATAACATCTAGAAACTGATGAATCCACTTATTTTGTTTTCTATAACAAGCATTTGCAAGCTTTCAAGCACAAATTTATTTCATGTATCAGCTTGCAATTTTTAAGTCCTCATGAGCATTCATATGTATTTTATGCCTCGTGTGTGTGTATATATACATATACATACATATATTTCCAAATATGCACAGTGATGCAAGCAGTTCTCCCTAATTACAGATTTTGCATGATATTTTCATTAATGTATATATTTTCAACAACTGTAGACAAATATTTTATGCAATTTATGTTATTTAACATCTTAAGGAAATCAGTAAGTAAGATGATCTTTTAAGTGCATATTTTAATCCTCTTGGTACATTACAATTTTCTCAAATCAATCTTTTTTAGTTTGCTTCCATGTTTTTGCTCTGAATTATTCAAAAGCTCTGAAAGCACATTCTCAGGCATATTATTTTTGATTTAGCACAAGGGAAGATTTGAACTGCAATTGAAAAGGCTACCTAAGATTGACTATAATGCCTTAAAAATTGCTTATGAAACTGTTTTCTGTGGTGGAATATAAGACGTTTTTATGCTTGTTTATAAATAGATAGCAGACCTGGCATAGCTGCGCCATCCAGTATGAATGCTTGCTGTTCTTCAGCATGTGACCTCTGCCATAGATTTCTGAAAGGAGAAGAGGATAGAGATTAGCTCAAGTTGAGCTATGCAACATAGAGGTTATTTCAGTAACAGAATGAAAGACATGCGATGAACAAAACCAAACACCAGGCCTACATAAAAGTATTCACACTGCGTGATCATCCGTTGTCCATTTAATTGCTAATTGAAAACAACAAGTACGGAACAAACATGAACTGAGACCTTTGGTTGACACAAATGCTCTCCCTGCATCTGAGTGAAGCCAAGCATTGTGTACAGTGCCTGGAATTTTGGTGCTCAGCTATAAAGGATGTGTTGTATTTTAATAAGACTCTAAAGCTATGCCTGTGGTACGGGTTATTTATTTGTCCCCTGGTGGTGATTAAAAATTCAATAGCTGCCTTCTATTATGGCTCATATTTTATTTTCAAGTGGCCATTAAACACTCCTCCTCGGCTAGCCTGCGGACTGAAGACTGGGATTGTAGCAGCTCTCATTATATCAGCATTACCAAAGAGAAAGGTAGCTAAAAGAGGATGGAAAAGAAACTTTGGCCCCAGAAGTGAAATTAGTTTTGTTAAGGATCTAGAGAAAAAAAAAAAATCAGGAAAGAAAGAAATGGGAACACCAGCTCACTGCAGGTGTCCAGCTTGCATAAATGTTGGATTAAACAGGTCCTGGGATGCTTCCACTTCCTCTGTAAATCTCCATGCACTGAATGCTTTGGAATGAGGGAGGCTACTGCTGTCTTATAAGCACGTTAGGTTCCTGAATCTAAGAAAAGTTGTCAGTACATCCTGCAGCTCTTCCTGCTTAATGTATGAAAGTCTTTCAAGATACGTAAGGTAAAGGTAAAGGTAAAGGTTTCCCTTGACGTAAAGTCCAGTCGTGTCCGACTCTAGGGGGCGGTGCTCATCTCCGTTTCTAAGCCTTGGAGCTGGCGTTGTCATAGACACTTCCGGGTCATGTGGCCAGCATGACTCACGGAACGCCGTTACCTTCCCGCCGAAGCGGTACCAATTAATCTACTCACATTTGCATGTTTTCGAACTGCTTGGTGTGCAGGAGCTGGGACGAGCAACGGGAGCTCACCCCGCCGCGCGGTTTCGAACCGCCGACCTTCCGATCGACAGCTCAGCGGTTTAACCCGCAGCGCCACCGCGTCCCTTTCAAGATACGTATACGCCCAGAAATATTAGGGATGGAGTTTGCATGTACATCCACTCCCATATCTCTGATCCTCACTTGTATACTTTCTTTTCTGTGAAGTATAGCTCAGTCTTACTCATTTTATAAAGTTCTCTCCAAAGTTTTTATCTTCCAAAATTTTGAACAAGAAAGCCCAGTTCAAATTGCAATGGTCTTCTTTACATCTAAGAAAATCACTGTGGCTTTCTTTTTCATTATGTTGCACCAAATATTCCAAAATGTCCAGCACATTTCTAATACTGTCCTTTAACTGTCTTTTAGGTAAAAACCTAAATTGATCCTCATGAATAAATTCTTTTAAAATTATTTTCAGCCTATCAGTCAAAATCATTGTAAACAACTTATAGTCATTGTTCAGTAATGATATTGGTCTATAGTTTCTTGTTAAAGTCAAATCTTATCCCTCTTTAGGTATTAATGCTATATTGGCTTCTTTCCAACTCTCTGGCATTTTTCTTCCCTGTAAAATAGAATTCAACCTATTTTGTAAAGGTTGTTAAAGTTCATTCTCAAAACATATACAATAAGAATCTGGTAATCTGTCTTGTTCAGATACCTTTCCTGGTATAATCTTTTTCATAGCATCACAAACTTCCCTTACTGTTTTAGGTCCATTCATAATCTTATTTATTTATTTTATTTATTTCTCTAATTTGTCCCTGCCCATCTCCTCCCATTGGGGGACTCTGCTTCTGTTCCTCTGTAATCCTGAATAACTTTTGCTTCTTTAGGTATTCATCTATTTTTTTCCAGAGAAATGTCTTGTCCTTTATGCAAGTTGGAATAATATTGATGAAATGCTTTCTGCATAGCCACATAATTCATTAATATAGTATCTCCCTCTTGTAGTTTCAATATCATTTTCTTTTCTTTTCTTGTTTCATTTTCTCTTACTGTTAACATAGATAACTGTCATTGTAAAAGATTAATTTGTTGAGAAATATTTATCGTCTCTGGAAATTTTTTTAATTCTTCTTTTATTTTTTATCTCATCCAAAATGGCTCAGGTTTTCTCTTGCCTCTTCTTTTTGAGTTCAGTATTGTGTTGTATGAAATAACCTCTGATAACAGCTTTACTTGCATCTCAAACCATACTTAAATCAGTTCCTTTATCTAAATTATTTGCAAAGAATTATTTTAATTTCTTTTTATAATCCTCCTCTATTGCTTTTTTCTGTAGCAACATTTCCTTTAGTCTCCATCTAAAAGAACTGTATTTCCTTTTATAAACCAAACTCACAGGATTGTGATCTGAAAAAATCTGTGGTAGTATCTCTACTTTATGAGCCTTAGTAGTCAAAGTCTTTGAAATCCAAATCATGTCTACTCTTGAAGAGGATCTATGTCTTTCAGAAAAATACCTACAGTATATCTCTTGAATTGCTGTTTTTCTGTCTCCATATATCAACAAGCCCTAAATTGTCCATCAAATCAAAGAAAACTTTTGGTAATTTGCCTTGGGTAATTTTAATATTTTTCTCAGAAGTTCTATCCAGTTGTGGGAAGATTGCACCATTCCAATCCCCAATCAAACACCAATTTTCATAAGAAAAACCCATTAGTGTCTCCATAAGTCCTTTATAGAATAATACTTTATCTGCATTTGGGGTATAAATTCCCAAATCTCTCATGCAAATTAACTTCCACTTCAAGAAATCTACCATGCTCATCAGTCAATACAAGTTCTGGTTTTAGTTGGGGTTTTATATATTTTAGTTCCTGCTGAAATAAATTATTCACCCAAATTTTGATAAATCAAATATTTTATGTCCTTTTTTCTAATATGTATCTTTTGTAGGCAAACTATGTCCTGTTTTAATTTTTTTTTCAAATAATGATGTTTTCCCCTCTTTTGAGGAGCATTTACTCAATTTATATTCCACTTTAAGCATTTGTAATCCACAATTAAGCCAAAACTTTAGAAAAGTCAATATCTGTAGTGCCTAATTCAATATCACCCCTTTCAGTTTCCGGTTACACCTGTCAAGGTTTTTGTGTAGTCTCATCTGACAATCTTTTTCTGTTTTGTCTATCATTCAAAAAGAAGTATTCTTTTCTATTACACAACATTCTAATAGGAATTTCTTTAGGAACGATTATATCTATAATACCAGTCTTCAGTCTTGGATTAAAATGCTGCTGCAAAACTTGATCCCTTGTCTTTTTCCTGACAAAGTACACCAAGACATCCCTTGGAACATTTCTTATTCTTGCAAATCTCATGTTTATTCTATATACTTCATCACTTTCTGCCTCTGTATGTTCCTCATCCCATTCCAAAAAATTTCCTAAAGCTTTAATAACCTTTTCTTTAATATCTTCACCAGAATACTCTGGAATCGTTCTAAATCTCAGACAAAATTCCTTCTCTCTCAGTTCCAGTAGTGCCAAATTATCTGTCTCTTTCCAGCTCTCTGTTTATAACTTCTATCTTACTTTCCAGAATTTCCACTTTATCATTAATTTGTTTTTCATCTCCAGACACTTGTTTTGCAGAGCTTTCCATCTTCTTAACTTCTTCTTTCATCTCCTCTTTCATCTTTACAAGACTTTCATCCATTCTTTTTTCAAAAGTTGTCAATTTAGCTTCAAGTGATTTAGTCAATTTAGTATCAAGTGATTCAGATAATTTATTGCCCAATTCCTCAAACATTTTCTGAAGCAAATCTGGTGTAATTCCTCTCTCTGCAGGTTGCTCTAAGTGATCCTCTCCTTCCCTCTGCTGTTTTTGCCACTTTTCTGGTGGCTGCCATTGTAAAATTGTAATCCAAAAGTGAAAGTGTCTCAATTGCAAGGGAAAGAGTAAAAGGCAAGCTTCCTTTTTTTTTTCTTTTTTGTCTTCCTGTGCCCTTAATACTTTTGTCTCAAATGGCACTCCATAGTTACAGTCAGCATCACAGTCTGGCTCATATTACCTTTATCTTTTGTTTTGTAAAATCCACCAATTGTCTACACTCTTTAATAATAAACAAAAAAGCATTCCCACAAAGGTCTGGTCTGTTTGTCTGTTTTAATTCAAATTTGTTCAAAAGCACTTTCACCAAAAAGTAGTCTTTCAAAATTACTATCTCCTTTATCCATTTTAAAGGGACGCGGTGGCACTGCGGGTTAAACCGCTGAGCTGTCGATCGGAAGGTCGGCGGTTCGAAACCGCGCGGCGGGGTGAGCTCCCGTTGCTAGTCCCAGCTCCTGCTCACCTAGCAGTTCGAAAACATGCAAATGTGAGTAGATCAATAGGTACCGCTTCGGCGGGAAGGTAACGGCGTTCCGTGAGTCATGCTGGCCACATGACCCGGAAGTGTCCTATGGACAACGCCAGCTCTAAAGGCTTAGAAATGGAGATGAGCACCGCCCCCTAGAGTCGGACACGACTGGACTTTACGTCAAGGGAAACCTTTACCTTTACCCTTATCCATTTTAAACTATCTTACATCCAATCCTTGTTAAGCTTTTTGCCAAAAGTTTTTAAATCTTTGAAACCTTTCTTTTTCCCTTTTTAATCCAGGAAGAAAGTTGACTCACCAAGTGGATTTCTCTTATTCTGCTACTCAGAAAATCTCTCTTTAGCTGTAAACTGATTACATCCAAAAGTGTTTAAGAAAGTGAGACTTGTGTCTGTATAGGCTGCATTACAGTTGTGGGCTTGACTGAAATCCCTTGACTCCCAGCTGCTCAACTCATGAGTCAGCTGCGAAAACCTCAGTTCCTGCAGTCTCCTCACAAGAAGTAGCTGTCCAGAGTGCAAGTGGTTGTCTCATGATTTCTCCTTGTGCAGAAAGACTATGCTGGCCAGAATTCACCATCTGGCTAATGATCTCCACTGCAATGCCATCCCCACTCCTTCAGGGATGTCTAGTCTGCCTTAGATCCTTACACCAAAGCAGAAATATATTATAGGAGATTCCAGGACCAAAACAAACAGCATTGTGCCTATTTAATTTGTCCCCATTAATTACCAGGGGTCCTTCCCAATTGCCACAGTGAGCCAGGTAGCAGAAACAGCCTCTGAAATTTGACTCAAAAAGGAGTTGCTTTTGTTGGGCAAGTTTTATAGCCCTGCAATAACTCTTTCCAACTCCACCCCTAGAGTTGCTTAGTTTAGGCATCAGCAAGGGAAGGTTACATGTTAATGAGCATAATAAGTGTCTAGTAGGTATGAGGTGCCTAGCTAAGATAAAAGAGGTGAATAATTATCTAACTGGGATTAGAGCAGAAAGCTTGTTATCTCACAACTTGCAAGAGTAAATAGGAAGAGCTGACTTCGCTAAGCAGCCTCTCTTCCAGGTCTTCATTTTAAAATGTGAGTCAATCACAGGACAAAGTTTTAAGCAACCTGTTCTCTCCCAGTCCCATCCGCTCTTCCTCCTTCCACGCATCTCAGTATACTGAGTTACAGAATTGTTCTAAAGATTACAAAAAGATACAGTTAGGCATATGAGGACTTGCAAAAGGAAGGAAAAGTTTTGCGTATGTTAATCTCCTTTAGGGCAGGTTAATATATGTTGCCAGCTTAAGAGCCTTCCCATGCACATACAGTGCAGACAACACCAAAAGGAAGATCCAGCACTGAGTGTTACTTTAAGGATCAGATCGATTGTTAATGCTGGAAGAAGAAACAACTTCAACAACAAAGCCCTGTGATTAACATTGTGAGAGGACATTACTGCTGTGAAAAGCTGAAAATGACCACATAATATGTGTCCTGTTAAGGTGACACCCAGTAGAGAGCTATAAAGCAGACAATATATCCCCTTTCAAAATGCTGAGGGGAATTTTGCTAAAATTCCTCAAAAGCTAAATGCCTCCACCTCCACTTTATTTGCAAATTTACCTGGGGCTTTTCTGATAACATTTTGACAAAGATGGAGATGGAAGCAGAACTCTGTTCAAAACAGGGTACTAAAGAAGGTCACACTTTCACCAATTTCCACTGTTTAATAAGGAATCAGTAGACTTATCATCCATTCTCTTGACAGACATTATAGCAGGGATAAGGAATGGAATAAATTAATTCTTCATATGGGAAACAATAAAACGTTAATTTATTCTGATTGCAGACTTAAGATTTTAATTTTGGGGTTCCCTTGAGTTCCACTCTATAAACAACTAATGGAATTCATAACACCAGGCTTGGATGGTGGGGGGTAGTAGGAAAAAAATCTATGTCAAAGAGACAAATTGACTCATAAATGTTGGCAAAATATATTGCCAGCTCTCAGAGAATACAAAAGCCATATAAAACTAGTGCTTTCATCAAAGAGTTATGTTTAAAATGCATTTATAGTAAATAGAGTGAGCAGCCAGTGGTCTGTGGGAATCATGCATTCCCCAAACCATGTTCTTGAGGCCCTGGAACCTTCTTTGACTACATTGTGGAAACTCGGTGGCTTCCTGGCAAAAATCTGCCATAAAGTTTTCTGCCCCAACTTTTTGTTTTTTTGGCTGTTAAACAGAATCCAATATCTGTTCAAGCCTTAAATTAGGGTGAAAACCTTCAATAAAGTTGAGAGCAGACATGGATATAGAAATACTGGCTGTGTCTGAAAAGGAGGAAGCCAAGATGATGACCAGTTAGCAGCTCTTTATACAAGCTCCTCTCCAGTGACTAGCCTTCTTCCCTCTAGTCTAACACCCTCAGTTTATGTCACCCAGAGGCAAGAAAAGAACCAGGACTAACCTTAGGAATTATACTGAGATTTATAAATCCAATAAGGTTGAGGAGGAGAAGAAAAGAACTGATTCCTGTCACCTCACCTCAGAGATGCCACAAACTATGAGTACCCTGCCATAAAGAAGAATAGATTTACAGCTGCATGCTCTCCTCTTCCCCAAGAAAACTACATCACAGAAGCCAACATGAAAGCTGACCATCTTGAAGTCCAAAAGCTTCAGCCCAAAGTCCAAAAGCTTCACTCTCCAGAGCAGGAAACAAAGAAGATAATAGCCTCCCATGAGCTGCCTGCATCCTCTATAACCCTATTGCTCAACACTTGAATATAACTTTTTATCCAATCCTCACCCATTTATAGCTCCTTATGCCTTCCCATACCTTTTATGCTCCTGTGCCTTCTTTTATATCTTGTATTGACTGCATTCCTTCCCTGTGCCTTCTGCTGGCTTATGGCCATAATAAAAACTGATTGATTGACCAGCCCTGTCTACTTATCTACTCAGTCCAGCCATTTTGTATCATTCCCTACCCAGTGTAGCTCTTGGCACCAAATAATTAGACATATAGAATGAAGCCCCAGCTCTGTGAAAGTTGCTAGTTTTTGATTACATTGTAATCTTATTTTAGAGACTGGGGAATCTGCCTGACTAAACTTTTCTCTATTTCTCTTATCTTTAACTTAAATTTTACATTGTTTTTACTCTGTGGGAAAACTTCTTTAATAAAAATTATGTCTATTATGTGATCTTGCTGATATAGGTCATTTTCAATTTCATAAAATGAGATCAGATACTTCTAGGTAGCCCACAAGCCAAATACAAGTATAATAGCCATTTTGCCCCATTTCCCAACAACTATATACAAAGGCACACTCTTCTGATCCTGGAGGTCATATTTAGCTATCATGACTAACAACCATTGGTAACTGTATCCTCCATGAAGTTGTCTAATCCCTTAATAAAGCCATCAGAATTGATGACCATCCCTATATATTCTTAAAGCTAATTCTATAATTTATTTGTTTCCTCTTACCTAGTACTTGTTTACAGATAGACCACAATCATGGCATGCTACAGTTTTTTTTCTCCTATGCCAGGTTCCCTCCCATCTACTATTTTCTGAAGGTCAAGTTATCTGTTATAGAACATGTGGGCCAGTGAGCACATATAGACATGATCCTGTTTACTGCATTCTAAGTAAACTCCTCTGTTGTGCTGTAGTAAAAACTTAAAATCACTATGATGTGAGTTTTAGAGTTTTGGCTAGAAATGGGGAGTCCCAAGTCAAATGTCTGCTCACTCATGAAGCTAAATGGGTGATTTTGGCCTGAAATAGAAAGAAAAAGAAAGGAAAGAGAAAAAAGAAAAAAGACTTAAAAGACTTAAAAGACTCTTTAGTTCTATCACCTGATAGTTTCATAATAACTCAGAAAGCTTAAAAAACTTCTCATCTTCATGCTGTTGAATTTCCAATTGCAAAAAACTTGCCACATTTAGATTCTTTTTATGAACCCTACATGGCTCTTTCACTGCTAGATTTTGAAAATATTATCTCAAGACAAAGTTATTTTAAAAGGTCAATGCAATGGCTATATGCATTGCAAATTGCTATAATTTGATTAGCCTATTTTCCCTAATGGGCATGAACATTTAATTTCCTCTTTTTATAAACAAAACAAAACACAGAAGGCAGGTTATGCTCTTCGTTTTTTAAAAAACAATTCTTTTGTGTGTGTATCTGTGTGGTCTAATTATATGGCAATACTTGGGTGCATCTAAAATTATTGTTCTATTTCGAACAAATCTTTTGATCTCAAGGTGAGAATAGGGTGCTGCCTTAGAGAGTTGGCATAAAGTCTCATTAGCTCATTGAACCTGCTTCTAAAACCTTTACTTATACTTCATTACTATGCAAAGCAAAGGAGAAAAGGGCTTTTGTATACAGAGAGAAAAAAAAAAAATTTTAAAGACAGGCAACACAATTAAAACCACCCAGCTTTGATACAGTATGGAGAAAAGGTTTATCAAATAAGTTGGATACAAATCAGAATACTACAAAACAAGACTGGCCCCCTCCCAAAAATCACGTCATAAAGAATATCAAGCCAGAAGACTAAAATACCATAAGTAACAAAACAACAAGAATGCTATGTAACTATCTTCTCCAAGTCATAAAACAATAATTCTGAGTAATATAATGAAAATGTAATTGTAACTAGTTTGTGCTTGATTCTTTCTTTTTACTGCAGAAAAGTAGATGCTGTAACTCCTTATTGAATTTTTTGGGGAGGGAGTTAAATTTTTAAGCTGGGAATTCCAACAGTATACATCAAAATTGGAGCCATAGACAAAATTAATGAAATTGTCAGGCTAGTTCTACAACAAATGCTCAAACTTAGAATGCTTCCTTTTAATGATGAAAACATTCTGGAAAATTTGCCTGTTAACATTTAATATTGCAAAATGAATTCCACCTAGTCTGAGTCTAAGCCAAGACAAAATGGAGCTGGATGTTAGATTTGGGAGTATCCCTAACTCACACCACAAAATGGAACATTGGTGGTGATTTCTAGAAAGAGAAACGTTAACTTGGGGCAAACCACAAAGAACTAGAGTAATATAGTTTACACAGGACTGTTTTCTGCTTGAAAGTATTCTTATCTCAAGGGCTATCCAGTCTCAGACAAGATTTACATACCTTAGACCAATCGAAGCAAATATTTGTAGCTCAGGGTTGAACTGTGGGGTCCTTGGTGCTCTCTGAGCCTTGTTGTTTTCTTGCCAGACTAGGCAACATCTTCAGTGCAAAGAGGGAGTGGGCCTTGCTCTCAGTTTATATACCGTGGCTTGCCCTGCTTGTGTTGGTAGGGGTGTTGTACCACTTCGGCCCATTGTATCATTACCAGGGACTCCCACATATAACATAGCTAAAGAGCTTACAAAGAAATTCAGACACCTCACAGAGGAGAGTGAACATTCAATCAACTCCCCACTACAGTGCCTCCAGAAAATCAAAAACATAAAAATAGAAGAAGATGAGATCATGGTATCATTCGGCATTACAGCTCTCTTCACATCCATAGACCTGGCACTAGCGAAAGAATCCATGGCTACAGTTCTGCGCAACACACCTGACCTAGCCAAATACACCAAAATAGAAATACCCAGGATAATGGACCTCATCAACCTCTGCCTTACAACCTACCTTCAGTTTGATGGAGAAATATACCAACAGATCAAAGGAACACCCATGGGATCACCTATTTCAGGACTTATAGCAGAGATTGTAATGCAGCCCGAAGTATGGATCCGGTATGTATTATGACACTTTTGTCATAATACAAAAGAAACAACTGGAATAAACCCACAAAACCATCAATAACATCTTTAATGGAATAAAATTCACAAGGGAGGAAGAAAACAACAACTCACTACCATTCCTGGACATCCTCATCAGTAGAGGAAATGATGGTAAGTTAGAAACACAAGTCTACAGGAAAGCTACCCACACCAGCCAAGTGTTCCATTACCAAAGTAACAATCCAACCTCCCACAAGAGAAGCTGTGTAAGAACATTATTCAGACGAGCACTTACACACTGCAGCAACCCAGAACACCAGAAAAAAGAAAAAGAACATCTGCACAGCATCTTCCAACAAAATGGATACCCACTCAACTTTATCAAAAAGTGCCTCACCACCCAACCCACTACAACCCAACCAACGGTAACTATGAAAAGGATAACACTGCCATACATCAGAAACATCTCAGAAACCACCAACAGACTGTTACAACCACATGGCATCACCGTAGCACATAAACCAACTAAAACTCTTCAAAACATATTAAGCAAGCCAAAAGACCCAATAGCCCAAGAAGCAAAAACAGGAGTTATTTACAACATACAGTGCAAAGACTGTAACAGCCACTATGTAGGACAGACAGGCAGAAGACTAGCAGAGCACATCCACGAACACCACCTAGTAGTCAGAAGACACAATAAGAACTCCTTAATCTCACAACACATGGACAGACTCAACCATAGTTTCAACTGGGAAACTGAGCATCCTAAACCAAGCCAAATCCAAAAACGCCAGAGAATTCCTGGAAGCCTGGCACTCAGACAAAGCAGCCATCAACAGACACATAGAGGTAAACAACATTTACATATCATTCAAAAGAGACAAGAGAAAAGCCAAAAGACCAGTACACTCCCTTGCCAGCAATCAACACCCAGATATGCAAAAATCAGCACTAGGATTAACACCAGATGAACCATCAAACAGCACAATACACCCTAATCAAGGAACTATTAACTCAGGCCATCAACCAAGCAGCAAACAACAGCCCAATCAGGGACCTCCCAAGGGGAGAACAACACCCCCACCAACACAAGCAGGGCAAGCCACGGTATATAACCTGAGAGCAAGGCCCACTCCATCTTGTCACTGAAGATGTTGCCTAGTCTGGCAATGAAATGTCTGCAAGAAAACAACAAGGCTCAGAGAGCACCAAGGACTCCATACTTTAGACCCTTTCCTTTTGAAGCAGTTTTTTTTAATTATTATTATTATTTTTATATATGCCTTAACCACTACACCAAACTGGCTCTCTTTGAAGCAGTACTATAGAGGACTTCAGATCCCCAGATGCAGTTATTTTTTGTCTACAAACACCACCCATTAACTCCTGTATTTATGCCATGATCTAATGCAACACATCAATTAATAATTTTGTAATTACATGAAAAAGAAGGAATGGTTGAAATTATTAGGGATTATTATTATTATTATTATTATTATTATTATTATTATTATTATCGCTATTAGCTTTGCTCCATAGCATAGTCTATATATAGCACTTCAGCTGAAAGAGGTGACAGGCTCTTTCAGGCTGTCCTCCCCCCACAGTTGACTTCATGAGCATCTCTGAGCAGTGTGGCAATGTAGCTTCCTTTGCAGCGACAGATTAAAGCCTCCAGTAGAGTCCTTTGAATTTAGTTTTAATTTGTTTTTCATTTGTGCTGCTCTTAGGATTTTTTTCTTTTTCATATTAAAGGCTAGTAATTGTCTGCCTCAAGTGCATAGGAATGCCATTCTAAAAACAAGAATGAATAATGGTGTGATTGTTCACAGCTTTGCTGTTGTGTCTGTGCGCAGAGAAAATTAGCCAGGCAGGAGATGGGGAGAAGAAACATTGATTTACTGCCTGTAAATTCCTTCTCACTAACTGAAGTCAATGGACTAGGTAGGAAAAACCATTCTGTAAAGTTCTGTAACTTTCATACCACTTCCATAGGTAAGACTTACAATGCTGCTTGTTGGAACACATGGGATTCAATAATGTGGTGCATCTGCCACCATAAAAAAAGAACAATACAAGTAGTTTTCAAGGGAAAAAAACAGACAATAGAGAGGAGATAACACCAGGAAAATAATCTGAGTGCAATGTATGGACTGTGTAACTCAAGTATTGGGACAAACCCTAGTGTATATTGTCTACATAGACATATCCATTAGGGATCATTATGGCAGCCTAGCTCGTTTCTTAATCAGACACTTTGGAACCATTTGACTTAAATATTGTTATTTCTGCATGTTCGCCTAAACATCATTCCATGCTGCATATTCTGGCATTGTCAACTGCTTATTCTTCCTCCCATACCACCAGCTTTTTGGTCCACCGCCATCTGCTGGCACAATCGGTGCCAGTCTCTTCCCCCAGCTAGATAGGCCTTCCATTTCAAGCACCATTCCAGTTTATGCCCCCCTTTGCACAACTGAAGCCTCTATAGATCTGAACATGCATTCGATCCATCTCACTCCAGTCCTGATCCTGTCAAACGAGCATCAGTCCTGAACTTGTCAAACAAGCCTCCCACAAGCTGAAGTCACTAGGCATGTCACTAGGCATGTAACTCAAAGCTTGCAGCCGCTTCACCGACTACTCTCTTTTTTAACCAAGCTTTTGCCCTCAGATAAAAAGCCTAGCTAATTAACTGAGGCAAGTGTCAAACAATTTCCTTATTTAACAGGAGGAGAAATTCAAAAATCAGAGATAATTTACATTCAGAAAGGATAGGTAGCCTTCTTTTGTGCGCATGGACTGTACAACAAATGGGGATAATTTTCTAAAGCAGTTGCCAGTTGGGAGGAAGGAGAGAAGGATATCAAGTTTGCTAAGTAATTACTCCAGCCCAGCACTCTTCATTCAACAGCAAACTTCCCTTGTGGAGAGCACATACATATATGCACGCACACACACAAAAGACTTTAAAAAATTCAATTATCTTAAAGTATAAAAATATTAAGAGAAGTAACAGAATATGTGCATTAATAAAAAGTTCAGCTCTGCTGAACAGGCATGTCCTTTTCTCCTCTGGTATAAGATAAGTGTTCTGGCAAACCAGACAAATTATGCCATTGCATCTAAAATGCAGGGAAGATGGGGGACAGCCACACTGATAACATTTTAAAAAAATAAAATAAAATGCTCCATTTTGTTCAAGGCAGTTCAAGTGAACCACAGAAATATACTTGAATGGCTATTAATAGAAGTGCAATTGTGCAAAAAAAAAATTCTTATTAACCTTTCTGATTAAACAGAGTGGGATTACTTTGTTATTTAGACTCATCTCTGTCACAATTATATATAATATATATTATATAATAATATAAACTGTTTTTCTTGCTATCAGGAGGAAGAATGGGGATTATCTTTGTCGTCATCATCATCATCATCATTTTATATGTTGTCAAATGTGGAACTTGGTCTCTATGTTTAGTACCAATCGTGCATTCTGGATTGCTGTGGTCTGCCCCAGTGCCTAGACATTATATCATCAGAGGCTCAGGTTTTCAGCAAGGTCATCCACTGGAACAGGTGAAGTATCATCAGTATGCTGATGATAGTTATACATCTCCACCCTGGGCCAACCGAGTGATGCTGTTGAGGCTCTTTCTCAGTGTCTGAAGGCTATAGGGGCATGGATAAGGAAGAACAGGCTTTAACTTGACCCTAGCAAGACCAAGTGGCTCTGGGTTTAGGCCTTCCCAGTTCTGGTGATTTGCCCCTTTTAGATCTAGATAGGTTAGCACTACCCAGACAAAACCAGTGCACAATTTGGAGGTACTCCTGGATTTGTGGCTCCTGTTTGAGGAACAGCTGTGATAAATATCTTTCGCACAGATACAGTTTGTGTGTGCCAATTGCACCCTTTCCTGGATGAACAGGCACTGCTCACAGTCACACACCTCTCAAGTTTATTACTGCAACACAATCTACATAGAGCTGGTGTTGAAGAAGAGCAGCCAGAAGCTTCAACTGGTCTGGAATGCAGCAATGCAGGCATTTATGCCCACATTAACGCTTGCTCCATGAGCTTCCAGTGTGCTTCCAGGTACATGTCATCTATACTATAAAGTCTTTCATGGCACAAGGATGGGTTATTTGTAGGACTGTTCTCTCTGATTGTTCTACCCACTCCACATGCCTATCCAAAGAGGCATGGTCTAGAGCCTGTCTATTAGGGAGTGTCATCTGATGGCACCCAGGAAGTGAGCTTTTCTGTTTTAGCACCTCGTCTCTAGAACACTCCCAAAATCCAGCTGGCCCAACACTTCTAGCATTCCAGAAAGCCTTAAAAACATGGGTTTCCCCAGGCATGGGGGTCAGGAGGTTAAGGGGAGGCATGGGATGGCTTCTATAGTTGTGATTCTTGCTTTCCTTGGCTGCCACTATATGTTTATTATTGTGACTGGATTTTTTTTAATTGATTTTTTAAAGTTTTGTTAAATGTTGAGCATCACTATTTACAAATTAGGCAACCACATAAATTGATTGATTACAAACAAATATCAGCAGGTACAGCAAGTACTGAAAGCAGGTAAAACTGTGAGAAAAAAAGTGAGAAAGCAAAAATGAGTGTGAGGAGAGCCATAATGACATACAGTGAGAAACTCTTTAAACATTTTCAAAGCATGTTGAAGTAGCTGGGCTTCTAAGTGACAAAGAAATGAAAGGGATCCTTGAGGAGGATTGGGAGATTGTTGAAAAACTGAATAAATTTTTTTCATCTGTCTTTACTACAGAAGATACAGGACAGATATATCAGCCTGTAACTCATTTTATCAGGGAAGGAATTAGACAAGTAAAGCAAACTGAGGCAATAAGAGATGGTGTTCTAGCACTTCTTGAGAGACTGTAATAACAAAACTAACTTAAGAAACCACTTCCTCATGCAGGGCACAGTGAATCTGTGGAACTCATTCTCACAGGATAGGGTGGTGGCGATTAACTCGGATGGCTTTAAAAATGGATTGGATAAATTCATAGAAGACAGTCCTTTCAAGGGCTATCAACCTTGGACACTCAAAGTTGCTTTTATGTGGGTCCAGCAGTCTTGCAAATAGCATTTGCAGGTGAGGAACTATCTTTCCATCTCCTATTTGCGAGCAGCCCAGAGACTTCTGTACATTGGTACCTTTTACAAATCACAATGGGAAAAAAAAAACAGAAACAAACCCTCCCAACCACCCATGTGATGTAAGGGCATGAAGGTCTTCTGTATTCATGTCCAGATGCATGTTTTATCACTTACCTTACTTGCCTGCCTGCAGATATGTATGCATTGGTTGGCTGCTGGGCAAAACAAAATGCTGGATTAATTTGGGCCTTAGCCTGATCCAGTGGGCTGTTCTTATGTCCTTCTCATAAAAACATTGTTCTCAGTACCAAATCAAGCACAAGTCTTTTAATAACTGTGTGTTCTTATCACACCTGTTCTAAACCTGAGAATGGTTCCACATGGGTCATTGCACCTTCATCAAACACCTTAGAGTGTGGGCCTTTTGAAACCATCATCATTGCTCCTCTTTTATGTGTGAAATATAGAAGTTCCTCAAATCTAGCATTAGGAAGTCAGCAAGATTAACCATCTAAATATTTCATCTCAAAATTGCCTCTCACAACTCAACTTTTTCTTTTCTGTTTTAAAAAGAAACTAAGGAATTTTAATTTTGTGGTTAAATTAGACTAGAAGGGGAAAAGCTTGTGGTATATTCAAAAACAATAGCATTTTATGGTACCGTAAGGACTAACACATTAATTATTGCATGTGGTTCGGAGGCATGAAGATGAAGTCCATGGAAGCTTATGCTGTCAGAAATTTGTTCAGCTTGTTATAAAGTACCACAAGGCCTTTTAATGTTTGTTTTTTTTACTGGAGCATAGAAACATGGATGCTTTCCTGGGATTTTTTTTCCCCCTATTTCATTCAGAAACTGAGGAAACATGGGGTTAACCCTCATTGAACATAGTGAAACATACTTCAGAGCAAACATTACTTGCATTTCCCTTTCAGCTTATTAAACCAGACTACTTTGGGTTAAAAAAATGCAGAGAAAAATCTTGGTACGCCAGTTAACATATAATTTGAACTAGTGTTAAGAAGAATTCTTGGCGAGAATTCTTCCTTTTCTTTCTAGAGGCAGTCTAATTATAAACAAATGGAATTAATGTGACTTAAAGCTACTAAATCAGGCACAATGCAGAATCACATCAATCCAGAAATGGGCTGACCTTTAAAAGGATTTTTTTTAAAAAAACTTTGTTAGATACTTTGTTGGCATTCGGAAGAGGAATTGCAAATTAAAAGAAGTGAAGCAATAACTTGTTCTTGTTCTTTTAAAATAATAATAAAAAAAGCTTATGTAAAGAAAATAGTTCCAAGCCACAAGGTTATAACTGTATATCAGGAAGAAACTATCTAGACAAAAGATCGTTTATTTCCAGTATAAAATGTACTTGAGTCATCACTTCTGGTATAAGCAACTCCCCCATTAAGAAAGATGGAAATATCTGAAACCTTGTAACTTGAAAGGAGGGACAATATAGAGATATATAAAATTGATCACATGGAGAATCTGGACCCTGGGTTCATTCAATAAAGCTGATTCATGAGAGATTCCAGGAAGGTAGAGCGTGTCATTCACTACCACAGGATGTAGTGATGGACATTAATTTGGACAGCCTAAAAAGATTTGACAGGTTCATGAAAGGTAAGGCTTTCAGTGGCTCCTAGCAGGAGCAATATGATACCACCAGCATCTGAAGATAGATTTCTTGGTTTCAGTTGTTGAGGAACACAATTCAGAGGATGCTAATGCTTCTGTGACCAAGGACTTCCACTGACAACTAGGTGCAGCCCTGGATTAACCATTAAGCAACATAAGCATGTGCTTAAGGCACCAAGGGAAGGGGGGGCACCACGGAGGTTTTTCCCCTAGCTATCATGCCCTTAACTCTTTCACTGCCACAACTGACTTTAGTTTTCAGCTCTTATTGAGTCGTAATGTTTTATTAGTTAAGCAATGGAAGGGCCAAGGAGCACGATTGTTGGGGTGTGCTTAGGGCATCAATTGGCCTTCATCCAGCCTTGAATAGGTGGCTACTGTGGGAATAGAATGAGGTGTAGATAAGCTTTTCATCTGATCTAGTTAGATTCAAAATTCAAGTTATTGTTGCTTAGAATTTAAGGGACACTATTTGCCTTTGGTTGATGGTACATACAAAAATTATGCAAGCTGATAATGCAAGAGACTCCATGAAATATAGCATGGTATAATTTCCCACCAGTATACTGCATTAATGACATTCGGATCCTACTGCTTTTAATGAAATATCATCTTTGCAAAATAAGATAGGGGGTACCTGACGTTATAAAACAATCACAAGTTACAGCTGATTGCTTTGAATATTTTGATCTCAGTACAGATTATTTAGAGCACAGATGAATGGCTGCAGGACATGTGCAGCCCTCAAAGTCTTCTTGCCATTTGTGTCATGACTCTAGGTTGATGCTCTCCCATCAGCTGATCCATACTGAGAGAAGCATAAAATGATCTCAACTTGCAGGGTTCACCAAGGTGTAATTACAGAAAGGTGTAAGAGTGGTGATATGTATATGTGCACATATGTGTCTGTATGAGGCTATGAGGTACAACATGGCTGCTCATTCTTCTTTAACATTCAGATAGATAATCTTTTGACAAGCAGGAACAACTTCTTCTTCTTCTTCTTCTTCTTCTTCTTCTTCTTCTTCTTCTTCTTCTTCTTCTTCTTCTTCTTCTTCTTCTTCTTCTTCTTCTTCTTCTTCTTCTTTTCCTCCTCCTCCTCCTCCCTATTATTATTTCATTGTGTGCTAGCAATCCCACAGAGCCAACATTTTTTGCTCTATTTGGGAAAGAGAAAATTATTTTCCCCTACCCCTCTAGGTATGTTAATGAAAATCATGCTGCCACTTCTCAGTAATTTGCTGATAAATTACAGTAGTGCAGTCTTGGAGGGTTCTGGGAATCCCCTAAAAGACAGCACACTATGTCTACCATTGGTTTAGAGGGTTAAAAATAAATACAGTTATACTTTGTACTAAAGTGCTAGATATCGTAAAAGTGTCTCCACAGGTTTCAGGGCAGAGGTGGTCCACCTGCAGCTTTCAAGCTCTATTTAGCTCCCTCAATCCCATTTTGTAGTCCCCAGAATACCATCATTTTTTGTACCTTAATCCCCCAATACCAAAGAAAATATTAAAAGGGGTTGGGAATTCTGAGGCTTAACACACACATGCACACAAACACTATCATGATATTACCAACCATATGACCTCAAGTGCAACCCCCCACCCCCCAAAAAACCCCACAAAAATTGAAAGTGTGGCCCTTAACCACAAAATCATTGTCCACACTAGATAGAATGTGAGTACCGATGAATAGCCCTGTGCTTTGTTTGAAATGAGTCAGTAATGGAAAACATAATCTTTAAGAAGGCATATGTGCTATTTAGTGCAGAAATTATTCTCTTGAAGTAAAAAGTATGAAAAATACTCACTTTGCAGCAGTGTGAGGGTAAAGTTCATTTCCCTTGTTTCCCAGTGAAGATATTCGTGAGCATTTAACAAGATTCCTCTTTGTTCTAAGCTCCAAATTAAGATTTCAGGGTCAATGGCGAATTTTTCAAAGGATGTTGCTAGGTTTAGAGACAGGATTATTTAAATGCCATTAGATTGTGTTTCCTGTAGTTCTAAAGCTTGATTGCAGTTTAATGATCTGTATAACAATGTCTTGTTTGTATTCCATTTAGTGTCCTTCAATACAAAGTTAATGATGGTGGTGGAGGAGGTTGAAGGAATTATTATTATTTTATCAAGTTAGTCCTTGGTCTTCCTCCTCACAGTTTTAACCAAGAAACAAAAACAGCTAATTTTGTCTTTTTATAGATATTTTTAATACAATCAATGTTTATTTTTTAAACTTTGAATCCTACTTCCTCTAATATGAATAAAGGCTGAAATAATAGTTTTCTCCCATCATCTTCCAAACAAACCATGTGGCCTTTAATGGGCCCTGCCCATAACAGAAGTCTTAATATCTTATCAATCTGCTTGAAAAAAAAATTAAAAATTGCTTGAAAAAAAATTAAAATTGTTAATACTGTATATAACACATATCCTATACATTAAATGAGATTTTTAATAATCTGTTTATGCCAATTTTGATCTGAGATTTTTTAATGATACATTTTTTTACCCAGAAATGAAGAATGTTTTGATATAATTCTCTCTCAAATATTATCTACAGTGAAATATAAGCAGACAACTTACATTCTCTGTTATTATGTTAGTCCAGGCACAAGTATTCAACTTCAGTTATAGAACTCTTGAAATATTGAAACCACATGCAACACCAGCTAATAGTCTGCCACATTGTGATAAAAAACACATTTTTAAACATAGAGTATTTTAGACGTATAATATTACTTCTGCTAAGAGATTTACAAGCTTCCACTGTTCAAATTTACATTGGCAGAGGAAATTCTGAAGGAAAAAAGAATGTAGGTGAAGAAATTGATAACTTACATTCCATCTTAAATTAATTGGTGCTGTTATGGTGCCCTGAAGAGAACACTGAGGTATTACATCCACTCTTTGTTTCTTGCTATATGCAGAGAACAAGGAATAAAGGGCATCTTAATATAAACCTCCTGACTCCCATCTTTCCATGCTGCAAATGGTATGTTTCCCTGCATCACTAGACATGTTCCAATGCACTAGAAGACGAATTTGAGACTGTTTCTAGGAAGCCATGAGTGTTGTTGTTGTTGTTGTTGTTATTTTGTGTTTTACAGTGTCAAAGAAAACAACAGCAGACAAGATTGCATGAAAGATAATTTGCCCACCATTGATTGATTGATTATGTGTCATCAAGTCACTGTTGACTCCTAGCAACCAGACAGATAGATTTTCTCCCTGACAATCTGTCCCTGGCCTGGTCTTTCAGGACTTCCAACTGTGCATTTATTGCCACTATACTGAGTCCATCCACCTTGCTGCTGGCTGTCCTCTTCTTCCCTTTCCTTCTCTCTTTCCCAGAAGTAGGGCCTTCTCTAGAGAGCTAGGTCTTCACATAATGTGTCTAAAGTAGGATAGTTTGAGCCTCATAATTTGTGCCTTCTTTGATGATCCATTGGTTTCATTCTTGGCTGTCCACGGTATTCTTGGGAGTCCTCTCCAACACCAAAGTTGAAAGGCGGCAATACCCTTCCTATCTTGCTTCTTTAAAGTCCAACTTTCATTTCCAAAGAGTGCCACGGTGAATACCATGGCTTGCATGATTCTGATCTTCGTAGGCATAGAGACATCACTGCATTTGAATATCTTTTCCAAGGCCTTCATGGTTGCCCTATGGCCAGAAAAGCTTATCTTGGAAGTCCAAGGTTCACTCAAAGTGAGCCATGAATTGCCCACTCCTGATATAAGGTTTCAGTTGGATCTAGAGTATTCTAAATGTGCATTTCATTATTTCTATATTTTTAAAGAAGAGTGAAAATCAACCAGCAGAATCATTTGGACTATCTAAGGTCTTACCCTCCATGGCTGCTCCTGATTTCACTTATGGTTTTGCTTTGACCTTTCCTGTTGTGTCTGACTTCTCTTGTGAACTTCCAGTGGCTATTGAATAGGGCACAAGAAGAAGCTCTGAATCTGAACCTTATGGTCAGGAAGTGTGTCCTTGAAAATACTGGCCAAATAGCAAAATGCTTATTTTGTGATGCCCAAGATGTGTAGATTTTATGAAAAGAAAAGAAAAGAAAAGAATTGCTGTTATCTTATTATCTGTGGACCACTCCATTGTAGGACAAGTTTCAGCAGACCTAACTGAAAAGTTTGGGAGTGTATTGTCAGGGATTATAGACTATATTCACAAAGTCTGCTTAATCATCCATTTGAAGGCCCATTTTGGTTCTCATTCCAGCTGTGCGATTAAAAAAAAACTTCCTTATTCAGCTAATTTTTGAAAATCTCTTTTTTCCTCCTTTTCAGCTTGATTGTGAATAAAGGTAGGGCTGTTTGTATTTTCAGATCATTTTTTTCTTACATTTAGATGTGTCTGAAGCATGCCAACAAGCAACACATTTGCCAATTAACTGTGAAAAATGTAACACCATTTTCAGAAACCTTGCTGAACACCCACATTCCAGGTGAGAACTTACTTAGCAGCATATGCCAAATAATGAAGTAGCTGTCTTGAAGCAGTATGGACTTCCGTTCTTGACAAAATGCAGATAAACTAAAAGTAACAAGAAACCATAATAGGCATATAAATGCCAAAATAAAAGAGAAGCTGTCAAGCTCTTCATGGAAGTGTTAGAATGCTTTTTCATAAACGGTTAAAACTCTCAAGTGAGAATTTGACAAATAGGTGTTTCAAGATACCAGATCATATACTTACCACTAAGCCTGACTTGATGGCCAGCTTCTTGTTGTATATATGTAGGTTAGCAAGTTTGACTTTATTAGTGCAGTACAATGATGGATGTTCCCCCTGTGGCTGTTGAGCAGAGTTCAGAATCTCAGGGTAATGGTCAAGTATTCTAATACTCACACACACATATATATCACAGATGTGCACTGAGGTAGTCCCACAAATCTTGACAATATGCTACCATTATTTGCTTGCTTGCAGACTGCCAACTTCAACTTGATCAAGTCTTCATTGTAGCCTACTGCTTGTGCACACATCTCTCTTCTCCTCCATCCTCTAAATCCTACTTCTGCATATCACTCCACCTCTGCTGTGCACACTTGACTAGTTCATTCAGATTATCAGAGAAAACCCAAAAATCTCCAAATAGTACCATGCAGAACAGTAACAACAACGAAAGAGTACCAAGTAGTTTTCTCCATTCTCCTGTGCTTACTTTAGAGCATGGTTTTTTCAAACAGTGCTCCTACTTAACTGAAGTATGAACTTCAACTCCCAGAATTCCCTAGCCAACATACTGCCCTGGGATATTGCAAGAGACTGAGGGGGAAAAAATCTCTCAGACACAGCCAATTTTCTATCGCTAGAACTTTGCCTCTAGATCAGGGGTTCTGGGAATTTTTTAAAAAGCTGGCCTGAAAATGTTTGAAAACCTCCGCCTTAGACTATAACTTGTTCTTTCTTTGACCTGGCTGTCCTTCAATGGCGTGCCCCGAACAAATCTAATCCCTAGCCTATCCCATGCTTCTTCTGCTTTGCAAGCTTCCCTCTTGTCTTGAGATCACAGAAAGCAGGCATGCCTCAAGAGCACACTGTGATCAGCCTGAGTCATATCTTAACCACCTTGCCCCAGTATAGAAGGAAAGATGCATTCCGGTTATATTGTGACTGAGAGGCAGAAAGAGTTAAGGAAGAGCAACTTGCTGATGCAGTGGCCAGCAAAGAAGCAGCACATCATATCTGCTTCAGCAGCTTACTAGTATGTTGTCTTGTTTTTTTTTGTTTTGTTTTGTTTTCCTGCATTTATATTTGTGTGCTATGACTCAGAGTAAAGATAGGGAGGTTCATTATATTGGCCTATATCACTGTAGTTTTATAGGAATAGATAAAGACATGAAGTGTATATAACCAAGCTGAGATCTGGGAATCAATCACTTCTTTAGGTGATTTAAAAGGAGATGTGTAAAGAGTAAAATTTCATTCAGCCTGACTAGGACCTATACTCTGTTCAATGGCAACTCTTAGGCAAGAATTTTGGAAATTTCCAACAGCAAATACAATAATAATCTTCCCTGTCTCTGGACTGGCCACATCAGCATTATGATTTTCCCTGCTGTTCCAAAACATGGTTATAGTGAGCAGAGAGGAAATATGTGATTTTTTACATCCATATTTCATACATAGAAATGTAGATGTAGCCAAGGTTTTACTTTTCATAAGAGTTTTAAGTCAATGAAAGCTGCAGAACATTGTAAGTGCATCTCTTTGGATTTCATCAGTCACAAGGAAAATCTTCCTGGGGCAAACAGTATTAGGTCACAGAAAGTTTTCCATTCCTAATGGAAGAGGCCCTGAAGGAGATCAATTAACAATTTCTCAGATATGTGCAGCAATTTAAAAATGATCAGCATATGCAGCAGCACGAAGCTTTTAAGATTTCCTAAGTATATCTAATCAATCAAGTATATTAAAATCTTTAGGTGGAACTACAGAAATATTAGCATGCAGGAGTAATCTAAATGAAAAATGTAACAGCACTTTACTTTTCTCAATATTTCAAATAGAGTTGTGTTCTTGTTTTACTGCTGTTAGAAATTCTATTCTAATACACACACACACACACACACAGACACATGCATACACACACACACACACACACATACACACACACAAACAAACATATCCATCCATCCATCCATATCCTTGCAGAATAGAATATGTTTATAATCTGAAATCTCCCATGATCTATTATACATTCTTCCTAAATAAATATATCAAAAAGATAGATTCTTTGAACTATGCACTCAGTTATAAAGGTCATATTATATAACTGAAAACAAACTGAAAATATAGGAAATATTGAGATCATTTTCCATCAAAGTCAGTGTGGTTTATGCTAAGAAACAGCAGCTCCCACAATTTCAGGTAGGAGTCATTCTCAGAATCCCAGCTCTACTTGGATAAGCTAGAGACTGAAACCAAGCACTTTTACATGGAAAATGTGATTTTCCTCTGAGTTTCAGCATTCCCCAAGACCGTCTGAAATCTGAGCTAGTTCCCTGTTCCTTAAACCATTGTGTCAATTTAACAAATCCCAGGAAGTTAATCCCATTATTCTCCTACAACTTCTGTAGCAAAACAGCGATACATTAAAGATGCACAAAATGTTTTATGATGCAAACTTTCCTATTCTAGAAACCAGCTCATCCAATAACTACAGGACTTTTTTGGTTTTGTATGTTCTTGGAAAACCTTGGTTTATCTGGACTAAAGTAGCTATAAATGTTTTGTTCTACTCCTCTCCACTGTGATTCTTGCCCTTTCCTGTTCCTGTTTAAATCTGCTCTTCTTGTAACAAAATAAATTCATATGTAGCTAACTAACTTTATAATGAGACAAAGCAAAATGCTTAGTTCAGATAGATTAGGAAAATGTCAGCACATTTTTCCCCATTCTCCACCCACCACTGCTGTTCAATACTTGATATTTCTTCTTTCAGTCCATTTTGAAGAGTTGTAACAGATCTTTGGTTACTCAATCTTTTATTATTTTATTTCATTTATATCCTGGCCACTGCCTGGGATGAATGACTACTATAGAACTTCAGAAAGGCAGTGGGCTGGTAAAACCACCAAGTAGCTTTGCCTCTTCATTTTTTTCCCATCAGACTGCTTTATTTTCTTCCCCATTTTCTTCCATCAGACTGCTTTATCCTCTTCCCATTTTTTCTTAGAATTTGTTGGCCTGAAAAAGTCCACCAACAATGGATAGTCCCAGGGCCGCAACTAGGGAGGGGCAACTGGGGCATGTGACCCAGGTGCCGCACTGGTGGGGCGCCAAAATGAGCACTGGTGGGGGAACCAAAATGAGTGCTGGGTGGACGCCAAAATGGGCACGGAATCCATGTTTGCCCCGGGTGACACAGACCCTAGTTGCGGCCCTGGATAGTCCTAGAAATCATATCATCTGCCTAGGCCTCATAGTTCAACTGCAACAAAAACAGTGCGCTTATCTTCCTCAACACATAATTTCTCAAGCTTGTCATTAGCAGGAGCATTACTTCTTCCTCATCTTCCCTTTTCAACCTGAAATCAATCTATTGATTAGATCAGTTGGCAGCTGACTTCTCTCTGACTGGGTAAAATATTTGATCTTCCATCCTCTTCAGTCCCTGGGTAATCATCTATATAAAGTAGATCACTATCTGTAATACATCCTCCTTTTTGGGTCTTCTCTGTATCATGCCCAGACAACTTTCTTAAGCAATATTTTCTGGATTTTCCCATGAACTAACAAGCTTTCAGCTGTGTAAACACTGTCCAACCAACTCAAGTTTGCCATCTCACTTTATTCTTTATTAAAACTTCATATCTTTAGCCAGAATTGTCTAGGTCCAACAGAATTGCCTAGGTCCAGCTTTATTAAAACTTTATATCTTTAGCCAGAATTGCCTAGGCCCAACAGAATTGCCTAGGTCCATTCCAGTTCTCCTTCTGGTTCTTTTTTCCAGAATTGCCTTGATATTTTTGAGATTCCACCTCTAATGCCAGCCCATCATCTGTGGCTGCTTCCTCTCCATCCTTTGGGAATGCTTCCAATGAGAAACTAAACTATGATCTATTCTCAGATTCTCCTTATCAGAAAAACTAGCACTAAGCATTTGTTTGGGTTTCTGCCTGAATGCATGAATAGCTATAAAGAAGACATGGCTGAATGCAGGCTATCACAAGGGCAGTGGTAGATTGTGACTTCATCTTTAGTTTTCAATTACTCCTTTATGAATCCAAATGGGAATGATTAGAAGTTGAGAGAGAGAAATGAAATCTATGAATGCTGCTAAAGACCTCATTCATATCTATGAGGTATTTCCATCAACACCTGGGATAGAAGCCAGTTATCCTTTAACACTACAAGCAACTATGCATACAATATCTAATTCAGGCTCTGCCAGACACCAATGCTTTTCTTAGAGTCTGTCTAAATATCATAAAATAATAAGCAAGCTTTTCAGTTCTTTAAAGTCTTTGATGATGGTGGATCTTAAGCAAAATAAATGTGGAGCAGAGAAGAGGGGAAAAGTTTTATGCAAATTAAAAAAGCAAAGTCTTTATTTTTACTTTTGTAAACTAGAGTCCTGAAGAAGAAGTCTTCCTAATTTAGGTTGAAGTCCCAGCACATCAGTCTTAAGTTGTTCTTATCAAGGCTTATTCTACAATCATTATGTCAGAAAACTTTGACCTCACTCCCATTTTGCTTAACATAAGTCTTGATGAAGGGATTTGAAAAGTCAAGAGCTTGTTTGCTGTTTCATGACATTTTCACTGGACTTACTAGAGGTACTGTCCTGTTGCAGAATTATTTTTGTTTTAATTTATGGATCTGCTCAAACTGTCTCCACCCCTGCTTCCATGGATATCAAATACTATTTCAGATGGCTTCCAGCCCCTAGAAATGACTTCTAAAGACCAAAAGGAGCTGTAATAAGAGGAGAAGCTGCATGAAATGGTCCAGTGTGAACACTGTAGAACTTCTTTTACCTCCCAATTTATAAGAGTTTTAAAAAGTCAATTAAAAGTTCTTTTGACTTAGCCTTATTCAGTGACGGATACCCCTCTAGAATGACAGATATTTGTATATCAGACAAAACATAAATAACCATCACTCAGTTTACTCTGCAATGCAGAAATGGGAAACAAGGCATAAAAGGATTGTTTGCTGAAGCAGAAAAGAAAACATTCTATCCATGTGGCCTAAAGCAGATATTTACTTGATCTCCTGGGTACATGATGTACATTTTAATTTAAAGGACTAAATGCAGTGCCCCACTCTTATTATTATTCTTGGGCTGAAATAGAGAAGAAATTTTAAATTTAACCTAATTTAGCATCACTTCTTTATCCAATAGAAACTGTGCAGGCTAGAAACCAGGAGACTGTGAGTTCCAGTCCCACCTTAGGCACAAAGCCAGCTGGGTGACCTTGGGCCAGTCACTCTTTCTCAGCCCTAAGAAGCAGGCAATGGCAAACTACTTCTGAAAACATTGTCAAGAAAGCTGCAGGGACTTGTCCAGGTAGTCGCCATGAATCTGTCTCAAAGGCACAAAGACAAAACAAAACAAAATGAAAGCAAGGATATAGGGATTCAATATGAGTTGGGGTTTGGGATTCAATATGAGTTGGGGCTTAGGGATTCAATATGAGTTGGGGTTGACCAGAGAATGACAAGTTGCATTGCTTCTCTCAAGAAACAGTTCGCCGCCCATACTTGCTTTATAGGAATCTGGTCATGTGAATTGGCCCTTAGATGCTTTGAAGACATTGCTTCCTGTGTGTGTCTGTCTTCATGTATATGTTTGTTTGTTTGTGTGTATGTCTGTCAAGGAATATGGAGATAACTTTGATGAAGGAATGCAAGAATCATTATGAGAATGTAAGCAACAACTCAGTCCTGGGGAAAGAGAGGGTATGGGAAAAAGACTCAAAATAACTCTGACTTTGCTTCTGTTTGGTATAAGAGTAGGCAGAGGTAAACCTGGGCAGGTTTTCAAGATTCAGTTATTCTACCGTCTAACAATAAAACAGAGTTCCAGTAGTTCTTACTTTGTCTGTTCCATGACCTACCTTATCTCAAAGGTAGCATACCTTTCCATGACCTACCTTATCTCACAGTGCATATGGCACACATTGGCAACTTGTAGCCCTAATGCCATGCCACACCCTCCAAACAGCTCCCTATCTGGAATGTTATTGCATCACCACCATGTCCTCTACAACTTTCAGTGGCTGAAGTAGTGGGTTTTAAAAAGTGCACCCCTATAGCCACCAAAGAGTTTACCCACTACACCATTATATCAGGATATGCTAGTGATTGGGTACTGACTGTTCTATTGATTCCCATATTTACATTTCAGCTAAGATCATCACAAGAAGAGCAAAAATATATTATAAAATGATAAAATATTAAAATTATAAAATAATTATAAAATTAAGCTACAGAGTTGAGTACATTGATGCATCTAAGTATAAGGGGCCCTGAGCACTGCTGGTCCTCCTTATTCTGCCAATATATAGTTGACATCTTTCCAGGAGAACAAGGATGCTTTGAAATCCTCTGTGGCGGAGTGTGATAGATCTGATAGATGCCGAGATAAATCTAAAGTACAACTGGTTTCAATTGAAAGATGGATAACTGGAGCTGCTATTGAGAAAAAAAACTGCTAAATGTTAAGATACAGAGTGAATTATGCCAGAGTCTTTCTGGAACAAATACTGATTTAGTTTAGTACCTGGAATTCCACCTTTTTTTTTCCCAGCAATTCAGATTCTGGAGGTTTTATAGGCATTTTTTATAGGTTACTAAACCACTGATAGCCTTATTCTATATGAATTGGTCTTTGGATGAATTCATGTTTTTGTGATATGAGAAAATTATAGTGCTATTTGCTTTCTTCATACCATGCAAACTTTAAAAAAAGTGTCAAATGAATAAATAAAGGCATTTTGGTAAATTGCAGTCTTTTAGGCGGAGGATGCTCCCATTTCACAGAACTGAACCTCAAATAATATGCATATAGAACATGCACCTTACTTCTTCTGCTAGATTATGACCCTGTCCCAAATGTTGTAAATTATCTGTATTATTCAAATCTTCACCTCTCAAACCACACCCAGGATCAGCACGCTGAAGAGAAATTACATTGTTCCAATCTACATAATCATTCCAGTTTACTTCTGCTCCTTGACATCTATCTTAAGTGGACAGGAAAGTTTAGCAGTGGAGTCTAATCTAATTGCAAAATTTAAAGCAACTCCAGGAGAATGTCTTTTCCGTTTATCACGTTTAACTCTGAGCGATCCCAGTGAGCCAGTAATATCTAATTAATCCATTTACAGAAGCAGTACTTATCTGTTAAAATTAAATCGTGTACATTTATATTGCCTTAGTGTAAATACAAAACTCATTTCTTATTTAAAAGCCACCCGCCACATCAACAACTCAAGTGCAGGCCAAGCAAAATCTAAGATTTCCTGCAGATTCTTTAGCACCATCTTTTGGCCATATTTGAACATTTTTTTAGGTCCGTAACCAACGTAACCTTTCACATGAGTGTACGTTTATAAAAATGCAAAGAAAAACCTGTCAAACAGAATGTCATAGGCAGGGGTTGTGTAGCTTAATTGTTTGCTGCATTCTGGCCTCTTTGGCAATGTTTCCATACGCAAGAAAGAGGGATTATTTTTATTATAGATGATAGTGAAACTTACTAGGAACGTGAGGCAATAGACTATCATTTCTCTTTCAGATGAATCTTTGTAAGTTCTAGTAGCTTTTAACTGAAGCCTTGATATTTTATGATACTGATACTTTGAGACGTGAGTTATGTCTCAATGTCCAGCAAAAATAAAGACAACTTTTCCAAGGGGCTAAGGGCATCTAATAATATCTCTACTGGATTCTAACTAAATATTAACATCAATCTGTATCCACACAGTACAGTAAATGTGACATTTTTATTATTTGACCAAAGTTTTAGTCAGGGAGTTGTAATCAGACTGAAATTACAACTCTAATCCATGCAACTAATTGATTTGGTTATGTGCCATCAAGTCAGGGTTATCTCTTAGCAGCCACATACATCTTCTCCAGGGTTATCTGTCCCCAACCCAGCCCTTCAGGTTGTCCAATGGTGTACCTATCACCACTTCAGTGAAGTCCAACCATCTTCCTTCTGGTCATCCTCTTCTTCTCTTTCCATCCTTTCCAATCACAGCTAAAGCTTGAAGCACAACTTGTGTAAGTTGGGTTCTCCCCCACCTTGTTCTTCTGTGCAAGACACCAATGCCTCCAAGTGGCGCCAGTATGGAAATGCATAAAGGCATGAATTAGTAGGGCATTGATGTCTGGACAGAGAGCAAGAATTTCCGAAGAGTTGGTCAGTTTGGCAAAGAGGGGAAGTGTTATTTGGGCTTCAATGTAGACAGCTAAGTCACAAGTAGCAGCACCTAGTAAAGTTAATCTGATCTTGAAAAAGCTAAGCAGAGTGGGACCTGGTTAGTACTTACATAAATTAGAATAATCAGGAAATCTCAGAGCTAGACTGGGAAGGTTTTTTTTTAAGCATCTCAGAAGGTAACAACAGCAAACAACTTCCACACTGTTGTCAAGAAAAAAAACATGGACATATTCTTGTAGGCATCAGGACTCAAGCTTGGGTCAAGGGAATTTTTATCTTCACTGTAGACAGCAAAATGCAATAAAATAAAATAAAAATTTGAGCTGTTACCCTACTTCTACCATATCAAATCATCTCAGTAAAAGAGACTCTATGCTTGAAATCTGTTAAAGTAGTCCTTCATTTCTTGGCATGATTCTACGCCATCAGCTATAGGCATGTGAGTGATAATGAAAAGATCAGAGCCGTTCTGGATTGTCAAGATATTTTACTTTCATGTAAAGAGTTGAAGCAGTTGAATAACCTAATGATATACAGGATACCTCTGGCATCTGTATTTTCCAGACTAGGGAACCGATACATGACAACAACAGTAAACAATATTGATCTGCACAAAGTTGGCTTACTCTTTCACTGTGATGTATTAATCCTATCAAAATTGCAGCTAACCCTAAAGATACATACATGACAAAATAAAATGTTCTGCTTCTTAGTGCAATATTCTAGATTTTGATGCCAGAAAGAATTGAATGCATAGAATTGAATTCTATGTATTCAGTTTGGGACATTATTTTGAACAGAAGTGGTATCATCTTTCATTTCCATCTGCCTGCAAAGATAGATGTATCAGGATTTGCCTATGGCAAAAAATGTTATGGCTTTGTTAATCTACACTCAGAAAATACATTAAGCAAGAGCAGCAATGCCAATGTAAAACTTAATAGAAAAAGAGGAGCAATAACACTTAAAAAGAAATATGTATTTTATGGACATGTTTAGATTTTTTGACTACATGTATTGCGACAAACAGACAGACAGATATTTTGTCTCACAGTGATTGTTCTCCCAACTAATATATTTATTTATTATTACCCTTATCATCATCATCATCACCATCTCCATCATCATCATCTATATAGCCCTAACTCTGTGCATTTATTTATGTAATACATTTATATGGCCACACATCTCTCATACATGACTTTGGGTGGCTAACCATTAAAAACAGAATGAAAATATAGCAGAAAACAACCAAAATTAAAAACAACAGAAATAACATAAAATAACATAGCAGCCAAGAACACTCCTTTAACACAACAGGCTCACCCACACTATCAGGTCCCCAGGCTTGATGGCAAAATCTGGTTTTCAGTGCCTTGTGAAAGGCCAGCAGAGTCAGGGCAAGCCTAATCTCTGGAGAATGATGTGTTTTGGAACACATCAACAATACCCCAAAAGTACCTAGGTTCAAGTAGTTTTCTATTTAAATGCATAGAAGTGTGTGTGTGGGGGGGGGGGGGGGAGAGACAGATGCAAGGATACCAAAGGAAAAATGCAAATGCATTTATTTATGTACATAGCTTGATTAGATGCAGATATTTTAAGGTTTAATCCCATTCGGTTGGAGATGAGGAGTAAGAAGTTGAGAATATCCATGCATGTTGTAATATTTTGTAAAACAAATAGCAAAATGCATTAACATTTTCTGTAACATCTTTGCTATACTAATGTTGGGATGTTTCCAAGTTTTTTACAGAATCAAAATGCTAGAAATAACGGTTGTCTAAATAGAATTAGCCAAGCTGAGAGCCACAAAAGTGCAATGGTTAAGGTGTCGAATTAGAAGCGGGAGGACCCAAGTTCTACTCCACCTTCACTTTCTTTCTGTCAGCCCAACCTACCTCACAGGCTTGTTGAGGGGAAAAATAGGAGGAAGGAGCATGATGTATGTTACCTTGAACTCCAGTATAAAAGGCAAGATATACTGTATATCTAATAAGTAACTCAGGAAGATTCAGATTAAGATTAAGAGTCCCTCCTTGCGAGGGAGATGGGCGGTGATAAAATTTGATAAATAAATAAATAAGCATATTTCTCAGAAGGCAAACCATCTAATTGGCTGTTTTCCTGTCCTCAGCTTAAAACATGCACTTACCGAAAACTAATAGATTTTAGCTGATATTGTTAGGCTGATATATCACTTTAGCATCTGTATCTATTGTTTTAATAGTTTGATAGTTTGTTTAGGACTACCTTCCCTGGGCTGCAAAAATCCCAGTGGCCACTAGATGTCACCAAAGAGTCACTGAAAGCTCTTTGCTGCCATCTAGTGGTCTAGTGTTTGTTGTTCAGATCTGATAGCCTGAGATTTGCTACAAATTCACATTTCAAGAGACACACATTCCTAGGTTTATCTGGTGGCATTTTCAAGATTGCAGATAGGATAATCTGACATTGCCAAATGCATCAATGGCTGTTAGCTATAGAAGCTGAGACTTCCAAGTTCAGAAGCATTACACCTTTCAGACCAGATGTTTAAGACAAAAAGCCATAGCAAGAGGACTATTCGTTCATTGACCGACTTGTGGATGCTCTATAGTAAACTCAGCAAAGGCTCAGAGAATACACCACCCCAGTTTCTTTGTCTCTGTTGTCCTCTGTTGTTTCAGGATTCACTGACTGTCTTAAGCAGAATTTTTCTTCCAAATAGACACTTCACAATCAGATTCTCCTGCATCCGAGCAAGCAATTCAGGTGCAGTTGTTGTTACTAAACCAATAATATCATTGCCTTTTCTAATTTATGTCTTTAACCCTCTTTGTAAGCCAGTTTGAGTCCCTTGTTGATTGGTGGCCTTATAAATCAAAGGAACATAGTAAATAAAATATAAATAAGCCCTATAGTTGCTTTCAACTTCCTCTTGATTGAACTGATGCTAATATTCTGGGGAATTTTATTTTAGAGGGGAATCAGATAGTAGGCTAGCAATATCAAGAATGGGATTAAAGCAGGGGGAAGGGAGGCTAGGCCAAAGCCTGCCTAGAATGGAACTTCTGTGGTAGTGGTTCCTCTGGTTCAAGTTTCTTGGAGACCCCTATGGAAATACTTTGCAGAGTCCTCCTCTTTCTCCTCAGAAGAGGAGTCTCTGGGATATGTGGCATGCTGAATCATGATATTTTTATTTTCCAAGGTGACTTGCTGGAGGACTCTTCTGTAAACTAGAACTCTTCTGTTGACTTGGTCAGATATCTGCTCCTTGCAAACACGTTGCATATTTCTGCATGCAGACAGATGCCTATGAAGTGTCCTTAGCACTCCATGCCCAAAAGAAAAGTAAATCTTCATACTATCCCTCACCGCTTAAAGAAACAAAGAGTACAAAAACCATAATGGAGAAAGAACTGTGCATTTGCTTAAGATGAGTTTATATTCTGTGTGGGTGTCACTTTGAGCAACTACATGCCTAAAATCTCAATGGAAACAAAGCCACATTGGTGAAATAACTTGTAAATCTGCCAAAGGAATGACAGCAATCAGCTCAAATTACCAGTTGTATCCTACTACTCTCATCTTTAGAATACAACATTGTTATCCAGTTTTTATTAAGGTGATTCCTGTCATCTGCATATATGCACAATCTCAACATTTTATTAGAACCTAATGTCAGAGAGAGAGAGAGAGTGTGTGTGTGTGTGTGTTTAAAGACACGGTGACATCTTTTGAAACCTAGTAAAGGAAAAATGTCATCATTGTCAGTTTGGTTAAATGTTTTAATCAGAGATTATATAATTACTTTCTGAAAGAGTAGAGTTATTTTCAGAATGAGGCTTCTTTAACGAGTATAGGAGTATAGTTACCATAACTAAGATGCAGAGGGCAGTACTTGCCTACTTTTTTCTTTTTCTTTTTAGATCTTTTTATCCTGCCTTTATTATTCTAATAAATAACTCAAGGCAGGGAACATACCTAATACTCCTTCCTCCTCCTATTTTCCTCACAACAACCACCCTGTGAGGTGAGTTGGGCTGAGAGGGAGTGACTGGCCCAAATTCACCTTTCAAGCCTAAGGCTGGACTAGAACTCAAAGTCTCCTGGTTTCTAGCCCTGGTGCCTTAACCACTAGACCAAACTGGTTCTTAGTTACTTCTTACTCAGTTACTCAGTTACTTCTGGTTTGAAAGAGGAACAGTTAGAACAAATGACTTAAATTAAAGAAGAAGAATGGAAATGTCAGGTTCAGTTAAAATCCCAGTTTTACCTTATGATTTCCCATGTACCATAGATGGAAAATGTGATAGTGTACATGAGGTAACAGTGTTGTATATCATAGGATACTGGTGCACTGGTTACAAAGACAGATTTTGAATTGTAACTCAAAGCTTAGTATATACTACAGGTCAGTTCAATACTGGTAAGTGCAGAACATTTGTATTGGTTATAATTTTAAAATGTGGAAGGGTTGAATTACTTATCACTTGAGATGTGTTAGTTTAAGCAGCAGCAGATTTTTCAAGTATATGAAAATAAACCCAGAAAGGCCAATTAAAACACATGGTGAGATTTAATTCCCCTGTCATGATTCTGAAAAATAATAATTTTCCCAGGATCAAAAGTTATTCAGAATAATGTCACTGGGATGGAATGGATGATCCATCTGGAGGTGTTCTTTCTTCCATTACACTAGGACAAGGCCCTTAATTAGAGCACCAGTGTCTGGGTCTTTCTCCTCTGCTGCCTCTTCCTCCCACAATCCTCCCCAGAGTCTGTGAATTCAGCTGTCAGCTGTTTGTAGTCACCAGTGGCAGTCTTAAGGTTTGTGTGAAGCTGGCCAGTGGAACCTTAAAAATGTTTTAATGAGGAGATTGAGGCACTCATTGCATCTTGTACTTCCTGCAAACCAATGTCTGCCCCTTCCTCCCCCTCTTTGGAGGTGAACACATCTTCAGTGCTCTGCTAATGACTAGTGCATGGGACTCTGTTGGTGGGCAACTGAGGGGCGTATTAGCATCTGGAAGCAACCTGTTTCCAGTTAAAATATATACCGGGTCAGAAGAACTTTTTGGGACCCTAGTCCCAAACTGTTTAGAGCAATGTATATGATAAGCAAAACTGTGAAACTAGCTTGGTAGCTAATTGGCAGCCAATGCTGTGCTTCCATAGAAATATAAAATATACATAGCAGGTGCCCCACTCAGCAATGTAGCTGCAGCATTTTGCACCAGCTGAACCTTGTGGACCAAGCAAACGGGTAGATTTTTGTTCACAGAGTTCATTCCAGTCATCTAAGCATGAAAAGCAATGGCTAATCATCCTGGTCCAGGAAACGATCTAATTGACATACCAGCCAAAGTTGATAACAGATGTTCCTGAGGTCACCTGGTCTTCTAATGACAATGGTAATTGGAAGAAATGCTGTACTGGATCTTTCCAAGGAAGTACAATCCTCTTATGAACAATTGAATTTCCCAAAGCTAGGAACCATCCTTACACAAAATCTCTACCTTGTCCAGATTCCTTCTCAATTTATTGGTTCTTATCTACCCCATCACTGCATCCAGACACTGGTTTAGAACATGCACTGTCTCTTCTGATTCAGATGTTATGGAGAAGTAGACTGAGTGTCTTCAGCATACTGATGACACCCAGCCCCCAAAGTCTTATCAATCAACCCCTGCTGTGACTTCATTAAGATGTTAAGTAGCGTTGGGAAGAAAACAGTTGCCAGGGTCTAGAGACTCAGTCACTCTCTGAAGCCATTCTTCTAAGCAGGAGCAGAACCACCATAATATGACACTTCTAACTCCCAAAAACAATCCAGGAAGATACCATGACTGACGGTAACACAACTGACTATGAGATCAAACAGGATATCAAATAAGCAAGCCTGGATTAAAACAATAATTCTGTTGCTGATTTGTCAGAGAGAAAGATCCCTTTTCTGCACTTCTGTTTCATTGACCAATTCTAGCAATTGTCTCACTAATAGAATGTAAGTTTAGAGAATTCTCGGGAAGTTAATCTACCAAGGTGGAGCTGCAACAAAATAGTGCAACATAAAATGTTCCTGGTGAGGACATTATTCTATACCCCAACAATCTGCTCCTCCTCCTGAAACATTCAGCCAATATTCAGCCATTAGGTAGTTTGGGGAAGAAGTCTCTGGTATTTCTGTTTTTTAACTTAGTTTCTACAAACCCTGAAGTACCCCTTCCTTAACCCTTCTCTGTTTTGCATGGAAGGTTGATATTTTGGGTAAGGAACATCAGTTGAAGAACTGAGATTGCTGTCAATATATCTTGGTTCCCAAGGTAAAAAATAATCATATTCATCTGTGTTTACTATAGGGTATTTGAACAGAAGTACAAGCTTAGCAACAGAGTTAAATACATATTGCTCTGATGTTTCCTAGAAAAATAAAACAAACCAACCCTCCAGCTTCTGATCCACGCAGCAGAGATCCCTGATGTCCTGTTCCTTGCAGAAATGAAGCTATTACGTAGCTTTAAATATAAGTCACAAAATGAGAATTTCAGCAGCCATAATGGCAAAGTCTGCTTTTGCAGATTAAAAATTGCAAAGGCACAAATAACGTTGGATCATTTTCTCTGTTTTCCATGGTTCTTTGTAATGTTACATAATTGCATGCAGAGTTTCCCAAACAAAACATTTTTTCCCCAAGGAAAGTTAATGAACCAGATTAGCAAACAGAAGCTGGGTTATAGACATTTTACAGTGATTTCATGTGTTTGTATACACACATGTATTTCCAATGCATCTAGATAAAGATATATAGGTATAGAGATGAGCCCGACTCAAGCCTCATGAAATCCATATGTGTCCTGGTTAAGCCCTGACTCTTGTTGAAATTACTCAGATGAAAAGCTTTCATATATACCACAGAAAGAAGGAAGGATCTCAGTCCTACCCAATACATATACTTGTACATTTGTATATAAAGAAAATGACTTTAGGTGAGATGTTGCAAAATTTCCCAATTTGCTATGTAAAGCCTTATATAGTTGATGACATGATGTCAGAATGGGTAAGGCTGATATATAGGGAAAGAATATGGACTCCAAAGCTGCATCTTACAGGCATAAAACAGCAATCTTAGCCATACTGGTCCATGGGAAAAAAGTAAAAAGAATTAGCCGGAGCTGGGTAAGCTCTGGCTTACGGGTAAAGTTTCCTTACTAGTGCTGATCAAATCAACATAAAAATTGTGCAAGCTTCTTCTGCAGAATGATGTTACAAAGAATTACAGGAGATAATGTATGCAAGGCATTTCAAGCATTCTAAAAAGTAATATATAACTGCTAGATAAATAAGATAAACATGTTGTACCATACCACCTCTCAAAATGATACACTTGTTTTGGAGAGATTATATTAAGACTTCATTATAGATCAGTTTCATATTTGGATTTAAAATCTCCAAATTCAGGAGAAACAGCTCTAATAGAATTCTTCCCAGTCTAAGACAAAACAAACCATAACAGAACCAGAGAGCTGTGTTTTTAAACTATAACAATAATCTGAAGATATGTCCAGGTCTTTCACTATGGGTGGCATTTGTTTTCTTCAAATTAATACAAAAGGGAAGAGGAAAAAAGTGAAAAATATACGTCTGTAAGAAAGATTGTCACCCACTGCATTAGAAATCAAGCATGACCCAGTGGATTGGTCTGTGTCTGATTGTATCTCAGCTGAAAATAGCATATCACTTGAGGCTCAAAAATAAACACATCCACACATATACAGTAACTGTGTTATCCAAGGGCATCTGAAATTATAACATTCTAAATTAATGAAAAATGATTAAACCTGATCTTCGTACTTATAAATTACATCTATGAGAGGCTAAAAATAATGGTTTCCATGGGACTGACATCACAAACATTCTCTTAAATGTGGAAAAAAAATCTTTTAAAAATCTTTTCTGCCTATGCTTTTCTTTCTATTTATTTCTTATTTCTGAATTAAGTACATAAAGAATCAACAAAGGATCACACATTGAACAGAGTGAGACTATCCTACAGTATATGTAGGATTTACTTTTAAGTAAAAGTGCAAAGGGTTGCATTATACGTGCTCTTGCACATTCCCCACCACTTGCATCTTAGGTAAGTCATAAGAGACTCTGCCTGAGCCAAAGTACCCCATTTTTTCCTCAACTGGGAAGAAAGTTTATTGGAATTTGCCCTCCCTTCTGGCATCCAGATACAATTAGGAAACTAGAGCAGTGATGAAAAGGAGCTGTTAACATTTTTCTTTTTTCCTTGAATGTGCAGGAGGGAGAATGAGATGAAAAAGGTTTTATGATAGCTCTGATTCTGACTGTGTCACTTTATATTAAAAAAAAAAATGGATAAAAGCCACTGAGATGGTTCAGATACCAAAACTGCTGCCTTCAGTCAAACCAATCCTGCTTTCACTTTCTTTGAACATCCGCCATTGGATGAAAGGTAAATCACTTACCCATGGGAAGCATTCGATTGGGTTAGGTGCAGTATACAAATGTTCCTCCTCATTTCACTACCACAGCATCTTAGAATAATTTTGTCTGTAGGAAATGGGAAAGTACAAAGCTGCCTCTGGGTCCAAACACCTCCCAGTGAGTCAACTCCTCTTATCCAAATGCTTAAGATTGTTACAGCTTTTGGCCCCCATACAGCAGCCTAAGAATCCTCTTTTTCAAGTGTGAAAGGGCTGCATTATTGGCCCTGGCTCAGAAATATTGCTGTCATTATCTCAGATGTCTTCACATTGGCATGTGGAGATATCTGAAATAAGGCCACCAACACTAGAGAAGATGCAGAGGCCAACTGGTTGGAATTGTGGCCTGCCTGTTATATGGCTGGCAAACTGGCCTGTGCTTATGCTCCACCTTACAGGGTGTGAGGCAGAGCCAGCCATATTTAAAGGTGAGATGGCCAACCAGAAATGTTGTACTGTAGGTAAAGAAAAGTTGTGAAAAGCTATATCCATCTATGCTCTGCTGGTGAGTGTTCCAGGGCCACCAAAGAGGCTGAAGTCTCTATGTTCCAAGGCCCAGGAGAAGAGCTTGAAGACCAAGAAGAAAGGTCATCAAGAAAGTGGGGGACAGATGGAACAGCAAGAGGAGCTTGACAAACAGTGCAAGGAATCTGGCTGGCAAGTTGGCCAGTGGAGAGGGGGCATGGAAAGGACCGCAAAAGAGGCTTCAGCTGGTAGTTGATAGGTTCTGAGGCAGAAAAAAATCCCATTCAGCCACTGGTGTCAGGCTCTGAAAACCAATGACAGCAAGAGGAAAAGTAAGAAGAAGTTCAAGTGGGATCAGCTGGCAGTCAGCAGCAGTCAGAAATGCCCAGCTGGAGAAAAAGAGATCCCAGTTGGGAGGCAGCCAGATGGCTTGAATCTTACTTAGGGATTAGCCAGGAGCCTGGTAATAGGCTTCTTCATGGCAGAATGTGAAAACATCTGGGAGTGAAGCTAATATGCCATTTGCAACTGGCAGATATACTTGAATTGTCTGCCACCTACTCATGTGAAGCATGTTGTTGCTCTTTCAGATTTTCTCTCTAAGAAATGCAGCCTTTCTTTCTTTTTTGTCCTATGAAAAGGAGAGGTATGTGGATTCGCATAAAAGCAATCTGTATCAGTACTGCACCTCTTCACATTGATTTAATTCCTCAGCACCACCAGCACAACCAGCACTACCACCACCACCCTTTGCTATCATATGGAGTTTTGATGTATCTTTCTACTATAGATGGATAGATACGTCCTGTTAACAGAATCTCCCTACACAGACACACATTATTTTTCTATGAGGCTGCTTAATCGATAACTTTCCCTAATATACGAAGATTACTTTATTGAGTCAGACCAGTGACTGGTTAGTGCATGTAGGTCAGTATCACCAACCCTAACTGGCAGCAGTTCTTCACAACATTGTAGCAATTAAATGTGGAATCTTTGGCTGCAAAGAATGCCATCAGGCAAGACTTACTTGCCTACCTATTGATTTTGCCAGATATGTGTTATTTTTATGTAGTTCTAACTGTACTATACCAAGTTTTCTAAAACAATAAAACAAGATTTTATCCACTGCCAAGTAGAATTTCTTTCGTAAAACACAGCATTTCAAAATAAAAAAGAGAAGAAAGAAAAGAGAGAGGGATGGGAAAAAAATGCATCTCTTTTATCCCTTGACAAGAACAACTTTGTTTTATGCTGTGATGTATTTTCAGTTGTGTGATTGACACAGAGTGCATTTTGCCATTGAGTTGAGAGCCAAAGCTTTTAGAACACCCCTGTACTTAATATGGATTTCTGACTTCTGCACATCCTTCCCCTTCTCTTTCAAGCCTGTCTTTTGAAGAAACGAAAAGAAATGACAGAATATAGCCTCACAGAGTTTATTTTGATTAAACATCAGAGCTACACTTCCTTCCTTCCTTCCTTCCTTCCTTCCTTCCTTCCTTCCTTCCTTCCTTCCTTCCTTCCTTCCTTCCTTCCTTCTTGTTTTGCTTATTTTGTTTTGGGGGCTGGGGTGGGGGCGTTGCAGTATGACAGTGGCCTGATTTGTGTAAAACAGAAATATTGTCCAAAAGGACAATTCTGCACAGAGACAAAACTCAGATGCAGGTTGGGACAGCCTGATTGTATCCATTTCTACCTTCCTCACTTCTGGTCTAATGAATAAAGTTCACAACAGGATGCCATCCACAAACTCCAAAATTAAATAAATTGAAAAATAAATAATATGGCTGGAATCTTCCAAGATTGCCAGGGATTTTGGCATTCTCACACCGGATCACACGGGATGGGGTGGGTCACATTTCCTGAGATTGGGCTGTCTTGCAAAATTACTGTGAGAGTGCACAGCAGCAGCTGAAATTATAGATAAACGTTTACTGTTTTGTGCAGGAGTTTGCATTGTACTGAATCATGGAAAGGGTCAAGGCGTGATAAAAGTGCAGCTCCCAGTTTTTTGTTTGGTTTTGTTTTTTTAAAAGCAAGACTATAATAGCTCTAGGTGGGGCAACAGGATAATTGGTGCAATCCTGACCCTCTTTTTCCAGATATTTGTTTCTATCCTTCACATCAGTGCGTGCAGGGCTAGAGAGACATAAAAGTCATTTGTTACTTGTAACCATTAGGACAAGCTCCAGTTCAAAGCACTTCCTCAATCATGGGCAGCCTTCAGACTTCTTCTGTTCTGCCAAACTCCCTTGTTTCCTCAGCTCTATTTTTTGGAAACCCTTTGCTGGCTTCAGGAACGGCCTCTTATGTGCTCATCTTCCTCAAGTGTCTGCCCTTGGGGATACATAAGATAATACCCATCCCAGAAGTGCTTCTAAAGCCACTGCTGAGAAGCATTCAGGATAAACATGGGATCAATTCAATTTAATCTCCCAGAATGTTATTCTCATATGTGTTCAAATGAAATCTCAACACTTCCTTCCAATGCTGTGAATTTTCAGTTGCCTGGGCAACAGCAAAGTGGAAAAGATTTGGGGGCATAATCTGGAAGACATTGATGGCACAATCTTAGGAAATGGAAGCTTCCACCATATGATATGATTTATATGCCTAGATAGTTGCCTGCTCTGCTATAAGCAAAAGCTCCGAGTAATAAACTATCTTTATCATGTTGGCCATGCACAGCAGTCCTAAAAGCCCATTCTTCCAAAGAAGTATAAGCAGGTTACCCATCATAAGCAGGAGAGAGCTTCTCCGCTGATTATTCACACTTACTGCTTACACTTGTTCTTTGTGGAAGGAAAAACAGTGTTGATTATAAACAAACAAAATCTGATTTTAATTCCCGTTAGGATCCACTGCAATTCAGAAGATAAATGGTAACTTCTATTTGAGTATGTCCCTGCATATATGTATACAACAAATCAATAGTTTGGTTAGAACTGCATCAGGGCTATGAACTTTTTAAAATATACAATTGATTGTGCACCTTTTAAAGAGACACATCAATTAATTCATTTTAAAGAAAATTGGATATG
Source organism: Candoia aspera (assembly GCF_035149785.1). Classification (NCBI taxonomy): domain Eukaryota; kingdom Metazoa; phylum Chordata; class Lepidosauria; order Squamata; family Candoiidae; genus Candoia; species Candoia aspera. Next base: position 100,217,896 of record NC_086155.1, read on the forward strand.
AATGCATTTTCTGTAGCTTTGAAATATAGCAGTAATGTGAAAGAATTTATAATATAAGCCAGCCTTTGCTAAGGTAGAACCCTGTAGATTTATCAGATTTTAACTTCCATTTTCTAGTGTGTGTGGCCTCACAGATGAAAATAAACTCATTTTTTGCCCAACCCTGTATATACTCCTGTATGTCTACATTTCCAGGTAACAGCTTGAGGTATACCATTATACACCTTTTTCAAAATATATTCTTGTACATGAAAAGTACAAGGCTATATTTAAAAGAGTACAAAAACTATTTACTTGTTAGTAAATGATATAAAACCAATTTTGAAACTTTTAATAGCTCAGTCATCTTTGATTAAATTTATATGTAATCAAATCTTCAGTATAAGTTTGAGATGTTGAGGGAAATATAATAGTAAAGGCTCTTCTGAGTCCCACTCAATTCCTAGTGAAACGAACATGCAATTTTGTTGGCAAAAATACAAAAAAAATGTATTTTCAACTTCCCAGACTGGGTAGTACTCTCTGGTGGTCTCCCATCTATGTATGAAGTAGGCCAGGCATGCTTAACTTCTGAGTCCCAACCATGCTATCGTCTGTTGAGACTGAGGGATGCATAGAAAGATAAGCAGATTAATAGACACAAGCTACTCATTGCTTGAAGGCCATTGTGTGTATTTTATCCTTCAAGACCTATAACGCTGTCATGCTTGCACTCATGTATTACAAAAACACACCAAAGACAAAACAGTCTCCCAAAACTCTAACAATTCTTGTTAAATACTCAAGTCAATTAAAGCTTGTAACCATAAGAGTAAAGTACTATGCCTCTCTACTCAGAGATCATTTCCACTGAGTTCTGGGGATATAGAATTGTAGCTTTGAGAAAAACGAATGAATAATCACAACTGATGCTTAATTGCAGAATGTCTGTTTCAAGTTTCATGCATTTCTTATATTATAATGCAGTGAATCACCAGCTACTTAAGCTTTCCTTAAACTATCCTTCCTCTGTTTTGGATTATATTTTACCAAGTATCCCAAGTAACTCTACTTCCATCTGACAGTCACTGAGACAACAGACTGTTTCTGCTGACTCATTCAAATGGAATGTGTCCTCAAAAGAATAACTATTTTGTCAAATTTTGCAAAAAAAGTAGCCTTTTATTGTGTCCCCTTCTTTCACTGTCTCAGAAGATGCAACTTCAACATTTAATTAACCAGATCAGGAAAACACATTTTATCCTGAACTCATAATAAAAACTGAAAACAAAACATCATGCTGGAATCAGTTTGAAAGGTTACGTAACTAGCTCTGCTACATTGTTTTTCTTTTTTTGATTAAAATAAAATATAAAAATCTGTAACTAATGAAAGGGAATTATCAAATTTTAATGCAATATTTCTTTTTTTTCTTTAGAACAACAAAAAAAAGGAGTTTATCATACCACTTCACACTGTATATAGTTCTGCTTAAGATTACTTAAGTTATATGTCAGATCTCATTATTTGATATGCTTTGCAAAGTTTTTTTTTTGGTCCGCAGTGGAGGCTGCCTTGCTTTAAGTTTTAGCATATAGTTAATGCCAGTAACAGATTTCAAAGCCAACATCAATAATAGTTATTACTACTCAATTTTCCACTAAAATTAGACAACTTATCATTGGAAGATTACATGGTTGTTATCTGAACCCCACTGAAGCATTTTCAATTTTCTTTCTTTTTTTTAATATGGCTTCACATAAAACCAGAACAATTTAGGAAAAAATATGTATGGATGAATGAACACATCATATATCCATTGACCCCCAAAAACTTAGGCAGAATTCAATTATGAACATGTTTTATCTCTTTAGAGGTGGATGAAGAAAATAATTGCTGGATACGTTGAACCAGTTCACATGGAAACCAACTAAAATTGTTATAAGCTACCATTGAGTTGAAATGAAATTGGCAGCATACAACTTTGACAGATAAATAAATAAACATTCAAAAGATTTGTTATAATTAAGAATTTTGATTGACCATTACAAACAGCTGTCCCATTATCCTTACATACAGGACAATTATTTCTTTGAATTAAGGCTGCTTTCATTGGTAAATGTTGAGGGGAGATCTTTATATTTTGAGATGAAATGTTGGGACTAGTCTATTACGACAATTTGGAAGGAGGAAATAAGCCAGGAATGGGCAAAGAGTTGTGCCAATGGATATATTTGGAATATTGAAAGCATCTCACCTGCCTTTCACAGAATGGCTACCATGTTAGGTCTGGCTTGTCACAAAACAGATGGCATTCTATGAGACCGTAGTAACTTTACTACTACACATCCTCACATATTTCCCTAGCAGAATCTGCAACAGTTCCTTATTTATGTGTCTCTTCTCTCCCAGTTCCAATCCTTCCCTCACTTGATGTTCTTGTCCACTTGCATTTGTCATTTTTCATTCTGCTATCTGCTTGGTCTCCCTAGGTGAAGCAGTGGACTGAACTTGCTAGAAGAGGAACACGATTTCTGTTTCAGGGAAATGAATCTTATTCCCCATGACAATAATCATAGACAGAGGAAGCTCTTTCTTTCTTTAACTAGTGATTTATTGGCATATGATTTTAATTGGATTTCCATCCTGACCCATCATAAAATATTGCTCCATAATGCAACTTTTAAAATCAAGAAATAAATCCTAGGGAAAATAGCTACACCCATCACACAATCAGAGGTATGTATGTATGTATATATGTATGAACAAGTTTTTAATATCTTTATATTTTATATCAGACTCTTTTGGGGGAGATGGGCAGTAATTAAATTTGAATAATAAATAAATAAATAAATAAATAAATATAATCCACTCTTATTGCCTTTGAACAATTTACAAAATAATCAGTGTAAAATCAAAACAGCCCCAAACTATAATTCCCACCCGTAGCATCAGAACAGCCCTAAAGGCTGACAGAACCTGAAAGCTGCTAATTTTTGCTTTTAGCTTCAAGTAAGTTTTAATAGGGAAAAAAATAAGCTCAGCCATTAAATAGACATCTCACACACTCAGGTCCCTTAAACTGTATTTTGACCCTTGGTCAGTGCTCAGCTGATGGATGGAGAGACAGGCTTTCAATATTTTAAAGACTGTGTCATCAAAAGGAAGATTGATTTCTCTTCTTAATATTCTGGATCTAAGCTATTTAGGGCTATAGGCCAACAGAGGTTACCATAGTTGAACATTTTAAAAAAGCACTCTGAAGAGGAGGTTGTTTTATTGTTTTATTGTTTCATTGATTGATTGATTGATTGATTTTATTTTTGTTTTGCCCTCCACCTTTCCTTGCCCTCTGTCTCTCAACCCTACAGGGATAGACCCAACAGAAAAAGACACTATCAGAGCATGGATTTTAGCCCATTCTTCATCTGGCACAGTATCAGTTTTTATACATAATTAATCCTAGTTGCCATAATAACTATTAATAGATGCCCTTTGCTACATCATTTTATTAAGGGGACCCCAACATGTTTCTTTGAACACCCTTCCTTAGTATATAGATACCTTCCTCATCATATACTTTCCCAGACTTTTCTTGCTTATCCAATAAATTCTTAACCCAACCTTCAAATACAGAAAATCAGAAAACAATAATAAATAATAAGACCAAAACAGAACCCAGAAAGATTTACAGTAAACCTTTAATTTCTTAGCCTACCCAGATTTTTCCTTGCAGTATTTAGACAAGTATTTCTAGTACTGTCAAAGCATTAACTGAGCAAACTAAATTTCTACCAACTCTGATACATATAGGGTGTATATCTGCATCCTTTTCTTAATGGTAGCAGCCTTCTTCCCACACAAGAAGGAATAATACAGGTAAAGAGCAGTCCATCTATGCCTAAAGACCCTCTTTGCTCTGTATCCTCAAGACACCATAGTATGAAGGTGTCTGGGACTTTTAGATATTCTCAGAGAAGAGGTTAAACTCACCCTTGTAAGTTAAGGGACACTTAGGTGACCATGATGTCTAGCAGTTCTTGGATATTTACATAATGACCATCTCTAGCCTGGAATCCACCATAGCCAGGTTGTTGCTTCACCAATCTCTCCTCTTACATTACCCTCTTCTCAACTTGTCTCTCTCTCCCACTCTGAAGTCTCAATGTTTTTCCCTCCTTCTTTCTGGTTGTGGACAGGTAGACAGGATTGCCTCCATCCTTTCATCTCCATTTCTTCTTTGTCAGGAATTGCCTCATTTCAGAACTCTCCACTCTTTCCTCTTCCTGATTGGGGCAGCAGAAAAGAACAGCCTCTTTCCTTCTACTGCTACATAAGGAAGTATTCCCCCTCTCATTTTCAGGTGGAGCAGTCTCTACATGTCTTTCATCCATTGTGCAATTGTCCCTCTTCCCATCTGCCACCAAGTCCCCTTCTCAAAATCAGAACTGCTGGTGGGTAAAGAACCATTTTTGCATTGCTAGCTAGGCAGTTTGTATTGGTCAAAGGAGGTAAGGAGGTTGATGTTATCAGGAACTTTCTACATTCAGTAATCCTTCCAATGGATTAAATTTCCAGTCTTGCCCTCCTGCACTGAAAGTCCAAAATATACTCAATCATAAATTCCTCCTCTCCCCACCCCGCAAAGAAAGCCTTCAAATTTATTAAATGAGAAATCTGGTAGAAAGTCAACTGTGTAACCAGCAGAGATAAAGGAGCCTTCCTGATGATGGTGATCAGCAAGCCTTTTTAGGCAGCCTTGGTGTGATCTAACTGATCCATGAGGAGGCTTTGAGTGGCTTGAAGTTGTTGGAAACATCATCCCTATTCACCAAGTCGTATATTTCTTGCTGAAGAATAGAAGAAAGCTCATCTGGTGTCCTACCTTCCATCTCTATTATGCTGTTGCTGTGTATATAAAAGGGTTAAACCTGGAATAACCAGAAGACTTTTTGTGGTTCTGGAAACTTCTGGGCTTCTTTATAAAAGTTTAGATTGTTGAAATTAAGTCCAGTGCCCTTTTGATCTCTTGACTCTTGTTCATGTCTCTCTCTCCCTGCTTTTGCCTGTTGTTGGTTTTTTTGGTCCCATTTTGTCAATTAACTCCATTTGAGGCTTGCTGATGTTTCATAAATAAATATCAAGCTATTTTGTTGCAAGCTGCATTGAGTGACACATGTGCTAGGTCTGATCTGGATATAAGGATTAAATTGGAGTGTGCTGGATTCAAACAAAATTGGAAATTACCCATAATAATTTTCCAACAAAAGTTGGAAATTTGGAGGGAGGGAGGAGGGATTGGGAGGTATTTGGCAGCCTAAAATGGCCATAACTGAGTGGAGACATGAACTGAGTTACTGAGCATTCCCATTTTGGTCTCTGTCAGAAATCAGGTGTTTGGATATACTATAGTTCTGGAAAACTTGTTGAATGCACAAATGAGCTATCTTGGTAGTGCAGAGTAGCTCATGATAGAGAATGAACTGGGTTGAGGTTAGATAGACTGGGTAGATGGAAAATAATTGTACACAATGGAGGGTTCATACTCATGGCACCAGAATCTATCAAGGCCTCCTGTTACATATATCTCAGTGCCATTCTGGGACTCTAGGGTTACAAAATGAGTAAATCTTGATGCATAACTCAGCATGTTTGAGCTCCATTTAATTTGTGATTGCTTCAACACCTGGGAATTGGGATCATCTCATTTCACAGCAACTCAGATGTGGAAAATTTAGGGCATCTTTTCTCAAAATCCCCCCCCCCTCACGTATGACTTCTTGCTGACGTTTCAGAAGAGGGGTAGGTCTTAGTGAAGCACAACTGAATGAAGTAGCCAGGTTCTCCACGGCACAGACATAGGCCTTGTGTGTGTCAGTGAAACTTTTCACAGCCAGAGAACAGAGCCTTTACTTTTTTTATTATATATATATAGTGGTGTTTGCCCTTCCCACCTGTATTCTGCTGCAATTCCTCAAGTTTTCTGTCAGTGCCCTAGCTGCCATAGTCTCTGGAATGCCTTGATGAATGAGCTCATCCCATATCTCATCTGACAGCCTCTCTCTGAACTGGTCAGTTAAGTCACTTTCATTCCAGCCCTCATCCTGAGCTAACAGCTGAAGCTCAGCAGCAGGCTGCCATACCAAAAGTTACCCTGTTGTAGGTGACAGATTGCATAGTTGGCAGCCATTCACTTGACTGAATCCTCAAAGTTAGCTCTAAGGCATACCACGGACTTAGTTTGGTTGTCAAATGCTGGGTCATTGCCCAAAGGAAGAGTTGTCAACAATATCACTCCCTTAGTCATGAGGCTATTTGGTTGGTAGGAAAGTCATCAAGTCTCAATCAACTTGTCTCATCTAAATAATATATAGTTCACACTGACTGATGGAGAAATTAAATTTCCTAGGGATTTCCAGCATATTTGTCAGGCAAGGAGGCAGTTATTCAGATTATGAGGCTTCAGCTGCTCCAGCAACAACTGCAGGGTCATAAACTGGGATTAATATGGTAATCCTGGGTTGCAGTATCCTCCTGTCACCTGCTGGGCTATCTGATTCAACATCTGGGTTTATGAGTCCATTGGGTTGCCATTTGTTTTGATCCTAGAGCAAGGGATTGTTCATTTGGTCACCAGTTAAAAAGGGTGACAAAGGAACCTCATTTTATTCTTTGGTATCTCGGGGATGGCTTTTCTCCCATAGGGATAGGTGTAGGAGTGTGAAATGGAATGTAAATCTAGAGGGGAGGTGATGTCCTGAGCGCTGATGGTGAGCAGGAGGGGGCCCCTATTCAGGGGGAAAATGCATGCGTAGTAGCGAGGAATTGAGCAGTCATTCAAAGAGACACAGAACAGACCCGCCTTGACTTTTGGGGTTTATCTGTATGGGTTTTCTCACGCTTCTTCAGTTTGTTAGGATTTTCTGTCTAATGTAACAGTAATAAAACACTAGAGACTTATTCCTCATCTCAGTGTGGTTCCTGACTGTTAGGACATCAATCCTAACAAACTCCTACTCCCATTGAAAGAGGCAGGAAAGAAAAAAAATGGGGGGGGGGGAAGAAATGTCTTCAGAAAACCAGGAAATTCGGCAAGCCATTCAACAATTGGCAGCAGCCTTGCAACAATACCAGCAACAAGTAGATCTCCAGATCAACACATTACAAGCAGCTATGCTACAGCAGTTACAACAACCAGCTCCAATTAACCCACAACCGGTGCCAGCAGCAGCAGCAGCTCCGCCAGTAGTCTTGAGATCCCAGAGCAGTTTACCAGAGAAGTTTGGAGGAGTTTTCCTTTGAAGAATTTCCATCGTTGCCCAGTTCCCATGGGAGCTTGGAGGGGGAGATGGACTCCCATGAGACTTTGGAGGGAGGGAGGAACTCTAGAGACAAGGGAGCTGAAATGGAATGTAAATCTGGAGGGGAGGGTTATGTCATGAGCACTGATGGTGAGCAGGAGGGGGCCCCTATTCAGGGGGGAAAACGCATGCATAGTTGTGAGGAGTGGAGCAGTCATTCAAAGAGACACAGAACAGACCCACCTTGACTTTTGGGGTTTATCTGTATGGGTTTTCTCATGCTTCTTCAGTTTGGTAGGATTTTCTGTCTACTGTAGCAGTAATAAACACTAGAGACTTATTCCTCATCTCGGCGTGGTTCCTGGCTGTTAGGACAGAGTGGGCAACCAAGCTGTCAGGATTTTCCAATCAGAGCTCAGCAGTAAATCGTAGTTCTCCTGATACTTCATGGCTAGGCTCAGTGTCTTGGCTGGACTAGGCAGAAAACTCATTGAAATACTTCTGCTAGATTAGAATATTTCTTGCAAGCAAGAATGAAGACCTATACAATGGTTGATTGACCACTGTGGTACAAAAATGTCATGGACTTTATTTTGGGGGGTGAAACTCGAGGTGCCTTCCTCCCATTCTTCTTAGGTAAACACTTGGTGCCTTGGGGTCTTGCAGTTATACCAGCCATCTCTAGCCTGGGACCCACTTGATCCTGTCTTGCAGCCTCATTCCTTATAGTCATTTGGAAGACTGCTTGACCATATGATATTTCATCATGGTAACCATATATACACACACATACACACACACACACACACACATATATGCATACATACATACACACACATACATACACACAGTATATACAGTATATACACATACACACACACACACAAAGCCTTCAAGTCAGTCTTGACTCCTGGCAACTGCCTGGGCAAGTCCCTGCAGTTTTCTGGCAAGATTTCATAAGTGGTTTGCCATTGCCTCCTTCCTAGGGCTGAGAGAGAGTGACTGACCCAAAGTCACTCAGTTGGCTTCATGCCTAAGGTGGGACTAAACCTTGCATGCTTTAGCTTTGAATAGGGCTAGTGAGAGGGCAGCGTGCCTATATAAATTCAACAAATAAATATTTTTGCTCACATGAAAAGGAGCACCTAAGCAAGATAATGGCAATGATGACAGATACTAGTGCTACCAAGCACAGCCACCACACTTACACTCTCATGACCCCACACTGAGGTCCCACACAGTGTTCCCTACTCCTTTATGGACTCTTAACTGCAGATGGAAACAAACTGTACTGTGTTTTTATTCTGTTTGCATCTCAGAGTCCCTTTTGGTAGATGGGCAGCTGTATAAATTTGTTTAACAAACAAACAAAACCTAGTAATCTCCTCTCATGTCTTTCTGGGGAAATTCTAAATCTAAAGAATCTCAGACACCTTTAGATATTTTTGGCTTACCACCCAGGGATATAGTAACTCTAGACTAGTGTTTCTTAAACTTTTTTGCTCTCAGGACCCCTTCCTGTGATTTCCCATACAAACCATAATGTATCCTGATAGCAGTTATCGCATATAAATCATATAAAAAAATTAAATATAAATCCAGCTCAGTGTATTCTTTTTTAAGACTCTACCTGGCCAGAGCTGGAGCTCATCCAGGTCCACTGCATCACCATCGCTCAGTTGTCCAGGGCTTTCTGGTGATCATCACCATAATGTAGTGCAAGTGGTGAATCTTGAAACAGTCTGTAGGCCTCTGCACAGTCTCTACTGGCACTGTGGCAGCTGGTAGCTGGCATCACCATCTTTTTCCTTCCCTTCCTCTTCCTGCAAGTCTCTTCCAACAGCTACAACTGGGAGACTTGATACAGGCTCGTCTGTGACAGGAGGTGAGGGCTGCCATTCCCTCTCTGGTCTCATAAGCTTTCTCTAATGTGGCAACTCCCAGGCCCCCAGCCCTGTCCCCCACCCACCCTTGGAGCAGCCCAACCATGCAACCACAGAAAACACAGTGTGCCACTGCAGTCTGCACTTCATTTGGTTTCATTTGCTTGGCTTTGATTATCTTTGTTCAGTTTCAGTCCAAGGTTTTGTTTATTTAATAATTAAAAATAAAGAAAAACAGAAAGGAAACTTTGCAGTGTCGATGGCAGGAAAGATGGCCGTCTTAAATATTGCACCCGGGCATTCCTAGGACTGCAGACATTAGATCTGAATGTCATGGGCAGTTTTCAGCTTAGAAAGGGAATGGAAAAGGGAGACCTGCAAGCTGGCAGAAGGAGCGTACACAAACATAAATACACACTTGGCCATTTTCTTTCTCTTTCTTTTCTTTTCTTTAAAAAAAAAAAACATTATCTCTCCTCTTCTCACCAACCTACCACTCTGCTTCTGAGAATTTTTAAAGAAATTCTTCTACTCCCTTGTGAAAGAGGTTGAAAAAAAATTATTTTCTAGAGACTAGAGGATCTCCCAAATAATTGCCTAGCATCATTTAAAATGCAGCAATCCGTAATAAATTACTAGTTTCAGATTTAGAGCTATTTCCTGTCTATGAACACCATTTCTGTTACAGTATTTTTCTATCATTCTGTTAACAACAGCAACAACGACATAGGAAACAAATGATAAAATATCTCCAAAATGATGCTGTCAGATTGGACTTGCTCTGAAAGAGAGGCCCATTGCTAGGATTGTGGGAAATAGAGTGAACTCAAAGTTGGTCCACTGTTTCCTTTAAAGAGCTGTGGATTTTGTACATAAGGTACTAACAATGTAAAATAAAAGCAAACATTATTTTTTGAAGCTGTCCTGGGTGGAAGGCCTTTGAAGCCGAGAAAAGTCAGAAGAGAGAAACAATTTTACAGAATGAAATTTCTGCATGATTATGCTGACATCTAATGGCCCTAACTGAAATTTCCACTTACAGTCCTTTAAAGCAGTGGTTCTTAATTTTTTTTTTCTCTCAGGACCCCTTCCCACTTTTAAAAATTATGGAGGACCCTAAAAGAGCTTTTATTTATATGGGTTATATTTATTGATATTTACCATATTAAAAATTAAAATTGATGTATTCACTGCCACTACTCATGACTGTTTGATGGGATTTTAATATTGTATTATTTTTCAACATAGGCTGGTAAATAATTTTGATTTCACAGACCCTTGAGAGGGTCTTGGGGGACCCCCAAGGGTCCTAGGTCCACACTTTAAGAAATACTGATTTAAAGTAAAGGAATCCAGTTTATGGGAACCTTACATACGTATATAACTCTCTTAGATGTGTATGGATATAAAGTTCCCATAAACTCATAGTCTATATTTATATGTAGATATGTATTATATTATATGTATAATAGTGCCTATATTTTATGTTATAGGCTATAACCATTACCGGAAATATCACTGTATGTGTTTATAAGTCTATTTGACCTACATGCTTGTAATGGCCTCCTGACCACTATTCCTCAAAAGGCTGATTTTTCCATGACGACTTAGATGAGGTCCCTTGGTTTTAATGTGCTTCTGTAGCACTTCTGCCTAAACTTCTCTAACACTTTGTCCACTTCTGTTTGTTTGGATAAAGTTTACGTTGTTAGTTCCTTGTGTAAGACTGCATATTATGGGACCAAGCTCCTATCAATAACACCTAACCAACTTCAGATACTACAGTCTCAAATCTACTTTTTTGGCAAAGAGTTTCCAGTCAATACTGGAGTATATTTAATGATTAAAAACCATTGCTCGACTTTTGATAATTGGAAGTTACCCTTTTTTTCAAGTTTCACTTTTTCACCTGACATTCAGATTTAAAAGAAAACAAAAAACATTTCCATTTTTTTTGTTTAGTTTTGCTATTGCTCTGAACTCTAAGCATTTACTTTTCCTCATTTACACCATTTAAACTCTAAGGTGGAAAAAACAGTATTAGCATTAATACTTTTTCTCCAATTTCAAAAATCTGCAGTGTTTCTTTTACATAAGACTTAGAAAATTCAGTCCATGAATGTGACTAGCGGGATATACACATCCTTCTTTAAAAAAAACAAAAAAAACCTCTATTCACTTTTCTGTGAAGATGTTTTTTAACCTTGGGGGACAAACCAGAAAGAGCTTTCATAAATAAAAATAAACTATGCTAGAAATTTAAGTTCAGGAGACAAGCTAACTGTCATTTTGATATAATATACTTGCTTACCCACAGCTAACTGGGAATAAACTAAGCAAATATGTTTGAACTTGGCAAGGCTTTAGGACCAAGACAGCTAAAGAAACAGAAACGGATCAATAACAATACTAAACTGGAAGAAAGGAACCCATTACTGTTGCTTCTATCACCCAGCTGAGTTCCCAAAAGAAAGTATGTTAGAGATGGATATATAACAGAAGAATATGGATTTTGTAGCATAAAAAAATAGTCAAAATTTATAAATACTGACAGATTTAGATGGATCCCCACATTATAATGAAGAATGCTGTGGATCAAAGAACAAGAAGTCGTGCAAGCCATGATCTGATGGGGTGGGCAACAATTTTTTGGGTTGGAGGCCAGATTTTATGACTTATTTCAGCTTCCAGTGCCTCAAGACAGCATGCCCAAAGATGTGATCTAAGCATTCAGCAGCTTTTCTGCTTGACATGGTTAGGCAGGATTTATGTAGGAAGTAAGTGAATCAAGCCTTCAGGCAGCTTAGTATCTTAATATCTTTGTTAAAACAGAAAACTTAGAAAATCATGTCACTGAAACCCAGCAGTTTTGTTGCCAACATTCCACAGTGCAATCTGAGGAGGTTGTGGAGAGCACAAACTGTGTCATGGGGTCCATGTGCAGACTGTGATTTGTCAATCCCTGGTATAAAGCTCTTGCAGACAAATTGCTTTGTTGTTGTGTTTTGCATGTTTTGCTAGGGTATATGTTTATACATTGTGTGTGTGTGTGTCAATATCCTAATGAATTCAGGACACAAACCCCTAAAAGTTTCCTATTGTTTTGTAACAAGATTTGCACGTTATTTTTTTTAACTTGGTCCTAATCGAATTCTAATTCTTGATTAGTTGATTAACTCATCATGGTTTAGCAAAGCTTGCTGCAAGTAAAACTCTTCAAAGGCTCACCAGGACTTATTCACAGTATAAATTGGCCTAAACAATACATGGCTAGTAGAAGCCTTTTATAATATAAGAAATGTTTCTTGCATGGTATTTAAATATTAAAATGTTGAATTAACTGATTAATATCTTTTCTTTTTTTAACAAATGAATAGGAATTAGAGAGATTATAAATGTTCTACATTTTCCTTCTTTGGCACAGAAAACTGATGGCCAAGATAATTTCTGTTTATTGAGTCTAAAAGGAATTTTCTTTTTTCTGATTTTTTTTTTTTTAACAGCATAGTACATTCATGTTAGTTTATTAGGATAATAAATCCAATAATGGATGCTTTATGTTTAACATTCACTCTTCCCATAGTTTTGGATATCATTTTTATATACATGACAAATGGGCAAGTGACATTGTTGGGAGTATGACTTCAGTGGCACTGACATTTCAGTAATAGGCAGCTTACTGAGAACAACGTGCTTCAGAGTTAGAGATTGCTCTGTCCCCATTGGCTCATCAGTGCAACAGAGCACAAACTTAGGGCTATTGGGCCACAGGAGTGATAGAGAAAGATTCCTGGTACCAACTTCTGACAAGAAGCCCCTGGTCCAAGTGTTTAATTCCTTGGGCTATACAGGTAACCTGAAGTTAAAAGTAATATAATGTAATAGGCTGATGATGTTTTGTTTATGACAAACCCGAGCTTTCAAAAGAATGGCTTGTCCATCATTTATTTATGGATTTCAAACCAAAAAAAGAAACTTTCCGTATAGAAAAAGTATGAATGCTCATTTTGAACATCTTCAGCGGATCTTAAAACTTTGTGTCTTGCCCACATCCATACACGATCCTCTTCAATTACTTTTGTCTCCCTGGCTCTAATTCATTAAAGGTTGCCCTTCATGACTTCACCAAATGTAAGTGGCTACCAACAAGGAATGTGAACGACCATGCTTTTTCATTTATCATGTAGCATCTTCCTCCTGGCATTTTGCTATTGGCCTGGTTGAGCTACCTGTTTTGCTTAGCTACACTCCTATGAAAATGTCACTTGTGATGTGTGTAAGGTCAGCTGAACCCACGGTATCAAGATTTGGACCAGCAGCAGGAAATGCTCTTATTTCTTTGCTCTTACATCAAAGTCTTATGAAATATAAGACAGAAATCATGTGTAGGGAGATCAATAGCCAAATATCTAAAATGTGATATCATCAATCTCCTCTCAATCACGTATTGCAAAATTATTCCATATTACTCTGCAGCACACAGCCCATCTATATAAGAAAGGACCTTTTTTCCCCTGCAACTGGGACAAAAAGTTTGTAACATTTCTCTTTGAAACCTGCCTCTCTACAATGATGTTTCTTGAAACGGGCTACAGTCTTGACAAATGGAATTAATAATGTGCCAAAATCTGACTTCAACTTTGCTAAAACATTTGTTCTGCACAAAATCTTCCCCTTTGATTTCATTGGAGCTTGAGAGGACACTCAACACAATACAAAGTAGGTAGAAGTTTATGCCTCCTATCACACATTCTCTTGGGGGTCCTTTTCTTATTATCTTTTTGTTCTTTAAAATTAAGTGTCAAATCTTTTGCATCACTTTCCAGGCCTGTATATCTTTCCTCCACCTAAAATCTTTAGTCCCCTCTAGTGTCTGGTTTTTTAAATCATGAAATTGCTTATCTTTGTTATGTCTTGTAAAAACCAAAACAGGATCTATTTCCCACAAGAAGCTGGGTGTTCTTTATAATTAATTTCAAAATCTTACTGTAAAAGTTTCAATATTCCAATTTTATCTGGACCCTTAGTCCATTTATAACTTTCTAAGATCAAAATCTTATTTAGCTTTTTTACTGTTTATTTCAGATTCTTTAAATTCTTAAGCTTATGATTAAAATTTTCTTTCATTCAGGATTGAAGGCAGATTCACCCGGTGTTTTCAGACTTGTCATTCTGAAGGTTTCTAATAGCTTAGAAGTAGTTAATGAGCAATTTCCAAAAGTGATGAGAAAGTGAGGTTGGCAAACTTATTGTCCTTTAAAAGTCTCTGTTGCAGTTGCAAGCAAGATGTGGAAAGCCACTGTCCTGCAGTCTCCTCACAAGGAGCAGCCATCTGGAGCACATGTGGGCAATCTCCTGTTCTTTCCATATCTGGAGAGGTTCCAAGGGACTGGTCTACTCAACAGTTCCTTGGTCTTTGCTGCGGTTGTTGGCTCTGCTTTTGCAAAGCTTCCTTCAGTTCACCATACCTCCCTCAGAAGCCCAAAATTCAGTGTCCATGCTTTGACTGGCAGTTCCTCTACTCAATCATCACAGCTCTCTTTGATGAGAATGTCCCCTAAATGTTCTTCCTCAAGGATAAATAAATGGAATAAAAGCAAGAAGAATTTCTTTTCCACCAAACTGAATAAGGGTGAATTAAAAAATACAGAATAAATTTTTGAGACAGTGTTAGATAAAATAAAAAACTACTCAAAAATACTGCATTGTTTGTTATAGTTCAATCTGGAGACCTAGTCTTGGCCTTGTTGTAAACATTCTCATACCTGTCAGTTTAAGGTTTCTGGCAAGATGACTTTCTTATGCATTATACAACCATATTTTGGTTACAGTAGTTCAGTTAAAAGAACTGGATGAGATTTTCCTTTCTGGGGTAGAGTTTTCTTTTATGTGAGCAATGCTGAAACCTTTTCTGAGGGATGGCAACTATGTATTGCAAGGGTGAGCTGATGTTCCTGTTAAAATATTTCTCATATCCCGACTCCCCAACTGGGACTTTACAGCAAAGTGTAAGACAATATAGACATAATATATTACAGTATTACAGCTTGAACTGATTATTTTAAAGGGCTTGCATTTTTAAAGAAATCTCATCCATTCATTTTTCTGCCCCAGAAGCTAGTACAATCAAGAAGTTAGAATCTTAATTTCTGCACCAGGGGACACTAACTTCAGAAGGAGTGATCTGAAGGAGGTTGTCATCAAAATGCTTCCTGTAAGTGGTAACAGGCTAATAAGATAAATCATCAACATTAATTATCTTAGTCTTAGTATTTAAGGTATAGATAAATCCATTCTCCCCTGACTCACATTTGTTTGCTTCCTCCAAATTAGTCATTCTAAAATTGCCACTATGGCATCATGGCCTTAATCAAGAGAAATGGCATTGATTTACTAGCATACTTTGAAGCAAGTGATTGAACAAAAATATCTTAAATGGGAAATCTTACAAGGGCTTCTTTGTGAGAGTCCCATTCAAGGTCTTTTCTTCCCATCTCCCACTACTGCAGGTGATCATCTGAGTATCTAAGCCTTGATTACCCATGAACTTTGTCCATGGACTTGCCAACAACAAGCTTCCTTGATTCTCATGGCACCAAACTAAGGACCTGCCTTTTGTGGAACCTCAAAATAAATTAGACATTTAATAGGGCTGGGAGCTATTGCATAGGTCATGAGCTAAGTATAAATCAATAGAATAATTGTAACATCATAGAAGTTCTAAAACTTTGGGAAATTAGAGAGATCTATTTGGCAGCAAAATTCAGATCAAATACAATAGAATGATTCAGTTTGAAAGAGAGCTTGTGGTACATTGAAAATGTGTTTCTCTAGTCCTTAAAAAAACCCTGATGTTTAAAATAGCTTCTAGTTTCATTGCAATTTATCTTATCTTTTCAGGACTCTTTCACATATGACATTTCTTTCCTTCCCAGAGCTCACCGCAATCTATGGAAAAGCATGAAAGACATGTGCATTCTATTATACATCAAACACAGACAAATCCATTTTGCGGTATATACACATTGTAGGAAATTAGAACTGGCAACATTTTTTTCAAACAGAATAGCTGCATTCTTCAATTATGATAGCAAACACAATTTTCCTGCATAAGAAAAATCATGTAGATAGAGAAAGTAATCTTCCTTGCAGAGAAGTGAGGACCTAGAAGATGTCAGGAAACTCTAAGTAAATTAATTTCCATGAACATCTGGAAAAGTGACAGTAATTAAAATGATGCACACTCAATTATACTGTATGTGAGGGAACAGATGTATCTACAATTTTGCTTCTTCAATCTGATTTTGCTTGAGAAATCAAACCATCAGTACCCAAAGCTTGAGGTTTAAAATCACAAACAGCCACACTTACAACAATAATGTTGTATTTCTCATGCTTCATAAGAAGATGCCCCTTCAGAACAAGCATATTGGTTTATTTACAGGTAACAGATTCCAGGAAGAACACCATTTTTCTTCCTTCATTCTCTCACTGAAAGACCCTTAGATGCCTTCTTGTATTTTTGCCTCTAGGATCTGAATGCTAAAACATAACTGGTTTAAGCACAGTTTATTAAATCTCAGTTGACTGGGTTCACAAATACACTAAGCCATAAATCATGGTTAATGCATTCAAGATTAATCTATAAAGCTTTCATGGCTTGGGACTACAGGATTTGAAGGAACACTTCTTTCCCATATGTTCCTGCCTGCCTGATAACTTCATCCTGAGAGCTGTTCTAGGTTGCCTTTCTAAGAGCTGAGGTATCATGAATGACTGTCTAGGAGCAGATCTTCTTGGTGGTCACTCACCAATTCTTGAATGCCCCCTGCACTTGGACATACTTGGTCTTAGTTTTGTTATATTTCCAGCACAGGACTAAAACATTTTTTTTCTTCCCTGGTCTTTCAATAGATTAATAATTCAATTCTGTATGCCACCATGAAGCTATCTTTGCCTATTGTCTATGTGTTTACTGCTTATATATCATCTTTTTAAATCACTGCTTTATTTACTGTCTTTTGAAATCACTTTATATAAATTCTAGTTTGAGAGAGTTGTAAGCCACTCAGAACAGTATGCACGTTTTGAAAATAATAAGTACATTTAAGAAAATCACTAGAAACCACAATGGCTGGATTTACAGAACGTGCTAATCCTCAAACAAGCCAAGGGCTTTCTGGTTTAGTACAGTACCACATGTAAATCCACCCTCTGTGAAGAAACACCCATTGCCACTTTTGCATTTATCCACCCTTCTTGGCTTCCACAGGAAATTCCAGGGTGTTTACAGCAGTGTCCATAAAGCATGGTCAAAAGTTAAGATGGTGGCCATGATGGTGTGATCAAAGTGCCACCTTTTTTTTATGTGTGTTGCACTGTTATGGTAGCCTCCTTCAATGCAGACACCCCTGAAGGCAAATATCCTGTTTTATCAGCTTTAATACTAAGCTCTTTTTAAACTTAAGGGAATCCAATGACTTTCCAACCGAACAGTAATTATGCCTTCCTTGTAATTTGCTGGCACCTCTATTTATCACAAATTGTGACTCTGGGTGATGAAAATAGGATTAAACAAAAAAAGAACATGACAAGAAAAAAATAGTAAAAAAAATAATATAACAACAGCACACTGGCATCCAAGAACAATCTAACCCAACTCATACAACAGCAATCCCACTTTAAAAAAAAAATCACATTCACAGGCTCACCCAAAGTATTAACCCCAAACCTGCAGGAACATCCAGGACTTCAAGGAGTTACAAAGTGCCAACAGGGTCAAGCCAACTGAATCTTGGGGGGTATGGTGCTCCAAGGGGCAGGCCCTGCAACAGAGAAGGCACATTAAATGGGACCTGGAGAATGTCCATTCTGCCTGAGCTAGTGGGATGGGCAGAAACAATTGGAGAAAGGTAGTATGCAAATAACATTAGGCTGTTTTTTGATTATGTCAGCTATTTCTTTTTCTTTTTCCTAATCATGCCTTCAAGTTCTATTTCTCTCCTTTCTGCCCTATGCACCTGTGTAGCTGTGTGCATATGTCTGTGCCTGTCTCATGCACCCACAGATCCACAGCTTTTAGATCTTTCCCAAACTCGATGCTTCATGTCTTCCCTTTCTACTCTAAGGGGCAAACTCCTTCCTTCTACATCCTGATTTCCTTACTGGGTCTGTGATATCGACCCAAAGCCCCCTATCTCTGTGATTGGTTGATTGATTGATTTATCAAATTTGTCACCGCCCATCTCCTCCCACCAGGGGGATTCTGGGCAGTTTACAACAAAATAATCAATAAAACAATAGATATATAATATAATTACAATATATAAAAATAGATTATATAAAATACAATTACAAGTAAATATATACATCTGTTTACCAGATCTTCAGCAAAGGATCGTAATCTTGTCATGGTGCTGGAGCTTCAGCACCTCAATGACACCATGAGCTAAACCGTGAAGGGCCACCCAAGACGGGAAGGCCATGACAAAGAGGTCAGACTAAATGCAATCCCTGGGGAAGGTAATGGCAACCCACCCCAGTATTCTTGCCATGAAAATTAAATGGATCAGTACAACCAGAGATATGTCGGTATACCATCGGAAGATGAGACCCCCCCAGGTCAGAAGATGGTCAAAATGCTACTGGGGAGGAACAGAGGATGAGTTCAAATAGCCCCAGATGTGATGACGCAGCTAGCTCAAAGCCGAAAGGATGGCTAGCGGCCGACGGTGCTGGTGGTGAATGGGGAATCTGATGTTCTAAGGATCAACACACCATTGGAACCTGGAATGTAAGATCTATGAGCCAGGGCAAATTAGATGTGGTTATTGGTGAGATGTCAAGATTAAAGATAGACATTTTAGACGTCAGTGAACTGAAATGGACAGGAATGGGCCACTTCACATCAAATGGCCACCAGATCTACTACTGTGGACAAGAGGACCACAGAAGAAATGGAGTAGCCTTCATAATTAATAGTAAAGTGGCTAAAGCAGTGCTTGGATACAATCCAAAAAATGACAATGATCTCAAGTCGAGTTCAGGGCAATACATCTAAGATCACAGTAATCCAAATATACGCCCCAACCACAGATGCTGAAGAAGCTGAAGTAGAGCAGTTCTATGAGGATCTGCAGCACCTACTGGACAACACGCCTAAAAGAGATGTTATTTTCATCACAGGAGACTGGAATGCTAAGGTGGGCAGTCAGATGACACATGGAATTACAGGTAAGTATGGCCTGGGAGAACAAAACGAAGCAGGACATAGGCTGATAGAATTTTGCCAAGACAACTCACTCTGCATAACAAACACTCTCTTCCAACAACCTAAGAGACAGCTTTATACATGGACTTCACCAGATGGACAACACCAAAATCGGATTGACTACATCCTTTGCAGCCAAAGGTGGCGGACATCTATACAGTTGGTAAAAACAAGACCCGGAGCTGACTGTAGTTCAAATCACAAACTTCTTATTGCACAATTTAGGATCAGACTCAAGAGATTAGGGAAGACCCACAGATCAGCTAGATATGAGCTCACTAAAAATCCTAATGAATATGCAGTGGAGATGAAGAATCGATTTAAGAGACTGGACTTAGTAGATAGGGTCCTGGAAGAACTATGGACAGAAGTTCGCAACATAGTTCAGGAGGCGATAATAAAACACATCCCAAAGAAAAAGAAAACTGCTGAGACACTAGAAGTAGCCCAAGAAAGAAGGAAAGCAAAAGGCAACAGTGATAGGGGGAGATATGCCCAATTAAATGCAAAATTCCAGAGGTTAGCCAGAAGAGATAAGGAATTATTTTTAAACAAGCAATGCATGGAAGTGGAAGAAGACAATAGAATAGGAAGGACAAGAGACCTCTTCCAAAAAATTAGAAACATTGGAGGTAAATTCCAGGCCAAAATGGGCATGATCAAAAGCATAGATGGCAAGGACCTAACAGAAGAAGAAGAGATCAAGAAAAGGTGGCAAGAATATACGGAAGACCTGTATAGGAAGGGCAACAATATCGGGGATAGCTTTGATGGTGTGGTCAGTGAGTTAGAGCCAGACATCCTGAAGAGTGAAGTTGAATGGGCCTTAAGAAGCATTGCTAATAACAAGGCAGCAGGAGATTAGGGTATCCCAGCTGAATTGTTCAAAATCTTGCGAGATGATGCTGTCAAGTTAATGCATGCTATATGCCAGCAAACTTGGAAAACACAAGAATGGCCATCAGATTGGAAAAAATCAACTTATATCCCCATACCAAAAAAGGGAAACACTGAAGAATGTTCAAACTATCAAACAGTGGCACTCATTTCACATGCCAGTAAGGTAATGCTCAAGATCCTGCAAGGTAGACTTCAGCAATTCAAGGAACGAGAAGTGCCAGATGTACAAGCTGGGTTTAGAAAAGGCAGAGGAACTAGGGACCAAATTGCCAATATCTGCTGAATAATGGAAAAAGCCAGGGAGTTTCAGAAAAACATCTATTTCCATTTTATTGACTATTCTAAAGCCTTTGACTGTGTGGATCATAACAAATTGTGGCAAGTTCTTGGTGGTATGGGGATACCAAGTCATCTTGTCTGCCTCCTGAGCAATCTGTATAATGACCAAGTAGCAACAGTAAGAACAGACCACGAAACAACGCACTGGTTTAAGATTGGGAAAGGAGTATGGCAGGGCTGTATACTCTCACCCTATCTATTCAACTTGTATGCAGAACACATCATGCGACATGCTGGGCTTGAGGAATCCAAGGCTGGAGTTAAAATTGCTGGAAGAAACATTAACATTCTCAGATATGCAGATGATACCACTTTGATGGCTGAAAGTGAGGAGGAACTGAGGAGCCTTATGATGAAGGTGAAAGAAGAAAGTGCAAAAGCAGTTAAACCTCAAAAAAACCAAGATTATGTCAACCAGCTTGATTGATAACTGGCAAACAGAGGGAGAAAATGTAGAGGCAGTGAAAGACTTTGTATTTCAAGTTACAAAGATTACTGCAGACATTGACTGCAGCTAGGAAATCAGAAGACATTTAATTCTTGGGAGGAGAGCAATGACAAATCTCAATAAAATAGTTAAGAGCAGAAACATCACACTGACAACAAAGATCCACATAGTTAAAGCAATGGTATTCCCCATAGTAACATATGACTGTGAGAGCTGGACCATAGGGAAGGATGAGCAAAGGAAGATAGATGCTTTTGAACTGTGCTGTTGGAGGAAAATTCTGAGAGTGCCTTGGATTGTAAGAAGACCAAACCAGTCCATACTCCAGGAAATAAAGCCAGACTGCTCACTTGAGGGAATGATATTAAAGGCAAAACTGAAGTACTTTGGCCACATAATGAGAAGACAGGACACCCTGGAGAAGATGATGATGCTAGGGAGAGTGGAAGGCAAAAGGAAGAGGGGCCGACCAAGGGCAAGATGGATGGATGATATTCTAGAGGTGATGCACTTGTCCTTGGAGGAGCTGGGGGTGGCAACAGCTGATAGGAAGCTCTGGCGTGTGCTGGTCCATGAAGTCACGAAGAGTCGGAAGCGACTGAACGAATAAACAACAAAAGTTTACCAGATAATCCAAGATTCCTATGTCGTGTAATGCTAACCTTCCTCCTGCCTCAGTCCTGTGCAACCAGCTCCTAAGACACAAGTTAACTGCCATACTTCTGGCAAACACCTACTGGTTTTCACCAGATTTATTTCCCAACTCTACTGTGCCTTTCTGGATTATATATATTTACTCAGAAATCCATTCATGCTCCACCAGAATTCACTCTATGTTCCACTTAGTGATGGTCCCTGCCAAATATCATGAAGTTCCCTTCATAGCTCTTGGCATCAAAAGGATCCCATCCTACTACTGAATTATGAGGACCCAGAAATGTGTAGTCCCTGGCATTTGTACACTCCATCTGGTATTCTGTCTAAACTAATGCTAAACTGAAATTTGTGTCAACCACTTTCAATCAATTTGATGGAAAATAATTTATTTTGATTCTCCACCTCCAGGAGAACATATTGGTGAAATTATCTCAGCTAGCATGTGGAATTCTGGCATTTTCCTGGGTTAGAAGGGGGACTGGAATTTGTATGTGAACATCCTGTAATTTGGGTGCAATCATCTCTACAGGGCTCAGCAGATTTTCATGTTCCAACTACATCTTAAGAGAAGATATTACAAGATTGCAGAGTAATGAAAAGAAGTGCAACAGAGGAAAACAAATGAAATAAAACCAGCTCTCCTAGTTGTCTTTCAACAAGATAAGCTTAAAATTTCTTTGAATTTTGCCTGCATACATAGTAGTTTTGTTTTGCTTTATTAAAAAGAATACAGTAGCTAGCTATAGAAATAAAAGATAAGGAAAATCCAGAGAATAAGTAAATGACAATAAGAACTTTAACACAGGAAAAAATAATCCACTGGGCTGTTTCCTATTTTCAAACATAAGATTCTAAAAATTGTATAATTTGTTTGTACAAACTTGCCTTTATCTGAGTTCCATTAACATTTAGGAAAATACTAAACACAAGCAGTGTTTATCCCCCTATTTTTCTATATCCATCTCTATGTTTAGGTGCTTTTACTGCTTCAAATGTTGTGCAATATGTATATTTGCTGCTGTTAGTAAGACTGACATAAATTGTGAATATACCTGCTATAGTGTCTTTTAATAGAATGTGAACACTTACATGTAACTGGAAAAACTGATGTTTCTTAAATAGTATATAATGCATCATTCAAAAATAATGTAATATCAGTACATGACAGAACAAGGGGAAATTGATTGATTGACATTTCCATCAATAAACCTGACCATCACTATGAATTTTATTTCATTTACCTGGCTGAACGCCACTGTTATAAGCACCCCATCAGGAATGCCAAAAGTAATTCTAAAGCATTCTGAGAATGAGAGTTAAAATAAGCCTCATTCACAAAGAAAGAACATGCTCAGGAAATTGAAGGACAAATTTTGGCATGTCATTCAATAGGTCGTTAAGGAAATACAAATGGTTCAAGCTATGCCTTTATAGTGGGTTCGCAATTGTACAGTTAACTGTGAAAATGAAGATTACTGGAAGCTTATTGATTTCTTTTTCTTAAGGATCATCAGTAATCCTTTCCTTTCAGGCCCTCACCTAGTTTTCATGATTTAGAGTTGTTCCTAAGCAGCAAAGCTATTCTGTACCCTCATCCCTGCACATGTACACACATACACACTCAAGTTAAAGTGCTTAGAACTCAGAGTCAAACCACTTTATCTTGGCTCATAAGGTAGAAAATCCCATAAGGCCCCTATTCTCAAACTTGGCATAAAAATTCAATAATAAACAAGGTAAATAACTTTACTGCCATTTCATGATGCTTCTAATCTGCTGAGGGAGGCAGCCACTTTATCTTAGGAAATGATGGGTCTTGCATATTTTCCACTTTCTTAATCATGAACATTGACTCTTGCAAGGTCAAGAAACCAAGGTGAAGGGTGAAGATTAAGAAATAAACTTTATGGTAAAACAATAGAAATGTATAACAGTGGAATATTTTCATCAGATTCCGTTCTGAGCCCAAAGATTGCCTGCGGATGCTCAGAAAATATTAAGCTACTTTTGTCACTGTGCAGATTAAATGTTAACATTCCAGCTGCTTTACTAATGCCCCAGTATGTGGCCTCCCTGTGATTTCTTACATCAGTTCGATGCATTGTTTAAAGATCTGTCAAACAGTATCACGCACATAATTTAATAAACACCAGTTACTTGCAGTCTGCCTTTCCATGATACCAAATGTCTAGACCAACATTTCCTTAAGTACTTTGATTTTGTCCTAAAAATATTTAGCATTTCATTATAAGAATACAAATCATTTTACACAAGAGTCAGATGTTAAACATAACATCAGTTTTGGCCAGGGGAAATTGAATCAGATGTTGGGCCTCTCTATTCATATATTTATACCAATTTTCTGTTAAGCAACTGCAAGTGATAAAATAAAACAATTAAACTGACATTTAAAACATTAAAATAAAACATTGGAATTAACATAGAAGTCCAAACTGAAAATCCTATACAGCTGTAGAAAATCTAAATACTTTTTCAGAGAAGTAAAAAAGAGGGATCCAATCATGGGTGTCCACAGAAGCTTCCTGTTTTTGCCAAAATGTCAAATACAGTGTTGTGCCATTACACTGCAAGCTCAACCCCTTTTGAGCATGTTATGTAGCATTGCAATACATACTGTATACAGAAGGGGTGGGGCTTAGATCGCAACTGCTCACCGCTGCTTTTGTCAGTCTGGCCCCTCCCTCTGTACCCCCTCTGCAGATGCTACTTAGTTCAATCATAATTCAGAAGGAGGTACATGCCAGAATTCAGAGAATTCTGCATATCCTTCCCTGCACACTCAGCAAAAGGATTTCTGAAAGTGATGGTGGCCTTGAAAGGGCTTTGTCTGCAGCTGTTTTCCTGTATTGTCTACAATACTTGGCTGAAGTTCTCCATGGCCACAGGTGACCTATCACTACCAATTGATATTCTTTATTCTGGCATTTTCCATTCTTGATGTTACTATGAATTTGTGCCATAAATGAAGGTATAGAAGATTATACACATATTACATACAAGAATTGTAGAGGAACTCATACATCTACCTAATTCTAGTGCCCAGACTGTATGAATCTATTTTAATTATGTTTTTCAATCTATCACTAGTATTTCCAAACTCAATTTTTGTTCTATTCCCATTCATTCTTAAATAGGTGAGACAATGTGCCTCTCTTTTGTGGTTATAGCAAAAAAATTTAGGATTTCAAAGTTCTGGAAACAGCAAGTCTCTTTACTATGATACAGTGGCTAAGTCTATGAACTGGGAGATCTGTGGTTCAAAACTAGCTGCACCAACCTTCCTCTGGGAGCTTCTCAGAAACATCAGGCTGGTCATTGTGGGAAATGGGGCGATAGACTTTGGTCAGTTCCAACAGGGCTCTTATTTTTTATCCAAACTCAAACCTGTTTTTATTAGTTTATCAGTTTATTTCAGTTTTCTTTGACTCTGCAAGAAACATGGTCACAGCCTTTAGCTCCTTGCAGATCACAGCTAATAGATTTCTATGGGTAAGTTGAGAGATTTGGAATGGCTTCATTTGGAATGAAACTATGGGTGTGCCAATATGGAAAAATGTAATTATTAACTGAAGCATCCTAACCACAGCTTTTGATTTCTTTTGTTTCAATAGCAAATGGCTGATGTGAGAGAAATGGAAATTGGGCCACTGCACTCATTCAGACTGCTACTAGTAACTCTTTGTGTCTGATCTTATTTTCTTCAGTTCCAAATAGTATGTACCCAAATCAGCCTTGTGTCAGCCAGTGTAGTTGAGCATTTTTCTGAAGCTGGTTCCATGCGTTGTGTAAATGATCCACATACCCTACTAAATCAGAAAGGAATTACATTATGGTTATGTTTGGACTACATGCTAAAATAAAAATTCCAACCCTAGTTCTTTGGTCCATTTGGGGCTCAAATGACCTTTTAAAGGGTACTATATACTTACATTAGGTTTTAGGACACAATGAATCCTATACATACCAGAGAAGGAAAATAGATACAATATTCTTTTGGCTAGCTTACTTTTACTACAACAACTGCTAACATAACAAAAAAATAAATAAACAAGCAAACCTTATTCATTTATCTACACCTTTATTGCCTGTGTAATTGCCTTTTAAACTGTAGTAGGCATAGTTTTAAATTTTAAATGTTTGTAACCTATATATACTCCTGAAAGCTTTATCCTGGGCTCTTGGCTGCCAAGAATTAGGGTCCAGTGACTCACTGTATGAATATATAAAACAAAAATAATCATTGGATCCCATTGTTTTGATAAGTTCATTGGATGCTATATCTACCACAGCAATCTAAAGACTGGGGCAGACAGGTGCAAAGGAGAAACAACACTTTCTCTTTCTTTGCTATTGTCTTAACAAAAATAGTCTGAAGTTTCTTTAGATTTAAAATTTGCATTTTAAGGAAAATCTTCACTGACAGCATCTACTGTCAGCAGCTCCAAAAACATGATTTTGACACACAAATAACCAATTTTGTGTACATGTCCTTTCTTTTCATTAATCCACTGAAATGGAAACAAGAAACAAAGATCTGTTTCAATGTCACAATCACCAAGGAGTCAATATTTCTTCCACATACAATCTGCATCCTAATTTTCTTCTTCCTGATGTGGCAAACCTTTGTCTGGAATAGATCATCATAGACAGCTTACATGAAAGACCCCCATATCATAAAGAAAATAATGATATCTGAGAGAGTGCATTAGAGATACTTTCTAATATCTTTTGACTGAGGGGATGGGGGAGGTATGAAAACTGATTCCATTATATCATATACTAGCAGTCTGACATAATGTTGACCAACTCAAGGTTTGTCACCTTAGTGAAAACCAGATTAAGATGACAGTGGTGTCTTGATTTCTTTAACTGGAATACCAAAAAACACTTTCTGCAAAGGGTATTTGAATAGGGGAAGGGGAAACCAGGTTTTGAGAACCTCAGTGAAGTCAGATTTGTACATTGCACTAAGCCACAATTGATTTTAAACCATGAACAAATTGTTCACATTACTTCACACATAATACTGAGCTATAAACCATAATGGCTTGATTCATAATAGGAAGCCAAAAAGCAAAACATCCCAATGTATGAGCCATAGAGCAGACACAGACTAGAATAGAATCTCACCACTTTACCTGATGATACGTATTGTTATGTATTCCAGGAATCTATTATAATGGAAACAAATAAGAACTGTAGCAAATATTTCTCAGACGAATAAACTGGGAAGCAGCTAAATGCCACAAGAACTGTAAGAATTTAAGAGCCAAGTGGGTTTAGAGAAGGGACCTGGAACATTCCCAGACTGACTGGTGGGATGGGCAGATACCCTCAAGAAGAGGCAGTCCTGCAAGTAATCTGGTCCCATGCCATTTAGGGTTTTAAAGGTGATAACCAGCACCTTTAATTGTACCCACAAAGAAACTGGAAGCCAGTTCAGCTCACACAGCAGTGGTGTAATATGGGCAAACTGTGGGGCACCCAGAACTGCACATGGTCACATTCTGGACCAATTGTAATTTCCAGTTGGTCTTCAAGGACAGTCCCATGATCACCTTCTACATTTGCTCCCCAGTAGTTTAAGACCTGCTTCCTTTGATTCTTTAACAGTCAGCCATCAATACTGTTAAGCAAATCAAGGGCATTCAAGGACTCTCAAAAAGCTGGGACTGTGTCATTAGGTCCATCTGATGCAGGGCCCATAACATTCAACAATATCATTCTCTAATTTCAGCAGTAGCAAATTTAATCGTATAGTTATACCAGACTGGATGCAAGAATGTGTGTTCTAATATCTTAGCATGAGAAAGGCCTAACTTCTATCTGCCAAATCAACAGACAAAAGTTCTGATGCAATTAAAAATGAATAGATACAAGGGGCAAATTCCAAGAGCTTTAGGAAATGTCTACTTGTTACTGTGCTGCGTAAACAAAGATGGGAACTTTGTTTATGTAACCTGGGTCAGCAGTTCTATAGTCCCTTTTTCCTATTAGAATAAACTAATAGTTGCTAAAAACTACTGTAGTATCTGACTTTTATACAAAAAGATGATTATATTTGTTGTACGCTGTTACAAATTAGGATGAGGGCATACATTTAAAGAAACCAAAACTCCTTCCAAGGATTCCCCAGTAAAAAATTATTTACAACAGGCTGCCACTAATCAGGCTGTACTGTATTATATTAATCTTTATTGCAGTCACTGACCAGAATGCAACAAGTTAACAGCAGATAGAACCAAATTAAACAACCTAGCTTATGGCAAGATCATTGATGCAATCTAAGTGTGTCTGGTTTTACAAACAGCGTAGCAAAATTTGGCCATGTGTATAGAAACTGAATCATACTGGTCTGATAACAGCAGCTTCAGGATGGTTTTTCTAATTTACCATAGTCTATCTTGCTGGAGAATTCTTAGCCTTTCTGATCTTCTGATACTCTAGAAAAACTAGAAGGGAAGGTGCTTTGGATTTTCCAATCCAAAACCTAGAAATACAAAACACTCCAACTTTGTGCCAATCCTGAAACCCAAAAGGTAGCGGTATAACTGTGAACGCCTGCAAATGTGAAGGCTTCAATCAGGTTTTTTCTTCTGAACTAATAAAACCTGTAGTCTTAAGAAGGTGTTTATTAGGAAAAGAAACTGCAGTAATTGTTGAACAAGCTCCCTACTTTCAGCACAATTATTACAGAGGGGGTGATTGGAGAGAGCCTCCTGGTTGGATATGTATAGGCAGGCTTTTCTTCTTTGTTTCTGTCTTCTGAGTACTTATCCTCCATGGAACACATGGGATAAGAGACAGCCAGCTTTTTTGGAGAGGCTATGACAACCTGGGCCTAACCAGAGAATCAGGAATTGTCTAGGGGCAAAGCCCAACTTCCTAATGATCCTTGGTGGAATTACAAAGGTACTTTAAAAAACAAACCAACAGGTGTGCCTTTGTACTGTAAAGCAGGATTACATGGAAGAGGCCTTTGGGGGTGGGGTGGAGGAAAGCAAAGCTGAATTTAATCTATTCAGACTTCTCAGCATTTGGTCTATGTATCAGAACTTTAAGGGGAGCTGTTGGGCCATGCCATAAATAAAGAAGTCAGATGGTTTTATTACATTGGGTTGGATCCACACTCAGCA
Source organism: Candoia aspera (assembly GCF_035149785.1). NCBI lineage: Eukaryota > Metazoa > Chordata > Lepidosauria > Squamata > Candoiidae > Candoia > Candoia aspera. The sequence goes on from NC_086155.1 coordinate 100,246,830, forward strand.
GAGAAAACCCACTCAGACTGATGGGACTTGCTTAGGTTTCTGTGATTTCAATAGATACAGTACATTCTACATATGACTGGGATAAGATCCAACTGTATTGATTCACAGTATTTAAATGAGTAAATAACTGGAATTGTCATCTGGTTAAAACGTTTTGATTGTTTCAAAGCAGGTCATAAATCAAATTTCCAGAGCTTAAATGTGGATATCTTTGTGAGAATATTGAAGGAATTGCAGAAGTACCTTAGATAAAAAGCAACTGTGTCTTCCAATTAAAAAAAAATCTAAATTTAATATATTGCTATTTGGAGAGGTCAAGGATACATCAACTAAGATGTTATGTTTTGCACCAGAGAATCAGTGCATGTCATGTCACATTTCATGACAAAGTCCATGAAGCTAGAAATTTAATTAAATAACTATGTAAGGGTTACTTTCAAGCTTCAAGCAAGAGGCATCATGATGGCCAACAAAACTTAGGAAACTTACATAAAGCAGTTCCCACAGTATTCCATTTCATTATATAATTCCTCACCAGATTATCCTGCCCATGCATATTTATTATGAGATGTATTTATTTAGGCTTTTAGGACACTTCAATCTGCAGGCTCTAAGGAGCTAACAATTCCCAGTTAGGTTTAAAACAAAGCATCTTGACAATAAAAGTCAATCAACTTGCTGCCCTCTCATCAAGCTTTGGGTTGTCTCCTCCAGTGGTTTCACATAGATAGTAGACAGTAAAGGTAGGTCTGTGTGTGTGTGTGTGTGTGTGTGTGTGCATTGTGCCTTTCAGCTCAGTGTTGAGTCCATCCTCTTGTAGAGCAGCTTTGTTCTTCAGGGACAGGCTGCACCATCTATTTTAGTTATGGACTCCCTCCTCCCTAAACAAAACAGAAAATCCCTTTATATTGTCCTTGTTGGTTTGTGCTTAGGACTGTAAATCCTGAAAGGTTGGGCTATGCTAGTGCTTGGTATCTAAAGAATTAAACCTGGATGAGCAATTCGGTCCAGCATGCAAGAGAAAGAGAATTACATTACTAATGGGTATAACCTTGTGTGTATGTGTACCTTCAAGTCAGTTTTTGATTCCTGGTGACTGCCTGGACAGGTTCCTGCAGTTTTCTTGGCAGGGTTGTTTTTGTTTTTCCAGAAGTGGTTTGCCATTGCCTCCTTCCTAAGGCTGACAGAATGACTAGCCCAAGGTCACCAGCTGAACTAGAACTCATGGTTTCCTGGTTTCTAGCCTGCTGCCAACCATTACACCAAACTAGCTGTCATAGACAGTGTCAAACCCTGTGACACCCAACAGCAGAGTGCCTATGGGCTCAACACCTCTTCCGTCTGAGCTATCCCCTCAGGACAACTGCCTCAGGACAATGTCCCCACTTCCAGTCCTCACAGACAGTCCAGAAGATTAGCATGACTGATTGTACTGTATGCTACAAAGCAGTCTAACAAGACTGGGAGGGTTATATACCTCACAGCCAGGTATCACCACAGGTCACCCACAAAACCAAGCAATGCACTCTGTTCTGAGCACAGGCCTGAATCCCTCCCAGCTTTTTGTCTCTTTAGTCTTTTAAGATATAAATTCATGGATAGGAATGTATGGTTTCCTTGCATATATTTAAAACTGTACATTAAATGAAGTGCAGACCATTTATTTATTTAAAAGGAAAGGACAACCACCAGTTGGACTGGTGGCTAATGTTTATCCCACAATTGGGATGAAAGATCAGATTGCTCCAAGACCAGATTGCAGATTTTTTTTTTCCATTACTACTTACTACTTCATAATGGAATTTGGGCCTCATAATGGTCCCTGAGGTCAGGTCCTTGTCAGTTTCCTCCTATTCTATATGGCTACTGTATGCAGTGTATGTGCAACTTCAGAATCAGGGGAAAGAAAATGGCAGATCTCTCTGAAGTGATGAGAGAAAGAGAATGGGTTGAGCATACGTATTTCTAAACCACAGTTTCATAAAACAGTACAAATGTTGATGGAAGTGTGAGGCAGTGAATTTAATAGTCTATAATGTAACCGTACAGTAACAAATTTAAGACATTAAACAATAATGTCATGGGACAAAACAGAAGATATTCCAATTATCAGAAGAGAGGGATATAAAATGTCATTATATATACAAGTGACAATTCATCATTATTATTTAATCATTCTAAGGAAAAGAAAAAAATGAATAAAATATGCGGGTGGTTTTAATTTAAAATAGATATATTGAAAATAAGATTCTACTACATCCTTTGTTTCACAGAAAAAATATTTTAAAAATATAAACGCTTTCATTTTCCTCTCATGATTTTAAACATGTAATTCACGCTATCATAAAACATTAATCAGTCTAACGGGTCTTTTAGTAAACTCTTAATAATAGGATAGATAATGGAATCATTATTGAATAAAGTAAGCAACTATGAAAAAACTCTTTTAAGTTTTGTTAAGGTTTCCCTACTAACAGATTAAGCTACTTTTATACCTAATCATTTGGCTGGGTGAAAAGGTTGCAAGTGATTGTCTCCTCTCACGTGCTTCATGCAAAATAGCCTGGGGGGAGGACCTGCCCGGACTTGTCTTCTCACTTCTTCTTTTTCTCTCTGCTGGAAATGTAGCTCAGCAAGGCTTGCTCCAAAAAGGGAGCTAGGTCCTTTAAATGTTTTGCTTTTGTTTTTGTTTTCTGTAAATAAATTATTTTTATAGAAATGCTTGGTGTGTGACTTTTTTGACCTCTCCTGGGCTAAAGGCTTTCCCAGCATTCTGCAACAGGTTATGTGCCCAGTAAACAACGCAGTAAAACCCAGAGAGAAAAGAGAGGTCAGCTCCACACCTCGTGCACAATTTAAAGGCAGGTAGCAAAGACCTGTGAAGATTTTCTTCGGAGCCACCTGGAGATTTTCCAGCAACTGCCGGTCTGCAGGACTTAGAAGCTAGCTGAGGTGACTTGCAAAAGAAGGAAGAAGCCATGGCTACCTCCCAGTCCTCAGCGATGCCTCTGGAGCGCCTATCAGAGACCAACTATTTGAATTGGGCCCTGAAGATGGAGATGTATCTTCGCAGAGAGAATCTTTGGCTGCAAATTGGTGAGCAAACCCCCCAAAATCCCAATGCTGAATGGCTGAGACAGGATGAGCGGGCTAGAGCCACCATTATCTTGGGAGTTGAGGACAATCAGCTAGTCCACGTGCGAGGCATGCAGTCTGCAAAGCAACTTTGGGACGCTTTGAGAGACTTATATGTAAAGGCAACAGCAGGGAGTAAAGTTACCCTTACAAAAAAGCTGTACAAAGCCTACCTTGCAGAAGGAGAAAGCCTTCCTGAGCACCTGCATTATATTCAGCAGCTGTTTGTTGAGTTGCAGGAGAGAGGAATGGAATTTACACCTCTCACAAAATCATATATCCTCCTGTCCTCACTGAATGCAACGTGGGACATGCTGATTTGTACCCTGGAGGCTATGCCTGAAGCAGACCTCACCCCATCGTATGTTACACAGCGCTTACTCGCTGAATGGGAGAAGAGAGAGGAAAGATTCCCCCCCATCTCTTCTGGAAAGCTGCAAGACCAGAAAATGAGGGAAAAGAAGGGAAAGGAACCTGAGGCCACAGCGCTAGCCAGCCAGCGATGCTTCACTTGTGGTTCAGCTGGACATTTGCAAAGAGACTGTGCCATGAGACCCAAGAGTAGAAAGACAGAGCAGAAGAACACAAGGGCAACACAGAAGAAGGCTCTTCAGACAACCCAAATTGCACAGGTTGCTGAGAAGGGTAATTCTGATGTATGGGTGTTAGATTCTGGGGCCAGTTGTCATTTATGTAATTGTAAAAGCTCTTTTGTGTCACTGTCTAAAACTGAAAGACAAAGTGTATCTTTGGCTGATGGGTCTGTCACCAAAATTATGGGACAAGGTGACTTGTATTTATCCTGCTTGGGAGAAACTGTAAAAGGTGTGTTGTATGTGCCAAATTTACAATCAAACCTTTTATCTGTGGCACAATTGGCTGCAACAGGGTATATCATAACATTTAAGAAAAATGGTTGTGAGATACGTAAAAATGGGAAATTGTGTGCTACTGGTATGTTAAAAGACTCCTTGTACATAGTGCAAAATGCAAGGAAGCCAAGCTGCAAGGCTGCAGTTGGCAACACACCATATCATGACCAATGTGTACACCTGATGCACAGGAGATTTGGTCATGCTAATATCAAGTATATAGCACAAATGCCACAGCTGTGTGCTGACCTAAAGATAAAACCCTGTGATAAATACTTAGATTGTGTAGTTTGCAAAGAATGCAAAACACTAAAAGCTCCTGTGAGTAAGCACAGTGACAGAGTTACAACTAGACCTTTGGAAATTGTACACTCTGATATTATTGGTCCTTTTGCTCCAAGTCTTGGACAAGCAAGGTATGCAATGACCATCATTGATGATTTCTCAAGATACACATTTATCTACATCTTAAAACATAAAGATGAGGCATTTGAGAAATTTAAAAGTTTTGTGACATGGGCAAATGGAAAATTCCCTAGGCCTGTATCTGCACTCCAATGTGATAGAGGAGGAGAATACCTTTCTCACAAATTCAGAAGGTTCCTAGTGGAAAAAGGGATAGAACAAATTCTTTCTAACCCGTACACCCCTCAGCAAAATGGTGTTGCTGAAAGAAAGGGCAGAACCTTGCAAAATGCGATGGAATGCATGTTAAAAGATTCACGATTATGTTTTAAGTTCTGGGGAGAAGCTTTATCGACTGCTTGTTATGTTCAGAACAGGTTGTATAACTCTGTGATTCAGGACACTCCATTCCATTTGTTTTATGGTGTGAAACCAAAGGTAAGCCATCTTAGAGTGTTTGGTAGCACTGCATGGGTTCACATTCCAAAACAGCAGAGAAGGAAAGGAGGCCCCACAACAAAGAAAGCCATCTTTGTTGGCTATGAACAAAGCCAGAGGAGCTACAGGTTCATAATGGGAGAGAAATTAATAATTAGCAAAAGCGCTTCTTTTGCTGAACAAAACTGGGGGAGATTAAATTCTAGCTCTCCAGTTGAACTGACCACCACAAGAGAACAGCAAGGACTTGCTGATGGTGATCTTTTGCCTGATGACATTAAATCAGAAAAGCAAACTGAAGATCTGTCTGATGAGACAGATGCTTCTCAGGAAAGTGATAGGAGTCAAAATTTAAGCCCTGTATTACCTCGCAGATCTCAGAGGAGTAATAAAGGCGTTCCTCCATCACGTTTTCAGGCTGAAACAGTAAAGGCTTTTCACATATTCACAGAACCTGAGTCTTTAGAACAAGTGAATGCTTTACCACATGAGATTGCACAAAATTGGCATTCTGCCATGCAACAGGAATTAGCATCCTTGAAAGAAAATAAAACATGGAAACTGGTAAATCTACCTCCCAATGAACGCTGTCTGGGTTGTAGGTGGGTTTTCAAACTGAAAAGGGATGCTGATGGCAAAATCCAAAAATATAAAGCAAGGTTGGTTGCAAAAGGGTTCACTCAAAGGAAAGATTTAGACTTTGACAAGACTTTTGCACCAGTTACTAAAGGTGAATCAATTAGATTACTGTTAAAAGTTGCTGCACTCAAGGGAATGTCAGTTAACCACTATGACATTCAAACTGCATTTCTCTATGGTGATTTAGACCACAGATTATACATGCAGCAACCCCCTGGCTATGAAAAAGGGGAGAATCTAGTCTGTGAACTGCAGAAGTCAATCTATGGGTTAAAACAAGCTGCTAGATCCTGCAACCAAAAAGTAGATGAAAAACTGCAGAATTTTGGTTTTGAAAAAGGAAAAGCAGATCCCTGTGTATATATGAAGAAGGACAAACAAGGCTGTATGTATCTGTGCATTTATGTTGATGATTTGCTGCTGTTCACATCAACAGAAAAAGGCTTGATTTTGAAGCCTGCATGAAAAGCCATTTCACATTAAAAAGCCTTGGAATTATAACAACCTAGGTTTGGAAAAACACAGGAAGAAAAATGGTAACTTTCTGTTAAACCAAAGGGGAGATAATGGTAATGTGAATGGAAAGACATATAAAGTCAGAGAAGATTGGTTTGCATCTTAATCTGTAGTGTAAAAAGGGGAGTGTTAAGGTTTCCCTACTAACAGATTAAGCTACTTTTATACCTAATCATTTGGCTGGGTGAAAAGGTTGCAAGTGATTGTCTCCTCTCACGTGCTTCATGCAAAATAGCCTGGGGGGAGGACCTGCCCGGACTTGTCTTCTCACTTCTTTTTCTCTCTGCTGGAAATGTAGCTCAGCAAGGCTTGCTCCAAAAAGGGAGCTAGGTCCTTTAAATGTTTTGCTTTTGTTTTTGTTTTCTGTAAATAAATTATTTTTATAGAAATGCTTGGTGTGTGACTTTTTTGACCTCTCCTGGGCTAAAGGCTTTCCCAGCATTCTGCAACAAGTTTTATATAAAGAATTAAAAATGAAATAGTTATTTAAAAATGCAACATTTATTGAATAAACAACTTCTTTGAAAATGGGAAGGTATTGTAACTTTTATTCATATATAGATAGACATAGACATAGACATAGACATAGACATAGACATAGATATAGATAGAGAATATAATATAAAAAGCAGATTACTGGTACTAAATCATTCTATTTATACAGCACCAGATTTTCCCAGAACAGAGCAGGCTTAGAACATTTCATTTTCTTGTTCTAGATTTGCAATTATCAATTAAGACATAGAGCTGTGTAATAAAAGATTTAAGTCTTCTGCAGACCAATTTAACTAAAATGGCTTGTCCCACAAGGATAAACAAAATTATCATAAATCAACAAAAATCACTCCATCTTAGTAACTACAACACATGCTAGAACAGAGGTACAACTCCACCAAAAGAGATGAACTTTGTCAGCAGAATGGGAAGTAATTCTATGGTAGATTTGCAGAAAGTACTGCTAACCTATATTTTCCTCAGTTATAGGTCTGAATCACAGAATTCAAGATGTTGGAATGAGTCAAAGTAGTCTTTGGTCTGCTGGATCCAAAATTCCTGCGTGCACTAAAATGGGTCCAGGAATATCTTTTCTAACATTAGTCTGGAACTGGCACAATTAAAAATCATATATCACAACACAACAAAAAGTTAAAAAATCAGTTTAACCATATCCCAACCATCCTATCAAGACTTTGGAAGTTACTGATAGCACCCCCAGCTCTGCTCTTGATTTCACTGTAAAACATTTAAATCTTATTTTAGCAAGGACTTATGGAAAGTAAGACATATATCCTTCAGAAAAGGATTGTTACCTTGTCGTGGTGCTGGAGCTTGAGCACCTCAGTGATGCTATGAGCCAAACCGTGAAGGGCCACCCAAGATGGGAAGGTCATGACAGAGAGGTCAGACTAAATGCAATCCATGGGGAAGGTAATGGCAACCCACCCCAGTATTCTTGCCATGAAAACTAAATGGATCAGTACAATCAGAGATATGTTGGTATACCATCGGAAGATGAGACTCCCAGGTTGGAAGATGGTCAAATGCTACTGGGGAGGAACAGAGGATGAGTTCAACTAGCCCCAGATGTGATGACACAGCTAGCTCAAAGATGGCTAGCGGCCGACGGTGCTGGTGGTGAATGGCAAATCTGATGTTCTAAGGATCAACACACCATTGGAACCTGGAATGTAAAATCTATGAGCGAGGGCAAATTGGATGTGGTTATTGGTGAGATGTCAAGATTAAAGATAGATATGTTGGGCATCAGTGAAATGGACTGGAATGGGCCACTTCACATCAAATGACCACCAGATCTACTACTGTGGACAAGAGGACCACAGAAGAAATGGAGTAGCCTTCATAATTAATAGTAAAGTGGCTAAAGCAGTGCTTGGATACAATCCAAAAAATGACAATGATCTCAAGTCGAGTTCAGGGCAATACATCTAAGATCACAGTAATCCAAATATACGCCCCAACCACAGATGCTGAAGAAGCTGAAGTAGAGCAGTTCTATGAGGATCTGCAGCACCTACTGGACAACACGCCTAAAAGAGATGTTATTTTCATCACAGGAGACTGGAATGCTAAGGTGGGCAGTCAGATGACACATGGAATTACAGGTAAGTATGGCCTGGGAGAACAAAACGAAGCAGGACATAGGCTGATAGAATTTTGCCAAGACAACTCACTCTGCATAACAAACACTCTCTTCCAACAACCTAAGAGACAGCTTTATACATGGACTTCACCAGATGGACTACACCGAAAACAGATTGACTACATCCTTTGCAGCCAAAGGTGGCGGACATCTGTACAGTCAGTAAAAACAAGACCTGGAGCTGACTGTAGTTCAGATCACGAACTTCTTATCACACAATTTAGGATCAGACTCAAGAGATTAGGGAAGACCCACAGATCAGCTATATATGAGCTCACTAATATTCCTAAGGAATATGCAGTGGAGGTGAAGAATCGATTTAAGGGACTGGACTTAGTAGATAGGGTCCCGGAAGAACTCTGGACAGAAGTTCGCAACATCGTTCAGGAGGCAGCAACAAAATACATCCCAAAGAAAGAGAAAACCAAGAAGGCAAAATGGCTGTCTGCTGAGACACTAGAAGTAGCCCAAGAAAGAAGGAAAGCAAAAGGCAACAGTGATAGGAGGAGATATGCCCAAATAAATGCAAAATTCCAGAGGCTAGCCAGAAGAGATAAGGAATTATTTTTAAACAAGCAATGTGCGGAAGTGGAAGAAGACAATAGAATAGGAAGGACAAGAGACCTCTTCCAAAAAATTAGAAACATTGGAGGTAAATTCCAGGCCAAAATGGGCATGATCAAAAGCATAGATGGCAAGGACCTAACAGAAGAAGAAGAGATCAAGAAAAGGTGGCAAGAATATACAGAAGACCTGTATAGGAAGGATAACAATATCGGGGATAGCTTTGACGGTGTGGTCAGGGAGCTAGAGCCAGACATCCTGAAGAGTGAGGTTGAATGGGCCTTAAGAAGCATTGCTAATAACAAGGCAGCAGGAGACAACGACATCCCAGCTGAACTGTTCAAAATCCTGTGAGATGATGCTGTCAAGGTAATGCATGCTATATGCCAGCAAATTTGGAAGACACAGGAATGGCCATCAGACTGGAAAAAATCAACTTATATCCCCATACCAAAAAAGGGAAACACTGAAGAATGTTCAAACTATCGAACAGTGGCACTCATTTCACATGCCAGTAAGGTAATGCTCAAGGTCCTGCAAGGTAGACTTCAGCAATTCATGGAGCAAGAATTGCCAGATGTACAAGCTGCATTTAGAAAAGGCAGAGGAACTAGGGACCAAATTGCCAATATCCACTGGATAATGGAAAAAGCCTGGAGTTTCAGAAAAACATCTATTTCTGTTTTATTGACTATTCTAAAGCCTTTGACTGTGTGGACCATAACAAATTGTGGCACGTTCTTAGTGGTATGGGGATACCAAGTCATCTTGTATGCCTCCTGAAGAATCTGTATAACGACCAAGTAGCAACAGCAAGAACAGACCACGGAACAACGGACTGGTTTAAGATTGGGAAAGGAGTATGGCAAGGCTGTATACTCTCACCCTACCTATTCAACTTGTATGCAGAACACATCATGCAACATGCTGGGCTTGAGGAATCCAAGGCTGGAGTTAAAATCGCTGGAGGAAACTTTTAACAATCTCAGATATGCAGATGATACCACTTTGATGGCTGAAAGCGAAGAGGAACTGAGGAGCCTTATGATGAAGGTGAAAGAAGAAAGTGCAAAAGCTGGCTTGCAGCTAAACCTCAAAAAAACCAAGATTATGGCAACCAGCTTGACTGATAACTGGCAAATAGAGGGAGAAAATGTAGAAGCAGTGAAAGACTTTGTATTTCTAGGTGCGAAGATTACTGCAGATGCTGACTGCAGTCAGGAAATCAGAAGACGCTTAATCCTTGGGAGAAGAGCAATGACAAATCTCAATAAAATAGTTAAGGGCAGAGACATCACCCTGACAACAAAGGTCCGCATAGTTAAAGCAATGGTGTTCCCTGTAGTAACATATGGCTGCGAGAGCCAGACTATAAGGAAGGCTGAGAGAAGGAACATAGATGCTTTTGAACTGTGGTGTTGGAGGAAAATTCTGAGAGTGCCTTGGACTGCAAGAAGATCAAACCAGTCCATACTCCAGGAAATAAAGCCAGACTGCTCGCTTGAGGGAATGATATTAAAGGCAAAACTGAAATACTTTGGCCACATAATGAGAAGACAGGACACCCTGGAGAAGATGCTGATGCTAGGGAGAGTGGAAGGCAAAAGGAAGAGGGGCCGACCAAGAGCAAGATGGATGGATGATATTCTAGAGGTGATGGAGTCATCCCTGGGGGAGCTGGGGGTGTTGACGACCGACAGGAAGCTCTGGCGTGGGCTGGTCCATGAAGTCATGAAGAGTCGGAAGCAAGTGAATGAATAAACAACACAAAGAGATATATCTGCTATGTTCTCCATTACAGAAAGCAAAACAGTCACAAAATTATTTGCAGCTGGTAAATAAATCTGTACTTCTGTTATTTATATAAGCCAAAGAAAGAGGATATTAAAGGTGGAAGAAAATGAAACTAATGGAAGATTTAAGTATTCCTGTATACTCTGTTGCAGCAAAAGATTCAAAGAAGAAAATTAGAATTCCTTTGCTCATCTGTCATGGTGTAATTTGCTCTCAGTAAAAAATGAGAATGGTCGGTTATTTTTAAAAACACACCAATGGCCATTTTTATATATTTATTTACATTTCTCATCTTTTTATTCTAAGATACATTGATTGGGGAATGCCATTGCCTGAAATATTAATCAGTTGGCAGTAAATACAAAGTTAAAAGCTATGGCTGAATTCAGACCACCTGTTAAGAATCCCTGAATATGGTTATTAAGGTAATATCGATAAGATTTCTTCTGAACACCAACAGAACTTTTGGTGTTTTTGTCAGATACATTAGATACACTAGTATTAGACACCATCTAAAAATATGTAACAACTAAACCAAGTGAGGGGAAAAGAACAATGTGAATCTATCCTTGTTTTGCAGAACCAGATGCTATTGTATTAATGCTTATACATGTTTGCAAAACAAAAACTAGAAATAATTTTCTAGCAAAAACGTGCTGAACTCTATCCAAGAAACAGTGGGAGTGTGGGGGAAAGACCAGTTAAAGAGCAAACCCGCTGTACATGGGTCACCATGAACTCTCTGATGAAGCAAAATCATGACCATGAAAATAACTGGATTAAATCTATTAGGGAAGACTCTCTCTTACAATCTATCCTAAAAACAAAGCTCTAAAGCACGACTCTTCAATTGATCCTTTGTTCCAATCTCCAGAAGCATTAATATTTTCCTTCTGAAATCAATGCAAGCTTTTTAACAGCCAAGGATCATTGCTTTTGAAACTGTATAAATGCAGGGAAAGTCCAATCAAACATATTTGCAATAGTTGCCACTGGAAAGTATTTCAACCTGGCAAAGGGTGTCACATTATTCCTAGAATGTATATTGCCCAAATATGAGTTCACTTTACAGCATTCCAAGCAAAACAGTGGAGTTAACTTCTCATGTACCCAGCACTTGGACAAAACATTTTAGACAGCAGGTATGCATGAACTGTGCTTCAATTGCCCTTGTAATGGCTGGCCATCGTGAGAGTTTAAAATTCTCTCTTTTGTGCAGGGAGGTGGGAAAAAATTCTAAGGGAAGACAGAAGCAGTTGGTGCTTTTTGTTGGATGGAACAAAGAAGAAAGCAGCACAAATTAGCTCTGATTTGGGAGAGAATTTTAACAGTTCCCAGTAAGGAGTACATACAAAAGGAGTAATTATGTGTTAGATTAAATTTCTGATTAAGTGAATATGGTTTGTTCTCTAAGATATACGACAGCCAGTTTGGTGTAATGGTTAAGGCACCAGGCTAGAAACTGGGAGGCCACGAGTACTAGTCTGCCTTCAGCATGAAGCCAGCTGGGTGACCTTGGGCCAGTCACTCTCTCCACAGCGCTAGAAAGCAGGCAGTGGCAAACCACTTCTGAAAAAAGGAAAAAAAAAAAACTTGCCAAGAAAACTGCAGGGATTTGTCCAGGCAGTCACCAGGAATCAAAAACTGACTTGAAGGCTGTTAATGGTTTTCCTACTAACAGATTAAGGTGCTATTGTCTCTAATCATTTTGGCCAGGTGCAGAGGTTGAATTCAACTGTCCCCTTTTCGAATGTTAATTTTTGCACCTGGGGGGAGGAACCTGCCTGGACTTGTTTCAGTTCCTCTTTTCCTTGTCTGCAGACATGTAGAGCCAGGCTGCTCTCATTGAGAGCCAAGTCCTTTAAATATGTTTTGCTTTCTGTAAATAAATTATTTTTATAGAAATGCCTGGTGTGTGACTTTTCTGATCTCTCCTGGGCTAAAGGCTTTCCCAGCAATCTGCCAACAAAGGCACACATACACATAAAGATATACCCATTAGTAATATAATTCTTTTAGCATTTAATCTATATTTTTCTTGCATGCTGGACTGAATTGCTCATCCAGGTTTAATTCTTTAGATACCAAGCACTGGCGTAGCCCAACCTTTCAGGATTTACAATCCTAAACACAAACCAGCAAGGAAAATATAAAGGGATTTTCTGTTTTGTTTAGGGAGGAGGGAGTCCATAACTAAAATAGATGGTACAGCCTGTCCCCGAAGAGCAAAGCTGCTCTACAAGAGGGCACATCTGGATATTCCTGCTTGTTACTTGGATGGGAAAATAACTATACGTGCCAAGGAACCAAGAGAAGGGATTGGAGCATGAGCTGGAAAGGACAGGCTATAGTTGGGCTCTGAAATACCCCCCGACATTCCACAGATTAAATAAAGAGAGATGACTTCATGGCCTGGTTCACACATAATGCCATAACAGCCTCACATATTGCTTTAACGCAAGGTGTAGATTCATGGATCAGGTTACCAGCAACCCCCTTTGTGGTTTAGAATTATGCACAGATTGCAACAGTGGCAGATGGTTGCATGGAACAGGACTGTGATGGAAGGGGAAAGTAGTGCTTAAAGGTACCTACTGGTTTGCAAAAAGTAGTTTTACGCAGAATGGCTTCCTACATTTTCATGGCTCAGTTGGCCATATAAGTAACTGTGAACATGTCCTTAACTGGGAAAAGAAGCCATTCCTTTTTGTGATAGTTCATGTCCCTTTATAGTATGTACAACTTAAAAAGAGATAAACACACGTTTTTAAAAAGGATCCTGCCCTTTAACTAAATTAAAGAAAATCAAGGGCCTACTCTGTTCGATTATATAAAAATTCAACAAAAACAAAAATAAAAACCAAGCAATATTATCATCTAGCTCATTGTGTTCTTGATGTTGTTCAGTCAATGAATCACAGAGATGGATTTAGATTGTTAACACTCATCCATTCACAGTGATACAAATACTTTTATGTAATTGCCTAGGAAAAATAGACATTTGTGAAACAATTTACTTAGAATACAGCTTTAACAGGAAATAGTTTTATATATATGTATATATATAACAGATAACACCTGAAAGATGATTTTTCAAGCCATTAAAAGAAAACAAAGCCTGGAATGAAAACCAGCACCTTTATAAACTTAGCTTTTAAAGAATTTTCAGAGGGCTTAAACCAAAAATAAGAGTACTGTTAAAACAACTATTCCCCAGCTCAGAGCTTCTAAGTGTGCTACGATTACAACTCCCAACGTGATAAATAAATCAATAAATCTGGGGGGAACCTTGTTGGGGAGAAGTGTTTTAAAGGGATGAGGAGGACAAAGAGCATATATGCAAGAATAACTGGGTCAGAAGATTTATATGATCTGAAGAAAAAACAGATTAACCAACTTTTTGTTTCACTTTATTTTAATGTTACTATCTACTATGAAGTTTTTGAACTTTATTGTATTATGTATTTTACTTTGTTCTTTTTATTTCTCCTTACTGTCTTATTTTGGAATTTATACTGTTCTTGTTATTTGATCTCTAACTGTAAATAAACCTGCTATCATTCCCATCACCACCACCACCACCACCATCATCATCAATACAATTGTATTCCTTTATTTTGTAACAATTCATTCCCAGTGATTTTCTTCTGCATAAAGTCTTTTTGCCAACACAGTGATTCTCAGTTCTGAGGAACAAAGCTGGCAGTCATTTGTCCTTATGTATGGTTATTGCTTTTAGCCTTGTTGAAGTATCTCCTTGCTTCAACACTGCTGAGGGATACAGAACAGCGTGATGGGTTCTGCCTTCTATACTCAATACTGTCTGCTATTGCTTCCTTGATTACCTGCAAAGAAAGAAGCAAAAAAGCATCAAAACTGTATTAGCACTGAAAGAATAACCTGCATTTTCTGTTCCAGCTTATGCAAGCATCAGTGTTAAACAAAGGATATAATGTTCTTTTGTTCTGTAATTTTATTTTACTTTTTTTTCTCCCACTAGAAAATAACAAGATTTAATTTAAAAAATTTAAAAATTATCTAAATTTGCAGTCATATACAGTATCCTCTGCCTGTTGCCAGAGGAATAAGCTCCATTAGACTTTTACTTCTGAAGAAGTACCTATCAGGTTTGCACTGTAAACGTGTTAAACTAAATGAACTAAAGATCAAGTGCTTTACTTTAAAGAAATAATTTCTGATGGAAATATAATGACCCAATTCTTTGTGTAAGTTTGCGTGTATAAATATAAATACACAACACATATACATTTCCTTGATATGTATTATAGGTGATAGATGCTGTGCACATGAACACACTTTTTTGTCTTTGGATCTAAAACACTGCACAGCCCCAAAGTGTGTACACACACACCCTAAGCCAGCCCATCCATCCATCCATCCATCCATCCATCGCTGTAATCTCCTACTTTCTGAAATAAAAAAAGGGATTCAGATACAGCACTTTTTCTTATTTACTGCGGTAGCATTCTTCAGAAAGATGGCAGATTCTAGCCATGATCCAAAGATAATAGCAAAACTTCATAAGCGCATAAAGACAGCAGCAAGAATTCCTGCACATACAGTCCTTTAAAGTAAGCTAGGATTGGAACTATTCCCCCAAGCCATGGACAGGATAACCCAGTCCCTGTGCACTGAACCTGTGCATCTTTTTCTAGGATTCTAATATTATGTGCACGGAACTTTGACATTTAGGAATCCATTTTCATCTAGAATCACTTTGGCTGAACTCAGGAGACCGTACCATAGGACAGTGATGGCAAACCTGTGACATGCCAGGATGTTTCGGGTGAAACACCAGTGGTCACCACACCCAACAAGAACAATTCTGTCTGAGTTACCAAAGAAACTGAACGAACAAAAGGCACTGCAATCCCCCCCAGCCATCTATCTTCCCCGCACATCTCTACCCTTTTGGCCACCCAAAATTGGATTCTATTTTTTTTTTAAATAAATGAATATGTAAAGAATAGTTTCTCTTTTGTTTGGGGGTGGGGGGTGACACACCAGCAGAATCAGGTTAGGCATTTTCAGAATTTTTGACATGTCGAGCCCAAATGGCTCACCATCACTGTAATAGGAGAACGTGGGCAATGGCAATTACTTTTATGAAAATATTATCATGGACAATTGAGATGTATGATTTTATAATGGATGCTTTTTAAAAAAAAATTATGCAGTTTTTTTTTAATGGAGAATGAAACCACTAGATGGCATCTTTTAATCATAATATAACCAACAGTTAGGACTTCTGCAAGAGAAGTAATGTATTTTGTTTACTGAAATATCTAACAAAAAGAAGGTTTCAACTCTATTTTGCATATTAACACCATGGTTTTGTTCAGGCACACATCCATAAACTAAGTTTCCCAGCTTCTCCATCTCATCAGTCCCCAATTTTTCTGTTTTGTGAAAAAGAGCTTAGAATCAACTTCTATTTCCATTTTATTGAACATGCATCAACATCTCTATATGAGGGTTTTTTGGGTGGAGGGGAGCTTACAAAATGTTGAATGTTACAAAAATGTTCTCATTGTCTATGCATATGGAAGTCATGTGCCTTCCTTTTTCTCTTCACTTAAACATTATCCAATTTTCTGCTTTTCCCATAAACAAACTAACGTCTACAGTCTGGAGAGGGAGTTCACCATGTATTTTTGACCAATATACATTAACTAGAAGCTCTGCTTTTGTCAATAAAGCATAAAACGTAAATTCACGGCCAGCCTGACTAGTGAATATATGAAAGTATCCTACTAGGTCTAAAGGTTGGGCTCATATCTTCAGCCTTTCTAGAGGTAATGCCATAATGAGACAAGTAAGGCTAAAGTCAGAGCAAGGCAAAAGGAGGTGAAAAATGAGTTTTTAAAAAAAAATCTACAAATTAAACCTCATTTTAATGGATTAATTCAGGGAAAGAACCTTTGGGGAGTATGATAAATGTCTGTTTAGTCAGAGATGGGCATCACAGGGATTTGCATAATTTGATTATTATTTACGTGTGCTGGAGTCCCTATGCGCATCATGCAAAATGTGATGAAGTCATTGTGCAAATGGATGATGCAAATTACTTATTTGCATGAAGCCATCATTATGCAAACAGCAGAAAGTTGGTGTGCTGCATGGGAAGTCTACTGCATCAAGATCTGGTAAAAGGAGACTTCACTGCATTCAGAATAGCGAAGAACAAGCTTAGAATACAATGTGAAAATAATGCTATGATACATGCCTGACCATAGCTTCTAGGACAAACAAGATAGGGGAAGAATACTGAGCACAGCTTTGGAATTTTCTCCAACCCCTCAACAGCAACTCCACCATGGATTGCATCACCATGTGGGAGGGGCTGAGGAATAAAGCAGTAGGCAGCATTCCAAACTGTTGCCAGCTGCTTTTCCCCTAGGAATGTCTTCGGAGAATGCTTTCAGGCTCAAGAGACAGCTCATTTTCAAAATCAGTCTTTCTTTGCCTGCTTCTCCTGCCATCCCAAATGTGATCCCCTTCCATTCTTTTTTTCAGAGACGTTCAAAATTCTGACCCCCATTTGCACATCAGTTGGGTTGGAAAACAATTAAAAAATAAAAATAAAAAACCCTAATATATACATAATATATAGAAGTCATGAGAAAAAGTAAGTACACCCTCTTTGAATTCTATGGTTTTACTTATCAGGACATCGTAAAAATCATCTGGTCCTTAGCAGGTCTTAAAATTAGGTAAAGACAACCTCAGATGAACAACAACACATGACGTATTACACTGTGTCATTATTTATTTTACAAAAATAGAGCCAAAATGGAGAAGCCATGTGTGAAAAAGTAAGTACACCCTTACTGCTTCCATAGGTATTAAGAGGCTAAGTAGCAGCCAGGTGCTGCTAATCAAATGCCCTTGATTAATTGATCATTAGCAAGTGTGACCACCTCTATAAAAGCCAAAATTTTAGGGGTGTGCTGGTCTTGAGCATTCAGGTGTGTGTTAATATAATGCCAAAGAGTAAAGGCATAAGCAATGATCTTAGAGAAGCAACTGTTGCTGCCCATAAATCTGGGAAGGGTTATAAGGCCATCTCCAAACAATTTAAAGCCCATCATTCTACAGTGAGGAAGATTATTCACAAGTAGAACACACTCACGACAGTTGCCAATCTTCCCAGGAGTGGACGTCCCAGCAAGTTCACCCCAAGGTCAGACCATGCAATGCTCAGAGAAGTTGCAAAAAATCCAGGAGTCACATCTCAGACTCTACAGGCCTCAGTTAGCATGGTAAAAGTTAAAGTTCATGACAATACAATTAGGAAAAGACTATACAAGAATGGTTTGTTTGGAAAGGTTGCCAGGAGAAAGCCTCTTCTCTCTAAAAAAAACCATGGCAACATGGCTTAGGTTTGCAAAGTTGCATCTGAACAAATCACAAGACTTCTGGAACAATGCCCTCTGGACACACATGAGACCAAAATGGAGATGTTTGGCCATAACGCACAGCGCCACATTTGGCAAAACCAAACACAGCGTATCAGCACAAAGATCTCATACCAACTGTCAAGCCCGGTGGTGGAAGAGTGATGATTTGGGCTTGTTTTGCAGCCACAGGACCTGGGCACCTTGCAGTCATTGAGTTGAACTCCTCTGTATACCGAAGTATTCTAGAGTCAAATGTGAGGCCATCTGTCCAACAGCTAAAGCTTGGCCAAAATTGGGTCATGCAGCAGGACAATGATCCCAAGCACACCAGCAAATCTACAATGGAATGGCTGAAAAAGTAAAGAATCAAGGTGTTGCAATGGGCCAGTCAAAGTCCAGACCTCAACCCAATTGAAATGCTGTGGCGGGACCTTAAGAGAGCAGCGCATAAACAAATGCCCACAAACCTCAATGAACTGAAGCAGTATTGTAAAGAAGAAATTCCTCCACAATGATGTGAGAGACTGACAAAGTCATACAAAAAACAATTACTTCAAGTTATTGCTGCTAAAAGTGGTTCTACAAGCTATTGAATCATAGGGTTTACTTAGTTTTTCACACATGGCTTCTCCATTTTGGCTTTATTTTTTTAAAAATAAATAATGACATGGTGTAGTATGTCATGTGTTGTTGTTCATCTGAGGTTGTCTTTTCCTAATTTTAAGACCTGCTAAGGACCAGATGATTTTTATGATGCCCTGATACATAAAATCATAGAACTCAAAAGAGGATGTACTTACTTCTTCCCACAACTAAAAGAACTGCCATATATATATACACATACATACATACACACACACACACACACACACACCACATACACATGCACACAAGCAGCTCCACAAGCATGCATATATTCAGATGAGGAAAAATTATGTCCCAGCCATTGCCAGCCTGAGTTAGATCTTAGCTCCATAATTCCCAATCCACATAATCCATATCCATGCTGGTTGGAGACTATTGGAATTGAGGTCCAACACAATTAGAAGGCATCAGGCTGAGATGGCAACCCTATGCTTCCTTAATGCTAGGGTAATATCCTCCCTAAGGATCTGTCCGCATCACTCTGAAACAGAATCATTCAGAGTTTGGGGTGATAGCTTTTTCTTGATTGCTTCTTAATATGTCTAATTCATGGTTCCTACCTGCTTCTTTTGAAAAGAAAGCAAAAATATAAGAACCCATATCATTGCTGTTTAAACATGCTGCTAAAATCTTTTTCTATGAAAAAAAAACCAATGTCTCATTTATCTAAACTTTATACATCTGCAAGGAATGTATAGAAGGATTTTCTTGTTTCAGCTTTCAAATTCCTAGCCTAGATTACTGAAGGCAAACAAAGAAGGCACTACTCTCAATATATAACTTTTTAAAAAAAAAGTTATTCTGCACTTTGTCCTCACTGAATAAAAGAACTGTCAATTATTTAAAAATGGAAATCACTTCTTCCTACTCATCTACTTTCCCAAGCTGCTGAAGAAATAACAAGTGTAGCTCATCTGAACAGAAGCTGTGCTTCAGTAGCACTGTGCAGATGATGCAGCTCCTGTCAACAATAGGACCCACTTAGAATGTTGTGGTTTGCAAAACAGAATTAAGTTCTAACAATGTTGATCTCTGTGGCACTTACACTTCATGTACATACAGTAATTTATTTTCATGTGAGAATAGGATGACTGGTGAAAGCTGTTGCTTGGTATAAAAGAAGAAAAGATAACATAACTATGAGCCAGTCTCAAGAGAAGCTTACAGAATAATGGACTATTGATGGCCTTCAACAAGATATTGGGGAGGATTACCTTTAAAATCCCTCTGTCTTCAGTTACGTGCTTTACTTCTTCATGAAATTGGAAAATGCTCTGTTCCTTACTAGTATTTAGGCTTGGAGCAACTTAGCCATTACAATGCGGGCTTTTATCTGTCTTCTCCACCACAGTATAAAGAAGGTCTAGTGAAGTTGATCCAATGCAATTAGGGCCATTGGAGGCAACCTGATTAACTTCACCAAAGCAAAGACGCTACCACATCTCCTCAACAAAGTGATTCAGGTGGCCTCAAAATGCTTCAGGCCAGTGTTCTGAGGGAAGGTTCCTCCTGGGCTTCTGTACATGGCAAATGGGTTCCAGGCTAGGTGACTTCAGCACACATTGTAGGCATTCCCACATTAGCCAAAATTGCCTAGCCTGAAAGCACTCCTTGTGACAGGAGACAATTCCTCCCAGCCTACTTACTACCATTACTGGGCAAAATGCTTCCAGGTTTGGAGGGTCTGGGATTTGGCAAAAGTGGGGGGCCTCCAGAGTCAGCAGCACTGAAATGTAATGTTGTAGATGTACACTGCCCAGAATTGTTGGGCAGCCCTATAAATATTCTAAATAAATAAATGAATAAATTAATGAATGTTTGGCATTTGCTGGGGAACTCTAAGCTGGGCTTGATTCAGCACATGGCATTTAATGAAGAAAACCAGTCTGGTAAACTTCCAGCACATTGAGGTCCCAGTTAACAGGATGATATACCTCCTATTCTGCAACAAAATGCCTGAAAAGACTATCCCAGAGAAGGTGAGATAGAAATACTGCATTCCTTGCCCCTTGCCTCCCTCAACATCTGCTGACCATAGTTCCTGGCCAGTTAGTGTTAGAGGAGCATGGACAAGTACCACTGCCAACATGCCTTCCTCAGGACATGGTGGTCAGGAGTTTAGGCTACTACTGAAGGGAGGTCAATGGGAAAGGCAGTATTAACCTGCCTTCCTTCGGCATGACATGCCAGAACTTTGGCCAACCATTCCTGGAAGGAGGCAGGTGGGCAGCATTTCTGGATCACTTACTCAGAAATGTGCTGGCCAGAAGAACATGGGAACATAAATGTAACAATAGCCCTGCTAGATCAGGCAAAGACTGATCTTAGTCCAGCATTTTATTTCTCACAGCAGCCAACCAGATGTCTCCATATGCATCCCCAAATGCTTCTCCCCCACAACTGATATTTGGAGGCCTCCTGCCCTTATCTTGGAGGTAACGCTGAATTTTGAGACTAACAGACTTTGAAGTTAGTGGCCATTACCACCTACTGTATTTTGGTCAGTGCTGCCAGAGTTGGTCAATATGTGGTGAGTTTACCTTTCCCCAGATATACTAGCCAAAGCTTTGGGAACAGCAAGGAGGCTTTGGGACTAGAGTCTCCAGCACAAACTGAGGGATTCCTACCATTCTAGAGCCACTCTGCCTAGATCTCTCAGCCAATGCTGAAAGAGAAAGCTTCTCCCACAGCATTCACTAAAGAAAGTTCCCCTCAGCCTTCTTTCATCAAACAAGCTCTACAGAAGAATGAATGGGACTCTAGGATAGAAACAAGTGACATGGCTATGTCACTTCACTTCAAAGCAGCAACAGGAGCTTGGTTTCTTCCAAGCTTTGTCTGCAGAGCTCAAGGCAAGAAGTATGGACAATATTAACATATTCTTCCTTCCTTGTCTCCCAGAATTGAAGAAATGATCACTTTTTCCCAATAAACTTATTGTACTGCAATAGCCATCATTTAGAATGGTCAGTCATTGTACTCTTATCTTTCCCTGTTTAATAATTTTCTTTTCCCATTAATTGTTATCCAGATAAGAATATGGAAACTGGTTTTTTTTGGGGGGGTGGGGTTTGCTGATATTCAAAGCTGGTCCTATTACATAGAAGAACGTTGTAGCAGGACCACTACAAGTGCATTGGCTATATTATTTAACACACATATATATATATATTATTTTATGTTATCTGGACCCATTTTCTTTCTCCTTTAGAAAGCCAAAGTTAGTTATTTAGTAATTAATAAAAATTACCACGATAGGAGGAGGCGCCCTAAATTGAGAGATACATGAGTCATTGAACTCATTTCAATAAAGCAACTAAAACTTCCCTGTATAACAGCAACTTGTACATTATACGTACATCTAAGTTGTTCAAGGTATTGAACTCCATCAGATCATGCAACCTGTTGAAAGCCTCACTTGAATACTGGAAGTTGAAGGTGGAGAAAGGTGTGTCAGGATCATCAAAAATATCAAAGTCAGCAAAGCTTTTCTCTTCTTGAGTTTCTCTCGGAACACCTATAATTAGAGAGCAAAGTGGCAGGCATTTTAAGACCAAATAATTCAGCAGATGGTTGTAGAATGCTAACAATTCAATATTTAGTAGCTGTAAAATAAACAAACAAATTTCCCTCATAAACCCCTCCTCCTCCTGTCACTCTTTAAAGATCTAGACACACTATAGTGTTACCAGGAATAAACAATCTGGTCTATGGTTCCAGCCAAGTCGGTGAAACATTAATGAATCTTACTGAACCTTTGCTACTGTTTTATACGAAATTTTGGCTTATCCGTTTCAGAATCTTAAAGATGGCATATAAGTTTGCTGCAAAGGTCATAAACAAAAACCAGGTCAAATGAAATAACTGAATACCAACAGCATAGAAATTATCTTAAAAAGGAAAGAAAAACCATGTAAAATAATGATATAATAATGCAGCCTCAATTGTTTGTAGATTTTAACTGCTGGTGTACAAAACTTGACAAAGGTGGCATAGACTATACAATCTATATCAAGACTGGGCAATATTTTTATGGCTGGGTGCCATACAAAATGTTTTGGGTTAACAGCTGAAGATAATGGGTTGTGAAACCACATTGTGCCCTAAGTATGATTGGACTTTTTTGGACATTTTTTTTTTAATTTTCTTAAGATTCTCAAGAGGGCAGGATTGTTCTTAAATGTTTTCCTCAAGCAGACAGGAAATCCAAATCTAGAGTACAACTGTAGTGTTTGCAGAGATGTGACTTTATTTATATTAGGTTGCTCACCCTGCTCTAAATAAACTGACAAGCTAATGAGGAAATGGGGGGGTGGGCTTTGAAAAATGTATTTGGAATAAAAACACATGCTACAAAAATATTCTTCTCTTCCTTACCCTGTAGTGTCAAAAAAAAAAAAAAGACAGAAAAAGAAAATCTAGTGTAAAACAATAAAATAAAAAAGTGTATGATTATGAGTAAATATGTACAGAGAAAGGTTTATCTTATAAGGAACTGATTTTTAGACTACTTTGTTGTTGTGGTGGTGTTCTGCTACTGACCTGGTGCTCTGTAATCTCTGAAGTTGATATTGGCCAAAACAAAGTGAATAATCGTGGGACAATCTATTTCAGATGCAGGATTTTTGGGTTTGAAGACATAGCACTCTTTCAACCCTTCACGATCAAACACGTTTGGGTCTATTTTCGGGAAAGGAAGATTGTTCATTTTGGCCCATTTTTCAGCAAGTAAAATTTCCTGGAAAGAAAGCCAAACTTCAAGACACAGATATCATAAAAAGGAACATAGGAAAGGAACAAACTGCAAAGATCATGTATAGTAGAGAGAAAAAGAGAACAGTCTTCTGTTAAAAGCTTCATTGCAAAATAATGGTTTGAATTTCACATTGCACTAAATGATAATGTTTAATCCTTTCTACCACATGGATTTCTCAGCAGGGCAAGATGTACAAGGACACACAAGGACATTTCCTACCCAGAGGACAAACAGTTACTTTGGTTCCATTTGTAATTGGCAATCACGTACTGCCATCTTTCTCATTCAGAACAAAGTTACCCTGCATATGCCTTTGCAGCTTACGAAACATATTCCCTTATCTCCAAAATCACATTTGTTTTGGCCTTCAGAACAGATAGCATGGATACCCACAGGAGAGGATTGGATTATGAAATTGATGCAGCTTGTGGAAATGGCAAAACTGACCAGTTTGGTCAGGGAAAAAAATGATAAAAACTTTTTTAAAAGACTGGAAGTCTTATGTGGACTTTTTGCTGAAATAAGAGTGAACTGATAGAATAGAATACTTTATTGGCCAAGTATGATCAGACATACAAGAAATTTGACTTCGGTGGGAGAGCTCTCAACATATCTACACAACATCAAAAATAAACAATAATAAAGCAACAATGTTATTTACTAAAACCATACAATCAAGAAAGAAAAAAAATTGAAGGAAATAACACTACGGCTATCAACCAACACACACTCATATTTAAAGGGAGAATTAAGGGACAAAATACTGCATCTGTTGTCTGACATACGTTCACATTTAACAGAGCATTACTGGTCACATCTTAGCAGCCATGTCTTACCATACATTATCAATCATTATATCAGGCTACATTAATTAGGAGTTCAACAGAGCAATGGCATGAGGGAAAAAACTGTTTCGATGTCTAGATGTCTTGACATACGGTACTCTGTAGCACCGTCCTGATGATTTAAGGATTTGGGGATTAGAAAGGGTTAAAGAAGAAGGGGAAAGAGTAAGATGGCTATTACTCAATAGAAACACAGAAGTCAAAATTCTATATTTTCTTTCTTTTTTCACTTATTTTCTTTTTTCTTTTTTCCTATTTCCTATTTTTTTTCTTTTTATTTTTTTTCAATGTTTATACTTTTATTGTATTGTAAAATTCTAATTGCAATTTTTTTCTTAAAAAATCAGAACAGACAGCATGGAAGGACTCTATTTTCCCTTGCAATAACTTTGTGGTCTATGTATCACATTTTATATATGATATTTTACTCTTTTTATTACTCTTTTTAATATTTTACATATCATATTTTATAGACACTTATATTTGATAGAATATTAGTCATGATAATGCAAATTAATAAGACTGTTTTTAAATTTGATTAAGGGGCTCATTTACAATGTGATCTAAATGTATTTTAACATTTAATTGGAACTTGTAAATTCAAATTTAAAATTCTTTTAAATCAGATGGCTCATATTTTAAGGCTAAGGCTAATGTGTATATGTTTATAGAATTATATCTTGTACTGGTCAGTGACCATAATAAAATTGAACATAAGGACTCTACGTATAGACTTCCTGTTTCTAGGAGTTTATGGTAGTTTCTCGCTACAAAAACACTGCAAATCAAAATAAGAGCAATCTCTTGCATCACAGCTTGGCAGACAAAATAATTTGCCTCAGTTATCATGTTCAAGGGAAAATGCAGAAGGCCAAAATTAAGGGACTATCATCTAAATAATATTGTAAGGACAAGTGCTTAATTTTTGAAACTTAAATTTGTCAAACATCAAAAGGCAAAGGCTAAAGATAATGATGAATAGACACTGTCATTTTTTTAAAATTATCAGAGCTTCTAGCCAAACTAAGGTGGTCCATCCCCCTTCATAGGAAAATTATCACAAATGTAGTTCATGTGATACTTCTATGTTCAAGTCTAACATAGCCATTTCCGTTCAACACTGATTAAGGGTGTACATCACACCAGTCTGTTGTTGCTGTGAACATTAAAAGAGATGAGTGTGAAATACCATTAAAATGGCAGCTTTCTGTTGACTTCTGTATACTGTTCTTCTAGTGAAACATATCCTATCTCCTGCCAAAATCATATCAGGTGTTTCTTTGCTTCAATTAAGAGCACACTGAGCAGGTGAAACACAAGAAAAATGTCATCCTCTTTATTCTTTTGGCACTCATTTAATTCTTTGTACTTTGAAAACACAGAGTTGGGGAAACCACCTCACAGTACAGTGTAAGATGGTTCTGCCTTAAAACACCACAACCTCATCTCATGCTTCCTTTCTATTAGTAGAAAATCATAACTAATTATTTTTTTATTTATTAATAAAATACAGTCATTATACCAGCAGTTATAATTATTTCTTTCTCTCTCCTCTTCCTCATATTAGTAAAAATAAAAATTCTAACAGCATTTGTTTAACAGCTGAATCTCTTACTATTTCCTCTGCAGAAATTGAAGGATATCAGACGCTACTGTAAATAATGGCCATTTGGTGCAATATTGGATGATCCTTCAATAGCTGTTTGAGGTTAGCTGTCAAATAATATAAATGCTAGTCTTTATTGTTTTTCAAGATCCTAATGCATGGACAGAATTGGGGTGGTGTTCTTCTAAGAAATAGGAATCTTTTTTTCCTCATAGTAGCTTATTTGGGAATGTTACCATACAGAATCTCACATTCCAGTTTATTAGTAGTATTATTAGCTCACTAGTAGCTTTTTGAGGGGAAAAAAATCAGAGTTTGCCATGGTTGCAATTGTAAAAGTTTTCAAAGAAAATGTAAAATTTCATTGACTATAAAAGGGTGTTATAAAA
Source organism: Candoia aspera (assembly GCF_035149785.1). Classification (NCBI taxonomy): domain Eukaryota; kingdom Metazoa; phylum Chordata; class Lepidosauria; order Squamata; family Candoiidae; genus Candoia; species Candoia aspera. The sequence continues at coordinate 100,273,016 of NC_086155.1, forward strand.
CAAGAGGGTCATAAAATTTCCTGCGTCACAAAGGCAGTTCCTCTATAATGCTACAAATTATGTCGACACTTATGGCTCAATTCCCATTTTTACATTCTTTCCATGTTTCCCAAAAGCCATGACATTATTCTCAAGTATCTATTGTGTTATCTTTGTGCCAAATATTTTCTCAAATGTATAATGTTTTACCTTTTCATACTGTTCCTGGTGGTATTACGAAGTCATATTTACAGCACAGTAAATGCGGTGAGAATTCAGTGCATCAAGTAAGCCACAAGCATAGTTGTATAATCAATAAGACCTCTGAACAGTACAGTTCCCAAAGAGATATGGCATTAAATAGCCAAGTTTGGGCACAACCACCCTTATTGATATTCTATTTGGAGTAGCCTCAAGATCGCTGAAGATCGTTCAGCTAATCCACATTTTCCTTAGGGGGGAATAAATAGGTAGGACAGGTGAAGCTGTTCTATGCAGCATGAAGCAGAGAATACTGTTTTGTGCTTCACTCTTGGACTTATTCCAGGGAGGATGACTTGGCAAAGCTATCCTTGCAGCCATTCCACAGGAAAAAAGACTTGAGCTACTGGAAGCTAATCCTTCCATAAAATGGTTGGAAGAGGTAATTTCCTGCACAGAGAAAAATGCCTTCCTTTAAGCCCTCTCCCAATATTATCCAATTTCTTTGGGCAGGGGGAGAACTGAACCTAGTCCTTAAAACAGATCTAGGTTCCAATCTATACTGTAGCTAAATAATCATAGAAAAATCTGTTGAGGATGATTTTTGGTTGGTGATATAGATTTATGTAGAAAATGCCCAATATGAGCATGTCATGTCCTCCCCAATATTTATCATCATGTTAGATATCTATATCATAAATGTATAATATAAATAAATTTATGTCTATTATATTGATAATTTCATTATTGCATTTCTTCTAGGAGCTAAAGACCTACCTCTACTTTAATCCCCTCCCTCCTGTGAGGTAGGATTGAGCTGAGCAAGGCTGACTACCCCAAATCTATATGGCTCAGTGGGAGCTGGAATATTGATCTTCCACAAATATGGTCCAACCCCTAAACCACTACCCAGAGCTGGTTGTCTGGAAGACTTACATCACTCTAGATTTTAATTCTGCATGTTTTCAATTCAGGTCCATAACTGGCCTTAGTTACTCACCTTAAAAGGAGGACTGGAATCACTGGGGCGAGCAGAAAAATCAAACGAGATAATAAGATCAACTCCTCGCTGTGGTCTTAAGATAAGTGGATATGGCAAATTAAAAGTAAGTCCACTGTCCACAACATGAATCTTTTTACTCTTTACATCCAGAGGCTCATATATCCTTTCAAATTCATCAGGATCTAGGAAAAGTGAGGTAATGATGTCTGGGATTAATACCATTTTCGAAATCAAATTCTCATGTTTCAAATCTAAAAATTCTTGAAAGTCTCATATATCTGGTTTAAATAAAAGCAAGCTATTATATACTTTTAGGCAAACATTGTAACCAATTCAAAATATTTACAATGATAAGTCCAGTGTGGTGGTGGGGAGGGGATGGGGTGGGGCATTGATTCACACATAACCCAAGTTATAGGTTAGTGGTATTTCCCTGTAGTCTCATGGACTCACGACTCATCTTCCCAATGTGGTTAGTGGTTAGACTGTTGAAAGTAGAAACCACATTCATTGTGTGCCTTGGAGCCAGTCAAATATCTTTCAGACTAAACTACCTTATAGGGATTCTTTGAGGATTGAGGGGGACAAAAAAGAGGGGGAATTGTGTATCTCTTTTGAGTTCCTGGGAGAAGGTGGATGGTGTATAAATGCAGTGGATCACATAATTTGTGCCTGCAGCAACTGAGAGAAGATCCCAGCCAGTTATATTTTTTCTTCAAAAGTAACACATCTACATGATGGAATGTAGATTAGTAGAAGTAGGAAAACATGCATGAAATCCAACACAGCTGCAGGAAGCAAACATTTTTAGTGCTGTCATTATTATAAAAAAGTAAAGCCATTAGCCAAGAAAAAGGTTTGTCTATTTGAAGCACTGAATGCTATAAGGCATGGCATAATAATCCAGTGGAATTACCCTATGTTTATTCAGGAGAGTCCACAGCCTTAACATTATCAAAGTAAATCCTTAATGGCTAGTTTGGTCAACCCTCAAATATGGTTTAGTAAATTGAACAAAGCCCTGGGACCGAGCGCTAACCCCTAGTGCTTCCCATAACATTTCACTCTGGAGTTTTCTTAATGGTTTGGGTTAAGACATGGTTTTCCTTCCATATGAACTGGGTATCTTGATTTGTTAACAGATGTTAAGCCTGAATTTCCTGGTTTGAAAGTAATGAGGAGCTTTACTAGACCATGTCTGTAGGTTGAGTCGTGGCAACTGGATTTCTTTCTTTTTGGTAGAAAGAAGTAGTAAGCAAAAGAAATCAAAGACGTGAGATAAGAAAAAGGAAAGGACAATATATCTAAATCTAGTTTATGTCAATTCAAGGCCTTGATCATTTCTAGCAGACAGAGTTACAATAACAAAAAACAGAGTGCTTTGGAGAATTGTTTTAAAAAAGGAATTAAAAACCAACACCAAAGCACTAGAAAAGTGAATGTATAACCAACTACATTAAAATAATTAAGAATGAAATGATGTGAAGTGATATGAAAGTTCTACCTGTGGAGAATTAGACCCGTCTTGGCCCACTCACACTTCAAAGTTATTGCTTGATATTGTAAAAAACAATCTAGAAGACATGCACATATAAACCAGCCCTTGAAAGGAGACAGGCAAAGGGGTGCCACTGAAATTAAATTCTGGGAAGGGAAGGGAAGGGAAGGACCAGCACAGGATGATCAACAGCCTTCATGAAATATGATGCATAAGTTATAAACAGTTGTTATGCAAACAACCCATCTCGCAACAGCACCTCTGGAATACATTCTGTGTGGATGATTGGAACAGTGGAAGAAGAAAGGGGAAAATCCTGCTTTGCCTGAATGACCACCCAAAGTTTTGTAAAAGCCCCTCTTAAAATTTAAAGTCATCATTGCATGTATTTTCACCTATGATCTTCTGTGTGTTATGAAGTTAGGCACCCACTTTTATACAGTCTGTAAACATCTATATGCATAAGCAATACTTTTAGAGCACAGATGGGTATTGGGAGACAGACATTTAAAAGAAACGTTTATACTCGTGCACTTTTCTAATGTGTGCTATTTTAACTTTTTAAAAATTTAGGTATGATTTATAGTTCCATCTTAGCTAATACCCTTCCAAAGAAAATACAATTTGAGGGGAAGGGGGTTATTTTACAAAGCAAGAGTTCCAAGTATGACAGAGGTGGTACCAGATGTCCATAAACTAAACATCCAGATTACTTAGTGTCCTTTTACACTTAAGCAATTTTACTGCCAAAAAAATAAAAAAAATAGTGGAGAAAATTGGTGAACTGGAATCCAGTGTTACTTATTACATGTGCTACACAGCTTCTAGGAGGGATGAATATATTCACTGTCATTTATTAGAGCATAAGCCAAGATAACTTTGAGAGTAGCAGGGGAGGAGGCAGGGCAATACTGTATGGTAAGCTAAAGACATATCAGAAAAGTTCATGTGTTGGGAGCCAAAACGGAAGGGGGTAAAAGGAAAACTTGGCAGGTCCAGGTTAAAGTGCTTAGATCAGGGTTTCTCAGCCAGGGTTCCGTGGAACCCTAGTGTTCCGCGAGAGGTCACTAGGGTTCCCTGGGAGGTCACTATTTATTTAAAAAAAACAATTCAAATTTGGGCAACTTCACATTAGAGTTAAGTTTCATTCTTTATGTTTAGTTTAAGAACACTGTTAATGCATATATACAGGCCTACCCATGAAACGGATATAATAATTTTATAACTTGTGGTCTATATTTGAGCCTGAATGAGCAGGGGCTCCCCCAAGTAACCTGGTCCTATGCAGTGTAGAGTTTTAAGAGTGATAACCTTAAATCACATCCTTAAGCCTATTGGGACTCTGTGCAGCTGGGGGAGCAGTGGTGTTACATGGGCATAACAATTTGCCCCCATAACTATCTGCACTGCTGCATTCTGAACCAACTGAAGCTTCTGGATGATCTTCAAGGGCAGCCACATATAGGGCATATTCCAGTAGTCCAACTGAGAGGTGACTAAGGCATGAATGACCATGAGCAGAGCCTCCTAGTTCAGGAATGGGTGCAACTGGCACAAAAGATGCAGTTGTATAGAGACCCTACTGGCCATAGCTGCCACCTGCTCTGTGAGCAGAAGCTATTAGTCCAGGAAAACCTCCAGATTGGGCACCAAGTCTGAACAGGGCAGTGCCACCCCATCCATAACCAAAGATGGAAACACTCCAGTTCCCGATCCAGGGGACTCAGAACCCATAACCACTCAATCTTGGCAGGGTTTTGTGCACCCCCATCCAGACCCTAAAAGCCTCCAGACACTGGGAAAGAACCATGGCAGCTTCATAGCTGGGATTATAGATGTATAACTGGGTAGCATCCATATACCTTACCCTGTAGCAACAGATGACCTCACCCAGCAGCTTCATGAAGATATTGAAAAGGAGAGGGGAGAGGGAAGAGTCCTGAGGCACCCTATAAAGCAGGGGCCTAAGGCTTGACTGCTCCCCTCCCACCAACACTGATTGGAATTAGCACTGCAGAAAGGAGAACCACCACAAAATGGTGCCTCCGGTCCCAGCTCCTTCAGCCATTCCAGAAGGATACTATGATTGTTGGTATCGAAGGCCACCAAGAGATGAAGGAGAGTGAAGATGGATGTACCACCCTATCTCTAGCTCACCACAGGTCATCAGCAAGCATGACCAAAGCCATCTCAGTATTATACCCCAATCTGAATCCCGACTGGAAAGGGTCCGGATAATCTTCTTCCTCTAGGGCCTCTGAAGCTGGAGGCCAACCACCTTCCCTAGAAAGGGAAGACTGAAGACTGAACAAACATTATCCAGTTTGGCTGCATCCAAGGATGGTCTCTTGAGGAAGGGGGGACCACTGCCTCTTTCAGAGCCGACAGAAATACCCCCTCAGAGAGGCATATACCGCCACATGGATCTACCCACATGCTGTCTCCCTGGAGGCCTTCACTAACCAGGAGGGGCATGGATCTAACACAAAGGTAGCTGCACCTATAGCCCCAAGGACCCTGTCCACTTCCTATGACCTCTCCCTTCAAATATTTAAAATATTTACCATGATTTTAATTATTTAGGAGCCACTTTGGAAATTATATTAAAATATGGAATATCTTTAATAAAATAAATACCAAAATAACATTTTAAAAAACATACAAATAAGTATTATCTTTCAGAAGATAAACCACTGTTCTCATTTGCTTTGATTTTGATATAATGCCAAACCACAGCTTAGCAATTAGAAGTATAGCCTTATCACTCACTCTCATGAGAATAGTCCTTCTCTACTCCCTGATTTTCCTTAAATCGTAATTTTCAAGGTTTTGTAGACACTAAATTATATTTTGCAGTTTGCTTAGTTTGGATGAAAGAATGGATGTTGCTGAGGAACAGAAGGATTTTAGAGCTAGAAGGACATGATCTGAGATTTGAGTGGCATGGATACTTATGGTACGACAAAGGTAAGGTTAATGTAGATTTAAAAACCATTTTGTTAGACATGTCATACTGAGAATATGGAATAGATATAAGCGCAAGTTGTGCTCGAATCTACCATTGGGGCTCTCAGCACAAGACACATTTTATAGAAGAGAAATGATAAGTAAACATAACTGGTTAACTTATTCTAATGTATTAGAATTTGGTCAAGGAGAATGCAAAAAATATATATAAACTCTCACTGAAATTTGAAACAGAAGAACAAGTAAAAGAACGTATGATAAAATGGGCTAAAAACTTTGGTTATATACAAATGGAACAGTGGGAGAATATGCGGTTGAAAGGACTGAAATTTACATTATGTTATAATCGTAAAGAGATTTTTTATAAAATGATGTATCATTGGTATACTGTATGTCACCAGAAAAAATTGTCTAGAATGTATAACGGTACATCGTACTTATGTTGGAAATGTAAACCACAAGGGACATTTTATCATGCTTGGTAGACATGAAAAAAGGCCAGAAAATTTTGGACTCACTTACATACATTAATACAGAAGATTTTAAAGATTAATATACAATTGAAGCCAGAGACTTTTCTTTTGGGACTGATGGAAAAAACCATGGTAGTTATATATGTATATGTAACTGCTGTAGTTATATATGATAACTAGAGCGAAATTACTATATGCACAAAGATGGAAAGATCTGACATTACCCACAATGGAGGAATGGATGGTTAAGATGATAGAACTTGCTGAGATTGCCACACTGACAGCTTTGATTAGAGAAAAGATACTGTCTAATGTTGATTGGAAACCCCTTATTGACTTTTTGGTGCAACAGAAAAAAAATGAAATTATGATATATGGTTTTGATGATTAGAAAAAAAAATAGATTATAGAAAAAAATTTCAGTCACGATGTTCCCAGACAATAAGAGATTAATTTATATTTATACTTATAACTGCTATAAAAGAAAATTGGAATCTCTTTTTTTTTCTTTCTGTACTTTTATCTTTGTCTTTTTCTTATCTTTTCTTTTTTTAATCTTTACCCTAAATATTAGTTTTTGTTAGTTTTTATCTTTCTTCTTCAAAATTTTAATAAAGATTATCTCTATCTCTATCTCATCTCTGTCAAAGGTTTGTAGACAGCTAAAGTGTTCTTCCTGCCTCCAACCCACTATTTGAAGCTGACTCGCAACATCAGATTGTCAGGCTGTTCCTAATAACCAAGCCCATATAAGACAAGATAAGGAAGCGTTAAAATTATGTTAAGAGTTCGAGCTTCCCAAAGGGAGAATGCTGATCATGTCAACTGCCCCCTAAGCCCAAGCCTGAGAAGCATAAAGCAAGGTGTCCATTAAGCTCTGAGAAAGGCAGGGAAAAAGAAGTGCTGGTTTTACATTGCTGCAGATATAAAAGGGGTCTGTCTTATCCAGTTGTCAAAGGGCAGTCAACTGCTTAAAGTGGCTTCATTCCAGTACACCATAAAGATTATTATCTAGCTGTGTGTCAAGTGCCTCTGTAGCTTCTGCTCTCTCCCAACCAGTGAGCCTGAGAAGAATAATGACAAATCTAAGAGCGAGGGCTATGCTATAGAGCGAAATAGGTTTTGTGAGGCCTAAGGCCTAAGCTATGCAAAAGCCTTTATGTATATTTGGAAGCAAGTCTCAAAAAAGACTGCTTTACATTTTGCAAGTGCAGTTTGTCTATTCCATCTCACAGATCAGAGAAGCAGAATGAAGAAATGTATTTTCACCTGCTACCGCAGTATCCATTTCATCATCCTCCACAGATTCTTGAGTGCTGACACCAACCAGGGGGGAAAACGGATAGCAAGTATTGAGATTCAAACCCAACATGAAGTTGTGGACTTTGCCAGCACGCCCCTCTCGGGTGGTGAAGAGGGCACTGTCACCCACCAGCGCCATAAACATCTTCTGAACCCAGCTTTCCTGGCTGGTCTGTTCATGAGCTTTTTCAGTGTGGGGGTTTTCCGAGCCTGATTGAGAAAATGAAAAGAAAGAACATCAAGACCTACTAAAGTGATAGGCCAAAATAACTTTTTGAGAATTAATATTTTAATAAAACTGTCTCAGAAAGAATGTGCTTGCACAAAGGCAGCATCTGAAGGGCATGAGGTACATGACGTGTAAAATATTCTTAATGGATTTATGTTGCTGTTCTGGCTGCTGTTGCTGCTGTTCTTTAAGAAAGCAGCTTCCAGAGAATGCAAATTGAAATGGAGAAGTGTAGGTTTAGAAGGAAAAGGGATGTGCTGGCCAATTTTTAGTTCCAAAAGCCTTTCATTAAGAGTGTGTTTTGCTGCTACCACATTCCAGATCTATGTTTAACTTGCAAAGAGGAATCCTGGTTGGGAACAGCAGCAGCCAAGGATGCACAAAAATACTGGAGAAATCAATAAAATTTCCAAATATTGTAGCTTTCTCTATATGTATACCTGAATCCCCATTCTTCAAATGGACTAACTGGGGCACTTACTGGCATGTGACCGATGCTTATCATATCAGTGCTTATCTCTTAAATTGTGTTCATGAATATTTAAATGAACAGAAACTTGCAATGAAGATTGTTCTTTAAAAAACATTAAAACTAAAAAAAAACTTCACTTTTTTAAATTTTAAATGGAGTCGGGGGAGCTGAGGAATCCTGATCCAGAGCATCTTTGTCCTCATAAATGCAGGAACAACAAGATCAGAAGCGGTGGTGATAAAACTGGGAAGTGCCAAGTGAAGGATGACTGTATCTGAATTGTCAAATAACACCGCAGGATAATTCCACAACAAAAACCTAGTTTGGAAGTAACTTGAAAACTTCAAAGACAAAGATTTTATTAACATATTATTTAATGTAAAAAAGGGGGTTCTTACAGTATTTATTTTCCTTTTGAAGAAAAGAGGGAGAATTGCATCTGCATGCTTCCAGATTAATAGCTTCTCACCCAGGGGTGTCCTAGAGCTGGCTCGGGAGAGCCAATGGTTAAATTTTCTTCAACTTTGTGACCAGGTTCAGAGCAGAGCTGAGCCGCAACACCCAGCGCATCAATCAGCTATTCTGCAGCTAGCAGCGCAGCAGTGGAGCCAGGAGAGGCAGTTCGTAAATATTTAGCAGCGCACCACTGTTCTCAGCTGAACATACTACCTCTGCTCAGGGAAGTCACACTGAGTCTCAGTGCTGATCTACCACTTGGGAATGGCAATACTAACCTACCCTGCAGATTGTTTTAAGTATTACAAGATGACAGCAAATGTGAAAAGTTTTCAATATCGTAAAGTACAATATAAATTATAAGCAAAATATTCTGATATTTTAACCTACACTTTTGTAATCTGGTATATAATCTGAACATTTAAACAACTGTCTTTTAAATAAATAAACAAACTCAAAGTATCTGGAAATGTCTAAGGGGGGGAAGTACGTATGTCTAATTAACACAGAGACTTATTTCTGTCTTTTTGTTATGTCTTTCTTTGGTAAGGCGCTGACCATAAAAATATTTTGTCATGCTTGGTAACCTTTCTTACCTTTTGGCCCTTGTGATTCATCATCACTATCTGAATCATTGCTTACAATCTGTCGCAACCTGATATTTTCTGTGAAAGCAAGCAAAGGAATATTTTAATATTTTAAATACTGAATAAAAATAGAGAAATGGAAAAAAATAGAAAACATGTGGAATATTGCACAGTGGGGGGTGGTCAGTCAGAGTATATCTTCACTGCAGGTGTCTTCCACTCTGTAAATATAGAGAGAATGAGCTCCTTCTGTGAATCATCAGCTGGATACTGGTCAAAGGAACATGGTGGCAGTACAGGGCAAAGGCAGTTCCCCTGTACTGCCTCAGAGGTTTTAACGGAAAACTTGAAGGGAGTGTCTCATTTAACTTCCCTACAGAGGTGCTTTGCAAGGAGACAAGGTCACTGTGATATTTTCCTTTTTTTTATGTTTTTAATTATTTTATTCCAACAGATTTTCCATCTCCATAAATATCAAAAGAGGGCTAAGTAAAAGTTGGAGGCATTTTTTTTACAAAGAAAGCTGCAGTTCATGCCACCCTCTGATAAAAGAGTTTAAGGAAAAAAATCATAATTTATCAAGCTATTTTCTTGTCCTCTGACAGTGGCTTCCTCTTGCTCTTTTCCCTATCTGATTTAACTAATTTTTATCATTAAAATCAAAGGAAACACCCTTGGAAAAAGCTTACACTGTTTTTCTTTTACTTCAGCCAAAGTCACTGTCTGAATGGTGAGGCACACTAATCTTAACTGAGACAAAAGACCCAAAATAGTGTAAGAAACAAATTAATCTAACAATCAAACTTTTAGTGTACAAGTATGGTTTGGTAGCTTACAATTCTCCCTACTTTGCATGCTCTCAGTGTAATAGTGGCAACTAATGTAGTTTTACTTTTTCTTTTCACAGAGGATCAAGCTACATATCATGTCAAAAAAGTAACTGTTGGGTTACTTGAAAGTAAGCCTGTGAGATCATGACCTGGATCAGGACAAGGGTACACAGGAAGGATAGTTTAAGTCTTTCTCACAGCTCTTTCCTTTGGAAAAAGACTCTGGGCTGGAAGGAGAAAGTAGGAAAACTTCCCTCTCTGGGCATGGTGGGCCTCATTTAGATCAGATTTATCATGTGAGATAAAAGAGAAAATAGAGGGGAAGCTTCTGTATGTTCAGTGCCATATGTAATTTGATCCCCAGGGTGGGTATGGGTTCTATTGATATACTTTAGAAGCAGGCAAGCTGGAAAAAAGGAGACTCACAATTCTCAAAGCTGAAAAGGACTCAAAGACTTCCAATCTATCCTCCTCTTGAAACTTCCTGTTTTCTGTATTCCTAGTACCAATCTCCTGGAATTACATCAAGGCCCAGTTTTATATTCACCTCCCTAGTGTAGTTACTGGCACAAAACTAATTCTTCACTGCTGGATCCCACATCATCATTGCAATGTATCATTACATCTTCAGATGTGGGCAAGCTGTTTCCCACTGGATTCACTAAGCCCTCCATAGAAGCCCTAATACAGAATGGGGGGGGGGACCTACACCAGGTGGGCCAGAGATTCAAGAGGAAGACAAGCTTTGTTAACATAGGGATCAGGATCAGAACAGCAGCTGAGAAAAAAACACACATCTCTAAAACACTGCTTCTGTTCTAGACTCTTTCTACACTGTACCTACTTAAAATATGATATGATCCTGCTTTAGTGCTCCAGTTAGTTATCCAATATTAAATCAGAGTTTGGCATTTTAAATGTAGTGGGAATCCCATTACAATGGCACTGAAACTTGGAAGCTGGTGAGTGAGGAGAAATGGCTCTAGGACTCATTCATGGTTTAGGATTATGGCTTATGATATCCAAAATGAATACCCAACACAGTCTGACATACTAAAAACATTCTGGTTTCATAAACTTCTTAATATGAACGACTTGGGTTTCTAGACTACTCCAATACTTTTCCTCCTTAGAAATGGATTTCCAAAGTATATTTGTATATGGGGAAATAAAAGGGGTTCGGGTATCTTTTTCTTATCAAGAAACTGATATTATCCTCCAAAGTTCATTATGAAAGAGTTTCAAATTAGATTAGTTTACTCTTCAGTAGTTTTTTTTTTTCTTATTTTACAAGTAAATGCTTAATTGGGAGTGGTTTGCATTTTGGAAAAGAAGTAAATCACTTCCTTAAAAGTATAGTTAACTATGGTGACTTCTACAAGAATCATGCTCACGCAATGGCTATCTGAGTGCATGTCTTTGTAGATCAGTATCAGGGTTATCTTGTGGCAAATGCACATATTTTTCAACTCTGCATTAATACTGATTCTGCTTTCGGGACTATCTAACTAACACGATGCACTACAGTAAAGACAAAATATCAGGCATTCAAAGAGTCATGACAGACTCAAGCCCCCCTCCCTGAATAACCTAAAAAGGAAACAGAAACAGATCCAGTTTTTGAATAATACGAGAATTAACCATATCAAAGCCAATGAAATCAATAGGATTAAACATTTTCTTAGTTTTGGGAACTATGTTTTATTCATTTGAGAGCAAATCTCAATGCCTTTGAAAGACTGTGTATTTCTCTGCTAACTTTACAGGAGCCAGGAGTGCAATGCATATTTCGACTGGTTCTCCTGAAGTATAAATTAACATGCGGTAATGTATAGGCGAGCAGCTGCTACCAACTTTAATTACCAACCAATTCACTTTAGTTGCTCCCAATTTCATTATCTAACCCTCCTAGGGAGAGATGGAAATTTCCTGTAGGATTTGTGGAACTGCATGTCAGCCCAAAAAGATGAACACATACATAGATAATTTTTTCTCACCCACATTCTTTCAAAAGCCTGACAGCTGCCCCAGGGCAGGAGGGGAAAATGATGGGCCTCCATAGGAGACACCACAGACTAAACGAAGGGCTGTCAACCATGAGTACATAAAGGAATGACACAGATGACTAGTACAGTGAGGAAATTTTCAGGGACAGCTCATCAAAGAAGCTCACCTCCTGCATTCTCTGTGGTCTATTTGGAATTTGATGAAACCTTTTTCAGTATTCCAGATCTTCTAGTCTTAAAATAGGTTTAGTGTTCGTTTGTTTGTTTGTTTTAAAAAACCCTTTCCATTATCCTCTGGTGCTTAGGTCTTATCCATTGTAGCAACTCTTCCATTTAAAATTCTATGTTAATTTTGATGTCATGTCATGTCATATCATGTCGACAGCCAGAGTGGTGCAATGGTTAAGGTGCTGGACTAGGAACGGGGAGACCCAGGTTCTAATCCTTCATCAGGACTGGAAATCAATTAGGTGACTTTGGGCAAGTTACTTTTTCTCAGCCCTAGACTAGGAAATTAAAAAACATCTACCAACCCATACTGGCCGGCCCAGCATGGTAGATTATGTTCCATAATCATTAACAAAGAGGCTTCCATTCTGCAGTGAATTTATTTGGGCTGATAATAATATAACAGAGTTATATTCTGAAACCTATAGATTCTGAAAGCTATGGATCATGACTTCAGAGGGAGTCACAAGTGAATTAGAGGAGGGGTTGCAATTTTTTTCCCCAAGATTGCTCATGCTTTGCCTGGAATAAGTCTTAGAGATGGCTGAACCCATGGATCTAGCCATCTGTAAAAGCCACCTTGTTGCAGCAATTTTATCTTTCAGTTTGATTGTTCTTTACTTAGTTTTACTCATGAGGGGGGACAAATAACATTCTCTAACATAAGCTGCATGAGGAAATAAGCAATATGACATTTTTATCCCAAGCAGAATGAGTAGACTAATAAAACCCTAGGAATTAGACTAGAGTTTAACTAATCAAGCATTGTTCTTTCTAAATATAGAACAATGTCTGCCAGATGTCTCAGAAAAGCTCTGACACAGGACATAATGGCAATATGCTCTCCTACTGATACTCCACACTACTGGAAGAAGGATGGACATCCAGGTTGCTTATAGCTATCACAACCATAACTACTAATGTCCATGAATTTGTCCAAGCGCCTTTTAAAATTAGCACACAGGGACCCCAAGTCTTTTTGCACTGATAGGCACATACGGTGAACACTTTCTACTTAGCTGCAAAGCTTCTGAGAAGAACTTAGCATTCACAATCTGGCTGTCATGGGAGACATGGACAGTTACAAAGTACTTCTTTAACAGATGACCACCTCTATCACCTCTAGCCTCTACCCCTGCAGGTCAGAGTGCACTACATGCACTTTGTACTACCCCTTACTTTTGTCTTTTTAGTGGGCAAGTGGGACACTTCCAAGCACAGCACTTGAACCACAGCAATCTCTGTTTATGATTGATTGATTGATTGATTGGATTGATTGATTGATGTGTTCATCAAATTTTGCCACCGCCCATCTCCCCCCAGAGGAAATTTCCTTTGAAGCCAAGAGGCATCCTGGGAAATAGATGATGATGGAGGCTGTGGCTTTGCTTTTCAGCATGCCAACTTTACATTTTTTAAATTATTTTTTAAAGAATATAAAAAAGATAGAGCATAGAGAACCTGGCAAGTACCAACACATGTGTCAAAGAGCATACCGGCACTCATGGTCCAGAGCAACACATTTTGAAAATTAAAAACTGCAAGAACACTTAGATTCAATGTACTTGAGAACCAATGAAAAAACAAAACAGAAATATCCACATAGACCCACAGACACACACATGAACAATCTTCATTTTATTTCCCCTACAGACACACTCCAACTTTTATTACAATACCTAGTTCTTCTTCCATTGTGGGTCCTTTATTGTGACAATTAGAAACCCCAAGCACTCTGTTGAACAGTATAGCAAATGCACTTCCCCAAATACCTGAAAGCAAGTAAAAAAAAATGTTCCTGTAGTATTTAGATGATTGATAGTATTTCGTAATTTTAAAATATCCATTATTACACTAAAAAAGACCTCAGGAATAGAGTGAATGAGAACACAGATCATGAAGCTGGATAGAAACTTTTTGTTTACCCAGCTGTAATACCAGAGTTCATTCATAGGACTAGAAAAGTCAAGGGTGATTCATACATACTTTCACTGTGTGTTAGGCTACCATGTTTGGGCTGCAAAACTGCCTACCACTAGATGGTAGCAGAAAGATATACATTTTTCTAGCTCTGATATGGTAGTCCTACTATATGATCTACTATAACCACAGAGGCTTTTGAAAAAATCAGCCAAGTACTCCAAATATTTTTTGTCCATACCAAACATTCTTAGGAGAAATATAGACAATTATTTTTCCTATACTTCTGACATGCTTGAATCTTCTGCCATTCTATAATACCACACAGGTAAAAAAAAGCAGCTGAAAGCTTAGCTTGGTTCTTATTGCTAAGCTATCTTTCTAGCCCTTTATGCACCCTCTTTAACTATGTGGTGAAAACACTGGCTTATCCAGCAGAAGCTATCCAGCAGAATTTGTTAAAAGGATTATATATAATCTAAGGAACCACCACACAAAATAGATAAAAAGTGTACATTATTATAGCCATTACATTGTATTTCCTACAAATTTTGTATCATTTTGTTTTGGATTTTCAGAAAAACAAATGCTACTATTTATTTTTTAAAAAGAGCAGAAAGCACCATTCTACATGCTTGGGCATTATTTACTTTTTGACATTATTTAATCAATTACTTACCCATTAAGAAATGCAGAGGGTTCTCTTTGTATTTTTTCACTATTGTCCCCATAAAAAATTTGCTACCAAACAAACTGGGAGACATGAAGGTCCCATATTTAGCCATTCCAATCTCATAGGGACTGAATTCCACCCAATCTGAAAGCAGCAATAAACAACAATTAGAACAGACAAATGAGGTTATGATTTAACCTGCCACCAAGGCAGTGTGTACATGCAGAAGTTTGCTACAGGTTCAGACTTCTGATTTCCCCACACTTTTCTCCTCCCAATACCTATATAATATACTGTATATGAACTTAGAAACTAGTCAAATCTTCCTCAAACTGAACTCAACTTGTGTGATTATACAGATAAACCCATGTGATTTATTTATTTATGGTAACGGTTTGGGTCAAGATAGAACTTGGTTCCAACTAGAGCATCATAGCAAAAGACCAAGTGAAACGTAAGTATCTGTTGAAATTGTCACTTCAGATATCAATACTGCCCTGATAAATACAACAATAAAGGGATGAAGTAAAACCCTTAACAATTGGAAGTTGTTTGCCATGGCCTTTTTCTGAGATGTTTCTTCAGCATCCAGTTTGTCCACAGCCTTGGGATTTCCTCATAGCCTCTCATCAGAGTAATCAGGATTGATTCTGCTTAACTTTTTTAAGATCAGACACAGTTGGCTAGGCATACTGTTTCTGTTAACAGATCAGTCCTCAGAAATCTCTAAAAACTTGCCATGTTTTTGTTCAGTCACAATGGCTCAAAGGAAACTCTAGATTTAAATAGGATTTGATAGATCATTTTTGTGTAGAAAGCTATTAGCTATCTCTTCTACTATTTTAATGCTGAGGCTTTGCTCATGTGTTTTGCTGTACTGTGTATTTATTTATTTATTTATTTGATTTCTATAGCCACCCATCTCAGTGAGTGACTCTGGGCAGCTTACAAAAATAAAACTATAAAACAATTAAAACAATTACAATTAAAACAGTTAAAATATAAAATAAATACAAAATAAATATACATGGTTGCCAAGTGAGCAATGCATGGATGTTAATACAGCCAAGAGATGGGACCATCCACACACTCGAGGCCCCAGGCCCAGGCACAAAGCCAGGTCTTCACGGCCTTACGAAAGGCCAACAGAGTCGGGGACATCCCAATTTCTGGAGGGAGGATGTTCCAGAGGGCAGACGCTACAGAAGAGAAGGCATGTCTTCTAGTTCCTGCCAACCAACACTCCCTGGCTGACAGGACCCGCAGCATACCCAACCTACTAGATCGAATTGGACAGGCAGAAACAACTGGGAGAAGCCGGTCCCTTAGGTAACCCGGTCCCAAGCCATGAAGAGCTTTAAAGGTGACAACCAGCACCTTGAATTGCACCCGGAAGCACACCGGCAACCAATGCAGCTCACGTAGCAGTGGTGTTACATGTGTCGAGTACCCGACACCATTTACTATCAGTGCAGCTGCATTCTGCACCAGTTGAAGCTTCCGAATGCTCTTCAAGGGCAACCCCATGTAGAGCGCATTACAGTAGTCCAGACGGGAGGTCACGAGGGCATGAGTGACTGTGAGCAAAGCCTCTCGGTCTAGGAATGGGCGAAGCTGGCAGACAACCTGAAGGTATGCAAAGGCCCTCCTAGTCACGGCTGCCACCTGCTCTTTGAGCAGGAGCCGTGGGTCTACGAGGACCCCCGGATTGCGCACCGGGTCTGTATTGTATGGGACTTTGATCTGTGACCATAAATAAATAAATAAATAGGTCCATGACCAAATAAATAAAAGTAATAGAGTTAGGAACCAACCCCCAGTGAACCGAGCCCCACTGACCCATTGAAGCTGCAGCATCACAAACAGAATCTAAATTCAAGCTGTGCCACCAATTGTGATACACAGCAGACAACAAATATTAAGCAATTCTGCCAGGACAGTGACTTTATTAGCAGAAATGTAATAATAAAAATAATCATTCTCACCCCACCTTGCACGGCCTAGAATTTACATGAAAGAAACATGCCTTATAGCTACCAGTTGGTGCATTTCATATACGTAAACAATAAACCTATACACTTACTTATGTGTAGCCTGTGCACAGAGGAAGCAGAATTTTTTTTGTTAGCATCAAGAGAATGTTTACATTGGTTTATTTACATCATTAAAAAGCACCTGAGAAAAACACAGAGGAGCTGCCTAATTCATAATTATTACCTAAAGAAGTCTTACTGTGTGATTCATAGGTGACTGAGACAGTCTAAAAAGAGTGGCATACTAACACAGCCATCAAACACTAATTATTTCAATCAATCCAGACAAAAAGTATCTGTTTCAATCTCCAACACTCTTTCTCTGTCTTTAATTCTAGTTTTTGTCATTTTAACTTCTTTTTGGGGTGGAGACAATAGAAATCAAGCTTTGTGGTGGTTACTTGAGGCACTTTGTTTAAAAATACTCTCGGGCTTCCTCAAGCCAAATTTCTGACTCTGCGATTTACACAGCAACTTCTGTGAATTTGATCCAAACGTGACTCTCTTTTTTTCAAAACTTCATTTCTGCTAAATTGGGCCATTTCTGGGATTGTTTTTGGTTTGTCCAGTGGGCCCAATTTTGCCTTTCTGCTTTGCAACATGTTCTGCCCAAGGTATCAGACTTTGAATAACCCTTTACGCAGTCAGCAGCAACTAGACTTTCTCCTTACTAGTTTCAGTAATATGAACAAAGGAATATAAAAGGCACATACCAGCCACTTTTAAAAAATTGGTTATTATTTGGCCTTTATTTCTGATGCTTTCACTTCTTGAACCATGACCATTTGACTTTGAAAGAAACTCTTAACTGAAGGAACTGTTTTCATTAGAAAGCCAGTTGGTTAGATTCACATGATGATAGTTACGTTAAGCTAACTTTGAACAAAAGCAATTTTATGTTGTATGCAATAAGGTTCTTGCCTTTCTGAAGGCCAACTGAAGGACTCTAGGGAGACTGAGGTTATGCCAAGATTCCAACTGTGAGTTGGGACATCCGGGGGGGCAGGAGGTCATAAAAAATCTTAAAGGTGATCCCATTTTTTTAAAGGAAAAAAACTGATCAAGTTTTTATAGCCCAAGCAGAAGCACTAGTCCAAACTTCCTGTGACCTTTGCTCCTTATTGTCATGCACTGCCTACCGCAGAGTAAAACACTGACGTTGATTCATGCAAGAGCAGGTTCAGGTTTATTTCTTTGCATAGAAACAGTTGCGGAAAAAAGCTGAGAGTGAGGAGCGCGCGCCGGTGCGGGGTTTAAATACCCCGCGCCGGTCAGCGCCCCCTCACCCTGGGTTACGTCATCCCCCCTTTGTCCTGCATGCTGCCTTGCCGGTAGGTGAAGGGTTGCGAGGCCCCAGCGGGTGCCCCGGGATCGCCCATCATCGGTTTCCTCATTCAGCCGGTGATTGCTGTCAGCTGGGCGATCTCCGTTGCGCTTGTGCTAACAGCTTGGGTGCGCCTCGCGATCTGCTTATCCTTTGTCCTTCCTTCTCTCTCTTTTGTGTTTTGATGGCTGCATGCTCCAGCTAGGGTCTGTGGTTTTTGTTGTGCGTGCTAAGCTTATCTTGAGCCCCTTCCTCTTTTTCCTCGTTATTGTCATTTGTGCCATTGTGCTGATGTCTTCAGCTCAACGGCACTCATGACATACTGCCCCCTGTCCGAATAGTGCCCCCCCCCCCTGGCCTTCCGGTTTTTTACCAGGTGAGCTGTCAAAATGTTTTTTTTTTTTTTTAAATTTACCGCCGGAGTGATTTCGCCCCTCCCTTTGTTCCGCCTTCTACCTCGTGTCCATCTAGGGTGTGTTCCCAGTGCCCATGCCCCGGCCACACCCT
This sequence comes from Candoia aspera, assembly GCF_035149785.1. Classification (NCBI taxonomy): domain Eukaryota; kingdom Metazoa; phylum Chordata; class Lepidosauria; order Squamata; family Candoiidae; genus Candoia; species Candoia aspera. The sequence goes on from NC_086155.1 coordinate 100,291,704, forward strand.
GGGCGCGCGCATGCTCCAGCCACACCCTGCTTGTTTGGCGCAGTTCGGCGAGGAGAGAGGCGTGGCTGGTCGGGTGCTTTAAAGCTCCAGGTAGGGCCCTTATCTTTTTTCCCAGTGCGTCGTCTTTGTTATGTGTGCATCCTGGGCGTTCCCCCCAGGCATGCATAGGTGACCAATGTCACTCCCCCGTGGGCCCGGGGCGGGGGAAGGGTGAGTCCCGGGGGGAGGGAGGTCTACCCAAGTCGCAGGCTTGGGGGGCCCTTTCCCTTGGTGGCGCGGTTGGCGGGGGGGGCCTGCGGGGAAAAGGGTGTTCAGGGGCCGGTTCGGCTTGTCGCCCCTTTGGCTTGTCGGGGTACGTCTGGTGGAATGCCCGGGTCAGGTCTGGCGCCTTGACGTGTTGCGCCGCCACCCATTCTGGGTGGGGGAAATGTTTCCACCTTACTAGATAGTGTAATATTCCCCGTTGACGGCGAGAGTCGAGTATGTCTCTTACGTCGAAATATTGTTGGCCGTCGATCATCACTGGGGAGGGCGGTGGCGAGCTCGGGTGCCATCGAGAGGTGGTTGCAGGTTTCAGGAGGCTGGTGTGAAATACCGGGTGGAGTCTCCGTAGATTGTGCGGCAGGTCCAGGCGTATTGCCACCGGGTTCACTATTTGGGTTACCCGAAGCGGCCCGATATACTTAGGCCCCAGTTTTTTCGAGGGTTGCGGTGACTTCAGGAATTTGGTGGATAGGTAGACCATATCCCCTGCCTGGAACGTCGGTTGCTGGCGCCGGTGCTTGTCGGCCTGCTCTTTGTAGGCCGCCTGTGCTTCCTTCAGCGCTGCCGTGATTATTGGCCACGATTCCGCAATCTTCCGTCCCCAGTCACTAGCATCCACTTGGGGTCCCGGGGGTTGTGGTAGCTCCGGTATGGGGACAAAGTCGCGCCCCAAGACTACTTCGAACGGGGTTTTCCCCGTACTCGTGTGGACGGCGTTATTATATGCGACTTCTGCGAACGGGAGCAGTTCGACCCAGTCGTCTTGGTGGTAGTTTGTGTATGAGCATATGAATTGTTCTAGGGTGGCATTGAGGACCTCTGTGGCTCCGTCCGTCTGGGGGTGCCAGGCAGTGGATAGGGCCTGTTGGGTCCCCGTCAGCTTTAGGAAGGCCCGCCAGAATTTAGAAGTGAATTGTGTGCCCCGGTCGGTCACCACACGTGCGGGACATCCGTGTAACCTGTACACGTGTATCAGGAAGAGTTTGGCTAGTTGTTGGGCGGACGGGACCAATGAGCAGGGGATGAAGTGGGCTTGTTTCGAAAAGTAGTCTTTCACCACCCAAATGGCCGTTTTCTTCTGGCTGGGTGGGAGATCTACTATGAAATCCATGGAGATTTCCTCCCATGGGCGGGAGGGCTCCGCCACCTTTTGTAAAAGTCCCGGGGGCTTACCTGGTGCCCGTTTGGCCCTGGCGCATGTCGGGCAGGAGGCTACATAGGCTTTCACGTCCCGTCTCAGCGCGGGCCACCAGAATTGGCATCGTGTGAGGTGCAGGGTCTTCAGGAACCCGAAGTGTCCCGCTTGCTTGGTGTCGTGGGATCTGCGCAAGATCGCCTGGCGTTGCGAGTCTGGGACATATATTCTGCCTTCCCCCCATGCCAGGTCCTGTGCCATCGTCACCTTGTCGGGGTTTGCTAGGAGCCAAGGGTCGGTTTTGAGGGCGGCAGTGAGGTCTGCGCGTATCCCCCCTGGCAGTTGTGGTTGGCGCCGTCTGGTTACTGGTTGCCCCACCGTCGGTTGTGCCGTGGGGTTGGGCTGCTTCCGAGCGCCGCTCCGGGTGGTCACCGCCATCCCCAGCTGGGAAGTGGATAGGACCGTCCCGATCATATCTGGGGCAGGCTCCTCGTCTTGGGGCAGTCGGGAGAGGGCGTCAGCTAGGAAGTTCTTTTTGCCCGGCATAAACTTCAGCTGAAAGTTGAAGCGGCTGAAGAATTGGGCCCATCTGACCTGTTTTGGGCTGAGGCGTCTGGGCGTTCGGAGGGCCTCGAGGTTCCAGTGGTCAGTCCAGACCTCGAATGGTTGGGTGGCTCCCTCCAGTAGGTGCCTCCATGTTTCCAACGCCGATTTCACCGCGAAGGCTTCCTTCTCCCAGACGTGCCAGCGCCTTTCTGTCTCAGAGAATTTCTTCGACAGGTAGGCGCATGGTTTTAGGACTCCTGTGGGGTCTTTTTGGAGTAGGATGGCCCCCAGGGAGAAGTCTGAGGCGTCGGCTTGGACCACGAACAGCCGTTCTGGGTCCGGGTGCGTGAGGATTGGCTCCGTGGTGAACAGCGCTTTCAGCCTGTTGAATGCGGTTTGGCACGCGGGAGTCCAATTCAGTACTGTGCCCGGGTTCTTGGCACGTCGTGTGTCCCCCACCCCTTTAGTCTTGAGGAAGTCTGTTAGGGGGAGGGCTATCTCCGCGAACCCCCGGGCGAATAACCTGTAAAAATTCGCGAAGCCGAGGAAGCTCTGGAGTTGGCACCTGTTACGGGGGCGTTCCCAGTTCACCACCGCCTCGACTTTTGCGGGGTCCATCTCTATGCCTTCCCCGGAGATTCGGTACCCCAGGTAGTCTAGGTGTGCTTTATGGAATTTGCACTGAGGGTTTGGCATAGAGTTTCGCCCGTTTTAGCTTGTCGAGGACTTGTCTGACTAGGGTCACGTGTTCCTCGTGCGTTTTGGAGTAGATAAGGACGTCGTCTATGTAGACCAGGACCCCTTTGAACAGGTGCTCATGCAGAACCTCATTGATGAGCTGCATGAATATCCCCGGGGCCCCTGCTAGTCCGAATGGCAGCACTTTGTACTGGAAGGCGCCTAGGGGGCAGTTGAATGCCGTTTTCCATTCATCCCCTTCCCTGATTCGGATTCGGTAGTACGCCTCGCACAGGTCCAGTTTGGAGAATACTCTGCCCGTGGATAGGTGGGCGAGCATGTCTTTTACGAGGGATAAAGGGTATTTATTGGATAGGGAAGCTGCATTGAGGCCCCGGTAGTCGGTGCAGAGCCGTAGGGTGCCGTCCTTTTTCTCTCGAAATAGGACGGGTGCTCCGACCGGTGAGCATGCCGGCTCTATGAATCCCCTCTCTAGGTTTTTGTCGATGAACTCCCGGAGGGTTGCCATCTCCTTCGGGGTCATCGAGTAAATCTTCGGCCTAGGTAAGGGGACATCGGGCAGCAGGTCAATCCTGCAGTCCGTCTTGTGGTGGGGGGGTAGATCAGCTTCCGCCTCTCCGAAGACCTCCGAGAAGTCAGCGTATTGCTCCGGTAGGTCTTCTGGTGTGGTTGTGTTGTCCTGGGTTGCCGCCTCTGCTCGTCCTACCGTGGGGTTGGTCCTGCCCGCTGGGACTGGCGCCCGGTACTCGCCGTTGTCGAATCGGAAGGTGCGGGTCGCCCAGTCGATGCGCGGGTTGTTTGTTGCGAGCCATGGTATCCCCAAGACTACGATGGGCCGTCCTATGTGGGTTACCACGAACGATGTTCGTTCGGTGTGGGTACCCATTTGTAGGGTAACCGGCTCGGTCTGCATCGTGGCTGGTGTCCCTCCCGCTGTTGAGCCGTCCAGCTGGTGAAATGCCAGCGGCGTGGGGAGGGGGAGGCAGCGTAGGGCGAGTTTTGCGACTATGTCGGGGTGGATCAGGTTTTTCGAGCACCCCGAGTCCACTAGTGCCGCGGCCGTGGTGGCTCCGTTGCTCCCAGAGAGCTTGATTGCCGCCATTTATACGGCGTTTTCGCCGCTCTGTCGAAGTGGTCCGCGCCTCTGTCCCACCACCTGCCTCGCGGCGCATTTTAGGGCAGGCGGGGAGCGTTTCCCGCCGGCTGGTCTGGGTCTATGGCGTCCTCTCCCCCCCAGTAAGCATCCCAGCCTTCGTCCGGTGTCGCTGTGGCTCCGGTCATTCAGCGGTGGGGGGGTGCCGGCGGGTTGGTTGGTTTGAGGTTAGGTTTCGGTGCGGGTTTAGGAGCGCTCGCTGGGGTTCGGTTGGAGAAGCAATCTGCCGTTTTGTGCCCCATTTTCCCACACCTCCCGCAGGGCCCGCGAGTGAATTTCTTCCTTGGGTATGTGGGACCGGCCGTCCCGTGTGGCGCGGGTACCTTTGGGTATGTGTTCATTTTGTCTTCTGTCGTTGCCATTAGGAAGGTGCGGTGCGCGTGTTCTGCTTTCCCCGCGAGGTGGATCCAGCCATGCAGAGTCTCCGGATCGTCCCGGTAGATAGCCCATTGAAGTACTTCACGGTTGAGCCCCCTTTTAAACATTTCTAGCAGGGTGGTCTCGGACCAGTCGTTGATCTTCCCTGCTAGAGCTTTAAATTCGAGGGTGTAGTCCGGGACAGTGCGTGCGCCCTGTTTGAGGCTTTGGAGTGCGCTTTTGGCCCTCTCTTTGGCTAGTGGGTCCTCAAAGTAGCGCCTCATCTCCGTAATGAAAGCATGGAAGTTAGAGAGGGCGGGGGAGTTGGACTCGTACATTTGGACGTACCAGTCCGCCGCCCGGTCTTGTAGTTTGATCGCCACGGCTGCGATCTTGTCTGCTTCGGAGTTAAAGGAGTGTCCATGCCGCCCCATGAACTCCCTGGCGTTCGTAATGAAGAACGAGAGTTTCGCGGGGTTCCCATCGAAGAAAATGGGGAAGTCCTTTGGGGCCCGGGCGTTCTGGGAGTCCCCTCCTCTCGCTTCCCGACTCCTGGCTTCGTCCGCTTGGGCCGCTTGTTGATTCGCATTCGGCCCCTGGGGGAGCGACGGCCCGCTCGGGGTGTGGGCTTGCACGGGAACGTCGTTGGGCGGCGCCGGGGACATCAGCGATTGCAGCATGGTTCTGAGGTCCTGTAGCTGGGCCTCCATGGCCGCGAGTCTGGCTTGAGTTTCCCCGTCCGAAATCCGCGCCGCAGCTGGGGTCGGGTCTGTCGGGGTGTCCGCCGGGTTGAGCCGCTGGTGGGGTTCAGGCAGTCCCGTCCGCTGGTCCGCTTCCTCCGTTTGGGGGTGCGTCGGCTGGGTTGCCTCTCCGTCCTCCACCGTGCTTGCTGAAGTTGGGCTGTCGTTCCACGCCTGTGGCTGGGGTGCGATGTGGGGTGGGGCGGTCTCCGCTGGTCTCGGGAGGTATGTTGCTCCCTCCTGTGGCCGGGTCGCCTCCGCCGCCGTCTCCCTCTGGGGTTGGAGCTGAGGCTCGGGGTGGGCCGGGCGGGTGTCCGTGGCTCCTGGGGTCCGCGGTGCCTCTGGCCTCGATCTGTCCTCCTCCGCTTGCCGTGCGGTTCGCCTGCTTTGGCCGCGACGTGTCGGCCTCATTGCTCGTGGTCTTCTCGCCGTCTATTCCTCCTGTGGCTCGTTATCCGGTGGGGCTCGGCGAGGCTGAGTTTGTGACTCTCAGCTTTATGTCATGCACTGCCTACCGCAGAGTAAAACACTGACGTTGATTCATGCAAGAGCAGGTTCAGGTTTATTTCTTTGCATAGAAACAGTTGCAGAAAAAAGCTGAGAGTGAGGAGCGCGCGCCGGTGCGGGGTTTAAATACCCCGCGCCGGTCAGCGCCCCCTCACCCTGGGTTACGTCATCCCCCCTTTGTCCTGCATGCTGCCTTGCCGGTAGGTGAAGGGTTGCGAGGCCCCAGCGGGTGCCCCGGGATCGCCCATCATCGGTTTCTTCATTCAGCCGGTGATTGCTGTCAGCTGGGCGATCTCCGTTGCGCTTGTGCTAACAGCTTGGGTGCGCCTCGCGATCTGCTTATCCTTTGTCCTTCCTTCTCTCTCTTTTGTGTTTTGATGGCTGCATGCTCCAGCTAGGGTCTGTGGTTTTTGTTGTGCGTGCTAAGCTTATCTTGAGCCCCTTCCTCTGTTTCCTCGTTATTGTCATTTGTGCCGTTGTGCTGATGTCTTCAGCTCAATGGCACTCATGACACTTATTTTGCATGAGCCAGCCCACATCAGGCACTTGCAATACTCCAAAGTTTGAGCAATTTTATTATTAAAAGTGATATATTTATTTCTCCTCTGACTCTAACCCTAATAAAATCATTAGTTTTATTCCTTGGAGCCATCACACAAATTCAGTTATCATTTTCAGGGATAGTAGTACCTCAGAGTTTGAGAATCAATGGATCAGGTTACAATCCTATATACACCTAATGGAAATAAGCCCCATGTGATTCAATGGGATTTCTTTAATGGACATTATTAGAATTACGGTGAAATGTAATTGTGAAAAAAATTTTCAGAAGATTTAGCCCCATAGGCCACTGAGTGCTTAAAGCAGGAGCAGTCTGGGGCACGTGAGGTTCCCATGAGGAATTGGGTGAATGTAGCTGTGTGATGTGTGATCTGTGTCACATGTGGGTGAATTGAGTATGTGAAAGAATGAGTACCTTAGCCTGGAAGTGGGGAATGAGGGTAGAGAGAGGGCTGGGGAACAGGCAGGGACATGAAGACAGTGACAGGCAATGGAGATACGGTGGGAATCAGAAGGTGGGAGGCACTCAAGGATATTAGGTCTGCTACCTGAGAGAGGTCCTGCTACCCAGCCCTCAGTGTCTATCCTGAATACCATGTTACTGGATCCTTGGAGGCCCTGGCCTTCTGCTGCTGCTTTTGAATGCCAGGTTAGTCTGAAATAAGTCCTGCCTTATCCACAACTTTCTGGGGAAGATTGTTGCAAAGGTGGTCAAACAGCAGTTACAGATGATCCTGGAGGAAGCAGATTATCTAGACCTGTTTCAATTGAGTTTCAGGCCAGAATACAATACAGAAGACAGCATTGGTCATACTTGTTCATAACTTTCGACAAAGCCAGGATGGGAATGAGTACATCCATCCTTGTCCTCCTTGACCTCTCAGTGGCTTTCAGATCACAGTATCCTTCTGGATCAGCTGTGGGGATTGGGTACTAGAGGGCACCATATTATAGTAGTCTTCCTTTCTATGTGGCTTGTTCCAGTTAGCACTGAGGGGGGGTCACACTCAGCCCCTCATTTGTGGGGTGCTTCAGGGTTCAAAGCTCTCTCCCATCCTGTTTAACATTTTTATGAAACCATTGGGTAAGGTCATCAATATGCTGATGATTCCCAGTTATACATCTTGACCCCATGCCAGCTGTCAATGACCTGTCATGGTGTCTGTAGGCTGTGAAGGTCTGGATGAGGAGAAACAGAATAAGTGGATTTGGGAGGCCCTACATCAGGGGACCTTCCATCTTTAGTTTTGGAAGGGGCTATATTTCCTCATTCAAGATTGATGTGCACCTTGGACTTGAGAGAAGGTGGCAGTTATAGCCAAGAGGGCCTTTGTACAGCTCCATTCTGTATGCCAGTTGAGTCCATTCCTGCATTAGCCCTTCAGAAAGTTACTCATACCCTCATCACATCATGGCTGGACTACTGCAACGCACTCTACATGGTGTTGACCTTGAAGAACATCTGTAAACTACAAGTGGTCCAAAATGCAGTGATGCAGGCAGTGATCAGCATAAGTCTATATGACAACATTGCTCCACAAGATACACTGGTAGCCAGTGAGTTTCCAGGTGCAATTCAAGATGCTGGTTATTACCTGTAAATAGGGCCAGGTTATCTGAGGTCCACCTTCCATGGTTTCTGCTCATCTAGTAAGATTAGACACAGATGGTATACTATCTACAGTATATATCATCTATTGAACAATGCCATGTATTGGGACGCAAGAAGCAGGCCTTCTCTGTTGTTGTATCTGCCCTATGGAACAGCATCTCTCTAAAATTTCATGTGGCTCCCCACTCCCGACAAATGGTGTTCGGAAAGTCCTTAAAACTGAAATTCTTCTCCCAAGGCCTGGAGTAGGGTGATGGGTGTGATCTGGGTAATTTGTTTTGTCTGGACATTCATGGTTTTTTTCTGTCTATTATTGTTTCTTTTATTCTTTTATAATGTAAGTCACCCAGAGTCATTCTGGCATAGGCTGGTCTTAAATAAATAAATAGCAAGGTTGACTTAATCCAGATGATGAGAACACTGACCTGCAAACATCAGTTCTGACACATCGGGTTTAACATGGAGACATGTAAAAAGTGGCAAAGCTGACTGAGCCTTGTTGATTTTTTCTTTCATATCAGATAAAGTGATATCCATTCTCTGCAAAAAGGAGACAGAATTAGTTTAATATTTGGATTGAAGCTGATACAGCTTTTATAAAACTGTTTCAAATTTTAAAAAAACACAAAAAAGTTAGTTCAGTTCAGATTAGTTTACTATGGTCATAAACCAACTGAACACATACGAAAAATGTAACAGAAGTACTTACAGGGAAATTGTGAATTAAGAATCTTTTAATAAAGACTAGGCAAGCATTCTGTTACTGACTAGCCTGGATAAAAATCAGGACTTGATAATAACTGGGTCTATTTGTTTATAAGCCACTCCCACTGTTACAGACTTTGAGCAGCTTATATGCCCATTATCTATACATCACAATAAATAATACTAATAATCATCATAATAATAAAATTAAAAAACAGTGACTATAGTATAATTATATAGCAGAGAACTCAAAGTAGTGGTGTTATACAGATAAACCAAGATGCTCCTATAACTACTCAAGGCATTGCATTGTAGCTTCCAAGCAGTTTTCAAGGGCAGCTCCAGGAACACTTCACTGCAATAAGTCCAAGTGAGAGGTGACCATGCCATAAACTTAAATAGCACAGTATACTAAGCAACAGGTTAGCAAATTGTAGCCTGTAGGCTATTTGCAGCCCCCCTGCCCCCACCCCCACCCCATTGTGTCACCACAATTCAGCAACTAAATGGCTGAATTTCAACAAAGCTTATTGTTTTCCTGGTAAAAATAACGATGAGAATGGGAGTGAAGGGCCTCTGGGCATAAATAATTCCCATTCCCACTTTTAAACTCCCCTAAAAAATGGATCAAAATCATTTTGCTGAAATGCAGGAGCAAGCTGACCAACTTTTTGGCTGTATGATTTTAAAGTTTAAAAAATAAATCAAAGTAAGGGTGAAAATAGGAATAAGAGGACTTTGCATAGTAGATCATTCCCATTTCCTCCTTTAATTCGACTCCAAACTCCTCAAGTAAATCAAGTACTTCTGACAGTGTCATTGGGAAGCTTATGCAGCTTGCTGGGAGATCAATAGGCTGAGCCCAACCCAATATCCATCACCCACATCTGCATTAGGTTATGCTGTACTTATACCTAGAATTCAAACCATGGTTTAATTGTGATTAAAGTGAAGTTCTTTCATTGCTATCTGCAGTTTCTACTACAGTCACCAGTTTCTACTGCATCAAGCTGTATTTTACATGCATCTGCACATATTGCTAAATATTATGCACCCAAGATTTAAACAACGTCCCCAAATGTTTTGATCAACGCTTACATTTTGAATTAGTGTTTCTCCTATCAACATTCCAAAGATATCTGTAAATGTCACTGGCTGTGCAGATCTCTTCTTTTTCCACAGTGCTTCAATGTATCGCTTTACTTTCTGCGGTGTAAGTAGTTTCAATGGATTGTGACTAATACTGTTCCTCAACTCAGCATTTATCTCCTTTGGCCCTTTCACTGGGAAATCTGAATGAGAATACAGGGTTGACATGTACCTGTAAGAAAGACCAAAACATTATTTTTAGTGCACATAAAAATGTACCAAAGGTGGTCATAATATCTTCAACCAATAGTGGTGGTGAATGGAACAGGAAAGGAGAGGGGAGGGGAGGGAAGGGGGAGACACTGGTGAACCTTGCGAAAAACCAAACTATCATTTTGTTAATTACAAAGTTCTGCACCTTTACGTATATCCATATTATCTAAAATAGCTTATATCCATAATACATAATATGATGTTGATATTGAATAAAATTCTAATTGTTCATAATATTCAGTCCTCTGATTAGGTGAGAGACAGAATATATATTTCTCTAATCCCCACATTTAACATAGTATGCTGCAGAAAAATAACTTTTAAGAAAGGAAATTACTTCAATTTAAGAATTCCAATTTTATCATTTTGGGTTGGTGGCAGCAAGATTTTAAACTATATCCATTTATCCTCAAAATAAACCTAAAAGAAATTATGCCATTTCTTTTAAGTTTATTCTGAAAAACTGACAAAATTTCATCTAGCAATGCAGCCTGTTCATTCATTCATTCATTCATTCATTCATTCATTTATATCCCACCTTTATTATTTTTATAAATAACTCAAGGCAGTGAACATACCTAATACCTAATACTCCTATTTTCCCCACAACAACAACCCTGTGATTTAGCCTTTACAACATGAAAATATTAAGTTTATTAGATTTATCCTTGTCAAAATTGAAGAGATTCTTTGTCATTTGCAATAGTTATCAATACAAAGTAAGAAAACATATAAAGAAAGAAAACAAAATAATATATTAAAGTTGCCTTAGTCCTACCTAGTCTTACTTGCCCACCCAGTCCAGAACTCAGATGCTTGCTGAGGCTCTTTAGGATCTTTTTTTTTTTTAATTTTGGGGACTTTTTTGAATTTTGACAAGATAACCTAAGTCACCAGGAGATTGAATCTGGATTGTTTTTCAAGCAGTAACAGAACTTTATTCCAGATCTATCCCATCAAGCAAAAATCTACTGGAAAATACCATCTTCAAGGGACTGTGAATTTTCTTTACTTTATGGCTGCAAGAACTACTAGTTTTAGAAGTCAATTAAATCCAATCCTCTTAAGGGTGCAGTCCTAATAAACAGTTCAGTTGCTTTCATGTTATTAAGCAATATTTTAATTTCAGTATATTTATAGCTGCCTTGAGCTATACTAAAGTTTTCCTGCACATGATTCCAGCTGATTAGTGAACCATACACTATGGTTCACATTTATTATTATAGGTTTCAATTTCCTCAAGAAGTGTAATCAAAACTTAAAAAACCTAAGTTGCAAGTTTTCTTTAATTCAGAAAGATTTTAGAATCACCAAACCAAAGAACTAGAAGGGGTTACAATCAGCCACTAACTAAAAGTTGATTTCCTTCTTTTAAATATTTCTGCAATCTGGCTGCAGAATCAGTGGATAAGGAAGTATACATAACAAGAGTAAGGTCAAGGAGAAGTGCTTATATTATCCACCAAGATAATTAAAAAAAAAAAAAAAGACTTGCCATGTGGATCCAGATAAACCAGCAATATACATTGCACAGTCTAAAATTCCAGATTCATACAGTGCTTTCATTACACCAGAAAATCCCACAGTTGCCCGAAATCCACCTCCAGACCCCAAGATTGCAATCACCGGCACCTGGAAAAACATACAACATAGATGTTTTCTAAGATATTTATCATGCAACACAACATTATATAGTCATGCTAACATAACATAAATAATATAAGGTAACAGAACAGCCCTCCCCACAAATGCATCTTTTCTTCACTGCTGAACACAGTCCTAGGTTTGTTTTCCCTTCATCCAGGTTTCAAACACATTTGCAAGAGCTAATCTATATTTAATACTCTTCAGGGGTATCAGCTTTGAGTTTTTTGTAGGAAGAAACCAGTAGGCAAGAAAATACTCATCTGTAGCACCTTTATTATCCCTCTTCACCATTTTAAAAATTGGAGCACTGGCAAGTATATTAGCATGTGGTGTGTGGTTAATGTCTCTCTCTGCACAATGCATGAATATTCAGAAATAATCTCTTCTAATTTTACTTTAAGACATCCAATATAGAGATAACATAGATAGTGGTTAATGTATTTGTTTAGCTCATTTGCTTGCTGTGCTGACCAAAATTATTTCTGGGTCATTTAAAGACAAAAAAAAGTTGGACATTACAAGCCATGAGAAATGTTTTGGAAAATAAAAGAATGCTGTGTATATTCCCCTGCCCTCTCCCCTTCCCATTTTCCCACCTATCAAGATGACTTGCATCACAGATCAAAAAGATGCTGCAATAGTTTTCACAAATTCATCTCCAGCAAACCAATTAAATCATCAGAGACTAGACTTTTTTTAAAGCAAGCTAGAACATTAAATGGTAAATATCAAGTTTCTTTCCATATTAGTTGAGGGAAAAAACTCAAATATCACAACCAACTCCTGACCAATACTGCTTAAAGTATTTACACCTTCATATCAGACCCTTGTCTATTCTATGCAATATTCACTGAGTAATAGAGCTCCGATTCTTATGTTACGTACAGGTGTTAGCAAATGAATTCTTAGCAAACAAATTAATTCTTAGCCTTAGAATTTGATAAGAAGAGTTAAAGCGTTTTACTTAAGATTAAAAGTCTTAAACTGACACGCAGTCTTAAACTGACACGCAGCTGAGTGATATGAGAACTTTAACAGCCATTCCAGGTTTTGAGAAGACCAAGATGGATTGCTGATGGAAGCACATGGAAACAAGAAATTACAGAAAGCTGCAAGATGAAATAGGACTTGTAGTTACAGTAAAAAATCTAATGCAAAGGTAAGTTAACTCTGAATCATTCTTGGGTCTAACTAGCTAAGGACTGCTGTTTATGAGCCATCCAAACTTACATCACGACTGGAAGTCAAATCAGCTCCCAGGAACTTGTTCAGATGATGCATTACTCTATTTTTCCGCTGCTGTCGGAAAGCCTTCTCTTCATCACACAGAGCCATGCTGAAACGGAGGTCTGTTGAAGAGCTGTTGAGCAAAACACAGGTTTGGTCCTAAAACTATTGCTTGAAGTACTAACAAACAAACAATTTACTCTCCTTAAATTCCCTGCCAATAAAGTCCTGCTCAAGCACAGACTCTCTATAAAGCCAGTTAAACGATGGTTTCATAATAATTAAAGTGCAGCATTTTTAATATGGCAGTAGGCTTGCAGCTCCAAGGGGCTCAGAGGAAATGGACTATCTGGATCCACTGCAGTCAGGTTTCAGGCCAAGATATAGTACCGAGACAGCATTAATCAGGCTTGTGGATATATATTAACTTAGAAGAAGGGCCAATGGAATTCAATGAACATAGCTACAGATAAGACAAAAGACAGGACTGCCGAGTAAACATATATAGGACTGAACTACATCAATACCTTACTCTGAGATCAGTAAGACAATGCTGAAGCATGTCTGTTGCCTATCTGAAACCCTCAACTCTATGTTATTGTAGTCCAATAGATCATTATGCTGCATTTTATATATCATAAGTAATTGCACAAAAAAGGAAAACATCTCTCAGTGCTATAAGTTCTGCAATTGTTAACTTACATTGACTTTCTGCACTCCAAGATTACTTACCAAACTTCAAGAGATACCTCCAATATGACTTCTGTGACCTAAACAAAACATGTTATAACTGTATCACAATTTTTGTCAAGAAACTGGTGATCTATTGTCTTAAAACAAAGGGGTCTCACCTAACATTAATACCACTATCAGTTTATATTAGGGCAGATTTTTTTTCCTAACTTCCCAGGCTTTTAAAGCCTTTTTTCTTAACTACTGCATTTTTAAAATCACAGAGTTATATTTTATATTTTTATGTTATGTAAACCTGGAAGTGGTACAAACTATTTTTAAGAATCAGCATATAAATAGATTTCCTTTGCCTTTTCTCTCCAAAACGAGATCAATACAATCATAGAGTACTATCTCATATTCACCTACCACATCCATCACAAAGACCAAAATGCAGAATAAAAAAGACCAAAATGCAGAATAACTTCATATTAGATGGGGGGAAGGAGGGAGGGAGGGATACATCTTATATTCTCTGGAAGACACTGGAAGAAATCAATAAATTTTCCTAAGAGAAGGAATAAGATAGGACTAGCAGCATAGAAGTATTGCAATTTCACTTCAGTTTCCCTATACTTATCCTCCTCTAACCAATGTGATATGATTCCTTTGTAATGCTAACTTTTACTTATGGTGCAAATAATAAATAACACTGCCATATTACATAGGTAATCACAGCAATTGTATCAGGGAAGTGATTATGACGTGTCTTACTGAGAGGAACTAAGAGGAAAAACTGAAAGTAATACATTCAATCCATATCTAAAAAGGAATTAAAATCCAGACTCATGCAAAATATCAAGACCAGGGAGTAGAAAACCTTGATGGGAATGTTTTCAAATCAAATTCATTTTTCAAAGAATGGTAATTATCCAAAATTGAACAAATAGCAGATTCAGAAAGTGATAACCCAGTTAAGAAAAGACTGGGTGCTGTTCAATCAATATAGGGACATGGATCAGGTCCTGACACTAGAACTGAAGGACTAAAAAAGCTAGGATAGCAAAATGTATTTCAGTTTAAACATGGCTTACGGCTTCTCATCAATGGCACATCACAAGCTGCAGCTACCTGTATGTGTATTGTCCATGCAGCTGTGCAATCTGGAGTGCAAAATAAATTTCATTTTAAGACATTACCTACAGCAGTGGTTTCACCCACGTAAATGTTCCTGTATATAGAATATTAAAATTTAGCACCCTTAGAAAAGCTTCAAATAGTGAAATAAAAGAAGTGGTTGATTCATATTCTCAACATATCAGTCATTATTTTGCAATCCTTGTAATTTCAACAGACCACATCATTTTCAGTACCAGTACTGCTTAACAGAACCAAAGGACACTGTTTCTATACAATTACTAGATACCTTTTAGATCCTCTGCTGTGTAACACTGGAAATTGACCACTTGGCCACCAACAACAGAGGAAACTGACATGCAACCAGTAGAATTTTGAAACTTACTTTACCAATGATGAAAGGAACTTCTTTCTTCTCCCCAATTTTCAGAGATGAAATGGGAAAAGTTGCTGTACCAATAGTCTCATCCATCACATAATTTGCATCCATAAGAGTGATCTGAAAAAAGATATACACTTAAACCAAACCATCTCACATCTTAGATAAATGTAAACAAGACCTTTAAAAACATCAAGAAAACATTATGGCTTAGATGACATACTCTTAAGTTAATTTTCAACATTCACTGTATCGATTAAAGATCTCAAAACACATGTTCTTAGCTCTGTGATTCCTACCACAATCACACTATTTTATAATTGTTAAAGCATTTTATCAAAAGAGGGGTGGGTAGAGAACTACCGAGTCCCCAAATCTCTACTCACAAGATTCTCTTATCTTGTTATCTTATACTCATCTTTTTGGTCAGTATTATTTTACAATGGTAGAAAAGGCTCTGAGAGAACATGTTGCCCAAGTTATCCTCTTAGATGCCCCAGTTTAATTTCTTTTTTCCAACCTCCACAGCAGCCTCCAAGTGCCTTCCTCTCTTTGCACTCAAGCCTAGGTCTAGGTCTCCTTGAAATTTGGACTATATCACTTTAGACGGCAAAAGGGCACTGATGTCACTAAATACAAATTCATGCCAGGTAGAAAAGGAGGTATCAACCTAAGGGCCTTAGACTGATATTCAGCATATATACACATGGAAATGTGTGGAAATGTTTCATTAAGTGAGCTTTCATTTATAATAGAAAGTGACACAGCAAAATCTAAACATACCACCTCTGTAAGCAAGTAGTTTAGGGAGACTGTGGCTGAATTACCTTGCCTATTGTGATGTTGCATTTAATATTTTTAATACAGTATCCACACCCATGGGTCCCTATGCCTATACATATTTGTACTAGTACCTCCAGAATATTTTCCTGTTTGGGATCCAAAATCATCTCAAAAGTTTCATTCCACTCAGGATTCACATTGTTATTGATATACTTTGTTCTCTTCCTGCTGTCTGGTGCTGTGGGAATAAACAACTCCACATAGGGGTCAGGAGTGTCCACTGTAATAAAATAAGAACATGCAGATATCAGTAGTAGCTTCTCTGAAAACCTGTAGGTAAACCATAAGGTCATATTCCCTAAACTAAATCCTTACAAACCACATGGTGTTTAAGAATTGTTTCCTAAACAGATACCATATAAAACTGAGCATCAGGCTTGCTGATTTGCAAATCCATCTGATACAATTAAGGATATTACCCTGTGCCCCAAATGTACTGGCTGAGGAGATTCAATATCTTGAGGGGCAACATTTCTCATGAAGTACAGCAAAACTTCACTGGTAGTGAATGGGTCAAAAGACATTGGTAAAACTAAGTATGTGCATCAGTATTGGCAGAAAGAATGAAAAAAGTTTTACAAGAAATTATTCATCAGGATCAATATGGATTGTTACCAAAAAGAACTCGAAAGACAATGTAAGAGTGGTCTTGGATGTTACAGAATATCTACAATACCATAATGAATACGAAGCAGCTCTTAGCTTTTTAGATGCAGAAAAAGCCTTTGATAATTTGAACTGGAGTTTTATGTTTAAAGTTTTGGAAATATTGGACTTTGGAGAATATCTTATTCAAGGAATCAAGGCAATTTATAGATCACAAAAGGCAAATATCGTTGTAAATGATGAACTAACTGAACCATGTCAGATACAAAAGGGAACACAACAAGGATGTCCTCTATCACCTCTGCTATTTATCTTAGTACTGGAAGTTTTAAACAGAGACATTAGAAGTGACGAATAAAGGGACTAAAATTAAGCAAGAGGAATTTAAATTAAGAGCTTTTGCTGACGATTTAGTTTTGATATTACAGGTTCTCCTGGAAACTGCAGAACATCTGATGAAGAAACTGAAAGAATTTGGGTCATTGGCGGGTCTTAAACCAAATAAACAAAAAAAGTAAAATATTAACTAAAAACAGGACCCTGTCCAATTAAGATTTATTGATGGGTAAGAAGGGATTTCAGATTGAAAAAAAGGCCAGATATCTGGGGGTAATTTTGTCAATTAAAAATAGATGTTATTTCAAAATAATTATGTTAAAATTTGGAATGATGTGAAAAAAGATTTGATAAGATGGGGGAAGTTGCAATTGTCTCTCTTGGGAAGAATATCTGTGATTAAGATGAATGTTTTGCCTAGGATGCTGCTTCTTTTCTAGACTTTACCAATTTTGTCAACAGATTTACCATTTAAAGAATGGCAGAGAGATATTTCCAAATTTATTTGGCAAGGCAAGAAACCAAGAATTAAATATAAACTGTTACAAGATTCCAAAGGAGGAGGTGGTTTGGGTCTGCCTAATCTGAAACTGTAGTTTTATGCCTGTTGTTTGCTGTGGATGAAAGAATGGATTACCTTGGAGAACAAGAAACTACTACAGCTTGAAGGACATGGATTAAGATTTGGGTGGCATGCTTACCTATGGTATGACAAAGTTAAAGTTAACAAGGATTTTAAAAATCATTTTATCAGGAACGCCACACCGAGAATCTGGAAAAAATATAAGGTAAGGTTATCTCCAAATGTACCTTTATGATTGTCACCTCAGAAAGCATTTGTTAGAAGAGAAAATGTGGGAGCTATTAGCTGGTTAAAATATAAAGATTTGCTAAAGTTTGAGGAGGGTGAACCACAAATTAAAACAAGGGATATGTTGGAGTTGGATGGATTTACATGTTATTGGTTAATCTATATGCAACTGGTACATTTTAAATTGGACAAAAAGAACTATAAATTTGTTAATGAAATAACTCAGTTTGGAATGGACCTTTGTATAAATGATGTTCATATTATTATTAAGATGTATAAGATTTTGTTACAGATGAATATGGAAGATGAACAAGTTAAGGCTGCATGACTAAATGGGCTAAGAATTTTGGATATAATATCATGTTGGATCAATGGGAGAATATGTGGATGAAAGGTCTGAAATTTATGCTGAATTATAATTTGAAAGAAAACTTCTATAAGATGAAGTATCATTGGAATTTAACTCCTGGTGAGTTGTCAAAAATGTATAATGGTGTAACTAAGGTCTGTTGGAAATGTTTACAGGGTGAAGGAACCTTTTAGCATCTTTGGTGGACTTGTGAGAAGGCTAGAAAGTTCTGGGATCAAATATGTATTATTATTCAAAAGATTCTTAAAGTAACTATACAAAGCAAACCAGAACTTTTTTTTTTGGATTGATGGAAAAGGAATTAGAGAAACAACATGGAGTGTTGCTGTTATACATGATAACGGCTGCAAGACTGCTATATGCACAGTGATGGAAAGATCCATAAATACCTACAGTTGAAGACTGGACTGTGAAACTAATGGACTTGGCTCAAATGGCTAAATTAACAGCTTTAATAAGAGATCATTCTGTTTCTGCATTTATATCAACTTGGCAACCACTTTTGGACTACTCGCTTGTAATAGAAAAAAATGATCTTTTGATTTTGGGTTTTAGAGATTAAATGGTTTGCTCTAATAGAAATAATGTTAAGATAGGTTAATTAATTATAAGAGATTGATTTTGTAAACTTGTCTATATCTCTATTGGAGAAAAGTCAGAAGTCAGTTTCTTTTTTCTGTTTTCTTTCTACTGACACTTTTATAGTTTGTTCTTTTTTCTTTAGTTCTGTTTTCTATCTGTTCTATATTCTCTTTTGTTTGTATCTTAACTATAAATTGAAAATAATAAAGTTTTATTAAAAAAAAGTTGGTGAAACTGTAGAAGAGGAGCAGTTAAACTATCTCCTATTACATCTGCAAATCAAAAGGCATAAGTTATAAGTCTAGTGAGCTTAGTGAAGTGTCACAAACAAATCCATTCCCTTGCTCTTCCTAGCAGCTTCCAGGGTTCCCAATAAAGATCAGGATTCTGATTAGCCTCTACCCAACTTAAGATGCTTACATGAGCTCCTGGTAGAGACCAAAATCTCTCTGGCGCCATACCATGAAGCAAGAAAGAACTTCTGTACAAGGCATGCACATTAATTTAAATTATACAACTGTTACAATAACATAAAGAGGTCATCAGCTTGGTGCAACCATAAGATTATCCATCTGATTAGCTTTGTTCAGCTGGGGCAAAACAACTAAACCACTAAGTGAGCCAGCCATACAATAAATAGCTCCAAAGATATAATCCATCTATTAACCATAATCCAGTGTAAAAAGAAAGAGTATAGACATTCATGTATGTATCAGCAGTCAAGCTTTGGCTAAAGTGATGTCCAAGAGCAAGCATTCTAATTATAGTCTGTACGCTAATCAAAATATTTATCTGATATTGTAAAACAATGACTTCTGCAGGCAAGTATATGCATCTGTTCTCAACTTAGAACCGTCTTAGTACTATCAGGAGATCATCAGGTGAGGAACACCAATATAGGCCTTTATAGATAAACGAAGCCACTCTCATCGTTTTATTAATGTCAGTCAGTATATGGGAAAGTTTATCCTATGTCCGAATAGCAAATTTGCTTGTTTAATAGTTAAGCTTTTTTACCACCCACAAAGTATGAACCAGCATTCTCAAGCCTGGTTCAATGTCTTCATCATCTCTAAGAAAAAGCCAATCCCAGGCATAGAAACTTGTATCAAATGTACGACATCTTCCATCCCTAGTCCCATGATATCATCTACATTACTTGGTTCAAACAATCCACTCCCTGAAAACCTTGGAGTGAGGTTTTCAGCGTTGGCATCAGTCAAGCCCATCTGAAAGAACATTCACATTTTGTCTGCTTGCAGGGAGAAGGAAGTAGGAGAAACTGTGGTGTAAAGGGCTCTTGCCTTTTCCCTGGGTGTTGGTAGGTTTCCCAGGTATTTAGCACAGGTAATGCCCAACGGGGAAGAGATTGTTCTGGATGGGCTTTGAAGTGGCAGCAGGTGAGGCAGCAGGGAAAGCAGAAAATAATTATAAGATGGGTTAAAGATGCTATGGTCATGGCCCAAATTGTGATGTATCACAGGTACTTCTGTTGAAGAACATTCTACTTCTTCTGCTGTTGAAGATTCTACTTCGACTTTCAGTTTTGCTTTAACGACAAAGCAGAATTTCAACCTATTTTTTTCTTCCAAATAGCTACTATGGGAGCTTCCAGGCATACAGTAAATGCTAGAAGTCCATTTTTTTTCTGTTGTAAAGAAGACATGGAATTACAATTAATCGATCTAGACTCCATTTTAGGGAATCTAGAGCTTCTGATCTCTAGTCAATTTTGCAATCTTTACATTGCATTTTCTTAAGGGTTATCAATTTTGGCAAGCTGCATAAAGATTGGTAATTTGATGACTAGTTGAATTGGAAATGCATGTTTTAACAGGGAGTTTCAGCATCCTTAGTCCCCAGACTCAGTACAAAGCAACATTTTAAAAATTCCTAACATTCAGTTTTGTTAGATCAGAACTGAATGTGTATTTTTGAAAAGAGAAGAAAAAGGCATTAATAGAATCTTCTAATTAAGCTTCTAAATAATCTTCTAATTAAATTACTAACTGCAGTGGGGGTTAGGACAAATTGTTAATAACAGAACTGAGGAATGCTCAGGAAAAAATGTATTGTGGGCTTGATGAAAGTGAGGCAATAAGAGGAAAAAGTAGGAACTGCTCTGGGTGATAAAATGTGCTTTAACTGAATGTGCTTTTTGCATGCAAGATTTAGAAAGAAAAAAAAATCAGGAGGAATAATACGGGAAAAAGGCAGCTCCTTGCATAACTTGTCATAAAATGAGAAATGTAAATCAAATGATAGAGCAAAAAGGATAAATCCAAAACGTCATCATTGTCCACGGGGGAAATTCTTTTCACAACAACTCAATTGAATATTTTCCTATAAACAGCTGCAAAATAGTTTGCACTGCTATTTTGTCTTTCTTTTGTCTAATAGTGCTATTATCATCTTTCTCACTTTAATGCAGTTTCTGCACCTCAAAAGACAGACCCAGAGATAAGAGAAGCACTGGGAAACAATATAAAGTCCCGCAAGTGGAGCTCAACTGCTGTATGAGCATGCCTATGTTGTTTTCCTGGCAACAATAAAGATGTGTGTTGTGATCTGTCTATGCTGAACCTGGAGCTCAGATCATCTTCAGTGGCACTTGGATTTTGCCCATCCTTAGTTATGTGATAACTTTTTATACTCTAGCTTTCCCTGTTAGGATTCTTATTTGGTGACTGGTGCTTTGATTTTGTCCTTCTGAAGTTATATTATTTGACATTGTTGTTATTTAGGGATTTTAGATTCTATTTTGCAGATTTAATTACGTGCTTGTAACTGGAGGTTTACTGGTACTGTTGCTGGTTTGCATTGTTCGCTGCCACAAACTGCGTGTACCCAGGTCCTGAATGTGGTTTTCAGTTCAGAATTCCAAATCTCTCACTGACCATAATTTGACATAAAGAAATGGCCATAATGTTTTTTCCAATATGACAGAACTGGAAAAAATTGTAAGAATATAATCTTTTCTTACTGGAAATTTACTGGAAATTTCAGACAAAGTAGTGCATAGAATTTGTTCTAAATACCTTTCATTTTAATTGACTTGAAAAGAACTGGTAACTGAAACATTCATATCATGATTCCTTTGAAATAGGCAGTCTGCCAAGCAGCAGTTTAGGAAATTCTGGATTTTGGTGCACCTATTCATGAATAAAAAATGTAGTATCATCACTGCCATCTTATTACTACTTTAAATGACTGTGTGTCATGGCACAAGAATGTGTGGTCAGATGATAAACTTAAGAAGACAGAAGATGCTGACTATAACCTTTCATGCTGTTTTAAGTGCAAAAAAAAAAATGGAACCTATTGGTAATCAACCAAGTAAGTTGACCTTCCTTTTCCCCATTGATACTTTATGAAAAGGATTTACTTGCACTCAGGATGACATTAGGGCTGGTTGCCACCATCACCACTTTCTCCTTAATGATCAGCTGAACATGCAACACACAACACTGCATGGTCACATTACCATTCTTAGAGGAAGGAAGATGATGATGATGATAATCTTTGCATGACATTACAAGCCTTTTCTGCAAAGGAAAAACAGCCCAACTGCCATCTACCCAAAGTGACTTTCCTCTCCCTCTGCTTCAAAAGTCATCATCAGAATCTGCCCATTCCACATCACTATACTTCATGGAAGCTGTATGGAACAATCGTTCAGAAGAACACTACTTCCAATATGTCTGTTTCTAAGAGAGAAAACTAGCAGAAAAGTTCTGAACTGTAGACTAATCCTTCTCTGAAAACACCACAGGGGAGATTCCAGGTAAAAGAATTCATTGTCATCAGAGGTCAGAACTGTCAGTCATAAAATTACACCCCTCCACATTTCCTTCAACCTCTACCAACCTTAGACTTTTCCTTATATGGAAAGCATGGGAGAAAAAAATGTATCAGTTTTGCAAAGGCATTGTAAGTTTTGTATCCCCAAGAATCTCCAAAACCCAAATAAAGCTTCAGAAGGATTCAGTTCGCATCAGATCTGCACTGGATTGATTTATTTACACAAACACACACGTTATATTCCAAATCTGTTTGAAGCAGCAAAAATTAATGTGAAAATTAGTCAAATCAGAAGAAAACACATCTCTAACTCTTTCATTGGTAACAACTGAAAAGGAAAAAACAAAACAATACAATACAAACAACACTGGAGTGGTACTTACACATATCTCCAAAAGCACCCTTGGTGACATTCTTAGCTTGCTTGATTGTCACAGTAAATTTGTGTGAATACTGATGTTCCACCTAGATGTCAAACAATTGATTAGGAATTAATTGTTATTAATTAGTTAATTAGCAAAAGAATTACACCCAATAGAAAAATAACAGCCCTTTTACTAGTTTTCAACTAGTCTACAATTCCCCTTTTTTCCCCCAAAAGAAAATTAAGTACACACTGGAACACACAGCATCTTGTATTATAAGATTATTTTATCTTCAGCTTTGCTGAAAATTCAGATCAATAGGTTACACTGAGCTCGGCTGACTGCTACCACTCCTATTCATCTGTGGGGGGGGGGGTTCCCTCATTTTATCTGAGTTTGAGTTTCAGCATATTCAGTACTCCTCCCCTTCAAGCACAGGTACTGTTCAAATATGTCATTAGTCAGCAAGAGCTCTGTATAGAAGTTGATACTGATTTTACAAGAGCCTTTTAGATACATTTCCAGGCACTCTCCTCCCACAGGAAAATACCATTTGACCTAAATATCATAGAATGCAACACACACATACACAAAGAGACCTGTATTCGGGATGACTATATGGACTTCAAGCAGTGACTTTCTAACTTTGCAGTTTTGGGTAACTTTTTCAATAGCATGTCCTATGCCAAAACCCCCTTGTCCATCAATCACTCCAGGCTGATGGAATGTAGATATTCACCCTAATGTCCGTTTTAAAAAATATATATATTCAATCGTGTCCAATTCTCAGAGACTGCCTGGGCAAGACCCTGCAGTTTTCTTGACAAGTTCTAATATCCTTTACCTTCTGCCTAATTTCAAATGCCTTTGCAAGTAATGCTTAGATTAAGAAGCAAGAATAATCTATCTGTACCCAGGTAGTTGGCTTTGGGGAAAGAGGCAAAGGAAGAGAGCATGCGTGTGTGAGAAAGGGGGCACCCAAAAGACAGCAAATAGGTCATCCCATATACTGTTGATTCGTTCACTGCTTGCTTCAATCTAGTGTGAACCCAAACTGACCCTTGCCATTTCTATGAAAAACAAGCAAGCAGCTTTCTCCCATTTTGTATCCCCCAAATGAATTGAAGCACAACTCCCATCAATGCCTGCATAGCAAATATACTCCAGCATATCTGGGGAGACCTGAAGGGAAACCCTGAAATAAAAAAAATGTGTTCTGCTTCAAGAGACATACAGTAATCTTCCAAGCCTTGCAAACTGATACATCACCTGATGGGCAGTCTGTTACTGACTCAACTACTTTTTAATCACACCATTTACTATTATAGTTGCACCATATAATTAATGTTTATATTATATTATATTGATATACTCAAAATAGTTTTTATGTTATATTGACATATTCCAAATAGCTTTTATGCCCATTTGGAAAACTGGACAAAATACAAAGTAAACATAAAAATGTAATAATTGAACAATGACCATCAAAAGGCCTTTTTTAATGTTCAGATGATATTGAAGAGATAATCAAATTGGTGTCAAGCAGCCTATTCTGGAAAGTCAGAATGATCTGTCTCTCACAATCACCACTGGCAGGACCTTAGCATGACCAATGTTGCTATGAAAAAAGCATTCATTCCACTGCCTGGATCCCGGACAGTTACAAGGCTTATGCCAGCATTTTGAACTGTGCTTGGAAATGAACTGATATGACTATAATGCAAAAATGTCAGCCGTTGCAACAGCCAGTAAGGCTGAATGACTGAGGATGAAAGGGTGTATGGGCTGACATCATACACAGCAGCCCTGATCCTTCTCCCCCATCAGTCCGGAATACTGCTGATGGAATCAATTAGAATTTGCCAATTTTCTTTCTAAGAGCCATGGGCAAGATTAACATGGACAAAAACAACAATAATTCTCTCTCTGTTGGCTGTTTGGATTTTGTTCAGTGACAGGACCAAATCCAAGCAATAAAAAAAATTCATGTAAGATCTTGCTGTCTTGGCTGATGACAACAATCTGAGCAGATCCTAACAATGCAATTGCTTGAGGAAAAGATTGCTGACAGACTCATAAGAAATGCAAAAACAAACATTACTGGATTGCTCTGGGGGAAAAGAGTCACTATATTTCAAAATATAGTGCAGTAATCTGCTCGGCAACATGATCCCACCTATTAATGATGGAGATCCATGAGCTTTATCTACTTGCATAACTAGACATAATATTAATGTGCAAAACAAGAAAAATCTGGTCCTCTTTTGACAATTATGAGATGTTCCAAATTATATCCAGCAGCTGTTTTTATTGCTATTCCTCTGACAGCTGCTTCTTCTGCTTCTTTTTAAATCTGTTTTTTCATGTACAACTACAACCACCACAATGCATGTGTGATGGCAGACAGAGGTATTGGAAGGAAAATGTTCAAACAGGTTTGATGGGAAAAAGTCCTGGCATGTTTCCAAGACAAATCATATAATGGCAAATTATTTTTGCATAAAGCAAATTCTTGGATGAAGACGATCAATTGCATAATAGCGAATCTGCATAAAGCAAGGGAAACCTGTATTATTATATTTCCAACTTGGACCCTTTATCCATGAGATGGCAGTCAAAGGCTGTATCATCCTCTAATAATGCAATTATCATCTTATTCATCACAACTTGCAATATTCCACTTCCATTCCTTTTGCCCCACTAACTTAAACCCCAAATAAAAAGGGGAAAAAAAGAAAAAAACTATTACATCAACATTGCTAATGAATTGCTTTTCGAGAACTGTTAGTTGTCTCAGAAGGATATGACTGCCAGAAGAGTCAAACCCACATTGCAAATAATGGAACATTCCAAAAAAATGAAGCGTATTTGTAGAAGAACATTATGATGAAAGACTTGGTGGCATGCCTGAACACGTTTTGCCAACCATTTCCAAAGAACCTGGATACAATTCAAGTTTTTTTTTTTCTGGACTACTGTTATGGGAATAGGAACTTTATGTAGAAAACATGTGCATTTGAGAACATGTGATAATTTTTACAGTAACTGTTGAGTTCTTTCCCTAATGTATGAACTTAAGCAGCCAGAACTCAGCCAAAACCATTACCTAATTCACAGATAGTGAAAAAAAAATAGTACAACATTAAAAATTATTCATCCAGTCTGTTGTTTATTCGTTTAGTCGCGTCCAACACTTCATGACTTCATGGACCAGCCCACGCCAGAGCTTCCTGTTGGTCATCAACACCCCCAGCTCCAACAGGGATGAGTCCATCACCTCTAGAATATCATCCATCCATCTTGCCCTTGGTCGGCCCCTCTTCCTTTTGCCTTCCACTCTCCCTAGCATCAGCATCTTCTCCAGGGTGTCCTGTCTTCTCATTATGTGGCCAAAGTATTTCAGTTTTGCCTTTAATATCATTCCCCCAAGTGAGCAGTCTGTTCTTATTTCCTGGAGGATGGACTGGTTTGATCTTCTTGCAGTCTAAGGCACTCTCAGAATTTTCCTCCAACAGCACAGTTCAAAAGCATCAATCTTCCTTCTCTCAGCCTTCCTTATGGTCCAGCTCTCGCAGCCATATGTTACTACAGGGAACACCATTGCTTTAACTATGCGGACCTTTGTTGTCAGGGTGATGTCTCTGCTCTTAACTATTTTATCGAGATTTGTCATTGCTCTTCTCCCAAGGATTAAGCGTCTTCTGATTTCCTGACTGCAGTCAGCATCTGCAGTAATCTTCGCACCTAGAAATACAAAATCTTTCACTGCTTCTACATTTTCTCCCTCTATTTGCCAATTATCAATCAAGCTGGTTGCCATAATCTTGGTTTTTTTGAGGTTTAGCTGCAAGCCAGCTGTTGCACTTTCTTCTTTCACCTTCATCATAAGGCTCCTCAGTTCCTCTTCACTTTCAGCCATCAAAGTGGTATCATCTGCATATCTGAGATTGTTAATGTTTCTTCCCGCGATTTTAACTCCAGCCTTGGATTCCTCAAGCCCAGCATGTCGCATGATGTGTTCTGCGTACAAGTTGAATAGATAGGGTGAGAGTATACAGCCCTGCCGTACTCCTTTCCCAATCTTAAACCAGTCCATTGTTCCGTGGTCTGTTCTTGCTGTTGCTACTTGGTCGTTACACAGATTCTTCAGGAAGCATACAAGATGACTTGGTATCCCCATACCGCTAAGAACTTGCCACAATTTGTTATGGTCCACAGTCAAAGGCTTTAGAATAGTCAATAAAACAGAAATAGATGTTTTTCTGAAACTCCCAGGCTTTTCCCATTATCCAGCGGATATTGGCAATTTGGTCCCAAGTTCCTCTGCCTTTTCTAAACCCAGCTTGTACATCTGGCAATTCTTGCTCCATGAATTGCTGAAGTCTCCCTTGCAGGATCTTGAGCATTACCTTACTGGCATGTGAAATGAGTGCCACTGTTCGATAGTTTGAACATTCTTTAGTGTTTCCCTTTTTTGGTATGGGGATATAAGTTGATTCTTTCCAATCTGATGGCCATTCCTGTGTCTTCCAAATTTGCTGGCACATAGCATGCATTACCTTGACAGCATCATCTCGCAAGATTTTGAACAGTTCACCTGGGATGCCCTAATTTCCTGCTGCCTTGTTATTAGCAATGCTTCTTAAGGCCCATTCAACCTCACTCTTCAGGATGTCTGGCTCTAGCTCACTGACCACACCGTCAAAGCTATCCCCGATATTGTTATCCTTCCTATACAGGTCTTCCGTATATTCTTGCCACCTTTTCTTGATCTCTTCTTCTTCTGTTAGGTCCTTGCCATCTTTGTTTTTGATCATACCCATTTTTGCCTGGAATTTACCTCTGATGTTTCTAATTTTCTGGAAGAGGTCTCTTGTCCTTCCTATTCTATTGTCTTCTTCCACTTCGTGCATTGCTTGTTTAAATATAGTTCCCTATCTCTTCTGGCTAACCTCTGGAATTTTGCATTTAATTGGGCATATCTCCCCCTATCGCTGTTGCCTTTTGCTTTCCTTCTTTCTTGGGCTACTTCTAGTGTCTCAGCAGACAGCCATTTTGCCTTCTTGGTTTTCTCTTTCTTTGGGATGTATTTTGTTGCTGCCTCCTGAACAATGTTGCGAACTTCTGTCCAGAGTTCTTCCGGGACCCTATCTACTAAGTCCAGTCCCTTAAATCGATTCTTCACCTCCACTGCATATTCCTGAGGGATATTAGTGAGCTCATATCTAGC
Organism: Candoia aspera; assembly: GCF_035149785.1. Classification (NCBI taxonomy): domain Eukaryota; kingdom Metazoa; phylum Chordata; class Lepidosauria; order Squamata; family Candoiidae; genus Candoia; species Candoia aspera. The sequence continues at coordinate 100,319,351 of NC_086155.1, forward strand.
TGATCTGTGGGTCTTCCCTAATCTCTTTAGTCTGATCCTAAATTGTGCAAGAAGTAGTTCGTGATCAGAACTACAGTCAGCTCCAGGTCTTGTTTTTACCGACTGTATAGATGACCGCCACCTTTGGCTGCAAAGGATGTAGTCAATCTGATTTCGGTGTTGTCCATCTGGTGAAGTCCATGTATAAAGCTATCTCTTAGGTTGTCGGATCATCCAGTTTACTTGGGAAGTTTTTCACTTGCTGCCATAGATTAAAGGACTCAAGAAACTAATAAATATTCAAGGTGAATTTATTATTTGGGTGCCCAGAGTCCCTCTTTTAGGGATGATGGGCGGTAACAAAATTTGAGTAATAAATAAATTAAATGTAGATCTTTTTAAAAGGAAAAAAAATGTTTGTATTTCCAGAAATTACTCAGAAAGCCCCTCAGATATGAACTGCTGAAAGCAGCTACCAAAACAAGGGAATTTTTGGTGGTGAACTCCTGACTTTATATCTCCTTATCAAAGAAGATTGATCTGGTAGTTATCACTCCTAGTAATAGGAATATTATCACCAGATCTGCTATCAATAGGACAGCAAACAAGGTTCATTAGTTCTTAGTGCATGTATTTCTGCTTAATCTGTGTGTACAGGTAGTCCTCTCTTACTGGCTACCTTGTTTAGTGACTGTTCGAAGTTACGACAGTGTAAAAAAACCCAGCTTTGTGACCAATCCTCACAAGCCATTGCAGCATCCAATGGTCACGATTGCCATGTGGGTGTTCTGCAACTGGCAAGCATTTACGACCATTGCAGTGTCCCGTAGTCACCATTCGTGTGCTTCACAACCAGCTTCTGACAAGCAGAGTTAATGGAGAAGTCAGAAGTAAAATTGCAAGTTGCTGTCATATGATGTGTCACTTAACAACCATAGTAATTCATTTAATAACATTTAATTAATGTTAGCACAGAGATAAGATGTAATCTTTGAAGGAAGAACATGGCGGCCACAAGTGAATGCCGAGCAAGCACTCTGGGGTGTGGGCTCTAATTTTGAATTTTAGACTTTACCCCGGCCCGCTGGTCTGCCTGTTGAGGTTGGGATGTTTGTAGCCCTTACCTTGTGGGCTGGTGTGGGACTGGGGGAGCCCCCTGGACAGAGCGACGGCGGAGGCTGGTGGGTCCTGGCGGGCCACGGAGTGTGGAGCTGGGACGACCCAGGACCAGAGTGGGAGCTGGAGCAGAGCAGAGAGTTGTGGAGGCTGGAGCGGCTGGAGCTGTTCATGGCTGGAACTACTGCCAGGGCTGCTGCTGCTGGGCCCCCCCCCGAGCGAGTGGGGAGTGCCTTGCTAGGCCGTGCTGGGCCTCAGCGGTGCGGGTCCTGGCGGATGTGGATGCTGGCAGCGCGGTGGACCCAGCAGGGACTGGACCCAGGGGATATCCGCAGTGCAACGGGCCTCGTGTGGGCGTTGGAGGTGCAGGTGGAGCTACAGCAGGGAAGCGTGCTGAAGCCCCCCAAATGAGTTGGGGAGGCAGCAATTGTGGAGAATGGTGGATGCCACAAATACCAGCAGCTCTGCAGGCCTTGGGTGAGTTGCCGATAGAAGGAACCACCTGGCCGCGAAAAACTGCTCCCGGGGCCTTGGCCAGAGCTCTCCAGATAACATGGAGGGCATTGGCCCAACTCAACTGGTGTGAACATCGATGGCACAGCGGGCAGGGTGAGCAGCAACATCGGGGCAGCCCCTGGATAAATGGACTGAGTGGGGGTCCAGTGACCCATAGAAGATCTAGACTCCCCAGTAGAAGAACCGGTCTGCGGGTGTTGATTTTTGTTTTAAGAGCCGAGACCTCAGGACTTATTGTGGATCACCCACCATTCTTTTAGTTATCAACAGCCTGTCAGTTCCGGTGAGATTCCTACAAGTTCAATGGGGTACTCCCTCCCACATGTGAGAGGCTGGAAAGCGAGTACAGGTTATTGATTGGGAAGGACTGTATGAGAATACTCGCCTCCTGAGTGAGAAAGTGGGTGAGGAGTAGTGGTTGTGTGCCCCCCCAACTAGTGAGAGAAGCCAAGGGGGACACAGTGAATGAGTGGGTAGGCGATGGTGAGGCCCTGACAACGCCAAGAGCCTGGGCTGGTGCATTTGAAGGGCCCGCCATCGCCTTGTGATTGAGTGAGCGTATGAGGGGTTGAGTGATTGTATGCTTGGATGGAGGAATCTCTATTTTTAACCAGGGGTCTTTGGAGTCCAGGATTGGGGGATAATGGATTGCAATACTCGTGGGATTGTAGGGCGGGACAGAGGATCAAGGTGGTGACGGGCCAGGGACGTTATGACAGGAGCCAGAAGGCGGGCCATCTATGGGGAAGACGCCCCCTATGTTTACTACCAGTGGCATGTTCCGGCCCTCCATGCTCAAACCCAGACCCTGGTGAGCAGACCCACGGAGGCCCTGATCTACGGCTGTTGCTTTGTAATGCCAGATCTGTTAACAACAAGGCCCCCCTTATTTGCGACTTGATCACAGACCGGGGGGCGGATCTGGCATGCATTAATGAAACCTGGCTGGGCCCGGAGGGAGGCGTCCCTCTTTCAGAAATGTGCCCAGCTGGGTTTCGAATATGGCACCAGCCAAGATCTCGGGGCAGGGGAGGTGGGGTGGCTGTCGTCATCCAGGAATCTCTTGTGGCCTTCAGGGGCCATGCTCCATAAGTGACTGGGTATGAGACCCTGTTTTTCAAGTTGGGTTCTTGGGAACAGTTGGGGGTGTTGCTAGTGTACCAGCCTCCCTGCTGCATAGCAACCTCCCTGCCTGAGCTGCTGGAGGCCGTCTTGGGGTTGGTAGTGGAGTTCCCCAAGCTTATGGTTTTGGGGGACTTCAACCTGCCATCCCTGGGATGGACCTCAGAGACAGCTTGGGAGTTCATGACCACCATGGTGGCCATGGACCTGATTCAGACCATTTGAGACCCACCTCAGGACAGTGGCCTCGCCCCTGATTTAGTTTTCTTGTCGGAGCAGTGGCAACGTGTTCTGAGGGGAGAGTTACAGCTATCCCCACTGTCATGGTCAGATCACACCCTGGTGAGCCTGAGATTCTCCTATGCCGCCCCCCTCCGCAGGGAGATAGGACCCATTCGATTGGTCCTCCCCCAGCGACTAACGGACCCAGCAGGGTTTCAGAGGGAGCTGGGGGTTATACCCAGGGATCTGCTGCATGGTCCAGCGGAGGCCCTGGCTGCCACCTGGAATAGGGAGGCAGCCGGGGCCTTGGACAGGATCGCGCCTGTGCGGCCTCTCTTATCCCATCAAACCCGACACTCCCCATGGTTTACGGAGGAGCTGAGGGTTCTGAAGAGGACAAAGAGATGCCTAGAGCGCCACTGGAGGAAGACAAAGACCAAATCTGACTGAACACAAGCTAGAGCGGCTATTAAGGCCTACCTTGTGGCAGTAAGAGTGGCAAAACACCAGTATTTCTCTGCTCTTATTGCATCCGCAGAATGCTGCCCGGCAGCCCTGTTCAAGATTACCCGATCCATTCTGGGGAAAAGGGACCTAGAGATCCATCTTCAGGGCCGAGCTAAGGAGTTTTCCAGGCACCTGCAGGATAAAATCGCTCAGATCCGCTCCAAGTTGGACTCTGAGCATGAGGCAGTATCTGGGGAGATACCCGGGGAATGTTCTTGCTTTGTTATCTGGAAACAGTTTGATCCTGTTGGGCCTGAGGAAGTGGACAGGATTCTCCAGACTGTAAACACCACCACTTGCCAGTTAGATCCATGTCCCTCCTGGCTGGTGAAGGCAGCTCAGGAGGAGACATGTGGTTGGGTCCAGGCGATGATAAATGCATCCTTGAGGGAGTATTTCCGGTAGCCTTCAAGGAGGCGCTGGTGCGCCCCCTCAAGAAACCATTGCTGGACCCCAGCATACTGGATAATTTTCGCCCAGTCTCCCACCTCCCCTTTTTGGGAAAAGTGGTTGAGAAAGTGGTGGCGTTGGAGCTCCAGAGGATCCTGGATGAAACGGATTATCTAGACCCCTTTCAGTCAGGTTTGGGTTATGGGATGGAAACGGCATTGTTCGCACTTATGGATGATCTCTGGCAGGAGCGGGATGGAGGCAGTGCATCCATCCTGGCTCTTCTTGACCTCTCACCGGCTTTTGATACCATCGACCATGGTATCCTTTTGGGTCGGCTCAGGGAGTTGGGGGTGGGCACCATAGTCTTGCGCTGGTTCGCCTCCTTCCTCCGGGGCCAGTCCCAGTCGGTGTTGATAGGCGAGGAGAGATCGGCCCCACGGCCCCCTTTTTGTGGGGTGCCACAGGGATCAGTACTCTCCCCTCTCCTTTTTAACATCTACATGAAACCGCTGGGTGAGATCATTCGTCACCATGGGATGAGGTATCATCAGTATGCTGATGTTACTCAATTGTACATCTCCATCCTGGGTGAAGTAAGTGATGCCATGACCACCCTTTCCGAGTGTCTGGGGGCTGCAGGGGCCTGGATGGGGAACAACAGGCTTTGGCTGAACCCTAGTAAGATGGAGTGGCTGTGGATTAATGGCACCTCGTGTCCCAGGAACGTGTCATCTTTAGTGCTGGATAGGGTTGCACTGCCCCAGACAGATCTGGTGCATAACTTGGGGGTCCTCTTGGACTCATGACTCCTGCTCGAAGAGCAGGTGGCAGTTGTGGCCAGGAGGGCCTTTGCGCAACTTCGTGTTGTGCACCAGTTACGCCCTTTCCTGGACCGAGAGGCCCTCCGAACAGTCACTCATGCCCTGGTTATCTCCCATGTAGATTACTGTAATGCGTTCTACATGGGGCTACCCTTGAAAAATATCCAGAAGCTACAGCTGGTCCAGAATGCGGCTGCGCGGACAATCTTGGGTGCTCCAAGATTTGCACACATAACACCTCTGTTGCGTGAGCTGCACTAGGTCCCAGTGTGCTTCTGGGTCCAATTCAAGGTGTTGATTATCACCTTTAAAACCCTACATGGCATGGGACCAGGATATCTGAGGGACCGTCTCATTGCTATTACATCGACCCGCCCCATTCAGTCATGCAGGGAGGGCATGTTACGGGCCCCATCTATAAAAGAATTCCATCTAGCGGGGTGTCGGAAGCGTGCCTTCTCTGCTGTAGCTCCCGCCCTTTGGAACATCCTTCCCCCAGAGGTGAGACAAGCCCCCTCGCTCCTGGACTTCCACAAAAGATTAAAGACCTGGTTTTGTAGACAGGCATGGAATGGGAGGGCAAATAATTACACCTGGGGCTGGCTAGCGCCATGAGGTGATCTGGAGGGACCTACCACACTGAAGGTCTGATTAAGATCTCTTCGCCATGCAGATTTTATTATATTTATATTTTAATTGTATTTTAATTGTAATGGTTTCATATGTTAATCTTGTTTTATTGTAAGCCACCCAGAGTCCCCCTGTTGGGGAGAGATGGGTGGTGAATAAATTTATAAATAAATAAAAATAAATAAAATAACAACCAAATGGGAAGTGAGGACATAAGCTGGTCACAGTCACGTGATTACTGCTTAACAACTGCAGAGCTTAGTGGCAGAGTTGCCAGTCCCAATTGTGATCGCTAAGCGAGGACTAGCTGTATTCCAAAGTACACCCAAAACTAATTTATGTATTAAAGAAACAAAAGAAATAAAATGGACTAATAACTAACAGGTACAGCATCGATCTTCAAGAGTTGGGCAGCTGAACAAAGCATAAAGGGAGAGAAGACAGAAGTGAGACAAAATTGGCCAGAATGAAATATTAACACCGTCCAGCAAGGATGGGGAACCTAGCACTCTACAGACATCTGGAACTACAACTCTTTCCATTTTTTGCCAGTTATTCTGCTGGCTGGAATTGATAGAAACTGAAGTCCAAAAGATCTGGAAGGGATTTTCCCAGTTACTTCATTCTCACACATAGACATAAATTTACTGAAGGAAATTTACTGTAATTTCCTTCAGTAAATATCCTGTAGATATTTATTGAAGTCTTGATATGCTTAATGTTTTGGTGGTCCTTATTTTATATGAATTACATGCAATTTATTGCACTTCAACTTAAAAGTAATAAAGAGCTATTTAGCAGGAATTATAATTTTAGAAACAAAAATGTAACATGGAATAATCACTTAAATTTTAAGTTTGCATACTGTGATGCCTCAGAGAAAGGTGCTTCTCTATCAAGGATAATGAGGAAAATTTGAAGTTTTTCTTTCACGTTAAGAATCAAACTACTGTTAGGAGACATATTATCTTCATTATTTTATCCATCATCCAATTTAGGATGTTCGCTTTCTCTTTGAGCCAAAAGTAAATAGCACAAAGATGTTTATTCGTTTAGTCGCTTCTGACTCTTCATGACTTCATGGACCAGCCCACGCCAGAGCTTCCTGTCGGTCGTCAACAGCCCCAGCTCCCCCAGGGACGAATCTGTCACCTCTAGAATATCATCCATCCACCTTGCCCTTGGTCAGCCCCTCTTCTTTTTGCCTTCCACTCTCCCTAGCATCAGCATCTTCTCCAGGGTGTCCTGTCTTCTCATTATGTGGCCAAAGTATTTCAGTTTTGCCTTTAATATCATTCCCTCAAGTGAGCAGTCTGGCCTTATTTCCTGGAGGATGGACTGGTTTGATCTTCTTGCAGTCCAAGGCACTCTCAGAATTTTCCTCCAACAGCACAGTTCAAAAGCATCGGTCTTCCTTCTCTCAGCCTTCCTTATGGTCCAGCTCTCGCAGCCATATGTTACTACAGGGAACACCATTGCTTTAACTATGCGGACCTTTGTTGTCAGTGTGATGTCTCTGCTCTTAACTATTTTTTCAAGATTGGTCATTGCTCTTCTCCCAAGGATTAAGTGTCTTCTGATTTCCTGACTGCAGTCAGCATCTGCAGTAATCTTTGCACCTAGGAATACAAAGTCTTTCACTGCTTCTACATTTTCTCCCTCTTTTTGCCAGTTATCAATTAAGCTGGTTGCCATAATCTTGGTTTGTCTGAGGTTTAGCTGCAAGTCAGCTTTTGCACTTTCTTCTTTCACCTTCATCATAAGGCTCCTCAGTTCCTCTTTGTTTTCAGCCATCAAAGTGGTATCATCTGCATATCTGAGATTGTTAATGTTTCCTCCAGCAATTTTAACTCCAGCCTTGAATTCCTCAAGCCCAGCATGTTGCATGATGTGTTCTGCGTACACGTTGAATAGGTAGGGTGAGAGTATACAGCCCTGCCGTACTCCTTTCCCAATCTTAAACCAGTCAGCACAAAGATACAGAACAGTTAATATGGTAGACGATCTAGGTTTTCAAAAACTCATTCATATTTAATGGGAATTTACACATTCTGCATTGTAGCATGGGGAGCCCCAGGCAGAGATGCAACAAGACAGCAGTTTGGTGGAAACCTCACATTGAATTTACAGGTTTTAATATGCTGGTCTCCTAAATATTCTAACATTCTGGAATGGGTTGTCAACTGCAGGGTGAAAAGATGGCTTTCTTCTAGAATTTGTCCCTTGTACATGCATATTCAAAGATATACTGTTGATGAATGTTGTTACAGAATGTGTCTCTGGAGCAGGAGGTGATGTGATGGACTTCAATAATGCTGCTGGTTCTCAGGAAGGAGGGAGCACATTCCAAGGAGGGAAGCAAGATAAGAGAAAACACAGTCCAGAGGTAGAAAGTGAGATGACTAAGAGGTTCAGAGTAGCCCCGCCCTAGAGCCTTCCCAGGTTATTTCCCTTTAGGTTAAGAACAGTAGTTTTAGTCTGGCAAGATTCTATCTATACAGTGTGTGCAAATAAAGAACTGAAGTTTGGTTGGATTGATTCTTCATCATTCTTGGGCTGGCCCTGACAATGTTGATGATTTAATTTACTAACTGGAAGAATTTCCTTTGCTAGAATTGAGTGAAACAGGTAGGATAAGCTCCAGATAACATTAATCAAGAGAAGGCATAGACAAAGGATTACCAAAGGGTTTTGTAAGCACCAGCATTTGTTGCATTTAAAGGGATGCTATGGCTGCAATCTGGTAGAAAAGATTGCAACCATCCGATATAAAGTATGCCTAAGGAATCAAAAGTTCAACCAAGATATTTCTTTTGCTGCTTCCTTCTCTCTCTGGCATGGCTCCTTTCAGTGGCTTGCTGTTACCACAGCTTGCTGTCATATTGGATCAGCTATGAACAACATTAGCTGCAAACACTCAAAGAAATAAATAAGTAACCAGGATTCAGGATGAGCTTACCTGGGACAGCTTGACAAATGTCAAGATGTGCAATTCAGATAACCATAGCAAACCATGGAAAGAAACATAAACCTACCTTGAGGGAAGACAGAGGAAGTGGGGGACTAGAAAAACTTGTCATATTCCTGATCTCCCAACCATAGCTTGTAGATTGGGAAAATATGATATCTGAATCTGACCACAGCTTTTATTTCAAATTATCCTGAATAACTTAATCTTCTTTGGTTCTTGCTGTAATAAAGAAAATGATTTGCTAGCTTTCTAAAGAAGTATATCATGGCTTTTTTTAGGAGTCAGACCATCTCTGCAAGTGTGAATGTCAAGAACTCCTTCCAGGATCTTGGTATGTTTTCATGCTGTCAGTTCTAATATCTAAATATTTTAATTTCCTACAGGTTTTCAGAATCAATTGCATAGTGCAGTCAAGTACAGCTTCCTTTTTATCCCTAGCCCTTCTATCAGTCAATATGAACTCTTTTTCTGTTTTTAACTCAGTGCCTTTCAATTATTTTTCCTTTCTTCTTTTAAATTATTCCTGTCTGCGCAGTATATTTCAAAACATGCAGATCCTGAAATTATGACCATAATTGAAATAATTATCCTGGGCAATCAAAATAAAATAAAAAATATATTATCATCTACTTACCATAATCTGCTGATACGGATCTATACTGGACATTCTAGATTCAGTGGCCACGTCTGGGATAGGATGAGAATTATGCAAGCTTTTGTAGACGTAATGGTTGTTCACAGGACAGCCTCCAGTATGAATTTCCACTTTCTTTAAATGGCTGTAAAATAACACAAAAAATATCTATCCTATTCTGTAACACATCTCCAGTTAAAATATCATGATCTCTTAATCTCACAAGTCAAAGTATTATGGAGCCAGATGAGGATCCTGTTGGGTTTAAGGCAAGGTAAAGCAAAGGCAGAGAAGGAACAAGGCAAGGCAACCCAAAGCCTGTAAGAAAAGTCTTCCTAAAGGCAACTGCAAGAACATCTAAACCAGGGTTTCTCAACCAGGGTTCTATGGAAACCTAGGGCTCTGTGAGAGGTCACTAGGAGTTCCCTGGGAGATCATGATTTATTTAAAAAATTATTTCAAAACTGGGCAACTTCACATTAGGGCTACGTTTCATTCTTTAGTTTAAGAACACTGTTAATGCATATATACAGGCCCACACATGAAACGAATATAATAATTTTGTAACCTCTGATCTATATTTGAGCCTGAATGTGCAGAGGTTCCCCAAGGCCTGAAAAGTATTTCAAGGGTTCATCCAGGGTCAAAAGGTTGAGAAAGGCTGATCTAAAGTAAAAATAATTGTTGGCCTTCTAGTTCTACTGAACTACAATTTTAAACATCCCTAGGCAGCATTGCCCTATTTGCAGGAATCATGGACGCAGCATTCCAAAGGTTCTGGAGACATCACATTGCAATAGACTGATTTATGAATACTTGCTCTAGCATATCCATGTAAAGAGGCTCATTTGGAGATACCACTGATTTTCCTGCAGTCTCTTCCTCCAGCAAGAGGTGGGCAAATCATTCATTTAAATTTAAGTTTAAATTTTGGGCTCATGTCCCAATGCCTTTCACTTTTCCATAGAGATTTTGACACACACACACAAGTCCAGCTTATGCACATAGCCAAAGAATAAAGTCGAATGTTTCAAAATTATCTCAGACATTCAAGTATTTTAGACAGGAGAAGCTAACTAGTTAGGTGAAACAGCAAAATTATCTGGTGTGAGATTCATGAGTATTCCAAGCTAGATGCTTGCCCAGACATAGAAGAATGAACAGCATTAGCAAAAAATAAATTATTAATAATCAGGAGGCATACTATTCAATAAATTAAGAAAATGCAAATTCAAGGTACCCAAGATCTAAGGGAAAGCTTGAATGTGACAGCAGTAGCTATAACTATTCATATACATGCCCCATTTATGATCAAAGCAGCAGATTAGAGTTTCTAACTTTGATCAAAAGGGGCAGATGAGGGATATAAGCTGTCTCCCCAGCCTTTGCTCAGCTCATCTTTCTGGTGGTCTGGTGCAAATATGAGAAGTGGGCCAAGGTGAGAGAAAAATATTTGGGGAAATTAAAGGACTAGAAGAACAAATTACTCATATCTGCTCCCCTCTTTTAAGTTGAGTTTTGACCATCACTACCACCACTATTCAGTTCCTGTGTTATACATGAATAGGAACATATATGAACTAAAATAAATATGTCTGCTGTTATTATATTTAAGTACAGCTTTAGTGCTTCTAAATTTGGCCAAACCTACATTTTAGATTTCAGTTTGACAGACAGACAGGCAGAAATGCTTCCTTTAAAAGATGGGGGGAAAAAACTATTTTGAGAAATGGTTTTGCTACTTCAAAAGGAAATTTGAAATGCTGTAGTTATACATTTACATGAAGTTACAGTCATCTGAGTATTCTTTCTCAGATGTGCTTCACTGATAAAACAAAAACTTACTGCCAAATTGCTCCAATACCATGATCCCCAACCATGAAGTGATTAACCAGTATGGCAAAAGACATTTCGTGGTGTTTCTGGATCATTTGTTGTGAGATCAGCTTGGTCCTGAAGACTGTAGAAGCTGGCTATCTCCAGTTCAAGTTTTCCAACTTCTTATTCTGGTTATCCCTTTTTTATTATTATAAATCAGACTTCCCACCTAAAACATTCCAAATGTGCTGGAGTACAGCTCTTACCATTCCTGACCAATGTAGCCATTATAGGACCCTCACAATGTTACACGGACATAAGAGTTATAGTCCAAAGCAGTTTAAACAAATGCAGTAGAAACACATCAGATTGTATTTGAGAATTTCCAATATGCTTTTTAGCTAGTGTCAATTATAGTAAACAAATACTTGTTTCTCTAAGCATCAGTTCAAGCACTGCTCCACTACAATGTGTAATCTTTCCATCTTTGTGTATACAGTAATCTTGCCGCAGTAATCATATATTGAAATAAACTTCCACGGCTCTTTCAAATGTATTTGGAAATATATTGGAAAGGTATTTCAAATGTATGTTGGAAATGTGAACAATATGAAGGGACATTTTATCATGCTTGGTGGACATGTAAAAAAGCTAAAAAAAATTGGATTCAAATACAAACATTAATACAGAGGATTTTAAAGATTAATATTCAATTGAAGCTTGAACTTTTCCTTTTAGGTCTGCTGGATAAACAGAAAAGAACCATTCGGAAATTCTTCTTGATGTCCAACTGAGAATTGCAGCTGTCTCGTTCACAAAGCCAGCATGACAACAAAATAATCATTGAAAAATTCTCCAGATTAAAAGTGTTACGTTAGTAAGGACTAATCACCACAAGATTAAATAAACACTTTTTGCTTTGCAGTTTGACTAAGAACAAAAGAAGAAAGGTTACTGGATGTCATATGTTTTCAAAGTGTCTAGAGATCATGCTTCAGCACTGACATTACTTAGAGATATAATTTGGTATTTAAACATGATATAATCCATAGTCAGTTTGTGACAATTAGTATAATAAATGGAAAGTCCATGTTATTTCCTCTAGATCAGCCTTTCTTAACCTTCTGATCCCAGAGGAACCCTTGAAATATTTTTCAGGCCTTGGGGAACCCCTGCACATTCAGGCTCAAATATAGGCCAGAAGTTATGAAATTATTATATTTATTTCATGTGTAAGCCTGCATATTTGCACTAACAGTGTTCTTAAACTAAAGAATGAAAGTTACCTCATTAATGTGAAGTTGCCCAAATTTGAAATATTTTTTTAAATAAATCATGATCTCCCAGGGAACCCCTAGTGATCTCTTGCAGAACCCTAGGGCTCCATGGAATTCTGGTTGAGAAACCCTGCTCTGGATAGTATTAAATCTCACCCATAGGGAGGAATAGGCAACTATCAAAAGAAAACCCCATTGGGAAAATATCCCATTTATGAAAAAAAAATGCTAATTATTTTTTTACATCTCACAGTTTCCAATGGGTCTATTTTAATGGTGAGTAGGGGCACTTCCATATTGTCACTCTTTCATTTCCCAAACACTCAGGATCATTTTCAGGGAATCCTTGATTGTTTTGACCCCTGCTAATTTGGAATGATAACATGGATTGACAGCCTCTGCTCTGCCTTAAACCGCTACAACTTTCTATAGCAACGAAAGTCCTGGTACTCCATATAAAAGGGTAAAACAAGGGGGGAAAGGGGGAGGGAGGGCAGGCAGCCAGAACAGTAGTGTCAAAGCTTCTACTTATTATGTATGTCATTTTACATGACTACTTCCACTGAGGAAAGACTGGAAAAATTATCCAGAGTGATCTACATTTATGGCTGACTGGAAACCCCTTAAAGACTTTTTGCACAAAACAACAAAATGCACTTATGATTTGTGGTTTTAATGATTAGGGGGAAAAAACAGAATAGAAAAAAGTGAGCTTTTTTTGTAATCACAGAGTAAGAGTTAATTTTGTAATTGTACTTATATTTGCTGCAGAAGAAATCAGAAGCTTCTTTTTCTATTTAATTTTGTTCTTTTTGCACTTTTTCTTTCTTTCTTCTTTCTTTCTTTCTTTCACTCCTTATTAGTTTATGTTAGTTTTTATGTTCTTTGTAAAACTTTTAATAAAATTTATTAAGAAAAGAAATACATTTTTAAAATAATTGTGTACCCCTATACATATCTACTAAACTCACTCAGTCTTACTCCCTGTTAAGTGGGAATAGAGCTTCAGACTAAATAAAACAATAAGCAAGCACATTTTAGTAGCTGGTTGCATCACCATCCTGTTCACAGAAAACATCACTGAAGAGAAAAAATAGTCATCATTAACACGTGCTTAATATGTGCCAATGATCAAAATTATAATATAAGCCTATTTGCTGTATTTTTAGATGGGACCAACTTTTTCACTTAATCTATAAATAGGAAGATGGAGGGAGGGAGGGAAATTATTGCTCCATCATCTGCCTACACAGCTGCTTAAAATGACACTATTACCAACAAAAGAGCCAGGCATTGCTTCAATGACTGCTAAGCATGATGTTGACATTGTCAGAAGAGTGTAAACATCTGGCAAACAATCAAGATGGCAGGCCCAAACAAGCCATGGCATTTGATGCAGACAAAGCTGCTGCAAATTGTAAATTGACACACCTATGTGTGAAGATAGACCACAAATTTCTACAGAACAACTCCATTCAGGAAATGCAAATAAACCCTGAAGAAGTACTGTCACTCAGTACAGTCACGTCAGACCAATTGTCTGAACCATTGTCTGGGTCTGCCAAAATAAAATGCTATGTTCCTTTGAAAAGCCCACTACATAGCTGTGATCCACTAAGTTCAGCAGAAGTCAACTTATATTCAATGTAGATCTCATTTTTGCTTTCTGTCCTGAAAATAACCCCTCCCCTGCAAAAAAGTAGTCAAGTAAAAGGGAGTTCCATACACCTGAAAGCCAACCTTGTATACTTGGTGCAATGTAATTGTTTGATTAATGATAAAAATGTCTAGGCCTGTTTACAGCTTTAACAAAAGAAAACCTTTAAAGTTACCTGACTATGTATTTCTTCAAGAATGAGAGCTATGCAGTCTAACTGGTCATACAAGTCATGACTGCCAGTTTGAAGCGATAACCATTTAACAGGTCAAAAATAATTCAAGGTTTCTCATATTATACTAGACAGGGTATTACACAAAGATTTCAAATGTCCTTCCCTGAAAAATCACATGTTGAAATAATATGATCTGATTAGATAATGGACATCCCTATTTCTTAAGCTTTAGCTTCCTTCCTTTTAGACATACGTAATGCAGCAAGTTGAAATTATGTAAGATGTATTTTAAGAATTAGAAAGAATATATGTATTTTTTAAAAAAATTCTAGGTAATGTGCTAAATCGACTACATTCCCCTTTTTTGTACTAAATATGCAATGCCCTCATCTGCATTTGGTCCCCCAGGTTCCTCACCTGGTATCTTACAGATTAGCTAGAAAGCAAGATCATCCAAAAACAGCATAGATGCTATGCAAAGGGCATCTAGAGGGAATCAAATTGGGGACACCAACAAATACTAATTAAAATTGGCTTTAAGGGTAATTTGGAAACTATTAATTTTCCTATATGAATCTTAAGAAGAAATTGTAAAAATTTCTTGTCATTATGCAAAAAGGACTACTGAACTGTCAAAAATAAAAGGATGGTACATTATTTGGCACCAGATAATAATGCAATAGGTTTTATACACCTTTGAGCAACAGCTCCTTAAAACCATGTGACACAATTGTTTCTGAAACAAATTGCTTTCAAGAAGGAGCTTAAAAGCTGACGCTGGAAACTGCTATTCAAAAAAAGTTATGCCCTTGAATGCTACTAAATAGCTGTTTGGATCCCACCTTATTCTTCTGGCAGATTTGATAAAACCTCCTCTTCCCAACCTCCAAAGAAAAAAAAGGAAATAGGAGCAATCAATATATGGATTATTTGGTATGGCTTAAATCATTACTCTCCGATTGCAAGGAAATACTGTGATGAAGCTGTATAGCAATTCTAAAATGGGAAAGAGGAGGCTCCCCACCCTTTCTGACAGACTCTGGTTTTAACCTCAGAGTTGAATCATTCCAATACTTTTTTAGGGGAAAAATTGTAAGTAAGTAATCTAGCCATTAAATGATACATAAAGGCCATCAAACTTGGGTCACTCAACAGAGGTGAATGATCCCAGAAATTCTAAATAAAGAGAACAGAATTATCACCTTTAATCACTGACTTCTACAAAAGAGGAAAATCAATAAAGTCCCATTTTGTTATAAAACAGTCTAGCAGCTAAAACTGACTTCAGCACTAAGAACTGAGCAGCCACGGGACAAAAGTGTGCATTTGGGGCCCAGATTTATTATTACATAATGAACATACTTTTTTCTTCAAAGCAACCAGCTTTGGTACACAGCTACACTGGAAATACCTGCAACATCTACTTACATTTTTTAATAATGTTATTGCATCTTTCAAAAAGAAGTAAACAGAAACACATTAAAAGAAAAACAGTAATACACACATCCAGCAAATTAATTAGCTATGTAATTACAACATAGAAACAAACTTGCAACGTAAGTAATCTAGTAGTTAGCAAGAACATCCTACTTCTTAGGAGAAATGGATCAGTCTTGATAATAGTTAAGACTGATTGGAACTGAGAGGCTCAGGTGCCCTACTTTCAGAATGATGGGAAGAATCTTGATTTCCATGAAGTCCACAGTACATTCCCACCACATAGGTATCCACTTTGTGACAGGCTGCAATTTTTGGTAACTGTGCAAAAGGGACCCACACTTTTATGAATAAATATACAAAGATTCTATCTGCAGGGTTGGCAAAAGCAATGGTTAGTACTCACTTAAATCTCTAAGGGTTGTAGGGCACTGCACAGCACTTTAGGAACAGTCTTTAACCAGAAGGCATTAATGCAACACCCACTGAGGTCATTTATGGAACCTTGATAAATAAACATTTTACAAAATGGTCAAAATAGCATGAGGATGAGGTCAATGAAATCTGATCACTTTTAAATTTTAACCAAATTTTAATTTTTTGAGATCATGAATAGTATCTGGCATCTGAAACAATTGCCAGTCCCTACACTAAGACATTTATGGGTGACATGGTGGCTGTTCTTTCCTGCTGAACACAAGCATTTTTTCCACTCTTCTGTCTTAAATGAACTGACCACATAAAGCTCAGCCCAGCTTTGTTTGGGTAACCAGCATAAATTCTCAAGAACTGATGTATGGACTAGTTACTCTGAAAATAGCATTTTGAGGAGGGGTGAACGGGCCCAATTATCTTATCTTTGTTTGGATTCAAGGACAAGACAGTGAAGCCTGATCCATCCTTGTATCACACCTGTGAGTAAAGGCAAATTGTTCTAACATGTTAAGCAGCCTGAATGATGAAAGGCTACATACCAAAAATAATGAAGACTACATGAGAAAAAGGATTATGCAGATAAGGACTGTACTTCCATGTTCTTTCTTGGAGGGGTTTGCTAGTACAGGATGTTGTTGTTAGACCTTGAAAAAAGGAAGAGCAAATACACCAAACCAGCTATAAATTCTTTACAAGATTATTTAGCTTGCCATTAGAAATACAATAGTTAGTAGAAGCAACTATTTGGTTTGAAACCAGGAAGAATGCGATAGCAGAGGGCTCTGGAATCAAAATTATTTGATAGTTTATTTCAATGGCAGGGATTTCATTTTTTTTTCTCAGTACGCTCCCACAGAATGATACTAGTAGGTGAAAAAGTTTTTGCTCCTACACAAAAAGTGGAGTATAAACCAAATGAATGAACAGATGGATGGATGACGTCAAATTTGCCTTTCAGTGTTAAATACTTAACCTGAATTAATAACTGACCTCATAAACTTTCCAAGAATAAGAGGATTAGAACTAGAAAAGGGGAAGAGGCAGAAGCCTGGAAATATGTATCATAGATTGTTAAAAAATTTAATTCAAGTAACTAAATGTATACGCTGCTGAATGCCCAGCAACTCCCAGATCCAACTATTCTATAAAAGTGTTAAACATCATGCTGTTGTCATTAATTTATGTTAGTTTATTTAATAATACACACAGAGAGATACAGACAAATCCAATGCTCAAGGAGTGGTAGATAAGCTGTTGCACTGTACTGTGGGGCATTATGGGAAAAAATATGCTGGTTACAAAAAGTTTGGCAGGGACAGCTAAAATTTTTAGAAAAGGAGAGAAAAAAATCATAATTTCTACTTCCCTGCACATTCTTCACTCCGAAAAATTCATCATGAGAAAACAGAATTTTTGCTCAGTTATAGGGTCAGAAGCACATAGAGAAAATGTATACAGGTAGACCTCGACATACAACCATTTGTTTAATGACAGTCCAAACTTATGATGGCCTCGGAATGGGTGCTTTACAGCCTGTAAAGCACTTCCAATGACACAAAGCGTCACACCATTACCCCATGATCACATGATTGCATTTCAGTGCAATCTGGCTCACATTTACGACCAGTTGCAGTGTCCTGCAGTCTCCATAATCACATTTTGCAACTTTTTTGCCATTTTCCAGCAAAAAAACACCACTGGGGAAGCTGGATTCACTTAACCTCAGTGATTTGTGTAATGCCCACTGTAAAAATGGTCATAAAATCAGGTCTGGTCCCATGGTGACTCAACTTGTGGCTGCAATGACCTATGATGGAAATTCCAGTCCCAATTGTGGTTGTAAGTCAAGGACTACCTGTAGTAGCTTCAGAAGCTTGGGTTTGTACACTGGGAGAAGTAATCTTGCAAAAAATAGGAATATTTGTGCAAGAAGAGTAAAGAGAGACTTAAACTTGACTACCACCTTTGGTACCACCCGACTCCACTGATCTACCTGTTCCACCTGACTTCAATTAGTTTCAAATGTTATTCTAATCATGATAACTGAAATGAATAATTTGGACATGGTATGCTGTAAAGCAAGTAGTAGCCTCAAGCATAATCTTCATTTACAAAACAATGGATAATCTATGAACTGCAGACAC
This sequence comes from Candoia aspera, assembly GCF_035149785.1. NCBI lineage: Eukaryota > Metazoa > Chordata > Lepidosauria > Squamata > Candoiidae > Candoia > Candoia aspera. Next base: position 100,337,205 of record NC_086155.1, read on the forward strand.
ACTCCAGTCTACCATTTGTGGTTCTCCAGTACCTTCAGTGGCATGTCAAACTTGAGTAGCCAAGTGACTACTTGGCTACTAAAGTTTGACAGTAGCCACTGAAGGCACTGGAGATTGCCACTGTGATTTTTTACATTTTTTTAAAGTCATGGTTAAGAATGGGAATGAAAAATTGCTGCTCTCATTCTTTACCTTAATCCTCCAGGTTTTGCCCCTATTGTAGCCTACTATCGGCTACACCATGGGAGCAGGAATAGGAAGCTCTAGAAACAAAAGTCCGTAAAAGGTTGATTCAGGGCACTGAATGATGGGAACGGGGGTACCCAAAATTGAATATAACATTCTAGATACTGTCTGGCCAGTACAGAATAGGTTTAGGCTTAAGAAGCAGTCCGCTGAAGGTATTCCCTGCCACCTTCTCTAGCTCATGGCTCTTCCTGACATCCTTGCCTACTTTATCTTTTTTTTCCCAGCCAGAGAATTACACCATTTTTATTTCTAAGAATGCATGGAATATCTCCTTAAAAAATCAGGGTGGGTGTCATTTGGAAGTCCAGGGGCTGCAATTCAGCCTGCAAACCTTCCAGAGAGCTGCAGAAGGCTATCTGATATTTATTTACCCATATTTGTATGCCACTTATTCTCACCATTCTAGGTGAGTTACAAGAAACATCTATGCAACACTCATAAATAGCAAACACTATTAATAAGAATTATTACCAAAACCTTTTGCTACTGTCAGGCAGATCTAAATACCCTCCTAAAGACGACGGTTTTCATCGTTTTGCAAAATGCACATCTGAGCTTGGGGGGAATCTGTTCCGGGGGTGTTGGGGGGGGCTGCTGCTGAATGTGTTATTCTCTAGGTTCCAACTCCCAAACTCTTTTCAGGTGAATATCTGGAGCATCCTCATCCTACTAGATCATGTGGGGCAGGTGGATAATACCTGAAGGTGGTCCTGAAGGGAATGAGGGCCCAAGTCATAGCATCCCATATGAACATATTTTTTCAGCTTTTTCCTTCAGTTGTGGAAGGATGGAAACAGGAGTGGGAGACTTTTGGGAGATATGCATGCTTGGTCATGGTTGGCAGGGAGCATCTTGAGCTAGAGAAAGTGTCAGGAAGCAATCTCATTGATCTGCCTCCCACCAATGAAAGGTAATTGTTCCCTTCTATTCTGCACTGGTCAAACAATATTTAGAATACTGCATCCAGTTTCATTCTCTATTTTAGGAAGGATATTGACAATCCTGTGTGTGTCCAGAGGAAGGCAACCAAGATAATTAAGAAAAGTGAAAGGAAAAATGTATAAAGAACAATTGGACATGTTGGACATGTGTTTAGCTTGAAGAAAGGAAGACAGAGGAAATCTGATAGTAGCGTCTGAACGGCTGTCGTGCAGAAAGTTGGCACAGATAGGACAAGTAACCTGAATTGCCAACTGCTAGGGATGCTATAAGAGTGGACTCCTGCACTTGACAGGGTGCCAGACAAGATGGTCTCGAAGGTCACTTCCAGCCCTTACAGTCTATGATTCTACGAAATGAGCATTTTAAGGTTTGTGGTGCCCACAACAACAGCCTTTTGTAAGACTCCTCACTAATTATTGAAATTCCATGTGTTCCCATTGGTCATAAATGCTCCCCATATGAGAGTTAGTTCTCACACTGTCAGAGCAAAAAGTAAAATATCAGAGCTATCCTTTACCAAACCAAGAAACATGGAAAGTAGTGTCCTGCCCAAAAGAAAGGGCCATCCAGCTTGTTGCATAGCCCACAAAAGAGAGGGAGATGCAAGAATATGAACACTGATTTCATTATAAATAGATTTTGCTTTTAATACAACAGCAGTCGTTGGAATTCCTTCATAATGGCTTTTTCCACAATAAAACTTATCAAAATTTCCTGGATACTCGTGGGTCTGCTTAACTGGCTCTTATCTAGCCAAAAGGGAGAAACCTGACAGTTAATTCTAATGACATTCCAATGGCAACCAATTGTCTTGCCAAGTTATTGACCATTAAACAGAGCATCACCAACCTGCTCTAGTATAAGGACCAAACAGAGCAGCATCTGAATCAGCTAGCTATCCAGATTCACTACCTGACCTAGGCAGCAGGCTGGTTTCCTGGCTAGGTAAGCATGATGGAATTCGAGAGAGATTTCAAACTTTCATCCCTCAATATGAATTACACATGTCCTTTGAGATGGGCAGAACTCCCCATAGATCATTCCAAGACAGGGTTCATATTCGGACTTTTGACCAGGGGAGCTGCCAAATCGGTAGTTCCACTTCTGGAAAATAACCTTATTCTAGAAAACTATGGTATTATGGCAAGGCTCCAGCAAACAAACAAACAAATAATTCTGGATAGGAAAAGCAGGCAATACATTAATAGCCAAGGTCTTTTTCTTTTTTTGCATATAATGCAAATATTTATCACAGAAGAACAAAAGCTTTATCAAATCCTTACAGCTCAAAGCCATAAGCTACACAATATAACAGCATTCACATGTTCTACTTAACCATAATAATGGTAGTACCTATCCAGTCTTTCACTAATGTTGATTTCTCCCCCACCCTACCAGCTGCATGGTTACCAATCATCTATCAATGGTTTATTTATAGTTAGCACAGAATTCATACCTAAGATGAAAAGTATTTCTGGACAGAACTAACCAGAAAATGAAAATAATGTGCACACTTAAAACAAAACATTGTTACCTGTGCTGCTTGGGGGAAAGGAGCCATTTTTTGTCTGACTTTGAAGTTGCTCTGTATAGTTAAGTTTGATATACCAATGCTCACACTATAGTCTATTTGAGAACGGTTCAGTTCCCATTGAGTGAACATGTAGTTCACAAGAACAGTGCTTCTCAAACTTTCTGAAAACATGGACCACTAAATAAACTTTGGGAAAATGTGGGGGAGGGGCCCTCCAAATAAACAAATGTCCTTTCTCCATGTTTTCTTCTTTAAGAGCATAATAATAATGATAATGAAAATATTGGTAGTAATTTATTACATTTATATGCCGCCCAACTCCCAGCTATTCTGGGGATCACATTTTTCATTAAATATGACAATGGTTGCAACCTTCCCATTTTAAAGGCATTTTTAAAATAAGAGTTGTACCAACAAAATTAAATCAAAAATTAAAGAAGCCTGTTTCACCTGGAATACTGTATCTAGCTTGACAACTTGGCCTACTAGTTGTTGCTGAATTTACCCGAATGGCCAAGGTATTGGCAGATGGAAGCCCACCCATTATCCAATCAGCAATGACTTGAACTATATATGTGTGTGTGTATGTATGTGCATATATATATACATACATACATACACACACATACACATTTGCAGACTACTTTTTATTGTTCAGATAATATAGTCTAACACTTTTCAATGCAGTGAATCTAATGAATAGATTGAAATATAAACATTGGAGTGAACTGTCTACACCACCCTATGGTTGAAATTACATCAGAATGACTTCAATGAGACTTTCTCCTAGTTAATAGCATTATTACAACAAGGAATCAAACTGCTTCTCATCATGAGCTTGCCCCACAGCACAATAATTCATTCATTGCAGAGCATCTGTTATTCAGCTACAGTGAATTATAATTTTGCTTTACCAAAGGTAAGGCTTTTAATACAGGTCTTAAATGTTATATTGTAAATGGACTTCCTTATTGTAAATTTCAAATTATGCTTTTTAATATCTGTATACAGTTGAAATATGAATTTAATTTTTTGCACCATTAAGTTGTTATGATTATTTATTTCTCAAATTTCGTCACCGCCCATCTCCCCCAAAAGAGGAACTCTGGGTGGCTTACAATAATGTTAAAATACCCTAAAACAGCATAATACATAAAATATAACATATACAATATAGATATACAGTTGTAATCAAAATTATTCAACCCCCATTGCAAATCAGGTTGATTGTAAAACTGTACAGACTTTCAGCTGTTTGCAATGAACAAATCAAACAAAAGCAATTGAATAGCTCAACACAACAAATGCTTCAAATGGTGTCCCCAAAGTCAACTGAAAATGCAACTTAAAATGCCTTCTCCAGTCTCAAAATTATTCAACCCCTTCATGGCAAGCATCTCCAGTACTTAGTAGAGCATCCTTTTGCTATTATGACCTGCTGCAAATGAGATGCATAGCCAGACACCAGCTTCTGGCAGCATTCTGAGGAATCTTAGCCCATTCCTCATGAGTAATGGCCTTCAGTTCAGTAATATGCTTGGGTTTGCATTCTGCAACCACCTTCTTCAAATCCCACCACAGATTTTCTATGGGGTTCAAGTCAGGTGACTGTGATGGCCACTGTAGAATCTTCCAGGACTTCTTCTGCATCCAAGCCTTAGTGGAATTTGAGGTATGCTTGGGATCATTGTCCTGTTGGAAGGTTCAATAAAGCTCAAGCTTCAGCTTCCTTACAGATGGCATGACGTTTTCTCCTAAGATTTCCTGATACTTCAATGAATCCATCTTGCCCTCTACATGCTGCAGGTTTCCAGTGCCAGAGGATGCAAAGCAGCCCCAGAGCATCACCGAGCCACCACCATGCTTAACTGTAGGCAGAGTGTTCTTTTCAGCATATGCTTCATTCTTCTTCCTCTAGGCACACCGCTGATCCATCAGGCCAAAAAATTCCAATTTTGTTTCAGAACAGAATCCCAAAACTTCTGTGGCTTATTCATATGATTTTGAGCATATTGGAGCCAACTTTTCTTGTGCTTTTGGGTCAGTAGTGGTGTACGTCTTGGAGTTCTGGCATGGGAACCTTCTGTGTTTAGTATGCGCCTTACTTTGCTCACTGAAACCTCAGTGCCTGTTGCCACCAAGTCTTGCTGCAGGTCTTTTGCAGTCACTTGAGGGTTTCTCTCCACCTGCCTTCTCAGAAATCTGGTTGCAGCCACTGACAGCTTCCTTTTTCTGCCCCATCCAGGTAGTGTAACCACTGTTCCTTTAACTCTGAACTTGCAAACTATGCTTCCAACAGTGTCTCTAGAAACATTCAGTGCCTTTCCTAGCTTTTTGTATCCTGTTCCTTGTTTGTGAATGGCAATGACCTCTTACCTTTCTGGGCCATTCTTTTGACTTAGCCATACTGTATTTCTAACACGCAGTCAAACATGACACTCAACAAGCCCCTAGCCACTTCAGGTATTTCATGTGTTCCAGCTCAAGCACACCTGGTGCAACTTATGAAGCCCTTGATTAGTTGCATCAGGTGTGCTTGAGACAACACCTGTTTTGCATACTGTATGTGTGCTGTTGTGACAGATTCTATTCAGGGGGTTGAATAATATTGAGACTGGATAAGTCATTATAAGTTGCATTTTCAGTTGAATTTGGAGACACCACTTGAAGCATTTGTTGTGTTGAGCTATTTCAATTGCTTTTGTTTGATTTGTTTATTGCAAACAGCTGAAACTCAGTATATTTTTACAATCAACCTGATTTGCAATGGGGGTTGAATAATTTCGATTACAACTATAAATATAAAATGGGACCAAGATGAAAGTTCAAGGTTCTAATTCAATTTGTGCATGTTTAAGACCACCTTAAGGCAGTAGCCATCCCCAGAAATGATTGCTCCCCCCCTCATCCCAAGCAAGGTGGCAGAGCCACGTCTTTAACTTATTCTGGAAGTTCAGGTGAGAGGGGGCCTGCCTCACCTCTGGGGGAAGAGTGTTCCACAGGGCGGGCGCTACTGCAGAGAAGGCCCACTTCCTGGACCCCGCCAGTCAGCATTCTCTTGCAGACGGGGTCCATAACATGCCCTCTCTGCATGACTGTGTGGGACGGGTCAATATGATGGGGATGAGACAGTCCCTCAGGTAGCTTGGACCCATGCCATGTAGGGCGTTAAAGGTAATAACCAACACCTTGAATTGGACCTGGAAGCAAACAATGTCCTAACAGCCAGGAACCACGCTGAGACAAGGAATAGGTCTCTAGTGTTTTATTACTGCTACATAAACAGAAAATCCTAACTGAAGAAGCGTGGGAAAAACCCAAACATATAAACCCCAAAGGCTAAGGCAGGCCCGATCTGTGTCTCTTTGAATGGCTACCTAATTCCTCAGTACTACGCATGCGCTTTACAGCCTGGATGGGAGCCCCCTGCTCGCCATCCTTACTCATGACAAACAATGCAGCTTGCGCAGCAGGAGTGTTACACGTACCAATCTTGGGGCAGCAAGAATTTCCCATGCAGCTTCATTCTGGACCAGCTGAAGCTTCCAGATACTCTTCAAGGGTAGCCCCATGTACAGCATGTTGCAGTAGTCTATACGGGAGATGACCAGGGCATGAGTGACTGATTGGAGGGCCTCTCGATCAAGGAAAGGGAATAACTGGCACACAACATGAAGTTGTGCAAAGGCCCTCCTGGCCACAACTACCACCTGCTCTTCGAGGAGTTGAGAGTCCAGGAGGACCCCCAGATTACACACCGGGTCTGTCTGTGGCAGTGCAACTTTGTTTATTGAATCGAAGATGGAACTAGCTATTTAATAATAACAGATTTATCTGTTTATTAGAGAATATTCAGATTTACAGCTGAAGTCCTAGAATAGATTCACTACTTACAGGGTAGTACTTCCTGGGGGAATTTATAAACTACGGTGAACTAGGAGAGCTTGATCCTTCAATCTCTGCCACAGCAAATGTATGTTACAAGTAGAATCAGCTTTACACCAATTTAGCCCTGGCCAGGGTGTTTACAATTATCTATTACAGAGCCTGAATTTGAACACATTTAACATTTACTTTGATGCTTAGAAGAATAATTTGATGAAAATTCAGAATCTGGGAAAAGCTGTTTTAACATCAAGAGTTCTTTGTAAGAAAGTATCAACAATGTTGTTTGGAGAGAGAGGCCTGCCTTTTTTTTTTTCCAGCAATGATTTTCGCACAAGGAAATTTTGAAAGACTCTTGCTTAATAGAAGTCATTACTTCTCTTTATCGTTCACCATTAACTATTTCAAGGTAGTGCTCAAGTGCTGGGACATACAACTGACCAAAAAAACAGTTTCAAAATGGCAGTGCAGTTATGACGACTCCTCAAGAATAAAATAGCTTATTAGTAATCCATATAAATTGAACATAACCGAACAACTAAAGCTGAGAGTGGACTGTTTACAAGCAATAATCTTTTAAGAGAGACTACTTGCACTTCACCAAGTTTACTTAAGAGGGTAAACTGATTGAATTCATTTGTGAATCTCTCTCATTTGATGTCTACCAGAGCATTAACAGTCCTTTGGTTCTACCATTCCCAAAGTAGAAACAGTCATTGTTAAATCAGGTTAATCCTACCATGTAGATATATTTTCCCACGCTACCTCTGTGCCCACTACAGCATAATTCCAACAAAAACAGGTCATTATCAAGGCAAGAAGAACTATTATCATGGGAATCTACCACAGCATGCCAGCTTTTCCTGGGCAGGGAACATTGCTTTGCTTGTAATTGTTTAAAAGAACTATGGTTCTTCTTGCCATTGTTTAAAAGAACAGTCTCCTCTACAAAAGATAATCTTCCTGTCTTTCTGCTGATCAGACAATAAATGACAGAAGATGAATGAACATTCTCTCGGGAAATCTGTATTTGCAGAAGAGAGAGACCAGATATCCGTAGGGAGTACCCCAAACCCTTCTTACATTAGGCTAACCTCCACTGCAAATGTTCTTTCCAAGAGCAATTGTCAGCCATTAAAAATTCACTTCTGGTCTAACAGCCCCGTCAGGGAAGGACCATTTGTAAGGTAGAACCAACAGGTAGGAAAAGAGTTAAATTCTCTCCCTACTGTATACTGAGTCTTGTTTTCAAGTATATCTGCATCTCACTTTGTATTGGCACTATAACTAGGTCAGCATTCCCCCAGAATGTCTCTTCCTACCCTAAGAGATCTGAAGATGTAAAAGATACTTAACTTTACACACTGTGTAGTTAAGTTTTCTGCTGCATGGACAACCTGATGCAGTTCAAAAGCTGTGGCTGAGTACTATTCACAATGACTGCTTTATCCAACTATTCAGTCTGAAGCCAATACCATCTGTTGCCCAGACAGGCTACCTTTCGGGAAAACATAATTAAACATTGCTAGTCCCTTAAGTCAAAACATTCTGGAGAAAGCATTAGTAAACCACTTCCAAACTGATGCCAAGAAAACTGTCCTTTCCAAAAGCCAAGCTTTATTCAAGGACAACTTTAATGCTCATGCAAACTGGTTGTTGCCCCTGCCTTGCAGTATCTGCTGGAAAAGAAGAAAGCAAAAAGACCTTCCCAATTTCTATCTAATTCTCAAAAGCAAGACAAAATAGCAGTAGCTCCTACCTCTCTTGATCATCCTCCCTACATATCATAATAAGAATTGTGACCACAATGTTACATACTGGAGAAATTTAAGAAGTGCCATGGGTAGTACAGAATAGATGATTGGTCAGACAAGGAGCAGGAACTTCCTCCTTGCTTATCTGCAAACCCGTTGGACATCATGGTCATAAGACTGGGCCCAATTAGCTCAACTCTCCAGAGCACTTAGTGAGAAAATGAGCAGGCATACATGATGGCTACTTCTTGCCTAAGAAGCAGTCCTGTTGATTCCCTCTGAATTAAGACCAGTTCCTTCTGGTTCATTTTCCAAAAAGACAGGAGTTAAAAAGAGAGGTGGAAGAAGAACAATCAAAAAGAGGAGTTACTAGCAATTGTCCAATCCCTCCACTGAATAGTTTTGAGAAGGGAGCAGCTGTTCCTGCCCAAAACAATCACTGGTTCCTCTGCCTCAATCTACAGGTGCTGCTCAATTCTTGGGGCAAGAAAGCATGCAAACAGAGGAAGGTTCTCTCTGCTCAACCTCTGGATTCTCACCTGGTATGGAATACCATGGCTGTATGCTGAACTGCTGGGGTGGGGGAGTTAAGGAGGATTGAGGAGTAAGCAAAAGCAGCAGGGGTGGTCATGGCAGGAGCAGCTACTTTGTTCACTCTCATCTGAATTCCACCTCCTGGTAACACAAGTCCAGGGCTGCTGCCTATTGAATTCAATCTTCATCCGTACCACCCACAGATGCAGGATAGACAAGTGATAATTGCCTCCAAACTCTGCAACGCACTCATCCTTTCTCTTTGATAATGCAGCCCAGGAGGAATGGGTTTAGCAGGTCCAGCCAGAGAATGGTTTGGCAAAAGAAGACAGTATCCTGTTCTCTGACCCTCTCTGATTGGGTTGTATGAAGGGCTGAGCTACAGCAGGCCCAAAACTCTGAACTCAGAAGGAGAGCATACAAATAAAGTGAATGCAGGGATGAAGTGCCATTCTTTTTGTGACTTACTTCCCATGATGCATCACCCAACCAGACATAACAGCATTAGAAGCCCTAAACCCACAATGAACAGAGAGGCTAAACAGAACAGAAAAGTTCAGAATAACCTCTACCTTCTTTTCCTTGCATACTACCTGTTCCCCAATATACCATGAGTTTTAAGTAGGAAAATTCAGAAAATGATAAATATTGGGGGAAGGAGAGGGGGAAGAAGAGTCTATTTTGTTGGGGAGACTGCTTAGCCCTACTAGGATTATTATTTAATTGCTTCTCCACACCCACGAACTGTTCTTCAGTATAAAAATGGCAGAGTTAAATCCCTTTTTTCAAATAGTTGTGATGTTTGGCCATAAATCTGGATCCTGTGATCAAACCTTAGGAGATAGATAGGTAGATAGGTAGATACACACTCAACTCTGACACTTTAAGCCAGGGCAAGAAATATGGTATCCATAAATACCTTCTTTGATGTCTGTCATATAATCACAGAATATAAAGATAGGGCTATTGAAGATCATCTAGATCCTAAACCAATTCCTTGTCCAGCCATCCAGCCTGTGTTTGAATACCTTCAGTGAAAGATTGTCCACCACCACCTGAGGAAGTCTGTTCCATTGTTGAAGAGCTCTTACCATTAGGACATTTATCCTGATGCCATATCAACATTTACTGTCTTGTTCATTTTAACCTACTGATTTTTGTCCTATCTTCTGGAAGAACTAAACAATTCCTCACCATCTTCTACCTGATAGCCCTTTCAGATACTGTAAGACAGCTATCATACATTCCTGCAATCTTCTCATCCCCGGGCTAAACACAACCAATATAGAAATATCAGCCAGCCGGGAAGTTTTTAAGCGTCAGTTTTCTCAGAAAATTTGCCACTGGAGACAGTTTGCCAATTTCAGAGGTGTATGATGCTTACTTTCCAGGTGATTATTCTAGAAACTTGAGAAGTAGTATCTCCCTCCCTCATATCACAGATATTCTGAGGAATATGCCAATTGTAACATACTCATTTGCATAGGAAAACCCACACCTCTAACTCATTGCATCCAACTGTTCCTCAGGGGGTTTTTTTTCTTTCCAAGCCTTGAATCATCATGTTTACATTCTTCCATTCCAGCTTGTCAGCGTCTTTCCTAAAATGAAATGCTCAAAAGTGGATACAGTATTCAAGATGTGGCCTAACCAATGCTGAATAGAGGGGAACAATTATCTTAACACATTTCTTCTATTGATGTAGCCTTGCATTTTTTCGCTTAACTTTTTCACCTGCATCATACTGTTAATGCATGTTCAGCTTATAGTCCACCAGGACCCCCAGATCCTTTTTGCATGCACTGCTACTACCCTATACTCATGCCTTTTTTTTCTCCTACCCATATGCTAGAATTTGCATTTGTCCCTGTTGAAATTCTTCTTGCTGGTTTCTGCCCATGATTTCAGCTTGGATCCTCCTGAATCTTGATAGGGTCTTCTAAGGTGTTTGCTATGCCATATAGTTTTCTCACAGTATGTTAGTATAGCTACAAAATAAGTAATTGGGAAGCAAAACCAGCAGCTTACAGGGGACCGATAGCCATTCTTAGAAAAAAATGAAGCTTTACCTACAAGTGTCCACAGCTGCCCAGTAAAAAAAAAAGCAAAAATGAGTGAGAAGCTAGTTTGGTGTAATAGTTCAGGTATTGCACTAGAAACTGGGAGACCATAAGTTCTAGCCCCATCTCACAGGGTTATTGTTGTGAGGAAAATAGGAGGCAGGAGTACTGTATATGTTGCCTTTAGTTGTACAAATTAAGGTGGAATATAAATCTAATAAGCCAGTTTGGCATAGTGGTTAATGCACCAGGCTATAAACGGGGAGACCATGGGTTCTAGTCCTGCCTTCAGCACAAAGCCAGATGGGTGACCTTGAGCCAGTCATTCTCTCTCAGCCCTAGGAAGCAGGCAATGGCAAACCTTGCCAAGAAAACTGCAGGGACTTGTCCAAGCAGTTGCCAGGAGTCAACACTGACTGGAAAGCATAAAAATAAATAAGTCTGATAATACATTTTTAAAAATAACCTGGGGAGAGGAGAATGGTAGACATCAACCTTCTCACTTTGCCTTTCCCCACTCTTGCATTAAGCATACTGTAATTTACCTGGTCTTTGACATAACTGTAAGCAGCATAAGACCTGAAAGCATTTGACTAAAATATAACTCAACCATTTCATACACTACCTTCATATAGTAATAGATTAAGAGCAGTTTTATCAAGAAGTAGAAAAGACAAGTGAAATATCAGGGACACAGATAAACTGAGGAAAAGAACAAATAAATTATCCACTAAATGTTGATCCTTGAACAAGCAGAGACAAATACCAACTAATCTACATACCAAGACATACATCAGTCCCATGCATACTTCTTACTATTATGTTCAACAGAGTTTACTCCCAGATATGAGAATCTTTTAACCCTTGTTCCTTTGTTCGCACATGAACATGTTCACCGTCTCATCTAATAAAACAGTCCTGTGCGTCCACCGGTCCTTCACCTCCTGATCAACATTTCCACACTGTCGGTTTCTACTCAGCATTTCCTCCAACGAAACAGTGCGGCACGCTCTCCCTCCCAAGACTATTTCCTTAAAAGCACTCCCGATAGACGGAAGAATATCTTGCAAGGGCTTGTATTCAGATAGCACGAAACAGAAATCTGTAGTCGTGCAACTTTTTTCCCACCCGGTCAAAATAAGCTACGCAAACACATTAACATGTCGCAACTACTCCTGGCACAAAAGCCCTCTTTCTCCTCCTTTGCAATCAAACGTCGCCTGTTCAGTTTTACAAACGGTCCGACGGCAGCAAGTTGGCAAGACGGAACAGTTTGATTTTTTCAGCTAAGCAATGGGCAAACGGCTTCCTTATTCCACTAGCTAACACGGTAACTCTCCCAGTCCCATCCTCCTAGAAACCCCCCCCCCAACCTTTCTCACTGTAGTAAAGCACGCTGGACGTATGGCTTACAGGGTCGACGGTGCGCGTTAGGTGCTCAGAGGACGGCGCATCTCACGATTCGATCAGACTCTTCTTTGGATTGCCCTCCGCCCCCTCACGCCTTCCTCTTTTCGGCAGAGCTGGGCTAGAAAGTTTTCATTCGCAACCGGAGCCGAGTGGGCGGAGTTGGGGAGTCAGCTGTTCCAGTGGTTTAAGGAAGCGCTCAAAATTGAACTCCGCTTTGCTAATGTCACTCACGCGTGGAGTGACAGCCGGATGAAGCGCACGTGGAAGAGATCGGGAAAGCGACCTGCAGCAACAGCCGCAGAAAGAAGCCGACCAGGGTATCCGCACGTCTATTTGCTCTGGCGTCCCTTTTTTTTCCCTCCGCTGTAGTCTGTGGGATTAGCTTGTACGCGAGTATTTGAAGGTACAGCCTGTTAGTGCAAGAATGGAAGAGAGTTTCAGTAGGGAAAACATCCTGGGGAAAACAACCCCCTGGTTGATCTCAGTTACTCCTCACACTTGTTTCCTCATCGCGAAAACCGACGGCAACAACGGTGAAAAACAACAACCCCCCCAACACTATATTAGACATAATTCAACTAGATATGGGGGGGGGGTGTCTTAGACCAGGAGATAAAACTAGACCGTAAAGAACAGACATTTTAAAAATTAAAATAATTAGTACGGTGTTTTTGTTTTGTTTTGGGGAGTTTGCAGCATCTCTTTGCAACTATTAGCGTTTTTGAGCACTACGGCAAATGGGGAGAGACAGATGGGAGAAGGGTCTTCACGCACTGACCCGGCATCTGTAACATTAATTTCATGTTAGTTAAATTAGTCTCTGTGCTTAACAAAGGGACCTCCCAGTTCTCTCTCTCTCCTCCAATATGTAGGTTAGACAGAAGTGAGCCTTTTCTGTTTCCACATATTTCTGAATCCAACTTTTACTTCAAACACAGTAACACCTGTTAGCATTCACTGATAGCTGGGCTATTGTTGCATTGAAGATAAACTATATTGTGGATATCTTCTTGGGAAATGTTACTTAATGACTATTCTTTCTGCAGTCTGCTCATGGTCAGGAGCATATCACTCACAGTGGCTCCTGCTGAATTTACATCTCCCACACTTTCCCCCCTATAAATAATCCTTCAAAAATTAATGACTGAGTAGCGGGAGGTGGAATTATGTAATTATGGGCATTTCTGCAGGTAGCTGCTGCAGTTGTTTGACGGACTGCCTATCTCCCATGGTTTCTGCCTGGCTGGTACATGCCAGCAGAATTGGCATCTATTGGGTCCCTTCAGTTAAATAGTGTCATTTATCAGGGCCCAGGAAGCATGCCTTCTACGTCATGGCGCCTGCCCTTTGGAATGAGATAGCCCCTGAAATCCTGTTTGGAGTTCTATTAAGGCTTGAAGACCTGATTGTTGAGATGGATGGGGCCTCTTCTTGGGTGTGCCTTTTTATTGTTCCTCTCTGTATATAGTTGCTGGATCCCATCTTGTTTTGGCTTGGAATTTTTTATGGTAATATATTGTGAGCTGCCCAGTGTCAGGTGGAGGCTAAATTGAATTAAATAAATACCATGAATGAAATCTTGGTAAGAAAATAATGGTATCTACTTTTATGAGATAAATGGGTTGGCAAACACCTGCTTCTAAATGAGTGCATTGCTCTTAGGTAGGGGAACACTTCCCCTATCTAAGACAGTCCTCCAAGAATATGAATGATAACATAACCAGTACCCCAGACTGGAATTTCAAAAATCAGATTTACGTCCCATCTTCTAAAACATGGAAAGAAGACTTGAAATTATCAGACTTTACTTGTATTTTTTTATTAGAACTTCAGGATCTACCATGTCATCATGCTAAACCATTGAAGGAAGAATGACTATAGATAGTCTAAGCAAGGCTCCCCCACACACACTTTCTCTTCTCCCCAGTGCTGCTGCAGTTGCTATTGCCAGGAAAAACGGGATGTGGCTTGAACTGGTTAGTCAACAGATAGCAGCAAGGACAAGTGATAAGGAAGCAGGATGAATTACATCAGTCTCTGTGGAACACTCGGCCTTTGTAAAACTCACTTTTTAGAACTTGTTGTTTACATCATGAGCTTGTTGCCTGATTCTGTGCATATAAAAAGAGTTTTCATCTTCTGCTGCATAGGTAGAGTTGCTGCTTACCCCCTTCTGTGTGTATTCAATAAAGATCTGACTCCAAACAAAGGGTGTGGTCTCCATTGCCTGAACCTGGGAAACTAATCTTCCCCAATGCTGTAATGTTCTTTGGTTTGGTTCATTTATTTATTAGATTGATAACCCATGTTTCATTGAGGAGCTCGAGGCAGTGTACACAGCACTCTTATTTTCCTATTTTTCCCCCAGAATACAACCACCATATGAGGTGGGTTGGCTGAGAGAGAATGATCAGCCTCAACTGTCCCAGGAAGCTTCCATGGCTGAAAGTGGACTAGAACCTGGTCTCCTCACTCTATACATGTTAATCCCTATACCACACATGTATAAACTTAGCTGTTCTAGTTTATTCAGTAAACTAACATTAAGCAAACCATTGCTTACTACAGTTGTGAACTATCTTGAGGTTAAATATCTGGGAAGACAGACAAACAAGAGTGTCTTTGTGCAACTCATTAAGCCAGTGTGGTGCACTTCCTTCAGCCATGGAAGCTCCCTGGGTGATTTTGGGCCAGTCACTCTTTCATCCCAACCTGTCTAACAGGGTTGTTGTTCTTGTTGGGGCAGATGGGAGAAAGGAATGCCAAATGACCACCTAGAGCTCTTGAACAAAAGGTGCAGTCTATCACCATTTATGATCTGTTCCTTTTTAATTTGTTTTTAATGTAAGCTGCCCAGAGTCATATGGAGTCAGGTGGCCTCTAAATTTTAGGCAGGCAGGCTAGCAAGATGTCTAAACAGGAAACTTGGGCCAAAGTCTCTTTTTAGCACCTTTATAGCACCTTTATCACAGCTTGTAACCACAGTTACTGTGCTAAACTCTGGTTACTCGTGTTGGCTTGCCCCAGCTTGGATTAATCTGAGGTTTAGCCTTCCTTCCATCCTGTCACAGAAACAGCTGCAAAATGAGGCTGCTCCAGCTGTGGCATGAGTTCACCCTGCTTACCCACTCTGAGTATGAGGAATGTAACAGTGACACAGGTGTAGACAGAGGCTTAGCTTTTTGCTCAGTGCAATACCATTTTTTTTTCTAAATGCAAAAGAAAAGTGTAAGTTGGTCAGCACCCGACCCCCGAAATGTGATGGAATACTAGCACAAACAGCAGTAAAACATCAAGTGGACTTGTGCATTGTTTGTTCTGTTGCCTGGTATTGGGCCAACAAGTAGCCTATTCACAGTGAGCACCAGATGTGGCTGTGCGAACATGTTTAAACTGTTTATCCAGAGAGCATTGGAAAAAAAAAAAGCTGATCAAGTGACAGAAAAGCAAAATGCATTACAAAAGCATATCAGCGTTGGAGTTAAGTCAGGTGGTGGGAATCACTTTTGAAGGAAATGTAAGAAAGACATGTTTCCTGGGAAACAGGCATATAAGCTGGCTCTTGAAAATATTTTTATCACTTCCTGAAATGGAGGCTTCCTGAAATGACTATTAAGGCAGGAAAAGAGGTAATTCCCAACTTGGAGCAGGGACAGTACGAAACTAATAGTTTATGTATCAAAAAGAGAATGTGTTTATTCTGAGTCAGGTGGATTCCTCTCAGATGTAGGACCTGATAAACTTTTAAGAGATCTGCTCTGCTGAAGCTAAAAGGCTAGAGAAAAAAAATGCTTCCTATATTTTTTTTAATCTCCTGAACATAACTTAAGCTAATTGAGTCAATCTCTTAACAGCTTCTAAAATATGCTAGATGGTTGCATACAATAGTCTATTTGAATATTGTATATATAGGGTTTAAGCCAGCCTGTCTCCCACTCAGAGTATTGAGAAGGAAGAGATTCTTGATTCCTGTGCATAAACTGGCTAGAAATTAAGCTGGCTTTTCAACCCGTTCTTCAACTTGGGCCACAAAGATGCCAAATGCTCTGTCCAGATCATGCGCACCATTTCCTTACTGGTGGATTCCCCTCCATTTTTACTTAACGCTTACTTGGGCAGGTCTCTCAGGGTATGAGGTTTCTGTTGATAGATATTTTGTACAAACCCTTTTCAATTGACCACCCCTCTTACATGAAACCTCCTTGTCTTGTGCATCCACTCAGGGCTGCAACTGTCGCTGCACTGGGGGGGGCACCAAAATGGGCATGGAATCCATGTTTGCCCCGGGTGACACAGACCCTAGTTGCGGGCCTGCATCCACCGATGAACCAAATTGGGGTGTGTGTGTATATAATTCTTCCTATCACTTGGCCTAGAAGGGGACACTGGCAGAACTCCTTTCAATTTGGGGAGGAGGGGGAGTGGGAGGAACTATAACAACAGGTCCACTATTTTATTGTTTATCAGAAAATATGCTTTAATTTTTTTAACCAAAGAGTTTAGTCTTTCATGATTCCATTGGTGAACCTCTTTAAAAAAGCCCAGCCTTTCACTGGTGCATTGATGAAGCTGTAAAACAAAACAGGGGAAATAAGTTTCTACAGTCTAGAATGGAACGGCCACGGAGGGCAGTGATCCATGATCAGAGAAGAACGGATGTCCTGCTACAGTACACAGTAGCCACTGGGTCAGAGGTATTTGCCTACAAGCAAATAAGACCCAGCATGCAAACTGTACATGACACGGTACATGTCAGCAGATCTCAGAGAAAGAAAAGGCAGCTGGAGACTGCCTTCACAATGGGATGACATTGTGTGTTCCTGGGCTTGAGACATGGTTAGTGGCCATCCTATCTCTGGACAAGAAATTCTTGAGGATGAGCCTTAACTTCCAGTTGTTTATACATTTTGAAACGTAAGTTAGCTTGTCAGAATCTTGATTCACAGCCATAAAGTTGCATGCAGTTCATCCCAGAGAAGCAGATAATTATCCATTCCCCCAGGTAGCTTGAGGTTCTTGTCAAAAACAAAGTTAACCACAGGAGTATGAAGTCTGTCCTGTTCTTGAGGTCTGAATGACATTTATGGGCTACTTTATTATCCTGCAGAATGCAGAATAGTTTACATCATTCTTTGTCTTATCCCCTATCCGTGCTCTTCTTCCAACTGTCATGTGAAGTAGGCTGGCTAAGATATGTGACATGCTTAAGATTAATTATGCTCAAGGGAGGATTTGATTAGTGTATTTCTCTGGCTTCATTTTGATAATAACTGCAGTTCATATACAACCTAGTGCAGCCTTTCCTGATGTGTTGAATTGTAGTTCCTAACCAGCACAGCTCAGTTATAAAAGCAAGTATAATGCACTCCTCTACAACTTACCTATCCACAGCAATGATAGGACTCCTTATCTGGAAGGTGCCAGGTTGGAGGGAGGCTATAAATAGGCCAGGTTCCTTTCCCAGCATCTCTAGTTCCCTGTTTCTATGGAAAACTGCCTTTCTCCTTGGCCCAGAAGGAGTAGGACAGCGTTGGGCTCCCCAAAGTCTACATTCTTTTGTGGCAGCTTCCAAGAGATCTATTTTGCAGCAGATCAGTTGTATCTAAAATGATACCCACTGGCATACAAAAAGAAGATGTAAAGTAGCCTTCCAGGACCTGAAGGTGTAAATATGAGGTGCAATTTTCAGCTGAAGGATGTGCAGAATCAAACTTCTTCTAAGGCTGCATGTGCTGGGTAATTAATAGTCATCATCTTTAGTGTGAAATCAATAGGATTGAATGAAGGCAAGGGCCAGCCACTTTCCTTCTGTTGTCCATATCCCTAGGAGTCAAACTCGCCTCAAGGGAATCTTTTCCTTTATCTCCTTAATATGCTTAATCATCTCATTAGACAGCTTAGAAGAAAAACTAAAATTGTGCAGCTTTTTCCATTTCCAATCTGGAAAGATGGCATTGTGTTATGCATGAAACTGCTATGTGTAAAATGAAGATGCAAGTCTGTTTAGATGACTTTACCTAACCACCCATCCCACTGCCCATACGAACCAGAACAGCCAGTTCTGCACTATTGGATCCTTGGAGCGGGATATCGAACAACCCAAGTCTGAGTCAAATTTAGTACAACTCAATTTATTAAATACTGTAAAGTGTTTTTTTATTACAGGTAGTCCTCACTTAACAACCATTCATTTAGTGATGGTTCAGATTTACAATGGTGCTGAAAAAAACAACTTACAACCACTCCTCACACTTACAACTGTTGCAGCTTCCCCATGGTCACATGATCACGATTTGGGTGCCTGGTAACCAGTTCACATTTATGACCATCACAGCATCTCATGGTCACATGATTGCTGTTTTGGACCTTCCTGGCCAGCTTCTGGCGAGTGAAATCAATGGGGGACTGCATGAGTCACTTAATGACCATGTGGTTCACTTAATACCTGCAGTGATTTGCTTAAGAACCATCACAAAAAAGGTAATAAAATCTGGTCAGATTCGTTTAATGACCACTTCACTTAACCAAAATTCCAGTCCCAATTGTGGTGGTTAAGCGAGGACTATCTGTAGTAACATTCTTCACTGATATTCATAGAATATTTTGTCATGCAGTAGTGAAGGTCTTCTCTCAGGATATGAAGAGCTACTTAGTTTACAGACTACAAGACATTTTCTTAGAGACCTCAGGGTTCCCTTTTTTTTCTTCTTAGTAACTAATTTAGAGTCTTCCTATCAGTTCTGATGTTCCGGTGTCTGACTGATGCCATTTGTCTGCATAGTTCCTACCTTTAAAACTTTTCCACCTCATTTCTCTGCCTCCTGCAAATATTTCTCAGTCATCAGCCATTTATGCTCTAAAATGCTTACACTGAATCTAGGATCTAATAATGACTATAGATGATACAATAATAAAAATTAACAATATATTCATGTTAACAGCAATTAGAATTAGCCAAATAACTACACAACACTCATAAATGTTGAGTTATTCATGAAAAATGCAGTTCTCTAAATTGCTTAGCATACAGTACCGTGGAATAGAAAAAAATAAACCTATCCAGCTGGTATCTTCTCTGCTTAGGATATGTTTGCTTTCTAATAAGTGTTACATATTTCTTGTGTTTTGAATTATTCAGGTTAAGAAAATTTGTCCATGTTTGTAAGTCTGCAATTGATTGATCTGCATTTTTAGTTAGAGAGACCTTGAAAAAGTACCAAGTGTCTGAAACACATTGGACATTGTCAAGGTACTTTTGAAGACCCTTTCTTCTCCTTTTTCTCTGCTCATATATTACAGGGAACCCTCTTGGTCCTTGCATGCCCTGCAGTGACTCATAACTTGTCAGGTCATATGATTATACCTGACCTCATTGGAATGAAACTGCATTAGGTTCCATCATGAAATCCACAGTCAAGCCCAATGGAGTAACAGAAAGAGCCCAAATGGAGCCTATAGTCAGACACAGGAAATCTAGCTGAATAACCAGATGCAAGAAAGGCAAGTTCAAAAGACAATCTGTGAATAAGCAGCAGTGTGACACTGGACATTATGAAACTGGAGTTCTCACAATCCATTCCAGGCTTGGCTGGAAGCCACTGAGATTTCATTGTCAAGAGGAAGCTTTTGTTAATGGGGAATTCTTCAAAAAGGCATGGATTTTGTCTTGGACTGCAGTATGTGTAGCAAAAAAGGAAAGGCCAAAAGATAATAAGGAACTAATTAGTAGTCTGGCACTGAAAAGCCCTGATGAGGAAGTCATTAAAGAAGTATACTTTTTCGCACATGAGTGTTGTCTCAGGGGAGACAAACTCCAATATAAGTCGAGGATAAGAGGTCACAGAAGTAGAGTCCAAATGGAGTCAAGACGTAAGCGCAGTGACTCGACAGAAGTGAGTCAAAACCAACCGGCAGAGAACTAGTAACCCAGTATTGCTCTAGTAGCCTTAAAGTTGGGGTTCTAAGGGGCCCAGAGAGATTCTGTACTCATGAGAATCCCAAGTTCTCTGCAGGCAGAGGATCTCATTTCTCAGATGGGCATTGGTTTGCATATTGCTTAGTTTGCACCCTCTGCCCCCAAGGTTTCTAGGGCTAAACAGTGCCCTGACAGAGCATGAAGCTACTTTTATTGGCTTCAGTTCTCAGCAAAGGTTCTTGAAGGGCTTTCTCAGTTTTCTGATTCATTAGACCAATGACAATTTCTGGGGCCCCCAGAGTCTGCCACAGCTCCACATTTTCCTTGAAATGAGAGTATTCTGGGACAATTTCTCTGGGGAAAAGCTGAATGTATTATTTTTCTATGTCTTCCTCCTCCGGGTTTTCCAAGATTAAATCATCTGCATGCAAGAGAAAAGAAAAAATATGTTCTTGATTTATTCCAGATTTTCCTTGAGTTGGTTCTTCAGTAAAAAAAATGCAACTTACAGTCCAGCTGCTTTGTATTCTAAGCACTCTTAAGAACTAATACGAAAACCTGTTTTTTTAGTCAATGGGAATGGAGAGCAAATGTTCCCTTTTTAAATGAGAGGCTCTTTGAAGGGAAAGATGGGGAAAACCTATACTGTAACATTCTTTTGATGGAGTCCATTTTTTTTTCTTCATGAATTACATAGGAGGTGAAGTAGCTCCTTCCTGTTGCTGCTTGCTTTCCCCAGAAAATGGGGAAGAATGACATACTTGCCTGCCCCCATTGTTTCCCTAAGGAGACTTTTTACACTGAGTATCCCCACGCCATGAAAGATTTTGGGTGGTAATTCTCCACAAGAATGTTAAGATTCCTATCAGCAGGGTATGTCTCCAAATTATTCCCCTTTATGCCTTACATAGTACTACTTTAGCTTGCCTAGGAATCTCAAAAAGGTATCTTAGTATCTGGAGTCTCTGTCATCCCCTGGAAGAGATGGAAACAAAACATGAGAGTCCCCTAAGGGACTTTTCCCCTAAGGAAAAATAAGATTTGTGGAGTGTTCCTCTCAGACCATTTGTCTCTGTGTAACTCACCCCAATTTCCTGGGTGAGGTCAAACTTTGAGTAGGTGGCTCCAGGCATCCTTCAGGGTTTCCTGAACACTGGCTGCAACAGTCTTGAGGAAAACCTCTCCATGTGGTTTTGGAGGAAGTTCTGGAGACTGGAAGTGTAAGGCTCCCAGGGAAGGATATTTTTGCTGCTTTTCTTAAATGGTTGAGCTATCTACCAACCTGCCCTTAAATGTTCTAAAAGGTAATCTACTTTTCTTGCTAAAAAGTACCATCCTGTCCCCCCAACCTTGTCAGGTATCCAGCCTTCCTTGTCACTCCAGCTATCCCTAATTTCTGAAAGCCTTATTTGGGTATTTCTCCAATGGTAGGAGAAAAGTTGGGGCAATCACTGACTGAGATGCTGTGCACAGATTGGGACAGAAAGTCTGAATTTGAGAGTCTTCTCTAAAGACAGACTGTCTATGGGATTTTGAACCCTGCATTGGACAGGCTGAAATTCAGAGAGAAAGGAATGGCCAAAATGTACTGTGGAATCAAGAATTTAGAACACAGTTGCCCAAGACTCACATTTCTTTTATGAAGCTGATTCTGATTTTTATTGTTGTGATTATGCCTATCCATCAATCACCAGCTCCTTTTTCTGAGCAGAATATGTGGAAAATCTTGGAAAATATATCTAGTTATGCTTTAATATAAACCCCACCCCTGACATCGTCAGTCTTCTCAGATTGATAGAATGATGGCAATTTTATCAGAGCAAACCTCTCCTAATACACAGCCATGATTTAGCCCTGATTTCTCATTTCTATACAGATCTGCTTTTCTGCAGATAATGTCAGTTGGCATTAAGACACCTTAGTGCTCAGCCTCAGCCTAAACCAGATTCTGAGACTACAGGACTATTATTTATTTCATTGGCTGTTATTTTATAGGACTGTGGCATTCTTTGGAAACATAGGATAGGTTGAGCCTTATGGGCACAGGATTGTCATGAGTGCCGTTGAGCTGAAGACATCAGCGCAATGGCACACATGACAATAACAAGGAAACAGGGGAAGGGGCTCAAGATAAGTAGCCATCAACTTACAAAGACTAAAGAACAAGATACAATGGCTAAGCGGATCGCGAGGCACACCCAAGCTGTTAGTGCTAGCGCAACGGAGATCGCCCAGCTGACAGCAATCACCGGAGGAATAGGGAAACCGATGATGGGCGATCCCGGAGCGCCAGCGGGGCCTCGCAACCCCTCACCTACTGGCAAGACAGCATGTTGGACAAAGGGGGGGTGACGTAACCGCGAGTGAGAGGGTTGCCATCTCCTTCGGGGTCATCGAGTAGATCTTCGGTCTAGGTAAGGGGACGTCGGGCAGCAGGTCAATCCAACAGTCCATCTTGCGGTGGGGGGGTAGTTGGTCAGCTTCCGCCTCTCCGAAGACCTCGGACAAGTCGGCGTATTGTTCCGGTAGGTCTGCTGTGGTAGCTGCGTTGTCCTGTGTAGTCGCCTCTGCTCGTCCCACAGTGGGGTTGGTTCTGCCCGCCAGAACTGGCGCCCGGTACTTGCCGTCGCCAAATGTGAAGGTGCGGGTCTCCCAGTCGATGCGCGGGTTGTTTGTCACGAGCCATGGCATTCCCAAGACTGCAATGGGACGTCCGATGTGGGTGACAACGAACGATGTGCGTTCGGTGTGAGTGCCCATTTGCAGGGTGACCGGCTCGATCTGCATCGTGGCTGGTTTCCCTCCCGCTGTTGAGCCGTCCAGCTGGTGGAATGCCAGCGGCATGGGGAGGGGGGAGCAGCGGAGGTCGAGTTTGGCGACTAAGTCGGGGTGGATGAGGTTTTTCAAGCACCCCGAGTCCACTAGTGCCGCGGCCGTGGTGGCTCCGTTGCTGGCAGAGAGTTTGATTGCCGCCATTATAACGGAGCTTTCGCCGTTCCGTCGAGGTGGTCCGCGCTGCTGTCCCACCGCCTGCCTCGCAACGCGTTTCAGGGCAGGCGGGGAGCGTTTCCCGCCGGCTGGTCTGGGTCTACGGCGTCCTCTTCCCCCCAGTAGGCGTCCCAGCCTTCCTCTGGTGTCGCTGTGGCTCCGGTCATTCGGCGGTGAGGGGGCGGCGGCGGGTTATGTGGTTTTAGGCTAGTTTTCGGGGCGGGTTTAGGCACACTGGCCGGCGGTCGGTTGGCGAAGCAATCTGCCGTCTTGTGCCGCAGTTTTCCACACCTCCCGCAGGGCCCGCGATTAAATTTCTTCCTTGGGTATGTGGGACCGGCCGTCCCCACATGTGGTGCGGGTACCTTTTGGCAGGTGTTGGTCGTGTCTTCCGTAGTTGTCATGAGGAAGGTGCGGTGCGCGTGTTCTGCTTTCCCCGCGAGGTGGATCCACCCGTGTAGAGTCTCTGGGTCGTCGCGGTAGAGGGCCCATTGAAGTACGTCGTGGTTGAGCCCCCTTTTGAACATTTCCAGCAGGGTGGTCTCGGACCAGTCGTTGACCTTCCCCGCGAGGGCTTTGAACTCGAGGGCGTAGTCCAGGACAGTGCGTGCGCCCTGTTTAAGTCTTTGGAGTGCGCTTTTCGCCCTCACTTTGGCTAGTGGGTCCTCAAAGTAGCTCTTCATCTCGTTGATGAAGGCGGGGAAGTTGGCGAGGGCGGGGGAGCTGGACTCGTACAGTTGGACGTACCAGTCCGCCGCCCGGTCTTGTAGTTTGATCGCCACGGCTGTGATCTTGTCCGCTTCGGAGTCATAGGAGTGTCCGTGCCTCCCCATGAACTCCCTGGTGTTCGTGATGAAGAACGACAGTTTCGCGGGGTTCCCATCAAAGAAGATGGGGAAGTCCTTTGGGGCCCGGGCGTTTTGTGAGCCCCTTCCTCTCGCTTCCCGGCCTGTGGCGTCGTCCGCCTGGGCTGTTTGTTGGCCGTCATCTGGCCCGTGTGAGTTCGGCGCCTCGCTCGGGGTGTGGACCTGTGCGGGGACATCGTTGGGCGGCGCGGGGGACATCAACGACTGAAGCATGGTCCGGAGTTCCTTCAGTTGGGTCTCCATGGCCGCGAGTCTAGCTTGTGCGTCCCCGTCCGCGATCCGCACCGCCGCTGGGGCCGGTTCCATCGGTGTGTCGGCGGGGGTGGGTCGCCGGTGGGGTTCAGGCCTTCCCGACCGTTGGTCCGCTTCCTCTGCCGTCGGCTGGGTTGCTTCTTCGTCCTCCCCCGTGCTTACCGCCGTTGGGCTGCCGCTCCACGCCCGTGGCTGGGGTGCGATGTGGGGTGCGGGGTTCTCCGCTGGTTTCGGGAGGTATGTTGCTCCCTCCCGTGGCTGGGTTGCCTCCATCGCCATCTCCCCTTGGGGTTGGAGCTGAGGCTCGGGTTGGGCCGGGTGGGCGTCCATGGCTCTGGGAGTCCGCGGTGCCTCTGGCCTCGATCGGTCCTCCTCTGCTTCTTGCCGTGCGGCTCGCCCCCCTTGTCCGCGTCGCGCCGGCCTCATGGTTCCTGGTCTTCTCGCCGTCTACTCCTCCCGCGGCTCGTTGTCGTCCGGTGGGGCTCGGCGAGGCTGAGTTTATGACTCTCAGCTTTATGTCATGCGCTGCCTACCTCCGAGTAACACACAGACACTGATTCCGTTGAAGCAGGCTCTGGTTTATTCGTAGTGTAGATACAGTAGTAGAAAAAAGCTGAGAGTGACAGGAGCGCGCTGGTGCGGGGTTTAAATACCCCGCGCCGTTGGGAGTTCATCGATAAAAACCTAGAGAGGGGATTCATAGAGCCAGCATGCTCACCGGTCGGAGCCCCCGTCTTATTCCGGGAGAAGAAAGACGGCACCCTACGGCTCTGAACCGACTACCGGGGCCTAAACGCGGCTTCCCTGTCCAACAAATACCCCTTACCCCTGGTGAAAGATATGCTCGCCCACCTGTCCACGGGCAAGGTCTTCTCCAAGCTGGACCTTCGCGAGGCGTACTACCGCATCCGAATCAGGGAGGGGGACGAATGGAAGACTGCGTTCAACTGCCCCCTAGGTGCCTTCCAGTACAAAGTGCTGCCGTTCGGACTCGCGAGGGCCCCGGGGGTGTTTATGCAGCTCATCAATGAGGTCCTGCATGAACACCTGTTCAAAGGGGTCCTCGTCTACATAGACGACGTCCTGATCTACACTAAAACGCACGAGGAACATGTGACCCTAGTCAGACAAGTCCTCGATAAGCTCAGAAGGGCGCAGCTCTATGCCAAACCCGCAAAGTGCGAATTCCATAAAGCGCGCCTAGACTACCTGGGGTACCGGATCTCCGGAGACGGCATAGAAATGGACCCCGCAAAAGTCGAGGCGGTGCTGAACTGGGAACGCCCCCGCAACAGACGCCAACTCCAGAGCTTCCTTGGCTTCGCGAATTTTTACAGATCATTCGCCCGGGGGTTCGCAGAGATAGCCCTCCCCCTAACGGACCTCCTCAAAACCAAAGGGGTGGGGGACACCCGACACGCCAAGAACCCAGGCACAGTATTGAATTGGACTCCCGCGTGCCAGACCGCATTCAATAAGTTGAAAGCGCTGTTCACCACAGAGCCAATCCTCGCGCACCCGGACCCAGAACGGCCGTTCGTGGTCCAAGCCGACGCCTCAGACTTCTCCCTGGGGGCCATCCTACTCCAAAAGGACCCCACAGGACTCCTTAAACCATGCGCCTACCTGTCGAGGAAATTCTCCGAGACAGAAAGGCGATGGCACATCTGGGAGAAGGAAGCCTTCGCGGTAAAATCGGCGCTGGAAACATGGAGACACCTACTCGAAGGAGCAGCCCAACCATTCGAGGTCTGGACCGACCACCGGAACCTCGAGGCCCTCCGAACGCCCAGACGCCTCAGCCCAAAACAGGTCCGATGGGCCCAATTCTTCAGCTGCTTCAACTTCCAGCTGAAGTTCATGCCGGGTAAAAAGAACTTCCTGGCTGACGCCCTTTCCCGACTGCCCCAAGACGAAGAGCCCGCCCCAGACACCATTGGGACGGTCCTATCCGCTTCTCAACTGGGGATGGCCATAACCACCCGGAGCGGCGCTCGGAGGCAGCTCGACTCTACGGCGCAGCCGACGGCGGGACAACCTGTGACCAGACGACGCCAACCGCAACTACCAGGGGGGATACGCACGGACCTCGCCGCCACCCTCAAAACCGACCCCTGGTTCCTGGCAAACCCTGACAAGGTAACGATGGCACAGGACCTGGCATGGGGGGAAGGCAGAATCTATGTCCCGGACTCGCAACGCCAAGCGATCTTGCATAGATCCCACGACACCAAGCAAGCAGGACACTTTGGGTTCCTCAAGACCCTGCACCTAACAAGGCGTCAATTCTGGTGGCCCGCGCTAAGACGGGACGTGAAAGCTTACGTAGCGTCCTGCCCAATGTGCGCCAGAGCCAAACGGGCACCAGGCAAACCCGCGGGGCTTTTACAACAGGTGGCAGAACCCTCCCGCCCATGGGAGGAAATCTCCATGGATTTTATAGTGGACCTCCCACCCAGCCAGAAGAAAACGGCCATTTGGGTGGTGAAAGACTATTTTTCGAAACAGGCCCACTTCATCCCCTGCACATCGGTCCCATCCGCACAACACCTAGCCAAACTCTTCCTCATCCACGTGTACAGGTTACACGGATGTCCCGCACGTGTGGTGACCGACAGGGGCACACAATTCACTTCTAAATTCTGGCAGGCCTTCCTAAAGCTGACGGGGACCCAACAGGCCCTATCCACTGCCTGGCACCCCCAGACGGACGGAGCCACAGAGGTCCTCAATGCCACCCTAGAACAATTCATACGCTCATACACCAACTACCATCAAGACGACTGGGCCGAACTGCTCCCGTTCGCCAAAGTCGCATACAACAACGCCGTTCACACAAGCATGGGGAAAACTCCGTTCGAGGTAGTCTCGGGGCGCGACTTCGTCCCCATACCGAAGCTACCACAACCCCCGGAACCCCAGGTGGACGCTAGCGAATGGGGACGGAAGATTGCGGAATCGTGGCCAATAATCATGGCAGCGCTGAAGGAAGCACAGGCGGCCTACAAAGAGCAGGCCGACAAGCACCGGCGCCAACAACCGACATTCCAGGCGGGGGATATGGTCTACCTATCCACCAAATTCCTAAAGTCACCCCAACCCTCGAAAAAACTGGGGCCTAAGTACATCGGGCCGTTCCGAGTCACGCAGATAGTGAACCCGGTGGCAATACGCTTGGACCTGCCACACAACCTACGGAGACTCCACCCGGTATTCCACACCAGCCTCCTGAAACCGGCAACCACCTCCCGATGGCACCCAAGCACGCCACTGCCCTCACCGGTGATGATCGACGGCCAACATCACTTTGACGTAAGGGACATACTCGACTCCCGCAGGCAACGGGGAACTTTACACTATTTGGTCAGGTGGAAACACTTCCCCCACCCAGAATGGGTGGCAGCGCACAACGTTAACGCGCCTGACCTGACCCGGGCTTTTCACTGGGCGTACCCCGACAAGCCTAAAGCAAGACTAGCAAACCGACACCTGCATAACCCCTCCCCCGCGCCCCCCCCCGCCTACCGTGTCTGGCCCTTCTATCACATCAGTCCCATAAGGTGATGCTGGTCGTGTGCATCACAGCTGTGGACTTCTGACAAACATGAGGAACATCTTGCTTTAGGGCCAAATATACAGTAACTCCCAGAGATGCACCATTCTGCATGGAAGATATTTCTTCCTTTTTTCCATTGGCCTCTGGATTCCCTCCACCAAGTACCCCATTCTGCATCCAACTTGTTGTTTATTCATTCAGTCACTTCTGACTCTTCGTGACTTCATGGACCAGCCCACGCCAGAGCTTCCTGTCGGTTGTCGCACCCCAGCTCCCCCAGGGACGAGTCCGTCACCTCTAGAATATCATCCATCCATCTTGCCCTTGGTTGGCCCCTCTTCCTTTTGCCTTCCACTCTCCCTAGCATCAGCATCTTCTCCAGGGTGTCCTGTCTTCTCATTATGTGGCCAAAGTATTTCAGTTTTGCCTTTCATATCATTCCCTCAAGTGAGCAGTCTGGCTTTATTTCCTGGAGGATGGACTGGTTTGATCTTCTTGCAGTCCAAGGCACTCTCAGGATTTTCCTCCAACACCACAGTTCAAAAGCATCGATCTTCCTTCTCTCAGCCTTCCTTATGGTCCAGCTCTCGCAGTCATATGTTACTACTGGGAATACCATTGCTTTAGCTATGCGGACCTTTGTTGTCAGTGTGATGTCTCTGCTCTTAACTATTTTATCGAGATTTGTCATTGCTCTTCTCCCAAGGATTAAACGTCTTCTGATTTCCTGACTGCAGTTAGCATCTGCAGTAATCTTCGCACCTAGAAATACAAAGTCTTTCACTGCTTCCACATTTTCTCCCTCTGTTTGCCAGTTATCAATGAAGCTGGTTGCCATAATCTTGGTTTGTCTGAGGTTTAGCTGCAAGCCAGCTTTTGCACTTCCTTCTTTCACCTTCTTCATAAGGCTCCTCAGTTCCTCTTCGCTTTCAGTCATCAAAGTGGTATCATCTGCATATCTGAGATTGTTAATGTTTCTCCCAGGGATTTTAACTCCAGCCTTGGATTCCTCAAGCCCAGCATGTTGCATGATGTGTTCTGCATACAAGTTGAATACGTAGGGTGAGAGTATACAGCCCTGCCGTACTCCTTTCCCAATCTTAAACCAGTCCGTTGTTCCGTGGTCTGTTCTTACTGTTGCTACTTGGTCGTTATACAGATTCTTCAGGAGGCAGACAAGATGACTTGGTATCCCCATAGTGCTAAGAACTTGCCACAATTTGTTCTGGTCCACACAGTCAAAGGCTTTAGAATAGTCAATAAAACAGAAATAGATGTTTTTCTGAAACTCCCTGGCTTTTTCCATTATCCAGCGGATATTGGCAATTTGGTCCCTAGTTCCTCTGCCTTTTCTAAACCCAGCTTGTACATCTGGCAATTCTCGCTCCATGAATTGCTGAAGTCTACCTTGCAGGATCTTGAGCATTACCTTACTGGCATGTGAAATGAGTGCCATTGTGTGATAGTTTGAACGTTCTTTAGTGTTCCCCTTTTTTGGTATGGGGATATAAGTTGATTTTTTCCAATCTGATGGCCATTCTTGTGTTTTCCAAATTTGCTGGCAGATAGCATGCATTACCTTGACAGCATCATCTCGCAAGATTTTGAGCAGTTCAGCTGGGATGCTGTTGCCTCCTAAGAAGTTCGTGATCTGAACTACAGTCAGCTCCAGGTTTTGTTTTTACCGACTGTATAGATGTCCGCCACCTTTGGCTGCAAAGGATGTAGTCAATCTGATTTCGGTGTTGTCCATCTGGTGAAGTCCATGTATAAAGCCGTCTCTTAGGTTGTTGGAAGAGAGTGTTATTAGCAATGCTTCTTAAGGCCCATTCAACCTCACTCTTCAGGATGTCTGGCTCTAGCTCCCTGACCACACTCTCAAAGCTATCCCCGATATTGTTAACCTTCCTATACAGGTCTTCCGTATATTCTTGCCACCTTTTCTTGATCTCTTCTTCTTCTGTTAGGTCCTTGCCATCTTTGTTTTTGATCATACCCATTTTGGCCTGGAATTTACCTCTGATGTTTCTAATTTTCTGGAAGAAGTCTCTTGCCCTTCCTATTCTATTGTCTTCTTCCACTTCCACGCATTGCTTGTTTAAAAATAATTCCTTATCTCTTCTGGCTAACCTCTGGAATTTTGCATTTAATTGGGCATATCTCCCCCTATCACTGTTGCCTTTTGCTTTCCTTCTTTCTTGGGCTACTTCTAGTGTCTCAGCAGACAGCCATTTTGCCTTCTTGGTTTTCTCTTTCTTTGGGATGTATTTTGTTGCCGCCTCCTGAACAATGTTGTGAACTTCTGTCCATAGTTCTTCCGGGACCCTATCTAATAAGTCCAGTCCCTTAAATTGATTCTTCACCTACACTGCATATTCCTTAGGGATATTAGTGAGCTCATATCTAGCTGATCTGTGGGTCTTCCCTAATCTCTTTAGCTTGATCCTAAATTGTGAAATAAGAAGTTCGTGATCTGAACTACAGTCAGCTCCAGGTCTTGTTTTTACCGACTGTATAGATGTCCGCCACCTTTGGCTGCAAAGGATGTAGTCAATCTGATTTCGGTGTTGTCCATCTGGTGAAGTCCATGTATAAAGCCATCTCTTAGGTTGTTGGAAGAGAGTGTTTGTTATGCAGAGTGAGTTCTCTTGGCAAAATTCTATCAGCCTATGTCCTGCTTCATTTTGTTCTCCCAGGCCATGCTTACCTGTAATTCCAGGTGTCATTTGACTGCCCACCTTAGCATTCCAATCTCCTGTGATGAAAATAACATCACTTTTAGGCGTGTTGTCCAGTAGGTGCTGCAGATCCTCATAGAACTGCTCTACTTCAGCTTCTTCGGCATCTGTGGTTGGGGTGTATATTTGGATCACTGTGATGTTAGATGGCTTGCCCTGGACTCGAACTGAGATCATTCTATCATTTTTTGGATTGTATCCAAGCACTGCTTTAGCCACTTTACTATTAATTATGAAGGTTATTCCATTTCTTCTGTGTTCCTCTTGTCCACAGTAGTAGATCTGGTGGTCATTTGATGTGAAGTGGCCCATTCCAGTCCATTTCAGTTCACTGATGCCCAAAATGTCTATGTTTAATCTTGACATCTCACCAATAACCACATCCAATTTGCCCTGGCTCATAGATCTTACATTCCAGGTTCCAATGGTCTGTTGATCCTTAGAACATCAGATTCGTCGTTCACCACCAGCACCATCGGCCGCTAGCTGTCCTTTCGGCTTTGAGCTAGCTGCGTCATCACGTCTGGGGCTAGTTGAACTCATCCTCTGTTCCTCCCCAGTAGCATTTTGACCATCTTCCGACCTGGGGGTCTCATCTTCTGATGGTATAACGACATATCTCTGGTTGTACTGATCCATTTAGTTTTCATGGCAAGAATACTGGGGTGGGTTGCCATTACCTTCCCCAGGGATCGCATTTAGTCTGACCTCTCTGTCATGACCTTCCCATCTTGGGTGGCCCTTCACGGTTTAGCTCATGGCATCATTGAGGTGCTCAAGCTCCAGCACCACGACAAGGTAACAATCCTTTGCTGAAGGCATCCAACTTACTGTCTGCATATTCAGAATGCTCCCTGCCCAGTTTGGTTTTGCTAAAGTATTAAAAATCTCCATTTTTTAATGTGATTTGTAATGGGGCTATAAGGCATTTCATACCAATGTCTAGTCAAAACATGTCTCTACTGAACTTCAAAAATATTTTGTTAATATAATTGAAATCAATATGGGAAGAAAAGAAGAAAGTATAAATAATGAACAATACATTAAGAGAATACTGTAGATAATATGTAGATTATGTATCAAATTAAAGTATAAACTCTAAAGCCCAAATTTTGGATGTGGCACAATTCCATCTGTAAAGTTATCGTCTAAAAATGGTTTCCAAATAAGATTGAATTGTACACCACATTTCCTTTTTAAATATGACATTATTTAAGACATTGAAGCATATTCCCACAATTTAGTTAACCATTTTTTCATAGGGCAGATCAAAGATCATATCTAATAGAAAGTATATAGAATTCCTGCAGCTGTTAGCATATATCATACCAATTCAGTATATTTTGAAGAAGTTTAATGAAGTTTAATAAAAAGACCTCAGAATGAAATGGAATTGTGAACTTTCAAATTTTGTTCCATTCTATGATGAATTATTTTCCAGTATTTTGGGGCTTTGCAACATTGCTACCACATGTAGAAGTCAGAACCAGCTCATTGCATTTCCAGTATTTTGCAGAAAATGAATTATTCACTTTAGCAATCATGACTGGAATAACGTATCAGCAATAAAATATCTATTACTGTGATGGACTACAGTAATGCAGCTGGTTCTCAGGAAAGAGGGACATTCCAAGGAGGGGAATGAGATAGGAGACAGCTAGACTGTGGGAAGACAAAGAGGTTCAGAGTAGCCACACCCTAAAGCCTTCCCAGGTTATTTCCCTTTAGGTTAAGAGTAGAGTACATTTAGTCTAGCAAGATTCTGCCTATAGTGTGTGAGCAAATAAAGAACTGAAGTTTGGCTGGATTGCTTCCTTGTTGTTCTTGGGCTAGGCCTGACATATACCAATTCTAAGTATAATGTTAAATGTAAATTTAATATTCTTTTTCCATTGGAATTCCCACTAGGCCATCTCTATAGCTAAATTCAAATTTTGTACCCATTTGATCATATAATTTTTGACCTGTTTAGGTTCTGAGTTGTATTTTACTAATAACTTATAAACATACCTATGGAATATTCAGTATTATGAATTACAAGATTTCAAATTCAGTGAAGTTTCTCAATATTTCCCCTTGTTTCCAACTTCTTTTGTTGTTCTCCTGGTTATTTGAAAGTATCGATACCAATTAAGTGTGGAAGGGCACTGTGTGAAAAAAGACTCAATTAATTTTGTCCTGTTAATAATACAGTCTTGTAATCTGAACAAATTGTTGTCTCTCCATTGAGCAAATTTCTTAGTTCCTTCCTTATCATAAAAAATAGACATTCAGTAACAATGCAAGAGAAGAAAAATCTGGACTTATTCTTTCCCTGCATGTATCCCGAACATTCAGTAAGTTACTTAATATTACATAGTGCTTTGAAAAATTCTTTATTTCTGTGTGTATCAACCAGTGGTGTGCTGCAAAAGGTTTAGGAACTGGCTACTGCTGCACCTCTCCACTAGCTGCAGAACAGCTGATTGGTGCACTAGTTGAGGCTCACCTCTGCTGTCAACCAGCTCACAAAATTCCAGAAAAATTAACAATTGGCTCTCACAAGCTTAGCCAGCTTCAGCATACCACTGGTATCAACCCAAACACATCTATGCAGCCCCTCTGGAAGGCCTGCCCTTTCCATAGAGGTGATGGAACCATAAGGCAATATCATCCATGCTGAAATCTATGTTAGATATCTGGCATGATAGTACAATCTGAGATTTGGAGGACTAGGCCACCTCGTTCTTTTGAATCCTGCAAGTTCTTTAATCCTTGACCTTTTATTGGACCAGATATAATTCATTATTTGTCTGTGCCAGTTGTTTAATACCTTATTCTCAAAAGATACTGCACTTATTTGAAAAATAAAATTAGGTCTAGGTAAAATATCTGGTGAAATGAGTATGTTATCAAAGGTTAAAATAAAATAGTTCTAAGAAGCTTGTTTTGGAAAAGTTCAAGTCATAAGGAGTAGAAATCCCCTATATCTCTTTTACATGCAAAAAATAAGGAACTAGCTTGTTTTTCAAAAGGGTTACAACTGGAGTGATTTGCTGTCCACTACTTGTATGTCAAAACTTTATTATTCCAACCAATAATCAATAAAAGTTTTATTTTGGGCCCCCTATAATTCACCAACTAGCTGAAGCTATAAAAAGAATGCCTATGTGTTGATATGGGTGGACCTGTTCTATAGCGTGTTCGCCTACTCTCCATTTATGCTATTTTCTCCCCAAATACCACCACCGTTATCATTTCAGCATTTAAAATTAAGGAATTTGTAGAAAAATAACTGCTAATGCCCATAACAATCTACAAAGGACTGTCTGAGAGTATAAAATGAGCAATAGATTAATAAAGAAGTACTAACAAATTCCTATTTCCCATGTTCACTGGGGAAAAGTTTTTTCTGCTCAGGGCTTATACAGTGTCACTGATAAATAAGTTGAAGAATCTTGCTAGTACACATCCTTATATCACTCCTTTAACAGTCAGAATATTGTCTGTTAAATGGCCTCCTGGGGTGAATCTAAGCTGAATTTGAGCATGTGTATATAATGCCATAATTAATATCAGTAATCTTCTGTTCAACTTTAGCTCATCTAATTTAGTCCATAGCTTGTTTCTATTGATAGGGTCAAAGACTGCACAAAAATCAACAAAGGCAGCAAACAGTTTCCTTCTGGCATATCTGGCATATATATTTATCACATGACCCAAGATGAAACAATGATCCGTTGTGAAGTATCCAACTCTAACCCAGCCTGTTTCACTGCAAGCACATTATTATCAATAGCCCAATCCTCTAACTTTTTAAGCTAACATTTATATGAATTTTGGCTGGAAGGTTTTCAATCACCTTTTTTATAAATTGGGATCACAATGTATATATTCCAGCCCTGGGGGAGATGGCCTGAAGAACTGATGTCATTAAAAGGTTCAACCAAAATGAACTTCCACCAAAGACTGCTAATTTTTAGTAAATCTCCTGGGATATACAGTAAACCTCTCTTGGAATTATACTTGAGGGTAAAGCCAAAATCAAATATTCAGCTTTCAGGAGGCCAGAATGCAACATTCCTAAGTTCTAAACTAGCTGGGAAAGTAACAGGGTTAGAATAAGGAGCAAACAATATAGTATCATAGTTCTCCCATTATTATTTAGACACTCTAGCCCCAAAGATGTTCTTATGCTCAACTAAATTAGTATTAACTAACTTCCAGAATAATGTTGCATCTTTGGTATCTATGGCAGTCAAAAGTGAGTGCCAAAGGGCCTTTTGATACAATGTTTTCTTTCTCTTCAGGAAAAGTTTATATTCCCGTTTGTGACAAATTTCAGAAGGAGATATATGTGGTCACTAAGATCTGACACTGTCTTGATGGCACATAAGCAATCCATCCATCCATCAAAATATAACTATATTATAATGCTACTCTAGGGAACGGTGAGAAATCCCCTCACAAAAGTTTCAGACAAAACTTTTTTGAATCTGACCTGTCATTCTTGATAGCAGACAGAGATCATTAGAGTTTGGGAAAGTCAAACCCTAAGAACCAATGAGAAAAAGCAAAATTCCCCTCTCGGGTGGGCATAAAAATAGGATGGAAAACACCATTTTGCTTTTGCTCCTTTGTCTCCTAAGAAGAGAGGGCATTTCTTCTCAGCCTGACTCTTGCCAGAAAAGGAAACTGCCCCAATCCAGAAAAGTTTTGGAGAAGCAGAAGAAAATGGTTGTCTTGATTTATTTTATTGATTGTTCTAAGCCAGGGTTTCCCAAACCGGGAGGTGTGCCTCCCTTGGGGAGGTGCAGGCAGAGTCCAGGGGAGGTGTCAAGAACCTTTTGGTTATACATCGTTACAATAAATCCACCTTTCCCAAAGTTTCATTATATTGTTTTTATTTTTCATTTGTGTTCATTTCGGTGTTAGGATTTTTAGGGGAGGTCTGTACATTAAGATTGCATTAAAGGGAGGTATGATGGCAAAAAGTTTAGTAAACCCTTGCTCTAAGCTGTTTCTTTTATCCTTAGTCTACTTTGCTTTATCTATATTATATGTCTGAATGTGTATTTCTAGCTGGAACTCCGGTGTTCAAATCTGCAGAAGTTATATTAATTTGTTTCCTGTCGTCGGCTCATTTCATTTTATTTACCATATTTATTTATCATATTTTTCCACTGCCCATCTTGAAAACGACTCTGGGCCATTTACAGAGGAATTAAAACAGTAAAAATTCAATATCAATTTAAAAGATACATTATAAAATATAAATATACAAATATAGTAAAATCTCTAAAATATAAAACACGAAATCTAAAACCCAAGATGGTAGGATCACAGTCTTGTTAAAGTTTCCTGGGGCTGCATCAAAGTGCTAGCCACCCCTCATTCATTATAATAAAGCCTGGTTTTCTTTATGGAATAAAGCCATTCCTTTTGAGAGGTCTTTAACTCTTGCACACACCCTGGACACTCTTTCAGGCTAAGCTCCTGAAAAAAGGACATCAGATGATGCTTTTCCATTTTAGTCTTCACAGAGGTTTCATGTGTTTCACTAGCATATGCTTCACTAGGAGGAGAGGCCCTTGCACTGGAGTAGGTTAGATGAAGGCAGCACACTAAGCTGGCTCTTGCCAGAGGTTTGGAAGGCAAAGGAGGATTGTGGGTAGAGGATGCAGGTTCCCTCTCATGGCAGTCAGGAGCTCAGTCCGTCACATCTTCATATAGACATTTGCAAGGAGACTGCAACATCACAATTATGTAGAGAAGTGGCGGTCTGCAACAAAATGGTCGGTTGGTTGGTTGTTATCACACACCAACATGCACGCACATAGTTCCCCTGCAAAGATATGCAGTATGAACCCCAATGCAGGAGAGGGATTTTGCCAAAGTCTCTACTACCAATAGTAGAGACACCAGTGATGGGAAAAAACTATGGAAAAGTGAAATTGTGTTTTCTTCATTCTACTCATCACCAGAAACTATGGGGTGGGTGCATTTCCTTAAATAGAGAACAGATGTAAAACACTGTGTATATATGTATAGAGACAGAGAGCACATACTGTAATTGTTCTGTCTGACAGAGAAAGGCTATAATAAAAAAAAAATCTGTCTACTAAATATCTCTTTAAAGTTGAGGAAATCGTTCTCTTTTGCCTTCCTAAGCTACCACTATAAGGAAGAGCAAAGAATTTTATTGAAAATCAAATTTGGCAATCTTGAGCATTTTGCTATGGACAGACTAATCACTTAGAGTACGCTTCTAATCATATTGCCTGGATTAATGCAACAAACCTCTATAAGTCAAAACAAAATAAAAAATATTCAATTACTGTCTTAGGCAAAGTTACCACCATACTCAATTTGTATATGTTTGATTTTTTGCAGCCAAGGAGAATGGTTGCATAAATATTACCAGTAGGGAGTTATGTAATAGTATACTGTATCTCAATACAATCTTTCCTACCCACCCAGCAATGAAAAATACATTTTTCTACCCAAACCTGTACAATAGAAATACAAATAACTTTCAAGTCCAGGTAAATATCCAGGGTCTCCCATCCTGAGAACTGTAATTCTGAGGATAAGCTAGGAAATGTCAACCAAATATTTTTAACAGCCTTGCAGATTTACAATTGACAGGATGTTTGAGTAGTTACAGTAACAATTTCAATTCAGTTGCAATAATGTTGGAGTTGTACTTGTTATATAAAACAGGGTATTTCAAACGGTTCTGTAAAACTCTTGGGTTCCATGAGAACTTGGTGGGGTTCTCTTAGAAATTAAGGGGAAAACATTCACTCAAATGCAGCCAATTTTCTTCACTAGAGCTTCACCTCTTGAACAGAGGTTCCAGATTGTTTTTAACAGGTTCACAAAGCTTTAAAATCCCTGATATAAAACACACAATAAGGATCTCCTGCCACTGCCCCTTCTTCTGCAAGTTTGCGCAAAAGCTAAGCCATGATAATGGGAATGTATATCTTAATTTTTTAACTTGCATCATCCTAACCAGTAACAGTGGTTTACTTATGTTGGCGTATTTCTGAACCCAGTTGGCTTCAGTTCTGGTTAGCCCTGATCCGCATTTGAAGCTAATGAGCACATTTCTGCTTTGAACCCTTTTAACAGAAATAAAAAATTGGTTGCATTCATATCCCATATTTCTACTTTGGCCATCATTCATTTACTTAGTGTGACAAATTATCTTATAATACCATCTTAAACGACAATAATACAATTTTTTTAACTTGCAGCATCTGACTGCTGATGAACTCGCTGTGGGCATCCTTTGATTACAGGCCAGCGGTCAACAGAGCTGTGCAAAGTTTCCCTTCTAAAGGCAACTGCATCTCTTGAACTCTGCATGCCCACAGCCAGTTCATCTGCAATCCCAGCAGGGGTATTGCATTTGCATGCATGGGTATGTACAGATAGACTGGGCAAACCCTTGAAGCTGCCATACAGTCTTCTGGAGGATGCAGCTGCCTCAGTATTTTTGGGAAGGAGTGCTTCATGAAGTAACTTTCAGATATTTTGCACAGCAATCATTCAGTTAATAGCTCTCCTTAAAAGCAGATTCATTCAACCATGTCGTTCATTTAAAAGCTGACAATGAGCAAGTCAGATGTACTTCCCTTTTTAAAAATGTAATTTTATTTTAAAAAAATTAAAAAGGAAGATAAAAACTAATACAAACTAATGTAAAGGAAGAAGAAGAGAAAGAAATCAGAGGGAAAGCTGAAAGTGCAAGAAAGGGGGGGAAAAGGAAAAGGAAAAAAATACAAAGAAGTGGCTTCTGACTTTCTTTACAGCAGTTGTAAGTAGTAGAATTATAAATTTACCTCTTACTCTAAGGTTACAACATGACTCTCTTCTTTCTATAATCTGTCCTGTCTAATCATCAAAACCGTAACTCGTAAGTTCACTTTATTCTGTTTTATGCAAAAAGTCCATTAGGGGTTTCCAGTTGACGATATACGTAGATACTGTCTTTTCTCTGATCAAAAAAGTTAATTTGGCCATCTCAGCAAGTTCCATCATCTTCAACAGCCATTGTGGGTAATGCAGAAACTTTCCATCTTTGTGCATACATTTAAGCAGGTCAGATGTACTTCCTGAGAGAGGGAAGTGTGTAGTGATGGGGTCACCACTTAAAAGACCTCGTCTGTAGTACCTGATAGATCTTCCCAACAATATGAGTATAAACAATGAATTAAGAGTCATCCATGATTTATTTTATGATCCATGATTTCTGAGTCTAGTGCCACATTCTGGACCTCATTTGCTTTTTACCTTTTTACAGACATGGCTGGGATTAAGTTGCTCAAGACAGCATGGAAGTCTTAATGCTGGTCTAAGCAACAAACTGGGGATTTCCCCCATTACAGTGTCAGCACAACTGGCCCAAAGCCACCTCTTAGTGTGTGTGAGAACTAGACCAGGTTCCCTCATGCATAACAGGGCCTTAAGCAATTCTGGTTTATGTCACAATTTGACCTTTGCCACTCTCAGGAAGAGCATAAAACTGCTAGTGCACACACTTCCTCTTCTTCCCAGTGAAGCACAGGATCACTGCAATACTGGTTTGCATTCATACATGCCTATTCTAGGCATATTTGTATATTATGCAACCAATTGTGCAAATAAAGTGGTGGGTAGGAAAAGGATTAAGCAACCACAGCCATCAGCTGATTCCTACTCTGAGTCACTTCTTTCAAAAGGAACAGATGGGTTTAGCTGTGTAACATGTATTTGAAAGGCAAAACACAGATATAGAAACTTTCCTGAACTGCCTTCGGTTGAACATGTGACCCTCATTTTGGATTAAATATTTATCTGATCTATTAATGTAATAAATTCACTGACTGGGAAAAACTGCAGTATCCTTCATAAACTGTCTATGCAGGGAAATCCCTCAATATTCCTAATAGCTATTGCATTTTAGTTTATGCAAAGTTTTCCTAGAGTTGTAGGTCATTTTGGCTGCCTTCTGGGAGGTTATTTTTATTTTGTTTTATCTTCTTTTATTCTGTCTGACCTTTTGCTTGGTGATTTCCTGGTAGTCTCCAATCAGAGTAAGAACCAGATTTCACTGTTTTTTGCTTGCTTGTTTGCTTGTGATCAGCCAAAATCATCTAAGTACTGCCACTTTCTGTGACACACAATATGTTAGAGGAAGCTAAAACAGGATTGAGTAGTTTGTGCACTTTACCCTGTAATGGAATTGAACCATTGTTGTAGGATAATGTCTTAACCCACTGCATCGTTATATGTTTGGACATAGGAACTGGATCTTGCTAAGCTATGAGAACCAAGTCAAATTGTTCCTCTACCTTATAAACTGTACTTCAGAGTTGAGGGTTAGAAGTAACTTGGGGGGAAAATGAAGCCTGGGATTAGAAAGGAGGAGCAAATGGTTTTGGAGAATAAAATCTGTAGTTGAATGGGTTTAGGGATTGCCACAGGCTTCCTTCAGGCATTTGAAAGGAATATGGAAATTCCCAAGGCTAGAGCTTGCCATCACATTCAACATGAATTTCAGAAAGGAAAGTTTGCTTGCATTCTAATTTAAGATTCTTACTGAAGAGAAGATTGTATATTTATGGGCTTTCTCCAGAGAAAGTGATGCTGTGTTACTAATGGTTTTACAATATGAGGTAAAATTAAAGCTGTTCATGCTGTGTATTTTATCCCCTAATAAAGTAGGCTGGGAATCTTTGTTTCCCATCATGCTAAGAGCTACTGTTTGGTTTAAGCTTGACACATTGTGTGAACCCAATTATTGTATCATTATTACACTTTGTAGCTTGTAAACCACAGCATATGTTTTGGTGAGCAACATGAAATCAGCCATTGTGATTTAATCAATAACCACATAGAAACAGTTCGGCATGAAGCAAACTTCAGCTATAGATGCCATGGAGTTCCAGTCATTGAAACTACTGCATCCATAATTCTCTATGCCATAAATAAAGCAAGTCATGTTCAGTTAAGAAGGTATAATAATATAATGAGAGCCAGTTTGGTGTAGTGGTTAAGGCACCAGGCTAGAAACCAGGAGACCGTGAGTTCTAGCCCTGTCTGAGGCACAAAACCAGCTGCATGACCTTGGCCCAGTCTCTCTCTCTCAGCCCTAGGAAGGAGGCAATGGCAAACCACTTCTGAAAAACCTTGCCAAGAAAACTGCAGAGACTTGTCCAGGCAGTCACTGAGAATTGGACATGCTGAATGGATATGATGATGATGATGATGATGATGATGATGATGATGATGATGAAACGCTTTGCTGGTATTCAAGTGCAATATGTGAATAGCTGGGCTGCATACAAGCTAATGGTGCACGAGGCTTCTCTATGTAACTGAGTGTGAGATTTGAGCAGAAAGGGAAGATTAAACTACACTTTTCATAATTACGAATCAGTATGATTTTGGCCCATGTGGCAGCTTCTAGATGACCTTGGGTGATCCCCAAAAGCCCAGTACATGGATGAGGGGCACCAGCAAATCCCAGAGCTGTAGGCTAGACTGGGACTTTGAAAAGACATCACAGAAGTGACAAACTATTTCCATATATTGCCAAGAGACCTGAATGAACACATCCATGAGATCATTAAGAGTCAAGTTTGACTTGAGGAAGAGTTTACCTTTTTATTTTGGCTGGGAAAACCCAGTCAGCCAAAGCTATCAGATGAAGTAAAGTAGCAGTGGTAATACACTCAGTGTAATATTATCATGTAGTATCATTGAGGCTCAAAACATCCATGGTTCTTTTAGGTTTTAATTTTTAGAGAAATGTAGAAAAGGTACAGCAAAGTAGAATGAAGAAACAGCACTTAGAGAGAATGATTAACATGCACTTGCTTGGAAAATGGATATAGTACTTAACTGTCTTGTTTCAGAGGGAAAACCTGCAGGGAAGAACAAAGACAATAGAAACAGGCCATGCCTTGCTGCAAACTGTTTGTGGATTGCTTCAAAATAGAAAGTAGTCTGAAAATACTTCCAATTTGGAACTTAATTCTGGTAGTTTGCTTTGTACTGTACTTTTGCTTGTGATCCCCTCCTAAGACTATTCCCCCATCCTGATCAATCCCATATTTCTAGACCAAAAGCTTTCTTCTTTTCCTTATATTGCCTTGCAGACCCCAGAAAGAGCTTGTATGAGATTTCAGGCTGTCATGACACTTTGGTTATTGGGAAGAGATATTCAAGCCATCACAGAAGATTGCATAATAATAACCAGACTCTGGTTCAGGGAAATGTAAGAATAGTTTAGCTTGCCATTAATTTCTCATCATCATTCTAAGCCCTTTTTCCTCTATATTTTATTGATAATCAGAATTAACAAGATTGGGATGATTGCCTAATTATGAATTCATGACCAGATGCCTGGGTATCCATTACTCTCTTCTGAGTGATTGTGAGCATGCCAAATGCAAACTGTTCTGCTTCCCTCTTCCTCTGAAATGCGTACTTTCTCTTGGTGTTACTCAAAGTATATATGTTCTGCCCCAATATGATGTTTGTGGGTATGTCTCCAAATACCTGGCATTTCCTTACTAGAAAACCCTTCCCTATCTTCTATTGCTGAAGTGCTCTTATTAATAAAGAGTAGTAAGGAAATGCCAGGTATTTGGAGACATACCCACAAACAGCATATTGGGGCAGAACAGATATACTTTGAGTAACACCAAGAGAAAGTACGCATTTCAGAGGAAGAGGG
This sequence comes from Candoia aspera, assembly GCF_035149785.1. Taxonomy (NCBI): domain Eukaryota; kingdom Metazoa; phylum Chordata; class Lepidosauria; order Squamata; family Candoiidae; genus Candoia; species Candoia aspera. Next base: position 100,379,598 of record NC_086155.1, read on the forward strand.
AAGCAGAACAGTTTGCATTTGGCATGCTCACAAGTCAGAAGGTCAAACGTGTTATTCCAGTGCTGGGAAGGGAATACTATTCAGTTCCTCCTTTTTTTTTGGAAATATTTTGTGGGTGGGGGACAATGATTCTGACTTAAGCTGTGCTAATGTACTTGTACTACTTGCCAAACTGAATCTAGCAATGTAAGGTGGACACCTGTCCCAAATCCTGATATGTCCAAGCTAATTCTGTATGTGGGCACCAGCATAATTAAATGTGAACCTTAATATGTAGGCTGGGACACTATTTTCATTCATCAAACCTTTGGATGGAGAGAGAATGATAAAACCCAATATTCTATAAAGGAAAGTTGCCGACAGATTTTTATCACCGGATATTTCACAAATAATATGAATAACCTTGTATGACTTTAAGTAGTCCCTTAGCACTTTATTAATTTTAGCACGGCCATTAATTTTCAAATTATCCTGTTTGGCTTTCCTGGGGCTTGTATTACAGTTAAAGAATAACAGCATACATATTTTGCTTCCTAAAAAAAGCCTTTTAAAAAATTAAATGACCGGAAACATTTTTTTTTCTCCCTTCGCATGCTCCATTAGTTAAATTAGAAGGTTTTTGTGAATGATCAAGCTAAATGCACTCCACCTGCCATTTACAGCTTGTCAAGTGCTTGGCAGAATTTAGCTGTTTTGGTTGCTTTTTACTCTTACCAGGCAGGTCACAAACTCTGCAGGCGACTGAGAGTCTGCTGTAGGCTACCAAACATCTTTGTAACGTTGCCTTTGGCTTCACAGCTTGCAAATTGTACAAGTCTATTCTCAAATTTCATTAAGAGGAGATTTGTCGGCCAACTGATTTTTGGCCAAGCTGATCAAGTGTTTCTTTCCTTTTTTTAACTTCTAGGTATAACTCTTGAATGAAAGTTGGAGAAGCCCATTTTTTTCCACTCTTAATTCTTTCCCTATTAATCAACCCTAAAAGCTGTCAGTAGAAAAACAGACCCACTGAAAAATAAGGTCTTGGTATTAGCCATCAGTATTCTTCACTGGAATGCCAAGGAATGCAGAAGAAAGCACCTCTTTTTTAAAAAGGTGGATCTTTCCCCAAAGTAAACATAGAATACTGTGTGATATAAAGGGAGTGGGATGAAATTGAGGAAGCATGGGAAGAATGCTCTACTTCAAGATAGCAACCAGCCAGCAGTCTGAACAAGAGCAGGCCTTTTAGATGAAAGGAACTGTTGCAATATTTTTCAGCCTGTTCTCATAATAAATATACTGTATATTTAAATCTCATTTAATAGGCAGCTTCTCATACCATTGCAATGTTTTATGAAAGTCCAAAACTAGTCTTACAAAAGTCCAAGCACCAGCAGACTTTCAATACAGTAGAAATTAAAATGAAGATTTCTGCAGTTCAGGATAGATGCTGGTTGCAGAGAACTATGAGTCTTAAAGAAGAGTAAGGATTAGTGAAGACTGGCAAAGGAAAAAGAGTTGTGATTTTCAGCTGTATTTGCAGGCTGCTGTTGCTAGTTATCACTTTATCTAATGGAGGATTGGCAGGACATCTAATCTCTGCTGGGAATTCTGAGATTTCTCTGGATCAGGTTGCACCCAAACTCATCTAAGTGCCAGAGGATTAAAATGCCTGCAAAGGAAACAGTTACAGTCATTAACACCAGTAAATCGGTCTGTGCTAACCCTGAGAGGATAGATGAAAAGATAAGAGTAGAAAGTAGAATAGCCCAAGAACACTGCTTCTTTCTTTTTAAATGTTTATCTATGCTGTCATGTATCATGGACTGGGCTATGAAGCCATAAATGCATTATTTTGGATCACAGAATTGAAAAGAAGTGGTGATGGCCTATGTTAGTGCTTAGTCCTTGCTAGGCTGCATCCTACCTGCTTCCACTGAGATGGTGAGAAGTAGGGATGGTGAGAAGGAGACGGTCGAGGCTGGCATTAGGCAGAGTGTAATGATTGCCTATTCAAAATCACTATCGGACTCACACAAGGGTTTTATGGATATCTGATTTAATAATTAATAGTATGCAGGATCACAAGCAAAGCTGAGAATAGTAAAAGCGCGGGATGTCTCCCAATAAAACCCCAAGCAGCTTCCAGTCCCTCCCCGCAAAGTCAGTACAATTCCATTCCCTGCAGGTGCCCCTAACGGTTCCTGCCGGTCTGTGGGAAATGTCCTTGACCAGGCAAGATAACCCAAACATGCATTCTTCACTCCTCACATTGCAGCCTGGTACAAGGAACAGGAGCAGCCCCCTTCCGTACAGCAACTTATGTCAGCACCATGGCATGGGAACCCATTACGATGTTTTCCAGGAATGTTGGAACAGGGACCATGACACAGAGTAGTCATCCCAGACAAAAGATTTTAAGTAGCAACCAGCCAAGGAGGGGAAAGCAGTGCCTGTAGAATTTTCTGTCTTCTGTATCCATATAACCTGACAAGGGAGAGGGCACCATTTGAATTCAGTCAGCAAAATGCCTTGAGTGAGTCCTGCTGTTCCAGTTGATGACCAGGAAAGGCCACCTGAGTGAGATGTAACAATGGCACAAAATTCAAGCCAGACTTCTCTGCCTGAGCCAAGTAGTCAATTAATTTGTTTACTCATCAGCCCACCTGAGAGGTCCAAAGAGTTGCTGTGAGGAAGAGGAGAAGGAGTGTGGTGGGTTCCTGAAGGAAGAGAAGTTACTAACAGTTGGTCACCAAAACTCTTCAGTAAGCAGTTTTTGAATATGTGAGCATGTAACTCTAGTTTCCCTGAGTGTTTGTACCTACTGGAGCATACCACTTCTAACGTACTTAATTCCTTGAAAGTTTAAAGCATGTGCCAGTTTGTATCACATCCCTGAGTGATCTACAGGTGTATGAAAGGCATTGTCCTTGGCATCAGATTCTACCTTGGTATCCCATTCCTATAAAGTGGGTAAATGTTTTAGAATTTCTTTTTAAATAATTTCTTAACTGTTTGCTGTTTTAACATGTTTGTTTTAAATATGCCAGTATGTAATCAGTGGCTGTGTTAGTTGTCCTGACTACATTCTTAGCTCTTGTTTTATGTCTGTACAACTCAGTTATAAACTTCATGATGTTTCATTGATCAATGTAGTCCGATAGCATCTTAAATTGTATAGTATAGCTTGGTGTCAGAGAACCTGTAAGAACATTCACTGAGACCTACCTTTTCAAATCTTCAGTCCATAGATTATGAATGGAATTTTAGTCCAACAATATCTGGAGATCCAAAAGCCACCATGGAGGAACAGTGTAATTTCTGTTACCTGTGTACCTACCAAAATATTTCTTTCAACATCTTGTCAGCTTTTCTTGGCTAATCAAAATTCAAGATCTCTTTCTCTGGAATATATGACATAATGATGGTATGGAGAAACAAACTATGTCTTGCGTAAGCACTGTTTGCAAACTGTAAAAAGAAGATGCAAATATAGAATATAGCTTTTGCAGCAAACATATCTCTGGGATATATTCCATCTTCATACAAAATTGTAACTCTCCATCCCTCCACAAAAACCAAATGTCCAAAAGGAGAAGCAAATGAATCATCCTTAAAAGTATTGAAGATTCCTCCGTTTACAAAAACTACTGCAGCAACTGTTTTCAGATGTTGTAGTTTTGTGGTTCGCCCACCAAAAATAATAAGAATAATGGTAATAGAAAAGAAGTGCATCTTTTGTTGTTGTTTTGGAAATCCTCAAACTGGAAAGGTTATTTTCATTCAGCTAAGAACAAGAAACTTAGTAGGATTTAGGCTGACATGTCAACACATTCAGTATTTATCCTGCATGAATCCAAGACAAAATCCTATTTTCTTTAATAGAGGAAGTGATCCAGCCTCCATAAAACTTTACTAAACCTGGAGAGATCTCAGCAATTACAGGTCAGTGGTGAATGTTTCCCCCTTGAATAAGGTGCTCAGGTATGTAGCAAAGGACTAGAAGCAATCTCTTTTGAATGACTCTGAGCCATTTCAGTTGAGGCCTAGGCCTCAATTTGGAAACCAAACAGCTCTGGTCGCATTGTGGAACGTTGGGAGAGGAATAGGGGGATTTCTATCTTCTCAGTGTCTTTGTAGTTTATGTTATCAGGGTAAACCTCTGGAACAGCTGTCCAAATTGATCATGAATGGAATTGCCTTGCAGTGATTTCATTCATACTCAGATAGCTATTTTCAGAAAGTGACCCTATTGTATCTTCTATTTCAAGTCCTTCAGGATTTCCCCCTGCTCCCTAAATTGTTCAATATATGCATGAAAGTACTAAGCAAAATCATGTTGTGCCTTGCTTCCATGGTACCTGATTTTCTGACAATCTACAAATTAAAGCTCAGTTCAAATCAGACAAAAATACTGTTAGTAAGTGCTTCCTATTATTGGTAAGTGACAAGGAAAGGATGCCCAGTCACTGAAGGAACAAGATGATAGCTTAGAGATGCTCTTGGATCTACCACTGCTATTAGACATTCAAAGGATTTGTCTCTTTTTGCTGCTTTATGTTGTTTCCCTGCTACATCCCTGTCTACTTGGACATGGAGAACATAGATGCAGTTATCTATGCTCTGGCATCTTTTAGTTTGTATGTGAGATGCCCTTTGAGGTGATCCAGGACCAATCCATTCCGTGTGAGAGATTTAATCAAGGCTAGACAGTTTCAACATCAGTGAAGTAATCAGGTGCTCATTTGCACAAAAAATAAGTCCTCCATGCTTTTGAAACTGATATTGTATTAACCGGATTCACATTTTACACTAAAACATACTGTGGCTGTTCATGCTTAATTATTGTCACCCCATTGTAGTTTTTATTTTTAAAAAATTCCCTTCTCACCCCTATGGGTGTTATGTGTCTTCCTTAACCTTGGCTCCTCTACCAGAGGCCTGGGAGTTTGAGGGTTCTGTGCAGTACCTTAGCTGTTCCCAGCACTGCACTCTTCTGGACAAAGAGCTCTGATGTTGTTCCTGGGATCTGATGAAGCCACTCTCCCAGCTTGGGAGTCACAGCCCCAAGTGCCCCTACCACCACTGGGGCCACTTTGGCCTTCACTTTTCACAGGATCTTAGCCCTGATATTCTCTACAACCTTCTGTGGAATCTCCCATCTGGACTTGGGAAGGTCTAGCCCATACACTATGCAGATGTTCCTATACTCAATGCCAGCTACTTGGTTATGCAGTTTAGCGTATTCTGTTCAGTGTATGCCTAATTATTGTCATCCCCACTATAGTATATATGTATGTATATATGTGTGTGTGTATACTGTATATTATTATATATAATAAGCAGGTTATATATACCAGATTATTTTTATTATGTCCTGATACGTAAAACCATAGAACTCAAAGGGGTGTACTTTCTTTTTCACATGACTGTATATATATTTGCATGTACCCAGTACATGTGTGTATGTACCCAGAAATTGTGAATTGTAATTTATTCAATATACTATGGTTTAAAAACCTCATAGTGTTATGAGTGAGCAGGCCATCATGTTTGCAAAGAAGCCCAGTATCAAATATAAACAAAAATAAGAATTCAGAATTCTCTCAACCATATTAAAAGCTCACAAGATCCATACGTACAGTATGTTTGTCTGTCTGTATGTATGCATATATCCATCCACCCATCCTCCTGTGTGTGTGTGTGTGTGGTCGGTCTATCTCTCTATATAAGCATCTATATATATATACAATGCTGCAAGCAATATGTGTATATGTATGTGTGTATACACACACATACATACATACATGCATATATACTTTGGAAAACATGAGCACATTCCAGGCAAATGATTACCATTTTGTAGTCAAGTTCCTCCTTTTTTTAAACTCTTGATCATTATGAGTAGATATTATCATACCATGGCTTGGGAGATGGACTTTTTAATTAAGTTTCAGCCTGTTCTTTTACAGTGATAAGAAATCATAAGTGAAACAGGAGATTCTTTATGAAGAAGTTCCTACTTTCCAAGGATAGATAGCAAAAAGCTAAAAGTCAGCATTTATAACTAACATGCAAGTTGCCATGGGGCAAGTAATTTCATTGCAGGAGACTCAAAGATCAACATCTGGCTCCCTCAAGTGGCAGTTTTAATATCTGGTTCATGTTAATTGGATTTAAAAAAGACCTTAATTCTATTTTAAAAGCATGGGTGATCAAGTAAGTCTAAAAGAGAAAGACTGCTATTAAACAAGTTCTGGCTTGCTGGCAGTTATACTCTGATGAATCAAGTGGTTGCCTTTTATTGCTCCAATATAGTCAGTCAGCCTTTTAAAAATATTTCAAAGATGCATTGTCAAAAGTCTCATTTATAGTGTTCTATTTTTAAAGTCAGTCATTACACATTTTCTTATTGCTGCTACCTTGTTTAACTGTATCAAGTGTGCTGCCTTTGAACACCACTAATATGGCGATTGCCATATTGTGCTAAAACACCTTCCCCCAAGAAGAGATTGTCTGGCACAGAATCTGGCCAAAGTTTAAAGCCTTCCCTTGGACCAGGATCAAGCAGGTGTAGAGAAATGCTACATTAAGCATACAATCTATGTTACATGTTGTGCTTAATTTTTAACCTACAGTCAAAAAAGATAGTCCTCATGTAAAGACATTTTGCCTACGACATTCAGCTTGCAGCTGCAGCTGATGTATTTGTATAGGAGTCTTTTCTACAGCCAAAGGTAAGCATTCTCACTGTTGTTGATTTAAATAAGGGGTGTTCATTGGCATCTCAGAAATTGGCAAGTGTTTAACTTTGACTGCTTCATACACTCACTTTACTGTGCTGCATTGGTTTCTGAAAGAGAACTGACCCCAATATTCAGTTCCTTCCTTTTAAGCAAACTGAATCTGAACATATTTATGGTGGGATGAGGCAAACTCAGGCGCATCCATGAAGCAACAAAGGGATACAGAAGTTCGAGTCAATGTCCAGCTGCTTGCATGTGTACTAGAGTTCAAATATATCAGCTCCATGCTTAGGATTTAACTTCCTGAGACTCCCAAGAGAAGACATGAAATTATAAATTGCCAGTCTATTTTAAAGCTATCACCACTATTTTCCAAAGAAAAAAATAGGAACAAAAATATTTGTCATGAACAAGTACAAGAAAATAAGGGGATTAAGGCACTTGTTTTAATTTAAACACAGATGTTGATTTTTTTTCTTTCTAAAACCGTAAGTCACTGGCATATGACTGTTGATTGTATGAGTTACTTTGGGAGAATGTTTTGGTTAAGATCCTTCAGCTGGCTCATCTTATCTCCCTTACGAAATAAAGGGGAACTTTCTTGTTCAAACTCCCACCATCAGTGTTATTATTATTTATTTAAATTTATTAGTCACCAATCTCCAATGGACTCTGGGCAGCATACAAAACTAGAAAAATACATAAAAACAGCTAAAAACTTAAATCAGATAGACAACCCAGACTTAAATGATCTAATAAACAACAAAATCAACAAAACAAAACGGGCCTAAGACAAATAAGAAACATCAACCCCAGGCCTGGGACCAAAGCCAGGTTTTCAGAGCTTGCTGGTGCTGTTCCAGAGGGTGGAGGCCACTACAGAGGATCTGGAAGCTACTCTGATTTTATTTTTTGATTTTTTTTAAAAAAAATATTACAACAACAACAACAACAACAAGAGCATGTTTCATATGAAATACAAAACAGTCTCAGGGAAGATGAATGACCATCTGCTGACTGAGTAAGTAATTATGGGATATGATTGGCACTACTAGCAATAAAGATTTAGAAAACAGAGTACATGGCATTTGTTCTAAGGCTATACAGCCTTATATATATGAGGCTATTAGATGATATTTGTTTTTTTAAAATGAGACAGCAAAACTCTTAAAATCATTAGAAGCAATTGATTTAAAACATCAAAACTTGCTTTTCCTTAAGAATTTTAAGGAAATATAATAAGGATATTAAGGGTTAAATATTAGGGAGAACTAATCGAGACATTGAAGACATTCAAACCCTCTTTCTAAACCTAGGTATATACAACAGGGGGGAGGGAAAATTTCAATTAAATTCATCTATCTTAAGGACCTTTGTCATGGAATTTTTTTTCCTTAATGGGGAATACTGGTGAGCAAAGATCTGAGAATGTATTAAATCAGCAGGACAGGAATGCTGATTAACACATTCTATTAACCCATTATTTGATTAACTATGATTTATTAAATGAGCCATGGTGAGCAAGGTTCATACAATAAGCCAGAACCAATAAGTTACACAAAGATTTAGCCCATCCCTGAATCTCTGTCAGTAGTTGCTCACAAATATCCTCTCCCAGAAGCCCTATGGTTTTTATACCTTGAGTCCATCTCCTACTTTTGTTGTGGCTTGGTAGTTCCTGTTGCTACCACCTGTCCTCAGGAGGCCTTCACCAAGCATCCAGTCTCTAACCCCAATGTGCAAGGGTTCTCATACCCTGTCCTGCCTTTCTGGTGATCAAAATATCAAAATGCAGGTATTAAATGCAGACATGCAATGTGAAGGAGATAATTACAAAGCACATACCAGATCATGGTTATACAGCAACTTTGCTGTATAAAGCAAAGTTAGACCCAAAAAAATCCAAAAGAAAATGCATTACTCAAGACAGACCATAGTGTGGCACTGAGCTGCTACAAATGAAAATCTCTCTGGCCAAAAGCCCTAGAATGATAGAAAGGTCAAAATATTACAGGTCACAAGATGGTTTTAAAGGAAAAATATATGTCGTCTTGGATGCAACTTCAGTATGGAGTAGGGCTGGAATTATATATCCAGTCCCATAATTTGTATTTATAGATAAAGATGAGGTATAGTACCACAAAACAAACAGAAATGAGACACATAGCTCAAATCTCTGGCTATGTATTTACCTTTTGTGTGTGTACATATGCTCTTCAAGCCAGTTTTGATTCCTGGGGATTGTCTGGACTAGTCCATGCAGTTTTGTTTTTTCAGAAGTAGTTTGCCATTGGTGCCTATTCCTATGGCAGAGAGAGTGAGTAATTGGCCCAAGGTCACCCAGTTCGCTGCATGCCTAAGGCAGGATTAGAATTACAGTCTCCTGGTTTCTAGCCTTGTGCCTTAATCACTACACCAAACTGGCTTTTATGTATTTGCCTAGTGTTATAGAAATAGAAGCTTTCTACTTCAGTTTCCTGGATTTCTGCAGTTTCTGGGAGACTCTAACCACTTATTAGATGCCATTGGCAGATAGAAACCCAGCCTTTTCCCATGGACTTTCCTCCTTTGTTTTAAAAATATTGTGAATCTGCAGTCAGGCATGCAGGTTACATTCACAGCCTCTCTCTGAATCTCAGCCAATTTATACTTGCAGATATAGGAATCTATGTAGGTTGTCTTTCAGTATGAAATATTCAGTGCCAAAGATAGTTAAGTGACATGTAACGTGCACAGACACCTTTGGACACTGTGGTCTAGATTTTACAGACTAAATCACTGGTTCAGTTAAGCTGATTCTGCAAAGCCACAAGGGAAGCAGTGTCTGTTCAAAGTGATCCATCTTGAATTAAAACTCTCAGAAAGCTTCATGGATTGTAATAAACTTAGCATAGTTAAGACATGGAGAAATACAGTATGTGTTTTATTATTCTTTTAGCATCCAGTCATCTGTTCACACAGGTTCACACATTTCAATTAAATCCCAAAGGAAGACAACTAGATTGAATTCCTCCTGTTAGGCTTTTTCAGATGAGGAAACAGACAACTAAAAAAGATGTAGCCTGGGTGAGGGTGGGGGACTGGCATCCTCCCACGCCACTTCACAGTGATAAAGTCATTGTAAGCAACTCGGAGCCTGGTGAAGAAGGCATCAAACAAGTGATACAAAATAAAGCCAGCCAACAAAAACAATTTTCTAAACTTCTATGAGATTGAAGAAGAGGAAGTACACTTCTGAGAAAGGAAGTATATTTTTGGGAAACTGAACTGTTACCCAAAAATAATAATGGGTTGGACCAATGCATTTTAAACCATAAAATCAAAGCCATGCTGCATATAAACAAAGACGTATGTTATTGTAAGTGAAACAATCTAAATCTTCAATTCTTAACATTTTTGTCAGCTATTACAAACAGGAGCATTGAATAATCTCCCCCAAATTAATGGTCAGCTGTGCTAGTCCCCCAGCTTGTACCCCAAAATTACAAATAGTCATATTTATGTTCTTTTTTAATCTTTTGTTTAACTGAAGTGGGCCATAAACACACACAACTCCCCATAAGTTTTGCCACATCACTCTTGGAATTCTAAATTTTTACAGGCTTCCTGCAGAAAAGTTTACATGTCTAACATTTTGTTGTTCCATTAGATTAGTGAAGGACAATTAGCTTTTTTATTAACATTTCAGCCTCCTGTGGTGCTTAGTACATAATGAATGTAAATAGCTAGCAGCCAAAACTCTCAGAAACCATAAATTATAGTTATACTGTAAGTTTTGCCAAACGTTGCTGAGGACAGAAGGCAGAGAATGAGAAGCAAACACTAAGTGTCTACCGTCCATAGAAAAAGAGCCATTGACCAAGTACTTTTCCCTGTCCAATAGCAATAGTTGCACTGCTTGGGCAGTGCACTAAGCAATATTGTAGCTTATTTGCCTTTTGCTTAGTCTACAGTGCAAATCCAGCCATTGTGCTCTGTAGTTTATTATGTGAGCTCAGTCAGCTGTATTCTATTTCAAAGCCAATACCAATACTACTAATACTATAATAATACTATACAATATTAAATGTTTATGTCTGCCATATCAAAAAACTCAAGGCAGCATACAGTTAAAAACATCATAATACTACTAAAATAGTAGTGCATTGGGGAAATATACAAGCAAAAGCATTCCATCCATGCATTATCCATCAAACTGTATCATAAATCACCCTGTCTCCAGCCTTTTGAAAAGGCAAGCTTTTAAAGGTTTTCTACCAGGACAGCAAAGCTGGGGCCAAAAAAACCTAATGGAGGATGGTATTCCAGGGAGCAGGAATGACAATGGAGAAGGCACACCTCCAGGGTCACACAGGATGGACCTGGAGCATAGCCATCACGTCCCTTGCAGGACAGGCAGAGGTGGCTTGGGAAAGGGGTTCCATAAATAACCAGTCCCCAAGCCATGAAGGGGCTCTATAGATAGTCACCAACATCTTGAATTGCATCCAGAAGTCAACTGGTAACGTGTAGTTTGCAAAGCAGTGGTGTCACATGGGTGCACTGAGGTATAATGATTCATGCAGCTACATTCTGGATCAGCTGTGGTTTCTGAGTCAATGGCATAATTATTTCTTGGCCAATCGTCAACCCAAGGAAATCATTCATTTTATTAATGGGGGCAGGGTACTGCAAAGTTTAAGAAGCCTTGCTGTATGTATTTTATCCTCATCAGATCCACATCAAATATAATGGGACTTACCCCAGATAAGTGTATATAGGATTATAGCTGAATATTATATGTTAATCCCATCTTTCTCAATCTGGTGACTTCCTAGTGTGTTGAGACAGAATTCTGGGTTTTGCAGACCCCAAATCACTGGGTGGGGCCAGGTTGGGGAAAGTTTGTTAGATAATTTCTCTATCAATGCATCACTGTAATTATTGATCATTAAATACATGTCAGTGTTTAGTGTTCATGCCTGTATATTTAGGCATATTTATTTTACATATTATTTATTAGCCAACAGTAGCCAGGTTTAACATTAGTACCATTTCCTCCCAAGTGTCTGTGATGCCATTTTTTTTTTTAATAGAAAGACAGAAGCTTCTGCTTCATCATTCTTTCAAAATTACAAAATATGTGTTCTTTTAAGTATTAGAACACTTAGGGATCTCTGCATCTTACAGAGGGTGAAAACAGTTAGATTTTGTAATACAAAAAATAGGGAATCAACAATTATTTCCTTCTATTCTCATCTCAACAGACACTGTGGGAATTATTGCTCTAAGCCAGAGGTTCTCAGCCTTTAGTTTTATTACACCTAAAACTTTCAACAATGAAATGTTTGATGATCATTAGCATGTCACCTATGGGGACCACTAGCATGCTTGCCTCCCCCAAATAGTATCTTCAGAACCCCCAAATTATTTTTTTTTTTAAATGACATTGGATGACACTGTCAAAATCTTGGGAGATTTTTCCCATTTAAAAAAGAAAAACTTTATTTTACTACTCTTACCAAGGACCACCTGTAGTATCCTCTCAGTCCATCAGAATTTCTGCTACTTTTCAGAAAAGTCTGATTTATGTAGTTCCTATTTTTCCTATTAGTATAAAATTAACTATCTGAATTTTCTACTTCAGCCACCAAAATGTCTTGGGGGCTTTCTGTGGAAACCTATTCCCTGATTTCAAAGAGCCATTATGGACAAAGAAATAGGTGAAGTGGCACAGCATGACACATATGCAAACTCCAAAGGACATTTTAAAGGCGTGACTGATTCACCTCACTATGTAAGAAAAATGTGGAAAATTATGGAATGTGTTGAATAATAAAAGCTACAACAAAATATGGGTAACAGATAAAAGGATGTATTCAAGAATAACAAGAACTTATACTTACCACTTACCACAAAAATAATGTCTTTAGTGGATCAGTTGACGGATCTGTCACAATCTCCTCTTGACTCCAAACCTCCACATTCAATAATATACTGAACGATAACTTATGATATGCAACAAGAATGCAGAGGTCACAATTCACAGTATAATCAATGGTTTGCATGCTAGTAAAGACAAACCTAAAAGTGAGTAAAATGCTGGGCAGTGAACCACAAAGCATATTACACAAGAGATGCCAGTCTGCTAGACACCACAGGAAATTTGAAATGGCAATGGATACTTACGTGCCAATCGAAAAACAAAACAGACAAACAAAACACCCAATGTTAAGCCACAAAAGATGGAAAATATAGCACTCACTCACTCTCACCTGATCTGAGTCTCATTCAGGACTTTTTACAAAAACGGTTTCCTTCCTTCCTACAAGTACATTTGAAAAGAAGACAGCTGCATTGCTTCAACACACTATTGTTTCAAGGATTCTGGATTGGTTTTGCCAATACCTCTTTTTTTTCAGCCTGTCACTTCAACTTAAGTTCAGATTTCTTTGTGTTATAAGAATTGTGTGATAGCCTAATAACTGCAGCTGACTTCTTTGTTTATCTTGCAAACTTTATGCTCTTAGAAGCTTGTAATTAGTATATTTCATTCCAACTTTTCTTCAAAGAACTTATAGAGGCATAAAAAGTTTTTCTTTCCATTCTATCCTCAAAACAATTCTCTGGCTGAGTTCCCACATGCTAAATTATTGTTTTGTTAATTATGGTTCACCAATCAAAATTAGAATTGGTCTGGGTTTACACAAGATGCTATGCCACAATGCATAGCTGACAAGTATGCTAAGCAAGTGGCCACATAATGAGAAGACAGGACACCCTGGAGAAGATGCTGATGCTGGGGAGAGTGGAAGGCAAAAGGAAGAGGGGCTGACCAAGGGCAAGATGGATGGATGATATTCTAGAGGTGACGGACTCAACCTTGGGGGGGCTGGGGGGGGCGTCGACTGACAGAAAGCTCTGGCGTGGGCTGATCCATGAAGTCACAAAGAGTCAGAAGTGACTGAATGAATAAACAAAACAAAAATGCTAAGCAAGAAACCAAAGCAAGTCATGTTATAGGTTAGCATACTACATAATCATAACTATTGAGACTAGTCAATAGATATGAGACCAGTCTAAGACCATATAATAAGATTCTGACCTGAACTGAGATGTAAAACTAGGTGTCTTCAAGTTTGGACCAGTGTTGTCTTCTAATGGTGTGCTGAAAGTTCTTTAGCAATTTACACATGCATACAATTTTTCTTCGGTTTGATAGGATTTTTTTTTTCCAAGAAGGAACATTCAGTGAAGTTATCATGGGTAGGATGTGGTATCCAGAATTTACTTTAGTGACAAGATGCTGGCAATGTGTGAGTCAGTGTTCTGTCTTGACAGGTATCTTCCCTGAAGTCCTCAGCCATTCTGCCTTCCCATACTTCAGGGCTTTTTCAAAGCAGGAAGCAGTAACCCAAAATTATTGAGAGACACCCTAAGAACAAGATAGGAAAAGAGAAGCTTGTTTGAGGCTGGAAAAAACCACTGGCATATTAGATTTTGGCATAACCATTTGTCTTGTTTGTATACCACCCTCTCTTTTTCCCTCAGAATGCTCATACAAAAAATCAAAGAGAAGCACAGGAGCTATCAAAATGCTATTTCTTAAAAACTAGTTTAAGTTATGGTAACTGAATTAAGCTTTATAAACTGACATGAATCTCCAGAAGAAGGGCCTGAACACTGCAGGGTGAGAATGCATACTAATGATTACACACAAAGCCATATCCCCATGACACACTGAATGACATACTAGGTAATCACATTTCATCTTAGTGTGTTATTAAAGCCCAGGAAATTGGGTTAATTGTGTAAAGTTTATTGCAGGTAAGGATGTTGTCCAAATGCATGTAACATGGAACACTGGAAACCCACACTGACCAATAGGCTTATATAAGCTTTCCAAGTAAGGGTAGCCAATGTGTTGCCTAGATCAGTGGTTTGTGGAACCATGATCCCCTAACATGATAAATGAAGTTGTATGACCCCCCAATGAATAAAACTATTTCATTGGTGTTAATATTGATCAAGCAAGCAACAAATTTACCACTTTTAAAAATTAAAATTTAATCAACATATCATAGGGTACCCCTGACTTTGGAACTGGGACTACCCATTGAAGGCTTGCACAGAATAAATGAAAAGTAAAGCCTAGAGTGAGTTTTGACAGGGTTCCTACTTTGCCTGCGAAAACCTGATTAGGGTTTTTTGTTTTAAGATCTTCTGATGTAAGTCAGTGGAGTCCTCTTGCAGCAGCAGAGGACATTTAGGAGTTTATCAAACCAATTCCCAAGGCCAAAGCAGATTAATATCTGTTAAATGGAAAAGACCCCTTCTCATTCATATATTTAACTTCTAAGAAGAAGAGAGGAGACCAGATAGACCACTACATCTGCACATCTTGTCAAGGCTTTTATGAGTAGTGTAATTTTTCAGTCTATAACACCCTTCTCGAGAGGTTTTGGAATTACAGTTCCTGGAATTCCCAGTTCTTAGCAATGCTGGCTGGCAATTCTGGAGATGTATTCTCAGAATTTCTGTAGGGTATCAGCGTGAAAAAGGCTGATGCTTTATAATGCCAGATCTCCTGAACCATTGGCAGAAAAGAAGATCCAGAGGACCACTGTAACATGAGTAGCCATCCTTGTGCTTTAAATAATAGATGGAGACACATGTAACTCAGTTAAGTACCTAAGTAGATTATTAATTTGATTGTTGGTGTTAGGAAAAAAGAACTTGCTCAATTTCTGCATGTCTTGCTGTAAAAGCAGAGAAACAGAAGGACCTTCTAGGGTTGAACAGATTAGCATATAACTGTAACCCTCATCTATTTTACTTGCTTTTTTACTGACAAATCTGCTGTAAAAAGAAGGAAAAAGACAAAAGCCACCTTGTCCATTTTCAAAAATTAATCAGATTTTGACAGTTATGAGGGAGGGGGCACAGGGGAATATGCAAAGAGACATATTAAGTAGGCTTCATCCTGCCATGAGTCTCCTGGGAGCAAAATACCCTGAAATCCCACAAGGATCCCATGGTACTATTCTTTTAAAGCCCCACTATAGCCCACAAGTAACAGTGTGCAGGATGGCAGCCATAACCTTCCTTCTAATAACTAAATATATCATATAAGAGAGAAAGACAACAGATAAGCTTTGCAACACATTTGCCCACATTCTTCATCACACCTTGCTTTCTGTGAGTTGAAAGGAATTTGCTTTGAGATCGTTTGTGAAACATTTCCATGTGAGAATAGTCTATTGTTCCTCCACAGGCTGAATGTGAATACAGCACACTCTCCTGCTGGGGTGGGCATTACAACTACGTTAATAAAATGTTTAGATGTTATCCTTGATGAAGTGTTTGTGACAAATTAATTGTTCCCTACTTAGCCTGAGCCACTGAAACTCCTCTCTCCAATTAACCATTGGCATGGATGGGAGATGGTTAATAATTATGGCTAGTTGATATAGCTTGTGGGGGACTGAGACTGGAGAAATAATTAATTTCCTTCTCCAACACCCTACCTTCCTGATGGAAGCCACTCCCTCTCTGATACCTTGAGGATTAATTCATTTTAAAAATAATAAATAGTTAAGCCTTAGTGATAAAAGAGGGTAAGTGAAGCAGGAAACAGAAACATTCTTAATCCTCTTTCCTGCCTAGCCTTGTTTAGGTGAATGGCATAGATTATATCATTCTAACATCAAAAATGCCCAGGACTGACGTGCTGTCCTGTGACAGGACTTCTCTGCCTTTAAGAGCTAAGCTGCCTGTCATGGTATCTCTGACTAGGAAACCCAGTGCTTTTCAAATCCATGGTATCTTAAAGCAGAGGAGCAAAAAGGTGTGGTCCATTGGCCATTTGGAAGCTCCTTGGGGCCTCCCAGAGGTGTGGAGACTAAAAATCCCCCCTTTCTTGTGGGGGGAAGCTTCAAGTGCAAAACCTCACCTCTTCAAAACTGAAGCCACAGCTTCTTGGTCCTGCCTACTTTAGGAGTATCATGCCATGCCAAGACTGATGAAGCTCTGGATGACAGAAATTGGGCTCCTATTTAAGACCCCTGGTTTTAAAGTAAAAAATGCCCAGACAGCAATTAATTGCAAATTGTATCTCCAATATATGTAGAATATTTCCAAGCAACCATACTCAAGGATTAGTTACTGAGCGACTAGTTCACATTCACACTAAGCTGGGTTGTGTAACCAGATCATAATGAATACACCCCAACTGCTATACAACAAAATCAACCATGTTAAGGCTGGTTTGCTAAACTAAAATGTGGCTATCTGATTTATGGTTCAATGGCTATAACCACATAACTCATTTATGGTTATCTATGTTGTAAAATCGCTGTGATTTCCATTTTAGTTGGCACCCAGCATACTCCCAGTCAATCCCTATGTTGAGGTCAGAGCAAGCATTCATGACACTCAGGTCAACTAGCCAAAAATATAGCTTGATGTTCATTTATTAAACATCAGCAAACATCAAAAACAGTTAAATAGCAAAAAGAGACTTAAAAATGTACACAAAAGCAGGGAGAGAGAAACATCAGAATGCAAGAATTTACATTATTTATATATCGAAAGGCACAGAACTTTTCAGAGCCTCTGGAAACAATACTGTGGGTAATTACCATGGAAACCCAAAGGGAATGGCCTTTGATTATTACACTTTGGCCCTTTTATGTACATGACAGCAGAAGAATAAATATGGAAACTAGGACACCAGGTGATCTCTCCTGTATTCTGCACCATCAAAGAAACAGTAGTTAGACAGAGATGATGTATCCAACTTTCCCCTTCTTAACAGCTACATGTATTAAATTGTGTGCCATAATGGCTTGTGCAATCTCCACCCTATCTAAATAAATATGTCCAATAAGTTTTGGATGATTAGTTACAGGCAGTTTTCAATTAAAGTCATAGTTCTTTTAAGTATCTGCCTAATCTTTTTACTGCAGTCCAGTCCTCTTGTGTTGGCTCACTGACCTTTCAATTTAGCAGGCCAACTGCATTGGCTATGTTAAGTCTCAATGACTGGTTTTATATATGGTAACTGCAGCAAGGCTATTATATGCACAAAGATGGAAGACTACAGAAACACGGATGAATGGATTGTGAAGATGGCTGAGTTTGCAGAAAGGGCTGAATTGACTTGTTTGATTAAGGAGGGAACTACAACTATTTTTATAAAAGACTGGAATCTTTTATAGGCTTTTTGCTGAAAATGAATAAAAATGAACTGCTGATTTCAGGATTTACTGATTGCAAAGGTTTCTTTATGGGAAGAAGAGAATTATGATATGCAGTATGGGAGGGTGGAGATAGTAATTGCTATGTTTGAAACTGCTGCAAAGAAGATTGGAAGTCACTTCTTTAGAAATCTTTCTTTTTCTTGCTTTTTTGTTATTCACTTGTTCTTTTACCCTTTTATAATCTTTTTCTTTTTATTTCTTATTCTATGTTTCTGTAGTTTTTTAAAATCTTTGTAAAAACTTTTTTTGATAAAAAATATTCATAAGAAAAGAAAATATACATACACTAATTTTTACCTTGATATTCTAGAGGTGACAGACTTGTCCCTGGGGGAGCTGGGGGTGTTGATGACCGACAGGAAGCTCTGGCGTGGGCTGGTCCATGAAGTCACGAAGAGTCGGAAGTGACTAAACGAATAAACAACAACAATTTTTACCTAATTTTAAACAGTCAAAAGCAGTTTGACAATTAGAAGTCCATGCAAGTTTAGCCCCTGGGGAGGTAACTTTTCGTGTTTCCCCCCTCCCCCTAGTTTTCAACAAGTCAGTTAGGGGCAAAGCAATTTGAGCAAATTGGGGAATAAAATTTCTAGAAATTCATGAAGCCTAGGAAACTTTGAAGTTGCCTCCTGGTGCGAGGGGGTTCCCACCCTATTATGTCTTGTACTTTGGCAGGATCCATTTCGACACCCTTGGAAGAAATATGATAGCCCAAATAGTCCAGCTGGGATTTGTGGAACTATCATTTAGAGAGCTTGGCATACAGCTTAGCATCTCTCAGTTTTCGCAAGACCTTTTTGACAAGTTGAACGTGGTCTTTGAAGTTATCAGGATAGATTAAAATGTCATTCAAGTAAACTAGGACCCCTTTGTACAATTGTTAATGTACAAAATACTTGCATAAATACTCCAGGGGCACCCGCCAACCCAAATGGGAGGACTTTGTATTGATAGGAACCCAGAGGGCAGTTAAATGCCATTTTCCATTCATCCCCCTCCCGAATTCAAATCCTAAAGTAGGCTTCCCTGAGGTCAAGTTTGGTGAATACTTTTCCCTTCAATAGGTGTGATAGCATGTCTTTCATTAAGGGGAGAGGGTATTGATTGTTTATTGAGATGGCATTTATTCCACGGTAATCCGTGCAGAGTCTAAGAGAGCCCGGAAAAGTACCGGGGCTGCTAAAGGTGAATTGGCAGGCACAATGAACCCTCTCTCTAAGTTTTTGTCAATGAATTCTCTGAGAACCTGTTTCTCAGTTTCTGTCATAGCATATATTTTTGGCTTGGGTAGTTTAGCCTTTGGGTCAATTTCAATGGCACAGTCAGTTTTCCTGTGAGGAGGTAATTGGTCACACTCTTTTTCATCGAACACATCCAGAAAGTCAGTATACTCAGGTGGAATGCTGGGCTGTGCCACAAGTTCTGCCGTAGGGGTGTGGTTGAGGAGGATGCTGGCTACATTCTGCCTGGTTTGTGGTACAGTAAAGAGATTGTCAGCCCCACTGTTAAACAATAAAGCACCTGAGTCCCAGTTGATTTGTGGTTTTCTACTCTTTAGCCACGGGAGTCCCAGGATGATAGAATAGTTGGCGATAGGGGCTACAATAAATTGTAAGGTTTCTTTATCCCCCCCCCCAACCTCATGGCCACAGTCTCAGTTCAAAATTCAATGGGAACCCCGTGGGCAATAGAACCGTCCATCTGGGTGAAAATAATTGGATTTTAAGTCTTTTGGTTTTAATGCTCAGCTTGTCAATTAAGGCTCTGTGGGTGTCCTTCCTGCATTTGAAACAGCCGCCTCTTTCCCCTGTGCAGTTTTTTGGGTCCTCCTTGTCACAGAACAGTTTTTGTGGAGCGAAGGGAAATTGACCTGGTGCTACGGTATTCTTTCCCATCGTTTGTGCTCAGAGTTGCCTATGGAATTGGTATTGAGTATTCTCCACCTCCCCTGCTAGACAAATCCATTCTTTTAAAGTGGGGGGGGGGGGATCTCTATATACTGTTCTCAATAATTGATATAATATTAATATCACATATTTAGCATATATAGCACTATGGATAATAATTTAAAAAATGTTACATTTTATATTAACCCCTTTCTTTTAAAAGTGTAATCAGTACAATAAGAAAACAAGTTTCTTCTGGTGGTACTTTAGGAAAGCATGCTTCGACTTATTATTACATTCTGAATTCCCAGTCTGGACGTAAACTATAGCTGAGCAAAATTACATTTTTTTTAAAAAAAATCTGTCCATGGATAATGTAACAAAGGATGGAAAAATACAGACTAAAGAAATAAACCTGGCTAGCCATTTCAAAAATTGCCCATGGCATTGGAAGGTGATGACTACCATATAACACTTAAAAGAAAATGAGGAAGAGCAAAAAAGAAAGTTGAGTCATGCTTCTATAAAATTATGAAACTTTTCACCGAGTTGTGGGGCAGATGAGACAACCTGAAAAACATTACACTAAAAAATCCCCAAACATACTGTAGTTTTTAGAAACTTACCTCCATCCTGAGAGTCTTAGCCAATTGTGGTCATCCCCCCCTAGTGACTTATAGCACCTCCTAGAAGTCTGGAAGCACTTTTTCTGACTAAAAATGTTACTAAAAGGCATCAGCTTTCATGAGCTTCACCTCACTTCACCAGACCTGAAGATTTTCCCCCACCATAGATTAACATGGCTCTCCTCCTGCAGCATCTTCTAAAGTTATTTGTGAGAGCTGGTTCTCACACTGATTACAAAATTACTGCTAGTTTCTTCATCAATCTTTTTTTAACATATAGTTTTTATTAAAACTTTTTAGAAAGAAGATAAAAAGTAATGCAAACTAATATAAAGTAAAGAAGAAAAGAGAAAAAGAAAGCAAGCAAAGAGAAAGCGAAGAGTGCAAGAAAGGAATAAAAAGTTAAAGGAAAATGGAAAGAAAAGAAAAAAGATACAAAGCAGTGGCTTCTGATATTCTTCACAGAAACTATAAGTACAGTTATATTTTGACCTCTCTATCTAAAGATATAATACTCTTCTTTCTATAATCTATATGGTTTAATAATCAAAACCATAAATCACAACTTCATTTTTTTCATAAGAGGTTTCTAGACACCAGTAAATGTAGATAGTGTCTTTTCTCTAAACAAAGAAGTTAGTTTATCCATCTCAGCAAGATCTGTCAATTTCACCAACCATTCCTCCATAATGGGTAGTGCTGAATCTTTCCACCTCTGTGCATGTAATAATCTTGCTGTAGTAATCATATATGTTTCTTTATCAATCTTCAGGTGCAGGCTGGCCTTTCTTTCTCAAAAGAACAACAGACTCCCACTTGTATCCAAAAGGTGTGAAAAAGAGAACAAGTATCAATCTGCTTCGCTTTTCTATATATACAGTAGCTTTTTCATTTAAAAGCTAAGTACCCACTAGAATTCTTGTGTTCTTTTTTATTTTTTCCTAATAAAAGTTGCTAATCTGTTCTCAGACAGGTTTGTTCAGTTCCACTCCTGATTGTTGTTAGAGCAATCTGACATCATTAAAACCATTGCTATGGCAAAATCACACCAACAAGGACAGACTTTCTATCACTTCACGGAGAGTTGGGTGTTGCTTTGAAGATGTTGTAAGTACTTTAATCTTCAAAGAGTGGCCAGGTTCAAAAAAGGGTTAAAATTTTGTATAAAAGTTTATTAAGTTGTATAAAAGAGGCACTCACCTAAATACTCTTTTAGAACTACTAAAACTGTAAGAATCTTGTCTGCTGTGGCATTAAAAAAGGACACCATTGAATTGGAATATTCTGTGGAAAATTTTCTTCTTTAACAAACTAGAATGGCCAGAATGTCTCTTTAAGAGCTAACTATATCATGAAATGTTTAGATCTGTAGAACTACTACAGCTGGTAAAATCCACATTTCTATGCAACTCTTAAATATGCAGAAGTCTTTTGAGGTTTTATCCTGTTATTTTCATTGATCCTTCCTTATCCCTTGTATTTGAATTGTTTCCCAGAGGATCGACATCATGGGATGAGGAGAACCTGTGGTCTGCAGATGCTGATGAACCATTAGTTCTAAGTGTCAAAGCAATTACTGTTAATTGTGTAATTTACTGGGAACAGCAGCTCAACCACAACTAAAGGTCCCCGGCTTTTCCATCATAGTTACCTGCCGCTGGCCACCATGTTGCCAAAATAAAAAAAATGTGCATCATGTAAGTCACAATGCAAGCTCTGGCATCATGGGATGTTGCACACAAGTATCTATGGGACAGATTTTGTGTTGTGATGCCCCCTTTGCTCACCTGTGGACACCCATTCTTCCCATCCATGATCTTCATTAATGTGACATTCAATCAAATCCCTCCTTTAAATACAGCTATAAAGCCTTTGGCTTAATGTAGAGAGTAAGGAAGATTACCTTGACAGCAATATGCAAATTCCATTGCTAAGGCAACAAGACGTAAAACATTTTTTAAGTCCAGAACATCTAAATAACATCTGAAAGCATCTCAGACAGACCCCTCCCTAATTCACTGAATTATAAGGAGGAGGTACAACACAATCAGAGCCAGTCTGATGTACTGGTTAAGGCATCAGACTAGAAACCGGGAGACTGGGAGTTCTAGTCCTGCCTTAGGCACTGACCTTGGGCCAGTCACTTTCTCTCAGCCCCAGGAAGCAGGCAAGGGCAAACCACTTCTGAAAAACCTTGCCAAGAAAACTGCAGGGACTAGTTCAGGCAGTAGCTGAGAATCGGACATGATTGAATGGATTAAAACACACACACACACAACCAGACTTGCAAGATTCTGTTATTATACCCAGTCTCAATAAAAGTAGTTTTAGCCTTCCTGTGGAGTTCATTTCTTGGTTTGGTCTACCTTCTGGGACTGATACATATGAATCTTTTCATTAAAAATGAAGCTAAAATTTAATTATATGTAACTGAATTTACAAATTCTTTCCTAATCAATGTGAGATCATTATATTTCATACAGCATAACATTATCTTCTCTAATTTTTTCCTCCCTCTTGCCCTTCTTGGGGATGACCTCTCCCCTAAGACTCCCACTCTCACACCAATATTTAGATTAACATAAACCAGAAAAAAATTCTGCTGACCCATCACAATGTATACTACTTTAAAAGAAACCTAAAGCCACTCTACCATTTTCTCCTTCACTGTTTGTCCTGAATGGTTACAACTCACTATTAATAACTGCATTGTATGGCACTGTAACTACAGTACTATAAGCTTATAATGGCCACAAAATTCATGAGCTCCAGATGAAGGGCTGATTTGAATGGAAGTTTATAAATTTGGCTAACCTCCAATAATATGCAGCTGTAAAACGTACATTGATCAATTTCATCAGGCAAGTCTGGACTTAAGTCAGATGTCTTTTCTGCCTAAATGGAAACAATGATAATCAGTTGAATTTAGTTTTTATTAGTTGAAAGCTTAGCAAAAGTCAGACATTCCTTTCAATAACAATTCTTAAAGTTATTTTATAAGCAAGGGATTACAAAATCTTTTGGCAGCTTGTTCATCAGCATCACAAATATGCAGCCCGAGTGCAGAAAATAATTTCAGCACGAAGAAACAAAGACAAACTGCGTAGTACTTGGTCACAGAAAGAACAGAGGTCAATCACGTCTTTGATTTTTATGTAGATGACACGATGGGCAATGTATGCACAAGAAACTACATCATGAAATAGAAACAGTAATATTCCAACAATTACTTTTCACTTTTTTTACAACCTCCTGGCTGTACCAGAGTCCTTTGAGGACAGGACTGAGCAAACATTCTCATCCCACAGCACCCTAAGATCCTGTCACAGAATTTCAGCAAGAAAGTGGACAAATGGTAGTGCTATTTTTCTCAAGCCATTTAAGAAGTTTCAGAACTTTTACAGGGGGTTGGGGGGATGAAGGGTGGAAATGAAAACAGTTTATCAGCTAGAAGATTCTCATTCCTATTCCCATCCTTAGAATTCTAAGAAAAAATGTTGATTCCACCCATTCTGGATGGATGATGCATCAACTTACTTTTGTAAGCCTATATTATCACTCTATACCAGTGACCACTTAGAGCACTCAGGGGCTCTATAAGAATTTTACTTTAAACTCTTACAACTTAGTCATAAGTTATATGTATACATGTGTATATATTTTACCATTACAACAGAAATGTTATTTGTTTGTAAATAATGATTTGTTTTTGTATAAATTAAATTAAGACTGACACAAACTTGTGTGAAGATTCTGATTAGCTCCTTACAGGAGTTTTTACCTGAAAAACTAAGCCTCAGCTAAATATTTGAAAGTTATACCTTGTAGGAGGTAAAAATCTCTTCAAAGGAACCATGAGCAGGAATAATTTATCTCTTAGATAACAACTGGGCGTATGCTCTGTGGTCAGTGAGAATAGTGAGAGCCCTTCCATCAAATACTAGAGAAAGTATCAAGTAGTGCACACCGTGACCCATCCTAAAATTATAATGGATAAGTCTGTCAGCACAAAATAGAAAACTTGAAGATGACAGTGATGAGGACAGTGCAACAGATAAAAGTGGAAATATGAATAAAAAATAAAAATGTCTCTCACTAAACAAGATTAAGGTGATAAGAAAAATGTTAACAATATTTTTTATTCAGACAATTTTCAAGAAATAGGATTCACATGGTTTGATGATGAATCTAATCAAATGCACAGTGCATCATTTGATAAGTTATCCAATGAAGCAATGGTACCCCACAAGCTCTGAAGACAGTTTGGTCTAGTGGTTAAAGCAACGGGCTAGAAACCAGGAGGCTGTGACTTCTAGTCCTGCCTGAGGCATGAAAGCTGGCTGGGTGACCTTGGGCCAGTCATTCTCTCTCAGCCCAGCTCACCTCACAGGGTTGTTCTTGTGGGGAAAATAGGAGGAGAAAGGAGTATTAGGTACTGTATGTTTGCCGCCTTGAGTTATTTATAAAAATAATAAAGGTGGATAGAAGATAAATAAATAAATAATAAAATGGTCATCTTGCTGACAAACTGCAATTCTACTTTAAAATATATGTACAGTAAATTCTAGAAAGGGAGCTTGAACTGTGCTTCAGCAGCCAGAATATCAGAGCTGAAGAGGCCAGCTATTTAGTAGCAGAACTGATAACTGTTAGCTATGAAATTTCATACAATCATAAAGATAATAATTCTTCCTGTCTGCTGTGCTACAGTAAAGGCAATACTTGGAAGTGAAGTTCAATGAGAGTTAAAAAAAAAAGTTCCTCTGTCAGCTGACATTGAAGTGTTTGTAGCTTAGTTAAAAAAAGAAAGAGACAAAAGTAAAATGGGCAAGTAGATAATCCAAGTAGATAATCTACAGATGTTGGAGGGACAGTCTAATCATTAGCATTCATTTTTCACTATGCTAGTTATAAAATAGTAGAATTTCTTGTTGTAAAGAAAACAATAATAGTCCAAAATAATTACACTGCCTTGACTTAATGTTTTAATCTGTTGGCTTATCCTCAAAATTTTGGGTAGGAATTTGTGCCATTGGTGCTCCTTCAGTGTTCAATTTTATGATAATAAAAGGATTTAGGTTATTGGTGAAAAAGTAATACTATAACAGTACATGGCTTTCTGCATCATAAAACATAAGTTGCAAAAATAGCCATGAGTTGAAAATTGTGCTAGACAAAGTCATGAAAATTGTGAACTACATTAAAAGTGGCTCATTTAAGTTATACCTGTCAACCAGACATATTATGAATAAATTGGAGTGAATCATGTGATTCTTCTTTAGAAAAACATCAGATTGTTATTGAGAAGAAATATGTTGTCATGAATGTATGTGATAAAGAATGCTTACTTTTTGCTCTTGAGCAACAAGAATTTTGAGAGCTACTGGTAGATGATACTTGATCTGCAAAGTTATCTTACTTAATGGACATTTTTGAACTTTTAAACAAGATGACTCCTGCAGTTAAGGCAAAGCTGAAGATGTGTAATCTTCAGACTATTTAATATTCTGAGAGGGAAGTTGAAGCCATTAGTGGACAGCTAGGACCACTGAATGGAGCAAAGCTTAACACAGTGGAGAAGCTGTGCACAGAAAAAGAATATTATCTTACATAGCTTTAATGAGCACATCAGAGAAATACAGATTATTTATCTTACACACTTAGCCATCCCAAGCATAAAGAATCACACTTTGCTTCACACACTTTGTCATCGCTTAGACAAAGTAGGTTTAAAAGTAAAGAGTCTTACTGATTTTATTCTTGGTCCAGTTACACCCATCTTCAGTGGAAAAATGAAGATTCTTTGTTTCCTCTGCACCCTAAACTTAATGAACTCTTAGCCCTCATAGCTGCTTAAGAGCTGCATGCAGAAAATGGGAAAAATCCTTCTTTGCTTAGGCCTACTGCATGGTGCCCAGGGAGATGGAGAGAGCACACAGCCACGTGCTTCTCTCCCAATGGAGAAGAAGGAAGAGGAGAGAGGAACTGGAAGTGGCAACAAACAGCTTCCTCAGAAGCATGGAGAGTTATATCATGGGATTAACTCATACATATGCTAAATGAGGCATGCTGATTTGTTAACATCTCCAACAGAAGTTAAGAATTTGGACTGTGAAAGTAAAGGAGGGCAATATGGACACTTCCCAAATGTTGCTGCAACAAGCAGTAATGAAGTCATACCATTAATTGCCAACCACCCTAAAGTACTGGAAAAGAACATTAAATATTATTTTCTGACTATATATTTGTTTTTTTCTCTTATGTCACCTAAAGGGATACTTGAGCTTGATGAGATTTACAAATACTTTTGGTATGAGGTGGAACACTGGGCAAATACCACTATATCTGTGGTACTGTCCACCAAATTCATAGCTTACTTACTTAAAGAAGCCAGCTCTTCCAGGAAATAGGTTGGCAGTGTCTCAATATTAAAATATCAATTTCAATATTAAAATTCTGATTTGATGGAAGACATGTCAGAAATTACACTATAAATTTTGATTTATGGCAGTGATGTTAAGCGTTCATTTGTCCTTTATGGTACAGTATGTATGTTCAGGGACATACATAAGCATCTCATTACACATGCAAAGCAGTCCAAACACCTCATAAATAAGGTGGGGACAACTCTTCTTATGCTTCCATTCCTTTATTTCCATCCCTTTTCCTTTCCTTTTTATTGACTACTCGGTGCTGCCAACCAACAACTGATGCCATCACCATTCTGTTGAATTGGATGGTCTTTTCAAAGCAGCTGAAGTACATAACCCAACCCCATGAACTACCCAATTGTTTGCATCTGCTGGAAGGATGGGACCAGTTCTTGGAACAGCTCAGAAGAATCCCCACTTGCTTTTTTGGGTAGCAGAAGTGTCTAAAGCAGAGTATTGTATATGGCAAAGTTGCCCATTGTGAGTCCAGTATGCTTCTGTAGGAGCCTACACTAGGTTGCTGGATTAAACTGCCCAACTAGTTCTCCAAGAATTGCCTCCCTTAATAAAGGTGCTACCTGTTGACCTGCTTTATACCTAATTGTATATAATTATGAACTATAATTCAACACTCATTATTGCAATGTGGTGTGTGTGGTTCTGGCTTAGTATATTTTTATTTATTTATCATATATCTTTACTGCCCATCTCAACAAACGACCCTGCGTGACCTCACCAACTATAGCTCTTTCAACAAGCCATGTTTAAACTATGATGTAGCACAATGGGTGAACCCTATCCTCTGTCAAGGTTCAGTGTAGAGTTGCTTGCCAACTTTTGATTTAAAAAAATACTGCTTTTCTGGCTGAACTAGTTGATGAATGCATGATAGGCAGGGGCCAAGGATTAGACTAGAAGATTCAAGCTCAGAGCCAGGATAGAACATGACATTGTAGAGAATGGCAGGACCTTACAAGTCAACAGTGGATTTTCCCTGCATCTGATCACTAAAACCTGATATACATACTAGGGATAAAACAGCTCTGTTGAATGAACACCGTAAAATACTTCACTGAAACCACATTGTGGGAAAGTGTAAAGATTCTTGCACAGCCTTCTCTATCTATGGCAGGGGTTCCTAAACTTTTTGCCATCACACCTCCCTTCAGGATAATCTTAATGGACACACCGCCCCTAAAAATCCAAACACCAAAATGAACACAAGTGAACAATTAATCCACCCATTATTATATATTTAGCTCTATTAGATTATTATGGAATAAGTCAAGAATCATATATTATTCCTTTTTTTGGGAAAAAAGCACACACTGAGATTATATATGACACATGAAGTAAAGGGAAACTATTTTAACACATGGCACTGCGTGTTAGGTAAAGGTAAAGGTTTCCCTTGACATTAAGTCCAGTCGTGTCCGACTCTAGGGGGCGGTGCTCATCTCCGTTTCAAAGCCAAAGAGCCGGCATTTGTCTGTAGACACTTCCATGGTCATGTGGCCAGCATGACTACACGGAACGCTGTTACCTGCCCGCCAAAGCGGTACCTATTAATCTACTCACATTTGCATGTTTTCGAACTGCTAGGTTGGCAGGAGCTGGGACTAGCAACAGGAGCTCACCCCATCACGCAGATTCGAACCGCCGACCTTCCGATCCGCAAGCTCAGCAGCTCAGTGGTTTAACCCGCAGTGCCACCACATCCCCCACTGCATGTTAATGTTACCTAAAAAAGAAACATTTCCTACTACCTTTCCTAGATTAGAGGGCGTATTGTGTTAAACCACTCTCCAAATATGTCATGCATTTAATAGAAGGATCTCAGCACAACCATAGTTAACCACCTATTTGTGCTTTCTCTTTATGTTGCTTTCCTTACTAATATCAAGTAAATCTTTAAAGTAAACTATTAAAGCATAAACTATTCTCTGCTGGACAAATTAGACCTCAAATCTTGGGCTTTTTATTCTAAATATTCATCACTCTTTTTCCTTCATTGCCTGAGAGACGGCGCGATTCACCTCAAGGGTGCATATATCTTTCCGGCTTCCAGGTGAAGTTCTATGGCGGACTAGACATCTCATTCCCCACGCATTACTTCTTTCAGTAAATTTCTGGGTACCTGCATGTCAAGCTCTGCAGGCTTCAGTAGCAATGGATGGCAATCGATCATGGGAAGGGAACCGGCTTGCTCTTGATTCCTCTGCCAAGGGGGCATGCTAACCCCATGTTTTCTGCCAGTGCTAATGTGCTCCCTAACAAGAGCCATGCTTCAACAAACAAGATAAAAACACAATTATTTTTTAAGCTTTATGGTAATCAGTATGCTGGAAAGTAGGTGAAATGCATTAAACATTAAACTAGGGCACCTTGTGACTTGGGTGGAGATCAAGATGTATTGAGATCCCCGATCAATCATCCACTGTAGCTGCATCCTCTGGATTTTATGCAAATATTTAGTCTAAATAGAACTTCCAGATCAGGGCTAAAAATCCAGACGACCATTAAATGACAGCAAAGAGATGCAGAAAATACAGAAAGTTTGCTGCTGTCTAGCTGGAATCTGGTAGGTTTACCACTCAATGAAATTACTACCCATGAATTCACAGAGGATTGCTCAAGAACAAATATTTCCTGCTCTGTATGCCAAGCTTCACCAAAGTGGCACCCTCCTGATTCTGGGAATTGTATTCCATTGTGTCTCTTAGAATTCCTAACCAACCTAACCAAAAGCTGAACTGGCTGGGACAATGTATAAATTGTCTCAACATATCTAGAATGTTCCAGATTGGAGAAGGCTGCTGAATTATTGGTTGCAATATAGCTGTAACCATTCTTGGCAAGATCTGGTAGATATTCTTCTAAAACAGTGAAACAGGTCGCATCAAAGGGACACACAAATTACAGCAAAATTAGACAAGCAATTAGCATCATCATAATTTTCCCATCAGATGTATAATCAATGCTCCATTGTGCCTAAAGTTCTATGATTTTCTGCCCACAAAATGGGAAATGGAGGGGTGGGGAAGCAGGGCCATTTTCACTCTAAACAAAAATCCCCAATTTCAAGGAATCAGGATATAATGTTCACATTCCTGGTGGTGCAATATCCAGTTGAGATCTATGGAGCTCTGAGTTCTACAGAAACTGTCAAGAATTTCCCTGTGCTGCTCATCAGACAATAATTTTCTAGTTTCTAATTTTAAATTAACTATGTTACTTTAAACCACTGTAAAGCTGGTATAACAATGTGGATAGTAATGCTCCTTTAT
Organism: Candoia aspera; assembly: GCF_035149785.1. NCBI lineage: Eukaryota > Metazoa > Chordata > Lepidosauria > Squamata > Candoiidae > Candoia > Candoia aspera. Next base: position 100,409,796 of record NC_086155.1, read on the forward strand.
AGTATCTAAAGAAAATGCAGAGGATGGTAACAATGCATCAGGATTATGCAATTTCAGCCAGTCAGGTGTGAGTGAAATCGAAAAATACAATTTTCTTAAATTGCAGGAAATTAAATGTTGGTTTTTCAGACAGAATTTTATGATTAGGAAACCTGAAGGTTTCTGAATGAAGGATGGTTATCTTACACACATTAAATTGTGAATATGATTTTTAAAAAAGTAATATTAAAAAAAATACACGTACAGTATATTTGCACAACATGCCAACCTATATTTAACTGAAAAACTCAATTCCCTGGGTTTGCACAATACATAAGCTACAAAGCAGCTAACAGCATTTTAGCCTAGCATGTTGTCTGAACTCCCCATCATAAAGTTTTTGCTTCACCATGCTTTCCAAAAGTCAGAAAAGGACAATAATTTTGACCTGCTAAGAAATTGTGGGCCTGGCCAAAAAAGAAGAAAATATCTGGGTTAAGTCACTGAAGACACTGTATTGCTCTCATGAATTTTAATAATCTATTAGGGCAAAGCAGGTTAGCACATTCTAGATCATACCTGTCCTGACTCCCAGGAAACACTCTGAGACAGGGAACTGTTCTCTAATGTTTATTTGCTAATACATAACAGTAATCCTAACAAACCCATATAAACCCCGCAGGTTAAGGCGGTCCCAATCTGTGCCTCTTGGAATGGCTCACCAATTTCTCAGTGCTACGCATGCGCTTAACAGTCTGGAAGGGAGCCCCCTGCTCGCCATCCTTACTCATGACAATACCACAGTGATAATGGGGGCTGAGACTGATGAGGATTGCAAACTGTTATTGGAGGCAGAGCAACTAAACTATAAAAGAAGGCACAGGCAGAGGATGAGCAGCAGCAAGGAAATGCGTGTGAGGAATTAGAAAGGACGCTTTCTAATGGGGGAAAGAGAGGCAAGAGGACTGTTGTAGGAGGGGTTAAATGCTGAGCAATACTGGGTATTGCAAAACTTGTTGGGCTGATTTACAGAGGGAGTACTTCAAGATTTGTTTTTAAATAAAGTAGCCTCAGTGTGTATTTATAAAGCTATTTTTTACTAGTAACTGTTTTACTTGGCAAAAGAGGTGGTAGAGCTGGCAGAGGACAGCCTTCTCCTTGAAAGTATCCACTATATGAAGTGCTGTCCGGACCAGGTCCAGCTTAAAGAGAAAGGACCGTAACAAGGAAGAACAGGACCCTGGAAATCCCCATTTTAAAAGTTAGCAACTGGGCAGCAGTCAGGGGAGGCACCCAGGAGATCTTGTCACAATTTTGCCACTGTTTTTATTTAAACTTTGGTAATTTCATACTGGTATCTGCCCCAAACAAAATTTGGAAGGAGCATTTTGGACCCAGCATGGCCACAGTACCTCTCTGCTATTCATTAAAGGGTATGAGGGGTTGGGTTGGGTTTTTTTTTTTTTTTGGTTCCTTCAAGTCATTGTTGACTCCTGGAGACTGCCTGGACTAGTCCCTGCAGTTTTCTTGGCAAGGTTTTTCAGAAGTGATTTGCCATTGCCTCCTTCCTAGGGCAGAGAGAGAGTGACTGGCCCAGGGTCACCCAGCTGGCTTTGTGCCCAAGGCAGGAGTAGAACTCACTCAGGGTCTCCCAGTTTCTAGCCTGATGCTTAACTGCTACACCAAATGGCTCTCTCATAGATACATACCGATTACGTTATTCCTTTTTGGGTGAGCCATATTATGAACTCCCCCCCAAAAGAGTAAGAAATAGCTAGCAAATGAAATTAAACTCAAGAAATAAGAGGGAAAAAACCAACTAAATCTAGTTTCCACCAACACCATACACTGCACCTCTCTATAGTTTTGTATCTTTAAAACTATCCTTATTTGCACCTTAACCACTGCACCAAACTGGCTCTCATTCACTAAAGTATGCATGTCTTTTTCCCAGTTTCCATACATAAGTAACAAAAGTAATGCCAACCTATATAATCCTTATTCTGTCATTCAGTCACTTCTGACCCATTGTGACCCAATGGCCAGCATTTCACCAAGATTGTCCATATCGCTTCTTTGATTTCTTGTAAACTCATGCTTGTGTCATTAGTGATAAGTATCTTACCACACTGAATTTTTTGTTCTTTGTGGTCCAATATATTCTCAGCAAATTTCTACAGCATCAAAGTTCAAAGACATCATTTTTTCTTTGTTCAGCCTTTCTGATGATCAGGTTTTCACAGCCATATAATTTTTCTAGCAATCGGTTCAGTCAGAGGTAACCTACAGACTACATGAAGAAGAACTCTGTGTTAATATTAATAAACATACTCTCAGCATTCATTGATGCTGTAGCTTTAATCATTTCTATCCTTACATTGGTCAGTCAGGAAAGGCTACAAGTTAACTGAATGTAATTAATTTTTTTAGAACCTTTTAATTTTGCTATTCTAGCAGGGAAGGAGAAATAAAACATTAAAACAGTTTTTCTGACAATGATGGAGGCTTTTGTTTATTACACTGAAAGCCATCTCACACTTTCTTCAGTATCTCAGAAGTGAATCTAATTATAAGTACAGTTATATTTTAATCATTTATATTTATTAAATTAATTTATTAGTCAATAAAGGGCAGCCAATTAGCAACTAAATATTGTAATGAGTTGATGGTCCTGATTAAAAAGCATTGACACAATCCAGACAAATTGAAAAGTCTTTGAAAATGTAGGAGGGATTTAAGCACAGGTTTAACTCTTTCTGTGAAATGAATGAGATTTAAATATGAATAATGTAATTTTGACGGGATTATGTCAGATGAACTTCCCTGTTGGAAAACTTTCCTTAGCTAGGATACCCAGCCACAAATATCACTTCAGACAGGGAAGATTCATGAAGGCTACGTTCACACAGTGCACTGAACAACCAGACAGCCACATTTTATTCTAGTATGTTATGTACACTCAATTCAGCTTTAATTTCCACAATCCCTTGTAAATTGATGCTGATGGAACTTTACACAGAGAAATACTACTAGATACCAAGGTCTATATCACTTGGTTGACTGATGTTTCTATATATTATACAAATGTAGAAAACTACATTGAATACATTGGCAATTTACTCAACTAACCCATGGTAAACTGAATCATGGTTTAGTTAATATGTATCCATACCTTCACCTGATGAAGAAGCACTTTAGCCCAAACCTTCAGATGTCAGTACCCTATACAGGCTGAAAAGTTTGTAATCAAGAAGGAAAAGAAATCTTATTTCAGGTGAGAAAGTCTCCCATCCATGTATTAATTAGGTCTGACCTGCTTAGATTTTTTAGATCAGCCAAGGTTGGCTAGATGCTATGATCTAGCAGGGTTCTGCATGGACATGGACATGCTTTCTTGGCATCACTGTGGAAGTGATTTACCATTGTCTTCTTCCCAGTAAAGCCTGTGGCTCTAATTTTTCCTTGTGATCTCCTTTCCAAGTCTTAATCCTAGTCCAACCCTGTTGACATTTTGAATTTGCCAGGATTAACCAGGTACTAAACAATATCAACTTTTAAACCATCAGGAAAAAAATAGTTTCCCCAAATCATCTAGTGAAATCTGCAATCTTCAAAGAGTTGTTTAGTTATAGTAAAAGCATGGAACCTTAAAAGCCTGCACATTTTATTAAATAACAAATCTTCATCGATCATGCCCTTCTATCAAATTCATGAAGTGTGATCAACTGTTACATTAGGTAAACAAGCAGAAATGGAATGCAAAAAGAAAAAAAGTATGTGAGAATTCAATTAGAGTTTAAATGTAGACAAAATTACCTTTCTCATTTGCAATAACTGGTGTTGACATAATTATCTTAATCATTGCTGGGTAAATTCACACCCATAGTGGAATCAGAAACCATTGCCTCTATTCAGAGTGAAATAAATAAACTGAACTTTTTGATGCTGTAGTTCAGCTGTTTTGTGCTATAGTCCAGCAATGTGATTGTTATTACCAATTGTTGTTGCTATGAAATGTCATTTGCTTTTGTATATGAAAGCTCTGGCTGAATTATTATAAGCTTCCTGGAAAGAAGTTTGATGAAGAAATCTATAAATATGTACTTATGAAACTAGTCAGCAGGACAGACAGTACACCCTGAATGAATTTTCCAAATGAAGGAGCCAAGCTGAAACATCTAATTTAAGGAGGAGATGGTGGTATAATCAAGAAGCCAAGCCAAGGTCAGTTCCAAGAAAGCAACTTGAGAAGACTGGCTACGGTGGAGTAAGAAAACAAGGTTGACCCAGCAAAGCAAGAACAGAAGACAGTTCAAAATATTTCTGAGCAGGACATAGCCTGTGTTCCACTGATTTTAAGAAAACAGCCGCTGAAAACATAATCACCAATTTGAAACAACTTGCAGAATTCAATTTTAATGAAGTGTCAGGATTTGGCCCTTCTAAATAATTATATTTTAAAAAAACTCATTTGATTAATTTGTTAAATCTATCTGCATGCTATTTATACATCTCTTAATATAAAGATTCCCCACCACTACCAAGTCCTGTCTCATTGTGGCAGGGTGGTGTTCCTAGGAGGGATGCGTGAAGAACACTGGAAGTAAATGCCCAAAGTATATATTCCCAGTAGTGTCACCATGACAGTCAGCCCAGCTGCCCAGCTAAAGCAAGCAGGTACCTATACTGAGCAGCAACTTTATAGGAAGAGTCTATTCCAGTGCCAAAGTTCAAAATCATCAATATTCTTTCTATTCTGCTTCTGAAGTCCAGCTTTTGCTTCCATAGAGTGTCACAAGAAAAACCATTGCCTGCACAGTTCTGATTTTTCTAGGCATAGACACATCACAGTATCTGCATATCTTTTCCAAGGCCTTCATGGCTGCTCTACCAAGTACTAGTCTGCAGTGTATTTCTTGATTGCTGGGTCCTTTACTGTTGATAGTCAGTCCTAAATAACAGAAGCTATCTATCACTTCAATATCTTCATTGTCAATTCTAAGGCTGGTTGCTGTACCTGGTGTCATTAGTTTTATCTTCTGTATATCTAACCTTAGTCACATTTTTTCACTGCGGTCCTTGACTTGTCATCACTAGAGCTTGCAGATCATTTGCATTTGAGCTACAGAGTAGTGTCACCAGCATAGCACAGGTCATTGATGTTTCTTCCTTCAATTTTATATTGGATAGCCAAAAAAACAAACAAATGGATCACTGAACAAATCAACCCAGAGTTCTCACTCCAGGCACAAATGACCAGGCTCAAATTATCATAGTATGGACACATTATGTGAAGACCTAGCTCTCTGTAGAAATCCAGAATGTTAGGAAAGATGGAAGGAAAGAGAAGAGGATGACCATTAGAAGTTGGAGAGACTCATTTACAGCAGCCAAAGATGTGCCGATGGAAGACCTGAAGGACTAGGTTAGTGACAGCTTGTCTTGGAGAAAGTCTGCCCATATGGTTGCTAGGAATCCACACCAACTTGATGGCACGTAATCAATAATACAATAATATTATTTTCCAGCCAAACACTTCTAGAACATGCTTGAATCAATAAATTTTGGGAAGACATCTTGAAGACACCTGGTCAGGAAAATAATAGTGGAGATACCAGATATTTAATTTATGCTATATGCATAAATATTTCCTTTACATATGGTTAATTATTGTTGTTGTTTATTCATTTAGTTGCTTCCGACTCTTCGTGACTTCATGGACCAGCCCACGCCAGAGCTTCCTGTCGGTCGTCAACAACCACAGCTCCCCCAGGGATGACTCACCTCTAGAATATTATCCATCCACCTTGCCCTTGGTTGGCCCCTCTTCCTTTTGCCTTCCGCTCTCCCTAGCATCAGCATCTTCTCCAGGGTGTCCTGTCTTCTCATTATGTGGCCAAAGTATTTCAGTTTTGCCTTTAGTATCGTTCCCTCAAGTGAGCAGTCTGGCTTTATTTCCTGGAGTGTGGGCTGGTTTGATCTTCTTGCAGTCCAAGGCACTCTCAGAATTTTCCTCCAACACCACAGTTCAAAAGCATCTATCTTCCTTCTCTCAGCCTTCCTTATGGTCCAGCTCTCGCAGCCATATGTTAATCACACATTAATTTGAGATATTTGTCTCTAGCAAATGTTTGACTTTCTCTGTTTATCTCTTCTCTGACCACCTCTTTGTTCGTCAAGGAAATACTCTGATTCAAGCGTGTTTCTAAAGCATTCAGCTAAAAGGGAATTTCAGATGCATTAATCCATTTATAGAATCAGACTATGTTACAAAAGTCTGTATGCAACAGTAGCAAGAGAGAGAATTATGCATCTGAAAAAGCCAAATATTATAACTTCATTATAATGTTAAAAGTTTTCGGTTGAGATCTTCAAGCAAGTATACAAGTAAAGTAATTAAACTGGATGGTATTATTTCCTTCAGGATCAAAGTGAAGATTTCTGTGTGTTCCCATATACGGAAAAATGTTTACAGTATATATAAAAGAAACTCTTAACGTATCAACTACGTCTTCTTTGGTATATTCTTTTCTCCTTTATTTTAATGGCTAAAAATATATGACTTTCTCTACCTTCATCAATACCAACTATGCAAGATTGCCACCTAAATTTGCAATTCACAGAATTAACTTGACCGTGAATGTTCCAGTGGCAGTCCCTGTTCTAATAAAATCTTCAGAACTAATTCCATATATCAGTACTGATAGTTAATGTTCCAACTCTCCAGATAACTTATCATTTCTATTCAAACTCTGCCTCAAACTGAAGTGTGGCCATCCATAAAAGTCCAAAATGTTCTCTTCTTTGAAAATTCGTTTGTAGAATAAACATAAAGAGGTTTTATTCTTTCATATTCTGTACAGTACTGTATTATGGTTTGGGACTGTAATGGGTATTGTGTGCACAAGTACAGTATACAGAATTGTGGAAGTATGGAAAGCCAATGGGGTTTTAAAAAAGAGCAGGTTGTTTCTCTTTATCTGACCAGATGCTTCAACAGCAGGCGACTTAATATATTTAACAGGATCACTGGATCAATATGTTGCCATTATACTTATTATGTGAGTAAGTGGAATAGTACACACGTTATTAACATTTAAAAGCTTTGAAGTTTGACAGATGTCCACATCGCTAGATTTTTTTTGGTTTCTTTGAAGTAACTTTTTAAAGAATCATTCTGCTTCAAAGTTATATAATAGGGATTGCCACCCAGAGTCCCCTTTTCGGGAGAGATGGGCGGTGACAGAAATCTGAAAAACAAACAAACAAACAAACAAACAAACAAAGTGATGAGCTGGATAGCCTATACCATTTTAATCAACATGTAATTTAAAAATTACTCCTAGTTGCACCTCTAAAACGTGTGTGTGTGCGTGTGTGTGTGTGCATGCCTTCGAGTCACTGCTGATTCCTGTAACTGTCTGGAAAAGTCCCTGCAGTTTTCTTAGCAAGGTTTTTCAGAAGTGGTTTGCCCTTGCCTCCTTCCTAGGGCTGAGAGAGAGTGGCCCAAGGTCACCCAGCTGGCTTTGTGCCTAAGGCAGGACTAGAACCCACCATCTCCCGGTTTCCAGTGCCTTAACCACTACACCAAACTGACTCTCTACACCTCTAAGATACAGATAGCTATTTTAGGGAATATTGGTGAGGGGGAAGGAGAGAGATTCAAACAAAAATTAACATTAACACCCATTCTGCTGGGGATGTTGTGCCATTCCCTGGCACATATGCCACTTGCACTGTCTATACATTTCAGGAAAATATTAGGGTTATTGTTCCTCAACATCCTTTCTTCTTTGTCTACACCTTATTAACTGATTACTGCAAACTTTGTAAATGATGTTCCAGATGATAAATTACCTTGTTTATGAATAACTTAAAAATAGCTACTGCTGTGGCAGGTATCTAGCATTTTCTAGATCTGCTTCCTCCATAGAGAACAATTTTTGTGAACCAAGTTGTTCCTGCTCTTTATGGCAGAAATGGGTTCCTGCTCTTTATTACAATCACTATAATTCCGGTGCAACTGACTGGGCTGAAGGTGAGCAAGCACAGGATGAGCAAGCTGCTGATTAGCTTGACCTGGTGCAACTGTAAATGCCATGAAGTTCACCATAGCCCTATTTTTGTGTACCTAGGCTCTCTGGGTCTCAAAAATGGGGTCCAATTTTCTGTCAAGTGCTATGATGCTGTTTTTTTTTGGGGGGGGGGAAACAGAAATAGCAACTACAACTGTGGAATATCTCAGATGATCCTCTAGCGATTCCCCCCTCAGTTCTGTCTTTGGTTTCAACTACGTTTTTAAGAAAACTCTGTTGCCTGATGTTGCTTCATTCATGTTCAGGTTCAGATTTTTTAGCTGCTTACCAGTAGTAATCCATTCATGCCTGATTTTAATGGCTTTCAGAACAATTGGTAGAATCTCAAATTATTTCACTTACAAAGTTCTTTCTCTTGAAAAATAATTTAACCAACTTGGTGGTATTCTCAAGTTGGTCTCAAGTTTTCCACTCAGTCTAGATCTACAGACATTACTAGCTAATTGAAGAAGACTGGCTTGAGCCCAGCTGCATAAATGGATTTAGGATAATTGTCACATTGTCAGAAAAATATGGTCTGTTGTGCAATGTAAGATAAGAAATAAGGAAAAAAGCTGTGCTTCATTAATAATATATGGGTACGTTATTTCTGAAATTAGTTGAGCAAATAGCAAGGGATCATTTGAAATCACAGGCAGTATACCTGTATGTGATTAAAGTCATAACATTGTGTTTTGAAGGGTTGCCAAAATGGCATGGTGTCATGAGTGCCGTTGAGCTAAAGTCATCAGCGCAATGGCACTCATGACAATGACAAGGAAATAGGTGAAGGGGTACAAGTTAAGTAGCCATCAACCTACAACGACTAACGGCCAACAAACAATAGCCAAATGAATCACGGAGCCACCCAAACCATCAGCGGCAATACAACGGGGATCGCCCAGCTGAAAGCAATCAGCAGAAGAATGGAAACCTGATGATGGGCGATCCTGGAAACCCTCACCCACCGGCAGGGCAACGCATGGGACAAAGGGGGGTGACGTGACCGTGAGCGAGGGGGCGCTGACCGGCGCGGGGTATTTAAACCCCGCACCGGCGCGCTCCTGTCACTCTCAGCTTTTTTCTACCAACGCTGTACCTGCCCTGCAATAAACCAGAGCCTGATTCGCAAGACAGTGTCTGACTGTTATTCAGGGGGAGGCAGCGCATGACATAAAGCTGAGAGTCATAAACTCAGCCTCGCCGAGCCCCACCGGACGACAACGAGCCGCGGGAGGAGTAGACGGCGAGAAGACCAGCAAGATGAGGCCGGAACGGCGCGGGCAAGGAGGGCGAGCCGCGCGGCAAGAGACAGAGGAGGACCGACCAAGGCCAGAGGCACCGCGGACTCCCGGAGCCATGGACGCCCACCCCACCCGACCCGAGCCTCAGCTCCAACCCCAAGGGGAGATGGCGACGGAGGCAACCCGACCGCGGGAGGGAGCAGCACGACTTCCGAAACCAGCGGAGGACCCCGCGCCCCACATCGCACCCCAGCAACGGGCGTGGAGCGACAGCCCCACGGCGCTCGACACGGAGGAGGACGACGGAGACACCCATCAGACGGCGGAGGAAGCGGACCCGCGGCAGAGGGACGATGAACCCCGCCGGCAACCCACCCCCGAGGACGCGCCAACGGAACCGGCCCCAGCGGCGGCGCGGGCTGTGGACGAGGAGGCACGAGCTGAACTCGCGGCCATGCGGGCTCAGCTGACGGAACTCCGGACCATGCTCCAGGCGCTTATGCCCCCCGCGCCACCCAACGACGTCCCCGCACAAGCCCACACCCCGAGCGAAGCATCGAACCCACACGGGCCAGCGGAGGGCCAGCAGACGGCACAGGCGGCCGACACCACACCCCGAGAAGCGAGAGGCGGGGCCGCACAAAACGCCCGGGCCCCAAAGGACTTCCCCATCTTCTTCGATGGGACCCCCACAAAACTCTCGTTTTTTGTGACCAACGCTAGGGAGTTCATGGGGAGGCACGGACACTCCTATGACTCCGAGGCCGACAAGATCGCCGCCGTGGCGATCAAACTCCAAGACAGGGCGGCGGACTGGTACGTCCAACTGTACGGGTCCAGCTCCCCCGCCCTCGCCACCTTCCCTGCTTTCATCAAAGAGATGAAAGACTACTTCGAAGACCCCCTAGCCAAAGTGCGGGCGAAAAGCGCACTCCAAAGACTTAAACAGGGCACCCGCACGGTCCCTGACTACGCCCTGGAGTTCAAAGCCCTCGCGGGGAAGGTCAGCGACTGGTCCGAGACCACCCTGCTGGAAATCTTCAAAAGGGGGCTCAACCGCGACGTTCTCCAATGGGCCCTCTACCGCGACGACCCAGAAACGTTACACGGGTGGATCCACCTCGCGGGGAAAGCCGAACACGCGCACCGCACCTTCCTCATGACAACCACGGAAGACACAAACGATGCCGGGAAAAAGGTACCCGCACCACACGGGGGGATGGCCGGCCCCATATACCCAAAAAAGAAGTTCAACCGGGAGCCCTGCGGGAGGTGTGGCAAATTAGGGCACAAGACGGCGGATTGCTTCGCCAACCGACCGCCGACCAGCGCGCCCAAGCCCACCCCGAAAATTAGCCCCAAACCACCCAACCCGGGGCCGCCGCCTCACCGCCGAATGACCGTGGCCACAGCGACACCGAAAGAGAGCTGGGACGCTTACTGGGGGGAAGAGGACAATACCGACCCCGACCAGCCGGCGGGAAATGCTCCCCGCCTGCTCTGAGACGCGTGGCGAGGCAGGCGGTGGGACAGCAATGCGGACCACCTCAACGAAACGACAAAAGCTCCGTAATATGGGCAGCAATTCAACTCTCTACCGGCAACGGAGCCACCACGGCCGCGGCACTAGTGGACTCGGGGTGCTCAAAAAACCTCATCCACCCCGACCTAGTCGCCAAACTCGACCTCCGCTGCTTCCCCCTCCCCACGCCGCTGGCATTCCACCAGCTGGACGGCTCTACAGCGGGAGGGAAACCAGCCACGCTACAAACCGAGCCGGTCACCCTGCAAATGGGCACTCACACCGAGCGCACATCGTTCGTAGTCACACACATCGGACGGCCCATTGCAGTCCTGGGGATGCCATGGCTCGCGAAAAACAACCCGCGGATCAACTGGGCGACCCGCACCTTCACATTCGGCGACGGCGAGTATCGAGCACCAGTACCAGCTGGCAAAAGCAACCCCACGGTAGGACGAGCGGAGGCGACCACACAAGACAACGCCGCTACCACAGCAGACCTACCAGAACAATACGCCGACTTCTCCGAGGTCTTCGGAGAGGCAGAGGCGGACCAACTACCCCCCCACCGCAAGACGGATTGCCGGATCGACCTACTGCCCGACGTCCCCTTACCTAGACCAAAGATCTATTCGATGACCCCGAAGGAGATGGCAACCCTCCGGGAGTTCATCGATAAAAACCTAGACAGGGGATTCATAGAGCCAGCATGCTCACCGGTCGGAGCCCCCGTCTTATTCCGGGAGAAGAAAGACGGGACCCTACGGCTCTGTACCGACTACCGGGGCCTAAACGCGGCTTCCCTGTCCAACAAATATCCCTTACCCCTGGTGAAGGACATGCTCGCCCACCTGTCCACGGGCAAAGTCTTTTCCAAATTGGACCTTCGCGAGGCGTACTATCGCATCCGAATCAGGGAGGGGGACGAATGGAAGACGGCGTTTAACTGCCCCCTAGGCGCTTTCCAGTACAAGGTACTGCCCTTCGGACTCGCGGGGGCCCCTGGGGTGTTCATGCAGCTCATCAATGAGGTACTGCATGAACATCTGTTTAAAGGGGTCCTGGTCTACATCGACGACGTCCTTATTTACACAAAAACACACGAGGAACACGTAACCTTAGTCAGGCAAGTCCTCGACAAGCTCAGAAGGGCGCAGCTCTATGCGAAGCCTACAAAGTGCGAGTTTCACAAAGAGCGCCTAGACTATTTGGGGTATCGAATCTCCGGGGACGGCATCGAAATGGACCCCGCAAAAGTCGAAGCGGTGCTAAGCTGGGAGCGGCCCCGCAACAGACGGCAACTACAGAGCTTCCTGGGATTCGCGAATTTCTACAGGTCATTCGCCCGGGGGTTCGCTGAGATAGCCCTCCCCTTAACGGACCTCCTCAAAACCAAAGGGGTGGGGGACACCCGACGCGCCAAGAACCCAGGCACAGTGCTGAATTGGACTCCCGCGTGCCAGACCGCATTCGACAAGCTGAAAGCGCTGTTCACTACGGAGCCAATCCTCGCGCACCCGGACCCAGAACGGCCGTTCGTGGTCCAAGCCGACGCCTCAGACTTCTCCCTGGGAGCCATCCTGCTACAGAAAGACTCCACGGGGCTCCTGAAACCATGCGCCTACCTGTCAAGGAAGTTCTCCGAGACAGAGAGGCGATGGCACGTCTGGGAGAAAGAAGCCTTCGCGGTGAAATCGGCACTAGAGACATGGCGACACCTACTCGAGGGAGCCACCCAACCATTCGAGGTCTGGACGGACCACCGGAACCTCGAGGCCCTACGAACGCCTAGACGCCTTAGCCCAAAACAGGTCCGATGGGCCCAATTCTTCAGCCGCTTTGATTTCCAGCTGAAGTTCATGCCGGGCAAGAAGAACTTCCTGGCCGACGCCCTCTCCCGACTGCCCCAAGACGAAGAGCCCGCCCCAGACACCATTGGGACGGTCCTATCCGCCTCGCAACTGGGGATGGCCGTGACCACCCGAAGCGGCGCACGGAGGCAGCTCGACGCTACGGCGCAGCCGACGGCGGGACAACCGGCGACGGAAAGAAGCCAACCGCAACTACCAGGGGGAATGCGCACGGACCTCGCCGCCGCCCTCAAAACCGACCCCTGGTTCCTGGCGAACCCCGACAAGGTAACGATGGCGCAAGACCTGGCATGGGGGGAAGGCAGAATCTACGTCCCGGACTCGCAACGCCAGGCGATCTTGCATAGGTCACACGACGCCAAGCAAGCGGGACACTTTGGGTTCCTCAAGACCCTACACCTAACACGGCGCCAATTCTGGTGGCCCGCGCTCAGGCGAGACGTAAAAACCTACGTGGCGTCCTGCCCAACGTGCGCTAGGGCCAAACGGGCACCAGGCAAACCCGCGGGGCTATTGCAACGGGTGGCAGAACCCTCCCGCCCATGGGAGGAAATCTCTATGGATTTTATAGTGGACCTCCCACCCAGCCAGAAGAAAACGGCCATTTGGGTGGTGAAGGACTACTTCTCAAAGCAGGCCCACTTCATCCCCTGCACGTCGGTCCCATCCTCACAACAACTAGCCAAACTCTTCCTCATCCACGTGTACAGGCTACACGGATGTCCCGCACGTGTGGTGACCGACAGGGGCACACAGTTCACCTCCAAATTCTGGCGGGCCTTCCTGAAGCTGACGGGGACCCAACAGGCCCTATCTACAGCTTGGCATCCGCAGACGGACGGAGCCACTGAGGTTCTTAATGCCACCTTAGAGCAATTTATACGATCATATACGAACTACCACCAAGACGACTGGGCTGAACTGCTCCCGTTCGCCGAAGTCGCATACAACAACGCCGTCCACACGAGCACGGGGAAAACTCCGTTCGAAGTAGTCTCGGGGCGCGACTTCGTCCCCATACCGGAGCTACCTCAACCCCCGGAACCACAGGTGGACGCCAGCGACTGGGGACGGAAGATCGCGGAAGCATGGCCAGTAATCACGGCGGCGCTGAAGGAGGCACAGGCTGCTTACAAAGAGCAGGCCGACAAGCACCGGCGCCAACAACCGACGTTCCAGGCGGGGGATATGGCCTATCTATCCACCAAGTTCCTAAAGTCAACCCAACCCTCGAAAAAACTGGGGCCTAAGTACATCGGGCCGTTCCGAGTCACGCAAATAGTGAACCCGGTAGCAATACGCCTGGACCTGCCACACAACCTCCGGAGGCTCCACCCGGTGTTCCACACCAGCCTCCTAAAACCGGCAACCACCTCCCGATGGCACCCAAGCACGCCACAGCCCGCACCGCTTATGATCGACGGGCAACACCACTTTGAGATAAGGGACATCCTCGACTCCCGCAAGCAACGAGGAACTCTACACTATCTGGTCAGGTGGAAACACTTCCCCCACCCGGAATGGGTGGCGGCGCACAACGTTAACGCGCCTGACCTGACCAGAGCATTTCACCGGGCATACCCCGACAAACCGCAACCAAGGTCAGCAAAACCAAACCCCCCCCCGCAGGCCTCCCCCCGCCTCCCGTGCCCCAAGGGAAAGGGCCCCCCCCAAGCCCGCGACTTGGGTGGACCTTCCCCCCCCCGGGACTCACTCCCCCCGCCCCGGGCCCACGGGGTGGTGACAAACGATCGCCAGCACCCTCCCCCCGCCCCCCGGCCGCGGGGGAGTGGCAAGCAAGTCAACAGGGCAACCTGGGGGCAACGCCCAGGAGACACAACAAAGGCGACGCACTCTAAATAAGAAAAGAAGGGCCCTACCTGGAGCTGAGAAGCACCCGACCAGCCACGCCTCTCGCCTCGCCGAACTGAGCCAAACAAACAGGGTGTGGTTGGAGCATGCGCACGCCAGGTCAGAACCCGAGCATGCGCACCATGGACACACCCTGGGAAGGCACGTGGTAGAGGGAGGAGCAAAGGGAGGGGCGACAACTACTCCGGCGGGAACTTTGAAAAAAAAAAAAAAAAAAAAATGTGGCGTTTTGACAGCTCCACGGGGAAAACCCAGAAACCCGGGGGAGAACACTATTCGGAAAGGGGGCAGTATGTCATGAGTGCCGTTGAGCTAAAGTCATCAGCGCAATGGCACTCATGACAATGACAAGGAAATAGGTGAAGGGGTACAAGTTAAGTAGCCATCAACCTACAACGACTAACGGCCAACAAACAATAGCCAAATGAATCACGGAGCCACCCAAACCATCAGCGGCAATACAACGGGGATCGCCCAGCTGAAAGCAATCAGCAGAAGAATGGAAACCTGATGATGGGCGATCCCGGAAACCCTCACCCACCGGCAGGGCAACGCATGGGACAAAGGGGGGTGACGTGACCGTGAGCGAGGGGGCGCTGACCGGCGCGGGGTATTTAAACCCCGCACCGGCGCGCTCCTGTCACTCTCAGCTTTTTTCTACCAACGCTGTACCTGCCCTGCAATAAACCAGAGCCTGATTCGCAAGACAGTGTCTGACTGTTATTCAGGGGGAGGCAGCGCATGACACATGGGGACAAGGGGATAAGCCATACTCATCATTAGAAATGCTGCACAGACATAATCCTTGTATTATACGGTCAATCAGTTAATTGTATGTAAGTAACAACCTATGTCAAGCAAACCTACAAACACAAAAACTGATTTTTTTTGTTTATACAGGAAAGGTTGAGTAGAGAGGGTGTCTTGAGAAATATCCAGTCAATGGCCCATTCCCAAAGAAAAACAGCAGATTATGTAGAACTTGATTTATTTAGTATAACACTTTCCATTATGACAAATGAAATATTTTGGTAAGGTTGGTTTCTATGAAAGGGATTGCAGAAATGCTTTGCTCCCCCTCCCTCCCAAAAAGTATTTTTGAAGCAGCACAGGTCTTTAAAATCGTATTGCATGATGGAAGCTTTTTAACAGACTACCACAGCTCATTTGCTTATTGTTAATAACAGTGTGGTGTTAATTAGCCTAGTGACAGTAGAGTAGGTTCAAAGTATTAAACAATTACTAAAATAAAGACTATTGTTTGATTATGCTTACTTTCTTTAATCTTGGGAAGTTCCCAAAAGGGAAACCAAATGAATGAAGATTTGTCAATTCTTGCATTTACACATCAAAACTCTAATATTATTTATATGTTATATGTTTTTTCATTTAATATGATGCATGAACCCACCGACTGCATTTTTAAACCGTGATTTATGGCTTAGCAACATATCAGAAACTGGCCATTAGAACAGAACATGGCTAAAAAAAGGTAGCTTGCAGGAATGTGCAAATTTAATAAACTAGGGCTTATAAGAAACAATGCTAGTTTAAACAAAAAAAAATGTTCAAATATTTTCCTTTTTAATTGTCAAATTGACATTACCAATTGATATTAGATTCCATAAATAAATTTTGCAATGGTACTTTTGCAAAGAGCTCGATATTACCTCCAGATCCTTCATTCCAAAGTATGTCATTTCAGTGGGTAGTAATGAGAGGAACCCAATTGCCCAATAAAATAATAATAATAATAATGTTTTATGCAGTCCTTATTGCTAAACATTGCTGCTAAAAAAGTTCATGATACAGTGGTAAATTCATGCCTAATTATTTATGAAAGCAGTTCTTTCTTCCCAAAGAATGCATCTACTCTTGCCTGTAGCAGAAATAGATAGTCCAAGAGAAATGTTAATAATCTAATTGTGTAAATTGTTCCTCACTCTCATTGGAATCAAAAGATCTTACTCATATGTGGTCTTAAAGTACAATATGTAATTATTGAGTTATAGGAAGTATAATGCTCTGTTGCCCTATTTGTCCCAGACATTTCTACATATTTACCCAAAAAAACAGTTACATAGAATTACTTCCTGGCATAAGTTTAACAATGAGGAACAAAAGAGAGAGTTTGCACTGTACTTCCAGAAACTTATGAACCATTTATGAACTGGCCACATAAAGCACGGAAGGTTTTATTCTATAAGAACATTAAAGAACAGAGAATCCAGCCCCACACAATAGTTTGACATTTTCCCCCAGACAATTCAATACAATCCAATTCAAGTCACCACAAAAAATGTTCAGCTAAGCTTAAGGAGGCTTTCTTCCACCAAATCAATGCTGCCTTAAAGTCTCTGTTACGCATACGTCAGCGTTTCCCAAGAACTGTATATGCTGCTTGGCTGTCTATTTTTCGGCTTATTAATTCCAAAGTTCTCTAATAAAAACATTGATCTGCTTGCCTTACTGTGTGAAAGCCCAGCATATTTTTAGGCAGTTGGCTGATGAGCTCCAAAGAAATTAGTATACAAGGTGTCTACTTCACACGGCATTTATAATCCTATGTATTTCTTATTATTGTAATCATTACCCTAAGCTGCTCTCTTCCTGGGCACTCCCAAAACACCAGCTTGGTACCACTTCACCCTCTCCTCTTTCAAACCTTGCTTTAAAACCCATCTTCCTGTAAATTATTTGCCATAACTGCTTAAATCATTTCCCCAAATCAAATACTGTAGGCCAGGAGATTAGTGTTGCATATATAATATAAGCCAACAAATTCCCTATAAGTAGGAAGCGATGTATTTAAAGGGCAAGCCCTTGTGTTTTTCCATATCAAACAAATCATTAAAAGCTTTCTTCCTTTTCTCTTGGTGGTTACCACAGTAAAAAAAAATAATGGTTTGCACATCACTGTGATGAGGGAGCATGGAATGGCAAAGATTTAGCTGGACCTCTGCTCATGCTGTTCTTTAAATAACACCCTACTATACAACTTTACAGAGATTTGATAATGGACCAAATTCTGCATATGTTGCATCTAATTGACTCCAGCTTTATCTTAGCATTGCTTCACCCTCGCCGACCCATTGTCTTCCTGTAACCGACACTTTAGCCTTCCCTCGACCTTTTGCCCTTTAGAAATGCTGAATAACAAGTCCCAGCATCCCACATCCAGCATTACAGAAGCTGCAATCCAACACATCTAAAGGGCACCAGAATGATTTGGATCATGAGCTCTTTGCAGTAGGAACCTGACTCTTCAATTTTGCAAAATGCAAACAAACAAACAAACATGTACATTAATGACACAGTAAGTTGTGAAAGCAACATTGATTTTGATGATGCAGAATTCAAACACCTAAAAATTGACTACATACAGATCCATCATGCTGTTCCCTTTTGAAGTATGCGGTGCCTTACAAAGCATTAAAAAGAATAAGAAATAATAAGCAAAAATAAATTGGAGGCCAGAAATAAGAAAAAAGAAAAAGAAATCTAACTAAATCTAATACACACCAACATCATTTATTTTACTTCTCTATATTTTTCCGTCTTGCGTACCATCTTTTCTTCCATCACATCCTTCCATCACTTTTGTTCTTTAAATTTCTTACCTGTCTCTTTTCTCTCTGAGGATTTCATCAATTCCATTTAACCATGACTTTTCCAGTGTTTATTGGGAAAGTCATGGTTAAACAGAAACCATGACTTTCCCTTCCTTTTGATCTATTTATTTTTCTTTCATATATTTATTTTGCAAGTTGATTCTCATTGATTCTCTCTATATGACAAAACAACCTCAACGTACGTCTCTCATTCTGGTCACTCACTTTTGTATTCAGTCCACATGCATTTCAGCACCCATTTGTTCTTGACCCTATCTCTCTTGATTTCACCATGCACACTTAACTTAAATAATTTGTTCCCATTGCATTCAACATATTACTTTCATGTAACAAAGTGGCCAGAAACACATGAATAAACATCTATTTTTGTTGTTTCTAACAAACATACATCCCTAGTAACAAACTACATACTACCTACTACATTTCTATCACCATTTTCACATGTAACATTTCTAAATTCTCCCATCTTTACTAAACATCCTACCAAAGTACACAAAATAATCTACTTGTTCTAATTTCTTACAATGTATGTCTAATTTGCAACTGCTCATTCCATTTCCTCTGTTTCACACAGTTATCTTGGTTTCAATTCATTAACTTTCAGGTTCATACTCATTGATGAGTATGATTTAACATTTTCTAACAACAACAACAACTAATAATAATTTATTAAACTTGTATGCCACTTGACTCTCAATGACTCTGGGTGGCTCACAACAATCAAACAAAGAAATTACAATTAAAAAATAAAAAATAAAGAAAAAAGATGGCAAGTGCGATGAAGTGAAGGGTCTCACTCTTTCTCACCAAAGGCCTGGGTGTACCAGCAGGTCTTCACAGCTCTTCTAAAAAACAGCAGAGTGGGGGCCATCCAGATCTCAGGGGATGTCATGAGTATTGATGGTGAGCAGGAGGGGGCCCTATCCAGGGGGGGAAATGCATGCGTAGTTTAGAGGCTTTGAACCGTCCTTCAAAGAAACTTAGAGCAGACTCGCCTTGAGTTTTGGGTTTAACTGTGTGGGTTTCCCACGCTCTTTTAGTTTGGCAGGATTTCTTACTACTAGAGCCTTCAATAAACACTAGAGACCTACTCACTGTCTCAGCGTGGTACTTCACTCTAAGTTAGGACAGGGGAACCTCATTCCAGAGGGCAGGCACTGCTTCCGGGGTCCTAAGAGATGATGTTGTTTAATTGAAAGAACCCGAAGCACACCAACCCTGCAGGATCTAATCAGCCAGACAGATGTTACGGTAGACAGGCTGTCCGTTAAGTAACTAGGCCCCATGTCATGTAGGACTTTATAGGTAACAAACCACACCGTGAATTGCACCCAGAAGTAAATTGGCAACCAGTGCAGCTCGGGAAATAGAGGAGTTACATGTGCATATCAAAGCATGCCAATTACTGTTTGTGCTACTGCATTCTGGACTAGTTGAAGCTTCCGGGTGATTTTCAAGGGCAGCTCCATGTAGAGAGCATTGCAGTAGCCAAGCCGTAAGGTAATCATTTGGGTTTTTCGCATAAGCTGCATACAAGAATACATATATATTCACATCTCCAACCAATACAGCTTTAATATTACCAGAAGCATTCAAGCATTCCTTATTATATTTGTATCCATAAATGTATTAAGCAAGGAGACAGCACACATCCTTGTGTTATCCACTGCTCAATGATTAATCATTCACTAAGTATTCCATTTAATCTCACTCATGTTTTACTTTCATCATATAATGCTCTTACTGCATTTAGCAACCAACTTCATATTATCACAATATATTCCATAATTCAATCCTATTCCATAATTCATCTTACCCTATGCTTTCGCTACACACATACAAGAAACTTCCTCACATTCATATATTTTTCAATAACCAGCTGAAGAGTAAACAGCTGATATCCACATCCCCTGCCCAGCATGAAGCCACAGAGTACTTCCCAAACTCTGTTCATTGTCACCTTCTCATACCATTTCAATTAGAATTCTGCCAAACATTTTCCCAGGTATGTTTATCAAACCAATCTCCCTGTAGTTTTTGCAGTCATTCCACCTCTTTTCCCTTTGTATAGGGAACAGTATTATTTTCTGACTATATGCGTTGAAAACTATGATTAATTAAGAAGCTTCTTTACTGAAACAATATTAAACCAATCCTAGTTTCAGTGAAGAGGAGGAATTAGTGGGCATATGCAAAATCATGTTTTGAAATTAAAGCATTTTGAAGTGGCTCTTGATGAATTTGGATAGAGGTGAAGAATGAATGCCCTCAGATTGCAAAAAAGGCTTTGTTAATCTTCCTGCAACTTCCTACATTTCTCCTATGCACACTGAGATTTTCTGCAGTCACCAACATTAGAACTGCAAAAAAGAATAGTTTACCAATGGTTTGGGAGGAAATGAGAATATTTGCCCAATGTTCCACCTCATTCCAAAAGTATTTGTAAATCTCATCAAGCTCAAGTATCCCTTTAGGTGACATAAGAGAAGATAAACTCTGTTTCGGTCTGTTCAATTGTTTCATAGTAAAATAAAATGAGAAATACACTAAGCAAAAAATGCAAGCAAGTATAATCATTACCTTATTTTGAAGGCTGATTGTTTATTTGCAATACCACTTACTGAAATTGTAAAAATTATTCTGAAAATAAATATTTTCCTTAGACTTAGCCTTCAGTCCTTATAAATTCCATTTTCTCCAATAATGGAACTCATAGCTGCAATATGTATCTTGTGGCATATCTACTAGCAAGAAATGGAACAGGAGTGCCACAGAATATGATAATGAGTTTAAGATGCCATCAGTTTACTCCAATGTTTCATTGTAGCCTGATTTCTGGGCTGTAATGCAGAATGGAAAGTCAGTGCACACTTCCTGTATCCATTTTAAGCCCTACTTTTTTGCTTGATCAAGCTATATGTGCCAAACAGCTCACATACAACTCTCCTGGTTGTTCAGGAGGTCTGGTTGACCTAGCAAGCCACCTGCACTTGTGAACCTGTTTGTCTTGATTATATCACATTTATGACGATGATTGCAATCTGAAACAGATTTGCCTCTGCTTTAATGTTTTCCTCCAAAAGGTGAATAGCAGGACAGTCTGCTGTAATCAGTTTTACAACCAAATGCTGCATATTAAGGCTAGAGTTTAAATTCATCACAAGGGAAATAATTGGCAAGAGAGTACTTTGGTGAGATTTTTTCCCAAGGGATCACATTGCAAATGTTTAGCACAGAGATATATAAAATGTATAAATAAGTGGGAGGATGACGCAACCCTGTTTCAGTATCTGGAAGAACAAGTGGGACTTGCAATGAACTCTTATATTCAGGGGTGCTCTTGTTCAGAACACATCCTTACATTTCTCCTTTCACTCCTTCCATTTTTCACTCCAAAGTCTGCCAGCATTCCATTGCCACTAAGCACACTCACTATGCACTAGGTGGATTTTCAGGGTTTGCTATTTAATTTATTAGTCCCAGAAATTTTTATTATTTCCAAACTTACATCTTGATTCTGCAGATATCTCCCTTGCATTTTCTGCATAAAGGCCAGAACTCAGGGAACTAAAATCACCATTCATGTAGAGTATGAGAGAGAAACCTGTGGCATTCCAAAAATTGCTATGCTATCAATCTTCCTCCCCATTAGTCCTGCTGGCTGGACTGTTAGGAGCTGAAACTCAGCAATATTTGGAGGCTCAAAGATTCCCCACCCAATCTATATGATAACAGGAATACTCAACTGGTATCTTTCAGATTTCCTGCAGACTGGACAAAGTGAAGATGGGCAAATCATAGAAAATTTAGCTTTAAGCATTCAGATACAGCATTCTAAATGTGTTAAGTGTAAGTATTTACTTACATGGCACTCATGTAAACAATACTTCTGCTTAAACCACACATTTTGGAGTCTGGTTTCTGGCAGGAAATATCTTTACTATGGTGTAATATTATGCATCCCTACCACTATTATCAATTTACTTGTTATATATTAAATAAAAAGTCTCCTTCATGTGAAACTCATCTACTAATGACTTTATAGATATATCCAGGTAGTTTTCTCGACACAATTATGGAAGTAATTTACCACTGCCTACTTTCAGGATGTTAACGGAAAAAAAAAAACCTTCTCAGACTACCCTGTAGGTCTGGTATTTCCTGAAGGTGTACCTTCCAAGTACCAACAGTCCCATCATTGTTTAGCTTTCAAGTCAGACAAGGTCAGCTAGGTGGTGCCATCTGCTGAGGTGCCACAGATTTTGTGCCAGCACAACATAGATATGTTGAGAATACAACCTGTACAACCCCCAGAATTCCCAGTCCACATGACCAAAGGAGTTATTGTTCCAACATGCCTTGAGGTACTATGCTGAGGAAGCTGCTATCAAAATAGCATTGGATCCTTCCTCAAATGTACTGTGTGCATGCTAGATAAATGAAGTGTTACTCTGGAGTTTTCACCAGTGTATGCTGTTTCCCTCAAACAGGAGAGAAAGAAATGCACAAATAAGAGGTCTCCACATTAAATACCTTATCTGTTTCACTGCATATTTTAAAAACGTGATATTCATTGGCTGGGTTCGCATATCTTATTCAGTCATGAAGTTTAGTTTCATCTTCATGTTTTGTGTCAGTCTAGCCACTGTGATCTGTAAACCATTGTTTTATGGCTAGTATGTGTCAAACTAGTCGTATAGGTGCTTATTCAACAAGCCATGGTTTTGTATGTTATGTAAATCAGCTACTGTATTGTTACTAACAATTGTGGTTTAAATACTTAAAATACAGGCGGGAGGAGAAAGAGAAGTAGTGCCTGGCGAGAAAGCTGGCACAGGCTTCAGCTTGCTGGGTTGCCTAGTGCCAATCTAGCACGTTGTTCCACTTTGCATCTCTAAGCATGATACAGATGTGCTCTAGCAACCTCCCCGTCCCCCCCACCCCCGTGTCCCTATGACATTCCCTTCATCTTATCTCCAGTCTGAGGCAGGCTTACATTGTCCTTAACTGTGTTCTTGTTAAAGTGGTGTTTCCCCCCTTATTCCGACATAGTCCAAGGGCAGTCTCAAGGTGCAGAGCATCTGTTAGGCTTTATCACCTTCCTTGGAAGGCAGTCAGTATAGGGGGAGGCCATGGTAGTTTACAGTGGCAAAAAAAATAAAAACCACCAAAGGCTGGTAGCATCTTTTCTAACTAACCCATTTTATGGAAAGGCATAAACTTTTGGGAGCTGCAGCTCACTTCATCAGATGCATAGAGTCTAACCACTCTATGCATCTGCTGAAGTGAGCTGAAACTCATGAAAGCTTATACGTTTCCATAAAATGGGTTAGTTGGAAATGGAGGAAACTCAGGTAACTGCAGTGACTTGAAAGAGAGGCAGGATGTCCTAGCTGCCAATAGGAAATTAATATGCCAGTATTCTGCTGATTCAAGGATGGATCTGGATAACAGTTTATCTCAGCAGTGGGGAAAACCCACGAGTGACTAGTGGGGAGTCACGTCTCACGGCAATTATTTTGTCATTGCACCAACAACCCATATTCAAACCTCCAGATATGTCCACAGACTTCCCAATGTTGGGGGGCCTTTTCCTATTTTATTTTATTATTTATTTTACTTTATTATTTTTTGTATGCATCCGACAGAGAACTATAAATCCCTCCATGGCTGTTCCAATATAACACCACTGGAAGGAAGACTTTATATGGTCACAAGAAGGTTGGGTGACGCTAGACAATGTTAAAAACACAAATGAAACAAACAATTCAAAGGAGGTTTTACTGGTTCTAAGTGTGGCAGACAACTTTCCAGGCTTCCCAGAGATTTCTGGTGAAGGAGCATGGCGGCAGGTTGAGCTCTGTAAGAGCTCAGAAAAACTGACATCTACAACACAGAGGTCAAGAGTTCTGCGGAGTCGGAGAGAGACGGGCAGACCTCGTAGGCAGTGCTAGAAAAGGAGCACTGCCAGCGAAAGACTCCAGCGGCTTCGGAGCGGCAGGCAAAAGCTTTGCTTTCTCTTTCAACACTTTCACTTTCGCCGCAACAACAAAGCAGCTGGGAAGCCTGGAGGTACATGCTAGGCAATTCTTCAGCCCCCTTCATTTCTATTAAAAGAAAAAACAACTTTTGACCACAGAAGAGAAAAAGAAGAAACTTTCTAAGCAGAAAAAAAAAAAAAAAATTCTATACTTTGGAGACAAAAAATCTTTACTGCCAGTCCTTACTTAAAAGGAACTGAATTAATTAAATAAATTCTAACGCCATATTGGACTATATTGTAGATGTTTATAAGATTATTTTGAATTGTATGCTCTGTATGTTTTGATATAAATATTATACATTGCTTTATATAGATAAATATAATATTAGGTGTAGTGATTAAGATAAGTAAATAAAGATTTCTATAAGAACAAAATTAATACAAGGAGACAGAATAGGAGAGGCTCAGAAGCTGGGGAAGGAGAATGGCTGAAAGCCATGTTTGAAGATTTTACGCAAAAAACAATCCAAAATATTACTCAAAATTTAACGCAATTATTAGAGGAGAAAATAGATGGATTTGAAAAAAGGTTAGATCATAAGTTAGAGACTATGGACAAAAGAATAAAAGCAGATATTCAAGAGGTAAGAGAAAGAGTGGAGAAATTAGAAGTAGAAAATGATATAGAATTAGACTGATTAACTGTGTTAAAGTTAAAAGAAAAAGAACATTGTGTTAGACTTAGAGGTGTACCTGAAAAAAAAGAGGAAGAAATAAGAGAAATAGTGGTTCAAACGCTTGCAAACTTAATTGAATGGGAGGAAGAAAGGCTAGAAGAAGATATAGAAAAAATATTCAGAGTTAACTCGAAATATGCAAAAATTAACCGGAAACCAAGAGATATAATAATTGAATTTGCTAGGAAAAAGACAAAAGAATTGATAATACAGGCCTCCTATGGGAAAAAAATTAATATCGAAGGAGAGGAGATTATGATATTGAAAGACATACCACTGATAATATTAAAAAAAAGAAGAGACTATTTTTTTCTCACTGAAGTCCTTAAATGAAATAAAATCCCCTTTCGGTGGGAAGTATTGGAAGGAGTTAATGTTAGATTCCAACAACAAAGATATAAACTGAATACTATTTTTAAGGCTCAGGAATTTCTCAGAAAATATAAGAAAGATTTAGAACCAGAAACAGATAGAAGGGAAAGGCTAGAAAGTAAAGAAAGTAAAGTGAAACGTTTAAATATAGAGGAACAAAGTGCAGAGGAACTAGCTTCAGGTTCTAAAGAATTTGCAATACTCCTCTCCAATGAGTGAGCTAAAATGCCTTTCATGGAATATAATGGAGCCAACACCCCAGCTAAAAGGAAAAAAGTCTTTCACTATTTATACAAATTAAAACAAGATATAATATGTCTTCAAGAAACTCATATTGTGAAAAAAGTTAATAAATATCTGGTAAATAACAAGTTAGGAAATGAATTTATAGCAGCAAATAAAAAAAAAATAAATGGAATTGTAATATATGTAAAGCCCCATCTAAATCCTAAATTAATAAGTGATGATAAAAATGGGAGATATTTAATAATAGAATTAGAACTACAAAATTCTAAAGTAATATTGGTTGGAGTATATGCCCCTAATGATAATCAGAATAAATTCTATCAAAATTTATCAAATGAACTTTCCGAATTATCCTATAACAATTGGATTATAATGGGAGATTGGAACGGAGTTACCTTACCAATTATTGACAGAAAATCTGAACAACAAATTAAAAAAAATCAAGGAAAATTGCCCCAATCTTTTTTTGATATGTCAGAAAATTTGGCTATTGTAGATGCCTGGAGATATAAAAATGGTACGGCTAGAGATTATACATTTTATTCAGACAGATTCAAATCATTCTCCAGAATCAATATGATATGGTTATCTAAAAATTTGGCAAATAAAATTTTATATGTATCAATTCTCCCCCGATCTTTCTCAGACCATAATCCAGTTCAATTGGTTATAAAACTCCACCCAAAAAGTTATAGGTGGAGATTAAATGAAACCTTGTTGAGAAACAAAGAACTTGTAAAACATTGCCAAAAGGAATTAAAAGAATTATTTGAATGGAATTTAAATAATGAAGTGAGTATTGGGACAGTATGGGATACTAGCAAGGCATATATGAGAGGATATTTTATGTATTTAAATAGTTGCTTAAAGAGGAAAACACAACAAAAAATTCAAACAGTTCTTGATCAAATTAAGATAAAAGAAAAAAATCTTCAAATAAGACCATCAGATGAAGGTATAAATCATCAAATAAAAATTTTACAGCAGCAACTAAAAATACTCACAACAGATGAAATTGAAAGAAAATTGAGATATATTAAACAAAGAAATTTTGAATATGCTAATAAACCTGGAAAATGGCTAGCATACAAATTAAGAAAAGAAAAGGAAAAAAAGATTATTACTAAAATTCGAGAAAATGGGAAAGAATTAGTTGACAATGAAAAAATTAAAAAGACATTTCATAATTTCTTTACAAACCTATATAAGAAACAAGAAATTTCAATTGATAAAATTGAAAACTATTTATTAAAACAAAATTTAAAGAAATTAACTAAAGACCAAAAAGCATTAATTAACAATCCCATCACAACCCAGGAAATCATAGAGGCAATTAGAAAATTGAAAACAAGCAAAGTTCCAGGTCCAGACAGATTTTCAGCAGGTTATTATAAATATTTTCAAAATCAAATTTTGCTACCACTTAAAGATTTAATGAATGTGATTCTGTTAGGAAATCCAATACCAAAATCTTGGTCAGAGGCAAATATTATACTAATCCCAAAAGAAAAACAAGACCCGTCACTATGTAAAAATTATAGACCTATTTCGTTATTGAGTAGATTAATAGGTACCACTTCGGTGGGCAGGTAATGGCATTCCATGTAGTCATGCCAGCCACATGACCATGGAACTGTCTACGGACAAATGAACAAACTGTCTACGGATAAAAGCTCTTCGGCTTTGAAACGGAGATGAGCACCGCCCCCTAGAGTCGGACATGACTGGACTTAATGTCAAGGGAAACCTATAAAATATTTACTCTAATTCTAACTGAAAGATTAAAAACAATACTTCAAGAAATAATTAATTATGACCAAAATTGTTTTTTATCTCAAAGATATATAAAAAACAATATAAGGACAGTTTTAAATATAATAGATTATGTTCAGTTTCATAATGAAAAACAGATTATGTTATTTTTAGATGCTGAAAAAGCTTTTGACAACCTTAATTGGAATTTTATGCTTAAGACTTTAGAATTGATGAATTTTGGCGATATATTTATAAAAGTAATAAAAACAATTTATACATTTCAAAAAGCCAGAATTGTGATCAACAAAGAGATAAGACAAGAATGTCAAATAGAAAAAGGAACAAGGCAAGGCTGTCCGCTATCTCCTTTATTATTTATATTGGTATTGGAGGTTCTAACAGAAGCTATCAGAAAGGATCATTGAATTGAAGGGATAAAGATTAAACAAGAAACATATAAATTAAGAGCCTTTGCGGATGATTTAGTTATCACTTTACAAAACCCGTTAATATCAATTGATTATTTATTAAAGACACTACAAGAATATGGAGAATTAGCTGGTTTTAAAATAAATAATCAAAAAACGAAGATGATTGTCATGAGTAAGGATGGCGAGCAGGGGGCTCCCATCCAGGCTGTAAAGCGCATGCATAGTACTGAGGAATTCGGTATCCATTCAAAGAGACACAGATCGGGCCCGCCTTAGTCTTTGGGGTTTATATGTCTGGGTTTTTCCCACGCTTCTTCAGTTTGTTAGGATTTTCTGTCATGTAGCAGTAATAAAACACTAGAGACCTATTCCTTGTCTCAGCGTGGTTCCTGGCTGTTAGGACATCAATCCTAACAAACTCCTACTCCCATCAAAAGAGGGAGGAACAAAGAATTTAAAGGGGAGACATTTGGAAATGTCTTCAGAAAACCAAGAAATTCGGCTCACCATCCAACAATTGGCAGCAGCCCTGCAACAACACCAACAATAGGTAGATCTACAGGTTAACACATTACAAGCTGCCATGCTACAGCAGTTACAACAACCAGCTCCGATTAACCCACAACCGGTGCCAGCAGCAGCAGCAGCAGCACCGCCAGTAGTCTTGAGATCCCAGGGCAGTCTACCAGAGAAGTTTGGAGGAGAAGCAGGACAGTTGAGAACCTTTCTCACACAGTGCACAATGTTTTTCGACAGCAGACCGGCAGCGTTTCCCACAGACAGAACCAGAGTCACCTTCATCCTAAGTCTGCTAAAGGGCCCAGCAGCCAAATGGGCTATTCCCATGGTGGAGAACAACGACCCGATTCTCAACAACTACCAGAACTTTTTGGCAGGGTTCCGAGCACACTTTGACGACCAGATCAGAGAGGTCACTGCCAGCCGGGAAATTCGGAAGCTCAAGCAAGGTAACAAGAGGGTGGGAATCTACATTGCTGATTTCAAGTTGTTAGCAGGAGATCTGGACTGGAATGAGAGTGCATTAAAAGACCAATTCAAACAGGGGCTGGATGAAGAAATTAAGAATGAATTAGTGCACCAGGGAACACCAGCTAACCTAGAAGCCTTATATCAGTTGTCTGTGGTCATAGATGCCAGGCTAGAAGAGCTCAGACAGATGCAGCCGGGGAGAAACAGGGCCCTCAGAGTGCTTCCAGGATTTCCAGCTCTCTCTGTAGCATCTACTCACTCAGGACCAGAAGAGCCAATGCAGACTGGGGCAAGCAGGAGGCTTATTTCCAAGGCTGAGAGGCAGAGAAGGAGAGAGAGAGCCCTCTGTTTTTACTGCGGAGCCCAGGGGCACATGGTGAGAGCTTGCCCAGCGAGAAGCCAAGCAACTTCAGTAAGACCCCCAGGGCAAGCAGCTGAAACAAGAGCCATCTCCGCCTCTGCTTCCAACCAGGGAAACTCCGTCAGTCTCCCTCCACAGAGCTCAGCAGGGAGACCATCAATCAATTAAGGAGGGCTCATTCCGAGGATTCCAGGCAATCCATTTTCTACTTACCAGTAATAATGCATGTCAACCTAGAGTACCAGGTCAAGCTAGAGGCCATCGTGGATTCCGGAGCTTCAACCAATTTTATTGATGTGCAGACCGTACAAGACTTCAACATCCCGACCATAGAATTGCCATGTCCCATAGAAGTGGAGACCATTGACGGCCAGTCCCTCAAGGCAGGGCCGATTAGAAGGTTCACAGAATCGATACAACTGACAACGGGAGACCACACTGAGTGGATCCAGCTTTATGTTACTGCATCGCTTAATGTGCCTGTAATCCTAGGCACGCCTTGGCTGAGGATCCACAACCCATTGCTGAACTGGACTACGGGAGCAATCTCCTTCCCAGCTAAGGAATGCCAGCACCACAAGATTCAAGCCGCTCTCCGCTCTCCAGCAACCAACGCAGTCATGGAAGCAGGGGGGGTCCAGTTGCCAGCCAAGTATGCAGATTTTGCAGATGTTTTCAGCAAACAAGAGGCCACAGCACTACCCCACCATAGGGACTGTGATTGCACCATTGAGTTGATATCAGGAGCCAGGATTCCAGCAAGGAAACAATATCCCATGTCCCCCAAGGAACTAGCCACCTTAAAGGATTACTTGGACTCTAATCTCCAAAAGGGGTTCATCCGACTATCTACTTCCCCAGCGTCTGCTCCTACCTTCTTCGTACCAAAGAAGCCTGACCTGTTGGCACCTGCAAACCAGGAGACACCCATGAGAGTGGTCCACGATTTCAGTTTTTTAAATAAACTAACAAAAAAAGAAACTTACCCACTGCCTCTAATCTCTGATCTGCTGGATCGCTTACAGAAGGCACACATTTTTACCAGGTTGGATCTCAGGAATGCGTACAATCTGATCCGGATGAAAGAGGGGCACGAACATCTAACTGCCTTCGACACCAGGTTTGGTAAATTTGAGTACCTTGTTTTGCCCTTTGGCTTGTCTAATGCAGGAATCAATTAATGAATCAAATTTTCTCTGATTTACTAGATAAGTATCTGGTCATTTATCTAGATGACATATTAATTTTCTCTGAGGATGCTACAACTCATGTAACCCATGTACGTAATGTCTTACAAAGACTAAGAGAGAACAAGCTATTCGCCAAGCTAGAGAAGTGTGCCTTTGATTTAACTGAATTACATTTCCTGGGCTATAAGGTATCAACAGAAGGCATATCCATGGATCCTTCTAAGGTCCAGGCAATTCTCTCTTGGCCACCTCCCCGAAATGTTAAAGAAGTACAAAGATATCTACGATTTTGCAATTTCTACAGGCAGTTCATAAATAACTGTGACAGGGCTAGACCCCTCACACAGCTTTTGAAGAAAGGATCAAAATTCATTTGGGGGGAGAGAGAGCAAGCAGCCTTCCAAGAATTTAAGCAACGCTTTGCATCCCAGCCGCTGTTAAGACACCCTGATCCCACGAAGCAATTCATGATGCATTCAGATGCTTCCGATATTGCCATTGGGGCGGTGTTATTGCAATATACAAACAAAACCGAGAATACATTGCTTCCGTGTGCCTTTTTTTCACGCATGCTCTCACCAACAGAGAGAAACTATGATGTTTTTAACAAGGAGTTGCTGGCAATTAAAGCAGCATTCCAAGAGTGGAGGCACTGGCTAGAAGGTGCAACCTTTCCTGTGAAAGTTTGCGCCAATCACAAGAATTTACAGCTTCTACAAAATACCAGATCCCTCACCCCACGCCAAATCAGATGGAGCTGGTTTTTCTCCGGTTTCAATTTTGTTATTTCTTATGTGCCCGGGGCGCAAAACTGCTTGGCAGATGCCCTGTCTCAATCCTTTCAGGCAACCCCCGCCACTCACCAGGAGGTACAGGCTACTATATTACAACCTCACAACTTTGATCAGTCTATGAGGGGGAACCAAACAGAGATTTTAGCAGCAGGCAGACAAGCAGAGGACCTATTTACAAGAGTCAGAGCTCAGCAGCAACAGGACCCGTATGCCAGGGCCAGGATGGATGACCTCCAGAGGGGCCCGCAAGACACTGCCCCCCCCATTCAATGTGGAGGCAGGAATCCTCTGGCATAGTGGGCAATTATACATTCCCCCTTCACTGAGGGAAGAAGTACTGAGACTTTGCCATGACCATCAAACGGCAGGCCACGGAGGTGTTTTCAAAACTCTCCATAGAGCTCTGAGAGACTACTGGTGGCCTAAGATGACTGCAGACATAAAGGGTTACGTTGCTTCTTGTCACACCTGCAGACGAGCCAAGCCTCTCCCAGGGAAGCCCACAGGACTCTTGCAACCCCTACCCACCCCCAGTAGGCCTTGGGATACAATCTCCATGGATTTCATCACTGATTTACCCCCGGTCCAGGGGCTGACTTCCATACTAGTGGTGGTGGACCTTTTCACAAAAATGGCACATTTTATTCCTTGCAAGGGCCTCCCATCTGCACAAGCCACAGCACAGTTGTTCATGGACCATGTTTTTAGGTATAGAGGCATGGTGAATCACTTGGTGAGTGACAGAGGCCCTCAGTTCACTTCCAGGTTCTGGAGGGCCCTTTTCCAGTCATTAGGGGTCCAGATCCACCTGTCATCATTGCATCATCCTGCTAGTAACGGGAAAGCCGAGAAAATTAACCAATGGTTACAGCAGTATCTCAGGTGTTACACCACTTATCAGCAAGACAATTGGCCAGCCCTGCTCCCCATGGCAGAATTTACTTATAACAACTCTGTGCAATCCTCGACCAAGATGTCCCCTTTCCAGGCACTCTACGGGGTTAACCCTTGCGTGTTGCCCACGTCCTCCCAGCAAGGAGCTGTTCCAGCCATGGCTGATTTTCTTAAAGAGCAACAAGCCACATAGGAGTTGTTAAAGGAGCAGCTGAACAGGGCAAAGAGTGCTTACAAGAGAGCTGCAGATGCTCACAGACAAGAGGGGCCAGCGATTGCAGTAGGAGACAGAGTGTGGCTCTCTACCAAGTTTTTGAACTCTACCAGACCCTCCAAGAAATTGGGCTCTAAGTTTGTGGGCCCTTTCACTGTGGTACAGCAGATAAATCCAGTGGCTTATCGTTTACAGCTACCAGCATCCATGA
Organism: Candoia aspera; assembly: GCF_035149785.1. Classification (NCBI taxonomy): domain Eukaryota; kingdom Metazoa; phylum Chordata; class Lepidosauria; order Squamata; family Candoiidae; genus Candoia; species Candoia aspera. The sequence continues at coordinate 100,442,169 of NC_086155.1, forward strand.
AAGTCCATCCAGTGTTTCACAGATCATTGCTAGCCAAAGACCCTCCCCCAAGTGCCTTACGATCGCAACTGCCCCCCCACCTTCAGTAATTGTGGAGGGGGAGGAGGAATACGAAGTTGAGGAAATTCTGGACTCTAGGAGGAGGGGAAGGGGCATCCAATATTTCATACACTGGAAAGGGTACCCTGAGGAAGAGTGCACATGGGAGAATGCCAAAGATGTACATGCTCCAGCACTGGTTCATCGATTCCATCAGCTTTTCCCTCACAAACCCAAGCCTCGCACTCTACCAGAGATTCCTCACTTGGATGAGCAGGCAGAGGAATTCGTAAGTTTGCACCTTCCACCCCTGCCTGAAGCCTTGACTCCAGTTACAGAGGGGGGGGGGGCCCGCAGCCCTCCACCTCAGGTGTGTATTTCCCAGGGGGGAGGGGGGACAACTCTTCTAATTATCTAGCTATTTTCCAGCAGCGGCCACCTGGGCCAGAAGCATTATCAGACCTGGAGAGCCGCACAGATTCGTCCTTGGAGGAGTTTTCCTTTGAAGACTTTCCATCCTTGCCCAGTTCCCATGGGACCTTAGAAGGAGACGTCGAATCTTATCAAGCCTCTGGAAGGGAGGGGGCTGAAATGGAATGTGAATCTGGAGGGGAGGGTGATGTCATGAGTAAGGATGGCGAGCAGGGGGCTCCCATCCAGGCTGTAAAGCGCATGCGTAGTACTGAGGAATTAGGTAGCCATTCAAAGAGACACAGATCGGGCCCGCCTTAGTCTTTGGGTTTATATGTCTGGGTTTTTCCCACGCTTCTTCAGTTTGTTAGGATTTTCTGTTATGTAGCAGTAATAAAACACTACAGACCTATTCCTTATCTCAGCGTGGTTCCTGGCTGTTAGGACAATGATAAATTTAAACATGCCACAAAATAATCAGAATGTGTTAGAAATTAAATCAGGATTTAATAGTGTTAAAACAGTTAGATATCTAGGGATAGAGATTTCAGCCAAAACTAGTGATTTATTTCAAAATAATTATGTTAAAATATGGAAGGAAATTAAACAAGATTTATTGAGGTGGGAAAAATTAAACTTATCACTTATGGGACGAATCTCTGCAATTAAGATGAATATTTTGCCGAAGATGCTATTTTTATTTCAAACCATTCCAATATGTATAACTGATAAAACTTTTAAATTATGGCAAAAAGATCTTTCAAAATTTACTTGGCAAGGGAAAAGACCAAGAATTAAATTCAAATTACTACAAGAGGATAAGGAAAGAGGAGGCTTGGGTCTTCCCGATTTCAGGTTATATTATGAGGCATGTGGTCTATTATGGTTAAAAGACTGGATTACCCTACAAGATTATAAATTACTAAATTTAGAAGGACATGATTTAAAATTTGGATGGCACGGCTTCTTATGGTATAACAAATTGAAAGTAAATAAAACATTTAATAATCATTGTATTAGACGGTCCATTCTTAAAATTTGGGAAATATATAAATCTATTTTAACATCGACAATACCACTATGGATTTCCCCACAAGAAGCTTTTGTAAGGTGAGAAACAATAGGAAACCTTAAGTGGGTAAAATATTCGGATTTAATAAAATTTGAAGGGACCAAATTTACAATGAAGACAAGAGAAGAACTGGAAAATGAAGGATATTCATGTCAATGGTTTACATATATTTAATTAAAAGAACAATTTAAAATAGATGCCAAAAGTTACAAATTTACAAAAAAACTATCTTGGTGGGATGAACAAATCTATGCTAATAATGACCACATGATCTCTAAAACATATAAAATGCTATTACAAATGAGAATATTAAATGTACAAATCAAGCAATGTATGAACAAATGGGAGAAAAAATTTGGATACAATATTGAATACGATGTTTGGGAAAGAATGTGGACTAAGGGATTAAAATTTACATCAAATTATAATTTAAAAGAATTTTTTAATAAAATGATGTACATGTGGTATATTACTCCTGAAAAATTATCGAAAATGTTTTGAAATACGTCAAATGTTTGTTGGAAATGTAAAAAAGAAATTGGAACTTTATATCATATGTGGTGGACCTGTAAAAAAGCGAAAAAAATTTGGTCATCTGTACATAATATAATTTGCAAAATGTTGGCAGTAAACGTTGATAAATCATCGGAACTCTACTTATTGGGCTTTATGAACAAAGATTTGGAAAAAAACTATGGAAAACTTCTACTGTATTTGATTACTTCGGCCTGAATTATTTATGCCACAAAGTGGAAAGAAGAATTAATCCCATCTGTGGAAGAATGGATACTTAAATCCCTAAACTTGGCACAAATGGCAAAACTAACGGACCAACCAAGCGATAAAAATATGGAAGATTTTCAAAAGGACTGGACACCCTTTTTTAAATATGTGGAATGGACTCAAAATGTTAATATGAACATATAGTATGTAAACAGCAAATTATTTTAATTAGAATTAATGAAGGCAATTTAGAGAATTAAGGAAATAATAATAATATGCTAGGATATTAAGCTGTACCATCTAGAAAGTTGGAAACCCAAACCTTTCTATTTATTTATTTATTTATTTTTCATTTCATTTTATTTTTTTATTATTACTTTTTTATTTTTATATATTTTTTCTCTTTTCTTTTTCTTCTCTTTCCTTTTTTCGCCCTTTTTCTTCTCTCTTCTTCTCTTTTTTGTATTGTAAGATATTATTGTTTGTATGTAATTTTATGTATATTTAAATAAATTAATAAAGATTCATTTAAAAAAAAACTTTCCAGGCTTCCCCAAGGATTCCTGACAATACCAGTACGTTTCAAAGGGAGGTATTTTTGACCGTTTTAAAAACCGCGCGCTGCAGCCGCGGCTGAAATCTTGCGCGGCAAGCGGTGGGAAAAATGGTTCTCAGCAGCCGAGAAAGAAGGGAAGAAAAAGGAAACGAAGCCACTGAAAAGCCAGCCAGCGCTTTGTCACTTGGCGACAAAGTCGTGCTTTATTATTGGCCAGATTAGTTAGGAATTGAAGGGGCGGCTGGGGATGGAGGAGAGAAGCGCATCCAGTTAGGAATGAGGTGGGGAGCAGAGACGGAGAAACGGCTGCCCGGATTATCCCTTGACTCTGACATACACGAAGTCCCTGAGGCAACTACAGTTGAGGCAAACGTAGGAAAGCCATCAAGATCATCGGAGGGAATATTCTGGCGCTCTCTACGTACCGGGGTGGAGGCTTGCGATTTGGGGCAAGGATTCTGAGCACAACAGACGGGGAGCCCCAAAGGGGCGTGCGAGGTTGAAGACAAACAGCGTCGGCGGCTTTTCTGGCGCCTGAGGAGCTTCGGACGCTTCACTCTCCTCACGGCGAGGGGGGCCGGGCGGGGATGCGTGCGTGCCCGAAGTGCTCCGCTCTTCCCAGTTGCAACATTTTTCCCGGGGTTTGGCGGCACTCGGAGGGAGGGGGCTACCCGGTGGAAATTACCTGAGAAAAAAACTGACCCTAAACTTAAGTGCTCCCACCCTATTTGCGTATGAAGGGCGGTCCCGGAAGTCTTCCGGGAAGAAGTTGAGTCACGAACGGAGCATAAAGGCCGAAGCTGCTCCGGATCGAATCCAGAGTCCTGCAGAGCTGGATAGTTTTCTCGCGGAAAGCGCCGCGGCGGCAGAACTTCTCCAGAGTACGCAACTGCAGGAGAAGTTAAGGGAAAAGAAAACCGGACGCCGAGTTGGCTATTTTCTGCCCGAAACTGGACATGATTGTGCCAGCCGTGTTTTTATTTTCTCTCTTGGCTTTCAGTCAAGCAGGTTAGTGTTGCTAATTTTTCGACGCTTTTTTGTTTCCCCCACTGTTGGCTTTCTCTTGACTTCTAGCAAAGCTTTTCAAGGCCATGATTTTTATTTTAATTCCTAATGCCTTTAACTTTATGCAAAAATAAAGGTTGAAGGTGCCTGTAACTTAAAAAAAAAGAATTGAGGGATTTATAAGAATCCTTTGAAACTAGAGATTGTTTGATGCAATTCTTGCAGAGCGTCAGTTTGGGATATGAGCAGGCTGGAAGCATGTTAGCTCTAAAATTTTATGCCTGACCCCTGTAAGTAAACTTGATTATATTTAATGGGATTTGCTCACAGGTTAAATATGTATAGGGTTAGGGGTAAAACATGAATTCATTATTTTCATAGAAGCAGGACCCAGCCCTAGAGAAAGATACATTCTCTGTTGCTTAAGTATCTATCTTACTGACATGTGAAAAATAGACAAAAAATGTTGAAAATAGAAATCACAAATGTTATATGGAAAAGAGTGCAACAAGGAATAACAAACACAGCTTTTCCCGTATTTTATTTCCTGAGCTTTTGGATTTCTATTTTAATATGTTTGGCACAGGTATTGGAGTGGGAAAGGGTTGGGGGCTGGCCACTCATTACACAGCCAAGCAGCAGATGCCAGACAGCACCAGTGGCAACACAGTACAGGTGTGTGCATGGCCTTCTTGAGCACCCCCTGAGCCTTTTTCACTGGGGGACCAAGCTATGATTGTCCCACAGCATTCTGTGCACCCCTAAGTTAGCTTAGCATTCTGCAATGTTTTTGGAGACACTGTCCTTCCCACTAGTGCTGAAGTTAATATTCAGCTGTTTGTCTATTTCACTGCAGTGTCCAAAGCTCATAGGCAGAATATAAGCATTTCATAGCAAAACTCCCAGGATCAATTTTTGGCGTCTCAGATAAGGCTGAAAAGTTCCTTAGATGAAAGCCTGGATAGCAGCTACCAGCCTGCTTCTGGAGCCAGTGTGATATAATGGTTAAGGTGTTGGTCTTGAACTGGGAAGAACCAGCTTCAAGTCACCCTCAGCCATGGCAACTTCCTGGGTGAATCTGGGCAAGTCACGCTCCCTTACCACAATATGTCTTTGTTGTTGGGGGTAGGGGCAAAATTGGAAAAGTAGAAATTGGAGGATATTTATACCACCTAGTGCTCTTGAAGGAGAGGCAGAATGTGAATCTAACATCATTTTGTCTTGATACAGCCATGGGTGGAGAAGCAAAACATGTTTAAGTATTTAATAATGTAGCTCATAACAGTCAGTTAACTCACAGTCTATGACAGCCTTCTCCTCCCCCCCCCCCACCCTCAACTTTTGGGACCTCTTGGTACTTTGGCATTTTTAAAAGGGGCCATGGACCCAAATGTAAATTGGCTGCTATAGCTAGTTACCCTGTGGCTGTTTGTGCCAGTGGACAGGGTTTGTCTGTCTCAAAGATATAGCGAGATGCTGCATAGAGCAAACGTGATCTGATGGTATTGAATGGGAATTGACTCAAAGGATTTACATATTTGCACTGACGGAACTAATTTTATGGGACTTTACAGGGTTTTAAATCAAATTGCTTCATATGTCTTAATTCTATTTTAGCCAATCCTTGCTGTTCAAATCCATGTCAAAACCGAGGTGTGTGCATGACAAAAGGTTTTGATCAATATGAATGTGACTGTACACGGACTGGTTTTTACGGGGAAAATTGCACTACACGTACGTATCTCTGAAAGTATTATTATTGATATAATGAATTTGTAAGAGAAAGACCATAACTTTTTCAGATTATGTCCAGGCAGGTTTAGGATAGACTCCTTTTTAAGGGCCTGAAAATAAGATTTTCATCTGTGTAGCCTAGAGACAGTGATAGGGTTAGGATGCATAAGGATGCAGAACATTTGTACTGCATTTAAGGGTTAGGGGAGGTGGGGATCAAGGATGTTTTAATGATGTGTAGTTAAGCAAACATGATACATAGGCTCAGGCCTACAGTCTGACTTTCATGAATTTGATGATGCTGACAGATCAAAAGAATATATTTTTATTACATTTGTGCTTTGATTAGTAAATAAACTTTTTAAAAAGTCCTGCTGAAAGCACCATCTATTTTCAAGGAGTCTGTAAAGGAAATATTGAGAAATGCTGGTATAGACAATATTGAAGTAGATCATGCAATCATCTGACTTGATAAAAGGCAGTTTCCTAATAAATTTTGTTTCTATACTTTTTATGCAGCGGAATTTTATACTTGGCTCAGACTTAAGTTAAAGCCTGCTCCAGACACAGTACACTATATACTCACACACTTCAAAGCCATCTGGGATATAATCAACAACATTCCATTCCTCCACAATGCCATAATGAGATACATTCTAATGTGTAAGTCTTCCAACTCTTACATTGCTCGTACAGGCTAATCTTGTTTTCTTATACTTGAAAATCAGTCTTATTGAGTTCAGTGAGTTCCTTAATTTTGAGTTCCTTATCCTTAGGTAAGGAAGACTGTAGCCTTAATCATAGCTGTAGCAATTTCAGCTCTCTAGAGAACTGTATGTATTGATTAAAATAGCTAATAAATGTGGTATTTGACAAAGCTACAGTAAATTGAAATTCTGTTTTTTTACATACCTTTGGTATAGTTGGTCCTCTTTAAAGAGAATGGCAAAAATAAAACTACTCTTAAAACTCTGTTTACAAGTTAGGCCAGGAGAAAGTCTGAAAAATAAAAAGAATATTTAAACTCTGGCAGCATTTACAGACTGAGTGCTTGAACTGATTCTGAATCAGTACATCTAGATAAAGACTATTGGCATAATATGTGGCTAGTACAGAGTATCCCGTTCACTGGTTTAAAAAACCTCGAGGAGAGATTTCTATAATCCCACACAAAATTATCTGTGGTAGGGTAGATAAGATATGTACAGCCTCTGAGTATTAAAAGAAATATACAGTGGGTGGAAGGATGCTTAGTGGGTTGCCAATTGCTTTTCCTTTGGATTGTTTTTTTCTGGAATTAAGACAATGATTAATAATTTCTGAAAGCTATTTAGGGTCCCCTATATAAAGTTATGAGATATTATATCCAATTTAGTGACAGCGAAGCTGAGTTTAAAAAGTGTATTATTTAAACTTAGGGAACTGAGATATATAGAATTGAAATCTAATTCTTGGATTTTATTGGGACATACTCTTTAAAATTTATATTTGAGGTAATATATGGATGCTAGTTACAAGTTTTAGCATTAATACAATTTTTTCTCATCTCCTTTTTTAGCCAGATCCCACTTAATTGAAAGCCCATCAACATATAATGGCCATTATGGTTACAAAAGCTGGGAAGCCTACTCCAATCTTTCCTACTATACTCGAGCTGTTCCACCAGTGGAGCATGACTGCCCCACCCCAATGGGCGTAAAAGGTAAGAAGGAAAGCAAATCAGTGCATGAGGACTGGAGGAAAGGTACTCATAAATGAAGCAGAGTTGTGCTGAAATAGCCAAAGTTGTAAAGTTAAAACAGGGATTAGGAAATTATAGGGGAAGAGAACAGACTCTTGTTAACAGATACCTCTTCCTCATTGTGTAGACAGAACAGAGCAACAAGCAGTCATGAAACGTGAGCAGTGAATGCCCAAATGGGACTTAAATTTTAGAAAATGCTATAAAAGAAAATGTCAGATATTGAGTACTTGTTACAGCAGATTCTTTTCCCAGTGAAATATTATGCCAAACTTGTCAAAGATATGGGGCATGGGTGACTCTATGGATATATCTGCAGTATTATCATGGCAACCAAATTGGTCACAAGTTAAAACTAAGACAAGAGACTAAGACAAGCACTCCATTGTGCTAGAGTATAATTACATAGATCAAGTTTAATCTGCAAAGGAGTAGCAATGTTTTGTTCTATATCAGTGCTGTGTTTCCTTCTTATTGCAATTTTATTTCAGTAAAAAGTTGGAATGTCTGAAAATGCAAACATTGGCTTCCTTTGTCTACAAATGCCAGAAAATAAATGTTTGCTTTATATTTCAGGCAAGAAGGAGCTTCCAGATTCAAAAGTAATTGTAGAAAAATTCTTACTAAGGAGAAAATTCATTCCCGATCCTCAAGGCACAAATGTCATGTTCACCTTCTTTGCCCAGCATTTCACTCACCAGTACTTCAAGACAGATACTCAGAAAGGACCAGCCTTCACAAAAGGTCTTGGACATGGGGTAAGACCAAAGAACTATGATTTGGCTTGTTAAGTTGTAACAAGCAACATTTTTGTTAAGTGCTGTGTTGAGAATGAATATCTTGAAGTACTTGAGGGAGCAGCATAAATATAGCGATTGGCACACTTCACTGCAAGTCTCTCTGAAATAATCTGTTCTCCTTGGGAAAAGTGGCATGTTTCATCATCTAATCAGTTCCTCAAAGAATTAAGCTAGTTCATATCATCCATTCAGATTAGCTGTGCTACAAATACTATTCTTGCGTGTATTTTTTTTTTAATCCAAAAGAAACTAGCTTGGTTAGAAACTTTTAAGAGCAAAGGACATCTTTATGAAAACCATTCACTTCGCTTTTTAGAAGAGCAAAAAATATAACATTTAGAAGTATAGCTGAGTACCTGAAATGTAGAAACTAGCCAAGGTTAATAATTTCAGTTTTTAGAATGCTTGACTGTATTGTGCCCAGATGCTTCATGAGATAATGGGCCATTGAAATTCCACTGATGTAAGGGAATTTCCCCTGCTTCTGCCCCCGTCCCCCATATTGTATACTGTTCAAGAAAATTATAGGAATTATCTCTGGCTGGCATTCACTATATTTATAGGTGTTCTCTCTTGTTTAAGGGCTGAATATAAATTTTCTTTCTTCGTTCTATGAACAGGTTGATCTTAGTCACATCTATGGAGAGACTTTGGACAGGCAGATGAAACTAAGACTTCTTAAGGACGGAAAGCTAAAATTTCAGGTGGGTTTGGGTTTCCTTGAGAAATTCTTTCAGTTCTACTTGATGTAGTGCTGCCCCATAAAGAAAGGACTCATTCATCTAATGAAATTGGAAAACTCAAACTCACTATCTTTTCTATCAGCTTACCATTTGAAGTGACATTGAGTAGGACAGAATTTTGTTTTTATAAATTGCATTCATAACATGCAGTTTTCATTTACTTTTGTTTTTAATTACAGATGATTGATGGAGAAATGTATCCACCTACTGTGAAAGAAACTCAGGCAGAAATGATCTATCCACCTCACATCCCTGACCACCTGAAATTTTCTGTAGGACAGGAGGTCTTTGGCTTGGTTCCAGGACTGATGATGTATGCCACATTGTGGCTCCGGGAACACAATCGGGTCTGTGACATTCTTAAGAGAGAACACCCAGAATGGGATGATGAACAACTATTTCAGACTGCCAGACTGATCTTGATAGGTAATTTAACAAATAATGCACATACACCATCCTGTGAAATCTAAAAAATAGTATTATTTAGAAATGTAAAGGGGAGGATCTGTAAGCATCTACAAGCTATAGTGCTTAAGTAGAAGTTCATTGTATGAAGCTACTGCCTGTCTATTGCTGAACTGTAAAGGAGCTTTTGGACAAAAAGTAAGGTTGGGTAGCCTTTGAGGGTGATCTCAAGTATGCCATCAAAAAATGGTTTGGGATAGGGTGAGAAACATGAATATATCCCACCCCCTCAGAATAAAGAGAGAGTGTCTAGAATAGCTACAGAATGTTCAGACAAAGGATCCAGATAGGCTTCTCTTTCTGTCAGTCAACAGAGAATAATAAGCAGTAGCTTTGGAGCTTCATGGGAAAGGAAACAGTGAGATACAGTTGTAGAAAAGAATATGGGAAGGAGTCTGTCTTCATTATTATAATGCACGAGATTTCAGATATAAATGCAACCCATGACAATTAATTTGCATTACCTCTCTGAACACCATTTGCTGAAAGAAGACTCTAAAGGATGGTTGTTACAATTGTGATCTGTATCTGAACTTCACAGAGTCATTCTCTGGTAACTGGGAAATATAATGCTAGCCAAGATAGATCATTTCTTATATTGGTTGGGATTATTTGCGTATTATTTGGCTTAACTTGCAGTACAGAATTCTGCCAGTCACAGAACAAGCCATTTTGGAATAGTGAGATTAAATATTTGGTGCTGTCAAGGAATCCGAACTGCAGTGCTGATTTTATTGTATCTTTTCTTAAAGGAGAAACCATCAAGATTGTGATTGAAGATTATGTGCAACATTTAAGTGGATACCATTTCAAACTGAAGTTTGATCCAGAACTTCTCTTCAACCAGCGATTTCAATATCAGAACAGAATAGCATCAGAGTTCAACACTCTCTACCACTGGCATCCTCTTCTGCCCGATACCTTTCAAATCCAGAACCAAGAATACACTTACCAGCAGTTCCTGTATAACAATTCCATTATGTTAGAACACGGCCTTTCTCACATGGTGCAGTCTTTCTCCAAGCAAAAGGCTGGAAGGGTAAGACTCTTTCTCCTCTTTCTTGCACTTTGATCAAGATTGCACTTCATCTAGCTTGAGGCAGCAGAAATGTATTTATTTATTTATACAACTATATCTCCCAACTTCTATAATAGCATAGCTGTCCTTTGGTAAATCACCACCATATCTGAAAAGGTTTTAAGAAAAGAAAAAGAATAGTCCTACTGATACTTGGGTCTGATACTGCCTGTAATTTTTATTGTGATAGCTATATGATTTGATCTTCTTATGCTGCATATTGAGAATGGCCTTTACATGTAACATATGCAACTGAGTTTATCCAGTATTCTTGTGCCATTTGATTCCAAAGGATGCTATTCCATTGCTTCATGTTAGGTATATGTCTCTGTTACGATAGAAAAGTAGTTTTTGTACTGAGGAGGATACTCTGAGCTTCTGCTTCAGAGCACATGACAAAATGTTCCTTTTTTTTAAATACCTCCACATATAAAACTAAGTATCAGCAAAAAGTGCTCTAGCTATCTTTCTTTTTAATAAACCAGATTTGAGTATGTATGTAATCCAAACTCATTTCTCTGAAAACTAGACCTTGGTAGTGATAATGTAAATATGTGACTGAAGTAGCCAAACTAATTGAATACAGAAAATAGATGATCTTTTTCTGTTTTGCTACTCAGAAGAGATATTGGGAATCCATGCCAATGGCGTACTAAACTATATTATCCTTCTTGTTTTGTACTTGTCTTTCTTTGGGAGCAAGATATCAATAAGCATAAAAGCCTTGAAATGAATAACACTGCTCTATCTGGCCTAACGTAATTCAGCACTGTGTCTTCATTTTGATTTTTCATATTATTTTGTTTTTTTTGCAAACAGGTAGCTGGGGGTAGGAATGTTCCCGCTGTAGTGCAGAAAGTAGCTAAAGCTTCTATTGATCAAACTCGGCAGATGAGGTACCGATCCTTGAATGAATACCGAAAGTACTTTCTGCTGAAACCTTTTACATCATTTGAAGAACTTACTGGTAAGACTTACTTACAAGCAAGCGAGCATGTTGTGCCCCCAGTCCAGTTCTTAGCATCTCCAGTTATGACAAGGGTACACAACCTAAAAAGCTTCAACACAAATTGCCACTGAATTGTAACTTTTAATCAAGGGGGAAAACTGTTAAATACACAGAGTTGTTGTATTAGCTACACTAATATTAATAATGAAATACAATCTCTGCAATGCTTTAAGGCAAACTGTGACCCTGAGCTAGGAAAAATTGCACCACCCTTGTTTCAAGGGATTGAAAGCAGCAGGTCCATTGATTTAGATTAGACTATGTTCTGTGCTGTCTCACCAAGATTAAAATGCAATATTCAAGCAATAAATCAACACATAATTTATCATCTAAAACAAAAAGTAAAAGTAAGCTAGAGAATGATCTGAACTGTGAAAAGATATGTGTACAGCAGTCACAGATCAAGAAAGTAGAGTTTCCTTTGTTCTGAATATAGATGTCTTTATTACAGGTGAAAAAGAAATGGCTGCAGAACTTGAAGAGCTCTATGGAGATATTGATGCTATGGAACTGTACCCTGCTCTTCTTGTTGAAAAGCCACGTCCTGGAGCCGTCTTTGGTGAGACCATGATTGAACTTGGGGCACCCTTCTCCTTGAAAGGTCTTATGGGAAATGCCATCTGCTCACCTGAATACTGGAAGCCAAGTACTTTTGGGGGTAGAGTGGGCTTTGACATTGTGAATACAGCCTCCCTCCAAAGCCTCATCTGCAATAATGTGGAGGGCTGTCCCCTCACAGCCTTCCATGTCATCAGCTCTGAAACAGTGGCAACAAATAACGTCAGCACCTCCAGCAGGTCGATAGATGAAATCAGCCCTGCCGTACTACTCAAAGAGCGGTCGGCCGAATTGTAGAAATAAGCACTGTTTGTGTATTTATTTATTAATTTATTTATATAACAATATTTATTTATGCTTCAAACAAAACCACCATGGAGCTCTGTATATTTTCCTGTGCCCTGGCATCTAATTCAGGATGTCTGACTTGAAGGGAGTTCTGCTTAGATTTGCAGGACAGGATTTCTTCATTGTCTTCTGTACCAGAATGAGATATTCCAAAATGGATCAAGGGCTTCAGATTTGCTGCTTTAAATACAAACAATAACCTTGAGTGTTTTTTCAACTTGGCATCACGATGTTAAAGCAGGTTAAGCGTTATTAATTCAACATTGAAAAGGTATTTAAATAGCTAGCTAATTCCTTCAAGGAAGGGCCTTACCAAATGAATGAGGAATAAAAAAGAAGAGTAGGGAGTTGGCCAAGGTTATGCATTTTTACAATACTACCGAACAAAAATTTAGGAGGTAAAATGTCTAAATTGGCCTCTGTGTTAACTGATATAAAATCAGGAAGTGGAAAATGAATTTTCACAAGCAATTTTATATAAGAAACTGTAAGATTTTGAAAACTGACAATTTTCTGGCAAACTGATTTCATTTCCTGAGTAGTCTCATCTCAGTTAAGCAAAAGTATTATCCTCTACTCTTAAAGAAAAGGCCTTAGTTTTTGATTCAGTTCCCATATATTTCCTTATTAAATGAATAGGAACAAGTAACCCCCACCCCCCAAAAATACAATTTGTTTTTCAGTGTTTTCAATTTTAGTTCTCATTTGCCTGAAAAAGTGAAGAAAATGAATGCAATTTTATAATGATCCAAACATGGCTTGGCACTATAGAAATACTCTTAACTGAAACAAATATTTAGGAAATACATTTAGGAAGTAATAATTTGAAGAAAAGCAGAGATTGGCAAGCTTTCAAATGATGAAATTTTTTCAATACCTGCAGTTACTGCATTGCCTCATGTATCTTTCATTTGTACCCTTTCTTATTTGCAGAAGCTGTAAGAAAATTAATTATACAATACCGCTAAAACCCACTTTTACATTAATCAGTTTAATAATTGTCCACTAATCAGACATTAAGTCATTTTTCTCCCCAATTTGCCATCAAGTTTCCATAGAGTAACTGGTAATTAACTTCTTTTTATTTTCTTATATCAGTTGTAAGGTGGGGATGATCCTGTCTCCCACAGGGGAGAAGTGTGGGTTCTGGATATAATTAAGGTCCTAACACTCATGCTGAATTTCAATATGATTTTGACATCTAGAATCTCTCTCTTAGCACTGCACTTTATGCAAAGAAGGCCAGTTCAACATTAACAGCCTAACACTACATTTCCTCTAATATTATTGGAAGGGTAGATTCTATAGTTGACTTATAACTTGAAAAATGCAGTTCTCCTGCATTATGTTTGTTAAATGTTAAGTATTTTGTATGGCTGAAGAAACATGTGAAATCTAATAGGGTCTGACAGAAACAAGAATTTTATTTTGGGGGGGAAAAAAGAAGACCCTAACTAGTTCCCAAATTTGGTGGTATGTGTAAAGTTTTTTTTTTTTTCTTTTGGCAAGATGAACAATTAAAGGGAAAAATATTGCTGGCTGTAAAAAGAAATCTCAGGATAACCAAAGAGTACTGTTAGGGTGCTCTTAATAAAGTCTTGTTGCTGTTAGTGTTCTCAAATCACTGGAACGTGCAGAGGAGAATCTCTAGCAGATTATGTCCAACTACCTGAATTTTTGCTTGGACAACAACACTGTCTTACTCAAATTGGTCTCCTATGTATCTTAAGTTTCCTATTGCTATGATTTTTTTCAATTGCCCTTTCTTCAGCAATAGGGTACCCTGCCCTTTCTTGTACTGAATGTTTAATTTTAATTTTTTTCCCTTAGTGCTTCATCTTGGTCAGTGTTGCCTCTTTTCATCCGTTTGTCTTTTATTACTCTGTGTATTTTTGTACAGTACTTCTATTATATAAATACTTGTAATAATAATTGGTAATACACTGTAAAAGGCCATGCTACAGAACCATGTTTTTTCTGCATTTTGTTCAATGTATTTAGCACACAGATCAGTTTGTTTTTATAATAGGTTTCCATTTCTTGAAAAAAAAAAAAGGGGGTGGGTGGGAACCAAGAAAAATAATATTTATCTCAGCAAGCTGGTCTTGGATGGGTGTTTAGATTATAGCTGCTTATGTGCAAAATGAATGTCTCAACCCAGAGTGAATTTGACACATTTTTGTATATGATTGAGTTTGCTGGATTTGTAGTGTTTATTTATTAAATTATTTTTACTTAATTCTTCAGCCAGAAAAGTTTCCAGAACACTTTATAAAAACAAGAGATAAAAGAATTTCTGACTGCAACCTTACTATTTAAGGAAATTCCATACAGGAAATAGACTTTTTCTGAATTGTGGCCTCTTAAATGTATTAATGCAAATGAATGTATAATTTATTGATGTAATTATTTAAATTATATTAAAATATAATTTTAATTATATTTTTTACATTCATGGTGTGCACAAAAAGAGTGTCAAAAATAAATGTCAATACGATGCATTTTGTGTTTGTTGTTTTTTTTAAAAAAAAAGATACCACATTGCATTGCAAAACTGATTATTACACTTACTCAGGAATGGGTTGGGAGCCACTAGCTTTGGGAACGGTATCAGACTTAATGATGGATAAGTCAACCCATGAATTCTCAGAAGCTCTGAATGGCACCTCCATAGATAAAGATGATTAATTCTAAGTATTAGATGGACATGAAGGACCCACCTCAGCTAAGCATCATGAGAATTCAATTGCATGAGGGAAGGGAGGTGTTTCTTTCAAGTTTCTTTTGTCATTGGTAAAGAGTAGTTAGTCTACAATTTAAAAACAGGATTTAAGATGGTGTTTCTACAGAACACTATTAGCCTGAATTCCCCATTAAAATTGTTGCCCATGGTAAAGGAGAGTAATTATGACAACCGTCCATTGCTTCAGATTTCAATTCCCAGCCTTTGCAAGGGATCATGTGGCAGTTCCAGAGGACAGCTGTGTGATCTCCGAAATGATGCAGCTGATTGAAAGAATTGTAGAGGTTCCCGCAAAGTATCATTTTGGAACCAGTCCAAAGCAGTGCAAAGCTGGAGGCAAAATACCCAGTGCTTAAAAGGATTTTTGAGAGAGCTGGAGAAAAATGGGACTTCTCCTAGGTTGCGGTTTTGCTTAGGTCTGCATATCAGAATTTCAAAATGAAACTTGCACAAACAAAAGCAATCAGGGAATTACCCCACAGTTCACAGCTGAATGGGAAGGGATAGCCATACAAGAAAAAGCAGTTTGTGGCTTTACGGCCTGGGAGTAACTGAAACTCCTCATTGCAAGAAAAGACAAAATAACTGTATTGATAAATTAAAGAAGAAAGTGAACTGATTCAGTGAAAGCATTGGGGGAACCCTACCCCACAGTTCACTGATTCACAGTAATCCTAATGTGGTTTGTTTAGCTTTAGGTAGTGACCAAGTAACTGTGCTTTGTAGAACACAGTCTCTGGCTTCCCATCATGTGTGAGCCCTGCCAATTATGGCTTATTCAGAAACACAGTTTTAAAATAATGGTTTAATACGGCACATGAGGCCGGCCTCTCTATGGGTGAGACATGCACTTTCAGGTCTATTAATTCACACCAGATTCCTAGTGATAATAAGGTATTCCCCTCTTTTCAGATAGGGTTCTAGAGCTAGTTAAGAATAGCCATGAAAGCCCACTAACTACTAATCTGTTTCTGGTTATCAGCTACAGGACCCCTAAGAGATAACATGTACCTGTCCTGATTTTCGTATATGAGAATAACTACTGATCAGGCCTAGTCCTGCTGTGTGGACGTAGGAATGCAAAAGTCCCCACCCCATATTTCCTTCAGTCTTTATGTAGGGTTCTTTTTAAAACTATCCAGTGTTGCTCCTGGAAAAAAAATTTTAAGCCACTAGCTGGGAACAGGGTGGCTTTTTCCTGCTTGTGCCATAGTCTCAGCCAGGGTTTTTTCTTGTGTACAACAAAACTTGGGAAGGCATTTGGCAGTTAAATGGTGAAAGATTATCTCTGTAGCATGAGGACTGTTGTCCCCCTTTACATGGATCTGGAGGCATAAAAGTTGCAAACTAACTTAGAAAGGACCTGACATAGTTTCTTCTTAGACCATTGTGCAGTATGGGAGATGAGGTAGTCTGCAACTAGGCCGTAGGCTTCTCTACTTGATTTTGAGGATCCTTATATTATCATGGTGGAACAGGGTATTTTTAAGACTCTGAAAGGTTGATGGGCAGAATATTCTTTTGAGAACTCCCACCCCATTTTATTCATCCTCCATCCATGTACTTTTTACTCACATTTTTGGTCCATTGAAGTCAATGACTCAGGACTCAGGAATATGTGGGAAACCTGAAGTACTGAAATTACTAATACTTTGTGTTGCAACTGATTAAATTTGCTGCCTTGATTGAAAAATATTGTTCTGTCTGATCATGTCAAACACCATCCCTTTGATGGGTTCCTTTTCTGTGGAGTCCCTGGGGCAACTGCCCTTAGTATACACAAAACATTTCAAGCTCAAAATATACAATTTTCCAACCAGGTATTCGGACATTAGTGAAGGTGTTCTTGTGTTGATCCAACCATACCAGACATGCTTCAGTGTTCAAAATAACATTGGATATCCATTACTCTGAGGTCAGTGTCAATCTCAGAACTGCTGTTTTCAGTTTGAAATGGATCATTTTGAGCTTAAAATAGCCTGCATGCCTCTAAGAGCCCCCTTCCCCACCCCCTTTTAAAGGCTCTACAATGGAATGAAAAGTAACATCACTGCAACACTTCCTATACCACAATAGTAACAGAGAAACAGCTTAGTTCTTTGGAAGAAGAAGGTGTTGCCTATGCCAGACCTGCTCTTTAACTACTGTGGCTGTACCCATAGTGTACTACTGATCACTGGATCATGCAACAGGGGAATAAATAAAGCAAAGATGGGCATGTATTCAAAATTACCGTATATTGCCTTACATTAACTGCACTCATTCAATTAAGCCAGGCATTCTGACCATGGTTTGCTGAACAAGCCTGTCTTGCATAAGAACAAAATAACTGTGGGTGTTTTGATAATTCCTGGTTTGTTGTTATAATTTTTTCTACCAGTCTCAAGGAGAACTGAATAGAGCAAAAAGGGGGGAAAAAAACCAAGATATAAAACAGGATTCTGGCTTCAGTCATGATTAAAATCGGCCACAGTTTCAATATGTGGTCCCCACTCCCTTGGGTATGGTTTCACACATCATACCATACCAAAACAAACCATACGATAACTCTGCTTGGTGTGTGGCCAGTCCATAGAATCAAAATCATTGGGTGAAGAAAGATTGATAGATTTTGAAGTAAAACCAGATGTCTAGCATTAATTTAAACCTAAAATTTTATGGTGTATTGCCCAACATTTGACTTCAATGCACTTTGAGAGATCCTTGTCTGAACCAAAACAGTGGGTTCACAAAATCACGGAGTTGGAAAATATCTTAGAGATCTTTTAGTCCACCTCCTGCAAGATCTGCTAAAGCTCTTTAGACAGAAAGCAATCTAGATTCTGCTTGATGAACTCCAGTGAAGAGGAATGGATCACTTCATGAGACAATCTAGTTCACTGTTTGACAGCTACCACTGTCTGGAAATTCTTCCTAATATCAAACCTGAATCAGGTTTCCTGAAGCTTCAGTCCATCTATTCTGGTGCTGACCTCTGGGGCAACAGAGTCCTTCCCCTCCTATATGACAACCATTTAAATATTTGAAGGCTGCTATCATATCTCCCCTTATTCATCTCTTCTGCAGGCTAGATATACCTAGTTCCTTTAATCACTCTTCAAGGACTTGGTTTCCAGCTCCTCATCACCTTGTACCCCTCCTGTGAACTCATTCCAATTTGTCGAAGTCCGTTGTAGACTGCAGTGCCCCATACTGGACACAGTATTGCAGTGGGGCTGCACTATGACAGAATATGATGGAAAAATTACTTCCTATGACCTGGCCCTATGCTCCTGTCAATTCATTCCAAAATAGCATTTATCTTTTTTGCAGCTGCATCACACTGTTGCTTCATGTTCAGCTTGTGTTCTACTAGAACACTCACATATTTTTCATAAGTACTATTGCCAAGCCAGGTGTCCTCATGCTATACTTAAATCTTTCATTTCTTCTCCCCAGATGGAAGAGTTCATCCTGTTTGTTTCAGCCCACCATTCAACCCTGTCTAGATAGTATTGAATATTCTCTTGCTCTTCTTAGCCACTCCATCTAGTTTTATATCATTTGCAAATTTGATAATAATCACCTCAAGCAAGCCTTCATTCATAAAAATGTTGAACAGCACAGAACCTAGGACCTTGTGGCATTCCATTCAATTATACTTTCCAAGCTAATATAAAGCTATGCATCAGTATCTCTTGAGTATGACCATTCAGAAATTATGAATCCTAACATCTAGCCACATTTCACCATTTTATTAATAATGACAAGAGACTTTATCAAATGCTTTGCTGAGGGCAAGGTACACTATGTCCATGGTATTCCCCCAATCTTTTAAGCTGCTGACTCTGTCAAGAAAGAAGAAAAGGTTAGTCTGCCATAGCCTGTTTGTGACAAATAATGCTGGGTATTATTAAATGCTACATTCATATCTAAATGTTCACAAACATGTTGTTTAATAATCTGCTCAAGGATCTTGGCCAGCAGGTCTGTAATTTCCTGGATACTCCTTCTTCCCTCTTTCAAACATGATGTAATGGTATGTGGGAAAGACCCTGGGAGATGGGATGAAGAGATACTGCCTAAAGAATGGTCAGAGAAGAGATAGCATAGCCCCCAGCTGGATAGCAGGCAGGGCAAGAAGCTCAGGAAGGACCCTCCCTAGTTTCTCAGGCTGTAAAGGAGATGGTGGAAGAATTGTACTTTCAGACTTGCCAGATTCTGTTAATGTAGCTTTACAATAAAGTAGAATTAGCTCATCTGGTTGTGTTTCCTGTCTGATCTACCTAGTAATGCTGACACATAAGAAAAGCATTTGCCCCAGTCTTCTGGGACTTTCCCAGTTTTCCAGGAATTCACAAATATTATAGTTAACTATAACTTCTGCTAGTTTCTTTGATACATAGAACCTAATTCATCCGGCCTTGGAGACCTGAATTCATTTACCTGAACTGCAGCTCTCTCCTACCACTAGTGGCACATCAATGGCCAGTTAAGGGCTTTGGTTTCCTTCTGACAAAGACAGGCCTAAAGAATGAATTAAGAATGAATTAAGACGTTATCTCAATCTCTTTCTCTCTCTTTTGCCATCGCCTATTATCAGTTCATCCCTTCCTCCACACAAAACACTTTACCTTTCCTGATCTTTTGCCTGACATTCTCCCTTAAGCTTCTGGTGGCTGTCCTGTATCTCTCTCCCTCTCTCTTTCTCTCTCTCTCTCTTTTTGGTAACACATTGCTCCTTCCATTTCCTAGACATGACTCATTTGTTTCAGTATTTTAGGAAAGTCTGTGCATATCCACAGTGGTCTCTTTAGATGTCTCCCATTTTTTCTTCTAGTAGGGATTGTTTGGAATTGTCCCTTCAGAATCTCATTACACAGGATTTCTCATCCTATCAGGACACTTTTTCCAATTTCAAGCCATTGGATCTGACAAATCTTTCATCAGAGTTCCTCAAAGTCCACTCTTCTGAAGTTCAGCCTAGAGTAGATATTTCTCTATTCCTCCTCTCTTTGATATCCTGAGTTCAAGGATAGTCACTTTCAAAGTTCTAGTCACTTCCATTCCTTCAACCAATTCCTCCCTGTTGGTAAATATTACATCCAGAATAGCAGAAGTCTTGTTCCTTCTACCTTCTGGAAAATGTTGTCAGCAAGAGAGTATAGGAACTCTGGCTGTTGGTGGAGCTAGATTTCCAGCATATATGAGGAGAATTTAAATCTTCCATCATCACTCTTTGAAAGTTCAGTCTTCTGACCTGTAACAGTTTCATCCATATTTAATGTTTGACCGGAAGGTCTGTAATAAGCTTCCATAAGGATATTACTTTTGTTTCTCTCTCCTTTTATTGTTACTCACTCTCAATAGGATTTCCATGCTGATTTGGGAACTTCTATGCTGGCGTATGCTTTCTTTTTGTATAGCACAGTAAGTCCTCAATAGCCTCTTGGATCTGCAGAAAGGTCTGAGCTCTAGCCCTTGCTGGTTGAACTTATTTGGGAGCTGTTAATTTTCCTTGCCAGTGTCTTATGCTCAGCTCTTAGGACAGCCTTTTGTCTTGTAAAATTTGATGCTTTACCATCATCTCTGCTGGAAGGGAAATTTAAAAATACTCCATCTCTAGAGTACCTTTGCCAGTCCTTGATGGGGGAATAGAAGCCTTCTTTCATATGATTCTTTGATGTCCTTTCAGTGCATTATAACTATCAACCAACATTCATGGAAGCTCAGAAGAGGACATTATTTCCTCTTAGCTGATAGATCAATGGTGATTTCCAGAAGGGTTGTGAAATTCTGCTCAATTGCTATTGCTGACCATTGTCCAATATTGTTAGTTCTTATTTTTTTAATACATGTTCTGCATGTTCCTATTGTGCAGTGTGGAGGGATTGTGCACTTATTGTGGTTTTGGTAAACAAAATCTATTTCAATATTTTTTTAAAAAGAAATCACAATAATTGCTTCATTTCATCTAAAATGGTCTACTTTCTTTGGTAGCACAACCCAGCTGTGAAAGGGAAATTACTTTGGCATGCAAAGCATGTACTCTGTTGCTAAGCTGTGGCTCTTCTCACAATGAGGAAATGATGATCCAGTTGATCCAAATGATGCTTTGTTTGTTTTCCTGAGCTAATATTGAAGTGTATTTTCCATACTGGTAACCAGGTGGATCCCTTTACTTTGATGTAAACAGAGAGACGCATAGGTGTGCCTTTTTCCTTTGTTCAGGCCTGCCCTGTTGGCTAATTATTTTTTAACACCCATTCATTTTCTTCTTTTTACTGTATTTATACATTCCTTTGATTGTGTGTTGAATGCTGCACCCTTTTCACTCTGCTATAGAGGAAGCAGCTATCCATGCAGGACTTGCAAAAGTGAAAAATTAACCATATACATAGAAATAAGTCACATGTCACTTGCCTTGCAATTATTACATATGGGACCAGGTCCATCATGGTCATATCTGCCTCACAACTCCATCCCGCTATCTGACGAATAAAAAGCAAATGGTGTGGATGCAAGATCATCAAAGTAGCCAGTGCTCCCTTTGGGGTGGGCTCATGGCCCACAATACTTGCAATCTCAGTAAAATGTGACTAGGTCTTTATGAACATGGTAGCATGGATATAAGAAAACAGAGCACCTACTCACATATTCCCCACCACTACCACATATACAAACACACTTTTAGAAAGCAAAGGGATTATTCTCTAAAATGAGAACCTTTCTATCTTTGGGCAGGTCATCTAATCCCTTCAAATATTACTGAATGACAACTCCCAGCATACCTTGCATTTGGGCACATCAGGGATGCTGGAGGCTGTAGTTCAGCCAAGTCATATGTACTGTATCCTACCATGGATTTTCATCACAGGAGTGCTTCTTACTTTGCATAACAGCAGCTATATCTTGCATGGCCATATAAAATTCAATTGGCTGCTGTGTCCAAATCCTTGCCCAAATCTTTGTTGTAGGATCCATGCCTTTTCTTCTTGCTTCATGATGAGATTTGTTTGTTTTTGCCTTAGCAGATTGTGTGAACCAAGGTATCATGACTTCATGAATAGTTTTTTTTAAATTCTTTCTGTTATATATCTTGTCAGCCTTTCCTTTGTCTTCTCTATAGATACACTAAACTACCATTTGCATTCCAAGAAATTAAAGAGGAAACATTTTATTGTATCATTTAGTTCATCCTCTCATTGGATTCTACTAGGTTTTATAAACTTAGTTTTTGGTTCAGACAAATAATAAAGTGACCTGAGCAAAGGAACTTTCTGTATTTTCTTGGCACTCTTACTCCTTTTTACAAGTAAATAAAGACCATCCATTGGCCTTCAATATATCTGTTACACAGTCTTTTTAAAAATAGTTAATATTTGAAAGTTTCATGTAATCACTCCTAATAACTAATGCTATAAGCACTTTTTTATATCTTGTGATAGAAAAAGAAGCTGGCCAGGTTCTCCAATGACAGCTTCTTCTACTGTAGTCTTTCCACTGTTGGATGCCTCTTATCATTAGGAAGTGAAGCTCAATATGTATATCACATCTCTTTTTCTCTAATTGGGAGAGCCAGTTTGGTCTAGTGGTTAAGGCTCCAGGCTAGAAACCAGGAGACTGTGAAAGCCATCTGGGTGACTTTGGGCCAGTCACTCTCTCTCAGCCCATGGCCTCAGGCTCTGACAGTCACGCCGGTCAGTCAATTCCTATCACAACCAATGGATCAATATTTGGTTGATCCAAAAAATGGACCCTGCACCTGTCGGAAAACTCTAGGAGAAAAAAAAAACTTTTTCTGTAATTAGTTCTAATCTTGCCCTCTAGAAAAATAATAAATACGTCAGCTCCTTTTTCTGTGATTTGGAGACTGCCATTTTCTCATCTTCCTTAGCTAAAACCAAGAATCCTACTGAACCCAATGGAACTTACTTCTGAGTACTTATCTACAGAATTATGATGATTAAAAATGCATCTACTACTAAAAATAAAGCAATACAAAAAAGTTTATTTCAGAGGAGATTGAACGAGCTGTCTAGATTTCATCCCTACCCTACCCTAGGGTGAAAATGGGAAGTTTCTTTCCCCCTTTTTCATACTGGTCCTGTTTTGTTTACCTAGCAACAGTTTCATCAGGCTCTTAACTGACATCCACTCTGATGTAATGTGCAGCATGCAGTCTCTTGTTTGGAGATGTTTGCTAATTACTGTCTCAAGAACCCACTGATTAGAACCCAAAGTGCATAACCATGGCAACCTAACACCATTTCAACAGGATATTTAACCTGCATGGATAAAAAAAAAAGTGCCACATATTCTGGTTTTGTTAAAGAAATTTGGATAAACCACAGACTAGGATGGTTGAGTCCTTGCTACTGCTTCCAGAACATATGGGCAAGAATAATGAAGTCTCCAATGGCTCCAAACTGACCCCTTCTCCTCTTACTGTAACTTCTTCTTTTCTCTCCATCCTGCTCATTCTCTCCCCCTCTCCCTGTAAGGAAACAAGAGGGAAACACATGGCTGAATAAGTCATAGAAGGATGGGTTTGACAAAGAAGTATGGGAAATGCTGCTGATCAAAAGTTACAGGCATCTGCTTTGCATACAGAAAAATCTCAGATTCAGGCCCTGAAGTCTCTTGAGGGAAAGAACCTTTCCTGAGATCCGGGAAGCTACTTCAAGCCTTCACCAGCCTTTCAACAGATCTTATGCCATCATCTGTTTTGGGGTTGATATATTTCTGGTTCTGTTCTAGTTGATTGGAAACAGCTGCAAAGTTTGTGTGTTTTCTTTGAATTGTTGTGACTCTGCAGACTTTGTGGGTGATACATTTTTCCTTTGGCATAAGCTCTTGAAATCTCCTGCCTCAGCTCCTGTGCAAAAACTAACTTTGGTGTTCTTTCTCTCTCCCACCTCTTCCTTGGTTTTCCCATTCCCCATTCCCCCAAAGTTGAACATTACTTTCTGGAATTTGACCCTTTGGGCATGTTTTGAACTTATCTATTCTTTCCCGATAGCAACTTGCAACCATCATCACAGCAATTAAGAAAAATGCCCAGTTACAAAATTGCCAGCCTGCTAGCATTTTACCTTCACAACTCTCAAGGGCTTTAAATGCAAAGGAATGGTGGCCAAATGGCTAAGAAGCTGTTGGAGCAGTTCGCTGCCTTTGTTAACATTTTGTTACAATGTTCTTTTCCTTGAATAGTTTCCCAGCTTAGCAACCATTGGACAAATATATGCACATACATATATTGAAAAACATGGGTAGAATGCAATTGATTGATTGATTGATTGACTGATTGAGTGTAGAGTTGGGATGATGGGATTTTGTAGCATTCAGGAAGAGGAACACAGATTAGATTACCTTCTGGGCACTCTACTGCCGGGCAGCTGAAGGGTAAGTACCAATTGGCTCAAGGTGAAGTCACCAAGCTTTCCAAATATTGCATTTTTTAAATTATCTGTCTGATATGAAGCAAGCAAATTTGCTCTCATATAGGTGCATTAATGTTCGAACATTCTGACTTTCTTGAACAATAGCAGCTTAATTATGACACTGAGAACCTGGAGGACTGTAGCGTATCAACACCAGCTATTGTTGCGTTGATGAAATAAAAGGCCTACTTTATTATAACAGCTTGGTATGTTCAAATGAAGAGGCAGAACAATAGCCAACATTGTAATGAATCACGATTTGCATGGCTGGTGGCCTGCATTTGGTTTCAGGGTTCTATATTTGCTTGTGCTCTTGTCACTTCATGTCTCTTGCTCAACAAATTTGCAGCCTGGACAGATAAGCTTAAACAATTTGCCTCATCAAGAGGTTTTTCCTATGCATTTCATGTGTTGTTCTTAGTTTTGCCTTTTTTTAGTTCCTCATTTGAAGAGTGGGCACTTCTCCTTTTCGCTCCTATCATTCCCTTCAATGGATCTAAATGAGCCCTGCTTGAAAAGAACATCAGGCTGTTTCCTTCCTGCCTTTTGTTTTGCGATAGATTTCTTGCTGAAGAAACATGTGGCATCTTCTCACTGAACATCAAAGTATCTAAACTAGGGTTTTTCAAACTATCTTCCAAGGCTTTAATAGGAACTTGGTGAAGTTCTGTGAGAAACTAAAGTTATTAAAAAGCTAACTGAAATGCAGCCAATTTTCTGTTACTATAGTTTTGCTTCTTGGTTAGGATCTCCAGGAAATTTAAAAAATAAATTTAAAGTTATTTAAATTTAAAGTCTTTTAACTGACAAGTCCCATCGCCTGAAAAAGTTTGAGCTACAGTGATACAAAGAACAATAACAAGAAACTATTGTGTTGTGAAGTGATAACACTTCACTTCGCAGGGCATTTCAAATCCAATCACTATCAGAATGGATTTGACACAGAGCCAGTTTCATGATAAAGAAAATATTGGATGCATGTTGCATTTTGAATTGTTGATTTATTATAAATGTATAGGCCAGTAAGGAAACACACAGGTTCCTTAGAGATGAATCTTAATGTTTTCCCTCTTAGCCTAACAGAGAAGCATTGGGTTTCCATGTTCCTGCCTCAACTTCTACTTCTATTCCTTGCACAGAAATTAAAAGAAATTAAAGAAATTAAAAGATAGCTTGTTTCATGTAACCCAGAAAACCATGGTGTGCCCACAAAGCAGAATTACAAATGAGAACCCCAGAATTACAAACTGTAGTTGGTAATCCAACTATAGTCACAATCCAACTGGTTTGTGGCATTGACACACTGCCAATCATTCTTTGTCAGATATGTTTGCTAAACTGCAAATTATTTGCTTCCAAACCAGTGAAATATTGAATCATTGTGCACAAGGAAAGGAAGAGAGGGTGAGGCTCATGCTCATACATAGCAAAGGGCACTCTGGGGCCTTTCCAGATGTTGCTGAACTACAGCTTCCAGCAGCTGTGACCTTCTATATGTGCTACATAATTGACTATGGCATTAAAGAGGACAGCAATTGTAGATTATGAGCAACCCTGGGAAAAATTGGTTTGGAAGAGCAACATGCACATTTCAGAAATAAATAAGCGGCCTGGGTACTCCAAATAAATAGATAGATAGATAGATAGATAGATAGATAGATAGATAGATAGATAGATAGATAGATAGATAGATAAATAAATAGATAAATAAATAAATAAATAAATAAATAAATAAGTGACCTCGGTTGTCAAAAATTAAGAGCAATAGGAGCACTGATGCCTTCAACATGAGTTTGTGAATAGAGTTTGTGGATTTCTAAAGGCAGTGACTTGTAGTCAATTTGAGTTTCCTGGCATCTCTCTCTGTAACACTGCTTGACAGAAAGGCAGGATATATGAAGAGGACAATCCAGAATGTACCAACAAGAACAGGATCTCTCCTTTCCAGTATATATTCAGCTTCCCTATGACTTCTCTGATATTTTTTTCACAGAAACTTAAATATGTTGTTTGAGCCAAAGATCAGTGTTTTGCGTCAGCCAAGCATCTGCCACTACAAGCTTCATTCATTAAAACCACTCATGTGTACATTTCCATAACTGAGAATAATATATATCAGGTCGCTAATCAGTTCTTTATTATTAATATGTAACTTGGTGACACAAGAAACATCACGCTGTGGAATTTAAACAGCTGCTCTAAAAGGCTAATCTCTTCCCCAAGAAAAATCTGCAAGTCTCTGCCACTTTTTAAAATACAGTAATATTAAATATGTCTCAGTCTCACCCTGCCATGTTTGCATATTTGCATTATTATTATAATACAACAATAATAAAATATTGTATTAGGTTAATTCTGCAGTTAAGGAAAAAAAATCAGAATCCTGATTTTTCAAGATTCAGCAGCATTCAGGATTCACTGTTTAGTGGATACCCCACACCGAATAAGTGGAATGAGCCATGATATGTACTTTTGTATTAGTAATTGTAGGCTTCTGACAAATATTGATAAAAGTGACAGATTAATAGGAATTCATGAGAACATTCCTATGTCTAAGATCACCAGCTCTCAAAGAGCTCTGTCAAATAATCTCTTATTTATCTTTCTGAAAGGGATACCCCATCTCTCACGATTACTTACAAAAGAAGAAGAATCAAAACACTGGTAGATACTCCACAATATCCATGTATTGTGGATACCCTGGACAGCATTCTTTTAGTTTACCTTCATTCAGGAATTTACTGAACAATGATGGGCTTTTGTAATAATTTTTAATTATACAAGTAGAGCCTAGGAAAGACAAACAGCATCCATAAATCAGTCAGATACCAGATTTTGTGTCTCACACAGATCCTTGATAGATCTGAACCCATGGTAATCCCCTTCTCCATTTCATTTAAGTGATTCCACATACTCAGTAGCTGTGTAGAAGTCTAAAGGTTCAGAAAGAGTCACATGTTCTTTACCTTTAGATGACATCAGGAGCAGAAGAGCTAAGAAGATCTCATCTCAGCCTTTTTAAACCCTCTGTTTACCATAGACCTACGTTGAAACAACAGTTGTTTTTTTTCAGTGAATTAATCCACCCCTTGTCTCTAAACAGGATATTTTCATTTACTAGGCAATGAGACAACAGAGTTCTATTTTTGGACTCTGTTTCTGATTTGAAGACTACATAGAATCTCATTAGCCTCAGAGTAACTTGGAGCCAATCATGTTATCTGTAGAGCTCGATAAGTGGCTCTTGAAGTAGAATTGACAGTCTGCACATCCTGAGTGTTTGACACAATGATTTATTAACAATATGATTTATACACAAGATAGTCTTCCTGAAGTGCTTTAAATAGGGAGGAAGTCCCCCTGTACTAGCAAACTAGAGTCAAAAGAGCAGAAGACATGACAAAGCCTATCAACTGTCCAGTTCTGTGCCTGCATAAAATTTGCAGGGAAAATTAATGGTGTATCTAGGCAGAAGAAGACCAGTCATGGTAATCAGTCAAATTTATGAAGGAAAGACTGATTAGTCAGGCACTACATAACAGATAAAGGCAAGAGCCCTCTAGCAAGATGGGCAGCAGTAAATAAATAATGTCAAAAGCTCCAAATGAGTCCTGTAGGGTAAGGTCCTCCAGTACTGGGACAACAAAGTTGGTGTCTCAGCAGTGCTCAGCTGATGCTTTATGTAGCCTCCTCAGATCTTTAACATGATCCACCACTCTGTGGATTATTTGATTTTGCAATCCCACTATGGACATGAAGACTGTGCCAGAATTTCATTTTCTGAGAATGATGCAAGGATCCTGGCCAGGAACAGCCAACATAAGAAATTTTCTACAGAAGCAATCAACCCCATTCTAACACTTTTTACTCATGCTAAAAAGTTCATAGGTCAACAAAATCAGAACTTACGCCAACCTCAGAAATGAATTAGGGAAATTGCAACCTTTAGTTCAGTGGAGGAAATCACTATTCCTCACTATTTCTTAACTGTCCAGTATCATTAAAAGCAAAGAACAGAATATGGAATAACTTCTACCAAAGCAGAGTACATCAACACCCAGTGGACTAACCTCTCTGGCTATATTAAAACATTACGCCCCTGTGGAACATGCAGAGGAAAACCTGCTGATGCAGCCATGGAGAAAGAGCACATCACACAGAAAAAGTGTGTGCTTTGCACCAAAAGCCCATCAATATTTCAGTAACTGTGTCCAAATGGAAGTCACTTAGAGCATGCAGAACAAATGGGGTTCAGCATTTCTTCATACAGAGAACTGAACACTATACTGTAGTTGTAATATTTCTCAAATTTCCTGCAATCTCTATTCCCTCCCCTCCCCCAGGGAAAAGCAATCCTTAGCAGTAATACTTGCTTAAAAGGGGTGTGGGGAGAAGAGGATTGTCACTGTGAGGGAAGGGGAAGTCCTGCTATTTTTCAAAACCACAAACATTGTGCTTTGTTCAAAAGCTGTGGTGTAATAGCAAATCATTCTGCAATTTGCTTCTGTGCATGAGCAATGTTGAAAGCAGCATTACTCTTCAAATGATTTTACAAAACAGTTTTGGAAAGAGTGCACAAGGTTAGTTGTCTTTCATTGTATAGAGAAAGACACTTTTCTCTATATAGTGTGTGGTAAGCTCGGATTTGATTTTTGACACATCCCCATCTTTAGTAGCAAAATGTGAATGATAAAATTGTTTCAGTAAAAGGATGGGAAGGATTTATTTTGTGAATAATTTGAAGAGGCAAACTTATAAGAAATAACAGTAACCACACACACAAACATACACACACACACAAACACATATTTTCAATGTCAATATTGCTTGATGGCACATAGTAGATGACTCTGGTTACATTTTGTCAAAATACATAGTTTACCAATTTATCCTGGACAACTTTTAGCTCAATGGAATAAAAAATTCCTTTTCATTCAATTTTGTCTTCTATATAATACTATTACAACCCATTCTCTTGCTTTTAATATCAGCCATCTTTATTTCATGAATTGGTACATTTTAGAGCTGAATCTTTCTCACCCAAAGCAGCAATTGATGTCATCATTGCCAGTCATTAATTCATCAAATTGCAAGTATGTCATGCAATTTATCTACATGGATGGCTAAATTGCCAGAGCCATTAATCAAGTCTATTGCTTCCACATAATAGTATCACAGCGTTATTTTAACGCAATGAGGCCATTTAATGAAAAAGCAGTGGAGAAAAGGAAAAGGGAGCAAGTTACTCAAATGGTTAGTAATGGATTGTGGGAGAACCATTCTTTGGACAGATTTCCCACGCCAAGCCCCATCATCTAGGGGTGGTCCTTCTGGTGCATAGAAAATGGCACAGCAATGCTTTCTACAGCTTTGTATAGGAGATACGGTATCTCCTTTTACACCATTATTTCCAAAATACACCCAACTTTAGGCAAGAACCCTGGTTGGTCTATGATCCATAGGCATGTGTTTAGCAATATCTGCATTTATACCTGTAAGTTTTATCTGTGTTGTATACAAACACTTCCACATGCAGCATACTCATAGCCCTGTGAAATGTTGGGCTGTTCTTTACAATCATTTATGGTTTCCATAATATAAGAAAAGACATTGCATTAAGCTACATCGACACAATCATACACTTTGATTGTCATGAGAAACTACTCATTGGGACAAGTGATCTCTGAGGATGATATATGTCTCTTTTCTCATCATGCTCGTTGAATGGAGGCATCATCACAACAAAACTAGGCTATACTCATGAAGGAAGGAGAGGCAAGTGTGACAAGAATAGGATGCGAATATATTGGCCTGACTTCAAGCTGTTGCTAAGATGCCCTGAGTTACAGAACTTACACATATTCCCAGAAATCTGGTAGGCAGTCCTGCCAAGCACCTGATGACCAAAGTGCTTGATGAGATCACCCCAAGCAGCCTGTCCCAGTGTGCCAGTCCCAGAGTGCTCCTTGGTTTACTGAGAAGCTCTGGGAAATGCATCAGCAGCAGAAGACATACTGGAGCACAGTGTGGGCAATTCCACATTGCAGCCTAAACTGCTTGTCTCTGATGCTGCTTCTAGTTGTTTCTAAAGCTAACTTCAGCAATTCCAGTTCAGGTTGCAATGGGCTGGCTATGAGGCTGGGACTATGCTCAGTCTGGACTATAGCCACTGGAAGACCTGACTGGTCATTTCCTGCTTCTTGCCCTTCTCATCTCTGCAGGGAAGGCAAGCGTCACTGGTTACCTCCTGTATGGACCAGTCTGCCAATGCCTGTATCTTTGTTTTGAGGATTATTCCCTTCTTACTAGTCCCTAATGCTTTTCCTTTGTTTTCCAGATGTTTGCACACATGGATGCCTTCATACCTGCTCCTCATGTTTATTTCTTGTGTCATTAAAGCAGCTCCTTTATTTTTCTCTTTTCCATCATTGCTCTGTTGTTACAATAATCAAAGCAACAAAGAACAGGGTTTTCTTCTCTTCCTACCACATTCTGTAAATCCATGGGAACTTTGTAGCAAGAAAGAAGTGAAAGTTCAGCTTTGCAGAAACAAAGTAACAAATTAATGATATTTTTTAAAACATTAAGGGAAGTGCAACCTATGCCACAACTTAAAGATGTTTTTAAAAATAAAGGGAAATGGGGCTTTGCACTGTTGTGCACTACTGAGGTCAGGGATGAGAAAACAAAAGGAGCATGCTTCAGTCTGAGAAGAAACCAACAGGATGCTTACTGGGAGATGTAAGGTTTGAATGGAGCATGAGTTTCTAGGGGTGAAGATAGTTCATTGACATAATTGTTGGATCAATTGCAAGATTATATTTTTAATTTTATAATACAATTTTTTTAAGAATTTCATTAAATTTCAGAAAAAGATAAAAGATACAGAAAAACAAAAAAACTACAAAAAACCCCCTAAAAAGTGTGAAAACACAAGAGAAAAAATTTAAATAGATTACATATTCGAATAAGTTACTTCCAACTTTAAACGTCAAGGATATACAGCTATGTCCCATAATCAATCCTTTACTCTATATTAAACCAAAATCACATTATTTCTACAAGTCAACCCCTTAGCACATTATAAAAATCACTAAATGCCATTGCTCCCTCCCCTTATATTAAAAGAAAAAAAAAGTATAAATCACCTAATCAACTTCCCACCCCAAAATAACAATTACTTAATTATTCTCTTCCTACTACTGTTCTATACATTCCTGTCTACTATAATAAAGATCAAAAATAAAATGCATGTAAATCGTCTGCCATTATAGTTAATAATACAAGAAACATGAATATTAATTTTTTTTAAAAAACCTTAATAATCATAATCCAAATAATTAACGATAAGTAAAATCATCCAAAGCCAAAAGACCATCCAGATAAATATTTTTGGTCCCTTAACCCACTTGAATATAGACCAAAACATTTACATATCCCCATAACAAACACAGAGCTATGTTCTTAAAGAAATCAAACAGCCCAACTGCTCCCCTCACAAACACAGACTTCTCTTAAAAAAAACCTCCCATACATAATAACCCCTTCTTTTCCATAACGTTCCATCAGAAAGTCAAATTCACTCATGTATTGCAGCTCAATTTACTGCCTCAGACACTGAGGATCTTAACCAGACTTTCTCTGACTTTCATTGAGATATTAAAGCAGATATTAAGCAGATTTTTTTTTTCTGATTCCTGCCAAGTTATTATGCAAGACATTCAGAGCATTGTGGAAAATATGTGATCTAAAATGTGCCATCTGGTTGGGGACGTTGTGGATGAAACTGAAGAATCTAACAGCCATGGAAATGTCTCTCCTAAGAGTGAGATTTGGGCTTCTGTTGAAATCCTGGATGAAGTTGACAACGCTGAATTGAAGAACTTAAATGGAGAAACTGAGCTGCAAGACTGTATTTTTAAAAAGAGGGGAACGTAGCAGCCCAGGATGAAATGGCTACACAGAGCAGCAATCAGCTGCTGGATGGCAGGAGGTGTGCCAGGTATTTCAGCCAATCAGAGCTAGGGCTTCCACTAGATCAGAATGAAATGCTAGAAGCTGTCCACTCTGAAGTGCTTAAGATGGCTCAGGTTGGAAAACAGCAGTTTTGAAGCAAAGCTAGAAAACACAGACACGGTACATTTGCAGTGGGCTAAGAGTATAAGGAGAACTTTATCCATTTCTGCACTCTGGAAGCAATGGTGGCCTTTTTTTTAATGTAATTTTTATTAAAAGAAAATTTTACGTGAGCTTAAAAAGCTACAGAAACATAAAAAGGAAAAATAATGCAAACTAAAAAAAAAGAAAAGGGAAAAGGGAAAGGAAAAAATAGAAGGTGCATAAAAGAAAAAAATAGAAAAATAGAAAAAGAAAGAAAAAGAAAGAAAAATAAGAATATAGTAAAGAAAAAGAAAAAATATATAAAGAAGTGACTTCCCCCTTCATTACAAGTATATACAATTTTAGTATCTTATCACCTCCTCTTAAAATACAATAAGCAATCTCTTCATCCCATATCCTAACTCTTATCTATAAATAAATCCTTAAAGACTCATCATTTCAGTCCTGATATCAGCAAAAGTCCATTAAGGGTTACCAGAGATAACAACATATCTATTTTAACCTTGATCAAATAAACCAACTTTATATTCCTTCCTTTTACTTTTAACAATCTTGAGCCAGTTTGGTCTAGTGGTTAAGGCAATGGGCTAGAAACCAGGAGACTGAGAGTTCTAGTCCCACCTTGGGCTTGAAAGCTGGCTGGGTGACCTTTGGCCAGTCCCTCTCTCTCAGCCCAATTCACCTCACAGGGTTGCTGTTGTGGGGAAAATAGGAGGAGGAAGGAGTAATAGGTATATTCGCTGCCTTGAGTTATTTATAATAATAATAAAGTTGGGATAGAAAATAAATAAATAAATAAATAAATAAATAAATAAAATTTTAGTCCCTTCAAATAGTGTCCTAGAACTTTATTTCTTTTCATTTTTTTCCCTTCTCACAAAATTCTTCAAAGCTTTAACAAGTCTCTTTTGTAAATCCAATATAGGAAAATTATCCAGGTCACTCTCTTGTGACTCTCTTTTATCCAGGTCACTCTCTTGTGACTCCAAACACTCTCTTTGTTATTTGTATATCCCCTTTCTTTTGTATGTCCAATGTAACAGAGTCCCTCTTTTGGGGGAGATGGGTGGTAACTAAATTTGAATAATAAATAAATAAATAAATAGACATCTTTTTTCATGTCATTCTTGTAGCTTGTTATTTTTATATCCACTTTCAAATTAGTTCCAATCTTGTCAGGTAAAACTTGTTCCTTTCCATAACATCTTTTAAACACAGTCTATCTATAGAGGCCAACACTTTTAAAATTAACTTCTGGGTTCATTGTTCAAAAATATCCTTCAATATGTCCAATGTTAAAATATTTTTCTTCATTCTATATTTGTAAGTTGAGTTTTAGTGTTCTTCTAATTGTAATCTTTAGCTCCTTCTAGTTCCCTCAAGTGTCCAGTTTTTAAAGTCTTATCGTAATATGTTTGGGAATGTTTATTAAATATGTTTAATATGTATGGGAAAATGCATTTTCCCATGGGAAGGAGTCTTTATAATTAATTCCAAAACCTTATTTCAAATTTATCTGGACCCTTAGTCTGTTTATAACTTTCTAAAATCAAAGTTTTAATCACCTTTTTGCTGTTTATTCCAAAAAATATATATTTTAAGTCCTTAAACTTGTATTTAAAACTTCTTTTGCTAAGGATTGAAGAAAATTCACCTGGTACTGTAAAACATGTTGATCCAAAGGTTTCTAATAGCTTAAAAGCAGTTAACAAGCAAAAAGTGTTAATGTCCAAAAGTGATTAGAAAAGGAAGTATGCAAACCCAGTGTCCTTTTAAAGATGCTGACTGTGCTTTGAGCAAGTTGGCTATTCCCTTGTCTCCGAGAGCTCTAAGCACACTGGAGACTTGTGGTCTCCTCATGAGCAGCAGCTGTCTGGAGTATTTGTGGGCAATCTCAAGTCCTCTCCTTGTCCAGAGAGGAATTACAAAGAGCCAGTCTACTCACTGGCTCTTCATTCTGCCATGGTCATCAGCTCTGCTTTTTGCAAAGCTATCTTCAGTCCATTATTTCTTTTCCCAAAATCCCAGAAGTATCTAGAGATTCTAAAGGCAGTGGCAGTAGTGGTGGCAGCAGCACCTGTTTTTAATATTCAAACAGCAGCAATTAAAGGAATTGCTATTTTTTATTGCTGAAGAATATATTTTGTGTATCTCAGACTCACTTATCTAGAAGCAAATTTTCCACAGGCATTTTTAATAAAGATATTTATGTTTACCACATAATTGAAAAGCAAATTCAACATTACAACTTGTAGTTTCCTTACTGCCACTAACAGGAAAATATAAGTGGTTCTTCTTAAAACTGAAGGCATAAACAAAGTGATTAAGCAAATAAAATGGGCAAAAGGGTTAATTCATCATGAGATTAAAAACTGGTAAATTAAACCAATAAAATCCTGCATTCTACTATATTTGTCTCTTTCATCCTTGGCCAACCTAGCATCTTAAATATGCTAAACTACAGACTCCATCTTCCCAGTGACACTGTTGGATGAAGATAATAACAGTGGCTGTCTTACAGAGAAGAAGGGTGCCAGATATGAAAGACTGATCTATTTCATTGCATTGATATTTACAGGACTCAGGGGCAGTCATGAGGCAGTTGGCAGGGGGAAGTGGGGTAGCATCCAAAGACTCAAGATGGCAGCCACAGCCATGCAGTCAAATGCACAAGACACACTAAAATTATTAGAGCTTGGATCACACAGCTGCTGTCTTGACTTTTTTAACCCTTGAAGATGTCCTTATCAAAGCTGAATATACGTGTATATTTTCCATTATAATTTTCTTTCATTGAACTTATTTTTGAAGCTTAAGTGCTATTGCTGCAGTCCTTTGGATCCAAGGCACTTTTGCTGTATC
Organism: Candoia aspera; assembly: GCF_035149785.1. NCBI lineage: Eukaryota > Metazoa > Chordata > Lepidosauria > Squamata > Candoiidae > Candoia > Candoia aspera. Next base: position 100,477,599 of record NC_086155.1, read on the forward strand.
TTCCCCAAAGGCCTCAGAATTGGGTTCTAGTGCCAGTGTGGAGCTGACGTAGACAATTTCCCTACTGAGAAGAAAGGAATTTTTAGTAGAGAAGGGAAAAACACTGAAACAGAAACAGGAAAAAAGTGCTCCCTGTCCCCATGCTGGCCAACATAAACACCTTATATTTCAGAAACCTTATTTCGCAAAGTGTTTACAACAAGAACACCAACCTATTTCCTCTCTCCCACTGATTTTCTTCTCTCACTTCTTAGCTATGGAAAGTTTTATACAAGCTAACCAGAACGATGACCAGATATTGGAAGCATCCTATCCTATAATAAACCTGTTTCACTTGAGATGACCAGCCTGAGGTTGTTTCAGCCTCTGAATCCTTGTGACATGAATCATAAACTGGAGATGAAAGATTGGAGACCACTTTCATGATTCCAGGCCAGTGGCCATTCCTTATACCTCATTATTCTTGGAGAAACGATCATATGTTTTATTAAGGGGTGGGGGGAGAAAAGGACACTTTCTCAGGGCTATGTTAAAGTGCTACCCTCCAGGCCCTCCAGCAGAAAAGTACATCAGCAAATTTTGCTTTGCACTCTTCATTGCCCTTAATGTTTCAGTGCAGGACATATTAGATAAAGTGATTGATGGATACCTCTTTTTTCTGTTTCCTCCCCCTCCCCCTCCTACCAAATGTCACTGGCCAACCAGAAAAACCTCCACCAATTCTAAATGTGGGGTGGACTGGGGAGGAAGTTTCATCAGAAAGGTAGACTTTGATCTGGATGTGTGTGTGTTGTGCACAAGTGGTTTCCAAGATGTAGGTTTTTCATTCTTCTGGAACAGTGCCACTTGGATAGCACTATTCTGAAACAGTGCTAAAATACTTAGAAGTAACTGTAACTTGACTTTTTGTTTGTTTGCCATATTTAGTGGAGATAAATAGTCAGCTCTCCCACTCTTGGGGAATCTTCTGCCAGGGTTGGAAAGATGGCACAAAAATCTGAGAGGGAGGGACAGAGGGGGAGCTGTCTCTTTAACTCACCAGGTCTCTGAATTCCATGAAACTGCCCCCATACTCTTCAGCAAAGGATCGTTACCTTGTAGTGGTGCTGGAGCTTGAGCACCTCAATGATGCCATGAGCTAAACCGTGAAGGGCCACCCAAGGCGGGAAGGTCATTGGGTCATCTGACAGAGAGGTCAGACTAAATGCGATCCCTGGGGAAGGTAATGGCAACCCACCCCAGTATTCTTGCCATGAAAACTAAATGGATCAGTACAACCAGAGATATGTCGGTATACCATCAGAAGATGAGACCCCCAGGTCGGAAGATGGTCAAAATGCTACTGGGGAGGAACAGAGGATGAGTTCAACTAGCCCCAGACGTGATGACGCAGCTAGCTCAAAGCCGAAAGGACGGTTAGCGGCCGACGGTGCTGGTGGCGAACGGCGAATCCGATGTTCTAAGGATCAACACACCATTGGAGCCTGGAATGTAAGATCTATGAGCCAGGGCAAATTGGATGTGGTTATTGGTGAGATGTCAAGATTAAAGATAGACATTTTGGGCATCAGTGAACTGAAATGAACTGGAATGGGCCACTTCACATCAAATGACCACCAGATCTACTACTGTGGACAAGAGGACCACAGAAGAAATGGAGTAGCCTTCAAAATTAATAGTAAAGTGGCTAAAGCAGTGCTTGGATACAATCCAAAAAACGATAGAATGATCTCAATTCGAATTCAGGGCAAGCCATCTAACATCACAGTGATCCAAATATACGCCCCAACCACAGATGCTGAAGAAGCTGAAGTAGAGCAGTTCTATGAGGATCTGCAGCACCTACTGGACAACACGCCTAAAAGAGATGTTATTTTCATCACGGGAGACTGGAATGCTAAGGTGGGCAGTCAAATGACACCTGGAATTACAGGTAAGCATGGCCTGGGAGAACAAAACGAAGCAGGACATAGGCTGATAGAATTTTGCCAAGACAACTCACTCTGCATAACGAACACTCTCTTCCAACAACCTAAGAGATGGCTTTATACATGGACTTCACCAGATGGACAACACCGAAATCAGATTGACTACATCCTTTGCAGCCAAAGGTGGCGGTCATCTATACAGTTGGTAAAAACAAGACCTGGAGCTGACTGTAGTTCTGATCACGAACTTCTTCTTGCACAATTTAGGATCAGACTAAAGAGATTAGGGAAGACCCACAGATCAGCTAGATATGAGCTCACTAATATTCCTAAGGAATATGCAGTGGAGGTGAAGAATTGATTTAAGGGACTGGACTTAGTAGATAGGGTCCCGGAAGAACTCTGGACAGAAGTTCGCAATATTGTTCAGGAGGTGGCAACAAAATACATCCCAAAGAAAGAGAAAACCAAGAAGGCAAAGTGGCTGTCTGCTGAGACACTAGAAGTAGCCCAAGAAAGAAGGAAAGCAAAAGGCAACAGTGATAGGGGGAGATATACCCAATTAAATGCAAAATTCCAGAGGTTAGCCAGAAGAGATAAGGAATTATTTTTAAACAAGCAATGCACGGAAGTGAAAGAAGACAATAGAATAGGAAGGACAAGAGACTTCTTCCAGAAAATTAGAAACATTGGAGGTAAATTCCAGGCCAAAATGGGTATGATCAAAAACAAAGATGGCAAGGACCTAACAGAAGAAGAAGAGATCAAGAAAAGGTGGCAAGAATATACTGAAGATCTGTATAGGAAGGATAACAATATTGGGGATAGCTTTGACGGTGTGGTCAGTGAGCTAGAGCCAGACATCCTGAAGAGTGAGGTTGAGTGGGCCTTAAGAAGCATTGCTAATAACAAGGCAGCAGGAGACGACGGCATCCCAGCTGAACTGTTCAAAATCTTGCAAGATGATGCTGTCAAGGTAATGCATGCTATATGCCAGCAAATTTGGAAAACACAGGAATGGCCATCAGATTGGAAAAAATCAACTTACATCCCCATACCAAAAAAGGGAAACACTAAAGAATGTTCAAACTATCGAACAGTGGCACTCATTTCACATGCCAGTAAGGTAATGCTCAAGATCCTGCAAGGTAGACTTCAGCAATTCATGGAGCGAGAATTGCCAGATGTACAAGCTGGGTTTAGAAAAGGCAGAGGAACTAGGGACCAAATTGCTAATATCCGCTGGATAATGGAAAAAGCCAGGGAGTTTCAGAAAAACATCTATTTCTGTTTTATTGACTATTCTAAAGCCTTTGACTGTGTGGACCATAACAAATTGTGGCAAGTTCTTAGCGCTATGGGGATACCAAGTCATCTTGTCCGCCTCCTGAAGAATCTGTATAACGACCAAGTAGCAACAGTAAGAACAGACCATGGAACAACGAACTGGTTTAAGATTGGGAAAGGAGTACGGCAGGGCTGTATACTCTCACCCTACCTATTCAACTTGTATGCAGAACACATCATGCGACATGCTGGGCTTGAGGAATCCAAGGCTGGAGTTAAAATTGCTGGAAGAAACATTAACAATGTCAGATATGCAGATGATACCACTTTGATGGCTGAAAGCGAAGAGGAACTGAGGAGCCTTATGATGAAGGTGAAAGAAGAAAGTGCAAAAGCTGGCTTGCAACTAAACCTCAAAAAAACCAAGATTATGGCAACCAGCTTGATTGATAACTGGCAAATAGATGGAGAAAATGTAGAAGCAGTGAAAGACTTTGTATTTCTAGGTGCGAAGATTACTGCAGATGCTGACTGCAGTCAGGAAATCAGAAGACGCTTAATCCTTGAGAGAAGAGCAATGACAAATCTCGATAAAATAGTTAAGAGCAGAGACATCACACTGACAACAAAGGTCCGCATTGTTAAAGCAATGGTGTTCCCCGTAGTAACATATGGCTGCGAGAGCTGGACCATAAGGAAGGCTGAGAGAAGGAAGATCGATGCTTTTGAACTGTGGTGTTGGAGGAAAATTCTGAGAGTGCCTTGGACTGCCAGAAGATCAAACCAGTCCATGCTCCAGGAAATAAAGCCAGACTGCTCACTTGAGGGAATGATATTAAGGGCAAAATTTAAATACACTGGCCACATAATGAGAAGACAGGACAGCCTGGAGAAGATGCTGATGCTAGGGAGAGTGGAGGGCAAAAGGAAGAGGGGCCGACCAAGGGCAAGGTGGATGGATGATATTCTAGAGGTGACGGACTCGTCCCTGGGGGAGCTGGGGGTGTTGATGACCGACAGGAAGCTCTGGCGTGGGCTGGTCCATGAAGTCACGAAGAGTCGGAAGCGACTGAATGAATAAACAACAAAAGCCCCCATACTGCTCAGAAAGTTGGCTGGAAGAATTTTAGTTTTCCCCTCTTCCCTTCCTTCTCTGGGCAAGCTAAAATGGAAATATCAAATGTACTAGCTTGGTCAATTTCAAATGGCAGTGGGGTCTCTGAGTCTGGAAAAGAGATTGCTTTCAAAACTTTGGTGTGAAGAGGAGGAGAGACAGTGGTGCAGAGGGGGAACACTCTTTTATGTCTATTAATACTTGCAAATGGCTATCCCCACTCTTATCAGCCTCTTGCCAACAGATACACATATTTGCCCTCTCCAGTTCCTTAATATTACTTGTTTTTGTTTGAAATAAAAGAGGACCACATCGCTTCTCCCCACCAAGGGCTAAAGAGTATTCTCAGAACAGCTGTTGATTGATTGATTTTAAATGTGGTGTTATTTATGCCTTGCCGCTGCTATCTTCTCATTTTTCTCCTTCTGCCTAGTCCAAGTCAAAATGGCCAGGGGGGGCAGAACCAAGGGACTGGCTGCAAGGTGGCAAGGCTGCACCTGCCTAAAGTGCCAAAAGGAAATGTGCAGATCCCAGCCTTTGAGTGTATCTGCAACCGCATCCCCCTTGAGGTGTTTGCAGATCATTCACATAGCAAGGCTTGTGACAGTAGGCCAGGAAAAAATAAGAATTTTCAACTTGAACAAATAAACACAAAGGTGAGCTGCCTCCCCCATGGGCTGGCAACTGGGCAAAGGCGGAGTCATGAGGATAAGTCTTGAAAGAATGGTTTGCAAGGCATCTTCATTCCTGCTGTTAGAGAGAGATGAGGATGAGACCAAAAAGAAGACACAGGTTCTATCTTAAGGGTTCCTGAACTTTTAAAAGCATGTAAGGGGAATTTTGGTAGGGTACACACTTGTACGTACACACACACAGGGATATGGTAGCTTGGCCGTTCTAATATCCACAAGCAGAGGGCCCTAGGCTCTTCCCTGACTAGCCCCACTGCTGCAAACTCCCACCAATCTGGTAATTCTTCCATTCATGGAGAAAGGTTCTCCCAGCATTTCATTCCAGAGGAAGAAAGTGGAAGATCCTCATTTCTTTTCCATAGTGTCAGAGCCTCAAGGAGCTCTCAGCAGAATGAATCCACCAGTATGATGAGTGAGATGGGATTAGGATTCTTTTGTTAACTGAATGTGAAGATTCAATAAAGAAAAGAATCTTGCTCACATCTAAGTCTTCACTCTGCCTAGATGACTCATTTCTCCTGATTCATTAGTCCTCCTTTCAGAATTGGGGCAGTTAATCCGTATTTGGCAAAAGTCAGCTAGGGTAGATTTTCTCCTCCCCTGACAGAAGATAAGCAGCCAAAATGGAGCTGTGCTCTTCCCTTTTTAAAAGGTCACCTGAGAAACAGGAAACTTTCCAGGTCCTGATGTTTGGCTTAGAATGTAAACTTCCTGGACTTTGCTGGACTCTGCCTACTATCTAGATTAGTGTTTCTCAACCTCAGCAACTTTAAGATGTGTGGACTTCAACTCCCAGAATTCCCCAGCCAGTTGAAGTCCACACACACTAATCTAGATCAATTGATTGATTAACTCTTTCATACCTGAACTTCTGGAAGTAATTCCATTACAGGGAAGCAGCAGGAAGAGCAAAAAAGAGGTGGATTTGTAAATTTTTGGAATCACATATTGTGCTAAACAACAGTGTATGTAGTCAGTCATTGTGATTTGTTATAAACCATGGTTCATGGCTGAAATATGCAAACTGAGGGTTAGGGCTCAACTCATGTGGCTCCTGAAAAATTTGATGCAAACCTCAGATACCTCAAGAAAGATGACCCTCTTATAATTTTTAAAGTGCTGGAAAGGGAATATTATTGAATACACAGCTGGAGGGTAACTGTATTCAGGCTATTTAGTTTTACTTAATGTAAATCTCATTGAAATGAAATCAGATTTACACTTTGCCTAGGGAAAACCCAGATTTTGGGGCATGCAGATGGTGTGGTTGGCATGCCAAAGGTCACAAAAAAGGCTAGGATCTAGTTGTGTAAAGTCAGCCCATCATGATTTATTCAGTAAACCATGGTTAAGCAAACAATAGCTTATTGTGATGGGTGAACCCATTCAACATCTGAAAACAATGGTGATTTCCTAATGCCAGTTAGGTGATTTCTTAACTGGCATTTACATACTTCTGAAACCAAGCTGATCTTCCTCTGCTAGGATGGAGGACATACAAAAGCTGAGTAATCAACTCCTCTTCCCTTGACTGAAGACAGGCTACTCAATATAAATATATATCTATGTGTTCTTCCCCCGATGCACACATACCCTTTCAACTCAAAAAACATGAAAACTATTGCTTATATCCTAAAACAATCATATTAGTAAAAGACATGTCCATAAGGCGATGGAGCATTTTGCAACATCCTATATACTACTGTATAGCTTTCAGTCCTACAGAAATATTGACTGTAGCCATCAGTGACAAAATGTTTGCCAACCCTTACTGTATGTTATAGTTTTCATGCAATTTCACTTACAGTTTATGGGATTTCATATAAATAGCCACTATATAGACAGTTACCTTTGCCTGCATTTCCTATAGGAAATTCCCATCTACTCTCTGCATCTGAAGAAATGGATTGTTGCGTGTGAAAGCTTAGATTAAGGGTATCCACAGGAAGTTGAGCTTTTGTCAAAATGACAAAATATGTGTCAAAACATCATGACACTACTTCCATCCCTTTATACGCTTGTGACATTACAACACAATTACGAAAGGGGCAGACTTTGCATTGCAATGAACATTTTGTCACTAGCCTCACCCTTGTTCCTTTTCAAACACCCAGGGCTTAGACAATAACAACTTTATAAGGTGTCCAAAAAATTATTATTTTTAAGGTGCCATAATAATAATAATAATAATAATAATAATAATAATTATTATTATTATTATTATTATTATTATTATTGAAAGTGCTCCAAAGATTTCCCATGTCAAAACACAGTAATTTCAGATGGAGAATGTCAAGACCCTGGTGAGATCATTAGCTAGGAATCCCAGTTTTTATTTTTTTTATTTTTTTTTATTAAATTTATGTCACTGCCCATCTCCCCCAATGGGGGACTCTGGGCGGTTTACAATAAAGTAAAGTTCCTGAGGTTATAAAACGTCTGTAATGTCCTTAAAAGGTTACCACCTCTCATCAACTGATGATGGTGTATCCTTGTCTCTGCTTACTGCTTTGTGGGAGAATGGAGTGATGCAAGCACCAAAGCCAAAAGCAAGTTACCGAATAGACTGGCATTGTGGTTTCCCCTCAGACAGTGTGGGTGTCCCTATTATCAGTTCTATCACATGTAATCCTCTGCTTGCAACCAGCTACCATCACCTTCCTTATCTAACAAATAAGAAGTATCAAAATTGCACAAGAACAGATCATGAATGACAGACAAGGCTAATCAGCTTTGGTGGAGCATGTGTGCATTTCCATTCTTTCCTGGTGAGACAGAAAAACTTTTGGCTGAAACAATATTGCTAGACTAGGTCATCTTGTATCTACATGACCTTCCTGTTGTTTCAGGGCTGGAGGAAATCAACATCCAAAGAGAAAAAAAAAGGCTCCCCAAAACACAGGTTGCTCAGTTGTTTTCTCTTTTTCCAATTGATTGTAGCCTGTCTTGAGATGCATTAATATAGAATGGGTTACACATATTCTAATAAAAGCTGGTGTTCACATCTTTTGTTTTTTCTACACAAGACATAATTGAATGCTATCTGGATGCTGATAATGCCCAGCAATAATTCCCCTTTCCCTTAGAATAAGCAATCTACTTATACAGTTATGTCCTTAAGGAAAGACTGCCTGAGGTCAATAATGAAGGAGAGGAAGGTAAATAAACAGGAACTTGGCTCAGATAAACCAACATTTGATTATGAAATGGTGCCCTAATCTAAGAATTGGGAAAGGGGAAGACAGTCTTGTGCCTGATGAGGTCATTTCCCCTTTAAAGGAGAGGTCTTACATTATTGGAGCAATATCATTATTTTTAGTCAACATTCGTTTAGTTTCACCTGATTTTCCAACCACACAGTCCCTCAGAGGACTTTGCAGCTACCTTGTGCACCCAAGTAACTTTCACAATTATTTTTTTGACATCCACTCTAACACTGGTTCTTTATGATCTATACTGGCTGCCAGTTGGGTTGACATCAATTTGTCCTTTTGCCCTCATGCAAACTACAGTAAGTCAGGGTTAGGGTCATGGCGATTCTTTCCTTAGGTTTCTTTCCTGTGAACTGAGATTATCCTGAAAAATGCTTCTTCAGAAAACTTAGCTGCAAGGCCATCTTTTATGAAGAGCAGGCAATTTTCAGTGGTGGCATTTGCCTACAGTTCTTTCCCAGGGAAAGGCTATAGGTCAGTTGCAAAACAAATTTTACATGCAGAAAATCCCAAATTACATTTCTGTTTATCTCCAAAAAGAAACATTTCCTAGCCCACTGCTGCCAGTGCTCGTTTTACTACTGGTCGATGAAGATTCTCAGTCATCCAGGTGGAATTGTCTGTAGGTTGAGTCATGGCAACTGGATTTCTTTCTTTTTGGTTGAAACGTTTCGCTGCTTGTCCAAGCAGCTTCTTCAGTCTGGGCAAAGGTTGGTAAGGGGACCCCATATATGTCTTCCAGGGTGGCTGCATTGTCCCTACATCTGAATGGCTTGTTAATTGTGCCATGGAGGTGTGGATTGTCCACACCTCCATGGCACAATTAACAAGCCATTCAGATGTAGGGACAATGCAGCCACCCTGGAAGACATATATGGGGTCCCCTTACCAACCTTTGCCCAGACTGAAGAAGCTGCTTGGACAAGCAGCGAAACGTTTCAACCAAAAAGAAAGAAATCCAGTTGCCATGACTCAACCTACAGACTTTTACTACTATTCTGACTTGAAAGAAGGGGATGACTTTATGAGAAATCAGTTGGTATTAATATATGATTGGAAGATATCTTTAATTCCTATTAAGGTTTTTGAGGGCCTGGAGCTTGTAAAGGTGGACTGCTGTCTTTTTTTAAGGCCCCAATTCAAATCATTCTTTTGGAATGGTTTTAACCTGGTTTTAAAATATTCTTATCTTAAGTCAGCCAAGGTTTTTGTAAAAGAAAAAAATAATGTAATCAACATCAAGCAACTTCAGGAAACAAACTTATCAGCATTAAATACTATTGGATAACATGGGTGATGGTGGAGATGATGATATCCTAAGGCTATGCAAATCCTTTAAAAAGGTGCTTTGGGACACACCAAGTGCATACCAAATAGTTTTTTTCCCAAATATTTAAAGCAGCCCCATTTTTTTTTCTTGGCTTTCATAGCTGCTTTAGAAGCTATTCTCAGCAGTCTAGATGCATGTGCATGCCCAGCCACTTTCGGGGAGACTTTAAAAACCCTTTTGGGGAATTCTTTTCTGTTATTTATTTATTTATTTATTTTTGCCAGACTATGTTAAAATGGACAACCACATTAGTGAATGAACCATCTATCAGTATATTAAGGCCAGCATTCTAGCATATAATGCCAACCCTTAGATACAGTCATGATACAATGATAATGTGTAGTTTTATACCATATTGTGGTGTGAAGGGACATGTATGAAAGATGGAGTTTTTGTGACCACCTCAAACAGGCCAAGAAGATTTGCTTAGCAAGATTCCAGCTACCACAGCTTGTGGGAAAATACCGGAATGAAAAATTCAGAGAAGACAAAAGAAAATACAGTTCCCCAAACAACAAATAGTTCCCTTGTGAACTGGATGATGCAATGGCACTCTGATAGAAAGGTATCAGGAAGTAAGAAAAAAGTGCCAAGATCAAGTCTTGTTGGAAGGTATAAAAATGTATGGGAACTGTTCTCCTTGGTAGCCATCACATGGAATAAGGTACCATGCATGGTGGGCAACCCTTCTTTATTCTTCTAAAAATTTTTGATCTAAAGTATGATATTGATATAATTTGTATACAAATGCACACACCTGGTTATGGTTAGATTCCCCAGTCACAATTTTCTCAGCTTCACTACTGCCCCTTTGGATTCCAGACCACTACAACCGAAGTTCCAGCATTGGTCTATGTTGCCACTGTCTGCAGTTCTTGGTGGCTGCTGGGCTGCAGAGGAAGAACCAAACATGGTTACAAACAGCAGAACTTTGCTACTTACCTTCTCATTTTGGGACACCCATCCAGGCCTTATTCTTCCTTCATTTGGTGATGCCATATGAATTTCCAAATTTTCTCTATTGTGGGGGAAGGGACGAATTGTGATCCTGCACACAAGATCATAGATACTGCACTCTAAACCAATCTGTCTCCCTTAATATCCTCCAGATGTGTTGGAAGCATTCCCAGGAAACAAATCTGGTGGGAATCAAGATTGTGAGGGGGAAACTACAGGGCATTGAGTTGGTGGAGGCTTCTTTAAAGAAAATCAGCTCATGTGATTACAAAACCTTATCTGAATGATGTGTTCAATATGCTGTAACATTTCCCTTTTATCTGATCCCACTCTCTGACACAACTTGCAGAATACCACGGTTTAGAACAGTGTGTTCACACAAAAGGAAACAGTTCCTTCACTCCATTGAAATGATGGAAGGAGAAAACCAAAGTACACAATTATTATTTTTTGAATATTTTGTCTTAGCCAACCTCCAAAGTTTTTTATAACAATATTTTCCTGACTGACATTATATAACATTTTGAAATGTGTCCCCTATGTTATCAACACAGAAGCAGGTACAGAAAAAAGTTAGGGAGCAATACTTTTTGCTATAACTTTTGCTCTTATCTTTTACTTCTATCTATAAACATTTTAAGGAGTCAATCCTTCCCTCATGCATGGACATGAATAGAAATGTCTTGTGGTGGTCAATATTAGTTGCTGCTCAATCCTGCCAAGACTGAGAGGTTAATGGATTTTGGGTGCCCCACTTCTGGGAGTTGGAGGGTTTCCATCCTTGGCTCTGGATGGAGTAGCACTACCTCATTCAGAGTTGGTACACAATCAGGGGGCTCTCCTGGACTCACAGTTTCTGCTTGAAGAGCAGGTGGCAGCTGTGGACAGGGGGACCTTTGCACAACTGCATCTTCTGACCAATTGCCCCCATTCCTGGACCAGGAGGCTCTGCTCAGGGTCATCTCCCAATTGGCAACTGCGACTTGCTCTATATGGGGCTGCCCTTACAGATTATCTGAAAGTTTCAGTTAGTCCATAATGTAGTGACATGGGTAGTTATGGGTGCATCTCATTGTGCCCATGTAACACTGCTACTCCGTGAATTGCACTGGCTTCCAGTAGGCTTCTGGGTACTATTCAAGATGCTGATTATTACTTTTAAAGCTCTACATGGCAGAGGACCAGGTTACTTAAGCCTTCTCCCAGGAACATCTGCCCACCCCACATGCTCCCACAGGGTGGTCATACTCTAGGTTCTTTCTTTTAAAACTTGTCATCTTATGGGACCCAGGAAGTGTACCTTTTCTGTGGTTGCCCCTGTTTTCTGGAACAACCTTGCCCACCCCCTGATATATAACAGGCCAACTCTTTTTGCCTTTAGAAAAGCCACTAAGACCTGGCTCTTCCCCCAGGAATTAGGGGCCAGCTGAGTGACGTCCCCTTTTGGTTCTTCCGTTATGGTCACCATTTCTATATTTTGTATTTTATATTTATATATTCTGTATGTTTTAATGTTTTAATGTTATGTTGGGGGTGGCTGATTTATTGTTTTTGTTGCTCTTGTTTGCTACTCAGAGTCACATTGTTTGAGTTGGGTGGCCTTTTAAATCAAACAAACAAACAAATGCAGTTAACTTGTATGCTACTTTGGGTTTATCTTTGGGATCTGAAATAATGAAGCAATGGTTAAATATAAATTATATGCTACTATATATTCTATGAAAGCCACTTTCATATAGTAGTTAAAGGCACCTGGCTAGAAATCAGGAAACTATGAGTTCTTGTCCCACTTTAGGCATGAAGCCAGCTGGGTGACCTTGGGCCAGTCACACTTCCTCAGCCCTAGGAAGCAGGCAATGGCAAACTGCTTCTGAAATCTTGCCAAGAAAACTGCAGGGACTTGTCCAAGCAGAATCAAGACTGAGTTGAAGGGTTTACGTGCACATACTCACACACCTACACACTCACAATACCAGCAAAGTAAATGCAAGCTTATGGATTAACTGCCTACTTAGAAAAGCCTAAGTCTAATGCCTTCCAGATGGACTGAACTATAAATCCCCTAAGGCTGGTTTGGAATGTGGGTGAATTGTAGTAAAAAATATCTCGATGCAACAAATTGGCGAACACTAACTTAGGGTAAGGCTACCTAGTAAGCAGAAATCAAAGAACGGTTTCTGAATCATTGTTGATGACACAATGAATGAGTCAGTTCAGTAGCTATCCAGGCAATGATAGTGATTGCATTACTAAGGAAATTTCAAGACACACATAGGAAGCAGTGACAGGTTGGTCATGGGGCTGTGTTTGTATTTGGTTGCCACACTTCAATTGTGGGAAAGAATTAAAAAATGAGAGAAAAATAAACTTAACGACCCAATCCTGCTGCTGCAGGAAAGCCAAAGAGGACTGTTTTCGTTTAGGAAAGTGATGGTGAAGAGTTCATATCCCTGTTATGATGAACGCAAAGCTGCTGCTGCTGCTGCTGCTGCTGCTGCTGCTGCTGCTGCTGCTGCTGCTGCTGCTGCTGCTGCTAATAGTGGCGGGGGCAGGGTGTTGCCCTGTCTCCCACCCACACAGTCCGGGTCACTTATTAAACATTATCCCTACACTGAGATTGTGACATTATGGCTTTCCATGCTCCATTAGTCAAGAAAAACAGGAAGATTTCAATACTTGTGTGTGGAAAAGAAGAGAAACTGGCCTGGGGCTGATGTTTTCAGAAATATCTAGCTCCACCTAGAGGATGGATTTCTTATGAGTCAATTTAGGCTAAGGCTTAGAACAAGAGGTAAAGCACAGTCATGAAAAATGCAGTGCAGGGGAACTGGACTCTAGGTCGGCATGTTGAGAACCAGATACATTTATGCTGGTAATTAAGGCTTGCTCTCTTGCTCTGTGCATACGTACAATATTATCTATACATATACATACATACATACATACATACATACATACACCTATAAGTTGCATATATCACTTGAGGGAATGATATTAAATGATATTTGGCCACATAATGAGAAGACAGGACACCCTGGAGAAGATGCTGATGCTAGGGAAAGTGAAAGGCAAAAGGAAGAGGGGCCGACCAAGGGCGAGGTGGATGGATGATATTCTAGAGGTGACGGACTCGTCCCTGGGGGAGCTGGGGGTGGCGACGACCACCAGGAAGCTCTGGTGTGGTCTGGTCCATGAAGTCACGAAGAGTTGGAGGTGACTGAACGAATAAACAACAACAAAATATGTTGCATACATACAAATAGTAATATGTTCAGTGGGCCAAAGATTAAAGCAACCTACATTAGGCTGTTTGAGGGATCAGTAATTAGATTTCTCATGTTTTTTAAGAGTAGGTAGCTCCTGACCCACAGACCTCAGGCACCCTCAGCTCTGTTTTATAGCCTCTAAGAATGGCTGAAATTCAATAGCAAAACTGTACCCTTCCATTTGTACTGCATTTTAAAAATTGATTTAAAAAACACATCAAGGAGAGAATTATAAAAACAAACAAACTATACTGAGGGGGAGAAAATAATATATTAAGCAAAAAATGTTAATATAATTTATATTACAGTCACTGGTTCCGAACAAAAGTAAGTTCAGGGCTTGCCAGAGCTTTGCTACTGCTTTAACTTTGCAAGCAGTGTAATTTCCCACATTTTTCAATAGCACTGACCCAGAGAAAGATTTTCTTTGATTTTCCAGAGTTTTGTGGCAACCAAAAAGCATTAAAAATATTCTTATGCTGCAGTGCTTTTTAAGCCTTAGAAAAGACAGGCAGTAAATCAACAGCAGGATTTAATTATCAAACATTGTTCAGTTGTTTTCCCAATTTTTTTCAGAAATGAATGACTAATTGGGCAATGCCACAGTTAGGCACCCCTTTGCATGCAACATCTCCAACTCATTTAAATGTATGATTCATCGACAACAAAATCTCAGTCTTTTGGACCTTAATGCAATGGACTTTGCATGTAATGGATCAAATTCCACTGAGATTTATGTCATTTGCATGACAATGTCATTCTACAAGTGATGCCAATTATATCATTCGTTAATTGTGTTTTCTGTATATACTCCAACTGTGGCATGTCCTGCTGACTATCCTAAGGAGTTTCTAAACTCCTATATTTTTTTTCTAACCATGGGTAAGTGATTTACATAGATACTTTTGTGAAAATATCTCACAGAAAGCATGGGATGAATAACAAATATTTTGCAACAAATATTTTTGCAAAATGAACAAGTGTTGGAAATTCTGATTATCCATTATTTGGATCTTGTAGTTTGGATGCACAATATGAAAAACAACTACTCCTTACTTTCTCAAGGCACACAACAGGAACAATTTCAGAAAAGCCACCAATATCCACCATTTTGATCAACTATGATGCAGGAAAATTGATTAACAAGTCTTGGACTGATTTTGGAAAGTCCTTTTGTTGCTTTTGTTCTCAGGAACATCCAATGGTTTAGTAAAACATTCCTAATGCAGCTTCAACTTTCAGGATACCAAGCTTTTGGATTATGGCTTCCTCATGTCGAAATAACATATTAAAACACTTGAATCAAGATAAATTTGTATGCAGGAGCAGTTTATTATTTATTTATTTATTTATTAAATTTATATCACTGCCCATCTCCCACAATGGGGGACTCTGGGCGGTTTACAATAAAATAACACTAAAAACATAACCACCTAAAATCACCATTAAAATATAAATAAAAACAAATGTAAAATCCAAGTGGAGATGGAACACAATCACTAAGAGGTGCTATGGTCCCAGCCATCCCCAGGTGGACCTATCGCTCTCCCCCTCCCAAGCAAGGTGGCAGAACCAGGTCTTCAGTTTCTTCCGGAAGTCCAAGAGCGAGGAGACCCGTCTCAACACCAGGGGCAAGATTTTCCAAAGGGCAGGCGCCACTGCAGAGAAGGCTCGCCTCCTGGACCCCACTAGATGAAATTCCTTTACTGATGGGGTCTGTAGCATGCCCTCCCTGCCTAACCGGGTGGGATAGGTCGATGTTATGGGGATGAGACGGTCCCTCAGATACCCTGGTCCCATGCCATGTAGGGCTTTAAAGGTGATAACCAACACCTTGAATTGGACCTGGAAGCAAACTGGTACCCAATGCAGCTCACGTAACAATGGTGTCACATGGGCTGATTTTACAGCCCTGATAACTGTCCATGCAGCCGCATTCTAGACCAGCTGAAGCTTCCGAATGCTCTTCAAGGGTAGCCCCATGTAGAGCGGATTGCAGTAGTCTATATGGGAGATGACAAGGGCATGAGTGACTGTTCAGAGGGCATCTCAGTCCAGGAATGGGCATAGCTGGCACACCACTCGAAGATGTGCAAAGGCCCTCCTGGCCACGACTGCCACCTGCTCTTTGAGCAGGAGACGCGAGTCCAGAAGGACCCCCAGGTTCTGCACTGGCTCCAAATGGGGAAGTGCCACCCCACCCAGAACCAAAGAAGACAACTTCCTGGAACCCGAGGGGCCATCAATCCACAGCCACTCTGTCTTACCAGGGTTCAGTTGAAGCCTGTTGTTCCCCATCCAGGCCCCCACAGCACCCAGGCACCTGGAAAGGGTGTCAGTTTATATATAGTATGTATACAGTTTATAAGCCTTGTGTGGCACAGAGTGGTAGGCGGCAGTATTGCAACCAAAACTCTCCCCATGACCGGAGTTTGATCCCAGTGGAAGCTGGAGTCTTGGATAGCCAGCTCAGGTCGACTCAGCCTTCCATCCTTCTGAGGTCAGTAAAATGAGTACCCTGCTTGCTGGGGAAGGTGACAACTGGGGAAGGCAATGGCAAACCACCCCACTATAGTCTGCCAAGAAAACATCGCAAAAGCGGCATCTCCCCAAAGGGTCAGAGGTGACTCAGTACTTGCACAGAGGACCTTTCACATGCAGTTTATACATTGAACCCTTAAATGCATTTGCTAGTCTCTTTGATTCCAAGTAACATATCTGTTCCTTCTGTACTATATGAATTTAATGGAAAATTTAAATATTCTACAACTGTACCACTACAATTGTAGAATATTTAAAGCCATTCCAAATAATTAGGACCCTTTCAAGGGTACAAGATACCATTGTAATGTATTTGAAAACTTTTGTTTACTTCATTATAAAATTAAATGTTTTATCTGAGCTCTTTCCTTTTGGGACTTTTTTTTTGCAGAATGATAATAGAGATCAATAAGAAAATCACAGGGATCTAAGGAAAATTATTTTCCTATATTTTATTGCTTAATGGCACATACAGCCAACATTGCCATTTTTTTCACCACTATATTCTTCTGTAGTTTCAAAAATTGATGGCACTTGTCCGTTATTACAATTATTTGTCTCTGACAATAATTGGCATATCTATGGTTTACTCAGCATATTTAGAGAGTCATAACTGAATTTACAGAATTTTTAAAGGTAACAAGTACTGGTATAAAATGTTATCCTTATCAGAACTGCCACCTGTACTCAGTGAAAAAAACAACAACTTTTAAATCATCAGATTTTCATGGTACTGGTTTTTAATAGCATCTTCTGTATGTTCTCTTTTTCAGTGTAGCAGACCAGGTGCCTGGCTTTTGCATGTCCACATAAATATTTTGTAGTTATTTCACATATTTTATTTCACTGTTATTTCAGTGTTTGGGAACATTCTGCCTGCCAGTTTATTAAAACTGTCACTCACAGCAAATGGCAAATTGTATTGCAGGAAGCAACCATGAAAGAAATAGCTCTGTATTCCTTGCTGGATCTGTCATTCAGCTGGGTGAATTGGACCAAGAGCTTTGAAGGATTTTAAATTACTCTGATCTTCTGCATTTGTCCTAGGTTTGCCAGTCCTTGCATCTTCCTTTACATCATGACCCCATAGGATAGGGAGAAGTCACACCAACATTTTACAAAACACATGTATGTACTACATGTACTACAAATCTCAAAACACATTGCGGCAGACAGAAAGAGGAAGGATTCATTTGAGAAGTAAAAAGAGAGACAAAACAGAAAAAGTGAACATGCCATATCTCAAGTTTTAAGTTAAAACTTATTCTGGAATCTATGAACTTTTGAAGAAAGAAAACAATACATGTCTTCATTTCTGGATGGCTTTTGATATCACTTGCTGAATAATATGGGTGTAGTTTCATGATTTTTGTTTTGGTCAAATTGGAAAGCTAAGACTTTAAAAATCAATAACTTTTGAGCACTTAACCAGTTTTTGAAAATAAAACAGTCTTCTGGCTACTAAACAGCCCCTGCACCACCCAAACCCAAGACCACATTCTGTAGTCTGGTTTTTCATGCCAGCATTCTAATATAATCCCACCCCCTCTTTAATATGTCATGCAACAAAACAGATTTTAATGCAGCAAGGAAAGAGCACCCTGACACGCATCCCAGCATGCTTCCTTAGTAAGGAAGAGATGAACCTGGTGTGGGTTTGAATTGTTCTTGCACTATGAATCTCCCCACGTCTCAGTGACAGCATAATCTAAGAGTGGTTGATTAGAACAGAGTAAGGAGTTCTCCCAGAATTACTGTGATCTAATTTTTTACAGGTAGTCCTTGACTTATAACCATTTGTTTAGCAGTCATTTGAAGTTACAGTGGTGCTGGAAAAGGTGACTTATGACCAGTCCTCACATTTAAGACTGTTGTGGCATCCCCAGAGTCACATGATCAAAATTCAGGCACTTGGCAACCAGCATGCATTTATGATGGTTGCAGCATCCTGGGGTCACATGACACCATTTGCAACCTTCCCAGATGGTTTCTGACAAGTAAAATCAATGGGGAACTGTGTGATTCATTTAACAACCATGTGGTTTGCTTAATGAACATGGCAAAAAGGTCATAAAATCAGGTCATGTGATGCCTCACTTAATGACTGGACCACTTAACAACAAATTTTCCGGTCCCTGTTGTGGTCGTAAGTCGAGGACTACCTATAGTAGAAACTATGCCTTGAAAAATGAGGCAGTTGCAGCCAAATTGGGACTGTTGGTAGTTTCTTCCCCCCTCTTTCTCATTCTCTTTCTGTCTCTCCACTACCACTTAACTGCTCTCTGCCAGGCATACGCATGCTATGTCAGGTTCCAAATGTTCATTACTACCAAAACTCCTGTGGTGGAATTTTCTCTTGCTTCATTTCTTACAAATTCTGAGTCTCAAATGAATACATTTCTGAGCAAGCCTGTAACATTTTGGCAAGCCTTAGTAATGACTATACTATAGTCTATGACTATACTATAGTCTTACTATACCTTAGTAATGACTGCATACATTCTTGTTTCTTGCCCCTCATTCAGTAAAAATATCTACAACAGATACTGAATTGGGAACAAAAATGAAATAACTTTCCAAAGAGAGTTTGCCTGTTTCCAAATGAGTTATGCCTCTTGCAGGGTTTGGGAACTCAGACTGATGCCAGTATTATAGGTTGAAACTGTGGCACAGTTTTAAAAAGGGGGAATGGAAACAGGAAGTCATTCTTAAAAATCTCCTTAAAACATGGGCCGGTATCACAAATTCAGGAGCAAAATCTTTTGTATTTAATTTGGGGCTCTTTGGAAGGTTAAGGCATAAACAGGAGCATTTGGCCTCCCCCATATCCCCACTTTTGGGGCAGAACCAAAAATCAGCTGATAAAAATCAGCCATTTTACCACCTGATTTCGACAGCACAGTCTCAGGATGCCATAGGCACAAATGAGATCTGGGGAGAGGGCTCATGCAGGTTCCAGGCTGCGCAGCTTTGATTAAAATAATTCTACTGGAGAAAAACAAAATGGAGGCTTCGCCCGCTGTTCCTCCCTGTCTTTTAGACCTGACTGAACAAAAAGTTGGCAACACAGTAAAACCCTCTGCCAGAAGAGTGCTCAGCCTTAGCTTGCAGGAAAGCAGCTAATTTAGGATTTTGTATCAGACTGGGTTGACCACTTAAAAGTCAATAGATTTTTGAGCCAGGAGGATTTTAAAGTATCAGGCCTGGGGATCCCAGGGTGCCAGTGACATCCTAAGATGGGTCCATCATTGTGATTAATATTTACTCTCTCCTGTACCTGGTGATTTGTATATTTTAAGAATGACTGTTTATATTTTTAATAATGATTGTTTTTATATATTTATTGCTTTACTTAATTGTTGTACACCACCCAGAGTCACTTTTTGTGAGATGGGCAGCCATATAAATTTGATAAAGAAATAAATAAATGCATACATAAATTGAATCTTAAGAATTTGGCAGATGGAGATTGATGGAATTGACAGAGCTATGCATTATAAAAAGCTGAAAGGGATTTTATTGAATGGTCCTGGATTAGACACCAGCCTTTTTTTTTTTTTTTGGTGCCTTGGAGTTAGTGTTGATTCCTGGCAACTGCCCGGACTAGTCCCTGAAGTTTTCTAGTTACTTATCAAAGTTCTACAGGAAATTTCAGATGGATTTATTCTAATAAAATATCATTTACACCCCCTCCTTTCAGGAAAAGTGAAGAAATTCTTCAAAGAATGTTTCCCCAAATATAAATGTGAAAACCATCACCAAGCCACAAGTACTGGCATTTTAAAATCCTGTGTTATTATCATTGAGCTTTGTGACTTTTAAATGTACAGTAAAATTAGATTGCTACATTATGGACATATCATGGGAGTTATAAGTAATAGAATAAAAGACATGCAGAAGCCAAATGCTAAATTTCAGAAGATTGGGTCTCAAAATTTTTGATTCCAAAACTATTGCTTTCTATTGTGGAGTTGGGGAGGAGGAGCTAGAAAGGAAAAATTGGCAGAACCAGAGTGGAATTTTAAAGTTGGGAACAGCCAAAGCAGAAATTGGCAGGGTTTGGGTTAGGCATTCATAGAGAAAACATCTTTAAGGCCAGCTTTTAAACTCATTGACATTTTCTAAAATTGATTACCAAAATGTGGCTTTGAGCAACCCAAGTATTCTTTAGCAACAACCAGTTTTGACTAGAGATGGACAAGCTGTGAGGAACATTTCAAATTAGAGGCAGGCAAAGGCGTAAATGCTCCTAAGAGACCTTGGAAAAGAAAGTTTGAGGTCCTGCTAGAACAATTTATTAAACTTTTTTCTTTCTTCAGCAACGTTAGTGAGACAGTATTGTATAACCAAAACTAACAACAAGACATTAAACTGGAGAAAGACTGTATTTCTTCCTAGAGAGCTGCCTGAGAATACATACATTTTTAAACATGAGAATATCATTAAATATCTTATTGTTCATAATAGAAGTCACTTTCACACTCTTATTCAACCACACAATGTGTTTTGATAAGCAGTCTAAGGAGGACCATTGGTAGCTTAAGGACTATGGATCATCCATTCCTATTCCATTGAGATTTGAAAAATAAAAACCTATTCCAATCAAAGTTCCTCCTGACTTCATAAACACATCCATGTGGGTGTTTGGGCAACAATATGGAAGTGGGATTTGCCTTTGCTTTCTTTTTTATTTTTTGTTTTCCTTCCCAATCTGGAGCAGCCTTTCTCAACCTTTTGACCCTGGAGGAACCCTTGAAATATTTTTCAGGCCTCAGGGAACCCCTGCACATTCAGGTTCAAATATAGGCCAGTAGTTACAAAATTATTATATTCCTTTCATGTGTAGGCCTGTATACGTGCATTAACAGTGTTCTTTAATTATAAATAAAGAATGAAACTTAGCTCTTGAATGTGAAGTTGCCCAAATTTGAAAGTATTTTTTAAATAAATTGTGATCTCCCAGGGAACCCCTAGTGACCTTTTGCAGAACCCTAGGGTTTCATGGAACCCTAGTCGAGAAACCCTGATCTAGACCAATCCAAGTACTAACCAGTCATGGCCATCTATCTGTAAATATAAGGAAGAAATCAAGCGTAAGGAAACCTTGGCCCTAGAAATGTGGGCTTGATGCAAAAGGAGAACAGAACCTTTGCTACGAACAAGAGAGGCAGTGACACTGAGATTACTGCTTAGTTACTCAGTCAAGAGCCAAAATAAAGTCTGGACCGAAAAGTTACAACATTTCAGCTGGGAGCACAAAAGGATCCACTGTTTTCAATGAGGCAGTGATTACCAATTCCCTCACCACTGACTGAAACAGAGAATTTGCCTGAATTTGAACTCACTGAGAACAGAGAATACAGACCAGAATTATCTAGTCCTGAAGGATCTGGTGATCCCATCGAGCCAACATTGTTTTCTCTGGATTTTTTCTAGATGAAACAAAGTTAGTGGGATTTTTTTCTCCTTTATGGATTGTGTCTATTACAAATTCTCCCCCCGGATCATTTCCGAATATTGTACTTTTTGAAATATATTCCCTCCAGGGTGGATAAGCAAGAACAAGCTGCTTTTTAAAAGGCCCTTAAAACACTTTTTTAAAACACACAAGTTTTTAACTCCTGATTTTAACTGTTAATTTTAATTATCAATCCTACTTCTTTTATTTGTTTCTTCTAATTGTTACTTCAGCTGTTTTTAATGTCTCAGGTTTATTGTTGTTGTTGTTGTTGTAAACCTTACTAGCATAGTCAGTGGCATGTCAAGTCAAGCAAGCAAGAAATCTATGACTGAATAAATAAATGAGACAAAATAAGTAAGATCCTAAAGAAACAAAGAATGTCTGAAGAAAAAAATAACGTGACTAAAAAAACTTTCCTTCCTCAGCATGTCTAATTTTGCTTCAGGTAAAAAGGAAAACTTTTAAAGTCAAAAACATAAATGTAGGTGCTCTTATTTATTGATGTTCTGTTGAACAACGCCCAGAAGCACATGTCATGTTAAGTTTGCTATTGGTAAGTTACATTATAGAACATTATAGGACTCATTATAGAAGGGACTGCTGTAGATGACACAGTAGTTTAGTATGGCTGTCAAGAAGTGGGCAAAAAGTTCATATGAACATTCACTCTCTAAAAAAAAAACATGTTTTATGTAACATTCATTTCAATTGTTGTGTTCATGTGGTTACTGAATAAGCGGACTATTGGCAAAAAAAAGTTCCAACACACTCACATTAGAGTTGAAAAGAGCCAACCATTTAAAAAATGGAGGGTTTGGTTAAACAGAAAGTAGAACTAGAGAGTTAAATGTGTCAAATGTCTCCAGAATGCTAGGAGATTATTCAAAACTACAGTAATACTGTAGTAAAAGGGACGTGGTGGCGCTGCGGGTTAAACCGCTGAGCTGCTGAGCTTGCCGATCGAAAGGTTGGCAGTTCAAATCCGCGCGGCGGGGTGAGCTCCCGTGGCTAGTCCCAGTTCCTGCACACCTAGCAGTTCGAAAACATGCAAATGTGAGTAGATCAATAGGTACCGCTTCGGCGGGAAGGTAACGGCGTTCCGTGTCATCATGCCGGCCACATGACCACGGACGGGTCCTTACAGACAACGCCGGCTCCAAGGCTTAGAAACGGAGATGAGCACCGCCCCCTAGAGTCGGACTCGACTGGACTTAACGTCAAGGGAAACCTTTACCTTTACCTTACAGTAATACTAATTGAAAATGTGTTATCTCTGACTAGGAAAGGTACTACGAAGACCGAAAGATGCCAGAATGATTAGTGTGAGTGGTTAAAACGCAATTGGAGGCCAAAAGTTTTCCTTCAAAAAATGGAAATCTTATCCAAATGAAAACAAAAAATTAACATAATTTTTGGCACAAGAATTGCAAGCGTTCAAGAAAATAATCTTTAAAAGGATCGAGGAGCATGGGGCAAAGTACTTGATGGCAAACAATGAAGAATTATAATTGATTCAAATATATTCCAGTCAAGAATCTAACCATAGTAGTCATGGGACCACTGGACCATGGATACATTAAAAGAAGATAGGGAAATGTTATTGAAATTAATTGGTTTTGTTTCTGACTTCACCTCTGATGTCATAAAGGGATAAATCATATCTTAGTCATAGAAAAAGTTGGATTTTTCAGGAGATAAATCAGATGAATTTTGGTCCACACACAAAAGGTTACAGAAAATAAAGTGTAAATGAAAAATTGAAAACAAATATATCCCTGGATCTAGATGGTTTTCACCAAAAATGAAATGAAACACATTTAAATTAAACACAAAATGCCAGAACATCTGAGGAAAACACAAATGCAACTTCTCTTAAGGACCAGAAAACCACCAGTCTAGCTTTCAGGTTTTGAAAGGGATCAAAGGGAGATAACACAAAATTGTAGGGCAGTTAGCTGAGTGTCTGTACCATGTAAGGTGGTAGAAAGTACACCTCTGTTGTGTACCCTACACAGAGTCACTGCTGTGAGATGAGCAGCTGTATAAATTAAATAAACAAACAAACAAATAAAGAGATGCTTGGAAGCAATAGTGGAAGAAGGCTAACACGCCTCTGTCCATGTTTATGAGTTTTCTGAAAGGATCTGGCTGGCCATTGTAAGAAACAATACGTTGGATTAGATGAGCAACTGAACTAATCCAGCAGGTCTCCTCTCATATTCTTAGGTGCTCACATATCATTTTTTTTAACCTGTGTTATTTTTCAGTAAAAGCATGTTTCTTACAGGTTTTTAAAACCACTACACCTCCCTGCAAAAATGTGTTGCATAACTGGTCTAGTTCTCACAGAGTTGGCATAGCAACCTGTCTTGGGTCTGTTGCACTGTTGATGCTAAGAAACTTTGAAAAAGTAATGTCCTTCCTCCAGCAATACTCTTCACCTAGACGCTAGGAAAATGAGTAGGCTAGTAAGCTTTCTTCCCCTAACTGGTTGTCAACATGCAAGTGTGTCTTTGTGTAAAGGAGCATTCTCTCCTTGAAGGGCATCTTTGATCTCCCACTATGTTCTGTAGGCCTTCAATTTCCCAGCCAGAAACTCGGTCTCTCTATTTAAAAGGAGCAGCAGCTAGCTATGCCATTCTCCAGCAATAAATCACTCAAAGGAACAATTTTCCTAGGATCACACTACATAAGCAACAGGACTTGCGTAGGAAAACATAGCCAGAGGCAGGCTATGTGGCCGTGGATGTTTAATGCATACCAAGCTGCTTTTTATCCACTTAACCCCAGCTGGGGACTGTCACCAGTTAAGAGTCATTAAAAAAAAACAGGAAGTGGGTTGTAAGAATGCTTTTTGTTATTCTAGTGACTCAGGTCAGTTTGTCTATTGCAGTTCCACTAACTTTAATGGCATTTTTTTTTTTCTGTCCCAAAGGTAGATTTCCCTGTTCATTGCATGGGACATGTTAGAGATTATCTTCCAAAAGTCTGCCTTCCTCTTTGCCAAGTTTGTCTTACAGAGATGCTGGTTGCATTCAAGTTTCCAAATACCAGGCCAGACTCTTCTCAAACAGCCTCTCTGTTTATTTTTGGTAAGCTTTCCAATTTCTTCTTGAACTAATGAGCTGGAAAAAATATTGTGTTTAGACTGTAACAACCCAATAAAGTAACAGTATTCTCATCACTGCTATTTATTCCCAAACTCTGCACTTTTTCTTATTTTAATCTTATTGATTCTCCTGAGACAGTATGTTTGAATATGCCTAAAAAAACTTTTGGCAGCAAAGCAATAGTAAGCAACAATAGAATGTTTTCACTAGATATGGCACATGATGCTTTATAAGATCATTACTGGGTTCATTCGCAAAAGGTTAATGAATGGTTGCTCCAGCATTTGCTTGTGGAAACCACTGTAACTTATTTGTGTTTGCTTCCAGCTAAAATCATTCATGAAGTTTCAGTAAAATATTTTGGTAAAGACAGATTTCACTGCAACTATTACATGGATCTTTCCCTCTCTCCTCTCTCCTCTCCTCTCTCCCCTCTCCCCTCTCTCCTCAACTTAAATAATCCCATATTTAGGATAATGAAGTACAAGGAGCTGTCAACATATCTGCTGGAGTTAAAGAAACATACAATGGCTTCTGGTGTTCTTTTTTTTTTCAGTAATAGCAATGTTAAGGTTTCTTGTAGCAAAAGGCAAGGTTTTTAAAAATGCACAATCAAGAAAAAATAGGTGTTCCCAAAACAAATACGAAGTGTGAAAAAACAGTTACACCAACAAGGCAGACCATGATAGAGTGTATTGTTCTTCCCCCACCCATTATTAAAACTATATATTGCAGACTCCACAATGATGTATAGCATGGGTGGGCAACCTGCAGCTTAAATGTAGCTCCTGTCCCAACACCTTGCTGCCAAAATTTGATGCAAATTTTGCAAAACAATTTTTGACAGCATTTTGTTGTTTTTGTTGGTTGGCTTGCAAAATAATGGGTAAGATTAGACATCTGAGGCCTCTGGGAGCCAAACAGATTCTATTTCCATTCTTAAGACCATCACTACTCCAGAAAGCCCAAAACTGCAGAACCAGATTTCAGGCAGGTGGAATTAAGGGTGTAAATAAACATAGATGCCTCACATTTTAATTCCAACTCTTAAATACCCCAAAATGAAAAAAGGACCAAAACCATCACCCCTACTCCTAAGTCAGTCATCATCATGGTCTCCTGTGGTTTTCCAGAGGGTCAGGAGTTTGAGTTGTGACATACAGCACCTCTAACATTGTCCATCCTGGTCTACACAGTCTTCCTCAGTGTTTCCAAAATGAAGAACATTCTAAAATGGAGAGCCTTTCCTGAAAAATCATGTTACTTTTGGTGCTAAGGAAGGGTCTGGCTCTTCATGGAAAAGAATGCCTTGTTAAATGACCCCATCTACTTATGCTGAGAGAACTGAGCACTTAAAAAAATGAACTAAGCATAACTAAGAGAATGTGAGTACAGCTGAGAGATGCAAGGAGATATGAGAGAAGGGGCATTTCTTGCAATTTGGTGCTGGCTGGAGTAATATAAGTTTCTTTGCCAAGATATCTGGAAAGGATTTTTCCAGTTTTTGTAGAGCTGGAAGATGAGCAGCTAAAGCTAGAAGAAAACTGCAGATGGCTACAGGTGCCTGAAGCAACAACGGTTGAAGCAGAAACAGATAAAGCTCCAGGAAGGCCAGGAAGGCCCACGAGGAGGTGAAGTGGAGAACAAGAGATGGTCCAGCAGCAGCAGACCTTTGAAGAAGCTCTTCACTCCATCTGCCTGTACTTTCTACCATTCTAAGTTGAACTTACAACAAATTGCCAATGTTATGACAGGAATAGTGATGCAAGAAATACTCATTTTGACATTCTTAATAGAAACTTGTGTTTGTGCCTCTGTGTTTGGTGTGCTCTCTCTTTTTTAAAAATAAAATTCTGCTTGCCTGGGAACTCATGGAACATGCCTCTGACAAGAATGTTAAATATAACATTCTTCTGAATCAATGCAGCAAATGACCATTTCTCTGGAAAAGCCATGCTATGTATTCCTTTAAATGTCCTGGAATCAGATTCCATGCAGTGAAGCATAGGAAAGCCAAAGAAATGCAGAAATATATTGTACTGGAGTCCTTGGTGCTCTCTGAACTTGGTTGTTTGCTTGTAGGTATTTCATTATCCAACTAGGTAACATCATCAGTACAGGTGAGTGTGGGGTTTGCTGCCTATTTATATGTAGCAGCTTGCCCTGCCAGCTAGTGTGCGTGCATGTGTGTGTGTTTGTGTGTGCTTGTCTGTGTGTGTATACATATACATATACATATAGAGAGAGAGAATATAAAACTATATATTATATTACAAATAGTAGCTTGCCCCACCAACTCTGGCAGATGGCATGAGATTGCTCCAGAACTGTTTTTACATGTTCTTTTCTGGATGGGTGTATCCAACAGTTCTAGTACAGCTCATGACAAAAATCCTGCTATGCAAAACACACACAAACATTCAATGCAAACTGATATTTTTTATACAATAATATGAGAGATTATTTCATTGTGTGTATGCTTGTTCCCTAGCTATGAGATTATAAACAGATAAATATTAGATGAAGGAAAGCTGCTGGTGGAATTTTATAATTTGAAATTGAGTGACTCAATTCACTAAAAGCATGCTCATCAAATTTTTAGAACTAGGTTTCTGCCAAACAATATTATGTCTAATTACACATTTCATTACAAAATACTTAAATGGAGTCATGTTTTGAACCTTCCAGTGCCTAGGAAGAATTCCCTAGAGCATATTAATTAACTGGTATATAATACACTGATGTATAGCTTGTAATTAATGATAAGGTCAGAAGCATGTATTAGGCTGGATAAGAAACTTCATGTTTGCAATATTTGCTGTAAAACTACTTGGAGAAGTTACTGGTTGCATAACACAACCGTGAGGGTTGATAATTTATATCAGAATCTTGGCTAGCATAAAAGTTACACATAACTGTGAATTAGATGTAAGTGAACATGTTAATTGAGGTTACAAGTAACAGCAGGTGATTAAATGCTTTTCTTAAAAAAATCTACTGAAGATCTATGACAAGAGAAGACTGTCTAGTCTCATAGGCAGCAGCAGCCATGAGTCTGTTCTCCAAAATGTTATGGGTGCATTCCATGACACATCACTTCTGGTTTGGGTTATGATCTCACATAATCTTTTCACCAAGTATTGAAGCATCAGTGAAAGTGAAGCCATAACTTATTCCCAATAGTGGATATATGGAATTGAAGGAGGAATTTTTAGACATAGGCTATCCAATAGAAGTCATTCCCAAAATAGAAGGCACATGAAAGCCCCTTCCATGAAATTTTGAGAACTAAGAATAAAACACAACACAATAGGGTTAAAAAGAGGTGTGTAGGCCAGCATAAACATTAAAAAGGGTGTACTCAAAAATAGGTATATATTGAAAAGCATATCAATTTTTTGAGGAAAAACTAATCTTTGAATACAAGAAAATACAACATTCTTGAATACAAGAAAACAAGCCACATTAATATATATTTATGCTAGTTTAGTAAATTAAAAAGAAATGTGGAAGATTGGGACAAAATCAAATCTACCTGTTGACTATCTTTTATTTAGCCCTTGCGCATGTTGAACTTCCATTCAAGAGGGTCCTCTAGTTGGATAGCTATTGTCCCTACCATCTCCCTACAGTTTTTATTTTTATAATTGTTTGTTTGTTATATTAATTATGAAACCAGAACAAGGTGATTCTATGTTTTCTTTTTCTTTTTTCTTTTGTGTTCATTATCTGCTGGGATGGCAACCAAGAAAGTTCCACCATCTTCTCCTACTAAAGAGTGTCAGCAGCTACTGAGAAAGATGTGATGGATGTTTTCCTCAAGGTGATGGAATATATAAAAATGCTTAAATACA
Source organism: Candoia aspera (assembly GCF_035149785.1). Lineage (NCBI taxonomy): Eukaryota > Metazoa > Chordata > Lepidosauria > Squamata > Candoiidae > Candoia > Candoia aspera. Next base: position 100,506,351 of record NC_086155.1, read on the forward strand.
TTATTAATACTATAAAGTTCCAGACTGAATGCAGTTGAGAACAGAATACCTCAGCTGGAAAACTGAAAAGTTAGTGGATACATCTATCACCAAGTTGCTAAACGCTGTTAGGACTTTTCTGGATAAATAATGTAGCTGGAATCTCACTCCTGCCAGACTAATTACATATCACTGGAATTCTAGAAGTAGCTGAGAAAGGCCAACTAGCTAATTTTATCATAGCTTTAATTCAGGAAACCTGCCAAAATTGTAAGTTAGATTTAAATCAGAAGGAATCTGATAGCACCTTCTGATTTTTGGAAGATATGGCTAAGCATTCTGTTAGTTAGAGAGAGGACAGCTGAGTTCCAACTTCTTCTCTTCATTCAACTGATATGGCCGAGCTATTAATTGCAAAGTTCCTTAGTTTTGCTACAAGGAATGAAGTCCTAGATTAAAACTGCTTAATACTGTCTCCCCAACTGAATGGGGAGATAAAAAGCCTCATGGCATGTTCTTCCTCCAATTATGTCCAAGATGCAAATTGTCTAATAAAGCAAATTATTTAATGACATATGAAATACGGCTCAAGAGAAGCATCTTCAGTATTTCATTAGATTTCTGGCCATCTCTGTTCTGAAAATATCAATGGGTATTTAGAAATAATTTGCATCCATAGAACTTTGGACTTTTCTCCTGTTCTTTAAATTGGCCTTTATTGATAATCTTCTTCAATAAACTTTCTTGTCTTTTTCTTCTTCTTGGTTTGTATATTAAAAATTACAATCTACCAAATTAGTTATTCAATTGTATTATAGGGAGCAGAGATGTAATGCCATCTTTCTTACTGTTGTTAATTGGGAGTTAGAGGTTTTATCACAATACAGTATGTATGTATGTGTGTGTGTATGTATGTGTGTGTGTGTGATATACACACTGTATGTGTGCGTATGTATGTAGGTGTGCGTGTATATATACTCTGTGTGTGTATGTATGTATATGTGTGTGTGTATATACACACAGAGAGACACACCTACTTTACAGGGACTGATCTTTTGGATGAGGTTCAGATATGCTATGAACAGATATGGCATATGTCTTTTTTTATATATACTTACTATTTTTAATATTAACAATATTAAATGCCCTTATTCTTTGTAACATGGAATGTTAAAGGAATGAGATCTCCTGTGTAAGGCAAGTAAGGCAAAAGGTAAAGGATAGAAACAGAAATGGCTTTTTTGTAAGAGATGCATATCCTCATAGCTTTTTTTACCAAAGCTTGGATTGGAGAGGTATATATATATATATATATATTTGTTTTATTAAAGTCACGTTACTGTGTACACTTCATATGAAAAGAAGCTGCAGTTGGCCAGATAAGGTCTCTCTCACTTCAAGAAATTGACATTCCAATTAAATAAATGAAATTGGAAAGACTTGGGTGTCTGATGGTTTTTCAGTCCATTAGTCTAAAAAGTATATTGGACTTCTGTCTCTTATTTCCCTAGAGGATTATAGTGGATATTAAAAAAAAAATTCATGCCTTTTATTATGAATGTGTTTGAATTACAGTTAGTTTTAATCATAGTTATTCTCATGTCAGGCAATATTTCTTGATAAGTATAGATGCTGATATTTAAACAGCTACTTTTGCCATTGATTATAGGATATTTTTCCAAATATAGTTTATCCAGCTTAGGCTGAATTTATACAATGCCATCAAGCTTCTGACAGGTTTATTGGCAGTTTTTGAAGCTGGTTTTCATTTATTTTGAGTTTCCTCAAAGTTTTATCTAATGGATTGAAGATGAGAGAAGGGTATGGTATAATGTTTAAGAGAAAACATAGTTGCAAAAATGTAGTCAAAGAAAACAAGGAACTGTTATGATTAAGAGCAGAGAAAATGCAAATTAATTTTTTATCAAAATTAAAAATTGTTTTGGAAGTGAGTGAAAGAACTTCTTGCAGGATGAATGGAATTTAAAAAGAAAAATGATGAAATGCTTTCAGATGAAGCTGAAGTTAAGCCATGGTGGAATAATACTTTAGAGATTCGTATGTGAATGTCTAAGAGTAGAATTGAAATTAATATTACACATGTTGGTGTCTGAGAAAAAAGTTATATTTGTGCGATGAGTGACATATAAATCAATTTAAATAAATACATAAATGATAAAAGGGAAGTCATAAATACAGTACTGTGAAAATGTTAGCAAGTGGTAAATCTGAAAGAGGAAATGGTGTCATGAGTAAGGATGGCGAGCAGGGGGCTCCCATCCAGGCTGTAAAGCGCATGCGTAGTACTGAGGAATTGGGCAGCCATTCAAAGAGACACAGATCGGGCCTGCCCTAACCTTTGGGGTTTATATGTCTGGGTTTTTCCCACGCTTCTTCAGTTTGTTAGGATTTTCTGTTATGTAGCAGTAATAAAACACTAGAGACCTGTTCCTTGTCTCAGCGTGGTTCCTGGCTGTTAGGACATCAATCCTAACAAACTGCTACTCCCATCAAAAGAGGGAGGAACAAGAATTCAAGGAGAGACATTTGGAAATGTCTTCAGAAAACCAAGAAATTCAGCTCGCCATCCAACAATTGGCAGCAGCCCTGCAACAACATCAACAACAGGTAGATCTACAGGTTAACACATTACAAGCTGCCATGCTATAGCAGTTACAACAACCAGCTCCGATTAACCCACAACCGGCGCCAGCAGCAGCAGCTCCGCCAGTAGTCTTGAGATCCCAGGGCAGTCTACCAGAGAAGTTTGGAGGAGAAGCAGGACAGTTGAGAACCTTTCTCACACAGTGCACAATGTTTTTCGACAGCAGACCGGCAGAGTTTCCCACAGACAGAACCAGAGTCACCTTCATCCTAAGTCCGCTAAAGGGACCAGCAGCCAAATGGGCTATTCCCATGGTGGAGAACAATGACCCGATTCTTAATGACTACCAGAACTTTTTGGCAGGGTTCCGAGCACACTTTGACGACCCGATCAGAGAGGTCACTGCCAGCCGGGAAATTCGGAAGCTCAAGCAAGGTAACAAGAGGGTGGGAATCTACATTGCTGATTTCAAGTTGTTAGCAGGAGATCTGGACTGGAATGAGAGTGTATTAAAAGACCAATTCAAACAGGGGCTGGATGAAGAAATTAAGAATGAATTAGTGCACCAGGGAACACCAGCTAACCTAGAAGCCTTATATCAGTTGTCTGTGGTCATAGATGCCAGGCTAGAAGAGCTCAGACAGATGCAGCCGGGGAGAAACAGGGCCCTCAGAGTGCTTCCAGGATTTCCAGCTCTCTCTGTAGCATCTACTCACTCAGGACCAGAGGAGCCGATGCAGATTGGGGCAAGCAGGAGGCTTATTTCCGAGGCTGAGAGGCAGAGAAGGAGAGACAGAGCCCTCTGTTTTTTACTGTGGAGCCCAGGGGCACATGGTGAGAGCTTGCCCAGCGAGAAGCCAAGCAACTTCAGTAAGACCCCCAGGGCAAGCAGCTGAAACAAGAGCCATCTCCGCCTCTGCTTCCAACCAGGGAAACTCCGTCGGTCTCCCTCCACAGAGCTCAGCAGGGAGACCATCAATCAATTAAGGAGGGCTCATTCCGAGGATTCCAGGCAATCCTTTTACTACTTATCAGTAATAATGCGCGTCAACCCAGAGCACCAGGTCAAGCTAGAGGCCATCGTGGATTCCGGAGCTTCAACCAATTTTATTGATGTGCAGACCGAACAAGACTTCAACATCCCGACCATAGAATTGCCATGTCCCATAGAAGTGGAGACCATTGACAGCCAGCCCCTCAAGGCAGGGCCGATTAGAAGGTTCACAGAACCAGTGCAACTGACAACGGGAGACCACACTGAGTGGATCCAGCTTTATGTTACTGCATCGCTTAATGTGCCTGTAATCCTAGGCACGCCTTGGCTGAGGATCCACAACCCATTGCTGAACTGGACTACAGGAGCAATCTCCTTCCCAGCTAAGGAATGCCAGCACCACAAGATTCAAGCCGCTCTCCGCTCTCCAGCAACCAATGCAGTCACGGAAGCAGGGGGGATCCAGTTGCCAGCCAAGTATGCAGATTTCGCAGACGTTTTCAGCAAACAAGAGGCCACAGCACTACCCCACCATAGGGACTGTGATTGCACCATTGAGTTGATACCAGGAGCCAGGATTCCAGCAAGGAAACAATATCCCATGTCTCCCAAGGAACTAGCCACCTTAAAGGATTACTTGGACTCTAATCTCCAAAAGGGGTTCATCCGACCATCTACTTCCCCAGCATCTGCTCCTATCTTCTTCGTACCAAAGAAGCCTGACCCGTTGGCACCTGCAAACCAGGAGACACCCATGAGAGTGGTCCACGATTTCAGTTTTTTAAATAAACTAACAAAAAAAGAAACTTACCCGCTGCCTCTAATCTCTGATCTGCTGGATCGCTTACAGAAGGCATGCATTTTTACCAGGTTGGATCTCAGGACTGCATACAATCTGATCCAGATGAAAGAGGGGCACAAATATCTAACTGCCTTCGACACCAGGTTTGGTAAATTTGAGTACCTTGTTTTGCCCTTTGGCTTGTCTAATGCAGGAGCCATATTTTCCCGATTTATGAATCAAACTTTCTCTGATTTACTAGATAAGTATCTGATCATTTATCTAGATGACATATTAATTTTCTCTGAGGATGCTACAACTCATGTAACCCATGTACATAATGTCTTACAAAGACTGAGAGAGAACAAGCTATTCGCCAAGCTAGAGAAGTGTGCCTTTGATTTAACTGAATTACATTTCCTGGGCTATAAGGTATCAACAGAAGGCATATCCATGGATCCTTCTAAGGTCCAGGCAATTCTCTCTTGGCCACCTCCCCGAAATGTTAAAGAAGTACAAAGATATCTACGATTTTGCAATTTCTACAGGCGGTTCATAAATAACTTTAGTGACAGGGCCAGACCCCTCACACAGCTTTTGAAGAAAGGATCAAAATTCATTTGGGGGGAGAGAGAGCAAGCAGCCTTCCAAGAATTTAAGCAACGCTTTGCATCCCAGCCGCTGTTAAGACACCCTGATCCCACGAAGCAATTCATGATGCATTCAGATGCGTCCGATATTGCCATTGGGGCAGTGTTATTGCAATATACAAACAAAACCGAGAATACATTGCTTCGGTGTGCCTTTTTTTCACGCATGCTCTCACCAGCAGAGAGAAACTATGATGTTTTTAACAAGGAGTTGCTGGCAATTAAAGCAGCATTCCAAGAGTGGAGGCACTGGCTAGAAGGTGCAACCTTTCCTGTGAAAGTTTGCACCGATCACAAGAATTTACAGCTTCTACAAAACACCAGATCCCTCACCCCACGCCAAATCAGATGGAGCCAGTTTTTCTCCGGTTTCAATTTTGTTATTTCTTATGTGCCCGGGGCGCAAAACTGCTTGGCAGACGCCCTGTCTCGATCCTTTCAGGCAACCCCTGCCACTCACCAGGAGGTACAGGCTACTATATTACAACCTCACAACTTTGATCAGTCTATGAGGGGGAACCAAACAGAGATTTTAGCAGCAGGCAGACAAGCAGAGGACCTATTTACAAGAGTCAGAGCTCAGCAGCAACAGGACCCGTATGCCAGGGCCAGGATGGATGACCTCCAGAGGGGCCTGCAAGACACTGCCCCGCCATTCAATGTGGAGGCAGGAATCCTCTGGCATAGTGGGCGATTATACATTCCCCCTTCATTGAGGGAAGAAGTACTGAGACTTTGCCATGACCATCAAACGGCAGGCCACAGAGGTGTTTTCAAAACTCTCCATAGAGCTCTGAGAGACTACTGGTGGCCTAAGATTACTGCAGACATAAAGGGTTACGTTGCTTCTTGTCACACCTGCAGACAAGCCAAGCCTCTCCCAGGGAAGCCCACAGGACTCTTGCAACCCCTACCCACCCCCAGTAGGCCTTGGGATACAATCTCCATGGATTTCATCACTGATTTACCCCCGGTCCAGGGGCTGACTTCCATACTAGTGGTGGTGGACCTTTTCACAAAAATGGCGCATTTTATTCCTTGCAAGGGCCTCCCATCTGCACAAGCCACAGCGCAGTTGTTCATGGACCATGTTTTTAGGTATAGAGGCATGGTGAATCACTTGGTGAGTGACAGAGGCCCTCAGTTCACTTCCAGGTTCTGGAGGGCCCTTTTCCAGTCATTAGGGGTCCAGATCCACCTGTCATCATCGCATCATCTGGCTAGTAACGGGCAAGCCAAGAAAATTAACCAATGGTTACAGCAGTATCTCAGGTGTTACACCACTTATCAGCAAGACAATTGGCCAGCCCTGCTCCCCATGGCAGAATTTACTTATAACAACTCTGTGCAATCCTCTACCAAGATGTCCCCTTTCCAGGCACTCTACAGTGTTAACCCTCACGTGTTGCCCACCTCCTCCCAGCAGGGAGCTGTTCCAGCCGCGGCTGATTTTCTTAAAGAGCAACAAGCCACACAGGAGTTGTTAAAGGAGCAGCTGAACAGGGCAAAGAGTGCTTACAAGAGAGCTGCAGATGCTCACAGACAAGAGGGGCCAGCGATTGCAGTAGGAGACAGAGTGTGGCTCTCTACCAAGTTTTTGAACTCTACCAGACCCTCCAAGAAATTGGACTCTAAGTTTGTGGGCCCTTTCACTGTGGTACAGCAGATAAATCCAGTGGCTTATCGTTTGCAGCTACCAGCATCCATGAAAGTCCATCCAGTGTTTCACAGATCATTGCTAGCCAAAGACCCTCCCCCAAGTGCCTTACGATTGCAACTGCCCCCCCCCCCACCTCCAGTAATGGGGGAGGGGGAGGAGGAATATGAAGTTGAGGAAATTCTGGACTCTAGGAGGAGGGGAAGGGGCATCCAATATTTCATACACTGGAAAGGGTACCCTGAGGAAGAGCACACGTGGGAGAATGCCAGAGATGTACATGCTCCAGCACTGGTTCATCGATTCCATCAGCTTTTCCCTCACAAACCCAAGCCTCGCACTCTACCAGAGATTCCTCACTTGGATGAGCAGCAGAGGAATTCGTAAGTTTGCACCTTCCACCCCCGCCTGAAGCCTTGACTCCAGTTACAGAGGGGGGGGGCGCAGCCCTCCACCTCAGGCGTGCATTTCCCAGGGGGGAGGGGGGACGACTCTTCTAATTATCTAGCTATTTTCCAGCAGCGGCCACCTGGGCCAGAAGCGTTATCAGACCTGGAGAGCAGCACAGATTCGTCCTTGGAGGAGTTTTCCTTTGAAGACTTTCCAACTTTGCCCAGTTCCCATGGGAGCTTAGAAGGAGACGTCGAATCTTATCAAGCCTCTGGAAGGGAGGGGGCTGAAATGGAATGTGAATCTGAAGGGGAGGGTGATGTCATGAGTAAGGATGGCAAGCAGGGGGCTCCCATCCAGGCTGTAAAGCGCATGCATAGCACTGAGGAATTAGGTAGCCATTCCAAGAGACACAGATCGGGCCCGCCTTAACCTTTGGGGTTTATATGTCTGGGTTTTTCCCACGCTTCTTCAGTTTGTTAGGATTTTCCTGTTATGTAGCAGCAATAAAACACTAGAGACCTGTTCCTTGTCTCAGAGTGGTTCCTGGCTATTAGGACAAATGGTATAGCTAGAGAAATGTTAAAATAGGAATGCTGTTCACTTATGGAGTGGCTATGTCATTTGTTTAATCTGTGTGCAAAGACTACATTTTGTCTGGCTGTTGGAAGAATTACACTGTTCCCCTATCCAAAAGGAAAGCTGGCAAGAATGAATATAAAAATTACAAGCAGATTAATCTGCCAGGTGTGGCTGGGAAGGTATTTGGCAGAGAAGAGGTGACAGTGAGCAAAATTTGAGAAATTTGGGTGGCTTTATGCCATACACAGTGTGTGCAGATCAGATTTTTTTCAAGACATTAAGAATAGAAATAGCCTGAATGTGAAAGTGTTATATTAATATATTAATAAGGAAGTATTATAAAAGTTAATTAGGAAATCAGCAGAAAGGATTTTTAGACAGCACAAAAATCCTAGCAGGACTGATTAACAGTAGTCTTCAAACTTGAGATACCTGAGGAACCCTTCTCAATGTGAAAAATCAGTGTGGAATCCATTAATGAGTATGTTTTTTTTTTTAATACCTTGTCACAGACTTCTCTCTTTTAACTGAAACAAAGGAATGAAGATCTTACAATTTCACTGTAATTATATGAATAAATTGTCATATGGAACCCCTGGATGATTCTCATGGAAACATGGGGTTCCAGGGAACACAGTTTGAATACTGCAGACATAGACCATATGCCTGTTATTTAAGAAATGCTCTGTTGTTTGAAGTATATTATTGCTTTAAAGGAAGTTGGAAGATTCACAATTCTTTGGTTGTTAGCCTTTTTTAATTAACTAAATAATATCTGTAGGAGTCTTATCTCCTACTTAAGAAACTTAAACAATTTGATCAAATAAGAATGTATATGGATAAGAAATAGCTTTTAAAACTAGTAATAAAATTGACCACACATAATTTGACTGTCCAAGATTTTTGGATTTTATTTTACTTTATAGAAGTAGGATCATCAGCATCCAAGACAGGGGTAAAGGTTTCAAAATCTGCAAGATGTCAGGTATAGCATTGCAATTCAAGTGTTCCATGTATAAAAGGGGAAGAATTTGGACTGTGATACCTCACCAGCAATCTTGCTAGATTTTGACCTTATATGAGAATGCCTCTGATAGTTGACAAAAGTGTTAATTGCATGAGTGACATTGATACAGTTTTTTTTAATCGTGTTACCTGTGGTGTGTTTTATCTTTATAAAAGGTTACTAAGGTTATAAATGCCTGTAAAAACATGTACAACATAATTTATGTTTCTCCTTAGTAGAAGGATAATCTAAAAATGTAGGAGAATAAAGATGCAATACAATTATTGGTTGGTGGGCACTTTTCTTATGTTTGTACAGTTGTTTAGAACTCCCACTTCTTTCTTCATAAATTTCAATCCTCTTTCAATAGCTTGTGTGTGGATTTGCACATCACACTAAACTAAAATCAGTCAACCCTACATTTTGGCTTAAGTGACGCCAGCTATGCCTACTTCTTCCTCTTCCTTCTCCATCTCCTGAAAGATAAAATGAATATTCCACATTAACAGCCCATATTTTCCCTAAAGTATGTTGTATTTCAGTGGTATCGATCTCAAGGCAACTGCTTAATGACTGAAATTTTATGTATTTATTAGATGATTGTTGATTCATGGTTATTGCTGCTCAGGAGTTAATTCTGTTTCCTGGACCTAACCAGGCATATGCACAGCCTCTGGATTTGGACTTCTTAAATGAAAAGTTCCAAAAAAGGAACATTTTAAAACTTAATACAAAGATACTGTATTTTCTGTAACATGAACATAGTAGAGCAAATTAATTTATTATGACTGTATACTGTCTTTCCAAGCAACTTGTCACTAGAATTTATGAGTACCATTCAGACTAAGTTAATCATTGAAGTTAATGGGTCCTTAGTCCTGATGGCTAAAGAACTCAGTGTTGAGTGCTTTTCAGGAGTAGCTCAGTCTGACTACTATTCCATCACAGACAGCACTAAGAAACTTGGAAGGGTTTATATATTAAATTTAAAATTTAAAAAACATAAAAAACACTAAAATATTATATAAAAATATAATATTAAAAAAAGCCCAGCAGAACCAAATGATATCTCAAAAAATTAAAGTTGTTCTTTGGTGTGTCTTTCATTTTCCATGACTAGTTCATTACACCTTACAATGAAATTTATCCTTAATTATAATTCCCATCATCCTGTGAAAGTCAGCCCATAATAGAGCAAATTCATGATAAAAAAATAATTAAAACATCTAGAGCAAGAATATTTCTTGCTGATAGAATTCCTCTCCCCCATTTCTTATACTGATGTTTCACATAAGGAAAGGGAAGGGAAGGAAACACTTTTTGCAGATAGACTGACTTTCTGCAATCCACTGAAGGATTCTTAAAGCTTTGAAGGTCCAAATTCAGTTCCAATGCCTTCAGAAACCATAGCAGTTTGATTCTAGCTGGGATTTGGCTAGAGATGATGCCCATCCTTATACAGTATAAACTGCAAATACAGTAAATAGAGTGATGGTTTATTAAGATCTGTGTTTAATATGATGCATTAAAAGATGAACATTACATTTTACTGCCTGGAATTGTTTTGAGTCATAAGATTCTGGATAGGAAAAAATGAGTCAATCACAGGGACATCTGCAGGTGGAATGTCAAATAAAAGTCAAGATGGAATATACAAATGTATTATCCAAGCCCCAACCCTTTTCTGAGTGCCATGAGAAACACATTAAAAAGAGCAGAGCTTCTTTTTTGAGCCCCCCTGAAATTCCCATGGTCAATCATCAAGATGAGATAGTTTAAATCATTTTTTTTATTATGAAACTAGATGGGAAATATATCCCAAATGAATAAAATATTTAAAGGGGGTGGAGACTCCATATTCATTATTTGAAAAATGATATATATCAAGATATAACTGCAGATATAAAACACACTATAATTATATGTTGGCTGAATGCTAGAAGACTGTCATCAGATAAATCTTTTAGAAATGTTCTTCCTTTAAGCGACCACTTGCCATGTTTAAATGCTGGAAAGATTTTGAACTGAACCAGATTTTCTGAAGGGAATTAATGATCTTCTTTCTCAGTATTGCTAAGAAAGTCTATTCAGTTGCTATTACTTAAGGCTTATCTGTACTGCCCTGTTACCGCCATTGCCAAAATAGGTAAGCCAGCTCTGTTGGCGGAGGCGGGAAGGAGGGGAGGAATATAAATCCTACTCAAGTAGAACAGAGTGGAAAGAAGGGAATTTTTATTTTAAAGCTACTTGTGCCTGGATATTGGTGCATGTTTATATATTCTTTGTATATATAAATTTAATTTCATTGTGTGTGTGTGTGTGTGTACACATATATATGCACACATGTGCACACACACACATATTGTGTGCCTGTGTATGTGCAAATGTTTATATATGTGTATGTATATGTGTACACACACACACACACACACAAGCCAGTTTGGTGTAGTGGTTAAGACACCAGGGTAGAAACCAGGAGACCGTGAGTTCTAGTCCCACCATAGGCACAAAGCCAGCTGGGTGACCTTGGGCCAGTCCCTCTCTCTCAGCCCTAGGAAACAGGCAAGGGCAAACCACTTCTTAAAAACCTTGCCAAGAAAACTGCAGGGAGTAGTCCAGGCAGTTGCCAGGTATCAAGATGGCACCAAAAACAAGCAAACAAACCAAAACCACACACACACATGTATTTATATCCAGAAAGGCCTGCCCTCAGGAAGGGAAGGCAATTGTCAACTGCTTCCCTAGAAGAGAAATATGGGAGAATCCAGTGGGAAGAAGTGATAGCATGTGGTCTGAACTAAATACCTTGCAAGCTGCTTTCCAAGGGTCTCAGTCTGGAAAGGTTATCTTCTGCCAGGTTAGACTCAAGCCATCATGAGCATAGGACAGCAGCAGTTTAAATGGCAGGTGGGGCTATGCTCTTAACCTCATGGGTTGTTGTTCTTATGTAGCAAAGGTTATAATATAAAACACATACCCTATCATGCCAGTTTGGTGTAGTGGTTAAGGGACCAGGCTAGAAACTGGGAGACTGGGAGTTCTAGCCCCACCTGAGGCACAAAGCCAGCTGGGTGACCCTGGGCCAGTCTCTCTCAGCCCTAGGAAGCAGGCAATGGCAAACCACCTTTGAAATCTTACCAAGAAAACTACAGGGACTTGTCCAGGCAGTCTCTGAGAATCAGAGAAAAAAAAATCATGCAGTGTAGAAAAGCTCAGAATGAAATAAATAATCAAAACATGTTTTTCTTAAGTTCATTAAACTCACTTCAGACTAATCATTAGTCCAAACTGAGAATCATTTTTTGCGGATATACACATTCCTCCTTATTGCTATATTTAAACCAGGGATCTCAAACTCCAATTATCACAAGTGCCTTTTCACTTTGGCCACTTAGCTTGGACCATTTTTCATTCACCTGAACATCAACATTTTGTTTTATTACTGGGGTTGATATGCAATTTTTTTTCCCAAGATGGTGTCTATAATCTAGAAAATCTATTCCCACTGGACAAATCCTGCTTTTCTTTTCCTTGTCTCATTGCTGAGCAAAGAGATCTTTTGGCCTTCTTCTTGTTTGTTTCCTCTTCTCCTCCAGCCTGTCACTCCTTCTTTCCTCTGTCTAAGAGAGGGATCTTGCTTGCCTTGCAGAGATTCCCAGATTGTTTCATGGACCAACTACATTGCCTGGCCCTCCTCTTTTGAGTTATGAGGTCACTGTTGCCAGGCCATTCGTCTTCCAGAAGGTCTTTCCCAGGCCCAGCCATGGTGCTTGGTACCCTGGCTTTGCTGGCAGTATCTTTAGCCCCCGCAAGTATTGTTGCAAACTACAGAAAAATAATGTGGGTCATGAATTGAGAATCCTGATTTAGACCTTGCATTGTATTTACAGAGTGAAAGAAGGCAGGAAATCAAATCAATCATTCTAATTATGAAATACTTGCCCATAGTAAATGTATATATTGATATGAAAAGGGCAATATCATTTTAAACTTTATATAACTTTTAAAAGCTTTGTATATACTTTTAAAAGCTTATAACCAATGGAAACAACACTGCCATGCAAATTTCCAGGCTGCATTACAGTATTCTAAGGACAGTGATAACCATAACTCTGCAGTTTTCACCTTCTATTGTAATGTTTATTCTCTTTCCCTGAAACACAGCTGTGTAAATATTCAGAATTCCTTGAGTATAACTAGCACTGGATTCTTGGCCACACAGGTTGCAGAATAAACACCATTCCTTGCCATACTGCGAGAATAATGTAAAAATCCTTGGATCTCTCTGCAGTTGCAGGCCTTGTATACAGTCCTGGATATCTGAGTTAATGAAATGGTATAGTAAGGAAAATATGGACAGATGTCCAGCTACTCTGGATGCATGGTTGACCTCTAATCATTTTAAGTGTGCTATCATCTTTCCATTCATCCTATGAGAATAAGACCAAGGGCTGTTCCAAGGTGGAATCTGCTTATTGAGTATGACTGAGATCTTGGTAGATCAGGTTCACTACTAGGGAAATTTAAGATGATCTATACATACAGATGAGAGCCATTTTAGTGCAGTGGTTAAGGCACCAGGCTAGAAACTGGGAGACCTTAAGGCACAAAACCAGCTGGGTGACCTTGAGCCAGTCACTCTCTCTCAGCCCTAGGAAAGAGGGAGTGGCAAACCACTTCTGAAAAACCTTGCCAAGAAAACTGCAGGGACTTGTCCAGGCAGTCACCAGGAGTCAATACTGACTTTAAGGCACCAAGAAAAATGAGGGCATTGACTTCTGTCCTTTCTGTTGCTATTGTGTTTTTATTTGTTTAATTTGAACTAAAATGTAAATCTTTATAAACACAATGTTCCTGAATACACCAACAAACTATCATTCACATATATGTATATAGCAAGTGGAAGGCTGTTAAAAACACAAACTCAAGCCTGCCAGACCCCTTCCCAGGATCTCCACCTTCTACTTCCCACCCATGCCAGGATGTCCAGATAAGGTATTCTCCCCGCCCCCATCAAAAGAGTCCCATCTGGTGTGACAAAATGTAAAAGATCTCTCTAAGGCTACAGCCAGCTCCTGAAGGCAAAGGCAATAAAACACCTAAAGACATGTATGTGTTTCATGGAAGTAAGAAGAGAAAAAGCAGATACTTGAGGAATGAGGACACTGGCTGGTATAATAAGTGGCAATGAATTATTTAGAGTTGAGTATGGTGAATTCCTACCCAACAAGCAGCAAGCCACAGAAGAGTCATTAAAACAAAGCCTTGGTGGAGAATTCTTGTTCTGGAAGGGATTCCCCTCATTCTCTTAAGCAGGTGCTATGCCCTGAGAGAATGAGAATGAATGAAAAAGAGAGAAAGGTGGGTATGCAAGTGTCAGTCTGTGGGCATTTAACGTTCTAAGTCAATAAAGCTTTATTACTGCTAAAACTCATATGCTTGCCATTCACTGCAAAGATTCTAGCTGCTTCTTAATGGAAAGAATGCTAAAAGAGAAAGTTAGGAAAAGGAGTCCCATTGAGTATTGTATAGAGGTTCTCCTTTCACAAACTCCCTACCTCTCTACCAGAGTTTGTGTAACATGGCGTTCCCAAGAAGCCTGATTGCAGTCACATGTGAACTATTGATCAGAGCAAATGGGAAATGTTTTCAAGAGGAGAATGAACTGCCCAGATTCCCTCTTTTGGGGGAGATGGGCAGTAATTAAATTTGAATAATAAATAAATAAATAAATAAATAAAATTATTATCTTTGGAACTCACAACATTAAAGAGCCACCTGGATTTTTAAAAAGTAAATTGTGAAACACTGGGCAGGTAGTTGCATTGCCATCATATGTTCTTGAATGGGGAGATGCCCCCACTCACTACCAAACAGATTTCCCCTTTCCCAGGACCAAGCTTTTAAATAAATGGCTTCCCCTAAGCCAGAGTTCCCAGACCCAAGTGGTTTTATAGTATATGGTGCTAGCACAAACCTACTGGAATAACAAAGAATTTTTTTATTTTTAAAAAAGATAAAAATTGGTTAGCCATAGAGAATGGGAGCAAATGTAAAACTACTCAATTGGACTGAAAAGTTAAAAACATACCCTTCATCTGCTGGCCTGTTCCTGATGGTTCCAGTTCAACTGGGGCTTTTTGGACATTGGTCAGTCTACCAGACCATGGGTTGACAAAATCCAGACTGCAGCAAAGAGGTGGAGTTTTTGCTATCTCTTGCCTCCATGATTAGACATTGGGCTTGATTCAGAGGCCCAACCAAGCCTCCTTCCTGCTAAGGTCCTTGTTTCTCTGAAGATCTCCAGCCAATCACTGCCTTGGGACAAAAAAACAAAAACCGTTTAAGTCCATCACCCCCTGAATCCCACCCCTCTTTGGAAGAAGATAGTGACTTTACCCACTGCCCATTTGATGACTTTCCTAGTAATTCGATTTCATATGTTTAAACTGGTTTAGCAAAAAGCTCTCCTGAGCTCTCATTAGGAATTCTATGAACTAATAAAAACTTCTGGAAACTTGTTCCCTGCTCTGTTTTGGAGCTTTTTTCCATTTATTTGGCAGGTTTTTAATGTTCCCAGTGTATGCACTAGATATTTATAATGGACCACAAACATAGAGGATTATAACTTGGCAACTGTACGTGACAAACTACATCCCTCTCTGAAGAAAATAAGGACAAGGAAAAAATTGAAGTGTGCCACTGGAAAATGTTCCACTGAAACATATTAATGGTTTATTTATTCTACTCCAGTAACAGCAGTCCATTACCATTCCTATTTTGGATGAAGTAGTTTTACAAAGGTTAAATAAAGGGCACAAGAAGCATGATATTAAACAACAAGAAAAAAAAGTTGCCCATGAGGTAAGTTTTAGGTCATTGAGGCTCTCTGCATAATCCCCAATTTATAGCCAAGCTCCACAAGGTTATTAGTGCATGAGCCAATATTAATATCCAGACTTCATCACATACTTTCCAGTTCAATTTCTGCAAATAGAGAACTTTCATCTGGAAGCAGAAGTGTAGGCATTCCACAGTATTGTCATTAACAGGGAGACCTGCACAATTGTTGGATGCTCCCACTCTCAGCTCCTGCACTTTAGATGAGGTGGCAGTTCAAAATCCCTCCCCCCCAAAAAACGATGCCACTACGGGGTTCAGAGGAAAGTCTTGTACTTCGCACTCTTCTTGCTGGTGTTTATTTATTTACTTATGGGGGAGGAGTTTCTTTTTCGGTGTGAAATGGAGAGGGTTCAGCTAAGCATTTTGTTATTGGTCAGCAGCTGAACACCGATTGCCTGAGACAGATGGGCTTAATCATTGGCTGAGAAGGAAACATTCTAATTGGCTGTCAGCTCTTTGCAACCACCACAAATTTATTATACAGAAGTGCTCATAACATCCTGATAACTTTAATAGCCCATTCAACCCTGCTTTGATTGAAATCTAAAGTTAGAAGACTTGGACAACAAAAAGATTTGTTACTTGGATGTATCATTATTATCATTATCATTATTATTATTATTAAAAAGGAGCTTACTATTTAAATGTAGTGCTACAAATTATTCTTGCCTGAAAAAGCACAAATGATAGTATATTAAAAAAGAGTCATAAGTCAAGCCATCTTTTCATATCTAAAAGACTCACCTGCTTCTCCTCTGTACATGACTTTAGTGTACATGCCTATATCTAAGCCATTCTAGGGTCTATTACTGTGTTAGAAAAAGAAAATCCCTTAGAATGAGTCTTGCTTACCAGATACACCAATGTTGTTCAGCTGCAGTACCAGGCACAACTCTTACTTTCTCAAGCTTTTATGCATACAGCATATAAAATATGTATATACACATATTACATAACCATACACACCCCAGCGGTGTATTTAATAGCCATTAATGGGTTTATGGGAGACCACACTGAGTGGATCCAACTTTATGTTACTGCAGCACTTAATGTGCCTATAGTCCTGGGCACACCTTGGCTGAAGATCCACAACCCATTGTTGAACTGGACTACAGGAGCAATCTCCTTCCCAGCTAAGGAATGCCAGCACCACAAGATTCAAGCCGCTCTCCGCTCTCCAGCAACCAACGCAGTCACGGAAGCAGGGGGGGTCCAGTTGCCAGCCAAGTATGCAGATTTCACAGACGTTTTCAGCGAACAAGAGGCCACAGCACTACCCCCCCCCCAATAGGGACTGTGATTGCACCATTGAGTTGATACCAGGAGCCAAGATTCCAGCAAGGAAACAATATCCCATGTCCCCCAAGGAACTAGCCTCCTTAAAGGATTACTTGGATTCTAATCTCCAAAAGGGGGTCATCCAACCATCTACTTCCCCAGCGTCTGCTCCTACCTTCTTCGTACCAAAGAAGCCCGACCCGTTGGCACTGGCAAACCAGGAGGCACCCATGAGAGTGGTGCATGATTTCAGTTCCCTCAATAAAGTCACGGTCAAGGAAAATTACCCACTCCCCCTAATATCTGATCTGCTGGATCGCTTACAGAAAGCACTCATTTTTACTAGGTTGGACCTCAGGAATGGGTACAATCTGATCTGGATGAAAGAGGGGCATGTATACCTGACTGCCTTCGATACCAGGTTTGGTAAATTTGAGTACCTTGTTTTGCCCTTTGGCTTGTCTAATTCAGGAGCCATATTTTCCTGATTTATGAATCAAATTTTCTCTGATTTACTAGATAAGTATCTGGTCATTTATCTAGATGACATATTAATTTTCTCTGAGGATACTACAACTCATGTAACCCATGTACGTAATGTCTTACAAAGACTGAGAGAGAACAAGCTGTTCGCCAAGCTAGAGAAGTGTGCCTTCGATTTAACTGAATTACATTTCTTGGGCTATAAGGTATCAACAGAAGGCATATCCATGAATCCTTCTAAGGTCCAGGCAATTCTCTTGTGGCAACCCCCCCTGAAATGTGAAAGAGGTACAGAAATTTCTAGGGTTTTGCAATTTTTACATGAGATTCATAAATAAATTTAGTGACAGGGCTAAACCCCTCACACAGCTTTTGAAGAAAGGATCAAAATTCATTTGGGGAGAGAGAGCAGCCTTCCAAGAAGTTAAGCAGCTCTTTGCATCCCAGCCGCTTTTAAAGCACCCTGATCCCACGAAGCAATTCATAATGCATTCAGATGCTTCAGAATTTGCTATTGCTGCTGTTTTATTCCAATATACAAACAAAACAGAGAATACATTGCTACCTTGTGCATTTTTCTCCTGCACGCTCTCACCAGCAGAGAGAAACTATGATGTTTTTAACAAGACGTTGCTAGCAATTAAAGCAGCATTTCAAGAGTGGAGGCACTGGCTAGAAGGTGCAACCCTTCCTGTGAAAGTTTGCACCGATCACAAGAATTTACAGCTTCTACAAAACACCAGATCCCTCACCCCCCACCAAATCAGATGGAGCCAGTTTTTCTCCCATTTCAATTTTGTTATTTCTTATGTTCCCAGGGTGCAGAACTGTTTTGCAGATGCCCTGTCTCGATCCTTTCAGGCAACCCCTGCTACTCACCAGGAGGTCCAGGCTACTATATTACAACCTCACAACTTTGATCAGTCTACGAGGGGGAACCAGTCAGAGATTTTAGCAGCAGGCAGACAAGCAGAGGACCTATTTACAAGAGTCAGAGCTCAGCAACAATAGGACCCATATGCCAGGGCCAAGATGGATGACCTCCAGAGGGGCCCGCAAGACACTGCCTCCCCATTTAATGAGGAAGCAGGAATCCTCTGGCATAGTGGGCGATTATACATTCCCCCCTTATTGAGGGAAGAAGTACTGAGACTTTGCCATGACCATCAAATGGCAGGCCACAGAGGTGTTTTCAAAACTCTCCATAGAGCTCTGAGAGACTACTGGTGGCCTAAGATGACTGCAGACATAAAGGGTTACGTTGCTTCTTGTCATACCTGCAGACGAGCCAAGCCTCTCCTAGGGAAGCCCACAGGACTCTTGCAACCCCTACCCACCCCCAGTAGGCCTTGGGATACAATCTCCATGGATTTCATCACTGATTTACCCCCGGTCCAGGGGCTGACTTCCATACTAGTGGTGGTGGACCTTTTCACAAAAATGGCACATTTTATTCCTTGCAAGGGCCTCCCATCTGCTCAAGCCACAGCGCAGTTGTTTATGGACCATGTTTTTAGGTATAGAGGCATGATAAATCACTTGCTGAGTGACAGAGGCCCTCAGTTCACTTCCAGGTTCTGGAGGGCCCTTTTCCAGTCATTAGGGGTCCAGATCCACCTATCATCATCACATCATCTGGCTAGTAACAGGCAAGCTGAGAAAATTAACCAATGGTTACAGCAGTATCTCAGGTGTTACACCACTTATCAGCAAGACAATTGGCCAGCTCTGCTCCCCGTGGCAGAATTTACTTATAACAACTCTGTGCAATCCTCTACCAAGATGTCTCCCTTCCAAGCACTCTACAGTGTTAACCCTCGCGTGTTGCCCACCTCCTCCCAGCAGGGAACTTTTCCAGCCACGGCTGATTTTCTTAAAGAGCAACAAGCCACATAGGAGTTGTTAAAGGAGCAGTTGAACAGGGCAAAGAGTGCTTGCAAGAGAGCTGCAGATGCACACAGACAAGAGGGGCCAGTGATTGTGGTAGGAGACAAAGTGTGGCTCTCTACCAAGTTTTTGACCTCTACCAGGCCCTCCAAGAAGCTGGACTCTAAGTTTGTGGGCCCTTTCACTGTGGTACAGCAGATAAATCCAGTGGCTTATCGCTTAAAGCTGGCAGCATCCATGAAAATCCATCCAGTTTTTCACAGAGCCTTGCTAGCCAAAGACCCTCCCCCAAGTACCTTACGATCACAAATGCCCCCCCCCACCTCCAGTAATTGTGAAGGGGGAGGAGGAATATGAAGTTGAGGAAATTCTGGACTCTAGGAGGAGGGGAAGGGGCATCCAATATTTAATACACTGGAAAGGGTATCCTGAGGAAGAGCACACATGGGAAAATGCCAGAGATGTGCATGCACCAACGCTAGTTCATTGATTCCATCAGCTTTTCCCTCACAAACCTAAGCCTTGCACTCTACCAGAGACTCCTCACTTGACTGAGCAAGCAGAGGAATCCCAAGCAGAGGAGTTTGTAACTTGGCAACCTCCACCCCCGCCAGAGGCTCTGAGGCCAGAGCAAGAGGAGGAGGGAGAGCCGCAGCCCTCCACCTCGGGCTTGCATTTCCCAAGGGGGAGGGGGGATGACTCTTCTAATTATCTAGCTATTTTCCAGCAGCAGCCACCTGGGCCAGAAGCGTTATCAGACCTGGAGAGCAGCACTGATTCGTCCTTGGAGGAGTTTTCCTTTGAAGAATTTCCATTGTTGCCCAGTTCCCATGGGAGCTTGGAGGGGGAGATGGACTCTCATGAGACCCTGGAGGGAGGAAGGAACTCTGGAAGGGAGGGGGCTGAAATGGGATGTGAATCTGGAGGGGAGGGTGATGTCATGAGTACTGATGGTGAGCAGGAGGGGGCCCCTATCCAGGGGGGAAAACGCATGCATAGTACTGAGGAGTTAAGCAGCCATTCAAAGAGACACAGATCAGACCCGCCTTAACTTTTTGGGTTTATCTGTCTGGGTTTTTCCCACGCTTCTTCAGTTTGTTAGGATTTTCTGTCTAATGTTGCAGTAATAAAACACTAGAGATCTATTCCTTGTCTCAGCATGGTTCCTGACTGTTAGGACAATCCTGTCTTTATGACTTGTCATGATTAGCACAATCTATATCGGAGATTTACACCTCATTTCATCAGTTTACTATTATATTGTAAGCATTCTCTGATAAGACTGTTATCAGGATTGGTAACTGAATAAGTGTATAGATTCTATAGTGATAACTTGGTGATTTCAGTTTCCAATTAGAAACAAACTGTGGTTTGTAAAAGACTGCACCTGTCCCATACAGATGTCCTAGAATTGTCAGAAGGTGCTTCTGTTCCATTCTGAACCTTCTTTATACCTTCCTTGTTGTTTATTTATTTGTTCAGTCACTTCTGGCTCTTTGTGACTTCATGGACCAGCCCACGCCAGAGCTTCCTGTCGGTCGTTGCCACCCCCAGCTCCCCCAAGGTCGAATCCATCACCTCTAGAATATCATCCATCCACCTTGTCCTTGGTCAGCCCCTCTTCCTTTTGCCTTCCACTTTCCCCAGCATCAGCCTCTTCTCCAGGGTATCCTATCTTCTCATTATGTGGCCAAAGTACTTCAGCTTTGCCTTTAATATCATTCCTAGAACATTGAAATCCATACAGCTGAAGCACACCAACAGCACAATTGTGTGCTGAATAAATTCTTGAATGTTCCCAATCTATACTCTGAATGGGGGTATTATCCATTCAAAAGCTTTCCCTTTTTTATTTTTTGAACCAAACAAAATGTCCTCTGAGAGAGAATGCAACACTGGAATCTTTCTCCTGAACATTTTCAGAAATGTTTATTTTTGTCAGGCCCACTAGGTAGACCAGACCAGAAAATCAATTCCATAGGAAAACTAGAACTACACTTTACTGAGATAGGCTATAATAACAGAATCATGCAAGTCTGATTGTGCTTTATCTCCTCTCCTTCTTATACCCTAGTGAATCAGGGAGGTGTTTGCCTGAGCTGCTTCAGAATATCATCTTGCTTTCCTGGATGTAAGGAATGTTTCAGACCTCTTTCCCTAGGTAAAAGTTCTTGAGTATTTCTGTCAAGGTCATCTCCCTTACTCTCTATAATTTTAAAGATCAGAGAATAACCAAGCAGTCAACCTTCCAATTAAAAATATGAAATAGCAGCAACCTAGAGAGAACTTAATCACATTTTTGTCCTGATCTAGTAGCTGTAACCTTCACATTCTGGGATGATAAAAGGCTGGAACACAATAGACAGGACTTTTATATTTGCTCACTGGAAAAACTTCCAGATCCAAATGTTGAATATGAAATCAGATCGTATAATTTAGCATTGGGCCAAGGGAAATGAAAAGGTCTCAGTTAGGTCAAAGAAAATCAGGTACATGGGAAAGACAGTGTCACAGTATTTTATAATAAATTAAACTAAAGAGGATTGTCCAGGCTTACATCAAACTGCCCATAACACTGAACAGCCACAAAGTTTTAGGGCTGAGAACTCTTTCATCAGACATACTCCAGGATTTTATGACTAAACTGATTATTTATGTCACAAAAAATTAATATTCTTAAAATGTGTAAAAAGGCTGAAAGTGCTAGCATACAAAGGAGCTCAGATATAACTATGCTAGGGTCTATTTCAAGAAATACAAGGTCCTAAAATCGGTTAGTAACCAGTTTCAGAAAGCACTTTTTTTTCAAACCCTGCCAAAAGTTAACATTTGAAAATTTGAATTTGAAATGTTTTATTTGACCATTAGAAGTGTTTTGAGTTCAAGTTGAAGGCATGATTGGGAAATGGTATTCATGCTTTATTAGTTAAGTTCCTTGGACCCTACATCCAATTATTTAGAATGAGAGGGAAAACATAAGAGAATTGTAATGTTGTTGTAGTGTTCATGTTTCATTAGCTTACCTGTGTCTTAATTAACTGTTTTAAGTACTGGTAATGCAAGATGGTCATGCAGATGACCATCCAAACAATGCACTCAATTGCTAAATTTGCAAACTATTCTTACCATGCCATGATTCAGGATTAATTCCAGCCCAGTCTAATGCAAATCTAAACAAAGCATAAACTTGGGCTGAAATATGTTTGACATGAACATCACAAGGGTGAGGTTTAAGATGAATCAAGAGGCAGAGATGCATAACAGTATTAGTACTATTATACAAGGTTTGCCCAAGATTTTGGCACACATCAAAAATTGTGTAGCAGAATACTTTGTAAAAATCAACATTATGGTATACAGCATTGAAAATCTTCTGCCTGAGGCAGCCACTTTACCTTATTAGTCCTTACCATGGTAATATTGATCAAAACAGCAACAAAGGCTGACCTTTTCTTATTCATGCAAGATGATGCTACACTGTACTTTGTTGGTACATGACACCAGCATCAGGATTTTTGTAGGATTCATCTGTCAAATTGTTGTCCAGAGGCTCCTTTCTAGGCCCTCAAAATTCCACTTGATTCTTAAAACCATAAAGGAATAATGGGACAAAATGTGGGGTTCCTAAAAGGTTCAGAAATGAAACAGAAGAATGAGAGGTGGAGAAGTAAAAGAAAATGTATTTGTTACAGCAAAGATATAGCAAAGTTTTCCCCTTCTTTATGCTTCCATATAGCTAAAACAGTAACTTTGTACAGTGCTTCGGATTCATTTCCAAAAGGGGGCTGTGCAGCATGAACATAACCCCTGTCTACAACTCCTTAAAGCAACTATCTTTTTTCCTGGGAGCATGCAGCAGATGCAGAGAGCAGTTATACAATCCTGGGAAAGGATAAAGCTGCTTTAAAAAGTCTCCAACTGAAGCAACATTCATGCCACAAGCACTGCTTGTTCTGAAGCATGTTTTCCAAATTGGTTTTAAGTGCACACAGCCCTAATAGACAGTATTATGGATCTGTTCCTGAATTGTATTCAAAATCCTCTTTACCATTTAATGAAACCTTCTGGTTGCCTCAAAGTTCCAACACTCACCTATTGCCTAGACCTCATTTGGAGGTCCCCTGGATATGCTCTATGTATCATCTGATCACCTGAGAAGGAGAACTTCCATCACACATTTTATTAATCTACTTGAAGGATTATTACCCTGCTGCTCAATCAGAGAGGGACCACAGACTTGCTATCTAAAAGACACCACACAAAAGCAAAAGAAGCAGAATGGACAGAGTAAAGTAAAGTTGCGGGAACTATGTCTGTCCCATCAACAGCAGGCCAGACCGTCATGTGTATGTTATACCCTTTGATGTTTGTACATTCTAATCTACTTTCTGTATTTGTTTGTCTTAAAATGATTGGCATTGCCAGAATAACACTTGGAAACAAACCATGTAGAAGAATAAGGAAGGACAAGGAAGTATTGAAATAACAGATAAGATTTGGGCAAATAAAGTTAACTGTGGATAGCCTGAACATCTATTGAGATAAAACAATAAACTATGGGGTGGGAAAGGCAGAGTGGGCAGATCAAAGCCATTTGCACAGTCAAGAAACAAGGAAATCTAGCTGGGTGGGGATTCATTACTTCTGCTTTTCAATGTTTTGACTGAAGAAACTTTACTATGTGTCATGGTTCAATTCAAGTCCCTTATGTCGGGGCTATTGGCATATTGCATGTGCTTCAGATGCTTAATATTACTTTGCTACCTTGGGGATTCTTGTGCATGCCATACAATATGGCAATTGTTATAATTTTATTTTGAAAATCCCCGTGCTTCCACTGTTTTATGATGGTGTTGTTTTATTTTATTATACTTTTTATTATGTCTAGCCAATTCTGTCATGCCTTTGTACTACCCCTATATCCACAAGCACAGAGAGTACTTTTTAACGTTCTAAATAAGTTCTTTCTAAGCCTGCCACCTTTAGTTGAAAATATTACAAATCCAGGGCAGAGATTCGGACTAGTCCCCATTACAGTTTCTTGCTGAAAAGGACCATCCTTCTACAGCTGCTATTGTGTAGGTAGAGATAATGTTGGCTAAGAAATGCAGAAGAAGTTAACAGATAAAAGAAACTATAAATGAAATCTCAGCCTTGGGAAAGTAGTAACCATAAGAAAGACTTAAAATGTTTCTGCCTCTATAAGCAGCAATCTCCAAAATTTCAAGAAAAATGCAAATACTTAAGTAGTGATTAATGGCTAGGGACAATGGAAGGGAAAGATAAAATGGGCTACCAAAAGTTCCTCCTTATAATGTTTTTTATGTTTTTTTTTCCACTTTGTTTCAGTATCTCATTTTTCTGTATCCTTATTCTTTGTTCTTTGCTATCAACTTGAAGAATGTAAAGTGACTATATGTTTATAACAGTTTCTTTTTTTAAAAAAAGTCTCTGTCTTGATTTTGTCAGAAATAAGAGACGGTGGAAGGCAGTTCTAGCAGGGTTTCAAGGCTGTATTATTATAAAGTTCCAGGAGTTATTGTGGATTTTTAGGCTTACCGCTTTTTTTTCCCATCCAGTTGTGTCCAGTTCTTAGACACTGCCTGGACAAGGCCCTGAAGTTTTCTTGACAAGGTTTTTCAGAAGTGGTTTGCCCTTGCCTGCTTCCTAGGGCTCAGAGAGAGTGACTGGCAGAAGGTCACCCAGCTGGCTTTGTGCCTAACATAGTAATAGAACTCATGGTCTCCCAGTTTCTAGCCTGATGCCTTAACCACTACACCAAACTGGCTCTCCAGCTTACCTCTAAGGGCTGACATATTGCCACCCCACCCCCCAAAAAAAGATTGCTACCTTCAGCAGCAAATAGCAGTAAGAGAGAGAAAATGTTTCACCACTAAACTGTTCATGATTATAACTTGGATCAGCAGTACATTGAACACTGGGAAGTGGGGAGCCTATATTTTAATTTTAAGTGCACCTATTAAAAACCTGGATAATGCAATGTGTACTATCCTTAAGCACAGTTATTAGACAGTGAGCCATTGTAAATACAGGCAAAAAACAGAGCAATTGCTTAATTTCTTTAGCCATCAGTTACACATAAAGGATGTGTCACCTATTCTTCCTTCCTTCCTCATCAGCCAGAGTAAATAACAGAGCAGGTGGAATCACCTCACCCATATTAGCTGAGGGTGTGTTTATCTGTTTCTCAGTCAAAAAGTGAAAACATCTAACAGGTCAGTTAAAAAGTCATTGTGAAACAGCCTTCTTGCACTTTTAAAAGCTTCTGGAGATACGGGAAAAGGACCTACCTTCAATGTACAGTCTCAACAAAAATCCTGAGAAATAATGTTCAGAAAGTTCAGAATTGTCCAGCACACTTCCCCTATCCCAGTCCAACACTTTCACCATTATCCCACATTGACATTTAATCAAACTGTAAGGTTAGTTAAAGGGATGTGGTGGCGCTGCAGGTTAAACCGCTGAGCTGCTGAGCTTGCCGATCGGAAGGAATCTGCGTGATGGGGTGAGCTCCCGTTGCTAGTCCCAGCTCCTGCCAACCTAGCAGTTCAAAAACATGCCAATGTGAGTAGATCAATAGGTACCGCTTCGGCGGGCAGGTAACAGCGTTCCATTTAGTCATGCCAGCCACATGACCACGGAAGTGTCTACGGACAAACGCCGGCTCTTCGGCTTAGAAACGGAGATGAGCACCGCCCCCTAGAGTTGGACACAACTGGACTTAATGTCAAGGGAAACCTTTACCTTTAAGGTTAGTTAAGCACTGGCTATAAAACTCTTGTTTGAATGAATGTGTTTATGAAAGACAGACAGATGTAATTAGCTAGTCTTATCTGCTCATTTTTTTTCTCCATTGCTGGAGAAAATTATTATGCTACTTTGGTGAAGTAGCCATCAAATGCATTCAGTGTGGCAGCTTTTCCTTGGCATGACAAAAACATTAGAAAAAGTTTGTTTGCAAGACCAGTTCAGCATTCAGATAAACTGGGTATTTTGGACACATTGCAAGGTGGAAGAACTCATTTACAACGGTGACAGGTTGGAAGACCAGAAATTGGAAGACCAGAAATATCAGGTTGAAGAAAATCTATGGATGTGGTTGCTAGGAGTTGACACTGAATTGACAGCACATAATAATAAATAAAATTGGACCCATGTATTTGATTACTATATATACATATTTATTCAGGACAGTCCTTTCCAAAGAATAGAAATAAGCAAATAACAAAATATATTCTGCAGAAATCCCACAAAATAGGAGTTTTCTAGGCTTCCTTTTATAATATTTAAATTAAACAGAATAATTCATGCAACAGTTTTCATGCTCTTTTGTAGTGATTTGAACTGTAACAGTTAACTGGAAGACTATTACCATCAAATTTGTCATCACAACCTATTGACTCTCTTGCATCAATGTTTTTCCAGACAATTTTGTTATCTCCATGAGTAAGAGAGTACTCTGCCCATCAGAAGTTCTGGGATTTTTAACAAATATTTACATTCCCAAAGGGTAGGGGAAAACACTTAGTTTTCCCGAGGAAATTGAACTTTGTGTGCAAAATACTGTAATTACATAGTTGTTAAAAAAAACCCTCAGGAAAATTATGTTAATTCCTTGAGTTCATTTTTTCCCTCAACCACCAATACAGATTTTCAAAATATGTATTTCCCTGAGGAAAGCTTTTTAAAAAAAGCTTCCCAAAGTCACATACATTTTTTCAAAAATATCTGATTTTGGGTCCAGAGACACCCAGTGAGTTTTTCCATCCGTCAAATACTTGCAGCGTTACTCCACAGGACACCAGATTTTGATCTAAGAAAGATGGATAATGCTTCAGTTTTGACAGGTCATAAAATTCACCCATGTGGGAAGATGATTTTGATATCTAATCATTCACTTGCACATATTTATTTAAAAAGGGGAAGAGGAGAGGAGGAGGAGGCAGCCTGGCAGAGGTTTTGGGATGGCTAAACTCCACATGATGTGATGGTTTGCTTCTGCAATCTTTCCAATCCTTGATGCCATAACACAATTGCATGCACCCACTTCAGCTCCACAGACATGCATCCCAATATTACTCAAAGTCTTACAGGATAGGGGCCACTTTATTTTTTAAAATCATTTTAATTTATAAGTGCTGATGGAGCTATAGTTATCAAGTTCTGGGCCTCTCTTAACCTAATCCTAGCAGTAAAACCGGCTGCCTTGGCTCCTTAGAAGAGCAATAGGACACATTTAAGATGAATCCATGCAATAATTTAGAAGCCTTCTCTTGCTTTAAGTAGTCTATTTATAGGGCTCAATCTGGAAGCAAATTTTAACTTAATAATGCAGTAGGCATCCATACTCCATTTATTTATCGATTTATTTATCAAATTTCTATCACCACCCATCTCTCCTGAAAAGGGGACTCTGGGCAGTAATTGATTTCTGCTATGGAGGAAGGTCAAGAGATGGCATTGAAGTATTTTACATTTTTATCCCCTAAATTCCTTCAGAATTGCCTAGTATTTATATATGAAGCTCATAACTATATGTGGTGCAAAACTTGACATTTAAGGTGACAAAGTCCCATTTGACTTTGTGATGCTGACTTGATTGGAACGAGTCCCTTTTTAGCATTACCCTGGTAAAGGCAATGGCAGCTCAACCCCCAGAGTGGTGGGCCTGGAATGGTGTGGCTGCTTGGTGATGTGGAGGTGCTTGGTGGTGAGGAGGCGCATGGAGGCCTGGAGGTGCAGCTGCTTGGTGACATGGAGGTGCTTGGAAGCTTGGAGGCACAGTGGAGTGGTTTCAGGGAGCAGCAGGCCAATGGTGTGGCAGGCCAGCAGACCAGCCTCGGAGGGACAGCCAGGTGGAACAGCTTAGCAGTGCAGCAGACCAGTAGTGCAGCAGACCGGCGGACCAGCTTTAGGGGACCAGCCTGGAGGCGCGGGGAGTGGTTTGGTGGCACTGTGGATCAGCGGCATAGTGGCACAGCAGACCGGCCTCAGAAGGCAGGCCTGGCAGAGCTATTTGGCCAGCAGATCAGTGGCCATGGCGAACTGGTGGACCAGTCTGGGAGGACCAGCCAGGTGAACGTGACAGGCCCGGGGGTGCTCAGCACGATGGATTTGGGTGAAGAAGTGATGAGACAGAGCCCTTGGACAAAGAGGTGGGGGCAAGTAATTTCAGTGGTGCCACAGACTGTAACAACACAGGGGACCCAGGTGGAACAGTGGACCTTGGTGTGACAGGCCTTAGCAGCAAGGAGCGGTGGGGCAGAAATTGAGAACTTGGTCATCCCCTTCCAACCTGCCTAGAGATGGTGGAGAGCTGCTGGGGGCCCCTCCAGAGTGAATGAGGGACTCTGTCCTGGGAATGAGAGACCAGGAGTGTGTGAAGGTGAGGATGGACACTCACCTGCTGAATGAGAGACAGGAGGTGAGAGGGAATGAATGTGGTGCACCCCTGCCGACTAGTGACAGGGCTCGAGAGGGGGGCATAGTGAACGGGTTGGTGATGGCTAGGTCTTGACGGTGCTGAGAGCCTAAGCCGTTATGCCAGGGGACCTGCCATTGTCTTGTGGGTAATTGTGTATGTATGAGGATGTATGAGTAGATGGAGGGACCCCTATTTCAAACCAGGGACTCCAGAGGTCCAGGATTGTGGGCAAATGGATTTGGAGTTTCTGGAGACTATAGGGCAGGCTACATCATTGAGGTGGTGATGGGCAGGGGATGCTATGGTGGGAGCCGGAGGGCAGGCCATCTGCAGGGAAGACACCCCTGGTGTTTGTTACCAGTGGCGTCTTCCGGCCCTCTGCACTCAGACCCAGGCCTGTCGGTAAGAGAATTTCATCTGGCAGGGTCCAGGAGGTGGGCCTTCTCTGCAGTAGCTCCCGCCCTCTGGAACATCCTGCCCCCGGAGGTGAGGTTGGCCCCATCGCTCCTGGCCTTCTGGAGGAATTTGAAGACCTGACTCTGCCACCTGGCTTGGGGCAGGGAGGGGAGTCATCATGTTTGGGGATGGCTAGTGCCCTAGAGCGCTCGTCACATACAGGGACTGAGTTATTATCTGCCATTTGGACTCTATTTTTATCTATAATTATTGTTTATTGGTAACTGTTTTTAAATATTGTATTTTTATATATTGTAAATTTATTGTATATTTATTGTTTTACTGATTATTATTGTAAACCACCCAGAGTCCCTCTGATGGGAGGAGATGGGCAGTGACAAATTTGATAAATAAAATAAATAAAATAAAATAATAAATAAAAGGTAGATGTGAGCTCCTGCAGCCAAATCACATGTTGTACAAAGCTAATCTTGAGGAAAGACTTAATTATTTTCTAGACAGGCACACTTGGGCTGTGATCATTTATACAGGAGTAGATGAAGATAGCCAGGGCGCTGTGTCACAGCATTGTACCAGGATTATTCTGCAGTAAATGTCATGTTAAAAATCACAGCCATCAGTACATTGATCTTTCCTTTTTATGAAGAAGATTTGTAGGGATTTCTTCTCTCACTGCCTCCAAAATGTTTTGATGCAAGTGCCATTTCTATTATCAAAATGAATCCTTAATATTTAAGGAGGATATCAGGATGATGCTGTCTGTTATCTGTGCATTGCCGTTGGAGTTATTGTTTTACTTTCAGAGCTGATGAGGTTATTGTGGCTTTCCCATCATTTCATGAGTCCATGTCCTTCTGGGCATGAAGGCATTGCTTGTTTCAGTTTACAACACATGGATTTTCCCCTGGAAAACCAGTGAGGAACAGTATCCTTCCTTTTTCTTTCTGTTTTTCTGGGATAAACAGAGGAATGAGGTTAACTTCCCATGATTATGCACACCTGAATCATCAATATTTGCTCAAGACTTGGAAAAAAATGCTATATACATAGAGAGCTTGAGGGGAATGGGTGTATAGTTCAAGCCCTAAACAGTTTTTTCACCCTGACATTCTCCAGATGTGTTGAACTACAACTGCTATAATCTCTAATCATGATATCCTATAACCTGCTAGTGGTTTTGTTGTAGTCTGATACAACTTCAGTTGGGGAAGTCAGGGCTCAGCTTGTATCTCTATGAAACTGTTGCCATTTGTCTTAAAAGATGTGTGAGGATGAAAAAGAACTTACTTTTGTCACAAATTGATGTTAATTTCTCTGCATCCATCCATATCAATATGTAGTTGCCTCTCTTTAGAATATATTTCAAATATGCACCACAGCACACCGTCTTTTCAGCTGTTTAGGGGATACTCAGACTTTTGTTTAAATATCTTTTTAAAAAGAAATTAAAACAAAACAAAAAAAGGTGACAAAGTCCCATAATTATGATATAGCTGTTGGATGTTTGAGGGACTTCTCCAAAAGGGAAAAAAATCATATTTAAAAATAATATTACATTTACTGTTTTAAAGAATATTATATTTAGGGAGAAAAAGCAGATACACATACAAGATTCAAGGCTTGGGAAGACTATATTTTGGGTGTGGTCAATGGCAACAAGTTAAACATGAGCCAGCAGTGTGAGACATCAGTTAGAAGAGCTAATGCTGTTCTGGGCTGCATTAGAAGAAGCAGCACATCAAAGGCACCTGATGCCGTTATTCCTTGCCACTTGGCACTGATATGACCACACCTGGAATATTGTGAATGATTGTGAGCCCACATTTTCAGAAGGGCATTGACAGGTTGGGGCAGATTCAGAGGAGGGCAACAAGGATTATGCAAGGACTTGAGGACATGCCCTATGGGGACAGGCTGAAAGAACTTGGGAAGTGCAGTATGAAGGAGAAAAAAAGACCCAGGCAACACATGTTAGTTCTGTTCAGGTACATAAAGGAAAGCTACAGGGAAGATGGTCACAAACTGTTTTCCATGGCATAGAAACTAGAGCAAGAAATAATGGGTATATATTTCAGCTACTTAGATTTGATTTAAATATTAGGAAAAACTTCCTAATAAGATCTGTAGAACAGTAGAGCAGTCTTCTTATGGAGGTTGTCAGTTTTCCATCATTAAAGGATTTTAAAAACAGGCTGGACAACCACTTTTCACGGATAGGTTAAACGATCTTCCTGCACTCTGCAGAGGGTTGGATTAGATGATCCTTGTAGTCTCTTCCAACTCTACTGTTCTGTGGTTTTATCTTATATACATGGGCTGTGTGCCCAAACAGATGTGCATCTGCATTTTGTTTAGCAACATAGCTACATCTTCCCTGGCCACCTTAAATGATGGGCAATTGAACTTTAAATCTCCTTTATTTGAATAACTTATCCTCACAATAGGAAAGTGTATCTTGAAAGTGATTGCATTTCAAATTCTGCATATCAGTCAACCAGTTCTATGAATAAATGTATAAGTCAGAATACATTCAGTAGAAACTGGTGGTCACAAACATTGGCCCTATCTGGTTCATGAAATTTCCACTGAAATTCCAGGCCAATATTTGCCTGACAAAGTCCATCTCAAGCAGTTAAAGAAAATGTGGGACACTTTAAAAGAGGACACTTGAACTCCAGATTTTCAATAGCTCCATAAAATGTTTCCACGTTTACCAACAAAGCTGTTTGTTTTTCCTAACATGAATTGGTTTTGCCCAAAGGATTTCATGATACAACAAGTGCAAGTCCCTGTGTTGCTGACATAGTAAAGCATGAATCAAGAAATAATTCTTCTTGAAGGGCTGTCATAACTAGTTCCATGGGTTGCCTCGTAATAGCTGGCACATCAATTACTTGTCAACCAACCTTCTGGAAGTATCAAAGACTATCTCCATATTGCTGCTTAATCATCCTTCTACTATGATGTCTAGAGGCAAAGGTGTGGGTGAACTATAGCCCCATCACTGTTGCACTGCACCCATCCATATGGCCCTATAAGGGTTACAAAGCCTTCTGCAAGAAAGCCTGACGATCCCTAACTTCTCACATAAATACCAATTATCCACAGCACTTAAAGCCTGTCCACCAAGAATCCAATGGATAGGAACAAACTGCATCTAGGTCAGTGTTTCCCAACCTTAGCAACTTTAAGGTGCGTGGAGTTCAACTTCCAGAATTCCCCAGCCAGGCTGGCTGGGGAATTCTGGGAGTTAAAGTCCACACATCTTAAAGTTGCCAGGTTTGAAACATTGGTCTAGGATATAGAAGTGCAACTAATACTTTGTCTAAAGTACATGTTTCCCCTTTAGTTGTGTCTCAGTCTCTGTAACCAAGGATCTTTGCTGTATGAGAAGATTGGGGAAAGTGGTTTTAATCAGAGCTCAGCCAAGTAAATATCTCTTTCAATTCTCTTTGTTATAACTAAAATGCACGTGGAATGGGGGGGGGGAACTAGAGGAGAGAAACTTTGATCATGAAGATTTTTGTATTTTATTTTGCATTTGGGGGAAGTGCTTTCAATCATTAAAAGGAAATACTGTTGATGATTTCACACAAAACATATCCAGCTCAGTTTTACTGGGTATAATGAAGAGCCCACTTGTCTAAGAGTGACCCCTGTTGCCCAGAAATATTGGCTGAAGATGAATTTTTAGAGAGATCTGATCGTTTCTAAAGGTTTATGAAATTTTGATTGCAGGGCTTTTATTTTTTATTTTATTTTTTAAATGTACAATATATATTGCTAAGGCTAGATCTGGCTGCCAAAGGCTAGACAATCACTAGATGGCAGCAAATATTTACAGTTTTCTGTAAATATTTGCCACCACCTAGTAGTCAGACAGAGTACTGCAGCCTAATATGATAGCCCTACTTAAGCTGGTGAGTCTTAAGCCTGTGGAAAGAATGGCTCCACCAAGTGAAGCATCAAAAGGCTGAGAGGCCCTCAAGTACTTACTTACAAAGAAGGGTTCCCTTGGAATAAATTTATTTTGGAGTGTTCACAGTGGTTTTTGTTGCCATCTGGTCATCCAGATTATTGCAGCCATATAAGAGTGTGTATGGTGCAATGGTTATAGTGTTGAACAGGTTCTAGTCTATCCTCACTTCAGCAGTTCACTGGCTAAGCAATGACCTAACATCAGTTTGACTCCAACACAAATATTCAGCTAATAAAATCTTATAGAATATGTACAGAGAACAAAGAATCTTTTTATCACCCCAAATCCCATTCATCATTCCTGAAGATATGCCTGGCCTCCCTCTAATTTGTGTAATCCTGAATAACCACCAAGAAACACATCTGTCCAGGTATCATGCATCCTGACTGCACTGAGCTTAAATCAATCTAAGGCTAAATAGAGCAAAAATTCTCCCTCACAGTGCCGCAAACCAGCATAGTGAATGTCAATTTTGCAAGCTGGTCACAAGGGCAATGTATTTTACTCTAACCTTCATGATTCAAAGGCTGAATTTAAAAGGCTGACTTCTCCAGCACCTACATTAAATCCTATGTTGAACTGCATGGCATACAACCTAGCTAAGCAAGAAGAGTCAAGTAGTCCTTTTGGAACATGTTGTTAACTTCAAAACAATATTTTTTTTGAACATTCTTGCATTCACGATCATAAGTTTCATTTTTATTGTCAAAAGAACTTGAAAAATAAATAATATCGTATTAATGTTTCTCTTCAGAATGTCATATTTCCCCCCTTTTGGAACCAATTCCAAAAGACAGAAACAGAAAAACTGATGCCAGACAAGTCAACAGAGTTGGCATCAACCATAAGTATGAAATATTACAGCATACCACAGTGACCTCAATATCTAATAAGAAAATAAATGCTGTACCAATTCAATAGCAGCTCATTGGGAAAGCGTACTTAATTCTTATATCAATCATACTCTCAGAAATAGTAATAGTGGTGCCACATGTCCCATCAATTATTCATCAACTTCTGGATAGTTTAGCATACTGCTAACCCTAATACTTAGGCATCATCTAGAACTCTGGTTGGCTTTTCCCCATAACTGTACCTATGTATTAAATCCTTTAAATCTTTGGAAAGCCTCACATTTCATTGGTCTGGACTAATTAACAGAGTTTGCTAATTCCTTTATAATAATCCTCTTACCTGTCCAGAGCTATTTCCGCAAGGGTCATCATGATCCAAAGGAGTAAATCTCCACCTGGATCAATCTAACCTCAGTTGTAAGGCGTCCAAGACCCACAGACACTCAGCCTCACTCGATCAAGGTTCCTGGTGAATACATCTGAAAACGTGGGACTGATTATCTGAGTTCACAAGGTAGTTGTTTTTGTTTACCAGTATAGTACCAGCAAGTTATGAGGCTTAAAATTATACAATAAAGTGTCTTTATCCCAAATGGCTTTTACTAAAGGTTGAGAGGAATTTTACTGCAGTTTAATCATAATTTGATTTTTGTGGTGTTTTTGTAGGCTGCAAGACTTTGAGGTAGACTCCAATCATTCAGAGAAAGTTTAGCTTTATTTGAGGGCTGTGCATGCTTCAAAAATGATTCCAAAACAGTTATTCAGAATGCACATGAGCACAAATACAGTGCCTCTTTAAAAGAACGGTGGTTTTGAGGTGGTTCTGCATGAGTTTGAAAAAAGGCACAGCTACTTTAATGAGGTGCATTAAGAGATGGTTTAAAGCAGTGTTTCTTAATCTTGGCATCTTTAAGATGGGTGGACTTCAACTCCCCTGCTGGCTGGGGAATTCTGGGAGCTGAAGTCCATACATCTTAAAGTTGCCAAGATTGAGAAACACTGCTTTAAGGTATGTCTTCCAAATTATTTTCATACTATGAATACACAGGGCATTAAATCATGGGGTGCAATGAGAAGTGACTCAGAAGTGAGCAGAAATTCCCCTGCTGTGGAATGCTGCCCTACCTATAAGAACATCACCTTCATTCCTAGTATTCAGGAAGCTTTTAGAAACAGCATTTCAAGTGTGTACTTGGGGATTGAAGTTAGGATGAGCAATTTACATGAGCTGAGATCAATCTGGCTGTTTGGTATTACATTTTATAACAATATATTATAATTATATTGAATTTTCATCAATAGTATTATTATAATAGATATGTCTGGTATATTTGATATTTTTTAAAAAATCTAATGCAATGTGTTATCTGTATGGCATATTAAGCTATTAACTGCTTAGACTCATACAATTGATGCAACATAGAAGCATCTGTAATAAAACCCACCGAATTCGATGAAATTAAACCTACAGATGTGTAATGGTATTGGAAGCATTTCAGAAGGGATCCTCCCCAGTTTTCTGGATTGCAAGATTCTATTATTGTAACCTTACTATAAAGGTAGTGTTAGTACTCATGGTTTGTGCTGCTTGTCTGGGCTGCCTTGAAGGGCTGACATCAGTCTTGCAAGCCTGAAAGCACCTCTCCTCTCCTTTACTTTTCTTTCCAGAAAATTGGGGAGGATCCCTTCTGAGACACTTCCCACAACTCTTTTCCTTCTGTGGGCTGATATACTTTTCGCATGACTGTTGTCTAGTCTGCAGCTCTTCCTCCTGTCTCTGAAGGTCATTCCCACATACCATTACAAGATGCTTACTTAGAAGTCAGTGAATGTAGTGAAGCTCATTTCTAAGTAGTCATGCAAAGGATTATACAATAAGTGCACCTGGGACACCAAATTTATCAAAATGTTTGAAACTGATAGCCCCATTCTATGCAGTTCTGCTGAGAAATAAATTCAGTAACCATTATTCCCACATCAGTCAATGCCAGATTGCAACCTAAGTTGTCAAGGTTATTACAATTTGCTTATGAAATCACACTAACTTAGTCCCCATGATGTAACTTCAGAAACATTTTCCATTTGTGCAATATTGTCTGTAATATAGTCTTGGTAAATATATGTACTCCAGTTCAAATGACTGACATCATATATGTTTTTTTGCCAACATGTAAAAATAGGTATGCTTCTTTTTAAAGAAGATGTATTATACATACCCAACTCTTAAATGAATTAGCAGTGTTGTAACGAAAAGGAGCAATGCGTTGTGTCAGATTGCTGTAGCTGAATGAGCCAGAAATATGTGGTGATTTACTGTACAGAGCTACAAAATAATTTGTAAGAGACAAAACTGATCCTGAATCCACAACATGTATTAATACTCCTGTTTAGGTATAGGGAAGGGATATATTTCCCCAGTAAAACACCTCTGAAGGAGTGTGTGATGGAACTCAGATAACTATAGCTGAGGTGTATATATTAGAGACCTTCCCTTCTGACCTTGTGCTAATGGGCTTCTACTCATGCAAGGAAAAGGTTGAAGCCAAAGTTTCCATGAGTTGGGAATTGGAGAATCTTTCCACTTATATGTCCAGGACTGCAATGAAGGAATGGTTGGGCGTCTATTGAGTGAGGAAACATTCATTTAAGGAGCGAGAATTTATGCCCCCATTAAATGCTAGCAGATTGCCAGCTCACTACTATATTAGTCCTCTGACCAATAAAGCTACTTAGTAGCATTTTACAGTGTCTAAATAAAGCCATGATCTGCTACCAGTAGTATGGTTTACAAAGCTACTGTCTTTAGAAGTAAGCTCATTTAAGGTCATACTCCCAAATAAGCATGCATAGGATTGCTGCCTAAACTCCAAATTATACCTGGCTCTGTGCATGACTTTCCACTGGTTTTCTTCCTCTCTGGTCCCCAAAATTCTGTCCTAGCTTTTCTTTTCTTTGGCCATTTTTCATTCTGTTTCTGCTTGTAGTGCTGGAAAATTGGCAAGCAGGAACTGGATAGTGGTATGTATCTCTTTCCCTTAGATGCACAGTACACAGAATTTGGTATTTCCATGTATGTAAGACAGAATTAGTATGTAAGACAGAATTAAACAAGCATTGATTTTAGTTGCTAAAGGGTTATACTTGGGCTATGCTTTGTTTTGCTCTGTGCTTGTAGGGACACCTGTGTAAAGTAGGATGATCTTTCTCATCAGTCTAAAACCTTGAGATGGTCTAATTGCCATCTGGTATAAACAAATACTCCTTAATCTTGATGGTCTCATTCTTGGAAGGAATAAGCAAAGCATTCCAAGGACAAAATAAGATCAATTTGTCCTCTTTGGCCTATATAGAAAACAGGTGGTTAATTATGGTTTGGAGACTATATAGACCTAATTTGGGGGGGGGGGGGGTTGTGCTGCTTATATTAAGACTTTAAAGGGGTCTGCTCACCAACCTCTCTTTGAGGCTCCACAACTGACAGAAGGGCATAAAGTCTTTCTTTCCTTGTCTTATTGTATTCTTGGGTATTATTTGATTCTGGTTTGTGTAATGATATATTTTTTCAGTATTCCTGAATATTCTTTGATTGCTATTATATTATTATATTAGTTTCTTATACTGCCTTAAGTACTCGTACTGGTGTGGTCATTGTTTCCAAATCCAAAAGACCTGTGACCCAACTCTGCTGGGTTGGGGAAAGAAGGATACATTGCTGTGTTCTAACACTTCTTGCATGACTCCACTCTGTCCCATTCAGTTAGTGTTAAATGATTTACTAAGCACAGCAGTTAGGATTCAGAAAAGTGTGAGCAAAGTTCTACAGGAATTTCCTGACCTCTCCTCTCGAATGCTGTTTCCCCTCTGCTGCAAGTCCACATTTGCAGAGGTTCAAGCAGCACTCCAGGATGATGGTGGATTGGACAGAAGGAGCTGCAGCAGGAGAGGGGATTGGTACAATTCAGGGATGAAACGTACACCATCAAAGGTTATCTGTTTGCTGTGGTTATTTCCTTTTGCAAACATACTGTAAAAGTCATTGGTCTGGATGGATGGATGCATTCATTCATTCCAATGACCCACTGACATTTGTTGACTTAAAAAGCTTTGATTTTTTTTAATTTTTTTAAAAAAAATTCTATCAAGCTTGAATTGCAGTGCTTACCTCAACTTTGTTATGCCCATGCTAAAGCATTACCTAGAGGGATACAGGCCTGTAAACAATAATTACTAAGGCAGCATATGGTCCTCTGCTATTTGCCATGATTAAGAACTTCTCAAATGAGGAAGCTATGTCAGTTAGCTCAACAAGAGATTAACTCTAGAATTTAAATGCATTTGATTGCCTGTATTTCTTTCTCATCTTTCATCCTCATTATAAAATCTTTAATCACCAATTAAAAGTGTTGGTATTTCTATACAACTTTACATATGGCAGTGAATATCAATGTGTAACTGAATAATGTTGACACTCATCAAAATTTGACAGTCACTACACTTGATTCTTAAAGTGAGAAAACATATACTGTCATCAAATTTATTACACAACTATAAAAATACTCCAAGTTTTAAAACTTAATTGTAACATATACAATACAATAAATATATCCTATTTATTTATTTATCTATCAAATTTTGTCACCGCCCATCTCCCTCAAAAGAGGGACTCTGGGCAGTTTACAATAAAGCTAAAAAAGAGTAAAATATAATAGAAACAAGATATATTACATAAAAATATAAATATAAGTATAAAATATAAAATATAAAATAGCATCCAAGATAGCAATATTAAAAGTTCTAATTCAGATTCATAAATACATGGGAACCACTTTAAGGCGCTAGCCACCTCCAGGTATAGTAACTTTGGTTATTATTTGGTAATAACCAATTATTACTATTTGGTATAGTAACTTTCTTTTCTTCCACTAATTTATCTGACCAAAGGAATTTTAAGTTTCTGATGCACCACAATTACCTACAGGGTCAGGAAATAGCCCACTGAAGTAAGTAGAGGCACATAGACAACAATGCTGTCATTTTCAAATTTCTAAGAACATTTGTGCTTTGTCATCAGAAGAAAGTTTCCACTACCATGATTCAAGTGTCTTATTCTTTGTTGAGGCATTAATAATCAAATACATCCTGTTATAAAATTAATGCCTCTAGTGCCTGTAGTATTAAACCTTGTTGCAAAACTGAGTAATCTCATGACTCTATAAAACCTAATTTAATCTAAATGCTCTGAAATTACCCCTGTGACTTTCTGTGGGCTAATGTCAGCCCTCCCAAGTAAATCAGACAGGAAACATGACGAGATGAGCTAAATCTACTTTATTGTAAGGCTACATTAAAATAATCTTGCAAGTCTGAAAGTACAAACCTCCAGCCCTCCCTATTTACAGCCTGAGTAATCAGGGCGGGTCCTTCCTAAGTTTCTTTCTTTGGCCGTTACTCTGTTGTGGGCTCCTTTCTCTTTTATCTGATTGTTCCTTAGGTGGCATCTCTCCCCCCCTCATCTTCCCCATCACCCTCTCATATTTCATCACATTTAAATATAGAAGTTAATTTTTTTTAAAGTGGGAAAATCTCCTTGATGTAGAACATAAATCTTGCATGTTTCTATTCAGTGGGAGCCAAGTACTCTCTTAAATATTTAGTTACTAATTTGAATCCTCAAGATCTAAAAATAAACACTAAATGGGGAATCCCAGCTTTCCATACAATTAACCATTACTCTAGATAAAAAAATTACAAAAATATAATTAATGTTGTACAAATGGTGGCCATATGATCTACATTACAAAAGACAGTCCCCTATTCAAAGGGTTGTCAGGAGACAGTTCTCAAGTTCACCAGAGTCCAACAGAGAACTCTTCTCCAGATGAATTGAATTGTAACTCCCAGAATCCTCCCCATGAATGAATGAATGAATTAATATCTTTATTATGGTCTTTGACCAGCTTCTACAATAAAAGAAAATAGTTTAATCCAACAATTCATTTTCAGGAAAAAGAAAAAGAAAACAGTGAAGAAATATGTCTAATTAAAAGTTTTGCAGAATTGTATAATTTGATAAAAATATTTGGCCACCTGGTGTGTGAATGTAGAGTCAGCATCCATTAAAAAGAAATAAATATAAAATCAGTATGACCCTAAATTTAGAGAAGATTGGGGAGATCAGAGGACATCTTTGGGCATCATAAAAGGGACAACATATGAGGACCTGGGCAAGAGTTTCTACCTCCCTGGATCCACAGGCGCAAAGTCTCTGTGAATAAGGAGCCCCATGAAATCTTCCTGCCAGAAGAGCTGAAGGGAGGGCATCAAAGCGAGCT
This sequence comes from Candoia aspera, assembly GCF_035149785.1. Classification (NCBI taxonomy): domain Eukaryota; kingdom Metazoa; phylum Chordata; class Lepidosauria; order Squamata; family Candoiidae; genus Candoia; species Candoia aspera. Next base: position 100,546,573 of record NC_086155.1, read on the forward strand.
CTGGAAAAGGCCCATCTATATTTGTTTAAGGACAGACTGTATAGATAACCTGCAGTAGAGGGCTTGTGGCTATCTAGAATTTGACGATAGAATTTGGGAGCACTGGTTTTGGCAATCAGTGTCCCTAATTCTTTCTTTTACTATTGATTTGGCCTTCTCTAGGATTAATTGGCCTAAATATTTAGGAGAGAGGCCAAGACTGCAAACTTCTTTTGTACAGGTATAGTGCCAACGAGATTGGTAGCTGTCTGACAACAGAGATATCAAGCCTGTAGGGCTGAACACGATTTTGAGTCCTGAGGTTAGAATCCTGATCCAGGCCAGGGCCTTAATGCTTGGCATATTAGCTTCAAGCCCAAAACTGCATTGGGGGTGCATTTGGGGGTACCGAGCAAAGACCTAAGGAAATTCACTTCTCGGCCTTTGGGCTAAGATCAAGTGTAATCTTCCCCATGTTGGCTGGGCATTGTAAAAGTTGGAGTCCAGCACATCTGGAAGAAGCTGTAGTGGAGAATGTTGCTCTAGATAAACACATCCTGTATTTCAGGAGGTAAACCTTATAGCCCTGGATGGGAGTCTAAAGTCTTGGATGTAGCCTCCAAACCTCGTCCAAAGTTGCCTTTCAATTATAATTTTTAGTTTGACATAAGTGAGATATTAATAAGTATAGGTAGAGTAATCCTATTACCCGTATTAGCTTACTTTACATTAAATTAAATCAAAATATAAATTGTCCTAGCCCACCCACTTTGCTAAGCTAACCATCCTTTTTCCAAATAAGACAGTGCCCTAAAATACCCATCTGCTCATTATTAATCATGTTTTGAGATATTCCCATTCTCAGACAGGTGTTACATATCAACTAGTCTCAAGGGTGGATGCTGTTGTCTGAACCATTTTACGTTTCTCAACCATTTGCCAGAGCAGACTTGCTACATCAAATGCACTGCAACCATCTACCCAGCAGCTTACTGGAGCATGAATCATTCTTGCAAGGCTATTTCTGTTCAAGCAGGGTCATAGTTAGTGAAAGGTTTCTGAGCCACTGTCGTTACTTGGGATTCCAAAGACAATACTACATACATTAGATGAAAGGAAAAGTAAAGCTAGGAGTCATCTTTATATTGTTGACACCTCAGCCCACATCCCCTTGTGGTATCATGTAGATACTAAAATTCATGGAGGATAAAATAAGAATCCAATGAACCCTACAGCATAATTCCTATGAGACAAGCAACACCATCTGCTACAGAATTTCTCCAGCTTCTCTTTTATTCTCTCTGCTTTTTAACACACACACACTAATAATATGTGTCTTTATGTATGTGTATTTGTGCATTAGACAAAAATCCCTCCTTGTCAATCTAGTGTTGTCAATTCCTGCAAACACTAATAATGGGGAATCCCCCTTCTAATAAATGTGTTCATGTGTCACAGCTGTGTGCATGTGGGTATATATGCCTGCAGAAGCCATATTCCAAAAAAGAGCAGAATTAGAACAACAACTACAACAACAGAATTTAATGAACTTAAAACTTTCTGTACCTTTGTGTGGCCATGCAGTCCTAAGGTGATCTTTATTTAATGAGAACAGATCCTATCAAAAGGGAGGCTGGAGACATACAACTTTTGAGATAAAGCTCTCTACTGGAAGAGAATCTGCTGCTGGGAATATTTTCTCTTTACATGCAGCTGGGGCTGGGTGCTAGCATTCTAGTCATTCTCTAAGACTGATGACTTGGACCCAGACTTGGTTTGTATCTTGACCTTGCTGTTTTTTTTATATCCTTTAGTTTGAAATTGTCTTGTTACTTTAGCTGACTCATGGACTTTTTTAAACTTCATTTTTAGGTAAAAGGAAGACCTAAAATCAGTGCCTGCCGAGCACTGATGCTATTTTGTGGGATCAGGACAGTCATCATGAGTGGTTACTCAACCACAAAAATGAAAGCTTTCAAATTCCTCTTCTTGGCTGAACCAAAGCTGGGTCATTTGTGTAACTATAAATATAGAGAACCTCCATACATGTCATTTGTGCCACACCCAGACTGACTCTGTGTGTGCCTGATCCCACAACATTTCCATCACCCAGCCTTCACTGGAATAATATAATTCCTGATCTCATTATTGTTATTTTGGCACAATGCTGGTTGGATGACTCTAGATGACAGTATAAGTCACTAGTGAGGAAATAAACACAGTCTCTGTTCAGCAATTAAGTCACCTATGGTTGAATAGAAAATGCAGTGAATCTGGTTTTCCAGCAGAAATACTAAAGCAGCCTTTCTCAACCTTTTGACCCTGGAGGAACCCTTGAAATATTTTTCAGGCTTCAGGGAACCCCTGCACATTCAGGCTCAAATATAGGCCAGACGTTACAACATTATTTTATTTGTTTCATGTGTAGGCCTGTATATGCATTAACAGTGTTCTTAAACTAAAAATAAAGAATGAAACTTAGCTCTTGAATGTAAAGTTGCCCAAATTTGAAATATATTTTTTAAATAAATGGTGATCTCCCAGGGAACTCCTAGTGACCTCTCACAGAACCCTGGGGTTCCACAGAACCCTGGTTGAAAAACCCTGCACTAGAGTTTTGCAGAGCTTAGGGGTGGGCTGTTTTCCCTTTGGGGAGAACTTTGCCTCACCTGACTTCTGACATTAAATCTTCATGCTTTTATTTCTCTTCCATTTAATAAATCAACCAGGGAATGGTGCCTTAGAGGCATAGCAGTTGGCAGCTAACCCCAGCTGCAAACATTCAATCAAGCAAAATAGACAGTGGGTGGAGCACTGAGTTTATGCCAGTTTTCAAGATCCCCTATTGGTCAGCAGGAAGAAACACTGGTCAGGTCATGTAGTGATCCAGTTTCCTGAGAATGGCAGTGATGAGATGACTGCTAGCCAATTTGACATGTTTTGGAAAGTTTGGGATGTGAAAACACTGAAGGACAAGGTTTATCATTAAAACCCAAATGGGCCAAATTGTCTTCATAGCTGCATCTCCCCTTAATAGTATGTGGTTTGCCATTAAAAATAGGGAGCAAAGGATCTTAGATATCTGTAATATCCAGTTTCCTAGGAGAGTATTTTAATCTCGACAAATAAATTTGTTTGCTGCCTCTAAATAAACTCTCAAGTTGCCTCACTTCCTTTTCACTCACAATTTTAATAGAAACTCTGGATTGCTAGTTTCTCTTCTTGAGCCAGGAACTCTGCCATGCCATTCTTCTATTTATGCTGATGGAGAAGTCGCTTTTGAACATTTATGCTGCTTAATAACATGCTTTTGAAAACTGGATCCAACCATGATCCTGTCTGTATTAAACAGTTCCTTCCAAATGGAAGGACCCCTTTAGATCCAACTTCCCAAAGAATTGGATATAAAGGGGTCCTTCCATTTGCAGAAGGCACACTTCAGGGAATTGAGAGATCTTTAATCCAGTAAAAGCTAATAGGAGAGAAGGAGATGATTTCCACTAAAACCTACCTATATGCACCCTCCTATGTCAAGGATAGAAAATCATTTTTCAAACAAATTTCACCTCAAGAGATGACATGACAAAATGGTTGGGAATATAACACTTCTAAAACATTAAACATTTAAAAAGTCAGGAAAAAGCACTTTGCTCCCTATTTTTAATGGCAAGCCACATACTATTAAGGGGAGATGCAGCTATGAAGACAAGTAACAGTAGCTTTAAGCAAATAACAAAGCAGTTAATTCCAGTTATGTTCACCAATCTGGCATACCTGAAGCAATCAATGAAATTTTGACCTGTATCTATGTTAAATATTTCCATTGTCCCAAATAAGGAACTGCATTAACACTGCTAAAGAGGATAGATTGAATAAATCCACTAACCCTCCCATCAACCTGATGAATTAAAATGAACCTGGCAGTATTCTAATATCAGCTGATCCAGGCTTATCCATTCCTTCTCCTATGACATGACTCTCTAATCTAGCAGGAATCCCTCTGATGCAACATGCCCAGTTTGCAGCCTATATTCTGTATCAGTTCCATTCAATGGCTGCCAACTAGAAAACAGCAAATGCCTTTCAGAACTGGGAGAGATTTTGAATGTGTGATGAGGATTAATTGTCAGTGTAATTTTAAATGTGCTTTCTTGTTTGTTTGTTTGTTTGTTTTAAAGATAAACAGGGGCTTGGTGGGGAATGTGATCTAAATGAGGAAGGGAGTGGACATTGTGCCACTACTGTGATTCACATGGACATACAGATGCAGCCCAGCAAGAACTCTTCTTTTTCCCATATGTAAAAATTTGTGAGATGAGTTCTGAAAGAACTAAGCAAACGTGTGCATTGTAGAGGTCTGTCCACAATAAGATATGTCAATGAATTCTCCATGTTTAGATATCTGAATTCCAAGTTATCATGACTATGTAGACACAGAGGCAAAAGATTGAACAAAACCTTCTATAATTGTGCCTAGCTTGTAAGATTTCAGAAACTTATGTTTGACTTATGGTAGAAGCAAAATGCTAGGCTAGATCGGCAAGTATTCTGAGTAAGCAAAAGAGCTTATTCCTAATATAACATTTCTAGTGGCCTTCATGGGACAACAGGATATGTTATCACACTGCTTGTCATAGCCATGTTGTCCTTTGCTATAATGGGCAAGCATAAATCCAGCCAATTAGGCTTAGAGTGCAAGTAAAGGATGTCTGTGGATTTACACTGATACTGAAATGCCTTAATGGCCTACTATGAAAATTTTGGGCAAACTACAAAAAGCCTGGCTTAACTACAGTATAGCAGAACAAGTGCTGTGGAAGAATCAGAAATAATAAAATCAGACAATAATCAATCATCAGATTAATCTTAGTGCTGAGATGGTCTCCTGGGTATTAAGATAGCTATAGCAAAAGGTGCTCAGTGGCTTTGGGGCTATGTCCAAGTGGGAGAGCAAAGAGATGAATATCTAACAATCTTAAAGAATTCCTAAACTTATTTGCATGAGGGATTGCTCCTGACAAAACAGAGATATACTGTATTTCATCTGAAATAAACTTACTTTAATTCCTATAGAGAAACTGATGAAGATAATTTTTTGTAATAAATGTGACCACAAAAGGATCTGAAGGTAAAAGCTATTCTTTACAGCGACATGGCCTTGTGGAAGTAAGAAGTAAAAACTGATTTGTTGTTGGTTTCTAGGAGTGCAGCAGTGATGGACTGTCTTCAGGGATGTTGGAGAATTCCATTTAATATTTTAAAATGAATTGACTCAATACATATTTCCCAAATCATAATTCCGTTCTACTATTCTTTGGATTCTGGACTTCTGGACTTTTTCTGGATTTTACAGTGCAATTCTCTGCTCAAAACTTGGATAGAAAATGTGCATGTCAGAAAATTGCATCCAGTAGGGGGAAAATGTGCAAAATATGAATAATATATGGCTTGGCACCAAAATCCTTGCTGGATTGTCTTCTCCAATCAGTTTTGGCCTCCTGATTCATATATCATGGGAAAAACTGCTAGTGGATCCCCATTTTCATGAGGTGATAGCAACCATCTTGCAGGTGCTGTTTTTTGTTTTGTTTTTTTTTGTTTTCATCTGGAACACCTGCATTATGAAGAGCCTCTTCTTGGAGGTTGTATCAGCCCCCACATTGCTGCCTTTCCATAAATTTCTGAAAACAGAATTATTTCAGACAGCCTTGGGAGGTTGAAGTGATGTTATCAATTGTTGGCTTGTGTTTGTGGTAGGAGTTGTTTTATTTTTGTTTTTAGCTACTGATTTAATTGCCCCAAGGTTATTTTATAATATTGTCCTTTTTATGATTTAATTGTAAACTGTAAAGAGTCTTTTTGATTGTGGTGGATAGAGTCCAATAAAAAAATAAAATACGTATGGTAGAGATAGCTGCATACTGTACATAAATTAGGGTTAGGTGTTTGTTTGTTTTGCACATTACTTAATAGGGATGAAAGTGTGACCCTATTCCTGGAAAGTATCTTATGTGGAACGTAAACACGTACCATAATTCTTCTTAGTTCCTTTCTCTTAGCAACTACAGCAAGTATGTGCTAGTTTTCACTTATACATAATTGCAGTGTAAATTCAGAAAGGAATGACATGACCGAATATGGGAACATTTAATCATTCCAGCTGTTTCTCTCTGTAACCAAAACAATACTGTTGATACACCAAAGGGAGATGTCAATAAGCTTGGAAATATTAAAGTGAAGGCATTAAAATTGGTGGGAGGGATAACGGAATGGAGTATCATAGGTATGTCTTACTAACCAGAACACTGGAAGATTTCTACACAGCACCAGTTCATTCTAGCAAGTCTTACTCCTCTTGATGAAATGCATAAGAATGTATAAAAAAATTAACTGGGTTTTCTGATGGTAGAGCACAATTAGAAAGCTGTGTTTGTTCTCTTGGCCACCAAGTTTGTCTGAAACTGGTGGCAGAACTCAGAATTCAGCTGCAACTCAAATTAGATCCTGCAAGTCTGAATTCTGCCCATCTCTGATATAAAAAGAAAAGCAGTATCAGAATCTATGTTGCAATGAATTGGATTTCTGACTGATCTAATTGACTGGCATTATCCTCAGAGACCTTTCCCAGCTAACTGCTTATGCTGGGGATTTAGGCTGGAGCTTTATAAATCTGCATCTCTCCTACTCCTGAGTCCCTTTTATATTACTGTTATACTTTAATGGCCTGTAACCTCTCAGGCTTTGAAATTTTATAGGGAAGTAGTAAAGACAGTTACCCTAATGAAGTATAAACATTTTATATTTTGTGTAATTACATGAAGCGAAAGTGATGTAGCCAATTTTCCCTTGTTCATACTTGCAGCTGCTAAAATTATCGCTAGGGCAATGCCTCTTCAGGATATTTTTACATACATGTGTGTAACAAACAAACCAAAAATAAAATAAGATAAAGATCAAACAATTTGCCTTTTAAACAAAAATATTATCCATATTTTTCCACCAGAACTACATACACAAAGACTTCCCAGTGTATATTTACTTTTCATTTTACCATTTACTTACCAGTAATTTCTTGTTTTAAAGTGACATTAATAATTCCAAATAACGTATTTTTAGAATTATAGCCAAATGCATGCCAAGGTTATAGTAGGTCTGTTTCAAACTAAATGCAAATATTTCTCAAATGCAGATATACCTGATCTTTTACATGTCTGCTCATGCCAGGGAAAATTTAATTCATAAATAAGTGAGAACTGATTATGTGACTTCACTTCCATTCCTTAAATTTTTATTTACTGAATTCTTCCATCAAAAGGACTGTGAGAAAAGAATTATATATTCTGTCTTGTTTGATATTCACCCAGTCACATGATTAAACAAATAAGTCAGAAAACAAAATTATTTATATTAATTCCAAATTGATAAGCTTTGCTTTATAAAAGAAGTCAAAGAAATCACTGGGTTTGACATTTATAAAAACTTGCCCCCTCCTTACTGAAATGTTTTCCCTCTGTAATTGCAATATGGACACCCCACATTCCATCCTTATTACAGAATTACTGTGAAAGACAGAAGAAATAAAAGCCTGAAATTATATAGTTGGATAATTGGGTTCCACTCATTTTCTGAGTGGATCTTGGCATGCCACATTAAGACTTTAGTATCCAAAACATGCCTTAAAGCAAACACTACTTCATAATTGCTTTTTCCTACCAAATTAACACATTCGCTCATAAGGTTAGGTATGCCATTCTTTTAACAACCCAATTTATGGAGATGTGATCTTTCTGTTTGAATACCTACATTTTTATAATGTTTATTATGAAGATACATTACAGGGAAGTAATATTGATGACCAGGTCTTGCTTAGAGATGGCTGCAGGTTGTGTGTGCATGGGGGTGGATGCGGGAATAATATGGGTTATTTTTTTAAAAATTGAGTATCTGAAAACCAAGAATATATGGTATTTAATCACATTGTAACAACCTGAGCCTACATTTCAGTCTAGACTAATTTTTATAATCCCTTTTAAGAACTAGATATGTTTTCCCTCTATTCTTTGAAATGTTCAAAGAATTATAATGATTTCATAAAATGAACTACCTACGGTCTTTGCTTGTTAATTATGTGTGGTATGCTTTAAAAGCCTGCAGCACATTTGCTCATAAATACTATTTATAAATATTCGATGATTTGTCTATTTGACAGCTAGTGTCTGCCAGTCTGTCACAGTCATGGAAGAGCAAAATAATATTAGTTTGGAAGAAGAATTTGAAACCCCAGAAGCTACACATACAGGTAATAAAACCAAAATATCCTTGATATGAATGGAAAATGTAAGTTTTATGGACTCCTTGCTTAACACTCAATTGTAATAGCATCAGCAAGAACATGTTGTAGAAAAGAGTAGGCATGTAGAGTTAATTTATTGACAAATATATAATTCTGGGAAAGGTGGAAGGAAAGGAAAAAAGGGAATGACTCAGAGTGGATGGACTCAGTGATCATCCTGGAGAAAAATCTATCTTGGCCTTTTGGCTAAGGGCAAGATGGATAGATGATATTCTAGAGGTTACAGACTCATCCTTGGGGGAGCTGGGAATGGTGACAACTGACAGGAAGCTCTGGCGTGTGCTGATCCATGAAGTCACGAAGAGTCAGAAGTGACTAAATGAATAAACCAAAAATCTGTATGATCACTAGGAGTCAACAGTAACTTGATGGTACATAATCAATTAATTGCCACAGAAAATTTGTAAAACTGTTGGGAGGAATCACTTAAAATGTGGATCAGGTCAATTTAAAGACAGTAACCTAGTATTCTAATATGGGGACATCAGAGACATAATAACAGGAAGCTTTGGAAAGAACTCCACTAATGGTAGACATCTCACAATTTGTAAAGGAAACTTATGGACTTTAGAAAACTTTCTACAGTGTTTCCTCTCTCCATATTCTGTAATTCTCCATTTGTAAATTGCTTCTCAGCCTTTTGGCTAAGATCAAGTGTAAAGAAAATGATTGGTCCAAGCCAGATCTTTCACAATCACCTCAGGAAATGAAAGGAGCTAACTCTTCACCATAGAGCTCCAGTCTGTCTAAGGTTCATAATTAATTATGGATTTTACACGTTGTACCCAAATGCCTCCTGATACAGCTTTATGAAATAAATTGATGTTTATGTATTTGGAAAGACTTTTGCTGATATTTCTTCCGATAATAAGGCAATATTTTTCAGCCTGAATTGGGAGATATCCACCTATGCAGCTGTTTTTCTATTTCCCTCATTAACCCTCTTCCTTTAAATCTCGGTTGAAGCATCAAAATAATTGACAATTAAAAAAAAAGAAATAAAGAAAGTAAACCCAAGGAACATGAAGTGAAAGATTTTTCTTCTTCTAGGACCTAAAGGGGTAATCAATGACTGGAGAAAATTTAAATTGGAAAGCCAAGACCAAGATCATCTTCCTCCAGGCAAGAAAGAGGTCCTCATCAGGCAAATCTCTTCACCCCATTGCTCTCATAGCAGAGATGACAAAGACACCAGAGAACAAGTCAGTCGCAAGGTAAGTGAGGGAAGGAAGAAGACATAGTGGAAAAGATGCAGTGGGAAAGGGTTCAGACAGCTATTCCACATATTCAAGGAATATGGGGTAGGCTTGTGGGACTAGTTCCACTCAGTTGTTAGTACACATAATGACTACATTTTCACCATAGGTATAGTTAACATACGTGAGAATGAATATGCCATCATACATGGTTAGAAATCAGAACTTTTCCAGGCAAGAGAAGATTGGTCTCACTTGGTGTGTGTATAATTGGTGTGTGTATAAAGCCATGTCACATATTCCAAAGAAAGAGCATGAGGGGAGAAGCCTGTGTGGCCCCATAATCCCCCTCTTTCACATATTCCTTGAACATGTAAGTGGGATCATTGGAACACTTAGAATAGACTTGGGGATCTTTTAGTACTCTAAACGTTGCAAACAACTCCTAGATGTAGCCTAGATGAGAGATGCTGGGAACACAGCAAAACCTGGAAGGCGACAGGTTCCTTACCTGTCATAGAACCAGATACAAAGTGGCTCCTCTGGAAAGTAGCTTTCCCTGATATTTTACTACTTTTGCAGTGTTAGGGATACAAAGAGCAGGGGAAAGTATTCTGGAAGATCAGACTGAGTACTGGGACATGACCATTTTATAATTTTACTATGTCCTGCATTAGCCAACTTGTGAAAAAGTTTAATGGGAACCTCTCACCCATCTCCAAGTCAGCTGGCACAAACTAGGTTGAGGTTTCTTGGCAGGCCATAACTAGAATATAATCTTCATTGTTCCAAAATGAGGCATGACTTATTATCTCTGTACCAAACAGTGGCATATTTCTTTGCCTGATCCAGTTTCTTAATTGAGGTGTTTATATTGTAGTCAAGTCACTTCTTTTGGGGGACAATATATGGTACAAATGATCCACCTGATAGTGTTGTCAAACTTGGATGGAAAGCTTGTATCAGGACCAGTGTTCTACTAATGGATGCCCACTGGAAATGATGCATTTACTGTAGAAGCTCTTGAACTTTCAATGCTGTTCTTTGAGTATAACACGTTCTACTTACGTGCCAAGAGGCTGCATGAAATCTCTCATTTTGTTCTTGGCAATTAGATCAGCACCTGTAGTTTAACTTACCCTTTCAATTATTTGTAGATGAGCATGCTGGAATATGAGCTACTGAATGACAAAGAAGATGAGAACTGTTTACAGCAATACCGGAAGCGCTGCATGAAAAACATGCACCAGCGGCTGAGCTTTGGGCCAAAATACGGCTACCTTTCTGAGCTGCAGGATGGGAACCAGTTCCTGGAAGCTGTGGAGAAGGAACACAAAACCACCACAGTAATTGTCCACATCTATGAAGATGACATCAAGGACTGTGAGGCACTCAACAGCAGCCTCACTAGTCTTGCTGCTGAGTACTCCACCGTGAAATTTTGCAAAATCAAGGCTGCTAACACAGGGGCAGGAGACCGTTTCTCCAGCGATGTTCTTCCAACACTACTTGTCTACAAAGGTGGGGAGCTTGTAAGCAATTTCATTAATGTAACTGACCAATTCAATGGGGAGTTTTTTACTATAGATGTGGAGACTTTCTTAAATGAGTATGGGTTACTTCCTGAGAAAGGAATTCCAGCACTTGAGAATGGTGACATGGATGAACAAGAAATCGAACAGTAGACAAGCTATCTAGTATTTCATCATCCATGCTCAGTAAACATTGCAGTTTGGATCTCACACGGGGCCAAGTTTATTTAGCAAATTCTGCATATAGTTGTAATAGAAAAGGCTTGTTAAGAAAGCATATAGAGAGATAAAATAAATAAGAGACTTAGCTTGAAGATCCTAGTTTCATCTTTGGTTTTTCCTCCTCTTTTCATTTTTACAAAATATTAGAGAACTAACAAATTAGGACTGGTGAAAGTTCCTTACCAAGGGGCTGCAATGTTAGCAGATGTAGATCACACAACGGTAACTACAGCCTCGGCAGTATGGAAGGTTTTCAGAGACCAATGCAGATAGGCTGATACTCATGCCATTAACTTTGGGAGGGTAGGGGTAGGAAGTGAGATTGTTTTAATTCCCATTTGCAAGGAATTTGGCTAAGGTACAGCACATGTAGAAGTTGCACAGGTCCTTAAGATACAGGATACATTTGGATGGAGCTACTAACTTTACAGAACCTTCAGCAAATACTCAGAAGGAAAGTTTGATTGCATTAGTGTTTTAGAGATGCAAGGAAGATGCAAAGCATTTGCTACTTTAAGGGTAAGGACAAGTTGCCTTTTGAGCACTGAATATTCAGGACAACTCTAAAATCTGATGCAGACCAACTTGGGATCAGGATTTGGTCTATTGATGGTTGTCTGATTTTGAATTTCCTTGGTTTACCTCTATTGATGTAAGAAACCCTTTTTGAGAATACATGATGAACCCAACAATAACATAAATTAGAAATACTACTGACTCAAAACATCTTACAACTTAACTGTTATAATTTAATTAGTTAGAATCAGTTATCTAAGTGATCAGGTATCTAAGCAACTAAGTGATGTTGTCCAGGTGTTGTCCCAGTGCCTGGAAGTGTTAGAGTCTGGATAGGGAGGGAAAGGCTCAAGCTTAACCCCTTGCAAGACTGAGTGGCTGTGGATATTTGGATCTCCCCCTTCCCCCAGATCAGGGGTCTTCCATTTTTAGCCTTGAATGGGGTTGTACCATTCAGGACTGGTATATAATTTGGAGTGTCCTCCTGGATTTACAGCTCCTGCACCACTTGGAGTTGCTATGCAATTGGACGGCTTTAGAAATCTGACAAAGAAGCAAGCAAATACATAAAACTTTCTGATTAGCCAGTACCTATCGTAACATTTTGATTAGAAAATACTAGCCGGAAGTATTTTGAAAAGCATTACATTTAGTTTGTGCTGTTTGGAAAGAATCATAAGGTGTTAGCTGCTAATCAAGAACATTCTCTCTCCAAACCTGTATAGAAATTAAAGAGCATATTTTTAACTCACTTTTAATTCTGCGCAATTAGAAAACTTAGGTTAGTGCTGGAAATGTATGGATGCATTAAAACACACTTCTTTATTAATTATTGTGTGATGCCACATGGCAAATTAAAACCATGTGTTCATAAAACAATTGTTAACAACTAAACTTTTCTATTCTGTGCTGACATAATTAAAAGCTAGTTAAAACATACCTTTTAAATGGACCTACTCTCTTTTTTAATATGCACACACAGACAATATAAAGAAATAATTAAGAGCAAGAAATTGCTGGTTTTGCCACGTATTTAAGCCGCTGTACCAGGACAACACATCACTGCAGCCTTCCCAGTGTGTAGTCAGAGGAAATGGGAGGGAGATGAAAGAATGGAGCTGGGAATAGTGCTTACTCCCCTGGACAGGATCAGTATAAGAGGAACACACAGTGTGTGTTTGTGTGAGAGAAGTCTGTGTGAGAGAAATACACAGAGAAGACTTGGGTTTCTGCTTGTCTTTGGGAGAAGAGTTACTGCTGGACAACTCCCAGGGAGGGAGGGAGGGAGGGAAAGGAAGTCCATCAGAGCCAATGGAAGGCCTTCTTCTGGCCTCCTCTTCTGCACAATTACAATCTCTCATCTAGTGTGGGCCTCAGAAGATTTCATATACTAAAAATGAAGCAAACAGGATCAGTTGTACAACGTATATTAAATGACAGCCTTAACTAGAGTAACTAATTTCATGGAAAACAAAGGACAAGAGGGTATGCAATTACTAAAGAGACATGGGGAGAAAAATAAATTCATGTTAAATCAGTAAGATTTTAGCTATATCAGATTTATTTCAGGACTTGCTGGGCCCTTTGGACATCTGCATTTATGGCAGAGAACTGAGATGACATTTACTGTCTGAGTGATGTTCCAGGAGGGTTACTTTCTACAAAGAGGAGACTCTGGAGCATGGGTTGTTTTACTTAATACACTACAGAGAGTGCATAATGCTTATTTTTGACACTTCTCTCCCTCTCCTACCTCCAGGATCCATTCTATCTCTTAAACCCTAAAGCAATAGATGTTAGAAAGTGGGACTCATCTAGTGTTTGCCACAGACCCAAACATCATCACACTGTTTTTATTAACATTTGAAGACAAAGAGGGGAACCAAGAATATTTATTTATTTGTCAAATTTTATCACTGCCCATCTCTCCCCTAAGGAGGGATTCTGGGCGGTTTACAATAGAAATAAAGTTTAAAATTCAATACAAACTATAAATAATAGCATAAATAGAAATAGAAATAGAAGATAAAAATATGAAATGCAATAAAATCCAGATGGCAGAAGATTCTACACCAGTCTGTGAATATAAGCCACCCAGAGTCACTTGATGAGATGGGTGGCTATAGAAATCAAATCAAATCAAATCAAAAAATAAAATAAAATAAAATAAAATAAAATAAAATAAAATAATAAAGGGGCCATTCTAGGGCACCAGCCATCCCCAAGAATGGCTATTCCCCTTCCCACTCCAGGCATACTGGCAAAAACAGGTCTTCGGTTTTTTATGGAAGTCCAGGAGAGAGGGGGCTTGTCTCAATTCCGGGGGAGGAATGTACCAGAGGGCGGGAGCTGCTGCAGAGAAGGCTCACTTCTTGGATCCCGCCAGATGGAATATATAGTAAGCACAGCTGTACTGTCTCAGAACAAAGTCACACTTGTTATCTCCTACTTAGAATTGAGCTGTATTTGGGGGTTGGCTTTAAAGTAGTAACTTTACTGATTAGTCAAATGACTATATCAGAAAGTTGGGCATCAGCCACTATAAGATATAAAATCTAAAATATGATACCATAAAACAGCTAAAATACAGTAAAATTAGCTACAATATACTATGGTAAGATAAAATATGATAAAATACGGTAGGGTAAAATAGAGATAAAATTGTAAGATAAAAATGCAAGATGTAATAAAACAAGTAATAAAATACAGAAACAATGTGAGTTTAAATGAATTTGTCACCTTTACAAGTCACCACAATGTGTTCTATAAATTGCGTTCTCAGTTGGACATCCCTAACTATAAACTTAACAGTTCTATTGACCACATATGTATTTGTGTCCTGGAGGAAGTAACACAGTCTTTTGTTACGGTCCCACTATGTGGTTCTGTCCAGTAATGTCTGGAGGCACTGAGCCCTTGCTGGGACATATAGTTGACAGTTAAGTAGGACATGTGCAATGTCTTCTACTTCGGGTGCTCCAGCAACACATGTCCGCTTAAGGTAAGGCATTTGGTGGAATTGTCCGTATGTGACCATAGAATCCAGTTGCTCAAACCTTGCTCTAGTAAGAGCTATCCTATGGTATTGAGTCAGACCCATTGTCAGGTATTTTTCTATTTGAAAGGACAGTTTATTCTTGGCCAGCCATTTCGACGACCTATTGTGTGCAAGTGACTCAATGTCTGTTTGGGCATTAACATCCAAGACACTTGGTTGGCTTTAAAAAGAGGTTGTGGTCTGCATCTCACATCTAATCTAAGCTAGCTAAGCCTAAGAAAAGATTAGTCCTTTGGAAGTCAAGGTTGAATGATGATAATGTATCTGCTGTCATTATGAGACAGTCCAGGCTGAATGATCTTCAAGTAACCACTGGTGACAACTGGTCTTTGTAGGTTGTAGGACTGTGGGGGGGAGGACAAGAGCTATGGTGGTTTTATTGGTTTATATTCATTGTCCTTACTTATCTTACACTTCTTAATTCCTTTGTACTTTGTATTTACGTTTTATTTCTTTATATTGCATTCATTATTTCTATTAGAATTTTATCTTGCATTTATATTATAATGCATGATTCTATGTATTTAAGTTATTACACTTAGCTTACTCAAATTAAACATATTATTTAAATAGTTATTCTTATTTATATCATGTTATTTATATTGCTTATTTTTAATGTTTATTTATTAAACGTAGTGATTTTTTAAAAAGGTTAATGTGAAAGGTAATTAATACTTTTCGTATATATACTGTATTTCAGAGATACAGTTTTGATTCTGAAACTTCACACAAAGAACTAAATCTTCGATTAATAGGGCAGCTTCCCCTTTGATGAGTTCTACCCAACTCTTCTTGCGCAGTCCAAGACCCTCCATCCTACACTTGTGTCTTTCATTTCTTCTCCCTAAATAGAGTTTCTTCCATTAAATGTCATCCTGTTCGTTTCAGCCCATTGTTAAGCCTGTCTACAGCTTTTTGAAATTTCTCTTCCTCTTCTAAAGTCTTAGCTGTTCCTCCTAGTTTTGTGTCATCTGCTAATTGGATTGTCATTCCCTCAACCCTTCAACCAGGTCATTAATAAAAGTGTTGAACAGCACATGGCCTGGGACACAGTCTTATGGCACTTCATTCAATACTACTTGTCTGTGAGGTTTCAGCCAGTCTCTGACTCAGAAAACAAAACTCTTTCTGAGTCAGAAGGGGAAACAGAAACTTACCAGGCAGAAACTGGGAAAGCAAAACCCAGAAATGACTCAGCAGCACAGAAGAAGTTACAGACGCTGATTGGCCAATCTTCAGAGGATTTGAATCCTCCAATCAGAATGTGCAAAAGATGTGCAGAAAAGCGTGCGAAGGAGAAGGCAGCCCAATTGATTGCAGAAGGGAATAGGCATGCAAAGGATCATCATAAAAGGCAGATGTGAGAAGAGCAAACTGCTGGAGACAACCGATCCTTCAAGCTCACAGCCCCAGCGGAAGAGTCCTTACCAGCGTCGGAAACCTCATCTGTAGCCGGAGGGGAATCAGCATCTGCATTTCCTACTGAAGAGGACCTGTATCCTGCAACTGCTGCCACGGAGGATTTTCTCCCAAATCCAGCAACCTAAGCCTTGTGTCCAGCTTCGGACCTCACCACCGTCCTTCTGCACATTCCAGGTGTGCTTCCAGCCTTGCTTCAAGCTTCCAACCTTGTCCAGAATCTCCAGTCCAGTTTTGTTGTAGTCTAAGCCTCCAGTCTTGCCCAGGACCTCCAGTTCCATCTTATTGTGCTTCCAGCTTCCAGCCTTGTCCAGAGTCTCCAGTCCAGTTTCGCCATGCTTCTGATCTCCAGTCTTGCCCAGGATCTCCAGTCTAGTCTAGCCATGTTTTGTGTGCTCAACATTGTTCAGGAACTGTAGACCTATCTTGTGATCCAGGTTCTCATCCTTGTCTAGAGTCTGTAGTTCAGCCCACTCATGTTTCAAGCTCTCCACCTAGTCAAGAACCTCCAGTCCAGCCTAGTTGTGTGCCAAGCTTCCAGCCTAGCCTGGGTCTTCAGCCAAGTCCAGTCTTGTTTTGAGTTATCTGCCTTGTTTGGAGTCCTCAGCCCAGAGTACCCAGCCAAGTCTGGGTCACCCAGTTCAGCCCAGTCCTGCCTCTAGAGCCAAGCCTTGCCCAGCAGTTCCAGTTCGGTCTCTTTTAGCTTCCTGGTGCCAGCCTCGTTCGGGTGGTGTTCCAGATCATGGACAATCATCTCCAGTTCTGGTTGTGCCATGTGCCCTAGCTTTTTCCAGTTCCACAGCTCTGTCAGTGAACCCTGCTCACCTGTTTTGCCACAGTCTCCTCCTGCAACCTTACCGGTCCTCCTGTTGTTGCCTGAGTGGTCTTGATCAGAACCAGCCTTCCTCTTGATCACAAGGACTTATTTATTGTAAATAGTTCTTTTAATAAAGAGTGGTTTTGATAATAAACCTGTCTGGCTGCCTCATAGACTGAACATTGTCAAGCTAACGTAGCGCCACTAGAATTCTTTGGGTATGGTCATTCAACCAATTATGAAGCCATCAGTTTTATCATCTAGCCATAATTTACCATTTTATTAAGACAAGAAAAGTTATCAATTGCTATGGTGAGATCAAGGTATACCTTGATCATAATAAGGTTTGTCTGATATGCCTTATTTATAGCAAACCTGTGCTAGATCTTGCTAATTGTTGCATTCCTATCCAAGAATTCACAAACATGCTGTTTAATAATCTGCTCAAGGGCCTTGCCCAGTAAAGATATTGAGCTGGCAGTTCTATAATTTCTCAAGTCCTCCTTGTTCCCTTTTTTGAAGATCTGGACAATATTTGTTCTCCTCTGAACTTTTGAGCCCTTGCCAGTTTTCCAAGGGCTCTCAAAGACTACAGTCAGCAGTTCTGCAATTACCTCTGCTAGTTCCTGTAGTGCCCTAAGATATCATTCATCTGATGCTGGAGAATTAAATTCATGTTAATGAAATGTTCTTTTACCCTTTCCTTGTCTATCCTAAGCTGCAACTCCTTTTTTAAAGTAATGGCACAAAGATCTAAGGTTCCTTTTCCCTTAAGACAAATCTGAAATATGAACTAAGATGTTTGGGCGTTTTTGGCAGCACCCATTATCAATTCAACTCTACTCTTTGAAACAGACCTATAGACTTTTTGCCTTTCTGTTTTTTCCAAAGCTTTTTGTTGTTGTTGTTGTTCTGGATGTTTATTGCAAACTTCAACTCATCTTGTGCTTTACCCTTTCCTATAATTTCTGGCAACAGTCTTGTATCCTTGCTCTGTCACTATACGTATCCCTTCTTCTTTTCAGCATTTTAGAAAACTATGTATATATCCACAATAATCTCTTCAAATGTCTTTTTTTTTTCTTTTCTAGTATGAACTATATGCAATTTTGTGTCACTATTTTCTTTTGCAGGATTTCTCATCATTCCTGGATACTTTGCTCCTTCAGGGTTCCAGGAATAAAGTGTCCTAATTTATGTGTAAAAATATATTCTGTTTAAAATTGAGAGTTAGATCCTGATGATCTGTGCAAATTATCCAGAGTTCCTGATCTGCCTTCTTACAATTAATATCAAAAAATAGCCTGGGGGCTTTGACAAAGGAAAAGGAAATTACTGAGGAAATAAAGTAGGCAACCTCTTCCAAATTAGAAATGGAGTACAGGTAGTCCTCACTTACAGACTACTCGTTCTGTGACCGTTTGAAGTTATGACAGCACTGAAAAATGAGATTTATGACCAGTCCTTGAATTTGTGGCCATCGCAGCATCCCCACAGTCATGTGATCACAATTTGGATGCTTGGCAACCGGTGCGCATTTATGATGGTACCAGTGACCCATGGTCACATGATTGCCATTTGCGACCTTCACAGCCAGCATCAGACAAGCAAAATCAATGGGGAAGCTGGCAGGAAGTCACAAGTCATGGTCACATGATGTAGTGCTTAATGACCCACAGTGGTTTACTTAATGACCACAGCTGGAACTGATGTCATAAGTTGGGCACAGTCACATGGTGTTTCACTTTATGATCATATCACTTAGTGACAGATTTGCCAGTCCCAATTGTGGTTGGTAAGTGAGGACTACCTGTACAGGCAGAACACTCATAGACAGACAGATAGGGAAGCTACAGCTGCTCCTGAATAAGGTTGAGATATCAGTGCTGCCATCCTTCTTTTCTCCTCTTGAGAATTACTGGAAGCAAAGCCCCATAATCTCTAGTTCAACTGACTGGCAACAACTGAGGAGTGATCCAACATATCCGAGAGGCAGGAAGCTGAATGCAAAATATTCTGACTCAATGGGCTGCTCTCAGATTCCTTGCATGCTGTTGATTTCTGTGGAATTTGCCAGACTGAACCAATTTCAAAGAAAAGGAACCACAGAAGAGGAACCCGTCACCTTGTTTCTGTTCCAGCCTATTCCACTTTCAGGTTAATGTATAACAGGCATGAGAATGACATTGACTTTCCACCCTGCCCAGTGACATCAAACAAAGAAACATCTCCTTTCCTCAAAGATCAATAAAAGTAAGAGGATGAAATAATTCATAGAAGACCAGGAAGTAGATGACCCAAAGAGTTAGTAAGCCGTAAAGCTGAGAAATTTTGGAATGCAGAAAGGTAAATGTGTTCAGGACAGAAAATGGCAGGTCCTCCAGGACTTCTTATCTTGCAAGTTCTGAACATTTTTAGATTTATTTAAAAAAAACCTGGCCAACTTGAAAACATTCAGATTAAAAAACTGAAATGGAAGGCATGTCCTGGAAATACTAATATACAGTGATCCTATATGTTGAGGGCAAGGCAGAAAAGTGGATAACCCTGAACAAATCTTGGGGGGGGGGAGTTTAATTCCTAAGAAATAAAATACCTTAACCCTCCCTGAAAATATAAAAAAGGTCAACACTGTAAGGCAAGATTTTAGAAAAGTGTTTAACATGTACAACTACACCCAGTGCCTTTTGATGTCAAGCAGCAGAACCATTCAAGGAGACCCAAAGTAGCATTGGGAGAAGGAAAAAGAGCTGGAAGAGGAACAAAGGTGAATGAAAAAGGTATTCTTCTCTCAGCTGGAATTTATCCGCTTTCCTTCTAGATTTTTCTTAATGGAGTTAAATGTAATGGCTACTACTAAGTAGCATTTGATTGATGGGACAAGTCAGCTTTTTGGCAGAATGTTGGTGGCCCTGCTTCCTCTGATATTTTTTGTTTAAGCAATTTATCTATTTAATGGATAATCAGATATTACCTCTGTTTGGAACATTCTTGATAAAACTGTCAGATCCCCCCGATCAAAGGTTTCACAGAAACCCTTATCGGAGCATCTACCATAATGGAATCCATGTTGCCAGATGGGAGGGGGTGTGAAGTTGGAGTGTGAAGTGGTTTATTATGGCTATGGCAGACATCAAGGACACAGGGTTGAGATATACCAGGAACCCCACCTGGATGGGAGGGAGGTGACATGCTTTCATGGGAAAGGGGACTAACTAAGAGAATGTAGTTTTAAGTTAGGTTTGAGCGGGAAATCTTTATTTGCAGCTTGCCTTCTGTACCATTCATTATGCCTCATTAAAACAGTTAAAGGAATCCCAGCCTCCTGACTGTGATTGTGTGAATGCTCGAATGATCAGGTGCTGACATTAAGCTGTGAATACATATTTTGAAAACTCTTCCTGAGCAAGTAATCAGCTGAGAGTTGACGAACCATGCCTAAACATGGAAAATCCCGGGCTAAGCAGCCATCGCCTTTACCGTCATCGGAGAGGACAGTGCTGTATGCAAAAGTGGAAGAAGAAAAAGTTGAGATGGAGGAGAACTCAGGGAGCGGGGACAGCGAGTGCGAGATGGAACCCCAGCTCAACACTACGGAGTTGGAAAGTGCCCTCCATTCCCTCAGATGCCAAGCGTTATCATAGAAGAACCACAGATGGGTCCTTCCCAGCCCGGTGCCAGAGAGGAAGAGGGAAAAGCCCCTCCACCTGTGGAAGCACAAGTAAGGGTGCAGAGTCCGGGGTCGCATGGGACCATCCCAGACACCAATGGAACTCCACAAGAAATGCAGAACTTGGAGGCGAGGATGTCTGCTATGGAAGTGGTGCTGCAGCAGGTATCAAGAACCCTGGAGACCATGGCGTACCCCTTGGCAGAGATCTCAACTCAGCTATCCAGAGTGGCATCGCCGGACTCATGAGGAAGATGGCATACCCTAACCCCAACCCGGGATTTCAAATCCCCAGTGAGGTGCTGGCAGAGTGGAGGCCACCCAGAGAGCCAAGGTGACTGGGGGAGAGCTCTGCCCAGCAGGGCAACACCAGCTGCAACCCCGAAAGACATACAACTTAAGTTTGATGGAGACCCATGACAGTTGGCGTTCTTCTTGACCAACATGTCCATATACACCAAGGAATATGGGTCTTGCTTTCCCACTGAGTACAAGAAAGTGAGCCAGGTAGGCGCCAGACTCCAGGGACCTGCACTGGAGTGGTTTGTGCAACTGCACGATGCCGTGGCCCTGGAGCTGAGCAGCCTGCATGACCTCATGAGGGCACTGAGAGACCAGTTCAAGGACCCACTTGACAAGATGAGGGTGAAGACAAGTATCCAGCAACTTAGGCAAGGGGGAAGGACCATGGCAGAGTATGCCATGGAGTTCAAAGCCCTTACTGGAAAAGTTATGGACTGGTCAGAAACCACTAAGATTGATTACTTCAAGGGGGGATTGCAGCCAGAAATCCTGAGATGGGCGCTCTGCCACGGAGACCCCCCCCCCACTTTGAAAGAATGGATCTGCCCAGCAGGGGAAGTGGAGAATTCCGTCGGCAACTCTGAGTGCAAATGATGGGAAGAAATACCATAGCCCCATGTCAATTTCCCTTCACCCAGCAAAAACTCTTCCATGACAAGGAGGACCAGAAAGACCAGCCAGGGAAAAGAGGCAGCTGTTTCAAATGCGGGAAGGACACCCACAGAGCAGCAGAATGCCCACGTGGGGAGTCAGATGCACCGAAAGGAGCAACCAAACCGGCTAAAACCCCACTGACTAGACGCAAAGCAGCCGCTGCAATGGCGCTGGCCCAAAAGGATCCAGAGGTGAAGTCCCTGATTGACTCCAGCAAAGACTCTGAACAGGAGGAACTGGAGCCGGCGGGAAACAAATTTCACCTGTTCTAAATCGCGCCCGCAAGCAGGTGGAAACTCCAGGGCGCAATGTGCCTACTTCAGAGATAGACAACAAAGAGATAGAAGACAAAGAAGACCCTTTGGTGAGTGATGATTATTCCACCTTGCTGGTGAAAGTAGAACTGAAAAACTTAAGAACCTGGCACAAAGCTATCTGACAGCTATGTTAGACTCAGGGTGCACAAAATGCTTGATACACCCCGCCCTAATTGACACACCAAGCCTTAAAACCAAAAGACTTAAAAATCCCATTATTTTCACTCAGATGGACAGTTCATTTGCCCATGGGGGTCCCGTGGAATTCCGGACTGAGACTTTGGCCATGAGATTGGGGGGGCATAAATAAACCTTGCAATTTATTGTGGCCCCTATTGCCAACTATTCTATCATCCTGGGACTCCCATGGCTAAAGAGTAGAAAGCCATAAATCGACTGGGACTCAGGTGCTTTATTGTTTAAAAATGGGGCTGGCAACCTCCTTACTGTACCACACACCGGGCAGAATGTAGCCGGCACCCTCCTCAACCACACCCCTGTGGCGGAACCTGTGGCACAGCCGACATTCCACCCGAGTATACAGACTTTCCTGATGTGTTCAATGAGAAGGAGTGTGACCAATTGCCTCCTCACAGGAAAACTGACTGTGCCATTGAAAATGATCCAAAAGCTGAACTACCTAAGCCTAAAATGTATTCTATGTCAGAAACTGAGAAACAAGTTCTCAGGGAATTCATTGATAAAAACTTAGAGAGGGGGTTCATTGAACCTGCCAATTCACCTTTGGCAGCCCCGGTGCTCTTCTGGGCAAAGAAAGATGGCTCTCTGAGACTCTGCATGGATTACCGTGGAATAAATGCCATCTCAATAAATAATCAATACCTTCTCCCCTTAATAGTGTTCTATGTATTATAGTTTTCAATTCTTGGATCAAACATGGAATTTCTAGATTGATCATCTCCTGGCTTAAGTTCTTCATCTGTATACTGGGAATAATCATAAAGTATCAAAAATATAGAAAGTTCAATATTCTGCATATATGTGCATGTAGAAATCAAATGAGTATACTACTTTTAGATATAATTTAGTCTATTGTACAAGATTTAGTGCTATTCATTTAAAACTTAAGATTTTCCATCTAGGCTTCATAGATCAAAGACTGAAGATTAAAAGGCATATAAAACATGTGGATCATTAACTGTATCCCACCCTATCTATAAAACATAGTATCATTTCAATAGATCTAAATATAAGTGGCTATAAAAATAACTAAGCAAGCATGCAGCAACATGTGTTCTTGGGGAAGTCCATGAACTAAAAATTGTCAGCACCCACCCACATGGAGCTAACCAAGCCTTTGCATATTACCACTCTCCAGTGTAGCAGTATATGATCAATCAAAATTAAATTAAGGCTTTGGTTGCACCATCAGGATTTCTGCAGGAAAATCTAAATGAGGCAGTTACAAAGGTGGCATTTAAGAATCCTTTTCCTCACTTTCGTTTCAACCAAGAACAGGTAATTATTCAAGTGTGGGTTTATGGCCTTCCAAATGTTCCTATGTTATAATTTTCAGCAGAACAGAGATAAGAAAAATTGGGAGTTCTAGTCAAACAACATCTGAAGGATATATTTTTAGTTTCTTTAAAAAAAATCCTGCAGAAGTAAGCCAAAAAAAGATACATTTGCCTATATTCTCCCTTTATCTTGCATTTGTTAGCCATGATGTGTTCTATGTATAACACTCAGCCCTGAGCCTTCAAGCTTTTTAAAGCATGTCCAATTTCTTTTCCATTTGATGAAAAGTTCTCATAAAACCTGATGGAAACATATTCCCTCCTGACAGCACAGATCTGCATGCAGAACTCAATGAAAGATCTGTATACTTGGGGGTTAATAAGTATATAGAAGTATGGATGACTTCTACAAAATGAGGCCATTGGTACAACTAACTCAGCATTTAGATCATTTAGTTGAATTTCACAGAGCTCTAGGGCCCATTACAAAACCCCTCTAGTAAGAGCTATCTATTCCTTCCAGCAGCTTGGGGGACGGAGGAGGTACAAGAAGAAAAAAAGGGGGTGTCCCCATCAGCTTTGGCTTTGGCACTACCTACTATCTGCTCAGCCTGCCATGCAGCTCCAAACAGGTTATTGTTAACCAGTGGTAGTTCTCCAGCATTCTGACAAGTGTCATACCCATTTCTAATTATCTGAGACTGAATCTGGGGTTTCCTGAATGCTAACCATGTGTTTTAGGAGGGAGCTATAGCCTTCTGACATGTTTAATAACATGTGCTGAACTCAAAACATAGATCTTGAACCTATGATCTGAGAAACTGTAGGTTTAGATTCAGCAGATACATCTCCATACATTTTTGGCAAAAGGAAATTGCAATAGACTGGGGATATAAAATAATTTTGCCATTAATCTTCTTGGAAGAAACTGAATTGGGAGGGGCTGCTCCTAATGGAGTCATAGTAGGATGATAACAGAATGTGAAGTCTGGCTAGAACTCAGTCTTTCCCCAAAAAAGCTGAGTCATTTTAGATAGTGCAAGGTGTCAGAAACTCATGGCCTTTTCTTTATTTTCACAGTGAAAATGTCTTGTTTGCTCACAGAAACTCCGGGCCTGCCCCAGAAACCGATTTACTTTTACAGCACTTCCTGGAATTATGACTATGTAATGCATGTGAACGCACAGGAGAAGCAGCAGCCTATGAGAAACACCACACTTGTGGGAGCATCGTGAGATGTGTTTTTTGCTGTGAAAAAGCCAATACTGACCATCTTATATATTTGCAAAAGAAACTACTCCTTGCTGTACATTGAGCTATACATTTATGCCCAAGTATTTAAGAATGCGGTGGGACGCGGTGGCACTGTGGGTTAAACCACTGAGCTTGCTGATCAGAGGGTTGGCAGTTCAAATCCGCATGACGGGGTGAGCTCCTGTTGCTAGTCCCAGCTCCTGCCAACCTAGCAGTTCGAAAACATGCAAATGTGAGTAGATTAATAGGTACCGCTTCAGCGGGCAGGTAACGGCATTCCATGTAGTCATGCCGGCCACATGACCACGGAAGTGTCTATGGACAAATGCTGGCTCTTTGGCTTTGAAACAGAGATGAGCACCACCCCCTAGAGTCGGACACGACTGGACTTAATGTCAAGGGAAACCTTTACCTTATTTAAGAATGCAGACATACATTTGACAGAATGGAATGGAAATCTAGCATGCAAAGTGGAAAACAAACTAAATGCACATCTATTTGAGCATCCTTAGATTAGACATATCAACCACCCAAAGACAACTTGCATCACTAAGCTTGAGTAAATCATCTGCCACTCCAATAAAATTAGGTTTGCTACCTGATCCCAAGCAAAAATATGTGGACATTTGGATTCAGACAAATCTTAGAAGAATGTTCTCCAATCACAATGATTCATTTTAAAACTGATAAATTCATTTGAAAGATTAATAGGAAAAATAGTAAGAAAGCTATGATAAGATCAGTCATTTATTTATTTATAAGTTTTATAAGGCCACCCAACTCAAACAGTGTAACTGGGCAGCATACAGCATAACCGTGCAATAAATCAAAAAGAAGAAAAATACACACACACCAATATAATCATAAACAGACAGTACATAAATACAAAATGTAAAATGGTGACCAAACACACAACAAAACAACCACGGGGGGACTCCCACTCAGCTGGCCCCTAACGCCTGGGGGAAGAGCCAGGTCTTAATGGCTTTTCTAAAGGCAAAAAGACTTGGGGCCTATGGTATATCAGGTGGGGGGGAGAGATTGTTCCAGAGAACAGGGGCAACCACGTGAGAGGCACACCAGGTTCCATAAGATAGCAAGATTTAAAAGAAGGAACCTGGAGCATGCCCTTCCTGTGGGATCGTGTGGGGCAGGCAGATGTTCTTGGGAGAAGTAACCTGGTCCTATGCCGTGTAGGGCTTTAAAGGCAATCACCAGCACCTTGAATTGCACCCAGAAGTCAACTGGGAGCCAGTGTAGACTCTGCCACACGTCCAGCCCCAAACACTGGTGAATGGAAGGTGCTGCGGTAGCATCGCCATAGCTAGTGCTGTGCCAAACAGCTGCTCAGTGGCTTCATGAGTCCTCAGCTGAATGGCAGTTCCAACTGCAGTACTGCAGCACCACCAGCACTGTCCATCCCGGCTTCACCACAGCTGTCTCTCCTTGGGCGCCATTAACCGGCACACACTCCAAAGGTAGTCCTGACTGTCTGAGGCAGCTGGGAAGCCAGCCCAGGATCCCAAAAGTCCCTCTCCATTGGGAGTCCAAAGCCACCAGGACCAAAGCCTCAACCATTGGAGTCCCAGTAAGATGATCAGGAGCACCCTTCAAAAAAACAACATCCAAACCTCAAAACCGAATCCTCACCTCCACCATATCCTAAAACCAACAAAAGTCCCCCAGCTAACAAAGTCCTGCCAACATGGTTGCCATCTGTAAAAAGAGAAGCCATCACTGCTTCACTCTCAGAGGTATAGCAATTTCTGAATTTTCAAAGGGTAAAGGTATCACGTTCAATGCATTATTAAGGCAAATGTACCTGGAGCAGGAAGCCCAAAGCCACAAAGAAATGTGAAATATACAGTAATGGGACTACATTTAAACTGTCTGATTTATATCTATTTCCTCTGAATTCTCATCTTGCAATCCACTGAGAGATCAAGAACATCACCCTCGTTTTGACTCCACTAGAGGTAATTGACCATCAGTTCTGTCCTCGCTGCACACAGGATTTGACTGAGTCACCATGTTTGGTCTGGATTCCACCAACAGCAATCAGCATTACTCCTGACTTGTGACATTCCACTTTGTCAAAAGCTGAGCTAACCATACCACCATAGAGGGAATCATATTTTTAAAATCTGAAAATGAGTAACTTACAATACAATAGTGATCTAAAGCAAAAGTTGCAGCCCATGTTTTAGCTACTCAGGAAACCATGAAACAGTGGAAAAATGCAAGATGATTAAGAAACAAGAGGTTGTGTCACCCACATCCATCATAAAAGACCTGGATAATGGAAGGGCAATTGCATTAGAAAGGATTTGCCTATAAGAATCTCTAGTCTGAAAATTGGCAGTTGCTTTGGCAGGAACGATGGGGAAATCTGTCATTAATGATGAAAACATTTTCAATTATTCTTCTCCTAGCTACTGAACCTTGAAGCAAGCTCACAACAGACCACATGGATGAGGCAGGCATGATCCTGCTCTTTACTTTTCTTAAGTCATTACTTCAACAGAGTAGGATGGCTCTAGAACTGGGTTCTCTCAAGGCATTCTGACCGGTGTCTTAGTCACTTTACCAGCGGGAAAATGAGGGGGTAGGAAGAAAAAAGCTAAGTTTTCCTGCCCTTAATTTGGAGGGGTGGCAGAACTGATGCCTAACCTCTATCAGATGTTTCACCCTAGGCTATCTTCTCTGTGTCCATTTCCAAATCCTCAGAGCAGGACAAGTCAAGTCTACTATGAATCACACCAGCCTCAAAGTCACCAAAACAACACAGATCCAGCCCATATTGTGATTATTTCATGTACAAGAAGGCGAGAAAGATAATAATCTGAGAACAGGTGAATATAAAATTCAGATCAAGTTTTAACAATTACTGCAAGTGAAGGCTGGCAAACAGAATGCACTGAGAGCAGGAAAGAATTCTAAAGGGAACACTTCCTCAAGAGGATACTCCCTTGATGAATAAGCCTTTAAACACCCACTGCATTCCTGAGTGTTCCCCATCGTTATTTAACTTTCTTCCAAAAATAGCATTGCAAAGTATTTTGTTTTGAGACTTCTTGCAACACATACTCATAATCCAGGTAACAGGCATATAAATCCAGAATCTCTTAAAGATGTTCCCTTAGAGACTTTTTCTGTGATAAATTGAAGAGAAATTAATGTGTAAGAGACAGTCTGGAATGGAGCAGCACACAAACTTTTAAATAGATAAAGTCCCTATAAATCGGGTGACCAACATAGCCAAGTTGATATCTGACCAAGTATATTGAAAGCAATTCAGATAAAAGGGCAGATTAGTTCTTTACCTTTATTTATCTGTTTTCTATCTCACCTTTTATTACTTTTATAAATAACTCAAGGCATGCCTTTCTCCTCCTGTTTTCCCCACCACCACCACCCTGAGGTGAGCTGGGCTGAGAAAGTGACTGGCTCAAGGTCACCCAGCCAGCTTTCATGCCTAAGGCAGGGCTAGAACTCACAGACTTTTGGTTTCTAGCCCGTTGCTTTAACCACTAGATCAGACCAAACTTCTTTTACTTATTTTTGCAATATTGGAAACCATCCAATCCCTTGAGGGTCTAGGTCCCGAACAATGAAAGAGGCATAAAACAGAAAGCAAATAAAGTTTGTATATTTCAAAAGCAGCCACAGCAGGTTAGACACCTGCACTATAATCCAAGCCTGTAACATTTTTATATACAAGTAATGGACCACATCTGAGTTTATTTTGCAGGAGAGGAACAATCTCTATCACTAACATATAAAGTTTTCCCAAATGAAAGAGAAATAAACCAGTTTTTAAAAAAAAAAAAAAAGCGGGGGAGAGAAAGGTGTACTGAGCATTCCTCCTTGATGGGTATGAAGAGAACATGGACAAGATGATAGGCCTTCTCTGTAGTAGGCCCCAATCTCTGGAATCTCTCTCAGAAGTATAGAGTTACTGTTCTTGCATTTCACAGGCCAAGTAAAATCTGTCCTATTCCAATGAACCTTTGGCTGGGGCATCCATCATAGCAACTAAGTCTTTTACTATATGTTATATTATTATAAAACAGAGTCCCCAGTATCCCATCAGGGTTGGCATAGGATATTTGCACTGTGAAATAAACAAACGTGCACACCTTATATTCACATGTCTTCTGTGACAGGGTAGATGAATTGATGAAGAAAAATAATCACAGTTAGTAGGGTTTTTAAAAAATTTATTAAGTAAGGAGAAAGCTAAATTAATCTCTTATATGTGCCAGTTGATGGTGTGGGTCCTCCCACTTTTCCCCCAAAGTATACCATCTACGTTACTTTCATGGAGAAAGAGAATGACAGATAATTTCTTTTTAGAGCCACATATTGCTATTGTTAGATGATGACATATTATCTTAATGTATTCAGTTCAAGAAGCTTGCATCCTTGGAGTACATTTGTTATGGCATGACTTTTGAGGTTTGTTCTTGGTTTCTGAAGCTTAATCACTGAAGTAGTTAAAGGAGAAAGCTACTGCAGATATGGCAACTGCCACTGCTACCACCATTCCTGAAAAAAAAAAAGAGATAATATAAATTGGTATTTCAAATTAATTTTACTTTAATTGGTCTCCAGCTAAATGCTGCATTTTTACTAGTTTAGTTTTATAGTACATTGTTTATAGTCTTTCTGCTGTGGATCTGCTCTGGGTTTCCTCAGGCAGAAGAAAAGTATATTAATAAAATACAGGTAATCCTCGCTTAACAACCACAATTGGGACTGGAATTTTGATTACTAAGTGAAGTGGTCAATAAGCAAATCCAACCTGATTTTATGAACATTTTTTGTGGCGGTTGTTAAGTGAATCACCACAGGCGTTAAGCAAACGATGTGGCTGTTAAGGAAATCACACAATTTCCCATTGATTTTGCTTGCCAGAAGCTAGATGGGAAGGTTGAAAATGGTGATCACGTGACCACGGGACACTGCGACGATCATAAGTGTGAGAAGCAATTATAAGTTGTTTTTTCAACACTGTTGTAAGTCTGAACCATCACTAAATAAATGGTTGTTAAGTGAGGACTACCTGTAAGGTAGTCTGTAAGGTACACCTGTAAGGAGTAACTGCAGCAGCAACAGAATGCTAGAAAATCAGGAACCAAAAAAATGAGTCCATAGGCAACAAGGGGCCTTAATATCCTCTCTCTCTCTCTCTCTCTCATTCAGTGACCACAATTGGGACCAGCAACTTGGTCACATAGCAAAGCAGTCTCTAAGTGAAACCATGTGACTGTGCTTATGATCTTACTTCAGCTTGAGAAGGTCATAAATGTGAGGATTGATTGCAAAGTTACTCTTTCATCACCTTCATAACTGCGGTCAATTGCTAAATGAGGACTACATCCATCCATCCATCCATCCATCCATCCATCTATATCAAATTATATAGCCACCCACGTCACAAATGTGACTCTGGTTGGAGTACAATAAAACCAACAATTAAAACAATATTAAATAAATATTAAAAATAATTAGATACAAATGTAAACAAGATTGCAGGGGAATGCATCAGAGAAAGTATGTTAAATCATATTCAGAAAGAAAACGACTATTTTAAGTAGTGCAAGAACAAAGGCTGAAATCTGCATACCCATATTTTGATGTAGTTTCAACAGGAGTGTTTCTTTTGTCACCTGCTTTGGTTGCATGTTATCTTGTAATTCCTTTGAAAGGTTTACTTCAACTATATGGGTAAAAGGAATAAGACAAAAACATGTGTTTGTAGGTTGCCTGAACTCCATTTCTAAACCACTGTTTGTTTCCTTCCTCAAAACTCTTTAAAAAGAGTATTTCAGAGCTGGAAAAACCCAGTTCACGTATGTAAATTCATTTTGCGTATTTTTTTTCTTTTTTTGAATACAAGATATAAACAGCCCTGGGTCTTATTTAGACATCACTGACATCAAAATCACAATCTAAGGCAGAACGTCCAAATAAAACACATAGAATAATTTTTTAAGACATGTATCAGTAATTATTAAATACTGGATCTCTGAGGAAATGAACAAGAAATGCGTGTGCACTATCCATATGCATTATTTCTTTCACACAAAATTCTTCAAAATATTTCCTGCATAATATTTAGCATCAGCAATCCGTTTACCACATATTGCTTATTATTATTCTAAATGCTGACATATAATCTGCAAGTAGTCCTCAATTTATGACCATACATTTAGTGATCATTCAAAGTTACAACAGCGCTGAAAAAAGTGACTTACAACCGTCCAAGAGTCCCTGTGGTCATGTGATCAAAATTCAGGCGCTTGGCAACCAGCATGTATTTACAATGGTTGCAGCATCCCAGGGTCTTGTGATTGGCATTTGCAACCTTCCCAACTGGCTTCTAACAAAGTCAATGGGGGAAGCCAGATTCGCTTAACAACCATGTGATTCACTTAACAACTGCAGTGATTCGCTTAACAGCTGCAGCAAAAAAGGTCGCAAAATCAGGCGTGACTCACTCAATGACTACCCTGCTTAGTGATGGAAGTTCCAGTCCCAATTGTGGTCGTAAGTCAAGGACTACCGATACGTAAATAGAAGCTTTTACATAGATCCATTCCAACTATGGAGACAGTACAAAATTTATCTCCCCAAATAAAGAACCATTAAAAGCAAGTCATTTTTTTTTTCAATATTTCTATGTCTGACCTTTTTTCTGAATGCTCATAGTAAGTAAATATGATATAAAAGCAATGGGCATATTTATGATATAGCAGAGACAGTGAAAACTCTACATAGCTATAGCAAATAAGCAGAGATGGTGTTCATCTATTTTGGCATTCATTCATTTAAGCTATATTTTCTGGACTGTTCAATTTTAGGATATTTAACAGCATTTTTCAGAAGAAAGGACTGAGAACTCCATGTTATGACCTGCCAACAAATACACTGTTAACTAAATTCATGGAATAATGATTCTGTACATAAGTAGTCAACGTTTCTATAGTTGCAAAATCTAAGAATCAACAAAATATGTTCCACAAGTTAGTTTACTTAACACGATGGAGTATCTATCACTGCAACCAGTCAGAACTAGAAAAAATAAGCTGACTTATAGGAGAACAGTTAAGAGGTATAATGATAGTATTGTGTCCCTTAGCTACCGGAAGTTCTACCCAGGTAAATTTCTACCGGACAATGTTGAACATAAGTTTTAGGATGGCGCCCTAGGACAACACGCCCCTTAGTTTTTACTCAGAAATAGAGTTTATAGAAATGTTCCCTTACAAAT
This sequence comes from Candoia aspera, assembly GCF_035149785.1. Classification (NCBI taxonomy): domain Eukaryota; kingdom Metazoa; phylum Chordata; class Lepidosauria; order Squamata; family Candoiidae; genus Candoia; species Candoia aspera. Next base: position 100,578,617 of record NC_086155.1, read on the forward strand.
CTGAATATCCCGTGTGGCCATCAGGTGTCACAACAGGTAAAATGGAATCTGTGTTATTAAAATTGGCAAACAGTGTCATATTAGTTCTTTCTTAATAGACTGTAAGCCATCAATATAAAATGAAGTAAACTCAGCAACCCAACCAAATGGTTTCACACGTTGTTGTTGTTCTTAGAAACCCTTTATTTATTTATTTGTCATATTTTATATCTATTTTACCTTTTTATTGATCTATTTATATTGTAATGTATAGGTTTTAATTTTGATCTTATTGTAAAATGCCCAGAGTCCCCTTTTTGGGAGAGATGCACGGTGACAGAAATTTGAGAAATAAATAAATAAACAAACAAATAAATAAATATTTCTTTACCGCCCAACCCATATTATATTCATAAGGGGGAACGAAGAAATAAAAATGAAATTTCAAACTGGCAAACGAAGTTTAAGAAACATCTCCCCCACCGCCTCACCCAAATGAAATACCAAATGTATTTCAGTTTTAAAAAAACAACTTTGGGGCACAGCATGATTCAATGGACCAATCCCACTTGCCTTGCCTTGGATGTCATCTCAATCACAACTATTCTAATGCAAGTCATGGCTACTCTGACCCATAGGGGCCCGGATGCTCATTCTCGGATTCATTAAACCTTCAACTAGCTAAAGAATAAATTAAAGGGAAGAGATTACCCTCAGTGAAATCTTATTTGTGTTTATCTGTTCAAAACCTTTAGTAAACAGAAGCTGGGACTTAACCAAACCACTTAATGTATATCTTACTTGTTCATGATAAGGAACAGAAGTTCCTAAAATATAGATCTGTGAAGTACCTATCAAGTTATCAGTTGCACAGAGGAACATGTTTGATAAAATTATGCTTCAAACGCAATAAGAACATTTTAAATAAATATGAAAACTACCTCACAGGTTTTATTCAATCCAGTAAATTATTACATCTAGCAGAAGTCACTGAGCTAAACTGAGAAGCAATCCACTGAAATAGCAGGTCTCTATTATTCATCAGTTGCTCTAGTGCACTATTATGCAGTTGCATGGATAACGCAACTGCAGGTAACACAATCAGTACTATGATATTGAGATAATTTCCAGAAAATCATCCTAGCTTTTGTTTTGTTTCCTTTGAACTGCTTATTCTCTAAGAAGCTTCCCCACCATCCTTGTGTGAAGGATTTGCGGGGAATGGAGAGTTTAAGCTCATTTTCTGAATGTTTTGGTTTCATGTTATCCAAGAAAGTGAGTCGTTGGTGTTTTCACTTAGGGTTAAACTAGACAACATATAAGATGCAGTCCTTACTTGGATTGTGGTCAGGGCATGGAAAAAATTCTAACTTTTTTCTGTGCTACAGCTCCAATTCAGGTTGTTCTATAGCCCACCCCAAGGTTACAAACTATTGAAGGGAAGACATAATTATGCTTGACTGAGTTTCTGACATCAGATGGAAAAGGTTTAATACCACTATCGTTCCTATTTCCTTTTTCCTTGGGCTATGGTCTGGCTGCAAATATGAGTCTCCCAAGGTTGTTTTAAGCAAAAGATAGATCCTAGGAGCAAAAGATAGATCCTAGTTGAAGATCTCTGGCATCATCTTAGTTGGCCCTTTGCTCGAAGGAAAACTAATAAACACGTTTTGACCACATACTGCAAAGTCCTCCTGGTGATTAAGAAACATTCCTAGCTCTTAAAAAATAAACTAATTTAGATATTAAAATGCTTGCATTTAAAAAGGTGGTTTTGCACTGAACTATAATGCATTGCCCTTAAGCTTACTGTCTTAACACTGGCTACCGGCTTTGGAAGTGAGAAAGACCCCAACGAAACTTCCTCCAAATATCACAAGATGATGTTGTGGACATACAGTACATCAACCAGACAGTGTAAACATGTCCTTCATATTTCAAGGCCCTCACAATTTCAAAGGTTCATGTGCCTTTGGAACCCCAAACACCATTTAAAGTAATGAACATTTATGAATCAGAATTAAAATGTGCTTCCACTTCAAATCTAGCTTCTGAGTAATTCCTAACAGAGAACAATCTGACTTTTAACTTTAGCCATTACATTTACCTGTATTCATTTCCTCAGCAATATGGAAATCATCTGATTGAACAGCTTGATCCAGCATTTCAAGAAAATGCTCTTGAATTTCCCTGACTGTCTCATCACCAAACTTATAATCACAAAGCAACACACTGGATCCCACAATGGGAGTGAAAACTCTACAAGGCAAGATGTGATATTCCCTTTCAGAATCTAAAAACAAAGAAAGAGAATCCCTTGTTAATTACTAATAAAAAAACCCATTAAGAGCACTGCTGTATACTATACACAGTGTCTGTGGATGCACACGTGCTGTTTCTTTTACCACTGTAAGATATCTCATATATGGAAGAAATGCATATAGAGTATCACTATTACCATTGAATAAGCATATCTCATACACCAGCAAGCTCCCAGCATCCAATTTTATATTAAGTTTTATTTCCAATATTTTTAAGAGTGCACTGAAGAATGCTACATGAATCTTTTGGGTTAGTTGCAAGAGATAAAGGCATGAGATAAAAAGATAAAGGCATGATGATGTTACCTAGTTGGGTAATGAAATGTCTGCAAGCAAACACCCAAGCTCAGAGAGCACCAAAAACTCCACAGTTCAACCCTGAGCTACAGGTATTCTCTTCTATTGAGATAAAGGTGGTACTTAGAGAGACCACACTGTCAAAATTCAATTTCAAAATGGCTGAATTTCAGCAGCACAGCTATGTCCAGGTTTTTTGTTTTGTTCTGTTTTTTACAGAGATAAGGAAATTTTAAGGGTGGGAATGGTAAGAGAGATTATTCCTACGCATGTCCCTCCTTTAAAAGCATCTCAAAAGGACAAAGAGTAGATGGGGAAAAGCCACCCAAACTCCTTCCAATGACTTCAGAACATCCTTGGATTGTCTGTTGTAACCCTTCCAAAAACTGGGAGACTGGATTAAAGCCCCCATCCCTAAAACAGCAGCCAGACCCAAGATAGGTTGAAGCAGTGATTGTGCTTGGAGGCTGATTACTGAGCATGACTTATCAAGAGGCCAGAAAATATGATTCATCAGTAAAGATGGACCATGGGTTTTTTATTATGATGATTAGCTTCTCAGGTGAGAGGGAAGACAGTTTTATCTGACATAATGCTTTTCTCGTCTTTTGATACTAGCCAAGTACTGCTTCCTGGCCAGAGCAGCTTACTGAGATTAGAATATCTTTTCAGTCCATGTCATCAAAGGCATATTCTCCATGAAAGCTAGAACATAGTGAAACAAAAGACTGTCGCTTTTGCTGCAAGAGAAGAACAAGCAGTATATAACTGACAGCATTTGCCACTGTAGTCTGTGACACCAAAAAAAAAAAGACTATTATTAAGGGAAAAGGAAACATGGAAAGGGGTGGAATGTTTTGAGGAAAGGAAAATAATTCTGAATGGTTTATGTTTCAGCAGTAAAATGTAGTTAGCATATATCATGCAATAGCATTCACGTATGAACACAACATATGCCCCCTGAAGAGGAAACTAAAAATTATAAGCTACTTGGCTATATTAGGTAAAGGTGAAACCTTTCCAAAAAACAGGTAAATTAGGATAGGTGTCTATTTCTACTCAGTTCATGCAGTGGAGTGTAGCAAAACAAAAAGGCAAGAAAAGCTCTCAGTTTCTACTATATGAACCCCAGAAGATATTCTGTTCAACTCAGTTCTCTGAAAGAAGGCAACAGAAGATCTCATTGTAATGCCAGCATCCCCAGCTTCGGGGGGTGGTAGGCATAGTTGGTAGGTTAAGTACATGTAGGTATACTTGCAAAAAAGCATGTTCCTCACAATATGGCTGTTGTATAGTACACATCCAGTTGCAAAGCATCAATTTACTAGAATCTCCCTATCCTCTCTACATTCCCAACTATCTCTTGTTAACATTGTCACCTTTCTGGATGGGGGACACACTTCTAAACAAAACACTAGGCAGCAGCCATTCACCATTTTCATTTTCTAGGGAAATATAGGGAGCCCTTTTGAGCTTTCTTGAAAAAAAAAGATGAATCAGGAATTGGCACTTTGCTTTGTAACATGCAAACTTCCGTGTGTGTGTGTGTGTGTTTGAGAAAAATGTATATATTAGGTGGGTAGGGAGCCTGGAATCCTCTGTAGACACATGGGCACACCGCTTCACCATGTTGGTGATTCCAGGCATAATGCTGGGACACCTAATTGTAGGGCAACATATTTTGATGGAAATACAAGTAGGTTCTAGTTTTATTCACACATCCCTTACCCAATTTTCCTTAGATCACTCCACTTTTCTAAATATTATGACAGAGAAGTCCAAAATCAAAATACTTATAAAAAGTATATTTTTAGGAAAAATGTATAGAATAATACACATGCAACATTCATGCACTTTCTAAAAATCACAAACTTATGTGGAAATAAGCTTGAATAAAGTTAGTCAGGAGTAACTACATTAAATTTTAAAAGCATATGATTGTGTTATTGGGCTCCTCCTCCTCTTACTTTTCTTTCCTGGCATTTCATTGGCAAGCAGATCTTCAAACAATATTTCACAACGATCAGAGAGAGTGTTTATTATATCTCTCTTCAAGGCCTGCAAAGGCAAGAACAGAAGAATAGAAGCAATGCATGTGCAAAACCCAGCATTCTGCGGATCAACCCTGGAAGATCAGTGTGGTCAGGAAGAGAAATGAAGTGCTCTGGGGTTCTCAGCAACATTTTGTTCCCAGTTTTGTACATTCCTAAGACACGTTCATTCTGAAACTCATAAAACAGTTGAAATCATTGCCAGGGAATATACAGAGATGCTGACTCTGAAGAAAGCCAAATGCATCCATCTTTGCAGAGAAATTAGAATTTGCGTGATAAAAACAGGTTACATGACACACTGTGAAAATTCAGCCTGCCTTCTGGGCTTGACTGCTGGTCAGTTTTGGGAGGGAGGTCACAGAAATGGCAATAGTCTCCTTTGGTTGCAGCAATTTTTACAGGATCAAACTATTATGTGCATCCTGTCTGATTATAATTCCTTCAGCAGGGGAAGACTGTGGCTATCTCTCTACAGAAATCAAACAGATATTGAAAGTGGACTGAACTCCCCTTAGGGCTTTTAGATGCACAGATTGAAAGCAAAGACAAGAAGACCTTCTCATTCTCATCATCTTTTATGCTTCAGAAACCAGTGAGAGGCTGGCTATGTCCATATATCACACTGTGCTAGATGATGATTTGTACAAACCCAGGGACTGATTTGTTCCAACAAAACACAGCATAAAAAAACCATGGGTAGCCATAAAAAGCCCATATAACAAGACCTTCCAGATCTCTACCCGAAGAAAACTTCAGAAGAAAAAAGAAGGGAACCCACTTAATCAAAAACACACATTGAAATAACAATAAGGTCAAGTAAATATAAATATGGTGGGCCACAAGTTAAGTTATACAGTAATATTTACTAATATTTTATATGGAATTATAAAAGCACATATAAAAAATACACCAAAAACAATGAAAATGCCCAAAACAGCTAACATGTATATACCAATAAACAGACAGAAATATACACTTCCATTAAAAAACAACTTTTAAGACCATCAGCCGCTCCAGTTATGCTCACCCTGTCAACACTTTCATCAAAATGAGCATTCCCCAGTCTGGTGCTTGCAGATGTATTGGGACTACATGACAAAACTAGAGAGGGCTAATATAGACCTTGGGTTCATTTTTAATGAAAAGCATGTATGGAAACTCTGGGCAAGAAATTTGGACTATTACAATTATATCCCTCATTTATATTAATTGCAGGTTAAATCAGAGATCTTGGGTGGTACAGGAAAACAACCAACAACCACATTCTTCAAAAGATGAGGGGTAGTAACAGTACCTGAACAGCATCTTTAACTTTAGGCTTGTTATTATGGATGTAAGCTTTACATTTTAAAGCTCCTTTAAGATTTATGGAACCACTGCAGATCTGGACTGTAGCTGTAGATCTGGAGATTGTATTTTGCATCTGAAACAGAGAGTACACAGAATTCACAAATATTATATTTTAGTATACATTAGCCACTTCTACCCTGCCTTTATAATTGTAAATTCTGCTGGAAATATGAAGATCTTATTTATTTATTAGATATCTATATCACCGTAATCTCCAAAGACTCCTGTTGGTTACCAACACTGATATCAAAATGTACAATACTAAAACATCCATGGTAAAGAAATAAAAATTTTATATATACATATATATATCAGAGCAATGAAACAAAGAACAATAAACAAGATACTGTCACCCCAATTACCTCCCAAGGGCTCTTTGGAATAGCTCTGTTTTAAATAACTTCCAGAAGGCTAACTGGGGGACAGTCTTATTTCCAGAGGGAGACTGTTCCATAAAGTAGGTGCCTTCAACAAGGAACAGCATCATGATTTTTCTAAGTTGGAAAATGCTTAATGCATATTCTTTATTAAAAAATTTTTAGAGTGATCTGTACCAGTACTGAAAGATAATAGACTACCTACAGCCTCCTAAAGAAGTTACCAGAAAGATATTTCAACCAGTTTTCGCCTTTTAGCAACCATGCTACAGATGCTTTCAAGTTACTCATGGAAAGTGAAAGCAGTACAGGAAAAAAAAAAAAAAAGGAAAATTCTCAGAATAAGCTTCTACCGCTCAGTAGATCTTCATTATTCTTATGCTTACTGAGATGGAGAGCCAAGACTGATAATTAGCAAATTACATAAGTCTATGAATTGATATGCGAGTGAGATCTGAATGGAGGATGTCTCACCTTACTCTTAATCCCTTTGTCAATAGGTTTACTTACCAACTGTGTTAAAACCCTAACATCAAGACTCCTAGTAGCTGGTGGCATATATCCTCTTGATTTTTTCTGTAGGGATAATTCAAGTATAGAAGACAGCTGAACTGAGAAGAAAATTGGCAAGGTTCAAATGCTAAAACAGAATCTACAGGGGAAAAAATATTTAGACATTTGTGTATTTTATTAGGTCTTAGCTGTTGTGATTTTTTACACAATTAATTGTGCGGCAAAAATCTTTAATGAATTGGTGAGGTTTTCTACCCTTCTGCAGACACTTTTATTTCATTTCATAGGAGATAACAAACATTCTACAGTTCAGCTCAGTTCTACTGTAGACAGTTAATACTAATATACTGTATACACCTTTGAATCAGTCTTGAAGCCTGGTGACTGCCTGGACAAGTCCAGGCAGTTTTCTTGGTAGCATTTTTGGAAGTCATTTGCCCTTGGCTTCTTCCTACAGCTGTGAGTGACTGGCCCAGGGTCACCCAGCTGGTTTTGTGCCTAAGGCGGGACTAGAACACACTGTCTGCCAGTTTCTAGCCTGGTGCCTTAACTACTATACCAAGCTGGCTCTCTAATACTACAGAGTATACTTTATTTTAAAAATGTACTCAAAGTGAGGTAGAATATAGAACCAGCCAGGCACAAAGTATGTTTGTTTGTTATCAGACTTGCATGTAGAACCATGATCACCACACCAGAGTATGTACTGCTTAACTTCAAAGAAAAATCTGGTGATGATAGGGTTTATTTTGGGGGGGGTTGCTTAGGTTTTTTAAAAAACAAAAAGGTATAAATACTAGTCATTCTATAGACATTGTAGACTGCATTCTCAAGTGATGTGACCTTAATTTCTACTTTTACAGTAAAGCACACATCAAAATAAAGTTACGATCCCAATTCTGTACTCCCTTGAACTTTGAAATGCAGTTTTTAGTTTAAACACATTCCAGATGCAAATAAATTACAGCAGGTACTATGCAAGTTTTTTTTCTTTTTCTTTCCTGTTTTGGTGCAAAAGAGGCATCTAAGAAGAAAAAGTTACATTCTACTCTGATTTAGGACAGCCTAAGACTATATATAACATCTTTTCATTGACAAGTTAAGAATAACGATGGAGAATGAAAGCTTGCTACGATAGATGGGAAGATCCTGGAAGGAAGCATGGCTGATAGGTTAAGTTTTTTAGATTAACCTTTTTTTCTGAGAACCATGGGCAGCATGGCAAAGATAATACAGACAGGAACATGGTTGGATCCAATTTTCAAAAGCACCTTATCAAACAGCATAAATTTTCAAAAGCATCTTCTCAATTAGCATAAATAGAAGATGGCACAGCAGAGTTCCTGGATCAAGAAGAGAGACTAGCAACCCAGAGTTTCTGTTATTAAAAAGAAATGAGGCAACTTGAGAATTTTTTTAGAGGGAGCAAACAGATTTACTTGTTGAGATTAAAATATTCTCCTAGGAAACTGGATATTAACAGATTCAGATTCCACTCCTACTGAATTCAGTGCGGTTCTACCAAGAGAATTAGCTTACTGGTACAGTAAGCTAGTTTACTGGTACAGTAAACTAACAGGAGTTGAATTAACTTTTCTGACCACAGGTGGAATAACACTGTGATCTTGTCCCTCCCAATGGGAACTGTAAGACCATACTGCAACATTGTCTATGTGTAATGAACCATGTTTATTCCTGATCAACCAATTGTCTGAGTCAATGAGCTCCCCCCCTCAAGTCTGAGATTGGCTGGGACTGTAATTCTGGGAGATTCCATGAGGGGAGAGCCTGTGATCACAAACACTGCCAGGAGAATTATTTCTGTGGAAAGGAGGACTGAAATGCATCTTTTATTTGCTATGTGAGCTAGAAAAGGAAGTAGAAGTTGTGAAAGCAGTCAAGCATGGAGATACGCACATTGGAGAAAGTTAAGACAGGATGCCATCAGCCCTAATATGCACGAGCTGTTCCCATTCTTCTTCCTTCAGTAGAAGAATAGCCTTTAGAACTCTTTCAGGTGACAGGGGAATTACTCCTTTCTTAAAAATAGAAACCAAGGATAAAAAAGATAATGCCCTCTACCAGGACATCCTTAAAAGCATTGTTATGAAGCCAGATTTGCCCTGGATGAGACATCAGCCTGCCAATGACCCACCCAAAAGGAACTTCTGACTACAGTTATAATGAGCGTGTATCTGCTGAAAATCTAACTGCACCCATTACCTATAAAGGAATACATTTTATACATCTTAGTAAACCCTTCATGGACCTTGATCCTATCCAATCATTATCTTCTAACAGATCACCAGAAGAGGAGCCCTGGCAAAGGGGACAGAAAAGAGCAAAAGGCTCAAGACAGACTTGCAGCTTTGTGCTTTTTGTTACAACTGACCATCTTTCTCCAGGTGCATATCCATCTTTGAGAACTAAAGTACCAGAAAGAACTACAACCAAAAGTGTGTTCACTAAGGGGACCTTAAGAGCCTGCATAGGAGGGCTTAAGATCCAATGAAGGCAAATATATGCTTCAGTGAAGCGATTTAGGAGATTAACCATTTCACTTCACAAAAGCAAAAAAGCACCCAATTTACTTTGACAGTGCTACAGGATATGACAATGCTTAGCCTTCTCCCTAGGGTTGGATGACATTTTTCCAGGCTGGGTGGCTTTGGGATTACCTGCAGCCTTCACCAAAACTGCCCAGCCTGGAAAACTTTGATGTGCACCAAGGAGGCTATTGGCTAGAGCCTTCTGGCTAGAGCCTCCCCTCTAGCCAACAGCCTCCCTGGTGCACATCAAAGCAATCCTTCAGTGCTTAATGTTTCCACTCAGCCTGAAAGCAATTCAGCCACACAGGGAAAGAAGGCTGCTCTCAGCCACCTCCTACAGTCATATCTGATCATTGCTGTGGGAGAGACTCCTCTCAGAGGCCTTCCAAGTTGGGCAGTTTTAGGGTTGCCTGCATCCTTTACCAAAGCTGCTCAGATCACCTGCAATATGCACCAAGAGGCCCTTTCAGAGGACACTGAGGGCAATTCTGCAGCATTTGTTAAAGCCACTCAGCCAGGAAGTAATTCCAACAGCCACAACTGCAGAAAAGGCTCCTCATCAGTAGTATGAAAGGAAGTCTTAGAAACATGAGAATCCTGTTGCTTTGTGAAATTGCTCTGTTAAAGAAAATATTCCTCTAAAACTTCACACAGTTCTACTGCACAGCTTCCTGCAAAAATAATTATTAGCAATTTTGAGGGTTTTTTCCTTGTAAGGGAACATCTTATTTCTCTGAAGCTATTGGATAAATTGATGATAGCAAAGTATCTCCATGAAGGAATCCTTCACTTCTCAGAATAAGGCCCTCTTGATTGCAAGTGAGTGTCCACTGGCATGTCAGGCTTAAAGGCTAAATCTGCTGTTGTTAAAAAGAGGGGAAATCGACTAAATTTACAGCCACCTGTATGATCTGTTCACTGACTGACTGATCCAATAATACAGCCAACTGGAAACCATGGGAAGGAATATCTGGCCCACATCTCCCTCAGCACCACTGGCAGCTGGGAATGGAGTTTTAGGTCAGCAGAAACGTTTTGCTGAAGTGATCTGGTGCCACCTTCTGGTTAATCATGCAAACAGACAGTGGAGAAAAAGGCATTTAAAGGCAGGGATAGTGAAGGTTGAAGACTATCTTTGTCAAGGCATTAACACTAGGATTTTGCCTAGGCAGGACCAGCATTGGAGAAGGAAGCAATATCAGAATCATGGGATCAAATCAGCAGGGATTATCTCACTAAATAGTTTACTATAAGAAGAATTCTTTAAAGAAGTGTATGAGAGAAACTACTGAGGCCATGAATGACTTCACACCATCTTTCTATGCATTCTGTACTTTGATTACAGACTGAAAGCTAGTAGCAGAGTTTTCTGTTGCTGATCAGATCATTCTGATGTGGTGAGGAGTACAACCCATGGAGTGCCAAGTCATTAAACCATCTTTAATTGAAGCCATCGGTAGAGACAGGAATAAGGAGATAGAAATAAGAAGACATGAAAGAAGCTTTTTTTAAAAAAAGAAAAAGAAACAAAACTAAACATAATTATTGGTATTCTAAGGAAAATATGAAGATAAAGGATGAGAGAACAGCTAAAGCTCATTCTAGGCTACAGCAAGAAATGATGAGGGAGAAGCCTGAAAGAGCTAACGTAACAGCAGACTTTATGAATTTTTTCTGCTGTGCTGGATGGTAGGACAGTTTAAAACAAACTTGGAGGCCATCAAGGACCAAAACAGGAAATGCATCAACTATACATAAAAGTTTATGAAGGAGGTTAAAAAGGAGAAGAAAAATCCAGATTAGACCAAAATAGATCTCTGAATGTATATATGCAAAATTGGAATGGATAAAAGAACAATTAATGTATCCTTGAGACTTAATAATGCAATGCAGCTCCAAAGCTGCTGTTCTTTAATGGAGTATCTTCTTACATAATTTTTCAAAATGTCCCTACTCCTGAAATGAGATAAACCCTTTCTCAATTTCTACATGGGTAATACTGTATTTTTACCCAAATGTAACCTTAACTCTGTGAGACAATATTTTGGAGCTTGTTTAGACATTCAGATATGAGGCCTAGTGAGATTTATTAATCCTAGCTAATGCTCATTCATAATCAATTCTAAAAAAGAAACTAACTTAACACACTGTCCAAATCTGATCATTACGGATTATTAAATTACTACAATGTCAGTGCACCCATTTATCATGCTACTGCTTGATCAAAGGAGGCATAATTTTGGGATTAGATACTCTTTTGGCCCTCTTTCTTTCAAAAGTTGATTCAATCTTCCAATATAAAAGATGCACTGTATTAGTGGTTCACCTAAACCAGTGTTTCTCAACCGTGGCAACTTTAAGACCTGTGGACTTCAACTCCCAGAATTCCCCAGCCAGCCTTAAAGTTGCTAAGGTTGAGAAACACTGACCTAAAAAACGTTTCAACTGTTTTCAATAGAGCAATGAAAACCTACCATGCAAGCTGCCGCAGAAGACAATAGTACCAAGTCTACATTGTTCGCTACCTACCTGCCCTTCCAGTAAGTCAGCATCTTCCTCTTTAACCTGACCATTTATCAAAAAGACAGCCTCCTCTATCTGTTGGGCCCAACGTCCTAATCCATTCTATAAAACAGAATCAAAAAGAAAGGAGGTAATATTACTGAGAGACCTAATACATTTCTGACCAGTGTAAGTAAAACAGATTTTTAACCAATAAGCCTGAAAGCCTAAACTGCAGAAACTTTTTCACTCCTCAGATGTTATCTTCTAAATGTAATTGTAATAATTTTAGGACCATTGTGATCCCCCATGAAGCAGGAAAATTGATTCCTTCTAATTTTGGATTGTTGTTGTTTATTCGTTTAGTCGCTTCCGACTCTTCGTGACTTCATGGACCAGCCCATGCCAGAGCTTCCTGTCGGTCGTCAACACCCCCAGCTCCCCCAGGGATGAGTCCGTCACCTGTAGAATATCATCCATCCACCTTGCCCTTGGTTGGCCCCTCTTCTTTTTGCCTTCCACTCTCCCCAGCATCAGCATCTTCTCCAGGGTGTCCTGTCTTCTCATTATGTGGCCAAAGTACTTCAGTTTTGCCTTTAATATCATTCCCTCAAGTGAGCAGTCTGGCTTGATTTCATGGAGGATAGACTGGTTTGATCTTCTTGCAGTCCAAGGCACTCTCAGAATTTTCCTCCAACACCACAGTTCAAAAGCATCGATCTTCCTTCTCTCAGCCTTCCTTATGGTCCAGCTCTCGCAGCCATATGTTACTACAGGGAACACCATTGCTTTAACTATGCGGACCTTTGTTGTCAGTGTGATGTCTCTGCTCTTAACTATTTTATTGAGATTTGTCATTGCTCTTCTCCCAAGGATTAAGCATCTTCTGATTTCCTGACTGCAGTCAGCATCCGCAGTAATCTTCACACCTAGAAATACAAAGTCTTTCAGTGCTTCTACATTTTCTCCCTCTATTTGCCAGTTATCAAGCAAGCTGGTTGCCATAATCTTGGTTTTTTTTAGGTTTAGCTGCAAGCCAGCTGTTGCACTTTCTTCTTTCACCTTCATCATAAGGCTCCTCAGTTCCTCTTCACTTTCAGCCATCAAAGTGGTATCATCTGCATATATGAGATCGTTAAAGTTTCCTCCAGCGATTTTAACTCCAGCCTTGGATTCCTCAAGCCCAGCATGTCGCATGATGCATACAAGTTGAATAGGTAGGGTGAGAGTATACAGCCCTGCCATACTCCTTTCCCAATCTTAAACCAGTCCGTTGTTCTGTGGTCTGTTCTTGCTGTTGCTACTTGGTCGTTATACAGATTCTTCAGGAGGCATACAAGATGACTTGGTATCCCTATACCGCTAAGAACTTGCCACAATTTGTTATGGTCCACACAGTCAAAGGCTTTAGAATAGTCAATAAAACAGAAATAGATGTTTTTCTGAAACTCCCTGGCTTTTTCCATGATCCAGCGGATATTGGCAATTTGGTCCCTAGTTCCTCTGCCTTTTCTAAACCCAGCTTGTACACCTGGCAATACCCTTTTGGTATGGGGATATAAGTTGATTTTTTCCAATCTGATGGCCATTCCTGTGCTTTCCAAATTTGCTGGCATATAGCATGCATTACCTGACAGCATCATCTTGCAAGATTTTGAACAGTTCAGCTGGGATGCTGTCATCTCCTGCTGCCTTGTTATTAGCAATGCTTCTTAAGGCCCATTCAACCTCACTCTTCAGGATGTCTGGCTCTAGCTCTCTGACCACACTGTCAAAGCTATCCCCGATATTGTTATCCTTCCTATACAGGTCTTCCGTATATCACCTTTTCTTGATCTCTTCTTCTTCTGTTAGGTCCTTGCCATCTTTGTTTTTGATCATACCCATTTTGGCCTGGAATTTACCTCCAATGTTTCTAATTTTCTGGAAGAGGTCTCTTGTCCTTCCTATTCTATTGTCTTCTTCCACTTCCACGCATTGCTTGTTTAAAAATAATTCCTTATCTCTTCTGGCTAACCTCTGGAATTTTGCATTTAATTGGGCATATCTCCCCCTATCACTGTTGCCTTTTGCTTTCCTTCTTTCTTGGGCTACTTCTAGTGTCTCAGCAGACAGCCACTTTGCCTTCTTGGTTTTCTCTTTCTTTGGGATGTATTTTGTTGCCGCCTCCTGAACAATGTTGCGAACTTCTGTCCAGAGTTCTTCCGGGACCCTATCTACTAAGTCCAGCCCCTTAAATCTATTCTTCACCTCACTGCATATTCCTTAGAGATATTAGTGAGCTCATATCTAGCTGATCTGTGGGTCTTCCCTAATCTCTTGAGTCTGATCCTAAATTGTGCAATAAGAAGTTTGTGATCTGAACTACAGTCAGCTCCAGGTCTTGTTTTTACCGACTGTATAGATGTCCGCCACCTTTGGCTGCAAAGGGTGTAGTCAATCTGATTTCGGTGTTGTCCATCTGGTGAAGTCCATGTATAAAGCCGTCTCTTAGGTTGTTGGAAGAGAGTGTTTGTTATGTAGAGTGAGTTGTCTTGGCAAAATTCTATCAGCCTATGTCCTGCTTCATTTTGTTCTCCCAGGCCATGCTTACCTGTAATTCCAGGTGTCATTTGACTGCCCACCTTAGCATTCCAGTCTCCCATGATGAAAATAACATCTCTTTTAGGCGTGTTGTCCAGTAGGTGCTGCAGATCCTCATAGAACTGCTCTACTTCAGCTTCTTCAGCATCTGTGGTTGGAGTGTATATTTGGATCACTGTGATGTTAGGTGGCTTGCTCTGAATTCAAATTGAGATCATTCTATTGTTTTTTGGATTGTATCCAAGCACTGCTTTAGCCACTTTACTATTAATTATGAAGGCTACTCCATTTCTTCTATGGTCCTCTTGTCCACAGTAGTAGATCTGGTGGTCATTTGATGTGAAGTGGCCCATTCCTGTCCATTTCAGTTCACTGACGCCCAAAATGTCTATCTTTAATTTTGACATCTCACCAATAACCACATCCAATTTGCCCTGGCTCATAGATCTTACATTCCAGGTTCCAATGGTGTGTTGACTCTTAGAACATTGGATTCGCCGTTCACCACCAGCACCGTCGGCCACTAGCCATCCTTTCGGCTTTGAGCTAGCTGCGTCATCACGTCTGGGGCTAGTTGAACGCATCCTCTGTTCCTCCCCAGTAGCATTTTGACCATCTTCCGACCTGGGGGTCTCATCTTCCAATGGTATACCGACATATTTCTGGTTGTACTGATCCATTTAGTTTTCAGGGCAAGAATACTGGGGTGGGTTGCCATTACCTTCCCCAGGGATCGCATTTAGTCTGACCTCTCTGTCATGACCTTCTCATCTTGGGTGGCCCTTCACGGTTTAGCTCATGGCATCATTGAGGTGCTCAAGCTCCAGCACCACAACAAAGTAACGATCCTTTGCTGAAGATAATTTTTGATACTAGTCTCTAAAAATAGGTATCAGCTGGCATATGTGGATACATCTACGAAACTGCTTAAGTAAAAGATCTGACATGATCTCTATGCCACTGTTAACTTAGCATTTCAACTTCACCCCCTTCTGTATCTCGAACAAGGACATGCTAGATTACCGATGAAAGGATGTCATGTTATTACCCAATATTTGTTAGTGAATGGCCACTGTTAATACGTTCATAATTTCTATCAGTGATATTTACCATCACACTGTTTACTACTGCTAAAGGAAATACAGTATTTTTAAACCCAGAAAGTTATGTTTAACTGTTATATTTCCATTCCATTGCTCATTTTGATATCCGATATCAAGAGTAGCAATGGGCACTGTTCAGAACACATACAGTACTGATGATCTCTCCTGAAATCAAGACAAAAAATGATGGAACTTGAAGAAAGTCCTGTTGGGAAAACAAGTAGCTGGTGTCTTGCGAGAAATTAGCTGATAACTTAGGATTCTTGAGATACCAAAGAAAGATGCGCAGGCAAAAGGCTAAGGAAGCCAGAGGAAAAAGGTACAAAATATGGAAGCTGTTCTAGTGAAAAAAACAACAAAGCAGATTTAGTTAAGCATTATGTATGTATGTATGTATGTATTTGTCAATTATTTTGTCACCACCCATCTCCCCCCAAAGGAGATGATTATGATGTCATATATAACACAAAGCATTTTTTTAGTTACCCTTGTATTTTTTTCTAGGTTGTGGCTGGCCAGCGTAGCAGGGAGAGGAATATGTATATTAACATTAACTGTGCATTCTAAAGATAGCCAAGAAGCAGTAAGAGCATTCTGGTATTTCCAGTCTGCTGGCTTAGCTGTACTCTAAAGGAGAAAAAAAAGAGGCTCAATTATTACAGTATCTCAACATATAAACGATAAACCATCCAGTCTAAATGACTGAATCTATGCATTTATTTATGAATTCAATAAGAGTTATTCTGAAGTAAGCACATGCATAAGAACTGTAGTTTACGTCTGTGTTATTGCTGCACCTAAACATCATTGTTTCATGCAAACTTTAAACGGGAGATAGAGCAGCCCCTTAAGTTCCATTGAAATCTAAGAACAAAGCAATAATTTTAGGTAACTCAGCTGAGATTGCCAACCCAAATTCAGTTAGTTAATTGGTCTCTCCCTGTTTCCCAATACAGAGCCTACCTTTGGATCTTGCACATCGTAGGTACGACAAAGTATTCGTTTCCAGTTAAGGAACAATAATTAAGCAGCTTTAAGGGATACTAATAAGAAGCACTTATGACTATTACAAGGATACCCCTCTAAAGATCTGAACTAAAATTCAATCTTTTCAGATCAGATTATGCTTCATTTTAGCTAACATAATCAACAAACAGAATGCCCTATATATCCAGCACTGTTGCTGGGTTACAGGATAAAATACATTCTGTACTTCAGTAGACACCATTAATACCATTGACAATAGTTAAGCACAAGAAAATAAACCAAGGAGTGGTTTTTAGTTAAGCACAATAGTTAAGCACAAGAAAATAAACCAAGGAGTGATTTTTAGTTAAGTACAATAGTTAAGTACAAGAAAATAAACCAAGGAGTGGTTTTTAGTTAAGTACAATAGTTAAGCACAAGAAAATAAACCAAGGAGTGATTTTTAGTTAAGTACAATAGTTAAGTACAAGAAATTAAACCAAGGAGTCTTTCGTCACCAGTTAATCCTTCTCCTCCCATTCTGTCTTTCCCCTGCTTCTAATAGGCCTTTCTTCACTATTACACTAGAATGCTGAAATTATGAGTCTTGTCAGCAGACAACTCAGTTGATATGAATGGTAGAGAATGGAAAAAATTAATAGAGGGTAAATCTCTTACACTTTACGTATTAAAGCAAATCACACCCTAGAATAGTAACAGAAAACATATGACGTTACAGATGTAACTGAATCATAGTATCTGTACCATTGGCCAAGCTGGCTAAGACAGCTAGGAGTTGGAAATAGCAATATATGAAAGGCGATGGTTCCTCACCACTGGTTTAGAATTTGGATACTGTTCTTTTACGGTATGTCCATGTTCTCAGTTATGGCAATGTGTTACAACAGTAGCAGTTTGTTGTTTATTCGTTTAGTTGCTTCCGACTCTTCGTGACTTCATGGACCAGCCCACGCCAGAGCTTCCTGTCGGTCGTCAACACCCCCGGCTCCCCCAGGGACGAGTCCGTCACCTCTAGAATATCATCCATCCATCTTGCCCTTGGTCGGCCCCTCTTCCTTTTGCCTTCCACTCTCCCTAGCATCAGCATCTTCTCCAGGGTGTCCTGTCTTCTCATTATGTGGCCAAAGTATTTCAGTTTTGCCTTTAATATCATTCCCTCAAGTGAGCAGTCTGGCTTTATTTCCTGGAGGATGGACTGGTTGGATCTTCTTGCAGTCCAAGGCACTCTCAGAATTTTCCTCCAACACCACAGTTCAAAAGCATCGATCTTCCTTCGCTCAGCCTTCCTTATGGTCCAGCTCTCGCAGCCACATGTTACTACAGGGAACACCATTGCTTTAACTATGCGGGCCTTTGTTGTCAGTGTGATGTCTCTGCTCTTAACTATTTTATCGAGATTTGTCATTGCTCTTCTCCCCAGGATTAAGCGTCTTTTGATTTCCTGACTGCAGTCAGCATCTGCAGTAATCTTTGCACCTAGGAATACAAAGTCTTTCACTGCTTCTACATTTTCTCCCTCTATTTGCCAGTTATCAATCAAGCTGGTTGCCATAATCTTGGTTTTTTTGAGGTTTAGCTGCAAACCAGCTTTTGCACTTTCTTCTTTCACCTTCATCATAAGGCTCCTCAGTTCCTCTTCACTTTCAGCCATCAAAGTGGTATCATCTGCATATCTGAGATTGTTAATGTTTCTTCCAGAGATTTTAACTCCAGCCTTGGATTCCTCAAGGCCAGCTTGTCGCATGATGTGTTCTGCATACAAGTTGAATAGGTAGGGTGAGAGTATACAGCCCTGCCGTACTCCTTTCCCAATCTTAAACCAGTCTGTTGTTCCGTGGTCTGTTCTTACTGTTGCTACTTGGTCGTTATACAGATTCTTCAGGAGGCATACAAGATGACTTGGTATCCCCATACCGCTAAGAACTTGCCACAATTTGTTATGGTCCACACAGTCAAAGGCTTTAGAATAGTCAATAAAACAGAAATAGATGTTTTTCTGAAACTCCCTGGCTTTTTCCATTATCCAGCGGATATTGGCAATTTGGTCTCTAGTTCCTCTGCCTTTTCTAAACCCAGCTTGTACATCTGGCAATTCTCGCTCCATGAACTGCTGAATTCTACCTTGCAGGATTTTGAGCATTACCTTACTGGCATGTGAAATGAGTGCCACTGTTCGATAGTTTGAACATTCTTTAGTGTTTCCCTTTTTTGGTATGGGGATATAAGTTGATTTTTTCCAGTCTGATGGCCATTCTTGTGTTTTCCAAATTTGCTGGCACATAGCATGCATTACCTTGACAGCATCATCTTGCAAGATTTTGAACAGTTCAGCTGGGATGCCGTCGTCTCCTGTTGCCTTGTTATTAGCAATGCTTCTTAAGGCCCACTCAACCTCACTCTTCAGGATGTCTGGCTCTAGCTCACCGACCACACTGTCAAAGCTATCCCCGATATTGTTATCCTTCCTATACAGGTTTTCTGTATATTCTTGCCACCTTTTCTTGATCTCTTCTTCTTCTGTTAGGTCCTTGCCATCTTTGTTTTTGATCATACCCATTTTGGCCTGGAATTTACCTCCAATGTTTCTAATTTTCTGGAAGAGGTCTCTTGTCCTTCCTATTCTATTGTCTTCTTCCACTTCCACGCATTGCTTGTTTAAAAATAATTCTTTATCTCTTCTGGCTAACCTCTGGAATTTTGCATTTAATTGGGCATATCTCCCCCTATCACTGTTGCCTTTTGCTTTCCTTCTTTCTTGGGCTACTTCTAGTGTCTCAGCAGACAGCCATTTTGCCTTCTTGGTTTTCTCTTTCTTTGGGATGTATTTTGTTGCCGCCTCCTGAACAATGCTGCCAACCTCTGTCCAGAGTTCTTCCGGGACCCTATCTACTAAGTCCAGTCCCTTAAATCTATTCTTCACCTCCACTGCATATTCCTTAGGAATATTAGTGAGCTCATATCTAGCTGATCTGTGGGTCTTCCCTAATCTCTTTAGTCTGATCCTAAATTGTGCAAGAAGAAGTTTGTGATCTGAACTACAGTCAGCTCCAGGCCTTGTTTTTACTGACTGTACAGATGTCCGCCACCTTTGGCTGCAAAGGATGTAATCAATCTGATTTCGGTGTTGTCCATCTGGTGAAGTCCATGTATAAAGCCGTCTCTTAGGTTGTTGGAAGAGAGTGTTTGTTATGCAGAGTGAATTGTCTTGGCAAAATTCTATCAGCCTGTGTCCTGCTTCGTTTTGTTCTCCCAGGCCATACTTACCTGTAATTCGAGGTGTCATTTGACTGCCCACCTTAGCATTCCAGTCTCCTGTGATGAAAATAACATCTCTTTTAGGCGTGTTGTCCAGTAGGTGCTGCAGATCCTCATAGAACTGCTCTACTTCAGCTTCTTCAGCATTTGTGGTTGGGGCGTATATTTGGATCACTGTGATGTTAGATGGCTTGCCCTGAATTCGAATTGAGATCATTCTGTCGTTTTTTGGATTGTATCCAAGCACTGCTTTAGCCACTTTATGATTAATTATGAAGGCTACTCCATTTCTTCTGTGGTCCTCTTGTCCACAGTAGTAGATCTGGTGGTCTTTTGATGTGAAGTGGCCCATTCCAGTCCATTTCAGTTCACTGACGCCCAGAATGTCTATCTTTAATCTTGTCATCTCACCAATAACCACATCCAATTTGCCCTGGCTCATAGATCTTACATTCCAGGTTCCGATGGTGTGTTGATCCTTAGAACATCGGATTCGCCGTTCACCACCAGCACCGTCGGCCGCTAGCCGTCCTTTCGGCTTTGAGCTAGCTGCGTCATCACGTCTGGGGCTAGTTGAGCTCATCCTCTGTTCCTCCCCAGTAGCATTTTGACCATCTTCCGACCTGGGGGTCTCATCTTCCGATGGTATACCGACATATCTCTGGTTGTACTGATCCATTTAGTTTTCACGGCAAGAATACTGAGGTGGGTTGCCATTACCTTCCCCAGGGATCGCATTTAGTCTGACCTCTCTGTCATGACCTTCCCGTCTTGGGTGGCCCTTCACGGTTTAGCTCATGGCATCATTGAGGTGCTCAAGCTCCAGCACCACGACAAGGTAACGATCCTTTGCTGAAGACAACAGTAGCAGAATCACCATATATTTAATACTCTAGTGCAAGATTAACTAAATAAGGATACGTGGCTGTCTGTACAATTATTCAAATAGGTTCAGGAGAAAGAAGGTAAAAATATGGCTCTTGAGAAAGACCTTTGGAGATACTATTCCTGAATGGTGATACATCAGATTGATTACAGTTTTATTAGCTGTTTTTTTAAAAATCTTACTATATTCATACTGTAAGTTGCTCAGAGGCTCCAGAAATGGAACAGCACATAAATTGTAGCATTAAATAAATAATGAATAAAGATGGGATCAGAATGGAATTCTGGTATGTCTAAATACTCAGCTTCTCTAATCCAGTAAAGCTCTACGGAACAATATTAGTAAGTGAGGAAAAAGCAAAGGAACTCACTAAGAATACTATCAAAACATTCCTTTCCTTCATCTTACTCTACATTACACTCCACATTTTTACATCCAGTGGTATCTACTAATATAATGGTCTCTGACCCCCAGCATATTTTACTTCCCCATCCATACAAACATTCTCTGCTGTATCTTCAGCCCAAATCAGTCCTTGAATAGAAAACTATTCCCATAGATTTGGACATAACCTATCAACATACCAATTAACCATATTTTTTAAAAAATAGGCTGTTGAATTTTGATTTTTTTTACTAATTAAGACCATATTCAGGGCAGAGCTACAGTAACTACAAAACAGACTAAACCTGTAGACAGGTTCATTCAGAAGTTATTTGAATTGTGTTTGGTATAACTGTGCAGATAGCTACAGCCTGAATTATCATCTGTAATTTAGAAAGAGCAAAGATAGTCCTATATTTAATAAACATACATCTGAAGACTGATGCAAAAAGGATACTTCTTTGTAGTAGAACAAAGATGGAGCACCACTCTGTCTGATACATCTTCTTCTGAGATGTTCCACAATCTCTTTCTAGCTACAAACTTTTCAACTGAAAAAAGAAGCTTGGAGAAGGACAGAACAAAGTCAAGACTGATTCTTAGGTTCTATCTATCCATCCATCCATCCATCGTGGTGGTGGTGGTATAGAGCATATTAAGCATATAGAATTGTGTTATTCAGGCCTTTGTTAAGTATAGCTCTTGTGTTGCTTAGTAGCAACATTATAAACGTATAACCTAACACCTAGTGCTGTGGCTCTGGAGTGGAAACAGCTAACATAACCCAGATGCTTGTCCTTGAGTGCCTAGAATTAGGTAATAGGAGATTGCAATGTAAACACCAATGTTTATGGTACATGTTGATAATATCAGGAAGGATATTATAAGCATGAAAAGTAACAGTAAGATCAATCTAATAGTTTATCACAGCATTTCAGAGGAAATGGTGCTGCGTAATTGTATTACTCCTTTTATCTTTCTGTTATCTATCTGTCTCAAATGCTATTGACAATACTGCACATATAGAATGTGAAGAGTGGGCTGGCTCAGGGCTCTCTCCTGCAGCTGCTGGCAGGGAGCCCACTGACTCACTGTTAAGTATCCAATAAAGTATACCGTACTTTGTTGTTTCTATCTCCAAATGCTTTGGTTTTCCTTTTGGAGGAGCATTTTTCTCATAACTCCTATCTATCTATCTATCTATCTATCTATCTATCTATCTATCTATCTATCAATCATTTGTACCCCATGGCAATCAATTCAATCTTGGCAACTTACATAGTAGAAAACAAATGTTAGCAATCTACAGTAAGTGTAAAAACATAAAACAAATGTTCATAACAGTGAAATAAGAACAAAACAAAAATAAAACAAAACATTATTGTTATTATTTACCTTCCGCAGGGTATTTTGGATTTCTTTTCCCAGCTCTGGTACTGAAATGATAAAAACACCAAGAACTAACAGTCCTCCAGGAAGCATTCTTGATACCTAAGCAAGTCAAATGAAAACATATTTTATGTATTTCATTATTACTACTATGGGTCCAGGCTATGCTGTTGGCCTCTCTGAAGGAGTGGGTGGTACCTCTTACCTTGAATAAGGCAGTGGTGTGCCCCCTCCTCAAGAGGCCATCCTTGGACCCAGTGGTGTTTGACAGCTATGTACAAGCCTCCAACCTTCCCATTTTTGGGAAGGTTGTTGAGAAGGTGGTGAGTCTGTGGCCGATGGAGGAAACAGATTATCTAGACCTGTTTCAGTCAGGTTTCAGGAAGGGATTTAGTACTGAGACAGCCTTGGTCACACTTGTTGATGACTTGTGGCGGAGCATCCACCCCTGTGCTCCTTTATCTCTCAGTGGCTTTTGATATCATCAGCCTTGGTATCCTTCTGAATCAGCTCCATGGGTTGGGCATTGGGGGCACCATTGTACATTGGTTCTCTTCCTTTCTTCAGGGCCAGTTCCAGTCAGTGCTGGTTGGGACAGAGATCACTCATTAGGCCGCTCCTGTGTAGAGTGCCGTAGAGTTCTACTCTCCCTCCCTTCCTTTTCAACTTCCATATGAAACTGCTGGGTGAGGTCATCCACCAGTTTGAAGTTCAGTATCAGTAGTATGCTGATGATACCCAATTATAGATTTTGACCTTGGGCCAGCCAAGTGAGGCTGTCACGATCCTGTCCCAGTGCCCAGAGACTGTCCAGGTTTGGGTCGGGAGGAATTGCCTCCAACGTAATACCAATACCAACATAATACCAACATACCAAGACCTAGTAGCTGTGGATGTTTGGGCAGCCCAGCTCTCAGGACATTACATCTCTGACTTTGGATGGGGTAGCAGTTCCCCTTTTGGGGTTGATACGTAATCTGAGGGACTTCCTGGACTTGCAGCTCCTGCTTGAAGAGCAGGTATCAGCTATGGCCAAGAAGGCATTTGCACAATTCCATCTGGTGCACCAGTTGCACCCTTTCCTAGATTGGGGGATCCTTCAGACAGTCACTCATGCCCTAGTCACCTAGTGGCTTGACTACTCCAATGTGCTCTACATTGGGGCTGCCTTGAAGACAACCCAGAAGCTTCAACTGGTCCAGGATGCAGCAGCTCAATATATCCGGTATGCCCATGTAACACCTCTGCTTTGGGAGCTGCACTGGTTGCCAGTTTTTTTCCAGGTGTAATTCAAGGTGCTGGCTGTTACCTTCAAGTCCCTACATGACATAGGCATAGGGCCTGGTTACTTGAGGGATTCCCTGTCTCCCATAACATCTCCCCAGTTCTGCAGGGCTGGCGCTGAGACAGGTTTACAAGAAAAGTACTTTTCCATGGCAAACAGAATAAGAGAACGTATATTACTTGTCTGGCATGTGCTGCTGTCCATTGTTCATCAATATTAGACAAGTCGGAATGGTGGTTTGCACTGCTGTTGCTTTCCTCCTCTTTTATAGGTGTTCGAATAGCCAGCAAAACATAGTCTCTTTGCTGGGTACACTGAAAAATAGAAAAGATAAAGTTGCTTGCAGAAAGAAAAGCACTCCACCCAGTCCATTACACAATGGCATCAACTGCACCTCATTTAGCTTATATGCATTTCTAAGAATATGTTTAAAGTATCTATATACCTCACTGGAAACTTGATTCCAACTAAGAAGTACAGGAATATCAAACTTAAGGCAAGCTTAGACAGCCATATAGCTAAAAATGGCTAAAAACAGTTTCCTTTAAAGCACAGTGCTTCCAAGATACATAAATAATATTTTAACACTCCAGCTACTTTTTGAAGTATTTCACATCAGTTCTGTTAACAACCAATCACAAATAATCCAAGAAAACTCTATTCTAAAAATACATTAATGGAACAGATTGTGAAAAGAAGAATCAAGAGAAATTCTAACTATGTAGCCCCTATTTATTTTCTCACGGTTTGCACAGAAAGAAAATCTCAAGTTTGGATTGTGCTTTTACATGACAATAGCTAAATCATTTACAGTGTTGGAATTATATCCAAATAAACATGAACAGAATTGCATGATTAATGAAATACATTAATACCAATAATAATAAAAAAGTACATTGGTAACTGATGACATAACTGAGATTGCATAGTGTTTTCTTGTCAGAGAAGAGTCTCTTCAAACTGCAACACAGAAAGCATAGGTGAAAAAATAAGTAGACTTACCTGCCCTACTAAAAGACCAGTAATAAGACCTTTTGATTTAGCACTCAAGTCTGATAAATATTGTCCAACAGCTTCCTCCACGAAGTAGCTTCTTCCCATTATTGCAAAGACTCAATCGCCCAATCATAAAATGTGTAATAAATGACGAGGGATAAGGAGAAGAGGCTCAATGACCCTAGAAATTAAGGGAACAGAAGTCAGGTTTCTAATCTTAAAAAGTCAACAAAGGGCCACCGGGAAATGCTACATAGGGACTAGCATCATTGCTTCCCATCGATTTTTTTAAACTTAACTTTTTTACCTCCACCCTTGCAGCCTTATAAATGCAATTTCCTATACAGTAGCTGCAGTCCAAATTACTTCTTTTGCTTATTTCTCGTCTCACCGTAGTTGTCTTGCTATACACCCCCATCCAAGCCATTCACCGGATTCTCTTCTTTTTACAAGCACTGATGTGTCCCTCATCCGTCATCACTCAGCGACTGTATTCTCCTTCATCCAACTGGACCCATTGTGATGACGTAACCACGTGCTGTCAACCTATGACGCAATTAACAAAAACCTGTATTTTAAGCATTGCAGATTTTCTTGTACTAATTATTTTTATTTTTTGTCTTATATCGTAAAGCACTGAAATGGCACCTTTCTCCTTCTCATTTGCCTTCTTAAATTTACATACGCAAATAAATCTCTTCAAAATATGTTCCGCCACACTCAAGATGGCGTACAGAACGCGTCAGAAGCACTTCTGTGTTTCCGGCGGCAGGTGAGGATTTCCTTCATCAGAATAAGGAAACCATTTACATAGCTTGTCAACTGCAATATTGTAGTTTAAACCAGGGGTTCTCAACCTCAGCAACTTTAAGATGCATGGACTTCGACTCCTAGAATCCCCCAGGCAGAATGGCTGAGTTGCTGAGGTTGAGAAACACTGGCTTAAAAGTTATAGACCACCATTTCGGTTTTTATATACCACACTTCCTATCATTCTTGATGCCATTCTCCCAAAGAGAAGAAAAAGGCAGCATAATAAAGCAAATAAATAATAATCAGAGTGATTGTTGTTCATTGGAAGCAATAAAAGAGCTTCCCTGAGTTGTAGTTCTCCACCCTACAGTATGCATTCAATTTTTTAAAAACCATCCTTCCTGTCAGTGAAAAAAAAAGTATGTATCTAAATAATATAGTAAATAATTTTAAAACAGTAGTAAAAAGACATTGAACGGTCATTATTTCTACGTTGCTGATTTTGTGCATTAAAGTTTTCATAATGGCAGGATTATAATGCAGTTCAATGTTTTATTAGGTAGGAAGCAAGAAGTAACACACCACTGTCTGTAGTAGAGCTTCATATTTGCCTTGCAAACACTGACTTTTCTCTATACCATGGCTGCCATCTAGTGGGGTTCCAAGTTTTGACAACTCAGAGTCAGTAGCCCTAGTCGCTGTTTTGAAGGGGGAAATCATGGGGACAAGGATCAAGGAAAGAGAAGAGGACGACCAGCAACAAGGTGGATGGACTCAGTTAAGTGGCGATGAGTATTGCTGGGAGAGTTGAAAGAACAGGCTAGCGACAGATCGTCATGGAGAAAATCTATCTATGTGGTCGCTAGCAGTCGAAAGCGACTTGATGGCACATAATTAATCAACCAATCACGGAAACCAGATCTTTTACACGTCCATCGTTGGCTTTAAATGCTGACATCCCCGCAATCGAGTCATTTTGCAGAAAGTAGTCCACGTAGGACCCGTTTCACATTTCCAAGCTTATAAATTTGGACAAGCTACTCCACGCTTCGCTAAATCGAAGCAACGACATCCTAGGTTCCCAGCAGCTAATAGCTTCATCAACTCCCCAGCTGAAACCTAAGGAGCCTATCTCTAGGTACTGCTGCGCTTTGCGCGTGCGCTGGCCACACCCCGCGCGTGCGCCCTTTGGTCGTGTGACGCGCTTCCCCATCTCCTGCTCTGTCCGTTCCGGGGCGAAGAGACGGAAAGCAGGGGGGAGGGGCTTTTTCTCAGGCTGCCTAAGATGGCGGCGGTTCTGCAGCAGGTATTGGAGCGCGCAGAATTGGCCAAGCTGCCCAAAGCCGTGCAGGGCAAGTTGGAGCGCTTCCTTGCCGATCAGCAGAGCGAGATCGACGGGCTTCGCACTAGGCACGAGCGCTACAAGGTGGAAAGCGGTGAGTGCGGCCAGTGGGCTGGTCGCTGTGCAGAAGAGAAAGCTAGATCGTGAAGACCCCGGGTCGGATGCGGCGGGCGCGGACGGTCCTTTTTTCCTGGATAAACGTCAGAAAAAGGGCAGAGGGGGAATCAGGGAGTGTTGGATGGATTCAGCCTGGCATCCTTTAATCTAGTGCTCTGGAGATTTCTATAAAGGAATGAGGCTAAAGGGAAAGAGCAACTTGTTCTCTGTGTTGCATTGAAATTCCCATCACCAGTGGCTGTGCTGGCTTCAGTGATGGATATTGTCAGATATGTAAGAAATAGTATTGCCTTACTACATGGGATCAAGGGCTATTTGAGCCAGTATTCAATTTTTAACAGTAGACATAAATGCTTAGCTTGAATGTTGTCACTTTGGTAATAAGTGTTGGTCACTTATTATACCAGGTTTGAGCCAGTGTGGCTTCAGTCTTTTGCACACTTACAGTAGTCATAATAAGAGTCATTAAATTTACCAGAGTGTGTGAGAAGCAACCTGTGTGTGCCATCCTATGAAGCAACTTACTGCCTTAAAAAGAGAGCTAACACTGCAATTCTGTGTTGCTGTAGTTGCTATTTTCTCTCCTCTCCCTCCCCCCCCCCTTTTTTTTACACTGATGATAAGGTGCTTGGGGGCAATCTTCAAAAGAAAAAGAGAAATCCAATCTGTAATAAGTATTCTGTTTGTTGTGAATGGAGTTCCTGAAATGTCAAAGAAATTGTGTGATACCTAGTTAAAAGCCTTTCACTAGCTCAAAATATATGTAGTGTTTTTAAAATAACATTGATTTGTTTTTTAAAAATGGCACTGGATTGAATCCAGGGTGATCCATACTTAAGATTAGCCACTTTGGTGTAGTGATGAAGGTGCTGGCCTAGAAACCAGGAGACTGTGAGTTCTAGTTCCACCAACTGGGTGATTTGGGGCCAGTCACTCTCTCTCTCAGCCCAACTCACCTCACAGGGTTGTTGTTGTGGGGAAAATAGGAGGAAGAAGTGTTAGGTATGTTCCCTGCCTTGAGTTATTTATAAAAATAATAAGGGCAGGATTTAAAAAATCTAAAAAAAAAATGTTAGATTCATTGGATACATAAGGTTCCTTTGTGTAAGTTCAACTTCTGAAAAAAAAATCCTAACTTCTAATGAACTTTCACACATTCCCAGCAGTGCTGCACATCATTATTTCCTGTTTAGATCAGGGGAGAACTTGCAGCTCTCCTGATGTTGCTGAAATAAAGTTTCCAGCATCCCTTAACATTGGCAGTGTTCGATAAAGTTACTAGGAATTGCAATTCAGCAACATCTCTGGGTGACAGTTCCCCAACTCATTGTTGAGTATAATGTATGTAATGGTACTGTATTGGTCACGTTCACCGTTGCGATGTTTGATTTACATCATAACGTTTCGCATGCCATGGTGCTGACGTGCATTCCAGTTGGGAGGGAGCTGCTGGGAGACCTTGTACCAGGCTGTCTATCTGTTTTCTTGGGGATGGAATGGGTTTGGGTTATCATTGGTGTTCAAGGTCTTTTTACCCGTTGATTAGCAGAACTCGTTAGAGGCACCTGGGATGGGGAACTTGAAACGGTTGTACGGGGGGAGGGCTTACATTAGCACCGAGGGTTTTTAGTTTGTATTTGGCGCGCTTCTGCTCATTCTCAGCTTTCTTTGTACTTGCACACTATTCTTAAATAAACCAGATTTGATTCAAGCTCTTGCTTGTGAGTCTGAGTGTTTTTTAGGATAGGCAATCATTACATAAAGCTGAGAATCTTTGTAATTCCCATTAACTCCTTCCAAGGCTATTCCTTGCGAGGAAATTAGTTAGCGATGACCGAATCAAGACCAACATCTGAGGGGCTGGAACCGCAAGCTGGTCCAACACCGAAGAGCCCCCTTCCCCCCGACCTTTCGTTCTACCCGAGGGGCTCCAGCTCAAGCCCTGAGCTGGGGGGATCCAGCGATGAGGGAGGACCCAAGGAAGAGGCGGCTGGGACTTCATGGAAGTATCAGTTCCCCTTGACTCCTGAGGAAGAGTCGACCAAAGTGGCCCCAGAGAAACGATCGGACACCCGATGAGGGGAAGGTTCACTGACCCCCAAGAGGGTGAGAAGGTTAGAGGCGAAGGTGGAGTCGATGGAAGACCTGCTGAAAACCCTGTCGATTGTGATGGGTGACCAGGGAAGCCGCGACGAGAGTCCTCGCTCTCTACAGCCCTCCTCCCCTGGTCCTAGCGGACCGCAGCTGGTGCGAGGCCGGAGGAGACATTGCAATGGAGCCTCACCACGGGGAGGGTCCACTGGGGTGTCCTGGGCCCCTACTGCTCAAGCCGCAACTGAGTCCCCTCCAACCAGGAAGGTGGCGAAGGACTTTGCTGTCAAATTTGATGGAGACCCCACCAAGCTTTCCTTTTTCCTAACCAACGTGAAAAACTACATGAAGCAATACGGGTCGTGCTTCACCTCTGAAGAGGCTAAGATATCGGCCATCACCCCTAAGCTGAAGGGCAGAGCAGCGGACTGGTATGTCCAACTGACGGAAGCAGACGCTCCTGAGCTTGGGTCGTTCAACAACTTCATGTTCGCCTTGAAGCTGTTCTTCGAAGACCCCCTAGCCAAAGCCAGGGCTAAGGAGGCGCTCAAGGAACTCACCCAAGGTCCCAGGTCAGTAGCTGATTATGCCCTCGAATTCAAAGCTTTGGCGGGCAAGGTTCCCGACTGGTCCCAATCAACACTCATTGAGAGATTCAAAGAAGGGCTCAACCGAGACGTCCTCAGATGGGCGCTAGGCAGAGATGATCCGGAGTCACTATACGAGTGGATCTGCTTGGCCGGAAAGGCTGAGCATGCCCAGAGCACCTACATGCAGACCCGTCGAACCGAGAAGACGACAACCCTATTGCGGGGACCCCGGAGCAGAGCAACAGCTGTCCCATCGAGCCACCGAGCTGGAGACGAGGAGAAGGATCGCCGCTATGCGTGAGGGCAGTGCCTCCGGTGTGGGAAAGGAGGCCATTGAGCCACTGAGTGCCCGAAGCTCAAGTCCAGAGAGTGAACAACGAAAGCCCCGGCTAAATCACCCCAGCCATCACGCCGAACGACCGCAGCCAAAGGTGCCACTGATCTGGAGGAAGCCCTGGATCTCTATGCAGAGGTTGAAGAAGATGCAAAAGAGCTGGCGGGAAACGCCAGCCACCTGCCCTAAATGGCGCCCTGGGGCAGGTGGAGGAAGATGGGCGTGAGGACGCTATGGTGAGTGCTGATTGCCCCACCCTGGCAGTGAAAGTGAAGCTGGGCTCCCACACCCGAACCACAGAAGTTTGGGCTCTGGTTGACTCTGGGTGTTCAAGATGCCTCATCCACCCTGATCTAGTGACTGCCCTAGACCTGCCCAGTTTCCCTCTCCAGCAGTCTTTAATTTTTACCCAGCTAGACGGGTCAACAGCGGGAGGTGGTCCAGCAACTCATTTCACTGGGACTGTAGCAATGCAAATGGGCAGCCACAAAGAGGCTTTAAAATTCATCATTGTTCCTGTGGGTGACCCCATGGTAATTCTAGGGATCCCTTGGCTAACTTGGCGGAACCCCTACATAAACTGGCAGCACCGAACCCTTTAGCGTTGGGTTTTACCAAGGCGCTCCAGTGGGGACCCCCTTAAGTGGGGGGGGGAGCCAGGGCTGCAATTGCAGCGCCGCACCCCAACTTACCGCAGCTCGAAGGGCTGCTGAATCGCTACCGAGACTTTGCAGACGTTTTTGGGGAAATGGAGGCAGACCAGCTACCACCCCATCGTAAAACTGACTGTGCAATCGAGTTGCTCCCCAACATGCAGCTGCCTAAACCAAAAATTTACCCAATGACCAAAAAAGAACTAGAGGCATTGCGTGAGTTCATTGACAAAAATGTGGCACGAGGATTCATTGAAACTGCCAAATCCCCAGTGGGCACACCTGTGCTCTTCCGGGAAAAGAAAGACGGCACCCTCAGACTCTGTACGGACTATCGGGGGTTAAATTCAGTCTCCCTATGTAACAAATATCCTTTGCCTCCAATGAAAGACATGTTAGCCCACCTGTCAAAAGGGAAAATTTTCTCTAAACTCGACCTCCGTGAAGCCTACTTTCGCATACACATACAGGCTGGAGACGAGTGGAAAACCGCTTTCAATTGCCCATTGGGCTCCTTCCAGTACAAAGTCCTCCCGTTCGGCTTAGCCAGCGCACTGGGAGTTTTCATGCAACTGATTAATGAAGTGTTACATGATCACTTATTTAAGGGGGTCTTGGTCTATCTAGACAATGTACTGATCTACTCTGAAACCAAGGAGGAGCATGAACGCCTTCTTAGGCAGGTGTTAGAAAAACTGAGGGCAGCCAAGCTGTATGCCAAACTGTCCAAATGTGAATTTCACAAAACCCAACTAGACTATTTGGGCTATCGGGTCTCTGACAAGGGGATCGAGATGGACCCTGAGAAAATTAGGGCCATCTTAAATTGGGAACGCCCTCGCACCCGACGCCAGCTTCAAAGTTTTCTGGGGTTCAGCAACTATTACTGCTAGTTCATCCAGGGGTTCGCTGAAATTGCTTTGCCCCTTACCGATCTGCTTCGCATGAAAGGGTTGGGGGAAACACGAAAGGTAAAACACCCTGGGGCAGTGTTAAATTGGACTCCAGAGTGCCAAGCCGCATTCGAAAAACTAAAGACTTTCTTTACTGCGGAACCCATTCTGTGACACCCTGATCCTGAACGCCCCTTTGTTGTCCAAGTAGACGCCTCTGACTTTTCTGTTGGGGCTATATTGCTGCAAAAGGACTCTGACGACATCCTGAAACCCTGCGCTTATCTGTCCAGGAAATTTTCCGAGACTGAGTGCCAGTGGCATGTTTGGGAAAAGGAGGCTTTTGCTGTCAAAGCTGCTTTAGAAACTTGGCGCCACCTCCTTGTGGGGGCTGCCTACCCGTTCGAGGTTTGGATGGACCACAGAAATTTGGAGGCTCTCCGCACCCCCCGCCGTCTAAGCCCCAAACAGATTCGCTGGGCTCAATTTTTCAGTCGGTTTAACTTCCAACTGAAGTTCATACCTGGCAAGAAAAACTTTCTCGCGGACACTTTGTCCCGCCTGCTGCAAGATTTTGACCACACCCCTCAAGTAATTGGTACTGTTCTCTCTTCCCCTCAATTGGGACTGGCTGCTGTCACCCGAAGCCAAACCCGTGCTCCGCCTGCACAGAGCACCACCCCAACCCCGCCCCGCAAGCAGCCGCTCCCTTGTCAGTTACAATCAGACTTTCTACAGTCAGTGAAATCTGACACTTGGTTGGTGGCTAATCGAGACAAAGTATCCTTCAAGGACGATCTCGCATGGGTCGGGCACTGCCTTTATGTACCTGAAACATTACGAGCTTCCGTGGTACAACGATCCCATGATGATAAATTGGCGGGCCATTTCGGGTTCGTCAAAACCCTGCATTTAGTGCGCCGCCAATTTTGGTGGCCCTCACTACGGCGTGATGTCAAAGACTATGTTGCCTCTTGCCCTGTCTGTGCCATGTCCAAATGAAAAGTGGGAAAACCACAAGGTCTTCTCCAACCTGTTGCTAACCCATCTCGTCCTTGGGCTGAGATGTCTATGGACTTTATCGTTGACCTCCCACCCAGTCAAAAGAAAACTATCATTTGGGTGGTTAAGGACTTTTTCTCCAAACAAGCCCATTTTATTCCATGTGCCTCCTTGCCGTCTGCTCAGCAGCTGGCTCGCCTTTTTCTATGCCACATCTACCGTCTCCACAGCTGCCCCCCCCCCCCCGTTTGGTGACCGACTGTGGGACACAATTTACCTCCCAATTTTGGCGGGCTTTTTTGAAACTCATTGGCACCGAACAGGCGTTGTCAACGGCGTCACATCCAGAGATGGACGGATCTACTGAGATTCTTAACTCCACCCTAGAGCAATTTCTTCGCTCCTACACCAACTGCCACCAGGACAATTGGGTCGAACTTCTGCCCTTTGCAGAGGTTGCTTAGAACAACGCCATTCACCAGAGCACTGGGCAGACCCCTTTTCGGGTTGTTTTCGGCCAGGACTTTGTTCCCATTCCTGAATTGCCTCAATCCCCCCCCCCCACCTCCTGCTCAGCTTATGATTGGGCTGTGTGGCTGGCTGCCTCCTGGCCGATCATTCGGCAGGCTCTGGATGATGCCCAAGCTTCCTACAAACGTCACGCTGACAAACGCCGTTCTCCCCAACACACCTTTAAGGTTGGGGATCTGGTTTACCTCTCCACAAAGTTCATCAGGTCCCCTCAACCTTCAAAGAAGCTGGCCCCTAAATTCATCGGGCCCTTCCCCATTGTAGCTCTTATCAATCCTGTTACTGTCAAACTGGACTTGCCTCACAATTTAAGACGTTTGCACCCTGTTTTCCATTGCAGCTTCCTCAAACTGGCTCACTCCTCCGCTCACTGGCATCCCCAGCCTCCTCCACCTCCACCGATCATGATTGATGGCCAGCAACATTTTGAGATCAAAGAGGTCATCGACTCCCGCAAGCTTTGCAATTCCCTGCAGTACCTAGTTCTCTGGAAGCACTTCCCCCACCCTGAGTGGGTGCCTGCTTGTCACGTCAATGTTCCTGATTTAGTTTGCCACTTTCACCTCGCTTATCCTTTCAAGCCTGTGGCTTGACTGTACCTTTCACCATGATTAATTTTGCTTTGCTTTGCTTTTTGGGGGGGGGCGGTATGTCATGTTCGCCATTGCGATGTTTGATTTACATCGTAACGTTTCGCATGCCATGGTGCTGACGTGCATTCCAGTTGGGAGGGAGCTGCTGGGAGACCTTGTACCAGGCTGTCTATCTGTTTTCTTGGGGATGGGATGTGTTTGGGTTATCATTGGTGTTCAAGGTCTTTTTACCCGTTGATTAGCAGAACTCGTTAGGGGCACCTGGGATGGGGAACTTGAAACGGTTGTACGGGGGGAGGGCTTACATTCGCACCGAGGGTTTTTAGCTTGTATTTGGCGTGCTTCTGCTCATTCTCAGCTTTTTTTGTACTTGCACACTATTCTTAAATAAACCAGATTTGATTCAAGCTCTTGCTTGTGAGTCTGAGTGTGTTTTAGGATAGGCAATCATTACAGTATTACATTTCTGAGTATATGAGCAACATTCATTTAACTGAAAAAAGACACCTGTATCCAGAACTACAAATAAGCAATATTAGCCATTGGCTTGATACTCAATATCCATTCGATAAAACTTTAGAGTCTCAAAATAATGTGAAGATTTATATGGATTTATTGG
Organism: Candoia aspera; assembly: GCF_035149785.1. NCBI lineage: Eukaryota > Metazoa > Chordata > Lepidosauria > Squamata > Candoiidae > Candoia > Candoia aspera. The sequence goes on from NC_086155.1 coordinate 100,612,945, forward strand.
CTGCATTCATGCTTTCCCTTTATCAGAATTTTTTACAACTATGATTTGTTGTCACACATAACTCTAAACCCCAAACAAATCAGTTGATTGGTCTGTAGCTAGGTATTATACAATATCCTTTGTATTGCTTATAGTAATATGAAGTCACTGAAGGCTGCTGGCCCTCTGATTGTCTTAACAACTTATCAAAATCAATTTAGGAAGTAAAGTAGGCATGAAAGCTGGCTGGGTGACTTTGGGCCAGTCTCTCTCATTCAACCCAACTCACCTCACAGGGTGGTGGTTGTTGGAAAAATAGGAGGAAGAAGGAGTATTAGGTATGTTCACCGCTTTGAGTTATTTATAAAAATAATAAAGGGATAAAAATGTAAATAAATAAATAAAGTAATCCTACACATCTTGTACTTATTTGGATGTGTAAACTTCCTGGACCATAAAGTCAGAGTAGATGTGAACAGGATTGGATTCTCCCAAACTTAGAGAAGGACTGTATTTTGCCAATTTGAACTGTGAGGAAGAAATAGGGATAAATTTGGAAAACAGTTTAGATGTCCTGGCTAGATGTGAAGATGTTATGGAGAGTGAGAAAGTGGAGTGTGTAAAATGAGTGAAGAAGGGTGCAAATGTTACATTTTTATTTATTTTCCTGCAAGGGATAATACTGAAGTGTGTTAATGGGTGTTTTGCAGAGCAACAGTACTTTGAAGTAGAAAAACGACTGGCTCAGAGTCAGGAGAGACTTGTTAATGAAACACAGGAATGTCAGAGTCTCCGAGAAGAACTCAACAAGCTTAGTAAGTATAATTTTGTTAAGTGGGTCACAAAATAATATTAGTTGCATTTTTCTGTATGAAGTTTAAGACAAATATCAAACATTTTGTTTTTGAAAATAAACATTGTGCTATTTCTTTATGATGCTAATCATTTCTTATGCCATTTATTGCTTAGGATTTTAAAAGTGAAGACTATAAATCTAAGCTCTAAAGCAACTATTCACAATAAATGCCCCTCAATAGGCCTATGTAAAGTCTCACATATAAGAAGAATGTGGCTTTCAACTGGTGCAAACGCTCAAAATTACACAAACCAGCAATGGGGATCATATAATGGAAGGGACCTTTTTGAGAATTATACAGCTTGTTGTCTGTGATTGAGGCATATTTGAAATGATTTGCATCTGTTTCTCATTTCACTACTGTAGATGGATAAGAATATTAGGTCTGAGAATTTCATCCTTGTGATGGGAAAATATATTGTTTGGCCATGCTGTTGCTGATGAATGGATTATTCTAATGCAAAAATGAAAATGGCCTTCCTTTTGAACTCTCTACAGATGAGCAGTTGAAGAAACTAACTGAGAAAAACAAGGAACTGGAAGCTGCTCAAGATCACAATGTGGCCATTCAGGTATGGGTGCTGTCAGTTACCCATGTGACAAGAAGCATTCAGAATTGTGATAATTGTGCCTATTTTGTATCCACTCACAACAGGTAAAGAGTAATAGAAAAAAAATTTTGGTCACTTGCTTTTGGAATATTGCCACTTCTATACAATTGCTAAACAGGTAACATTTTCTTTTGCAAAAAAAAAAAGCCACGTTTTGCCACATTTTTCAAAAGCTTTATCCATTTATATATCTGATGACAGTTTGGGACTATATTTCCTCTCATTTAGTCAAATTCCCTGGCTGTATTTTTAGCCCATGCCATAAAAAACTGTAATGTATGGAGCTTGCTTTGTAATCATTCATTCCAATTCATAGACTACCACCTCTGTTGGCTGAACTACCCAGGCCCATTTAAAGTAGAGATGGAGCCTGGTATACTCTCATAGAATAGCATTACACGAGGATGGAGGCACTTACATCCCCAGGATTTTGCGGCTGTGGTCAGTCTGACTACAGGGCCTACCAAACTGGTGGGTCTCAGTGTGGTGTTATGTGTGATCTTAGATCTGGGACAATTCCTATAGAAGCTGACAGTCCTTCAAATAATTGGTTTGGGAGAATAGGTTAGAGAAATAGCCATCAGCATTTTTAGTTGGACTAAGACACACTCTGTGTTATGCATCTCTTGCAACTATTCTGATTCTGCACCTAAATTCTCATAATTATCAAACTAATACTGGAGAACATCAGCAATAATAAGTGGTTTTTTGTGGTAACTTGTGCAGTATCGGCATCTCTCACTCCTCTCTGACTGGAATCATAGAGCAGGACAGGATCTTAGGAATGGAGTCCAGCCTCCTCCTCAGTGCAGAAATCACTAGAGTGTCTCTGACATGACTATTCATCTTCTGCATGAAGACCTTCAGTGATGGTGAACTTGCCACTTTGTGTGGTAATTTCTACCACTAGCTGGCAGCTTATACAGTCAGGAGTGGTTTCTTGAGATCTAGCCTGAACCTAATTCCTGGTTGGTTTATCCTTTCAGTTCTGGTTCAGCCCTCAGAAGTAATAGAGAAATAAGTTTACTCCCTTTTGTTTTCCTTTTGTGTTTTAGAGTCAGCTCACTAGAGCAAAAGAAGAATTGGAAGCAGAGAAGAGAGATTTAGTCCGAACGAGTGAAAGAAGAGCTCAAGAACTGGAACATTTAAATGGTAAAGTAAAAAATATGCAGACAGAAAGGCTTGCTTGCGAGGCTGTCTCAATCCTTCAGTGACTTAAAAAGAACGCAGAGCACAGAGGTTAAATTGGCATTGGGAATTCTTAAAGTTGGCAACAGCTTAAGAAGCTGTAATTCTTTTTGAGCTAAACGTTAGAGGCCAACTGCACTGAACATGAACTTGAATGTTTACTGTAAATAATAATGTCAGGTGAAGTAATACTGAATATTACTCAAACTACCACCACAAAAGATACCAAAATGTCTGCATAATAATTTTTTAAAATTAAATGTACAGCCAAAACCCCAGACAAACCTGCTAGAAAACAGTAAGACAGGTTATAAATACCAAGAATTTTGCACAGCTGTATACAGAAAAGCATTGAGGTTCACATAACTGCTATTCAGTTAAACATTTAATAGCAAAAGTAATTGCAATAAATATGATGTCTTCCTTAGAAATACTGTATCTGGAGACTTGTCAGCACCAAGTAGGAGATTTCATTCCTCTTTTCAGCTGGCATGAAAATGAGCTAGAAGAGATGTTACTCAGTCAGCTTGCCACACCAGTATTTAAGAGGCAGCACAAAAGCACACTGGAAACCGCTTCTGTTTCTTCCACAAATGGACAAAATCTCTTCTGGGCAGGGGTGGTGTTAAATCTAGCAGCGAGGGTGGCAACGAGTAAATGTGAGAATTGACTGTCCTCTCTCAAGGCTGCAATTGTTGTCAGCAGTTTGTATGACCTCAAGAGGTCATTTTGATTGTTGAGGATGAGTAATGTGTGGGAAAGTGGGTAAGAGAGATTTTGCTTTAGAAGCCAGGAGAATAGATTATGCTTCAGTTCTTAAATTACAGTGTAATCATTTCGGCATCATATCCATCTCATGTTGTGAGAATTGGAAGGAGGACAGTAAAAAACCTGAAATGTCACAAAAGGTAACTCCCGCGTTATAAACTGGGTCACACTCAGTTCAGAAAGTTGATTTTCACATCTGCTGTGTTAACTCACATTGGGCATTTTAACATCCTCTTGATACATTTTATGTGGTTTTTTTGCAGAGGATGTTAAACGTCTGAATGAGAAGCTTACGGCAACAAACACTGCGAAGGTAGAGCTTCAGTTAAAACTGGATGAGCTTCAGACATCAGCCCTTTCTGTAAAAGTGAGTATTGGGAAGTTTGTTAGTGAGGCATCCTTTGTTCAGTTGGTAATCACAGATCTTCTTTATATCTTATTTCAGTTATCCATTTTTAAAAGTTATACATATCTCTAAGGGTCATATAACTGTTCTCTCACAAATGAAGCCCTTTATGATCTAGACCTAAGGAATTGAACGTTTTTACGACATTTTCCCCATGTTTAAAGCTTAATGGCAATGATGTGATGTCACCAAAGGGAATACGTCTGAAATTTTGGGCCCTGCATTTTGCTTCATGCCTTTTGTTTTGATTTTAAAAAAAAGTAGGCATGTTAACATTTTCAGCAGCTTAAATTCCTGCTTTTCTTGTCTTTTCCTTATCCCCCATGTCCCCCTGGGTACAGAATTATGCCACTGAATCTCAGTAGCTTGTTCTTGGAGAAGAAAAGCTGTAAAGAAGGGTTTGGGAGTGCATGCTATCAGCATGCAGTAGACAGGCGAGTTTTAAGTTTTAAAAAATAGGTATCTCATAGCAAGATAGTGTTGGGGTGGCTTATTTTATTTATATACTGCACATACTTAAGTAAGCCTCATTGATGTATTCAAAGATAACATGAAGCATTATTTAACCATGGTTTACTGAATTGGCTAAGCAACAAACACATCACAGGATGTATGAACCAAGCCACTGAGTGCAGTTGGACATCTTTCTGCGTAAAACCTACACAATCTTATTAGGAAGCTGCATGGGCTTGATTGATATGAAATGCCCCCAAATCTATCTTGATAGGACTTCTGTTCTATACTAGTATGTCTTTGATTGACTCCTTCCTTTAGCTTTTTTTTTAAAAGTGTGAAATAAGCGTGAAATAAATACATTTCATGTGTTTTAAAATTGTATTTATAGCATCGTGAGCAGAGGTGGGAACAAGAAAAGGAATTATTGCAGAATCAGAACACTTGGCTGAATACTGAATTAAAGGCAAAAACAGATGAGCTTCTGGTACTGGCTCGAGAAAAAGGAAGTGAAATCTTGGAGCTCAAATGTGGCCTGGAGAACAAGAAAGAGGAGGTAGAGGAAATCAATTTCTCTTGAAACTTAATTTAAACTGCTGTCCAATTGAAAATATTATGAACTGAAAAATTCATATTGCAAGTATTTTGGGCACAAATATTTGAATAAATGTAATTTGGGAAAGGAAAATCTTGACTGATAGAATCAAGAGAGCTGCAAATACTTCACACTATACATAGTTACATTATAGGGCTTGTGTGCTTCAAAACTGATTCAGTAAAGTGCTTCTGAAAGCACGGGAGCATAAGGGCAGCACCTCTTTGAAACAGGAGAGGCTGAAAAAAAAATCCTCTGTGGCTTTAAGGAATTGACTCCTTAAAGCAGCTGCATTTTAGTGTGTCTCCTTTAAACAACCCCATCATTTTTCAGGCCTGAGAAAATGTAGTGCTGTACCCTTGCATCCTGAAACATCTCATCCAGATCATTCCAAAGTATGCACAGCCATATTACTGTGACAGACTGGATACTAGGCTCCTTTTAAGGTGCTTTCATAGTAGCAAAGCTAATCAGAGTCATAACTGGAAGCTTTGAAATATTTCTTGTACTTTAAATACTCTAATTCAATGTAATGTTCTAGCCTTGCAACTTAGAAAACCCAGAAATCTACAGATGGTTATTCATATTTATCTTGCATCACTCCTAGGTTTCCAGACTGGAAGAACAAGTCACTGGACTAAAACAATCTAATGACAATCTACAAAAACACGTGGAAGATCTTTTGGAAAAATTGAAAGAGGTAAATATAATTGTCTTTGCTTGACTTTTTTGGGGGGGGGCAGCATTAAACCAGGTTTTGAGTTAGCTTTGCTTTTATTCATACTTTTCCTATAAAGGTTCTTTTAAAGTTCACCACTTTTTTTACCAAGGAAGGCTGTGTATAGTCTTGGAGCTGAAGTGCTTTTAGTAGTTTTTTACATACTACTAAATACATAGTCCTCACTTACCAACCACTCATTCAGTGACCGTTTGAAGTTATGACGGTGCTGAAAAGGGAGATTTATGATTGGTCCTTGAAGTTACAGCCATAAAAGCATCCCCACGGTCATGTGATTGTTTGGTCTATATAGAGCCAGTTTGGTCTAGTGGTTAAGGTGCTGGGCTAGAAACCAGGAGTCTGTGAGTTCTAGTCCTGCCTTAGGCATGGAAGGCAGCTGAGTGACCTTGGGCCAGTCACTCTCTCTCAGCCCAACTCACCTCACCGGTTGTTGTTGTGGAGAAAATAGGAGGAGGAGGAAGTATTAGGTATGCTTGCCGCCTTGAGTCATTTATAAAAATAATAAAGGATAAAAATAAAATAAAAATTCGGGTGCTTGACAACCAGCGTGCATTTATGATGGTCGCAGTGTCCTGCAGTCATGTGATCACTGTTTGTGACCTTCACAGCTGGCTTCCAACAAGCAAAGTCAATGGGGAAGCCGGCAAGAAGTCGCAAGTCACAGTCATGTGACATTGTGCTTAATGACCAAAGCTGGAACTTAATAAGTTGGTGCAGTCACATGACATTTCATTTTATGACCACTTCACTTAGCAACAGAGTTGCCAGTCTCAATTGCCATCAGTAAGTGAGGACTACCTGTATTTTGAAAAATGAAATGGAGGTGGCATATTTAGATCACGTCTATCTAAATGGCATTTGGGCAATACAGGGAAGCAACAGTTGGTGGGAATTCAGTGTTGAAAACTAACTCATTATATTACTATTGTAATGTTAAGGACTTAATCCTTTATGCCGTTTTAAATTATGTCTTCAGGATTTTTTAACCCATTAATTGTTTTAGGAGTGTAAGAATGTATTGGTTGTTTTAACTTTAATTGTTTAGAAATTTAGAGGTTAATTAAACACACATGTTAATTTTTCAGGCAAAAGAGCAACAAGCTAGTATGGAAGAGAGATTCCACAATGAACTAAATGCCCATATCAAGTTATCTAATTTATACAAGGTATGATTTCACTATTTGTTCAGGATTTCATCTTCTGTACTTAGAAAGAAGATAGCCCTTTGAGGAGGCATGGTGTCAGTTTGGACCAGTAGTGGTAACAAATTGCACCCCTCCATGCATTTGCCACTAGGTTGCAGATGTCTCAGTGGTCTCTCTGTTTCCCTGCTGCCCTCCACCCTCTCTGTCCAAAACAGAAAAAAAACGGGCTGGTCAGTAACTGCTACCTTGGGGGAATCCCAGTGCCAGTCTGTCTCATTGGGAAAAATAGTCCTTTAGGCGGTATGTTTGTCACTGCAGTAAAACAGTTGATAGTGCCCCTAGGAATCTTGGGAGCATTTTCCCTAGCTTGCATTTTGCAGAGAAGTCCTGAGTCTTCAGATTTTAAGATGGCATTGAACAACCTGTTGGCCAGTGTACAGAATTGGGTAGCACCTTGGCAGTGTTTGCTGGTATACCTCAGGTAGTTTTGGAGTGGTCTTGCTTATAAATAGCATAAATATCCACTTATTAATGAATACATATAACTGGATATTATTGTTATATGTAATAATTATTGTTAAGAGCTTACCCCTTGCAGCCTTGAAGGCTAAGGCATTAACAGCTTAATCTTCAAGTTTACTCAAAAGTAAATTCTGTTAGTTGAGATTTATTTCCAGGTAAATGGGCATAGGATTACAGCTGGGCTATAAACATTCTGCTAATATAGAGAATCAGTTCAGTTAAGTCTTTTACATAATTACTGACTGAGTTCACACATTGTATTAAACCTTGGTTTGTTAACCATTATTTATTGAGTAAGCCTTGAGTTATTTACATGTCAAGCCATAAATTGTGGTATTCAAATCACAAAAGCTGGATCCACAAAACATGCTAAACTAAAGAAGGATAGTTCAGGTTATAGTTAGTGTGATATGTAAATTCTGCCAGCATGATGTATTTCTCATGGAAGGAAGATTCTTCCTGGTTCCAATCCTGCTCCAGGTGACAGGATTTGACAGCTTTTGGGCTTGAAGGGCAGAGATTGCCTCAAGGAGGCTTGAGGCGAGTGGAAGGAAAGGACTTAAATCTATGTGAAATACCCAGTGTTGCTAATGAATTTTTCTTTTCCGTGAGAATTCCTTCTCTTTTTCCTTTATTAAATTAACCATAGTTGCATGATAAATGTGAAGTGCTAATACTAACGATGGTTAGTTTGATGAGCTTTACAGTGGCTAGGTTTGTACTTAATGCTAAGCCTGTTTTTAATTACAGTTTTTGAATAAACTATAATGGTCTAATTCACATAATACTAAGCTATAATGGGCGGACTTAGGAATCACACTCAGCAGAAAGCAGTCAAATATTGTTTACCAGATGTTTGAATCCAGTATTAGTTGCAGGCAGGATTTATTTTCTGGTATAACTACTGTACAGTATTTAGTTTGAGGCATGTGTTTCCTCAAAGGAATTTGAGGAAACACGTGCCTTGTTTTTTTTAACAAATTTAGCAGACAAGCATAGGCTTCTTTTTAATGAGGTTCTTTATAAATTATGGGACTAATACATACTAATTTTCAAGATTTGCAAGATGGCTTAAAACATGGTTTCAAATTATGATTAAAAAATAATCACACTTGTATTGATGGTTCTACAGATATAAGATGAACCATGGATAATGCTGAAATAGGGAGACAATTTAAAAGAGATTACTTGAGCTTACAAGGTATTGTTCTTTCCTACATTCAAGAGAGTGAGAAACCTTAGGATAAGCATTGAGTCTGATCATGACTATAATCACTTTGTCATATTGATAGTCTGTGGACAGTGAGACACTCACTTCCAATCTTTTGGAATATAGTTCCTAACAGGAAATGAAAAACATACCACAGAATTAAAGGCAACTGTCTTGCTTAGGTAAAATGTTCTGGAATGAAACATTGTGGCTTGATCTGTCTCATCTTCGTGCAATAAATTGCCAACGGCTCCCTTTTATAATGTATAGTTACTAGCATGACCTTGTATAATTCATGCAAAATGTAATAATGATAGATATGTTTGGTTGCACCGCTAATTGCCAGATCCCAAATCATAAAGAACACTTCCATATAATCTGCTTTCAAAGGAATTTGAGGAAACACATGCCTTGGTTTTTTTTTTAACACATTTAGCAGACAAGCGTAGGCTTCTTTTTAATCTGGGGTTGTGATTTTTACATTGTACAAACTCTATTTCATGTTCTCAGCAGTATCTTACAGGTTTCAGCCTATGTCCACTTCCACAGGCTTTAAGCTTTAAATAACTGCACATTTTTCTTAATAAATATTACTATCTCCTGGTTCAGTTACAATTTGTTGCATTTAGAGTGCTGCAGATGACTTGGAAGCAAAGAGTAATGAGTTGACTCAAGCAGTGGAGGAGCTGCACAAACTTCTCAAAGAGGCTGGTGAAGGTAAGGATTATATTACTGAGGAATTTAGAATTTTGATTGAGGCTTTATCACTTGTCTCTGCTGCTTTCGGTAATCCTGCCAATTAACAGGCCCCAAGCTATTTTAAGCATGCCAAAGAAGGGTGGTATGAAATAAGTCACTTTTTATATCTTGCCAAAATATGGCTTGTCAGAATGGCTGCTAGTGCCTAAAATGACAGTAAAGCAACATTTTAAAAATCAGTACTGGCTTAAAGTTCCAAAAAAAATTTTCCAAAAAAATAAAGCCTACAGACACAAAAAAAGCAAAAACGTAGCACAAACACATAAAATACTTTTTCCATTAAAAATGCTAGCCGTTTCATCTGTTAACCTTACTCTATATGTATTCTGTTTCTGGCTTGCTCACTTGCAAAAGATATTTGCTGTTTTCATTGGGAAGAGGGAAGACACTGTTTGAGAAATGTGAGTCCACATTTGTTTGTGTCTTTATCTCTAATAATTACATGAAGTGGATTGCTAAAGAAGCTCTTTTAACCACTGGCCAGATGTAATAGAAGTATCTGTCATATTGCCGTGAGTACCATGACCTTCCATAGAACATGCTTGTAACTCTTCTTAAAGACTTGCTGCCAATGCATTTTTCTGCCATTTTCAGCTAACAAAATAACGCAAGAACGTTTGGCTGAGATGGAGCAAGCAAAGGCTACTGTTGAAAAAGAACTGAAGGAAAAGATTAGCAAGTTGGAGAAAGAATTGGACAATGCAAATGATCTGGTTTCAGCAACCAAGCGAAAAGGTCTGGTAACTTCCAGGGAACAAGTTTAAAATTTGGGGCACTTAGTATTACCATTAACTGATTTCATTGTAGTATCTACAGTTGTAACACTAAAAATGAAATAGCTGAAAATGCTTTGAAAATGAATTACTTTCCCATGTGTGAATTTTGTAATTATTGTCTTCTCAAAAATCGTGAGCTTGCTATAACAGGGACTTTTGTGAGCAGTGTTCATGACCATTTTTGTGTTTAATGTATAAACTGATAATTTATTTTATTTATTTGTCAAATTTTATTACTACCCATCTCCCCCCCAAAAGAGGGACTCTGGACCATTTACAAAAACAAAATTTAAAATTCAAAATCAATATTCCTGGATTGAGAGGCCCTCCGAACAGTCACTCATGCCCTTGTCATTTCCCTCATAGACTATTGCAGTGCGCTCTACATGGGGCTACCCTTGAAGAGTATCTGGAAGCTTCAGCTGGTCCAGAATGCAGCGGCGCAGACAGTTATTGGTGCTGTAAAATCAGCCCATGTGACACCACTGTCACACAAGCTGCATTGGGTACCAGTTCGCTTCCGGGTCCAATTCAAGGTGTTGGTTATCACCTTTAAAGCCCTACATGGCATGGGACCAGGCTACCTGAGGGACCGTCTCATACCCATGACATTGACCCGGCCCACCCAGTCAGGCAGGGAGGGCATGCTACGGACCCCATCAACAAAGGAATTATATCTGGTGGGGTCCAGGAGGTGGGCCTTCTCTGCAGCAGCACCCGTCCTTTGGAATATCATGCCCTGGAGTTGAGACGGGTTTCCTTGCTCCCGGCCTTCCGGAAGAAACTGAAGACCTGGTTCTGCCACCTTGCATGGGATGGGGGAGGGGTAATAGCTCCACCTGGGGGTGGTTGGTGCCATAGCACCCCCTATTGATTGGGATTCCATCTCCTCTTGGATTTTATATTTATATTTTTTATCTTATTTATGTTTTTAAAGTGTGATTGAAGCTTAGATGTTTTTATTATTGTTTTATTGTAAACCGCCCAGAGTCCCCCATCGGGGGAGATGGGCGGTGATATAAATGTAATAAATAAATAAATAAATAAAATATATATACATAATAAATATACAATAAAAATAAAATATAGTAAAAACCAGATGGCTAAAAGTTGTGATTCAGTCCGTGAGTATAAAAGATCATCCTAGGGCGCTAGCCATCCCCATGAATGGCTGTTCCCCATCCTGCTCATTTCTAACTAATTTTCTAATTATTTTCTAATTTTCTAATTAGTTAGTTTCTAATTTTCTAATTTCTAACTAATTTCAATTTGTAATTTGCAAGAATTAGATTAATCAAAACAGTGGAGTTTAGCCTGACCTCTTAAGTATCTGGTAGGGCTCTGCAAAGATCTGGATTCAAGGGGAAGAGATGATTTGGAGTGTGCATGGGCATGCACATAACTCCTTAAATCAGTTGCAACATGCTCTGAATCACCCTTTCCTCTTTGAATCAAGATTGCTGAATAGTTCTAATGCCTGGAGTCCAGTCAGTTTCCTAAATGTCTTCATTCAAACTATAGTTTAACATAGTTTAGTGAGGGAGGTCCTTAGTTTCTTTCTGGGCACAGGTGCTCTTCTTTCTGACTTCTACTATGCAGCCTGGAGGAGTTCAAAACTTTTTGGTTAATATAGTTTATCATGTTGCCCAACAGCATCTAGTTAATGTTAATCATGGGTAAATGCAAAGCACATTTTGAAATGCAACTTCAGCATTTTTTTAAAATTAAACCTCATTCAAACTAACCACCATTTTGGAGTGAATGGACGAAGGGTTCTGAAATCTTCCTGGTGGCACATTGGGTAGAAAAGGGATTAGGCTCATTCTGTTCAGCTTGATGTTTTTGGGGATATCTGAGCATAGTTAGTATGGTAAAAATAGGTGAGAGGAAGATTGGTTAATTAGATTCCTTGTGACATTAATGATCATTTTTTAAAAATGTGCTGTGACATTAATCTTTTTTAGGGGCCATCCTTTCAGAGGATGAGCTGGCAGCGATGTCTCCTACAGCTGCTGCTGTTGCGAAAGTAGTCAAGCCTGGTATGAAATTAACTGAGGTAGGAATTAAATCAGTGATATTGTACAGCTTACAAGCTCATGTATTTCGTGCTTGCAGCATTCACAAGAACTGTGTTTAAGCTGAGATGATGTTTTTTTCCAATATCAACAAGGAGCATTTGGGATTATCATCATATGATATCACTGGCCATAATCCATATAGGAAAAGGAACGAAAGTATGTAAATGTAGTTTGTACAATGTGTTTCTTACTAAATTTTAAAATTGGATTATAGTAATTTACAAAAGTATTTTAATCTTTTTGGACAATTTCTTTGCTGTGGTTTTAGATTCCTTCTCTCTGTGTATAGGCTGCTAGGAAGGCGTATTTCACGTAAAATAAATAAATCCAGATTGATTATATCGGACAGTTAAGCCCATCAGATGTGTAACTGTGTGATAAATTGAAAAGCTCTTTTTTGATAAAAAGTCAGATAGGATTATTGTCTGTTTTGATCTGTCAACACAGCTTTACAATGCGTACGTAGAAGCTCAGGATCAGCTGCTGCTGGAAAAATTAGAAAATAAGAGGATCAATAAATATTTGGATGAAATAGTGCAGGAAGTGGAAGCCAAAGCACCCATTCTGAAGCGTCAGCGGGAAGAATATGAACGCTCACAAAAAGCTGTAGCGAGTCTTTCTGCTAAACTTGAGCAAGCTATGAAGGTCAGTACAAAACTTAAGGGAAGTTCAGATGCAAAATAAAACAACCTTTACAAATATGCTCTAGGATGCTATACTGTTTTTAAGCAATAAAATATTCTTTGTTTCCAACTCACCAAAATTTCAGACCAATGGACAATTTATGGTATACATCAATCTACTAAAATGATAACAGAAAACAGATTTTTTGCAACTAGACTTGAGCTTTGTGTTAAACAGAATGTTGTAATGCAGCTTTGGCTGGATGGTAACACTTCAGACTTCATGTAGAGGTTTCAGATTTAAAAGTGTTATAAGTAAGAATGTATATATGCATAGAGCCACAAATGCTAACATTGTTCCTGATAAACTCGCTTTTTGGGTCATATGGGTTTATCTACACAAGGAGCGCAACTTATGGTGTTACCATCCATCAGGTTTTGCTCCATGTGGTTTCAATGACTGTGTGGCTCAGTGCTTAATATTGTTTGAAGACTCCTCAAAATTCTTCTGTGATTAGTTTGTCGTGAGTATGGCAACAATTTGGAACAGAGGATCAGACTGTGACCTAAATTATTTCTTCCAGGTCCAGTTCTTTATATTGTTTTTTTTCCCCTCCATGCTGATCAATAAACACTGACCTATGGCGCTGAGTAATGTAATTATAAGTTAGACAGAACATATTCCTATTTCAGACTTCCCAAACTCTGAGGCCAACTGAGACCTTCTTTGGGTTCCTCTGTCCTTGGTGTCCGTATTCACCTCCGCAGCTTGGAGAGCCATCTTGTCTGATGCCCTATAACTGTAAAATGCTTTCTTTATATATGCTGCTTGTCTCCTGGCATTCCACAAGCAATCTAAGATATATCTTCTCAATAATAATTTGGTTGCTAGTCTATTAGAATCAGTCCATAGATTTTATTAATTGAGTTAAGGTGATGTTATTATTTTACTATTAGCTACTTTGAGGTGATTTTGGTGAACATTAGTATAATGTGGTAAATAAAAAACTAATGCTCATTTCTTGTAAAGAATGCAGTTAAGGAGTTATACTATACTGATCATTAACAGTTTGGTTGAATGAGATGACATTATGAAGACAGAAAGATACCCATTCTCTCTATAAGCTATACAGCAGGGTGAAGAATTTACCTCTTTATATATTGAAACAACCATTATCACCAGGAGCCTTGATTGGAGAACAATGCAGAAATTTAATTTGCTCATGCTAGTCTGTAGTATAGCATTTACAGTACATGTTTAATTTTTCTTTTTCTTTTTTTCTCTCTTTCTCCTAAAGTTGAGTAAACTGACCACCACAACCTGATACAAACATATATGTTAAGACCACATGAATGATCATGAGTGATGAATAATAATATAAATTCTTCCTTTTTCTTTATTTTAATTTTTGCAAATACTAAGATTTTCAAAAGCATTGATCAATTTTCAATTTTAGTCATGCTTGATTTGGGGTTATAGGAAATTCAGCGCTTACAAGAAGAGGCTGATAAAGCCAACAAGCATGCTTCTGTGTTCGAAAGAGAAAACCAGAGGTTTGAAATCCAAGTCAAAGATCTTTCGCAACAGGTTAGTTCGTAAACCATTTCTTGTTTGAAGCACTTGACTGGAAATAAGAGGCAAGAGCCCATGCCTCATCCAGGACTGCCAGCAAATTGTCCTGATGGAAGTATCATCTGTGCTTGCACATGGATATTCAGATATTATGGGGAGGACTTGCTAAGAACTCAGCTCTTCAGACAATGCATACAGAGGGCCATTTGCCCATTGCCCTTCTGAATGGTTTTGCAGAGCCTTAGGAATTAATTCCAAGTATGCAGAATTAAAACTGTTTTGTTAATGTCACGTTTAGATAATATTCTTAGTCATAGCCTTATATTATATGTATAAATATGCATATAAATATAAATACATATATAAAACTGTTTTATCCCACATTCAACTACATACCTACAAATAAATGCATTTTGTACTGTGAAACTAGAATATCTGTAAACCTCTCACATAGTAGTAAATGAATCTACAAGCTGCATCTGTTGAGCTCTTTAGTACAAGTATGAAAGCTTTGTATGTAGCTCTGTTCTCCCCAGCAGATGCCTTGTTAAGCTAGACTTCCTATATTCCACAGGAGGAGGGTAAAACACATAGATGATCCACCTGACTGAGCCAACATGCCAATGAAATAGAATTCATCTAGTACTTAATAAAAGAGGGTCAGAAAAGAGAAAGTGGGTATGAAAAGACTAGAGCAAAGCTGGGAATAGGAGGTCCTTGTCCTTTTGCTCTAGAATTGGGTTCCTGTCTTAAAGGGGAAATAACTGAAAATGGATAGATGTTTGGTTCTTCTAGCTCAAGGGTGGACAGTCTGTGGGCCACCTATAGCTCCTAAGCTTCCCATTAACATTCAGCACCTTGAAATCCCATTGCTAGATTTTGATAGCAAAACAGCTGAATGTTGGTGGTGTAATTTTGACCAGTTTGGGGATGGTTTCAAGGATGGACAAGGAAACCACAAAAAATGAAAAGAAGGTAATTAGAATTTAGCTATACTAACTGAATGTTCCTGAAGCTTGAGTAAAATCTGGAAATGGATTTGTGTGATAACAGAGGATACCTTGCAAATTTGGAAGAATGAAGTATATATATTTATTTCATGGAATCTAGAGTTCTATAGCTTGAATAATCTGTTTTTTTTTTCTTTTTGAAGATAAGGGTGCTATTGATGGAGCTTGAAGAAGCCCGAGGTAATCATGTCATCCGTGATGAAGAAGTAAGTTCTGCGGATATCAGCAGCTCTTCTGAAGTAATAAGTCAACACCTGGTCTCCTACAGAAACATTGAGGAACTTCAGCAGCAAAATCAACGCCTCTTAGTAGCTCTTCGAGAGCTGGGGGATGCTAAGGAGAAAGAAGAACAAGAAACCACTTCTACTAAGTATGTTCCCCCTTTGGCAGTGAATTTGGAACCTAGAGGTTGGGGTCTAGAATCATGGTTCTGTGCATACTGACATTGATGTTAAGTAAAAAAAATAATTGTATAAGAACTGTCCAAAGTAATGGTAAAATTTGGAATACATGGGAGTAACCCAGTTTTCAGGATATCTTCCATTCACTGTAGAAAAGGAACCTTCTTGGTAAATCTGATGTTTTGTTTTCATTAACTTTATCTCTTTTGGGGTGGAAGGGGTCTTGGTTGCTTTGTCAGATCAAGCTTCAGATGCATACTCACTGTTTCCTTCTTGTATAACAGCTGCAAATGTATATTTTTAGTCAAATTTGAAAAAAATCTCAGAAAGATAGCATGAAGAAATAGGGACAGATGTGAAAGAATCTTTATGTTTGTTGAACGTTTCCTCAATTTATGCTCAGAAACTCTGTTTTGCCCCTTTTGTAAGCAACAATCACAGTATACTAGAGGAGGTAGTTCATACCATTGCTTTGGATTCAAAGCTCTACTAGTGGAATTTTATTCATAATTTTTAAATTATTCCTCTTTGGCTCCATAACTTCCATATTTTAACATTAGTAATGTTGTTTTCTTGCCATGACAGGATTTCTGAGCTCCAGAATCAACTTGGAGAAGCTATAACTGAGCTAGAAAAGCTGCGTGAGTCACGCCACCATCAGATGCAACTTGTAGATTCCATAGTTCGTCAGCGTGACATGTATCGGATTTTGCTGGCACAGACTACTGGAGTTGCTATTCCATTGCAAGGTCAGAACTGGGCAGCAATGCGGACATTCCTTTACTGATTTTTATCTGAACTACAACATTGCTTTTGAAAAAAAGTCCTGTCCAACTTCTTCATCATTAAGAGCACTCCCAATGAAAGTTTGCATCATGGTTACCCTTGCACTGAGAAATAGAGTAAATAGAAATAATATTTTTCTTCATTTGCTTTCATTGGTTTATTTATTTATTTATTTTCTATCCCGCCTTTATTATTTTTATAAATAACTCAAGGTGGGGGACATACCTGTTGTGATGCTGACTGAGAATTCTGGGAATTATAGTGCAAAAGAGAGTGAAGAAAAGCTGATCTGATGTGTCAGGATTATTTTATTGCTGTTTCCTTGTTTCTATGAAAAATTATTATTTTTGTTACGGAATTTTTTACACGTTTGCATGAAAACAGGAAAGGGGGAAAACAGGCTTTGGCCTTTTAATTTTAATCAAGCAACAGGCATATTTTATTTTGTGTTATGTTGTTTAATATGTGTTTATTAGTATTGTTTAAGCTATTATACGTCTGTCTAGGTGCTAGAATCTAACTGATTGTTGAAAACTAAGCAGGGTCTAGCCTGACATAGATAGGTGGTCACCAGGAAACAACAAGGCTGCAAGCTAGACTGGAAGGTCAAATTCCAGAGGAAGGCAAAGACAAACCACTTCTGGGTTTCTGCCAAGAAAATTACATGGGTGTGTTTATGACATCACCAGAAGTCAAGCTGGCCTCTAGGAAGGTGTGATGGAATGTGTCATGAGTAAGGATGGCGAGCAGGGGGCTCCCATCCAGACTGTCAAGCGCATGCGTAGCACTGATGAATTGTTCAGCCATTCAAAGAGACACAGATCGGGACCGCCTTAACCCTTGGGGGTTATATGTCTGGGTTTTCCCACACTTCTTCAGTTTGTTAGGATTCCTGTTAAGTACTAGCAATAAATATTAGAGACCAGTTCCTTGTCTCAGTGTGTTTCCTGGTTGTTAGGACAGAATGTGTTCCTGAAGTGGGGGATGATGTGATAGATTTCGAGGCTGCTGCTGGTTGGTTCTCAGGAAGAAAAGAGCACATTCCAGGGAGATAAGAGGACTCACAGTCTGGAAAGCCTTGGCAGAGAGACAAAGAAAGTTAGAGTAGCCCTGCCTTAGAGTCTCTTAGGTTTTTTCCCCTTAGGTTAGTTAGGATAGCTTTAGTCTGGCAAGATTCTGTCTGTATGGTGGAAGCACTAAAGAACTGGAGATTGGAAAACACTGACTCAACATTGTTCTTGGGCTGGCCTGACAGAAGTGTTCCCTTTTTATTCTCTTGCATGTTGTCTTGGTGATAATTTAATCAGACTAGGAACAGTTTGAATTTGGTGTCTCTAGCTCTGAATGCTGGAGCCAGCGAATATGTCACTTCAGAAAACATTTATGTAGAGGTGCACAAAACCACCAAAAATTGCTACCACATAAATTTTAAATGTGACAGAAGGGAAAAACTAGGAAACACGAGTAGAGTAACCACATTAATTATATTTGATTCTCATTAAATTTAGATATAAATGAAATGAATTGAAATTTATTTTTTGTCTTGGCCTCACCCACTGCTTTTGGGAATTGACCCCAGCATGCTACTCATTGTCCACCTAAAATACCTTTCAAACTCTTGATCTGGCCCATGCATGTGACTGACAGCTAGCATGCTCAAGTGGTTGAGCGTTAGGGAGCCTGGATTCAATTCTTCAGCCAATCATAAATCTCTTTAGATCACCTGGGGTCAGGATTTCTCTCATAGCCTAACTTCAGTGGGATGTTGTGAGGATAAAGGGGATGCTGAACTCCATTGAATCTCCCTGGATTCCAAATGTTCTTTTTCTGTGTAATTTAGCTCCAAGCATTTTGCCAGAGGAACTGTCTCTGACATCAACCCCTAAGCGCCTGTCAGGTTCCCTTCCGGCTTCAGCTCCAGCTTCAGTCCCAGTGATCGAGTCAACAGAAGCAGCAGAAGCAAAGGCTGCCCTTAAACAGGTATGGATTTGCCTTTCATACACTCACAAAATCAGGTATGTTTTTATTCTATTCAGCCTTTTGTTTACCTCTGTACGCTTTTGTTTATTCTATGCACTCCACAGCTGCAGGAATTTTTTGAGAACTATAAGAAAGAAAAGGCAGAGAATGACAAACTGTTGAATGAACAAAATGAGAAGCTTCAAGAACAGGTTACTGACCTGAAGTCACAAAATACAAAGATTTCTACCCAACTTGAATTTGCCTCTAAGCGGTAAGCCAAAATTAGGAAAACTTAATAAAAGAAATCCTTACAGAATTGATTAATAAGTAATAAGAAAATTCCAGTTTATCAATTTGCACAGTTCTTGGGTAAAACATCTGATAATTGAGCATTTGGTCAGCATCGGATCATCTGAGCTTTGGAACTGGGAATACCGTGTGGTTGGTTTCTGTTTTTTCCCCCCTCTATTCTCTTTTTGGCTATATCTGCATCTCTATGTTGCTGATCATGGCTAGTTTTGAACTCCTATTCAACATAAGATTGTGTTTAACACATATGGATACACTGTGCATGAGTGAAAGGCCCAGACCCATGGGGATAAAGATATTTTTTGTGTTCTCCCTCATGGAGGAACAATTTGTTCTTTTTGGTGCAAGTGGGAGAAGCTGAAACGTTCTCGTTCATTAATGGAATGCATTTCTCTTTAATTTCTGTCTCACCTTTTACTTTCAATAAAGAAAAGGATGGTTGAATTTAAATCACAAGGTGAGAAGGGTATGCAGATCTCCTATTTCCTAATGTTGCTTAAAAGACGTGGTACTGTGTCTGCACTAGTTAACAATCTTCAATTTCTGTGGTAACTTGCAAAATTGCTTTTCCCTTTTGGAATTTCTTTAGAGTATTATTGTTTAATGTAGACATGATGGAAAAAGCAATGGATTTGTAAGTTTCGACCAAATAAATAAGAATTCCTTAGTTATGCAGATTTTGATGCATTCCCTGAAATAACAAATTACTGCATTAATTTAAGGTGTGTTTACTTACTACCTGTTGCATATTATCAGATTGCATTGATATAATTTTTGCCTTCATACAATACCAAATTGACATTGGTGGTTTCCACATCACAGATGTAATTCTGAAATAAGTCTGGGTTTTAAAAAATCTTGCTACCTGCTTAGAATGCAAATACAGATAAAAAGAGGAAGTCCCCCTCAAGCTGAGCTTGACTCTTGGTGACTATCTAGACACTGGACACATCCATATAGGGCTTTTGGCAACAGGATGGAAGAGGATGGTAATTACCTTTGTTAGCTGTTTCATATTGTTTTCTTTCCCAGTCCTGGAATTTTCTAATGGTCTCCCAGGCAAGTGCAAACTAGCCTGACTCTGCTTAAATTTTTAAGAGTAATCGCAGTCAGCCAGATGCCATCTATCAAGGCCATACATAAATGCAATAATTTTATTTAAGAATTTATGGTGTTGCCTGTATCTGTCTGAGTAGGTCATTTCTTAATTCAGAGTGGCAAGCTATTTTTAAATATTCTCAAAGACTAAAGAGATTCTCATTCAAAATCCTATATTTTAATGAAGATGGGATAAAATACATATATATATGCACCATTCCCTCCATCCCCTCAAAAAAGAGCACCTCAGATTATCTGAATGAACCCAGAGTTTCTCCAGTGATCCAAAATGGTGATTTATAGCTGCAGAGGGGAAAAAAGAAAATAGAAGGAGGGGGGATTTATTTATTTTCATGTATAAATGCTTTATAAATAATTTAATATTTCTTATCAATAAATAAAAGTACTCTACTACTACTGGAATGGCTGAAACCATGAATAGAAAACATTCCCCATTACAACATTTTTAAATGTCATGAAAACTGTACCCTTATTTCTGCAGTTCATGTGGCTGCTAATGTAACCACTTCAGAATCTTGCAAAATTTATCATCTACTTGTTTGCTCCCTGGGTATTTTAATAAGACTTTTTTGTTCTGATTTACTTCTTTGCTTTTGTTACATCAATTTCAATGGAACAAATCTTCTTGTCTCCATCCTTGTGAAGTTATGAGATGTTGCAAGATAATGTAGAGGGATATCGGCGAGAGATCACATCACTGCATGAGAAAATTCAGAAGCTGTCAGCAACTACTCAAAAGCAAGAACAGATCATCAACACAATGACTCAAGAATTAAGAGGAGCCAATGAAAAATTAACTGTGGCAGAGGTGATTGCTACTGGCTATTTTTTTTAAAGTACTGTTTATTTTGTAATGGCAAGGACTTCTAAGAAGCCTTTTTTAACTTAATCTATTCCAACCTGGGATCCTCCAGAAATGTTTTACTTCAGCTGTGCTAGTTGAGGATTCTGAGAATTGAAATACAATCCTTCTGCGGGGGACTAAATTGGATGAAGCAATAGAAGAGAATATCTGTAGCTCATGGTTGAACAGTGGAGGTCTTGGTGCTCTCTAAGCTTGGTTGTTTGCTTGCAGACATTTCATTACCCAACTAGGTAACACCATCAGTGCAAGATGGTAGATGCTGCTGCTCTCATCAATAAATAGGACCTGTGTGGTGTATAGATAGACATTTGACCCCAGAGGCCCAGCTCCAAATCTGTCAGCCATGAAAAGTCACAAGATTATCTGAAAGAGCAACTTGCACATACACATTCTCAAGCTCATTGATCTCATCTGAGGTTTGTCTGTAGTTGCTGCAGACCCCTCTCAAGCCTTCACTGTAGTTACCCCAGATATTTTAGAAGGAACTCTCTTCAGAGCCAAGAGCCTTAACCTCTTTGTTGCCTTTTAAACAGACCTTGAAAATGTATCTCTTTGAACATGCATTTAACAACAGATCATTTTAATTATTCTATTTTTAATATTTTCAAGTAATTTGTATTGTATGCTTTCTTTGAAAGAGCTTGATAGTAAACAATATATAAAGTCTTAAAAGTAATAGTAATACATAAGCCAAATTGAACTTGGATGGGATGTGAGATAAATAATAGGACTATAATAAAAGATAATAGGCATATCATGGCCTTTCATTAAACTCTCATTCTTTGGAATATCGGCTTGTTTGTACAGTATGCTGATAGATGCTGGTTTGTTCCTGCTTGACTTTTTCTGCTGTCTGCTTAAGTGTGACTTGTTGGGAAAAAAACAAGATAGATTCCTAAAGAAATCGGAGACAGAGTCAAATGGAAGGAATATGATTCCATGTGATGCTCACACCCATCCCATGACTAAACAAGATTTTGACATTCTAGAATCACAATGTTATTTTCTTCTACAGAACTGCTTATATTTTCCTACCACATACCCGAAAAGATTAGGAAAAAAAATAAATAACGAGCAGAGTTAACCATGAGTTGATTAATCTACACTGGCATGCAATACTCAGATGTTGAACAATTGTGTGAATTTAGATCTGAAATGCTATGCAGATTGAATTAATGTAAAATGTAATATCTTTTTCCAAGGTGAGAGCAGAGAATTTGAAAAAAGAAAAAGATATCTTAAAAATGGCCGAAATTCGTTTGACTCAGCAAAAAGAATCTTTGATAGCAGAACATAGAGGACAAAATCTGCTCCTTACTAACCTGCAATCTATTCAGGTATGTTCAACTGCATTGCCTCACTTTTTTCTCTCTTTATTCTTCATAGTATAGACATGGACAAAACATCCTAAAGCACACCATTACATTCTATACGCTACAGATCTGTAATTCTGTAATTGATTGTGCTTGGTAAATAAATATGAGCAAAATTTGGCAGATATATTGCATAGCAAAATGTATTTTACTTACTAGGTAATTTTGGAAAGGGGAGAGACAGAAACTCGACAGAGGCTCAATAATCAAATAGAAAAGTTGGAGCGAGAAATAGCCCAGCTGAAGAAAAAACTGGAAAATGAGGTGGAACAAAGACACACACTTTCCAAAAATCAAGATGTAAGTATTAGAAATAAAAGAAATTAGATGTTCCTAGGACTTTCAAAGTAGTATTTTTTTAATGGGAAAGCATCCAGCTGCTTCTAAGTCAAGATACTATAAATTCCATATTTGGAAGGTTATTTTACTCTCTGGAGGAACAGTTTGGCATCTTAACAATATACAGAATGGTGAAACAGAATCCAAAAGGATTCTTGGGTTTGCACATGCTAATCTTTGCAGCTTGTTTTCTTCTCATTATAGCTATTTGGATCTGACTCAATCAATGGTATATGATTTTTTAAAAGAGGTTTTAATTCAGTGAGTTTAGGTTCAATGAATCTTAAGTGTACACATTTAAAACATCTTCCCGTCACTATGCTGTACAAGATGGTTATAAAAAGACTTCATCTGGGCATGGGGCTTACTGCTAACTGTCAACCATTGTGTCATGGAATGGGGACCTCTTGCTGAGAGGATGAGCAGGAGGAGTTCTGTTTATAAAATAGAAAAAGTTGTTTAAAATTACTATATTTGCATTAGGAATTCACATCATTCTTTTTTGAGATGGAGGCAAATAAGTGGATGTCAAGCATGACTTTTTGAGTTTTGGCACAGGTGATAGACATTTGGGTCACCCCTGCCAGGAGAAGGTTTTTTCCCTGCTTCCCCTTCTGTTCTGTTTATCATCCGGCTTCACAGGATGTAGTCAGGATCATGCCAAGGCACATTATGTACACTGTACTTGTAATATTGCGCATTGTGGTCATCTTGCAAAAAAATTCATTGTCTCTGAGCTAGTCTATCTCTTTTGACTTCCAGCCCTTCGTATGCTGCTGTAGAAGTCATATGCTTTTCTACCGCCTTTCACTTCCCTTCCCTTAAGAGGGCCAGGGATGTACAACAGCACTTTCTAGTCCCAGATTTTCTTCTGTGCCAGTGGGAGACAAGATAATAGTGACCCATCTCAGCAAGAGTCACTTGCTGAGAGGGGCGGCTATAGAAATCAAATAAATAAATATTCTCCAGATACTTTAAACTGTAAGTCTCATAATGCTTTTATACCAGAGGATGCTGTGTTTTGTACCACGCAAATTATCTAGGCTTCTGCGTGGACAGGGTGGGGAATGGTTGATTTCAGCTGCTGAGTGAATCTTGGAGCCTTTACATTTTGGGGTTAGGGAATTTTTAATATTTATTTATCAATGAAAAGAAGATGGTAAGCTTAGATGTTCTGCTTTGAGCACTTTTTTGAGAGAAAAAGCCAAAACAATGCAGTCTTGATATTTAGGTAAGCATTGTGCTTTAAGCTGTTTTCTGGAAAAAATGGAATGTGGTGCTTTGAAGTAAATTACTCGTATTCCTTCTCAGATTCACCTCCTGGATGCTAAAAGACAGTGTGAGACTGAAGTGAGTCTTCATGCTAACACAAAAGAGTTGCTGAAGAATGCTCAAAAGGAGATTGCAGCACTAAAGCAGCAACTCCACAATATGGAAGCTCAAATAGCTTCTCAGTCATTGCAGAGAGCTCCTGGCCAAGGTAAGGGGGGAAAGGGCATGTTGCCAGCTAGAACCTACGCCCAGCTTGGGTACATGGGGAGAAGGACCTTAGCATGATGAGTAGAATTCAATGTGCCAGAGATACTTTGAAGAAGCTGAATATAAGGCTTGAATGGTGCTGTTTTGTGAGGAGTTTTTTAATGCATCTTCTAAAGGGTGCAATTCAAACGTAATTAATTTCATGTTGGCCCAAAATGACAGCTGGTGGGGTGTAAGTCCTAAGCCAAGCATGTGCAACCATTCTGAGGTCAATATACAGATAGTCTTCACTTAATGACGGTAATTGGGTAGTTTCCATCGCTAAGCAACATGGTCATAAAGCGTGATGTCACATGACCATGTCAGTTAGTGACAGTAATCCCGGCACTTCTGGTTGCCACTATTAAGCAAATCACTATGGGTCGTTAAGTGAGGACGTCATGTGGCCTCCGTTTGTGGCCTCCTGCCTGCTTCCCCATTAACTTTGCTTGTAAGAAGCTGGCAAAGAAGGTCACGAAGTCGCAATCACATGACAAAGGACGCTGCAGCGTGATTGCAAGCTGTGTCAGAACCAAGCCTGCCTCTGACTCGGAAAGTGAAACTCTTCCAGAGTCAGAGGAGGAATTGGAAACTTACCAGGCCGAAACTGGGAAAAAGAAACTCCAGGCTGAGTCAGCAGCGTCGGAAGAATCTATGGCGCTGATTGGGCAAGATTCGGAGGAGGATTTGAATACACCAATCAGTGCACACCAACGACGAGCTGAAAAGCACACACAGGAGAAGGCAGCCTGATTGGCTACAGGAGACTCCAAGCACACCAAAGACCAGAATAAAAGGCAGCCACGTGAAGAGCAAGCTGCTGGAGACAACTGATCCTCCAGGCCTGCAGCTTCGGAAGAAGAGTCCTTACCAGCGTTAGAGACAGCGTCTGTTGTCAAAGAGGAACCAGTGCCTTTGCTCCACTCTGAGGAGGAATTGAATCCTGCATCTGCTGCCAACGAGGAATCAGCATCAGCCGCAGCCTTCACCTTGCTTCCAGCCTTGAAACTCCGTGTTCTCCTCAGCAGCATGGTCAAGCCTTGAAGTTCCAGTGCCGCCATTTGCATTCAGTCCTGCGCACCCACGCTTCGTATGCTCCATCGTGCTTGATAATTTCACACCTATCTTGTTCAGGATCCAAGTGCCAGCCTAGCCCAGGGCTTCCAGCCGAGTCCAGCCTTGTTCCAAGTTACAAGCCTTGCTCCAAGTCTCCAGTCCAGAGAATCCAGCCTAGTCTGGGGCTTCCAGCCGAGTTCAGTCTTGCTCAAGTTCCAAGCCTTGTTTCCACACCTTCAGTTTAGAGTACCCAGCCTAGTCTAGAACCCCCAGCTGAGTCCACCCGTGCTTCAAGTTCGAGTCCTGCTCCGAGTCTTCAGTTCATTCCTGTCTGCAGCTCGTAGTCCTGCTTCCAGATCCAGTGAGCCCATGATCTAGTGCTAGTACTGTTCCAGTTCAAGAACTGCTGCCTCCAGCCTCTGTGTTCCAGTTAACTCCAGTCTACGCTCCCAGCGGGAAATCTTATCCACTGCCTTGCTGTGGCCCAGTTGGGTTGTGTAAACAAGTCTTCGCATATCAAGGACTTAATTATTGTAAATAGTTATTTAATAAAGAGTATTTGTTGAGAACCTGTCTGGTGCATAGTCGAGAACCTGTCTGGTGCATAGTCTGAACAGGACAAGCTAGGTGCCAAGTGCCCGAATTGCAGTCATGTGACCGTGGGGACCCTGTGACCAACATAAGTACAAGGACCAAGTCCTAAGTCCCCCTTGTTCAGCACTGTTGTAAGTTCAAACAGTTGCTGAATCAGTGGTCATTAAGCAAGGACCACCTGTATACTGTTTTGTGGAGGCTGAAGATATTGCAGTGGACAGGGCATTGTCCAAATAGGCAGAGCTTTATCCTGTGCAGTGGTGGACTGGCATTTGCCATTTTTCCTGGTTTGGGGAGAGGATCTTTATGTTGGATTACAAACTGCAAATCAGTTTCTAGTTTGGTATGATGAGTGAATGTAATGGCTACAACTGACTTTATCTGGGATCAGCTTTATAATAATAACACCACCACCACCAATTTATAATAAAAGGAAAGCATATAATTTAGCTTTTCCCTGTTCAATTTTCTTAATTTGATATTGAAAAATAATTTATAAATTTTCTAAATTTGTTACATTCTGGTTGATAAGCATATTTCTCCTTGCTTTAAGCTGAATGTCATTGGATGATTTGAAAAGTGTTGTCTTTTATATAGTCCCTTTACATTAGTATAGACAGATTTAGATTCTAACAAATGCTGTGTCCTGAGACATGTGTTTACCAGCTTCACAAGCACATTTCATAACCTTCTTTGTCGATAGTAGTCTTTTTCCTTTTCTGTTAAAAAAAAATTGAATAAATATTGAAAGCTATTAATTAGTTGAGAAAAGGTTATGTTTGCACTCAAAATGTACTATAGATGCACTATTAATTCAGTTAATAAATTCTTATTCAATATATTGCTTCTAAATTTTTAGGCCAACCTAGTATTGGCGAGGATGTGGATGATCTTGTAAGTCGATTGAGGCAATCTGATGACCAAGTTAATGATTTGAAGGAAAGGCTGAAGACTGCCACAAGTAACGTGGAGCAGTACCGAACGATGGTGGTGAGCCTTGAAGAATCCCTTAACAAAGAAAAGCAGGTAATATGTTTTTAATATTATTCACTAAATATAATTTAGCTATGTAACTATGTTTCCATGATGAAATTCCACATGAGGATTTTCTCATTAGGATCTGTATCAAGAGAAAAGGATTCCTTTTGAGGGTCAGAGGAGCACTTGTCACTTCCGCCTTGCTCCTGGCTGGCCACAATGACCAGGAGATCTTTTGTCCACTATATCTGGTCTTAGGCAAATTTGGGGATGAATGGCCATGACCAGGGTTGGTTCAATCCTTATTAGGTTATTCTGATATGCTTTTATGGAGGGCTACCCCTTAGAAAGTAGTTCTGAACAGCTTCAGAATGTTGTAGCCAGATTGCTGTCTGATGAAAGGCCTCCTGATGTTATCATCTATATTTTGTTTCAGTGACACTGAATGCCAGTTTGCTTTCTGATTAAACTTAGAATGTTAGTCTCTGCCCTTCTAAAACTCTAAGCCAGAGATGGCCAATCTTTGGTGGACCAAGTCTGCATGGCCAGGTCCTTCAGTGGTTGGGGTGATTATGTGAAGTAGCCGGGGGAACATCATGCACATGGATTGGGCTAAGACAGCATTTCTCAACCCTGGCAACTTTAAGATGGGTAGACTTAAACTTCCAGAATTCCCCAGTCAGCATGGGGAATTCTGGGAGTTTAAGTCCACCCATCTTAAAGTTGCTAGGGTTGAGAAACACTGGGCTAAGAGAAAACTAGCTGTTAAGTCTTTTACACATATCAATCCTCAAACAATACCTTTTTTAAATAACAGAATTTGGACTTACAAGAGTTGTCTTTAAGATATATAAATTACACTTTCCATGCTGAAGAAACATGCAATACAGTTGCATCTACACATGTCCCTTATATGCTCTGTTCTTGTATTGACTTATTGTGTAGGTGACTGAGGAAGTTCGGGCCACTGTTGAAGCCCGCTTGAAAGAGTCCTCAGAGTATCATTCCCAGCTTGAAAAAAAGCTAATGGAAGCTGAGAAAGAAAAACAGGAACTTCAAGATGAGAAACGTAAAGCCATAGAAAACATGGAGCAACAGGTATAACAGTATGATTCCTTTCTGCCTCAGACTTTCTTGTTATTGTACATAACCAAAGAAGAAACTATTATAGGGACATAAAAGGTCTTAAGTGTGCCTGTTTGGGATTATCATATGTTTATTTTCTCGTTGCAGCGTTTTGGAATGCCCCTTGATTTCAAAGTTTGCCACATAGCACAGGGAGTGGCTGCATCCTAACAATCTTGCCCAATGTTTTGGCACACCAAATTAGATCATGTCCACGTTACTTTCGATGCTGAGAAGTTGCTCTTTTTATGTTCTTCTAGAGAACCACAGTTGTTGAAAAAGTGAAAATTAAGCACTTTGTTGCTCGTTTTAGCATAATTAAGATAATACTTGGAATAATGAGGATATTTATTTATTTATTTTCTCCAAAACATTTTCTTTAAAAATCATGTTACAAGATGTGACTGATCCCTTTCACTGATGGAAAACTTTAATCCAGAGGAGTTTTCTGTCAGAAGAAAAGAGTGAGAGAGGTGAATTTTGGCAATTTTCCCTCCCTTTACTGGCAGTGCAGTTCCAGCTGGAAGATTTTGGAGGTTATGGAAAGTTAGGGTGGGGAGAAGGACTTATGCAGAATTGTTTCCTACACTGTTCCACTGATGGAAACATCCATGAGCTTCTCATCAGCAGTTGAATACCAGTATTTGGATATAAATATGTTAACAGTTAGAATCAAAATTCCTGAATATAGGTTTACCAGACTTGGAATTTCAGGGTTAAAATACTGGATTCATACATTTGCATCATCTGATGTGACTCATGCATATTATGTTCCCTTCCTGAAATTGGTCGAGGATCATGTATGTTGCTTATTGAGTACGTCTGGGATTGCATATATGTGGAAGAGGGGTTAAGTAGGCATGGTAAAAGAATGTCCAAAATAAAAACAAAGTTTCTGAAAGCTAGTCACTGTTCTTTCTCTCCTTTGCTTTCCAGACTATCCATAATTAAAACATTAAATATAATTTTAATTTACTCATTAAAAATTGGTGCAGCAGAGAAAGGCTGCACAAAAAGATTTAGAAAGCCACTTTTTAACTGCAATTTGTGTGCCTGTATTTTTCAGCTTATATTCAGTAAAATAGAAAGATTCAGTCAGTGATGACTGCAGTCACTATGTATCTAAAGGTCTAAGGATTCATAGAATTACTTGTATTTCTATGTCTGATGGGAATATCCAGTATTGGATTTCACTTTCTATCTCTCTGCTTCTCCTTGAGCCTGATCTTTCACAGATCAGAAGTCTGGTATGAGAAAGGCCAAATTAAAGGGGATTAGCAAATGGTTGGGAATCTGGAAAGCTTAAGTTTCCTGACCCTCTGTCTCACTCCAAAGCTATTTGGACAAGTTTTATGAGTCACCTGATTAAACCCCCTCCCATTACAAGCTGCACAAGATCATTTTTTTAAGACCCCCCCCCCAAAAAAAAAGATGCTGTAGATATAAATGTCTCTTGACTCACTTCTACTCTGACAGTTTGCAGGCAGACAGAATCTTAAAAGTTCTTTAATTCCTCTATAACTGCTTTAAGAGTGTTTATTTGGAACATCTTCAGTCAGAAATGTATTAAGGATATTTATTTGGGGAAGAGCTTCATTGTCTAAACTGCTACAGATACTTGACCTTAAATTAGCCAAATCCAGGGTATTTTTTATCATTGTTACTTAAAAATGATGGTTCTTTAGCTCTGTACTGTTGAGATAAACATTTTTAAAGATGAAAGTTTGATCCTTGATGCTTCATTTGTAGCTTTCCGAGTTAAAGAAAAACCTCTCCAGTATGAAATCTGAACTTCAGGAAGCACTTCAGAGAGCAAACACAGCACTCAGCAATGAACAACAAGCTAAACGGGACTGTCAAGAGCAAGTATGGTTCTAAAATGTCTGCAGACAAGAGCAGCTGAATTGTGTATTGATTAGATTGGGTATATAGTGGGTTTTGCATGTCAGTAATTCTCACAAGTGTTCCATTTTATTTATTTATTATTTATGCTCTTCCCTTCAGCCTGAAAGGCTCCTAGAGCAGTTTATGTATTAAGGAAAATGTGCTGCCATCAGACTTACAATCTAAAAAAAGATAATGCTGTAGGAAAAAATGCATAGGAAAGGAAAAGAGACAGAGATGAAGAGGTAGAGGTAGAGAACTTGGGCACCAGCAGGTTTTTTGAGTCATTCCTATAATGGCCAGCTATGGTGGAAATCTTGTTAGTCATTCTCAGTGTCTTGATGGCTTGTGAGATGGAGTCCACAACCCATTTTCAATGAAGGTAGAAGGCAGTCCCTTGGTCTGCTTATATTGTGCTATCCCCAGAGGACCAAATAAATGTTGATTTAATGGTTTCTTGATGCCACATAGTTACTGAAACAAGAAGCCATCTGTACTGTTCATTAAAAAGACATTCTAACACTAGTTTTTTCAACTTACAGAAAAAGTTTCAGAATTATATGCTCTGTTGCTATTATTGCTGTTCTGTGATTTGCAGTGATTTTGGGGGAGTCTAAAATGGATTCAGTACATATTCTTTTATTTCTACCCATAGATCCTTAATTAATCAAGATGGGGTTTTGTGGTCACTCATTATGTTTTGTTACTCATAGAGTGAGTGGTAAAATAATGGGGTGCACATGGACTATTGGACTGGAGCTTGTATGTTAATTTTTTGCGAGTATCCATCTATTCATTGAGAGAAACTACATCTGTTTTGGTATTTATGTATTTGTTCTTTGTACCCTTTTCTTGCATAATATTGATCCCCATTATTCTAACGCAACATTTTAAACCAAAATTCTAGGGGAACATTCATGGTGAGCTTACTGTAACTCGGTGTGATTTTGTTTTCCGCACAGATGTATTTGCATTTCATTTAGTTAGCAAACATAAAGCTGTAATTTAGGAAGCAACCATATGAAAAAGAAAGTTACTGAATTTGTTACAAGCTCTGAAGCAGTGATAACTGTGGCTTCTTACAGGCAAAGATAGCTGCTGAAGCTCAAAGCAAATATGAACGGGAGCTGATGCTTCATGCTTCTGATGTTGAAGCTTTGCAAGCTGCCAAGGATCAAGTGGCGAAGAATTCCACAATAAAGCAGCAATTAGAGGAAGCAGCCCAAAAAGCAGAATCCACATTGCGAGAGAGCAGAGCTTCATGGGAAGAGCGAGAAAGAACATTAAAGGTGAAGGGTTTTTTTTTCTGATTCCAGTGATCTATACATGTGTTATGACTGGGCCTAGCCTTTGAATTCAAGCTGTTTTGTTTAAGCTTCTGGGATGATCAGTTTTGGTCTTCTCTCCTAGGATGAAACTTCTAAGCTTGCATCTCGCTGTGAAGACTTAGAGAAACAAAGCCAACTGTTGCATGAGCAGCTGGAAACTCTAAGCAACAAGATGATGGCTTCAATGAAGGAAGGCATGGCGGGTGCACTGAATGTGTCTCTCAGTGAAGAAGGAAAATCACAAGAGCAGATAGTAGAGATTCTCAGGTATTGTTGTGTTCAATATATTGATCTAATATAATTTTGATTAATACTTGCATGGGACCAAATACATACCATACACACGTTTTGCAGCTAACTTTGCAAGCAGTGCGTGAGAGGATGAACAGGAAAATATCTTAGGACCAGTGCAACTATTAGAAGAACCATGCTAGTGAACAGATAGGAGCACCATGATTGTCTGTACTTTCTTTTCTGGCCCTTGAATTTCCACCCTATGTGTTCTCTATCCTATATAACTATTCTGTGAACAGAGGGAGCCATGATTTAGAGATGAGGCTCAATTCCCATTCAGAAGTCTAGTTTATATCTTAATTGATAATGTTTGACTGTCTCATACACATGCATATACCCACTCATGCGAGCTGCACAGGACTGGGAGCACAATCCAGTCATCCACTCTTAATCCAAAATAATGATGCCATATTCAGATTTAGAGTGCAGTGGTGCCAAAACTAAATATCCCAGTTTGGGTTAATGACATGCCTGATTTCCTTCTAGAGTTCCTCATTTAAATTTCAAGATTTTTAGTTTAAATTTTAAAATCTAAATGTTTATGTTTGTGGACCAGAAAAACCATCAAGACCATTTTGGAGAGCTATGATCTTAACCAGGATTTTTTTTTCCCCTATGACAGGTTTATACGCAGAGAAAAGGAGATTGCAGAAACTCGATTTGAGGTGGCTCAAGTGGAAAGCTTGCGCTACCGCCAGCAGGTGGAACATTTAGAAAGAGAGCTGCACGAGCTGCAGGAAAGTCTGAATGCGGAGAGGGAGAAAGTACAAGTACGTATCCAGACGTTCCTCCTTGTCCTTTTATTTATTTATTTTTTTAATGACGGTTCTAACTCAACCAGCAGGCGTTACAACTTATTGCCAGATAGGCAGTTTTCAAGAAATACTGCTTTACTAATATCTAGGCAATATCACTGATTTACTTTCAGAAATGCTACTTTTGGTACATACAAAGAATGTCAGATGTGCGAACATGAAAAATTAAATCAATGGTTTTCTGAAAAATCATGAGATTTGTCTGAGAAGATCTGTAATGGTGGCCAAGTTCTCCTGCAAGATTGTTTGTTTTCTCCTTTCCAGCAGTGCAGTGTCTTAAAGCAGTGCTGAGCATGTTGTAATTTCTAGGATGATGGTAAAACCCAGTAGGCTTGATTGATATGTTAACTGACTGTGATGTTGAGTATACAAATATCCTAGGATTTTTGTCATTACGTGGGTTCTGTAGCAGAAAATACATGCTGGATAAGAAGAAAGTTCAGAATATTAAAGCCACAGAAGAAGCAGCAGCTAAATTCTAAATTATACTTCATGTTTGATCTCAGTTTGTGAGGTCATGCATATTTTACGTTTAATTTAGTATAAATATTATTTTGTGGCATTAATAATCATTACCCAAGGAAATAATGACAGTGAACATGGAAAGCAAGTTAGCAATGTGCAAATATATTTGGATTTGAATATTGTATTGTATTTTAGGTGACTGCAAAAACAATTGCTCAACATGAAGAATTAATGAAGAAGACAGAGACCATGAATGTTTTGATAGAAACAAATAAGATATTAAGAGAAGAGAAAGAGAAATTGGAACAAGAACTTCAGCAAATGCAAGCAAAAGTTAGTGTGAATTTTAAATTTGTCCTTGCAACCTCTAAAACAAGTCGCTGAAATCAGTCTCTTGGGTACATTGCTATAAATCTGTGATTTTCATTCAATTCAGAACTCTAAAAGAATAGTGCACTGTTGGTACTTTATAAAACAACTATCTTGTTCTTCTTGTAACTTTTTGGGAATGAACAATATCTGATTATTGATTTGTGGAAGGTTGGTCAATGTAAAAGCTCCTTTAAAACATATATTAGCTACAGTTATGACCCATAGCCTGTTTACCAACAAATGAGCCATATATATAAAGATACAAGGCAAGAAGGTATTCATTCACTGAGACAAAAATAAATGTATTTTGACTGTATGGGGAAACCGCTCAAAGTAATTCTCCCTAGTGGTGATTTCAGGTACGTAAGCTGGAAGCTGATATCTTGCCTCTGCAAGAATCCAATGCTGAGCTAAGCGAAAAAAGTGGGATGCTTCAAGCAGAGAAGAAGTTGTTGGAAGAGGATGTCAAACGATGGAAAGCCCGGACTCAAGTGAGCTCCTTTTAGATTCTAGTACATGCGTGACATTTCTATAGAATTAAAGAGTTCCATTCTTACAATGGCTGAAAACAGAATGAACGAGAGAACAAAAAAAGAGAAAAAGAGAAGGGTAATAGTTACCATCTAGGATTGTGAGGCTATAAGTACAATATACATTTTGCTGTATACAAAAGAATGAAATTAAGAGGGGAAGCAATTCAGGTATGAAAAAGTTTGAAAAATAAGATCAATAATGAAATTTGAGAAGTTTCAGGCATGAAGATCATTTGAGAAAATAAGAGCATCCATCTGATGAAATGGGTGTGATCCCCTAAAACTGAAATTATAAAGAGTAAAATAGGTTATTCTTTAAGATTTCACAAGACTTTTTTCTCCTAAAGTAGCAGTTAAGATGTTCAGATGGTGAGCCAAATAGTAGTATGTGTCTTGTGTGTATGTGTGTGTATGTGTATGATGCGAATGGTGTCCTTTTCCCCAGTACCTAATTGCAGCCTTTGTATAACAACAAAGATTGGGGAAAGTATTAATCCATTTTAATTTTGTGAGCAAAAAGGCATATCCATCTTATTAAAATGGTGAATAAATGTTGAAGAATAATAAACCTTCATATATATCAAATTTGGGCCCTAAATCCCTGGAATCTCCAAATGCATATTTACAGCATTGGTTTGTGGTATCTAGAAGA
This sequence comes from Candoia aspera, assembly GCF_035149785.1. Classification (NCBI taxonomy): domain Eukaryota; kingdom Metazoa; phylum Chordata; class Lepidosauria; order Squamata; family Candoiidae; genus Candoia; species Candoia aspera. Next base: position 100,647,004 of record NC_086155.1, read on the forward strand.
AACCCTTTGGATATGCTCAGACATTGTGATCCATATCAGTTTTGGTTTCGCTTTTACATTCTTTCACCTTCTGAAACACAGAAGAGCACTACATTAAAATTATACCTGCCTTAAGTTTAAGATTGTTCAACGTCCTCTTCCAGCATTTACTGAGCCAACAAAAAGATACAGATGTTGAAGAGTATCGGAAGCTTCTTTCGGAGAAGGAGGTGAACACCAAACGCATTCAGCAGCTAAGTGAAGAAATAGGCAGACTTAAAGCAGAAATTGCCAGGTGATTTGCAAAGAATGTCTTGTGATATGGAAAAAACTGGGGCACTGTGAGATCTGTTTTGAAAACTAATGTATTTTATTCCTTTGTATGAACTCAGAGCATGTTCACAGGACATTTTACTGACTTTAATCCAGATATATTTGTTCAGCGTTTTTTTGCAGGGATTTAGACTTCCTAGTTCCACTTGCCAAAGTAGTATTGTTGTATTGCATTTCTTTTCTTAAATGAAGTGCATCTTCCTTTCTTGAGATTCCATGTTTGGTCTGTTCCTCCCCTCCAAATTCATATTTTGTAAGGAGAAGGCATGAAGTCCAACCAGCTTAATTTGAATCAAGCTGGACAGTTTGATAGTAGCTGAAAAGCTATTGTAGTAGAACAAATGCTTTGTGTATCTCCAATTACATGATCTCAAGCAGCAGGATGGGAAAAATCTTTGCCCAGATCCCTAGATGCTGTATATAGAGACTTGGATCCAGAGTTTTCTTGACAGGTTAGAATAGCATTTGCTCAAAATACTCTAACTGTAATTCTTCCTGTTTTCCTGCCCCACTACCCCATCACTCATTTTGCAGAAGTAGGATACTAAGTTTGGAACAGGGGGAAGAGGGGCCAGGAAAGATCTTTGCTGTCTGGACAAACTCACAGATTTTCCAAAATCTGGCCATAGTAGTTTGCTCCTTTGATGTGTAATGTTCCTCAGTCATCATGCATGTTCTGCAGTTATAGCTATAGGTCAATCTGAGAACTATTGACATTATTATTATTATTATTATTACTACTACTACTACTATATTTTTATCCATATAGATATATTGAAACATTTCCCTTTGAAACTAAATAGTCATTTAAATTGCTCAAATGACATCTTTAAAAAAATGAAGTACAGCAGTTGGGTATTGTCCTCAGTTGTATTTAATCCATTTTCAATTAATATTAAGATCAAATGCATCACTGACAACAAATCAGAATTTGGTCCAGAGCCTCCGGGAAGATCTATCAAAAACAAAAACAGAAAAGGAAGCCCTTCAAAAAGACTTAGAAATGAAAGTAGTAGACATTCAGGAGAAAGTCAAGACAATAACTCAGGTCAAAAAAATTGGACGTCGATACAAGACTCAGTATGAAGAGCTGAAAGCACAGCATGATAAGGTAAGGCTTTAACCATTCCCTGCCTGTGAAAGTTGACCAGCATAACTTGGAAGCATCTGATAGTTTTCAGATTTACATGGTCTAATGAGTACCAGTGGTCCATATGTCTTTCTGATCTTCATGCCTGCTGGCAAAGTCGATGTAGTTAAACTAATATTTACCTCTACCTACTAAATTTGGAATTACCCCAGGAGGAAAAATCTGTATACATAGGAGGTGTTAAACAACGCTGCACATTGATGATACTTTTTTGATTTCTTTAAGATATTTCCATGATGCTTAAGAGAGGCCAGATCCTTTGCATTAGACATGTATTTACTCTCCTTTTTCTCATCTTAGCTCTGTAGCAATGACCTGATTATGCTGGTTACCTTAGGCCATAGCCTAGCAAAACTTCCTTTTCCCCAACTGACAAGCCTGTAGCTGTGAAACAAAACAAAAACTTGCCAATCCCAATTGTAGAAGCCTGAAGCTCTCTTGTTATTATGCATAGACCTGCAGTGTTGTATTTCATCTCCACAGCCTTAGTGCAGAAGGCAGACCAGTGTGTAGGAGTCCTTTAAAACGTGCTGTTGTAGAAGTTAGCAGCATGCATAAGACTGGGTATGGTTGTTCAAACGTTAAGATCAATGGTCTGAAATTACAGATGATTGCAGAGACTTCCACACAGTCTTATATGGAACAGCCAGAACAGCACGCTTCAGACAAAGAAAATCAAGAGATGAAAGAGGCTCTAAACCAAGCGGAGATCAAAATAAAAGCCTTAGAGGGGCAGATTGAAAATGTACAGAAGGTAAGAGAACCTTTCAAGGGGGGTATCTGGGTAGCTCTGATGCCCTTATTATCAAAACAGAAGTAGAGTATTGCCACTTGAAACTAAGTGAGCCAAGTTCATGCACTTGAATCTTAAGCCTCCAAAAATAATGTTTCTGGGATAAAATGGGAGATTTCCCTCTGGGCACCTCAAGTCTTATAAGGAAATTATAAGGTAGAAAAAGGTTTTATAGAATCCATTCATAGGTCTATCAAACCATAGGAAAAAAGATAATGGAACTCTGATCAATAGCAAGCTATAGGGTGCTTTAAGATTCTTGTAGCAGTTTGATGGGAAGAATTCCTACCACACCAATCCACCAGCTATGCAAAGTAGCAATGGCCTAATGTTTCCATGCCTGGGTTTCCATAGACTCTAGGAGAGAAGGATGCTGAAGTAAAGAACCTTCAAGAGCAAGTATCTCAGCTGCAGTCAGAGCTTTCGCGCCTTCATCAAGATCTCCAGGAAAAAACAACACAGGAAGAACAACTCAGACAACAAGTTGCTGAAAAAGAGGAAAAAACTAAAAAGACACTTCTGGCTGCCAAGCAGAGGATTGCACAGCTAGCAGGTGAGTTGGCTTTAAGGGTCTTAACTTCTAGAAAATTGGCCATTTTAAATTAGTGAGTTTGTAGAAGATACACTATCTGATTTCCATTTAAATTGGCTTTGGGGAATTACTATTGGCTTTTCAAGTTATTGTTAACTTAATTAACATATGTGCTAATGTATGAAAGAAGAGTCTTTGTCAGATAATTCAGGATGCTAGAATTGATCACAGCTGGTATTCTCTTGGAAGAGGTCTAATAAGAACAGAGCAACACATGTCTCCTAGAGAAAGGAGGGGAGGTTCTTGATACTTCTGTTTTTAGCTATTTTTTCATGGATTGTTGTGAGCCTCCTAGAATCATTACATGAGATAGGTGGCCATATAAGTCCTGTAAATAAAGAAATAAATCACCAGATCAGCAGAGCCAATACTATAAGATTAGCTCCCTCTCCTATTGATAACGCAAGGCCAAGAACTTCCTTGTTCTCTTGGTAGGAAATGCATGCTTAGCTCTGTCTGCTCAGAGAAGAGCAGCAAACCTGGCCAACTTCAGAATTGGAGTCAACCCTTACGGAAAGGAGGAAAGTGGAAAATTGCTGCATGAGGAGACACAGAAGCTAGTGCTGGGCCACTACAAAGAAGGAGGCATCCTCCTCCCTCTTGCCTTGTGAGAGAGGGCTTTCCAAAGTAGAGAAACCATGAAAGCAGTAGCTAGGGCAGCAGGAACACCACTACACCCTTGACAGCCACAAAGAAGTGGCACTAGCATTGTGGAGGCAAAGGAGAAAGCCAAGGAGAAGCCCCAGAAATTGCAGCCAGGTGCCAACTGCCAGTACCAGTTCTTCTCCAAAAATCATAGCCTAACAGATCCTACCTGGTGCAGGGAAAGAGCAGGATGAGGACCTTCCTACCGGCGTAAGAAAGCCCCAGAGTAAGCAGTTGAATAGCACCCTCAAACCAGTGACACAACCCACCCTGTCATCAGCAAGCATGTGGCTTGGGAGAGGGCCAGGGGATTAGACAGAGCTAAGGTTGCCTCTGTAGAGGTTACCCTATATATAGGGTACTAACACACACATACACATACATACACCTAGCCTGGTAATGAAACATCTGCAAGAAAATTCAGAGAGCACCAAGAACCCAGCAGTTCAACCCTGAGCCACAGGTATTCTCTTCTATTGGATATCTCTTAATGTCAGCACCACCAATTTAGTGTCCATAAATAGGGGGCTGGACTTACCATGACATGTCCTTTGGCTATTGAATGACAGATCCAGCAGGTTGCCTCAAAGGGACAAAATTCCCTAATATAAGAGGAAGGGAAGTAAACAGTAATCTATGCTTTGAGCATTGTGATGGTATAAGATTTGTAATGCTTATAGTTAATACAGAATATGTTGCTTACAAGCAAAGATCAGCATGGCTGAAGTCATTTCCTAATGCTGAAGGGGGGAATTCCTTCCAGAGACAAGAAGGAGTTCTTGGCCCTGTCTTCTCAATAAAAGAAACTATTAATCCTACAGTTTAATCTCAGCTCCATTATCAGATGACCAGAAGGATACTTCTGAACAAATTAACAAAACCAAACTATCATTTGAGTTGACCCCCAGACTAATGGAAAGACCAATCTGTTCCAAGAATATTTCCTTCTAACACAGACGTTTACATGTATGAGGGTCCATATGGGTAAACTGAACTGTGAACATTTAGCATTCTGATTTCTGCAGTATGGAGACACTCTACTTCAGGCCTGGTTTTGGCCCTTCATCCTGTAGCCCAAGTAGGGGCAGCGTATAGTCTTCCAGATGTTGATGAACTCAAGTTCCCAGTAGCCTTAGCCAGAATACTTGTGAAGTATGATGAGAGGTGCAGCCTGACAACATACTGAAGGCTTCACATTGCCCATCCTTGATGTAGCCATTGAACATTTATAAAACTGTCCAGTTTATATTTTGGTTAAGAGTTCTTCACAAAATATATCTCATTACTAAAATACTTTGGTAAGCAGGATGAGGGTGAAGTGATTGACTTTTCCTTTCTTTAATTCAGGGGCAAAAGATCAGCTGACTAAAGAAAATGAGGAATGGAAGCAAAAGAACAGCACACTGGAGGAACAAAAGACAGAGTTAGAAGTTCGGATGAGTGCGCTTAAATCACAGTATGAAGGCCGTATTTGCCGCCTAGAGCGAGAGCTCCGAGAGCAGCAAGAGAGACATCATGAACAGCGAGATGAGCCTCCAGAATCTACTAACAAGGTAGACTTTTTGTGCAGCCCCTTTTGCTAAACAAAACTTCTGTGGATTCAATATTTTGTACATTTTCTTTGCCTTCAGTCTCTGCATGTGTTTAATGAAAGAGATTGCCTTTGAGTCATCTGTCTAGACTGCTATCCCAAGGCAACTGGGAATAGTTTAAGATGGGAAAACCATCGGTTCTGTCTTGCATTATTAAAACTGATATGCAGGAGCCTATGCTGTATCCAGCTTGAGGATATATGTGGGCAAGCATCATACATTTACCTATGCAGTATTCAAATATATTAAATAAATAACTTAACTACAAATACACTTGCGATTAACTTTTGCCTCCTGTGGCTTAACTAATCATTCTTATCATTAGGCTCCAGAACAGCAAAGACAGATCACTCTTAAATCAACTCCAGCTGCAGGTGACAGAGGAATGTGAGTTCTTATCTTAATTTTCTTCTATTCTACTTTTGTTGATCCTGCTTTAACTTAATTTAGAAGCAGAACATAGCTCATTTTGTCTCCTTCCTTCCTTCCTTCCTTCCTTCCTTCCTTCCTTCCTTCCTTCCTTCCTTCCTTCCTTCCTTCTCGTATTTCATAAGGATGAAAGTAGCCAAGTTTCTAATAATAGTGAAAATAATATAGGATAGCAAAGACCACTAAACTGATATTTCTACACTTTTTTCTTTGGAAAGCATAAATTCCATAGTGGAAATAATTAAGAACAGATTTTTTTTTAAAAAATAAAAGTTTTAAAATTATAAGACCTTTATACAAATCTATGGTGCAACCACAGTTGGAATATTATAAACCAGGGGTGTCCACAGGGGTCAGTCAAAAAAGCCAAGGTGGCCACCACCATGCATTCTAGCCTACAGCTTGACTTTTTTGTTCCTCTCCCTGACCCTGCCCCCAACACCCCTGCCATGAACAGTTATGGTCAGCATGCCTTCACAAGGATCTTGAAGAGCTGAGAAAGGTGTGTAAAACGATGACCAGAACCATCAAGGAGCTGGGGCACCTCCCCTTTGAGGGAAGATTTCTGCATTTTAATCTTTTTTACACAGAAAGAAAAAAAGTCTAGAATTTTTTATTTATTTGATTCTTCTGTTACTAAAGAGAAGCTGCATTGAACTCATAATTATGTGCTTAAAACATCCACCAACATATCATTGTGGATTATTTCTAGAGCTAGTGCTTCAGATCCACCAACAGCCAATATCAAGCCAACACCTGTTGTGTCTACCCCAAGCAAAGTGACAGCTGCTGCCATACCCGGGAACAAACCAACCCCAAGGGCTAGCATTCGTCCAATGGTTACACCTGCTACGGTCACCAATCCTACAACTACCCCAACAGCCACCGTTATGCCAACAACACAAGTGGAAACTCAGGAAGGTAATTTCTGATCAAAAGCATAAATATCAGATCAAAAGCATAAATATGCTTAAAAATAAATCTAGAGACCTAATAATAAATGCTTACTTATAAATAAATAATTTTTTTGGAACCTCTAGAAAACTGGATCAAAGCCAAAGGGTTGACCCACCTGCTAGTATACAGCATTATGTGTAGCCACTTAATTGCTTAAAGAAGGGGAACTTATATCCAGCTTTTGATTGAGAAAGCCAGTGATGGATTGAAAGATTACGGCACCCCTCGTCATGATACTTAGGATATCCCTAATGCAAGGATTTCATGCAGCCTGAATCTTCTCCTTAAACTCTAAAGATCACTGTGGTAGTATCTTGTAAAAATAGGACATTTCTAGCATTGTTGCAAAAATCCGCTTGAAAGCAATTTTAAAAGTGCGAAAAGATGAAAAATGGAATGTGAAAAAAACAAATTTGAAATGAAAAGGATAAAAATGTACTAGAAAGCATAATGTTTGTTAATTCTAGGTTGTTGTGTTCCTTCATGAAAATAGCATGCATTTCACTGTGACTACAGTAAAAATATCTAGTCCTTATTGTTGTATTTTTTAATCATAAATCTTAAGTTATATTGCAAGGAATTCATGTCTGTCTAAATGTCATACTATATTGAGATTAATTAATCACGTTTCAATATAGCAGTTATCTGAAGAAAGAAAACTGAACTCTAGATTTGGTGTTATTCATTTGATTCTGTCGGCAACATCACTCTGTTTTTGCTTTTTTAAGGAAGTGAGGTGACATACCTTCCAGAATTTTTTCCTCATTCTGGGCCAAGGTTCCAGGCCCATCTTAAACATTAAAATGATGTGTGAAGGTAACTGGAGTCCTCACTTCATTTCAGCTATGCAGTCAGAAGGACCAGTTGAGCATGTTCCAGTCTTTGGAAGCACAAGCGGATCTGTGCGCTCCACGAGTCCCAATGTGCAGACATCTCTTTCCCAGCCCATTTTGACAGTTCAGCAGCAGACTCAGGCCACAGCTTTTGTACAGCCTACTCAACAGAGCCATCCTCAGATTGAACCAACTGCTCAAGAGCCTTCCCCAGCCATCCTGGAGGTGGTGCAGAGCTCCCAGATGGAAAGGCCTTCTACATCAACGGCAGTGTTTGGCACAGGTTGGGTTTCTGAAAACCACCCCATCTACATTCTGCAGTCAGTTGTCTAGACTCAGTTCCCAAATCTCAGGAAAGAGTCTCATTGGCTGAGAATTGAAACCCATCTAGATTGTGCCCAGATTAGGGAAGGTTGCATGACATAAATGTTGACAATATAATTTAAAATTAAGCGAGCATTTTCAGCATTTTAGAAGTGTTGATTTTAAGCAGCCAAGCTGTCCATCAAAAGAAGAAATCCATATATTTTTTTTCTTTTTCTTAGATCCTTAATGTAATATGTTTGATTAAAGAAAGATACTCTCTTTTAGTTTCAGCTACCCCCAGTTCATCTCTGCCCAAACGAGCACGAGAGGAGGAAGAAGAGAATACTGTTGAAAACTCAGAACAGATTCCTGAGGAAATGGTTGATCTGCCTCTTTCAAAGAAACTGAGAACTGTGCAAAGAGTTGGACCAGAGGTTTGTAAGGGAAACTATTGTGTTATGAGCATCTCAAGAAAAAAACAACGCAATCTTAGATATTGGCTTTCAGCCATTATGAACGTTGTCCTCTATCAGATGTGGTAGCAGGCATGACAAAATACGGTTTATTTGGTTAGAAGGCACATAATTTCTTCTTAGGTTTATTTGAAGGATACTTTCTGCCATCATGCCAAAATGATAAACTTAATGTCCTTGGAATGAGGTGATTTACGCTTCTACCTGTTCTATAAATGATTCAGAATTTCATAAAGTCACCTATACATTTTCATAATTTGCCCAAAAAAAGTAAGTACAGGATCAAGTCACAGATATATGGATGCAGTTTATGTGCATTTCTGGTTACTTAAAAACAGCCTTAGAAGAAGAATCTCAGAACTTTTATTTGTGCACAAGGTTAACTTAATGTAAATACCAGCTATGGAGAGTTAATTTTGTCACCTAAACTCCATCTCCACACTCTTCATAGGACTGCTCATCTTCTCCTGTGGCTGATATTTATACAGCAAAAAACAAAAAATATGTTGATTACATTCACACCTTTAACATGCAAAAGTTGATTTGCAGATAAGTTTGTCCAGATCTGCAATACCATGCTTCTCATTAAAATTACCTTGTACTGTATATTCATTTGCCACATATCAAATGTCAAGTAATAAAGTGATTGCAGATTAATTGGTCTGTATTGGGCCAGTCTTTAATGTAATAATTAAACACCTTAAGAACTGCACATGGAAAGCAGTTATTTAAAACTTAAAGGTCTGACTTTGGTACTCATGAATCAGTAGCAACATGATTAAGATTTGCAGCTGTAGTTCTAATTAACCAACTGTTACAGTTAATAGGCCTATACAATACTCTGTTTTTGATGTGTAGTTTATATGATCTTAGCACTTCTCAATTAACGTAATAAATTTCTGTAATATTTCAGGAGGAAGTAACTGCAGAAGAGAGCACAGATGGAGAAATAGAAGCTCAGACCTACAACCAGGATTCACAAGATTCCATTGGAGAAGTAAGTTATTCTGCCTGTGATTGCAGGAACAGTTTCCACATCTTATTTGTATATTGTGGCAGCATCAAGAACTATCCATGTGAGTGAACTAGGGTTGCTTATCAATTCCCTCTCTAACAGTAGTCTCCATAGGACCCTCCAACCCTCATGTAATTTTTATTATGAGAGGATTTTACATAGGCTTAAAAAACTACTGGACTCTCCAATCCACATGCAGAGAATTAAGAAGCATATATGTTTGTATGCATGTGTACACGGCACTTTTACATATAATACTGCACTTGCAGTCAGTAGCCTTTTATTCAACTACGGGTAGTCCTCGCTTAGCAGTTGCTAAACGGGACAGTTGGTGAGTGAGGTCTATTTGTGTAAGTTAGGCCTACCAGTTCAGGCTTCCTAGATGTTACTTCTGTGGGTTTGTGCAAATGTTCCATCCTTCCTTTTTTTCTCTGGGGAAGCTTTTATTTGTATTGCTATTCTCCTGGTAGGCATTTTTGGTTTCTTACTAACTTTTTGCTTAAACTAGCAGTTACACAGCTCCACCAAGTGATTAGGAGGAACTAGGAGGTCTTTGCCATAGTAAATTCCACTTTGTCTTAAGTATGTCAGAGGCATGCCTAGGAGTAAGTTCTGAAACGGTTGGTCACACAAGTGGCCCAAGAATTGCAGATCTCAGAGTGCTTCACAAGTTCATTCACAGCTTCACTCAATAGTTTTCATTTGACATAAAGACCAAAGGCTGTGAAGACGAGGAGGCACAGTAGTGTCCATGCGGAGGCGACAAAGGAGGGTCAAGCTGATGTCGGCAGTGTTGCAGTGCAAGCCCCACTCCTCTTCTACCTACGCTGTGCTGCCACGCACTCAAAAGGGATCAAAGCTTGTAATGCAGAGTCCCTTTTATCATTGTGACAAAAGCAGCAAGTCCCTGTGGAAGCATGTTTTTAAGTTCCTGTGCCTCCAAGCTGCCTTTTTTATAACCTGTGGATTCCCTTCTTATGAAAACAACTGTGAGGACAATTTTGTATTGAATTAGGCTTCAACCTGTGTTTTCTGGGAGTTAATGAGACTGGAAAACTTCTTTAAAAAGAGCCTGCCCTCAGCTTTCAGATGCCAAATGATGAGATAACTTTTTAAAACCTGCCATAAATGTTTAATCAATTAATTAACAATTCAGTTAGCTGAAATGCTAGTTTCAGGTTACCTGTTTAATGGTGACTAATATATTTCTCACTGGGGTGTAAGTTAAGGGACTTGGTAAATAAACAATAAACTGTGGCTTCTATTACTAGTTTATTGCTCAAAATCAGAGCATAGCTTCTTCCTTGGGATGGGTTCAAGCTTAGCGTTATGTGTGAATCAGCCACAGTTTCCTATTTGCCACAGCTTTAAAACTGAGCTAAGGAAGGTTTTAGCCCCGTGAGGAACTTTCCTTCATTGGTATCCAGTTTTACGAAGAAAAAAAATGTAGTGATGATGGTTGTTAATACTACTTCTTTTTTAATTCCCCTGACCATTATTGTCTTCCTCTTTGTTTGAAGGGTGTTACACAGGGTGAGTATACACCCATGGAGGATAGTGAGGAAACTTCTCAGTCCCTCCCAATAGACCTTGGACCCCTTCAGTCAGATCAGCAGAATACAACCTCATCCCAAGAGTGTCAGGGCAAGAGAGATGACGTCATTGTCATTGACAGCGATGATGAAGAGGACGAAGATGAGGAAAATGATGGCGAAGCAGAAGTAATATGTACTACATTTATTTTCTTATTTAATACGTATGTATGTATATTGAAGAAGCAACTAAGCATTTAACACCCCCAGAATTCCTCTGATGGCTCCCCAATTTCTATGTATACGTCCTCACTTTTTGCAGTCACTGTAGAAGCAAATATTATATATCTTGAAACACGGTCAACTAATACATTGGACTTCGATATTCCTGAGTCTGCTAGACAGTTCACCTCCAGTCTACTTTTCAAAGTAAATACCAAGAACAAGGAGGTGTTCAGTTCTATTAGATAGTAGAAAGATTGCTCTTTTTTACTATTTTACTCATTTAAAACTGCATTATCATTTTATTTGTAAAGGTTACATAAATTCTGAATTGAGGGTTAGAACTGTGTAGATGGGCTATTGCTGCTGCTTTTTTTAATGTGTGGCAGGTGCAGTATTTATTTGTTTGTTTGTTTGTTTTTCAAATTTTGCCACCGCCCATCTCCCCTCAGAAGAGGGACTCCGGACGGTTTACAATAAAGCTAACAAGTTAAAAACAATAGCCATAAAGAGTATATAAAATATAAATACAAACACAAAATATAAATGGCCCGTTATATTTTGTATTTGTATTTATATTTTTATAAATATAATTTATACAATCTTAGCCACCTGGATCCTATCATATTTTATATCTTTTAGTTATTTATATTTATTTATATTTATTTTACTTATTTATATGTATAGTTATATTTATTGTTTTATAATGGTATTGCATTTTAAATTTCGTTTTTTATAAGCCACTCAGAGTCTCTCCTTTGGGGGGAGATGTGCGGTGATAAAATTCGATAGACAGACAGACAGATAGATAAAAATAAAATCCAGATGGGAGTAAAAGATCTAATTCAGTTCATATGTATGTGAGGAGCACTCTTAAGGCACCAGCCATCCCCAAGAATAACTACTCCCCGCCCCAAGCTAGGTGGCAGAGCCAGGTCTTCAGATTCTTCCAAAAGGTCAGGAGCGATGGGGCTTGCCTCACCTCCTGTCATGAGTACTGATGGCGAGCAGGAGGGGGCCTCTATCCAGGGGGGAAAACACATGCGTAGTACTGAGGAGTTAAGCAGCCATTCAAAGAGACACAGATCAGACCCGCCTTAACCTTTGGGGTTTATCTGTCTGGGTTTTTCCCACGCTTCTTCAGTTTGTTAGGATTTTCTGTCTAATGTAGCAGTAATAAAGCACTAGAGACCTATTCCTTGTCTCAGCGTGGTTCCTGACTGTTAGGACACCTCCAGAGACAGAATGTTCCAAGGGGCAGGAACCACTGCAGAGAAGGCCCACTTCCTGGACCCCACCAAACAGAATTCTCTTACGGACAGGGTCTGTAACATGCCCTCTCTGCATGATCAGGTGGGGTGGGTCAGTGTAATGGGGATGAGACAGTCCTTCAGGTAACCTGTAGTATCTACATGTGTGCCAATGAATAAAAAGCCACTGTTTCATTATCCATGCTAATAAGGCAATATTTTGATTCAGTACAATTATGTTTCAAAATACTGTAATGTATTAAATCAACTCAATTTTATTTTAATTATTAACCAGCACAAAGCAAGTATAACTGTAGGCTTAAAGATAAAACTAAATGACAATGTATAGAATAGCAACACAAATATTTTTTTTAGAAATCAGTAAACCCTTATCCATATGCAGCTTCTCCTTTTATATGGAGCCTTTCTACACATTGTCCCTTAACTTCAATAGCTGTTAATGCAATATTTAAAATAATATAAGCAGTCCAGTTTTCACTGAAATTTCCCCTACTTTAGTTTGTATAGTTTTCAGAAGCATATCTTCTCTTCAGATACTTCATAAAAAGATTCTTGACCAAGGGAAGGTTAATACTAGCCAGATGTAGTTTTCATGTGAGTGAACACATTGCTGCAAAGATCAATGGGGTAATCAAATCTGATTTGAGCAGAATGCATGGTGATATTCCTCTTTGTCCATAATTGTTACCTTTGAAATGTATGAATATGATCTAGACACAGAACAATGGCAATTGCAGAATCTAATGCTTTTATCAAAACACAATGCTGCTTTCATTATATGCCCCCTCTCCCTGACAGATGCCTCTGATACAAAATATTGTATCTTTTTCCTACCTAAAAGTACTTCTCCTTTTTTTTTTATAACTGATGGTCAAAATCTAGGGCTGCTAGGAATAATTTAGACATCTACCCAAGAACCCACCCATATTTTAATCTTTATGCCCCTTTCTGCCTTTTTTGACAATAGCATTTTATTATTTGAAATATCACCTCTTTTAATTCTCAAAGATCCATTTAATTCATTTAATTCTTAAAGAAAGAGCATTACTTCATCCCACTGTACAGGGTTCAATATTCTTAGGAAAAACAACAATCTTTTTTTAGGAATATGAAGATGAAGAAGAAGATGATGAGGATGATGATGATGAAGACACAGGAATGGGGGATGAAGGCGAAGACAGCAATGAAAGCACTGGCAGTGTGGATGGTAATGATGGATATGAAGCAGATGATGCTGAGGTATGAATGTTGTTTGTTGCTAATCGACAACATTAGTAATGATTTTTAAAATCATCTTTTATATGCAAATCCACTTAAATCCCCTGGAGAAAATGTTCTTTGAGTTATCATAGCAGTGATCAAGACTGATAGGTAGCAATTTGGCTTGAAGCACTGGAGATAATTTGTCAGTTAAGAAAGAATCTTAAAGGCTAAGAAGAAATGTCAAGTTTTTTCTTCCTGCCCCATTCATCCCACCCCTGTTGGTATTACAGTTAATTCCTGAGATCCACTGTTTACTTATTTCAGGGTGCTGATGGAATGGATCCCAGCACAGAAACTGAAGAGAGTATTGCTGGAGGTGACAATAGCCAGAGGGCAGCTGACTCCCAAAACTGTGGTATGATTAATTTGATGTTTTCTCTAACAGTATATGCTTTTGTAAAGGAAACCATCTTTTGGCAGGTCGTTCACTAACAGTATCCATGTTCTATGGCCTTGATTTTGGAAAAATATGTATAAATGATTTTACATCATTTTAAAACATGATGTTTTCTCTTTTGCTCATTGTTTCTGATTCCTTTTGCTGGATGAACATCTAATGCCTTATCTCAACTAAGCAAAGGTGCTTTGAAACCTCTGAAAGTTTAAAATCAGGGTGCTGTGCCTTGGCTTGATTGTACCTCGACAAAGTGTTCTTGTTTTCTTAGCTCAAGGTTCTTTGCTGGTGATGTACTGAAATCTTCATTCCAGAAAATATAATGGAGCATGGCTTAGGAAGAATGAAATGATCGACAACAGATTTGGAGTTACAAATGTGCTCTTGTAATTATACATTTCCATATCATCAGGTGATGGGACCACAGGTGCTGTAGAGTCCACATTCTCCCAGGAAAACCCAAGGGAGCAGCAGCCAACATCTGCTTCTGAGAGACAGGTTCCACGTCCACCTCGACCACATCCTTTACCTCCACGATTAACTATACATGCTCTTCCTGCTCCACCACAGGAGCTGGGACCACCAGTGCAGGTGCGAGAACCACAGGGAAAACTGCATTGAAAAGTTCTTGCTCATGTGCCTTTGAAAAATTGATCATTGCTTATTTGTATCAGCAGAAATACCAATCTTTCTTGGGTAGTTTTGAATCACTATAGCTGGCCAAGTTTTATTTTTCTCTGCAAATTTTGCAGTATATTTGGACAAAAAGAGCATTAAAAATGTTCAGGTTGATAGTACTTGGCATACTGTATATTTTGAAATTCTAACCCTTTTAAACTAAAATATAAATTAATTATCAAAGAAGAGTCATCATTTCTGCATATTTATCCAGTGGGGCATAATTTATATAATGGTTTACCAGGTTTGCAATTCATATCTCTCCAAAACATGCTCAACATGAATATTGAGCTATTTAGAGATCTTCCTTATGTTAGTGTAGATTAATAGATAGATAGATAGATAGATAGATAGATAGATAGATAGATAGATAGATAGATAGATAGATAGATAGATAGATAGATAGATAGATAGATAGATCCTTATGTTAGGAGAGAGAGAGAGAGATGTTCATTAAGCTGGAAGAACAAAAGCAAATTACTCAGTATTCTTTATAGCAATGTGAGGTTTGAGCTCAAGTTTCCTTAGTTGTACAATGCAGTCTTATGTAGCCCTATCAGAAGGAAATTCAACTGAGCCCAATAAGACTCAGACCTAAGTAAGCAATCCATTACAAGCAGAAATTGGCAGCCTGTGGCTCTCCAAATGTTCTTGGGCTATCATTGCCCCAGCCAGCATGGGCAGTGGTCACTGGAGCCAAAGGCAATAATATCTGAAGGACCAAAGATTGCCTCTGATGTCTAGGATTGTAGCTTGTCCAATGCTTTAGCATACTGCTGGCTCTTGGTTTTATTTTGCTATTTCCAGTTAATTTATCAAAGTAAGAAGCTAGAAGCTCTTGCAAAAAGCTTTCCATAACCATGTGCAATGAATTTGTGGAGTCTGATCCATGGTAGAAAGGCAGGATTGGTCCTCCTGAGATTTTACCAGGCCTTAGCAAGCAAATAGATAAAGACTTCTCAATGCATTGCTTGCTCATGCTCCTCATGGTGAAGGAGATGAAGGTCAACTTTCTACCTGGAATTCCTACAAAAGTTGGTCTAGTATGAGTGTGATCATTTGAAGAAAGCCTCTGGTGGAGGCTGAACTGGACAGCTCCTTGTTTCCTTTACCTCAGACTTTGATGTCTAAGTAAGTTGAAAGGCTCCCCTGCCTTACACACATGCATTTCTTCTCTGTATCCAATAAAAACAATACCTCACATTTTCTCCAGCAGCAGAAGCCATTATCTTTTTTTTCTTTTGTTCAAGTCTGCCATCACATGTGAAAAATTAATGTTGTATCAAGTATCTGTGTAATTTGCTTTAAATGTAATATTAACAGGAACCTGAGACCAGTAGTTTTAAGTACAACTGCTTTCTTAATAGAAGAAGCTACTGTTTACTGAGAATAGAGGACAGGGTATGTTAAATTGCTACTGTGTAACCTTTAAGACATTGTCATTTGCTGAAGAAGATGGGGAAAGTACCACTTCCCCTTCCCCAATACAGATCCATTAGGATAAGTTTTCAATTTTAAATTGCCTCAGTGCCAGTGGGCTACCCAAAACACATCTCTGTGGACATTTGCACTATGCCTTCCTGTTCTCTTTCCTAAATGCATCAGCATCTCCAAAAGGAATGGTACTATTTAAGGATTTGGTCTAGTGGTTAAGGTGCTGGGCTAGAAACCGGTAGTCTGTGAGTTCTAGTCCTGCCTTAGGCATGAATGCCAGCTGGGTGACCTTGGGCCAGTCACTCACTCTCCGCCCAACCCATCTCACAGGGTTGCTGTCGTGGGGAAAATAGGAGGAGGAAGGAGTATTTGGTATGTTCACCACTTTGAGTTATTTATAAAAATAATAAAGGTGGGATAAAAATTGAATGAATGAATGAATGAGAAACAGAGTTCACCTCTCCCTTTGCTTCCTTTCCCTTTAGATTGTGTGGTGCATCTACTGCTTATTTATTTTGTGCTATCAATCTAGGCAATTTAAGACAGTTGTCAGGAGGGCCTTTCCTTAAAGTAGATCTTTAAAGACAGGATGCTCTAGAGTAGTGTTTCTCAACCTTGGCGACTTGAAGATGCATGGACTTCAACTCCAAGAATTCCCCAGCCAAAATGCTGGCTGGGGAATTCTCGGAGTTGAAGTCCACATGTCTTAAAGTTGCCATGGTTGAGAAACACTGCTCTAGAATGTGATTTTGAAGTGAACCAAGTTGACCTTGATTTCCTGGATTAGTGTTTGAATGTTGTATAGTTTATTCTTTAGATTTTCTGGATGTTACACTCCCATCCCCCCCCCAAATCTTAAAATGCCTACATATGCTTATTTTAAGGAGAAATATATTTTCAAATGCCTACATTGAGTGACAATGTATAATGAAAAAATACAGTAGAATTCATAGTCAAATGCAATGTGTTCATTTTCAACTTTCAGATTAGCAGGCAAATTGATGTAAGAATAAGCATTTGCAGAATTGACAGTGGCTGAGTTCATACTTGCATCCTGCCATTTCTTGGAAAAACAAGAACCAACATAACACTAAACTATAAATCGTGGTTAACCAACACTATGGCTAGATGCATCTAGCATTTCAAGGCAAAATCTACCAAATCACATTCTGGCTTAGCACAATGTAAGAGTCCAGTCAGTCTGAAAACAGAACAATCTTCCCATCCCTATATTAAAAAATCTGAGATTTTCTACAGAAATCACTGAAGCATTTTTTAAAAATTTTCTTGGTTGTATAGAGGATACAAATGACTCGGAGGCAGTCTGTGGGACGTGGACTCCAATTAACTCCTGGCATAGGCGGTATGGTAAGTAATAACTGTTTTTAAATATAGAACTTCTATTACAACTCTTATGGCAGACTGTTAATTTACTTACCTGCTTCCTGGCACTGTTAAATGGTTTTACTGAAAGGCAGAGGTGTTCTTTACTGAATCGGTAATGCTTTGAAATAAGCCCCATTTTGGTTGAGGAAAGAATAATATGTTTTTAATTAAAAATAATGGAATAGGCTTTTGTAATAGATACAAACCCATTCACTCCTGACTGAAAATAGTTTGGTGGTGGCACTGCAGCGAAGCTCCATTCCCAGGTAGATTTTACCTCCCCACTGAAATTTCAAGCTGTTTCTCATTACTTAAATGACCTGCTCCTCTTTCATTGGGATGACACTGTTTATCCAGCTGTATAGTTTATTTTCCTTTCTGGATTGAACAGTGTATTATAGCTTCCTTCCCTTGATAAACCAGATGGGTCAAAGGCTTATTAATGTGTCTGATTAACAGTCCTGTGTTCTTTGAATTCAGCATGATTGGCAATCAGTACAAAATTCTTCGACTGAAATGTTTTGGTTATTATGAAGCTTGGTGCCTTCATTTTCCTCTAAGTACCCATTCACTAAGTTGTTCGGTGATTCAAACTAGAGACTGTACAGATCGATAAAGTAAATCTAACCTTTTTTTAATCTGTTTAGTAGTAGGCATGGCATGGTGGATAATACTTGTAAAGAAGGAAAGCAGCGCAAATAGCTATTTGTTTGCAATCTTTAAAATCTCTCTCTAGCAACAACATTTCTTTGATGATGAAGACCGGACAGTTCCAAGCACCCCAACGTTGGTGGTACCGCATCGTACAGATGGATTTGCAGAAGCAATTCAGTAAGTGGATGCTGACTAGTAAAAGAGCAGCAAACCTTTTACTACAGAATGTGTGGATTTCTTCACTCAGTATATATTTTATCTATTTGTATGTCTGTCTGTATGTCTGTTTGTTCAATTTGTATAGCCACCCATCTCACATATGTGGCTCTGGGTAGCTTACATAGTTAGAAACACAAAAACATAATCAAAGACATAATAACAAAAAAAAACCAATTTAAAAACGTTAAAAATATAAAAACTTTTAAAACCATAGGAGGAGTCCTATGTTAAAGACCTCATAGAAGTATATTTTCTGTTACCAGAAATTATTGCAATTCCTTTATAATGTCCATTTTTTCCTCTGACTCTCATAGTGATGCAGCATTTAGTTAGTGATCGGTAAAACAGAATGTAATCTGTCTTCCAGTTCTCCTCAAGTTGCTGGAGTCCCTCGGTTCAGGTTTGGACCTCCTGAAGATATGCCACAAACTTCTGGCCAATCAGATCTTGGGCAACTTGCATCACAAGGAGGTATAGCTATCTGAACTTGTGCTTCTCTTTTATATCTAGGTGGCATTTTGTTTTGTTTTGTGTTGTGTTGTTTTGTTTTGTTTGCCTTTGAGTCAGTGTTGATTCCTGGCAACTGCCTGGACTAGTCCCTGCAGTTTTCTTAGCAAAATTTCAGAAGTGATTTGCCCTTGCCTGCTTCCTAGGGCTGAGAGAAAGTGACTGGCCCGAGGTCATCCAGCTGGCTTCGTGCCTAAGGCAAGACTAGAATTCATGGTCTCCCAGTTTCTAGCCTGATGCCTTAACCACTACACCATACTGGCTCCCTCTATTTTTTGTGGGCTGCATAAAATGTAATTCAAAAAGAACTCAAACTGGAGAACTTCCTGCTGCCATACTAACAAAAAGAAATGCAAACAAATACAAATACAAAAATGAAAAAGAGTCTCTGATGTCACTCTTCTTAGAGCATTTACTGCCTCTTTAAAAGCACATACCCAGACATTTCTCCACATTTTGTTAGGATTTGTACTTAAGAAATTCTCTAAATCATACATATGATATAGATATAAAATCTAAGTGGATATGAGATTTCTTATCCATTAAAATATGGGTATCAGATTTCAAAATGAACTTTAAATTCTTACCTTTTAATTGTTGCATTAAGCCCAGTATGTTTAAAAATAATTCTAAAGGTTTCCCATGTAAATTGCTGTATTTTTCTCTGCTTTTTCAAAGTATGAAAGTTAGGTGGGCCTTTCTGTTATTCAAACAAAGTGTCTTGGATGTTAATGCCCAAACAGACATTGAGTCACTTGCACACAATAGGTCGTTGAAATGGCTGGCCAAGAATAAACTGTCCTTTCAAATAGAAAAATACCCGACAATGGGTCTGACTCAACACCATAGGATAGCTCTTACTAGAGCAAGATTTGAGCAACTGGATTCTATGGTCAAATATGGACAATTCCACCAAGTGCCTTACCTTAAGCGGACATGTGTTTGTGGAGCACCCGAAGTAGAAGACATTGCACATGTCCTACTTAACTGTCAACTATATGTCCCAGCAAGGGCTCAGTGCCTCCAGACATTACTGGACAGAACCACATAGTGGGACCGTAACAAAAGACTGTGTTACTTCCTCCAGGACACAAATACGTATGTGGTCAATAGAACTGTTAAGTTTATAGTTAGGGATGTCCAACTGAGAATGCAATTTATAGAACGCATTGTGGTGACTTGTAAAGGTGGTGAACTCATTTAAACTCACATTGTTTCTGTGTTTTATTACTTGTTTTATTATATCTTGCATTTTTATCTTACAATTTTATCTCTACTTTACCTTCCTGTATTTTATCGTATTTTATCTTACCATAGTATATTTTATCTTAACTTACTGTATTTTGTCTGTTTTATGGTATTATATTTTATATTTTATATCTTATAGTGGCTGATGCCCAACTTTTTGATATGGCCAATTGACTAATCAATAAAGTTAATGAATGAATGTTAAGATGGCAGGGAATCAAATGCTTTCTTGGCTGTAAATTGTGCCTTTGAGACTGCATCAAAGTAACTCTTCCCAAATTATTGATAGGGCTAGGAATGTATGAAACACCTCTCTTTCTTGCCCATGAAGAAGAGTCAGGAGGTCGTAGTGTCCCAACAACTCCACTACAAGTTGCAGCACCTGGTGAGCTCAGTTTCTACAAGTTGTGCATTCATAATGGTGTTGTTCTTGTTATAACACAATGTTTGTTGACAGAAATGGAGCTATTTGGTGGAAAACAGACTTTGATACTTTTCATCCAGAGAGACACTAGCTGGTAGTTCTCAAGTAGAGGTTAGAAACAAAGACATCTGTGTAAGTGGAGAAGCAGGGCATCTGTGATGCTAAACTTATGATCTTGAACAAAGAATCCTTTATTTAGTGTAGAGCACTAAGGGCATTTTTTTAAAAAAAGCAAAATCAGAAAACCTTAACTAATCTCTAGATATTTTGTAGGTAAATATAATCAAAGGATGACAGTTTATTATCACTGTCATGTAACAGAAACTCTGTACTTTATGACACTCTAGTCTCTTTCCTTCCCCGATTTCTCCCACCTCCTCTTATGCTGTGTCTGTACAGAAATAGACATCTGTTTTCCATATAACATCTCACAATTATCTTCTCTCTCACCCTGATCCTCTCCCCAACCCCCAAATGAACATAAAATTCAATCTTCTTTACCACAAGAAAGGCAGCGAAGCCACTGCTTTACAACCAGAGACTTCTAAAACTCAGCACAGGCCACAGTTTTCCTGTGGTTGCACTTGCCCTGAAAGCAGTAAACATGTGTTTATTGAAGCTGTAATTCAGGGATAGGCAATCTTTGGGAAGCTAGGGGTATTTTTAACCTTTTTTGAGAGTCCAGGAATCATGGTAGGTGGAGCTGGTATGATTTGGCTTTAGTAGGGAATTTGGGGGTGGTGGGGTTGATTTGAAAGCAAGGTTAAACCTTTTGAAGGACTTGGTAAGACGCTGTACTACAAATGTTTAGCAACTGGGGCTAGAGGAGCTCAAAGAAGGGTAGAGGAAAGTTGGCAGATTTAATAATTTGATGCTGCCATTTGTCCTGACCTGCATGAAACTGAAGCAAGGCATGTAAAGAATGTTCAGCAAAATAAAAATGTATACCAACATACCCCATGTATTTCTTTTTTCCAAACTTTGGGGTATTTTATTGTAACATTTGGCGTGATGGGGAGAGAGAAAACATAATATTCTTGGACGGGTTTGGCTTACACTCTGCTCTTGCCACCCTCTACTTCCAGTATCTGTATTTACTGAAAGCACCTCCGCTGATGCCTCAGAACATGCCTCCCAGTCTGTTCCAATGGTTACAACTTCCACTGGTAACTTATCAACCACTTCAGAATCTGGAACAGGTGATGATGGTGACGAGGTTTTTGTGGAGGCAGAATCAGAAGGGTAAGCTGAAAGTTTCAGTTGGCTATGACCAGATGGTGCCTGCAAAAGCACCTGAGCAACTTGGGTACCACCTAATTGAAATGCCTATGTTCTGATCATTCCATACCTGTCACTGAATATTTTTATATTTTTCAAACGAACAATACAGTGGTTTGACCTATCAGAATATTCCCACCTCTCCAAGAGTAATATACTCAAATCTGTTTGGACTTGGCTCTGGCAGAGCCACTCTCCCTCCCAGTCTGAGAGCACTCTAATACTCATTCATGTAAAGCCCCATCTGTGTGGATAGGATGTGTTGTGCCACAACAAATGGATTGCCCAAGGCAAAATTTCAGCTGTGTGTTCCTGCTAGGCTGTGACAGCAATAACACTGCCAGAATGACTCGCACCTGGGCCTGTAGCATTCTGCCTATTGTTGTTGTTATATAATAATAATAATTATTATTATTATTCCTTATGAGTTGCTTTTCCTATATGTTCCCTCTTCAGGGGTACAGTCCTTAAATAAAATTGCCAGATTGTTCCAGGCTGTGATTCGCAAGTTTACAGGAATCATACTGGAAAATATCAGCCGTAGCTGTTTAGTTCAGATTAGTTATCTTCTGATACTGGGGCCTCTGAAACTTAATAGCAGGCTAAATTAGGAAGCACCAGTAAATTCTTTGGAAACATTTGTATGCAACAGAGTAAGTATTTTTTCTTTTATCTGACTTTGTTGCTCTGGCTAAGGCTAAGTTAAGTAGTTAATTCTTGACAGTGATGTACTTTTTTTTATTGATCACAATCTGTCTTCAGAGCCACTACTGTTAAGTTTGATAGATAAGTTCAGTAACTTCATTGCCAAGTTTTCATGGAGTTCAACTGAGCTTTTTGCAAAACTGCCTTCCTTTAGAAACTAAAATTTTCTTGGAGCAAGGCATCTTTATTATTTTGCCCTACTGTAGCCTTGTGTGGCGCAGAGTGGTAGGTGGCAGCATTGCAACCGAAACTCTCCCCATGACCCAAGTTCGATCCCAGCAGAAGCTGGATTCTCGGGTAGCTGGCTCAGGTCGACTCAGCCTTCCAACCTTCTGAGGTTGGTAAAATGAGGACCCAGCTTGCTGGGGAAAGTGACGACTGGGGAAAGCAATGGCAAATCACCCCGCTATAGTCTGCCAAGAAAACATCGCGAAAGCAGCGTCCCCCCAAAGGGTCAGACATGACTCAGTGCTTGCACAGGAGACCTTTCATCTTCAATAGTCTTAATACATATTGCTTGTAGTCAAGATTAGCAGAGAACTGACATAGAGCTTGAGAAAACCAGTGAGAGATTCACTTCCCTGCCTCCATTTCTGCTTGTCCCTACCACCAAGGGAGGAATCCTTGCAAAATAAAAGTCTCCCTGCTGGTTCTCACAGATATGGTAACTGTTACTTTGCTAGAACATAAAGACCAAATGTGGACTTCATCGCTGAACATCTGTTATCTCCGGTACCATCACTACGTGTTGGTGAACATAAAGTGTAAGGTGCTTTTAAAGTTATAATGGTTTTTTGAATAAAAGATAAGGTATTCCAGAGGGCCTTAAAGATCTGGCTGTTCTCCCAGGCACTGGGCTAGGTTGGCTGAAACCCCTTGTGGGATGTGTTTGTATGTATATGTTTTCTGTGTTGTTGTTATTCACATTTCACTGTTCTTCTGTTCATATCCTTTTCTTCTAGAATTACTTCAGAGGTAGGCCTAGACATTGATAGCCAGCAAGAGGAAGAATCATCTCAAGCTCCTGATGAATCAGATCTTCCTTCTACCAGTCAAGATCCTCCTTCTAGTTCATCTGCAGGTATGTATAGCCCCATCAGTCCTGCATCTGGAGAATCATCATTTAGAATACTTACGAATTTTCATTGATACAGGACAGCAGAAAAAGGGTAGTTAAGCCCTAGATGGTTTTGTATTTCCCCACCATTTCATTTTTTATTGTAGAAAGATTGCAGTCTGTAAATATGAAGAGGAAGAATTCTCACTTATCAGCCTCTGCAGCTTAAAGATCCAGTTGGGCATAAACTCTGGTCATCAATTTTCCAATGTTTGACAAAGCACTTTTTAAAAAGTATATTGGGATTATTGAATATAGGAATTTGCGTGCATTTCCAGCGATTATTGAAGTTCCATACAAAAATAACTATTCACATAAACTACATAGCTGCATGCAGAAAAAAGACTGCCAGTTATTGTCTAGTTAAAGATTTTATTTGTTGTACCCACACAGGCTTGCTGTACAAAAATGAAGAATAATACTGCTAGCATGGCTATTTAAAAATTGATACCCCACTATTTCTTTTTCAGATACAAGCAGTAATCACCCCAAACCCTTCCGACGGGTCAAACTTCAGCCTCCAACATTAAGGGCTGGAGTTCGTGGTCGTCAGTTTAATAGACACAGGGGTGAGTGAGTTTCAACCCTAGCAGGGCTTAGTCAAATAAGTTACAATACTTACTTTTAACAAAAACAAAGTAACTTTTAATAGCTTGACAGCCACCAACATCATACATATGGCTTAGAAATTTCGGGAAATGTAGCATTCTGACCCCAATAGCTTATACATACATACATACATACATACATACATACATACATACATGCCAACTGGGTTGTTTCAGTTAAAAAGAAAATTATAACATTTAAAGAAGATCCAGAACAGAGTGTAGTAAAGAGACATGAGTCACAGTAACTAGCAAAAAAGAAAATACATTAGATGAACTTAAAAAACAAATAGTAATTTCCAAGCTCAAACTTTTTTAAAAATGTAAATCTTTACAGAAGGAATATCTGTAATTGCTTGAAGAAGCTGTCTTAAATATAGATACTAATTTAATTTAATGGTAATTCTAAGTCCCTTATTTTTACTAACAGTGTTGTTATAATTTCCAGAGTGTATTATTTCTCTAACCTTAGGAGGGAAGCAGGCTTGTTCCCATTAATATTAGAATGAACTTTAAGATATTCCCCATTCAGCTTCCTGATCTAGGCTTGGTTAAGATGGGTGTAAAGGAACAGAATTCTCCACTCCAAACTGAGGATGTGGTGGCTGTTAAGCTTTTGACAATGATGTTCAAAATAAGATGACATAGCTGTGGAGTCAGTTAGTAGCATCAGGCATCTGGGGGTGCAGATAACGAACAGTCTGACTTGGTCTCTCAGTACTGCATCTTTGGTAAAACGAGCACAGCAGCGTCTGCATTTTTTGCACTGGATGAGGAAGGCACATCTTCCACCTCCCATCCTCCTTACTTCCTATAGAGGCACTGTAGAGAGTGTATTGACCAGCTGTATTTCTATCTGGTTTGGAGGGTGTAGTGCCTCGGATAAGAAGTCTCTGCAGAGGGTGGTGAGGGCAGCAAAGAAGATAATTGGGATCTCACTGCCTCTCATTCAGGACATGGCGCACACACGCTGTCTGTCCAGAGCCCGAAATATTGTTAGTGACCCCTCCCACCCCCATCATGGCTTGTTCTCCTTGCTGCCCTCTGAGAAAAGGTTCCGCTGCATCTGATGTAGAACAGCTAGATTAGGCAACAGTTTTGTCCCCTGGGCTATTAGACTCCTGAACTCTTAACAATCCCTTCTCACTCCATGGGAACACATGCTGGGTGTAGGACTGATATTTATTAGGACAAAGATTAGAGGAGTGGAATGGGTAAAAAATGTATATTACATATTGTAGTAATTATGGTATTCTTATTTTATTGCTTGAGCCAGTGCAATGAAATTTCATTTTAATGTACACTTTGGTGTATAGTGAAATGACAATAAAAGTTATCTTATCTTAGATATGGAATGATTCTTTTAAATAATAATAGTGGCAGGGGGATTGTTGTAATGGTGATGTTTAAAATATCAAAAGGCAAATGGAAGTTAATTGAAACAAAAAGATATGACTGCTGTATCTTTCTTGCAGGTGTAACTCATGCGATGGGTGGCAGAGGAGGCCTGAACAGAGGCAATATCAATTAAATGCTGTACAAATTTTGGCAATAGTGTATACTGGTTAGTCTGCCTTTGTTCTGCATTAGTATAATAGCTGCCAAGCTTCAAGCAGTTTTTTTTTTTAATGTTAAATTTGGATCATTGTATGAACATTTGATTGTCTTTTATTAATAAAAACTAGAGAAACTGTCAGACAAATGCCTTTTTCGGGTCTTTTGAGTTTCCAAATTACTGTGCAGGGCATTTGTACCAAGCACTAGACACAGTCTGCCCAGTTTGTGTTGTAACCGGTCTTGCTATTCTGCTGCCCACATCCAAGCTGTAGTAGTTATCTGAAAGAGAAAGGAGTGGGAAAACAGGGCTGTTAGATCACATCTCACTAAGTATTAACAATTGAAAAACAACTGATAACGTGAATCCTCAGAAGATAGACTTTTCTCTCCATGCAATCTCAATCATTTGGAAAGAGGCAATAAGACAGTTCCTCCTGCTTCACAGCTTGCAGGGGAAACCTAGAGACTTCACAGATTCCTCCTATGGATGGATAGCATTGGAAAACTCAGGCAACTGGGAGATCAATGGACTAAGGTACATTTGCCTCATTTATCTGCTCATATTGGGGGAAATGGGGCTGAATTTTCAGTCAGATAGAAACCAGATAGAAACCATAGAAAATGTAGTCAGATCAAACCAGGGCACAGAAGAGACTTATTTTCTGAAATGTATAAGGTAGCCTAAGGTTTTCTTTCAGCGCCAGCCTCTTTACATAGTAGAGGTTTCCTTCAAAAAGTTCATGGAAAGACACCTCTTCTATCAAACAGCCTGGTGCTGCTGTAGACATGCTAGACTTTTTGAAGAGGGAAGAAGGATGGAAGAAACCTCTTGACTATCCTAAACTTTTAGAAAATAAATGCAAACTCTGCCTATCTCTCTGAATACCTCCTATTATCTACCCAGGAAGAACAAATACTAGCTAACTATGGTCCTGCTAGCATTTATCCCACCATGGATCTATTGGGAGAAAAATATCCAAATTCAGTTGCAGCATGATCCATGGGATTGAATTTAATATCTTGCATAACCCCATGCTGGCTGATTTCATGTTGTTTATTCGTTTAGTCGCTTCCGACTCTTCGTGACTTCATGGACCAGCCCACGCCAGAGCTTCCTGTCGGTCGTCAACACCCCCAGCTCCCCCAGGGACGAGTCCGTCACCTCTAGAATATCATCCATCCATCTTGCCCTTGGTCGGCCCCTCTTCCTTTTGCCTTCCACTCTCCCCAGCATCAGCATCTTCTCCAGGGTGTCCTGTCTTCTCATTATGTGGCCAAAGTATTTCAGTTTTGCCTTTAATATCATTCCCTCAAGTGAGCAGTCTGGCTTTATTTCCTGGAGGATGGACTGGTTGGATCTTCTTGCAGTCCAAGGCACTCTCAGAATTTTCCTCCAACACCACAGTTCAAAAGCATCGATCTTCCTTCGTTCAGCCTTCCTTATGGTCCAGCTCTCGCAGCCATATGTTACTACAGGGAACACCATTGCTTTAACTATGTGGGCCTTTGTTGTCAGTGTGATGTCTCTGCTCTTAACTATTTTATCGAGATTTGTCATTGCTCTTCTTCCAAGGATTAAGCGTCTTCTGATTTCCTGACTGCAGTCAGCATCTGCAGTAATCTTTGCACCTAGGAATACAAAGTCTTTCACTGCTTCTACATTTTCTCCCTCTATTTGCCAGTTATCAATCAAGCTGGTTGCCATAATCTTGGTTTTTTTGAGGTTTAGCTGCAAACCAGCTTTTGCACTTTCTTCTTTCACCTTCATCATAAGGCTCCTCAGTTCCTCTTCACTTTCAGCCATCAAAGTGGTATCATCTGCATATCTGAGATTGTTAATGTTTCTTCCAGAGATTTTAACTCCAGCCTTGGATTCCTCAAGCCCAGCTTGTCGCATGATGTGTTCTGCATACAAGTTGAATAGGTAGGGTGAGAGTATACAGCCCTGCCGTACTCCTTTCCCAATCTTAAACCAGTCTGTTGTTCCGTGGTCTGTTCTTACTGTTGCTACTTGGTCGTTATACAGATTCTTCAGGAGGCAGACAAGATGACTTGGTATCCCCATACCACTAAGAACTTGCCACAATTTGTTATGGTCCACACAGTCAAAGGCTTTAGAATAGTCAATAAAACAGAAATAGATGTTTTTCTGAAACTCCCTGGCTTTTTCCATTATCCAGCGGATATTGGCAATTTGGTCTCTAGTTCCTCTGCCTTTTCTAAACCCAGCTTGTACATCTGGCAATTCTCGCTCCATGAACTGCTGAAGTCTACCTTGCAGGATCTTGAGCATTACCTTACTGGCATGTGAAATGAGTGCCACTGTTCGATAGTTTGAACATTCTTTAGTGTTTCCCTTTTTTGGTATGGGGATATAAGTTGATTTTTTCCAGTCTGATGGCCATTCTTGTGTTTTCCAAATTTGCTGGCATATAGCATGCATTACCTTGACAGCATCATCTTGCAAGATTTTGAACAGTTCAGCTGGGATGCCGTCGTCTCCTGTTGCCTTGTTATTAGCAATGCTTCTTAAGGCCCACTCAACCTCACTCTTCAGGATGTCTGGCTCTAGCTCACCGACCACACCGTCAAAGCTATCCCCGATATTGTTATCCTTCCTATACAGGTTTTCTGTATATTCTTGCCATCTTTTCTTGATCTCTTCTTCTTCTGTTAGGTCCTTGCCGTCTTTGTTTTTGATCATACCCATTTTGGCCTGGAATTTACCTCCAATGTTTCTAATTTTCTGGAAGAGGTCTCTTGTCCTTCCTATTCTATTGTCTTCTTCCACTTCCGGGCATTGCTTGTTTAAAAATAATTCCTTATCTCTTCTGGCTAACCTCTGGAATTTTGCATTTAATTGGGCATATCTCCCCCTATCACTGTTGCCTTTTGCTTTCCTTCTTTCTTGGGCTACTTCTAGTGTCTCAGCAGACAGCCATTTTGCCTTCTTGGTTTTCTCTTTCTTTGGGATGTATTTTGTTGCCGCCTCCTGAACAATGCTGCCAACTTCTGTCCAGAGTTCTTCCGGGACCCTATCTACTAAGTCCAGTCCCTTAAATCTATTCTTCACCTCCACTGCATATTCCTTAGGAATATTAGTGAGCTCATATCTAGCTGATCTGTGGGTCTTCCCTAATCTCTTGAGTCTGATCCTAAATTGTGCAAGAAGAAGTTCGTGATCTGAACTACAGTCAGCTCCAGGCCTTGTTTTTACCGACTGTACAGATGTCCGCCACCTTTGGCTGCAAAGGATGTAATCAATCTGATTTCGGTGTTGTCCATCTGGTGAAGTCCATGTATAAAGCCGTCTCTTAGGTTGTTGGTAGAGAGTGTTTGTTATGCAGAGTGAATTGTCTTGGCAAAATTCTATCAGCCTGTGTCCTGCTTCGTTTTGTTCTCCCAGGCCATACTTACCTGTAATTCGAGGTGTCATTTGACTGCCCACCTTAGCATTCCAGTCTCCTGTGATGAAAATAACATCTCTTTTAGGCGTGTTGTCCAGTAGGTGCTGCAGATCCTCATAGAACTGCTCTACTTCAGCTTCTTCAGCATTTGTGGTTGGGGCGTATATTTGGATCACTGTGATGTTAGATGGCTTGCCCTGAATTCGAATTGAGATCATTCTGTCGTTTTTTGGGTTGTATCCAAGCACTGCTTTAGCCACTTTACTATTAATTATGAAGGCTACTCCATTTCTTCTGTGGTCCTCTTGTCCGCAGTAGTAGATCTGGTGGTCATTTGATGTGAAGTGGCCCATTCCAGTCCATTTCAGTTCACTGACGCCCAGAATGTCTATCTTTAATCTTGACATCTCACCAATAACCACATCCAATTTGCCCTGGCTCATAGATCTTACATTCCAGGTTCCGATGGTGTGTTGATCCTTAGAACATCGGATTCGCCGTTCACCACCAGCACCGTCGGCCGCTAGCCGTCCTTTCGGCTTTGAGCTAGCTGCGTCATCACGTCTGGGGCTAGTTGAGCTCATCCTCTGTTCCTCCCCAGTAGCATTTTGACCATCTTCCGACCTGGGGGTCTCATCTTCCGATGGTATACCGACATATCTCTGGTTGTACTGATCCATTTAGTTTTCACAGCAAGAATACTGAGGTGGGTTGCCATTACCTTCCCCAGGGATCGCATTTAGTCTGACCTCTCTGTCATGACCTTCCCGTCTTGGGTGGCCCTTCACGGTTTAGCTCATGGCATCATTGAGATGCTCAAGCTCCAGCACCACGACAAGGTAACGATCCTTTGCTGAAGGGCTGATTTCATACATCACACAAAATCAGGGGTTTATTTTTTAATTTTTTTTTTCTTTTTAATTTGTCTTGCACTTTTGTCCAACTCGTTTGTTTTCTTCCCTTTAAAGCACCAGTTGCAGCAAAAAATGAACACTTATCATGCTAAGACACAGTTGCCATCAGAAAGCCACCAATAACATTGTTTTGAATGGTTGAACAAGCCATGATTTTCCCTCATCTTTTTTATACATCACATCAAGTGATGTATAATCAAGCGAATAAAGAAACAAAAAAATTATCCTATGGCTTAGCACAACAGCCTCTGTAGGGGGTTCACATAGCACACTAAATTCTAAACATGGGTTAACAAGCAATAATTGTAGTGCTCAAATAACATGCTATTTTCAGTTGATAAATTACACTGTGACATAACATGATAGGCCTGATTCATAAGTGCCCTGATAACAATTTGGTCTTTAAAACATTGAACCGCAAGCTATCCAATCCCATTTTAGCCTGGCCTAGCACATAGTATAACTTCATGTGCTGAGGAAAACGAAAGATGTAGTCATCCAATGATATAAAGACATTTTCCTCTAAAAACACTGTAAGACATTGGTAGTTTAAGCTAAATAAATCAAAAGAGCGGAATATTTCCACCCTATTTCTTTCCTGAATAGGTGGCAGCATCTGGTCCACCTTGACTGATCTCAGATGTCAAGCAGGGTCAGATTAGTACTAGGACAAGAGAGCTACTCTGGAATTCCAGGGCTGTATAGTGCATTAGGAATTCTTTAAAAGCTTTCTGGAAGAAGGCAATGGTAACCCACTTCCACAACTCTCAAGAAAATTCCATGGATATGATTACCAGGAGTCAAGCCAAACTCACACCTTTACTGTGTTTCTTGATACTCTTTGGGTACAGCTATAAATACACTATAAAAGAGTGCGATTCCACTCCACACACACAGATCTATGAAGTGATATGTTACATATGCATATGCATGTACATAAAAATGGCTTTAAAATGGCTACTCACCAGTTATTTCATATTTGAAATTCATATCCAAATAAACTATGTATTTTTCTGTTTAAACAGTTTCTAAAAGTGGAATGCTCATAACATCTACAATTACTATTTTTCACTTGCCCTTCAAAACTATATTTTTGTTCAGCCCTTCAAAATATTTTAAGGAGAGAATAGAAATGTGGTACTTGGCTGCTCTGAAACTGAGGATCTGAGTACAAAAAGTCTTGTGAGAAGCAGCCTTAAATAGCTGGCAGTGTCAGAGGTGATTGTCATGTAGCCAAAACCTACCTTTAGCAAATGCATAGTAATCGTATCCATCCACCTTTTTCTCATTAGGGACAGAGATAGCAGAATTGAATTCTTTTGGAAATCCTCTCCAGTATGAAGTAATTTTAACCTCTGGCTGCAGTATTCCTGCAAGCACAAAACAATCTCTTTTGAAAGTAGGAAGATGATATAAAACCATTCAGAAGTTATCTTAATGGCATGCAAGCCCTGTGACAAAATGTTTAAAGAGCAAAATATAATGAACATCCACACAGTTAAGCTGCTTCATTTGGAACTCATTTCTGGAACTCTAGAATTATACAAGTCAATTAACATCAGCCTCTAAACAGTGCAAAACAAGGACCATGCCTGTTGAGCGATGGGTGATCTGAACAACTGGGTAGTGCTTGATTCGGAAGCTCTGGAAGATCTGACGGGATTTGACTGCACGTTCAAAGCGCCGCTGCCTCAGAACCAAAGTCTTTGGCTTATAAACTGGATATTTCACAGTTACAACTTTCTTCTTGCATTTCTTTGGTTTTTGTTTGTAGATATATTGCTGAATATTGCCACCTACAGCAGAAAAGTAATACAATGAAACCTAGTTTTTAAAGACTTTTGGAGGAGACAGGGTGTCTGTCATTCCTGAATGTCCATAAAATATAAAAATACACATTTGCAATGTTTTATGTCATGTGTAACAACTGATTTCATTTCAGAAATGACATATTTCTGGAAATTTCAAAAAATTAAAAATTTTACAAATTTAATTGCCTCATCCTAACCACTTAGCATTCAGTGGATTGTTCATTATTTCAGGGAGGTGTCTAGATGGAAATTTGGTCTGTTGCATCCAAAGTATGCTAAATGAGGGCAGGTCCATTAAATCAAAAAAGAATAAATATTCTTCAGTTACTTGGACTCCAGGAACAATTGTGACATGGGAACAGTATTGATCATGACCCCAGATATTCACCAGCACTACAATCGGTATTTAAACACATCCGTCAACAACAACCAGACCTAAAAATACATGTTTATATTGTTAGATATAGCAATTTAAAACCTTTTGATCAGTGAGAATCAGGAACATCAGGCAGCAGGAACATTTCTTTAAAGTGTTTTTTTAGTGTCTTTTAAAAACTTGAATGCTATGGGTGTTAGTTTAACATGTTCCCGTATTCATGAAATGCCTAATGCTGCTTCGAAACAGACTGCTACAATGCATCATCACATCCCTTGCCTTCTGAAACTACTTCTTTGCTGCTGATTTAATTAAGTAACATTTATTTGACTTAATTGTCAAAGACGGTCATGATTCTGTGCTGAGTGACAGCTGTACCAGCAAGAGGCAGAAGTCCCACAATGCAATATGTTTTGAAGAAATCAGTTCCATTAGCCAGGCTTTAACCACACCTTCCCCCCAAGTCCTGCTGTACTGCCTCATTGTGGCGGAGCGGTGTCCCTGGAAGGAATGAGCAAAAAACATTGGGACTGCATGCCAAGACTATATATTCCCAGCAGGGGTGTGAAGGTCATCCCACTGCCCAGCTAAAATAAGCAGCCACCTTTATTTGGGCAGCAGCAATATAGAAAGACGTCAGAGGCAGATGATCACTTCAGTGACAATGGTAAAGGCAGCAATTCAGACTGCCCAGGAGAAGGCAGTGTTAAACCACTCCTGTATTCCTACCAAGAATACCACATAGATAGAAAATATAAAACGATAGATATTTAATGTACCTGATATTGAAAAACAACAAACGTACCTTCTTTGAAAAAATACACAGATTCTGGCCTTCTTCTGTACGGAGCCACAGAAAGAGCTCCCACGATTTTCCCATTCAGTCCTCCAAATCCTTTTAGAACCAACTTAGGATAGCCAACATCCATTATATCATTGGTGAAGCGCCAGTATTGAGACCCCTGAAAAGTACAATGCTAGCTAAAGTTATTTTTCAAAAAAATCCTTTCAATTGTGTCCGATTCTCAGAGACTTCCTGAACAAGTCCCTGAGTTCTCTTGGCAAGGCTTTTCAGAAGTGGTTTGCTATTGCCTGCTTCCTAGGGCTGAGAGAGGGTGGCTGGCCCAAGGTCACCCAGCTGGCTTTGTGCCTAAGGCAGGACTAGAACTCCCGGTCTCTTGGTTTCTTGCCTGATGCCTTAACCACTACACCAAACTGGCTCTCTAGCTAAAGTTATACCAACACATAAAATATAAGATGCATTAGGCTCTAATGCAGCTTGGAATTCGTTCATGCAGAAATGTAACACAGGGCTTGAAAGGTTTTTCTTCCACAGAGCCACACATGGGAGGAAAATGTAAATGTAAAAGTCCACAGAAGTTGGGCGGCCAATAAATTTAAATAAATAAATAAATATAGAAACTATTGATAAAATGCACAACCATAAACTAGTTTAAGGATTTTTTTTTTCTATGTATGCATGATTTGCTTACTGCTTTTGTTAGCCTTATCACCACTCTTCATGACTTAATGCCAGTTTAAAAGCACAATTACAATCCTATACAAATCCATTTAAAATAGTATAAAAGTGGGAGAGAGTGCTAGTGAAACCGGAACTTGACTTGTTTACATCTGGAATTCTGTTCAGAACCAACCAAATGCCCATAGAGTACAAACCATCACTAAGAATGCTCTCCTCTGTATGTTGATGGTTGATTGAAAAACACAGGGAAATACTGTATATAACTTGGAAGAAAAACCAACTCAGTTTTGCTTCTAACATAGGAGTTTATAGCTGTGACTAACCAATTATGGAGTTATGATAATTGCAGAATCAAGTTCCCCTCAAAAAGGTGGTTTGTAGGGATGGATAAGATGGAACAGCTCATTTTAGTGGGTTTGTGTTCAAAATGAAACATGCATGTTTGATCTTGATACAGAACAAAAACAAAGGGTTGCTCTGTTCCAAATATGGACTAAAACGTCCTAAGAAGAAATGGTTGGGGAAGAGGGGTTAAAAGTGGGGAAAAAACAAGAACATTGGCAGTGGCTGAGGGGAGATGGGGAAGGAAGGTCCTGGGAGACTGGGAAGGCTATGGAATATGCCATACTGGGCCCTGCTGAGGAGGGAGAACAGGGGTAACATGCACCATCCTTGCCACATTCATCCTGAAAAGACACTTTCAGATCCTTGCAAATTTTATTCTTGGCCAACAGGCAAAACAAGAAAGACATTCTAGTTTTGTGAATCAATTACAATTCTTGTAATTCTTCTTTACCCTATACTAAATTTAGCTTTGCTGAAGCCTCTGGGACAGTGTTTCTCAACCTTGGCAACTTTAAGATGTGTGGACTTCAACTCCCAGAATTCTCTTGCTGGCTGGGGAATTTTGGGAGTTGAAGTCCACACATCTTAAAGTTGCCAAGGTTGAGAAACACTGCTCTAGGACTTGCATTCCCCAACTTGTTGCTCTTCAGATGGGACTATGATTCCCAGAATTCCCAGCCATTTCTCCTATTTCTTCAGAGACAGTTCACCAGGAAGAGGGTCTGCAAAGATATATGTTAACAGTGAATTTGAAGTAAGCATGCAGAAACAGTGCATTCCATTTATTGGAATGGTTGCAGGTTATTGCAAAAGCTGCAGCCCAGAACTTCAGGAAAAACAAACAAACTGCTTGCAGTTTACTTTCACACACACACACACGTACACACACACACACAAACCCTAATCCATGACAACAGTATCTTAGCTTACATGGTTGCATGGAAGGAATTAGCTTGAATTTTTTAAGAACTTGATATTTTCTATAAACAAGTATGAGTTAACCTGACCCACCCAAGTTCCTGCTAAGCTTAGTTTATTTATGAGGCTTTGGGAGTGGGACAATTTTAAGGCAAATTGGCCTTCAAAATTCCTGGCAATACATCTTAGAAACATAATGAAAGAGAGGACAATTCAGGATCCCAGTTTAAGACAGTACATCAGAGGGATGCAATCTGTGGTCCCAGGGCTCGCTATGTCCCTGTACATCTTGTACATGGTTCCTGAGCCCCTTCAAAAGTTGTCATCAAGTTGACGATTGTTAATATGACAGTTATGGAGCATAGTCTTTGACTCTGGAGTACACCTAGGCTGTGTACCGAATGAATTATTTTTAATTTTATTTACATTCAAAAGATACAAAGTGAAATTGTTTTTGTTCTGGTCCCGTCCACTCTTTGGAGTGCAGCCCTAATCTGCCCTTAAAGGGCCAAGTGTAGTCCTTGCCTGAAAGTTAATGAACATCTATCATAGAACTGAATGTAATTATATCCTACTTTCCCTCCAAGTGGCTGAACTGACATACACTGTCCTCGCCACCTCCTATACATACGTACATCAACCACCTTTATGACAAAGCTTGAAGACAGCACGGGGGTGGGGGGTGTCTTTTCATACAATATATTAGCATGATTATATGGGTAAGCACTGGCACATTCAAGCATTCATTCAATGACAGTCAGGAGACCGGGCTCTTTCTACTGCTTTAATGAAGCAAAATGACCAGCACAAGAAGAAAGCTGTGAATGCCCAATTCCCACTCAAACTAACATTTAAAACTACCTTCTCTAAATTGCCCTCTACCCCTCTTCCCACTAAAGCATGCCACCCCACTTCCCATGCGAGATGGCCCTTCTGATGTTCCCTGCTTGCATGGCCTTGGGGTGGCTGATGCAATAAGCCCTTAGCCATAACAATTCAGTTCACACTCCAATCTGGCACCCCTTCCCATCTGGCGACACGAAGTCTGTTCACACCGGTGAGAGAAAAGATGGAAGATGCTCCAACAAGAGGATTCTGTGAACCTTTGATCGGAGAGTCTGACAATATAATTCACTTACCCATTTGTCAGAGTTTGCTCTACACACTGAATTATCAGATAACTACAGTATTTGGGCTACATGGCTGGCTGGGGAATTCTGGGAGTTGAAGTCTTCACATCTTCAAGTGGCCAAGGTTGAGAAACACTGGCCTAGCATATGCTATGAACTTAGCCTGTGTGCATGTGTGTGTGACTGGCCAAATGTTATCCACTGATCTTTGTGTGATGGAAATTTGAACTTCAGTATCCTAAGTCTCTGTCCCAAGCTCTTTACAACTTAGCCACTTTAATTCTTTGATTTCACTCAACCTAACCTGTCATTACATATCAATCAATCAATATAATTTCATTGCACCTCTCAAGCAAAGCCATTTTGTTGCTTGGAGTAGAAAAATGTAGGGGTTACATCACTCTGGCATTGCCCTTGGTTGCTCTTAAGAATCTTGGCAAATATATCCCACTTTGAACACCTCAGCAAAAGATTTGGGGCTAGTCCAGTTCCTTATAAAGAGCCTCCTTATTGTATCGTGATTTAACAAATGGAGGTTCCAGGGACTACATCTGCTTTTCACACTATTTTAAAATTCTTGCTGAGGAGCAGGAAATATTTACTATGAAGCAGAGTGCTTTTGGTGTTTCCTTGAATTTTTTCCCATTCTTCAAACTGTTTCCATATTAGCTCTGAAGCAAAATATTTTTACCAGGTGCCTAAACTCTGATAGTTTCTTTCCTTCATGTTTTGTCATTCCGGCTAGGTACTGAGAAAGCTTGAAGAAGTGTGCCCTTTAAGTTTGTAAAATACAGTTGACAAATTGATTAATCATTTTAAATGCTATTGTTTGATTTAAAAAGCCCCCTGTTCCCTGTTAATCAAGCCTCACTATAAACATCATAAGCTTTTAAAATAGCATTTAGGCAATCTACAGAGGAAATTTTAGAGGAAGAGTGAGAGAAAATATGTTTCATCTAAAACAGTGCATGCTGTAACAGATATGGGGTGATTTAGAGCTGAAGTCAAATGCAAATATATGCAGATTTCATGGAACCCAAATTAAACTCTGTAGAATATGTCAGGATATTTTTTTATGGTTTCTTGGCATAGGAATATTTCATTCCGTAATACTGTCATTTCTCAGCTTGTTTCTTACTTACTGTATTTTTATCTTGTGTGTATATAGCCACTCAGACTTAGTTAATGATTGGAGTGGCATATAAACCTAT
The DNA here is from genome assembly GCF_035149785.1 of Candoia aspera. Lineage (NCBI taxonomy): Eukaryota > Metazoa > Chordata > Lepidosauria > Squamata > Candoiidae > Candoia > Candoia aspera. The sequence goes on from NC_086155.1 coordinate 100,684,193, forward strand.
TAAATAAAATAAATAAATGATTGAGCTTTAACTGGATTATAGCTAATATACTGTATTTTCCTTAGCTTCCTTGCCTCATGTTTTGCTTAAAATGGGAATACAGAAATATCCTTATGTGTGGCTTTGTAACATAATGATGTCAATCTACTGCAAAGTTACTTCACAATAATGTCCATACTTAGGAGCAAGTCTCTCTTTCTACAATAGAATACACTGCCAAAGAGATGCATATAGAATTGCACCAAACCATATATGCATTTATTTTAAAACTTTTCTTAACTAAAGGCTATTGAGTAGTTTACACGGCAGGTAGTTGAAAACTTCTCCATTGCTGCTGCTGATGGTTAATTTGTTGGCATCTCATCAAGAAAACTCATTTAAAATTCTCCTGTTAAATTTTGATCATATGCTTGTTTCTCAGGACAGGGAATCTTTTTGCTCTGCACAGAGAACTTGATCATGTGAGTTCATACATACAACCAGACCATTGTCTTCTCTACCAAAGCCAATCCTTCAAAAGAAAACCTGGTAGCTTACAACAAACTGCATATAAGTATGCAAATGAAGTGAGGCAGATTTACCTGATTCATCATCTGTTGATCAGCCATGTCATGTTTTCTGTTGATTAATGTACCATTTCAGATTTTTAAATTACAATTAGCTTCTCCATCTCTTAAGTCCTATGGTATCAAGATCTATGTTGTGGAAAAGAAACATGACTCACCTTGAAAAAGAACATTTTGCCATCACAGTTACATCTGGAGAAGACTGTGTCAATGGGGGAGGGGATATGCCACACCTCAGTGATTTTACGAGGTTGAGGGGAGGGTGAGCTTGTTCCATCTAACAGCCAGTAGTAATGACCTGCAAAGCCAAGCAAATGCCAGTGATGTGGAAAGAGAGTATTACATATTAATACTCAACCATGAACCTCTTAGCAGTAAGGCAGATTTCACAATAAATGGAAACTTGGTGGAAGGTGAAACAGTGGGTAGCCCACAGTGGCCTGGGCAACTAGTTTGTGGAATTCTATACAAACATCAGTCTCCCAGCCTCTAAACTACTGTTCCAAAAATCTCCAGGCAGTGAGCGGAAGGCTGAGTTTGGGTAGTTTAATGAGGGCTATAAATATTTTCTACCAAAATCAGTGGTTTGTTTCTCAGATGTTCAAATGGTCTTGCTCCAGTTTTGGAGTGGGGTTTCTGAATGCTGCAATCATATCAACAGTGCAAAGTTCATTTCAAGTACCATTATACTGGCTGAATAGATCTTATGATGGAGATAGAGAAGATCTTCATCTGAAGTACCAACCACTGTGTGACTTCACCCTGAGCCGAGGCTGAAATGGTCAAAAAAATGCATCTTTTATTCTGTGACATTTTGTCCAAAGCTTAAGCTCAGCCATGTGCTAACTCACCTCTGAATACTGCTATTGATCCATTTTGTAGAGGGACAATCCCATCCGCAGGCTTCTGGTTACACAAGTTCATCTCTTCTGGTACATCTAACAAATAATTAACTATTTTTATTTTTAAAATCTAGGTTTTATATGATAGATTATCTAATAAACACCATAAATCACATTGAGCAGAACATAAGGCATAATTTGAGAGTTTATGATAATACATTTAACTGGAAATGAACCCCCAAACTTTCCCTCTCCCTGCCCCCCATGTTTCCGCAAAGAAATATGCAGTACTTTGAATTAAGGCATAATGCATTACTTAATGTATTATTTGTTATCTGAAATACCTGCAATCTTTTGGAAAATTTCCAGGGAAAAGATCTTACATTCTTTTCTTGGAACATACAGCTCATACAATTACCAGTGTATTTAATCCAAATAAGTTATATAATGTAAAAGGGCACAGTTTGGTACATTACTGTATTTCTATGACATTTCAACTTTTTGCATTTAGAAAAATATGGCTTATTCTCGTGCTATTCATTCGGTAGCAACTATGGAAATTACTTTGGGAACTGTGTATGAATAGTTAAGTTCCATTTACTTTCTCAAATATTTCAAGTGTGCTCTTCCTAATTTGGGAATAAATTAAAAATGGTGAAAATGCTAAGGAAACATGACATTCTGGTAAAGTATTAGCCCTCCTTAAGGACCTAAGATACCCAGCTGGCTTTCATGCCTAAGGGAGCTCTAAGAACTCACAATCTCCTGGCTTCCAGGCCAGCACCTTCACCACTACACCAAACCGGCTCTCTGAGTATATAAGCAGTTACCTGATTTATCATTATTAAGTGCTTTTTCTAGTCAAAAGTTTGCAATCTTTCACAAAGGACAGGAGAACAAGCATTAAATCTTTTAACATTTCTATGCATGTTATATTAAGGCAAATGTATAAGAACTTGGGTATACCTCAGAGTTTTTGCTAGCTTACCTCATCAAATATTGCAAATGTGGATGGAACTGAAAACACCTTAATCATGAAATAAGAACATGCTGCATTTGAGATACATGATTCATCAAACAGCTTCCAAAAATATACGCTGTGTTACTATAAATCATAGGTGCAAGTGTAGTAGGTCGCTCCTGACAGAGCTAAAGCCCTTATTAAGCTACTCAGTAAATATGCTGCATTTTTAAAAAGTTTGTTCACCAAGCTTAGATCATAACATTAGATTGGTCAAATTAATGGTTACATTGATCCCTAAATAACCAACTTGGGGGGGGAGCACACTCCAAAAAGTGGGTGGGGCATGAAAATACCAAACAAATGTGAATAATACAGCCCAAGCACAGAATGCTTAGATATATTACTTTAAGAAAGAGTAACTAATCTTCCCATGCTTTCTTTTGGAGCATAACAGTATTTTCCAAATGTGATCCCCTCCAAATCCTTCATATTGCAGTTTCCGTTGTGTCCAACCATCATGGCAGGCTGCAGCTAATGGGAATTGTAATGTAATATCTGAGGCCTGAGGCTTAAACTCAATCTGGTTATGAAATTTGGGGGATAATCTTCAGTTAATTGCTGTATTTTCAGCTTACCCCACCATAAGGGTAAGGTTGGTTTAACTGTTGTGGATAAAATGAGGGTGGGGGAACAATGTTGAACTTCATAGAGGAAAGGCAAGGTACAGATAGAAACAATAAAATCAACCCCCTCATCAAATTATGCAACAACCCTCACAGAACAGCTTTCCCAAGAGCAAGGAAACAATTATCCAGGAGTAAGAACCCAAGAATATGATTTAAACTTTCAGAAACAGAGCAGTGGCACAAGGAAAAGGCTTATTTGGAGATATACAAGATTTTAAGAAGAATGTTATTTTTAAAGAAATTACTTGAGGTTACTTCAGATATATTGGTGCTCCTGAGATCACCATCATCTGTGGTCTGGAACACATCTCTTCCTCCATTCTCCCTAAATAACAACGCAATCTTCTACCAACTGTGTTAAGCCTACAGAGATTTCCCCACTCACACATAAACCTCAGTGCCTTTCAGAAATATAATGATGTTCAGACTTATTACACATTATTGGTTTCATATAGGGCTCCAATATAGTGATGTAAAGATAAAAAGAAAAGTGAATGTACCTTTATACAACTGAGGTATGGCAATCTTTTCTGGTGGAACATATGCTGTAGTTTTGTTGATAATCCTCTCTGGAGATCTAGTTGTGGAAATTGTAGAGTCTATTGGACTGGGGTAAGAGGTGACTTGCCTTCGTGTTGTAGGTATAACAATGGTGGACCAAGTAGAGGAATATGATGTAATTTTGTCTGTTGTAGAAGATAGGGTGTCGGGAGATTTTGATGTTGAAGAAGTTGTACTCATTTCTGTTACTGTATTCTTGTTAGTAGGGTTTTCCTTTGTGGTTCCTTTATCTGAAACAAGATTAATTATTTTATTAGTTGTTACATCTGGATGTTCAGGTTTATTTATTCGAAAGGCAGTTGTAGTTTCAGTAGTTAATGTCCGAGTAATTTTGGTAATGACATCTGCCTTTCCCTTTTTATCATTGTCATTTGGGTAAGGTAATCTAATATTTGATTCTGTTGTGATAGCTGTAGTCTTTGTGACTGTTGTGATGCTGCCTGGCCTGTCATTTGCCTCAGGATTAGAATAATTACTCAAAGGTTCAGATTCTGTTGTGATGCTGAAAGTTCTGTGTGTGTCAGTCTGTGCTATTACTCCCTTTGCAACTGTTATAATTGTTTCCAATTGATTGATATCATCGCTATTGGGAGTAGATGAATTTCCTGATGGGTCACTATCTTTTCTTATAATATCTATGTTTATAGTAGTTTCTTCTGGTCTGTTATTTTTAACATTAACTTCAGGGATGGGTGTGCCACTTTTTTCTTCCGTCAGAATTGTCTCTATGACTCCAGTAGTTCCATCTAGGAAGGCCCCTCTCTTATCAGGACTGGATGTGCCCACTGGATCAGTCTCTGCAATTGTTGTCTTAGTGACTGTACTAATATTGTAGTTGATTCTCACATCTGGACTAGTCATGGTTGCCCCTGAGAATGCAGTTCTTCTTTCTGGATTGTCACTTCTATCAACACCATCAGGACTGGTTGTGCCATTTGGAGCAATTGGGGTAAGTGTTCCTTCTGTCACTGCAGACGTTCTGTCTGGGTTGTCACTTTTACCAACTTGTTCAGGACTGGTTGTGTCATCTGAATTTGTTGGTGTCAGTGTTGCCTCTGTGACAGGAGTGCTTGTTTCTGGATTCTCACTTTTGCGACTGGTCTTATCTTGACCATTCTGTCTAATTGTTGCTTCTGACACTGGAGATGTTCTGTCTTTATTGTCACTTTTACCAAGTCCATCAGGAATGGTTCTGTCATTCAGAGTAGTTCGTATAATTGCTGCTTCTGTCACTGCAGGCGTTCTGTCTGGATTGTCACTTTTACCCACTCCATCAGGACTGGTTCTGTCATTCAGAGTAGTTGGCGTAACTGTTGCTTCTGTCACTGCAGACGTTCTGTCTGGATTGTCACTTTTACCATCTGCATCAGGACTGGTTCTATCACTTGGAGTAGTTGGTGTAATTGTTGCTTCTGTCACTGCAGGGGTTCTGACTGGACTGTCACTTTTACCATCTGCATCAGGACTGGTTCTGTCATTTGGAGTAGATGGTGTAATTGTTGCTCCTGTCACTGCAGACGTTCTGTCAGGATTGTCACTTTTCCCAACTCCATCAGGACTGGTTGTGTCATTTGGAGTGGATGGTGTAATTGTTGCTCCAGTCACTGCAGACGTTCTGTCTGGATTGTCACTTTTACCAACTGCATCAGGACTGGTTCTGTCATTCAGAGTAGTTGGTGTAATTGTTGCTTCTGTCACTGCAGACGTTCTGTCTGGATTGTCACTTTTACCAACTGCATCAGGACTGGTTCTGTCATTCGGAGTAGCTGGTGTAATTGTTGCTCCTGTCACTGCAGACGTTCTGTCAGGATTGTCACTTTTGCCAACTCCATCAGGACTGGTTGTGTCATTTGGAGTGGATGGTGTAATTGTTGCTCCAGTCACTGCAGACGTTCTGTCTGGATTGTCACTTTTACCAACTGCATCAGGACTGGTTCTGTCATTCAGAGTAGTTGGTGTAATTGTTGCTTCTGTCACTGCAGATGTTCTGTCTGGATTGTCACTTTTACCAACTGCATCAGGACTGGTTCTGTCATTTGGAGTAGCTGGTGTAATTGTTGCTCCTGTCACTGCAGGCGTTCTGTCTGGGTTGTCACTTTTACCAACTTGTTCAGGACTGGTTGTGTCATCTGAATTTGTTGGTGTCAGTGTTGCCTCTGTGACAGGAGTGCTTGTTTCTGGATTCTCACTTTTGCGACTGGTCTTATCTTGACCATTCTGTCTAATTGTTGCTTCTGACACTGGAGATGTTCTGTCTTTATTGTCACTTTTACCAAGTCCATCAGGAATGGTTCTGTCATTCAGAGTAGTTCGTATAATTGCTGCTTCTGTCACTGCAGGCGTTCTGTCTGGATTGTCACTTTTACCCACTCCATCAGGACTGGTTCTGTCATTCAGAGTAGTTGGCGTAACTGTTGCTTCTGTCACTGCAGACGTTCTGTCTGGATTGTCACTTTTACCATCTGCATCAGGACTGGTTCTATCACTTGGAGTAGTTGGTGTAATTGTTGCTTCTGTCACTGCAGGGGTTCTGACTGGACTGTCACTTTTACCATCTGCATCAGGACTGGTTCTGTCATTTGGAGTAGATGGTGTAATTGTTGCTCCTGTCACTGCAGACGTTCTGTCAGGATTGTCACTTTTCCCAACTCCATCAGGACTGGTTGTGTCATTTGGAGTGGATGGTGTAATTGTTGCTCCAGTCACTGCAGACGTTCTGTCTGGATTGTCACTTTTACCAACTCCATCAGGACTGGTTCTGTCATTCGGAGTAGCTGGTGTAATTGTTGCTCCTGTCACTGCAGACGTTCTGTCAGGATTGTCACTTTTGCCAACTCCATCAGGACTGGTTGTGTCATTTGGAGTGGATGGTGTAATTGTTGCTCCAGTCACTGCAGACGTTCTGTCTGGATTGTCACTTTTACCAACTGCATCAGGACTGGTTCTGTCATTCAGAGTAGTTGGTGTAATTGTTGCTCCAGTCACTGCAGGCGTTCTGTCAGGATTGTCACTTTTACCAACTGCATCAGGACTGGTTCTGTCATTCAGAGTAGTTGGTGTAATTGTTGCTCCAGTCACTGCAGGCGTTCTGTCAGGATTGTCACTTTTACCAACTGCATCAGGACTGGTTCTGTCATTCAGAGTAGTTGGCGTAACCATTGCTTCTGTCGCTGCAGACGTTCTGTCTGGATTGTCACTTTTACCATCTGCATCAGGACTGGTTCTGTCATTTGGAGTAGCTGGTGTAATTGTTGCTCCAGTCACTGCAGATGTTCTGTCTGGATTGTCACTTTTACCAACTCCATCAGGACTGGTTCTGTCATTTGGAGTGGATGGTGTAATTGTTGCTCCAGTCACTGCAGATGTTCTGGCTGGATTGTCACTTTTACCCACTCCATCAGGACTGGGTGTGTCATTTGGAGTGGATGGTGTAATTGTTGCTTCTGTCACTGCAGACGTTCTGTCTGGATTGTCACTTTTACCATCTGCATCAGGACTGGTTCTATCACTTGCAGTAGTTGGTGTAATTGTTGCTCCTGTCACTGCAGACGTTCTGTCAGGATTGTCACTTTTACCCACTCCATCAGGACTGGTTCTGTCATTTGGAGCAGTTGGCGTAACTGTTGCTTCTGTCACTGCAGACGTTCTGACTGTATTGTCACTTTTACCATCTGCATCAGGACTGGTTGTGTCATTCGGAGTAGTTGGTGTAATTGTTGCTCCTGTCACTGCAGACGTTCTGTCAGGATTGTCACTTTTACCAACTCCATCATGACTGGTTGTGTCATTTGGAGTGGATGGTGTAATTGTTGCTCCTGTCACTGCAGATGTTCTGTCTGGATTGTCACTTTTACCAACTCCATCAGGACTGGGTGTGTCATTCGGAGTAGTTGGTGTAATTGTTGCTTCTGTCACTGCAGATATTCTGTCTGGATTGTCACTTTTACCCACTCCATTAGGACTGGTTCTGTCATTTGGAGTGGATGGTGTAATTGTTGCTTCTGTCACTGCAGACGTTCTGTCTGGATTGTCACTTTTACCATCTGCATCAGGACTGGTTCTATCACTTGCAGTAGTTGGTGTAATTGTTGCTTCTGTCACTGCATACGTTCTGTCTGGATTGTCACTTTTACCATCTGCATCAGGACTGGTTCTGTCATTTGGAGTAGCTGGTGTAATTGTTGCTCCAGTCACTGCAGATGTTCTGGCTGGATTGTCACTTTTACCAACTCCATCAAGACTGGTTCTGTCATTTGGAGTGGATGGTGTAATTGTTGCTCCTGTCACTGCAGACGTTCTTTCAGGATTGTCACTTTTACCAACTCCATCAGGACTGGTTGTGTCATTCGGAGTAGTTGGCGTAACTGTTGCTTCTGTCACTGCAGACGTTCTGACTGTATTGTCACTTTTACCATCTGCATCAGGACTGGTTGTGTCATTCGGAGTAGTTGGTGTAATTGTTGCTCCTGTCACTGCAGACGTTCTGTCAGGATTGTCACTTTTACCAACTCCATCAGGACTGGTTGTGTCATTTGGAGTGGATGGTGTAATTGTTGCTCCTGTCACTGCAGACGTTCTGTCTGGATTGTCACTTTTACCAACTCCATCAGGACTGGGTGTGTCATTCGGAGTAGTTGGTGTAATTGTTGCTTCTGTCACTGCAGATATTCTGTCTGGATTGTCACTTTTACCCACTCCATCAGGACTGGTTCTGTCATTTGGAGTGGATGGTGTAATTGTTGCTTCTGTCACTGCAGACGTTCTGTCTGGATTGTCACTTTTACCATCTGCATCAGGACTGGTTCTATCACTTGCAGTAGTTGGTGTAATTGTTGCTTCTGTCACTGCATACGTTCTGTCTGGATTGTCACTTTTACCATCTGCATCAGGACTGGTTCTGTCATTTGGAGTAGCTGGTATAATTGTTGCTCCAGTCACTGCAGATGTTCTGTCTGGATTGTCACTTTTACCCACTCCATCAGGACTGGTTCTGTCATTTGGAGTAGCTGGTGTAATTGTTGCTCCAGTCACTGCAGATGTTCTGTCTGGATTGTCACTTTTACCAACTCCATCAGGACTGGTTCTGTCATTTGGAGTGGAAGGTGTAATTGTTGCTCCTGTCACTGCAGACGTTCTGGCTGGATTGTCACTTTTACCAACTCCATCAGGACTGGTTCTGTCATTTGGAGTAGCTTGTGTAATTGTTGCTCCAGTCACTGCAGATGTTCTGGCTGGATTGTCACTTTTACCAACTCCATCAGGACTGGTTGTGTCATTTGGAGTGGATGGTGTAATTGTTGCTCCTGTCACTGCAGACGTTCTGGCTGGATTGTCACTTTTACCAACTCCATCAGGACTGGTTGTGTCATTTGGAGTGGATGGTGTAATTGTTGCTCCAGTCACTGCAGACGTTCTGTCAGGATTGTCACTTTTACCCACTCCATCAGGACTGGTTCTGTCATTTGGAGCAGTTGGCGTAACTGTTGCTTCTGTCACTGCAGACGTTCTGTCTGGATTGTCACTTTTACCAACTCCATCAGGACTGGTTCTGTCATTCGGAGTAGCTGGTGTAATTGTTGCTCCTGTCACTGCAGACATTCTTTCAGGATTGTCACTTTTACCAACTCCATCAGGACTGGTTGTGTCATTCGGAGAAGTTGGCGTAACTGTTGCTTCTGTCACTGCAGACGTTCTGACTGGATTGTCACTTTTACCATCTGCATCAGGACTGGTTGTGTCATTCGGAGTAGTTGGTGTAATTGTTGCTCCTGTCACTGCAGACGTTCTGTCAGGATTGTCACTTTTACCAACTCCATCAGGACTGGTTGTGTCATTTGGAGTGGATGGTGTAATTGTTGCTCCTGTCACTGCAGATGTTCTGTCTGGATTGTCACTTTTACCAACTCCATCAGGACTGGTTGTGTCATTTGGACCAGTTGGCGTAACCGTTGCTTCTCTCACTGCAGACGTTCTGACTGTATTGTCACTTTTACCAACCGCATCAGGACTGGTTCTGTCACTTGGAGCCGTTAGTGTAATTGTTGCTTCTCTCACTGGAGATGTTCTGTCTTTATTGTCACTTTTACCAAGTCCATCAGGAATGGTTGTGTCATTTGGAGTGGATGGTGTAATTGTTGCTCCTGTCACTGCAGACATTCTTTCAGGATTGTCACTTTTACCAACTCCATCAGGACTGGTTCTGTCATTCGGAGTAGTTGGCGTAACCGTTGCTTCTGTCACTGCAGATCTTCTGTCTGGATTGTCACTTTTACCCACTCCATCAGGACTGGTTGTGTCATTTGGAGTAGATGGTGTAATTGTTGCTCCTGTCACTGCAGATATTCTGTCTGGATTGTCTGTTTTACCCACTCCATCAGGACTGGTTGTGTCATTTGGAGTGGATGGTGTAATTGTTGCTCCTGTCACTGCAGACGTTCTGTCTGGATTGTCACTTTTACCAACTGCATCAGGACTGGTTCTGTCATTCAGAGTAGTTGGTGTAATTGTTGCTTCTGTCACTGCAGATGTTCTGTCTGAATTGTCACTTTTACCCACTCCATCAGGACTGGTTGTGTCATTCGGAGTAGTTGGTGTAATTGTTGCTTCTGTCACTGCAGATATTCTGTCTGGATTGTCAGTTTTACCCACTCCATCAGGACTGGTTGTGTCATTTGGAGTGGATGGTGTAATTGTTGCTCCTGTCACTGCAGACGTTCTGTCTGGATTGTCACTTTTACCCACTCCATCAGGACTGGTTGTGTCATTCGGAGTAGTTGGTGTAATTGTTGCTTCTGTCACTGCAGATATTCTGTCTGGATTGTCAGTTTTACCCACTCCATCAGGACTGGTTGTGTCATTTGGAGTGGATGGTGTAATTGTTGCTCCTGTCACTGCAGACATTCTGTCAGGATTGTCATTTTTACCAACTCCATCAGGACTGGTTGTGTCATTTGGAGTAGATGGTGTAATTGTTGCTTCTGTCACTGCAGACGTTCTGTCAGGATTTTCAGTTTTACCCACTCCATCAGGACTGGTTGTGTCATTCGGAGTAGTTGGTGTAACCGTTGCTTCTGTCACTGCAGATGTTCTGTCTGGATTGTCAGTTTTACCCACTCCATCAGGACTGGTTCTGTCATTTGGAGTGGATGGTGTAATTGTTGCTTCTGTCACTGCAGACGTTCTGTCAGGATTTTCAGTTTTACCCACTCCATCAGGACTGGTTGTGTCATTCGGAGTAGATGGTGTAATTGTTGCTCCTGTCACTGCAGACGTTTTGTCAGGATTGTCATTTTTACCAACCGCATCAGGACTGGTTGTGTCATTTGGAGTAGATGGCGTAAACGTTGCTCCTGTCACTGCAGATGTTCTGTCTGGATTGTCACTTTTGTCACTAATATCAGGATTGGTTGAATCATGTGAATTTGTTGATGTTCTTGCTGTTTCTGTTACTGCAGTAGTTCTGTCTGTGTTGTCACTTTTATCAAATCTCTCAGGACTGGTTGTAGAATGTGAATTTGTTGTTGTCACTGTCATCCCTGTGACTGGTATGTGTCTTTCTGTATTTTCACTTTTATGACTAGTCTCCTCTTGATCAGTCTGCATATTTGTTGTTTCTGTCAGTGCAATAAATCTCTCTGGATTGTCACTTTTATCGACTCCATCATGTGTAGTTGGTGTTGTATCCTCTTTTCTGCTTATATGTTTAACGTCTGCTGTTGCAGTCTCTTTTCTTGCAGTCGTTGTATCTATTCTATCAGTTTCATCTACTGCTGCACCTTTACTTGTTTTCATTTTTGCTGTAGTTACGCTATATGGATTGGGTCCATTGTTTTTATCTCTTGACATTGCTATTGTACTAGTATCTCTTTTAGACAGCCCTGTTATAGCTTTAGGTGAGGAAGTTGTGAGGCTTGGAGAAATAGCACCTTCATCTTTGTTCATAGTTACCATAGCTATAGTAGGTAATGATATTTTTCTGTTTATAGAAAGAGCACTAGATGGCAAACCTAATGGTTTTGTGGTAGTAATTTTGAAGAATGTACTAACATGCTCAGAATGGGGATTTGGGGAATAGCTAACATGATCACCTGGAGTTGTTGTCATACCTTTATTTCCTTGGGTTGCAAGCTGTGTTGTAGGCTGCTGTGTGGAAGTAGAAGGCAGCTTCACAGTAGTTGTGGTAGATGTTAGTTTTGTGATACTCATGGTAGATGGCATGTTCGTGGTACTGGTTGTGGGTGGCAGTTTTGATATGGTGGGAGGCATTTTCATTGTTGTGGTGGTAGGTGGCATCTTCGTGGTGACTTGGGTGGATGGCAGCTTTGTGGTGGTGGTGGCAGATGGAAGGTTTGTGATAGTCCTTGTGGTGGATGGCAGCCTTGTTGTGCTTGTGGTGGATGGCAGCCTTGTTGTGGTTGTAACAGAAGGCTGCCTAGTTGTGGTTGCGGTGGATGGCAGCCTTGTTGTGCTTGTGGTGGATGGCAGCCTTGTTGTGCTTGTGGTGGATGGCAGCCTTGTTGTGCTTGTGGTGGATGGCAGCCTTGTTGTGGTTGCGGTGGATGGCAGTCTTGTGCTTGTGGTGGATGGCAGCCTTGTTGTGGTTGCGGTGGATGGCAGCCTTGTTGTGGTTGCGGTGGATGGCAGCCTTGTTGTGGTTGCGGTGGATGGCAGCCTTGTTGTGGTTGCGGTGGATGGCAGCCTTGTGCTTGTGGTGGATGGCAGCCTTGTTGTGGTTGTGGTGGATGGCAGCCTTGTTGTGGTTGCGGTGGATGGCAGCCTTGTTGTGGTTGCGGTGGATGGCAGCCTTGTTGTGGTTGCGGTGGATGGCAGCCTTGTGCTTGTGGTGGATGGCAGCCTTGTTGTGCTTGTGGTGGATGGCAGCCTTGTTGTGGTTGTAACAGAAGGCTGCCTAGTTGTAGTGATATTTATAGTAGTTGTGGTAGCTTTTCTTGTCACTGCATTGTCTACCCCACTACCATCATCCTCTGAAATCACTTCCACTGCTTTGGATTTTGAAGATTTTCTTGATGATTTTGATGATTCATGAGCTAAAGAAAAAGAAAAAAGAAAAAGGAGGGGGGATTAAACATTATATTTTTCATTCCTGGGAAACTTTTCAGCATGGCTGTTTGCAGGTCATGTAGGTTTAAAATTATGAAAGGAACCACCAGGTCTAAAAGATATTTTTAATGCAGGAAACAAGCATTAGCAACACATTATGTAGATTTCTATAAAATAATGTTAACTGATATACTGTGTAACCAATCAGCAGATTGTGATGATGTTCAGCAAAAATAATTCTGTATTTCAGAAGGGAAAAAAAAAATTAAAGAATCATTAGTTACTCATTGACACAATTCTTCTCATTGTATGGCACAATAAAAAAAATCTAAACTCAAAATACTTCAGATTATTATCAAAATATCTGAATAGATTTTTTTCTTTTACCACACTGTTTTGCAACTACTGTAAATCAAGAAAAGAAAAAAAAAACTTGATCTTGGACCCCTCTTTTTGCTTCGATCACTGGCATCTGAAGTTAACTCTTTCCAGGGCTTAAAACATAATAAAGCAACATACAGTAGCATGAACAGGCTAGTCAAATTCAAGATTCTGTTGGATCCTAATGTCAGCTTTATTCTGGTTCTTTGCAATGTGATAGAAATTGTTTTAAATGAAAACAGAAAAGAGAAGTAAATGCTACTCCTTCTGGCTTGTAGCCTTCCAGATTGTACTAGTGGGCTTTTGGGTTTGTTGTCATGCTCCAACTCATCAGGCTTTGAAAAATTCACCAGTTTGCTCTCCTGGGCCCAATTCATTTTAATAGGAATGATCTGGATACTCAACACTCCAAATGAAATCAGCAAAGTTTATTTATTGTTACCTTCTACTGGAAGATTAGCAAGTAATCTTGGGTGTCCAAAGGATATGGTAAAAAAAGTCAAGATCGTGGCTGCAACAGTGCAATCAAAACTGCCTGTTTTTTATGTGCATTGCATATGTGACACATGTAAGAAACAGGCAGAGCTTTGCTCACACCATCATGGCCATCATATTGATTTGTTTGACCATACCCTGAAGACACCCTTGAAGATTAGGAAGAATATTTTTAAATATTAAAATTGCTTTCAGAATAGAAAAACACACATTACTTGTATGTCTGTTTCTCTGAAATCCTTATTCCTGGGTGCTTAAAAATGATCAGAAGGCATACCTCTGATTTCTTCTTCTTCTACTTCCTCATTATTTTTATCATTGTTCTTGCTTGTATCCCCAGCAACTCCTAATGAAGCCTCTGTTCTCCGAAATGTTGAGGATTTTGAAGAAGTAGAAGACTGTTCAGAATGTTCTACAGTCATTAAAAAGATAAAAGTTCTAGAGATTATAGTTCTTGTTCACAGTTGGAGTCCCTGGAAGGGTGGAGTACACAATTTGGGGCTTTAGGCTGCATATGGCCCTCCCTCCAAAGTCTTGGACATGGCCCCCAAAATCTTCCAAACTTGACCAGAAGGCAAAGTTCAATTAGGATTATGCAGAGACCATCCAATCTGCTTCAAAGTTTGCATTCATTGGTTCAGATTAGTCTATCGTTAAATTGGCCTTTGGTTAGTTTGTCCTGACAGCTGCAAAGCATGATTTGGGCCATACTGAGATGCATCCAGGCCTTCTTTACCCATTCCTACCCAATCCATAAATTTCTTTAGAGGCATTGTGCAGAAATAGAGGGTCTGCTGATGCGCTGCTATTACCATCAAAAAAACTAAAGCTCCATTAGATATACTATAATTTGTAGACAATACTTGAAAGTAGGTATGCTTTTTCATGCTTACTAATATTCCTAGTGAATATGCAGTGGAGGTGAAGAATAAATTTAAGGGACTGGATTTAGTAGATAGGCTCCCAGAAGAACTATGGACAGAAGTTTGCAACATTGTTCAGGAGGCGGCAACAAAATACATCCCAAAGAAAGAGAAAACCAAGAAGGCAAAATGGCTGTCTGCTGAGACACTAGAAGTAGCCCAAGAAAGAAGGAAAGCAAAAGGCAACAGCGATAGGGGGAGATATGCCCAATTAAATGCAAAATTCCAGAGGCTAGCCAGAAGAGATAAGGAATTATTTTTAAACAAGCAATGCCCGGAAGTGGAAGAAGACAATAGAATAGGAAGGACAAGAGACCTCTTCCAGAAAATTAGAAACATTGGAGGTAAATTCCAGGCCAAAATGGGTATGATCAAAAACAAAGATGGCAAGGACCTAACAGAAGAAAAAGAGATAAAGAAAAGGTGGCAAGAATATATGGAACATCTGTATAGGAAGGATAATAATATTGGGGATAGCTTTGATGGTGTGGTCACTGAGTTAGAGCCAGACATCCTGAAGAGTGAGGCCTTAAGAAGCATTGCTAGTAACAAGGCAGCAGGAGATGACGGCATCCCAGCTGAACTGTTTAAAATCTTGCAAGATGATGCTGTCAAGGTGATGCGTGCCATATGCCAGCAAATTTGGAAAACACAAGAATGGCCATCAGATTGGAAAAAATCAACTTACATCCCCATACCAAAAAAGGGAAACACTAAAGAATGCTCAAACTATCAAATAGTGGCACTTATTTCATATGCCAGTAAGGTAATGCTCAAGATCCTGCAAGGTAGACTTCAGCAATTCATGGAGCGAGAATTGCCAGATGTACAAGCTGGGTTTAGAAAAGGCAGAGGAACTAGGGACCAAATTGCCAATATCCGCTGGATAATGGAAAAAGCCAGGGAGTTTCAGAAAAACATCTATTTCTGTTTTATTGACTATTCTAAAGCCTTTGACTGTGTGGACCATAACAAATTGTGGCAAGTTCTTAGCAGTATGGGGATACCAAGTCATCTTGTCTGCCTTCTGAGGAATCTGTATAATGACCAAGTAGCAACGGTAAGAACAGACCATGGAACAACGGACTGGTTTAAAATTGGGAAAGGAGTGCGGCAGGGTTGTATACTCTCACCATACCTATTCAACTTGTATGCAGAACACATCATGCGACGTGCTGGGCTTGAGGAATCCAAGGCTGGGGTTAAGATTACTGGAAGAAACATTAACAATCTCAGATATGCAAATGATACCACTTTGATGACTGAAAGTGAGGAGGAACTGAGGAGCCTCATGATGAAGGTAAAAGAAGAAAGTGCAAAAGCTGGGTTGCAGATAAACCTCAAAAAAACCAAGATTATGGCAACCAGCTTGATTAATAATTGGCAAATAGAGGGAGAAAATGTAGAGGCAGTGACAGACTTTTTATTTCTAGTTGCAAAGATTACTGCAGGTGCTGACTGCAGCCAGGAAATCAGAAGACGTTTAATTCTTGGGAGAAGAGCAATGACAAATCTTGATAAAATAGTTAAGAGCAGAGACATCACACTGACAACAAAGGTCCGCATAGTTAAAGCAATGGTAGAGTCCCCCTTTTGAGGGGAGATGGGCGGTAATAGAAATGTGAATAATAAATAAATAAATAAATAATGGTATTCCCCATAGTAACATAAGGCTGTGAGAGGTGGACCATAAGGAGGGATGAGCAAAGGAAGATAGATGCTTTTGAACTATGGTGTTGGAGGAAAATTCTGAGAGTGCCTTGGACTGCAGGAAGATCAAACCAGTCCATCCTCCAGGAAATAAAGCCAGACTGTTCACCTGAGGGAGTGAAATTAAAGGCAAAACTGAAGTACTTTGGCCACATAATGAGAAGACAGGACACCCTGGAGAAGATGCTGATGCTAGGGAGAGTGGAAGGCAAAAGGAAGAGGGGCCAACCAAGGACAAGATGGATGGATGATATTCTAGAGGTGATGGATTTGACCTTGGAGGAGCTGGGGGTGGCGACAACCGACAACAAGCTCTGGTGTGGGCTGATCCATGAAGTCACTAAGAGTCAGAAGCAACTGAACGAATAAACAACAACATGCTTTTTCATATCTTTGCAGAGTAGAAACAGAAGGACCCTAAAACCGGTCCTGAAGTTGATTCTTCTTAACTTGTATATTGGTTCAGATTTTGTTATTTTAGACACCTGCTGGACTATTACAATTCCCTATCCAAACAACACTTATAGATTAAAATTCTAAGACATGCCTATAGGGCTCAGAATGAAAAAAATAAAAAATAAAGTACAGGTATATAAGAATATCTGCAGCATTAAATTTTTCATCAGCATTTCTCTTTCCTCCCATGCCATTTTAAAAACTGACTTCCAAACTGGTTGTTTTGTAATACAGTGTTTTCTGTATGTACATGGATACATGGATACATATTTATTACCCTATTCCCTTTTGGGGTAAGCAACATCATGCAAAATGTAGAAAGGAATAAGAAATAATAAGACAAAGAACTTAAATGCATGGAATTAGGAAAGATGAAGGAAACAGTTACAACTGGTTTACATTAACTTGATTCACTATGCTTTTACCTTTTTTTCCCCTGCAAAACATTCTTGTTTTCATCACATCAATACACCACTTCATACACTGCCTTTTGTTCTTTAAACTTTTTAGTACTCTCTTTTTGAGGCTCATATCACTCTCAGTTCTCTGCTCTGGAGAACTAGGCCTTCTGCAGCAGTCTTGGGCAGTATGAATTGAGGGTGCAGGCCAAGGGAGGGCCAGGATGAGGTTGGATGCAGTCCATGGCCAAAAAAAAATTGCCCCCCCCCCTTCTAAACTTCAGGTTGAGTGGAAGATAGAAGCACCTGACTTTTGCACACTTAAGTTCCAAATAAATATATAAGAGGGAGAAGTATTTGGATAGCAAGCCAACTATGGCAGTCAAGATTACAAATTAGATTCTGTGGAAACCATTAGAAGGACATGTCATTGTGACTGAATCTTAAAAAGTATTTATCAATCCCAACATTTGTCTTCCTCCCCATTCCTGGGGCATATATAAGGAATTTATTGGTATATTGTTTTCTGCTACAGAAATTAAGGTTACTATGGTAACAAATCATTCTGGCCAGGTGAAGAGGTCGAATTTAATTGTCCTCAGTTTAGGTGTTAATAGTTGCATTGCCTGAGGGGAAGGCAGCTTGCAGGACTTTTGTTTAGTTTTTATAGCCTTGCAGCCTGAGTGAGCTTCCCGCTCTCAGCTCGGACCGTGTGTGAATGCACAAGCCTGTAAATATGTTTTTGTGCTTTCTGTAAATAAATTTATTTTTATAGAAATGCCTGGTGTGATTTTTCTGATCTCTCTGGGCCAAAGGCTTTCCAGCACTCTGCAACAGAATTTATATTTGTGTGTGTGTCTATACACCCCCCAAAAACATTTATTTCTTCCACAAAACTTCAGGCACATTTACCTTCCATAGTTTCATGAGACACCTTCTTGTGCTTCTTCGTCTTCTTTAAGGACATCAGTTTGGGTTTTGGCTTCAGTTTGGGTGAACGTTTGGTTGTTGACTTTGGTTTGGAGGTCGTAGCTGGTGGCTTGGTTGTGGTGGTCCTTGCTAGAGAAGTTGTTCTGCGAGTTGTGGAGGGAGCTCTAGTGGTGCTGATGGTCACTGCTCCTGCACAACCAAGCGTTAACAATAGATCTCAGCTGAAGTTCTTTATGTATAACTTACTTAACTGATTTAAGTTTGTGATTTGCTGCTTACAGTTCTAAACAAAAGTCTTGTTAAAAGAATGTCTATTCTATGTGTGTATTTCAACCTGGATTTGCCAAATCCTGCTCTCCCTCTCCCACCTCAATCATTTTAAAATTAAAACTTGGTAGCAAAGCAATACCCTGAGCCTTTATATTATTATTCCATTGTCACTGATAAGGTAAAAACATGTTATCTTGAATAAATAAAGTAACTTTAGATGTAATTTCACTGGTATTTTAGATGTCATTGACCATTTTTGCCACTGAAAAGGGAATTCCCATTTGTCTAAGAATGGAAACAGGGTTAGATTCAATAGCTATATACACAAAATAAGGTAATTTTGCTGTGGTCAATGACCAACTTGCCATGTAACTTAAAACCGTGTAATAAAAGTCTATGACAATATTTTGCAGTCTAACTAGTGGCAAATAGCATATAAAAAAACATGATTTTGTATCCCTGCAGTTAACATTGGGACAGCAATCGAGTAATAGATGTAGGTTGCAATCAAGCCCCCTGCCTGGAGCTCTCTGAAGAAAAGGATAAATCAGCTGGTTTGCCATACCCTATGAAATGAGGAATTTCACAAAGCCTAATCCAGAAGATCACAGCCTCTGAGAAACAGGTATGTTGCTATGAAGCTACCCAATAGCATTGCAGAGGGCAGAACCTTGAGTCCGGCTAGAGTAAAGGCCCAGAGATGTTTTGAAGCAGTAATATTAACAAAAGAAGAACCTAAAGTGTACCTGTTGTTAAAACCCCCATGATTCCAGAGACTAGGGGCTAAACTGTGATCAGGTTAGCAATCCCAATCCAAGACACAATATAATGTCTAATAAGTCTTATTGCGTGGTTGAAGCCTACAACAGAATCTGATGTGGGGGAAAATGCAAGTTAGCTTCTCCATCAATTTTTTAGCTGTTTTCAAAACCATCTGGGAAGAAAAAACATTGGGGAAAGTTGTGCTGGAAGAAAAAATAATTCCAATCAATGACTAGGAACATGACTCCAGAGGTATTAGCCACTGTTCAAAGTGAAAAACTATATTTCTTACAAGCTGGGGACAGCCAAGGTAGATCAGAGAAACTTTGATTTAAATTAGGCAGTTTTCTAAACATACAGGTTGGTATGCCATGAAGGAGGTGAGGGATAGCTTTAGCTTTGAACACCTTGCAAGCCTTCTTTGCACAGAAGAATTTAAGGGCTGCTATGGTGCTGCTGTGGGCACAGACAGCAGAATACCTGAGGTGCTCTCTCCATCATAAAGAGGCATGAAGAAGCACCCCAAGATACTTGCAGACAAATACCTGCTCAGTTTTGTTCCTGTTCATTTGGCAGATGTGTACCTTTTGATGATTATTTTTCCCCCCGAAAACCAGCACCTTGATTTTCTGGAAAGTAACAACCAGCTTTTCAACTTTGCAAAAGGTAACTGGAGATTTCAGTGCCCTTCTTGTGCCCTTCTATGAAGCAGACAAGCTTGCTGCATTGTCAGCATACAATAAAATCAGAGTCTCTCATTGTATCAGAAAAGAAGGATGAAGAGTTGGATCAGAAAATGTCTATATAAATTGAAAAGAAAAAGAACCTGTCTCACCATACTTAGGGTAGGGATGTGATCCAACATATGACTTAGGAACGTGCTTCTTCTTTCCAGGAGTCATTGGACAGTGCTGAGCTCACACATTGCACTAAGCCCTGAAATGACTGGTTTGGTTTGACTGGTTTATGCTTAGCATGATGAGCAAACTCACCCATTGGAGATTATAAACCATGGTTAACAGTTTAACATAGAGTTCCATAATCTCAGGCCCCAAGGCTTCATGTGACATCTATAACAAGCCATGATGACTTCATTGTCCAAATGGACAAGATTATGTCATGACATCATGACATCTGGCACAAGTCATGTCATTTGCATGATGACATTAACATGCACATGTCATCATTTGCACCTTTCCTTGGTTATCCAAGCATGCAGCTCCCCAAAGTGTGGAGTACAGTTGCTACTGGCTCTCCAAAAGTTCTCACCATGTTATAATGTTAATGTGGCAGCTGGGTGAAATAATAAATACACAACTATTTGGAGGAATAATCAAATAAACTGTTTAAATGTGAGTGTAAGTAAAATGAAAAAAAGCAAGTTTTTTAATGCAGCTTCATTCTGCATTCTGGAATTCAGCTCTAAGCTGGGAAAAAGATACTGTACATATCCTTGGCTTAGCATGATGTGGGATAAATAGCTGTGACTTGAACTTCTTTCTTTTTCTTTCTTTCAACCACTCCTCCTCCTCTCTCTGTCTTATTGTTTGTGAAGTAGTTCTTAAGAGCTCAAAAGCTTGCTTGCAAGTTGGTCAGCATGCGTTGGCCAAAGAAAGGCATTGCTTCAGTATGTATGTTGGTTGTTTTCTATTTGTAATTACATCCAGAACAAAGCAGCACTTCAGGCAGAAGTGATTACAAGAGAAAAATAAATGAAAGAGGGATGCATTTTGTATTATTGTCACTTTCCAGGCCAAAAGTCATGTTTTCTACTGTCATGACATCTCTATCACCTCTTTCATACCGTACTGAATTCTATTCTGGAGTAACTCTATTGAAGTCAAATAAGTGATGTCTGCCAGAATCCAGCCTTGACTGCCTAATTAAATCAGGGGCAGTACAGTGTGGGGTTGGGTGGCACAGACATAGGACAAAAATCATTTTCCAATAAATGAATGGTTCCCCTCTGCTTTAATTTTATCTCCAAACTCTTTAAACCTCAGACCTGTGCAGAGCATGTAGGAGAAGTGCTCTGCAATATATATGAATGCAAAGAAGCACCGTCTCTTTAGATCACTGCAAGGCACATCAGATCTCTTGTAAGACCCAAGCAGATGGTTTGAAGTCTGTCTCTGGCAATTTCTGCAAGTCCAGCCGGTTCACGTTGCTTTCTTTCCAGCAGTAGCACCCAGGGCTGACAATCCATGTCAGCCTAAGAAATTGGTCCTGTCTGAAAGACAGACCTCTAACTTCAATAATTTATTTCATCTGTTTGCTAGATGTTCTTGTAACAAAATCTGGAACAAGCAATTTAAAGGCATACTGTTTTTATTGAGATCATAAACTTATGCCTGGTCTATAGGAGGTAAGAAAAGGATTCATGTTCAGCCTTTTCTTTTCAACATAGAAAACTAGTGACCTTTCTCCCTGTCATGTACCTTTTTCATGTGCAAGGGCTAAGCCTGAATTGTGGCATTAGGAATAAGTCCAAAAGTGAACTTCATTGTCTGTTATAAGCTAAGTGTGGGAAAAGAATCAAAAGCCTTTGAGACTCACCGGGACATGCCGCTTTAAAGTCTGCACAGCACTTGCCAAACTTGTGACAATCTGGATCACAGTCACAGAGTCTCCCCCGGACAAAGTGGTCAGTACAACGTCCTTTACAGGAGAGTTCTACAAGGGATGATGAAGGAGGAAGATTAGCATTTCTTGCCTTCAGAATTGGACTCATGTTTTCACTGAGTTACTACTATCAAGTTCCAATATTGAAAATTAGCGTGAATATAGAAGGATAGCTTATTTGTAACACTGTGAATACAATTGCGAATCTACACACTAGTCCCTGCAAACCCATTCATTGTTGCCATGTTGGTATAAAAAAGCCCTGTGATTATAAGAATTTCACTATTTCATGACACTGGAAAGCAATTACTAAAATGTATTATTTAGGTGAAACAGCTATATCACTGAGGAATACATTGGTTTTCTGTTTTGTAATTCCAAAGCCCATGTTATTTAGCAAAACCTGTTTATATCCTTTGGATTTTATGCTGGAAGTTGCAGATAATGATCAAGTACAATATGGTATATATCCCTCTACCTATCTAAGCCCCATTCTTTCTTTCTTTCTTTTTTTTATGTTTGAATGTCAGGCAGTTGGGGAACCTGTCAACAAGATATTGTGATATAGCTACTGGCTCTAAATCAAGCCATCTGTAAAGTCCCTAGTTACAAACTACATGAGATATGATGGGGGGAACACTCACTTGGGTTCTTCCATATATAATGTGGTCAACAAAAAAGGTAGGAGACTGGAGAACATGCTTGTATTGACCTAACATTAGGTCATTTGGAAGTGATAGTCTGTCTATTAATATTGGGATCCAGATTATATACTAGACAATGCAGGAAGTTTGAAAAGCCATGATTCAATGTGTTTGGACAGAGACTCAGTTTTCACAATATGATTTTCAGAAACTGGGCAATTCCCACTATGGTGATTCTCTATACATGAACTATATCTTGTCAATGGTTTCTACGTATTTGCTCCCTGGTAATGTGCTTTGCTTCCCTGAAGATTGCTATACAGAAGCACATACAGTACATTTCTGTATATGTATATGTTTCGGTATATGATTCCTATACATTTTATATAGGAGTTATTCACATGACATAAAATGCTTCATTACTTCCCAGAGGAATCATTTCTTTTGTGCCAGAAAAACTAATTCAGAGATTGCAAATCATAGGGTAATATTCCCATTCTCAAAAATGGCAGGGGATGGCCTGAATGATACCGGGTACCGGGTAGAAAATAAATATGATAAACATACAGTTAATAATTATTTCCAATTAACCCTCCCTCACAACTACACATAGCAGAAGGTCAGTTATGTGCTATCTCTCTGGGAAAGACCATACATTCCCCAAGATCCCCTAGACAAGTCATTATTTTAGTGGAACAGAATATTGCTCACTCTTCTTTTGCGTTAAAAACAGTCTGAGTGCAGACTTACCTGCAAGGCAGACTTGTTCATAATCTGGGCAGCACTCCCCGTAGAGTTGGCAGCTAGTGTCACATTGGCAGCCAGGCTTCCTAGAATACCCTTCATCACATCTCCCTGCACAGCTTGATACATCTAAAAGTACACAAAATTGCCACACCACAATGGTAGGTTAGGAAAGAACGAATGGTAAAGCATCAGGAGGCAGGGGGATCGCTTCCTCTAGAAATACACATCTTCACTTCCATCAGAACACAAGTGATAGATCTTAAATTCACTCCTGCACAAACAGAAACATTTTTCCAAGTAGTAAGCATTTCTTTGTTGAGCTCTTACCAAGAATTTTTCCTATGTAAATATCACAGGAGTGAAATAGCACAAGAACAGTTTTCTGTAGATTGCGATCCTATAAAATAGTCTTTTCCCAGCCTGGTATCTTTAAAATATATCAGGGCTACAACTCCCAGAACTGAAAACCAGAATAGCCTTCAGCCAGGCTGCAATTCTTGGAGGGGCCCAAATATTTGGAGGACACCAGGTTCAGAAAGCCTGTAGTAAGTAAGAGAAAGCTGCATAGATATCAAAAGAAAGATTCATAGGTTTTGCATTATTAAGATCTGAAAATATGGGTTGTGATCAAGAAAACTTGAAGGAGAGCTATGAGACTTTTTAGGAACTCCAATTTCCACTGCTGCTCCTTAACTTCTATGAAAAATGTTGCCTGAAGTTTGGGAAACCCTAGGGCATTTGTCACTAGAGAAACTTTCCATAACCTGCCCAGCCCCTCCCCCAGATGTGTGGACTTCAGATTCTAGAATTCTCAGCCAAGTATGGCTACTGCTGAGAATTCTGGGAGTTAAAAGTCCACACTTCAGGAAGGCACCCAGGTTGGGAAAAACTAATTTATGGAAGGTCAGCAGCTAGAAAATCTTGGCAATCCTACTATGCTTATGCAGATGAGTCATGTGTGCAGGACACTTTAAATCTCATTAATATCGTTAATGAAAACACACCTGCTTGAATACATTCTGTTCATTGGACTGCAATGAAGATTTCTAAATATACCTAAATACCTACAGGAGATATTTTGTTTGTATGTAATGAACACTAGTAAGACAAATCAGCCAGTTTGGAGATAATGTATTGCATGTGATCTTTTATAAAAACTTTTTAAAATACCATTGATTCATGGCAATTTGAAGCATTATGAGTCTTGCCTGAGGACAGCAAATTTGTTGGCTTTAGTTCCCACCCTATTCTATGTAACTGTATATCCCTTTGTGTCAAATCAATTTCTTCCACCAATGACAGAGTATGGAATACTTTCTCATAGAAAGGCTCTCAGTACCAGAAACTATCTAGTTGCTTCCAATGCCTGGATGACATATAAATAACAACAGGTTGTATCAATCCCTAAGATAATTCAGAGAGCTAAAAACAAAGAACCATCCTCCAAGAAGATCACATGTAAGGGATCATCCCATTAACTCCCATAATAACCCTGTGAGGTAGTTAACATGAGAAAGAGTGACATGCCCAAAGCAAGTGACTTGCCCATTAAGCCTTGTATATAAGAACCTGTCTTATTAAGAGAGACTAGTAATCCATCCAAGTCAATATTTCCTATTCTGACTGGTAATAGCTCCCCAGAGCTTCAGGAAGAATTCTTTCCAAGACTGATCTGGAGACGTCATTGACCAAAGCTGTGATATTACTACAAAACTTGCTGTACTACTGACCTACCTTACTTCTTCTCAGCCTCAGATCAGCAATGTATTAATTACACTACATCGGCTCTTAAAGAATTAAACATATTCAGAATTTGCTCAGTAACATTTTTCCTTAATAAAGTACGTTCACTTCCATTATCAAATAATATAACACTAGAGATATGTTGAAGTTATACTTTGGCAATATAATATGCATTGCTCTGCTGTTTTGCATCCACTTTACATCTATCATAGCAAAAAGAGTAGATTGATCTTATGGTTGCATGAAAGTAGCCCAGATACATCCACAATACATCCACAAGGAAGGCCAGCTTTTGCTTTTGTTTTTCTAAATGGGACCACTGGTTCCATCTATTATCAACTCACTGTAAGTTGTTTTTCATTTGGCAATCCTACCATACTTCTGAAAAAATGGCTCTCTACACACCAACCAAACATGTTCATCTTATTTTCTCCCATTATCAGACTAAGCAAGCAATACTGACTGTAAAATCTCCTACATTGAAACTTGATAGCCTCACACTAATCCCCATTTTGGGAAATTGCTCCTTGGGGATAATATAAATAGATGGTCCAAGTCTTCCCAAGAGAAGTGGTGATGGTGGCAAACTACTGGCTTCAGTGCAGTTCAGTTCACCAAGGCTCCTTTCTTTGAATAACAGACAAGGCAAATGAAACTATTCAGGATAAGAAGTAATAAGCAGTAACATTCACATGAACTGGGAGGTAGCAATAATTTTTCTAAAAATACATAATCAACATGCAGGTAACTATAAAAACTCTATTGTTTTTTACAATATAATTATCTTGCAAAAATTCAGCTAAATATTTTATAAGTTGCACTGATCTAAATTCTGCAAAGAGGATGGCTAATACATTTTAATGAAGTATTTCAAGTTAAGGAAGGACAAACACCATACACATAGGGTGAAATATTATCCCCTTCCCCACTAAAAATAAAACAACAGAAAGAAGAAAGAAGGGTTCTAACAATAAAGTGACAAGAAATCTACCCACATTAGATCCCATATTACCCTAAAATACCTTTAAAAACTATTTCTTTTAGTGGGAGATACCTATGTCCATATTGGTATGACTCTGAATTGCTTGTAGTTTATCATGTCCCCAGCATGATTAAACATGATTTATCACAATCACAAAATGCAACCAATGAGCATGAGTGAGATTATGTGCAAAAATCAGTATGCATAGGAACATACTGATTTTTCACCCAAGTTCAATCTTAACTTTTTCAGTACAAACCTCTGAGATTTCTTGACTGAATTTGGATGGAAGCTTTTTGATTTCTGAATGTGGATGAAGATGGAAAATTTTTCTCTCTAATAGTCTTTGTAAATAGTCTAATAGTCTTTGTAAAAACTATATATCCTGTAATTTACAGTGAATATTAATCAAATGAATTAATCATCCATTCCACTGTCTCTGTTCTACTGTATTAGTATAACAAAATGAGGCCAGCCAGGAAGCCAACTCACTCAAAAAGGATTTCTATCTATCTATCTATCTATCTATCTATCCATCCATCCATCCATCCATCCATCCATCCATCCATCCATTCAACCAACTATCCATCTATGTATCAAATTTCTATTACTGCCCATCTCCCTGAAAAGGGGGACTCTGGGTGGTTTACAATAAAATCAAGAATTAAAACCATAAAAATATAAATTACAATATAACAAACCAATAAATAAGAATAAAATAGATATTTAATGACTTCTTCTGGCAACATATCTTCTCCTGGAGTTTTGGCCCCTGCCTTTTATTGGATTTTAAAGTCCTCTGTTGCAGCTAAGGGCCACTCCTCTTACACTTCTTCCAACTGCACCTGTTCCTGGATATTTTCTGTCTGCATTACAAAACTTTGCTGAAAGTGTGAAACTCAACTAGCCCGGGGAAATCTGAACCTCAGGCTTACAGCTTTCCTTAGAACCATGGGAAATGAAATCCCCAAATCAGTTTTCTTTATGATCATCACGTGCCCTCTCCAATTCCAGCCATATATAGACTATATATTCTCTCTTTTTTGCTTAATTACGTTATAAACAAAATGTTTATATGCTATCCCCAACACCAGTATTTTGGTTTTCCTTATAGACTTAGCCTGGTCTCCTGGATTAACTGCTGGATTTAAGAAAAGTTTTAACACCCTTGATCAAGGCTTTGCATTATAACATTTGATAGTAAATTCAGTGAAAAGCCTTCTATAGCAGTGTTTTTCAAACCTGGCAACTTATACGGATTTTGCTGATCTTTCTTCTGCCTAAATTATAGGGAAAGCTTTTAGCTACTAATACTGATAGATAGCTTTTATTTTTTATCTACAGATTGTATAAGGCCTAAGTATGCAAATGTGTTTTGATTTAATGGGAATATCCACCAATAAAATTTGGAAGAACAGAGGGGTGAGACAGGAATTCTTGTCCTAACAGTCAGGAACCACACTGAGATGAGAAATAAGTCTCTAGTGTTTTATTACTGCTACATTAGACAGAAAATCCTAACAAACTGAAGAAGCATGAGAAAACCCATACAGATAAACCCCAAAAGTCAAGGCGGGTCTGTTCTGTGTCTCTTTGAATGACTGCTCAACTCCTCACTACTACGCATGCGTTTTCCTCCCTGGACATGGGCCCCCTCCTGCTCACCATCGGTGCTCATGACAATTCTGGCTCCTTTCCTAATCTATTTCTATATCAACAATATTATAATAAATATTCCTTCTCTTTCTTCACCTACATTCATTGATAAATGGAAAATCTTCATGCTATTATATGCTGATGATATGGTATCAGTCTCCATAACACACATTGGTAAACATAGGCTCTTGAGTAAACTGAGTTAATGTTATGGGACTAAGTTGCTTAAAATAAACAATTCCATCCAAGGTCAACCGGCAGAGCCATTGCAGACATCTGCACAGGACTGAATGGAGTGGCATGAAAAGGGGGGCTGCATACCAAAGAAGGGGGAGGGGGTTGAATTCATTGGGCTGTTTAACTTGGAGAAAGCACGGGAACTTCTATTTGCAACTTTTTCTCTGTACTGCACACTACAATCCATTAAAGAGATTTCTACTTAACACGTATGAATCAGGTTTAATGGTAAACTGAGTAGGCAGTCATCACACCTTCTCTCTTCAAAAAGATTGGTTAATATGCCTGAGTCTCATTTGGCTAAACACTTGGGCATTTATGTATGTAGCTTTCTGTATCAGGAACATTGTTCATGTTGCTTGTATATAAAGTGGATTCCTTTTGTCTTCTCTTATTGTATGTGTATATGTATATGTATTCTCTCTATATATCTATATCTATATAGTATATATGCTGGTTATTATCTTTAAAGCCCTACAGGGCTTGGGGCCAGGTTATTTGAAGGACCGCCTCACCCCAGCTGTGGGTCTCTTCAATGTTCAATGAAGGAAGTGCATTTAGTGGGACTGAGAAAAAGGGCCTTTTCCATGGTGGTTCCCTAGCTATGGAACATCATTTTCCCAGAGATAAGGTTGGCCCCCACCTTGCGTCTTTTCCGGAAGGCCCTGAAGACATGGTTTTGTCAGCAGGCCTGGGGACCCCAGGTCAATCCAGAGCCAATCAAGAGGTTAGTTTGAGTGTGTTTATTGCTGCCAGAGGGTGGGGTGGGGGTTTATTGGGTTTGGGGTTTTTTTTGTATTATGGGTTTTAATTTTGTAAGCCACCCGGAGTTACCGTGTGTGAGTTGGGTGGCTATATAAATTTGTTTAAATAAATAAATAAGAAAGTTTGGAACCTGTTGGGGCATTCTCCTTCATGTTGAAGACTCCCTGTGGAAGATCATTAAATGAAATAGTGATCTACAGCACATACTATGCTGGCCACGCCACTGGGAAGGTTATAGCAGATTTTCAAAATATTACAACTCTCCCTGCCCCAGTTTTGTTCTACCAATGGTGGCAGAAGTGGTTACAGAAATGTTAAGCTGTCTTGGTAGCTTTAAACACATTCCTTCTGGGAGAACTACCCTTCAGAGCATGATATCCCCACAAGCAGAATACATGGACTGATTTCAGCAGAACCTAGTTCCACTTAATAGATGGGATCCTTAGGATGAAACTGGGGCATATCTGAAATAATGACATGGCGGGGCAAATAATCACCAAGTTGGGAAGGGAAGTTACAGTTACAGTTCTCAAAATCAATCTCTCTTCACTAATTTTACATTAAAATGAAATTATTGGAACTAGGTTGGCCCGAAGACCCCATGAGCAGGGTTCTGCTAATAAAAAGGATGTTTCAATCACACTGTTGTTGGAACGCCTCACAAAATCTGAAGCAAACAAACAATGCAGGGGAGGTACAGGTGGAAGATTCTCAAAGATCAGCCCCTGTCCATTAGTGAGAGTGTTTTCATATACACACAAATAAATATTTAAAAAGTAATATTGTTCCTTCCTGTTTAGTTTTTTTTCTTTTCATTACTATAAGTTTCCAGATCTAAAATAAATCAATTGCAACAAACAAAAATGACTTTTTGAAATTCTAGCCTATTCTTGAATAAATCTCTTTGTTTACCCATGTGTCTTTTATAAGAATAAGACTTCTGCTGGATCAGATCAGAGGGCTGCCTAATCCAGCATCCTGTTTCCTATAATGATCAACCAAATATTTCTGGAAGGCTTATAAATAGGACATGGCTTATAAATAAGATATGAAAGCAAGAATATCCTCCCTCTCCAGCAACAGGTATTCAGAAGATTGTTGCCTATTGAACGTAAGGAAAATATATGTGTTGTTGTTTATTCGTTTAGTCGCTTCCGACTCTTCGTGACTTCATGGACCAGCCCACGCCAGAGCTTCCTGTCGGTCGTCAACACCCCCAGCGCCCCCAGGGACGAGTCCGTCACCTCTAGAACATCATCCATCCACCTTGCCCTTGGTCGGCCCCTCTTCCTTTTGCCCTCCGCTCTCCCTAGCATCAGCATCTTCTCCAGGGTGTCCTGTCTTCTCATTATGTGGCCAGAGTATTTCAGTTTTGCCTTTAATATCATTCCCTCAAGTGAGCAGTCTGGCTTTATTTCCTGGAGTATGGACTGGTTTGATCTTCTTGAAGTCCAAAGCTCAAGTCTAGTTAGTGGTAGACTAAAGAGATTAGGGAAGACCCACAGATCAGCTAGATATGAGCTCACTAATATTCCTAAGGAATATGCAGTGGAGGTGAAGAATAGATTTAATGGACTGGACTTAGTAGATAGGGTCCTGGAAGAACTATGGACAGAAGCTCTGTAGTATATATAGCAGCTTACCCTCTCTGGAGTTCTTTAAAGGCTGATACATAGAATTCGGGAAACTCTTCTCATTTAATTCTCATTTCTAGTACCCCTCTTTCAGCATACCATGGAGATGTTTAAGGTAATAGACCATATATTAGAAAAATAAAAGATTTTGAACAAAAACCAATGTGAGAAATTAGTTAAGCTTTCATCTGAAAACAAACTTAACTTATTTTACATTTTTGAACCAATATGTGAGCCAAAACCTAAACATCCTTCAAAATGATCCTCTTTTCCCTTCAATTTTTAAAGTATACCTATTTTTAAAAGTATATTAGGAGAACATCCCAAATTGCATAACATTATTTATTGCAGTAACTTTGCAAAACCTGAGCACATCAGGCAAAAATGCAAACAAATGTTAGAATGTCTGGAGAAATACGCACAAAATACATAGTTTAGGGCAAAATTTTGAAAAGAAAATTTCTCAAGTGTATATGGCAATTGGATAAAAAACCCGAAACAATGAGAAATCCAGATTGGCAGATTGCGTATCCCTACAATCCATATGGTGAATACTTCCAATCATTACAGGGGAAGGAAGATCCATCACTGGGGAAAAACTCCTTTGAGTGAAATCTCTCTGGCTCCCATAAATATTTATTTTATTTTATTTATTTATAAATTTATTCACCGCCCATCTCCCCCTCATGGGGGACTCTGGGCGGTTTACAATAAAATACAAGCACCAGTTGTAAGATTTCCTGAATGTGCTTTTATTCCTCTTTATTCTTTTTCCTTTTTTCATTTTAAACCGTATGGCTCCATTTTAAGCAGGCTGTAACCTACACTGCCATTCTCAAGCCATTCTCAAACAGTGCTGTGTTTGCTTGACATTTTACAGTACCTTGTGAAGAAACTTGCTGTATGAAGAACACTGAAAATAAAAGTAGGGCAATCTGGTAGATATTCCATGCCATGGTGACTTTTAAAGTGCACTTCTTTCCTTTAAAAAGTAAAATATTTTTATAGTAAGAATAATGCCTATATTATTCTAACAACCAAAGAACATCAGAATTTTATTTTTATGCACAAAACTTGCATATTCATTAAGTGTTAGTCTTAAAGGACCACAAATCTCTTTCTTTAAACTATAATGTATAATAAATATATATACTATTCATCATGTTAAATCTAAATTTAATGTTATACCATTAATTTGTCATTCTTACCAATTAAATTATACATTAGATTTTTCATATAAACTAAGCATGAACAATACATTGGACAACATAATCAGGATGGAAAATATTAAAAACTTTGCTCAAGAAAAGTACTAGACAAATGACAGGTATTTTATGGGGGCATTAATCCTTTACTCTCTGAAATAGATAATAGATAAAATGGATAATATATCAAAGTCATAAATTCTGCTCCCTTGATCCTTTAAAAAAATAAATAAAATTGTTTTTTAAAAAGAAATTCACTTTTAAATTAATTTTTAGAAATGTCTCATCAAAAAATATATATGCACTCTCTTTAAAAAAATGTCAGGTCCAAACAGTATTAAAAATTAATTCCCATCTTGCACTTTCTCCTGCATTTATTGATTGCATTATGTTTTATTTCTGGGTGTCATCAGAAGATACAGCAAATTCTTTAAACCAAGTTCTGGCTACAGAAATTGGGATTATTCCACTTACCGTTCAATGGCCAATTCTGTTAGCAGTGATTCTCCAGAGCCTTATATATATTGGTAAAATTCATTGGGATGAACTAATTAGGCAACACATTAGACAAAACCAACTGTGACAGCTCATGACAGCAAATTTTCCACATCTCCTGGAAGTCATCCCAGAAGACTAGACAGCAACATCTGGAAAACACGCCCATCAAGAAAGAGAACTATAAAAATTTAGACTTATTAGTCAACACACTTTCTAATATTTTAGTTAAGTGAACAAACTGTCCTGAAAGTTCAGACGTATCTGGCAGAAGCTACCATTCAGCAGCAGCAGCAGTGGCTGTGACTGACTGACTCACAGATGGACTGATGGACTGACTGACCTGGGGGATATATGTGGTTCTGAGCACGCAGCTGTGTCTTTTCCTGGGCTCATATACCTGTCCTGTGCATCTGCCACAGAATCCTGGGAAAAGATACCTTAGGGCTGATGCATTTCAGACAGGTGCTACACTCTTTCCCACAAACATTTCATCTGAATCACAGTTCTTTCTTCAAACCCAAAGCACTACACAGACCTAGTTTAGTTTCACTTCATTTCGTTTGGTTTATTAACATATACAGTCACAGACCAAACATACACAGCCCTAATAATTTGTATATTTTCTTCTATCTCTTTTCCTTGCTATAGGTATATACACCAATCTCATCCAATCTCTAGGCCACTCTGCTTTGTTACATATTTGTTGGCACAGAGCTGTTAGAACTATAACTGCTTCTTCTCCTGTAGTTTCAAATAGGGCAGGGGGTATTTCAACTGCATCTGGGGCTTTATTATCCCCTGTACGTCATTTCTAGTGGAGTCGGTTCCAAAACACTGTATATTTTCTTTCTACAAATGGTCCATAATTCTCAAATTCTGTTTGTAAAGGATTTTAGTACATTTTCTTTTAACTCATTTGTCTCTTTTAGATCTCTTCCATAATTACTCTTGAGAAGTCCTACCTTAGCTGTACATTTTCCTGTGATTTTTCCATCTTAAAATCAACTCTCATGTTTCCTTTTCTTGTTACTCTGTCTGGACTGAGATGTCTTTCCTTGTCATTTCTTGCTTCATGTTAAAAGTCTGCATTCAAGTCATCATAGGTCCTTTTTTTTGCCCAGAACTTTCACCCTTTGCCTTTCCCTGTTATCTTGATAGCAGTTCTGAAAGCCACTTGGACCTTTTCTTCTCTGAAACTCTGAGGAATTTTCTCTACTTCATTTTTCACAATGTCCATTGACTCTTTCCATAGCTCCTTGTGATGATATACTCATAAGTGAAGTGAACTGAATTTGTTCCTCATACTGATATTATATTCTCATGGTCCAAGGTTTCTAATTTTAACCTGTATATCTGACACTCATGGTCTTCGCACAATCTTTGCCTGGAGATGTCCTGGCTAACTAGATTGTACTTCTCCATCTTCTGTATTCTATTCTATTCTATTCTATAGTCAATTTTATCCTGATGTTCTTCATCCCAGTGATATCCAGATATAGAATCTGCATTTATGATCTTGAAACTGGTGCTGGCAATGAACAAATAATTGCAGAATTCTATTAATTTATGTAGCCACCTATTAAACAAGAGCTTTCCTGAATTCAAGTTTTCCCAAGAATCCTGCTGGACTTTTCCCAGATGCCCCACATTTTCTTGGCTCTGGGTGTCTTCACCCAATTGGAGAACTCTAAGAATTTTTTTCCCAGAACCTCACTGGGAAATCCAATACACATAAATGAGGCCACCTCTTGCTTGTTAACAGTAAACAGAATTATTATTATTATTATTATTATTATTATTATTATTATTTCAAACTGTTTCATGGAAATCAAACTGTTTAAAAGGAAAACACCGGTACAGTTCCTTTCAAGTAGTTTTACAGTGAAGTAGTAATAATAAACAATCCTTTTGGGAATCCTAACCTTTCTTTGTCTCTATAACAGGGGCTTGTGCTGAGGACTCTTGACAGTAGCTATCTTCTCTACACATGCATGAACACCCACACTCTCAGACTAGCTTGGAAACTAACTTCCTCTGAGGGGCTTGTGTCTTAAAACAACAGTACATGTTAAACAGGCTGATAACTTTCCAGTAGGAACAGTCTAAACTCATCTCCTGTCTCTGGCACTGACCACACACTTCACTGTCTCCATGCCCTTCTAAGCACGTGAACATTTCTCTTCCTCTTGCCCTTCCCACTGCTATATCTTGGCTTGTCTGGCTGGGATCCCTGGCTTCCTTGGCTTCCGAGGTGCAGCCAGCTGTATTCCTTTGTTGGCTGTCTCAGCCAACAAAAACTCCTGCTTTATTGTGCTCCTAGGTTGTTCCTCCTCTCTCCCTGTCCAGAATACACACTCTTGTCCTGTTCAGACTAAGCAACCAGGCAGAGTAATATCAAAAATACTCTTTATTAAATAACTATTTACAATAATTAAGTCCTTGATATACGAAGACTTGGTCCAATGAGCCCAACTCGCCACAACAAGGCAGAGGAACAGGACTTCGAACTGGAAACATAGGCTGGATGCGACTGGAACGCAGGGTGCTGGAGGCAACAGGTCTCAAACTGGAACAATACTGGAGCTGCTCTGACGCTGGATCACTGGATCTCTGGACTGGAATCACAACTGGAACCTCGACTCAGGAGTATGAACAGGGAACCAGGCTGGACTTGACTAGAACTCTGGACTGGGCTGAAGACTTGAAGCAAGACTGGACTTCAGAGCAAGGCTAGACTTGGTTGAGAGCCCTGGACTAGGCTGGATCCTCTGGACTGGAGACTTGGAGCAAGGCTTGGAACTCAAAACAAGGATGGACTTGGCTGGAAGCCCCGGACTAGGATGGATCCCAGATCCCAAACAAAATAGGTGTGAAATAGCTGGACACAGCTGAGCACATGAAGCACAGTTGAATGGAACCGAAGGCACCCAGTGGTGCTGGGGTTGCAAGATACAGAGAAGCTGCTTGGGAGATCGCGGAGTTTCAAGACTGGAAGCAAAACTGAAACTGCTGGGTTCATCAAGCAAAGGATCCTCGATGGCAGCAGAAGCAGGATGCAAGTCCTCTTTGGAGCAGAGCAAAGGCACTGGTTCCTCTTCAGCAACAGACACTGTCTCCGGTGTAGGTAAGTACTCTTCTTCCAAAGCTGCAGGCTTGGAGGATCGGTTGTCTCCAGCAGCTTGCTCTTTGCTTGGCTGCCTTTTATTCTGGTCTTTGGTGTGGAGTCTCCTGTAGCCAATCGGGCTGCTTTCTCTTGCGCGTGCTTTTCAGCTCATCGTTGGTGTGTGCTGATTGGTATATTCAAATCCTCCTCCGAATCTTGCCCAATCAGCGCCATAGATTCTTCCCACGCTGCTGACTCAGCCTGGAGTTTCTTTTTCCTGGTTTCGGCCTGGTAAGTTTCCAATTCCTCCTCTGACTCAGAAAGAGTTTCACTTTCCGAGTCAGAGGCAGGCTTGGTTCTAACAATTCTGCTGCCAACTGCTATAGGGAGAAGAATCTCCATATTCTTCTTATTCTTAAATTTTCCTCAGGGTCTCCCCCCCGCAACTCTTTTCTCCCTAAATCCCCTTTTTCTGCTTCTTTGCTTCTCTAACTCTGCTGCAGGCCATTCAAAAGATTGGCATAACATGTATAACGTTAATATTCATTAGATACCCACTTATTCTAAGAGACACGATCCTCTCATTTATTGAGTTATAGCCAAGCACATATTTAGCACCATTCTTTTGGGCATTATTTCTAACTCTGATTGCCTTGGCTCTGAATAACCCTTGTCTGCCCTTTAATTAGAAGCATTGATGGAGCTGGTGAAACTAAACATTTGAGAAGAAGTTCAGAGGAACAGAGCAGCCTGCTTGCAAGAAAAGTACATACAGTATGTGACCTTGCCCTGAAGATAAGTAGGCTCTGGCTGTACCCCACTAACATTCAGATGGATTTTCCATTTGTAATGGAGTTGTGGTGTTCTTCAAAAAAAGAGATGGGGGAGAGGGAGGGGAAGTCTGGACTAGCTATTAGCCTTGTTTAGGCTGGGAATGCAGAGACCTATCCACTCTTCCTGCCACAGATACTGACTCATTATGGGATGTGAAAGCAATGCAGCATTGCAATGCACCATCCTAAGGGAGAGGAGAGGAGAGTCCACAAGTTCTGGACTCTAAATCATCATCATCATCATCATCATCATCATCATCAGTGGTAGAGCAAGGAGCGTATGAGGTGCTTTGTAGTGCATCAGGACAAGGAACAGAAAAAATGAAGAGGAAACTTCTTCCTTGACCTGATGCCTTCTAGAGGTATTAAACTACAACTCCCATCATCCTCAGCAATTGTTCATGGAATAGAAAATGTAATTCAACATATTTGGAGGGCATCCAGGAGGAGAACACAAATCTAGCCTCTTTAATTTTTTTTATGTTGCCCCCACCCAATTGGTTGTTTTTATGAGGCTGAAATAAAAATTTTCTATAGGGGCCATGCTATTTCTCCCATTGCCTGCCCCATAATTTGATTAGATGTTCTGAATAGAACAAGGAACATGAAAAAATATTGATCTGAATTACCTGGAGGGACTCTTGCACTCAAAAGAAGGAAAACATCTGCTGTGATTTTTATTTTTTGTTTTTTAAAAAAACTCAGTGAAACATGAATTTGGATGCTGTCTTTTACTCCATGTTAATCTGCTGTACACAACCTCTCTGACTAAGATGAATAAATATTCCCAGAAAAATAACAACCTTCCTTTGGCAGTCTTCAGGTTTGGGTGGGAGTGGGGTGACCACAGACATATAAATGGGATGTAGTGTTGTTGCTGCTGCTGTTGTTATTTTCAGTTACACAAAGAATGTAAGTTTCTCATCATGTAAATAACTGTTTTGTCAAATATGCAAAAGAAATCACAACAGGAATTGCTACATACTACATTCCTGAGTAGCACGCAGCAAAGAAATACAGTATGATGTTCTCTTGAAAACATTGTGAACAATGCCTTATATTAAAAAAATCTCTGGAGGTGACTCTGTTTTAGTTAAATTGGGAAACAAATACATGTAAACATTGGGTTACTGATATTAGGGAGTTTTACAGACACTGTCATAAGTGGTAAAGGTTATTATTTGTTTACTAAATTTAAAGGCCATCCAATTCATAATAATTCTGGATAGAGTACAAGTTAAAGGCACACTGAGTAGGGTTAAAAGACAAAGAAAGTGAAACTTGGGAACAAATGCACCTAACACATCCATAAAATTTGTATTGTTTCCTCTAGGCCCTGTGGTGGAACCAGGAGTCATTCTGGTTTACTTGAACTAGTTATTCACATGAGTAACCCACATGCCACCATTCAGCAGCCCCATCACCTGAATCCTGTGTTGCCACCCTGTTGCCATCTCCTTAACACAAATGCTTATTTTCCAAGAACATGTGCGACCTATAAAAGGTGCAGCTTCTTTAAGGTACAGCTGATTAACTTTGTGAGCAAACTCACGCCGGATCCAAAGCACCCTTTCCACTTTGGATCTGAATGCACTACAAACCACTGATGTGCATGCATATCCACTGCATCCCAGTTCCCTCCCAGTCCATCTTGCCCAGCCCCCTCCCCCCTCCCCCCTCCCCCTTGCTCCTCTCTGTTTTCCACCACAAAGAAGATTCTAGCTGTGGTTTCTAGCATCCCTCTCCTTCCCTGGGTCCATTGTTCACTCTCCCCACCCCCCTGCAATTATAAAGCAAACTAATAGAGGAAACACACATTATCATTTGTATTAAACTAAAATGGGGAATCATTATCCCTCCTCCTTCTCTGATATGACAAAAACGTCATATAAATAGATAAGGAAATACTCCAAAGTGGAAATAGATAAGGAATACTTCAAAAAAGTATTTTGCTATTTTCCTACCTCAGAATTTTACAGATAATTCCTGATGGCATCATTTTTCCATTTCTAACACTACCTAATCCCAAAATCTATTTGGGAGATAAAAGCAAAATAGGACCTCTAAGGATACATGACCCAAAATCTTCATTTACACCACCTTTGTTCCTACAAACAGCAATTAACCTCAACTATTATTTTTTAGTGGCACACAATTGCACTGTATGGGTCAACAATGGCTGCTTTGGGACCACAGTCCTCTTCCACAGTGTCTCCAGGAAGTGCCTGATAGCTTATAAAGCCAAGCAGCAGGAGAACACCGGCAAAGCTTCATTACAACACTAGCATCAGACAAGCAGCGTTAGGCTTGGCCGGGCCTCACAGTCAATCAAGGTGTGCTCTGTTCTGCCAGGGTTTGGCAGAAACCTGTAATGCAGAAGTTTTCTTTCTTTTTCCTTCAACCATGTTTTCTCTCCAACACTTTTTCTTCAAGGACGGGGTACATCAATTGGGACGAGAGGCATCTGAAAAACCCAGTGCTTTCATCAAGATGAAAAAGCAGCATCGTGCCATTGTACTGCAAGCTCTACTCCTTTTATATGGGCATGTGATGTCACAACACATACACAAAGCATCATTATGTCATGATTCTGCTTTTCTCATTTACCTCCCCTTGATTCCTCTTCCACCCTCCAGGTGCCTCTGAATGGGACAATTTGTGAGGTTTGCTGTTCCTATACCATATCTGACTGGGTGAAATTAATTAATTGTTTGGAGATAAATCTAACCTTCTAATTATTCCTTGTTTGGTTTCCTATCATCTACAAATCATTGATCCAATTAAGTGTGTCATAGGATTTGGGCCACTGTTTTCTCATATCAGTGCTATACTATTATATTATGGTTTCCCACAGTTAATACCAAGATCTACATACTGGTCCAGTGCTAAAATTCCATTTCTGGATTTACTCATCAAGGAAACACAATTGCTCAATTCAGATAACACACTATACTCAAGGAAATAAATAAATTTCTCCACTAGTGACATAACCTCTTCATAGCAATACCCAGCCATCGCTTACGTTATATAACGGTTGGGTAATTCCACAAGATGCTTTAAGTCACTAGTGGAGAAATAACCAATGATAAAATAATTGCTTGGTTCACACAGCATGCCAAGAAAAAGGTTGCATTCTTACAGCATGCTAACAACCCAATCCCTTTCTAGTCTAGCAAACCCAGCCATTTAGTGATTGATAAACTCCCTTTCATAAAGCCACACTTTCAAGGATTCCCTGGGATGAAGAATTGTCTACAAAACCAGATCAGATCTATAGTGGGGATTTGTCTGACTGTTGTTATACAGAGAAGAGATCATTTATCACCGATAAATACATAGTTTACATTTTTGCCTTTTTCCCCCCCTATCTTTAAGTCAGTGTTGACCCCTGGTAACTGCCGGATAAGTTCCTCCAGTTTTCTTGGCCAGGTTTCAGAAGTGGTTTGGAATTGCCTGCTTCCTAGGCTGAGAGAGAGGGACTTCTCCAAGGTCACCCAGCTGGCTTCATGCCTAATGCAGGGCTAGAACTCACAGCCTCCTGGTTTCTAGTGCCTATAGCCTATGGTTTGCCTTCATCACTACACCAAACTGGCTCTATACATTTTTGCCCGAAGTCTGGTAATGTATACAACATTGCTAATAAGATTGTATCATTTTTGTTTTGTTGAAATGTCTCAAGAAGACTTTTTTTTTCTTTTTTCTTCTCTTTTTTGTACCTTATATTAATTATTTAGAGTGAATCACAGATTGCAGACAGCGAGTAAAATAAATGCTGGAAATATTATTTATTTAGAAACCTGTCTCACCCTTCTTAAAATACTTGCATTTTATTTAAGTCTAGCATAAGGAAAGAGCTGTCCAACCCAGACCCAACACACTTCCTTTGATAAAGGGAGAGGCTCACAGACAGAAACATTAATTCATAATTTTCCTGAAAGAATAATATTTACAGTTCTTCATGAAATCAGAATGCATTTGAGTCAAATGCCACAGTCCGATGATCAGATGAATTCCATGTAAACCAGATAATGGAAGTCAATTTGCAATTATGGTTTAAAGTTAGCTTCTAAACCTTTACTTCTAGCTTAGAAGTTCCATTTCACATATAACGTAATTATCTGCAGCCTCCTGGTTTGTTTAGGTAGGGTTACCATATTTCAACTTTTGAAAAAGAAGATTCTCTGGAGAGGAGATTGCTTATGCTGCACATAGTGTGATGTGCAAACTTTATCCACTTATTTAGTTTTCCTCCTTTATTACAGAGAAACTGAATAATTCATTAAATCATCTCTAAACCCCAATAGTTGAATTGTTCCTTGACCTCTGTATGCTTCCTGGCTTCTCCTATCTATGCATCTATCCATGCACCTATCCATGCACCATGCACCAATCATCCTTCCACATTTTCCCCAAAAAAACTCCAGGTGGGAACACTGCTCCCATTTCCTCCCAAGTGTAAGTGACATATACCATTGTATGCTGCCCCACCCACCACTATGTACCATTGCTGCATCCAAAATATTGGCTCCAACTCTCTTTTCATTTAATAGTCCACAGGCATTTCCCGGTTGTAATTGTTAAGTCATGTTTACATTGGTTTTAATTTACATCTTTAATTTCTCTCTGTGTGTGTTATGTATGTGTATTTTATATTTTATGATGCTAGCTGCCTTGGGAGAAAGATGGATGGATGGATGGATGGATGGATGGATGGATGGATGGATGGAAGGAATACACACACACACACACATACCCTTCTCATCCCTATGGGTGGTATGTGTCTTCCTCAATCTTGGGTCCTCTACCAGAGGCCTGGGAGTTTGAGGGTTCTGTGCAGTACCTTAGCTGTTCCTAGCACTCCACTCTTCTGGACAGAGAGCTCTGGTGTTGTTCCTGGGATCTGTTGGAGCCACTCTCCCAGCTTAGGAGTCACAGCCCTAAGTGCCCCTACCACCACTGGGACCACTTTGGCCTTCACTTTCCACATCCTCTCTAGTTCCTCCTTCAGGCCCTGGTACTTCTCCAGCTTCTCATACTCCTTCCTCCTGCTATTCGTCCAAGTTGACTGAGATTGCTGGAGTAAAAAAAAAAAAGGTTAGTAAAGAGTATATGATGGAGAAACCAAGGTGGGCAGCAGCACAAGCAAAAAAAAAAAATCTGGTCTTGATGGCCCACAAGGCAAACATGAGCTGGCTGTGTAATACAGCAGCAAAATAAAGCAAATGGCAATTCTAAGCTGCATTTTCTCCCCTCCTTTCCTTTTACTCTCCAGAAAACTAGGAAGGGTCCCTTCTGAAACAGTTCCCATGCCCTCCTTTCCTTTTACTCTCCAGAAAACTAGGAAGGGTCCCTTCTGAAACAGTTCCCATGCCCTCCCTCCTTCTGTGGGCTGAGATATCTTTTACATGCCAGTTGTCTACTCTGTGGCTTCCCGCTGTCTCCCAAGGTCATTCCCACATACCATTACACCCTCCTCTATGGACAAGTCTTCTCTGGTATATCAGGGAAGGGTGCATGGCAATCACCCATGCCAGAGCTATGGGGATTACCCTGGTTCTGATGGCTGCTGCTTTTTCTGCAGCCACTCTCTTTTTCCTGCATTTAGACAGAACAAATGAAGACAAGTCAGAGATAACCACATGAGGTTCAGTTATATTGACGTTGCTTTCTTCCTTCTGTGTAGCATTGGCTGAGGTTCCTAACTGAAGAGCATCATGGTTGTTATTGTAACGCTACACTTAATGCCTCATTCAATTGTATTACTGTAATCATAGGAAGAAAGATGTGAGAGAAAAAAGAGAATGCATATTTGGTCTTTAGAGGATTCAAATATTTGCCAAACTTTAATGAAATAAGGTAGAGTGCTGACAGTTGCTTAGGAGACATTACCTCATTATAAATGTATTGGGCCATAACTTTATTTCCATCAGCTACAGTATGAGTACCATGCACATCTGTTGAAGACTCGTAGTTGAGCAGGCAATACCATTTTGCCATGATGTCATTGGCAAAACAAAACAAAACAAAATCCTGTCATTTCCCAGCTTGTGTTCAAATAGTGAAGACACTGTGAGTCCCCCTTCCTCTCAGACTCCAGTCCAAAGCAACTTTCTTCCCAAATTTCACATCCGACAAAAGTCATTTTGGCACCTTGAATGGAGAATCCTAACAGTGCAGCTTCACTATAGAATAATGAAGCTTCTCTGCTCAAGAAATATCAACCCATATGCTTGTTCTGCCCCTTCCATCCACGATCACTACTCTGACCCTCTTCCCATGACTTCCTTTTTCTCCTTCTATGCCAGAAATGCAGAAATATATTTATTCCAGTTTTTAAACTGTCCAATAGCCAAAGCTCTCTGGGCTGTTTACAATAAAATCTCTGATCAGAGATTGTCTTCTGCTCCAGAATAAAAGCTTGTTCAACTTTGAAGGCTTTATAATAATCATTGATCTCTTTATCTGATTGCCTAATTCAACCAATTTTACTTAAATAACTCTACACAGATCTAAAATGTCAGTCTATGCAGCAAAACATGCATATTCACACTCATATATATATTTAGGCAATTATATTTTTCTTTCTGAAACTCATTAGAACTTTTTTTGAAAAAAGCAATTAAAAAGTTTAAATATTGCATTGGATTCAAAACCTAAAATAGGAACTGATATAAGGACA
Organism: Candoia aspera; assembly: GCF_035149785.1. Classification (NCBI taxonomy): domain Eukaryota; kingdom Metazoa; phylum Chordata; class Lepidosauria; order Squamata; family Candoiidae; genus Candoia; species Candoia aspera. Next base: position 100,726,545 of record NC_086155.1, read on the forward strand.
TTGTAAAAGTGCCCCTTCTGCATATAATTTGAAGGATGATTAGACTATCACCATCATCATTATCATCATTATGTCTTACAACCTGAAATAGCCTCCTCATATTGCCTTATAATAGTAAAGCTAAGCTTTGATTGCATTGCTTACTTATTTTTCACTGTTTAACTGTACATATGAAACCTGATTTTTCAAAAGATGTATGTAACTTGTAACTGATGCATGCATTCTTAAAAGGACTTGAATACTGTGATTTTTAAAGAGCATATATCTGTATAAAAAAAAAATTCCCTCTTGTTCAGTCATTTACATGCTTTATGGTGCCTGCATAGACATTAATATCAAAACACCATGCAAGAGTCATTCATTCTCCAGGAACTTGTTCAAAAATTACTTCTAGAGTGAAAAGAAGTTGACTGCATTTATAGATGTCCTCAAATGTCCTCATGACAAATGCTTTTAGGCTTTTTAAATGGAAATTATATGTTGGAGGAGATTTTAAAAAATCTATTATTCAGCACCAATCAGAGAGTGAGCTGGCTTAACTGAACACTTCAATTTCATTCACAAAAGTCTTCCTGGTGAATTTGTAATACATTTTGGTGACTAATAAAACTAATAAAGCAAAACAAGTTTGAGGAAAAGAACATGGATGAACTTCCTCTGAATATATGTACAGAAGGAAGAGGATCGTGGGTTTTTGTTCGTTTATTGTTTTGCTCTCCATCAGGAGCAGGTGAATTAATTTTTTTCAATTCCCCTGACTCTTCCTCAGTTGGTACGCATATGCAAGCAGCATGGATGCCGGTATCCACTCTTTATAGAATTTCAAATGTAAGAATATGTATGTGTTTAACACTGGAGTGCTTCTACCTCCAAAAGTGATGCACCATGAAAAGCTGTTACAGGGTCAGAGGAGTTCTGCCTCCCTTTAAATAATAAGTACTATATCTTCTAAGTCATTGTTTCTCAACCTTGGGAACTTTACAATGGGTGCACTTCACCTCCCAGAATTCTGGGAGGTGAAGTCCACCCATCTTAAAGTTCCCAAGGTTGAGAAACACTGTTTTAAGTATATAATCTACTACTTCACTAAGTATAAGTTGTAGAATTCCTCCAAAGAGGTTATAGAGCTAGGCCCTCCAAAAAGCTTTACCTCTTGATTTCTCTGAATCCGTTGGTTTAGAACAAGCCAGGTAGGTAGAAGAGACATCTTCCTAATATGTGAGGGACAGCTCAAGAACATGGACTTGGCTATTTATTCCTAATATGCCCAATGTAGTCCATTTAGGGGTAGAAGATTAGCAGCATAAGGCTTCACAAAGATAGTGTGAACATGATATGTGAACATGGCATGAATGAATGCAAGTCTCTTTGTCAGTCTCTGTAAGAGCTAACCATTCCTTCCAGTATAAAAGATCAAAGTTGAGCATTCCTATGAAAGATTCAAAAGGTCATCATCGGCTAGGCTGTATGCTGATAACATCTGAAGATGTTAGCTTTAATTGCTTGTATTTTCAAACATGTTGGCATTATTTGTTAAAAGTGTTGTGTTCACATATGATACCAAAGCAGTATACTGTATATTTTGGCCAGGGATTACTTCTTTTTATTCTTCTTTTACTATTTCTAACCCAACAGCATGTTGGGAATATGAATGAATCTATCATCTCTCTCTCTCTCTCTCTCTCTCTCTCTCTCTCTCTCTCTCTCATCATCTATCTAGGGTCAGGAACGCTGTCTGTCTGTAGCAGCGTTTCTCAATTTTTTTGACCCTGGAGGAACCCTTGAAATATTTTTCAGGCCTTGGGGAACCCCTGCACATTCAGGCTCAGATATAGGGCAGAAGTTACAAAATGATTATATTTGTTTCATGTGTAGGCCTGTATATGTGCATTTACAGTGTTCTTAAACTAAAAATAAAGAATGAAACTTACCTCTTGAATGTGAAGTTGCCCAAATTTGAAATATTTTTTTTTAATAAATTGTGATCTCCCAGGGAACACCTAGTGACCTCTTGCAGAACCCTAGGGTTCCACAGAATGCTGGTTGAGAAACCCTGGTCTGTAGGATTGGCAATGGGACTGGACCCTAGACTATGGCCACTGCAGGACTTGTTTGACCATTCCCATGCTTCTTGTCCTTCAGATGCCTGTAGGGAGGGCAAGACTTGCTGGCTGGCTCTAGTGTGGACCAGTCTACCACTGTCTACTCTTTTCTTTTAGGGATAGTTTCGTCCTCACTAGTTCCCATGTCTTTCCTTTGCTTAAATGGATGTATTCATAACTCCTATATCTCCTTTAACACTAATGCAGATGCATCCCTTCCATCACTTTATGCTACCACCATATCTCTGCTGCTAAAATAATCAAAGCAAGGTGGAACAGCTTGTTCTTTCATTCTGTATTCCTCTGTATGTCCATGGAAACTTTGGAGCAAGGAAGAACTGATAATTCAGCTTCATGAAAACAAAGTAACAACATTCCTATGTTGCAACTTGGAGATGGTTTAGGTCAGGACATGGGAAAGCAAGGGGACCATATTTCACTTGGCCTAGACAGATACAGAAGGAGTACCCATTCTGTAAGAGTATGTAAGAGTTAAATGGAACATGGTCTTCTTGGGCTAAGGACAGTTCACTGACTGAAAAGGCCACTGTTGGATCAGTCGCAAGATTATAAAAAACCAGCAAATGCCAACCAGCAGAGAACATAACATCTTTTGTGACTCAGAACAACATGACTGCCCAGGGCAGCAACCAGCTGCTGGAAGGAAGGGGACAGGCCAAGCAGTACAGCCAGTCAGTGGTGGGGCTGCCACTAGGACAGATTGAAGGACTAGAGCAGGGTTTCTCAACCTTGGCAACTTTAAGCTGTGTGGACTTCAACTCAAGCCTGCCGGCTGGGGAATTCTGGGTGGTGAAGTCCACCCATCTTAAAGTTGCCAAGGTTGAGAAACACTGGACTAGAGACTCTGCTGTGAAGGGCCTGAAATAGAAATTTTGAACAAAAGCAGGAAAATATGGGCACAGATGCTTTTCCAATGGGCTGAGTGTGGAAGGAGGAGATGTCATCCGTTCCTGCACTCAGGAAGCAGTGATGGACCAAGAAGGAAGTGGGGATCTGCCTGTAGCTAGTCAGCTGCTCTTTGTATCCACAAATAAAGGAAGCGTGGTGTCTGTGTATTACTAAAAATAATTATTATGTTTGGAATTACCTTGTCATAAATTTATAGAGTAATTAACCTTAATGTGTTGCACTTGTAGTTTGAGCCCTGATGAATTGAAAAGAACGTTGAGCAATCAGACATGTTGTGACAATGTAGTAAGATCTAAAGGAAAACATTTTTGACCACTATGAAAATATTGTGCCAAATTAAAGGTAGTTGGGCAATTTATTGAAGCAAATAAAAGTGTCATTGAAGGCAGTAGAGTTCAATTTAAGCTCATGTTTTCATCACTGTGTTTTTCTTTTTCATCTAAAGCCGGGATGGTTATTTAAGAATAATCTCATATTTTCCTCTTCAGATTTGGCTATTTATTTATTTCCCCACTACCTTCTCAGTCCTAGCGCCTAGAGCTTTGGCGATGAGATCCAGTTTGGTCTTGTGAAAATGCCCTATGCTGCCTACCATTCAAGACAACATGGAATGGGAGCTGAACAACCCTTTGTATTTAACATAGAGAATTTTTTTTTTAATGTATACAGCAGCAGCTGGAGAAACAAAGAAAATGAAGTTAGAAAGTGTTGCACTATTTATTCAAATGTATTTGTTATAATTTATACCCCTAGCCCAGGGATAGGTGGCACTTTGGAATTCTGAAAGCACTCTTATAAAATGGCTGCCATGGAGCACCTGACCAGTCACAAAACATCCATTTCCCAGAAGACTGAAGATGTTGTTCCCAACAACTTTTTCTAGTTTCTCAGGATGACCCCAGTCCCCAGAGAATCTTCTACAACTTAGAGGCAGAAAAGTCTAAAGATTTGGAGCTTTCTGTAATGCAGCCTGAACTCAGTTCAAGATTTGGAAAAGCAACATATATGAGCTCCTCTGCAGACCAGATTGTTACAAATGCTATATTTGAGCTATAAAAATATGCAAGTAAAGGAAGCACAGTTAAATAACAACCCTTTGCTACCATCTAGCAGTTGTCTAGATTTTTGCAGTCAAATATGGTACGTCTAATAAAAGCAATTGTTCCTCTCTCCCTCATCCCCTAAAAGAAGAAAAGCTATCTAGCTAGTCCTAGGCATCTGTTCACTGATTTATTGGATTTATACCCACTGCGTCTGAATAGACTCTCAGCTGATTATCTAGACCCCTTTCAGTCCGGTTTCAGGCCCGGTTATGGGACGGAAACGGCATTGGTCGCACTTATGGATGATCTCTGGCAGGAGCGGGATGGAGGCAGTGCATCCATCCTCGCTCTCCTTGATCTCTCAGCGGCCTTCAATACCATCGACCATGGTATCCTTTTGGGGCGGCTCAGGGAATTGGGGGTGGGCGGCGTAGTCTTACACTGGTTCACCTCCTTCCTCCAGGGCTGATCCCAGTCAGTGTTGATAGGAGAGGAGAGATCGGCCTCGCAGCCCCTTCTTTGTGGGGTGCCACAGGGATCGGTACTCTCCCCTCTCCTTTTTAACATCTACATGAAACCGCTGGGTGAGATCATCCATCACCATGGGATGAGGTATCATCAGTATGCTGATGATACTCAATTGTATATCTCCATCCTGGGTGAAGTAAGTGATGCCGTGACCACCCTCTCTGAGTGTCTGGGGGCTGTGGGGGCCTGGATGGGGAACAACAGGCTTCAACTGAACCCTGGTAAGACCAAGTGGCTGTGGGTTAATGGTTCTTCTGTATCCGGGACATTAACATCTCTGGTTCTGGATGGGGTTCCACTGCCCCAGACAGATCTGGTGCATAACTTGGGGGTCCCCCTAGACTCACGGCTCCTGCTTGAAGAGCAGGTGGCAGCCATGACCAGGAGAGCCTTTGTGCAGCTACGTGCTGTGCACCAGTTACACCCCTTCCTGGACCAGGAGGCCCTTCGAACAGTCACTCATGCCCTTGTTATCTCTCAGATAGACTATTGCAATGCACTCTACATGGGGCTACCCTTGAAAAGTATCCAGAAGCTTCAGTTGCACGAGCTGTTTTTGGTGCCCCCAGAAGGGCACATGTAACACCACTGCTGCGCGAGCTGCATTGGGTACCAGTTTGCTTCCGGGTCCAATTCAAGGTGTTGGTCATCATCTTTAAAGCCCTACATGGCATGGGACCAGGTTACCCGAGGGACCGCCTCTTCCCCATTACATCAACCCGTCCCACCCAATCGTGCAGAGAGGGCATGCTACGGACCCCGTCTGTAAAAGAATTTCATCTGGTGGGGTCCAGGAAGTGGGCCTTCTCCGCAGTAGCTCCCACCCTGTGGAACATGCTGCCCCCAGGAGGTGAGATTGGCCCCATTGCTCCTGGCCTTTTGGTGGAGTCTGAAGACCTGGTTCTGCCGCCTTGCTTGGGGTGGAGAGGGGAATACAGCTACATGGGGATGGTTGTTATAGACCACTCCTCCCACACTTGGACTGTTTTAGATGCCTCACCACTTGGAATTTTTATTTTTATTTTTATTTATATTATTTTTTACTGTATTTTACTTTTTGTATTATTGTGATGGTTTTTATCGATTGTTGTAAACCGCCCAGAGTCCTCCGACGGGAGGAGATGACTGGGGATAAATTAGATAAATAAAATAAAATAAAATAATAAAATAAAATAAATAATAAAATAAAATAAAATAAAATAAAATAAAATAATAAAATAAAATAAATAGTACCTCTGCTGAAATACAAGCACCCACAGAATAGAAATCAACAAAATAAAATAAAAATATATAAAGCAATCCACCCTATTCTACACAAGAAGTTATGGCATTGTACAACTTGGAGAATTAAAGAGAATGGATCTTAAAACAAAAAAACCTTGTTTTGGCATGGAACTGATTTTTAAAATAAAAACAAAAAACAATTCAGTCAGCAAGGTGTTTTGCATAATATCTAAAGCAAGAGTGCTGTAACAAAGGACATAAGATAATATGAAGAACTGAGACTTTTATTCATTGATGAAGCACATTTAATTCTTTTAAAAGACAGCCAGGAACTTCCATATTTCAAAATTGTAGGTAGATACCTTCAGCAAGATAACATCATCACGGGTTCATTTTGCTGGAGATTCTTCACCAGGGGTACTCAATGACCCAACTGCACCTGCTGTAAAGATGTGGCAGAACTAGATAGTCACACCAGAATCTAACAGGCAAAGATCCAAGCAGTGTATATACATTATTGTGCCATACTTAGTATGTAGGACTAGAATGGAAGATAACCTTACAAATGAGAAAATCGACTTTCTCTGATGGCGTATTTTGGAGGACAGCAGCCCACATTCCTTCGAAACTTCCCCAACCTTCTCTTTAGCTGGAGGAGAAATTTGTCCCATCACTAATGCTGAAGTCACTGTGGGCTCACTCAAGCTTCTTAGAGGAAATGAAGGATACACATGTGATAAATAAATCATCCCTTTTATGGCTCGGTATTTTATGCTCAGAATTTCTTTTCCTGTGACATGCAAGCCGTTCTCCAATGGCATAGCAGCATGCCCTGGTGCACATTTTGGGAAATGCTGTCTAGCAGGAAAAGAAACTCTTAATGTATACTGACATGTATGCAGGCATGTATATGTGTACAATTCTGAGCTATGCAATGCTTCAGGAGCAGGGCTATAAGTTTTAATTTCAAGCTTTGGAGCCTTTGGAAAAACTGCTTCACTCTCAAGTCAAGTATAGTCTGAAACAAGGCTGTTTCAGTTCCAAAAGTCCCACTCATCCTACCAGTTGTAACATTTCCACAAACTCAGAGCATCCTGCTGGCTCTCTATCCGGCAGGTCGGCAACCCATCTGCCAACAATAACATCTACTAACATTATTTCATTGGATCCCTAATCATTATCACAGTACAACACCCAGCACAGAACTCATTTTAATACAATTCAGGTGCTTATACTGAAGGTGGTGACTGGAAAAGCCAGTGTTGCAATTGTGAGGCCTGTCTGATGTCTGCCAAAGAAGATGGTACAGTGGTACAGGAATGCTGATTTATGTTGACAGTTTAAGATAATGCTGAATAGAGCATGGTACTGAGAGAAGATAACGAGGTTGAAATGGAAACAAAGCCAGTAATTTTGGGGAAAGAGTGCAAGCATGTGCCTATAAGAGATATTTTGCCCTAGAGTAACCGAACAGGTATTTAGCATGGTAAAATTTATGCCCCCTGTGACGAAAGTTCCCGCCTTAAGGAGGGAAAGATTCTTAGGAAGTAGAAAATATGACTATATTAGGAAAAAGCACAATTGTATGCATACCTGAGAGATACCTGAGACCACTGCAGCAAAAATTATCCAATTATTGCTTTTGGCTTGTAACCACTCCTTTTTGAAAAAGTATAAAATGTTTGGTTTTTGAGAAGTTCAGGGTTCCTCTTTTGGGAGAGGAATCCCATTTCACTTGGTACCAAATAAAATGGAGACAAGTTTTCTCGTGTCCAGAGTCTTATTGGATTGAGCTTTGGGCTTATATACTTGATGACATTTTGTGGCCAACAATACAACAGTGATGATCAAGAGCTAAAGGATCAGAATTTGTTGACTGACCTCAAATTTTTCTTACCAGTTTCAGTAGTAGGTTGTGGACCTCACACTTCTTTACAAAATTAATTTTAAGCATTATAAGAAATGATAATGATAATGATATCTGCCTTTTCTGGGAGGGATGTCCTTTTGGCTTAAGTCAGAGGTATGCAGTTTTCTTCTGTGGAAGGCCATCTGTGGAAGGGCAGGTTGCTCATTTGAGGTTCAATTGTTTTATTAAGATCCAGGTCTCTTTATGACAGTGAGATACTGCTACTCTGAAATGTCAAATGCATCATTAAGTTAACTCTTCATATCAAGACCACAAAGAACTAAAAACACAGGGGATTTTATTTCTCCAGTCAAAAAAATATCCACAGCCATGCAGCCTGGTTGGCTCCTCTTATTCTATTTTATATGCACTTGAGTTACAAATTCCTGGGTGCTCTAGAAAGCTGTCTAGTGGAAGGCTGAATCCATTACTGAGTGAGAGGGCTCTTCCCCATGGCTTAGTTAAAAGTGTTCTCCACCTGACTGTGAGCCAACAGAAAACTAAATTGGCAGATTTGCCTATTCCTATTGCCAATCCCAATGGCCTTTCTTCTGGCCTGCAGGAAAATCTACCTTTCCAACATCAGTGCTGTGACTGATGTTGGTTTTGACGGATGGCTAAACCCATGGTCAGAACTAATTCCCCACTTGCCTGCTGCCTCTTTCAAAGCTCCCAGGTTTCTCATATTCATTGCCATATGTACTGAAAAAGTAGTAAGATCAAGCAGAGGAAGTGATTTTGCTATTCACCCTTTTTGCAGCACATCAGTTTTCTATTTCTTTTCAGTATCTAACACCTCTTTCCCCTTTACTATGTGAGACTGGAAAAAGATTTAAGCCTCAGCTTTCTCTAAAGTATGCAAGGCACCTTACGATTTGAATATATTAATTATCACTGCACCTGAAATATGTATTTCTCACAGCAAACTCCAAACAAATAAAACCCTGTACATGAGGTGTGACATAATGTAACATGTGTGTCTCTCTGTTCTGAGAGCTTAAGGGAAGGTGGACTGGATTTACCATTCTGACAACTGGGATAGTTGCTACAGAGAAATGCAGAAATGAATTCTATTTCTTGGACTTCTGCTACTCAATTGCCCTTACTCAGCCACTGGCAACATTCTATGTCTATGACTTATCTTATTCCCCTGCTTCAACCCAAGCCCTCTCTTCCCTATGATACATTGTGATATCATTGCATAATGCTGGTGGAGTCTTGTGTCTGAATGAGGCATATTTGTCCCGGACATGCCTGTGTCACATGTTGCAATGAGCTAACATGGCATAGGCTGGACCCAACTGGAAAAACAGTGTATCATAATGTAGAGTCAAGCCATCACTTTATAAATTGGCTTCTGAAGGTCAGAAAAAGGAGTTTAAGCTTACAATGTAAATAGTAACTACACAGATGTAACCCTGCTTCTGTATTAAAAAATATATCCTGCACTTGATAAATAGGTACTAGGCATGTATCAAGAAATAACCATTGTGATAGAGGTTTACTGCTTGTGATAACATAATAGTACAGCTATATAATGATACAAAGGAAGGCAGGGATCCCATAAGATGCATTGAGTTATTAATAATTCATCACAATGCATTTTTATTACACTCTAAGAGAGCATGTAGAAAACATGCTTGACAGAATCATGGGATGGCTAGCCAATTGACCCAGGCAATTAACTGCAAGGGATTAGTTTTAGACCCAACAGATCCATTTTTATTCAGAGTTAAACTAACTCCACCTAGTTAATCACATTCTCCAAACTCCAAATCAAGTCAATTGCAGTGTTTCATTTTCCTGTCCTACCAACAAAAATTTGAAGGGAGAGTGGCCAGAAAAGCCATGATCATTGTCTTAAATGTACTGCCAAAATTCCTGCAGCTGCTGAACATATCTTCTCTGGGAAGGGCAACAGGACCAGCCACTCCACATTTCTATCCCCACAGAGCAAAAGCTAAACCACCCAATCTCTACACAGCCAGCCAAGCATGCAGCAGTATTAATGTCTAACACCCCCCACCCCCAATAAAAGCAAGTTATTCAGGCAAAAAGTTGTACTTGCTGTTGCTCCTGAGGTAGTGGTGCCCTAGGTCTAAGGATACTCCAGGTTCCATGGAACAAAGCCCAAAACTAGCATGCCTTGTTCTCCAAGTATGACTGGAGCAGGCAGCAAGTAATAGAGGGAACTGGGCAAAATCCTCACAGATCACTATGTCAGAATGGGGTGCCCAGAATTCCAGTCCATATCCATACAGGACTGCTACTTGTCCAAGTCTCAGAAGAAACAAAGCAAAATATGGGATAATGTGGAAGCTGGCTATCATGTCAGACTTTATACTAATGAAGAGATTCATGAGGTGAACCAGAAATCTGTGATCTGAGCCACAGAAAAAATAAACAAGCAGGAAGGAATTCAACTGACAATTGTGACAGCCTCCATGAAGTCCAGGGACAAGACCTGTAAGGCTGTTGGAACTAGCAACAAAAGCCAGATTGTAGGGGAGAACATCTTCTGGTGATCTGGTCCACACACCATACCTCCCATGCCAGGTGTCAAACTGGCAAGGGAGTCACCAAGACCTTCAGAGTGATTTCTTTGTGATGAAATGATTGTGATGAAATGATTCAGAGTGATGTCATTTATTTATTTATTTATTTATTTATTTATATTTCAAATTTCTATCACTGCCCATCTCTCCCAAAAAGAGGATTCTGGGCGGTCATCTTTGAGAGATGCATGCACTAGTGGGAGTTGTTGCACTCCCTAATTTTATTTAACATATACTTGATCTGCAAGGTCATTTTGCACATATTGTCAATATGCAGGCAATTCTCATCTTTACATTTCAACCTTAGGCTGAAGAGGTGTTGTCAACAAGTAATAGTTTGGTGCCTTGAGGCTATTGGGGTCTATATGCAGAAGAACAAGCTTAGACTCAGTCCCACTAAGATGGAAAGGCATTGGGTTCAGAAGCCATCCAATTACAGGGAAATAACAACTTTAGCTCTGGATGATGTCACAGACCCTCGGACAGGACTCGTTTGAGAGTCATCTTAAACAAAGCTATTGCTCAATGAACAGGTGGCAGCTGTGATTAGGAAGTTCTTTGCTCTTTCTTTGCACCAGCTACAACCTCTCCTGGAATATGAAGCTCTCCTCAGTCATACATGCCTTAGTAAGCTCTTGGATTGTTCCAATACATTCTACATGGGATTGCCCTTGAAGAGCATATGAAAGTTACAGATAATCTAGAATGTAGCAGCTCAAGTAGAAACAGGCACTGTTTCATTTTGCCTATATAACACATCTACTTTAAGAGTTGCACTGGTAACCAGCTGAGTTCTGGATGCAACTCAAGGTACTGGTTGTCACATTTAAATCTCTGCATAGCTTAGGGCCTGGGTACCCCCAGCACCACTACTCCCAATAGGATCCGTTGATCTAATTAGTAGAGTGGTCTTCCACTATGTCCCTCCAGTGAGGGAATGTGAGCCCTCTCCATTGTTGTCCTCCTTCTGTAGAACTGCATTCCTTCAGAAATTTGAGTGACTCCTACCCTATTGGTTCTCAGAAAATGTGCCAATTGCAACAAGCCTTGAGGGTGGGGTTGTTCTAATGTTCCCTCTGGTACTGGAGTTTGGGTTTTGGTAAATTAATTGATGTTCCTGATAATATACGTGGAGATGTTTTGATCTTTTATACATTTCTGTTTTTAACCTGATTTGCATATGTATGTCACTCAGAGTCATTAGAAACTGGAGCACTGAGTAAGCTCAGTAAATAAACAAAACATGGAATCTCTAAAGGGGCAGAAATGCACTTGATGCATGCTAAGCTGCAGCTTTGGAAGAGAGCATTCCCCCTTCCCATGTGTCATCCATGCATAGATGGCAGAGATTTTTGCTGTGTTTGCTACCCCATCCACAGCAAATGGGGATCTGGTTGAGATGAGGACAACCCCTTCTGTATCCCCCACTTACCTTGCATTTTCACTGGAAAGCATTGCTGTGGTTATGTAGGATGTCTCATTGTTGTTGTTGTTATCATTAAACATATTTTAATGCTGCAAACAGAAGATTGTTGGTAGCTCACATAGAAAAGCATCGGTGTAGGATGGGTCCCCATTTCCCTTTTTCAGAGAATAAATTACAGTACAATTTAAAAAGTCTCCCTTTCTATTTTTTCCATGTTATACAAAGCAGCTACCAGTACTAAGGGACCGTAATTTATTAACACACCAAGTGTTATTGATCAGACTGTAAAGTACTTGTCAAATTCTTTTATAGTCCCGTGTCTTATGCTTCCTTCTCTGCCTTAGTGTGTGATGGCAACATGACTGTCTATATAATAACAGCAGTCCATATTTCTGCACCGAAAAATACTATTCTTTTCCTGTCTCCCACAAGCACCGTTCAAACTTGTGACATTCAGCATTTGTTATAGTGGACATGATTTACACAACTGTACTCAGGATACAAGTCTAAGAGTTTGCAGAGAACTTACATCGGATTGCACATGTAAGTACTTGCACATGTAAATCACCAGTACTTCCAGCACAAGGTTCATGGAATCTGAGTGCTGTTGCAAAGCACACTCTCTCCAGAGGAGTAGTGGCACTACACTAAAACCTAATTTTGACTGGACTTAATTTGTATTAACTCTTAACTTATAGTTTAATTTTAATTCAATATAATTGATATAATTAGTTATAGTTACATAATTAATACTTCCCCAATTTTTCACACAATAAAAAAAATCCCAGTTTGATAACCACTTTTGGAATTCTCATGGCAGCCCTAAGCTAGAGAATGAAACAGACTTAGGAAACATTGACTAATAAACAGTATATAACAATCTTGCCATATTTAATAGTAAAAAAAAAGATAAGTAAAGTTTTATTTGGTTAGTGCCATTGTGTAAACAACATCTTTGGTAAAACACTTGTTTTTCTTTTCTTTTCTTTTCTTTCTTTTCTTTGTTTCTTTCTTTTTTTGGGGGGGAAAAAAGCCCTTACATTGCATAGAGAACACATACAAGCAAACTTATATATACATATACTTTCATAAAAATAGAATACATCTTGGCAAAAATTACTTCCAGAGTTTATTACCACCTTATACAGTGTTTTGACATCTAACACATTTTAAGCCAAACTTGGAATTTGGGGTAAGCAAGTTTTCATATAATTTTAAGTTCTTTAGTCATCCTTGGAAGACGGAAGCTGAATTACCTTCTTTGCACAGTTCACCAAGTTTCCTATTCTAAGTAACTGATGCAAAAGCCAGCCGTTGTTCTTAGCTTGTGCACCATATAAAGTAGCCAGAAACTGCACAGAATGGCAGGGAGTGGGGTGAGGATGGGTTAGAACGTAATTAAAAATAATGAAATATAGAATTAAAACATATCAAATAAAAATAAAGGTTTTTAACATAAAGTTCATGTTAGAGGAAAGCAAGTATGAGGCATTTTTATAAGAAATGAGTCTGGGATAAGATTTTAAATTCAATCTTAATTAAGACTTTTGCCTGAACATCTTCTCTCCCCATTCTCAAGGTAAGCCCCCCACTGGAGATGGGGAGGACCATGTTTTGCAAGACTTCTTTGACTATTCCCACTGAGGACTCCAAAAGCCCCCCAAACTCATTTTCTGGGATGAGCAGGAAGACAATTATCCTTCCCACATTAGGGTTTTATTGCAGTGTGCATTTGAAAAAGTAAATGTGATAGATGTATCCATAGGAGTATCACTGGAGAGCAGAATTGGCTACAGTTTGCTTGCACTGAGGAAGCGAACCAGTTTGCTGCTGTGCATTATGTGCAATCAGCTACATGGGATTCTCATGACCTGTTCTGCTTTTCTTAAAACTATATTTTAATTATTACCAAGTACTGTCTTACATTAGCGTTATGTTCAGGAAAGGTACTGTTTCCACCAAGTGTTAAATAAAAACGATTGTGGTTATGCAAATATGTCTTGTTACTTTGTAAAACTATACCATGCTTATTTTCGTAACAGAAACAATTTTTTTTTCATGTTGGGGGAAAAATAAAAACACCCTTACATGTTATTCTTTTAGCACTAAACTATTGCCTGATTACTATCTCTAAGTAGGTCCAAAGAGTCAACAGAACAATCTTTGGGAGGCGACTGCTCCAGTGTAATAAATAAAGCATGTGGTAAGATTCCAACCATTCAAGGACTATAGCTATTTTTGTCAAGATGGGATTATTGCAACAAGATTGGCAGCCAGAAAGAAGAAGAAACATAGCCCCATTGCCCCCCCAGGCTGCACAGGCTGCAACTATTTAAAGATGAGGCAGTCATTCTGGAAGTGGTGACACCCAGCAGCATGGATGCATGTGGTTAACATACTTTGATTACTTTTGGCAGTGCTTTTCTTAGTAAGGATAAGCAGACACAGCTATATAGACTATGAAAGTGGTCTGATATTCAATGGCTCCATCAGTGCTGTAAGACAGAGCTCTGACTCTCATCTGATATGTCTCTGGCTCTTGCAGGGGCCGCGTGGTATACACCACTCCTTTCAAGTTCTCATCTCTGAGTGCAAAAGGGAGGGTTGCGTCCTCATTCACCATAAGGAAAGTGGTCCTTGGATGCAGCACTCCATCTTCAGTGTAGGCAACTAATCGGATCAAATCCTGATTGGAAGCAATCCCAAATGGGAGAGAGACAAGTTTGTATTCCAAGGCATAAGGGCTCAAGGCACATTCCAAATCATTGGGTGGGCAGTTCTTGAGGCACAATCTGAAAAGAAACAGTTGTGTATATTGGTCTACAACTGTAATCAACTCTTACCATTCCTTACCTTACCTTACTTTACCTAACCTTATCCACAGTTCTAAAATCCAGGTCATCACCGTATTGGAGCCATGATATAGTCAAGTCATTCTGTTTGATTATTTATATTGAAATAAATGAAGGAGAATGCTGACAGCTTTAAACAGTTTTGCCTGTTTCAAAATATGGCTTGAGTATAAATTATTCATACATACAAGTGGGGAAGAAATGAATATGCATCTACGAGCATTCTACAAGGAAGAATTGTTTGATTGTGTATGAGGAACGACTGAGGAAATTAGTGAAGGATACAAGGAGGGGGACAGGTTCTGATCATATTTTGCTTATTAAAAATTTGTATTCATGTTACTAAATTTTGGGGTCCAGACCTTTCGTAGAGACTGAAACCAAAGGGGCAGAAGGATATGAGGCATCAGCTACAAATAACAATGTCAACTGAACATTTCACATATAAAACATATGGATCTTAGATACATATTTTGCTGATGTCAAGAGTAGATGTTTGGAAAAAATAGGGAAGAAAGGGAAAGAATTAATAGTAAAATGATCAGGAAGAGAAAGTATGAGTCACATACTGTACAGAAAACGAAAATGTATTAGAGATAAATCTATCTCCCAACATCATGAATAGAATGTGGAAGTGGTATCTGCTTGGAACAGAGTGAAAAGAACTATATCACAGAGCACCACCAAAGCACATTGAACTGTGCTAATTGGAGGTATGAAAAGAATGCTTAGTGGAACGAAAGAAAGGGGCTGTGGATGAGGAAAAGGGTACGTAAGAGAATGACTACTGAGAGAAAGATAATGTATCATCTACATAGATACACAAAGACAGTTGTGAAGGATATAGTCAAAGAGGAAAAGGTTAATGGGTAAGATTAAAAGAGGCTGGGAGTGATCTTGATGGAGATAAAAAGTGGGAGAAGAGGGCCAAACAAGAAGTCCCTAGCAAATCTGATTTGTGATGACATTGAAGTGAGAACATTTTGGAAGGAGCATTCTTATCTCATGCTTTTAATTTCTTTGGTTTTCTATTTCTTACTTCCATTCTGCATTACATATTTACCCAGAAATGGAATAATGTGATGGGAATGTATGTATATTAAGTCATCACATCTGGCTTACCAAACTGAGAGACTTTTAAGTAGATTGCCAAAATAACATTAAGCAGCACTTAATACAGGCAGCACTTCAAGGTTACAGATAGTCCCCGTTTAGTGACTGACTCAGTTAGCAACCATTCACAGTTACAATGGTGATAAAAAAAAACTTTACAACCAATCCTTTGCAGGTCTGTAAAGCAAAGGAAAGCTGAAGTAAGATCATAAGCACAGCTGTGGTTTCACTTAGCAACTGCTTTGCTTAATGACACAACTGTTCTTGCTAAAGAGGACAACATGTATTATTTCCATGTAATTTCTAAAAAGGAAAGGTATATATGCTAGGTTTGTCAGCACTTCAAATTTGGAGGCAAAAAGGTACTTTGGGATACATGCCCAAATATTCACCTGCCTTGAACTCTCAAACAATCAAGTCTTTTCCTGGGATCGCACAGCAGCTGTGACAAAAATCAAGACTGCTTTTAGGCATAACAGGCACTTCATTTTCGCTCAAAGATACATTTTTGCCTTTGAATCCAAAGCGCTGCACAGCCCCAATATGCTATATTGATGATTGTGATATTTCCCTGGCTTGCATTTTGAGGTATCTGGTGCAATAGGTGTGATCCACGGTGATGATTGGCCAACTGCTCCATAAATGTTCAATTGTTAGATGTAAGAAAAAACTAATATAATCCCATGTATTATTAATGGTAAGTATATCTGTGGTGACTTCACAATTTCCCCATTACTAACAAAGTGCTACTTATCTCTTCCAAGCCCCTGAGGTTTAGCTACCAAAGATTGGACAATATAAAATGGCCTTCAGTGCTTCAAGTAGACATTTGCATGAAAGAGTTCCCCACCTACACATCTCACTAGAATTTGTGGTAAGGACTTTCTTGTGGTTTAATTTAGGTAAGTGGTCTTTTGTTTTGAAATGGACGAGGAAGATAAAAATGCTTTGAATCGTAACAATAAATTACTTTCCTGCAAATTAGGTTCATTTATATCATTCAAGACAGTGCCTTTGAAATAAAAGATGGGAACAAAACTATGTAAATAAATAAATGTATAAATTAAATACTAAAAGGGCTCTAATTATAATGGGAAGTCTATGAAGATCTATGGAAAGGACAAGAACTCCTTTAGAAGACCACTGGAACAGTAAAGGGCACAGTGCATAGTAGTGAGAACCTTCTGTTTGCAGAAGTGATGCTGACACGGGGAGAGAGAGAGACTGCATATTCTGAGCTTTTTTTTTTTAACTTGGAGAACTGCCAGGAAGGAAAAAATTGGGGTCTATATCAGAACATCCATGCTGCCTCTGTATATATTTATAATGCTGTTCTGAATTACCAAATCATAAAAAAAACCTGGAAAAAATAAAGAGGGATGAATATAAAGCATACCCAGAAAGAGGATCTCGTTGATAGTTTGGAGGACAAGGCGTCTCTATACACCGATAGCTTCCTTTGATGTTAAAACACATGCGGTTTGGTCCACAGTGGATGCTCTGTTCAAGGCATTCGTCTACGTCTGATACAATTCAGAAGGAATGACAATCTCAGATAGGCCATTCACTGATTTCAAATTATTATTATTATTATTATTATTATTATTATTATTATTATTATTATTATTATACATCCCAAATAAACAGCACCAACAGGGGGTGACATAGAAACATCATCATCATCATCATCATCATCATCATCATGCATTTGAATGAATATTTTATAAAATATGTATATGAATAAATAAAATAAATACTTTCTTTCCACTGGAGCCATCTGCTTCCCAACAAATGTATTAGAACATGGGGGTGGGGGTGGGGGTAGAGAAAAGATTAATTGTTACAAATTTTAATTCCAAGTAGATACTAATTGCCTTGCTATGATTTTGTTCCAGGCTCTCACTGGACATCCCAAAGAGTTTTAAATTAAAAAAACAGAAAAGAACAGGTCTGAAGGCTACCAGTTCCTGAATTATGATACATTGAAATCATCCTATTCATGCTCCCATGAGGATCTCATCTCTTTTCCCTATGCACATCCTGCATTCTTAGTGATGTGCATAATATACCAGTTAGCTTAGCACTGATAATCTTCAGCATGAACAGGTAGGAACCCTGCCCTACCTTAAACTCTCACATGAATGAAGGCCATTATTGAAACAATTAATGCATCATGATACTTTCTATCTATCTTCATATCAACTGAAACATATTTCTAAGGCACTGATGAACTACAAAATAGTAATTTTAATTTCCGTGCATCCTTCCCCTCTGTCAAGACATTTTCTTACCTTGACATGTTTTGCCATTGGGCATGATTCGGTAACCCGTTGGGCAAAAACACCGGTAACTCCCTAAGGTGTTCCTGCATTCATGCTGACATACACCCCTGTTCTCACATTCATCAATGTCTGCAAAAAATCAGAAACCAAACATTAAGATTCTAAGTAAAGTCACAGGCTAAGAGAGGAAAACTTACTTAAGGCAAGATTCCAAATACTAAATTCTAACACAGAGACACAGACATATACAACTAGATTACTGCTGCATTGGGACTGTGTTATGTGGTTTTCTTAGATGATGCAGTTTAGTAAATCTGAGGAATCCTGTCACAATCAAAGCTTTTGAGGTTGACACGTAAAGGTATTTTTAAAGTCCTTTCAGCTATTAGACAAGGAGCATCTTGTCCAATCCTTCAAAACAGAAAGAAAGGGGAATGTAAAGTTGATAACTGCCAGTTATAAAAATGTCTGTCAGCACCACAGTATGTCTGAAGAAGTGAGAAGACTAAAAGCCTGAGATCCAGTCAACACCGTTCTGAAGGCTGGCAGAAAAGGGCAGGATCATCACTGCCAAATTAATTCCTGTGTTCTGGGAGCCAGGAGTCTAAAATATGGCTCCCTGGGGGAAAATCCCTCACTGAGTACAAAAACCTCCCTCATAGTCTCAACAAGCTCAGCATCTTTCACGCAGAAAATCAGACAACATTATTCATCATAGGATTTGGGAACTTTTGAGAAGAAACAGCACTGCTATAAAGCAGAAGAATGTGACCTGAAAACTTGTGATGCCAGAATCTAGCATCTAGGCAATCTAGCCTGCTTTTCTTTAAGGCTTTGGCCTAAGGACAAAATTACACTATATGGGATATATATTTTACAGCCTGACTATAGATGCTGTGGTGCCTAAACATTTTAAATGTTGGGCAAATGTGCTTCTACAAACATGAAAAAATGCCCATGCCCTTTGTGTCACATCTGCTGCTTGTTTGGAAAGACACACCTTTTCCACTTAACATACGTAGATATATCCACTAAATAAGCAATATTCCTAACTGAAAAAGGAGGGGAAAATTGGATCAGATGGAGATGGAGTTTAGGGGGCCAATGCAGAAAGTGAAACTCAAGTCTGTAATTTTCACTGGGAAAAAAAAAATCCCTGAAGCACTGTATGGGATCCAATCCAGAATGGGTCTGAAACCAAAAAATTCTGTCATGTTGATCTGAATTGGATCCCTTCATCTTCCTTGGAATAAGGAGGAAAAAAGATGCAACTGCTAGCAATAGCTTTAAAATATCCTTTAGTTTGACCATACAGTGTTAATTGGACATGTTCTAAAAAGCTCTTAATGAGATGGAAGAAAGGCCCCTATCAACCTATATTTTACAGCATGTCTCTGGCAATTGTACCATGCATTTAAATCAAACCCTAAATGGCAGCACTGAAAAGAGACAAATCCCGTGTTTGAACCTCTCAGCACATTTGCTTTTTAAGCAACTCCTCCCATTTCGTCCTTCTTTTTGCATTCTCACAATAGGAAACAGTCCTCAGAATCAGTTCTAGATATAAAACCAACAGAGCTAAACCATTACAGACCTTGCTTAATGACTGTCCTGTTTAGCAACCATTTGAAGTTACAACAGTGCTGAAAAAGTAACTTTATGACTGGTCCTCACACTTATGACCATCACAGTGTCCCCATGGTCACTGACCATCTCAGCATCCTGCAATCATGCGATGGCCATTTGTGCACTTCACAGCCAGCTTCTGACAAGCAGAGTCAATGGAGAAGCTGGCAGTGAAATTGCAAGTCACAATCACATGATGTCTTGCTTAATGACTTGGTGACTCACTTAATGACTGCAGCAGAAGTGATGTCATAAGCCTGTTGTGGTCACGTGATGTTTCACTTAATGACCATGTCGCTTAGCAATGGAGTTGCCAGTCACAATTGTGGTTGTTAAGTGAGGACTACCTGTAATTTCTTAAATACATACGTTTTTAAAACCAGCAGTAATAGTCTTTTGGAAGAAGAAGCTCTTAGTCTAGGGTCTAATGCTAGGCAGTGAGGATGCCTGATATATCTCACTAGCAAGAGCCTCGCACAGATTAGAGATAACGAGCAGCCTCCTATTATACCCATTTTCGGTCACGGCACCCAAAGAAGAACCTTTGAAAATATCTTTCTAATTGGAAAGGAATATATGAAGGAATATACTCATTCAGGTAGACAAGCCTTTAAGGGTTTAAAAATGAATTCTAACACTGGCAAACAACCAGCCTTGGTTGGCAGACCCTAAGTGGAATGAGCAACAACAAAAGAAAGAATATGCATCATATGTACACACATACATATACATATACACACATATACAGGCGTGACATTTACCTATACATTTGTTATTTCTTGCCTCATAGCCTTCAGGGCAAGGCTGTCTAATATTCCTTCTAGTCCTGGAGGTGGGAATTCTGCTGTTCCTATACTCTGAGTAGGAGCTGTAGAGATTGGAGGAGTGCCTGATATACTGTTGAGGTCGATAGTTGTCTCTCATGGGGGAGAACTGAGCATAATTATAGCTACTGTAATAGGTTCCATAATTTGGGAACCTCTCCAATCCAGCGCAAGATTTGCCATCGCCTAATAAATGTTGTCCAGGAGGACAGATACACTTGAAGCTGCCGGGGATGTTGGCGCACTGATACGCACAAGGTTTAGGCACTTGTTCACATTCATTAATGTCTGCTCATGGGACATGATTCCAAAGCATCACACCATGTAACAAGGGGAAGGAGAAAAACACACATAAACAAAAAAACATAAAAACTCATCAGTCTGTGGAACACGCTGAAATTACAAATGTGATTCTAAAACCACAAAACATAGACAGTACATGCATTAATCTTCTTGTGCAACAGTTGATGAAAACCATGAGATCACCTTAGCTAAACATGCACATTTTTATGGCAAATTAAATGATCTCTAAATGCAGTGAACAAAATAGAGGCCTTGGTTTCTCTTGATCTGGGACTTTTCAAAGTTCTTCCAATGTATTTTCTGAACTTCTAAATGGTTGCAAGCTCCTGCAATGATATTCAAGTGTTCTCTAATACAAGACAGAGATGATGATCCTGTGTAAATTTACCTGGGCACAATGGTACTTTGAAGTAAATTTGCACCAATTTATGTTCTAGCTTTTTACTCCTCCCACCTAAATAAAATATAAAATCTTCTGAAGGATAATAAATGAAATTGAAATGTCAGACGTATAGTGTACTGCACTTGAATCTGTAGAGAACTTTACAAAAAAGCATGTCACTTTTGTTTTAAAGGTAACCCATGCTAAAATGTCAGATTTTATTTGGTATATTTTCTTTATACGATTGCAATACATACATAAAGGCCACTAAAGGGAGTACTAAAGTTGTATGTCAGCTTTCTCCCATACAAATAGGAGATGTGAAGTGAGGTAGGGACCATCTGTGGGATAAAGAGTCCCATTGCTACTCCATCATGCCTATTCAAGAGAAAAAAATGTGCCCCAGTAAATGTTCAGCTTGGCCCTCAAATAGCTAGTCTGCACGTAAGCTTTGTCATCAGGGAAAGAGTACAAACAATGCAGAGAACTCACCATTGGTTAAGAAGCATTCCAAATTAATATCTTTCCTAATTTCATCATAGTATAGCACAAATTTCATAAAATGCTACTTCCATTGTTCTGAAACTTGCAAGTTTATTTTATCTGGTACAGTAAAACTTAAATGAATAGTTACATTTACTGGGACATTTATGCGTTCATACTTGAAAGTAGATGCTGATGATTTTTTTCCCAGTAAAAGGTCTTAAAAGCTCAATTAGTTTCTTCTGGAAACTGATTTTAGGAAGCATAGCATCTTGAGCCATTTCTGTAGTATAAGGAGCTGCCAATGGCAGGTGATGAGTAAAAGAGTATTATTAACCTTTAATAGGGCTGTGGAGAGATCTGGATGCAAAGAGCATAATGTAATTTGGAGCACATGAGGACACACACAGAACAGGAATTTATTAAAAGCCACCATGTCTTTCCTGGGCTCACATGTTCCAAATCATGATTTGCCATTCAAATCCTTATCTATGGACAGCCCTAAGGTTTATTCAATTCCAGCTTCTGACTTACCCACACAGGGTCTTCCAACTCCCTGGTATCGATATCCTCTTGGGCACACACACCGATAACTTCCTTGTGAGTTTTCACATATCTGGTTGTATCGGCAATGGTGAGTACCATCTCTGCATTCATCAATGTCTGATGAGGAACACAAAATCTTGGAGGTAAATGTACTTGCATTAGGAAATTTAATATCAGGTATTTCTCTTTCTTGATAAGAATATATCTATAAGGCCACCACTGCTTTTTTTTGTCATGCCTCTATTTTGAAATATTTATATATTAGTCAGACTCAATGTTTATATGTTAGTCAGACTCGATTCTTTCTAGGGCCTCTGTTCTCAGAATATGGGAATTATCTTGACTGTGCTCATTTTTATTTCTTCTATTCTTAAAAAGTAATGCCACAATATTTTTCACCAGCAGGAAATGAGGAATAATGTGGAAGACAGCCGTTTTAGTCTACGGTAGCAAAAAAAAATCAGGAATCTGGTAGAACCTTTTCCAATTATTACATTTTGTTAAAAGGCCTTAGTTTTTATGATCTGCAGATCACTTCATCAGATGCATAGAGTGGCTAGACTGATCTGATGAAGTAATCTGCAGCTCACAAAAGTTAAGGCCTTTTAATAAAATGCATTAGTGGGAAAAGGTGCTACCAGATTCTAGATTTTTCTGACCTATGATGTTTATAAGTTGTATTCATGATTATATTTGGTGATGATATCTGTGATCCACAACTGTCATTCACAAATATGATAGAAAGAGAGGGAGATAACTGAAACACCTTGTTCTCTGTTATACTCTGAAAATAAAAGGATAAATAAATGTACACACCTATACATGTTCCATTTTCTGCTTTGGTCATTCCACTTGGACACAGATCAATGCATTTATAGCCACCTCGTGTATTCTTGCATAATTGGTCAGGTCTGCATGCATTTTGTCTGCATTCATTCACATCTTTTTTTAAAAGCAAGATGAAATTAAATAATTAAATCATCTCAATTTCACTGTCACCTCATTTGCTCAAAGGGCAATCTTTCTTTTAATTTTCTTTCATGTATTTTCTGCCTTCAAAAATCATCAATTTGAAACCTTTATGTTGCTTCCCTGCCACCCCATCATATCCTCCAAAGCAGGAAGGAGATGGCATCTATTCTGCAAGCAGTGGACACTTTTCAATTGAGCCTAGTTAGGAGAATAGGGACTTTTTTCCCCCTAGTGCATGGAGAAAGGGAATCATAACAGTTGTCATTCCAAAGGCTGCTAAATATATGAATGGAGCAGAATAACTGGAAACATCAAGGCTGTTAGTAGGACACCTCTTAGGGATTCTATGTCCAAAATCCAAGCAAAAAGGACCCATTCATCACTGAAGGAGATCTACTCTTTTGCAGCTAAATTGATCTTGAAGAGGAAAGGAATTAGATAGATGTGCACCCTTTTCCTAATGAAGTTTCCCAAATTCTTATTTTATTTAAACTAAGTAGACTGCAAGCCCAGGAATAGTAAATATTACATCAACCCAATGAAAAGCTACACTTGGAAAAGCACAGAAATAAATTGTCTGAATGCTCAGAACCCACTGTATACAAGCATGTTCAGTGACTGCAAAATTTTGGTTGTGCTGGGTAAGGTATTCACCCACAAGTGAAAAGCCATTCTAGTCCCACTTTGGATTATGTTGGATTTGTACCCATGCATTTTCTGCCTTTCAACTGATATCCCGGATCACATCCACAGTGGAAGCTTCCAATGGTGTTGAAGCAGTGTTGATGACAAGGGTTAGACTCTTGGCATTCATTTATATCTGTTGAATAATGAAGACATTGTAAACATGTTTCTTTCCATCAAGCTTTGTAGTACCTGTTGCCAGAGAACTGCCTGGTATCTTTGCTTCCAAGCAGAAGCAAGACCCAGAGGGCAGACGGGATGGCTCCTACCCTTCCTCTAGGTTTATAACCGCATTACATCATAATATTTTCATGTCTATTTGTGCAGTTCTTTGTTGTTGCCTGGGTTTGCCATCTTTTTGCTCCTCTGTCTTTACTGTTATATTATTTCAGTATTATTTTTCTGTGTTTTTATTGTGTGAACCACCCAGAGTATCTGGGAGTCAAGGGGTGTATGAGTTTAATATAATAGTAATAAAAATAATAATAATAATAATAATAATAATAATAATAATAATAATAATTACAACCACACAAAACTAGTTAGCAGCAGGGGGAAAACTGATATGTGTTCATTAGTAGCAAAAGCAGCAATTCTGAGGCTGGCAGAACTGATTCTCTCTCCCAGTTTAAATCAACATTCTTCATAGCATAGGAGTAGTTCACTCTCAAGCATTAAGCCTGTGTATGGAAGGAGCCCACTTCAGACAGTGCTCGCTCAGCCTTTGAGGAAGCTAGATGTCTAGTCTGTCCTCTGGCCTGAGCCAAAATGGTCAGTGAATGGCGAGAAGGGGGCAGGCTCACAACAGCCTAAAGTGGCCAACAGGCGCTGAGCTGATCCTAACCCCCGACCACATCAGCAACCACGTTATTGTAGAAATGTGCTAGCTGATGTCCATAACCAAAATTTCAGTGGAAGAAGAGGAAAATCACTATTTTAAAACTGAAAGAGCTAAAGACAACCTTAACCTGCCTCAGCTGTGGGCTTGGAATGAGACAACATCAGGAGAAAGTAGTATAAAAATCAGTTACTGGGTCAAGTTTGTGCCCCAAGGACATAAGGATGAGTTGAAAACCGCTTTGCCTAAGTAGCGGCTTGCCTATGGATGGCAGCCCAGACACCAAATGCTTTGAAAATGAGGGCCAGAAATGTCCCATGAGAGTGGTGCTATGTAATGATAATTGAAATTTCAGCTCAGTGATAAGGCACAAGCTGAAGAAGGGTGATTGAAATCATAAAGATTCTAGCATATATTATTCCCTAGCTCATCTGAATGGAAGACTATTAATAATATTGGATACTTGGAAATTATAGAAAACTAGAAAATTACCAGAAAATCACAACATGAGAAGGCAAAATCTCAGTCCGTCAATTTCAGTCTATTTCTTGCTACTTTAAAGAACACCTTATTCTCATGAAAGTATTATTTAACTAAGCATTATGTTTTTTAATGACTGTGGTTGATACAAAAGTCATTTCCATACC
The DNA here is from genome assembly GCF_035149785.1 of Candoia aspera. Classification (NCBI taxonomy): domain Eukaryota; kingdom Metazoa; phylum Chordata; class Lepidosauria; order Squamata; family Candoiidae; genus Candoia; species Candoia aspera. The sequence continues at coordinate 100,751,814 of NC_086155.1, forward strand.
TTGGCAACTCAATCCATCTGGTGTTCTTCTAAAACCAATTCCACACTGAACCACACAGCGATATGAGCCAATAACGTTCTCACAGTCTTGGCCAGCCAAGCATGAATGCCTCCCTAAGGCACACTCATCAATATCTGCATTAAATAGCAGTACAGAAGTATAATATATTTTAAATGGCAATACAGACTCTATTGGTGCATAGTCATATCTTAGTATATCATTGTGAGAGAAGCAGCATCCATTTTTCTCTGGAAAACATAGTACACGTTAAAACCTCAGAAGAAGCCTAAAGTAGCATAATCCAACAAATTTATTGAAGCTTATCAAGGCTTGATGTAAAAGAAAAATTGAGTTCTCTATAGGTCATCATGACCTTATCATACCTCCATCCAGCTTTGGCTATGGCCCTAGAGAGAAGTCATTCTATTCTTTTCTATCTATGGCTCCTCTACTCCCCACCTTTGTTGCTAAGTTCCCAATTCCCTAATTAAGAGCACCAACCTACCACAAATATTTGCTCATGAGGTAGAACTGGATTGGAAAAGTTATGGTGGCTCCTCATTCTGCAGAAGCAATTCCTTGGCCTCATCTAGGTTTCAGGAGACCGATTGCTCTCCAAGAGATTTGAGAAAGTGATGCTTACCTTGACATGCTCTTCCATCTGCTGATATGGTAAGGCCTTTGGGACAGGAGCAGTAATAGGTTCCTACAACATTGTGGCATGTATGGGAACATGGTTTTTGAGTTGTACACTCATCTTCATCTAATGGTAAAAACAAAACTGAATAATTAACAGATGGCTAAATACATAAGCGTACAATTTGCAGCCCCGCAGCTGCATGCAGCCTACTACGGGATCATCTTCCACATCCCCAGTTTCTGTTGCTCACAAGCAAGAAACTTCCACAATGCTACCACTGTTGCAAAAGTAAGGAAAAGAAACAGCCACATTCTGTCACACTGAAACTCCATCCAAGTTGAAGATGCTGTTTGAACTCACTAAAAATATTACTAAGTAGAAAGCAAGTAGGAAAGGAAAAACAAGTTTAAATTCAGTTTGGTTTAAAAGAATATGTTATATGATCAGGACCAAAGCCAGGACTTCCACATTCAGATTTGTTACAAAAGCTAGTTTCAGCATTCCAGGTACACCTGCCAGTTTATTTCCTCTGGCAATTTTGGATTTTTCCACCACTGAAAATAACCCTTTTTGAATAAACATCTGTAAGAACATTTACACCAACTGTACTTTAGTATCCTTTTGTTTTGGTAACTGAAAGGGGGGAAAAACAGTATGTGGAAGAGGAAGGGGGATGTTTGGTGTACAACGGTTTCTGCAATGGCCAGATTGCTGGTATCCTCTCACCTGAACAGTAGGGACCAGAAGAATCCAAACTAAACCCATTAGGGCACTGGTGACTGTGGTCTCCTGTGGATGAAGGAAGTGAGTGGTTATTCAGATCAACAAAAGTTGTTACTGTTATCATCAAACATCTTTCAGGAGACATTCACTCAAAGATGGAAGGCACTTCTTTGTTGCCCCTAAAGTAAGGAAGAGAACTAATGGATGAAAAGGTATCGAAACAGATTTTAACTAATCATAATGATAAAACAGTGCTTGACAATGGGGCAGATTGCACTGAAAGATGACAGGTTCTTCTTTATTAAAGGTATTTCATTAGAGGCTAAACTGCTGACTGTCAAGGTTACCATAGCTGCATCTTATATTGCAAATTCTCTGTTGAGAAGAGAGTTGGGCTGGTGGAACTTTAAGGCTTGTTCCAGTGCTCTGATTTTTATTATGGCAATCCTTAATAGACTTGCTGTGCATCTTAGCTGAAAAAGTTTCTATTCAGAACTAAAATATTTACCCAAAAAAGTACATGGTGTATCACTATGAATCACATAAAAAAAATTAAGTCCAAAATAACATTTGTACTCAAGGTGACTGTAAGAAAAGAACTTCTCCCCCCAAAAAACTGAGGCTAGCAGCCCAGATGTCATGTCCACAGGAGACCTTCTGTCTTTATTAGCATTGCAAAAAGGTTACTTTCAATCTTTTGGGAAGATGCAAAAGGCCAGCATGAAACATGGAAATTTATGCTGGCCAATGACTAATACATGTTTGGTGCTCCATTGCTCAAATGTACCCAAAATTGCCAGGATGTATTAAGTCATAACTTCTCAAAGGATGGTTGTATCTTGAAAAAACTTTATTTACAAAATAAACAAAAGGAAGATGGTAAAACATTTATAAGGATATGATTACTATGAAACCATTCTAAGTCTATGTGCAACCTATTATAAAGTCTTTTATTTGAAATGGGTTTTATTTAGTTAAATATGATTGCATTAAGCTTTAGCATCGGGATTGCCTCATTTTACTGGCTGTTTTTTACTGACGGTTTTTCGCATATGACCTGACCTAAATTATAAAGAAGGAAAAGGACAAAACACATTTTTTTTGTATAAACTGTGTACGTACCTTCCTCAAAATCCATACCTTTTGTAATGGAAGCACGGATTTTAAAAGTCAGAGCTTCTTCAAGTGGGTTGTATTCTGTTTTAACAGAAGAGGCTTGAAGCGTTTCAACCAGGAAAGGCATTTTTCCATGATTTTGATCATAGGTAATGGTATGGTTCCAAGTGTATGGCACACTGACCCCATCTGTGCTGAAGATCCGAGTGGAGTAAGCATAAAGCTGACCAGGGCCTGTCTGAATGTAATCTTCTGTATAATCCTAAAATGAACATCACAGCTTCAAATTTAGAAAACAGTAAACAGAATTCTCCTTGTTCAGTGTGCAAAAACTCACAGTTGTCTACAGACAAGGAAGGATTGCTACTTAAAATTCTAAATGATACTTATGTAGATATGTGGTTTAAACAGATGGGTCAGGTTGGTATTGATTCCAATTATTTGTTTTCTAGAGGAATCACACCAATGTTTTATTGTATTAAACAAACATTATAAGATAGCTCAGTGCAGGAATTAATGGCAAAAGCCAAAGTTCCATGTTTACCTCTGACTTTTGGAATTAATTAGAAATATACTTAAGGCACCAGGCTAGAAATTGGGAGACCGTGAGTTCTAGCAAAAGGCTAGCTGGGTGACTTTGGGCCAGTCACTCTCTCTCAGCCCTAAGAAGGAGATAATGACAAACCATTTCTGAAAAACCTTGCCAAGAAAACTGCAAGGACTAGTTCAGGCAGTCATCAGGACTCAGAAACTGACTTGAAGGCACAAACAAACCTTAGTAGTTTACATGTAAATAAATATAAAATAGCTTTGTCAAAAGCCAGATTAAATGTGTTGCCATCAAATGAACTATACAGTAGAGTTCAAAAGATTCCCATCTCTCAGAGATGTTGTCCCTGTAATGCTATTGGCTTTAAAACTGTGGATTATATTTTGCATTGTGAGTTTTGCAAAAGTTTTTGGCAGGATATTGCCTTGCCTATTTTAAAATGAAGGCCAGGAAGAGATATTTCTGCATATGTTAAAATTTTACTTGGAGAAAAAAAAAATCTCAAAATTACAGTAGCAACAGGCAAATGTTTAACCCTGGCTATAAAAAAACAAAGCCTTTACTAATACATTAATAAGTTTGAGTTCAAAACATTTTATGTAATATCTATCAATTTATTTTATTTGTTAAACTTTTTTTATCTAATGCCAAACTTTTAGATCATATCTGTGTTATTTGGATCTTTTGGATAATAATAATAATAATAATAATAAAAAATTTATCTACACATTTGAAAATTCAAGATTCCTTCATAGTTTGCAATTGTCCTGTGATGTAACACTAACATTATATCTTAATCTATACTGGAAAGAAATTCAGCACACCCTAGATGGAAATAAATACATAGAAGATGATCTACAATAAGGAACATGAATATTTTCTTTAAAAAGAAAAGAAGAGAAAAAGGACACTATCTACTGCATTTACATCCAAACCCCAAAACAATTCTTAAAGATTTTATTTATCCTTTCACAGTAGCCAGTGTTTGAACAGCATATCACACTAGTGATTAATTCATTTATTTTTCCCCAGTGGTCAGTTCCTGTTGGGACAGTAACCAGTCCCTCATGCTAGACCAGTGTTTCTCAACCTTGGCAACTTTAAGATGTGTGGACTTCAACTCCCAGAATTCCCCAGCCAGCAAAGCTTTCAGGAGTTGAAGTCCACACATCTGAGAAACACTGTGGTGGCTGGGGTATGAAGGCCCAGAGGGATTCTGAGAGAGGAAGTTTTGGACTTTCCACCCTACAGGTTCAGATTTTTGATACAGAATCTATTTTAGAAATTTTTTTTTAAAAATGATATGTACCCCAAAGTCAATTTGTGCATAAATTCTGGAACAACCATCTTTTCCTCCAGAAGTAACTTCATCAGTAAATAAGAAGCAAGTAGACTTGACAGGATGATAGAGACCAAATGGCTGCTAGACAAAGCAACTGCTAAATAGAAGTGCCAATGGAGACGTATCCTTAGAATGTAAGCAACCCACCATATAAAAACATGATGGGGCACATTATTTTGCATTTCTGAATACAATATTTTGTTGCCTTATCAGTCTTTGGACAGTGCATTCTAATAAATTTTAAGCAATGATCATCATGGGAACGTTCTACCATACTGGAACTTTGACAAGCTTCAGAGATACTAAAGAAGCCCAAAATTCTTTCTTAAATAACAAGCAGAATGATGCTAATGAACCACGGGCCTGAAAAATATTGCACAGCCTTAGAGGAACAAATACTCCAAAAGGACACAAGCTTGCTGAAGACATGTAACAGAAAAATAAAAAAAAAGCTACCTAAAAATAAATAAGAATTGCATGTAACATGGTCAGTTTCAATACTACTATGGAGCAGAAAAGTTAGAAGAAAAAAATGAACAATATGGAATAAAACCTAAACTAATGACAATCTGTTTGAGCAAACCACGAAATTGTTCACCTGTGCCTACAATATCTCTTCACTATACATAACAGACACTTTAATATGACAGTGGCTGAATATATAGCAAAGAATAACCTAATCGTTTATACCTATGATTGCAGTAATGTCTTGACTTACTTTTACATTAACATCAGCTGTTGACTGTAGCTGTAGTATGTGGCCACTGATGACAACATCCAAGAGTAAAGACCCATCTGAATCCAAACCACGGGCAACATGAGACATTCGTACTAATTCCCCTGTGAATTTCAACAATAGTTCTGATGAGTGAATGAAGTGAGCATGGGGTATATTTTCATAACCCACTCTACATGTGAAACAAATTGACATGGACCATTTAATGTGGAACTAAATGACTGTAAAATGCATTTCTTGAAATGCATATTTGACAAGGATTACAAAAGGCTTCTACCCAAAAATGACAAAATCATATTTATTGAAACTTTAAAAGATTGAGAGGCAGATAGTAATGTCTTTCTGCCCCAGTTGCCATTTTGTACAAATCTAACCATTTCCACTTTATTCTAATTGTTTCATACTTCGGTTTTTTTTATCCTACACTAGTTTGTGTGGATTCTTTCTTAAAACTATGAAGAAAAAGTTGCACGTATTTTAATGTACATTTTAATATGCATATTTTAAAGCATACATTTTCTTAGTGAACAGATTTTGTATAAATTTGTTGTTTGGAGCAACATTTGGCTATCATGGTATTATTGCAATTGGGTTCATTCTGTAAGTTCACTTCTTTCTAGAATTATATATAAATTAATTGCAAACAGTTCTAAAGAAAATGTTTTGTTTCTTATGCAAAATAAACATCTGTATCCTACTTTTACTAACCAGTAGCAAATTCTACTTGCGTTTCTCTCTTGAAAACTGCACTGGTGAGCGAAAAGCCATTCATGGCTTCACCAATTTCCTTGGCTGTTGTCCAGTAAAAAGGACTCAGAATAGAAACCAGCACTCTCATTACAGGACCTTTAGGAGGAATAATATTATCATAAATATAGCACCTTTTTGCTATTTGCATCTGTTCTTTTTATATGTTTCTTAATTACTTCCTAGAAGCAACTGCCCCTCACACTTGGCTTGCAAAACTTTAAGACCATGAATATTTTTTCCTTTGCTCATGACTGCAGTAAACAATTTATGAAAAGGACAGAATAAATCATAAATGACAAAGAATGTATTGATATAAGCACAACAACCTGAATGTGTTTGCCTGCTTTCTGGTTTTCCCATACTGCCATTGAAAGTCATGGCGGCACTCTACCGAGACGGAATGCTATTTAAAACCTACATAGGTCCTCAAAATTAATGAGTCTGAACTAGGTTTGTGCTGTGCCCTTTTTCTAAATACTTCTATGCTCTTGGGAAGATAAGATGTGCCCTGTACTTATGAAATTCAAGGATGCATGACTTGGTGTTATCCACTGTTGTAGCCATGATTAACCCTGACCAGACTACAACTAAATTGAACCATGTAAATCTGATACATCTAAATAAAATCTTAATGTATAAAAGGAACAGCCGTACCAAGACTCCGAGGGATATTTGTAATTTTGGCTTGTGTTCTTATAATATTCTCATCTGGACCATCTATTACTGTAGCATTCAGGAAAGCAATTCCAAACTCAACATCATTAATATTTCCAATGACACTTCCTCTAGCACGTGGGGGCCCACCTGCAGGAGAGAGGAAAGGAAGGCAAAAGGAAGTACTTTCCCCCCAAATACGGTATTAAATTCTAGAATTCACCTCTCCAATGATGGTAGAAAAAGTAACTAGACAAAATCATGGAGAGAACTGGTACGAGTGGTCAGGATAATAATATATTACCTCCAATGTCAAGAGACATCTGTTTCTCAGTAGCAATTGCTAGGAGACACAAGTGGCTGGATGTTAGTGCATTCATGGACTTCCCATGCATGCTGAACTAGAGGAGCCTTTTTCACTGCACCTCTTCTTACATTAAGTAATACGCCTGTCTGGGAAATCTCTTACTCTGTAATGTTTTAAAAAATCAGATCAAATATGGGCATAAGGAGTCAGGTGCTGGTATGAGCCCACAGTGCTTTCTCTGTTAGAGAACCATAAAATTAAACAGCATATCTATCAAACTTCATCGTTCTATCAGGTCAGGTGTCCCTAGAGGGACATCCAGACCCTTTTTACGAGGTGCAAAGTCCTGTAGGTGAAAAGCAACTGTTGTTTAACGCTGCTTGCTAGTTCTGACATAACAGAACGTGGCAGGAAGGGAAGCAGAGTAAGCTCCTGGAGGAATTCAGACAGGGTTTATGCAATTATTTGGTTAGGAAATTAGCCAAAACACCAGGGTATATTAATCATTCTGACACGTAAAACCGCTCTGTGTTCTTCTGCCATGTTTTAGGAAAAAAACATTCCAGGTTTTGTCCACAAAAGAGACACCTGTATTTTTCAAACTTCACCAGATTTTTGCATATTTGTGTTATTTCAAGTTGGGGGAGCAACAAGCAACTTCGCTTGGATTACACAGCATTTTAAATAACTTTCTAACACTTAGGAACCTTTCTGTACAGCTCTAATAAAAAAGCAGTAATAAGGAATGTTTAGATTCATTTGAGTTTAGCTGAACATATTAAGCTCAAATATTGGTCTTTTAGTGAAGCGAGGGTTGACAGATCTGAAGTGTGAGAACTAATTCTTTCTAAGATTCACTATATCTCTACTGTAATTGTGAAAATGGAATATAATAGTCCAAGTGCTTATAGTGCCAGTAAATATCATGGACCTGCAGCAGTATTAGAACTACTGTCCTCCTGTCCAGGACCTTAAAAAGATGCCCTGGGTGAATCTATCCACAGTCAGCAACATGGTGCAAGTAGTCCTTGTTTAGTGACCACAATTGGGACCAGCAACTTGGTCATTACGCAAAATGGTCACTAAGTGAAACCACACCTGTGCTTATGATCTTACTTCAGTTCTCCTTTGCTTTACAGACCTGGGAAGGTCATAAATGTGAAGTTTGGTTGCAAAGTTAATGAGAATCAACTGTGCATTGAAATGAGTGAGTTTGTGTTCGGGACACAAGATTTTATCTATGATAGATATTGTCTGCAAAATTCTTGTTTTGGATTGGCTTTGCCCACTATGGCAGCCTTATATGAATATTTATCTTCCTATTTTTCAGAATTCTTAAGGTGCCAGTGGCTCAAACATTTTAGCAGTTTTGATAAAACTTAATACTTTCTACTCTGTTGGCCTTCAGATAAAGGACCTTTTATAGTCCCTAGGTCTGAACTTTTCTTAGCTATTCCCATTCCCTTTTCTGTTCTCATTTGAACACCACACTCAAAAAATATAGAGCTGGTGCTCTGTGTCTCTTTACTCTTTGTTCCCTCTTCATCTAAAAGAGTAAAATGCTAAGTGTCTTCCAATCTGTGTTAATATGCAAGACGAACTATTTTTGTAGAAAACATCACAAGAAAGAGAATGGAAAGAAACATAAAATAGGACTGGCTGTGCATCGTTTAGAATCTAGTTTAGCTCTTGCAGCACTAAACCTATTCTACAAACAGTTGAAGGGTTTACATTACAATTTCAACGTGCACCATTGCTGATTATAATAGTATTGAATGAATTCAGTGAATAGATAGGATCACCATTCATTACAATAAAAGACAAAATTGGAAAATAGTGCCTTCCATCTTAAGATACCATTTGCCTCAGGAGGAAGTTTTACATTTCCTCTCAAAGCTGCTGCAGTCCCAGTTATTATTAACCCCTCCTGCTCATGCTGTTTAAATTTAAGAACAAAAAGTAAAGACTCATTCAAGCAAATGTGTAGTATGACATTATAATTTACCCTCAAACTAGTAGTAAAATTGACAGTAAGATTTCCTATAAGATTCATATAGGAAAAGTCTGATATCCAAGTTTTATTTCTGAAAAATTATTACCAGATTAGGATTCTGAATGTACTTTCTTTTTGTTTGGAAAGTAGCATCAATATGCCCATAACATAAATACTTCCCCCTCTCTCCAGCATTTGAGACATAGACTTGGGTATGCACATGTACCTGGACAAGCCTGAATGTTACACCTGGATACTTGAGCCTCGTCTCCAGGACAAGGACGTCCATTGTTAGAGAGAGGTGGATTGTTGCACAGCCGTGATCGGATCTTTTCCCCTCCTCCACAGGAAGCTGAACATGTGCTCCAAGGCTGCCATGGACCCCAGTTTCCATCCACTGTAAACCAGTACAGAAGTGAAATCAAAAATTAACAGGGCTTCATTAATACTTCTCAAGGTATTCTTTTTTTGTAATGACAAATGCAACTATTATATGCTAACTGAAATTATTAGTATTACTGCTAATTATTCAATTTATATCCCATCTTGTTACTTAAATGAATGAAAGAGCTAACAATAATTAAAAGATATTTACATGGAGATAAAATGAAACCTATGACTGAAATAGCAGGATAGAGCAAGAATGGGCAAGGGAAGGAAGTTGAGGAATGGGATGGAAGATTCTTTGGTAGCATATAGCTCAGGGAACTCTAGTCACAAACTTTAAATAGCCAACTTCAGAAAACATTAAAATCACATGCACATTCTCACTTCTACACTGTGTAGTAAAATAGTAATAAGGAAGATGTCTGATGCCTGTTTGCAAGCTAAGCAACATGTACAGCAGGTCAGTCTCTTAAAAACTGGGTTTATCTCAGTCACCCCCAAAGGAGGTCAAGACAGGGGATTTCAAGTATCACTGTAAAGGTAATGCAGCCCCTAAAGTCTTTTTTCTTCAATCAGGGTCTTGGGTGAAAAGTGCCTCCATGCTGTATAAAGCAAAACAGTCAGTGCAAAGAGGGTTCAGCACCTTAGTCTATGTTCCTCTATGCACCATTATTTTGTTAGGAACAGAGCTACACTCAAGGTCTACTCCAGTAATGTGTAGCTTGGTACAAAAGAACAAGCAACAGATAGCTCATTCACAGATATTTGGACTTCAAATCCATCAGGACTGCTGATGAAGTTTTATTCCCATGAAGACTTGTTGAGGCAGGTCTTCAGTTCTGGTATGTTTGTATTGTTATTGTTAAACAACATCAGTGTTTTACAGACATCTAGAATGTTGTGTTTCTTATCTTTATCTATCATGTATCATCTCTCTCTCTCTCTCTCACCAGGACACAGCTCTGCACGACACCTCTGAATCTGTGTATCAGCCCCAGCACAGGCTCTTCCTCCATTGAGTGGATGAGGATTGTCACAAGTCCGATATCTTCTCATATGGCCACTGTTACATGTTCGGCTGCAAGTCCCCCAGTTGCTCCACGGGCCCCAGTTTCCATGTGCTGTGGGAGCAGGACATTTTTCAAATCAGTATTCTTTCTCCGGAAAGACACAGGAGACACTATGAACAAGTGGCAGCTGTGGTCAGGAGGATCTTTGCACAACTTTGTCTTGGGCAACAATTTTACACTTTCCTAGATAGGGAAGCAGTGTTCACGGTCACTCATGCCCTGGTCACCTACTGAATGGATTAGTGCAATGATCTCTACCTTGGGATGCCCTTGGAGACCACCTAGAGGCAGCAACTTGTCCAGAATGTGATGGTGTAGGCAGTTATGGGTGCACCTCAGTATGCCCTTGTTACATCACTGCTTTGCAATACTCCAAATGTGATTTAACCAGTGTAGAATTGAATGAAACTAGTACCAGTTGTGATGTGAATGCAATGAATCTCTTAATGCAGCCCAAGTTTTCATTGGCCTTTTCTGCTGCATTACACTGCTTACTCTGTGCCTATGCTTTTGTTTTTTCCTATTCAGATGCAGGAATTTACCACTAATTTACCACTAATAAACATCATCCTGTTACTTTGAAGGCAATGTTCAGGCTTGTCCAAATTATTTTGAATTGCGGTTTTTGTCCTTTAATCTTTTACCCAATGTGCTGCTTGCCTCTTCCAGCATTGCTCACCAAAAGCTTGGGTGAACAATGAATGGATGTCTAGCAACTCTTCCCTAGTACTGCTTGTCCCAAGCTTTGGAAAGCAGTCTAGGAGAATGGGTTACTCACCTTCTCTTGCACTACCTATCAAAAACTTTAGTGAGTGCTGCAGAGAAGCTGCTTGCCTCCTCTGGCATAGCTCATTCCAAGCTTTAGCTGGCCAAGCCAGAAAGGCTTCTGCATGATCTTTGGCTTGGGTAGTGCCTCCATTGTCTTTAAAATGTAACACAGAGAGTAGTGCTGGCTCAAGGGTATATGGTGCCCCTAGGCCACACTGACTAATGATACTACCTCCCACTGATGCAAAGATTTGCATTTTTACAATAATTGGGAAGGAGAAGTGACATTTGGGCCCTCATAGCTTTGGTGCCCTAAAGCAGCACCAACTCAGCTTTAGCCTAAAACTAGCCCTGGCTTTCAGGCATAAGCATGCATTCCTAGCCACAATGCAAACTTGATGAAATTTGTAACATGCTATCACAATGCAAGTTCTGTCCTTGTATACTTGTGTTACCAAGTCATGGCATTTGCTGCAGTGTACTCTTTGTACCTTACCGCCCTTATCCCCTTCTATTGATGCCCATATTTTCAGTTGTATATAAAATAGGAGGCCTTCCACAAATTCTTGAATTCCACATTTTAACAGCCTCAGTCAGCTAATGGTCATATAGGGTAGATCTACTGGTTCAATAACATTTGGAGGGCCACAAATTAATAGAAACAAAAAATGTATCAATTAAATGTTTATTGTCAGTCTATTTTTAAGTAAAGACAAGGGAGCACTTTTGGAAATAACTGTATTGAAATAGCCCCTCTGCCCCTCCTTGGAATGTAACATTATAGTTCTCCTGACCATAGTCCAATCCAGTTTCTTAGACTCCCACAAGGTGAAATCCCTCTCAGTATATGCCACATTTGCCCTATGCACTTACTGGGGCAGAGGTCGGTGTTGCAAAAGTCAACCTGGAGATCATTCCCTTCACATTTGTGTCCACCATTCTCTGGGGCTGGGTCTGAGCAATCTCTTGTTCTCTGTTGGGTACCACCTCCACAAGACATTGTACAGGCACTCCAGCTAGACCAGGAAGCCCATTTTCCATTCACTAGTTAAAATGAAAAGACATATCTTTTACATACTTTCAAATGCAAGCTAATTTCCAGATCAGAAATATACTTGTTGTACAAATTCTATGTAACTAAATCCAATCTCCAAGAACTCTACAAATCAGAGTAGAAGATTAAGTTCCAAGCAGTATTTAAGAATGAATGGATGAATGATATATGTACTGTATGTATGTTTGTTTGTTTGTTTGTTTGTTCGTTCATTCATTCCTGGGAGCTGTTGGAGCCATGATCCCAGCTTAGGAGTCACACCCCCAAGTGTTTCTACTAGTCCCAGTGGTAGTAGGAGCACTCAGGGCTGTGACCCCCAAGCCGGGAGAGTGGCTCCAACAGATCCCAGGAACAACATCAGAGCTCTCTGTCCAGAACAATGCAGTGCTAGGAAGAGCTAAGATACTGCACAGAACCCTCAAACTCCCAGGTCTCTGATAGAGGACCCGAGGTTGAAGAAGACACATACCACCCATAGGAGTGAGAAGGGAAGTTTAAATAGATAGATAGATAGAGATAGAGTATATAAAAAACAAGAAGCACAATAGGAATAGTAGTGCTTACAATAAACCAAATTTTGTGACTGTGTTTGTCCTGCACTAGCTGCTACTAGTTTGGCTGGCTTCTGTAAACTGAGTGCTAAGCACTGCCATTAAAGAATATGGATGACAGAAATTAGAACTCCCTTTGTTCAGTAATCTGTTACCTGAGCACAACTCTAGAAGGCTTATTTAAAGAGCTTTCAGGCTAATTTTTGTCCTTTCCCCTTCCTTCCCCCCACATCACAAATTCAACTTTGTTAAACTTCCTTCCATTTCTGTTTCACTCTATATTTAGAACACACTACATTTAAGTACCTTTTATAAACTCAGATTAAAAACAAAACCTACTGTAACATACCTGGACAATCTCTGTCATTGCAAACCTGCATCTGTACATCAGGCCCATCACAGTGAGAACCATCAAATGATGGAGGAGGATTATTGCACAGCCGTATTCTGTTCTGCGTACCTTTGCCACAGGTCTTGCTACAAGGTCCCCATGATAACCAGGAACTCCAGGCACCATTAACTAGAAGACAACGTTCTAGTTAACATACATACAGACCATACAGAACTAAGTTTGGACAAAGTTAGTCGAAAAAGAAACTTTAAAAAGAGAAAAAGAAAAGAAATATTGGATTGGATCAGAAAGTGGCATATGTGGAAGGCCACTTCCACAGTGGGTGTCTTCCATCCTCTGTTTCTTACCAGAAGTCCAAGAATTTTGGAAGACAGTAGAAGAAGGAAATGTCCTAAAACTAGGCAAGGGCATTTTGAGCTACCACTTCTAACACAGCTCATACTATTCAGGAGGGAATCAAAGGTCTCCTTGAGATGGGCAGGAGAAAATGATAACGGCAGGTACGTGATTTTTTTATGATCACAAACTTTGGATCCAACCACTTTGCTTTGGTTTTCTAAGACAAAGTTTTTAATTTAATGAATTTATTAACTGTGTATAGCACTTTCAGAACAGAAGTTTACAATCTTGATCACTTCTTTTAAAACCAGTATCTAAAACGTTTAAACTAAGAGCAGCAGTCCAAAATGAACCTCAAAACATATTATGCAAACATTGTAGAACAGTAAAATCTTCTTAGAACTTTCTTAACTTTAACTCTTCTTAACACCAGTTCAAATGTTTACTTTGGAGACAACAAGTAGACAAGCTTTACAAATGATTCATTGTGGAAAAGAAATGAGGGGAAAAATCACATTTCAGGAAGAAAGGGAATTCATATCAAGCATACCACTGAACTCCTCAGCATTCTCACCTGGGCAAGGCCTGATGTTGCACACAATTGACTCTACTGCATTGCCTTCACAAGGCCTTCCTCTGTGTTGAGCTGGAGGGTTGCTGCAACTTCTGGTTCTGGTTTTATTGCCTTGCCCACAGGTTTTAGAGCATTCTTCCCAAGACCCCCATTCTGACCAGCTTCCATCCACTAAATAGCATACATATTATATTTGCAGTTATTCATATGCACTGAAATGATTGATAACCTCAAAATTACAATAATGAAATCTTATGAGATATACAATGGGCTGATGGTATAGCAATATTGGCCATTATTCAGCATTCCGTCAGTACATCCTCTTGATGAAATCAAAGAAACTAAACATTGTTATGGTTGCTAAGTTTGTGAATTTGGAAGTAGGTTCCAAGGACAGAAATGGAATTTCATTTAAATGACTTTAGCATCAAGAGTGAATGCTAGGAGATAACATAATATGTGGATTATTCATGAGTTAGTTGAATCGCTGTGGAAGTACCTCTTAAGAATTTATGTTATCTATCAGTTTCAGATTTATAAGATAATCAATGCATAAATACAAAAGATGAGTATTTACCTGGACACAGCTTGCTCTGACAGCTGCGTATTTCATAATCAGGCTCCATACAGTGTCGTCCACCATTAGCGGGGAAAGGATTGTTGCACAGACGAATCCTCTTTTGGAGACCGTGGCCACATGTTACACTACATGGTTGCCAGTCAAGCCATTCAGAAAACCCACCATGTACTGCAATGGAACAAATTGCATTAATTTAGTCAATGTTCCTTTTAGAGGCAAATACATGCATGCTATTGATTGCACTCTTTAAAAATCAAAAGGGTTGATCTGCCATTAGCCTACAATTTTGTTGTGAATTCTGACCCACAACTGAATATTGAATAATGACTTGGCAGGAAATGATTCAGAAGAATTAGCTGTTGCTGTTCTTGGCTTTTTTTTTAAAGGGGAACCAGAAAAACTCTCCTTTTCTCTAACCTTTCACAAACTAAAAATGACCCCATGTTATAGGCTAGCCTCATATCTCTAAAGATGCCCAATATTATACTGCCTACATAATTAGAGTAGTTTGAGCTAATGGATGGATTAAAGTCTGCCTCCTAACATCCCTTTGTGGATGTTTTGAACAGGTTGAAGGGAGACAAGAATGAATGAATGGTCATAAATAATACTGGGGACTTTATATGACAAAAAATAGAAGATAATGGCATAAGTAATTTCTTGGTATTTATTTACTTATTATAGAGTCCATTCCCTAGACTCTGGCCAGTTTACAATATGACAGAAATAATTTAAAACATTTCCCCAAAACTGCCAGCCCAGATCACCACTAACCCTCAAAAGCTTACCTAAATAAAATAGGTTTGAGCACTCTGCAGAAGGCAGACGATGAGAGGGCCAGGCATATCTGTAGTGGCAATGTGTTCTGCAGCATTGGAGCAACCATAGAGAAGGCCTGCCTCCAGGTTCAGGTCCTCCTCACTTCTAGGGGGAGCACTGGAACCCTAAGTATCACCTTTCTCAATGCTCTCAGAGAGTAGGAAGAACTGTTTTGAAGGATTCGGCCCTCAACCCAACATTATCCTGTTTCTCAAGCTTCTGATAATTGAGGCACACTTTCTTTTTACAAAAACTAGAGGCACTCTTGACTCTTACACTTTCAATAGTTTGCTACTACAGCATGCACAAAGAAGAATGACATGTCTTTAGAAACCATACTTTGTGAATGTCTGAGGGCAAATATGTCTACAGAACCTCTGCTTTGAGAACAATTGGAAGTTCTAGCCACATGCAGACTTACTGAAAAACGTCTGCCTACTCCCCATAGAGGTTGAATGTAAGGAGTGATGAAGAGATGTAAAATTAATCTTTTCCTTCAGATAGAAACTTTGAGCTTATAGGAGGCTTTGAGGTTTTAATTAATATAATTTCTAAAAGCACATCAATTGTTCTGTCTTGAGACAGTAGTATGTCTCAGCAGGCAACTTTACTGAACAAGATGTGGAAATAAACATAGTGGTATCTTTTTATTGCCTCTTTACTTAATAATATGCAGGCTGATTAGCTACAAAGAGCTTCTCATTAAGCAGAATCCAAGCCTTAACACTAACCCTGGACAATGAATGGCACTTTGACAAGGACAGAACCCATGAGGTTCCTAGCTACACATTCATATTCAGACGTATCCTCTTTACGAGCAACTGCAATACGCAGAGAGCCATTTGTCAAAACAGTCATTCGGTCTTGGGTCAGAAGAGGCCAGCCTTGACGAGACCATTCAATAGTTGGACGAGGTTCTCCTTCTGCTTGGCAGTTCAGTACTGCTGTGGTTCCAGCATCAACAATAGTCTCTATTGGTTCAATTTTAAAAACAGGCGCACCTAAGAGAAACAAGACATTCCTGGTTAGCTGGGTTTTGTAATAAATTAGTAAGAGCAGAGGACTCTTCCCCTTTTTAACAATTCTGTGTAGTCTGATTGCTGACATAACATTCAGAGATGGATATGCAGGCTTCTATACCAAACTGAACTGGCCTTTTCAAGTGTTCCATACAAGCATTTGACCATCTTAAGATATATTTAAAAACTCAACAGGAAGGTTCAAAAGGCTTGGTTCTTTCTGTTGTCTATACAGTATCTTGTCCCTTTCACCAAGGGAAAAAGCTTCAGCATGCCTTGAACACTCTTTCACAAATGGGAAATATCTCCACACCTAATCCTGCTTCCCCACCATTGACTGTTCAGTGGGAAAGCACTGTGCTACCATAATAACAGGAGCCACATGATTTTCGTCCAAGCATAATGAGCCACATGGTTTTCCTCCAAGCATAATGGTGTTCATAATTAAACTCCCATGACCTCTGCAAAGCTGATGTTCATATGTTACCAGCTGGGAAGAAATAAAAGTTCCAGGAATATTAAAGTTGGGCAAATAAATCTGCTGCTGATCTGAATAATATTTGTTATGTTCATTCTTAAGTCCTTTCTATTCCATTTCTTATCCAGCTGTGTATTTTTTCTTACTACAGAATGTTGGATGTTTTTCATGAACTTTCATTTTGTGTACAAGGTATCTAACAATGCATTAATTCCTCACTGGATGAGAAAGACATGGTGATCCTTGCAATTCTTTGTTGGATGCCTCCTCACAACAAACTAAGAAAATCTGCACGGGTGTATGTGTGTTCATATAGTCATGTTTTCCTTAAAATACACAAAAATATCTTATGCTTGCTTAGTCAAAAGTTAACTCCATTGAATTCTATAGGACTTATCCCAGATGTATGTAACACTGAAGCACATAATAGTATTTCCACTCAATACATTCTTTCCCCAAATCATTTTAGACTAAAATAAATATTTTAAACTTTTTTTTTAGTCAATAACCAGACTGCAGTATTTAGTAAACTGAAAAATAATAATATTCTGAACCACAGAATTGGGTCAGTTCCAGTTAGATTCTGCAAAGAATGAATTCTTCAAATATGCTGAGTGAGAACCGTCCTTGTTTGGGAACCCTCTACTGCACCCTACTTCAGTTGGTGCCATCTGTATGTATGGCTAAGAATTCCGAAGCTCCAGACCCATCTGAAGGGTCTGAGGCTGTGGAAAACTACTACTCCTTGACAAGAAGAAGGGATGAAGGAAATGAAATCTGAAAGCAAATTCATGCTAGCAAATATATTGTTTAAGATTCATTTATGAAGTTGACTAGGGGATCATTGGCAAGGTACTATATCTCTAATCCATCTCTTGTTCAGATTCTAAAACTGAATGGAAAGTGAGTTGCAGAGTATGTGTTAAATAAAGAATTTAGCTTGTTTGAAAGCTACTAAGATTTACAAGTACAGCAGATACATCTGAATGTAACATTTTATAACTCTTAAGCAATTGTATAAATACAGTTCTGTAGCTTACTATGTAATGTAAGAGTGACACGGTGTTCCACCACACCAGCGTCATTTGTAGCTACACATATATATTCTGCAGCATCTTCATTCTGAAAAAAAATGAACACATTGTCAGGTGATTGTTCAGTCTGGACCTGACTACATTAAACAATATCTTAGAAACTTACAAATGTAGGATTTAAGTGAAATTATTTATTGTAGGCAAATACTGTTAATTTCCTGATATGATATCACTTAGCTGAACGACTTTTTTTTTCAGTACATGGATAGAAATTCAGTTCATTTCATGAAAAGAAAACCACATTTCTACATAAGATCCAATTTCCACTGGCCATGTTGACTGGAAACTCTAGTAATGTGGAGCATAGACATTTAGGCAAGATTGGCTTATAGTGTGCTGATATGGGATGGTAGCCTGGCAGATCAGAAATAAAATAAAGATATTTGTAATACTGTACTGCTTGGGAATTCCCTCCATATGTGTTGCAAATATGACTCCCACAATTCCCAGCCAGATGGCAAAAGCCATGCATTGGAAGTTATAATTCTGTCATATCTAGGGAAGGTTAGGAAAATCTGGAGTCATACACAATCACGGTGAAAGGTGAAAGGTCCCCTGTGCAAGCACCAAGTCATGTCTGACCCTTTGGGGGGACACCACTTTCGCGACGTTTTCTTGGCAGACTATAGCGGGGTGGTTTGCCATTGCCTTCCCCAGTTGTCACCTTCCCCAGCAAGCTGGGTGTTCATTTTACCAACCTCGGAAGGATGGAAGGCTGAGTCAACCTGAGCCAGCTACCCTAGACTTCAGCTTCCACTGGGATCGAACTCCGGTCATGGGGAGAGTTTTGGTTGCAATACTGCCGCCTACCACTCTGCACTACACAATCATACATGCATGCAAAAGTATCTTAGGATATATAGAAAAAGAGAAACTGTAACAGTTACAAAAAGTAAAGCCATAGTTTATGTTGGATTCATATCCCTTAAAACTGTCAGGACGATAAATGGGATAATCCTGGGAACGCCTCTTCCTGGAAGAAGATGGGATACAATCATGTATAATTAAATCCAATTATTGCATTAGTAGGGTGCTAACTCACTACTGTGCCATAGATGGCAAGAGATCCATTGCCAAGTTGTCTGATTCGATCGCTGATCAAAATGCCAACTCCTTTTTTGCTCCACTGAATAGTTGGAGGAGGGTCTCCTCTGACTTCACAATTGAGAATGGCATTGCCACCCAAGGGCTCAATCCGACTGGAATGATAATCTCCCATGAATACTGGAGGCTCTGAATTTCAAAATAATAAATATAAGCAACTATGCAGAAAATAAAAGTTTAATGAAAATTGAAAACCACAGTATCTAGGAAACACTACATGGATCTAAAATATGATCCATAAATACGTGTAATAACCCTTGAGATTTAGCCATGATATTTTTCTAGACATTTCTGCTATTTTTGAATTGAATCATTCTGAATGTAAGACATTTAGTTAATTATAACATGTACACAATTTTGTTTCAGCTCAAATTTGAAACAGAAATTTTAATTCCAACTGTTGATGAAAATTAAATACTTTATTTTTGTACGCTGAATTGTCCATTGTCATTATTCCTCCTTGCCATACATAGTATTGTAGTTAGATGCAATATGAAAGTAGAAATCAATGAAACAATGCCCAGACTTACCAGTAATACATACCTTTAACATAAACAAATCCAAGAGCCTTGATAGAACCAACTAGGTTTTCTGCCGTACACACGTAGGTTCCCGAGTCCTCCTTAGACACTCTTTCAATAACAAGTTTACTCAGTCCATTCACTCCATCGTTTTGTGCTGGCCAAACAAGAGAAGTTAAAAAATAATAATAATAAACCAACATAAATTAAAACACCTTTGGTAAAGTATATTCTATTCATTAAAACATGTTTTAAAGGCAGAGATTTGGATATTGACTATTTCATATAATTGACAGAGCTTTGCAGTAAAAACAAATAAAAACCCACATTTGGAGATAACAGGCAATCGTTGCCTTCTTGTCTCATGTTCTACTTACAATGTATCTTTTGTTATGGAGCTGTCTGCTGGTTGTTTTCCAGCTACTAAACTCCTTCCACATGAACATAGCCATATTGAGAAAACTAAGGCATTTGGTAGCTAGAGTTAAGGAGGCATTTGATGGCTTTAAGGGTTTGGGTATCTGATCTTTTAGTAATACAATTTATGGCTGGGAATCAAAGTAAAAAAAAACAGTGTTTCATCAGTCCGAAAGCTGCAGGTTAAACCTAAAGAATATCATACACAAACAAGGCATATGACTCAGTACTAATTTTGTTTTACTGGCACTAGGGATTCCTCACTCTCTTCCTCATCAGCTCATCAGGAAGACACCTTTTGCAAATCACACCCTCCACCCCATGGGGAAAAAAAATGGACACATGCTCAAAAATACTGAGATATGCACAGGTTACATGGGATGGAAGGATGATTATGTGTTTTTTCTCCCTATGAAGGGGAAGGGCTGCTTGTGTATCCATGGAGGGCTAAAAGCTCTCTGGTGGGGCTGGACTTGGCAAATCAGAACAGAGCCTGAGCTTTGATTCGCCGCCCGCATCCTTTATACTCCATTATTGGCTGAACTGAGTAGTGATTGACTGAATGTGCTGTGAACTCAGGAGTTGCAATTACATGGACAGTACTATACTGTGTATTTCAGATTTGCAGATGGTGAAAGGAAACACAAAGGCTATCTTTACAGTATGGGGGAAAGGCTTTTCAGTCCGAAGGTATGTGGCCTAGCAATGCTCTGCATCTTATTTCACTGCCTACCATTAACTCTCCTTTCCTCGATTAACTCACCTGGGATAATACTATTGTTAAACGTCCATTTAATGTTGGGTACAGGAACTCCAGTTGCTTTACAAGTTAACTGCAATTGTTCTCCTTTGCTTAAAGCCACTTCTCCAGGGAGTTCAGTAAAAGCTGGGAGCATGTAAACTGTTAAATTGACAGAATGGGTGGCTTCACCAGCAACATTGCTGGCAATACAGGTATAGCTCCCAGAATCTTCAGGCTAAAGGAAGAGGGGAAACAATTCCATATACATAATATATATTAAACAAAAGGCAAAATCCTGTAATAAATATAATAGCTATTTGTACTAAGGGGAAAATCTCAGAAAGTATTTAAATAATGTTTGTATGTGGATTTAAATCAGCCAACAGGACATCAGCAACAAAATGTCTCATTACAAGTAGTTCTCAACTTAAGACCACAATAGGGACTGGAAAATTTGTCATTAAGTGGTGTAGTCATTAAGCAAGGCATCACATGACTGCACCCAATCTTACGACATTTTTTGTCACAGTTGTTAAGTGAATCACATGGTTCCCCATTGTTTTTGCTTGTCAGAAGCCAGCTGGGAAGGTCGCAAATGGTGATCACATGACCCTGGGATGCTACAACCATCGTAAATACAAGCTGGTTGCCAAGCACCCCAATTTTGATCATGTGACAGTGGGGATGCTGCAACAGTCATAAGTGTGAGGACCGGTCATAAGTCACTTTTTCAGCATCGTCATAACTTCAGACAGTTGCCAAATGAATAGTGGTAAGTCAAGGACTCCCTGTATAATTTTTGACAACCTCCCTCCACCAAAAAAAAAATGCTCCCAGATGATACAGCATTATAAAGAGGTTAGGTATTGAGTTTGTCATAGGTTGAAGAAAGATGCAAGAAAAGAAATATTGTACTCTTTCCCCACCAAATTTCCACTTTTTAAAAAAGACAAGCAGCTAAATATCTGTCTACAAATCACATTTATCAACAACAACCATGTCTAAGCTAGGATTGGATGTCAGAGCTGACAGGTAGAACCAGGGATGGATGAGCAGAAAGGGGCAAATGCTGAAATGTGCATCATGCAAATGCCTCAGTTTACATATTTGCATCAGATGTTGGGCAACAAATACATAGCTGTGGTGTTTACATGATTACATCACCGTGGGTGTTTTATTGTTCTGGCATCATTGTAGTTTGCTGTGCACATTGATGTTGCTGTAGTAGTGGAGTTCTTGCATGAAAAGAAAATTGGATTATTTTTAAATTCTAAATCTGAACAGACAGGGAATGTTAGTTGAAGGGATGGTAGGCACACACATAGAAGAATAAAGCTGCTAACCATTTGCATTCAATCATCTGTTTTTCAGTGCATATTTATTTTCCTACTGCTACCACCCTCGGCCCTATAAAAAGTTATCCCCTGAAGAAGGGAGACATTTAGTACAACTTTCATGATTAAGAAAATAAAGGCAGTCCTGATCCTGATTTCCATCTTTCCTCAGCTGTTTTACTGAGGCTTACCTTTGCATTGTCTATAATGATGTCTCCGTATGGTTCAGATCTGTGCTTAGCTAAAAGGGCTGCATCATCTTTCCTCCAGGTCACTGATGGTGCTGGCATTCCATCAGCAACACAAGGCAGAACTACTTGCGAGTTTTCAACGACCGTATAGTGGTCCTCTGAGGCATGGATCTTTGGTGGGACTGTGAGGTTTTTTTAAACAAACAAATAATTGCTTTTATTAAAGTTAGGCATTTTGTATATGCGCGTGGCTGTGTACAAGTACCACCAAGGAAGGGTCTTCAACATCTTTTAGTGGATATTTGTACAGATGATGATTGAGAATGATTTGTTTGATTTGGAGAAAGTAAAACTATTGGAAATGATGGCTAAACTTTCTAGACATTTTAGTTCCAACACATCTGGATGCCTGAGGAAAGCTGAAATATAGCACAGTATTCTACAGAAATATGATAGAAGATGTCACAACACTGGAAAAAGTAATTTTAATAGGAAAATTTGGGAACTAGCAAACATTTGCCAACAAACCCTTAAATTATGTAGGCAATAAGATTATCTTTAATTTATCTATGCAGTATTCATAGCTCACACCCAGTATTCTGCTACAAATAAAGAATTCTACCCTATGCAGCTATAAATACATCAAAGTATAGGTTTTAACTTTAACACTGCTATGTTCAGGGCAAATATCTCAGAGTACTGAAGATACCTTTGTATGAATGATCTTTTTTAAAAAGTCCACTATAACATTAATTTTTCCTACAACTTTGTTTGGGAGTGGGGAGTAATGTGCAGATGATCAGGATGGAATGGGATGTTACCCAACAAAGCAAGCCTACACAATCCAGACGATGTGGCATCTTGGCTCCTGCAAGGAGATTGATGGAACCTAAGGGCTAATTGGACTGTGTAAGGGGCCCAGCATTTGGTCAAAGCATTGCACGTTCTGATTGGTTAGGATGCTTGGGTAGCGGCCTTTCTCATCCTTTTTAGAATTAGACTGAGATCTGGATTCAGTCCAGGAAATCAGCTAACACAACATCATGCATTTTCTGTCCTGCCAGCACATGACTAGGTATAATATTTAGAGAAATTAGGAAGCTGCACTAAGGTGAGTGTTAATGTTTTTTAAAAAAATATCCAGATGCAAAAGCTGAGCAGGATCCATTCCTCTCCTTGTTGCCTCTCCCATGTCCCCACTTTGGGCTTGCTTCTAGTAGGCATCCACCTCTGGTCCGCAATTTTACAGCTCTATAACTTAGAGAAGGACCACAATGGCCGCCGGGCTATGGTGTGTGTATCTGTGTACATACTACACCACTGGCTGGATCATTGGATTATAATCGACCATCTTCACATTTCAAGTGGTTGTCACTGCAGGCTTCATCAGTCAATGGTGGGGTAGGTCACTGCCATTGGTCACTGTTGTTGGTGGTTTGGAGGCAGGGCCATTTTGATCCTTCCCTTCTTGGCTATGTAAGCACAAAATGCACTAAAGGTTCAGCCAGCTATAGCAGATTCTACCCTCTGTTTCCAGATTTGTAGTTATAGGGTGATTTTGTTAATAATATATAATATCCGGTTTCCACCTACTATTTTAAGGGTGAGTTTAATTCTCTGCAATAGCCTGTTGATTAAAGCGATCATTATATATCTATATGTGGAATGAGAAATTTAAAAGCTGCTCATTATTTTAGCTTCCTCAGTGTTTAATAAACTAACTCAAGTTTTCCAGGTCTTATTTTACTTACCAAGGACAGTGAGTTCCATACTGGAGCTGCTGGATCCAGCCATATTAGTAGCTGTGCAGGTGTAACGTCCAGTATCCATAGGCTGAACAAAGACAATCTGCAAAGCCCCTGTGCTGAGAACTCGTCGCCTCATGGACTCTGTAATGAGCTGTCCATTTTTTTGCCATGCAGTCACAGGAGATGGGAAGCCTTCCGCTTCACACAACAGGGTGACAGGTTTATCCACAACAACCACATATTCTTTGAGATGTGATTTGATAGCTGGAGGAACTGAAAAGTCATTGCTCAATTGAATTTTTGTTTGAATTTTAGAGACAACAAATCAACTTTACATATGTACATTACATACATACAATACACTTCCCCACAAATTGACCTATTCAAAATGGCATTTTATTCCTGGCTAACCATTTTAAACATCTGATGCTTGCAAGGAACTCTATATCAGTTAGGGAACTGATAGCCAAGACTCTCTGTTTAACTATTTCCTTGGCCTGGTATCCACCTGAGAGTAGATACTGGATTGATAGCGCATGCTGCAAGATAACTTCAATAGGTTTGTTTTTCCATATGGTGGGCTGAGCCATAGTTTCTTTCAGGCACATTCTGGGTAGTCTACCAGGGTCTATTTGGAGAATCCTCCACAATAGGTAAAGGCTTTAATTGCTGAGTAGCTATATTCCGGGTAGATACCATGGGGGCTGGCATATCCTTGTTGGTTCCAAGATACTTCTTAAAAACGGGTCTGGTTTTGTTCAAGCACTATTCGGCACCATAGGTCAGCTGTGGAGCTATTTTTGTCTTGTAAACCTTTGACCTCATTTGGTGAACTAAATGCTGTGTTTTTTCTCCCCTTCCTTCTAAAATGATACATTTCTTAGGGACAGTTCCTAACACAATGGTCAGTGAAAAGCACTCTTACATCGTGTCTATTGTTTTCTATGGCAACATCAGATAACAAAGTTGTGGGTTATGTATAAAACTTACCTTGAATTTTTAATTTGATCTTCCCAAGGGCTGTGCCTGCTGGATTCTGAGCAACACACATGTAAGTTCCAGCATCTTCAGCAGCAGCTTTAGCAATCTGCAGGCTGCCACTGGGAAGCACTGTATACTTATTCCCTAGAAACGCATACAGACTGTATTAGATAAGACACAAATGAAGTGTCCTAACAGCCAGGAACCACACTGAGACAAGGAACAGGTCTCTAGTGTTTTATTGCTGCTACATAACAGGAAAATCCTAACAAACTGAAGAAGCGTGGGGAAAATCCAGACATATAAACCCCAAAGGTTAAGGTGGGCCCGATCTGTGTCTCTTGGAATGGCTACCTAATTCCTCAGTGCTACGCATGCGCTTAACAGTCTGGATGGGAGCCCCCTGCTCGCCATCCTTACTCATGACATGAAGAGCAGGTTAAATCCTAGACAAGATACATGAGGAATAAGAGAAGTAACTAAGTTTTGAATAAGAAGACATATTCACAATTTTCAGATATTTACAAAAAAATATAAAAATAGATAAGGGGAGAGCTTAAATTGCACACAGATACCCCTGGATAGATTAGTAGAGAGCATCCTGGGAGGTTAGTCTGCTTTCTAATAAATTGGTGTTTTGTCTACTATAGCAGCCTTCTTGTAAATAGGCCAGTCTTCCATGGCAGCCATGTGGTGAGGGAACTCAAAACACATGTATATTCTATAGAAATGCCTCTGGCGCAGCAAAGTTGCCTATCCCTTTTTGTAGAATACAGAATTGTAGTGCAAAGTCCCTTTCAATTGCATGTCACTAATTGCTCTGAAGGGAAGTGAAAATTATGATCAAAACAAAATACCTGTTGTAGTAACACTGACCCCTTCCTTCTGCCATGATATTACAGGATGAGGTGTGCCTAATGCTTCGCAGGGTAGGAGAACTGGGTTGTTCAGAATAACGTCTAATGCTCCAGGTTGCATTCGTACTGTTGGTGGTTCTAACAGGAGCACAAAAAAAAAAGAGCTGGTTAGTGATCTAAAAAACTCCTTACTGCTTTATCTATATAAATTGCTTTTCAGGGCATTTTTTTTTTCTCCGAGTCCTTCTACCAGACTAAAACCATCAGACTATAAATTGCAACATACAGCTACCAACAGTTCCACAAATAGCAACATACAACATTTTTATTCTCAAGATTTCAAGAATTTAGTATTAAGTAAAATGGCTTACAGGGTAAGAGCAGATCTAAAAATTTAATCACAGTATTTCAGGTGGAAGAATTTTCCTCTATAATATAGAAAGCTAGTAATCAGGTGAAAGGTTTAATTAAGACTTATTTCTTTAATATGTTTAGTTCTAAACCTTGATAGGCTTTTACATGGAAGAAATAAAGAATATCCTTGCAGTTTGGTAGTGCATAGGGCTATACCATTTGTCTGTTCTGAATGTGTAGAAAGCTCTTAGATTTATAGTTGTGTGAAAAAAAATCTGTAAGTGAGATAAGAAACATACAAGTTCCCACCTCACCCTGAACATGAAGGGTGATATGTGTATGGGCAGAGCCAGCAGTATTCCATGCAGTGCAAGTATACTTTCCTGCGTGCTCCAGCTGAGCAGTACTTATGTTGATAGCACCTAAAAAGAAGAGATAAGAGGCTTCCATCAATTATGCTAAACAGTGATTAGTGACCATTGGCAATTCTCAGGTAGTTTGAGGACAATTCCAAGAAAAATGAAACCAGTGGAAGCTGTTCTAAATCAGTGCTTAGAGTCTGAAGTGTTCCAGTGGAATAGCAATATGTTCTTCAATCTTCTCTATTCTGCATTAAATCTAGGTTGAGAGATTACTACATCACATCTGAATTGGACAGCATAAGACTGTCAGAATTCCAAGAGGAGGATCATCACAGGTTGGGCAGTGATTGAAGGGATATATGAAGAGTTTAGTTATTGCTGCAGACCTTGATGTGAAATACATTCCTGACAAAACATCCTATTTTATACAGCAGGCAAGAGCAGTAATATTCAGCTCTCCATCTTCCTCAACATTTTTTTATTGCAACACCCCATCACTATCACAACACATCTCTGTTTGGCTATATACTGTTTTCATGGCAGGACTCAAGGCTTCCCATCACAAAGTTATGTTTAACCTGGGCAAGAAGAAATGAAGTTGGATGGGGAGATAAAGTGGGAAAACAATAGGCCTGAGCAAAGGTATGCATGCTTTCCACTGGATAATTTCTCCCCTGCAAATCACTCCTTGTATTCTACTACTTTCTGCTGGTGAAATGAGACCCAAGTGACTAGAAACAATAAATTGCCAATAGGTTCAGTCAGACTCTCTGACCCAAATAGAAAGTGAAATTGTCAGAAACACTTTCCCTAACTATGAATCCCAATGTGTATTCAGGACCACTGTAGATCCACAACCTGAAGACAGAATTCTGAAACCATTTCCTCGTGAAGGAAGTTTTATTCCATTCTTGGTCCAATGGATTGTAGGCATTGGAACACCTGATGCAGTGCAGGGGATGATTATGGGGGATGACTTGGTTACTAATAAATCTGTAACTTCATCTGCTATGGATGGTGGCACTAGAATAAAGACAAATATAAGTATTGATCAGTTATATTGTGATGATGTCCCCTGACTGACCTACAATTGCCAGAACAATAAGAACAAACTAAAGGAAACACCATATACATACATACATATATACATACATACATACATACATACATTCTATTCACATTTGAAACAATAAGTTTATGGATATCATACTTTGAACTTGGTATCTCTTTTTTGGGATCCAAAATACTATATTTAGGGCTTCATATTTGCACAGAAATCTTCTTTGTGCCCTCTTTCAGAGGAAGATCTCTCAGCCTCAAAAGATTGATAGTGTCCCATCACTACTCCAGGAGGAACTACTATTCAAAAGAACAGTCTGCCATTCTTTCGTATAGAGGCCTAGAAGAGTTCTCACACTTCTCCTCACTTGAGTCATTCTATGGAAGGAAGACTGGATGTTTTATTTATATAATACATAAAATGTGGGGGAAATCCATCCTGATTTCCTTCCAAGGCAAATGATAAGGTAGCCTTGGAATCAATTTATTTCTTGATTCAAAAGCAGCATTAAAAAAAAAACACCACGTAAGTAGAGCAAGCTGAATTCAGTAATGCACATTCAGTAATAAGAAAAGAGGTGCGTGTGTGTATGTATTAACAATACATATTAGGAAAAGATCTATATAAAATGTATACAAAGTAAGTATGTTAGGTAAAACAGCATACAGAAACAAACATGGATCTTCTTGTTTCTTTTTTAAATGCAAAATGATTTTAAAATACTTCATGGAATAGATTAATTATTGACTAATATATGTGATACAAACAAAACAGATATTAAAGTAATTTACAGATCTACAATAAAATGTCTTATAGTATCATTTTAATTGGATTGATTTTCATTTTGTGCAAAAGAAAAGGTCTGCAGCAGAATGGATTAGCAAGTCCCAGAGTTCACACTCAACAGCTTTCCATTTTGCTATCCTCACCCTTCTTCTATTTTTAATTTTATTTTTAAATCTGATTTTTATCATTAAAATAAAATTCTCCAACTGAAACTTCCTAGTAGATAAGCTTTAAAAATTTACAAGAAAGTATTCCAATGTAATACTGTACCTTCTACCATAAGACTAATTGTCCTTTGATCTTTGCCTGCTTCATTTGCTACTGTACATTCATAAAGTGCAGTGTTTTCTACAGTAGGAGAAAGGATTACTAGCGATCCTGAAGACAAAAGCCTAGAAGAAAGGATAAAGAGAATTATTACAGTTCATTATACTGTTTGTCCCAGGAGATATAATTCAGATACTGACACTAAGCAAAAGAGCAGTAGAAACATAGATTTCAGGCATTATTATCTTATAGAATTTTTTGCTGGAGGGAGGCAGAAGTTCCCACCAATTTTTTCTGTGAATCAAATTGAGATAATAGGTTTGGAAACCCAATGTCCAGGAATTCACTTTAGATCTAATTGTAGTGCCCAACACAAAATTAATCAGGATTTTGTTCTTCTAATAAATCATAATAACAAGAAACAGAAAGGGCCTCTGATCCTAATTCTGTTTCTCAACCTGGCTATCACTGCCTCCAAGCAATTGGCAAAAACCTACATAGCTTCTCTTGATGCTAGTGGAAATGAAAGAATTAAGTGTCATCATCACACTGAACTAGATGGTGACAGAAGCCCTTCCTTCTCTAAAGAACATCCTATTCCATCTAAAGTATCTCCAACAAATTCCTTTCCAATATTTTCTGCAAGGAGAAAGGAAGATCCCATACTCTTCTCAGCTATGTGAATTTATCCAGACAAGGTCTGCTTGTTTGGGATTCAAACAAGGAAAAAGAAGCATGATCTAGTAGTTCACAGTATTTGATTTTGACATCCAAAGTGAGATGTAAATACACACACTCATAATGATGTTCTTAAATGAAGACTGTTGGCGGTTTAACAAGACAGTTAATGAGAACAAAAGATACAAATATTGCCAAAATGTTAGAGGGGCATAAATATTTAAGTAATATTCATGAAGCAGTCATTGCAATTGTATGAGCTAAATCACAGGTGATTAATTCCCACATAAAATGCATGGAAACGTAAAGTCTCCATTCCCAAATTTAAGACTATAGGCAATTCTTTATTTTCCCAGATGCCTTCACACCCCCTTCCCACATATCTCTTTAGACACTATCACAGACTTTTCTTTTCTCTTTTTTCCCTTCAGGCACCACCATAGCTCTCATGCTACAATAATCAAAACAATAGGAAACAGTTGTTCTTTCATTTCTACGTTCTCCTCTAAGTCCACAGAAATTTTGTAGCAAGGAAGAAGCGATCATTCAGCTTCATAGAAACAAAGTAGCAACACTACTACATTGAAACGTAAGGATATTACAAAAGAAAAGTGGGGGGAAGGAAAAGAAAGATGCTTTGCAATACTATGGACAGGGTGTGAAGCAAGGGGAGCATATTTCAAACAGCCTGAGAAGAGACTGAAAGGGTATCCATGGGAAGACATACGGGTTGAATGGATCATGAGCTTCTAGGACTGAGGATACCTCACTGATTTAACACGCCATTGTTGGATAAACTGCAAGATTGTATAAAAAGAGCAATGTCATGTTCACTGTTTCAATGTGCACTGTACATCGTAACGTTTCACATGCCATGGTGCTGACGCACGTTTCTGTTTGGGAGGGAGCTGCTGTGAGACCTTGTACCAAGCTCTGTATCTACGTTCATTTCAATGGAATGTGTCTGGGTTATGTGCTCTGCTCAAGGACTTTTCCCGTGGACCATCAGAAGCTGTTAGGAGCACCTGGGATTGTGAGCCTGGGAAGATTCTACGGGGGGAGGGATCTTGTTTGTACCGAGGGTTTTTTAGTTTGCATTTGGCGCGCTTTCATCATTCTCACCTTTCTCTGTGATCCTGCATACTATTCTTTAATAAATCAGATATCTTTGAATTCCTGCTCATGAGTCTGATAGTGTTTTAGAATAGGCAACCATTACAAGCAACCACTGACCAGTACTGTACATAGCAGCCTGGTGGCCAGGATGAAATGCCTGCACAGAACAACTAGAGGGGAGGATATACCAGACATTGAAGCCAATCACTGCTGAGGCTGGTACTGGAACAGAATGAAGCCCGGTGGACCATTCACACTGCAGGGCTTAAGACCACTCAGGTCAGAAAACAGGAATTCCGTACTGAAGATGGAAAACCAGGCACAGAGTGCATTTGCAGTGGGCTGGAAATAGACGGAGGATGATCCTGCATTCAGGCAGCACTGAGTGGGCCAAGCAGAAAGTACAGATTTGCCCTATGTGTATTTCTGAAAAAAACAGAAATTCCCCCCCACCTCTGGAGGGAAGGGCAGGGTTTTTTCTTCTCTTTAAAACACTATATGCAATCACAGCTCTGCACAGATAAAAACAAATAAAAACACATATTTCACCTGAATGAGTTCTGGTTCTGATCCAAATTGAGAACATGCCCATTCTTTTTCCAGGTTATGGCTGGCTTAGGGATCCCTGTAGTTTCACATGGTAGTGTGGTTTGTATATTTACAGTTACTATGATGTTGACAGGTCCTGGAGCAATACATGGAGGAACTAGAGGAAAACGGGAAAAAGACAGTCCATGGGTCTTTTCCAGATGAGGGATGGAAAACAGAGTACAGTTTATCATAGCAGATATAGCTCATGTAAAACTCCCCCCTTCCCCTAGTGATCTAACACAAGTTCATGCATCTTCAGGGACAGTGGGAATTCTATACAGACATCATTTATTCTAATCCAACCCTTTCTGATGTCCAGTCAACTAACTAGTCAAAAGGGAATATGAGCAGTGATTCCCGCATAATAGCCCAGCGTGGCAGAGAAAATGGGATTATATGGTTCCTGTATGGGACCATGCCTACCATTCTTAGTTTTAAGGCCCATTCCAGTTCTTCTATGCTACTTGTTTATCTGGAAAAAAGGCATACTTGCCATGGACATGAAGATCAATCCGCTTACGCTCAGTGCCAGCCACATTGGTTGCCATACAAAGATAACTCCCAATGTCAGTAACTTGGGCTGAATGTATATGAAGGGATCCATTATCTGATAGTGAATATCTAAAGTAAAACACAGGGGATTTAACATACTCTCAATATGCACACACAGAGATTTTTCCCTTATTCACACAGCTACTTTTCCTCCATCCTTTATTTCAAAAGAGAGTCCACTAGAAAATTAATATTAAAAACATGTAAATGTAAATGTTCCCACAGTTGCAGTAAATAATATAAGAACATGCACATATTCTTATATGCTCATATACATAAACACCAGTATATACAGTGTGTCTGTGTGTGTACTGTATATTCAGCTCAGATAATTACAAAGCATTGCATGAGAAACTACCTGAAAAAGTCTCAAAAACTGAGACTTCAAACTGAAACTCCCAAGATAATCTGCCTTTTAGAAAATAGTTATAAAATACTGATACTACTAGTTATGTATCTTATTCTGCTGAAAAATAACTACTACTGCAATAGATTCCTAAGTGTACAGGTACATTAAATAAGTCCCACTTACTCTTAAATGCTGCTGTTTTAAAGCTTATTTGCATATTTCTAAAACTGAAGCAGACCCCCCAAATTTAGTAATAATCTTCTACTATCTTTGATTTTAGCTCAATTGATGCCAAAGGTGGTAATCTGTAATGTAGGGAACAAAACAGAGGGTCCTATTTTGGGCATGGAAAACTCTTAACATTTGATCAAACATTTATTATACAAGAGACTTAAACTTTGGTTGGTTCTGTCAGTTCTCTGTTCATGGGTCAAAATCCAATATTGCTGAAATTACATTAAATATAATCTGTATGGATCACACCAAAAGTCCATACAGGAGAACATTTGGTTTCCAAGTGTAAGCAGTAACTTCAGGAAGGTCATGAACATGAAATGAATGCAACCACCATTCCTATTGTCCTTGTATGTGCACCCTACCAAAAATGTATAGTAACTTTGTTAATTTTATAGAGGTTCCAATGTATAAAGCCCTATCTACATTTTAAATGACAGACCATCACTAATGCTATATAATGAGATTTTCTTTTTACTGGTTCTTCTGACTGATACGGACTTTTGCTTTAATTTCACAGACATCAGTGAAATTCACCATAATATAAAAATAGATAGGAGAAATTTCATTTAATCTGAATCTCAGGCTCTGCTTTTATATTATCCCAAATTATTTGGCCCAAAACTTAGTCCACATTTTTTTGAATGTATAAAT
The DNA here is from genome assembly GCF_035149785.1 of Candoia aspera. Classification (NCBI taxonomy): domain Eukaryota; kingdom Metazoa; phylum Chordata; class Lepidosauria; order Squamata; family Candoiidae; genus Candoia; species Candoia aspera. Next base: position 100,784,608 of record NC_086155.1, read on the forward strand.
ATAATCACAGTGACAGTTTTTCATGTGCAGACATCTCTAGCACATTGTGCTTTGATGTGACTCAGCAAATATCATGAGTCCACAAGATCTACAGAAATGTCATACATGCTGAATCAAAGCAGGTGGAGCATCTAGCTACCTTGGGTGATTCTGAAAAAAGCTAGTAGTCAGACCTGGTTAGTGTCCCTGTTTAGACTATGAAGTGGCCAGACAGAATTATTATCAAAACTCTTTATTTAAAGCAGCTATTTACAACAGTAAAGTCCTGGTGAATAATAAGGCAAAGCAATTTCAATCAAGACCACCCAGGCAATGACGGATGAACAGGCAAGGCTGTGGGATCAGACTGTGGCAGAACAGCAAGGCAGAATTTGGCTAACTCTCTGATCACAGCTGGCAGACTTGGTGAAGCTAGAGCGCATGGCAAGGCAGAAACTGGAGGCAAGGATCTGTGAGCTGGCACGCGGATAGGACCAGCCTGAAGCGTGGAGGCTAGGCAGGACTGGACTGGAACCTCTAGCAAGGCTTGGCTCTGAAGGCTAAGATGGACTGGACTAGAGAGTCTAGGCAAGGCTGAGATCTAGAAGCAAGGCTTGATTGGACTGGAGAATCTAGGAGAGGCTGAGAACTGGAAGCAAGACTGGACTGGACTGGAGAGTCTAGGCAAGGCTGAGATCTGGAAGCAAGGCTGGACTGGAAATTCTAGGCAAGACTGAGAGCTTGAAGCACAACTGGACTGGACTGGAGATCCTAGGCAAGGCTGTGGGCTAGGAGCAAGACTGGCTGCACACCTGGATCATGCTGGAACGTGGCAATGAGGTCCGGAGCTAGACACAAGGCTGCGCTCGGCACGGAGGGCAAGAGGAGGATCCTCTGGAGCAGCTTGCTCAGAAGGCAATTCTACAGAGGTAGAAGATGCTGGCACTGGTTCCACTCTGGCTACAGGCAAGGCATCTGATGCAGGTAAGGACTCTTCTGCAATGGCTGTGAGCTTGAAGGATCTGTTGTCTCTGGCAGCTTGCTCTTCGCGCTTCTGCCTTTTATGCTGATCCTTTCCGTGCCTTTTCTCTCCAGCAGCCAATCAAGCTGCTTTCGGATTGTGCGCTTCTTGGCTCTCCTGTCTCACTCACTGATTGGAAGGTTCAAATCCCTTACAGGAGCTTGTCCAATCCCCGTTTGCCATTTCTCCTGCTCTGCTGAGTCACTTCCTGGTGGTTCTTCTTCAACCCTCTCCTGATCAGTTTCAGTTTCCCCCTCTGACTCCGAATAAGTTTCATTTTCTGAGTCCAACATGGGCTGAAACTTCACAGTTAGTACTTGGATGAGGGACCACAGGAAATTCCAGAAGTGTAGGTTAGACTGGTTAGTCAAAATCATTTCATAAGAAGCTAATAGCAAACCATTTCCACACTCCTGCTAAGAAAACTACATACATGGACGAAGTTATGTAGTCACTAGTAGGCACACGTATAGCTTCAGTAAAAACCGCACCCAACAATCTGATATCTAAGCCTTCCATTCAGGTATGTTTGAACTCTTTGTTCTATCCACTTGAACATAACAAGTTCAGTCAATGAGATCAATTTCCCAACATAATAAATACATTAAGAAAAACATAGAGAAGGTATCACAGAATGTCTGTGCAGGAAATAATTCTTTACCTGACACTGTTTCCAGCAAAAAGAGCTCCATCTTTTCTCCATGAAACTCTTGGGGCAGGAATGCCTTCCACAGCACACTCCAAGACAGCAGACGTATTAATATTCACAATCACAGTCTGAGTACCGTTTTTGATTGAAGGAGGAACTATATAAAGGAAGATTCCCAGACAGAATCAGGAAGTTAGTTTGCTCTAAGATTTGTTGCAATATGAGCTGTTGCCTTCCACTCAAAATGGAATTTTCTTTTATCCCAGAATACTGGCCCTAGGTTTTAACTATATAAAATTGGCTTTATTTTATGCAAACATCTATCAGATCTGAGCTGTAAAAATCAGGACATCCACTAAATGCAGCAGAGTAATACAGAAAATCCTAACTCACTGTTATCAGTGAATACGTGTTTAGAATTTTGCAGCCCAGGTACAGCAGCTCTAATGGACTACTAATGACAAATATTTCTGTATTGTATTTTACTTAAAGCAGAAATATATTTTATATAATATAAATTCCTATTTGCCTCTCTTATGTGCAACCTACTGAAAATGTATAGTAACTTTGCTAATTTTATACAGGACAATATATTCAGTGAAGCTGATTTCCAGGTAAGCATATACTGGACTAGGAAAAAAAAACAGCATATATTTTAAAGTTTCCTAAGCATTGCTCTCTTACCAAAGGACACAATGCTATGCAAAATTTAAAAAAAAAGATTGGAGAACATCCTTTTTGAACAGCAAATTTATCTTTAAAATTACAAAAGCAGCTTCAGCTCTTGAAATTAAACTACATGCATTTTAATCAAAATGAAAAACAAAAAACCCTTTGGGGAACTTTCTTCCACCAAGAAATAAAACAAATTAAAGACCACAAAACCTGTTTCTTTGAGAAGTCTAGTATCTTGAAAACTCACCCATGGAAATATCCCACAAAGATCATATAGATTTATCTATCTTTTTTTCTTACCATTTACAGCCAATACAAACTCTTTTGTGGTTCGGCCTGCAACATTACTTGCAACACAAGTATAACTTGCTGCATCGTTTAGATCTGCATTGTTGATTTGCAAATATCTTCCACTGGATAAGATGCGAACTCGGGGAGTTGCCTGAGAATTAAATTTTCAAAGCTGAATCTCTTTTCAATAAGGGACAGAAACAATCAATAGAATCTGTCCTATTTACAGGATGGGAAACAATAGAGTTTAGGAATAGGAGGGAATATTGATAAAGAATACCTTGTTTGTTTGTTTAATTTATTACCCATTTTTCTTCCAAGAGCTCAAGATGGCTTTCAGGGCAATCTCTATTTTATTCCCCATAACAGCAACCCTAGGATGTAAGGTCAGCTGAGAGACAGTGACTGGCCCAAAGTTATATTCTGAGTTTCCATGACTCAGAGTGGATTTGAACCTGGGTTCCTCTCTTCCTACTTCAGCACATTAAGCACTACATTCAAGTGTCTCTACAGCTGTGTTTGTAGAACACAAACGATCCAGCCATTCCCTTCCCCGGACTACTGATTCACTTTTTTGCTCGGCAGCACATGAATTAGGGTGATGGTGGAGGTGATTTTTTTTAAGACCTCACAACTACCACAAAAGAAGGGGGGGTCTATTCTTCCACTTTCTACTTTCCACATTTTAAATTTTTCACTCTTTGAAAGGGCTTTTAAAAAAACAGTGGTAGTCCAATCCGAGTAAGCACTGCTATGGACAAAGTCAAGGGTAGCTACTCACCCCTAGTGTGGCCACATGGTATGGAGAGTTAAAATAGAGAAGACAGAGACTGAAGTTCCTAGTGAGGCTGTTTTTCTGTCTTAATTTGGGAAGTGATGAGAGTCAACTAACACTCCGGTAAATACTCTGCATCTTAGTACAGGAATTATGTCCTGATTACCAGGAAACACACTGAGGCGAGGACTTGGTCTCTAATATTTATTAGTAGTACTTAACAAGAATCCTAACAAACTGAGAAGGCGTGGGAAAACCCAGCCATATAAACCCCAAAGGTTAAGGCGGTCCCGATCTGTGTCTCTTTGAATGGCTGAACAGTTCCTCAGTGCTACGCATGCGCTTGACAGTCTGGGTGAGAGCCCCCTGCTCGCCATCCTTACTCATGACAAATTAACTGGTTTAGGGTTGAGGAAATTAATTTAGCTCCAGACAAGACTAGACGTATTTAAACTTTTCTAAATTAGTTAAGCGATAATTTGTGTTTTCACAACATGTTTACCAACCTTTCCTCGTGATCCAAGTATGTTGTGCAAATTAAATAAATTCATTTATATAGTTTATATAACATAAAACATATTTATATTTTATTTTATTTATATAGTAAATTTTCATTCCACATAGAACTCAAGGTAACCCATCGGCATTCTCACAAAATGGCTGCAATTGGTGTTGAGAGACTGTGCATAAAATGGCTGTCAAGGTGCAAATACCCATTTAACAGGTAGTAAACTAGTGAGGCTGCTTCTCACCATGCTATTTAATTTGGAGGTTCTAGCAGGGGAGTGCAGCTATCATATACCCTTGACTGAAGATCAGTACACTCCTTCCGTCTGAGTTGGTTGTCCTCTTCCACCAAGCACACAGCTTCAGAAGGGACGCACATGGAGTGGTGAGGAAGGAAGGGGACACCCACCTAGCCAGCCAGATCAGCCAAATCAACCCTGGTGATCAGTGGGGTGACAGATACCACAGACAGATCGCCCTCACATCCACCATAGTTCCACCATACTTTTTTTTCCTTGATAAATGAGCATATTTCCCAGGAAAACAGTGGATCCTGCATCATTTATGTTGTCTAAGAATGCCTCTGGGACTATATATGCCATTCCCCCCCCCACCCCCAAGAAAAATTGAAGTATGGTGGGCAAAAAGTGTGGGAGACCTCCAAAACAGTAAACTATTTAATTATGCCTGCAAAGGAGCCTCTATAAATTAAACCCAATATGCACAGATGCAGTGCTAAAGTATACATAGTGAAGAGTCAAGTGGATCAGGCCCACAAACAGTGAGCTAGGTATGTGTAGACACTTATCATAACATGTCACATGTGGCTTACAAGTCTAATCCTCCACCATATGTAAAATCCGAGCACCTATGCAAAGTTTACTTGACCAATTGAGATAAATCACAGGGAAGAGGCATAGAGAATATACCTCCAAAATTTCTCCATCTTTGAGCCATGTAAGGACAGGAGGAGGTACTGCATCTGATTTGCACTCCAGTATAATCTGCCGGTTCTGTAGCACACTCAGATTTTGAGAACTCCTTGTGCCAGCAATATTAGGGGGAACTGTCAAAGAAAAAATTACAAATAACATGATAAATGCAAAAACTTAACTTACACAGAGGAATGTTGACATAATTTGATTATCTCTGGACACTGTGACCAATTGTCAGCCTCAAAACAAATTACAGGTAGTCCTCAACTTATTACCACAATCAGGACTGGAATTTCTGTCGCTAAGCAATGTGGTTATAAAGACATCATGTGACCACATCACTTAGCAACCGCAATCCTGGCACTCCCCATTGCTGTCGTTAACCGAGAATTGTGGGTTGTTAAATGAGTACCCACCCCAATCCAAGCCATTCCCAGCTTGGTCCCTCCCAGCCCCAAGCCTCAGTAAGGTAAGGGACTGCCTCCAACTCCCCCCACTCACATATCCCCCCTGCCCTTTTGGCCACCCTGCATCCTGCCTTGCGGGGCAGCAAGCAGCTCCTTTGCACATGCCTTAATGCCTTGGCCATTCCATTCTGCTAGCTAGCATTCTTTTTCTAACACCTCAAACACAAGAACAGAAATAGGACAATTCTGACCGCTCCAAAGCGACCATCCCCTCCCACTGCCTCTTCCCCAGACAGGCCTGGCAAGCTCCCTTTGGCAGACAAGGCTCTGCTGAACTGCTGCGCTTGCCACACACAGTCCAAGGCTGCACCCTCACCCAGCACCTGAATCCTGGGCCAGCAGCAGGAGGAAGAAGAGGGTGAAGGTCAGCTGGGGGTGGCAGGGGCTGGCAGGCCAGGGGTAGGCGGCAGAGTGCAGGGAGGCCAAAAGGGCAGAGATGGGGTAGGGGGGAGACAGGTGCATGGGGGGAGCTGAAGCAGAGGCAAGATCAGCAGAGCAGGAGAAGCGTGAGTTCCTGGCCTAACGACTGCAACTGGGACTATTGGAACTGCCATCACTAAATGATGCAGTCTCTCTATGCTTCGGCTAATAACCGCTTCACTTAGTGATGAAATTCTGGTCCCAGTTAGGGTTGTTAAGTGAGGACTACCTGTACTGTTGTAGCTTTTGCCAGCCCAGACTTCCATCCTCCATTCCTTGCCCATCATTCAATCTATGTTCTTCTTTATGCAGATGATGCAACTATTCTTTTGGTTTCAAAAAATGAACTATGTAGAGGTCTCAAGGAACTTTCAAGGTACTGTGATAGAGAATGCCTCAAAATAAACTACCAAAAAATGGAAGTTCTGTTTTTTCCAGAAGAAGCTCTGATAATCCATCAAGCTGGACAGTTAATGGCAGATCCATTGAACAGGTGAAATAATTTAATAACCTAGGTATTTACTTTCAATCCTCTACATGCTTGGGTCATCAAATAGGAGGGTTAGCTATGAAAGCTCAGAAAGTATCTCTAGTGATCAACAAATTTACTTAGTCAGCAAGGAAACAACTTTGTCCCTGCAGCAGTTAAATATTCAAGGCCAACGTTCTTGGAAAGCTGCTATATAGATCTCAGTTGTGTATTTACAAAAACTTCTCAGTCCTTGAATGAATACAAACAAAATTCACACATCCTTTTAAAGTGCCCACTATACTCACACTAACAATCAGAGCTAATGCACCCACTCTTGAGTCTGATATACAGTACTCTACTCATGATAAGAAAATTGAGGTATCATTATTGAATGACCAATACCCAGGTGTTTCAAAGGCAGTAGTGAAAGTTTTATTTATAGCCTTAACTTATAGAAGCTGTTTGGTCCCTTCAATGAAATGTTAATTTTTTAGGGTTTCTTCCTTTTATATATGTATGTACCATACATAGTTACTTTGCATGTATTAATGGTGTGTGATATTTTTAAATTCTGTGACTTGGCCTTGAGCCATACATAAATTAATAAATAATGTCAGTCTGGGTTAACATTAAATATTAAGCAGAAAAGGTAATGTCAGCCTACATGGTTAGTGAACTTACAGTTGATGCTGTAGAAGTGAAAGTGGTAAATAGTTGTATTTTCTTGAGTTCAAGAATAGAGATGGGCAGTGTGCTAAAGAAACAGAGAGATTAATTATAGGAGGAAAACAGTGACTTAAGAATAAGAATATTGCAATGACAATGAAGAGTGGAATAGTTAAAGCATTTGTGAAATGTATGGCTCTGTAAGCTGGACACTGAGAAAAAGAAAATAGAGATTATGGATTTTGACTTGGTTATGAGGAGTGCCATGGACTTTAAGAACAACCAACCAACCAATCAATCCCATACAAAGTAAAGAGTGATTGCTGCCTTGAGATAATAATCAGCAAGCAGAGAGTCATATATTTTGCTTCTGTGATATGAATGAAGGAAAGAAGAAGAAAAGGAAGGCAGTGGATAAAATGGATAAATGGGGTCAAAGAGATTATTGGAATGTCTTTGAAAAAGCTACAAGTTATTATCAAAGACATGTCGAGATGGTAAGAATTGGTTCATGCAGTCATGAGGATGAACCTGTTTTGATGAACCTAACTCTGAAAAAATGGAGATAAAGCAAAGCATGAAAATCTGGTTGAAAATTAACTTAAACATTCAATTTTCCATGCCTATTTCACAGTATCCCACCTCTGAAACTGACAGACAAAGACAGCATAACTAAAATTATACAATAGAATAACTTTCCCCAACTTGGGCACAGATCTGTAGACCAGCTACTTGAATTTTCAGCAATGATCATGCTGACTAGGGAATTCTGGGAGTTCAAGTTCACAAATATGGAGCTTGCCTGGAAGGCTATATAGGAGAATTTGGCAATTCTTTCCTCTTATTTATCCAAATTAACCTTACCATGTACTCTCACTAAATATTCTTTGTCATCATCTCCTGCAGGGCTAGAAGCCAAACATGTATATCTTCCAGTATCTTCTACCTGGAAGACAACCACATCTCAATTAGAAATAAAACTGAACTAAGTTAAAACAGTTGAAATGGCTGCAAAAGCATTAAATAGCCATCTTTCAGCTACCTGAGCACTGGGTATTCGAAAGACCTCTCCTCCTCTTAGGATATGAACATTGTCTGTTTGAGGTAGTAGGCGCCCATCCTTCATCCATGTCAGTTTGGGGATTGGAATCCCATCAGAGATACAGAAGAGCTCTAGAGGGTTGTTAATCACTGTAGAAATTTCTTCTGGGTTATGTGATTTATTGATATGAGGAGGTTCTGAAAAAGGACATCCATAATGTCACCCTCAAAAAAATAACATACCCAAAAGCGACAAGAGACTTATGAGAATAAACACCAGAAAATCCCATAATATTACTGATTCTGCTCTACGAATAGACCTTAGGTATTGCCCATCTTTTGTATCCAGCTAAAGGCATTGTAAGCAATCTATAAAAACAGATAATAATTTAGTATATGATAGCTGTCATGAGCACTGATGGTGAGCAGGAGGGGGCCCCTATCCAGGGGGCAAAACGCATGCATAGTAGCGAGGAATTGAGCAGTCATTCAAAGAGACACAGAACAGACCCACCTTGACTTTTGGGGTTTATCTGTCTGGGTTTTCCCATGCTTCTTCAGTTTGTTAGGATTTTCTATCTAATGTAGCAGTAATAAAACACTAGAGACTTATTCCTCATCTCAGCGTGGTTCCTGCCTGTTAGGACATCAGTCCTAACAAAGTGAAGAAGTGTGAGAAAACTCATACAGATAAACCCAAAAGTCAAGGCGGGTCTGTTCTGTGTCTCTTTGAATGACTGCTCAATTCCTCGCTACTACGCATGCATTTTCCCCCTGAATAGGGGCCCCCTCCTGTTCACCATCAGTGCTCATGACAATAGCCATTCTAAAAATTCCTTATGGTAGCTCTAATTATATAGCAAGTTGACTAGCAACAGACCCAAATGAAAGTGTACCAGGCTGAAGACATTCTTGCAGATGAAAACCTGGTTAAAATGTAGGGCAAAAAAAAAAAAAAGCATCCCAAGTACACACTTTCTACCCTTGGTTTAGTAACAACATTATGATAGTTTCTGGTTGATCAGACCACTAATTATTTGTAAATAGATCATCCTTACCTAGCACTTTCAGAGTAAAGCGCTGGTTGACTTCTCCAGCTTCATTAGATGCTATACAGGTATATCTACCTGTATCATCAATCTCTGACTTTAATATACGAAGACCCATTTTTTGGTTTTCAAAAGTCACATGAAAGTTAGTGCTTAAAGTCTGACCATCTTTCAGCCATGATATAGTAGGTGTTGGTGTTCCATTAGCCAAACACACCAAAGATACTGGATTCCCTTTTACTACAGTTATTTCTTCTATTTCTCCACCATTGTCTATGCTTGGAGGTACTGTAAGGAAACAAACCCATGAAGGATATAAAAATTATTTTTGGTTTATGAAACAACAAACCAATTTCATCTCAGAAATGTATTAATTTATTTCAACATGATTACCCTGGGTGGTTAACAACAGTTAAAAACATAGTGTAACAACAACTTCATAATAAAATTGGCAGCTGAGATTAAAAAAAAACCCACCACAGCCATCAGCACAACCATCCCATGTGGTCTGGCCATACACCCCAAACTCCATGCCCAGTGAGAGGACTAAGTCTTCAAGGCCTTTCAAAAGGCCAATGGGGTTGGAAGAATCTGATCTCTGGGAGAAGATGTTCCAAACAGCAGGTGCCAAGACAAAACAGGCTCTCTTCTGGGTCCTGCAAGCTGGCACTCTTTAATAGTTGGGACCCATAGTATGTCTCTCCTGCCAGATCTGATAGGACACAATCAAGGAGAAGCAGTCCCTCAGATAATCCAGTCCCATGTCATGAAGAACTTTATGGCACCTTGAATTGAGCCTGGAAGCACACTGGCAACCAACGCAACTAGTAGACCAGAGGTGTAATAAGCACCGATCAAGGAGCACACATAATTCCCCTACACTGCTGCATTTTGAACCAGCTGCAGCTTCCAGATGCTCTTCAAGGGCAATCTCATGTAAAGTGCATTGCAGAAGTCCCTTCGGGAGGTTACTAAGGCATGCGTGACTGTGGGTCAAGCCTCTTGGTTGATGGTGCACAACACAAAACTGAGCAAAAGACTTCCTGGCCATCACTGCCACCTGTTCCTCAGCCAAGAGTGGTGAGTCCAGGACGGCCCACAGATAGCACACTTGTTCTGTTTGGAGAAGTGCAACTCTGTCCAGAATCAACAATGGAAAATCCCGAGAACTGGAGGCCCTAAAACTGAGAACCACTTGCTAGGGTTGAGTTGAAGCCTGTTCTTCCCCATCCCACAGCCTCTAGACACCAAGACAGAACCTCTACATCAATGCTTGATTAGCCAGGGATGGAGATATAAAGCTGGGTCACCCTGGGCCTTCGAATGACCTCAGCCAGAGGCCTCATGTAGATGTTAAGCAGGAATGGGAAGAGCACCAAACCCTGAGGGACCCTGCAAAGCAGGCACTGCAGACTTGACCTCTCCTAATATCAACACCAACTGGCCCAGAAGGAAAAGAACCAGCACAATACAGTGCTACCATCCACTCCCAACCCTCAAAGCCAATCCAGAAGAATACCATGATTGATGGTATCAAAGGCTTCTAAGAGGTCAAAAACAGCACAGATGGATGCATCACTCCCATCCCATTCCCACCAGGGGTAATCCACAATTGCAATCAGTGTCCTTTCAGTCCCATGTCCAGGCTTGAGTACTGACTGAAACAGGTCCTAAAGCTATATGATCACCTTCTCAACAGCCTCCCTTGGACTGGACAAAAATTACCCAGAATGCTTGGGTCTAGTGAAGGTTTCTTGAAGAGTAGATGAAGCATTGCTTCTTTAAGAGATGGCCAAACCATCTGCCCTCTCAAGGAAGAATTCACCACCAGCAGAACCCAGCCATGTGTCACCTTCTGGAAACCACTAGCCAAGCAGGAGGGACGTGGATGTAATATACAGGTGGCTGAATTAGTAGTCCCAAGAACCCTGTCTAACAGCATTAAATTCCTCCTAGATAATCAAGCCAGACGGAGTTTCAGTCACCTCCATAGGAACTGCCTCAAGGCTAGAGTCCAACTTGGTAAATCATTCACCAAGATGCATCCAAGAAAATTTCCAGCATTTAAATTGGTCGGTAATAACAGTGAAGAATTTCATATAGATTATTCCTTTAAATCATCTACTGTATACAAATTATATAAACCTTCTGTAAAATGTTTTATGAAGCTAACTGCATGAGCATATCTAATTTTATTATTTACATCAAAAGTGGCATTTTTGTCACAGCTACATAGACAATCAAAAGGATGTTTTTCCTACTGAATATATTTATTTATTCAAAACATGTATGTCTTCACTTTCAAAAACATTAAGGCCGTTGACAAAAATAAAAGAATAAAAATGAAATATAGAGATGCTGTTTGCCATAATTTCTTAATGGCATGTTCCTTCCTCTTTCTCACAATTTTCAGTCATATTTGCCCATGCAACTTTCTTATGAGGACCCATATTGTCAGCAGAACAGACACAGCATTCAGATATTTTCATAAAAATCATGTCAATCACTGTGTGCATCATGAAGGAAAGGACTATCAGGAAAAAATTGATAAACAAATAAATATTTTACCTGTAATTTATTGCTTATCTGTAATTGTATTTTTAGATATTGTATTTTTAGATATTGTAATTGTATTATATATTTATTGTTTTATTGATTATTTTGTTGTAAACCGCCCAGAGTCCTTCTGGTGGGAGGAGATGGACAGTGACAAATTTGATAAATAAAATAAATAAATACATAAAAAATAAGAAAATAATGCTAAGAACAGAATACAACTTAGGAAGTGCTTTTCAATTACAGTAATGAAAATACACTCTTTTATCTTAACACTGAAGCATACAGAATACTGTACATTTGAGCAAACTACATATGCTTAAAGAAAATAAGAACTTTAAAGAGAATACGGCAACTAACAACAACAACAACAACAACAAATGATACAGTTGATGTGAAGTGCTATAAGAAAGGTAAGAAGCATTAAGTGCATACAGGCATATACAGGTAGTCCTCACTTACCAACTGCAATTGGGACTGGAAATTCTGTCACTAAAGTGTGATGTCACATGACCAGAACTTGCAACTTTCTGCCAGCTTCTCCACTGACTTTGCTGGTCAGAAGCCGGCTATGAAGATCGCAAATGATGATCATGTGATCACGGGACGCTGCAACTGTCGTAAATGTGTACCAGTTGCCAAGTGCACAAATCACAATCATGTGACTGTGGGGATACTGCAATGGCCACAACTTTGAAGATCAGTTGTAAGTCTCTTTTTTTTTAATGCCGTTATAACTTCAAATGGTCACTGAATGCGTGGTCAGTAAGCGAGGATGACCTGTATTTAGAAATAACAGACGGATGTTACAATTTCACTCTATATTGCTTAAAAAAGGCTTACCATAAACCTGAAGGCTATAATGCTTATTGTCGATGCCAGCTCTGTTGGAGGCTACGCATGTGTACATGCCAACGTCAGCTATCTGTGCTTTAACAATTCTGGAAGGAAGACAACCACAACACATTTTGAAATTGAAAAACTCCTTGCTCTGCCTTATGCATTTTTTTTTTAATTTTTTTTTAAAAAATTAAATTTTTAAATTTTTAAAATAAATTTTTAATTTTTAAAATAAAAGGCTAAGATGCTCTCAAGTTAAGTTCAATTCCTGATAGCTGCATCCATTTTCTTGGCACTGTTAGGGAAATAGTCTGTAATTGCCTTCTTCTGGGATTTTTGTTTGCTTTTCAGCTTAGCCAACAGGCATAAAAATTCCCAAGCATTCCCCCATCCCTGTACTAACCAGGATCAACCCTGCTTAACTTCTGAGACCTGCCAAAGTTGGCCAGATGCAGACACCTGCAGCAGCATTTATAAAATGGGGCTGTGCAAATCTTTGATTTAGAGCTGCGGTTCAAAGTTGGCAGGATCAACTGACGTTCCAAAAAGTTGATCTGATTTGTCAGATCAAGCTGAATGCCTTTGAAACTAATCAGATGCTTCTGCTCATGCTGATGATTTTCCACATGTAGTTGAATCTTTGGATCAGAGCACTTTTCTGAATCAAATCAATGAACTCAGCTGGGTTTTGCTGGATTTGTATAGGTGTGTGTTAAATCAGTGTTGTATTTGTTTGAGATTTCTGGAACTTTTCAAATATTCCACATAAATTGGGCTTTCTCCAGTTACTGTCTAATTGAACTCATACTTTTAATAATAAGTTTTAGGTACCTTTACAGAGAAACACAGATCTTCTTAGGAGCACTTTTTCTAAAGGAAAAGCCTTTTAGCAAGTTTTCCAAAAGATATAATCTACAAATAATGTTAGGCCTGTCAGATGGGAACACCTAGAGTGATTATGATGGACTCCCTTTTTATATATAACTAATCCGTTGGATCTTTGCTATTAAGAAGATGATCGTGTGCATTATACACTAAGTTAGAATTAAGTCTAAAGAAAAATCAGATAAGTTAGTGAGGCCTATTGGAGACCTGGCTAAATGCTAACCCAGGTCTTTGTCCCTGCCCTGGGTATGTGCAGCTATTTTCTGAAATAAATGAAAACAAGGTATGACACAGGCACAAATAAACCCAGCACTGATCAGTAACTCATCTTCATTTCTATTTATATGGGATGGATCACTACAGGATGTGCAGGATGCAAGAGAAACAAATGTAATTTTTGTTGATTTACTTCCAAGTGATTTCTGCAATTTCATGTTGGCAGTCATAAAAAAAGGGAGAGGGACTAAGGATAGAGATTGGAGGCAATAAAAGTAATATGCCATTTGCTCCCTTCATAAGAAATCAGAGAACTAGCCCTAATGGTTGGAAGGAAGGGCACTTGTCCTTCAGAATGTTAAAAATGCAGTGAAGTTATTATAATTGTTGATAATTAATGCCAGTATCCAGAAGTCTTGGGATTCTCAATATGGTTCTTAGGGAGCTAATGTGCCTGCAGATATGTTCCTTGACATCCTCCAGGCTCTATTCTTGCCTGTTGTTTTTACATTTTAAAACACTTTTAAAACATTTACTGAATTTTCAATTCAGTAAATTGGGAGCTTGTATGCTACAAAACAAAGTGCCAGCTCCAACATAATTTTTATTTCCAAGAATGCTCAAATGGACCTAGGTACAATCCTATACATTGTTTGGAAGGGAGCCCCCCATTCAGAAAAAGGGCAAAAATAACAAGGGATAGTAAGGAGAGGGGCCTTCAGACTATGATAGCTAGCTTTCTGATAAATTTATTCTGATGATATACTGCATAGCAGCCGGTTTGTGAATGAAATTATGAAATCATTATATAAAATGAGCAGTTTTCATTTGGTATAACCTAAATTAATGAAACCTTACCTGAGCACCTGTCCAGCTGAGAGTAACCTGATGTGGGAAGATGTAGAGAGGGGAAGGCCATTCTTCAGCCAATTTATCTGTGCAGGTGGAGTGCCCACAGCTTGGCATTCAATGTTTATTGAAGTGTCTAATAAGACAGTTAGGGCCTCTGGTTCATCTTTATTTTTACTGATAGTTGGTGGCACTAAAATTTGTAACCAAATAAGGCAAAAACACGTTACTTTTCAGCATTTATACCCCTCTTTTAAAATGATTTTGAAATCATCTCAAAATCAAGAGTGGAGAACCTGTAGCCCTCTAACTGGTCTTCAGTTCTGACAACCAACAACCCCAGCCAATATGGCCAGTGAGGACAGATGCTGTGAGTATTAGTTCAATGGGCGCACCACCATAGGTTCAATATCTCTATTCAGAATACTGTAAGAGCAATGCATGATTATAAAATAACAGTATCAGAAAAACCACAGAAAAATCTGGAAAAAATAAAAAATCATGAAATAGCAGAAGCAGCATAAGAAGCAACTTGATAAAATGCAAAAATTTGGTAAAAACTCTTCACTACTCCTCGAAAATGAGTCAAATGAATAATTTCTGAGGGTCCAAGACCCATTTCAAGTAGCAACACCATTACATTATTCTATTTATACAGGGATTTAGAAGAGGGCCTCCAAGGGGGAAAGAAGTTGCCGGTATATTAAATAATGGAGATGTGAAATTATTCCCAATGAAGTAGCTCAACTTAACTGAACCGCAAGGTGGCAGCATTCCTATTTTTCCTATCCAAGAAAGATTCCCCATAGTATTCCAAACTAAATCATGTTGAAATGTAGTGATCAGCAGCCTATTTCCTTTGATAGATCATGTGGAATTTCTTTATAAATTGTGCCCATGGCCAGAAAGCATTTCTAGTTCAATCCATCAAAAAGACACAAATAATAACACTTGTCTCTTCATATTTATAAATTGTATCTTGTCCTATAGAGCCACATTTTTCTTTTTCTTTTGTAAACACATGTTTTGAAGTTGTTCTGGAACATGTTTTGAACTCTTAATGAATCAATTTCTGATGTAACTCAAAGGTATCAGAAAAAGGAGAAAAATGAAGCTGAGCAGAAGTGGGCTAGAAGCAGAAATATACCTGGGGCTACTCTGCTTTCAGAACAGAACTCTAGGATCATCTAGCAGCGTAGAGGGGAATTCAACAGATGTGCTTATTTACAGGTACACTTATATATAATATGCATGATCAAAAGAAAGAGATAAAATGTGTGGTTCTAAGTGCTGCACGTCTCACAATATGAGAAAAGTCCTGACTAGTAGGGTCAACTCAAATTGCTATGATAATTACATTTCTTGTTCTCCAACAATGTTTTCTGAGAAGCTGTATCTTCACTTAGAAACAATTTTCCAAGCTTTCATCACATAGACAATTCTGCATGATGTGGCTGACTCAGATAATTGAATCAGTCATGCATTGGGCATTTATGAAAATCCTCTCAAAGTATGGGGAGTTGCCCATTGCTACTGTACCTCTTTCTGTTCCCCTTTCACCCATTAGATGGGCAGGAGAAGATTAAAAAATAAAAGAGCAGAGAAAGGTGCTACAGAATTCTCTTCTTTTATAGATCCCTTGGAGGACCTACGGGAAGCAGGAAGGAACACTTAATGCCATGCTGACATTCAGACAAAATGGCTAAGCAAGCAATTTATATCAGAAATCCTGAGATTCTTTTTGTCCAAAAGTAACCCTTTTCAGGATATTTGATTAGTTGTCTAAGCTGGTGCCTTTGCACATATTTTAACCACCCTCCCCATTATCCAGATAAAGGTACCATACCCACAAAGCTATAGTCAAATCTGGTTAGCTGTCAGAACTATTAAGAAGAAAGGTATATTTTAAAAACTGAGAATAGTAATAAACTGATGCCAGAAGGGAAGGGAAGGGAAGGGAAGGGAAGGGAAGGGAAGGGAAGGGAAGGGAAGGGAAGGGAAGGGAGGGAAGGGAAGGGAAGGGAAGGGAAGGGAAAAAGTATTTGGGGGAAAACTTTTCATAAATACTTCTCCCTGAACAACTTGTTTCTGGGTATGCATGCTCACAATATATAGTAGAGAACATTAAGAACATTTAACGATTTTCCTATAAAGGCAATTAATTTCATTGCCCAGCACCTCATGATTGGGCAGCATACAAATATTAGATGGGGGAGAGAGAGAGAGAGGGAGGGAGGGAGGGAGAGATGTGATTACAGATGGCTGCATGATGGTGTGCATGATTGTGCTGTGTTGCCCAATACTTCATCCTATATGGCAGGAATACACCACCTAAGTCCTCAAGGATACATTCAGCCTCACAAAGTTTTGAGTGTAGCCCTTAGAGTACTTCCAAAAGTTGCCATTAACTTGTATTTTTGATGTGACAGAAGGAAGAGATGTAAATAGATACATTGTAACGGTACTGCCTGTATTTCAGATCCAATGTTATGTTTGTCCTCCCCCTCTCTCCACTTACTGGAATGTAGAACCTATTAAAAGGCCAAATAATAGTGCTCTGCCCAAAACAAAGGTGCTCAACCCTGCTATATGGATACACTGTGACTTACGCAGCTTCTTTGGCCACAAGCTTTCCCAGCATCTCCCATCAAGCTTATGCTCCATCAAATTCATATTGAAAGCAACATTTTTAAATAGTTTACACGTCTTGTTTAACTAAAGGGGTTGCCCTTCGAAACTAAAACTTGATATGAAAAACTAAAACCTGTATACATTTAGTTTATCCCTAATTCATCCAAATGTCCATACTTGGATTGTATGAGAATTAACGCCTCTGTGAATTCACCTAATTTGCCTCCTTAGAGACTTCTTTTTCCTACAGTCCACTAACAGACTGGATCAACAGAGAAACCGAAAAATAGGACAGAGTTTTCAAAGTAATTGTTACTTATTAATTATGAGACCAATATATTATTGAACTATCATCTCTACACCTTTAACTGTTCATTTTTGGTAATAACAGCTCAAAATCTATATACTCCAAAATGCAAACAAGATTTTATTAACTTCTTCTGATACCACAAAGATTAACCAGTTTATTATCTCATACATTATCCCACAGGATTATTTTATTTTAGGTACCATGAGCTACATGATATTAAACAGTAATGGCCCCATCTTAATTTAGTTATTATAAGCAATGGTCAAATTCATATAAAATCTTAATATCTTTTTCTTCCTTTACCAGGAAGGAAAGATCTTATGACTCACAGTTTCTCAGGTTAAGAACAACTAACAAAACCAAAGCTCACCATATATATTCACACTGAATATCCTGTCCTCTTCCCCTGCAGGATTGGTAGCAGCACAAGTATATTTCCCTCCATCACTTGCAAGGGCTCCAAAAATGTTTAGTAAGCTCCCATTTGGAGTCAGACTGAAGAAAGAAAATCAGAGAGTATACTGAATTTTTGGAAACATGCCTGTAGGCATTTATTTATTTATTTACAGGACTTATATGACCGCCTATCTCATATAATGACTCTAGGAGGCTCACAACAATCTATAAAACATGGCTAAAAACAAAAGTGCCCCAGGCACTAGACCGAACATCCCCCCAGCTCAACCTCCCCCCCATCCTTGCCCAATGCTTGGGGGAAGAGCCAGGTCTTCATGGCCCTCTAGAAGGCTAAAATGGTAGGGATCCCGTGGATCTCAGGTGGGAGGCTGTTCCAAGGGGTTAGGGCAGCCACAAAGAAGGCACGCCTCTGCAATCCCATCAGGTGGTACCATTTAAGAGAGGGGACATGGAGCATGCCCACCCTTTTAGTCTTGTTAGCAAGACAAATTACCTGAATAAAGACCTCTGTTCACAGCAGAGCAATATTTGAAATGGGGATAATCCTGGTTTATCACTCAATGTCTTGAATAACATCTCATGTAAGGTGGTCAGTTGCCTGTATGTTCTTTTTAGTAGGTGTCTTAATTTGGAAGTACATGGAAAGTTTGCACACTACCTGATGCAAACAGTGGGAATGAGTCTGTATCAACTTTTATTATTGTTATTATTATTATTATTTCTCATGAAGATTTTTGTGTAAGCTGAAATATTTGAATAAGGAAAGTTGGAGTGGTAGGATCATTTACACAGAATCCAGAGTTTGTTGCAAATGCCAGTTGACTGGATCAGCAGCCTGTGGCTTAAAGTGCTTTTAACATTCCAGTGATTTTAAATATTTATTTATCACTTTATATAGCCACCCATCTTGCAAATGGATGGCTAACAACACATTGAAAACAATATCCCCCCCCCAAAAGCCCCAATGACAGCAAAAGGATAAAAAGATACAACAAGTATACAATAAATGAATCTCATATATAATGAATAAGATAAAGTCTGGGAGGAAAAAATGGCTGAATCTAGTCAACCCTTATTTTTAATATCAAAGAATTGTCACTACAGACATGAAAGCAGAGATCCATTTAGAACAATGCCATAAGGTTACAAAAGCAATCACCCCAACTAGATGCGATGTCATTTTCTTGCCTGCATTCACCATTTCTATATGTACAAATATTCATGAGTGGAGTGTTTTTGAAGGTATTTGGATTTTATTTTATTTTATTTATTAGCAACAAATGCAAAAATATCTATAACTTGTATAGAACTAGGCCTCATGAATCTTTTCCCCAAACCCCAAGCTTGGTCCTTATTAATTTCCTCCTGCCTTGGCTTTCTACAACTTTCTTCCCCTTTGCTTTTACCCCCCTTTCTGTCCCTTCTCTGGTTTGGACTCTGCTTCACTTCCCAAAGAGAGAGTTCAACACTTAACCTGATCTGCTGAGATTCATCACTGCTGATTGGTTTCCCATCTTTTAGCCACTGAATGACAGGTGTAGGGATTCCACTGGCCTTACAGGAAAGCTGGATGTTTTCTCCAAGGATGCCACTGACTTCACTTGGCATTTCAGAACCAACAATATCTGGAGGAACTTCAGAAGAAAAATATATGTATCAGTAGTAACTGCACAAGGCAGAGAGAAAAATACAGTAATAGCACAATTCATTGAAACACTGGGCCTTCTTGGAAAAAGAAGGCTCCTGACTGCTTCTACATCTACATCTACATCTACATCATCTACATCATCTACATCTACTGTACATCTCCAATCACTCTTACTTCCATACAAATTAACTCAAGGATTTCAGAAACTTAATTCAGGAGACAAACAAAAGTTTAGTAAGAATAGAAAGTTGCATATAAAGCTGTTGAAGTCACTGTGCGGAAGATGGGTGATGTTACGTTAGATACTGATTTGTAAATAGCTCTGGAACATATGAGTAAAAAGGAGCTATTTTGTATCTTTTTCTCAGTTTAAAAAAAACAAAAGAACATACATACATACATACATACTCTGAACAGAAAGGACATAAAATTTCTGAGCTTTGCCTTCTACGTTTGAAGCAATGCAGGAGTAATTTCCATTATCAGAATAGTGAGGCCTGGCAATTTGCAGCTTGCTTCCTCCTGACAAAATATGCAACTCAAGGGTGGCAGAATTTTCTAAATATAAACAAAAAAGAAGAAATCAGAGTATTCAAGTCTCTAACAAGCTGGTTGGTTTTCACGTTAACTCTATGCCCATGTTTTGAAATCAGCTGCTGATCTCTGACAGCTTCAAGTATATCAGAAGGAAGGAATATCAGGCATAGATCATCTGTTTGGTCAGGCACAAGCTGTTCTTCTGAGTGAAGAATGAGCCACTATCCGAAGCATCCATGAGAGGGATAAATGATGAAAGCAGCATCGCACCATAAGCTCTTCCCCTTTTGTAGGTGTACTGTGACATCATATGCATAGATTGATGGTGCAGCCTTTTGACAAAAGCAAAAGTTTTTGCAGATGTCTTTGATCACCATTAATCTCCCCCAAAGCACTTCCATTCACCAACCTTGAAGAAGCCAACACATAGAGAATCAGAAGAAAAAATCCTTTAAAAACATGTTTGGCAGCTCAAGAAAGATAAGCTCATCTTACAGAGACTTAAGATATCCATTTTGCACCCAACTCCATTCCTTCCCCCTCAAAATCCCAGGTGCTCTAGGGGTGCTCTGAAGGCTATAAAAGAAGTGCTAGGGGCTGCATGCAGTAGCGATTTGTCCAGCTTTGGCTTAGAGAGATTTCATTTAATATAACTTAAATGGATCTTGTTGAACTTTGCTTCTCTTTTCCCTTTCAGCAAGCAGGAGAAGTTCACACATTTTTGCTTCCCATTCAATAGAGCCTAATCTCTGATCACACAAAACAAGCTGTTCTTTCACTTCACTGAGCCTATTATTTTAAGCTCCATTTTTCCATCCTCAGTCTCACCAACATTAGCCTATACTTGCCTTTTTGGATACAGTATTAGCTGTCTGGATATTTTGGGACAAAAAAAAATGTCTTTCTGTTTTGACCTTACAGCAATTTTATCTGAATCTATTCTCCATTTTGGAAAATTCCATATTGGAAAATTCAACAAGCAGCTGATAATAACCAATATTATATGCGTGTCAGAACACATTACCAAGTGGTTTTCCATTCTTAAGCCAAGTTATTGCTGGTGGAGGAATTCCAGTGGCATCGCATGTAAGAGTTACTGGGTTGCTGATGGTTTCATTTATCCACTCTTGGTCAGGGCCTTCAATGGCAGGTGGTACTGTGAATGAAGACAGCAGGTTGATGCACCAAATTACCAAAAATATCATAATGGATTCTGGGAAAAACAGATGATCTTGATAGGGTCTGTACCGCATTCCTTCCTCCAATGTGCAACAAGAAGCATTAAGAAACACTGTTTGAACCAAGGTTTGAATCCAAGTAAAATCTGTCTATTTTGTCCTACGTTCAGCTGGATTCACTAACTCTAATAAGAATCACTTTGTTCAGTCTATTCAAAGCTTACCATGAACATTAAGATGAAAATTTTTGTCATCGCGTCCTGCAATATTTATGGCTTTACATACATAGTGGCCTGTATCAGATACCTGAGAATACAAGAAAAAAAGTGATATGCAATGATCCTTTTAGTAACAGAATGCTATCATAATATAAAACTCAAGGCAGAATCCAACAAAATTACAAGGTCACTAAGTACTAGAGTGGGCTTCTTTCCAGTTAACTTGTTGAACTACTGTAAATGAATAAGCAAGCTCTTTACAGGTAGTCCTCACTTACCAACTGCCTTGTTAGTGACCTTTTGAAGTTACAATGGTTTAAAAAAAACAGTGGTGTGACCAATCCTTGCATTTATGGCAATTGTAGTGTCCTGTGGTCACATGATCACCACTTGCGGGCTTCACAACTGGCTTCCAACAAGCAGAATTAAAGGGCAACGCAGAAGTGAAATTGCAAGTTGCAGTCATGTGATGCCTTGTTTAGTAACTGTGGTGATTCACTTAATAATGGAAGCAGAAGTTATGTCATTAGTCTGACCCAGTCATGTGATTTTTCCCTTAGCGACTGCAGTGCTTAGCAACAGAGTTACCAGTCCCAATTGTGGTTGGTGAGTGAGGCCTATCTGTATAACAATTAGTTTATTTGAATGCAAATCAGTAATATGCCTAAAATAGACTGTTTACTTTTTTTCAGCTTCATCTATCATTATTAATCATGGCAACTGATTCCAATATCTGGTCTGTTTTTATATATGATGTATACCACTTTGAGGACCATAATTATGTGAAGTTTGGGCTATACCTTTAAAAGTACAGAAACAAAACATATTTGTATACCTCAGCAGTCTTGATATGGAGTCTCTGTCCATCTGCTACAATCCCCACATTGGATGAAAGTGTGATCACACGCCCATTCTTGTACCAGGTGATGATGGGAGGTGGAACAGCATTGGATTCACACTCTAATGTCACTGGCATTCCCACTCTCACATTGACTACTGCAAGAGCTGTGTTGCTGTGGCCTTTAATACTTGGAGGAACTTTGGAGTAGGGGAACATAAGAAAAAATATTTTTCTTTGACTTTTCCCAGAGAATTGCTATGTTAAGAGGAACTGTTAGATGTTAATACTGACAATGGGAAAATGTTCTCTTTTTAAGGATGTAGAAACACACCATAAACAGTAAGGAAACTCCTCCTGATGCTTTCTCCAGCACTATTTCTGGCTATGCAAACATATTCACCACCATCAGATAAACGTGCCCTAGGAATCTGCAGTATGCGACCACCTGAAATTATTCAAAGACAACAAAATGATTCAAGTGAGTTACTAGACCATCATCACATTAACTGAATTTTGTATGCAAGTTTCATCTGGAATTCTAACAAAAGCTACAGAAAGAAAATAGAGACATGAATGCTCAGTGCTTGGAATGAATTAAGAACACCAGTGGAGACATTTCTGTTTTAAGGTACAAAAATGTTCAGCTACAAAAAACTCTAAAGAACATTGGAAACAGCCACCTTTGCATGCCATCAGTTGTTTGTATTCCTAAGACTAGCTACAGGAATTCTGAATTATCTTAGGAGAACAGCCTAAAATTTAATAATAAATCTAAGCTAAACAAATCACAATTAGCTATTCTGTTTTAAATGGATGAGAAGCATACAAGTAATAGTTCCAAATGATTGCAACATTGTAAGAAAAAAACAACTCCAAGAAGTGGTATTTTTCTTCAAATAGTATCAGTTGCAACACATTATCCCAGGTGAATGGTTGACCCGTCAACACATACACTTTGCCCTATCCCATTTTCTCTGTCAACCTTGTTGAAATATTGAGAAAAGAACTATACTGTATGAAAAAAGAGACAAAAAACACCCAGAGATTGCTTACCAGGAACAATGAGAACATTTGTGTTCAGGTTGAGAAGTTTTCCATCCTTGAGCCAACTGAGATCAGGAGATGGGAAGCCAGTGACCTCACATGTCAGCGAGATGAAGTTATTCACCACAACTGTTAAATTCTCAGGATTAATCCCAATAATATTGGGAGGAACTGTTAAAAGATAAACATGTCCAAATGTTGCAGTCTCATTTATTAAAGGTTCCTTCACATCCAGTTGCAAATTAAAACATTACAGTATCACCTTTCCAGACTTCAGCTGATTTTATTACTGGGGAGATGGAAGGAATTAGGGGAGAAAATGGGACAAGATTTCTATTGCTGCCACAGCTTCTTTCTTTTTTGACTCTTTCTTTTTTCAAAGATTTGTTTTGATGGACAATGGCTAAAATAAAATGACTGACTCTTTCTTTTCAATCTAGGTGTGTCTAAGTGGAACAGAATAGAGTGCCAACATATTTAAATAGCTGCTAATATGTTCACACACATACACAAACACCACTGGATTGTGGATTTTTTACTTTCTCGGTGTACCATGCCTCAGAAGGGTAAACAGGAGAAACACTAGGGTAAAAATTGTGAAAACTGCGCTAAGTGGAAACTAAATAACAATAACTATCACAGTGACATTATAAAGTTTCAATACCACTCTTCTTAATATATCTATCAGTTAATATTGAGCAAAATCAGCCGTGGATTATTTATTCTGTACCATCTAGAAAAATCATTTATTTTCAGGTAATCATTTATTTTCAAGGAATCAGGCTAACACACCAGCTAGAAAAGGAAATAATAATTTCTTTATAATTGTCCTTACCTACTTCAGAATAATATTTAGTGTCATGGCTTGGAGTTTGTTTTATTCAAACCATAATTTGTTTACTAAGAAATATATATACAAAGTAAGGCTACTGATTGCCCACAGTTCTTAGAATTATTTCCTCATGAATCCCAAAAATTGCTTGAAGCACAAAGTTGATAAAAATATATAAGAAAAATATTTTTCATATCACTCTACTACAAGTCTGAAAGCGTTTGTTTGTTTTTTTTGGTAAAAGAGAAACCCATCAAACTGATAAGAAACCAATATAAATTTGTACACTAATAATATTTAATGAAGCTTTTTGTTAATGTATCAGTATCCTTTATAAAGGATGTTTATAAAGATGATAGCAGAAACAAAATATTCAATGCCTTACTGAATAATATCAGATATGATTATGATGCTTGATTCTAAAAAGTATACAACAGAATACAGGCAAATGTGGTAATATATATTTAAAACATGCTTTGCAAGTATGAATAGAAGGATAAGACGGAGGCCATGTGGAAAATTTAATTTTAAAAAAAGGAATGAATTTGAACGCTGGGGAGCTCCATACAAAAACAATAGAAAGGTAGACCATTAGAATTATGAACAAGAGATTTGGGCCAACAGAAAGTACTACAATAGAGGAAAGCAGAAGGTCCTGGGGGTAATCGGCTATGAATTTTGTGATAAGGTTTTATTGTTTAGATTGCTTTTATTGTTTAAATTGTTGTTTTATGTTGCTATTTTTAATATTGTTTTTAAATGTTTGTGAGCCACCCAGAGTCATATATTGAGATGGGTGGCTATATAAATTTGATTAATAAATTAATAAAGAAAACAAGAAAGAATCAAGAAAACAAGAAAAACAAGAAAGAATCAAAATCCAACGGAATACATTCAAGGAAAGGGCAAAGAATTTGGGATGATGTCAGCAGGTATGGGAAGCCACTGAAGAGGACACCGGTTAGCAGTGAAGCTTTAAATAAGGGACCCTAATGCTAAAGCCTTTGATTGTGTGGATCACAACAAACTGTGGCAAATTCTTAAAGAGATGGGAGTACTGGACCATCTTACCTGTCTCCTGAGAAACTTGTATGCAGGTCAGGAAGCAACAGTTAGAACCAGACATGGAACAACCGATTGGTTCAAAATTGGGAAAGGAGTACAACAAGGCTGTATTTTGTTACCCTGCTTATTTAACTTATATGCAGAATACATCATGAGAAATGCCACGCTGGATAAATAACAAGCCGGAATTAAGGTTGCCGGGAAAAATATCAACAACCTCAGATATGCAGACAATACTACCCTAATGGGAGAAAGTTCAGAGGAACTAAAGAGCCTCTTGATGAGGGTGAAAGAGGAGAGTGCAAAAGCTGGCTTGAAACTCAACATTAAAAAAACTAAGATCATGGCATCTGGTCCCATCACTTCCTGGCAAATAGAAGGGGAAGAAATGGAAGCAGTGATAGATTTTATTTTCTTGGGCTCCAAGATCACTGCAGACAGTGACTGCAGCCATGAAAATAAAAGACGCTTGCTCCTTGGGAGGAAAGCTATGGCAAACCTAGACAGCATATTAAAAAGCAGAGACATCACCTTGCCAACAAAGGTCCGTATAATCAAAGCTATGGTTTTCCCAGTAGTAATGTATGGCTGTGAGAGTTGGACCATAAGGAAGGCTGAGCACCAAAGAATTGATGTTTTCGAACTGTGGTGCTGGAGAAGAATTTTAAGAGTCCCTTGGACTGCAAGGAGGTCAAATCAGTCAATCCTATAGGAAATCAACCCTGACTGTTCATTGGAAGGACAGATACTGAAGCTGAAGCTCAAATACTTTGGCCACCTAATGCGAAGAGTGGACTCACTGGAAAAGATCTTGATGCTAGGAAAGACTGAAGGCAAAAGGGGAAGGGGACAGCAGAGGATGAGATGGTTAGATAGCATCATCGATGCAATGAACATGAATTTGAGTAAACTCCGGGAGACAGTGGAGGACAGGAAAGCCTGGTGTGCTATGGTCCATGGGGTCACGAAGGGTCGGACATGACTTGATGACTGAACAACAACAAAAGCCCTAACCCTAACCCTAACCAACCAACACAGAAATGAGGCCAGAATCAAAATGTTATAATAGACATACAAGGAGGTGATCAACAGCATGAATCACTTTTGAAATATTGCTCTGGTAGACAGAACAAGAACGGAAATCATTCTTGTTACATGTAACCTAAAAGTTTTGTATCTTTGCCTAGTGCATTGTTAATTTGGTATTGGTGGTTTTCCAAAAACATTTATTTGAATTATTTGCTGCCAATCAGTCTCTTTTTAGACTTTAAATTCACTGCTACCTATATTCAAAGAAGATATTAATTAAAATATGAAAATGTGAATTTTGCTTTCATCTATGCTAGTTAACCTGTGACTTTTTTCTCCTTATTCTTAGCTACTTTTCGTCTCACAAATTAGCAGCTCTATTTCCACAAAACATACATACAAACAAACAATTCTGGTTTTTTTGTTCCTGCTTTCAAGCTTGCTGCTACTTTGACTTCTAGATAAATCACAGACCCTGGCCTGTTGCTCTCAAATAAGCCAGGAAACATAAGGCAAAAATAAAGCCGTGTTGCAGTTCTGGCCTATAAGGGATGCAGCAATCCTAAACTTAAATTTGTACAACACACCAATAGACCATTACAGATGTATTTCTCTGTTCCAAGAAAGGAGCTAGCAGGCTTCTTATTGTTTAGTGCAAACTAGTCCAGTGTTGTTTGCCAAGTGATAAAATTGGACTTCACTCAATTGCATTACAGCATCTTTCTCTCTCGGTAGATAAACCATTACAATGGAAAATGTACTAAATAGAAGAGGTAGTTATGTAAAAATACTATCCATGTTTATGATTCTAAAATTCAGTGGAGATCATAGGAGATTTTCTTATGTTTTCATCACAGACCCAAATTCTAACAACCCTCTCAAATGTTGCATCTTGTCGTTATTTTCCAGTGCCTTCCTTCAGGAATTTTTTCCAATTTTCCTCATCTTTTCTACTCAAACTTTTATAAATACTGTATCAATATTATTTTCCCTGGAACTTGCTGCAACACTTTTTACATTTACTGTATGACTCTAATTCTCCTGACTTAGTAACATTCTCAGTTTATGTGTGATTCTAATTTCTCTGATGTCTGTTCTGAATTAGTGCTAGTTCTTCGGTAGTAAACAAACTACTCTCTTTCAGAGCTTTGTGGGTGATTTTCCCTAAGGATACATGTGTTCAATTTACATATGTATAATGTGCATTCATGTACGTAAATCAGCAAAAATGGAAATATAATCTAAGCCAATAGAAACAAAGATAACACAACACCCTACTGTTGTACTGGGTAAGCTGAAAAGTTTAAAAAATAAAATAAACTTTATCACAAACTAGAAAATGAAATCATAGTCTTGGAACAGCATGGAATACTTGAAAGAACATTGCTTGAAAGAGCCAAGATTTGGTCTAAGTATGGAATAGTATGCTTTCTTCCAAGCTTAAAACAATTGGAACACAGGCATTTTGTTTTGAATATGGGACACTTGGAACAATCATATCAAACTCAGAATCTTTTGCATCTCTCTAGTCTACAATTACAAATAAAGTTCAGGACCTGGAGATTCTAGGCTAGAAATACCTGTCTTGATTTCAAATTCTCTTATTTGCAAATGCCACATAGGTATTTTAAGATGTCTTTTTCTGTTATTATTAACATTTTCAAAAGTATATGCTTTGATCAAGAACATTTTATTTTTGAAAATAAAACCAGTTTCATTAGAAAAATGTCAAGTTTTTAAATTTAAAAATGAAAACAATAACTGTTAGGTTGATAAAAGAAAAAATACGTATTTTCTTTATGGACAATTATCATTTATCATGGTTAGCCCTTATGGTTTGCTTAACTGCTAAACATTTATGGTTTGTTTGCTCATTTAGGTATTAAGGAATTAGAACTTTTATGAATCAAATAGCAGTTGTTGCATAGAAAGAAGTAATACATCCTCTGTTGCAGGAGGCCACATAGAATGGGTTTCATTGTGCTATCCAGGAGTATAAGGCAAAAACCTATATGACAGTCTTTTGCTCTTCCACCCTCGTAATGCAGACTTTCTTCTTGATTGAGCTGACCTAACTCAGGACCCCATTTTACTGGCTCTACTTAGACATGTAGTAGTTAAATGAGGAGAGCTTATGAAATGAAGAAAACATCTACCAATTTAAATATAAATTTAGAAGTATTGCATGAAACTTAGTAAATATTAAATTAAGAAACAGTTACAGGCTCTATGTAATCCTTGAGAAAATATCAACCACCTGTATGTGGAAAGGCTTCAAAAATGATACAAAAGGAAGAAAGTAAATCTATGGCAGACCTTAAAACAACTCATTTCTCTAAGTATGACTCAGGTACAAAATTCTTAAGACAAATCTCATAATTCCCCCTTATCTTATTTATATCAGGCATCCTTGCCACAAACCAACATCTTTTATATAGAAAAGTTATCCATGAAGCCATGCTCATCAGTCTTCTCACTCCACAAATGTCTAAGCTGGGACCTCCACATAGTTCTTCAGTTGCTGCACAGTTCTTCATTACATCTTCTAATGTATCCACAAAACAACCACAAAATAGTATATCAGAAGTCTTCTCAGTTTAAAGACCTCTTTGTAATTTTACCAAACAGCAAGGCCAAGTATATTCCAAAGGTGAACTCCATTTTTCAAAATGCACAGGAACTTATCCTCCCTTTCTTATGTCCCTATTCTTCTCACTTATCTAAACATCTCTGGCATAAACTGGATGTCCACAGAGTTTCCAAATATGCTTTCTGCAGACTTCATGGCAAGAATGAACATTCAGAATTTCAGAATTTCTTGTATATGGAGAACAAGAGAAGTCAGAATGAATGCTAAGACTGGCAAGAAAAGCATAAAAAGAACTTGAATGGAAATGATTACTCCAGTGTTGAAGATAGTGAGTTTGAGATGGTGAGGAGACAATAAGATATATCAGAAGTGAAGTAGAAATACAAGCTGGGAAAGGGGGAAAGGGATAGCTAAATATTATTAGATTAAAGGTAGATGGCCTTTCATGAAGTTATCTAGGGTGAGAGGAAGGTAATAGAGCAGCAGAAATCAAAGAACAGAATTCTAAGAATTCAGGACATGTCTCCCAATTTTCTGAATATTTGGTGTTATTTTTCAAGGACATTGGGTATTTTTAAATACAAAAAACAAATCAAGCAGGAAAAATGGCAATAATGCTTCAGTTTTTTGGCACTGAAGGGAAATAATTCATGATTGTGAATGACATGTCTTTTTTCTTCAGAACCACAAGTTGGCTGGTCCTTCCCATGATTTTCCTCAATAAAGATTTTCAGAGAAGTTCTAGCCAAATATTAATCCCCCCACCTCTTTGGGAGGAGATGGGCAGTAATAGAAATTTGAATAATAAATAAATAAAATTCCTATACAAATAATTCTTAAGAGTGAAATGGGACTCAACTAAAGATACTGATATATTTGTAATTATACATAAGCATTAAACAGGGAATTCAGTTAACATCAGAACAAAACTAGGCATTACCTTAAATGTAACACTAAGTTTTCCAACTGTATTTGATATGATTTATGACATCTACTTTGCATCCTCCTAATGTCACAAAATTCTACATTTCCTGCTCTTCTCAAAAGCAACCTATTGGTATGGTCTTTGTAAGAATACAGTACATCCTATTTAAGTCAATGAAATTTGATCTATAATTGATCCAACTAATTCTACTTATAATTAAACCTGGATTCAATCAAATATCTCATTTATACAAAAATCTGTGCAGATGGAACCAATAAATAAATAAGTATTTGAGTAACCATTTACTTTCAGTCAGCTTCTAATTACCGTTTTCTTATCCAGACAACGGCCAACCCTCAAACTAATTTGGGTCATTGATGTTGCTAGTTTAGCAAAGTATATTCTAGAATGCCCAAAGTTTCTTGCAGAGAATTAATAATGATGCAATATAATTCAAAAGCATAGGTGGAAATTGAAAGTGATAAATATTGATTGACAAATAATCTAGACGCAAGTCCTCTGGACAATTTGCCACATGGAGAAATGATATTTTAAAAATATCCTGATTTGATATAAGGCAGAATGGGGATTTTTATACTTTGCAGCAGCAGTCAATGTTCATTAAAATATATTTAACAAATTCAGTGTTGATTTTATCCTTTTGCAAAGACAAAATAAGAAACAGGAGCAGAATCTTTTTTGAGCTGGCCCTTATGGGAATGTAACCAATCATTATCTTAGAAAATAGCAATCTTACCATGGACGTTAAGATTAAAATATCTTTTGGCACGTCCTGCTGTGTTCTCCACAACACAGACATACCTGCCTGTATCTGTTATTTGAGTATTGCGGATCTGTAAAAAACAAAGATAGCAGAATGAGACACCTATGCTAAATAAATGAAATCTACTCACATTCTTTCTCTTTCTCAGATGCACACAAATAAATGCACACACTGCAAGTGGTACAACTGCCCTCTAATTAAATGTTCAATAAAGGTGTAACGATTGCCTAAACCCAAATACTCAGTCTCACAAGCTCGGGCTTAAAGATAACTGATTTATTAAAGGAATAGTATGCAAATACAGAGAAAGCTGAGAATGAGCAAAAGCGCGCCAAATACAAACTTAAAAGCCTTGCTTGTAAGCAGGTCCCGCCCCGTCACTCGTCAGGACGCTCCCCCTCCCAGGTGCTGGAAGCCGTTAGACGCGCCTGGGAAAGTAACCTTGAACAGGAGCGCAAACCCAAACATGCATTCCAAGCCCTCAAAACAAGGGAGGGCGAAAGAATGGAAAAACCCCGGGTGAAAGAACACGGAACAGAGAATGACATGTGAAACGTTACAATGTTAACCATACATTAGAATGAGAACATGACATATTGCCCCCCCAAAAGAAATTAGGGAGCCGGTTTGTCAGGATAGGCAGAGTGAAATTGGGCTACGAGACGAGGAGAATGCACGTCTGGAGCAGCAACCCATTCAGGATGAGGGAAATGTTTCCAGCGGATGAGGTATTGTAGAGTGGAGCGCTGGCGTCTGGAATCGAGGATAGATGCCACCTCGAAGTGTTGCTGGTTGTCAATCATGAGGGGAGGTGGAGGAATGGGTTGTGGATGCCAACGGTCCGACGACAGGCAGGGTTTGAGTAAACTACAATGGAAAACAGGATGCAAACGTTTAAGGTTGTGAGGTAAATCAAGTTTAAACGTAACAGGGTTGAGTTGAGCAACAATTGGAAAAGGACCGACAAATTTAGGACCAAGTTTTTTAGAGGGTTGTGGGGACTTGATAAACTTAGTTGACAAGTAGACTTTATCTCCGACCGCAAAAGATGGTTCCGGGGAACGCTTTGCATCGGCATGGCGTTTGTAGGTAGCCTGGGCATGGTGGAGAGCGAGTAGAATATTAGACCATGAGTCTTTGAGAGAGTCTGCCCAGCCAGCGAGGGTGGCTGGGAGCGGTTGAGGATGAGGAAGTTCAGGAATCGGAACGAATTCACGTCCAAAAACTGTTTTAAAGGGAACTTGACCAGTGGTTTGATGAATGGAATTGTTGTAAGCGACCTCAGCAAATGGGAGTAAATCGACCCAGTTGTCTTGCTGGTAGTTAACAAAAGCTCTGAGGTATTGTTCCAATGTAGAATTAACCGCCTCTGTAGATCCGTCCGTTTCCGGATGCCAGGCGGTAGAAAGCGATTGTTTTGTACCCAAAAGTTTCAAAAATGCCCGCCAAAATTGTGACGTAAATTGTGTGCCTCTGTCACTCACCAAACGGGCGGGGATACCGTGGAGGCGGTAGACGTGGATGAGGAAGAGGCGTGCCAGCTGTTGTGCGGTGGGGATAGAAGCGCATGGGATAAAGTGGGCTTGTTTGGAGAAAAAGTCTTTGACGACCCAAATGACAGTTTTGCGTTGACTAGGGGGTAGATCAACGATAAAATCCATGGAGATATCCTGCCAAGGGACAGATGGAGTGGCCACAGGTTGAAGGAGACCTTGGGGCTTGCCCGGTTTGCGCTTTATCGCCGCACATACAGGGCACGCAGTGACATATTCCTTCAAGTCTTTGAGTAAAGTTGGCCACCAGAATTGGCGGCGAACGAGGTGCAAAGTTTTCACGTAGCCGAAATGTCCAGCTAGCTTGTCATCGTGGCAGCGCTGGAGTATGGTTTTTCGCATTGCTTCGGGTACATATAGACGATCGTTGCGCCAGGCAAGATCATCGGTGAAAGTTAAAATGTGTCTATTGGCTTGCAACCAAGTATCTGTTTTAAGGTGGGAGAGCAACTGTTGTTGCAAATCGGAGGGAATTGACAAGGGAGGCGGGCGGCTGGAAGGCGGAGCGGCTGGAGGCGGAGTTGATTGCGCTCGGGTCTGGCTGCGAGTCACCGCTGCCAAACCTAATTGTTTGTCGGTCCAGACGGTGCCTTGGACCGTTGGCCCTGGGCCAGCATCTTGGGGTCTGCGCGAGAGTGCATCAGCTAAGAAATTTTTCTTGCCTGGTATAAATTTAAGGGTGAAGTCAAAGCGGTTGAAAAACTCAGCCCAGCGCAGCTGTTTGGGACTGAGTTTCCGACTGGTGCTTAAAGCTTCCAGATTTTTATGGTCAGTCCAGACTTCAAAAGGGTTTGAAGTGCCTTCCAATAGGTGTCGCCACGTCTCTAACGCTGTTTTTACAGCAAAAGCCTCCTTTTCCCAAACATGCCATCTTCTCTCTGTTTCCGTGAATTTGCGAGAGAGGTAGGCACAGGGTTTTAAAGCGCCAGATTGGTCAGCTTGTAATAGAATTGCTCCTATGGAAAAATCAGAAGCATCGACTTGTACCACGAAGGGTTTAGAGGGGTTTGGATGCTGTAAAATCGGTTCTGTGGTAAAGATTTGTTTTAGCGCTTCAAACGCTTGCTGACAGGCGGGAGTCCATTTAAGGAGCGCGCCTGGGTTCTTTGAACGTCGCGTATCCCCCTGTCCTTTAGTTTTTAACAGTTCAGTAAGGGGGAGGGCGATTTCCGCAAAATTTTGGGCGAATGTTCGATAGAAATTAGAGAATCCAAGGAAACTCTGTAATTGTCTCCTGGTATGGGGAGGTTCCCATGCCACGATGGCTTCTACTTTTGCAGGGTCCATTTCAATGCCCTGAGCTGAAATCCGGTACCCTAGGTAATCAATTTGCGACTGATGAAAGGCACATTTTGACAGTTTTGCATACAGCTGTGCTTTTTGCAATTTAGCTAGTACCTGACGCACCAGGTGGATATGTTCTGACATGGTTTCAGTATAAATCAATACATCATCCAAATATACCAGTACCCCCTTAAATAGGTGGTCATGCAAGACCTCATTGATTAGTTGCATAAAAACCCCAGGTGCCCCAGATAACCCGAATGGTAAGACTTTATATTGGAAAGCCCCAAGAGGACAGTTGAACGCTGTCTTCCACTCATCCCCTTCCCTTATGCGAATGCGAAAGTAGGCTTCTCTCAAATCCAGTTTTGAAAAGATTTTGCCTCTGGCCAGATGTGATAACATATCTTTGATCAGGGGCAAAGGATATTTATTTAATATTGAGACCGCATTGAGCCCGCGGAAATCGGTACAAAGCCTTAATGACCCATCCTTTTTTGGCCTGAATAGGACAGGCGCTCCTACCGGGGAATTTGCCGGCTCAATGAAACCTCTAGCTAGATTTTTGTCAATGAACTCCCTTAGCGTGGTAAGCTCTTTGGGAGACATGGGGTATATTTTTGGGTGAGGCAATTTTACATTTGGTAAAAACTCAATGGCACAGTCCGTTTTTCGGTGGGGTGGCAAGCGATCTGCTTCCTTTTCCCCAAATACTTCAGCAAAATCTTGGTACTGATTGGGTAGCCCCTCAAGAGGTTGAAGCGTTTGCACAGTGGTATACGCTACCCCACCACCCTCCATGTCCTCCAGTAGGTCCTTTTCGGGTACTTTGTAAAATCCATCTGCAAACGTCACAGTTCTATGCAGCCAGTTGATAAAAGGGTTTTGCTTCACAAACCAAGGCATCCCCAAGATTACCAGAGGACCCCCCACTGGAGCTACCACAAATGGCAGCTTTTCCTGATGGGAGCCCATCTGCAAGGCGACCAGTCCCGTGGAAAGATTGACTGCTTTCCCTCCCGCCATAGTTCCATCCAATTGGGTGAAAATCATGGGTCTTGGCAAAGGGAACGTGGGCAGTTCCAGAGCCGCTACGACATCAGGGTGCATCAGGGAACGGGAGCAACCCGAGTCTAGCATGGCCCACACTTCCACCGTTTTGGTTTTTGAGCTTAGTTTAACTTTAACAGTCAGTGTGGGGAAGTTTCCACTCACCGAATCATGGTTACGCCCGGTTTCTTCCACCTGCCCTAGGGCGCCCTTCAGGGCAGGTGGTAGGCTTTTCCCGCCGGCTGCTCGAATTGCAACTCTTCCTCCTCTTCACCGAAGGGAAGGTCTGGGGGGTCCAGTTCCGCGAGGGCTGCCTTCAGTTTTCGCGGTGGAGCAGGAGCAGGCGTCTTTACCGTGGGTTTCGTCTGTCGTTCCTCTGGACGGCGTCTTGGGCACGAAGTGGCTCGATGTCCTTCTTTCCCACATCTGAGGCACTGACCCTTGGAGAACCGTTGCTCCCTCTCTTCTTCCCAGGTTTTTGGTTTGGGGCGGCTGGCAAGTCCAGATGTGCGCGCTCCTCTAGCGAGACGTGTTTGTCTAAGCTCCTTGGTATGGGCATAGGTTCGTAGGGCATTTTCTGCGCTTCCCGCCAACTGAATCCACCCATATAGCGTTTTAGGGTCATCTCTACCCAGAGCCCATCGAAGGATTTCGGGTTCAAGCCCCTGCTTGAACAATTCGATGATTGTTGGCTCAGACCAGTCTTCCACTTTTCCTGCCAAAGCTTTAAACTCCAACGCATATTTGGCAACTGGGAGGGACCCTTGGTAAAGTTTCCGCAGGTCATTTTTGGCCGTTTCTTGAGCTAGGGGGTCTTCGAAATGCTCTTTAAGTGCCCACAAAAAGTCATCGAAGTCCTCTAACTCAGTTGCCTCAGCTTGGCATAGTTGCACATACCAATCCGCTGCCTTTCCTCTCAGCTTGTTGGCAATGAAATTGACCTTGCCATGTTCAGACCGAAAATTTCGACCCCAATCCTCTATGTAGTGCTTGGCATTAGTAATAAAGAAGGAGAGCGTGGTGGGATCCCCATCGAACTTCACTCCAAATGGTGGGAAGGATCTTGCCGGCTCAGCTGGCTGTGGCGGTGCCGCTAATGTCAGCGTGCGCCGAGCCCCCATGGGTGGTCGATCCCTAGGAGGTCTTGCCTCTCGCTCCCCCCCTTGACGGGCTGATCGAGTCTTGCTTCTCCCCCGGGTCACCATGGTACTATGCCTGGGGTACTGTGACGGCTCTTCCTCCCAATCCTCCGGGGTGGGCTCTGCCTCTCCGGGTAGATCCTCTTTGGGTAGATCCTTGAGGATCGTCACAATTAAATCCATTTTATCTTCTAATGCCCTCATACGGGCCGGAGTGACCGGCTCCTCCGAGGGTTGGTTGGTTACCACCACCCTCGGTGACAAGGGGACTTCGTGCTCCCAGGTCAATTGGGGAGACCCCCTCCCCTGTGCTCTTTCCATGACAGTTCTATGTTCACTCCTGAGACTCTCCTGCATGGATATCAGCAGCTCGTCCAATTGGATATCTCGCAACTCTCGACGGGCTGCTCTTTGCGCTCTCGAAGTTAGCACTGGCCGGCTTTTGACCGCCTCCCGCTCTTCTTCGCTTCCCTCACTTGCGCGCAGTTGAGGTTGAGGTTCTGTCATCGCTAGCGTTCCCTCTTATCCAATGATTGGATGGGGCTAGCGGAAAATGGGTAGAATGATTCTCAGCTTTATGTAACGATTGCCTAAACCCAAATACTCAGTCTCACAAGCTCGGGCTTAAAGATAACTGATTTATTAAAGGAATAGTATGCAAATACAGAGAAAGCTGAGAATGAGCAAAAGCGCGCCAAATACAAACTTAAAAGCCTTGCTTGTAAGCAGGTCCCGCCCCGTCACTCGTCAGGACGCTCCCCCTCCCAGGTGCTGGAAGCCGTTAGACGCGCCTGGGAAAGTAACCTTGAACAGGAGCGCAAACCCAAACATGCATTCCAAGCCCTCAAAACAAGGGAGGGCGAAAGAATGGAAAAACCCCGGGTGAAAGAACACGGAACAGAGAATGACATGTGAAACGTTACAATGTTAACCATACATTAGAATGAGAACATGACAAAAGGTAACAAGTAAAGACTTCATTAAATCCAGCTCATCTCTTGGTGACTACCTGGAAATGTCTAGGCAGATTACTTGGCAAAATTCATAGTAGTTTAATAATGCTTTCTCTTACTTTCCTCTAGGAATGAATGAATATATCAGTTTTGCTTTCTCAGGTTTGTGAATCCATCTAGTTTTTAGTTTTTGTCCGATTGAACAAACTAGAAAATATACTCTTTACTTCACTTTATTTATTTATTTATCATATTTATATGCTGCCCTTCTCACAGGAACATGTCTCTAGGTGGCATACAATAAAACCATTAAAAACAGTAATTACAAAAGCACTTTAGAATTAAAATAATAATAATAATAATAAATGTGGAATTATTATTATTATTATTATTATTATATAAAAACTACAGGGCTAGGGAGAGCATTAGGTGTTATACATAATGTAGCCACCTCATTAAATCCCCTAACCCTAACCCCATCCTGTTGATATAACCAGGTTTTAAGGGACTTCTGGAAGGACATCAAGGATGGGGCCAGTCATCTCGGGGATGACATTCCACAGGGCAGGGGCCATGGCAGAAAAGGCCCGTCTCCTGGGTCCTGCTAGACATAGTTCCTTAGCAGAAGGGACCTGGAACATACCTCTTCTGCTGGACCTGATGGGATGGGCAGAGGTAATCAGGAAGAGGAGGTCCCTCTTACATATACAGTATATTGTATGTATTTGGTATATACATCTCCAAATCCATGCCTTTTTGTCTGCAAGTTTGTCTAATATGCACACTTTGTACAAACAATATGATTTAATACATGCATTTTCTCCAAGGTACTTTGTTTACTGGCAAACTGAACCATAGAATTTGGAAAAGTACAAATATCATATGGCAACTAAATTGTGCACTTTTTTTTTTTAAGTGAAAGTAGATAAATTTGCATTCAAATGTTAACAAAACAGATTTCTCCCCATTCCCACTGTATTTTCCTTAAGCCAAATTTGTGAATATAAGCAATACTGACATTCTTTGAGTATCCCTTCTGAAAAATTACATTCTCTATACTGGGAATGTCAGATATCTGGGTTTTTTTAATTGACCTTGTATATGCATTGCTAAATTTTCACTGGGCAAATAAGTGAATGTATTAATTTTCCTTATAATTGAGTAAATTATCTGAGTAAAACACATATTCTGTGTTGGCCCTCCCAACATGGCATGCATCTTCCATATATATCACATGCCCTCAAGATCGATAGACAAACGACATAGGTGCAGCACAAAGAGTACCGGGAATAATAAAACAGGAGTAATCAATATGCAGAGATTGACTTTTCAGAGAAAAAAAAAACCACTAACAAAAGATACTAGAGAAACTACAGCGAATGGTGAGAGAAACTGGCCAGACAATACAATGTTTAAGAATTAAGAATTGCAGCTTACTGTAGACTCACTCAGGATTTTCCATGTCCCCTCCTCCCCAGCAAAAAATCCAAGAAGAGACAGTACTCTACAAAGTTGCATGTTTTTCTCTTGCTGGAAATGTGGAATTCTGTGGGCTTCACATTTCTCCCAACCTCTTGTGATAAGATACTGGAGTGAAACTGAAATATACAGCATGCAATTTGCAGTTGCTCCTGCATTCCACAGAATTACCTGAAGAGTTCTTCCTCCTACTAAGAATTTGCGATGAGAATCTTCAACTATTAACTGCCCATCTTTCTGCCAGATTATGCTTGGAGAAGGACTGCCATTTGCTATACATTCCATCATCGCCATCTTGTCCATAAGCACAGTCAGGTCCTCAGTCACATCACCATTGGCACCATTAATGGATGGTGGCACTAGACAGAAAGATTAAGGAGAACTGTTTTCTAACCTTTGACTCCTTCACAACATTGTTGAGAGGAGGAAAAACGTAAGTAAGAAACTTGCAGAACAATTTTCCATTTATAACATTTTTATGTATTATCAGATATGCCATTATCACAAATATCTCTTGAAGGAACAGCATGATGCATTTTTGTTTCAAGTAGAAATTATTAAGATATTTTCTTAATCTGCCTTCATCTTCCTCAAAGATGTGGCAGCTATAGGCTGGTCTTTAACCTCCCATGGCTTGGTATCATGACAGCCAAGTGATGGTTTACCAGATATATGAAGTCTTTGAGGAAGCAGATTATGGGGTTCAGATCAGCCAGATAGCATATCTTTGTTAGATGGCTAACAGAGGGAGTTGATTATGAGTTTTTCTTGACTCATTTAGTGGGTTTCAGAACCATCAACTATTTTCTCCTTTTGAATTGCAAATAGGAGACAGTGCATGGCAGTGATTCTCTTCCCATTTCTCAGATTACAGATTATATTGCCTGACAACTGAAACTGAAGTACTATATGGTGTCCCTCAGCACTCCATTCTCCAGCACTTTTGAACATCTATATGAAACTTCTGGAGTAGATCATCAGAGATTTAGGGCTATTAGTTATTATTATGCTGATAATACCCAAATTTACGTATTGTAATATCTTCATGTACTGGCATAGGTCTTCTAAATGTCTGCCAGCAGTCACCAGTGGTGGTCTAGATGAGAGATAATAATTTGACAGTGTTCCAGATCAGATGGAAGTACTCACTGCAGGAGGTCATAATTCTAGGGAAGTGATAGATCTTCCTGTTCTGGAGGGGGTTATGCTCCTAAAATAAGAATTATACAATATACAGTTTTATGAATAGATGCTGGTTGTTGGTGGATTTAAATTTTATTATTTTTGTTAAATCTGATTTTAAACCATTATGAAACTCCAGTAATCAGCAGTATAAAAACAGAAGGCTGGGAGGGAGGAGAGGAGACAAATTTTCAATATGATGCCTATTTTTAGAAAGGTAGTAATAATTATCCTGAAAGCACAGAATTAAAACAAAAATTAAAAGCATTTTAACAATTAACCTATGTTCATAGTAAGTGAAATTTACTTCATTTAATAATCAGCCAACAAAATTAGACAATATAAATCTTGAACCAATCAGGCAAAGAATATAGTGGTAATACTAAAGCACTTTAAGTAGTCCATGTCAAATGAATATGTCCATTAGCAGAACTTGGCAATTTTATTGGCAACTTCTAGATACTAGAAATAAACAATATACACCTGTGACTGGCCCATTGTCATGAAAAAGAGTGGTTGTATAAAAGTAATGGCACAACCATACCTATCCCACTGATTCTCTTTTGCCTACTTCACAAAGGCATATCCATTCTGACACAGGGATATTGCAAATCTTCTCCAGAACTGCCAAAGGTAAGCCTGTGCCAGAAACTTGTATTTTTATTTACTAAGGCAATATCGAGCTAATTGCTAGCTGGGCTCAGAGGACCTCTATCACACCTATCTTTCCTCAATCTTAAGAACAGTAGGAATCATGCTATTTTTTTCTAGTGATCAGTGTCACTAGATATATATTTGACAACTTCTTTAGCTCTCTCAGTTGCTAACTGAATTGAAAATTAAGTAGAAATCCCACAGCTGCACCCTATAGCTTTTCTCCAGTATGATTTATATCCATCCTGAAGTATTAAAGACTCAAGGGATCCAACTTAAGCCAGTGATTTAAACGATAAATCCACATGCAGGCTTCAATAGAGTCTATCCCTGATTAAAGGTACAAGGAGGCTTTCAAAATGCCCCGGTTCATCCTAAATACAGCTCTGAAACATTTTTACTATATAGCTCGCAGTGGCTAATGAGACTTACAGAGACAGATTTGGAACTGGTGGGGGCACCATATGGCAACGTGTCAGCAGCACCTCTCCGTTGACTCTAACTCTAATCATAACTCTTACACTGTGGCTGGGATTGTGACATCTAATGTGGATGGCTTACTCTGAAGGGAATCTAATACCACCGGTTACTAGAATCTCCTACTTGCCATGTACCTTGTTGTACCTTCAGTATCTTAATACTTATATTTTTATGTATAAGACATTAATGCTATTTGCACACAGTAAATGATATAGAATCAAAGCAAGTAAGCCCTGCCATTTAAAAGAAGAATATGTATTATTTGCAAACTCAAAGAACATCAAGTAAACTCACAAAGCACGCGGACATCATATTGGATAGAATCCTCTCCCACTTCATTAACCGCCATGCAGGTATATCGTCCAGCATCTTCACTCTGAGCTCTTGGAATCTGCAACACACGACCTCCTAGAGTAAAATAAGTAGAAACTTGTAATCATTCTAAACACGCATCATGGCTTGTTCTAAGATAAATAGATACCCTTGATTCATGACAAGAAAGAAGGACCTTGACAGACTTCACACTTTCAACCTACGTCTGAAGTCTTAAGGGAAGAAAAGATTTCACCATACACATTTATACATTATAGAACAGTACATACAACTACACTTTACGATTACATTATTGCTATTCATTGTGTCCAGAGCCAGAAAGCTTCATGGCTATACAGTAGTCACTGAGAACATGTCCATGAGACAGATGATATGGATTCAGGAGACAAATTGTTTGGCCCAGGGGATATGGCCTGCTAATTTTGGAGAGATCAAGCTGCAAATATAATGGAGGAAATTATTTCTAAGGCACTGAA
Organism: Candoia aspera; assembly: GCF_035149785.1. NCBI lineage: Eukaryota > Metazoa > Chordata > Lepidosauria > Squamata > Candoiidae > Candoia > Candoia aspera. The sequence continues at coordinate 100,825,533 of NC_086155.1, forward strand.
GGGCTCAAATATTGAAGGATTTATTTCAAACAATCACCTTGACTTTTGCCTAGAAATAAGGCATAGGAGTCCTAGACCCTAGAATACTCATACAGTGTAGTCATAATTACCAACTGTTTTAGGAAATAGTTGGCCATAATTTGTAGTTAACTGCACATATGAACTTTTACAATGGCTGTTCTTGATTTCATGATTGCCAATAGTCATATGAAGGAAATATCTGTATGAGTATCTAATTACATTCAGTTGCCAGATTCTGGCAGTTCTTTCTAGAGTTCCCAGTATAGTAAGCATAGGCAGCACATATGAATTGGCTTAGTCAAATTTCCTCACAGCAAAACAGAAATGGATATATCCAAGGAATTCATCAGCACCTGTTTATGAATGCACTAGCTTTTAGAGGAACACATACTACATTGCTTTGGACCAGGAATTTTTAAATATGCCAACTAGTAACAATCATACTCAGAGGTCATTCCAGAGAATGGAGAATATTTCATTCCTGCTTTAAAATAAAATATTTATTCCAAGAGTTGTGGGTCAGAGCTGCTTTCCTTGCAGTGTGCACTTTGGGTATGCTATATTGGATTTAAAACACTAAAGTGCATATGAAAAAATCCCAAAGAAAAAAAGGAAATATTTTTTATTAAATTTATTAACAAATATTAATCTTTTAATACAGACCTGGAAGTATCAGTACTTTATCACTGGAACTCAGTGGTAAACCCTCTTTATACCATGTAAGTACTGGAGGGGGCACAGCATTAGTTTCACAGTATAAAGACAGAGGATTGTTTGCAATCACTTCTTTAGCTCCTCCACCTTGTGCTCTACTTAGCACATTTCCGTCTTCCCAGCTTCCAAATGGTTTTCGAAAACTAGGAGGAACTGTAATATATGGGCCTCAGGTTAAAAATGGAAAATAAGTACAAGAATCATCCAACCTTCATCACAACAAGTATGAACAAAATTAGTGACTCTTCACCCTCTCTAAAGTTATAAACATTTATCTCTTCATCCCATATCTCATCTCTTATCTATAAAGAAATCCATAAAGCATCATCTTTTCAGTCCCAGTGTCAGCACAAAGTCCATAAAGGGTAGCCAGAAGTAACAACATATCTTATTTTAACCTTGATCAAATAAACCAATTTCATACTCCTTCCTGTTACTTCTAACAGTCTTAAACTTTAGTTTATTCAAATATTGTCAAAGGATTTGATTTCTCTTCATTTCTTCTTTGTCCCATCACACAGTTCTTCAAGGCTTTACCAAGCCTCTTTTGTAAATCCAAGGCTTTACCAAGCCTCTTTTGTAAATCCAGGTCATTCTCCTGGTTTGTCATTTGTACAGTATTTCCCTTTTAAATTTAAAACCTCAGCCAATTTCTTTTGTAGATCCAGTGAAACATCATTTTCTAAATCTCTTGGCTTGACAGTTGTAAATCCACTTCTGACACCACCTCTATCTTGTCAGATAAAATTTGTTCTACATCTGGCATTTCTTCAATAACACTGTTTGGACCTAGTCTATCCATAGAAGCAGACATCATTACTGACATTGTTGATATTGTGGCTATTAATTTCTGATTCCATTCTTCAGAAGGCTCCTTCAATATTTTTATTGTCATAACCATCTTGCAGGGCTCTATATCTTTCCTCTACCTAAACTCTTTAGTCCCCTCTAGCATCCAGTTTTTGAAATCATAAAATTCTTTATCTATGTTATGTCTTCTAAAAACCAAAACAGGATGTATTTCCCACAAGAAGCTGTTTGTACTTTAAAATAAATTCCAAAATCTCGTTGTAAAAATTTCAATATTCCAATTTTATCTGGATGCTTAGCCTGTTTATAACTTTCTAAGATCAAAATCTTATTTAGCTTTTTGCTGTTTATTTCAGATTCTTTAAATTCTTAAGCTTATGATTAAATTTTTCTTTCATTCAGGGTTAAAGGCAGACTCACCTGGTATTTTCAAAATTGTCATTCCAAAGGTCTCTAATGGCTTAGAAATAGTTAATGAGCAATTTCCGAAAGTGATTAGAATACGAGGTTTGCAAACTTAGTGTCCTTTAAAAGTCTCCATTGCAGTTGCAAACAGGATGGCTAATCCCGTTATCTCCCGGTGCTCAAACCCATGGAAAACTGTTGTCCTGCAGTTTCCTCACAGGGAACAGCCATCCAGAACATATATAGGTGATCTCCCATCCTCCTTATCTGGAGAGGTTCCAAGGAACCAATCTACTCATCAGTTCCTTGGTCTTTGCCGTGGTTGTTGGCTCTGCTTTAGCAGAACCATCTTCAGTTCACCACACCTCCCCCAAAAGTCCAGAAGAACTTGGATCCACATTTAGTCATTGTGATTGCAAGCCCATTAAAGGAGTTGGAAAGTTATCCTTGAGCACTCTTCTCAAACTCAGCTCCCTAAGAAATCAAAGTTGGATCCTGTTCATGCTGCCAATGTTTCAAGGTGGCCCGACAATAGTTTTTACTTGATATTGTCACTATTACTTTTGGAAAGTTTGGGGAGACAACAGGCCCAGCAAAATGTCAGTATGTTCATTCATACTTTAAAAGCAATTTTCATAGTCTCCTTCCTTCTCTCCTTTTCTCCCAGTGTATCTTCATGTTAGCAATCCATTTCACTAATTAATGGTAGAAGTAATTAGTTTTAAATTTATAGTAACTACACAGATGCACGCCCTGCTTTGAATTTCTGCTCTCACTTAGACCAAATGTTTTAAACTACAATTTTCATATCTCAGTAAGAAGCTGTGGTCAGACAGCTAGAGGACACCAGGTTGGAGAAGACTGCTCTCAATAGATACATCCAGAAATAGTCAAAGCAATACCTTGTATACTGACATCAAACTCCAGCTCATCCTCGCCAGCTATATTTGAGGCAACACAACTGTATCGGCCAGTGTCAGATATCTGAGTTGCCATAATTCGAAGGATGCGTCCACCACCTTGGATTGTTAGGTGATCATCCGATGTAATATGCTGTAATTGGATTATCCAAAAGGATACATGAGCATTTCCTAAAATGTGCAAATGAAGTGTACATAGGCATGCATAGTTTATGACCAATGAAGCCAAACTCAGCAATGCACTGTGGCCTGCCTGCTTTGGCAAAATATTTGAAGCCTCCCCCCCGCCACACACACAAAATCAAACTTATTTTTATTCTTAAGAACACATATAAAACAAGATCACATATGAAACATCTCTTTCTGAACACTTGGAGTCTTCCTCTGAGAGATATTCGACACATCCATTTCCCTTTCCTTTATTGCAGTGCTGCAGAGAGAAGGGTACATCCGAATAGTAAGCTGGACCACAAGTTGTGCAATATATACTGATTTAAGATTATTTTTTCCTCTGCTGCTTCCATTCCACAGTTGAGAACATTGCTTACACATTTTTGCTGATTGCTAAACAAAAAATCTTTAAGAAAGTAAAATGTAAGGCAATTGTATTATACATTTCTCTGCTTTGCCAACAGAATCAAGAATAATATCCCTATTATTGTACTTGCTACTTGTAGGAATCCTAACAACTACCAAAAGGCAAGTTCTGGAAAAACTTACAACATGTAGAGAACGTGCTCTCCTGTTAGTTTCTATAAAATATTGTCAGCCAAAAATATTATTCCACATACCAAAAGATTCAAGGAAAGCAAGAATATGAAAAACATTGCAAGTATTAGTGTGGAAAGAGAAGAAATTCAGAATTGAAAAGAATTCTGCATTTCAGAACTGCATTTCTAGAAAAGCAGTCCACAATTGCAAGTGACAAAGCAGAATGTTATGGACACGTCCTTTAACATCCTGCAATTCTAGGGTTGTGTTGTGGGTTGCTGAAAGAGAACAGGGCTTTCTACAGCACTGGAACATCAAGTTTTGGGAGAGTCTGATGAAGGGAAGAAGAGACAGTGTTGTAAAGAAGCTTACTGGTTTCTCAAAAAAAAAAGGTTTGCTGTAAGGAATTAAGTATATGACTGGCCTGTCCATCCTTGTACCATCTGATGCCAGCAGCAGGAATCGCATGAACTTCACATTCCAGGGTAAGACTGTTGTTCACTCTGATCTTCACCTCTTTAGGGGACAAGCCCACTCCTGACAAATCTCCTCTGCTTATCATAGGAGGGACTGCCAAAAAAAAAAAGCCACCAAATTGAAATGGTGGTTTCTCATTTTGACACCGACTGTTGTTAGAAAAAGGACATTCGTGAGCAGCAGTACATCAGAAGTGAGTGGCCTGCTCTTTAGGCAAACCCACATCAGCAATCACTTCTTTAGTCACACAGCTAACCATTGCATTTGCTTGTTAGTTACCTGCAATAACTCACAGAAACATAAATAGGGCTGTTTAATCAATTCACACAAGCAAACTTTTCACTGGGAAACATAAACTGATGGATGGGGATACTGAAGCCTTTGGCACCCTGGTATCATTTATTTCTAGGCAAACCTGCAACTCATATGAGTGGATGAGAATTGGCAGATAATTAAAATTACATACAATTAACAAAAGTTAATTATCTGTCAAAATTCAGTTCCTCTTGGTTTCTAAATATACATATATATTATTAAACTACTAATATGAAGGAATAAACAAACCAAAGCAATACCAATGTGAGGTTTCCTGTGCTGCCATCATTATTTATGACAAAGATGGGGAATTTCTAGTCTTTATTTATCAATGTTGCTAGACTCCCATCATCCCCAATCTTTGCCAACTCTGATTGGGGGTGGTAGAAGTTGGGGCCCAGCAACCTTTGGCCTAAACCATATCACTGCTTGCACAAAAGGCAAAAAATTGAAATGGATCATGACATTGTCTCTAGGAGTAGCTTCATCTAAAATCTGCACCAATTAGAATGCTTACCTAATTGTATGAATGATGCCCTTTCACCTTGCTAAAATATGGCCTAAGGGTGATTTGAGACAGCTGTAACCATTTAACAACTAATAATAACATTCAACAATACTTGATTTTTCTAATATCATTTTAAATTTAAATGTTATCAAATTGGACATTATGTGCCTGCATTTACTCAATGCAGTTAATTAAAACCCGTTAATTAATTAATTAGAGTTAATATTGGAAAGAGATCCCGCAGTTCAATGTTCTGCAACATAAACTCTAAGATTTCATCTCTTGCATCTTCTGTTAAAGTGTCAGGCAGCATACAAGTTTAACAAATAATTAGTATTATTATTATTATTATTATTATTATTATTATTATTATTATTATTATTATTATTATGGTTGGTCACACAGTCAGCCAGATGTTTAGACTGTATTTGGCATTTTTGTCCACCTAGCGAGTCCTTCCCAAGGACCTGGGATGTTGTTGTTCAATGTTATTAAAGGGATTATGATTATAATTCTCCTCAGTAAGAACTCTTTGGCCTGAGATCTTGGAGTGTTCCTGCCATTCCAAGCAGGCATTACTGGGCCTTTATCCTGCCTACAGATCAGACAGAGTGCCTTTTCATGTGTCTTTTAATTTAATTCAGCTAGGAAGTTTGTGCTCCTTCTTTTACTATGGGGAGCTAGGCTGTCAGAACTAGCCCTCTCTTTCTACAGCTTTTCTTACCAGGTTTATCCTTTATCCTAGGATAAAGAATAACATGGCCAACAAGAATCCCTAACCAAAAAAGAAAGAAAGAAAGAAATCCCTAACCAATTATTGCAGAGAAATAAATGAACAGTTTTTGCTTTCCTCAAAATTATAGCTACTAGCTACTTTTCTCAAAAGTATAGCTACAAAATTATTCAGAAGACTTTCATATGCATCTCTAATGAAACATCTAATTTGGCCTCACACTCCCTGGTATAATGGAACAAAACAAACAATGGACTGTATATACATACTTTAAAAATATGCAGCTAAGGTAGGAGATGTATAAAATATAAAGGGTAGAGAATCAAACAATACATAATGAATTTCAGCAAGAAAGGATGCTTTGACACTTACTATAGACTTTCACCTCATAATGTTTTAATGTTTCCCCTGCTTCATTCATAGCTATGCAAGTATATCTACCAGTGTTGTCCTCCTGTGCATTCAGAATTTGTAGAGTTCGACCACCTGTAAAAAAATAAATAAATGTCAAGTTACATTTTTCCTGGTTCTCTTTGTATATTTTCTTCTGAAACGAGCAGGAACTCTGTATGAACGTAGGTTTGTCACACTGAAATAAGGAACTATTCTTATTTCAGAACATGTTAAAACTGAAGTTTAGGAAAGAACACTAGGAAGAAGCAGAAATATAATGCCTTCTCAAGCACCAGGGCTAGATTGCTTTCATTTTAATTATGCCAAGCACTGAGTGTAATTGATAAGGGAGAGGCCCTGCCGAGATCTGTATTCCTTGGTTCCTGCCTTTGATATGCAAGTGAATTCTACCACTTCACACAGGAAGGTGAGTATTTCAAGCCATTGTTAGTCTGGTTAGTAGTACAAGACAAAAACCCAAGACTTGGTATGGTGATAGGTTCTACAAGCAGGAAGCCAAAAATATGCAATATTATTCCCAGCAATTATAATAATTATAATATTTTTAGTCAATCTCTACCCAGATATCTTCAGAAAACATACTAAAGCTTATTTATGAATGTAAAAAGTAGAATTTTATTTTAAATGATAGAGGGATTCAAATGATTACCTGGCAAAATCCTGATGTTCTTGTTTGATTCTATGGGAACTCCATCTTTCAGCCAGGTGATTGTGGCAGGTGGATATGAATAAGCCTCACAAACCAAGGAAGTTGGGTTATTTAAGATAACCGTGGCTTCTTCTGCACCACTATCATTATCTGTACCCACAATAGATGGAGACACTGAGCAAATTCAGAAACAAAAAACAGAGCATCATTTTAAAAATAATTCTGATAATTGTATCATTTGCATTTTTAAAGGAACTACTCATGGGAAAATACGCAGCCATCCAATATACCAGCAGCTCAATCCAAGGGCACAGATTGAGTAAATTAAGGGCCAAAATACCTATGACATTTGTAAGCCTGGACATAGAGACTGCACTTCATGTGGAAGCACTGCCCCAGCTCAAACCCCTGAAGTACGGAGATTGCACCCAAACTAAAAAACTGAGCTGATCTACCCTGAAGCCCCAAAGTGAGCTGACTCAGTTTGACAGCAGAAAATGATTCTTTCCTTACTTTATTTTTTAAATTATTTCTTACCTTTACGTTCCTTTTTTTCTTTACAAGTTATTTTATTTATTTATTTATTTATTATTCACATTTCTATCACCGCCCATCTCCCCCTAAAAGGGGGACTCTGGGCAGTTTACAATAAAATTCACCTTAAAACCTAACATCATAAAATCACCAATATTAAAATAATAAAAATATAAATATAAAATCCAAGTGGGAGATTTCCATTCTGTCAGGAGAACTCTACATCACCAGCCACCCCCAGGAAGAGCTATTGCCCTTCCCATCCCAGGCGAGGTTGCAAAACCAGGTCTTCAAGCCCCTCCAGAAGGTCGGGAGCGAAGGGGCCTGCCTCACTTCAGGGGGTAGAATGTTCCACAGGGCGGGCACCACTGCAGAGAAGGCCCACCTCCTGGACCCTGCCAGATGAAATTCTCTTACAGACGGAGTCCCCAACATGCCCTCTCTGCATGATTAGATGGGACGGGTTGATGTTATAGGGATGAGATGGTCCCGCAGGTAGCCTGGCCCCATGCCATGTAGGGCTTTAAAGGTGATAACCAACACCTTGAATTGGACCCGGAAGCAAACTGGAACCCAATGCAGCTCATGCAGTAGAGGTGTTACATGTGCTGATCTTGGAGCACTCATCACTGTTCACACAGCCGCATTTTGGACCAACTGAAGCTTCCGGATACTCTTCAAGGGTAGCCCCATGTACAGTGCGTTGCAGTAGTCTATATGGGAGATGACCAGGGCATGAGTGACTGTCCGGAGGGCATCTCGATCCAGGAAAGGGCGTAACTGGCGCACAACCTGAAATTGCGCAAAGACCCTCCTAGCCACGACTGCCACATGCTCTTTGAGCAGGAGTTGTGAGTCCAGGAGGACCCCCAAGTTATGCACGGGTTCTGAATGGGGCAATGCAACCCCATCCAGAACTAAAGATGACAACTTCCCGGATACCGAGGAGCCATCAATCCACAGCCACTCTGTCTTACCAGGGTTCAGCTGAAGCCTGTTGCTCTCCATTCAGGCCCCCACAGCCCCCAGGCACTGAGAAAGGGCATTGACCGCATCTTACTTCACCCAGGATGGAGATATATATCTGAGTATCATCAGCATACTGATGGTACCTCATCCCGTGGTGACGGATGATCTCACCCAGCGGTTTCATGTAGATATTAAATAGGAGAGGGGAGAGAACTGAGGAACCTGAGGCACCCTGCAAAGCAGGGGTCAAGGGTCGGATCTCTCATCTCCTATCACCACCGACTGGGACCGGCCCTGGAGGAAGGAGGTGAACCAGCGCAGAACCATGCCGCCCACCCCCAACTCCCTGAATCGTCCCAGAAGAATACCATGGTCAATGATATCGAAAGCCTCTGAGAGATCAAGGAGAGTGAGGATGGATGCACTGCCTCCATCCCGCTCCCGCCAGAGATCATCCATAAGTGCGACCAATGCAGTCTCTGTCCCATATCCCGGCCTGAAACCGGACTGAAAGTGGTCTAGATAATCCATTTCATCCAGAATCCTCTGAAGCTGTAACGCCACTACTTTCTCAGCCACCTTCCCCAAAAAGGGGAGGTAGGAGACTGGATGAAAGTTGTCCAGGACAGTAGGGTCCAGCGATGGCTTCTTGAGGAGGGGGTGTACCAACGCCTCTTTAAAGGCTGCTGGAAACACCCCCTCTCCCAAGGATGTATTAACCATCGCATGGACCCTGTTAATATGTTTTCTACTACAGATTAAGGTTACTATGGTAACTAATCATTTTGGCCGGGTGAAGAGGTTGAATTTAATTGTCCTCTTTTCAGATGTTAATTTTTGCACCTGGGGAGAAGAACTTGCCTGGACTAGTTTTAGTTTCAGTTTCCCTTCTGTGTAGGCATGTAGAGAGTTAAGCAGCTCTCACTGAGAGCCTGTAAGAATGCAGAAGCCTTTAAATATGTTTGTTTTCTCTAAATAAAATTATTTTTATAGAAATGCCTGGTGTGTGACTTTTCTGATCTCTCCTGGGCCAAAAGGCTTTCCTAGCAATCTGCTAACAGACCCAACCACATGTGACCTCCCAGCCTGCTTTTACTAGCCAGAAGGGACATGGGTCTAGATGGCATGTGGTGGCATTTACTGTCCATAGGATCCTGTCCACTTCCTCAGGTCCAACAGGATCAAACTGCTCCCAGATAACTGGGTAAGCCTGTTCCCCTGGTGTCTCTAGATAATCCGTTTCATCCAGAATCCTCTAAAGCTGTAACACCACCACTTTCTCAACCACCTTCCCCAAAAAGGGGAGGTGGGAGACTGGACGAAAGTTGTCCAGGACAGTAGGGTCCAGCGATGGCTTTTTGAGGAAGGGGTGTACCAGTGCCTCTTTAAAGGCAACCGGAACCACTCCCTCCCTCAAAGATGCATTAACCATCGCCTGGACCCAACCACATGTCACCTCCTGGGCTGCTTTCACAAGCCAGGAAGGGCATGGGTCTAGATGACACGTGGTGGCGTTTACAATCCGGAGGATCCTGTCCACTTCCTCAGGCCCAACAGGATCAAACTGTTCCCAGATAACCGGGTAAGTACGTTCCCTCAGCATCTCCCCAGACTCTGACCCATGCTTAGAGTCCAACTTGGACTGAATCTGAGCGATTTTACCCTGCTGGAATGGTTAACATATGGCTTTTTTTACAAGTTCATTAATGGAACAATCTGACTGTGTTTTTTTTAAACAAGCTCCCTGATAAAATAGTCAACCTTCTATTCCAAACGACAGGAAAAATGGGGAATTTGTGGAGTTTTATTTCTTTTCTTTTTTTCCAGAGATCCAGAGGATTAAAGGAGTAGGGAAATCACCAACCAAGGAATATGGGGATTCAGACAGAACATTGAGTCATCACCATGACTGAAGCAAAGGAGGAGCCTGAAATCTGGAAGTGGATTTCTTAAGCCTGTTTCCTGTACAGCCATTTTACACATGGGAGACAAGCAGCTGAAGGGGGCAGTGCAGAAAAGCCCTCTGCAGAGCCCTTTGGTGAGGGGCATGTTTAGGTGCTTGGGTGAGGTTCAACCTTCAGAGGCCTGAGGTGCCCATCTGTCCTTTAAAATACCAAAAATAACAGGGAAATGGCCAATTTGGGAGTGAGATTTCTTTTTCTTTTTTAATGGTCCAATAGATGCCTTGAAAGCTGCAAAGTTTAAGTAACCCATTTGTTCCTTAATTGTTGCAGATAGATAGAGCTAGAAATACATAGTCCTATGACATGCTGATTATCTATGTATATTAAATTTTGGGAAGGTTCTTTGAGTTGCATGCAACTCCTAAGCCCTCGGTGACCTGCAGGCAACAGTTCTGGCGCTTGCCGCAGTGATATGACTCACGCTACTTCCCTCCCCCAATGCCTTAGAACCAACCCTCCAGTTTTATCAACAGCTCTGCAAGTTGAGATATTCAAGTATATACATTTACTGATTTTTCAGTCCAAACAGATCTGTCTTCTTCCTGGGAACCCAAACACTTTCATTTATTGCTCAATAAATCTTACCAAGTACATTAACACTGAAGCTTTTACTTTTGTCTCCAGCTTTATTGGATGCAACACAGGTATATCTCCCTGTGTCAGCGACTTGAGCATTTGTAATCTGAAGAAAGCGTCCATTAGACATTAACTGATGGCCATCGTCCTCTAGAAAAGTTTGTCCATCTTTTAGCCAAGTGATCTCTGGAATAGGGTTCCCTTTTGGGGGAAAAAGAATGCAAATATTAATAACTGAATTGTGAATTTTGAATATAAGGTGGCCCTTTTAAATTTTCTTGTTTGGTAAGTCCTTCTGTCTCAGAGTAAACCAGAAGATTATAGGAATGAAGGAAGGAAGGAAGGAAGGAATATGATACTTTTTGGTGATCTGTGTGTCTGTACCCACATAATACATACATATATATATAAGCTATTACCCATAAATGTACAAAGACAACTGAGGTTGAAGCCAAAATAAAATCTCCACCCCACACCCCTCCTTTTCATTTGCACTTTCAAAAGTTCAGTAAATTCACATGCAGAAAAAACCTAATTAAGACATCATAGGTAGCGTGGACAGGTTGCAAAGAGTATCGGGGTGAACCCTTCCTCTATGCCTATGATCTGTCAGTTGGGCTAATAGACCTGAAGGCAGGATGCAGGATGAAATGGGAGAGAGCAATCAATAGTGAGTGAGCTCCATTCTCAACTAGTGGATATAATGCATCCATTAGTGACAGAACTAGCAGCACTTAGCTGGCAGAACCAAGCTTTCTTTTCTGGTTTAAATTGATCATCTGAATGCTAAAGCTGTGATAATGAAAAGGTCCAGCACTTTTCAATACAGCAGTACCCGTGTATATAAGGACCCTTTATAAGACCTGACAAGTACTTGAGAAAACACTTGTCCAGCATTACATGGGTAGATGAATCTGCAGAGCAAGATGTCCAGTCTGTCCTGCAGCCCAAGTCAAAATGGCCATGGAGGACAGTGCCCAGTGACTGGAGGAGAGGGGCATGCTCACAGCCAATAGGAGCTGGGCAAATTCCAGACTGACTAAATCTTCAACCTCACTGCCTATGAAGCATCCCAAATTGTATTATAGCAAAACTGTGTTGGGAAAACAAGGAAAATAATACCTTAAAACTGGAAAAGCTAAAGACCCTTCTATGTTGCCTCCACTATGGCTGTGAATGAGATGAAGGCAATATGGCAAGGATCCAGATAAATAAAAATAGTGGGATATGTTCTTCCACTGCTAAAGGAATGTGAAGATGAGCTGTATGTGAGAACCAGTGCTATACCATTGTTCCTGTTAATTGGGATTATACAAATATGGAAGCTTATATGCTCAAACAATATCCCATGATATTTGGATCTGCTCATGCAGAAGAGCCTGAGATTGAGACTAGCTCTCCCCATGCTTGACTGAAAAATCCTTATCCTGTGAAGGCATGAGAATGATCTTTCTGATGTACAGGATGTACATGGCTACTTTTATCAGCCTTGTCAATTATGGTAATAACTGCCATAGGTAGTTTCCTGTCTCCGCTCAAAAATTCAGCCATATCCTGAATTGCCAAAATGTTTGTATACTGCCCTTTGGCAATGTTCCTTAGCTGTAGCCAAAAAGCATCCAAATCAGTCCTGTAAAAATATGGAAAGTATGTGTTATACTCCATTCCCATAAAAACTTTTCAATGTTGCCCTTGTGAGTGGGAGGGGGAGGGAGGAAGACTGAGAGATGCAAGTTTACCTGCTTAATATCATGGCCATCAATCTCCCTCTGTGTTGCAACCAAACCAACTCTAACAAAGAATCACCAGAAGCATTGGCTTACCTGTCACTTCACATGTCAGCATAATGCTATGTCCTTCTTTCACTTTTACATCTTCCAGTTTATTTTCTCCTACAATGCCTGGAGGAACTTTTATATCGAAGACAGACAGACAGACAGAAAGGGAGGGAGGGAGGGAGGGAGGGAGAAACGAATTATGTAAGAATACAGAAGTACAAGAAGATTGTATCTTTATTTGCAATAAGTCATCACAAGATATGTTGTTCCATTTTCAGGAGCCATGCCTTCAAAATATATTAGTATGCATGTTGCATTGTGGTAGGCATGTGAGATATGTTATGACTTTGATAAAGGTATGTGAAATCTGGAGTACATTCATTTAAAATATTGAGGCTGAAGACAGATAGGACTTTTTCAGATAGTTTCAAACGAAAGGAAAGGAGCATTATCACTCATAAGTTACAAATGCTTTCCCCTATTGTCTTGGTTCCTAGAATGGATAATGTTGCTTTCTTTTGAAAAAGTCACAAAAATAAATATTTCACAAGAACTATAAAGAATATATATTGGTTAATCTAAGATGCTGCAAGGCTATTTCTTTTTCTTTTTCTGCTGCAAGAATAACATGGTTGCTTCTATGGAAACTAAATTTCACAATTTTCTAGATATATCCTGACATACTTGGATGATATTAGGTTCAGTGGAATGATGGTATTAAGACAATTAGATTATCTAGTGAGATTGCATTGAACACTAGATATATTTAAAGAAGAGTTATTAAAATTTGAAGAATTTGCAGGGAGGAAGGAAAAAACACAACTAAGTTCTCCTGTTTTTAATTCTATCATTTTTCCAAGGCACTTTAGGATAAAGTACCATTCTACTTTACATTGGAACTACTGCCAGCTATATTGCCCAATTCAGAAAGCCACCCATTGGCTGCACTGTTTTTTCAGTCATCTTTTCAATTTCTAAACACAGGGACTATACAGTAAATTGGAAGAAAAGTCTTGATACTTTGGCTTTTTAAATAGTTTTGACACACTCACCTAAAACTGAAAGTTCAAAGCTTTTCCTGTCTTCTCCTGCAATGTTAGTCACCACACAGGTATAATGACCAGCATCTTCCACTTTCACCTGCATTAGACGTAACATCCTGCCACCTAAAGGGAAGAGGCATAAACCTGCATATTATAACAAAACCTAACTCTCAATTTTGAGTTGTTAATATGGAACCATAACAAAGCATGAGTGTGAGGAAGCATTTTTCTTCATTATCATTGTGGGCAATATGCCAACTAACTGAGATTTTTTTTTCAAAAAACTTTTTTAATTAAAAAAAACTAGTAGTGGTTCGGTGGTTAAGCAGTTCATTGTGATGTAATTCCATCACCTGGAAAGTGACTGGGCTATGTAAATAATTTGTATGGGCATGGTGGAAACAAAGTTGGTTTGCAGGGAGAGAGACATATGGAGACATGTAGAGAATGTTGTTGTTATAAATTAGATTTAGTCAGATTTCTTTCCCTTTTATCTCTTGTCTTTAATTTCTTTGGCTTATCTCACTACTTCTCACTGGTTCAGGAGCTTTTTTGGAGGAGGGTGTTTTTGCTTTGTATAACATTGCTTACCCCAAGAGAATATATGGTAAGGGAATGTTTTAAGGGCAAATTCCTTTTATACTACTGTAGGCTTTCAAATGCCTTTTATTTTTTGAGACTTTGACTCTGTACCTGATACAAATCAATCCATGAAAGCATCCAGAACTCTGTCTGAATCTACATTATTAAGTGAAGTTCTGCTTTGTAAGCAAGGGGGTTGTGTTCAAGATGTCAAGATGGGGCCAGCCTCCTTAAAGGAAAAGTAATGCAACCAGCCCTCAAGTGATTGTATTCTACATGCTTGACCAGGTTGATATATTTGGGGTGTACTTCTATCCACCAGTGATACTTCAGATTTATTTCTGGCTTTACCCACTTTGGAAGAGGATATTCCATGTTCTGGTAACTTCCAAAACTTAACATTAAGGATATTATACCCTTAATGCATATTGCACTAGTTCAGTCTCATCTTCACTGGTTTCCAATTGGTCACCCATCATGTAGTTTGGAGTACAGTACTAGCATATTTTTACTCTTATGTTTTAATCAAAACAATGGTCTTCTAGAAAGACTTTTATTGTAAAGCATTTTTTTAAAAAATAAATATATTCTAGGCATGAAACGTGCTGCTTTTTAAAACTCCAGAACCTACTATGATTAGCTTATGCATTTTGGTAAAAAGGTAAAGGCACCCTTCAGTCAGGCTTGATTCCTGGTGACCACAAGGATATGTCAATGTGGATTTCTAGACCACAGTACTGCAGTGACTGGCTTTTGCCTTATTCTGGTGTGTTTGTTTCTTTTTACTCTCCCCAGTCTAAGCTATAGCCCAGGTGGTCTCTCATCCAAGTATTAACCAAGCTTGACCCTACTTAGCATTTTTCCAAAATTAGCCAAGGTCATTTAGGTGTTGCCACACATACTGGCATGAGTTATGTCACTGAAAAGTAAATGAAATTTGCAGTAAGGCAGCAAGATGAGTCCAATAATCAAAATATATTTCTTTTAGCCTCTCAGTAACTTGGAAAAATATGGTTTGGAAATGTGACTGTGAAATAATCATATACACAATGGTAACCAAGTTAGCCTGTGATCTAAGATTTAAACAATTCTCAGTATCATGTGCTAATACTCTCTACAAAGAAAATAATTTTCTGCAGAAAGGAAATAAGGTAATGACTTCTGCCTGAACAGCTTAAGAGAGTAATATTAGGCATGCAGAGCAATTACCTCCTTTAACTAATTGTATCTGAATCACAAATTGTATAGTCCAGAAAAAGCCTTGCTATGTACATTATGTAAACTGGCTCACATTTATTTGTTTATTTATTTATTTATTTATTTATTTATTAATTACATTTATACAGCCATCCATCTCACGAATGTGACTCTGGGTGCACACAGTAAAACGAACAATAAAAAACACAACTTAAATAACTATTTTAAAAAAAGAGACATATACAAATAAATAAGACCATGGGAGTGTATTAAAAAACTCATACATAATAAAGCCATCTTAAATTGGGTTTGGATATGATATAATGATGTGAGCCTGACTTGCACATATGAGATCCTAAATATTTCATCTTGAGGTTGTTGGATAAACCATCTGTTAGGTCTAACAGAGCCTTTCCATGTGCTCAGTTTATCTTAAACATACTATAGAATATTTTCTCTGTTTAATCTTAAAAATAACTTCTTTTCACTTTAATAAGCTCCCTCTCACCTGATAGGATTCTTACAGAGTTACTTAAAGAGACCAGCTGTCCATACTTCAACCATTTTATTGATGGATGGGGAATTCCTGAAGATTCACAAATCAGGGTGACTGGGCTTTTCTCCACGACACTTACATTTTCTGGCTGAATCAGATTACCCACAATTCTTGGGGGGACTACCAAAAAAGAGTAGCAAGACAGATTAGACATCATTCAGTAATGAATGAAGGATAGCTCCATTTATATAAAAGAATTTAGAAACAAATATACGTATATAATGCTGAGATTCTTTGCTTATATTAAAATTTTCTCCCTCCCTCTTCACCACCTAAAAAATAGCTATAATTTATTTTCCAGTGGTGATAGTGACCCTCTGGCAGATGGTAGTTGGAATTTGGTGGACTAAGATCCATCTAAACTCTTGCTTTACAGGTTTCCATAGTTCTCCTAAATGAGAAGGTTATTCTTCAATGCTACAAAAAATAGTTATGTAAACATCAAGTGTATTTTTGCTGTTGAAAGAATAAAGGTAACCACTTCCCTCTAACTAGGATTAGACTTTGCATCCCTAAGTCAAACTCTGAAGGAGTTACTAGTTAGACCCCTAACAGAAGGATGGACAAAACCTAACTATTGTTTATTTGTTTTTTTCATTTGAAAATAAATACACTTTTTATCTCTGGAGCCACAATAAGTAGAATTATTTGATTAATGTCTTTATTGTGATTCCACACACAGTTGTTTACTCTGATGAGAATTAAGACCTATGTGCAGAATTGCAGCCCTTGTCTCTGCAAGAACATAGTATTAATTTTATCAGTTCTTTTGGTCATTCTCATAAAGCAAGAGGCAAAATGAATTGTAATATGGACATTTGTTTGCTTCATTTCTTCTGAAATACCTGGAGTGCCTGGCATACGTAACACATATTATGAGTATTAGCATAAACTGTTCCAAATGTTACTGAGTTACTTCTTGGATTGATTCACTGCTTTTGTTTTTGTTTTTAAGCAACAAAGTGATCCAACTGTTCTCTCGGGAGCTGAAAGTACTGTATGAAAGTTTACATTCAATGTTTTGCAAAACCCTGTATCTTTGCTAGGTTTCGGACAAGATCAAAGGCTTTCTGAATTAGATTAAGACCTTTCTCTTGAAATGTATGAAGAAAATGGTGTGACAAAAGGAGATACGCAACCAAAGGAAAAAGTAAAATTCTGTTTGGGAAAATAGCAAAAGTAACAACCAACAAATCTTTATTACGGTCAAAAACCAGCATAAATAGTAAAATTATTTTGTCTTACATTTTGCTTTGGTTATTATATATTACTTACAATGTTGCACTTTTTCCCTCTGCTGCCCCCAAAGCATATTATATTACTATATATTAATTCATGGATGCTGCTATTCTCCAGCTTAGTACTACATTAAGTAACAGAGCTATTCCACAGGTAGCAGAATAGTCTACTGCCCTCTCACTCCAGGCATGCACCTTTGTGTATCTTCTCTATTACACATTTTTCCTTTGCTCACCGTGAACACTTAAGTCATATTTCCTGTCGGTCAGTCCTGCCACATTCACAGCTACACATACATAGCGACCAGTGTCTGACACCTGTGCACTTTTAAGTCGAAGACCACGCCCCTCATTTAGTATTTCAACTCCTCTCCCATTGGCTAATGGCTGACCATCTTTCATCCAGGTGACAGCTGGTTGCGGAATGCCATCCGCTTGGCATTCAAGTGAAAAGTCATTTCCTTGAATTACAGTGACATCCAATGGTGCATTCCCATTGTCCAGTATAGTTGGACGAACTGTTCAGAGAAACAAAGTGGCATTTCAGTTTCAGCTGTTCAGCCCCAAACTCTATGTGACATAGCAATAAATGATTAGAACTCCTGACTGCATTTCCTTTTGAAAAATCCAGCTCTTTCAAAGGGGGAAGGGATTTATATTTTAACAGCAAGTTTTAGCTCAAATCCAACTCATCTCCTGGTGACTGCAAGGAGTCATCTATAGTTTCGTAGTTTCTTAGCAATGATACAGAAGTTGCCACTGTCATCTTCTGGTTGCCACTCTCGTCTCCTGGGATTTCCCCCCCGCCCCAAATACCAGTCTAGTCTACTGGTGGCCAGTGTTCTGAGCCCTAATCAGTTCCTACCCTGCTTAGCTTTAGAAGGCCATCAGGTCAGCAAAATGCTGCCATCTAGTGGGACATCTGTATTGGGGGCATGAAAATTACCAAGTGCAAATCTAGCTTCTAAATTTCTGTTAAAAGCAACACCAAAAATATGTGTGTACTTGTACTGTGCCTGCGTATTCTCCATTTCATAACAAATACTGGGGTCAGGAGTGTCAGGGTATAAGGAAAAAGGATTTTAAAAATCCCTCCAGCTGTTATTAGCAAAAAGAAAATGAGCGATCCAGTCACTGATCTCCTGGGACATGTTTAGTTTGTTCCGAAGTTTATATGTGAAGGAAATTGAGGAACATTGCAAGTGACTTACCATACACTAGCAACTTATATTCTTTCTTTATTATTCCAGCTACATTTGAAGCTATGCACATATAGGACGCTGCATCTGATTTTTCAGCAATAGAAATTTGCATCTGTCTTCCTCCAGATAAGACCCTGACTCTCCCTGTAGGGTCAGCTAGCAATGGAGAACCTACAGAAGAAATACTCTCAGATAAAAAAATTTGAAGTATAAAATATGTGTACATATTGTTCAGAGTCTCTGAAACCAGCCACATTTGGATAATCAAATCTTAGCTTAATAACCCAAGGCATGAATGAACGTCAACTTCCTGCACATACTGTTAATTTGTTCCTCTCTTTGCACAGTTGAAAACATAAGGCAAGAAAAATTGTACAGCTTCCTATTATGTCTGAACTGGGCAGTATGATTAATGACTATAATTGTTAATCCTAGCTATGAAAATCAGCTATGGCTTCATTATTTTTATAACCTTTATATACCACTTCCCATTAAAACGTATCAAAGCAATTTCAACTAAAACAAACCATAGTTTCCTAGTTAGAGATGATGACACTCTGCCATGTAAAACTAGATTAAGTTTAGCATCTCATCTGAACCAGTCCAACACTGAAGTTAAGGTGCTGTGTCTATACCACAATCTCAAATGGCTGTTTATGGTAATATTATTTATTTCAGTTATGGCTATTGTGCTCCCTGATTACAGAATTAAATAAAATAACTTCTCCTTCTGGCCTATAAACAGAGCTGGATGGTATCTTGGCAAGCAATTGTTCCCACAATAGCATCTCTACTTCCTGCCTTGGCTCACTCATAAGGCACACAGAGGTAGGTTTCCTTAAGGTAAAAAATATGACCTTAAGGAAATAATTAGCTTTCTTGCTTCCATACAAATGCTTCAACTTCTTTTGGGCTTTCATGGGTCTTTCTTAAGGGTTTTGTGCCTATGTGTATGTGTTTATTTAGAAAAAGGGGAAAGTGGTTGCTGGTGAAGACTTTCTGGAATAATGGCCAAGGAGGATGGGGCTCAGCAAGTAGTGGTTTCTTTGATTGCCTTGATCAAATGCTTTGATTTCTTTGATTTATGGCTAAACTTAAGCCATAAACAGGTGTGCTGTGCATGTGCACCATATGATTAATCACAGCTTTGTTGCATATTATACTACTCAGGCAGAGGGAAGAACAATTTGGCTGCAGGCAAATACAAGAGGCTCATTCACCCCACAGCATTTTATATGTCCATTCTGTTCCAGACATACTGTACTTCCTGCCAGGCTAGGTCAACTAAAGTACAACAAAGTCCCACAAGCAACAAGTGGTACTCCCATTACACTTTGGACAAAGAGGGATTGGCACCCATTCAAGTTGATACATTCTGTAAATTCTGCCTGAATTATGGCATTCTTTTTGCAAGGATCACCTGGTTGCTTTGGAAGATTTCTCTGGTGGTCTCCAGGTGTATGTACATGCACAGACAGCACTTCTGCTGAGACTGCCAGCAAAGTGAAACATCTGTGTGTGCACATGCATGTGAAGAAAGCAGCCATGTAGCCCCTGTAAAAGATGCAGCTGCTTTAATGAATCAGAAAAATCATTAATTTGCACTAATGTGCATAAAGCATCTTTTCCAAATGCTTTTAATAATCTTACAAGACAGTATGTGACCCCTAACTTCTGTAACCTGGAATTTTCCAGATGTGTTGGGACTGTTAATCCCAGAATGACTAGCTGAAATGCAAGTTGGAAGTCCACACAGGTAAGGAAACACTGACATTCTGGCTGACTCAAATAAGAGATAAGAAGGAAGGAAAATAATAAATGGGAACACAAAGCAGCCTTGCGTAATTGTGGTTAAAGATCTATATCACATCAATAGACTCTTCATCTATGCACTTCAATCCCCTGCCTCAGTCAGCTTAAATCAAAAAGAATCCAGAGTATTTGAAACCCTTTCTACTGAAACAAAGTTTTAGAATCAAATGTTGAAATCTGCACTAGCTACTGCAGATAACCCCAACAATATTGATGTCTAAAAATCTAGCAGAAAGGTTATTTTAGTTTCCTATTTAGTTCAGAAACTAAATAAGCAGGCCCAACAGAACTAAAAGAACTAATTATGTTTGTGATTAGCCCTCACAAAGTACAATTGCTTACCATCCTTTCTCCAGCCAAGAGCAGGTGGTGGAATTCCACTGGACTCACACATCATACTGATGAGATTCCCTTCAATTACAGTCAGCTGAGTTACTGTATCTGAACTGTGAATACTTGGTGGCACTAGAGAAGACAAATATCAGAAACAAACAATCACCTCTAGCTAATATAAACAATAAAGAAATTAAATGTATTAATACCAGCATAGAAAGAAGAAAATGTAAGCAAAATTCTCAACACAAATCTTCCTTTCAGGCATTAATATTCTCCTCTTAGGTCAAACAAGAAGTGCAAATACATTTATTAGTTTATTTAAAATATTTCAATGGCATGCAAATTAGGAGTTTTAAACACCACGGAGATCCCTAAGCTTTAGCACTGGCAGCAGTTAGATTTTATACTGCATGATATTATCTCCAACTGTTATTTCATTTTTTTTTATTGAATTAACAAGTTCACTAGAGTTTCCAAGAACAAAGCCTTTA
Organism: Candoia aspera; assembly: GCF_035149785.1. Taxonomy (NCBI): domain Eukaryota; kingdom Metazoa; phylum Chordata; class Lepidosauria; order Squamata; family Candoiidae; genus Candoia; species Candoia aspera. The sequence continues at coordinate 100,846,488 of NC_086155.1, forward strand.
CTATTGCTGAATATTTCCAGATTTTGGAACACTAGGTACTCTGAGGAGCACAGATACTAAATCAGATAGACAGCTTTCTTAAATTTAGGCCCCGAAAGCTGTCCAACATTGCTTCTGATTCCACAGCCAAGCAATGAATCTATTTCTGAACAGTCATCCACAGATGATTTTCACAGGCAAATCAACAGTGGCCACAAAAGGCTTTTAAGAAGCTTAGTATTCCAAAAGGGTCAAACTGTAACATTACAGAAGGAAAATTTTCCTAAAATGGGTTCATTTAAACCAGAGACAAGGGACATTACACTGGAGCCCAAGCTGATTTATTGACAGTGCTGGAGTCAAGGGCAGGCCTCAAGAGGGATGGGGTTATGGTCTCTCTTTATAGACATACCCAAATTAGAGCAGTGTTTCTCAACCTTGGTAACTTTAAGATGTGTGGACTTCAACTCCCAGAATTCCTCGCATGGGGAATTGGCTGGGGAATGGCTGGCTGGGGATTTCTGGGTGTTGAAGTCCACACATCTTAAAGTTGCCAAGGTTGAGAAACACTGAATTAGAGTATACATGGGATTAGACATACGGCCAGGTATTTGATTGGATATAACATATCATGTGCTCTGTGTGGTCAGTGAGGCCATTAGGGTGTAACGATGAGGGCAAGACTATAAAGACAATGGGTTTTGAAAGAACTAAGAGGCAATATTTCATGAGAGCTCACCTCCTAGAATCTATTCCCAGTTTATCAGCATTTCTTCAGCCTTCTAAATGTTTTTATGTCTGCATTGACAGGTTTAGTTCCTCTAAGAATGTGCTTTTGTGAAAGGGGTAGTTGCCTAATTTGACACCATATACCTGAGCCAGTGCTTTGTTTTCCCTGGGAGGATGTATTTGGGTTAGGGGCTTTTAACTTGACCCTCAAAATTCTCTTTCAGCTGCATGTCTAGGAAAAATATTCATAGAGCAGAGTCCCCCTAAACTAAGGCAGTCAATCAATCAAACAAACAAATAAGGCGAGCAGAAGTATTATGCAGGAAGAGATAGTGGAGATCAGCCCCAGAAAGGATAGCAATGGCAACAGTAAAGCAAAACAGACAATTCTCCTTGGATTATCATACAAATACTGAAATAGATTTTCAAGAGCTGAAATTCAATGAAAGGGGACTTAAGTCATTCCAGGTAATTGAGTCTAAATTCACATTTGGGCCCACCATGTATTTTGCTCTTGCAGATCCTTCTGCATTCTATGTTTCATTCAGGAAATGCCCACTGGTAAGTCACCCCCCCCCCCAAGATGCATACACATATCAAAAGGGAAACTGTCAAAGGGAAACTTTTATCATGCTGGCCTGATACTCTGGCAAACAGCTCTTCTACCAAGCTGCATTAATGTGCTTGACTCAAGCCCATATTGACAGTATACAATAATTTGTGCTGCCCTCATTACCAAGTTGTATTCTGCTTCGGCAATGAGGTCAGTGACAGATTTAATGTAGGACAACATAGAGAAAGTACTTGGTAGAATCCTTTGGTGCTACCAACCAGCAGGAGAAACAACAAAGTGAGATTTGATAGATGGCTAGACTGTAATTGTTTAGCTACTTTTTAAATACAATAGCACTCTTCCAGAAAAGCAGTAAACCTATGTTTCAAAGTAGGCCCCAAAAGTGCCTTGCAGCTACCCTATGGAAAGTGCGATCTCCCACTGGGCACACTTTCCCAAGGCCATTCTGTTCTTGGCAGTGGAAGAGTCTGGCTCCCCACTGGCTTCTTCTGCTACCCCTCCAGGTTCTGGCTGCTGGTACAGTACTGAATTTGCCAGAGCTGGGAAGAGCAACAAAAGAAGCAAGATAGATGGCTCTTTTGCTGTCAGTTCTTTGAACCCATGGATAATTCTATGGGATAGGCAAACTGGTGGATACAGATGAAGAACTGGAGTCTTCTACTGCCAAAAACAGAATGGTCCTAGGAAACTGTGCCCAGGGACCAGAGGGGAGAGGATATACTTAAAGCATCTAAAGCAGCCAACAGACACATCCCAACTCCTGAATACATCATCACCACCATCACCAACAAAACATGAAGATTCAGTACATGGCAAGCCTTGTGTCAGAAGAAGATGGAAAATACTACTTTAAAACCTGCTCAGGTAAATATTTATTTAAGTTCCCTCCACAGTGAGCAATGGTTGAGGCAAAGACAGCAATATAAGGACAGGACCTAGAAAAATGATTATCAGGGCATCTTCCTGCTGTGGTTAGGGGAACATGAGGATGAACCCAAACCTTAATCATTTGAGAACTCAGTGCTACACAGAAGGTGAAAGCAGATGTTAACTACTAGGGGTCAACATCTTTTCAAAAGATGAATCACTTCACTCTTCAGCCAGTTGCAGTTTGTGTTCTTATTGGGAAGAGCTGCCTGGCATTTAGTGCTAGTTTTCTAACAGATTTACCCAGACCCAATCTAGTGCGAACTTCACTGGAAATTTTTCGTACTTCTAGCAATGCATCTTAGAGATGAGTTTGACTGGAGAATGTTGGGGGTTTGAAGCTACCAAGGAATCCATTGGAAAAGCAGATCATTCTGAAATGCAACACATTCAGGGCCATCTCTTCCCTAATATGCACCCAAATTTTCTAGGAGTACCCTTGTCATTGATACTTCAGTCTTATTCTTGATGGTTGCAAACCTTACCCCATACATTGACATTGTAGTTTTTTTCCACTTTCCCAGCAATGTTTGTCGCTTCACAAGTATAGCGTCCAGTGTCTTGCACTTGTGCTTGTTCAATCTAGCAAGAAACAAATCAACAAATTTATTTTTGGCAATAATTTAGGTACTCATCACTGTGCATTATTATTTATCCACCCAATACATCGTTTTGATTTCTGTAAAGGAAGTAATTGTCTGAGTGGGAGAGATTTATTTAAAGTCTCATTTTTTTACCTTACAAAATATAAGTCATTCTCTTTAATACCCACTGCCTTAGCACAGGGATGGGAACAATTTTTTGGTATTGGGACTGTATCTGGAAGAGCTGATGGGTAGAAGTGGACATGGTCACAACACATGTGTGAGTGGGATGAAGTTTTTAGGAAGGGTTTGAAATGGGTTCTTTTTTAACTGTGATATGTCTGTTTGGGGGTTTATACTATAATCCTCATGTTTCTCACCTTAAAATAATAAGAAACAATGTTCAACAATCCTGGACAGATGGCCTCCAAAAACCAGAGAAGGTGACTCAGGGCCTGTAGGTTGACCATTACTGCTTTAGCAGGACTGATGATGGCTGAACAGCTAGGCAAAAATTCTTCTGACTAGATTTGCCAACAAATTTTGTCTAAATGGATTGAGGTGACAGATAAATCTCAGGAAGGAAATAAAGGAAGAAAAGTGGGAGCTGGTGAAATGTCATTGTTAAGAGATTGATCTATGATTTGTGAAGTCTGTGGTAGGAATCTCCCCTCTGCCACAAACATGCTAGGTGGCCATAGGCAAATAATTCTTTTTATGCACCCATAGCATATGGCTAGTGTTTGGTAGGCCCATGTTACCATGACTATAGGAAAGATAGTATAAGAATTATTGTATGACATAGCCTTCCAGGCAGCAGCTCCAATCTGAATAAAGTGAGTTGATACTTCTCCCTCCTAAATTACAATGGCTTTATAAATCCCTTAGTTTGAGTAACCTATTTTACGTAGCAGCCACAGAGGTCAGTCCCTTACTTTGCTTCTTGGTCTGCCTGCTTACAGCCTAACAATGAATATTCTGGCCCATTAGATTTCTATTCACTTGGGCCAAAACTGTACTCCCAGTTGCAGCTTTCCTGCAAGGCACAGCAGTTAAAACTTGGAAAGTTACACCAGCACTCTTACATCTTTTAGGAAACAAGTGCAAAATGAACTTCTCCACCCCCATATTTCTTCTTATTTTCTTGGGGAAGAACAAACACTAGCCAGATTTTGTTCCTGCTAACATTTGTCCCTCATCAAAATTTGTTCCCAGCAAGATCCATGCCCAAATTCTTTTTAATCCCTAATCATTGGTGCTGATTGCCCACAGTATAAATCTTAACTATCCAGCAATGTTCAAGCAGGAGTCATCTGCCAATGTTGGATATACTTTTGGATAAGTAACTCGGATGCTATTGGGAGAACACATCAAAAGCAACACAGCTTTTCCTTCCTCCATCAGCTTTATCAAGAAAGATGTTGTTTCAACACCTTTCAAAAATGGAAGGGAATAACCCTTAAACTATTAGTGTCAAGAATCCTAAACATGAACAAGACTCACAGAGGAAATCTGAGGCATTCTAATATTTACCTTCAATACACTCCCACCTTCAGTAATGGTGAGGCCCAGCTTCTTCTGCAACAGCTGACCATCCTTCAGCCACTGAAGCGTGGGTGGAGGGATAGCATTGCTTTGGCAGCGGAGTTCCAAATGTTCCCCCATGACCACAGAGACATTCTGTTCCTCTCCCATAATATTAGGTGGAACTGAATGAACAAATACTTTAATAATCAGTTTCATCTCTTTTTACCAATGAATCCTTGCACTTTCTCTGAAGTAGTCACTGTCTGACATCAACAAGGAGTTTCAAATTTCAGGTGTTTTGCATACCACTACTTACAACCATGTATGCATTAACAGAACACTGCAGCCAGTTCCAGTTCTCTAAGTTATCTACCTATGCCCGTGTTTACAAATCTTTACTCTTCATGCATTGTAGTTGTAGTTTCATAGTTTTTAAAAAAACAAAATAGGCATGTACTATAAAAATAGATCTAAAACAGCTTTACTAAAATGTCTCAAGACAATACATGAATCATCACCATTTAAGCAAACATCTAAACACTTTCTGCTCTTACTTTTCAAGTGCAACTTTTCAGTAACCGAAGAAAAATGATTAACATCTAAATTAACATCTAGTTGTCCCAAAGGAAGCACAGTATTCATTTGAATATGACTTTCTATGACAGGGTATGTCAGATTCCTACAAACCTATGAAACTCATCCTATTATCCCTATCAAAATAAACATAGGATATCACTTCCAGATAGTACTCCGGGAAGATCATTCTGTAATCTGTGGTATGGTAAAAATGCCATGGGTCATATCAGAAATCTCTAACCAAGCCACAACTTTGGACTATCAAGGTGTGTTAGGGTAACAATTCTGCAAAATTCTAAGGCAGCATGTTGGGAAAGGCTACTCTAATCCCTCAAGATATTAATCAAGAATGCTTATGCAGTTCTTGGCATAAACATTATTTATATTCTTACCATAAACTCTGAGATCAATTTCCCTTTGTTTTTCTCCTGCTGCATTTACTGCAACACATGTGTACCTTCCTGTATCACTGATCTGAGCACTTGTCAGTGCCAGGATGCGACCTCCAGAAAGAATCTAAAAAGAAGGTAGAATTGTTTAAAAATGGCACATTAGGTGAATCAGACAGTGTAATAGAGTATTAAGTTTCATTATTGACATAATACAACCATCCAGAAATTTCTAACATTACTTTCACTGCTTATTTTTTTTTCTTGTTTCTGCCCTATTCCCTTCTTTCTGTAACATCTTGCCTAGTGAATAATTCTAGAGAATTCTAATTTTTATTCTAGCAATAATTCTAATGCTCGTTTTTTTATTGGCCCTAATCAAAGTACTCTCCAACTATGGATTTTGGATTTTTATTCATGGATTAACACAGATAGGATTGCTTTAATTTTTCCCTATAGGTGAATTTGAAATATTGATTAATGAATATAATTTATTATCCAGAAGTTAAACAGACAGGTTCCATGCCTGATGACTGCTGTAGGGCTCTTTTGAACATAGAGAAGCTCTTTCTCTAAATTGTGGGTAAATATCTTCCATCATAATAGCATGTCCAATTGCAAGCCCAGCTGTTGTCTGATGAAGGTCGGAATCCTTTTCCCAACCACTCTTAGGAGCCACCATCCTTTTCCCCTTGCTGTATAGCAGAAATTCTACTCCACACCCCTGAAAGTTGGGGCAGCAGAGGCTACTGTGGCAATGAGCTAGCCATCAGGGAGGGGGATGGATCCCTCTGGCTTCCACAGCCTTTGGCAAGGGAAGTGGGAAGGAAGAATGAAGGAGGTAAGTGGAAGGAAGTTTAAATAAATTATTCACTAGCACATATGAGAATCAGAGCTGAAGAACTCCAGGGACGTAATATTTGCTCAGATTGGAGGCTGCCAAAACTTTGTCCCAGGTGAGGGAGTTATGAGCATTCTCCAAGTATGCTTCCACAAAGGAGAAAGACTGTGTTATTTAATTATTATTCAAATACTTTTCTATACCAGTTGTAAATCTGAAATGGTTTAAGTCCTTTATAACCAATGACTTTTATTGTACTTTAATCTAAAACTAAAATGGTAGCATAGATTAAATTCCTATTCTCTCCCTATTATCTTCCAGGGAATGTTAACTTCAAGGCACCAAATGAAAGCACAGGTAGATACTTCCAAGGAATGGGGGGGGGAAGCATCCTGAGTACCAAAGAGTCCAGCTCACAGATTCCATCAAACAAAGCTGCTTTAATGGGGCTAGGAAATTACCTGGAGTCCATTTGAAACACTAGAAACAGGGCTGCCATCCTTCAGCCAGGTCAGAATGGGAGCAGGGATTCCACGAGCTTCACACTCCAACCTTGCTGGATTATTAAGTACAACAGTTACCATTTCATTATTTCCTGAAATGGAGGGCTGAACTAGAAAAAAAGAAAAAGAGAGAGAAAAATTGCTTGAGCAGATGTACAGTTCTGATCTACAGTTTTGCAAATGAAAAGGCCTACCAAGACAGATGGACCTTTGGATCTTTGCAGCCCCTTTCTGTGCAAGCCAAGAGGATCTTTTGACACCATTCAAAAATGGACCTGATAGTTTTTTAAATTTTAGAGTGAAGGAATAGAGGGGTGGCTTCTCCCCATCATTCTACTTTTCCCATTGTAAAACTAATTCAATTTGCTACAGAAGTGGTGGGAGTATTCCTAAAGTTGTCTACAGCCACGTTGCCACTATGAAAGGATACTACAGAGCAACACAGCATCCTTCCAGGGAATTTTACTTTACTGCCCCCACCACACACACACACACAGACAGACTTTTTCTTTTTCTGGCTGAAAAACAGTAGATAACAGCCTTAACATTTCTCACCAATTAATGTGTGAGTAATTAATTGCTTTGGGCCCTCGCTTGGGGCACTGTAATAGTATGTGGGAATGATCTTGGGAGTCAGGGGGAAGAGACATAGCCAGGGCAATGGTCAGATAAAAGGTAGCTTAGCCCACAGAAGGAATGTGGGCATGGTAAACATCTCAGAAGGGACCTTCCCTAGTTGCTTGGGATATAAAGGTGACAGGGGAGAGATGTACTTTCAGACTTGCAAGATTCTGTTAATGTGCCCTTACAGTAAAGTAGAGCTAGTACTCCGGGGGTGCTTCTTGTCTGGACTACTTTGCAAGGCTGACAGGGAACTAACAGTTCTCAGGGAAATGAACTATTCCAGATTATTATTGGTTATTATTCTTTTAAAAGTAACTGCACAGAATTTCTGTTCAATCCAGCGCAAGAGTGTAGATCTTCCAAGCCAGCAGGCCAAATATTAGCAATGGGCTTACAAGGTTTGCCTTCAAAGAGACACAGGAACCTATGCAAAGAGTTAAGGAATTTTAATAGTTCCCAACTCCTGGACAGGTATTTGTTTCTTGTAGGGAGGTAATGACTTTCCACATCAATGCCATTCTAGTGCTAGCACTGATAAATATGTTTGTACTATAAAGCAATAAAGATAAGAGGAAAGAAAGGAGTTTTGATAATAAGAGCAACAAAGTTGAATAATGTAACCAAGAGAAGCCAGTTTATAAAACTCCATCCCAATCTTATACAGAGGAATCAGCTTTAGCAACAAAACCAAGAGGTAGAACTTAAATTTAACAGTCCTTTTCTTGCGCATGAGCAAAAGGTTTGGTTTGCTCAAGTCTCTATTGACAAGCCGTAGTCAGTCAGAGGACCAGATTTTAAGAAAATGGTGGAAATCTAAAAGAGTTATGGTTTAGATTTCCATCATTTTCTTTAAATCTGGCCCTGTGAGTGGGTCTGAAATTATTGTAGGCTATGTGATTTCCACAATAGCAGCAATTAAATACTTGTATTACTTTGCTGAAATAGAGACAGTGAGATCTGTTTTCCAGACCTAACTGCATGGCAGTCCCATCAAGCAAGCAAACACTTCAAAATTAATGCCTTCCCATTTTGAATTATGCAAATACTGCAAACCAACCTCTATCCTTTTCTCAAATCTGCATGTAAAAATGACTTTAACAAGTCCCTACGTGCACGCAATAAATTTGAAATGTGCAGGTGAAAGGCAGAGACATTTTTTCTACCCAAACTGCCTTTCTTATGAGAAGCAGTATTTACCATGGACCTGAAGACTGTAGAATAATTCAGCTACTCCTGCTGCATTTGCCACCGCACATTTATAAATCCCAGTGTCAGAGATCTGGACTGCATCTATTTGGGCAACTTGCCCTCTGTTCAAGAAAGTTATGCCAGCAGTATTGGTCAGAGGAAGATTGTCTTTGTACCATGTGATAACTGAAAAGCAAAATAAGAGATATTGGTACTAAGCTATGTAAGAAATTATTGGAAGGAAAAATTCAAGTTATTTTTTATTCAGATACTACTTACATTGTTTACAGATGTCCAGATATGGTACAGAATTTTGTAGTTTAGAGCAGAAGAGATATTAGGAAAAGTGAGGAATGAAAAGGTATTCCCTCCTTATTCTACTTATTCAATCATCTGGGCAAGATGGTGCATTTTTTGCATGATCTTGTGGTACCATCTCAGTGCAGGGCCTTCTTCCTGGCCAGAGTAAATGCTTTTCCTTCCAAGGTACACTTCGGAAGGTACAAACGCATTCCCAGCCGTGAGAGGCTCCGTCTCTGTGGCAGTCTGGATACAATTCATCACATCGTTTTTGACTGCCACTTATTTGTGTCCCTTCGGCATGAATTACTCTCAAAACCTTTACAGGGTAAATACCCATTAAACACTGTAAATACTGCATCATCTTGCCAATATCTACTGAGTGATGCTGTATCTGAAACCACCAGAATTTTTGCCAAATTCCTAGAGGAATTTACCATTTCCATGGTAAAAGGAAATATAATCAAATTTTTCAATGAGTATGGCTCTTTCTTTGTTACTCTCATGATACGTTAATGCCTTTTGTATTTTATTGCTTTTATAATGCTAATAAAGGTTTGACTGATTGATTGATTGATTGATTGATTGATATATGGATTTTTAAAATTATGGTTAAACCCATAGGTTTCCCTAGAATTAACACGCTAGATTCCAAACAAATCCAGCACTTTTACTTTACAAGAAAAACATGCATATTCACAACAGTTCAATTAAGCACCATCAGAGGCTGCACTGCAACAAATTACAAACTTAAGATCATTTGCAAGAAAGAGATGAGCTATTTTATATATTTAGAGTTCAGTGAAAGTACAATACATGGAAAATTGCTGCAGGTTTCCTCCCCTGACCTATTTTCACTGTGAGAGGAGATAGAATTGCTGAGTATATATACCTGGCAAAGGATTTCCAGACACTTTGCACTCTAGTTGTATTGGATTGTTCACAATTACTGTCTCATTTCTCATCATCCCTGCATCCTTCAGACTGGGTGGCTCTGAAAAAGAGGAGAAAATTATGGTCTTTTTTGTTTAGACATATAATACTTAGGCTTTCTCTGTACTTAGTTCACAAGTTTCCAAAATAGGTATATGTCCATATGTACAATCTACAGTAAACGATTAATTTGACTCAAAGAATAGCCTAGACATGACCTAGAGATTGAGAATGTGTTTCTAATCATAGAGTAGCCATAATAACACAGTGGTTTCCCCTTTCTTCTCTGAGATCTTTCTAAAATAGCAGTGCCTTATATCTCACAATGGCTGGTTTTGTACTTCAGGATCAGAGCATCTCTGATGGATAACAAAGCTCATCCTGGCCTAGTCATTTAAGAATTACTGCACTGAGAGACAAGGTTCTTGTCAAGATTTGCTCAAGTCTAAACTAAAAAAGATATCCTAAGTAGCTATAGAGCTAACTAAGGCTTAGTTAGTTGACAAATGTTTAAAAGTAAAATTATCTTCTACTTAAGGTAAGCACATTCTACTTCAGTGGATTAACCGATACCAGCTGACTTACAGAAATACTATCAATACTAAAGCATCAAAGGCTATATGCTAACCAGTTTATTTACACATTATACTTTTAATCATAAGACCTTGATCAATCAATATACTGATTCTTTCCCTCCTTCAGATTATAAAAGTCTTCTGATAGCCATCTTTTCCTAGAAGGTTCTTATACCAGGTCTCTCAAGCTCTTGCATGAAAATCTCAAGATAGATTTCAAGAAAAGACTCAAACCATTCCTCTTCAGCCACACTTTTTAACTGGAATTAGTCTTAATAGCAATTTTAACTTTTTAAATATCAGATTTTACCATAAGGGTGTATAAATGTGTAATATACATGTGTTTGTTTGTGTGTGTGTGTGTGTGTGTGTATAGGCAGTAAGATAGTATAGTATTTAAATTATATAGATTAAAAATAAAGGTAATACATCTCAACATTTTATTGACTTGGGTTTGAATCACTAAAAATCTTATGAGCTTTAGTGCACTTGAGACATTTCAAGGCATTTTTTTATTATTATTCTTGGCTGGGGGAAGACCCCAGGCCATCAGACAAGTTATGCTATGGCATCCAGTGCCTGAAAAAGCTACCAGCTCTTGATACTTACAGAATAAAGAATAAAACTGAGCAGGAAATTGGGCACATAGCATGATGGATGTAACTAGCAATCAACAGGCTATGTTGAACTGCCAATGAGAAGCCATTACCATATACATGCAGATGAATGAATTGCTGGGCTTCCCCAGCTGCATTTGTTGCTATACAGGTATATCTGCCAGCATCTTCTTTTAAGGCCTTGGCAATCTGAAGAACACGCCCTGAAGATTCCAGCTGCTCCAGAAAAAAGCAAAACAAAAAGAAATGGCAAGACTTCTTTGGAATAATGAATGAACCAATGAGATTTCTAACAGAATATATGCAAAACCTATAAACACTGGTACCTTCTTTCAAACTATAAGGACATTCATAGTGGTTACAGTGGTTGGAAATACAAATCCAGCAGCACTGACTGTTCAGCATTTCATGACCTACTGTAGATAGAGAATTAAGGATTTACTCTCTGTACCCTCTTTGTCTATTACTCTGCCTGCTCTTTGTCTAAACGACTGCTAATCTGAAGTCACTTCCTTCATAGGTATGCATGCACATGCTCTTGGACTCTCTTCCTGCAAGGATGTCCTCAATCAATCGATCAGGTGGGGCCAAAGGCTTGCTGGAATAAAACAGATTCACAACTGATTTTTAGAATTCAGTGGGAGTTGCACATACCAGTCAGGAGGAAAAAAAAGTTTGTCATAACCAACTGGCACTTGGCCACAAAGTATTCTGAAAGGCTGTTTTTTCAGAAGAAGGACAGGGGGCAAAATCTACTTCAGAAGAGTTTTGATCATGTCAAATCAGTATCTGCTCAAAAGATAAATACTGGCAAATCTTTTCCTTTTCAGTAGTATTTAAAACAACAAATGACATCAATCTTCTTACTTACTCCAATGTTTTCTCTAGCAGTGTTTACAGGCTGACTATCTTTTAGCCATGTGATAGTAGGGATTGGTATGCCATTAGCAATGCACTGCAGGGTTACTGGCTTGTGCATCACCACAAATCTTTCAGAAGGTCCACTCATTTTGATTGTTGGAAAGACTGCAAAAAAAAAAAATCAGTACAGAATTTTATGCAGAAGCTAGTCAAATACCTTATACAATATCTTTTACTTCTCTGAATGTGTTCCTATTAATCATCCAGCTGTTGCAGAAACCAGTGAAAATAATCTTTTTCTAATTAGCAAACAATGGGCCAAGAAAAATATTCACTAAATATGCAGTAATTACTGAAAATAGCAACTGGCTATTTAGTTCCCCTTCTCACAACCCAGAACACACTTCTTTCCCTACCCCACAACACTGGATGCTGCTGATGGGGAAACTGACAGTTATGGCAATAGAGCACAGTGGATATACCATGGTGGAGCAGCAGCAGAAAGAAACAACAGCAAGAAGGAAAGATTAGAAAGATATCTGAGTTTTGTTCAATATCCAGACGTCAAAAAAAAGTTTGAAAAGTTATACAGAGCAATACAGGAATGGGTTTAGTATTTGTGCATTAAAGTAGCCCAATATAGTCAATATACATTTGAATAACTTGCCTTCTGTTTTTTTTTTCATATCACAAAGCTGCTAAATCCATTTCAAATCTTAAAATTCTTTTGTTATGCAGTCAGCAAACCATTAAGTATTTAAAATGTTTCACAGAAAGGTACAACCCCAAAGTTCCCCCCTTTTCTTTCCCAGAGAACACACCATGCACAATCACATCGAATTCCTTTTTGCTCTCTCCCGCCTTGTTGGTCGCTATGCACTGATAATGGCCTGTGTCTGACACTTCGGCCCGAGAGATGAGAAGCCTGTGTCCATTGAGTAAAATTTTATATCCAACTCCTCCTTCAATTGGCTGGCCGTTTTTTAACCATCTGGTGAAAGAAAAGCAGGTCTTTAAAATACTTATTTTGTATAAAGAAGAGATCATGAGGCATGAGTTTGAATGCTTACAGTTCCAGGACTAAGAGATTGGAGTAAATGATGCTGACTTATGTATCATTTATCTAGTAAATGATGCTGACTTATGTATCATTTATCTAGTAAATGATGCTGACTTATGGGTGCTGCCAAACAGCCCCTAGGATTATCACTAAAAAGGCATCGTACTGTAATTTCACCCCAATCAATTTCTTCTGGAAAGAAACATACTGGTAGTGATAGCGGGAAAAGAGAGGAACGTGAACCGGGCAAAAATATTATCAATAAAAGCCTTGTCTAAAAGTACCCTCTGTGCATTTGGCCTTAGAACTCCTACTTCATAGTACAGAAGGAAATGGAGGCAAGCTGTATGAACCCCTGAATTTGTCTTTGGACTGACCAGGTCTGTGGAAATTGACTTCTATCAGACTTTGCCTAGTGAGCTGAGCAGTTCATTCTGCATGCTGTACATTGAGGCCTGGTATCCATTTTACCCAGGGACTCATGTCATCACTTGTTGAAAATAATTTTTTTCCCCTGCTGCCTTTCTGGATGGTAAAGAAGAGCAGGAAGGAGAAGAAGAAGGAACTCACTGGAACGTAAGGTCATAACACATACAGTATTTTCATCATATCTAGAAATACTGTACAACTGCAGCTGGGGAAAGAAAAACCGAGTAACTACCAAAAACTGAACATTCAGGATTAACTGGAGGGCTTAAAGGCACTTCCAGATGATGACTCTTTCAGTTGGCCAAATTTTCTGATTTTACATTTGAAATAGAGCAGGATATAACTGCACTGCTCTGGCTATTGATGTTACCAGGGCTCTACAGACACCTGTGCACTGAGAATCTGTAGTATTTGCAGAGAACCAACAGCCAATCACAGGGGATCCTTCCCGGCCAATAGGTGACTGATTGTCTCAAGGGCTCTTTCTCCCACCAGTTCCTGAGTCAGGAGAATAGCATGCTGGAATAAATGGCTGCACCCCCATTGCTGATTCCTCTTCTACCTCAATGGCAAGACCAGGAAAGGGTGCTGTCATTACAGATTTAAGAGGGACAAGGTAAGGAAAACAAATGGTAGATTCCCTTGGTTTGGTTTGCCCTCCCACCAAATGTCCCCAGCCATCAGGAAAAATATCCATCAGGGGGTAACCCTGCATGTGGCAATTAAATTTCCTGTAGCCATTTTTTAATTTAAGAAATCCCTTATGAAATATTGTATGGTCCTATCACTTCACTTTCTTGGTAACTTTACTTTCATCCAAATCACCTGTATGAACAAGTCTTTTTTTTTTAATTGAACCATAATCTCTTACGTGATCGTCGGCAGGGGTGTTCCTATTGCTGGACATTCCAACTCCAGGTGGCCGTGGAGAATCACAATGTAGTCTGAAGATTCATTTCCTCCTTCCAAACTTGGTGGAACTGGAAGGGAAAAAAGGAGGGAGGGAGGGAAGGTCAGTCATACATAGAAATATTTTCAAGATATATTTACGGGTTTTTAAAATAATCTTCAAATATCATTTGTATTATCCTCTCCCTTTCTGATGTGTTACACAGTTCCTTGAACAAATTGTTTGTGCGTTCAGGCTTAGAGCACCTACGCTCAATACTCGTTATCCGCAGGGGTTAAGTTCTTGAGAGCATTACATTCAGTGAGAACACCTGAACTATTATCAGAACAACATGAAGACTTATTAACATGAGAAATACTGCAAGAACAAGAATGCACTTTCCCTTGGTGTAGTTTGTGTCAATGCTTTGTCATAATGCTCTCAGACATTTTCCCTACTTCGAGGTAGACCAGACAAGAAGTACCAACCATGGGTACAAACACTACCTTTATTGTAAGGTTACAGTAACAGAATCTTGCAAGTCTGAAAGTACCTCTCCCCTCCCTTACTTTTACTCTCCTGAAAACTAGGGAAGGTCCCTTCTGAGACACTCTCTCCACTGTCATCCCTTCTTCGGACTCAGATTTTGTTTTTGAGACAATTGTCTAGCCTGTGGCTCTTCTTCCGGTCTCCCAAGGTTATTCCCACATACCTTTACACCTTCCCTGATAAAAAAAAAAGGTTCCTGGGAATTCAAAACATTACAAAGATCTGTGTAACTCTCACATTCTTTGAAAATGCAAACAAAACCAAAGTGCTTGAATCCATGGTTTCTACCCACCTAGGATTTCCACATCATATTTGATTTCCTGTTCCCCAGCTATGCTGGTAGCTATACACACATACTGGCCATGGTCAGCCTCAGCAGCATTCAGTATCTCCAGCTTCTTCCCACCAGACACAACATGGAGGTTGTCACTTGCTTTTACAGGAACTCCATCCTTCAGCCAAGTTAACAGGGGAGCAGGGTTGCCAGCTGCATTACATTCCATTATCAGTGAACTTCCAACGACCACTTGCTTGTTTTTGATGGTTTCACTGCCACCCTCAATAACTGGGGGTACTAGAAGAAAAGAAAAAAGGGGTTTTCCCCACAAGCCAAAAAGAAAGCATTGTTACAGTTGATTTGCTTCTTTCCTCAACTTAAGGAATTTTATTTCATGTTCAATTATGCTAAAAGTGATGTATGTTCTCCGTGTATCCATATACTGCAGTATGGATACCTTCTGGTTAAACTGGTGTATGTTGTTTAAGGCTGATCTAGATCAGGGTTTCTCAATCACAGTTCCATGGAACCCCAGGGTTCCATGAGAGTTCACTAGGGGTTCCCTGGAAGATCACAATTTATTTAAAAAATTATTTCAAATTCAGGCAACTTCACATTAAAGAGGTAAGTTTCAGTCTTTACTTTTAGTTTAAGAACACTGTTAATGCTTACACATGAAACAATAATACAGGCTTACACATGAAACAAATATAATAATTTTGTAACTTCTGGCCTATATCTAAGCCTGAATGTGCAGGGGTTCCCAAAGGCCTGAAAAATATTTCAAGAGTTCCTTCAGGGTCAAAAGGTTGAGAAAGGCTGAATCTAGATATATAATAGCAGTAGATCTCTGTAGAAGAACCAGGCTGCCAGAGGCATCAGCAAACTCAGCAAATCAAGATTACTTCAAAAAAAGAGCAGTGATGTCATGATGTGAAGTATGTAAGTCACAAATTATACATCATGATGTATATTAGATCATTTTTCTCCCCCTTCTCCTCCCTGTGGACACCTATGATCACCTGTTGAGGAAGAGGAATATAAAGCATAACTTTGGTGACTGGGAGGGAGAAGAGAGCTGAACTCTACTGTTTTACAAGAATGCTCACCTACAATGGAATTCATTCTCCAGGAGGAGAAAAATGATAGAGGACCACTACGCAGCTTCTTCCTCTCTTTCTCACCCAAGTTATGCTACAACTCCTGCCCTCACTTAAAGGTACATCAACCCTGAACCTGCTGACAGCCTAAGGCAAAAACAAGGTGCAAAGTAGTCATCAGCCAGGAGAAGACCAGAACATTTCTATCAAGCTCAGAAGCTGCCGAGTTATGCAGATCAACCTCCAGCGCTGCAACTGCCCATGTGGAAAAAGTGGCAAACAGACAAATAGCATATGGTGATATCACTTCCTACCATAGACATCCACTTGGAATATTTTTTCAGCCACTCCAGCTTCACTGGTTGCCTGGCATATATATTTAGCAGAATCAGAAACTTGAGCATGAGGAATCTGGAGAAATTGCCCTTTTTCCAAATAAAGGGCTTGGGGACCAGAAATAATTGGGCTTCCATCTTTATACCATGTTATTGTAGGAGCTGGGATTCCTCTTGTTTCACAATCCAGCTTTAAGATGCTATTTAGCAATGCTGACACCTCAGTGGTAATATTTTCTCCTTTAATTGCAGGTGGGACTTTGTAGAAAAGGAATAGAAAAACAAACAATAAGATGCAAAAGCAAATATATAAAAATAGTTGTATATACCCTGTTAGCAAAGAAAACAGACAAATGGAACATCCAACAAATCAACTCAGAGTTCTCACTTAAGACACAAATGACCAGGCTCAAATTATCCTACTTGGACACACTGTGAAAAGACCTAGTTCTCTGGAGAAGGCTCTAATGCTGGGAAAGGTGGAAGGAAAGAGAGGAGGATGACCAGGAGCAAGGTGGATGGACTCAGTGGCGATGGGGGTGTCATTGGAAGAGCTGAAGGACCAGGTTAGGGACAGACTGTCACGGAGAAAATGTACCTATGTGGCCACTAAGAGTCAATACTGTCTTGGCAGCACATAATCAATCAATCAATCAATCAATCAATCAATGTACCACATAAATGCATCATTTCCTTCACTCTGCCTCAAGAAAAGAAAATCTTGTCATAGTTTGCTGTGGTATGAGATGGAAATAAAAAATAACCTAATCATTTCCTAGGGTCAGGTGATCATCTAGAAAAATGGATTATTCTACTTCAGGATATGATGCTCCATGTGGAGATAATATTGATTAGTCAAATGTTCTTCTGTGTTATGATATGATGTGGTATAATGTGATATTAATGTTAGTAAGCTAGCATGTTAGTCAATGTTCGTTAGTTAGCATGCTAATAAGAGATCTAAGAAAGAAAGAAACTCTCTATAATGCTAAGTATATATGTGCAAGAAATGTTTTATATATGAAGAAAGTCCATTTCAAATAGTGTATATTTCAGTTCATTTCCAAATCTTTGATTCTGCTTTTGATTGATTTCGTCTGACAATTAGTGTTCATTCTTTGCATTTTAACTTTGTATACTGCTTTTCACTTGTCATAAGTGTTAACTGTGTTTTATGAAGTTTTAACCTTTTTAAAACTAGTTTGAGACTCCTTTCTTCAAGGGGAAAATGGGGTATATGTTTCTTTAAAAATAATGAAATATTGCCAATTAAGGACTGAAAAATAACTTTATGTTGGAAGCACGATTTAAATATAAGGTCTGTGTACATTTCAAAAGTGAATTGGAAGACATGCTTCCGTCCTTGTACAAGCACAACACTTCTCACATCCTTTTTCAGGCTTCTGAATAACTAGAAGAGAGATGCTGCAGATGCTGCACTCATATAAGGTACAAATGTTTCTTCCATAAAGCACATAAAACATACGCATATAAAAACAGTTCAGTTGAAAAGAAAGAAAAAGTTGCTTTGATGGTCTCTGCATTGCTAGCCAACTCAGTACATTAAAAACAAAACAGGTTTCAGTTTTACTAAAGACCTTAAATTGCACCCAAGAAATTTCCTGTGACTTTAAGAATCAGAAGTATCACTTCAGCACCCTGATGATTTCAGTATGTTTAGAAACCCAGAATAATTAGAAACCCTCACTCTTCAGGCAAATATATAGTTTTCAACTCAATAATAATGCCTGCAAACTAATCATTTGCAAATGCTTATAAAAGTCACTCACAGCACACTCATACAGTATGCTATAACAAAGAAGTGCAAAATGTGCTTGACTGCTGTTGGAGGAAATGTATTCGTGCCAACATACAGCCTATGCTACCAAAGTGAATAGATCCCAACCTGTGAAGAGTTTTGAAGGTAGCGTACACTAAAAATGTCATTTCAGGGATATTAAATGACGAAGAAGAAACGATTGTTTTGAGGAACTCAAATGAATGTACAACATATCTAGGTAATGGGATACTCTAGCCTACTGACCTAAGTAATTTCCCAGCTTCCATACCCAATTTGAACAGATCTTCAGAGTCACTGACTCTGTGGTACAAAGGAAGAGAGATCTGAGTGAAAAGGAGCTTGAAGTTGAACACAGTAGAATCTCAGTTAACCCAAACACAAGCAACCCGCAGAAAAATCAAACCACCACTCAACAGGCACTCTCAAGCAACCAGAAAAAACCCCAGCACTCTCAGGCAACCAGCAAAAAAAATCTGTATCTCTCTGCTGCCATCTAATGGGTATTAGGGTTTAATAGTAACTCTCAAGCAACCAGAAACTACATTTATCTGGCATCTACCAATCCCCATGGGTGCCGGTTAACTGAGAGTCTACCGTACTTCCAAATATCTATATTAATTTACCAGCAGAATGTTTGACCAATTGGCAGTTTTCATGGCACAGAAGTCTTCTGAGGTCTAATCCAGTCTGTACGTGTTCCTTCCCTGTCTGTCCTGACAGTCAGGAATCACGCTGAGACGAGGAATAGGTCTCTAGTGTTTATTACTGCTACATAAGACAGAAAATCCTAACAAACCGAAGAAGCGTGAGAAAAATCCAGACAGATAAACCCCAGAAGTTAAGGCGGGTCTGATCTGTGTCTCTTTGAATGGCTGCTTAATTCCTCAGTACTATGCATGCGTTTTCCCCCCTGGATAGAGGCCCCCTCCTGCTTGCCATCAGTACTCATGGCACTGTCATTTCAACTAATGAAGAAAAGCCACTTTATCCTTCAAAAAGTACTGCGTTACCAGCACTGTTATTATACTGGGAGCTTTTACTACATTCTGCCACCCATGGATGCTCTGCCTTCTGTTGAGCAGAATTTTCCCCACACACCAGCATAGTTACCATTCCATTTGAAAGCAGGATGGATACTGCAGATGCACACTTTCTCTCGCCATCCTGTATAGTAGATTTTGTAATGCTGCCATGCCTTGGTATTGAGGATGTTTCACCATCCTTCTCCCCATCCCCAATTTCGCAATTAAGTGATGTTGGTTTACTCTTTTGCTGCTTTTGCTTATTTCCATATGAATATTGCTCACCAAGGATTCATAAAAGTATTACAGACTGTTAAAAGAAGTCTGTGTTACTAAACTGATAGAGTAGACTTTAACACATCTGCAGTCTAACTAAGGATAAACATCTTGCAAGAATTCAAGTGGAAGTTGATTGAGATAAAAATACAAATAATAAAACAACAAAAAAATGTAAATGAATTCTTCAGCCTTAAGCATTTTCACTTGCAATACAGAGAGCTAATATTGT
This sequence comes from Candoia aspera, assembly GCF_035149785.1. Classification (NCBI taxonomy): domain Eukaryota; kingdom Metazoa; phylum Chordata; class Lepidosauria; order Squamata; family Candoiidae; genus Candoia; species Candoia aspera. The sequence goes on from NC_086155.1 coordinate 100,866,185, forward strand.
AAAATCCAGAGATGTAGTTATACTTTTCTATAATAGTGCTGCAACAAAACACACATAATCAATCTTAACTGACCACACCTTTAACATAGCACTGTCATTTTAAAAAGCTGTTTTAGAGGATTTAATTGAATGTATGTATGTATCTGTGTGCAGATGGATGGATAGGTAGATAGGTAGATACACACACACACATATACACACATATATATATAATGGGTAGCTGGCATTATTTCTGTGATCAATACCATAGAACCACTCCTCATTTAGTGACTACCTTGGTTAGTGACCATTTATTTTATTTATTTATTTATCTAATTTATCCCCGCCCATCTCCTCCCGTCGGAGGCCTCTGGGCGGTTTACAACAAGTGATTAAAACCATCAGAATAATACAAAAAATAAAATACAGTAAAATACTATAAATAGAAATAAAAAATAAAGAATAAAAAATCCAAGCGATGAAACATCTAAAACAGTCCAAGTGTGGGAGGAGTGGTCTAAAACAACCATCCCCATGTAACTCTATTCCCCTCTCCACCCCAAGCGAGGCGGCAGAACCAGGTCTTCAGACTCTGCCGAAAGGCCAGGAGCGATGGGGCCAATCTCACCTCTGGGGGCAGCATGTTCCACAGGGCGGGAGCTACTGCGGAGAAGGCCCGCTTCCTGGACCCCGCCAGATGAAATTCTTTTACAGACGGGGTCCATAGCATGCCCTCTCTGCACGATCGGGTGGGACGGGTTGATGTAATGGGGAAGAGGCGGTCCCTCAGGTAACCTGGTCCCATGCCATGTAGGGCTTTAAAGGTGATAAGCAACACCTTGAATTGGACCTGGAAGCAAACTGGTACCCAATGCAGCTCGTGCAGCAGTGGTGTTACATGTGCCCTTCTGGGGGCACCAAAAACAGCTCGCACAGCTGCATTCTGGACCAGCTGAAGCTTCCGGATACTTTTCAAGGGTAGCCCCATGTAGAGTGCATTGCAATAGTCTATCTGAGAGATAACAAGGGCATGAGTGACTGTTCGAAGGGCCTCCTGGTCCAGGAAGGGGTGTAACTGGTGCACAGCACATAGCTGCACAAAGGCTCTCCTGGTCACAGCTGCCACCTGCTCTTCAAGCAGGAGCCGTGAGTCCAGGAGGACCCCCAGGTTATGCACCAGGTCTGTCTGGGGCAGTGCAACCCCATCCAGGACCAGAGATGTTAATGTCCTGGATACAGAAGAACCATTAACCCACAGCCACTCAGTCTTACCAGGGTTCAGTTGAAGCCTGTTGTTCCCCATCCAGGCCCCCACAGCCCCCAGACACTCAGAAAGGGTGGTCACAGCATCACTTACTTCACCCGGGATGGAGATATACAATTGAGTATCATCAGCATACTGATGATACCTCATCCCATGGTGACGGATGATCTCACCCAGCGGTTTCATGTAGATGTTAAAAAGGAGAGGGGAGAGTACTGATCCCTGTGGCACCCCACAAAGAAGGGGCCGCGGGGCCGATCTCTCCTCCCCTATCAACACCGACTGGGATCGGCCCTGGAGGAAGGAGGTGAACGAGCGTAAGTCTACACCGCCCACCCCCGACTCCCTGAGCTGCCCCAAAAGGATACCATGATCGATGGTATTGAAAGCCGCTGAGAGATCAAGGAGAGCGAGGATGGATGCACTGCCTCCATCCCACTCCCGCCAGAGATCATCCATAAGTGCCACCAATGCCGTTTCCATCCCATAACCAGGCCTGAAACCGGACTGAAAGGGGTCTAGATAATCTGTTTCCTCCAGGACCCTCTGGAGCTGCAAAGCTACCACTTTCTCAACCACCTTTCCCAGAAAGGGGAGGTGGGAGACTGGACGAAAGTTGTCCAGAACAGTAGGGTCCAGCAATGGCTTCTTGAGTACCAACGCCTCTTTAAAGGCCGCCAGAAACACCCCCTCTCCCAATGATGTATTAACCATCGCATGGACCCTGTTAATATGTTTTCTACTACAGATTAAGGTTACTATGGTAACTAATCATTTTGGCCGGGTGAAGAGGTTGAATTTAATTGTCCTCTTTTCAGATGTTAATTTTTGCACCTGGGGAGAAGAACTTGCCTGGACTAGTTTTAGTTTCAGTTTCCCTTCTGTGTAGGCATGTAGAGAGTTAAGCAGCTCTCACTGAGAGCCTGTAAGAATGCAGAAGCCTTTAAATATGTTTGTTTTCTCTAAATAAAATTATTTTTATAGAAATGCCTGGTGTGTGACTTTTCTGATCTCTCCTGGCCCAAAGGCTTTCCTAGCAATCTGCTAACAGACCCAACCACATGTGACCTCCTGGCCTGCTTTTACTAGCCAGAAGGGACACAGGTCTAGATGGCATGTGGTGGCATTTACTGTCCATAGGATCCTGTCCACTTCCTCAGGTCCAACAGGATCAAACTGCTCCCAGATAACTGGGTAAGCCTGTTCCCCTGGTATCTCTACAGACCACGCCTCACGCCTGGAGTCCAACTTGGAGTGGATCCGAGTGATTTTGTCCTGCAGATGCTCAGCAAATTCCTCTGCACAGCCCTGTAGGTGGGTCGCTGAACCCACCTTCCCCAAAAGGGATTGAGTGATCTTAAACAGGGCCGTCGGGCGGCATTCTGCAGATGCAATAAGAGTGGAGAAATATTGATATTTCACCGCTTTTATCGTCACAAGGTAGGCCTTAATGGCAGCTTTTACCTGTGTTTGGTTGAATTCAGTCTTTGTCTTCCTCCAGCGGCGCTCTAGGCATCTCTTAACCCTCTTCAGCACCCTCAGCTCCTCCGTAAACCATGGGGAGTGCCAGGTTCAATGAGACAAGAGAGGCCGCACAGGCGCAATCCTGTCCAAGGCCCCGGCCGCCTCCCTATTCCAGGCTGCAGCTAGGGCCTCTGCTGGACCATGCAGCAGATCACCAGGTAAAATCCCCAGCTCCCTCTGAAACCCTACCGGGTCCATCAGTCACCGGGGGTGGACCAATCGAATGGGTCCTACCTCCCTGCAGAGGAGGATGGCATAAGAGAATCTCAGGGCCACCAGGGTATGGTCTGACCATGACAATGGGGACAGATCTATCTCTCCCCTCAGATCACATTGCCACTGCTCTGACAAGAAAACCAAGTCTGGGGTGTGACCACTGTCTCAAGTCGGGTCCCAAATTATCTGGGACAGGCCCATGGCTGCCATGGTACCCATGAACTCCCAAGCTGCCTCTGAGGCACGCCCCAGGGATGGCAGATTGAACTCTCCCAGAACCATAAGCCTGGGGAACTCCACCGCCAGCCCCAAGACGGCCTCAAGCAGCTCAGGCAGGGAGGTTGCCACGCAGCAGGGAGGTTGGTACAGCAGCAGCACTCCCAACTGTTCTCAGGAACCCAACTTGAAGAACAGGGTCTTACAACCAGCCACTTGTGGAGCAGGGCCCCTGAAGGCCACAGAAGACTCTCGGATGACAACAGCCACCCCTCCTCCCCTGCCCTGGGATCTCAGTTGGTGCCATACTATAAACCCAGCTGGGCACATTTCCAAAAGGGGCACCCCCCCTTCCATGCCCAGCCAGGTCTCAGTAATACATGCCAGGTCTGCCCCCTCCTCAGCGATCAAGTCACATATGCAAATACAACAGTAATAAAAAATTCATTTTCTGGCCAATGCACACATTTATGACCAAATTTCATGCGCCTGACAACAAAAGCCTTCAGTGTGAAGCTGATTAAGTTCTGGTCAGTTTCAGGCAGCAGTGTGACCCAGACAGAGGGTTCTAATCTACTAATTAAGGAGCTAAGTTTGTTAACTTGTGGTTAGCACTTTTTAAGGATATGCTGTGCTACGGAGAAAAGCAGCTCAAGAAGAGATTGTTTGTTTAAGCAATCTCTCAGCCCTCCGAGAGGACAAAGAAAGGAAAAAAATGGGTTAGGCACAGGACACTGTACGAGAGAATTTTATCTAGATGAAATGGCAGCAACCAGTGATCTTTGCACTCTCTCCCTCTGTTGTGTGTTCATGGAACAACCATTTCACTTAATGACCAAGTTGTTGGAATGGAACACGATCACTAAATGAGGAGAGGGTGTACTGCTCTGCAAACATGTATAAGAGTTAGTCCATTCCATTGTGTTTACAATTTGCGTACTCTATCCCAGGGTTTTCAAATGTGGATTGTGACTCCCCAGAGAGGATTGTAAGGAACTCAGAGGAGGATCATGGGTATTTTTGGAAAACTAAGTGGGCTTGTCCAGGTAAAGTGGCAGTGCTGTCAAAACTCATTCCCACTTTGTCTAGGCAAGCCTGCAGCAGATCCAGGCTTACTCAGGAGCGGGTTTAAGAGAGAGCTAAACTAAGGTTTGGTTATCTATCAAAATCATCCACCCATCCTAGGAGTGCTTTTAGCTAGTTATTTCTGATATGGGTTGTATTGCATAATCAGTTTTTGGAGTATCTGCATTGTACATGCTAGTGGAGTTCAGTATTTTTCTTTATTGTTACATTCCTAGCCTTTCAAAATGAAAAAGGGGTTTTGGAAGATAGGAAAAAGCTAAAAACAATGAATATTCTGGCAATGTTGATGAAAGTTTAAAAGATATAATGACAGTTTTAATCATTGGTGTATTTATTCCTTGCCCAACCCTAAGCCCAGTGAAATCATCAGTTTATTCATTCATGGACAGCAGAATTTGAGAATACCTGAATTAACTATAACTCATACCCATGTGGGTAGACATTGCTATATGTATTCAGAATGGTGCATTTTATAGATATTATTTGAAGGGGAATTTAATAGTCTAAAATAGCCCCATCTACAGGTAGTCCTCACTTAACAACCATTTGTTTAGTGATGGTTCAGACTTACAACAGTACTGGAAAAAATTACTTATGACTGGTCCTCACACTTACAACTGTCGCAGAGGCCCCGTGGTCACAATTTGGGCACTTGGCAACTGGTTCACATTTATGACCATCACAACATCCCGTGGTCATGTGATCACCATTTCCCACCTTCCCGGCCAGCTTCTAGCAAGCAAAATCAACGGTGAACCACATAGTTCGCTTAACACCTGCAGTGATCCATTTAACAACTGCTGCAAAAATGGTTGTAAAATCAGGTCAGATTTACTTAATGATCACTTTACTTAGCAACTGAAATTCTGCTCCCAATTGTGGCTGTTAAGCGAGGACTACCTGTATTATATTACATATAAATGTAACAGCAGAGGTACTTGCTATTTAACATAGCAAATTCTTCCCCTTTAGAAGGCAGACAACTAAACAAAGATAGCATTTTGTCTGGGTCTCAGATGCAATCTCTAAATGACTGTATTTGGAGTCAAACAGACTGGGAAAAGTAATTGGTAATATAACCTCATCCAAGGTTATGTTCTCAGTTCTGTTTTATTTTTAAGTGCTATAACTTATGGTCAGAATGCATTACATAGACTTCCCACACATACACACAAATTATTTCCCTTCTTGTTCTCTGTCTTTCTTTTCTCCACACTTCCATGAAGCCTTCATGCACACTATCAGTTATGACCTATCCTTCAGTATTCTGGCAGTCCATCCCTGGTCTCTTGTTTCAATGACTGTACAAGATTCAGATTGTTCTGCCTAGGTTCTGTCACAGCTAGACTACAGATACAGTACATCTCTGCTATTCTTTTCTGCCAGCCTTTCCTTCTCAGGTTATGCTTAGTAATCATGTTTGGAGAATGTCTGCAAATCCTCTTTAATATGTCATTATTCACAAAAGGAAGATAAAGCTTTGTTTTCAGTAAAATTCAACCTGGAAAAGAAATCAGGGAGTGTGAACGCAGACTAAGACAAACAGATTCAATTTAAAGAATCACCATAACGATTTAGCAGTCTTCAGGTACTTCCCCTGTTGTTTCTAAGTTTTCCTCTACCCCTACCAAAAAATTCATACTGTACAGCCAAACTACAATTGAAGATAGTAAGATTTCTTTCCAAGTAAACATTTATAGTAAATACTATGCTTCAGAAGAATCTCCTGAAGAATCTGTATAACGACCAAGTAGCAACAGTAAGAACAGACCACGGAACAACGGACTGGTTTAAGATTGGGAAAGGAGTACGGCAGGGCTGTATACTCTCATCCTACCTATTCAACTTGTATGCAGAACAGATCATGCAACATGCTGGGCTTGAGGAATCCAAGGCTGGAGTTAAAATCGCTGGAAGAAACATGAACAATCTCAGATATGCAGATGATACCACTTTGATGGCTGAAAGCAAAGAGGAACTGAGGAGCCTTATGATGAAGGTGAAAGAAGAAAGTGCAAAAGCTGGCTTGCAGCTAAACCTCAAAAAAACCAAGATTATGGCAACCAGCTTGATTGATAACTAGCAAATAGAGGGAGAAAATGTAGAAGCAGTGAAAGACTTTGTATTTCTAGGTGCGAAGATTACTGCAGATGCTGACTGCAGTAAGGAAATCAGAAGACATTTAATCCTTGGAAGAAGAACAATGACAAATCTTGATAAAATAGGTAAGAGCAGAGACATCACACTGACAACAAAGGTCTGCATAGTTAAAGCAATGGTATTCCCTGTAGTAACATATGGCTGTGAGAGTTGGACCATAAGGAAGGCTGAGAGAAGGAAGATAGATGCTTTGGAACGGTGGTGTTGGAGGAAAATTCTGAGAGTGCCTTGGACTGCAAGAAGATCAAACCAGTCCATACTCCAGGAAATAAAGCCAGACTGCTCACTTGAGGGAATGATATTAAAGGCAAAACTGAAATACTTTGGCCACATCATGAGAAGACAGGACACCCTGGAGAAGATGATGATGCTAGGGAGAGTGGAGGGCAAAAGGAAGAGGGGCCAACCAAGGGCAAGATGGATGGATGATATTCTAGATGTGATGGACTCGTCCCTGGGGGAGCTGGGGGTGTTGACGACCGACAGGAAGCTCTGGCGTGGGCTGGTCCATGAAGTCACGAAGAGTCGGAAGCAACTGAATTATTCATTCAACAACAACCATGCTTCAGAGCAGCACTATCTAGAAGACAGATGTTTAATTTCTGAAGTCTTATTTCATTCAAGAAACATTCCCAAGGTGACCCACGGTTAAAAACAATTTACAAATTTTAAAAGCAAAGGTAAAGAAAAAAGCTATTTTAAAACCAGCAGTCTCTGTAGCACTGCACTGCACCTAGCAACAAATGCCTCTCTTGAATTGAAGAAGTGGTAATTTCAACTCTGAGAAGACCACCTTTGAAGTTCCTTCTTCAAATTTTCCCAATGAATAAGGTACAATGGGTTTTCAGACAGAAGATCCATTATAGTAACAGCTAACTTTTATTGATAATTGTATGTTTGTTTTAAATATTATTTCCTGGAGTGATCAGTTTTATAGCTTCTATAATAAAAAGAATGTAAATGTATGAATTAATTAATTAATTAATATGTTTTAAGCTGAAGGAACATTTTGATTTATTTGTTATGGGAACACAAGAAATCGGGGTTCAAAGGACTCTGTCATATTTATTATCAACCCCCTCAAAAAGATGTGCAAGTTTATATATTTGTAATTACTTACTGTGGATTATGAGTTTGAGTTCCTTAAACTGTTTGCCTGCAGAATTGGTTGCACTGCATTGGTAGCGTCCTTCATCAATTCTTCGAGCATTCTTTATTTGAAGGATCTGGCCTTTGTCCAGAATCTCAATTTTAGGATCACCTAAAAAGAGGGGCCTTCAGAAAAAAAACACCCTTTGTCATGCTATGATTGCTATCTTGTACCCACTTAAATCAGTCCTAAATGGTATCAAAATATCTGATAAAACAGAAGACATCAATTAACGGTTTCCAGCATATTTCTACAATGTACACCTTTCCAAACTAAAGTTACCAGTATTGTATCCATTTTGGTTGGTCTCTAAACTGCATTATTGCATGCTAATTTTATTTCCTCAAGAATATTTAGGACCTCATACTTATTATCAGCTAACATTTGTGCTGCCAGATTTAAACCAGTTTTTCCTGGAAAATGAATAGTCCAAAGCATAACTTTGCAGCTTTGCAGTAATCAATGTTGGATTATCACCCTATGCATCTTTAGAAATGCTGAGATGAATGTGGCTTTCTCCCCCATCTCCAGTGTCATTCCTTCTCAGGTAAGCAATATTAATACTGATGCTCCATATTCTAAAGGGGTGAGTCTCTTTTAGGCAGAGACACTGCCAAACAATGCCTACTTATTGGTGATACAGTCTTTCTGATATATTCAAACTTGAGCACTATAAATGGAAAACTTACTCCTTTCTACTGAAGGAAAACTGGATTCTTCTATTAAAACATCCTTCAAGAGACATTCCAGTAGAAATAAATTACTGTAAAAAATATTCCACTGAGGTAAAAACACCAATGTCACACTATCTATTTCAACTAATCCAAATTATGTTGGCTATTCAAAACGATGCCACAAATATTAATAAATGGGATTCTTTAAAGAATGCAACAATCTCCCTGAGCCTATTATTATGCTTTTCAGTATCTCAAGTGAACTTAACAAGGGTGGAATGTCACAACATTTTGACTTTGTAGACTACGGAAAAGTTGATCTACAGCTTGATCTCAAAGATAATGGCAGGACACAGCTTTAGTTTGCAAACAGCCTAGTTTCATCCTGTGCTAAATTTGCCAGTGTGCTTTAAATAACACAAGAAGTGCTCAAGAACCTAACTTTATCAGCATTACATTTTCTTAAAGTGCCATCAGTTTAATAAAATGTTTGTATATAAAGATTTGGAAATATAACATGTTGATAGGTATACTACAAAGTAAAATAATATCAAAGTTCACACTTTAGGAAATCTTGAGTATTCCCTTTTTCAGAGGATATACACAAGATTCTTTCACGTTCATTAACAATTCATCTAGAAAATGGTAACTAGTGAGAAAAATATCACACGCATAGAAGCTAACATGGTTACAAGATCTGTAGTCTTTATATGAATTTCTCTTTACTTAAATTAATTCCTCGGACATAATATATAGTCCAAAAAAAGCACACCAATTTTGTTTTATTGATAGGAAGCAAGCTTCTCATTTTTCTCTAAGTCTATAAATTATGTTAGAATGGTTTAAGAATTAGCACTTACTTGCCATCTTTGAACCACTGGATGATAGGAAAAGGAGACCCACTGACTCTACATTCTAAAGTTGCCTCTTGACCGAGGATGACTGAAAATTCATTGGGTTCAACATCTCTTATAATGGGTGGGACTAGAGTAAAAAGAGACAAGAGACAACAATAAGAGACAATAATTAAATAGGAAGCACTATTAAAATGCTGTAAAGTGCCTTTATTTTAGGAAAATGAAAAGTGGAAGCTAATCCTGGAAATAAGTTCATCTCTTTTGCTTTCTTTTCACATCTGAAATGCATATTAAATAGTAGCATGTAATATCCATACCAGCACTTCATGTTGGGAACCTGTGTAATATATGTATACTTTCACAATAGGATTCACATTTGAATAATGGTAGTTTTGGGATTAATTGCAGTGAGGGGTTTCTGTATTGGTTGTTTAAAATTGAGTCAGTCAGACATTTATAATTGGCTGCTCAGTACTTCATGCTTGTATTACATATCTAAACAGGTATTTCTGAAATACCAAAGACAACTTCTACATAGAATCATATTTAAGAGTACCAACCCTGCACATCTATAGTGAAAAATTTCTCTGAACTCCCAGCTATATTGGTGGCTTTACATGAATACTGGCCAGCATCATCAGTTGCAACTTTAAGAAGTTTCAACAACTTTCCATTGTTCAAAATCTGCAAAGTACTGCTCTCCAGAACCTGAAAAGATTCAAGAATAATTAAGGTTATATCAGCTAAATATACCATTTAATTTTCTGTGCTTAATTAGACAAGTTACACAACATGCCTTGCAACCAGGAGTAATAACAGAGGCTAAATAACTTAATTCCTATTTATGAAATTATCATAAACTTCTGGGATTTGATGGGATAGATTCTTCTGGGAAAGCAACAGTGAATGAAGAAGAGAAATGTCTAATTCAGTGCCTCTTGTATAAAGGCAACAGTATTGAAGAAACTGTCACTGTTTGAAGTTACAGCAACCCCTCTAATTCCTTCAACCTATTCTCAGGATTTCAACATGAGATTAGGAGACTGTCCATTTATGCAGAGAACCTCATGGTTAGATGAAGCTGGAATCAAGATCCACTCTTCATAAACTTGAATCTTATTTTGCCCTCAGTTATTTTAAAAAAAATCTATCCTTTTTGGCTGCAAAGCCTACAGCCCTGAAGGAATGTATTTTTATTTACATTTACACACTTACATTTACATGCTGCTTCATTCAGATAGGGTTATAGGAAGAACAGAGGTTGAACATTATTTTCAGTATAATTCCTATATAAGATTGTATTAAAATAATAACCTTTCACTCATATGGAACTGAATCTGGTTTTGCTCAGACCTGTTTGAAATGCTGCCAGCATCATAACGTAACAAAGACCAGCTAACCAAAATATTATAATTCTTATCTCAAGCTTTCAGCTTGATTTCATTTTGAAGCTAACAAAAGTATGGATAACATATTAATGTACCTGCACATCATCTTTATACCAAGTGATGACTGGAAAAGGATCACCGGATACCTCACATAACAGATCTATAAGCTTATTAATGGCCACAGATGCATTGGTCACTGTGTCCTGATCTTTGATTTCAGGTGGAACTGCAATCAAATGAGTAAATATTTACAGAGAGTCACTTATTTGTATGATTGGTTTTTTTTTTATTTTAATATCCTCAGTCCTCTTGGCTATTTGGCTTTCACACATGCAATACAAGGTTATTTCTAATTTTTAATGTTAACACAGCTAATGTCTATACTTTAGTTATGCATCAATTACCTGTGCCCTAAACTTAGAATGAAGTAACATTGAATCATAGCAAAGGGGTTAGTTTACCATAAACTTTCAGACTATAAGTTATTTCTGTGTTTCCAGCTTCATTGATTGCAGTGCAGATATATTCTCCACTGTTGTATGGTGTGGCGGAAGCAATGACCAGCAACGTCCCATCTTCCAAAATTGAAAGCCCAGGTTCGTTGCCCGTAAGTTCCCTGTTCTTATGGAGCCACTTTATCACAGGCTTTGGGGTACCTATATAGTAAAATGAAGGGTTCTAAATATGCTGTTGAAATTTGAAGTTCAAAAGAAGAGAGAGCATTTCAGAATAAAGTATTTGGAAGTCTTTAACAAAATATACACCAGGTTCAAGAGCACCTGAACTGACACAGACCCTGCTCCCAGAAAAAAACCCTGAAAAACCTATACCTTGCCATAGTTTCCAGGGACTGAAGTAGCAGGTAGAACTCTCTGCAAATTATCTCTCCAAATTCTCCATTATATTTGTTATTTAAACAGGTGGCACTCATTATAAGCAGAGGCAGCAATACAGCTTCTTCTTGTTGTTGTTTCCCCCAAGGTCCTTTCTTTATCCTCCCACCACCACAAAGGGGCCATAGTATCCTGGTCAACATTTGAATACTCTACAATAGGGGCAGCTGCATCAGGACCGGACAGACCTTCATGGGCACACTTAGCACTTATGGATGCCTAAACATGAGCATGCACTTAAACAAATTTTCTCCTCCACATATAACCTTTCCACACTCATATCTACTCATATACACAGATACAATCTTCCCCTTATTCACACAGGCAGCTCCACGTAGCTGTAACCTTACATACCAACACACACATGCAGACACATAGACAAGAGGCTCCAGGGAACTGGCTTTTGACTTTATTGGTCCTTATTTGATTTAGACCTGCCTTTCTGCTCAGTCGCATTCTTTCCTGGGGCTCCAGAAAGCTTTGAAAACCTGGCTTTGGTCCTAGGCCTGGTGTTGTTGTTTCTTACTTGTCTTAGGCCCATTTTGTTTGTTGGTTTTGCTGTCCATTAGATTATTTAGTCTGGGTTGTCTGTGTGATTCGATGTTTTTAGCTGTTTTTATTTTTCCCTAATTTTGTACGTTGCCCAGGGTCCACTAGAGTTGGGCAGCCAATAAATTTAAATAAATAAATAAATGATGCAAATCAACCTGTTACAAAAGACAGTATGGATTTCCCAAAAACTGAAAATCTCCACTCAGCAACATGTACATTCTATACCTTTGACTGGACATGGGAATGCAACTTGCTCTTTTGCTATTCTTTCTTGAAATGGAGTGTTGTATGGTGGATCAAGTGGTCCTACAATTGGTGGTTCTAATACAAAATAAACAGAATATAAACTTTACTTGCATTTATTAGGTAGGTTTCCCAAATTCCAGTTTGTAAACCTTTAAAATTCTCAAAACTGCATAGCTTTTTAAAAATATATATAAGCTTTAAACATTAAAATTTGATTATATATTATGCATTATATTTTTGCTTACTTGGTTCAGAAGCTTCATGGTGTGCTAGAATTTGCTAAGGAAACTCTGAGAAAAAACTCTTTTCTAAGCACAGATCTCAAGAAGAGACAGAAGCTACATCAGGTAAGTCATAATTCACTGCCATATTCCTCATGGCATTTGGAGATATATGCCTCCATTACATTTGATCACCTTTAGCATTGAAACACCAAAATTCAAGAGTTAACTATGCTTGATGCATAAATTAAGAATTTCCCCACACACTGGATTTGTCCCTTTCTGTTACAATGTACTCATTAGCTCAACAGAGAAGCAATGGTACCCTCTTGTTCCTATAACCCAGCCAGACTTACAGTAGATACCTGAACTTTTTAACTCCTTCCTATCCTGCTAAAGTGAAATGTCACACATTTTTTTTATACCTGCCATGCTTTTATCCTTACTGACATCAAAAATAAAGTCTCTTTTTTCAGTAAAAGATACCTAGGTTTATATCTGATGATGGCCATCCTTCTCCTCCCCCCCACCCACCCACCCACCCACCCACACAATCTGCTTCAGTGTATTATAGAAACCTCCACTGAATCATGGGAGTTTGGAAGAAGCAACTGAGGGGAGATAGCTTTAGGTAAAGCAGCAGTCTGCCTATGTGACATCAAATATAATTCCTAATATCAACAGTTAATGTTCCACAAAAGGTACCTCTTCTTTACTAGTTCAGTTCAGCTGCTTTACCACATATTCTCTTATATTCTACAAAGGATTGTGTTGGGTTCTAGCTACAATTAACTCCTGTTACTTTTAGCCTTATATTGTCAATTTCCTTTTACTTTAGGTATGTTTCATGAATATTTTTTTAAAACACAGAATGGAGGAGAAATTAATGTTTAAAAATTAAATAAAGTGATTTCTGGGAGTGGTTAGTATTTTTGTAAACTAGAATGAAATTGCCATAGCTAAAAAATTCCAGGACAGAGTTAACCTATCTAATTTTGCATTTTTGAACCAGTGGAAAAGGTGAATTTAGTGTCATTTAAAGTTTGCAGTTCTCTGAATTTCTCATGAAGTTCACCAATAATACACAACATACTGCACAGTAGGGGAAAGCATTTTCAGAAATATATACACCCTATATAGACATGTGTCTGGGTTGCAAATGATTCTCTGCTTTATGTGACTGTGTATACATGTGCAGTAGCATTTTCTCCCTTACGGTTATATGTGTATGTTTTAAATTTTTTAAATTAAAAAACCCCACAATTCAATTAGTTGCTGCAAGTGTAAACAATAACCTCTTTTTTTAAAAAAAAGTAAATGATAATCAATTCTTCTTCTGCACTTCTCATTATAATGTTAACATTACCTTGAACCTGGATCATTATCTCAGTTTCGTCATGGCCAGCAATGTTACTTGCCACACATTTATAGATTCCAGAATCTGAAAGCAGAACTTTGATGATACTCAGTGTTCCATCTGGAGAAGTAGCATACTGTCTGTTGTCTATCAAAATGGGTTTTTGATCTTTAAGCCAAGTAATTATTGGAGGTGGGATTCCTTGAGCACTGCAAGGTATATCAATTCTGGAACCAACCTTTGTTTTAATCGCTCGAGGCCCATGTTGTATCTTTGGAGGAACTAGGTTTAAAAAAATAATTAAATAAAGCTAATACAGGAAGATTTTAGATCATTCAGTAAAATATGAAGAATATAACATAGCATTTGGCCCCTATATATTTTAAAGATATTTACATACCCAATGCAATCTTTCAGAATAACCTAGAGAACTCGTTTAACAATACCCTTTGTAAACATTTCCAGCAATACCAACAGGACATGAGCACACAGGATTTGAGGAATGGTTAAAAATCATTAAAGAAATTACCTATGCATTTGTGTTAAATCAGTGAAAAAGTTACCTTCTGATGAGTTAAATTATAGTAACTAAATGTTAAATAACCAGTTTCAAATGGTTATCTTTTGACAAACATATACTATTATAAAGAGAAGTCACCATCATTTCTTCAGCCCATATAAAATTATTTCTTGGAATCATCTACAGTATATTTGTAACAAAAACAATGCTTCCAATGAATGGCAATTCTTATAAGTAATTGGTTGGGTTTAAATGTAATATACTTAATACTTTGACATTTATTTATTTATTTTTCGATTTTGATGCCACCAAACCCCAAATGATTCTTTGTCTTATACTATGTCTAGCTATTTGCCCATTTAATCTGGTATCAGTTTTGGCAATGGTTCTTCAAAATCTTGGAGATCTTTTGCATCACCTCTCTCTAGGTGGGCATAATTATGTTTCTGTATCAAAATACAGGGAAAAAACCTACACTCAAGAAAAAATGTGTATCATGGGAGTATGTATAAATATATTTGTGATCTTCAGAAGATGTAAATGTTTTTCGAACATGATCAGATATGATGATGTGTCATTTATCTTCAAATATACTCAAGAGTTGGCCTTTAGCCCTTGACTGATCTTCCTCTTTTCTACAGAAATTTCATAGCTTCTGCAACTGAGTCCAAATTGATCAACTTTAAAATGTTGTTCACCCTAAACTACTCGGATAGGTGAGCTTATATTTATTCTCTCTATAGGTGCAATATGAAGCACAGGGGAACTTACTTGAAAGTGAACGTACATGAAATACACTGCAAGTAACTTTTAAAAAGCTCCTAGAAGTTTCTAGATATGAAGATTTTCAAAATGTCTTTGCTGATTAAATACTACAAGTCTAGACTGGAAATCTTTATGTTTTATTTTCTCTAAAGGCAATCTGAGTTTTTTGTTATCTACAGGATACAGAAATCTGAATATTTTGGAATTAAGCATCCTTTTATTCATTCTAATTTCCTTTTTTAAAATCCACAGCTACCTATACTTCAGCCAGAAAAATAACACAAGAAGAAACAAATACTACTACTTCCAAAGAGAAAAACAATAGATAGCTACCTTTATAGTGCCTTCTTCAAGAAAACTAGACAATTAAACATTACTTGATCAGCATTGCCAATTTCCCTTTGCCAGGTATGGGATGGCTTGATGCGTGCTAAGTAATTCATTCATCCATTATAATGATCATTTGTAAGTCTGGTCATGCTCCGCCTGACATGGTTGTGCAGCTTAGGAACACGTCTCAAAAATTCAAAAGACTTAGTTGTTATTGTTCAACGTAAACACTCAATGGCAGAGATATTTGCCATTTTGTCAAAATGATGAAATGTATGTTTTAGCTCCACCCTTTACGTACTTGCATCAGGCACAGGAGGAGAATTTGTGTCATAACATCATTTCATCTTTTTCCCCCCGCCCCCCAAATAACCATGTTCACAACCAGATTTGGGGGGGGGGGGGCTAAGAAGAAATGTAATCACTGATATAGCATGCCTTATTAATCCACATGTTATCTTTATGGTGTTTGTGTTATCTTTGGTGCTAACTAATTTTATGAATTTGTGGGTTTTGCTGAGTAAAAAGATATTAAGAATACATGATCTGATACAGATCCTTTTCATTCAATGAGCAGATACCATTCCAATAAATTGTGGCCAAGCAGCAGGTCTTATCTAGCCTGTTAAGATCTAGGAGAAGCCATTATCGTACACAAGAAGATTCAGGATGTCAACAAATAGGAATAACAGGAAGACTCTGAAACCCTGCAGAAGGGGCAAAAGGTGCCAGTGAATGGATTTGGGATGGTAACAGTGCAGGCTGTAGGAGGGTGGCATACCGCAAGGAGAAATGTTTAAAAAATTAACTCTCCACTGCATAATTGTGTATCATTTATTGCAAACAGGCTCAAGAGAGCTTTTCAGGGCCAAAAAGAAAGATTGAAAAATATTGAAAAATATTTCTGATACTATTGCTAATCCTTTCCACTAAGCACCTACATGTTAAATAAAGGTACAGCCTCTGGATTCCACACCCCTCAGTCCAATCTGAATTTGATACCAGTGACCTTAGTCATAATTAATTAATTAATATTAATAATTAATTGTGTGTTATTAATTTAATTTAATATTTCTTATTTAATGCGGAGGATTCTTACCATGTACATGTAGTTTTACATGTTGGGTTGCATTTCCAGCAATATTTGTGGCTACACAGACATACAAGCCATTGTCTGATTCCCAAGTCTCAGTGATCTTCATTGAGCCTGAAGAGAGTAAGCTATGTCTGGGGAAAAAGCAGGAAATAGAGATGACTACATAAATATTTATCAGAACATGAAAGGCTCTTACAGAAGCATTCATAAGAAACGTTGCACATCAAAGAGCATCTGTTCAGTATTACTTTTGTACAGATGGATTTTCCATTTTTCCCTTAATTGTGCTTGCCCTCTGACTCCTTCGTTCTGCATAGCTGAGGAATGAAGTAAGAGTCATAAGTCCACAGAATTCCATTTAATGTGCCATACTACAAACCCAGTCCACAACCAAGCTGGAGGTATTTTCCATCCCCTTTTACATTAAAAAAAAAATCCCCCAAAGTTACCAAAGCAGTATATGCATTGAGGATACAAACTGAAAAGTTTCTCTGACAGTCCCTGTCAAAAGCCAAACTGATCTGGTTTAGAAATGGTGCCTTTGGGATGATAATCTCTGATCTGCAGGATTCATACCAGAATATTATCAGATTCACATTTTATTCTTAACGTGGTTTTGAATTTGATTTCTGACAGTTTTAACTTTTTAAAACTGTCAAAAATAACTGCTTACTTTTTAGTCATTGAATACTGTGGCCATACTCAAAGTGCCCACTCTATTTTGTGTATAATTTTGTTGTTAACCAATAATGGCAACCAACAAATCTAACAACAAATGAATCGTTTTAATGGGATGCTCTTGTACTCTCAAATTAATGTATATTTTGCTAAATCTAACAGAATAAAGGGAAGAGCTATGGCAACAGCCCCTGTGAGGACTCCTTAAAATAAATGAAGTCTCCCCACATGTACTCTTCATATTCCATTCATGGGATGCCATAAGCATACCCCAAGTCCTTCAGCCAGATGACAAAGTTACAGGAATTATCAAAAGTAATTCAAGTAATCCAGAAGATAGATCCTTCAATGGATAAATAATAAAAATAAAAGAAACTAAGTACTGTATAATTATTCACAGAAAATCTTCCACAGTATTTATAATAACAGATATTTAATGGTTTGCTTTGTACAATTACTCTGGTGATCAAGTCTGAGGCCTCCTAAGAATCTCCAAAGATCATGTTGTCAGAAGGCAAGGCCAAACAGAAAAAAAGGCTATGTTGTCCTTTTCAGAGAGGGAGTAGCTTCCAGTTAGAAGATTTTCTAACACATCTCCTATAAAAGACAGACACCAGACACTCACACAAAAGGGGAAGAGATTATTTTGCTCTTCTCCAGAAGGCAGTGGCAAAAGACTGGAAGGCATTTTCTCCTTGGGAAGGATTTACATTCTTCCCCTGCTTCTTATTGCCTTCTACCATTGTAGTCAGCTCTCTCTTGTCTGCTCTTTCCCTCACAGATCAACAGCAGGGCATTTTGTCACGGCTTCATCAATGTGGAGAAGCAGGGGAAGAGTAAAAAGACATGAAATGAAAAGAGCTAAGAAATATATGGAGTGTAAGCAGGCATTCTCTGCAGCAGTGTTCTTCATGTAGAATAAGCTCCCTACAAAGATTGGATGGCCATCATTATGGAGTATTTTCCCTTCAATTGAGGTCTTTCTCTTTGTTTGCCCTAGGCCTTGCTTTTCACTACCTGCTCTAACAACCATTTATTTATTGCCATTTTATTGTTTTACTATCTTCATACATCTGAATTTGACCACACTTAAATTTGTATAATGTTACCACTTCACTGTCTGCTGCAATGCTATTTTTATAATGAAAAGCTGCATATAAATTCTTTAAGTCAATAAATAAATATTACATTTGTCTCTGTGGAGAATTTGAGCTGATGAAGAAAACCCCAGCAAGCTTTCTGGTTGACAGTTAATGCCTGGTCAAGATGAAAAAGTGCTGAGACAATTGCCAACAATCCATTCCTCAAAAGTTACACAAAAGGGCAAAACAACACTCCAATAACAATCACAGCTAGCCTTTTGTAGCAAAAGTGACAATAATTTATACAAATCTAATGAACTTCCTTTGGAATGTGTACCACCTACTAACAGTATCAGATTTCAGTTGGGTCTTCCTCCACCTATACTCTAGCCATCTACCAAGTCACTTCAGCTCCCACAGTTCATCTGAGTCCACAAGGCCACCAGCACAGAGCAATTATATTGTCTGTCCCAGCAAGCTCCCTATTCCAGGTACCAACCAGGGCACTGTCTGAATCACAGATGGAACTGTCCTAACAGCCAGGAAGCACGCTGAGACAAGGAAATGGTCTCTAATGTTTTATTGCTTGTACATAACAGGAATCCTAACAAACTGAAGAAGCGTGGGAAAAACCCAGACATATAAACCCCAAAGGTTAAGGCGGTCCCGATCTGTGTCTCTCTGAATGGCTGCCCAATTCCTCAGTGCTACGCATGCGCTTAACAGTCTGGATGGGAGCCCCCTGCTCGCCCTCCTTACTCATGACAGGAACTGACCACAAACCTTTCCAAGCCCTCTTGGAATCTAACTGGATCCAATAACTTTTTCAGGCAGATCATCCTAATAAGTGCAATATCCCTACTGATGTGAGGTATAGCCACTAATCCAAACTTAATCAGTGAAAATAATATTTCTTGGTGATTTGCCCAGTGAGGAAACACGAGCTGCGCCCACTCTCATGACACCTCTCTGATCAGAACAAAATACCAAAGTGTATGATCTGCATCATGTGCCCCGTTGGGATAGATCGATGCTGATCATGGTTGCTGTGAAGTTGCTCTTGGCAAATCTGTTGCAAAGAGGATATAATAATTCTCAGCACCATGAGCGTGCCATCACCACAGTCAGGACCAGCTGACTAAAAACACATTTGTGATGCACAGAAATAATTGTATGAACCAGTAACCACAGAGGTTCAAGATTCATGCCAAAAATGATAGAAAATATAGTACTAATGAACTTGGTTTACTCGAGATATATTTGATTCTCCATGACAGAATGAGTTTCCTTACTGTAACCATGCCAAAACAAAAACAGGCAACTTGGCTGTTGTCCTAAAACAATGGGGATAAAAAGTATGGCTAAAACATGGTTAGATGTACCTGTACAAAAGTCTTAGTTCCCTACTGCATATTCTGATAGCATTTCTGAGCCCTAGTAATCTGAGTCAGGGGAGGAAGAAGACAATCAAGGCAAAGAAAGGGCAATAGGAGGAAGTATACAGCATACAGACAGTAAATTAGAACAGCATATAGACAAAGACAAGACAGGAATGTGAGCTGGAAATGGAGAGAGAAGGGGAGACAGGAATGGGATGTAAAACAAGAGCCAAGCTACATAACCAAACAGTCTCACTGCTGTAACTGCTGCTGGTTCAAGCCACTTTGGCTAAATTTAGAAATGCTGCCCCATCTTTAAAGCTTCCCATTTCTATCTTCTCTCCACTTGCCCCAGTCTAGTGTCTTTCAGGCAAGCTACAAAGTCCATAATTTCCCATTATCATGGACTGCATTGCTGGCTGGGAATTATAGGAGTTGTGAACAATACCTCCATAGAAATGGTTCAAAGTATATTCTGTGCCATGTGACTGCTCTGACCACGCGATTTGTCTATGAGTTTCAAACTGTGTTGCTTATAAGGGGGAAATTTCAGTGTTACAAATTAAATTACCAGTCAATGTGTAATTGAAGGAAATTTTGTATATGCAAAGAATCGCCCCAATCCAATGCACAGAGTTGGATAAAACCCATCAGAAAAGATCTGGCAGTTAGGCCTATACGCTATGGTGAAACCTGGAAAGTAAGTCCATATTCTGCTATAGCCACAATATCTGGTCAGATATAACAGAATGAGAATGTGAGGCTCAGCACAGTTTCTCAAATATAATTTCCATAGTTCTGCTTATGGAAATAAATTTATGACATTTGAAATTTTACTTCAAGATGATGACAAATAATTTGAAAGTTTTTGGTTGATATCCTTACATTAGATATGTTCTATAAACAGTATTTTGCAGTGCAATATAATATCATACTCAATATTTTAAAACTACAAAAATGGTGTGGAATTTGGCAAAAGCTGTTAATTCCACTGTGAACTCTCCAGCAGAAACTGATTTCAAGACTAGAGCAACTGAAATCAGATTTCTGCACCAAAGCAAACTGGGCTGAGATACTGGTGAATTTAACAAAAGGACAAAGACCAGACCAAAATAATTTCTCCTGAGCTCAGGAAAATCTATTAAAAAGCCAACCCAGGAAGACTTTTTATGTACTTTTATATACTGAAAAAAAACAGATGGGCAAATATGCGATTGATCAAAACTAAAGTTACAATACTGAGTCTCAGAAAGAATATCTTTTCTCTATAATTTACATTGATCTGATAAAAGATAATGGTTATGCTTCTCAAAGAATCCTGAGATGTATAATTTATTGAGATTCTTAAAAATTCTAGAACCTATAGTTCCCATGATTCCCTATGGAAAGGAAGGTACCAATAAACCATGACGGAATATGCACCAAGAATTTCCAAGGATCCCTATCTGCTCATATAAGCATATATAAGCACCCTTCTCAAGGTTTCCCTTGAGAATAAATAAGATTTC
This sequence comes from Candoia aspera, assembly GCF_035149785.1. NCBI lineage: Eukaryota > Metazoa > Chordata > Lepidosauria > Squamata > Candoiidae > Candoia > Candoia aspera. Next base: position 100,887,326 of record NC_086155.1, read on the forward strand.
TAAATCAATTTAAATGCATGAGGCAGGTATACTCAAAATGAGAAAAGAGAGGTAAAAGTAAAAAGCGTAAAGAAGAAATGGAAAAAGCAGGCTTTCCAAAGACCTTGTTGGCTAGGAAATCTGCCAGATATAATCCAACAATCTAGTATATCCAACATACTAGATTGATGAAAACAGAGCAAAGGCAACAAAGGAAGAATGTGAGTAGATGTAGCCATGTGTATTTATAGTTTGCTGCTGATTGTGGATGAGAACAATGCATTAAGTCACAAGCTTGTAAGGAAACAGTATGTGACAAAAACTCCCATCCATCCTGTGAGATAGAACAGATTGTGATCCAATTCCTTAATCAATTTATCAGTGACTACCATCATTCATGCTGCCAAAGTCAGTCCTCTCTCATTTCCAAACTGAACTCTTTCTTAATGGATTCAAGAAAGGGGGAAAAGTAAGAAATATCAACAGCAAAGGTAACTTCTAATTACCCTTTCAGTGACCCAGTTCTTAAAATGGATGTGTGTGTTTAGATACCCAACAACATGGCAAGCCACCCAGGAAGGCCCATGGCTTTGTTACAGAGTTCTGAGGTAAGCCAAAGCTCCAGGCATTTTGATGCTTCCTCACAGAGATATTCTTTGCCAGGTAAAACTTAAATATTTTGGAAGAGCAGTTTATAAGGAAGTCACAGAGAGGAGACAGATTTGAAAATAGCATATGCACAGCATTTTGATAAATGTTTCTATTATCATTTATTTAGTATTAATCTAATAATCTGTTGGACTATAGATCTTATCTCCAGAGCCCAAGGATGATGGACATTACAATCTTAGAGAAAATCACTTTATGAAAGGCTACCATATAACTGCATAAGACACAGACAATATACTGCACATATTAAATTTCCATTACCCATTAAATAGGTAGGGACTGAAACAAAATGTAAGATTAAACATTCAACTCTTGGTGTATATTAATAATCCGCATAAGGCCAGAGTTATCTAGTAGCCTCTAGTCATATCAGTTAGAGAACTTCTACAGAAAATTGAACAAAGTAAACAAACAAATGATTTAACACTTACCTTGGAGAAAATGGAGAGATAAGCTGCATTTCTTTAGCCCAGGTGATTATAGGGGGTGGCAAACTTTTCACTTCACAGGGAAGTGTCACTTCTTCTCCAGCTGTTACCGATATCTCAATTGGGTTATCTGATGAACTTCCTTTCTGATTTCCAGGTCTGGAAACTCTTGGTTTTACTAAAACAGGACATGCACTGTTATTATCCAGCTGTTGCTAGAATATCTCATTTCAGGTTAATGGGTAGACTCCAATTGTTCTGTAAGCAAAACAGCTCATGCTTTCCATCCTTCTGTCTACATTTCTACTTTCACAAGATATACTTTCTGAAGAGTCAAGGCTCCTCTTAACAGAGGGGGATATATTTTATACAGTTCCAGTACAAGAGGAGAGGGGATATTTGCCTGAAATCACAGTTCCTGTGCCAAAAGAACATTCCTGACAAATATGGACACTATTATAAAAAACAGTTGTGGTCAGATGCTGCAAATGGGAGGATAAGATGGAATACTATTATTATTCCAAGGTCACCTCAATAAATCTAAACCCAAACCTAGAGTTCAGTCCCAACTTCTCATTGGTATGGACTCTCTCTCTCAGTGTAGACTAGATAAGAAATTCAGAGGTCAGTTTTGGAAAGAAGGCAGGCAGGCAGGCAGGCTAAACCACAGAGTTATCTTACAGAATGGTCTTCTGAAAGGGATCCTATTTATGCAAGAATAACCTGTAAAGGTTCTTACACATAATAAAAACTGTAGGGAGAGCTATAATGTTCACTGAAATGCATAACAGAAGTGTAGGGAGAGAGGCCCCATACCCACTGCAGCTAGATCATATCAACCAGTTGAATGAACAGGAGGCAGAGATATCATAAAAAGAGCAGCACTTTCTTTAAATCTCCAGAACAGTGAGAACTTTCACCATGAAATACTTCTTGTGATACATTTTAGCTCCAAATTATCACTGTGTCATGTTCACTGTTTCAATGTACAGTATACATCGTAACGTTTCACATGCCATGGTGCTGACGCGTGTTTCTGTTTGGGAGGGAGCTGCTGTGAAACCTTGTGCCAAGCTCTGTATCTGTGTTCATTACAATGGAATGTGTTTGGGTTATGTTCTCTGTTCAAGGACTTTTCCCGTGGACCATCAGAAGCCATTAGGAGCACCTGGGATTGTGAGCTTGGGAAGATTCTACGGGGGGAGGAATCTCATTTGCACTGAGGGTTTTTAGTTTGCATTTGGCGCGCTTTCATCATTCTCACCTTTCTCTGTGATCCTGCATACTATTCTTTAATAAATCAGATACCTTTGAATTCCTGCTCATGAGTCTGATGGTGTTTTAGAATAGGCAACCATTACATAAAGCTGAGAATCACCAAAATTGTACCATTAGCTCCTACCAAGATTAGTTTCTTGTGAGGGAAAATAGTTAACAATGGCCGAGTCCAAGTTTACAACCGGGGGACTTGAGGAGATGGCTAGCTTGATGCCCGAGTCGACGGTCAAGAGCGGAGAACTGAGCCTCACCCCAGAACCTTCAGATTTCCGGGCGGAATTGAGTTCCAGTCCTGAGGTGGAGGAATCTGACGATGGGGGAGAACCAGAGCAACTGGCACCCAGTGAATCGCCCGCAGAGTTGATCACCTAGGATGAAGTGGGAGAACCCCAGCCAGGGTCGTCCCAGGCGTCCTGGAAGTATCGGTTCCTGCTGACCCCAGACGTAGAATCTACCATGGTATCAACAGAGAGACAGCCTAACACGCGAGGGAGGGAGGAATCTCAAACCCCTGAAAGGCTAAGAGTGATGGAGGCCAAAATAGAATCGATGGAGTACATGCTAAGAAACCTGTCTCTGTCATTGGGGGGGGGGGCAGGGGAGGCATGATGGAGGTCCCAGTTTCACGCAACCATCCCCCATCCTCCCATCCGGACTGCTGGTGGAGCGGGGCCGGAGACGGCTCCGGGATGAATCTCCACCCCACAGGGCTCGATCACCAGTGTCCCCCCACCCCTGAAGAGGGAAAGCTACTGTAACCTGGGGCCCAACCACTCAAGCAGCTGCCGATTCCACTCCAACCGAGTGGGGGTGAGAGACTTTTCTGTCAAGTTTGATGGGGACCCAACCAAGTTATCTTTCTTTCTAACTAATGCTAAAAGTTACATGAGGCAGTTTGGAGCATACTTCCCTTCCAAAGAGGCTAAGATAACTGCCATTGCCACCAAGTTGAAGGGTCGAGCGGCTGACTGGTATGTTCAATTAAGTGAGGTTGACTCCCCTGCACCTGATTATTTCGAGGAATTCATGTGGGCGTTAAAGCTGCATTTTTAGGATCCTCTGGCCAAGGCAAGAGCTAAGAAGGCACTGAAGGATCTTACCCAGGGCCAAATGTCTGTAGCTGATTATGCCCTAGAGTTTAAGGCTCTAGCTGGGAAAATCCCCGACTGGTCTCAGTCAACCTTAATAGAGCGGTTTAAAGAGGGACTCAACCAGGACGTCCTACAGTGGGCGTTGTGTAGAGATGACCCAGAGTCATTGTACGAATGGATCTGTCTGGCAGGCAAGGCCGAGCATGCTCAGCATACCTTCATGAAAGCTAGAAGATCTGAAAGACCACCCGCCACCATGAGGGCACCCCAAAGTGCTGCGACTGCTCCCCAGCCAAGCTATAGAGCCTGGGATGAGGAGAGAGATCGGTGCAACATGAGGGGTCAGTGTCTCCGATGCGGAAAGAAAGGGCACCGAGCAGCTGATTGCCCAAAAGCTAAGGCTGGAGATCGAGCGGGCAAGCTGCTGGCCAAATCCCACCCCCCCTCGCAGTGGATGACAGCAGCCAGGGGCTCAGCCGACGCTGAGGAAGTATTCTACTCCTCGGGAGAGGCTGAAGGCGACTCTAAGGAGCCGGCGGGAAATGCCAGCCACCTGCCATGAAGAGCGCTTTCAGGCAGGTGGAGGAGGATGGGTGCAGGGATGCTATGGTGAGTGCTGACTGTCCCACTTTAGCAGTAAAAGTGAAATTGGGCTCCTGCACAAAAACTACAGAGGTTTGGGCTTTGGTTGACTCTGGGTGTTCCAGGTGTTTAACTCACCCTGATCTGGTTGCTGCTTTGGACCTGCCTAGCTTCCCCCTCCAGCAGCCTTTGATCTTCACACAGTTGGATGGTTCAATGGCGGGGGGGGGGGGGCAGCAACCCATTTCACTGGAACTGTTGTAATGCAAATGGGCAGCCACCGTGAGACTTTGAAATTCGTTGTAGCACCTGTTGGCAATCCCTTGGTAATTCTGGGGATCCCCTGGTTGACCTATTGAAGCCCACATATAAACTGGGAACACAGAACTGTGACTTTTAAAGATGGGTTTTACCAAGCTCCTACAGCGGAGAGAGCTGCACGTGCAGGGGTTGGAAGGGCTGTGATTGCCATGCCACGCCCTAGCTTGGCACATTTAGAAGGCTTGCCTGATCAATACCAAGACTTTGCAGACGTATTTAGGGAAATGGAAGCAGATCAGCTACCCCCCCCCACCGGAAAACTGACTGTGCAATAGAGTTGGTTCCCAATGCTCAATTGCTCGAGCCAAAAATTTATCCAATGACTCAGAAGGAGCTTGAGGCATTATGAGACTTTATTGACAAAAATCTGTCAAGGGGGTTTATTGAACCTGCAAATTCCCCAGTTGGGGCCCCTGTGCTATTCCGGGAAAAGAAAGATGGCACGCTTCAACTCTGTACAGACTATCAAGGGTTAAATTCCATCTCAATTCTCAACAAGTACCCTCTTCCACTCATGAAGGACATGTTAGCTCATTTGTCTAAGGGCAAGATTTTCTCCAAGCTTGATCTTCGCAAAGCCTATTTCCGCATCCGCATATGAGCTGGGGATGAGTGGAATACTGCTTTTAATTGCCCACTGGGTTCATTTCAGTACAAAGTCCTCCCTTTTGGGTTAGCAGGGGTGCCCGGAGTCTTCATGCAATTGATTAATCAAGTATTACATGATCATTTGTTTAAAGGGGTCCTGGTTTTTTAGATGATGTCCTCATTTACACTGAAACCGAGAAGGAACATGAATGCCTCCTCAAACAGGTGTTACGCAAGCTTAGAAATGCCAAACTGTATGCCAAACTTTCCAAATGTGAATTCCACAAGACCCAACTTGACTATCTGGGCTATCGGGTGTCTGACAAGGGCATTGAAATGGACCCTGCAAAAATTCAGGCGATTTTAAGCTGGGAACATCCCCGCACCTGGAGGCAATTGCAAAGTTTCCTCGGATTCAGTAATTACTATCGCCAATTTATCCAGGGGTTCGCTGAGATTGCCTTGCCCCTCACTGATTTACTCTGTACCAAGGGCTTGGGGGAGACACGCAAGGTAAAACATCCTGGAGCAGTGCTGAATTGGATGCCTGAATGCCAGGTAGCATTCAAAAAACTGAAATTCCTTTTCACTGCTGAGCCTATTCTACAGCACCCCAATCCTGAACGCCCCTTTGTAGTCCAAGTTGATGCTTCTGACTCCTCAGTTGGGGCTATTTTGTTACAGAGAGATTCTAAAAATCACTTAAAACCCTGCACTTGTCTGTCCAGGAATTTTCTGAAACCGGACGCCAGTGGCATGTTTGGGAAAAGGAGGCGTTTGCTGTAAAAGCCACTTTGGAAGCCTGGCATCACCTCCTTGAAGGCGCTAAATGCCCTTTCAAGGTTTGGACCAATCACAGGAATTTGGAAGCCCTCCACACCCCCTGGCGTCTCAGTCCTAAACAAATTTGCTGGGCTCAGTTTTTCAGTCATTTCAACTTCCAGTTAAAATTTATCCCAGGAAAGAAAAACTTTCTGGCTGATGCTCTGTTGCATTTACCTCAGGATTTTGACCAGGGGGCAGATGTGGTTGGGACTGTTCTCACTGAACCACAACTGGGTTTAGTTGCTGTCACTCGGAGCCAGACCCGAGCGCGGGGAACCCCAACCCCAACCCCAGTCTGGGAAGTGGAAAGTGCAAGTTCCTTGTCAGTTACAGAAGGACTTTCTCCAGGCGCTGAAATCTGACACTTGGTTGCTAGCTAATAAAGACACTGTTTCTTTTGAAAACGGTCTGGCATGGGTGGAACACCGCCTTTATGTGCCCGAAACTTTAAGAGCTGAGATTTTACAGCATTCCCATGATGATAAACTTGCTGGACACTTTGGTTTTGTCAAAACATTGCATTTGGTTTGTCGTCAATTCTGGTGGCCTACCTTGAGACATGATGTAAAAGACTATGTTGCTTCCTGTCCTGTTTGTGCCATGTCAAAACGTAAGGGGGGGAAGCCACAGGGGCTTCTACAGCCAGTGGCCAGCCCGTCCCATCCCTGGGACGAGATTTCTGTGGATTTTATTGTGGATCTTCCTCCCAGTCAGAAGAAAACTGTCATTTGGGTTGTAAAAGATTTTTTTTCCAAACAAGCACATTTCATTCCATGTGCATCCATCCTGTCAGCCCCGCAATTGGCACGCCTATTTCTCATCCACATCTACCGCCTCCATGGTAGCCTCTCCCATTTGGCCAGTGACCGCGGGACTCAGTTTACTTCCCAGTTTTGGAAATCATTTTTAAAATTGATTGGCACCAAACAAGCACTGTCCATGTCTTCCCATCCTGAGACTGGCGGTTCTACTGAGATTTTAAACTCCACTCTTGAACAGTTCCTTAGAGCATACATTAACTACCATCAGGACGATTGGGTGGAGTTACCACCTTTTGCTGAAGTGGCTTACAACAATGCTGTCCATCAAAGTACCGGGCAAACCCCTTTTCGTGTGGTTTCTGGTCACGACTTTGTTCCCATCCCTGAACTGCCACAACCCCCTTCCCAAACATGTTCTGCATCGGGCTGGGCTGTTAAGCTGTCTGATTCCTGGCCGGTGATTCAACAAGCTTTGGCTGATGCCCAGGCTGCTTACAAGTTTCAAGCTGATAAGCATCGTTCCTTGCAACACGACTTCAAGATTGGGGATCAGGTGTATCTATCTACCAAATTTATCAAGTCACCACAACCCTCTAAAAAACTTGCTCCCAAGTTCATTGGTCCTTTCCCTATTGTTGGTCTTATCAATCCAGTTACTGTTAAATTGGACCTGCCTCACAATTTGAAACGCTTGCACCCTGTTTTCCATTGCAGCTTGCTCAAGCCTGTCCACCACTCCTCCCGCTGGCATCCTCAACCTCCTCCTCCTGCTCCAATCATGATTGACGGCCAACAGCACTTTGAGGTCAAGGAGGTTGTTGATTCTCGCAAGCTTCGAGGCACCCTCCAATATCTGGTCTGATGGAAACACTTTCCTCATCCTGAATGGGTGTCTGCCCGCCATGTTAATGCTCCTGATTTAGTTTGCCGTTTCCACCTTGCTTACCCTTTGAAGCCTGCTGCTTAGTCTTTCCTTTCTTTTGGGGGCCAGTATGTCATGTTCACTGTTTCAATGTGCACTGTACATCGTAACATTTCACATGCCATGGCGCTGATGCACATTTCTGTTTGGGAGGGAGCTGCTGTGAAACCTTGTACCAAGCTCTGTATCTGTGTTCATTACAATGGAATGTGTTTGGGTTATGTGCTCTGTTCAAGGCCTTTTCCCGCAGACCATCAGAAACCGTTAGGAGCACCTGGGATTGTGAACTTGGGTAGATTCTATGGGGAGGAGGGATTTCCTTTGCACTGAGGGTTTTTAGTTTGCATTTGGCGCGCTTTTATCATTCTCAGCTTTCTCTGTGATCCTGCATACTATTCTTTAATAAATCAGATATCTTTGAATTCCTGCTCATGAGTCTGATAGTGTTTTAGAATAGGCAACCATTACACACTGATCTTGGCAGTTCTCTATAGAACAGGGATGCCTGACCCTTTTAAGCTGAGAGATGCACTTAGCCTTTGACTGGCATATTAGAAGTGACATTACAAACGTAGGCAGGGCCAGGACAAAAAATTGGTGGGCTAGGGCAACAATTAGAAGGGTTTTTTTTTTTCTTTTAATCCATTCAATCGTGTCTGATTCTTGGAGACTGTCTGGACAACTCCCTGCAGTTTTCTTGGCAAGGTTTTTCAGAACTGGTTTGCCATTGCCTGCTTCCTAGGGCTGAGAGAGAATAACTGGCCCAAGGTCACCCGGCTGGCTTTGTGCCCAAGGTGGGACTAGAACTCATGGTCTCCCAGTTTCTAGCCTGATGCCTTAAGCACTACACCAAACTGGCTCTCCAGAAGGGGTTTAACTTACATTTAAATTTAACATTATAATTTAATTACAAACTATAATAAATTCTCCTGTGACTCATATTAATTGCAGTTTATTGACAACTTCTGGATGGAACCACTCTCCTAGCCTCAAAAGCTACTTGTAAACTTGGAGTTTCAGAATGAACCCCACTATTACCCTCTTAGAAAGATTCACACTTTCACTTTTATTTACCATAGACTGTCAGCTGTACTTTCCGTGTAGCATAACCTGCTGCGTTGGTTGCAGTGCAGATGTATTCCCCAGACTCCTCACCTCCCGGAGAAACTACATAAAGACTTCCATCAGACCCTGCAGAAAACTTTAAACTGCTGGGAGCAATCATTTCCCCTTTCTGTAAAAAGACAGGAAAATGTTAAGGAGATGAAATTCTGTGTGTAGAACATCAAGTAAAAACTGCCAAAATATATCTTAATAATGGTCTGTGTAACTCAGCATCTTATCTTCGAAGTCATTGTGTCATAAATTCTTTTAAATTTCACAGAGTTTGCTGTTATTATTGGCTCAATCCACACTAAGGGTTAGTGTCAAGTGTTCCTTTGAGAATTGTGCTTCCCTCCTTCATTTTTTTAAATTTATAGTTCTAAAAAGTGACTTGTAGACTACATTTAACAATTAGGCAAGCTTAATCTGAAAGATTTTCTACTGAAATTATGATAAGTTAAGCAGTGAGTATAGCCAGATAATGCCTAGATCTATTTGGGATAGAAAGCTCCTCCTCTTCCTCCTCCTCTTCCTCTTCCTCCTCCTCCTCCTCCTCCCGCTTGCACTGTTGTCCAAACTAGCAGCCTAAGTGGAGGCAGCAAACTTAATTAGTTGCCTTTTGATAGCATTCTTGAATCTTATGCCTTCCTAATGTGTTGAGGCTCTTAAATGGTAGCATACACTGCCTGGACAGTGTGTAGGCTATCAATACTTTAAGTAAATAAATACACCAACTCATTAATGTTCCTCAGCTCCAAGTTCAGTTGAGTATTGCAATTACCTTGGACCACACTATGGATGGCTTAGGAATTCCACTTGTTTTGCAAGGCAATGTAACTGGGACATCTTCTATGGTACTAAATACCTGTTGTCCATGCCGAATTATGGGTGGAACTGAAAATACAAACATGCAGGTACCTTACTAATTATTTCTCATTTCATGTATGATGTTGCTGTTCATAATAAGGCACAATCTATTAACCCAGATATTCCATCACAATCTCATTAAGTTTCAGTCTTAGAAAATTTAGATGTAACGGCAGGTATAGGCAACGTGGGGCCCACAGTCAATGATGCGATGAAAAATACTCCTTTGGTACCCACCAGACTCTCTGTCCCACTTGACTTTTTAAAAAGGTTCTTTTAATTACAAATATTAAATCAGAAGCTGGCATGCCGCAGAGTACCAGCTTCTTAAACCACATTTATATTTATGTGCTTTTGGGCTCCGCAAAGGTCCGATGGGACGTCAGAAAGAATGTGGGAAGATCTGCTAGTTTACCTTCCACTATTTTGTATTTTATGTGTGGCTGTGTCCACTATGATGACCATGTTGCGACCAAGCAAGTCTCCCACGTGGCCATTTCATAAGTGTGTCCGTAACATGTCCTCAGATATGTCCCCAGGCCCCAAAGGTTGCCATTCCTGCATTATGCCTCACATTTAGTTTCCTTTGATAACAAAGTATGTCTTCCTTTCTCTCACACACAAAACATAATAACAACAAATTTGTTGTTTTGGGTTTCCTGTTCCCTACAAGCAACAGCAAATAAAATAAGCAGGTGGCATCATATTACAAAACTGGCATTCCTAGACACCATGGGAGAAAAAGAAGAAAGAGATGTCAGATGATAGCTACAGTAATACCATACAGTTCTGCTTTTGCAAATGGAATTTATGAAACATATCCACAGGAGAATCCTAAAATGAAATTGAGTTTTTAGTAGAACAGATTTAGAATATATAACAATAACAACATGCCTTTATCACAGTGCAGTACAAATGAAAAGAAGAACACAATAATTACAATATTCTATCCAATAAAATTAGTTCACAACTTAACAGATAACCAAATAAAAGAAATACTTAAAACTAAAAGAAATTAAATATAACAATCAAACACATTTAAAGGAGTATCCTACAATGTTGCGCAAGATACACACAGCCATAACATTAAATATTAAACAAATACAACTTGAAAACTCCCAATCTTAATGAGAGTAAAAATAGGGTAAAATAACCAGAGCCTGAACTAACGCTCCTAAACCCCTTTTGTCACCCTATGAAGTAGACCAGACCAAAAAATAACCTCCACAGAAGACTAAAAACTACTTTTATTTAGATTGGCTATAGTAACATAATCTTGCAAGTCTGATTGTGCCTCCCCTCTTCCCTCCTTTATATCATGTGAATTAGGGGCACGTCTGTCTGAGAGACTTTCACAAACTTTCTACATTCTTTGGACTTAAGCCAGGACTAGCTCCTCATCACATTGGCAGTGGGTCTCACCTATCTCCCACAAGGTTATTCTCTTTTCTCTCTACATTTTTTGAAGGCCATCACACTTTCACAGAGATGAATGGAAGTGTCATGCCCAACATAGATTTGGAGGGTTCTGATGCTGAAGAGCTTGCTCCAGACATGTCAGACAAACAGCAGCCCCAGGAATTAGAAACCATCGTGCACCTGAGGAGGACCACCTGGAATCATCCAGAATAGCTGTGCTGGTGGTGAAACAAGGAGGGTCCAGATTCAGAACAACCACTCAGTGCCTGGATGTACCACATGCACAAAGAGCAGGACAGAGATGCTCCACACTCCTCATCAGGCAAGAGTAGCACCAGCCTCAATTGAATCCAACCCAGTGGTGGCCTAAGGACTGCCAGAAGCTAGCATCTCTTCATTGGGAACAACTGATCCAACCTAGACTCTGTGCCTTCAAGTACTGAAATCCAAGTATTCAGAAATTCTGTCACTTTGACCTTGCATTGACTGACAACTTTCCTATGAACACCTTGAACCTCAGACTATCTCCTTACCAGGCTTCCCATTTACTGACTTGGACTTATTACAGGCAAACTCTCTTTTCCTATAAAGTGTGCATGTATCTGTACACATGCTTGTGCTGCTGGCCACTGCTTATAAACCCTTTGCAATGCAAACCCCTGAAAGCCCATTGCTATGATTCAACCCAGAGGGTCATAAAGAACAGCAGAGTTGTAGGGAGAAAAAAGGGCAAGTGAATACTAGGGTGGGAATGGGGGTCTTGTGACTGGAGGGCTCTAAGTACAAGCATCAGTAGTTTGAACTGGGATCTGCAATCTTTAAAGGAAGCTTTAAATTAGAATCACCAAAATGTGTTTAAGTGTAATTTATTAAATAAAATAAAATAAAATAAAATAAAGTGAAGTCTTCAATAAGACTTTTATAGCATGAATTCTTTACAGGGTATGACTTTCAATGATAATAGAGTACAAAGCTATTCACGGTTGTAAGATTTCTTTGACAAGTTTTCTCATGAAGAAGCATAAGATACATAACTTCCAAGGCATGACCAGTATTTGGGGAAAAAACACAAACATGTAGAGCATTTCCAAATGGCTGTATTAATCTGTTCATGTGTTGACACCAAAGCCATTCCAGATCTAACTTGATGTATGCCCATCCTTCCTTCGTCTGCTTCCCTGCTGTATAAAAGTCTGCTTTTCCTTTGAAAGCTGTAAGATTACCAACATTGTTCTAATACTGAGAACTTTTGCCACATATGTGCAGTCCAAGAGGACCATCTGTTTCTCATTGAAGGGTTCTTGTCCTCCCTTCCTGGGGGCCTGCATTCAGCTTCAGCATTCCATTTACACCTCAAAGCTGGTGTTACAGCATTTGAAATCAATCTTCTCTCCACCTTCCATAGACGTTTATCATCTTCTTCATGTTCATAGAGCTGCCACAGTCTGGTTTGTACATATAATATTTCATCCCTGCCACACTGCTCAGGTTGACTTTTTTGTGGAGACTTTGTGCCGTTAAGTGGTATCATTAAGCTTATAGCCACCCAAAAAGGTTTCTCTTTGACATTTTGCCCCACATCACTTGCATACAGCCATCAAAAGGAATTCTACATGCAGGTTTATCAATATACCACCAACTTCATCAGCCTACCACAGGTTTACAACAATCTTCCCTCACCACCAATCTATAGAAACCAGCCACTCAAAAACATATATTTTTTATTTTGCAATCAGCTAGACCACTGAAGACAAACATGTCGGTCATGCCTGGACAGGAGTAAGTCCTTTTCCTTTTCTGGAGGTTGGCAAAGGGATTTTAATTTGTTCACCCCCAGAACAAGTTCAGATGCATTGGAAGTGCACGTGGGCTATTGGTTGACTTAAAGACAATGAGGATAAATGGTGAGCTTGGAGAACTAGGATTGTCAACACCAAACCATACCAAGCCAGCACTCCCATGACAGCAATACTAAGAACAAGAAAAAGTAAAGACAACAAATGGGTTCCAGTTCCTCGTAAATGTACATTATGAAGACCTGACAAATGGATGGGCAGGAAACCACCGTATTTGGATTCTTGCATAAAATGTTAAAACAACCAACAATGAAGGCCATCATAATCATCTCTGTTTCAGAAATGGGAAAGTACCTTTCATACAAGTAGCTTCCTGATTCACATCTGATTCTCAATACCTCCAAAAAGCATACAAAACATTCTATTATCATCTTAAGAATGGAATATCATTGCTACCCAGTCACAGACCTAAATAATTATCTGAAGAGGTCTTTTGCAGCAGGATAAGGATGGCAAATAATATCCACCTACTGATTTCCTGGACCTATTTGGATTTTGTGGGAGCTGCTGCCTGAAAAATGATTTTTTTTTTCAAATAAGTTTGTTAGCTGTTATTTCTTTTGTTTAAGGATCTCCATGTTATTGGCATAAATATGCAGTTTTGTTCTCTTCCTCAAAATCTTCTTGCCTTTATAAGTCTTTGATATTTTGAATAGTTATCACAATCTTTTCTATTAATTCTTAATAGAATTGTATAATCCCAACATGCTACCAAAAACTATTTTCACTTGCAAAAACTGATGAAAAGTAACATGCACAAGGCCTCTTCTGTTAGGCCGAAAATACATATTTCTGCATTTTATTGGCTGTTTCAAGCATTCATAATTAATTTTACACAGAAAATATTTTTTTGCTTTTGAAGAATGAGGCTACTAAAGCAAAGGTGGAACATTGCAAAGCAAATCCTTTCTGCTTACTGTGATCAGGCACAGCAGTTTTAAAAAAATAGATACTAGTTGTTTCTTTAAACTGTCACCCCATTCAGTAGTTTCTTCTTTTTATCACTGATCAAACCTTTTAAACAGCATTTGGAGAATTCTTTCTTCTGTCTCTGTTTTATTAATAAATAAATACATCTGCAGAAACTATTATCACTTGAAAACATTCACACAGAGAAAACTTATTTTTAGATGGCATTTTGTTCATATACTGTTTACCCAGAACATTGTATGATTGGAACATCTTACACACTGGCTGAGAGACAGATGTCCTCTTCCACTTTGAAGCAATTCATGCAATGTATCTTTCAGTGGGAAAATCAAAATTGTATTCAGATCTTTTCTGGATACAAAGAGCTATTCTTTCACATAGCCATTTAGCACACATGCTTTAACACACATACACATCTCATCTGCCTTTCATGAGCAGCTGGAACTAATTTATTACCTTCAGAGCATTCCAGCAAAGCTCCTTAGCTATACTTATCCTATGAAATGAGAAATTTACATAATATATGTGTTGGATGTAATTGGAAACACAGAACATATTGAAGACTTTTATTTCCTTACTCCACAAAGTACTCCTTACTATGAGGATGAAGATGAGAAAAAGGCATGACCATAGATTATAGTTCCCATGAATGATATTCAGTGTGTTTCTTTTGTTCTTTTTGGGCAAAAGAATCAAGTAGGAAGATAGCAAACAGGGAAACAACTGAAGGAGACAAAACTGTAGAGTTTGGGAGTGAAGATTTTTGCTTTCCCTTCCAACTGATTGCATCTGTTTTCTTATCCCATGAACACTGTGGGGTAAGAAAACTCTTGATGATAATGGATTGACTAAAAACATGAACTTCAATCCACTAGCACAAGGGTGAAGATTTTTTTTCCTATTGATTCTTGCATTTACTTGAATGCAATCTCTCAAGGATTAAATTCCAGCTGCTGGTAATGTCAGATCTTGCTCTCTACCAACTAGCAGACTGCTGGGAAGTGACAGATTATACAAGCCAGAGCTCAGTGATCTAAACTGATCATTCACAGAGCTTTTAAAATTAGTGTGCAATTTCAGTGAGAATCTATCAATCACAGTGGGATGAACGAGTCTTGAATAAGTGAATTACCAAGTTGTCATGTTCCCCGTTGCAAGGCATAAGTGCATCACAACGGGGAACATGCACATCAGGAAAGAGGAAGGGATAACCATTATCCTTTAAACACACACATCATCCCTTAAGCACCCAAACCCATAAAATCAATCACCAGGACAATAGGAGCGCACCTCGGACAGGACATGGAAACCATTAACAGATTGGGGGAACTCCCACCCATTACCCTGGGGGATGCACCTGCACCGGACGAAGGCAAAGAGACAAAGGGGAACATCGGAGATCGCCCGAATTGCCCATCGTCAGACCCATACCAACTCTAATCACCCATTCGGACCCAGCTTGGGGGACAATGGGGGGTGGAGGAGGACAAGGTCCGCCACCAGGGTATAAACAGGACACCCTGCTACCACACCCGCATTCCCGTCTTTTTCTCCATATGCATTCTGCTTCAATAAACTCGGAAATCCTTAAACCCTTTAAGTGAGTCCGTGTCTTATTCGAAGTAAGGCTACCCTGACACAAGTCCATTATGAACCATGTCTTTTTATACAGTTATTTATTTAATAATTTCTCCCAGAGTACTAGTGAATTTTTAACACTGTGAAGTAATGAAAACACTGAATGTTTCTCTCACCAAAGATATTGACAGTGGTTGTTTTGTTGTCTGTCCCCGCTACATTGCCTGTCATGCAAGTATAGTCTCCGGCATCCTGCAGACGAACCCTTTCAAGGTGAAGACTTCCATCCCTCCGGAGGCTGATATAGGGAGTCTGGACCACCTAGAGTTGGGATGGGGAAGGCAGACAAGACTTATTGCCATTCTACATTTAGCCTGGGACACTTACACCTGCCGTACTCTGGGTTTTTAAAAAACATAACCAATGTTATCCAGCAAGGCAGCTCAAATCCCACAAAAGCATTGTTGCAGGATTTTGATTTTCCTTCTTTGCAATCTTTGAAGATAAACAAACAGGCCATATGATGACCTCTTTCTCACACCACACCAAGACCTATTTTGCACCATTATGTGGTAGGTACAGGGTCACCCAGAGTTCTGGGAGTGCTTTCTACGGCTGTGTTCCTCTTTCTCCTCTAAATAAAAGATGTGAGAACTTGGGAAAGTGAAGGAGGGAATAAATGCCTTCAAATCATAGAGAAGGTTTTTGCTTTTCAACAGGATGTACAGCAAAAGCTCTATGTCTTTCATGGCTCCCCTAATAAAATACCAATGGGTACCAAAAGAGTGATTCAGTCTAAGGGCTGCATATGAAATTATCTCCCTTTGAAGTATGTAGACTTCCCTGGAGCATATGGTTCAAATTTTCCTGTTTCTGGTTGTGGTATAGTTTCACTGAATTAATTATCAATACATATTTAAGATGGGTTTTCCTGACTTTGTCATGGTCACTGGAATGAGCAGCTTATTTTCTCCACAACTTTCCATTTTTTTCTCCTATAAATTATGCACATAACTACACACTGCAATACTCATGCATCATAATAAAACTTGTGCTCATCTGCCTGAGCATATTAACTAACCATTCTATGGGAGATAAAATTAAATTGTACTTTTTCTATGCATAAAATAATTTACACAGATGATTCCCCTGGAAGGAAAAAGTGATTATTGTGTACAAATAAAGTCAAACTACCTCTACATCAAACTTAAAGTTGTTTAGAAACCCCCCATTACAGCTGGAGCTGAAAAGAAGATGAATAAAACAGAATTTATTTCTGCTTATCTTTAGCTCCAGCTAGTGAATTTGGAGACAAGTTTGTCTTGGAGACAAATCAGAACCAAAGACCTAGTTTATCCCTTCTTCATCCCAGCATCCAAAAGCAATGGGTATATATAGATGAATCCCTCTCCAGAAACTGAACTTTTGCACAATTCCAATAAAATAATTTCCAGGTGGAGTTAATTTATAGCCTTAACTGTGAGGGTCAAACATCAAATTAGCATGATACAAAAATGCATGTACAGACAGGCTTCATATTACAACCACAGGAAGCATAGACAGATCATGATTGTGGCATCATTTGTTACTGTATATAAGATTTTTACAATCACATTTGGAAGAACTCCAGAGAGCCCTGTAAGAGCTATTGCTTTCCAAGAAGTCTATCCCTGCTAGATGTACTAGTGCTTACCCTAAACTAACTTCCCCAAGTAATTTAGCAGGAAATTTCATTGAGTCAGTAAACAGTCTTCATGTAATACTGTAGGCTATGCTCCATCTGCTTTTTTGAAAGGCCTACATAAATAATGAAATGAAATGAAATGAAATGATCTCATGATAAGTTCATATTTTTAGTTCTGATTCACCACCAAATAAGTAGGAAACTGTAAAAGATATTCAAATATTATCTTACCACCATGCTGTTTTTAATCCATTTTCGCTCTGGGATAGGGTTCCCTGCCAGCAGTACACATGACAGAGTCAGTTGCTGTCCTTCAATGACGTTAGCTGTTGCAGGACTCATTCCAATTAGTGGTGCAACTATGTCAATGAGAGAAAGGAAAAGAAAAATGATCATAATGCAATTATTGTTCAAGTTCCCATAAAATTGCACACACACACACATACCATTCACAAGGGACTTAAGAAAAAATCCTAGACTGTAAAACTTTTCTCTAAAATGGTTTATTTTATAAGTAACCTTGGATTAGAAATAAATCTACTGAAGCACTGATTATATTCATAATGTATGGAGACAGTGAATCCCAAGATAATCTGTTAACTATTATAGCATGCTACTTTCATTTTTATTTAGTTGTTTATTATTGTTACTGTTGTTGTTACTATTATTATGATTATTATATACATAGCAAAGTGAAATCACAGCTGCCAGTACTTTATCTGGTGTTGGCTTCCATTCACATCAAGTTCTTCCCAAGAACCTAGGATATCATAATGAATCGGCATAGTATATGTGTGGATCTAAGCAGTGTGGCCTTTTGTAATTAATAGATGGAAGTGCTGCCAATGCGCAGATTTTCTAATTACTGTTGTTATTATTACAGTATTATTATTAAGAATGCTCAATAATATATACCAACTTTCATGCAGGCAGGCAGGCAGGCAGGAAGGAAAAGCAATTGCTTTGTATTCATAAAACAGACTTGAAGCTCGTATAGGTTATATTTAAAATTAAACATATAAGTATTCCAATGTACTCAAAAAGAAATCTAACTGTGGCATTATTTCTTGCTCTACTATCTCAATAAATGATTTACCACAAAAATAAAGTTCTGTTTGGATTTAATACAGATGTGGATTCTAAACATAGCTTTAGTGTACGTTGTTGTTCTACACACTATAAGCAGAAAGCCTATGGAGAACACTTTACTTCTATGCTAAATATCGTCCAAATCCCACATTATCAGTTCATTACCAAGTCCTGTTACTGTAATTGTAGCTGGCCTTGAGGCAATCTTTCCAAACTGGTTTTCAGCTTCACAGATGTATGTTCCTTCATCGTTAACCCATAAATCTAAAATTGTATAGAAGTTTTAAAAAGGAGAAACAAGCAATTAGTATTTTGTATTAAAAACATTATCCTTAAACAAATAGATCTGCAAATATAGATTTCCTTTGAATATTACTTTTCCAGCCATATTAAGCTAATCCTAAATATAGGTCACAGCATTTTAACAGCCTGGAAGCAGTTACAGAGTGTCCTGATTGCCAGGCTATGAAGATGCTCTTCTAACCACCCACTGAGGACAAGTCCTCACAACAGTGCTTCCAACTGGTTGCCAGGCAGATTCTGAGTCAGGCTGCAGCTGGTCTAAGGTGTTCCATTCTGAAAGTAGTATTTTCTCTGCTAATTCAGCATTTGACTTCCAGTGTAGACATTCTAGTAGACACTGAGGAGAAGCCTCTGGATGTCAGCAATCTGCTGGGCTCTAGTGGCCCAGTGCAGAACTACTACTAGCTAGAGAATTCTGCATCTCCATGGCCATTTTTGCTGTGGCTGCTGCAACTGAAACCTCACTGGCACAGCTTGTTTTTTTTCATATATTGGGAGGGTTCCAACATGAGAATATCTGCCTTAGGTAACATCCATCATAGGAGATCAAAATGCCCATTAATAAGCAAAAATTAAAAAAGGCAGATCTTCACCCAGCAAATTTTCCCCCTTTTTCAGATGAGTAGAAAGAGTACATAGACAAAAGCGTACAGACTATCCTTATCATCTTCTGGCCCAGACCTCAGAGTAAGTCAAGGTGAATTCAAGGAAGCTTAGTTTGAGAGTACAGGCATACCTTGTTTTATTGGGCCTTGCCTTATTGCGCTTCGCAGATATTGCGTTTCTTACAGCAAATAGATTACAACTGGCTAAAGGGTCAGATGATGATTAGCATTTTTTAGCAATGAAGTATTTTTTAATTAAGGTATATACATTTTTTTAGATATAATGCTATAGCACACTTAATAGACTACAGTATAGTTGAACGTAACTTTTATATGCACTGGGAAACCAAAACATTCGTGTGACTCACTTTATTGTGATAGTCACTTTATTGTGGTGGTCTGGAACCGAACCTGAAGTATCTCCGAGATATGCCTGAATTTGTATATTGAATGAGGCTTACTCTGTGATTTCCTGACCTCAAGGATTTACCAGACAGTGAGAGATCTGTGGTGGAATTGTAAAATATTATTCCTCTCTCCATCTGCTAAACACAAGCTGGATCATTCTACTGTTCCACCAGCTGAGGTTTAGTTGCCCCATCAATAGAGATGCAGCACAGATCTGGGCATATCTATTCTGCAGTAAGACCTGTATATTTAATAGGGCCATAGAATTAGCAGCAAGACTGATAGAGAGCAGGTTCAAGAAATATTCACAGGCTGGCTAGTTTCAGTTGGAGGGAGGGGATCATGAGACCCAGCCCGACCCCAGGGGAGCAACTGGTGATTTATTTTCTCTTCAGAAAATATGGTGCAAGGTAGGAGGGAGAAGGCTGGTATGGATTCTACCAATTACTGCCCTGAATCTACACCGTATTGTAGTATGTGTGGGTAGCAACAGTGACTAGCAGAAGCACAGTAAAGGTAGGCTCTGGCCCTGCTTTTCATACTCACATACTTTCCCCTAGACTTAGGGACATTAACACAGGTGTTTAAATGAGCCCACAAATAGTCTTCTGTGTTTCTCAATACATATGATGTTGTCTACATACTGTGAATAGAAAGGGCTCCTGTTCTGAGTTGGCTGACAGAGCTAACGGCAAAATGTCTTGAGAAAAGTGGGGTGCCATCCAACCGTTGCCACTTCACTTTCGGTTCTGGATAACCCTGAACATAGCAAGCCAATGTTACGTTTGAGCCAATATCCACAGATACATCACTAGGTTCTTGTGTGAAAACTGGAGGAGCTATGAGAGGAATACATAGGAAGACAAAAATCGTAGAATTGTCAATACAATTTTAATACTTTTTTAAAATCAATATCAGATAAGGGACCCAAGACCTTCAGTTTTATATACTGACTCAGAGCCCACTCACACACATTATTTGTCCTGGTCTAGGTTTATTGGCACCATACTATCATGTTCTCATGATGTCGCTGCATTTCTGTAGCTCTTCTACAACTGAGCTGATTAACTTCTGGCTTAGTTCTGGGGCTGGCAAAAATGCTTCGAGAATAGGTCTGTAGCATTACTGCTAGAACTGCGAGGTGGGTGGTTTCCCACTGGCAAGAACTCCGGCCTCATCTTGCCTCCTCAGCATTCCCCCCGTCCCTGTTGAAGGTACCATCATTTCCCTCTGTTTTTTCAACAGAATGGCTGTCCCTCTCCTGTGCTGAAGTCAAGGCACTTAACCTTAGTCATCATTTGGAACTTGGCCATCATTTCATCATTCTTCCTAGTGACCAGCATTACCCCACCCCCACATGCAAGCATAGTGAGGCAACAGGGGATGCTGGCAGGAAGACCATATTTGTGCTTCTCCATTGGGGAAATTGGAAGGCATGTTGGGCAGTTCACGTGGATATTGCACATTGCCAGGAGATCTTGAAGACATTCATGTGGTGATGTAAAAATATTTCCGAGGGTTTGGGAAGTAAAGCCAGCAGCGGTGTGGATGCGTTCTTAATGTGACCCTGTGGATGGAGTAATGCAAGACAGAAAGCAGCATTTCTCAACCATTAACTTCTCAGATGGTCTTCAATATGCTGCATAGGCCCTATGTTTTTAAACACATATTCCTGTAAAATAGGAATAGTTCTGTTCCTTGTAGGGTGGCTGAAGTACTTTTCATAGTAAAGGATTGTTTAAATAGGAAAGAAAATGGCAACAAACTAAAGCTAATTGCTTCAAAATGCTTGTAACATTGTTCGCATTTCATACTGCATCTCATCTCATTCATATATACACACACACACACACATACATACATACATACATACATACATATAAGAATTATGACAAGCATCAGAGGTGTTAGTTGCTAGTCCACAGGCAAGAATCATAAGCCTGACAGGTACTAGAAAAAGGACTTTCTTGGTTGGTGGCCAACATTGTTGGAACTCAGTAAGGTATGTGTGACTTCATCATTGATGCTTTTTAAAAAAAACTGAAGATAGTCTGTGTTTGATATGTTTTTGCTATGCTTTTTTTTTAATGCCAAGCTGCCCCTCACATCATTTGGTTCCAGAATTATTATGAAGGAACATTTGAGAATTCAAGGCATTTTTGAACATGCTTATAGATATTGTGATGCTCCTCCAATATAATTTCTGTTTAGAGACAGCAGGATACCATACGGACATACATACTGCATGGTCATACACATTGTTTCTGAATATTATGTGTTTTGTTTTGTTTTTTGTTTTGTTTTGTTTTGTGGCATGCACTTTCTCTCTCAGAAATGATCCTGAAAGTTAGTAAACCCTCTGAAGCAGCACAGAAGGATGCATATAGAAAGAAAACCAGGAATCATACCCTCCCAGCAGTGGGAAATCATTTTCCATCTACACAAAGTAGATTCATATAATATAAAATAATAATATAATATTAATATCAAATACTATCAAATATTAATGTAATAATATTACTATCATATAATATTCATATTCATATAATATTAATATCCTTAACTGAGTAAGTTACACTAATAATTGAATTTACATGCTTCGTTCTAGTATCATACTTACAGCCCACATCCAGAGTTATTTTACCAGATGCAGTTCCTGCATTATTTGTGGCAACACACATATAATCACCAGCATCCAGATCTTGTGTTTCCTGAATCCTCAGGATGCCCCGAGAGAAGTCAATAATAAGGAATTCTGTTGCTCTCAACTCTAAATCCCCTAGATTCAGGGAAAGAATAATGAAATTGTTGTAATAATAATAATAATAATAATAATAATAATAATAATAATAAAAAAAAAAAACACCTACTCAGGAAATTAAATAGTTTTCTCAGAGGCAGCATAATGGTACTATTGTTTTATAAATGTTCAGGAACCTTAATGTCTGCCAATCTGTTGAAAACAAGAAGTGCTGCACGCAGCACTCATAAAATACAGCGATATTATCTCTGTTATGTTTACTATGGGGTTTATATCAAACTTTGTCTGAGAAACGACATTTGAACTTGAGCCAATGCATAGTCCATAGAAGTGGTAGTTTTTAAAGCTTTTCTTCCCATCACATATTCTTGCTTCTTCTTCCCGAGATATTGAAGAAGGCCTCTCCATGTTAGCTAATTTATGATGTCCATTTCAATCTGTCCATACGCACTATAATTTTAATTCATGGGAAATGGGTAAATGCATTCAGACAACAAAAAAGATACTGAGTTATCACATTGGTGATAGACATATTATTGTGATTTTAAAAGACGCTCAGCCAACCAGTTTGGGCCAGGTACCTTTAAACCATTTAATTGTTGGAAGTGGGACCCCAGTGCTTTTGCATTCCATTATAGAGGTGTCTCCAAGAGCAATCAGAAGTTCATTTTGGACTACAGTCACCCTAGGGAACTCTGCAAAGGAGCAAGGAAATAAGCATTACAGATATGGATGTCTGGGTCAATTTTTCAAATTCTTTGGGAAACTGCACAAGGTATATTCTAATGCTTAGCATTACTCTTTCACAACATCACTATTAAAATGTACCAATAAATTGGAGGAGTTAAATTAATGCAGATACACTGTTTTTTGTAAACACTTTGAAGCTACCATATGTATGTTCTACTTTTCTTCCAAGAAGCTGAAAGCAGGAGATATATAAGTTAAATACCCATTTTATTTCACAACAATCCTATGAAGCAGGTTTGGCTGAGTGGCTGACCCAAGGTGGTGATGTGGTGATTCCAATTCAGATTCTCAGTTTTCTTAGAATTAAAAAAGTTAAAACAGGAAGTAGAGTAACACAACACATCTTTCACATATCCTATGGCCTACTCTTAGACTTCAAGCACTTGTGAAATAATTTCGGAATGCTTAGAGAGGTAATGGCAAGTACTCTCTTGAAAATACACAAATCTTTAATCCAATTTCTTCATGCAATATTTGCACTGATTTCTCTTTCAGACTGATAAAAGTCAGGCCACTCAATAACTAAGCTACTGTTTTGTGGGTCTTAGTGAATATTCCTGCCCTAATGTTCAAATAATCATACACTGACCACCAGCATCCACAAACTACTCTTTAACATTCTGACTTGCAACAAATAAAGGATGTAATCAACTACACTCTGTAATTTGTAATGAATTTATTTATTTTGTTCCTTATACTTGCCAATGTATGTGAGAACAGCTGTGTCTTTGACTGTTCCAGCTGCATTGCTAGCCAAACAACCATAGACCCCTGCATCCTTGGGAACTGCATTTTTTATAATTAAAGTGCCTCCAGTAAACCTGTACCTGTTAAAGAGAAATCAGGAGGTCAACCTGGTAATCTTAACATTACTATTAAAAAGAAAGAACAATACCACCATAAGAGTTTGAAATGATGCCATTTTCATTTCTGCAAACACCATCCTGAGCAAAGAACAGGTACACTTATTTCATATTATATAAAATTATTTACTGAGCAATTTTCAGAAAATGCCAAACTCTGATGTTTGAAAAAGTCTCAAGACTGTTTACTGTTTAGATTATCAATCATCATTCTCTGAATAACAAAAGAAAAAAAAAATAAATTCATAAGTCCGGGTTAGATAACCTAGATCCTTCTAGATGTTTCAGACAACATTCCCTATGCCCTTATCACTGGCTATTAAGACTGATGAGAGAAAAAATCAAAACCACTTGGAGGACATCAGATTGCCTACTCTGCTTTGATGCCTTACCTGTCTTCTAACGTTGCTACCTGGTAGGGCTTAGGCTGGTTCAGCCTACTCTTCAGAAAGCACCAGCACACCAGATACACTACCCTATCCCCTTATTGCCTACTACATTGGCAACATATAACGAGAGCCATTTACATTCCATTCCTGCTTATGGACAATTCATTTGGTCCTTCCCATGTTTCTTCAAATAGGCCTTTGCAAGTGTTAAAGGCATTAACACATATTATTTATTTATTTATTTATTTATTTATTTATTTATTTTCTATCCCACCTTTATTATTTCTATAAATAACTCAAGGCGGTGAACATACCTAATACTCCTTCCTCCTCCTCTTTTCCCTACAACCACCACCCTGTGAGGTGAGTTGGGCTGAGAGAGTGAAATCATCAGGTAGCACCCTTCATGATCCAAGAAAATGACATAGAAGTGTCTATGTATGCAATTCTTTGGCAGGCCAGCAGAGTTTTGAAATTGTGCAGTAAGGACAATGAAGACCTCTGCTCATTAAATGTCATAATAGACATAAGTTGTTGATATTTTTTCAGTCAAGAGTTTCATATATTTTTCCTCTCAGTGAAGGCAAAATTGCTGGAGGGTAGGGGGAGAGAGACCATAAACATACCTGTGGGATGCCATGAGAAAGATATCATTATGTGTCCACACCAGGGTGGGCTTTGGGTAACCTGTTGCAGAACAACTGACAGACACCTCAGATCCTTTGGTAAATGACTGGTTCTTGGGTGATATAATAGCTTTGGGTGGTTCTGTTAAATAAGAAAGGACACAGATTGGTTATTTATGGCTTTCCAAGCCTTTCTGCCTCACATGTTTCTACATACAGGGAAATTTTATATAATTCCCATACTTACAATTTGAAATGCAGGAACAGGTTTATCATATTAGTGCATCTGTACCAGACTGATAATCCAGCTATCTCACTACTGTCTACCCTTATTGGGAGAAGCTTACCTGTGCTAAATCACTTGCTCTCTGAAGGAAATGAATCCTGTATCTTAGACAATCCAGAAGGGACCACTAGCTCTGTCCTTATCTGATGTGGACAGCACCAAGACAGCTGTTTTAAAATCATCTTATAAAAATGCAACACAGTAAAAATATCGTATTTTGTATCTCAAAACATTTTTCCATCTTGAGATTCACTTGAGAGTTCCATCTGCATTTGTTCTTGCCAGTACCAAAAGAAAATAAGTCATAGGAAGAATTGTTTTTGCTAAGTTTCAAATGGCTTTTCTTTAAGGGCTTTCAGTAAAGATCTGGGAGTATCAATTGACCACCATTCATCTTCACATTTCCAGAAAATATTATCTTTTTTTCTAATAGGGACATTGGTATGGATATAGTTCAAAACCCTTGGCATATAAAGGTTTGATTCCAGTGGGTTTTTTTTATATACTGGTTGATTCAGTAAATGTTCTCCTTCATTGTTGAGCATGTCTTAATCTGTGGGACCAACTCTGAAATAATAATGATCTCTTAAGAACATCTCCCCATTTCACAAATAGAGAATGAGTAGTAACCATTAATAATTACACAAAACTTTGGTCTTTTATGTCAAAAACTACCAGTCAAGTTATGTTGTTCCAGTGCTGACTTAAGAGATACAAATAAGTAATTAAATCAGAATAATGTGTGTCTTAACGTCTTCCAGTGTCCAGAGACCCAACCCTTTTGTTTACATTCTGATCAAAAGGGGAGTTAGAAAGAAATGGAGCTTCACAAGGATTGAGTTTATTTATCATGCTAAGCCATAGCACTATTTGTTCAGTTTTGGCTTAGCTACTGTAGTGTACTCACTATATTTTATGCATTAGGACTGTTCTCTAAATCCATTAGACCTCTATAGTTTGTTCCACAAAGCATGCTTAAAGCAAACAATGGCTTAGTGTGATGTGTGACCTCATGTGGCAATTGTGTTTGCAATGGATGAATAAGGTGTTATATGTAGGAAAACCACGCATATGAGCAAAGAAGCCCAGAATCCTACCACCACTTTACATATATCCAGTGTTCTCAACACTTTATAAGTTTACTGCAGGAAATATCAACGTAACCCAGGCCTGGGGTCCCGAGTGTGTGAAGGGCCCCGTTTCCTGGTTTTGCTAACACCAACAAATTTTAATATCTCTTGGCTGCTATTTGTATTTAATTTATTTTGTACTGTTTTAATTGTTTAACTATTTTTATGATTGTTAGGCACCCACAGTCACTGGTTTGAGATGGGCAGCTATATAAATTGAACAAACAAACAAACAAACATGAAAGTGCTTTGCACTGCTGTAAAAGCATGGGCAGACAGACACATCTGATAGGCTAAGCAGTTCTAGAATGAAAGATTGGAGCCAAATCCAAATAGTTCTATTTTTTTTTCCAGTGTATCTGACAGAATTATTCTGAAGTGATCTGCCATGTGGAATGTTGCCTGGGCTATTTTAATTCTTTTTTAAACATTGCCAAAACAGACTAAGAGATGTTTTAAATGCTTTGTGGGTTGAAGGAAGATCAATTCTTCTACTGACATTTGGAAACTAAAATTGGTTCATTTGAAAGTACACACTGTACTTAAACATCACCTCTTCTGACAATATAGTGTTATTTTATTACACAATGAAGGAAATATTCAGAAATAATGCTCTTTGATTAAGAAATACATTTTGTACATTATAGCAGTTGGGCCTGCAGAAAGTCAACAAAAAATACTGCAATATCCAGCACACCAACATCTGGCAGCAATTACTGGCTTTGTTTTTTTACCCCAGCAGTAGCCAATGACAAGGACAAAGAACCAGTGATAGCTTTATTCTCCCGTGTGGCATGTTTCCTTTTTAATAGTGAAGGGAAAAAAATTCATGTACTATGCCACAACACTGCTTCCATTCCCAGATTCTTCCTTTGCCTTTGGGGCCTTCTCCTTCTCCTTCTTCTTGGATATAAGACATTTTCTCAAACATTTTGTCTCACAAAGATATTGTGCCCTTTCCTGGACTGGATGATTGCAATGCAGTCTACATGGAGCTGCCCTTGAAAGCCATCCAGAATTTGCAATTGGTCCAGAATGCAGGGGTGCAGTTAATGTGGGTGCATCTCAATATGGCCATGTAACACCACTACTTATTGGTTCCCTACAAGCCTGGATTGGTTCCCTATAATCAACGCTTGCAATTCAAGGTGTTGATTATAATCTATAAGGCTCCTCATGGCACAAGGCTGAGTTATTTGTGGGTCTGCCTGTCTCCATTTATCTCTGTCCATCCCCCCATGCTTCGGGTCCCTTCTACAAAGCAAAGCCACTTGGCAGGACCCAGGAGATATGACTTCTCTGTCACAGTGCCTGCCCTACGGGACAACATTCCCCCCAAGATTCAGATGCCCCTGCCTTTGCTGGCTTTCTATAAGACCCTGAAAACCCAGGCATTAGGCCAGAGCATGGGATAAGCCCACATAGCAATAAATAATCGCCCAGAGTCACTGGGAGTCAGGTGGCACATAAATTTATTATTAGTAGTAGTAGTTTGGATACAATATACAATGATTGGCCTTGGTTATTCTGTTCTTCTGTTCACTGTGTTTTGTGTTAGTTCCTTTGTTTTTATGCTCTTAATTAGGTGTAAGCTTCCCAGAGTCACCTTTGCAAGTTACTCATATGTGCCCTCTGCACTTCCCCAGTAGCTTATCAGATACCTTCCAGTATCATGTCGGCATTATCCTGGTTATGATCCATAACAGGATCTAAGTAAATTATATCAAAGAATAGAATCCAACAAACTGTTGTTAGGATCTCTGCTGTTCAACTGTGATCAAATATAGTAATATTTTTAGCAAGATCTTTTGACATATTCAAGTTTAAATTGTCACAAGGAAGTGCATTTTAAGATCTTTTGGCATGTTCTCTGATTGAAAACAATCCTAACAATCTTCTTAGTCTATACAGCTCCGTAACACAGAGGTAGAAGGGTCTACATTTTGGCACATATAGTATGGCTGTGCAATTTGGGTTCACTTCCAAGAACTGCTTTAAACAGCATGAGAACAGAAGTGCAGAATCTGTCAGTAATTCATAAAAGTAATGGCATATGTTGCCTGAAGAGAGACACCATTGCTTTAATGAGTTGCCAAGAGCTGCTGCATTCATATTCCCATGCACTCTGAAGTGGCTTTTTGCAATCAAATCTGAAGCATAGCATTGCTCTAATATACAGTATACAACATGTCAGACACCATTACAGGTATTGAATTGGCACTAGCCGTACTAGATGCATAATTATCTATGGTTTGAATTACAAAGGGAATAACCTGAACCCCGCTAACACCTCCTTCAGATGACATACCTGATAACTTGAGTATATTGAGAAGAATTTAGTTTTTAGATGGTTGACTAATACTCCTTCCAAAAAATATTACTAAATTGATTGCAGATTTCCCTTAAACCAACAGGAGTTTTTGGGCAACCTCTGATTCTTCCTCCACACTTCTGTATTTTATATACAAGAGGCTAACTTCAAAGTCATCTAATGACTACTCTGAATGGTAATTAAAAACCACAGGGGATCCAGAAACCTCTGTACCTATTAATTTAGGTGTGGGTTTCGTTTCAAGACACTGCCTTACAAAAGAAATAAGTATTGATTTCAGAGTCTTTCCAGTTGGAAAAAAAAAGGATGGCAACACAAAGTGAAAGAGAGACAGAAGGAAACTGAACAAAGGTTTGCAAAACATGCCCTTTGACAAAAGATTCTTGACCCCTCTCAATAAAGAAGAGCTTTACTATTGGGACTTATGGAGGAAGAAATGGTGGATTGAAGATGGTTCCATGAAAAGTAGAGCCAATGACCATGGTGAAGAACGAAGAGCCGATCACTAGACTGGCTCTTCAAACCTCTCTGGATAAATAGAGGATGGGAGATCACCCACAAGGGCTCCAGACAATCGCTCCTTGCAAGGAGACAGTAAGACAGCAATCTCCAGTGGGTTTTGAGCACTGGGAGATGAGGGAATAGCCATCTTGCTCAAACCGCAATCAACACCTTTAAAAGGACAGTAAGTTCACACACTTCCTGTTCTAATCACATTCGGAAATTGCTTGTTAACTACTTTTCAGCTATTAGAGACCTTTGGGTCGACATGTCTGAAAACACTAGGTGAGTCTGCCTTCAACCCTTAACAAAAGAAAACTTTAACTACAAGCTGAAGAACTTCAAAAAAAATGAAATAAACAGCAAAAAGCTAATTAAGACTTTGATTTTAGAAAGTTATAAATGGATTAGGGTCCAAATAAATTTGAAATAAGATTTTGAAATTAATTATAAAGAATCCTTCCCATGGGAAAGTGGACTTGTTTTGAATTTTTTTTCTATCTAGAGATAAGCAATTTTAAAAATTGGACACTAGAGGGAACTAAAGATTTTAATTAAAGGAGAAGAACACATAAACCTGATTAACAGCTACAGAATGACACAAAATATTATAACATTGGAAATACTGAAGGACACTTTTGAAAAATGGTATCAAAAGTTAATATCAACAATGTCAATAGCGATGTTTGCTTCTATGGATAGACTGTGCCCAAAAGATGTTATGGAAGAAATGACAGAAGAGGAGCAAGTTTTATCTGACAAGACAGAGACAGAGTTGACACTGAAAGTGGATCTACAAATGACAGGCTACAAGAATGACATGGAAAAATATGTCTTATTGGACATACAAAAGAAATTGGTTGATGCTTTAAAAATCAAAAGGGAATTACAAATAATAAGCCAAGAGAGTGACCTGGATCATTCCTTTATATTGGATTTATAAAAGACATTTGTTAAAATTTGGATGAATCTTGTGAAAAGGGGAAAAAAAATAAATGAAAATACATTACTTGAATGGACTAAAGTTTAAGATTGTTAGAAGTAAAAGGAAGGAATATAAAGTTGGTTTATTTGATCAAGGTTAAAGTAGTTATGTTGATATTTCTGGCAATGCTTAATGGACTTTTGCTAACACTAGGACTGAAATGATGCTTTATGGATTTGTTTATAAATAAGAGATGGGACATGGGATGAAAAGATAATTGGTTGCAAATTAAGAGGAGGTGAAAAGTTATTAAAGTTGTTTATACTTGTGATGAAGGTTGCAAGTCATTTCTTTATGTATTTCTTTTCTCTTTCTTTATAATATTCTTTCTTTCTATTCTCTGTTCCTTTTTCTTCTTTTCACTTTTTACTCTTTCTTTTAATTTGTATTAGTTTTTACTATTGCAATTATAATCTTTAATGCAATTATTAAAAAAGAAGAGTTTTACTATCAATATTTTTGCTTATGCTACAATATTATTCTTTTACACTTTTTTCCATGTTCCAGACAGAAAAGCAGGTATGTTCTATTTGATACTTGGTTCTTTTATTTAATTAAAATAAAATTGATAAACCCAGATAAACAATGGTATTAACAGAAAAAGAACAGTGTGGCATTATTTTTAACAAAATATGTCCTTTTTTCATGTTACCTTGCACTGTAAGGAATACAGATGCCCTGGTGAAACCACCTTCATTAGAAGCCACACAGCTGTACTCCCCAGCATCTGAGAGTTTGACTGTTTTGATTTCAAGAGAGAGATTGCTCATCATTCGCATCCTCAGGGGCTCCAGGAGTTTCACATCTTTGTTATTTCTGTGCCAGGTGAGATTGTAACGCACTGTGCTCATAGTTAAGCATGTAAGAATGGCTCTATCACCAGGAATGACAGTAACATTGTTAGGAACCTGTATGACAGGTGGGGGTTCTGTGCGGAAGAAAACAAGAAGAAAAGGGGGGGAAATATTCATTTGATCAGCAGTCAAGGAAAGAGAAGAGGAAGTCTCAACTAATTAAGCAAGAACCCCTTCATGTTCGTGCACTCATTGCTACTTCTCCTACTCACTTGCTTCCTTCCTATTAGTCCATCTGATGTTCTCACCTGCTCTTACCTAGCAACAGAAGCACATCTACCTCTTCTACTGCCGCATCCTCCGTCCTGCCTCAAATGCCTCCTGTACTCACTCACTCACTCACTCACTCACTCACCTGACAGCCTACCAGTAATCATACCTGTTTCTACATGGAAGAAGCCATCTTCTCTTCCTCTTCTTCCACCATCAGAGTTTCACTTTATATATTGTTTTAAAAGAAAGAGTTCCTGGAAATATCATATGGAGCAAACAGCTGAACCAATCAAATGATGCCTTTGGAGGCATGTAACTATTGAGAGCACCAGAGAAGCAAGAGAACGTTCTAGTGGCCATTAGAATGCACCAAAGCAGTTTCTGATTGGTTCAGCTCCTACCATTTATATTCCTAGGAGTTTTTTCTCTTTTAAAACAGTGTGCTTTAAAAAAAAAAACACCAAAGAAACAAATACCCTCTCTTGAGCAGTAAAATCTGTCAGCAGTTTGTCTATGAAATCAAAGTTTCCTGTTCTCCTCAGCCTATAGAGACGTCTAAGAAAATATATTAGCGAAGAAGCATAATAGAATGATTTCTCAGTTCAATCATTTGTCTGAATTATTATAAACACTCTGTTATTTGCAGTCTTCCTCACATCCTTATTTAGTCTTCCTTACTAATTACCTTTAGAAAGACTTACAGTTCCTAAAACTAAACTAAACAAATCCCATATTGGCAGTAAAAACTACTGTGCCTATTTTTATTCACAAGTTTCCATTTATCTCCGCTTAATAGGACTTCTTCTACTTTTGAAGGCATTTTTATATATTGTGTCTATATGCTAAAATTCTTGCTGTTGAGATGACT
Source organism: Candoia aspera (assembly GCF_035149785.1). NCBI lineage: Eukaryota > Metazoa > Chordata > Lepidosauria > Squamata > Candoiidae > Candoia > Candoia aspera. Next base: position 100,919,171 of record NC_086155.1, read on the forward strand.
CTGTCTTTGCTTTTAAACTGTGTAATTTTAAAAATGTTTGTAGACTACTTTTTGTTATCTGCTGAGTCATAATATTCACCATAATTTATAATCTGGGTGTATTATACTGTGTTGTATAATATGAAACTCTCAGTCCTACAGCTGTTTTCTTAATTTTTTTCCATTAGGTAAAGTAGAGGTGGGTAACCTTACCTGCATTCCCTTGAAATAAATTTATTGGGTGGGTGCTATACGTTAATAATGGCTATAGCATAAGTAAGCAATGGGTGAAATATGCTAAACATATTGTTTGCAGGTTATTTGTGAAATTAGTTGAAAGTTCACATGAGAGTAATCCAAGAGCTATGTATGGCTTTAGGATTAACCAACATTGAGGACATCTTATTTATGGTCATATTATGAGAAATTATCACTCCAAATGAGACAAGGGGAAATTGTGTAAACTAGATGCTTTAAGAATTTGATCTTTCCAAATGTTGAAATAAACTGACTTGATCCACACCTCCTATACTAATGGATAATGTATACAGCATCAGAGTTTGCATAACATGATGCAATATACCTCAGCTAAAAGAAAATATAAGCATGTATTTAAAATGCATAATCTGAAAATACATAATATCTAAATGAACTGTCAAAAATATGCCTTAAAATATATAATTCAATATGTAGAAATGTGTATGCATATTGATTATTGATTGATTGCATGCCATCAGGTTGACTCTTAGCAACTTCATAGACAGATTCTCTAGGACAGGGTTTCTCAACTAGGGTTCCATGAGAGGTCACTAGGGGTTCCCTGGGAGATCATGATTTATTTAAAAAATTATTTCAAATTCAGGCAACTTCACATTAAAGAGGTAAGCTTCATTCTTTATTTTTAGCTTAAGAACACTGTTAATGCATATATACAGGCCCACACATGAAACAAATACAATAATTTTGTAACTTCTGGCCTATATTTGAGCCTGAATGTGCAGAGGTTCCCCGAGGCCTGAAAAATATTTCAAGGGTTCCTCCAGGGTCAAAAGGTTGAGAAAGGCTGCTCTAGGAGGTTCTGTTTTTGTTGGTGCATTAGTTATTTAGATAATGGGAAAACATGGATTTTCATGCATGTAATATGTCACCTTGAGTGCTTATTAGAATAGAAAGGGAAGGTATATATTAGAGAAACAAATTCTAAAAATGTTGATTTTTTTTAAAGCAGATTGAAGCAGAACCGGAATGTGTGGACAAACATATATGAAAGAGAAACTGTGAGAAACGGATTGATCCATTCATCCCTATCTCCTGTTATGATCTCTTCTGCCCCTTTCCAGCATCCCCACACAGAACTAAGCAATGGTTTCCTAACCTGCCATCATCATTAGTAGTAGTAATAGTAGTAGTAATAGTATCATCATCATCATCATCATCTTCATTAAATTTATCATAGCCGCCCACTCCAGCAGACTTTGGGGAACTTAAAACATATAATACTAAATTAAAACAATTAAAAATATATAGAGTAGTCACAGATTATGACACTTCCTCACATAAAATCCTTCAACTCCATGGCAAAAAGTCTATGGCCATATCTACAGTAGGCTTCAGAAGTTCAAGCAGAAAATGCATTATAATCTGACTTGTTTTGTAAAATCACATCACAGTAAATATGCATGAGAAGCAAGACTAAATGGCACTAACCTGATACATCCAAAAATGTCTCTGCATGTCCGGTTCCAGCAGTACTGCTAGCAATACATTCATAATAGCCCTCATCCAACAGTGATACCTTGGCAATCTCCCAATTTACAATAGCAGATTCTCTGCAACACAATAACAGCAAGAAAATATACAGGGTTTTCATAGGCTGGAATCCAGCCTGCCACATCTGCATCGCTTCCCTACCATCTCCATAATCCATACCAAAAACAGGAGACTGGAACTGGAACAGCAGAAGCAGATACAGTGAAAGATACTTGTTGTTCAACCAAACTTAGGCAAAAGGAGACTGAATTTCTAATATTTCTTTGTACCTTGGACTACCCAGCAATTTCATGTATTCCTTAGCCCTATCTTCTTTCACACTTGAACTAGCTTTAGGGGACTGACCATTCCCGGTCCTATACTGTGCAAACAAAAAGACTTCCAGTTAAAGATTAAAAACAAATTCCAATGCAACCAGTTTATGTCACTGAAAATACAGAAACTTATGAATATAAAGTAGGTTCATGTTTTTAAAAGCATACACACACTAATTACTATTTAGTGAATTATACCATCTGTCCCATATGAAAATGTTTCCCGAAAAATTTAGTCTCACATCATGCTCATTTTCGTAGAAGCTGAAAAACTACCTCAAAATGTATTCTTCATAAACACTTGAATATATCGATATATCAGAAGTGGTTTTTTTTATCAAGCCATTGGGCCTTTCCTGATTTGGGAGACTGAAGAAATAAACCTGATGAAGTGTTTTCCAGGTCTTACACCTACTTTCTCCAACCTGGTATCTGCAAGATTGTTTGCCAATCCAAAATGTCATGGCAGCTGGAGAACTGAAGTCCAGTGTATCTGGAAAGCACCAGACTGGAAAAGGCTGCCTTATCTAATGTTCTATGATTGGTCGTGAATCACTGAAAATAATACATAATTTTGTGAAGGAACTACTGTGATCAGACTATTAAAATATTATCTCTGCCTTCATTTAATCAGGAAAAACTGGCATGGTAGGGAACTTGATCAGTTTTTTAATTACTTAATTTAATCAATTAATTAATGTAATCATTTTTTAAAAATTCATACAGAACTACAGACTTTTTGTGCAAAAACAGAACAGCCAAGGTAAATTTCATGACTTAAGATGGAACTCTCAATGAGGACATCTTGGCTTGAAGATTATTTTATGCAATCAACATGTAGCAAGTCATGAAAAACTTAAAAGAAAGAAACAAGCAATTTGATCACTAGAGTTTGAGAGCATAATTATACAATCAAGGAAGTATGTCCCTAGAATGACTTAATGCAGCTTCATAAAACAATTGGATAATCCATTGGCAGCAATTTGCATAGCTGGATTACAACATCCTTATTGTTAATTGATTAATTAAACAACGAATAGCCACAATGGAAATTAACTTTTACCCTTGCATAATGAAGGTAACTGTAACCTCTTCAATTAAGTTGAAGAAAAATTACTTACTTGAAAAACTGCTCCATTCCCAGTTTAATTCCATTTCTACTAAAATGAACAGTAAAAGGTATGAGGCTGGCTATGTGACAAGCAATGTGACTTGGCTGCAGATAATATCCTGGGGTTTTCTTGGGCATGCTTACTTTTGGAGCACCTAGTGAAAAAACCCAAAGTGGTTATTTTATAAATACTTGCCATGTAAATGTATTTATTTATTATATACCCCCCCCGCTCCCTCTCTCTCTGTCTCTCTCTATCATCTATCTATCTATCTATCTATCTATCTATCTATCTATCTATCTATCTATCTATCTATCCATCCCTATAATGCTAAAGATTAGGAGAAGTGAACCACAAGACTGGAGAACCCCAAATCATTATTACTGAATATGCAGAGAAAATGCATCCCTCTCCACCCCCGCCAAAAAAAGGCCTTAAAATAATTACCAGGAATAATATTAGAAAATGAAACACTTGAAACTCTCTGAAAGAGGTAATCTTCTTTGTCATAGCCAGTTATTTTAAGAAAGAAGGCTTCATTTGGTGGAACAAAGTCAGAGATATTCCAGATTCCATAAGGGCTCCTTTCAGGAAAGGATTTTACAGGAAGAGTCTTGATGGGGTCTCCAGTGATGCTTAGCAGTTCTAGATGATCTACTCTCGCTGGAAGATGGATCCCTGTAGTATTGAGCAGAATGTAGGTAGGTATCCCTGTGGACCAAATGCAAATTAAGAGTTACACCAATCTTGTTGCAGAATGCTGGGAAAGCCTTTAGCCCAGGAGAGATCAGAAAAGTCACACACCAGGCATTTCTATAAAAATAATTTATTTACAAAAAGCAAAACAAAAGCAAAACATATTTAAAGGACTTAGCTCTCATTCAGAGCTACCTAGCTTGGCTACATATCGGCACAGAGAAGAAAAAAAAGAGGAAGTAAGAAAACAAGTCCGGGCAAGTTCCTCCCCCCAGGCGATTTGCATCAAGCACGTGAAAGGAGTCAATCAAATACAACCTCTTCACCCGGCCAAAATGATTAGGTACAATAGCAGTCTTAATCGTTAGTAGGAAAACATCAACAAATCTTGCCTTTTCCATTCTTCGTAGGCAGCGTAGGCTTCTGTTTTGCCCCTTTCAGAACTTGTTAAGATTTTAGTTGCTCTGAAACAGAGTGGGAAATCTGCAACCACTGCCCTAAATCTTTTTTTTTGCCTCACCAAACCCATTCTGACTATGTTGCTGAATGTTGGTGGCAGGTTTGCTAAAAATCAGTCACAATGTAGTCTGTCTTTTTGAGGTAGGAATGGCACAAAAACCATAATATACACTTCAGTATAAACTTAACACAATTAAACAAAACAAAGAAAGTCCTTAACCTCCCTTCTAAAAATTCAACAGGCAAATCCAAGCCCATCAAGCTGCATGTGACAAAATAGTCTACTTTATTTATTTATTTTATTTATTTATATTTCAAATTTCCATCACCGCCCATCTCCCCCGAAAAGGGGACTCTTTGCATTATAAGCCCACCCTTATTCCCCCAACACCTGAAATGTTGACTCTCAACACTTGAAGTTGCCCACTCAGACAAAGGAAACAAAAGACAGATAAAGGAAGCAGCAACATGGACAAAGCATAGCTCTCTTGATTTGGGAGGAAACATGTCCATGAAGTCAACAAAAGTTGGGCTTAATTCAGATGAGACTTTGCTTTTATATTTCATGAAATACTTTAACCTTGATTAGTTTAGGGAAGTTTAGGAAAGCTCAGTAGGATCATTTAAGTCGATTCCTCTAGGAAAAGTTTTTTGTCTTCTGTCTGTCTGTCTGTCTATCATCTGTCTAATCTCTGGCTATCCTATACTTTGCATTAATTTCTTATAAAAATAATCTAATTTTCCATTTGTTTGGAATTTTTACAGCATTAAACAATGCTGGGAAATGCTGTTCTATTAGCAGAAGGACATAATTCAGTGTAACTTCAAGGCCTTAGACAAGACCTACTGAAGTCAAAGTTTATAAGCTAAAGCCAGTTTCCACAGTATTCAGCTGGACTAAGTTCTAATAATCATTATTAGAGCTGTTTACCATTAGTTACACCTAGAAGAAATAAGCAATGTTCACAGACATTTTGAAGCAGAAAAATAACCTATATCCATTTACAAGATCAAGTCAAGATTGTTCTCAAAACTGAACCCAGTTCATTGGAGAAAATAAGACCAAACATTTATCAGCATATCTAATTGTATGCTCTACCGAATGAGATCTTTAAATAATAACTTAAACTAGCAACAGGTCTGTAAAGTAAATACTATTCAGATGCAAGATGGAAATAGCAACTAACCTTGCACTGGTCTGGTGGAAGTCATTTTGAAGTCTAGTGTCGGCTTCCTGGAAAAGCCAGCTCTGAAGTCAATACTGCTAAGCCCAGTGATACGAAGAGAGTGCCGTCCATTACTTGATGTCTACAGAAATAGTGGTGAAACTATTCCAGTGTCACAGTATGAAGGTCTGTGCTCCACAAAATTTTATTATAAATTAGAAATTCTAGGATGTAAGCAAATTCCACTGAAACAATGGATTTTCCATTTCATGCACATCCCAATGGCCACACATGCACTTATTTACAAGCTGCTCAGTGCTGACATGTAGCATATTTAAGTTTTAAGACAACTGTAAAACCTGGCTGGAGAACATTGGGAGCTGCTATAAGCTAGGAACCCCTGCCCTGGATCATGTTTAGATGTTAATTGCTCTTCAGTGAATGTAGTCATTTTTTATCCATTTTTTTTTCGTTCGTTTTATCTTTGGTGCTGTTATTTGGCTCTTTTGTTATACTGATTTACTATTTTAATCTTACTGAAAGAAGAGTTCAGAGTTCTTCTAGACTGGAGCAATATGTACACCCCAGTAAATAAATAAATAGACGCATGTCAAAATATGCATCAGGTTTATGACATTCCTGGTCTGTTAAGCAATATAACTTGGCAACAAAGCTTTTGGAGTGAGGCTGTTTACAAGTACAAGTACAAGTCATATAAACAAAAAGCCTGCAGAAACCAGTATGAATTTCCATAATGAAGAATTTTAATTACCAACCACCCACTCATAAAGTTCTCAAAGCTTAGCATTATTGAAAGAAAAACAAAAGTTAGGAGAAGCCAACAAATAGTCAAAATATACTACAATAATCATATGAATTAAGTTTTTGATGAGTCAGCAAATTGCTACTGCCCCCCCCACCCCCACCCCAAGCAGCTCAATTTTTTTAAGAGGCCCAATTCTGCTTACTTATCCCAGACTTGCAGAATTTGCATCAACTTTAGTGATACATACCCCAGGGTGATGGATATGAATCTCGATCCATACAGTGATCCAGATACCAACACTGATTAGAACTGGCTGCAGAGAATCACCACAGAATTGTACTTCCCACTCCCAGCCCCCAAATAATCTGCTTCCTTTAGCCATCAACATACTAAAAACCAAGTGTAGCTTTGTTTGATATGCATGCAGTGAATTAGTAAAATGCTCAAGACATATCCATAAACTGCAAGCAAACAAACAGATAATGTATAATTAGAATTAATAAAATTAATGGAGAATCTACATATCCCTATAAAGCCTTCACAGACAGAGGAAAAAAACCTCATCACTATAATTAAATCATATCAAATTTGGAAGTACACATGGCTTCACAGCTACCTAAGTAGTTTTGTCTAGCAAAAGTGGTGCATAGCAAATATACTAAAAGAAAGAGTTGTTTTCCATAAAATTAATGTTTAGACCAGTGTTTCTCAACCTTAGCAACTTTAAGATGCTGGCTGGGGAATTCTGGGAATTGAAGACCTCATATCTTAAAGTTGCTAAGGTTGAGAAACACTGGTTTAGACAATCCACTCAGACAAATCAGTCTGTCTTCACTGGAAAGGCTGCTATTTATTTCTGTTACTTAACCTTTCCCCTCAGTAAAATCATCACACCAAGGGTTTTCTGGCAAAAGCAAGTGGCTGTCAAGATCAATGGATTAGAGAAAATGATTTCTTTCTTTTTTGACTGCCAAAATGACTCCTGCTATCAAGTGATAATTAGCTGTTAAGTGTCAGATGGGCTAATATGCCAACAACTGATCTCTTGTGTGGTTGACACAATATATGCATGGACAATTTATGACAGAATTAAAATACTGAAGCAACTTTCTTTTTTTATCAGGTCATGCAGTTTAATTACCAACAAACTGAAAGGAAAATATTTATTGTATTGTATTTAGTGATGAAATAGTTCAGGGTAAGGAAATGGAACTCTTATTTCTACATATCTAAGGGAGCTTTTGAAATTGCCATTCTCAAACTCTAAGCAAGCTGCCTGTTTTGTGAAGGGACACAATTCTGGCAACTGCAAATTGTTCACCAAGGCCAGCCAAAATCTTTGGGCTACTGTTCCTGGGAGACTGATAACACAAAGCCATAATGGGTGGATTCATATAAAACATTCAGTCAAAACTGAATAAACCACAGTATGGCTTAGTAGTATCTGTGGATCAGCCCACAGGCTCAGTTCAGCTATCTTGCCAAACCTGATTTACTACTCAAAACCTTAAGCTTTCAAGCTTATAACAGGAAAACCAAAGTAATTTGTTAATCTTATTCATGTGAATGGGGGTTAGTCTCTTCATAAATGCATTCCTGTCTCTGTGACACAACAACTTGTAAACATAGAACAGGAATTCTCTCCATTGGCATATGCACAATTACCATTTAGGATGTTCCTGTCCTGTCCTCATGCTGGCTTGATTCTATCAGGACTGAGACATCTTGGCAACAATTTGCAAAGTATTCAGTCCAGACAGCAGGTTACCACACCCTTCCCTTGGACAATTCCCCTGCTTCCCACCATTTTGTCCCAGGAAAGCAACTGCCAATCACTTTCCTTTGGGGGGGGGGTGTCTTCCTGGAGATTCTTGTGTACACACACACACACACACACACGCATACACAGAGAAAATTAAATAATTTGATACATACAAAGTGAAAGAATCAAAATACACATACATCCAACACAACAAGTGGCTTTAAAATATTTTCTTACTGCCCTGTTTCATTCTTACATCTTTTAGAGCTATCCGTGCCATGACTGCTACAGAAGCACAATGGCTGTAACTCTTGTCTTGTAAACAGAATGTTTGCTGGCTTGAAATATGGCAGAAATTTTCACCCCAGCTACCAAAAGCCCACAGCTAGTTTGTTGGAAGGAGTATTTTAGGAGGACAAGTAACATAAAAAAAAATTCTGCCTTGTTTCAAGCAACCTTCCATTTGAAGGAAGGCACCTTTTCAGATTAACACATGACAGAAGCTTTTGTGAGCGTACACCTTTGAATAAAATGTGTTAGTCTGAAAAGTGTTACCAGAGTCCTTCTGATCTATGCCAGTTGTGACTGTGATTAAAGCAAATCATGGACCTTAACTTCAAGAGAGGGACCACTTTAGATTTCACTTGAGTAGTGCTGGGTTATACTGCAGTCACAGTTAAAGGTGAAAGCACAGGCAATGGGGGGAAAGGCATAATTTATAGTCCACTAGCACATTTACCTGTCCTCCATTGAGTGGAGAAAAATGAGTATTACCAATGTCTCTGCTCTTTAAGTTGTATTTTCATTACTTTGGGTAAGTCCAACTTTGGCTTTCCTTGTAAACTTCTGAAATTCAGAACCATTCCACATTCTCCAGATACGTGTTTTATTATCCTGTGGAATTGGCTGTGATTTTTAAGGGGTGTTTCCCATTTTGAGAGCAATGCATGTAGAGATGGAGAGGTTAGGAGGCCCAGCTCAGCAACATGAGCCTTTATATAATTACAGTTGACAAAAGTTGGCTTGGGAAGCTGGGTCTTGTAACAGCAAAAGACAGAAGTGAAGAGTGGAATAAGTTTGTCATGCATGCACCACACTTTTGAAATATCAGCACCAGCTACAATTATCATCTTGAGAGGACTGTTCACTGTCAGCAGTACAAAGCTGAGAATATCTCATTTGCAAAACATACATTAGTGGTATGTTTAATACACATATTTTGGACATTTATTTCACTTCATTGAGGCGGTGACAGACCACACTTATGTTTTTCTTTGTCCAAAAAACCCAAAGAGGCATGAAATCAAAAAGAAATATAAAAAGCATGGAGTCAAAATTCCTTCATTTGCTTAAGATTAAAATGAATATCTTAATCTTCTTGCCAAACACATAAATGTGACAATTAATTTGATTGCCTATGGTTTAGTTCCTTCACATAAAGAAAGCATCTAACTGTGGGGTGGTCACCACTTTCAGAGCCATGATATATTGCTTTTAGCCCTATCAGGCCATGAACATCAAGATAAAACTGGAGTCTACTGAAGAGACTTGTCAAGATAGCCACCGTTTACATCAGAATAATGGATGGATTTAAATATCAGTTCTGCAAAAACATCTAAGTTTATCATAAAGCCCCAACACACTACAAAAGAAAACAAAAACTTTTACCTTCAGTAACAAGAAAGGTGGGAAATAAATAAACAAACAAACCCTTTTTGACATATATTTTCTATACAAGTTCAGGTAGTGAAAAATAAGCTGCAGCATTATTTCATTAATGTTACCTTAATAGTCCATGTTCCCGGCTCTGGATCTTTTATGTTGACAACTTTAGCAGAATTTTCAATATTCAGTAATTCATTCAAGCCAGAGCCTTTCTTTACAAGCTTACCTATAGTGCAAAGAATGTGTAAGAATTATATTTTTATTAGTTATTTAAGTGATACTCAAATCTGGACTATGTTCTATAACAGGACCTAATTCTGTCTTTCTGCAACTTTACCACAAAAAGTGTTATGTTACAAGCGTGTATATTCCATTTGGATCATAAATTCAAATTCATCAACTTAGACTATGTTAAATTGCTGTAATAAGGGTTTTCTCAAAAGACAGTGGATTTGTAGAGGTTTGTCTATGCTTATTTCTATATCTTAATCAAGTGAGTCAGTCCTGGATTGGACTAAAGTCTGCAAGCAAAAATGGCCTGGAAGAGGGACGACATATTGAAATTTAATCTTGATAAGATAGTGGTACAGTTAATGGGCTGATCCCAGGTAAAGGAATTAGGAAACAACCTGCACTAGATAGATTTGTGAACTTCTGAAAAAGCAGGTTTGTAGAATGGGGATAGTTCTAGATCCAATTTCCCACTGGACACCAAGTGGTTGCAATGCCTAGGAGAATCTATTTTCAGCTCTGGTTGGTTTGCTAGCTATAGCTCTCACTTAACTGGGCCAGATTTACCATAGCGATCCATTTCTCAGTCACCTCATACCTAATAAGCTCTTCATAGGGCTGTCCTTGAAGATTTCTCAAAGGCTTTAACTGGTGCAGAATGCTACTACTCAGTTACTGAGCAATATGCTTGATTACTGAGTCATATTCTGTTCTCATCTTCTTCATCGGGTACCTATTTCCCTTTGACCCTATTTCAAGATATACCTGATGACATGCAAGGCCCTAAATGTCTTGAGGTGCAGATACTTGTTAGAATACTTCTTTTGCTATATAAAATCTCAGATATTTCCTTACTTTATTAGAGGCTAAACTTTTTTCATCCTTCAGTCTACCAGCAGTCATTCCTCAGTCATCCAAATATTTATAGGCAATGGCAATGTTGCTAACTTTATTATTTGACAACAGATTGTCAAATGCAGGAAGTATGCACTGTGTATGGGAAATCAGAAGAATACTCAAAGGGTAGACAGTGAAGTATATTTGGTGTTGGGTTGTGGTTGAAGTGAATCTATTGCTGTTGTTTTCCTGCTAACCTCTGTTTTGTGTCTAAATTTAAAAATTAAAATCATTCCCTTGGCCAATATTTATATAAATTGGGTCGAAGGTAGCACTCAGTATAAATACCACTAAATCACTTTTGTAATCTTCAGGTGAAAAATGAGACACCAAGTCTTCTTTTGAGATCCCAATGCTACGTATCATAGAAAACACAAATTGTTTTTAAGTGAAAAACATGTCTAAGTAGTTTTTAAACTGTTGGGAGTGCTTACCTACTCTATTGTCACACCTACTTTTGAACCTTCTTGATTTCTCTTCTAATCTTCTAGTCTTCTTTAATTTTGGATTTGCCATTCTGGTCTATTGTTATTGTTCTTATCCTTTAATCTCGGGGGTTTTTTTTCAATTTGGAGAGGCACATTTACAAAGAAAGAGGTGGTACTCTTTACCTGCCATCCCATAAAATATTTCAAGTTCAGTTAGAGTCATCCAGTGATTAGGGTCAAAGGTATCTACTCCATCAACTTGCATTGCTTGTATAACAAACTTAGTTAGGAACTGAAAATAAGTCTTCCTCATAAAAGGAAATAGATTAATGTCTCACCCAAAGGGTTATGAATTTCAATTGCTGGGGAAGGACCACTTATTGACACTGTAACTTCTTTCAGACTAGGATCAAAAGGGATTTGCCAAGAGCTTCCTCCTGAAGTTAAATGGTCTGTAGACAAGAGATGAACTTTGGAAGCCTGCACTGCCTCTTCCACCCATTTCAGTACCTGGAAAAGAAAATAAATCCATAACGTCTTCCATAATCAAATACTGTACATTAGATGTATCTCCTTGCAGAATAATGGTTCTTTTGTACCATGAATGAATTCTTCAGCAGTTATCCAACATCTAGCTTCCAACATGCATGTCCAACTGTCCATGGGTCAATAAAGAACCAGTGTAGTATAACAGACCAAGACCAAGGAGACCCAGACTTAGTCCATGAAAGCTCACTGGGTGGCCTATGTCTCAGAGATGTAGTTGCAGGGGAAGTATTGAGAATGGAATACTATATATGCTGCCTTGTGCTCTTGGATATAAAGCAGGATATAAATCCAATGAATCAATACATTCATTTAAGGGGGCGAGAGTTTAAATTTAAACACCTTAAACTAATGAATTCATTCATTCATTCATTATTTATGTTAATTCAAAATTAACATAAATATTAATTTTTGTCTCCCATTCTTGTTCCCAAAGTCTTTAGCAGAGTGGGCCCCATGCTGCCTTCAAAGATGGTAACAGCCCTTAGCCCAACAAAAGTGGTATACCTCTTCCTTAGACAGCTTACAAACTTCTCAGATTCTGCTGAATTTTACTGTCAGCATCCCAGATTGCATTGAAAACACCCTGGCTCCAGGCCTAAGCTTGGCACAATATTTTTGTAGACCCAGCTCAAGGTTTCTGTCAGCTGCTGACACTCTCATTACTCAAAAATCTGTGCAGGAGCTAGCAGATCCCAGGCTATGTTTATGGAAACTGACTTTTTTAGAAGAAGTGTTGGTGGTTCAGTTTTGGTTCATATCTAATGGTTTATAGTTCAGACCATGAAAGCTAGAAACATTATCAAATGCTCCCAAACTTTTGAAAATAAACTGGAATTCAAGTTCATAAACTTGGATATATTCTATGTGTTTTCAGTTTTTGTTTATTTGTGTGTTTGTTTTGGGGCACAACACAGCACATATAATGGAAAACAAAGAGGACAGCTTCCTGACTCTTTATCATAGTTTGTGAGGAAGCTTAACATGCAAAGGTGAGAAATAAAAGGCCACACTGTGAACTATCCCCTTTTCTAGCCTCAGTCAGCATATTGCATTAATATTTGAATCTATATCTTACCAACAAGTTCTTCCTATGTGTAATGTTGTGGATGAAAGAATTCTTATTGAAAACTTATAGGTAGTCCTTGACTTACAACCATTTGTTTAGTGACAGTTCAAATTTAAGACGGTACTGAAAAAAGTGATTTACGACTGGCCCTTGCACTTACAACCATCACAGCCTCCCTGTGGTCACATGATGAAAATTCAGGTGCTTGGCAATTGACATGTATTTACGATGGTTGTAACGTCCAGGGTCACATGATCTCCACTTGCGACCTTCCCAGACAGCTTCCAAAGAGCAAAGTCAATGGGGGAAGCTAGATTCTCCTAACAGCTATGTGGTTCACTTAACAACTGTGGTGATTCACTTAATGACTGTGGCAAAAAAGGTTGTAAAATCAGGCGTGACTCACTTAGTGACCACCTTGCTATGCAATGGAAGTTCCAGTCCCAGTTGTGGTTGTAAGTCAAGGACTACCTGTACTGTGATCTTCTCTTACCAACAGAGTGCCTATGGATACTTTGAGACAATATTAGAGAAAATATTAATATATACATTTTTCTCAGGGCATTTCAAACTGATCATTTACCTCAAGATTTTATCAAATATGTCTTACCTTTTTAAAACAATGTGATTTTTCTGAGTTTCCAACATTTAAGAAAACAAAGTTATCCTGCATAAAGGTAAAGTCTATCATTAGGAGATAGTAGGGCTACATCACGCTTTGGATTCTGTTTCCAAAATGTGTTTCACAGTTCTGAGAAATGGCAGGGCTGGTTTAAAGTCTTCAGACATGTACTGCATTGGCACTCTTGTGCCTCCAAAGCATACTGCAGGGGTGTTCATAGGGTGTGGTAAAAGAGTCAAAATGGGGGCCTCAATGATGTGATCAAAGTTCCACCTGTTTTTTTTTTTTTTTTTAAACATACTTTGTGGATACCTTGGAACTCTGCATTGTTTTATTAGTTATATACTGCTAAAAGCAGGATGGTGGCTAGAGACTGAGATACACAAGGTAACCCATTACTGCTGTGTCCTACAGAGTAATTCAGAGTGTTTCTATTTTCTGTGGTGTACATTTGCGTGTGTGTGTGTGTGTGTGTGAGAGAGAGAGAGAGAAAATGAGAGAGAGAGAGAGAGAAATTGACTATAGCAGCAATGCAATTTACTAAGGACTAAGGTGCATTGTGATATGCATATGTACTCTTTCCCTAGCTTTATGGAATGTGGCTGCTAAGAAGTTATTTCAGTGTCCTCTCATGAAGTGTAAAGTACCTCATGAAGACTCCTGAGCTCTCATGTGGTCCGTAAAGAGCAGAGCTTGGAAGTGAATTGCAAGCTCCACAAAGTGGAGCTTACATATTTTAAGAAAGCCAGGAAAAATATTTATTTATTCTTTCATTTATTTAATCAATTAGATTTATATACTCCTTTTCCCTCCAACATGGCACTCAGTGCAGGTCTTTTTTTAATTAACTGTACAAACAGATACAAATCAGCTTTTCCAAAGTCCTTCTCATTCTTCATGTGAAGTAGTACAGTAACCTTTTTGACCCTTGTTGAGCTTAAGAACCTGAGGTTTTAAGCAGAAACCACAGATATAAGAATACATGGCAGGGAGTACACATGCAAGCACTTCTAGAAACTGTGTGTATATCTGGAACTAAGATCATCTGTCCAGGAAGACTCAATACTTCTGAAGCTGCTAGAGGCTATTAGAAGAGGACACATTCTAGTCAACCCAACCACCCAACCAAGCTAACTTTGCCTCTTTAAGGTCCAAAGCAAAGGAGGTAAAATCAGGTTAGATATTAGTGCTACTCATTTTGACCAAGCTAATGTACCAAGCAATATCAAACGTGGATTGCTTGTACAAGTCACATCTACTGATCAGATTCCATAGATGCAATGCCATTGCTACCAAACTGAATTTCCCCCATTAGTGCCTGCTACTCTTGCAAAGGACAAATAGGCTGGTCATGAAATGGAGCTTTCTCATCAAGCTTCTTTCACTGTTGTTTCTTAAAAAAAAAAAGGCACTGGGAAAAGCATATTAGGCAAAAAAAAAATAGTGGAAGGAGTAATTCTTCACTCTTAGAAATGCCAAAAGCATTCATATGATGTTCAGTCTGCAGTGAGACAGGGAATGAGGTAATATGGAGCTGGAGAAGGGAATTTTAATGAGAAACAAGACAGAAATCCAAAAATCTAAGTGGTCTGTGGTCAATTATTGCTTAGACAAATATGCAATACAACATAATGACATTTGAATGTAATTTGACATATGCTTTCAATTGAAAACTCTGTGACAAATTTTGCACATTTCCCCCACCCTCACAAATGCACTTCATTTACGTTTAATGTACAGAGTTAAAAGTTGCAGGGCAGAAAGAAGACTGCATTATATTAGCAGCACAAGGGAACACATTTCATCCAACAAATTTAAGGCTTTTTATACCCTAGTTGGTGAATCAGTTAACCTCAGCAGCAATGAATCAAGAAAAGATCATAACTGCTGATTGCTTTAACTTTTGTTTTTATTTATTTTAGTGGAAAAGTTTTAACTTTTATTCCTGAATCCAAAGGACTATACAGCTAGTTCCATGTACATAACAGAATTATGTGTCTCCAATTTAGAACCCTTCATTGCATTCTAACCTACTTTTGAATCCTTGCATATTATAAATACTTCTATTTTTCAAATGGATGCGAAGAGCATTGCCTTCCTATGACAGTCTCTTCCTCTTGATTGAGAATAATACTTACAGATAACACAGCAAGGCAAACTAAGGCACCTAGAATATAGTTTTTGAAGAAAAAGTTTTTCTTCAAATGTTTTTCATAATAACAACAACAACAATTAAGATGATCCAAACAAATATGAGTAGTAATGTTGAAAGTATAAAAATATCCAAGTAGCAATTAGGTGCTAGGGGGTTAGGCAGGGGGATAAAGAAAGAGACGGGGCTATCATAATGCCCTTTTTAAAACTTTTAAAAATATTTTTGATTGTTTTGCTCTTTAAAATGTTTTGTCAAATTCCTTTAAGTATGTACGTGTGTGTGTGTGTTTGGGTTTTACTTGTATGTCTTATTTAACCAATTCAAAAAAGATAGAGGTTAAAAAAAACCAAATTTTTCCATAGATTTCAGATCACATTCTGTGGAGTCCTTGGTGCTCTCTGAGTCTTGTTGTTTTCTTGCAGACATTTCACTGCCAGACTAGGCAATATCTTCAGTTGAGATCACATTCTTTTCAACAAGAAATAGTATTTTAGAAATGACTTTACAGTATTGCATTTACGTTATTGGAGATGCAGTGAAACAAATGCTTTATTTAAATATAATGTTTCATTTTGGTAGGAAGCAATTACCTGTATTAACCTTGAGATTTAATGTTTTTAGATGCTTATATTCTATTTCAATCACATGGGAATTCACTTCTGGACAAAGGAAATGAACTCGTAATCAAAATACTTATTGTTCAGCATTGGAACCACAAACATATGGTCCAGCTATTCAGTAGTTTGGAGAATTGATTAATATTACTATAATGAATCATGGCTTCAATTTACTGATATGCCTGTAAATATGTTTTGTTAATTTTTTCAGTTGTTTTCCTTATAATTTTGTGTATTTTTCTTTTTCTTCACCTTTTGTATTTAGTTAATTAAAAGTTAATTTTAGTTAATTAAAAGTGAAAAAGAATATTTGCATATTATTACTAATTATAAAGATAATTAACTAAATATATTCAGTATTCTTATATCTAACATTGTACTCAGCGCCACATTTCAGCTGAGTAAAAGTTATTGCCAATGTTCACTAGATTCATGTGTATACAATAAAAGCATATAGGGGGAAAGAAACAAATAATTCAGCCTCTTTTCTTCAGAACCTTGGGATACTTTGCTTTAGAAAAGAGGGAGCAATGTTACTTTGCCAAGCAACTGAAGGAATGATTCCAACTGTTGTCCAACAACATCTGAAGTTTCCCAAGATTTGCTCTGGACTTAGCCACAAATTACCATGGCACTTAGATTTAGATTCTTCTCCCTTGGTTGGTTGGTTTCTAAATTTAAAAAGGCAGAAATGTGGCATAGAAAGGAAATTACTTTGTCCTTTCTCTCATTGTCAAAGATGTTATGTGTCAACTATTTTTTCACAACTCAAGCTACTTCATAAGATTGTTGTTGTGGAGAAAAAAATGGATGAGAGAATGCTACATATTGAGCTTCTGGAGCAAAGAGAAAATAAAAATCTAGTGAATAAATAAGTAAAGCCAAGACATAAATAAATGAGGGCATAAAAGTTGACAGCAACCAATTAAAATTAACTTGGTAACTTGATAGGAAACCTGACAAATTAAAAATAATAGGTGTTTGCTTACTAATAGAAAAACTATGGGCTCAATGCCAGGGAAGCATCCCCAGTGACTTTTTTCTCCAGGAAGAATCACAGAACTAAAAATGTCCTTTTTCCAGGCATTACTTGCCTTGCCTCTGGAGGTGAGAAGGTTCAGAAAAGGACGTCTGACAAAGACCTTCATGTTCAGAAGCATCTGCAGGGTCTCAAAATGCCAAGGTAACAATTACAACTGAGCAATTGTAGTTACCCTCTTGACTTTTTTGATCCCCCTATGGATTCCTCTGTTTGTGTCCAAGAGAGGCTCATGTCTTACAAGCATGTTGCCCATTTATTTATTTATTTATATGGCCACTCATCTCAAATACAAATACACCCATCTAACAATATTAAAAATGATAAAAACATATACGAAAACATCATCCACACAGTAGCCGGGAAAAATTACAAAAACATCAATCAGTCAATCAACATAACCAAGACATGGGCTCTGTCACACACTTGGGGCCCCAGGCTCAAGGACAGAACCAAGTTTCTCCTCACTTTCTGGAGGTAGGTTGAACCTCAGAGAGAATGAGTAACCCCAATCCAATCCCTTAATCACTGTACCACTTTGACTCTTGTAATGGAGAAACAGGGAAATTTATAAAATACTTGGATGATTACCATATTAGTTCTATTTATTTAATTCAAAAGAAATGTGATTTAATTTTTCGCTTGATTCCGGCCACATTCAGTTTAGGGTAAATTCCCTGATACATCATTCAGAGGCCAAATTCAGTCCTCACCCACCCCAATTGCCTACATTCCTGACTTGAAATTATTATTATTATTATTATTATTATTATTATTATTATTATTTATATGCTGACTGTCTCCCAGTAACTCTGGGCTCAAGCCTCAAGCAAGAGTGAAAAAAATATACTGCAGCAAACTCACACTCCCATCACTTCGTGAACATGTTTAAATCGGTGTGAACCGCATCTGCAGAGATTTTGTGATATTTTACAATAGTATTTTGTACTGATCATATCATAGTCATGTATCCATTTTTAACCCAGTGACTATTGATAAGTATAAAATATGAAGATTTAAAGTATAATATATATATATAAAATATATATTTTTTATATAATATATATATATATATATATATAAGTATAAAATATAAAGTAGATTAGCTTGTATTTTCAGTTTGTTTGAGGTTGTCTCTTTTCTAATTTTTTAAGTTTAAAGTATGTTTTTGTTAATTGTGTATGTATAACATTTTTAGAAAAATAAAGAAAAATGAAAAAACAATGTGATCTTCATCTGATCTGAACGTGTAAAAAGTCAGCATTTCCTTGCAGCATCAGGCTATAATCAGACTATATTCAATAAACATCTGCATACACACACACACACACACACACACACACATGAACACAATCCAGAAACAGTTTGACCTAGCACAATTTATTATTAAATCAAAGCCAGCTGCATTAGCATGTGTCTGCTTGGAAATCAAGTTTGTAAAGTCAAGGGGCAAATTAGCAAATTTACAGTTCTGTCTAGAGATAAACAATGCAAAGACAAAAGAAAGATACTTGATGTGAAAATTTTACTTGAATATTTTCAGACAGAATATCTTCAAGTATGTTTGAGATAGAAACAAACACAGAGAAATAGTCATCCTAAACTTGTATTCGGTTTTGGTGGTTTTAATCGACTCATCAAAAGTGTGAATGCTGGATTAATTTATAGCATCTGACTGATTTCGATTTATACCTTACCCTAATTCTTCCCCCTCAAGCAAGATGGATCCTTTCAACATTCCTCCTCAACTTATGACAGCCGTTCCTTAGTCAAAGAACGACTTGTTCTGTATTTCCCAAATGATATGCCATGAGAAAACTGCTAAGCTACTGCAAGAAGTGAACTACTGGGGTAATTAAAAGCTCATAAGACCATATAAAAAAATCTTGTTAGGTCAAAAGGGACCTAACTAGGCCAGCATCCTGTTTCCTTAGGTGGCCAACCAGATGCCAATGGAAAACTCACAAGCAGAGCAACAACTGACTTTTTGTCCTCCATGTTGTTGTTGTTTATTTGTTTAGTCGCTTCCGACTCTTCGTGACTTCATGGACCAGCCCACGCCAGAGCTTCCTATCGGTCATCAACACCCCCAGCTCCCCCAGGGATGAGTCCGTCACCTCTAGAATATCATCCATCCACCTTGCCCTTGGTCGGCCCCTCTTCTTTTTGCCCTCCACTCTCCCTAGCATCAGCATCTTCTCCAGGGTGTCCTGTCTTCTCATTATGTGGCCAAAGTATTTCAATTTTGCCTTTAGTATCATTCCCTCAAGTGAGCAGTCTGGCTTGATTTCCTGGAGTGTGGGCTGGTTTGATCTTCTTGCAGTCCAAGGCACTCTCAGAATTTTCCTCCAACACCACAGTTCAAAAGCATCGATGTTCCTTCTCTCAGCCTTCCTTATGGTCCAACTCTCGCAGCCATATGTTACTACAGGGAACACCATTGCTTTAACTGTGCAGACCTTTGTTGTCAGTGTGCTGTCTCTGCTCTTAACTATTTTATTGAGATTTGTCATTGCTCTTCTCCCAAGGATTAAACGTCTTCTGATTTCCTGACTGTAGTCAGCATCTCCAGTAATCTTCGCACCTAGAAATACAAAGTCTTTCACTGCCTCTACATTTTCTCCCTCTATTTGCCAGTTATCAAGCAAGCTGGTTGCCATAATCTTGGTTTTTTTCAGGATTAGCTGCAAGCCAGCTTTTGCACTTTCTTCTTTCACCTTCATCATAAGGCTCCTCAGTTCCTCTTCGCTTTCAGCCATCAAAGTGGTATCATTTGCATATCTGAGATTGTTAATGTTTCTTCCAGCAATTTTAACTCCAGCCTTGGATTCCTCAAGCCCAGCTTGTCACACGATATGTTCTGTGTACAAGTTGAATAGGTAGGGTGAGAGTATACAGCCCTGCTGTACTCCTTTCTTAAACCAGTCCGTTGTTCCGTGGTCTGTTCTTACTGTTGCTACTTGGTCGTTATACAGATTCTTCAGGAGGCAGACAAGATGACTTGGTATCCCCATACCACTAAGAACTTGCCACAATTTGTTATGGTCCACACAGTCAAAGGCTTTAGAATAGTCAATAAAACAGAAATAGATGTTTTTTTGAAACTCCCTGGCTTTTTCCATTATCCAGCGGATATTAGCAATTTGGTCCCTAGTTCCTCTGCCTTTTCTAAACCCAGCTTGTACATCTGGCAATTCTTGCTCCATGAATTGCTGAAGTCTACCTTGCAGGATCTTGAGCATTACCTTACTGGGATGTGAAATGAGTGCCACTGTTCACTAGTTTGAACATTCTTTAGTGTTTCCCTTTTTTGGTATGGGGATATAAGTTGATTTTTTCCAATCTGATGGCCATTCTTGTGTTTTCCAAATTTGCTGGCATATAGCATGCATTACCTTGACAGCATCATCTCGCAAGATTTTGAACAGTTCAGCTGGGATGCTGTCGTCTCCTGCTGCCTTGTTATTAGCAATGCTTCTTAAGGCCCATTCAACCTCACTCTTCAGGATGTCTGGCTCTAGCTCACTGACCACACCGTCAAAGCTATCCCTGATATTGTTATCCTTCCCATACAGGTCTTCTGTATATTCTTGCCACCTCTTCTTGATCTCTTCTTCTTCTGTTAGGTCCTTGCCATCTTTGTTTTTGATCATACCCATTTTTGCCTGGAATTTACCTCCGATGTTTCTAATTTTCTGGAAGTGGTCTCTTGTCCTTCCTATTCTATTGTCTTCTTCCACTTCCGCGCATTGCTTGTTTAAAAATAATTCCTTATCTCTTCTGGCTAACCTCTGGAATTTTGCATTTAATTGGGCATATCTCCCCCTATCACTGCTGCCTTTTGCTTTCCTTCTTTCTTGGGCTACTTCTAGTGTCTCAGCAGACAGCCATTTTGCCTTCTTGGTTTTCTCTTTCTTTAGGATGTATTTTGTTGCCGCCTCCTGAACAATGTTGTGGACTTCTGTCCATAGCTCTTCCGGGACCCTATCTACTAAGTCCAGTCCCTTAAATCTATTCTTCACCTCCACTGCATATTCCTTAGGAATATTCGTGAGCTCATATCTAGCTGATCTGTGGGTCTTCCCTAATCTCTTGAGTCTGATCCTAAATTGTGCAAGAAGAAGTTCGTGATCTGAACTACAGTCAGCTCCAGGTCTTGTTTTTACCGACTGTATAGATGTCTGCCACCTTTGGCTGCAAAGGATGTAGTCAATCAGATTTCGGTGTTGTCCATCTGGGGAAGTCCATGTATAAAGCCATCTCTTAGGTTGTTGGAAGAGAGTGTTTGTTATGCACATTGAGTTGTCTTGGCAAAATTCTATCAGCCTATGTCCTGCTTCGTTTTGTTCACCCAGGCCATGCTTACCTGTAATTCCAGGTGTCATTTGACTGCCCACCTTAGCATTCCAGTCTCCCGTGATGAAAATAACATCTCTTTTAGGCGTGTTGTCCAGTAGGTGCTGCAGATCCTCATAGAACTGCTCTACTTCAGCTTCTTCAGCATCTGTGGTTGGGGCATATATTTGGATCACTGTAATGTTAGATGGCTTGCCCTGAATTTGAATTGATATCATTCTATCGTTTTTTGGATTGTATCCAAGCACTGCTTTAGCCACTTTATGATTAATTATGAAGGCTACTCCATTTCTTCTGTGGTCCTCTTGTCCACAGTAGTAGATCTGGTGGTCTTTTGATGTGAAGTGGCCCATTCCAGTCCATTTCAGTTCACTGACGCCCAGAATGTCTATCTTTAATCTTGACATCTCACCAATAACCACATCCAATTTGCCCTGGCTCATAGATCTTACATTCCAGGTCCCAATGGTGTGTTGATCCTTAGAACATCGGATTCGCCGTTCACCACCAGCACCGTCGGCCGCTAACCGTCCTTTCGGCTTTGAGCTAGCTGCGTCATCACGTCTGGGGCTAGTTGAACTCATCCTCTGTTCCTCCCCAGTAGCATTTTGACCATCTTCCGACCTGGGGGTCTCATCTTCTGATGGTATGCCGACATATCTCTGGTTGTACTGATCCATTTAGTTTTCATGGCAAGAATACTGGGGTGGGTTGCCATTACCTTCCCCGAGGATCGCATTTAGTCTGACCTCTCTGTCATGACCTTCCCGTCTTGGTTTAGCTCATGGCATCATTGAGGTGCTCAAGCTCCAGCACCATGACAAGGTAACGATCCTTTGCTGAAGTTTGTCCTCCATAGCAATAGGAATTCAGAAGTACGGTGCCTCTGATCCTGGGAAAGGACATCATGGGCAGGAAACCCCAGCCTTCTTGCCAGATGCAAACCAGGAGCCCCAACCTCTTTTCCTGCCTCTCATCATGGTCACATACAATTAGGCTTGAAAAAGGATTGCACACTGGCACCAAAATGTCTTTCGTTCTTCCTATTATTCCCCAAATACCCATATGGACAGACACACCATGGAGTAGGCTTGGAAAAAGCTTTCAGCTGAAGCCAGTGGAAGCTTCTTCTCCAAGTCTAATTGTAATATTCTAGGTAACTGGGTTAGGGTTCTGGAGATGGAAGGATACATTCTCCCTGGGTGCTACTTGACTCCTACTTCCCAGCATATTCTCCAGTGTAGGAATTAGGAATTGATTAATCTTCAGCTGAATTTTTTTTCAGGCTTAATTGCAACCTGTGGGAAAGGAGATCTGTGTGTGCAAGTATTAATGAGATATATGAGAATTGAGTTTATTTTGGGTATGCCTGTAATACATTTATGATACTGCGTAAGAATTAATGGCAGAACGTTAAATGGATGTTTGTGTGTGTGTATGTGTGTTGTATGGGAGGCAAAGAGAGAGAAACTGGAGGGGATGCAGATATATTTGGGCATCTGTGTGAGAGAAACAGAATGTTTTATGGCTCTTACATCTGGATTGCAAAACTCCAGACACCTACTAGATGGCAGCAAAGTATTAAGAGTTAATAATACTCTTAATACTTTGCTGCCAACTAGTAGGTGTCTGGAGTTTTGCAATCCAGATGTAAGAGCCATAACATATTCCTGCTAGCTAGTGGTTACCTTGATTTGTGCAGCCCAGATAGGATACCCCAAGAGTATGTTCATGTGTGAGAGAGATTTAGCTTTGTACTCTCCTTTGCAGGCAAGATGGGAAGATACCTACCTCTGGCATGCAGCCCCAGAAAGGAATGGTGTTCTCAAACATAAAAGAAAATAAAATCCCTAACTACTGTATATACCATGTAATCATTCTGAATAGTAGCCTTAACCTCTATTAATTTTTCTAACTATACTTTAAATTCATCTACACTGGTGGCCAACATTGAGAATACCTTGAAGAAAAGTATTCAAGTATGCCTTCTGGTAAAAGACATGCATCCATCCATACAGAATTATCCAATCACTATGGAGGTTCTCTCTGCTTCTTTATTGGCCTTCCTTTATATTATGTGTATCTCTGCAGTGGGTCTGATTAGAACGTCAAGCTAGTAGGACCTTTTTTATTTGCTTATGAGTTAGAATCCTATAATCATAGAGTTGGGAGGGGCCTTTTAGGCCATTGATCCAAGATCCTGCTCAGTGCTGAATTTAAATTGAAGCATTCCAGACAGATGGCAATCTAGCCACTGTTTGAATACATCCAGTGAAACCCACTACTTTCCTGAATAATTGGTTCCACTGTTCAGCTGCTCATAATTTTATTATGTGTTTTCTACCACTGAGTCAAAATCTGTCTTTCTGTAACTTAAATCAATTAGGGATTGGAAGTTATGGATCTGCTTGGGACTAATTCAGAACATGACTATCCAAAAGAAAGAATGTAGGAGGAAAAAGGAGATGGGAATTTATTTTAGAAGGTTTCACAGTAGTTGTACTGCATGCTTTGCATATATGTTCTTTTGAAAGTGTACCAATAGATGAGATATACTTATCTCTGCAAATAATAAAGAGTTAATAGATGTATTTATGTGATGCAAAATGTTTCCTTTGCCTACAGACATTAGTTAACTGTGGCAAAAAAAAAAAAAGATGGACAACAATGTTTTTAACATTGTAGAAGGAGAATGTGTTAGTCTATACTGTAGTAGCAATTTGTTGCAGACCTCAAAGTGACCATTTTGGAAATACGAGACTTTAACGGCACTATTGAGTGAGAGATTGCTGAAGTCACATAAATCAAAAAGTTTCAGTCAATCTCAAGAGGTTTCAACAGCTTGCAGTAATGGTTTTTTAACATATTACATTGTTGATAAGGTACTTGTAATCTGTCTCAGTGTATCCTACATCTGTATAACCACTCTGTCTTCCCGTACTTCCCGCCACCACCACCTCATCCCAATTTAAATCCTACATCAGTTCGACCACTCCATGAATCTGATGAAGGGCACTGTAGTTTATGAAAGCTTATGCCTTTTAAGAAAATGTGTTAGTTCTGATGAAGTTTTTAAGTTTCACTACCATACCAAAATGCTATTTCTACTCAGCCTGGTCAACTAACCGTTTCCAAGCAAGATGTAATTCTTATTATTTTTAATTCTTTAATTCTTATTTCTTTAATTGTTATTTATTTCTTTAATTGTTATTATTTTTAATTTTAAGAATAAATTTGGCCTCTACAAACCTTCTTTTAAGGTTTGCCTCAATTAGCAAATAAACTGGTTTAACGCACATGTTCCTGAGATGTCCATTAGCAGATCTAAAAAATTCCAAGGAAAACTGATTTGCATAGATCCCTTTTTCCCAGAAGAAACAACAAAGAATATACTTCACACATTCATTCATCCACCCACACACAGGGCTAAAGCAATCTAATCTTCCAACCTACTCATAGCTATCCTTTTCCCATCTGCTATTATACTGGAGCCTTTCTGTTTCAGGAGTTTATTGGCTGCAACAGAGGGACTTGGCCTGAATTACTACTTAGTTATTATCCCAGTTTCCTTGTTATTTTTCAACACAACACATCAGATGTTCCTTGTCGTGGACATAGAAACCTTAACATCATTAAAGTGTCTTCATGAATAACAAAATATAGGGAGAGGGCATTGTTTTAATCAGAAGTGAGATGGATTGCTTAGGTGAAGAGCAGTTCAGTGGGACACAACCCAGTGAACATATTAGCTCTCCACCCACCCATCCCAGCGCTCAGCTCAATTCACTGATGCACAGAAATCTGCTAACCTTATGAAGTAAACATCTGGTGAAGCCCATTGTATACAAAAACCATATTACTGGATGACTCAAAGTGACAAGTGATGAGTGGCCACATACAAGCAAAAATTACATACCTGATCCTTCACAATACTTTCTCAGATCTCAGGAATCAAGATTTCAATCAAGTCCAAACATATCAAATGTGACTTATCTAAAGAAGTCTTCCTTTTCTTAGCACAAATTTAAGTTATAAAAACTTCCCTGAAATTGTTCCAGCTCTGACAGTTATACCTGGGATCTTCAAGCCAAGAAACAAAAAGCATTATCTCTTTTTGACTTATCACTGAAACTTTGGTTTGTTTCTTTTTTTATTGGTGCAAGAGTATGTGTTTTGCAAAGAAGTATTAACTATCTAATGCACTTCTTAAATTAAAGCCTCCAAATTAAATATCAGCTTCATTATTACAGGCAGCAATTTGTTCAAAAATGTCCAGCAATTACTTGGCTGAGATAGGATTTGAAACCAGGTTTAAAGTCTGTCCTTCTGAGCTCTATGCTCCACTGGCCACTTGGAAACAAATATAGGCAAAATGCTAGAGAAGCAGAGGAGCATGACAAACAGAAAAAGCTATCTGTTTTAACAAATAATATCCTTGTATTCTAATATTTATGAAGAAAATCTTTATGCAGTTTTGAGCAGCAGCATGAAATGTACTCCTATGTCAACTTAAAATCATTATTTTATACACAAGAGCCTTTCCAGATATTCTTTTAAATTAGTCAGGGGATGTTCCATTGACTAGCACATTTCATGATACAGAAGCTGACCCACCTTGATTCAGATGTGCATGTTTCTTTCCAACATCCTTTTTCTTAATAAAGAAAAGCCACTTTTACCTTTGAAATGTATTATATTACCCTGGCAGCCTCTGCTGCTCTTCCAAAGACCATGGTTAGTTTTCCAATGAAGGAAATTTTGCCATACTTCTTATCTTGCAGGCCCTCAACTCAGTTTAACTATTTCATTTCCACGCGACAAATAGTGTCTACAATCCATTTTTCTCTATCTATAGAGGTTTTAAATCAAGCTCATGGAGCTTCCAATAACTTGATGTTTATACATGCATTATTTAGAACTAATCTTGTTTCATCCCCTCCTACCCAGTTTAGTAACATTTATTTATCTATTAAAATTTTTATAGTAAATGTTATTAAGTTTCAAAGAAAGAATAAAAACTACAATAAAAAGAAAAAAAGAAAAAAAAAGAAAAAAGTGCAGAAACACAAGAGAAGTTTTTTTTTAATTTACAGGAAGATGTGGCTTCCGACTTTTAAAAGCAAGGATATACAAAATTTCCATAATCAATCTCTTACTCTTACTCTATATTAAACCAAAACACCACATTATTTCTATAAATCATTCCACTTTAACACATAATAAAAATCACTAAGTACAGTTACTCCTCCCTCTTATATTAAAAGAAAAGGGGAAAAAATGTATAAACCTCCTGAACATCTTTCTCCCCTCCAAAAGATAAATCATATATAATTATTCCCTTCCTACAACTATTCTATACATTTCTGTCTACTACAATAAAAATCAAATTGAAAGGCACATACGTTGTCTGCTATTATACTTAATGGTATAACAATTTTAATAATTCCAATCTTAATAAGCACAAAAAACAAAGCCAATTCAAAACAGTAAATCCAAATCTTTAAAGGCAAATAACATTAGTCAAAGCCTTAAAGCAAACCAAACAAACATTCTTCAACCCTTATCCCACTTCAGAATAAACCAGAGCAGTTACATGTTCTCAAGATATGCACAGAGCTTTCTTCTTAAGAAAATCAAACAGCCCAGCTGCCCCCCTCCAAGATTCCAGGTTCTTTTCATGGCATTCCACCAGGAGATCAACCCTATTCATGGCTTGCAGATCACTCTCTCCCCTAGATTTCTCCAAGTCCAACTCCAGCTCTAGCTATTAAATTTGAATGACTACCCTCCTCCATAATGACTCTGGGTGGCCATCATAGTCACAGCCATTCAGAAAGGCTTTTGCATGCAAGATTACTGCTTCCATAGCTCTTGAAAATGTTTAAATTGTCAGATTGCTGCCATACCATTTGCACACAGCTGAGATAATGGCTTTGAAAAGACATATTTACAGTACATAGTCTTACCTAATCTCATTAGCCCGTAGCAGCCTCTTGGAAGTTTCTTCCCCATCCCCCTTTCAAATTGCTAGAAAAATGTACATGATGCCATTTAAACAAATACAAGGACCAAGGAAGAAGGAAGAAGAGTGCTAGCAAATTAGTTTATTTCATCTTATTTTAATAAAGATGAGGGTGAAGGGATTTTTGCTTTTATAAGACCCAGTGCTCTGTGGGTTTCAAGCCCTTAGCAGCGACTCATAATCAGAAAGGCTAAATTCATATTATTCAGATGTACTGAAAGGGAAAAAAGGGGGTCAGGCTATAGAATATTGGAAACTGGATATTGTACTTCAACATCCCAGTAATCAGTAAGTTTGTTAATGGAGGGATACTTTGATCCTCTTATTGACCACTCCTTGAAGCAATGGGGAGCTGGCTACTTGTTCCCCTGATATGGAAGGAATGTGCAGGTTTTCCAGGCCTGTAATATTTGGCAAGCTGCCATTCATGTTTCCAGGATCTGAGAAGTCCATGGCAATGAGCAGGCTCAAAGACTATTCAGACATTAGCCAGTTTGGAGGTTTTAGAGTTCTAAAAATATAGGGATGCCTACAATTATTTCACTGTGAAAATCAGCATAGATCTGAAAAATGTAAAAACAACTTGGAAACATTTCCAACTTGAATGAAATGTACATTGTACAGATTTGGAATCAAAAATGCTGCTGATCTAAAAAGTATACAGGATGCCATCCCAACTCTTTACTGAGTAAGATAATCCATGTCACTAATCTCGGAAAAGCAACCACAATGCTAGAGAAAAGAACTTGAAAGGATTAAACATTTGCATAACCCAAATATTTTAAGAAAAATATATTCCTTTAGCATCTGCTACTTTTGTCCTTCAGCTAGAAAATTATTGCTCATTAAGGTGTCTAATATTTTTTTTCATTGCCCAAAAGCTCAGTTGCCAAAAAAAGATTGGCTACTGCCAGTGCTGTCAGTATTATATATGGTACAAAAGTGGTACTGCCAAAACAAACCATAAGACCTACCACTGCTGTTTTTGCATCTCAGTTCAGAACAGATCCCAGTTTCGAACAGATCCAGGCATTCAGCAATAGCATCTTCAAGAACACTTCCAAAATCAAGCCACCTGAATAATTCAGCATTACTGCTTTTTGACGATTACACACTAGTTGGACTCTAAAGCAGCAGTTGTGGAGAATTACATTACACCTCCTTATTTGTACTTTGGTTTATGTCTTTTGCACTGCAGGGCAAGATTGAAGCTGAGGTTTTTCCTGTGGGATAGAGATCTATTTTGAATTTTGTATGAGTGCCAGACTACAGCTTGTTGAATCCTAGAGTAGTGGAGGCATAATTCACAACTTTTCTCCAGAGATTTTAAAAAAAAATCTGTCAAGTCATCACTTGGAATGTTGCTGAAACCTGGAGAACATGTGTATAAGCTCAATTCCCTGTCATTTATTTTGGGTCACAACAGTTTTCAACAAATATTAAGCCAACCAAGAAAAATCTATAGTTAACTCTTTCAGAAGTTTTTTCTCCCATGATAGAAAAAAAATGCAATATGTTCAAGAAAGAGAAAAGAAACAAGTTTCATACAATCCACTACTTCTGCCATAAAATATGTTGATGGCCTCTGACTTAGAAGGTTTTTAAAAAAGATTAGAGAAATCAATGGGTTGCTAGTCATAATGGCTTTATAACACCTCTTAAGTTCTGCATATGAGTCGCTGTGTAATAATAAAAGAAAATCTTGATGTCCTTCTTGTGGGCACCTGTCAGATGTGCTAACACTTCATATAACCCTCAGGTCTATCTCAGTGAAGAGATGAGATTGAAGGGATGAAGAGATGTCATTTACATTAAATGCAACGGTTTAATTCAGATTCTGGCTAATGCTACAAGATCTTTAAGGTAGTTCATTTTAATTGAGGACACAAGAAAGTAGGAGAAAATGACAGGATACATGTGGGCCCAGTAGAGCTAGGGGCCATTCCTTCTTGGCCCCTCCTCTCTCATACTTTCCAGTTTCTCTAGAATTGTTGAAAATATACTTAAACGGTGCCCCATATTCCTGTGGTTGACGGAAAGATTTCAGAATATATTTGATACGCCTGACATGCGACACTGACAAACCCAATGACAGCCGCCAAGTCCTATCAGCCCTTCTCCCAGATTTGGCCAATGGGAATAAACATTAGGAAGAATTGGGGAAAGCTGATCTTTCTCTGTGGTGGGGAAGACATTTTCACCATTTTCATCTTTTTCCTCCTCCCCTTTGCTCCTCATTTCCCAACTTCTGTTCTGCTTAGTCTATTTCCCTCCTCAACTTTCCTGCCTTCCCTCTCTCAATTTTTTGCTCTGAGTTCTTTTTGTTTCTACCCTTCTACTGCTTCCTTCACTCTCCCACTTTCTCCTCCTACCTTCTCCATCTTTCTTCTTCCTTGTTTGCCTCCTTCTGTTTCTCCAGCAGGAAGAAACCAAACCAAAACCAAATGAATCATCTCACTGGGTCACAGTGGAAGCAGACATGACCAATTTGTCATTCACGGTGATATTGTTTGATTTCTGTTGGTCTTCCATTGTTACTACAGTATCTTCTGTATGATTCACATAACTGCAGCTACCATGTTTCCTATTGCTAGTAAATTCCATTTCTTCCCCACAGGACTCTAACCTGGGAAGGCAAAGGGCTGCATTGAGTCTTCCTGCTTCCTGATGGATGCTGCTGATGGTGTCTATCAGGAAGCCAGCAGAGAGAGGGTGATTTTTTTCCCTCACACTTGAGTCCTCCACAAAGTAATGTTGTCTACAGCCAGGTGAAGATTTGCTGCTACTGCTGAACTTGTAAGTATTTGTCCACCAATCTGCATCCCTGCCTCAAATACCACAATGCTAGAGGGTGGAAGAAAGGGTCTTTCAATTCAGTCCTAACAAAAGTGGACCATTTTCAAGTTAGTATTCATTTAATCCAAATCTAACACTGCAGATAAGAGACTATAAGTTTCACAATTTCCCAGTGTGACAGAACAATCCATAGAAGACAGGAAAAACATTATCATAAACTGACATCTATTTCAGGCAAAGTTCATCGTTTTTAAGTATCAGTGATTTCAGCAGGGCAGATAAGGATCTTTTCAACTCTCTCCTTGAAACTAAGATCATTTACAAGTGCTTGGGTGGAGTACACCTAACATTCAAATGTATGGCATATATCCTGCTGAGTTCAATAAGGCTGACTTCCACACAAATGCACCCAGAATCTCAATCTCCTATTTCTGGCATATTTAATTGTATTTTATCCACTTTTTAGCAAATTTAGAGATTAAACACCATATTTTGATATGATTCCTCTCCCTTACACTCCTTCCCTCCCATACAAATACTCATATCTCTCAGCAACAAAATAAGACAAAGCCTGTCATCTGAGATTATTGTATCAGTATGGTTGTGAATATTTATCTACAGTATAACCAAAATATGCTACATTTTTAAAAGACTAAACCAGACTCAAGAATCCTTTTGAGCAAATGAAGAAATGCACTGCTTTGTACTGAATCAAAAAATAACCTATCTCACCGCTTACTGCCTTTGACTGACATTACTCTCCAAAGTCCCAGGCTCAGATGGGGAACACCAAGATATGAAGATTTAAATAAATAACTAGCAACCTATATAGTCACACACACACTCAACAGGATATTCCATTCTTGGATAACTGTCACATATAGCTTAAGCAAAGGTCACCTGCCATTTTGCAAACTGAGTTTTGTTTTTTTTTAATTGGGGATCCAAGAGTTGAGTTGATACCTTTTGTATCGAGGCATGCTCTCTGCCACTGAGTTACACTATGCACAATATCCCTGAGGTCCAGTTCCTCTGCTATTTATTTTCACAGTGCCTGAGCTTTGCCAGATTAAACAGTCTCTCAAAATCTAGCACCATTGCAAATCCAAAATCAACAAAATCAAGTACAGCCTTAAACCCTAATGCATTTGAGGGTAGGCTATCCCAAAAAAAGTCAGAAGCTAATATATGTTCCAAATTGTCAAAATGAGGTGGAGGGGGAGTATGTGATGGGTTTAGGGAATTGGTCTGGATATATCTGAAAGGTCCCTTAAAAAACTGTGGTTCCTGGTGATAAAACAGTGCTAAAACCAGAGCTAAGACTTCTTGCAATTTACATATGGTTCCAGCAAAGTGACACAACACTGTTCCTTGGAGACTGATTTCTCAAACTATACTCTTTTTGCGGGTAAGGGGACTTTTGTGGAAAGGGCTTGTCTTCCCGCTCTAAGGAATGTGCTCACTCATTTGGTCTGTGTAGAGCAAAGGTGGAGAACTTATTTTGCCCTGAAGTCCAAATTGGCTGTAAGCAGGTGTGTTGAAGCTACTTCTGACCACATCCAAAGTTGCCATCGCATAATTTTCTATTTACACATTCACATATTCAGTCCACAGGCTGAAGTTTCCCATCTGCAGTGTAGCATAAAAGCTATAGCTTTAGAAGCCAAACAGAGACAGAGCTGAGCTGGGACCTCTAGAAGCATTCTTAAGATTGAAGGATCCACTAAAAACAATGGTGAATCTTTTATTATCCTTAATTTATATATTTTTGAATACATTCAAAAGTTATAAAACACCATATGCTTCCAATGCTGTCACTCAAAGAAAATAAAAAAACCTGGATAAACATAGGTAAGCATTCCTAGAAGACTTGGGTCATCAATATGTAAAAGAATTAAGGTGTGAACTTCAGTTTCAGAATTCTAACATATCTACAGGCCATCAGGTCAAGGAATGTTCCTCCTAGGAGCATCTTACATGACCAGCTATGAGTAATGGACTAAGCTGTAATCTTTCACAGTGTGGAGTTCTGCATAGGAGTATTTGATCTTTGTTTGATCTGGAAGAAAGGCAGTGTTCAACAGAATCAGCTACTTATATTTCAATCTCAGCTGAGAAAGATTAATTGTAGAGCCTTAACAGAACCCCCATCTGTTCTTGACTAATCTAAAATGACCCAGATTTGAGATTAACAATTGAGATTATTAGCCTGTTACAGGAATCAGCAACATGCAACTTAATGAATTCCTTGGAATAGAGGTAACCGAGGTTTATTGTACAAAGTTGTGGCCGGGTACTCCAGGCTTCAGGGAATTAAAACTGAGGTACTTTCCAGGTTTTCTGTGGACACTTTATTTATTTTGTTTATCATACTTTATCACTGCCCATCTCCCCCACACGGGGGGACATCACCCCATGTTTCTGCAAGGCTTCCTCAGTGCAATGGCTCAGAAGGGAGGGTTGCCTTGTGTATTTCTGCTCTGCATGTGATTTGGGTTGGTTGACAATTGGAGGTTTCCTGTGAAGTGTTGATCAAATGGTTCTTCAGTGTGCTGTTGTCTCCATCTTTATTGTTCCTCTTTGTGGGTGTTTTGGATTAGGTGCATGACTCAACGGATCTCTTAATGGTACATTTATTTAAGGGCCAGGCTTCTAGGAATTCTCTGGCTTTTCTGCTGTTTGCATCACCTATGATTCAGTATTCTCCTAGTCAAATGTTTGGTGGCTGTTAGATATTTATAATCTTGGTTTTTTATTGCAGTTTTGTGTTTGTTCATTCTTTGATGCAGTTGAGTCTTGTTTGTCCTATGCAGTATAGGTTGCAGTCCAGGAAATTAACTTTGTATATGATGTTGGTTATGTCCTGGTAGGGTGGGTAGGCTTTTGGTTTGCACAGAATTGTTTGCAGTGTCTTTGTGGGTTTGTGGGCTACTGTAATGCCTAGAGCTTGAAATAGCTTACTCATATGTTCTGGTGCATTTTTTATATATGGGAGCATTATTGTAGTGCTTGAGGTATCTTTCTGTTCTTTGTTTTGTTTCCTAGTGTGTATTTTAATGAAATGGGTGGGGGGTAGTTGTTTTTCCTGGCTGTATTATGAAGTTAGTTAATCAAAGCGAATATTTGTAGCTCAGGGTTGAACTGTGGAGTCCTTGGTGCTCTCTGAGCCTTGTTTTCTTGCGGACATTTCATTGCCAGACTAGGCAACGTCTTCAGTGCAAAGAGGGAGTGGGCCTTGCTCTCAGTTTATATACCGTGGCTTGCCCTGCTTGTGTTGGTAGGGGTGTTGTTCTCTCCTTGGGAGTTCTTTGGGCTGTTGTTTGCTGCTTGGTTGATTGACTGAGTTAGAAGTTTGCCTACCTGCAGATTTCTCCCATTTACATGCTTTCTGGAGCATTTGACGCCCATATGTGGTACTAATCAAAGCGAATAATTGTAGCTCAGGGTTGAACTGTGGAGTCCTTGATGCTCTCTGAGCCTTGTTTTCTTGCAGACATTTCATTGCCAGACTAGGCAACATCTTCAGTTAGTTACGTTCTGCTTTTCTGAATGTTGGTGAGCTGCAGTGTTTCTTTGCTCTGTTGATGGGATTGTTATGTAACTGACTGTGTGAGTTGTGGGGTGGTTGCTGCAGAAATTTAAAATTTGTACAGTGTGTGTTTTTCTTCTATAAACCTGGGTTTGCAATAAGCCATTGTTCTGTTTGCTGATGAGGATGTTGAGGAATGGGAGTTAATTTTCTTTTTCAATCTCTATGGCAAAGCTAATCCCTGGGTATGTAGAACTGAGCACTTGAAATGTGCTTTCAATTTGATTCCCTTTTAGAAAGACAAATCTGTATGTCACTATGACCCATATTTTGTGTTTGATTTTTGGAATGGCAATGCTTTCCACATGTTGAATTACTGCTTCTGCTATGTACCATGAGATGGGCAATCTCATAGATTTTCCTATGATCTGTTGGTCTACAGAGTTTTTAAATTAAAAGTAGGTGAGGCTCAGATTCAATAGATCGATGAGATTGGGAATTGATATTTTAGATGCTCCCATGTCTTGTTCTTGTATAATAGTTTGTGGATGGCTTTTTTCACAAGGTTGGGTTCTATGGATATAAGTAGCACAGTAACATTGAAGGATACCATTATTTCATCTTCTCTGTGTTAATGTATCTGCAGGCAGCAGTTCATCTGTGATACCCAAAGGGTGTCCACAGAACCTCCACTCATTCAGTCATGCAAGATTTTAACATTCTTGTCTGAGATTCTGGTGTTGCCCTATATGATTGTTTGAGATTGTGTTGTTGTGAGTGAAATCTCCAAAATCTCATAAGATTCAATGATATCATGAGATTTCAGGAGATTTTTAAAATTCTTTTGCAAGAATGCCTATGCCTATCCTTATGAATGGCTGCCAGTCTCTGACCTACCACATCTGTTTAGACAGAAGTCCAATATAAACTATCCTTGTATACAAAGGATAAAGTTTCCAAGTACATTTTTTCCACTAATTCAAGAGATCAGATGGCTCCTGGCTCCAGCATCAGCTAGAAACAGAAAATAGAAAATTCCCCTTTATAATATTTTTAAATGAGATAGCTTTTATTAATTATATTTAATTAGAATTTTCAAGTAGAAAATATAATTAAAAACTAAAAAATGAATATATTACACTCCAATACATTTATATTGACAAATAGGAAACTGCGTTAGCAGAATCTATCAACCTATTTCCATGTACATGAAATTGTTCCATGCAGATGCAAAATCATGAATGCTTCAGTAGGACCCCATCATCAAATATTTATTTATACCATTCTGTTTCAAAAATTATTTCTAGTGAGTAACAATAGACATACAATAAAATATCTATAATACACCAAAACATTAAATTCAATTACATTAAAGATTAAAATTAAAATTGTCCATGGTAAGTGGAAATTAAAGCATACCTTAAATCAGAGCATCAGCCAGAAAGCATCCTCATCCTCATTAAAAGCCCTCCAGAAAAGCTTCATCTTAACTTGCTTCCAGAAACCAACCAGCAATACAGCCACTCTAATTTCCAAGGAGAGACTATTCCACAGTACCACAGCCACTGACATCACCTCCTAACCTCAGCTCCACAAGGTTTTGTACCAGTTACAGGAGATCGACTCCACATACCCAAAGCCTCTACATTCCCAAAGCAGATTCATGAAGGTAAGTATATTTATTTCAGAGAGCTAGGAAACCATATACTGTATATAAGACATTCTATGATAACAAAACCCAGGAAGCCTACCATTTACATATGTTAATCCAAGATTTGAATCATGGGTCTCTTTCTCCCACCTTTGAGGCAATTGCCACACAGCTCCTCCTTACCTGGCCTTGGAGATTTCTGCCATCTGTCCCTGTACAAAATGGCTTCCTTTGGGACAAGTATCAGAAATTCCTGCCTGGGAGAAGGAGCTAGAGAAACAATATGGAACTTTGCTTTTATATATGATTTCAGCTGCATGACTTTATGTGCACAATGATGGAAAGATTCACAAATACCTACAGTGGAAGACTGGATTATTAAATTAATGGATGTGGCTCAAATGGCCAAATTAACAGCGTTAATAAGAGAACATTCTGTTTCTGGATTTATCTCTAATTGGCAACCACTTTTAGATTACTTGCTTGTGCTGGAAAAAATGAAGTTTTGATTTTGGGTTATAGTGATTAAATGGTTTGTTTTGATAGAAATAATGTTACTATGGTTTAACTAATGGTAAGAGATCATATTTGTAAATTTATCTATATTTGTATCAGAGAAAGTCAGAAGTCACTTTCTGTTTCTGCTTTCTGCCTATTTGCACTTTTATAGTTTGTTCTTTTTTCTTTAGTTTTATTTTCTAACTTTTCTATATTTTCTATTTTGTATTTTAGCTATACATTGAAAACTAAGAAATTCCTGCCTCCCCAATTTCAGTTCTTAACAATGGTAATGGATGCCACAACTCTTGCTTGTGAGGTGAGAAATAAGCTACAGTTCCTGATCTATACTTATTGTTAGACATTACGATTTCTTTTATTTATTTATTTCTCAAATTTATACTACCACCCATCTTCCCCCACAGAGGGACTCTGAGCAGTTTACAATAAATTAGTTAAAAATTAAAAATAATTAAATTGTTCATAATAAAACATATAACGCAATATAAAAATGAAAAGAAAAAAAACAGATGGCTACAAATGATTGTAAATACAAGGGGAGCACTCTAAGGTGCCAGCCATCCCCACGAATGACTATCCCCCTCCCCACCCCAGGCACAGCGGCACAGCCTAGTCTTCAGGGACTTCCAGAAGGTCAAAAGGGATGGGGCTAGCCTGATCTCCAGTGGCAGAATGTTTCAAAGGGTGGGTGCCACTGCAAAGAAGGCCTGCTTCCTGGACCCCACCAACAGGAGTTCTTTAGCTGACAGGGTCCGTAACATGCCCTCTCTGCATGATCAGGTGGGATGCGTTGATGTGATGAAGATGAGATGATCCCTCAGGTAACCTGGACCCATGCTGTCATGAGTAAGGATGGCGAGCAGGGGGCTCCCATCCAGACTGTCAAGCGCATGCGTAGCACTGAGGAATTGTTCAGCCATTCAAAGAGACACAGATCAGGACCGCCTTAACCCTTGGGGGTTATATGTCTGGGTTTTTCCCACGCTTCTTCAGTTTGTTAGGATTCCTGTTAAGTACTAGTAATAAATATTAGAGACCAGTTCCTCGTCTCAGTGTGTTTCCTGGTTGTTAGGACACATGCCATGTAGGGCTTTAAAGGTGATAACCAACACCTTGAATTGGACCTGGAAGCAAACTGGTACCCAATGCAGCTCGTGCAGCAAGGGTGTTACATGCACCGATCTTGGGAAGCCAAAGCTTGCCCGTGCAACTGCATTCTGGACCAGCTGTAGCTTCCGGATACTCTTCAATGGTAGCCCCATCTAGAGCACATTACAGTAGTCTATGTGGGAGATGACCAGGGCAACTTGTCATCTCCTACATAGATGACATGCTCTAGGGGACAGAAGACACCAAACAGGCCCAATCAGGCAGCTTCCAGATAATATATTAATATATAATACACAATTCCCCACTTCCGCATATGGATATGCTTCCTGTTCAAGGGCAAGCTATATAAATTCCTGGTTTCAATTTATTAAACAAAAACTTGTTGTAACAGATATTATACTTCCAGTGATAATACATACTGCTCTATAACCAGGAAAGCCAACGGCTATGCAAAATGTCCTGATCAACATGTCCTAGAATTCATGCATGGAACAATAACACTGTCAAAACTCTGACTACACAGACTAAAATTCTACGCACTTTGAGAAAAAACATATTTACATTGTTTTTCTGAAGAATACCGCAGACAGCTGATGGAATATTGTATACACAGCAGAATCCAAGAGAATGTTTACAGTTATGGCAAATGATTCAAATTATCCAAATTAACAACATGTGCCTTTTTGATTCTGCAAATTCAATCATGAGTGCTTACAAAATGGCTATTGTCTATAACAAGAATGTGGAACCTGAAAGTCCTTGAAAGGTTATTGTCCTTTTTTAACACACCTTCCCAATGCTTTAGTAAAGATTTGAATATAGGAAATCCAAATCTGTGGTGAAATTCTGCTTAGTTGCAAACGCAATTATTCAGAGATAAGCAAATCTGTAGAGCTCATTCATTCCCAAATTATACTCCTGGAATATTATGCCGTGCTTTAAAGAAACACTTGTATACCACAAGAATGTATTAACTGTTAGCCTAAAAGTATCTACAAGACCCTTCTGCGTGCATCCATGGGGAAGGCTAGCTTCTGAATCTCTGTCCTGATCTTGTTACATTCTGATGAAGCTCTGCATTTCTCCTTTATTTTGAGATTGGACATAATTGGATTGCTCAATCACTCCTAATGTGCAGACACAACAGAATTGCCACGCTTGGAGTTGTCTTAATCTTTAGCAATCCAAAATCCCAAATTACCAGCTCACCCATTTCATTGTTTCATATGTTACTACACTAGTCTCAATCTTCCCCTATTCCCTATTAAACAGTTGTTACTCTGCTTACCTATAGTTTCAAAGGAAAGTTCCACATGAAACAATTCAATACGAATTAGTAACGAAGTTTGACTCTATTTATTTGGGCATAAGTAAGAATACTGGTTTCTGATTCCACAAGAGTATTTTAATAACTATAGGCTGATTAATATCATTTCACTGTTGAACATAGTCATTTATGTATACTCTGCATACTCTGAAACTTTAATTAAAGATTTACTGCTTTTTATAATATTTCATTGTCATCTGTCTCTAGTGCTTCTGTGATCCCTGCCCCACCTGTACCATCCCTGTCTTTATCTATATTCCTTCTCACTGGATAATTGTGAAAAAGTTTACTGTATTCCAAGAAATGTATACCACAAAAATGTTTATTCTTCAAAAAGTGCCATTTCTAGTTTTACATAGGTTGGCTTCTTTCCAAGCTAGAAGTGGGGGCCTCAGGATAAGTGACTTGGTCATGGACTACATTGGGTCCAGCGAGTAATGGTTGACAGCCTTAGTGCTTCAAGTGGAAATTGGCATAAATGAAAATAAAATTAACTCCCAAGATGAACCCAGGATTATGGCAACATTTTCTTTTGTGACATGCTTTCGAGGCTGGAAAAAGTCAACTATATCAAAGCCAAGAAGTTGTGCTAACTGAAATCTATGTTCTGAAAGCATTTGAAAAACTGTTCCTATATAATCATAGCATGAAATTTGCATACCAGAATAAGATAAGGCAAGCTTGTGGTATAAGCAAAAAATATTCTGTTATAATGGAAAGACAATGCCATTCCAGATTTACCATGTTGGATTGTTGATGTGTCTTATGATGTGTCTCTGCTTATGAGTTGGCTTTCTACTGATATAATAGAAAGACTGCCAATATTATTTTGTGTAGTCAAGGTTTAATGCTAAAATGTTTAAAAATGGTTTTCTATATGAATGAGAATGTTTCTGCCCTTTGTGTTCATTCTGGACTTCTACCGGGCAAGTCCAAGTAAGTTGCCTGAGGCACAGTCTTGTGAAGTTATCTGAACTGAGTTCAATTCTCCGATGCCCAAGGAAGTGGACAAGGTTCAGCTACCTGTCTGTTAGATCCTGGTCCCTTCTGGTTTGTTAAGGCAGCCCAGGAGGTGACCGAGGGATGGGTCCATGCACTGGTATTACCCTCTTTGAGAGAAGGGGTGGTCCCACAGGACTTGAAGGAGGTGGTGGTATGCCTCCTCAAGAAGTCATCACTGGCACCTACTCTTCTGGGATTCTGGAAAGCTCTTAAGACCTGGCCCTGGTCTCAAGCCTGGGGTTAATGTGGGACCTCTGTGGTGGTTTTATGTTATTGTTATGATTGTTTTAGTCTGGGCTGTCAGCGTTGTTTTGTTTTAAACTGTTTTTACTGGGGGATTTTTCTTTTAATTTTATAAGCCACCCAGAGTCTGTTGGAATTGGTGGCCATAGAAAATTTAAAATTATTATTGTTATTGTTATTATTATACACAGCAACATGAAATCACAGCTGCCAGTTCTTCAGCTGGTGTTGACCTTCATTTGCACTGAGTTCTACCCAAGAACCTAGGATGTTGTAATGTATCAGCACAGTATATGTGTGAATCCAAGCAGTGTGGCCTTTTGTAATTGACAGATAGGAGGTTTGTCAATTTGCAGATTTTCAAGGTGCTATCCAAGGCTTTTTGGTATGGCACCCAGTGTACCAATAACCTTTGGGACCACCACAGCCAGTTTATGCCATAATCTTTCAAGTTTGATTTTCAGACCTTGATACTTTGTGATCTCCTCCAATTCTTTGTCTTCTATTCTACTGTCCCCTGGTATTGCCACATCAATTATCCACACTTTCTTCTTTTCAACCACAGTTAAATCTGGTGTGTTATGTGTCAAGACTTTATCAGTTTGTAATCGGAAATCCCACAATTTTTTAACCTGCTTGTTTTCAACTACTTTTTCAACTATGCATTCCTACCAATTTCTCATTACTGGCACATTATAATTTTTACAAATGTTCCAGTGAATCTTTTTGGTGACTGTGTTATGTCATTGCTTATAGTCAATTTGTGAGATCTTCTTGCACGAGCTGAGTATATGATCTACTGTTTCTTCTGCTTCTTTGCACAATCTGCACTTGGAATCATTTGATGATTTTTCAGTTCTGGCCTTGATTGTATTAGTTTGAATATCTCATTCTTGAGCAGCCAAAATCAAATCTTCAGTTTCTTTTTTTAATGTTCTAGTTGTAAGCCATTGCCAGGTTTTATCTTTATCCACTTTCCTCTCAATCTTTTGTAGAATTATTATTATTAGCCTTGTTTTGTATTTTTTTCTCTTTCTATACATAAAAGCAAATATACATTATTAAAAAAAATAAGCCCTGTTGATGGGGGGGCAAGCAGACTGACTGTTGATGAAGAAAACAAGAAAAGTGAGATACAGTATAAGAAGATGGGGAAATATAACTCATTTTGTTTACCAGCTATTAACAAAGAATATGCCATTATGGAAAACAGAGTCTCCATAAAGAACATATTAGTGAAACCATCATATTCTATTTCTCTGTGAACATTTTTTCCCCCGATGTATTTATTCTTAATGTTATTTTTATAATAAAAGTCATAATAAAGGAAAAGTTTTCTTCTTATAAATAAGTCTAGATATACTGTATCTTCTTGAACAGGATCTCTGTTCCAACAGGGAGTCTGGCATTCGGAATAAAATAAAGTCAAGACACAATCAGAACATCTGATGTTTGATGGAGCTTGTTAATTCCAGAACTGGTGGTTAGATTTATTTATGTATTTATTAGATTTATATCCCACCTTTCACTCAAGAACTGAAGGTGGCACACACAGCACTCCCTTCTATTTTTACCCACAACAACTATGCTGTTAAGTAAATTAGGCTGAGAGAATGTCATTGCCCCAAGGTCGCCCAATTAGCTTCCATGGCTGAGGCCGAACTAGAACCTGGGTCTTCCCTCTCATAGTCCTACACATAACCACCACTCCACACAGAAATAAGACTAAATACTTTTTGATGAGGTTCAGTGCAGTTGATCTGACATGTTCCATGTACCTGCCACAGATGCAAGCTTTACTATCACAGGAAAAAAAAAACAGTATTCTATAGCAATTGGGATTTTTTAAAGTCCAGAAACACCTGGATTCAAATTTCTGTTCCATCATGAAGACAGCTCAAATGGCTTTGAGTAATTCTCTAAGAAAAGATGCTTATTTTCAGTTTTGGTGAAGTCTACCGCAAGCTGATTTGACCTGCATTTCCCAAATCCATATGCAAATCAGAAGAGAATTATCCTCTTAATTTGCATTTCTTTGAATGTTTTGATGGAACTCTCAAACATATCAAAACATGTGTTTAAAATATGCATTTTAAAATGTGTATTTTAAGACGGTATTTAAATACCATCCAGGTTTTTATATACATGCAGGAATAGAATGGAACAGATTTACAAGTGAATATATATAAACCTGACACACCCTGGATCTGTTTATTTCTATCTCCAAGCATAATTATTTCACAACTTCTCTCTCTCACACACACACACATGGATGAAATACTGGAATACAAACAAAATCTTTATTCCATATTCCATTTTAAAAGCACAATTAGATCATCATCAAGACTAAGCTCCCATCATACCTCATTAACTTGCTTTTTATCCAAGTGAAAAACTTGACCAGAGCTTGTTGAAGCAATCTCTTCATAGACTTTGTAACCAACATGTGTTCTGTCATCACAGTCTCCTGTTAGAACAAATACAACCTGTATGGTTTTGTTTAAAAAAAAAAAGATGGTTATTTAAACAGTCCTCATATGAAAATGAATGAGAAAATCAGATCATCAGAAATCAGCTGAAGAAAACTATGCACTATGCCATTAAAGAGATAAGCTCTATAAATATTTTCAATTTCAAAACAATTAGCTTAATAACTTTCAGAAGGAAGTTATTGGCAGTAAAATTACTGCCCAATTTTTAATTATATGTCTTAAATATTAATGTTAAATATTATGTAATTACGAGTTTTAATTATTCAAAACTTTATTTTGTTTTGTTTTTAACAAAATAGTTGCTGGAATTCTCAGACCACGGTTCCATTTTAACACAGAGGTAAAAGTTTGGAACTAGAATCTCTTGCTTTCAAGAGACTTTCTAGTGTTTTTCCTCCTCTCCAGATGCACATTCCAGGTTATGTTTCACAGTCAGACTTGCCAATGGTCTTCCAGCTCTGATCAATAACACCAGAACAGCAGCATTTAGCTTTTTGGTTCAGCACTTCAGAAAGGCCCAAAAATTATTACTTACACACACACACACACACACACAAACACACACAGAACTTGCAAGGAAACATTGGAATGTGGAATGTACTGGTCCACCTGTACCTTTCCCAAAGATATTCCAATAAATTCTGTGCCATATCAACTTTTCCGTCCTCTCCTACATCCCATGGTTGAGCATACTTAGTCTTCACTGGTTTGTTTTGGAGTTGCCCCCATCAGATTTTTATTTTAACTTCTTCCAGTCTTATGGGTCTGCCAAGCTGTGGCTATTTTCCCTCTTGGCACAGGTGATGCTGTTTTGGCCACATAAATTTGACAAGCATCAGAACAGCAGTAATCAATAT
The DNA here is from genome assembly GCF_035149785.1 of Candoia aspera. Classification (NCBI taxonomy): domain Eukaryota; kingdom Metazoa; phylum Chordata; class Lepidosauria; order Squamata; family Candoiidae; genus Candoia; species Candoia aspera. The sequence continues at coordinate 100,962,368 of NC_086155.1, forward strand.
CTTACATGGGGAAAGCAAATATTTTCCTTAATCTCCATCAGTGGAATCATAGAAATTAGGCTACATATTGTAAAACGTATAAAATGTGGTAGGAAATCATAGATTAAAATTATTTGAGCCTCATTATTGTTCACTGGAATTAGCTATACCATTGATCTATCAATTGGGGACAGATATATTAGGCAGTACTCCCCACTGAATGAATGGATGGATGGATGGATGGACAGACAGACAGACTGACGCTTTATGCCACTTCAATCATTCTGGCTTTAAACAGCTCACGACAAAGATATAATAATACATAAAACAGACACAATATCCATACAATAAAAAAAATCACACTCATATGCTAAGATTCACTTCTGAACAGAATACTGTTGCACTCTCTACCTTTTGCACATGGTATACACATTTCAAGGATCAGTTGCAATACCCTTCTGTGGTTTGGAACAGGCAGTATTATAAGAGGACTCATACCTGTGACTGCTTCTGCTGAATCAGCTGCAAGACCTCATGAGTCAGTCTGTAATCTTTGGACCGTGCATCAGTAAATACATAGATGAATGAACCAGGAAGAGAAATTTCTAGAGCAATTTTGATGGCCCCAATGCTCATCTCTGGACAGTCACCACCTCCCTATGGCAAACAGGGAAATGAACAAAGAGACCTAAATCAAAATCAGTTTGAAAGGCAAAGGTACAAAAATTCCAAATTCACTAAGCATACTGCACATTATGGGTATATGTTTTCAAGCAGGAATTATTTAAGGGAGGTTTTCTAGGTTCTCACATCACATCAAATCTAAACCAAACAACCAGACCTGAGCTTAGAACAATGTATGTCTGAGGCAGAAACTTTTATCTGCAAATTTTACATTATCCTAAAATAAGTTAACTGAGGAAAACTTATGATGGATAAGTTTGTCACCCACTGCATCCTGAAAAGCCTCCCTGGAAGTAAATCTGCCTTCCAGAAAAATGTAGGATGAAGCATGGGAAGAAGCTGCTGGGGGAATTGCCCTTAAATTAGGTGGGCATCCTCCCAATTTGGTTTAATTCTTCTTTCCATCAGCATAGCCAATGCCTTTTTCAGGAGGGCTAGCAAGCAAATAAACTTTTGTGAGGCCGCTGTTTCTAACAAAGGGGGGGAAAGGATAGATAACCTTCCTTATCTGAGGGTCTATAAATTACAATTACAGAAACAAATCTGGATCTATTTTCTAATGTTTGGTGGACGAGTACATTCCACATTCCAATGTTTCCTTGCAAGTTCTGTGTGTGTGTGTTTGTGTGTGTGTGTGTAAGTAATAATTTTTGGGCCTTTCTGGAGTGCTGAACCAAAAAGCTAAATGTCTTGAGCTCTCCAGCAGCTGCTGCTGTTCTGGTGTTATTGATCAGAGCTGGAAGAGCTGTTAAAACAATATCCATAATTCTGTTTAAACCCATATATTGTTAATTCCCTAGTTATCCAACATTTCAACATAAATACTGCACATACAAACATACTGTATGTTTATCAAGTTCCTTATTTATTTATTTACTTACTTGCTTACTTCCTATTTTACTAGACAACCCTGTGACCTGTTGGGTTATCCTTTGAGAGAAAGGTAGTGCAGTCTGATGTGACTAGAATGAACATTAAATTTTAGGCTAACCATATTTTCTTTACCTCAGTGCTGGATGGTCCTGTGATCATCTAAAAAGACTATATATCCTAAATAGAAAAATAACTGTAGTGCCAAACGAACTTCAATAAGAAGTCAATATTTATTTACCCAAACAGATAAACAGAATGACCACAGGCGGTCAAAAAAGCAATGGAGCAGGAGCGACTTCCGACTTCCTGCTGGTTTCCGCATTGACTTTGCTTGTGGGAAGCTGGCGGGGAGCATCGGAAATCACAATCACGTGACTGAGGGTCACAGCAACAGCCACAACTTTGTGAACAAAACTGGTCCAAACATCATGGAAATTTCAATTCCACTTGAGTAATGGGTCCTGGATTTTTTATGCATTCTTTAAGTTAGCGGATTTTAGGTACTTGTTTCAAAAATTATCACAGTATAAAGCACCATTTGAGCTAACTTGAGAGTACGAACAGATAAACACAATGAGAGTTTTAGTAGGGTATAGATTATATTTTACACAAGTTTTTTTTTTCCCTGTACTTCTAAGGCTGTGGACATAACAGTAGTTTTGCAAGTTGCTACGGCATTCTATTTTCTGCTTGTTTGATTTTAATTGCTTTCAACATTACTGCGTGCTGTCTGGAAAATTAGTTGAAGGAAAAGCAGGAAATACATCTAAGAAATCAATAAAAACTGCTCATTAGCTAAATTTAATATATTTCTTCTTGATCCATTACTCTGTTTGGAAGCACTGATACTTCAGAATGTAGCTTCTGACTTTTTAATGGAAAACCGACTGCCCCCACCCCCCAAAATCTACCAGCCAGAATGAACATGGCAGAAGAATGTTTTAAAAGGAAATGCTTTTTGATTCATATGAACTGGCAATGGCTTTCTGTCCTTGGGGAAAAATTAACATAAGTCTTATTATTTTTTCCTGCTGCTATAGGAAAACATTGCTTTGATAAATTACCATATTATCATGACTCTCGATGTTGTATATGTTATATTTTATTCCTTAAAAGCCTCCTTTTGTTAAGCCTTTTTTCTGTTTGTCCTGTTATTCCCATTTTAGAAACAAAATTATTAATAACAGCAGCCTTTTCAAGTACACCAGTTAAGTACGTGACCCAAAAAAAAAAAAGTCTTCTAGGTTAAAATCTGGCACCCAAAATATTCAATCTGATATTTACCAGATGTTCTGTCTTCAGTTCCAATTAGTCACAACCAACAAGGCCAACAGCAAAGTATAAAAGATCTCTTTGCCACTGGGTCTCCCAAACTCAACCAGAACGATCTGGATTGACGGACCAGTCACTGCTTCCAACTGGGATTTGCTGCCACTGTTTTTTATTTCTTCCCCTCAACCAGCTTTATAGGCATAAGGCCAAAAGACGGAAAGCATTTTCCACTTTCTGTTACCTGAGTAACTCAAGGACATCTTCAGCCTGAATCTGACAGTCAGTCTGGAGATGCTGAGGCCTTCTAAGCCATGTCACCAGATTACGACCCCCAAAATTAGCTCTCACCCTAATTTTCCAAAACTCCTTTAAAATCTGGCTGTTCTCCCAGGCCTTGGAGTAGGGTGGCTGCTTTAGCCCCTGTAGACTGCTTTTTGTGTTCAGTCTGTCTCTCTGGATGTCTATGATCCATTGCTTAATTTTTTTATTGTTCCTGTTTTTATAGCGTAAACTACCCCAAATCATTTGGAATCCGGCAACCTTTACATTAATTAATTAATTAATTAAAATATAATACAACATAAGATAAGATAACGTAACAGCATGAAATGTACCTTTTTAAAATAATAGTAAGGAAAAACACAGATAAAGATTGAGTTTAAAGAAAAGGATTAGGCTTCAGAAGAGGAAATGTGAAAAGAAGAACCATAAGTAGACCCATCCAAGATGGCAAGGACTCAGAAGAAGGCTAGCTTGAAGGAAACCAGTCAAGGTTTAAAGACATACAGAATTAAAACCCTACAGCTATTCTGTCTAGTTACTCACTACAATTAGAAGGCCATTAGAAGTTACCGTTGTGGAGTCCTTGGTGCTCTCTGAGCCCTGTTGTTTTCTTGCAGATGTTTCATTGCCAGACTAGGCAACACCTTCAGTGGAAACTAAAGATGTTGCCTAGTCTGGCAATGAAACGTCTGCAAGAAAACAACAAGGCTCAGAGAGTACCAAGGACTCCACAGTTAACCCTGAGCTACAAATATTCTGTTCAGAAGTTACCATTACAAGTTAGATTTCTTCCCACATCCTGAAATATTTCACTTCAAGTGGAGGAGGAAGGCGTTTAACTCTTTTTTTCTTCCCCAGACGCACTGTTCACAGAGAAAATGCAGAAAAAGCAAAGTTTCCTGCAAAGCTCACTGATTAACTTCATGGAGATTCCTGTTCAGGCAAGAAGAATTTAGCCAACCAGCCTCCCTAGACTTACCTTACTAGATGTGGAAGGGATTAATCTATAAGTCAGTTATTGCTCCATCCTGATCTAGTGAGACTCAAAGCTTGTATTTTTAGTGATGACCATTACACAATCCCATTATGGGACTGCAGACAGGACAAGCAGAAAATGTGTTATGAAGAGAAGATATGGGGGTCACCACTCCCCACAAATAACTTTAGGTTTGGCAATAACAATTAGCTGTGATTTTTAAATGAATGTTCCATGTTCTGTTACTGTAGGTGGATAGCAAAAGAAAACAATGACCTACAGTACATGTGTTCTCATCATGTGCTTTCAGAAGCCATGGTTAGAAATAATGGTCCAAAATTATTTTTCATATAAATCCAACAAAGTAATCCCTACGGTCCTACTGACTCTCTTAATGGTCTGACTCCTTAAATTCAAGAACTTTCTAGCACAGCCCTCAGCAAAGAAATTGAATTTAGAAGTACATTCCAGAAATGTAAGACAATAATTTACCATGAAAATACTAATTGATTTTGTTTAACTTTTCCCTTTCTCATGGAGTATTCCAAAAATGCAGAATCTTCATATCAAGATGTCAGAATGCACAGAAATGGGTACAATATTCTATTTTTGGCTTACCTCAAGCAACCTTGGGAAAATTACAGCACTGTGGAAGAGCTGAGAAGCAAGTGATTGAAATAGCCCATTTGTTCTTCATAACCCTTTTACTAGTGAATGGACAACATGTCCCTGGGACTACCAGGAAGGTGAAGATGCTGTGAATGTATGCACATGCAGAGACAACAAGGGATAGCTTTCTAAGCAAATGTACAAGCCACTCAAAAGACATGGCAGGTTTATGTCCTGGAATACAAATGAAAACTGCTTCATTTATATTCCAGGGCATCATGAAACACATTTTTCAAACACTTTGCACTCTTCTAGTAGTGAGCTATACTGAAATCATTCCTCTTTTTTTTAATTTAATGAAAGAATATTTGAGAAAGTAGTTTAAGCTATATTACAACGCTGAATTTGATCTGTTGGAAAAGTCTCCCTCCCTTTAGTAAAGTATGGTATTAAAAGTAACTATATAATACTAAAACTCTCATTGTGTATATCTGTCTGTACCTTCAAGTTAGCCCAAACGATAAATTATACCACAACAATTTTTGAATCAAGGTACCTAAAATCCACTAACTTAAAGAATGTGTAGAAAATCTAGGACCCATTACTTCTGTGGAGCTGAAATTTCCATGATGTTCAGATCAGTTTTATTTGCAAAGTTGTGGCCATTAGAGCGTCTCCGCGGTCACACGATCATGATTTCTGATGCTCCCCACCAGTTTCCCACAAGCAAAGTCAATGGGGAAACCAGCAGGAAGTCAGAAGTCACTCCCGCTCCATTGCTTTTTTGACCCTCTGTGGTCATTCTGTTTATCTGTTTGGGTAAGTAAATATTGACTTATTAATGAAGTTTGCTTGCCACTACAATCACTTTTTCTATTTATGATATATACTCTTCTTAGATGATCACAGGACTATCTAGCATTGGGGTAAAAAAACATTTAATGTTCATTCTGGTCACATCAGACTGTATTACCTTTCTCTCAAAGGATGACCCAACAGGTCACAGGGTTGTCTAGTAAGGAACTAAAAATCGACAGTGTAATATTCCTCTTTTCACAGCAAGCAACACAAAACTGGCCATATTGCTTGTGAGAATGGCCATCAGCATGTGGGTAGAGGAAGGGATAAGTAGGATCAGTTGCAGAAATGGCTTCATTCCATCTTCCTCTGACCACTGAGTTAGCAATGTCTCTTGATGAACAGGATCCCAACTCAAAACACCTTAATCTTCTATTTAAAAATTATTTATGTCTATGTAATTAACTTTATCTATAATCCGTCACAGAACAACAATATCCAGGACAGCTTATATCAATATAATGATAGTTTAAAAGCAGGTTCTACACCTGGCTTTCCCAAAGTTGACCTACAATTTTGATTATGGGAGAGGAAGTCCAATACAGAGGAAAGCACCAGATTGCAATTGTAAAAAATAGATGTAACTCAGAGTTGGAGTGTGGGTTACAGGAGTTCCCTGGGCTTGGTTTTTCATTTGCAGGTGTTTGAATACCCATTTAAGCAACATTATTTAGTGCTCTCAAATAACTCCTACAACCCAGAGGCGCCAGACTGGAGAAGGCTAGAATTATTAATATGCCCACTGTGAATATATTTTAAACTAGCTTCCTTGTATTAACTAATTTTACCATAGCATTATTATATTGTTTCTGTCTTTTTTTTTATTTTTTGGCCAGGAATCTATAATACATATCCTGAAATAACCCCACTCAGTTGGGCTGTTCTATTTGATCACCACAACTCCTGCAAGGAACATTATTTAGAAACCTCCTCTGGAAAAAAAGAATGTTCCACTACTTCAGTACAGTATTCATATGATATTAAATTATGACGCTAATTCCTCTGCTCTCCTAACTAATGAAAAACATGCATTTCTCTCCTTCTGTGCATCATAAATCTGTCTTGTTGCTGTAAAGTTACCCTGATGTGCCTTGTTCTTTTATTAAGCCATGTTTCTCTTTAGTTCTCTCTCCCACACCTCAGTGTGCATATATGTTGGGCATGCAAGGATATGTCCTTCCATAGCCACACAAACAGCTATTTTAGCAAACAATGCCCTGTGTATGCACATGCAGAGACAACATTTGCATTTTAAAAATTATTATGATATCTTTAAGTGATGGATCAGTTGGGACAATCCACTCCTTTAGCAGCAGAAAGAAGAAGCAAACTCTCTGGCATTATCTGTGGAACCTTCAGCCTTTGGATGCAGCCCCAAGTTGAAGCCCTACACTGTAGCAACTCATATTAAAACAATCAAAGAAGAGCCTTGGCAGCAGAAAGCAGTGAAACATGGTTAAGAATACCCTTTGCTAACCTGGTGCTATAAAATACCACTAAGAGTATTCTAAAGGCTGGGGAAGGCTACTTCGGAGATTAACTGGTTGAGGGAAACAAACAGTTTTCCTTTTGCCTCTCATCAAGTTAATGAAGGCCCTCTAGAGACTAATAGTTGCCTAGGACTTGTTTCCTACCCATTACTCTGAGGTGAGGAAAACTGACTAAGCCCAGCTTCCCCTTCCACCACACAAATAGCCCATCTATTAATTGATTCATTCTGTAGGCAGTGGTGGGAAGGAAGAGTCCTTTGCTCTCCTTCTCCCCATCCCACAATGCCTTGCACATTTCTGTTTATCCCTATTGCTAACAGGATGCTTTGAACATTCAGAACTCATCATCTCAGTCATGGTTACAACACTGTGAATTTACTATCCTCTTTGGACTGTATGACACGAGATTTAAAACCAACTCCTTCTCTTAATTCAGTCTTCCCTAACATGATGCATCACATTCTAGACATGTTGGACTTCAACTGCCATCATCCTCAGTCAGCATCCAGAGAGCACCAAGTTGGGTGAGGTTATTTTTACCATTGTTCTGCAGATCTCTCTGGCTCAATGGAGGAGGGGATTTTGTTCTAGAACCAACCCCAAAATTGAGGCACATGGAACTTCCCACCCCAGCCACAATTTCTGAATTAACCCTGTTAATTAGGTAACTTCCTAAGCAATGCCAGAAAAAAATAATAACATGGAGAACGTTATAGCAAGCTGGTTTGGGGAATTAACTGCATTACTTTAGAATGTAGATGTATATAGTAAGTCATCTTTTAGAATGCTGTGACACACAGAACACTCCTGTGTGTATTCAGCTAGGAACACAGGAATTAAAATTCCCTGAAGTTTAGCTTGACAGAAGCAGGGAATTTTTCTTCTACTACAGTGAAGCTTATACATTTACCCTTCCCAAGCAGGCTGATGGAGGGTAGTCTGGAATTTTACTCCCTCAAAACTTAAAAGTGTACCAAATGTGAAGTTAAACAAGTAGTCCACTCACCTGAACATACAGTTCTCTGAGTTCATATTGAAATTTCTTAGGATCTGTGGTAATGGTTACAGGACCAATTTCTGAAAGGAAAACAAGGCAAGTGTCAATGTTCAAGGGAAGATTCAGAGAGGTCTAATAACTGCAAAATCTGATACATGCACACACATACTTTATTATGGTCAGTGATCAGTGCAAAAAAAAATAAATATTTATATTATTTATATTTATAAAAAATAAAATAAAGTAAGTAAATTTAAGATAACATAAAAATTATAGACATAAATCCTATGAAACTAATTATCTATAAAACTTACCTACTTTATTTGCTATTTTTTAATCCTTGCTTAGGCGCATGTATGAATAAGTAAGAAAAAATAAATAAAATGGAGAAGTAAATAACTTTATAGCATGAAGTAGGATAAAATATAGTATTTTGGCTTACTAAGCCTGCTGAAACACATAAATGATATAATGTCAGATTACCTCTTCAGGAAATTTGGTCTCATTTGGGCAATTCTACAAGAACAATTCCCCAACTGTGAGAAAATATGTACAAAGAGTACAACAGTTGTTGTTGTTGTTGTTTTACATTCTTTTATTTTACTATGCCAAATTCTCAAAAAGCAAAATTCCATTCCCTAAAAATCACTTATTTTATTTATAAGTAACAGCAGATATCAGAAGCCACACTATGATCATCTAATAAATAATGGGTAAAGATGTCATCGGGTCAAGTATTCTGAGTATTTCTGAGAAACAGTCATTAAAAAGTGTGAAGCTAAACAAGGATCAGTAGGACATCTGTTAACTCAGATAAACAAATATTGATACTAATTGAATTTGGACGAAATAAGCCCAATTAGTTCAAAAGAAGTATGTGTATTTTGTTGCTGTTGTTGAAAGCACTCATTCTCAGCTTCCTAAGTTCAAGTGGTTTGAATGTTTGGGAATGCAAAAATCAGTGCAATCCTCCATTTTTATAAGTTTCTCTTCCTGGAAAAGGGGACATTGAGTAAATGAGTTATTTCTATTCTGTAAAATAACATCAAAATAGATCACTACAAATACAGAAGGATGTGTGGCACCATGCTATTACTGTAAACCTCCCAGAGTCCCCCGATGGGAGGAGATGGGTGGGGATAAATAAATAAAATAAATAAATAGCCCTCTAGATACTGTGGAACACCATTAACTGTAGTCATCATGGCCAGGGGTGAAGGATGATGGAAGGTGAAGTTCAACAACAACAACATCTGGAGAACCACAGGATTGCCACCCCTGTGTTAGAATAGTGTAAGAGGAGGGACTTCTGTTCTACTCTATAGCCACATAATTTAAGGATACCTTAAAAATCCATGGTGTTCCCCCATGATTGTAATATCTACATTGAATTATTAATATCGGCCAGAGGACTGAGTAAAATGCATATGCAAATGATAATGCAGCTTTACCTCACATTTGTATCTACTAATGCCAGTGAAAATTTAAACAAGTTTTGGGATGTATGAGGGGAAATACAAAAAGAGTTAACAGCAAAAGTTTCACAGACTCATAGTTCTTTTATTACAGACAAGAAATGACTCATATTTATGCAGAAGATCTTCCTCCTGCAGAACACAGAAATCTCCTCCCCACTCCCACCATGTCAGCCCCAGGGTTTAAATCATAAGCCCTTTCCCCTCACCCTTTCAAATCAACAGACTTTGGGCCATCTTGAGATGGGGAATTCCCTGCTCACCCTTTACTTAACATTTTAGCCTGGCTTGAGCACAGCTGAGCACCTTACAGATACAACTTTTTGTATTATGTTCAATTTTGTGAGGGCTTTTACTTTGAAAAGCAAGCTAACCTATTAATACTTTACACACACCTTAAATTTGTAGCTTAGACATAATGGGGGATTTTCTCCTTTGAAACATATCAATATTTTAAAATTTTTTGGTTAGCACCAGATCCTTCTGTCCTTGGAGTTGATGTCCCTCACAATTAGGTTGATTTTTCTCTCTCTTCAGTTTTCTCTTCTTACGGCTCACAAATGAGGACTGGTAGCTCTTAAGAGAGCAGTTGGGATAATGAAGAATACTGTAAAGGTTTGTCTTCTGAATTACGAATCCTAGTTTAATTACTGAAGCAGCACATTTTTGTTAAAGAGAAGCCCCCCAGGCCAGTAACTCCTAGTACAGAACGTGTGCTCTTCTGCTGTGACACTGCTGTTTTGTTTGGCTCCAGCAAACCTCACCAGTTTTGGACAATTGAGCTATAGATAAGTGAAATAGATTTTCATAAACATTCTTAAGAATTACATATAATCTAGCCTCATTTCTTGTTCAGCATAATATGGCTGGGCCTGGGGCTAAGGCAATCTAGATTTCTAAGTCCTGGGAAATGACCACCCCCAGCTCACCACTCTTGCTTGGACCTAGGATGGAATCAGATAATTCAATCACTAAATTCCCACATGGAATGGGGCAGGGGGGAGGGGGAGAGAGAGAGAGAGAGAGAGATGGAAATATTGCTTTTGCAATAAAAGCATTGCTTTGACCTGCTCTGTTTAACCTCCCCACACCCTTCTGTCATATATTGTACATTAAAAAAAGAATAGCCAGTGAAGAACCAAAGAGTAGACTGTACTGAAACATAACCCCGTTAATCATGATGTCTGCAATGATATTGTCTCTTGGCACAGTACCATCACAGTGCTATTCAGCTAAGCAAGAGGCTAGATCTAGAATCAGGTCTACAGGGCTTCCTGTCATGCGCTGCCTACTACTGAGTAAAACACAGACACTAATTTAGGGAAGATCAGGTTCTGGTTTATTTCAGCATAGTGCATAGCTAGAAAAAGCTGAGAGTGAAGGGAGCGCGCCGGTATGGGGTTTAAATAGCCCGCGCCGGTCAGCGCCCCCCCCACCTTGGGTTGTGTCATCCCCCCAAGTCCTGTATGCTTCGTTGCTGGTAGGTGAGGGGTCGCGGGGGCCCTGCTGGTGCCCCGGGCTTCTCTCGTAATCGTCTTCTTCCTCCGGCCGGTGATTACTTTCAGCTGGGCGATATCCTTTGCGTTCCTGCTGACAGCTCCAGGTGTGCCTTGTGATCCGCCCTGTCTTTGTCGCTCTTTCTTCCCCCTTTGCGTTCTTTTGACTGGATTTTCCGGCCAGGGTCGTTCCCTTCTCCTCAGGGTCTGTGTCTGTTGTTGTGTGTCGCTTTGCTTATCTTTTAATCCCTTGCTCTTGTTTCCGTGGTATTGTTATGTGTGCCGTTGTGCTGATGCATTCAGCTCAACGGTGCTCATGACACTTCCCTTTTCATGTGAAATGCTTAAAAAAAACTGACAGTACATGCTGATTGAGTGTATGGAGAGAGCAATTATGAAGAAAATTCAAAATGTTGATGAACATATCAACATACAATTAGGCTAAAGTCACTTAACTCCCAGATTTTGTTCTGTTCCCTCCTTGCCTCAAACAAGAAGGGAGATTCAGACGTAATGCTTCTGTGTTTTCCCTATCATTTCATACATTTTTTGTCTTAACTCAAAAAACATGCAAAGGAAGAAAAAAAATGGAATAGCTACATAATGCTTGTTGACTGATAGCACTGGGGTTGTCGGAACTGAAAGCACTATACATTCCTAGCTCAAACCTTTCATTATGTGTTATTTTCAGTATACTGTCTACAAGATACTTCATTTTACTATAGCCTGCCTAATTCAAAAGAACATGTTAAAATTCTAGCAGCAACAATAGAAATAAGCCAAAAATATAAAAAAAACAACAGTAATAACAAATCAACCCTATTGTAGTTTAAAGCCAGAAACTTCATACCAATTTATCATGCAACTTTGTGATTTGGTTGCTAAATGAAATAAATAAATAAGCATCAAACTATCCCAATTAACTATGGGAATTTTAAAGTTTTTTTTAAATGCCAAATGCATCATATATGCAATGACTTTTTTTTCTAAGCTATTAGAACATATTACTGAATAAGACCTTATCTTTCTAAACTGGAAAACCACAAAACTGAAGTTAACACAACCAAGATGGTGTTTAGACTGGTCCCTAAGCAACTGACCAAACACTACTACACTTCTACATAAAACTGCCAAGAGATTTGACAAGTCATAAGAATATTTCTACCGCCTACTTCAAAAATAGACTGGAAACCAATACCTTTCCCTGATGAATAAACAGGAAATGGTCTCAATAAATAAATCTTGATGTCAATAGGCATCAAGCATCTCAGTACATTTTGAAGACTTTGTATCTCATTTGGATGAAAAGTTTAAAGCAATTATCCTGATCTTTTAAAAAAATCTATTGGTGTATATGTGTGTAGAATTCACAAATGCTGATGAGGCAAATGTTCACAAATGATCCTTTCTTAATGACAATAACAAAGCAAGGCATCAAAATTCATTTCCATTATATCCATATTGAGTGGATGGTCTGTAAGAAAATAACAATGGGTCTCTTTAGTACCCCTTAATCCAAGGAAATCTTGAATCAATTGAACAGGGGAAAAAAAAAAGGAAAGCTACTGTAAAGGATTATGTTAGCAATTCCTCATGTTAAATTCACAGGGAAGACAAGAGTAGAAAGTGGGACAGGAAATATCAAGCTGCCTGGATCCAAAATGATTAACACAAATTAAAAGGAAGCAGTCAGTATTTACTTGAGAAGAAAAGTAAATTTAGATTGTTATGAAAACTTGTTTGATGTGAACAAGTTACTCATGCAACATCCTTTCATTCCTACCCAGCTTTATCCTTTAGCATAAATGGCTAAGAAATTGGAAGTGGAGGGTCTAAAAGATGATGATGATGCCAATTTATTAAACTTGCACGCTGCCTAACTCTCAACCACTCTGGATGGCTTACAAATCTTACAATCTTGTTTTACAAATCCCTGGTTCTTTGAAAGCAATAAACCAGGATTTCAGATTCAGATAACAAGCTAAGCAGCTGATTCTGGCTTATTTAGCTGGTCACCCAAAAGGGAGGAGCAAATGGGGCTGCATGCACCAGATCATATCTTGCTCATAAGTACAGTAATTACATTTTCCTCAATTTAGATGAAATTTTTAATGCTGTGTGACCAAGACATGAAGCATAAAATTGCATATAAATCTCTATCTGAAGAAAAGATGCATCACCAACTGAGTCCATCCACACCATATGATATTTCAAAGTGGAACTACATATTCAGTATTTTCCACTGAAATATCCTACAGTACTGATATTAAAGTCTCTATGCAAACACAACTGAAAGCAAAATGGTTCCTCAAAAGGAGAAAAAAGAGGAAGAGAACAGCATAGTCAGGGAATTCCAAAGTTTGCAGAAATATACATATATAAATATTTTTAAAATGAGAACATGCAGACAAAAAAAGATCTAACTATTTAGGCCAATCAACAATAAATACACTTATTAACATTTAAGAGAGACAGTATGATGTGGGTCCATTGGAAAAAAAAATGGGAAATGCTGACTGCAGTCCTGTGGTTCATGTGATGATTTTTTTCCAAGGGACTATAGGATTGTTCATATTTTTCCTCCAGGGTTGCAGATCTTCTGACCTCAAAATGGGGAAATCTGATGTTAGAAACTCTCTTTTGAGGCTGCCTGTGCCAAAAGCAAAGCACAGGGAATTTTGTGAGGCCCTTCTGCCAGAGGAACAATGACTCTGATGGATTCTAAACTCTCTTGACTCCCTACCATGCCCACAAACTAGTCTGTAATCTACACCAGCTTTGGAAGTGTTTGCTAGTTTCCAGGGAGCAGAAGCAACTTAGCAGACTTGGTGACTCCTTCACTTCCACCAAGAGTGCTCAGTATCTCAGGATCCAAAGCTGTGGAGCACTTCAAAACAAAAAGGTAGGATTGTGTTGCCCAAGGGGGAAAGAATGGTCTGCTTGAGAGATGGCAATCTAGCTGAAACATGCCTTTAAGAAATGATGATATATTGCAAAAATTTGCTGTGGCAGGCACTTTATTTTCTCACTTATATCAAGAATAAAGTCCATACTAATCTTCATACTTTATTGCACACTTGCACCAAATGTAAGCATTTCCTGACAATGCCAACAGTGTTCCATAACAGATCCTTTCAGGAAAATTTGACTTTACATATGTAACAAATTATATCACCTTACTTTGTATCAAAGGTCATAAAAATCCAGCCATACCCTAATCACTAGGATTAGCAATAAAAGGACAGCAAAACCTGGGTAAGGACCTCTCGTTAAAAACACAAAACACCTACACCATACTTCTTTGCCAAAGCTCCGAAACAAACAACCTGGCCCCAATGCCTGGGGGAAGCTGCTGTATAGCAGGGAGGTTGTTTTACAAGAAGCAGTCCCAACTGTTCCCTACAACCCAACTTCACAAAAAAAGTCTCACATCTGGTTTTCTGTGGACAGTGCTCTGGAGGCCTCCAAAGTCTCCCCAATGACAATACCCCACCCCCACCTACCACGGGATCTTGATTGATGCCACACCTGAAACCCAGCCAGGCCCTTCTCAAAGAAGGGGAACCAACCCCTCTGTTGCCCAATCAGGTCTTTGTAATGCAGGCCAGGTGAGCCTTCTCATCCACAATTATATTGTGGGTGAGGGAGGCCTTACTGCAGAATGCCCTAGCATTCAGTAACAACAGTTGAAACCCATGGACGCTGAAGCTTCAATGATCAGGCCAAGGGCAGATCACAGGGGGCTGGAACATGGCATTAGTGTTCCACTTTCCCCAAGAATGGCCACTTTCCTCAAGAATGGCCAGCCCATTGCCTCCCACCATGCCCATCTTAATATTCCTGCCTGCTCTCTTCCTGCTTCCAATACCTAACATCACAACGTTTCACTTTCCCTACCCCAGGTCACAGGGGCCCACAACCAAACAACCTAGTGGAGTAGCTATTCAGCCCTGGTACCCAGGTGCTTCTGCACAGCACTCAGCACCCAGATCATGGCCAGACTCACTACTCCCACCAACTTCCACATAGCCACCCCCATGCCCCCATTGTCACTCACAAAGTAACAACCAGAAGGAGCTTGCTAATTGTCATTACATCCCACCCCACTCCATATCTGTTTCTGTATCTGTGACCTATCAGCCAGAGTATTTTTGGACACAGATTTAGTGTTCTTTCAGAAGAGCACTAAACCCATGTGTACAAATAGCCTGATACCTAGATCACAGAAGCAGAGGTGGGAGTTTGCTGTGCAGACACTTGACCTTGCACACTATAACCTGTTAATCAAGCAGCTTGGCAGGTAGTTATAGTACCTGCCATTTGAAGTGCCTGTCTAGACCAGCCTGACCCCACCCTATGTTAAAGAGAATGATTGGTAGTTGTTTTCCTGATAGCAAGTAGGAGGAAAAACAAAGCTGGAGAATCTGTTGCAGAATGCTGGGAAAGCCTTTAGCCCAGGAGAGATCAGAAAAGTCACACACCAGGCATTTCTATAAAAATAATTTATTTACAAAAAGCAAAACGAAAGCAAAACATATTTAAAGGACTTAGCTCTCATTGAGAGCTACCTAGCTTGGCTACATATCAGCACAGAGAAAAAAAGAGGAAGTAAGAAACAAGTCCGGGCAAGTTCCTCCCCCCAGGTGATTTGCATCAAGCACGTGAAAGGAGACAATCAAATACAACCTCTTCACCCGGCCAAAATGATTAGGTACAATAGCAGTCTTAATCGTTAGTAGGAAAACCTCAACACTCCCCTTTTTACACTATAGATTAAGATGCAAACCAATCTTCTTTGATAACTTTGTATGGCTTTCCATTCACATTATTTTACCATTATCTCCCCTTTGGTTTAACAGAAAGCTACCATCCTTTTCCCTGTGTACTTCCAAACCTAGGTTGTTATAATTCCAAGGCTTCTTAATGTGAAATGGCTTTTCATGCAGGCTTCAAAATCAAGCCTTTGTTTTTCTGTTGATGTGAACAGCAGCAAATCATCAACATAAATGCACAGATACATACAGCCTTGTTTGTCCTTCTTCATATATACACAGGGATCTGCTTTTCCTTTTTCAAAACCAAAATTCTGCAGTTTTTCATCTACTTTTTGGTTCCAGGATCTAGCAGCTTGTTCTAACCCATAGATTGACTTCTGCAGTTCACAGACTAGATTCTCCCCTTTTTCATAGCCAGGGGGTTGCTGCATGTATAATTTGTGATCTAAATCACCATAGAGAAATGCAGTCTGAATGTCATAGTGGTTAACTGACATTCCTTTTAGTGCAGCAACTTTTAACAGTAATCTAATTGAT
The DNA here is from genome assembly GCF_035149785.1 of Candoia aspera. Classification (NCBI taxonomy): domain Eukaryota; kingdom Metazoa; phylum Chordata; class Lepidosauria; order Squamata; family Candoiidae; genus Candoia; species Candoia aspera. Next base: position 100,978,671 of record NC_086155.1, read on the forward strand.
TCACCTTTAGTAACTGGTGCAAAAGTCTTGTCAAAGTCTAAATCTTTCCTTTGAGTGAACCCTTTTGCAACCAACCTTGCTTTATATTTTTGGATTTTGCCATCAGCATCCCTTTTCAGTTTGAAAACCCACCTACAACCCAGACAGCGTTCATTGGGAGGTAGATTTACCAGTTTCCATGTTTTATTTTCTTTCAAGGATGCTAATTCCTGTTGCATGGCAGAATGCCAATTTTGTGCAATCTCAGGTGGTAAAGCATTCACTTGTTCTAAAGACTCAGGTTCTGTGAATATGTGAAAAGCCTTTACTGTTTCAGCCTGAAAACGTGATGGAGGAACGCCTTTATTACTCCTCTGAGATCTGCGAGGTAATACAGGGCTTGAATTTTGACTCCTATCACTTTCCTGAGAAGCATCTGTCTCATCAGACAGATCTTCAGTTTGCTTTTCTGGTTTAATGTCCTCATCAGGCAAAAGATCACCATCAGCAAGTCCTTGCTGTTCTCTTGTGGTGGTCAGATCAACTGGAGAGCTAGAATTTAATCTCCCCCAGTTTTGTTCAGCAAAAGAAGCACTTTTGCTAATTATTAATTTCTCTCCCGTTATGAACCTGTAGCTCCTCTGGCTTTGTTCATAGCCAACAAAGATGGCTTTCTTTGTTGTGGGGCCTCCTTTCCTTCTCTGCTGTTTTGGAATGTGAACCCATGCAGTGCTACCAAACACTCTAAGATGGTTTACCTTTGGTTTCACACCATAAAACAAATGGAATGGAGTGTCCTGAATCACAGAGTTATACAATCTGTTTTGTACATAATAAGCAGTAGATATGGCCTCTCCCCAGTAATTAAAAGATAATTGTGAATCTTTAATCATGCATTCCATTGCATTTCGCAAGGTTCTGCCCTTTCTTTCAGCAACACCATTTTGCTGAGGGGTGTAAGGGTTAGAAAGAATTTGTTCTATCCCTTTTTCCACTAGGAACCTTCTGAATTTGTGAGAAAGGTATTCTCCTCCTCTATCACATTGGAGTGCAGATACAGGCCTAGGGAATTTTCCATTTGCCCATGTCACAAAACTTTTAAATTTCTCAAATGCCTCATCTTTATGTTTTAAGATGTAGATAAATGTGTATCTTGAGAAATCATCAATGATTGTCATTGCATACCTTGCTTGTCCAAGACTTGGAGCAAAAGGACCAATAATGTCAGAGTGTACAATTTCCAAAGGTCTAGTTGTAACTCTGTCACTGTGCTTACTCACAGGAGCTTTTAGTGTTTTGCATTCTTTGCAAACTACACAGTCTAAGTATTTATCACAGGGTTTTATCTTTAGGTCAGCACACAGCTGTGGCATTTGTGCTATATACTTGAAATTAGCATGACCAAATCTCCTGTGCATCAGGTGTACACATTGGTCATGATATGGAGTGTTGCCAACTGCAGCCTTGCAGCTTGGCTTCCTTGCATTTTGCACAATGTACAAGGAGTCTTTTAACATACCAGTAGCACACAATTTCCCATTTTTACGTATCTCACAACCATTTTTCTTAAATGTTATGATATACCCTGTTGCAGCCAATTGTGCCACAGATAAAAGGTTTGATTGTAAATTTGGCACATACAACACACCTTTTACAGTTTCTCCTAAGCAGGATAAATACAAGTCACCTTGTCCCATAATTTTGGTCACAGACCCATCAGCCAAAGATACACTTTGTCTTTCAGTTTTAGACAGTGACACAAAAGAGCTTTTACAATTACATAAATGATAACTGGCCCCAGAATCTAACACCCATACATCAGAATTACCCTTCTCAGCAACCTGTGCAATTTGGGTTGTCTGAAGAGCCTTCTTCTGTGTTGCCCTTGTGTTCTTCTGCTCTGTCTTTCTACTCTTGGGTCTCATGGCACAGTCTCTTTGCAAATGTCCAGCTGAACCACAAGTGAAGCATCGCTGGCTGGCTAGCACTGTGGCCTCAGGTTCCTTTCCCTTCTTTTCTCTCATTTTCTGGTATTGCAGCTTTCCAGAAGAGATGGGGGGGGGATCTTTCCTCTCTCTTCTCCCATTCAGCGAGTAAGCGCTGTGTAACATACGATGGGGTGAGGTCTGCTTCAGGCATAGCCTCCAGGGTACAGATCAGCGTGTCCCACGTTGCATTTAGTGAGGACAGGAGGATATAGGATTTTGTGAGAGGTGTAAATTCCATTCCTCTCTCCTGCAACTCAACAAACAGCTGCTGAATATAATGCAGGTGCTCAGGAAGGCTATCTCCTTCTGCAAGGTAGGCTCTGTACAGCTTTTTCGTCAGAGTAACTTTACTCCCTGCTGTTGCCTTTACATATAAGTCTCTCAAAGCGTCCCAAAGTTGCTTTGCAGACTGCATGCCTCGCACGTGGACTAGCTGATTGTCCTCAACTCCCAAGATAATGGTGGCTCTAGCCCGCTCATCCTGTCTCAGCCATTCAGCACTGGGATTTTGGGGGTTTTGCTCACCAATTGGCAGCCAAAGATTCTCTCTGCGAAGATACATCTCCATCTTCAGGGCCCAATTCAAATAGTTGGTCTCTGATAGGCGCTCCAGAGGCATCGCTGAGGACTGGGAGGTAGCCATGGCTTCTTCCTTCTTTTGCAAGTCACCTCAGCTAGCTTCTTTGTCCTGTAGACCGGCAGTTGCTGGAAAATCTTCACAGGTCTTTGCTACCTGCCTTTAAATTGTGCATGAGGTGTGGAGCTGATCTCTCTTGGTTTTACTGGGTTGCTCACTGGGCACATAACCTGTTGCAGAATGCTGGGAAAGCCTTTAGCCCAGGAGAGATCAGAAAAGTCACACACCAGGCATTTCTATAAAAATAATTTATTTACAAAAAGCAAAACAAAAGCAAAACATATTTAAAGGACTTAGCTCTCATTGAGAGCTACCTAGCTTGGCTACATATCGCACAGAGAAAAAAAGAGGAAGTAAGAAACAAGTCCGGGCAAGTTCCTCCCCCCAGGCGATTTGCATCAAGCACGTGAAAGGAGACAATCAAATACAACCTCTTCACCCGGCCAAAATGATTAGGTACAATAGCAGTCTTAATTGTTAGTAGGAAAACCTCAACAGAATCCACCAATTATTGTCATTATCTTGGCCTATACTAGGTGTGCAACAAAAGCACCCTTCCCCAGCTTTATTACTCTTGCTGAAAAGAGCAGAAATGTGAGTAGTGCAGTTTAGGCTGACATACTTTTCTACTGGCTCAAGGCTTGATGGATCACACTTAGCTATGGCTGTCTGGAAGAGCCCTTTGAGTGAAGAGCCTTTCAAACAGACATTCTCCAATTTTAAGTCTCCCACTAGTGGCCTGCCCTCTGCACAAAGGACATACAGCTGCTGCAACCTTTTTCTATTCCAGTATTATAATAATCTGATACTTGTTATTGAGGAATGTTACCAATTAGTTGAATTAATCTCTAAATAAACTAACATGAGAATGTGAGAAGAATTCTCTACTCCAGCACTGTTTTCCCACAGTAGTAATCAGATGCCAATGGAAAGTTCACAAGCAGGACAGGAAAGTAATAGCACATAATCCTTGCGGAACATCCTATGTCTCTATTATACCTCCCTTTACTCTCTTTCTTCCTGAACACCATTGCAATGCCAAAAGGCCCACACCATTGCAATTTTTGTTGTAATGGAATCATTTCACCTTCTTGATGACTTTGATTGTCTTTCCAGTACTGATTCCAGCTCATCAATACTCTTTTTGAGAGGCAGTGCCTTTTTCTAGAACTTAACAATGAAATCACCACTGTTGACTTCAACTCTTCAGACTACTATCCATTCAGGCACTGGTATCTCTCCTATCTTTTTGCATCAAAGACATATGCAAATACAGGCATGCACACAGAGCTTCATTCAGTGATCGTTTCTGGTTTTTGATCATTTAATTTTACGTTTATCGTTGATCTTAATGTTATTAGTAACATAGTCCAAAAGTGGCACTTTTAGTGAAAAGTTTTTTCTTCCTTTTTGTTCTCTATATTTGAGCATTCATCCATTTTCTGAAGAAAGACTTTTTTTTCCTCTAATAGTTTCTTTGAAGTTGTCTGTTCATTATGTTAAGGACCATTTTATCTTGGTGATACTTTTCCTAATCTACTTCTATTACTGTGCTTTAATACCACTGCAAGCATTCTAATATGACGTTCTTGGTTCTTCTATTTTAGCTTCTTTTTCTATTAATCCCACAACTTTTTCTAAAATCTCCCCTCCTGAAGTTATATGTGACTGTATCTGACTCTAGCACACTTTTGCTTGTACATAAATTAAACCCGAGGGCCCTGTGCTAATTGTAACCATTTAGGATGAAATCCAAGGCCACCTCCCTTCTAGCCTGCTCCATGTCTGTTCAGTGAAACATCTTTAGGGTGATTTAAAATGTTTATATCTTTGTCATGAGTAGAACTAATATTAATCCAATCCAATGTAGGTAACTGAAGATACCTACAGTATTACTTCATTTTCTCCTTTGGATACCTCCCTGATATCATTCTCCATCCCAAAATCACTTGGACAGGGAACAGTAGTATAATAATACTAAATATGGGGTCTTCTACAGAGTGGTCTGCTTTTTGAGGCCCCCCCTTTGATATCTACTCCTGTTATACTGGGGTAACACAAAGACAGGAAGCAGCCTCTATTCCCGTTGTGTATTCCCAAAAGCAATCCCAGATCGCCCCACTGAATTATGTAACAAAATCACCCATCTTCAACTGTGAGATTCATTTATGCCTTTTATACCCCATCTAGCAGGTTGTTTACTCATTAGATTTACATCCTACCTTTTGTACAGGAGCTCAAGGTGGCTTGCATAGTGCTCCCTCCCCCCTATTTTAACTCACAACCACTACCTTGTAAATTGGGCTGAGGGAGGGACTGGCCCAAAGTCACCCGATGCGTTCCATAACTGGGGCGGAGGGAGTGGAAAGTAGAACCTGGATCTCCCTGCTTCTAGTCCAACCCATAGTTTGCTCATTTGTTTTTTGTATTTCTAATTAGCACAAGTATCAACATTTTTTTTTCTAATAAATGTAATCCTTTAATTAAAAGGGCTGTTGCTGTTTTTTACCAGGAAGTGGGGGCAGGTGGGAGGGTACATGTTACACTTTAATGGGCTGGGGTCCCTTCACTTGCCTTCCAGATTTATCCACAACAACACACCACAGAGTGTGTTATAAATGAACAATAGCACTTTATTACTAGTCAAGGTAAAGGTTTCCCTTGACATTAAGTCCAGTCGCGTCTGACTCTAGGGGGCAGTGCTCATCTCCGTTTCAAAGCCGAAGAGCCGGCGTTTGTCCGTAGACACTTCTATGGTCATGTGGCTGGCATGACAACACGGAACACCGTTACCTGCCCGCCGAAGCGGTACCTATTAATCTACTCACATTTGCATGTTTTCGAACTGCTAGGTTGGCAGGAGCTGGGACTAGCAACGGGAGCTCACCCCGTCATGCGGGTTCGAACCACCGAGCTTCCAATAGGCAAGCTCAGCAGCTCAGCGGTTTAACCCGCCACCGCATCCCTACTTTATTACTACTGCAGTAATATATATAAATAAAAATAAAAATAAAACGCTACAGCTCTTCTTACAAAGAGTTTTCTATGAAGTCTGCTCAAAGCTCATTGAAGGTTAAGCAGCATCAACTGACCTGGATTAGGCCTTTGTTGCCAAGTGGTTCAGAGTCAGAAATATGTCAATTACATTTCTTCCTACATAACATGATTATTCAGATGTTTTGCGCTCCAACTTTCAAGCTGCATTTAATTATGCAAGTTTTTAAAGAAAGGGGGGGAAATCCATTTGTACCCCAAAAAAACAAGTAAAGCCAAAACATATATCCAGATCCTATAGATGATCCTATACAAACATTGCACAGGGCCTTCCATTGTACAGAGAACAACACTGGGAAGCTGGATAGCTCACCTTCATAATTCTTAGAGTCAGAATGATATGACTATGAGACATTCACTTCATAGTGAAGATATTAGACTTTTCCATATGAGGTCTCAGCACCAGTTCAAAAGTAGCTCCAGACCTATAATCTCAGCATCAACTATTTTCCCAAAGTGAAGCCTAATTATTTATGGCTCAGCTCTGATATAGCTGACACTATAGTACAACTAGTCTCCTTTGAAATGCTGCTGGTACATGGAGCTTGGGGATGATCTGGATTCATACTTCATTTCCCTTTCCATCTCCTGGGACTCAGCTGGCTCAACGAGAAAATTGGCCTGATGGCTTCACAGTTCCCTCTCATGGGAATTGTTTGGATGTATTTGCTTTGCACACATTTAAACAATGGCCCAACACACAAAATAAGAATTGGAAGGGTAAATTGCAAGCAGTTTATTTTACTTCCCTTTTGTATACAGTGAAGCTATGAGATTCCCCTCTCTCCATCCCCCCACCCCACCCCAAAGGAGTTACATTAGCTCTGGGAAGAAAAAATATTACTTACTTCCCTGTTCTCAACCTAGTGACATTAATGATGGTGAAAACTGTAGAAACTTATTCTCAAATTGCTTTTGAAGGATTGGGTCATTGCATTATGGTTGCATTATGGAAGTGCCTTAAGGTATATTAAGTGCACATTTCTGTTGTTTATATATCATCAACTTCATACAGACTCCTGGTACAAGTCCTTGAAGTCTTTTGCAAGTATCCACAAAGAAGGGGCATGAAGTCCTCACTTATTCACAAAAACCAGAATAATTTTTAATCCAAGGAAATTGCACATTCACAGCATAGACATCAAAGCTCTTCCCCACAAAGATTTTCTGACTAAAGATTCCATTTTGCTGAATAATGTTTCATTATCTGATTCAGGGATTAAGACTTTTATACTCAGTGACTTTCCAACTTTCTTCCAAAGAACTCTGTACTTGATTCATGAGATTAATTACAGCCGGCAAACTTCCTTGAAGACGGTTGTGACTTTCCCTTATAATGGGCTGTGTGTGTTTGCAGTCATATTCTCACTTACATTATGGTTAACTGTGAGACCTACTAGACCTCCCAATTACTAATCATGGACCAAGTATGTCTTCTTAGAAGAAGGTCAAGAATCCTCCTCCAGAACGTGCTGAGATTCCATGGGACAGGAGCAGGATATTCTCAGCAAACAAAATGACCTTAGGAAGAAAAAATTACTTGAAAGTAGCAGGTTTGAAACTCACTGCTGAATAGCAAATGAAGCAATGGTTTGTTGACTAATTTAAATTTCAGACACAGTATATAGTCATATAAGGTATTTGTACTAATTATACAAATGTTCTGGGCTAACCTATTGCTACTGCTATGCCTATGTTACGCCATGCACTTGCATTTGGAAGCCAAGCCTACTTGACTTTATGCAATCTACTGCTCAGTAAACATGCAAAGATTAATGCTGACCAGGCAGACAGAGGCATCTGCAGAATCTGAAGTCTTCATCAGAGTGATGAAAAAAAATGTTGCGAGTTAGCATCATGACAGCCTGATGTTCATTTCATCATTTGCCCCCCTCCCCCATATATGTATACGTATAAGTAAAGGTAAAGGTTTCCCTTGACGTAAAGTCCAGTCGTGTCCGACTCTAGGGGGCGGTGCTCATCTCCGTTTCAAAGCCTTGGAGCCGGCGTTGTCCATAGGACACTTCCGGGTCATGTGGCCAGCATGACTCATGGAACGCCGTTATATATATGTATACGTATATGTATATGTATATATTAATACAATATAAATATAAATATAAACGTTCTTGTCTTTATAGCAATCCTGGTGGAATTACTTTCTGGGTGTTTTACAACTGCAGTCTGACAATTTTGCAACCCAGAATTTGAATCCCATATCAAATTTCACCAATAAAAGTGCAAAATTACGAATGCTACCTGGGACAAATAAGAAGCAGTATCACAGTAAAAGACGACTATGTATCTGAGCTTCTGATTTAGATGATTTAGATTCAGAAATGTTATGTCCAATGTGGATATAGACAAGATTAATTGAAGGCCAGCTGGCTCAAGACTCAAGCTCCAGAGGACCTCAAATTTAGATTTTTGTTTTTATTTAAAACATTAATATAACACCTTGCTTTTTTCTGTGAAAAAAAAGCATATGCCATCATGTTGTTGTTGTTGTTATGGGTTGATGTCTTAAAGGCTGATTTAAAACCTAGTATAATCAAGGCCCTAAATCATGCAGGGAATTCATGTGTGTAGAGCAGGCACTTTCCTACCAAGATTCCCAGCCAATATGTATCCCGTTCTGCACAGGAAATGAAGGCATTCTAAAAAGCTGATGGATACTCTTGGGAAAAGTAGAGTTTTAAAATGATCCAGGTGAGACAAGTAACTATTATGTATGTAAGCAGGCACTGCAGGCCCAAGCCTATTTTGCACAAGAATAGGTACAAACCAGAAATCCGAATTTTAAAAATCCATCTCCTCCAGATATGCACAGAGAGAATTTAGTGAATTCTGAAATTTGTTGCCAATCTTAGATAAACTGGGCAGATGTCTGAAATTGCCCATTTTCCCATTTTTAGACATATATCACCAAACACTGATAATCATTACAGCATTGCACTGGTCTATCTTAACTTGGGGGCCTTCTCAAAATGTGATTATATTGTTGACAACCAAATGTGAATGTTGACAATAACAGATTTCAGATAATCATTGTCATATAAACATATATAGTTTCAATACATATGTACTTTAAATATATCAAGATACATTTACCCTTTTTTTTGTCAAAAACTCAGTATGTGAAGTATATAAAAATAGCATGGTCAGGGAAAAGCAGACAAATTAATTTTTCTTGCTATATTGAAACCTAAAGCTAAATACTGGTAGATTTGGGACAGTGAGAAGCATTAATAAGAAGCAATAATGAGAAGCACTTTGTTACAAAGCATAGCTAAGCTATGGAATTTGCTGCCATCAGAAATATAATGGTGACTGGTGCTGATACTTTTAAAATGTGGACTTGACAAATTCACAGAGCTTAATAAAATAAAAGGAAAAAAAGAAGAAGAAAAGAGACTGAGATGATACAGATACAGATTACAGATTACAGATTACAGATTACATATTACAGATTACAGATTACAGATTACAAATTACAAATTTCAGATAGAGATGCAGATACACACACACAATCTACATACTACTTTCTGAATCAAAGGCAGTGGAATTAGTTATGTATTTCCCCAGTATAGGGCTAGCTACATCACTCGCAAAAGTTCTCCAGTTCAGTCCTTAGTGTACCTAGCTAAAATGGTCGCTGGACAGATGAAATTCAGAAGTGTGCCCATATTCTTGCACAGCTAGTCTCATGCTTAATCTCAGATATAGCTCTTCCATAACCTTGATATTTATTCAGGACTCCAGTAGAATCAGCAAGACTTGATTGTTAGGTAAGTACAAATAGAGACAAATTAAGGCTTTGCTGTACTGAGCTGGACCGGGATGTAAATCTCTCTATTATACAGATCATAAATTGGACAATTATATAGGCCATCCTTCCTGTTGCTCTCTCTACATTTTGGAGATTCCCAGTACATTATGTATGGAAGCCAATTGTCCTAGCCAATGCATGTGAAACTGAAATCAGAGAGAGTAGTTACATGCAACCATCTCACTCTGAAAAGTGTATGAAGGTTTGACCCATTTAGAGGCAGATTATTATTTCTAACTGTCTGTGACAATAGCGCATTCCAGTTTGTTTATCCTCATTGGGAAGAATTTATTTTAGTGATAGTTCAGATCAGTTACAATGAAACATTCCATTTGCAATGTTCTAACCATTAAAACATTGTAGATGAAATGTTTTAATGTAAGCAATCTGGAATATCACTAGATTAAATCCTTTCCAATGGGAAAGAAAAAATTGGAATGCACAACATTAATATTGTTCTTTCAACCAGAGAATCCATGCATTCCATAACTTATGGTACATAAAAGATATTTTTCAGTCTCCCTAACCTTGAAAAAGTAGCATTCATTTTCTCTATACAGGCTGGCCATTATATTGTGTAAAATGTTAAGCACTTAGTATGGAACTGTCGCAAAGAAGCTGGTGTGCATCTGAAGTTACAGGACTTCATGTGTTCCTTTAAGTCCAAAAAGATGCAGCTGCTACAAACTCCATTTCTTCCCTCAAAAGGAAGAAAGAAAATAAGGTGTCCTAGATCATTGGACATCTTCCACCCTTACTTTGACATGTTGCTAAAGAGTAGGAAAGGCAAGAGATTCTGCTCAGATCAACTTGGATATTTGAAGCAAAATTTGGTTACTCTTAGGCATTGCCCCAGATATGCATCATGATAAATTTACACATACTGTATATATTGAATAAAACATTATACATAGTGTGAGGGGCATAGCCTACTGGAACACAGTGTTGTATTTCAGAGGATGGAACACTTTTCAGGGACCGAGTTTGATTGCATGATCTCATGCAATCACAGAGGCATCAAATCCCTTTTTTAAATGAAAAAGAGGCTTAATTCTCACAACATTCAGTGATCTCATCCCCAAGGTTTCATCTGACAGTGCCAAAATAGTTTATGTCCTCACTTGAAACTTCACAAAATTTCAATGTTCTCACTAAAATCTCATGTCAGAACAAAAGCTTCTTAGTTTTTTTCTGTAAATTTTACTAAATTGGGGGATTTAGACTGATGCCATCTAAGGGCACTGCAGGCAGCAGGTTGCCAATCCTTCTATTTTTTTATCAATATGGAATGATATCACATTGTACTGTGTGTGAAAGTTATGACACTGGGCTTTTCAATTACATTCTTAAATAGCTTCTAATTCCACTCCAGGGGTTTAATGATACTTTCCTCACTATAGCAAAACTTTAAGCCTCTACATTATGAACCTGCTCTATTTCACAAGGAAGCAACCTCTGAGCTAAGAACAATTAAACAGAGCTGTTATCCATTGGGAAAGAGTAAATGAAATATCTCCAGATTTCATAACCCAGTATCACAGTCCATTTCTATTCCAGCTTTTATGGAGGAAAAGGCACAAGCCTTACAGGTAACCACAATAGTAGACATGCTTATTTCCACCATTCCATTTCATATTAATATTACCTGTAAACTGAACATGTGCATGGTGCTAAGGTGTGGCTTCCAACCTTTTTAGGTCATTGAGATGATCTGAAATTCTGAGACACTGTCATGGGAATAGTAGTTGGGGTGAGCACAACTGATCAGAAAGTACCCATTTTGCTTGGGATGGGAAAGGTAACAGCTCCACCTGGGGATGGTTGGCACCATAGCACCACCTACTGATTAGGATTCCAGCTCCTCTTGGGTTTTATATCTATTTATTCTATTTATATTCTTAGATTGTAATTTTAGGTTTATACGTTTTTATTATCTTTTATTGTAAACCGCCCAGAGTCCCCCGTCGGGGGAGATGGGCGGTGATATAAATTAATTAAATAAAAAAATTTTGCAGAAAGGCAAGCTAAACAGGTAAAAGACTAACTTCCTCAAGAATCCCAACATAAGAAAAAGGGAATTTGACTCCAAAAACAGATACTTATTAAAACACTTTTTACTGGAAAAGGAATCTTATGCAAGATACTTTAGCCACTTAATATACTATGATATCCAACCTGGCTTTTTAAGAACTTCCTTATCCAAATATGTGCGCTTGTCCTGTAAATCTTTCAAAGGAAAAGCAGTTGCCTCATCACTGTGTATATACAGTACCCCAAAGAAGAGAAAATACTTTAATGGTGAATGCTGCCTCCATGCACTAAATTAATGCCAAAACTAATATTACTAATAGACCTACTGTGGCTAAAAAAACATGCATGGGTGAGATTCCAGATGTTCTGTGCACATGTTAAGTGAACACATCCTGCTACGCAAGCTAATTCTGCAGACCTAAGATATATTAGAAAAATATTCTAACCCGTTGAATCCCTGAGAGATGGCCTGTTCCTTAACAGAGCATTTCCAATGAAATATTTCACTTTAATGGCTGAAAGGTGCAATTCCCTTTGATATTTTTGTTCCTGGCTAAGCTAGACAGTTACTTCGCAACATGACTAATGGAACTTCTAGTTGGCTCAAAAATGATCTATATTTTAAATGCATGCATTTTTTTTCATAGACAAAGGCTTGAAGTGTAGTTAAATTCCAACTATAGCCACAGTTAAATCTTTAAAATAGCTTGGCACATAAGAGCTGGGCCAGAGTGTGACTTTGTTCTCTAGGTACTATATAGCGTAACACTTACAAAATGAAGGGTTCATTAAATAAAACACTACAAAAGAAAAAGAGAAAAACCTGGGGAAACCAGATTCTAGAGGAGTGACCAAGTTATAGTGTTTAGAAGCAAAATGACGGTCTTGTGACACCTTAAAGGACTAGCAAATTTAGTTGTGACATACAAACATTCATAAAATTCATTCTACTGTAATCCATGAAAACTTAAGTGAGATGTGAAATGTTAAGGTTCCAACAGACTTTCTGAGGTTGATCTGTGGTGTTAGTGCTGTCTCACCTGAAAGGGTCTCTCCATTTCTTCCAGTGATTTGCCCACATAATGCAACAAAGATGTTGCCAATATCAATTATCCATTCCTTATATTAATTTTTCAGAAAACAAACAATGTTACTCAGCAAATTGGCATTGCCAGAGAATTATCTGAGGGTAAGGAAGATGGTAGGTGGAGGGAATCCCTCCAAAATGGATTCCTAGAAAGCCCTGTTGACACAACAGCTCTTCTTTCTATGCCTGAACTTTCTCTAAGGGTTAACACTTGCATTGAAAATAAAGACGCTTGTGGAGTTCTAATAATTTCTATTGACCCATTTACTTTATTAATATGAAAAGGTGAACACAGACCTGCCATCTACCACTTTGAGTAGAAATAGCTCCCCCACAAAAAATTAACTGAGATTTGCTCCAATTCATTATAATTGATTTATTCGATTCTAAGACCTGATAAGAATGACCTCATTCTGTATGCACTTATTAAAGACTCCATGCTGCAGAACAGCTCTATGAAAAGGACAGTAACAATTAAATGTTTTTCTTTTTCTTTGTTTGCAGCAAAAAAGCATGTTAATACAGGTAGGAGACTGCAACTTTACTGGCCAGAGAAGGGTGTGCATTTCCCCTTTTCATATTTTATTTCAAAATCTGTGATGATTGCATTTACTTTCGTAAAACAGAGAGGTGGACATTTTGAAATGCTGACTGATGCCTGCAAGTCAATTCATTGTTGCAGTAGTTAGATTAAAGCTTCTGCTTTCCGTATTAAGAAAGATATGGGAAACCAGCACTGAAATACCAAAACGTCTTCAACCAAGTAAAACCCAAGAATGGAATTACAAATTACACTGCATGCAGGGTTCCCACCCAGATAGCAATCTTGTGTCATACTCACTTTTTCTCCCTGTAACATTTAGGCACACTTACTTGTAACATGCCATCATCATTATACTATACGTTTTGCCATCCTTCGTGGTGGTAACAAAAAGAGAAATATAAGTAAGACGACTTCCAGACAACCAACTGTCCTATTATCTTCTCATTACAGTTCATCTGGGATTTATTTGGCAGTTTTGTTTGTCTATGGATTTCAGGATGATATTAGTCTGGGCATATTTCTGTTTCTGAATCTAAAGCTCTTGCAGAGAGTCAATCAGCGTTTGCCATTCTTGGTCAAAAGTTTCAGCACAAAGTACTGTCAGCCAAGGAATTATTGACACAGCAAGCATCATAGCATCATATAATCAATGAGGCAATGGGTTCATCTTAATCCACTATATATCTAGGTATCTCTGTCTGAAATGTGCCAAACATCATGTGATAGAAGGAGACACAGGACTGAGCTGAAAATGGTAGCCCCCTGTTGTGCATATTTGCAAATCCATACAAAATTATAAAGGCAAACACAGGATTAGCCTTGTCTTCCACCATCTGTTTGCAACCATGCCTTCTTGCTTGCATTTCAATTTGCTATTTTTTTTAAAAAACAGCATTTTTAATGCTTCCTCATGTAATACTCTCTGTATGTAGAAAATGAGCATGTCAGTTCCACAGTTTAAATAAAGGGGTATGCAGAGGTATAGAATTTAATATATAAAAAAGCTCTACCAGGTAATAAAATTGGGTACATTTGAGATTTTTCCACCATATTAATCTGTCTTCTTAGACTTGTAATTGGTCTACTTTCCCTGCCCACCTATATATTTAATTCATATAATTATATTACAGAGTGCCAGAGAAGTATATGGAGTTGTGTTAATAGGAAGCATGGAAAAAGAAGCATGTCGGAACAATGAAACAAAAAAGACTAGATTTTTTTAAAAAAGCATATAACAGGATGATTGCTGGACAAAATTAAAACAAGAGAAAGATATTGTATAATGTATGAAGAAAAAAACGGTAGTTGTGAAGAATGGAGTCAAGGAGAGCAAGGAAAGGTTAAGATTAAAAGAAGCAGAGAAAAATGCAGAACATTTTTTATGTAAATAAGTTATTGTTTCTTAAGCAGTTAAAAGAGCTAAACAAGAAGCCTCCAGCCGAATGAATGGAATTAAGTATCAGATAACAGTATGATTTGGGAAGCCACAGAAGTGAGAGACGGGGAAATTTAGAGTTTTGAATGGGAATTATAGTGATATAGGGAAGAGAGGAATTGAGATGGATACTATAAAGAAGTCCAAGAAAAAATAGATGAAAAGGAAGTCATAACAGCTGTGAGTATGTTAAAAAACAGGGAAACTGCAGGTATAGATGTGGAAATACTGGGGAAATATTAAAACATTGATGCAGTGTGTAGAGTACTGGAAACAACTTGTTGAATGTGTGTTTGAATACTGCATCTGTCCCTAATAATTGTAGAAGGGAACAATAACACCATTTTTCCAAAGGGAAAAGTAACAAAGATGAATGCAAAAACTACAGGGGGATTAGTTTGCTAAATATGCCTGGGAAGGTATTTGTCAGAGTTCTGACTGAAAGCGTGAGAGGTGACAATGAACAAAATCTGGGAAGTACAGTGTGGCTTTATGTCAGGCAGGAGGTATGCAGACCAGATTTTTACACTGAGAACGCTTGAACATGAGAAAGTTGATTATACGTTTACTGGTTTAGGAAAAGAATTCAGCAAAGTAAGATTGAATTATGGAACTTTTGCATGAGTACAGAGCTGAAAGTTGGTTACTGAATGCAGTAAGAGTGATATATGGAAGTCAAGCAAGGATGAGAATAAATGCAATGGTTAGCAAACAGTTCAGCATGGAGTTGAGAGTAAGTATGACATCTCCTTGACTGTTTAATAATTAATGGATAAATGGATATGGAGTGTTTGTGGTAGGCTGACCATATTTACTTGAGACAAAAATGGGACATTGGGATGGCAAAACGGGACGGGGTTAAACTTATGTAATCCGTATGCATGAAAAAGACGATTAAAAAGTTGCAGCGGCGAGGTGGGGTGGAAGGACAGGAATGCAGGTGGCAGCAGGCTGGAGAAGCAGAGGAGAGTTGCAGTGGTGAGCTGGGACGGGAGGACAGGAACGGAGGAATCTAGTGAATGGTTGTCCCTGACAACCTGTTCCTCTCTGGCGCACCCTTTTATTTTATTTTCTTCCTGCCATTTTGGCCTGAGAGCCCATCGGCTTCTTTTCTGCTGGGCGCGCTTTTCCGACCATCTTCCACTGCACTGATTGGCGGCAGCGACTCTTCCTCTTGCTCACCGCCAATCAGCTGTTCCTGCGGTTCCTGCTCTACGTTTCCCGCCAGATTGAGAACTACTGCCAGTGGGTAAGTCAGCCTCCTTTTCAATTTCAATTTCAGTTTTTTCCTGCTTTTCCCAATAACAGCTCCAACGTTTTTAAAAAAAAAAACAGGACAAAATTTGATATTTATATTAAACTGATGGGACAGTTGGGAAATGTTAAAAAAATGGGACTGTCCCATTCAAAACGGTACATATGGTCAGCCTAGCTTGTGGTGATATTAGAGGTATGTTAATCAGAGGCATGAATGTGTGTGTTTTTACATGCAGAAAGTGCCACATTGTTGGATGAGAATCCAAATGTTAGATAAATGATATGACTCAGTGAGGACTATGGATCAAAAACCAAAGCAGTTTTGTTTGACAGTGCAAAGGGGAAATAAGAGTGAATTACAAGTTACATATAAATGGCAAAAAAACCCCACAAAGTAAGTAGATGAATGTTTGTATCTTGGTAAAATGTTTGCTAAAGATGAGAAAACTGAGAAATTTTAAGGCAGGCAAAGTCTGAGGGAAAGGTAGTGAGCAGGATAAGGTCTGTTGTGAGGAGCGAATTTTAAAGGAAGTGGAAGGGCCTGTATGTATAAGAAAATCTTTGTACCCACTTGGGCATTTCAGAAAAAAAAAGAAATGTAAAGAAGCTAGATTCACACAGAATCTCACAATTCAGATTTAACATTAGGAAAAAGAGTTAGGATTCAGAATCTTGAAAACTAGGTAAATAAACTCTAGCCTTCATGCATTGTATGGGGACGCGGTGGCGCTGCGGGTTAAACCGCTGAGCTGTCGATCAGAAGGTCGGCGGTTCGAAACCGCGCGGCGGGGTGAGCTCCCGTTGCTCGTCCCAGCTTCTGCACACCAAGCAGTTCGAAAACATGCAAATGTGAGTAGATTAATTGGTACCGCTTCGGCGGGAAGGTAACAGCGTTCCGTGAGTCATGCTGGCCACATGACCCGGAAGTGTCCTATGGACAACGCCGGCTCCAAGGCTTTGAAACGGAGATGAGCACCGCCCCCTAGAGTCGGACTCGACTGGACTTTACGTCAAGGGAAACCTTTACCTTTACCTTTACTTCATGCATTAGCAAACAGATTAGGCAGAGTCAGTCTTTTTCTCACAGACTCCGTAAGAGATGGACGGACATCTTGCTTAATAGACAAGGCAAGTCCTTGTCTGTGTCAGCCCTTCAAGGTAGACCTGACTAGGAAACCAAAGCTATTATGCTAATATTACTTTCATTATAAGGTTATACTAAAGGAATCTTGCAAGTCTGAATGCGCTTCCTCCCCCCTCCCCCATTATCTTCGTGAGAACTAGGGAGGGTCACGTCTGAGACGCTTTCTCAGGTTACAATTCTGGCCTGATTTCTTTTGTCAGACAGTTGTCTTCGTTGCAGGTCTTCCTCTTGTTCCTCAAGGTTATTCCTTCTGCCCATTATCTTCTGCCATGTTTTGGAAGCTCCTTTTTCTTTCTGAGGTTCTGAGATTTGCCTTATAGGTAACTTTAAGGAATATGTGTGATAAAACATGGAGACGTAGGAGCAACAAAGAATGGGTCATGAATGACTACATGCAAACTGAATGACCAGACACTGAGGTGGTTGGTCAAGGAGAGAGAAAATGAATGATTAAATCACTAAAGAATAAATAATAAAGAAGGAAGAGTGAATGAGCTGAGAAGAAGGGGAAGACCAATAATAAGAGATTTTGATGGAGTTAAGGAGATTGCTGAGATTAAACAACAGAAGGCAGTGTATGAAGCTGTATGGACATGATGGAAGACAGGATGTTTTGCAGTGATTGAACTGTATGGAGAGGTATCGTGTATGGTGGTGTAAAGTAGAATTTGTTAGATTTCCCTTTATTTATTTTATTTATTTATGACCTTTATTTCTTTTGCTCGCTACTACTTACTTGTCTTCTGTGATTTGCCTAATATTCTTTACCTTGAAAGGGAATAAACTGATGGGCATATATGTAAGATTTGAAAGGTAATATCCTGTAGTGTGGATGATGTCATGAGTACTGATGGTGAGCAGGAGGCAGCCCCTATCCAGGGGGGAAAATGCATGCGTAGTTTAGAGGCTTTGAACTGTCCTTCTAAGAAACTCAGAGCAGACCCATCTTGAGTTTTGGGTTTATCTGTGTGGGTTTCCCACACTCTTTCAGTTTGGTAGGATTTTCCTACTACTAGAGCATTCAATAAACACTAGAGACCAACTCACTGTCGCAGCATGGTACTTTGCCCTTAGTCAGGACATATGGTATTACCAGAAGATTGGCAAGGAAGAATTGAATAGTGGTGTGTACCCCTTTTCCTTAGGTACATAGTACATAGAACTCTATATGATTTTATATTTTTATGTAATGGTTCAGTATTGTAGTGGAGATTAAGCAGGCATTTATTTTAGTGACTAAAGGATCATATTTGGTTATAATTTGTTTTGCCCTTTGCCCTATACTTTGTAGGGCATCTGTGTAGAGTACGATGATCTTTATCATTTTCAATCTAATTAACCTTGAGAAACAGAATACTCTTTAATTTTGAGATGGCCTCGTCTCAGCTTGGTGCAACAAAGACTCCTCAGCCTTGATGGTCTCACTCCTGTCAGGACTCCTCAGTCTTGAATCCTGATGGTCTCACTCTTGTAAGAAGGGCAAGTCATTCCAAGGTAAGACACTAGTCCTTGCCCTTGGTAAAATCCAGTGAGATGAGACCATAGAAAAGCAGATGTGGTTTTTAATTATGGTTCAGAGCCTATATAAGCTAGTCAACACCACCCCCCATGGGAGGGAATAACTAGGAGGGTGCTGCACATTTGCTGGCTTTGAAAGGGTCCCTCCATTGTCACTGATCTGGGTTCTCTGACTGGCAGAAGGGGTGAAATGTATTTCTTCCTTTGTCTTATTATAGTCTTCGGTATTCTTGAATATTTCAAATCACTGTCTTTTGTTAATATTCTTTGATTACAGTCTTGGGTTATATCCTCAGTATTCCTGTATATTCTTTGATTGCTGTCTCATGTTATGTTATTATGCTATTTCCTATACTGCCTTGGAATAAAGGCTTAAATACTCATATTGTGTCATCATTGCTTCCAAATCCAAAAAAAAAAAAGCCTGTGCCCCAATTCTCCTGGCCTGGGGACAGAGCAATGTAGACATCCCTTGTTTTAGTACATAAAATGAGTGATAAGAGGTCATTAAAATCATATAACCACCCAGAGTCCCCCACTGGGGGAGAGGGCCAGTATTATAAAGCTAATAAATAAAAAAATAAATGCCACATCTTTTCTGGATTATATTTCAAACATGTATTTTAATATTTGATTCTAAAATTCAAACATCTGGATGGAATCCAGTAAACATGCACAAATGTTTTAATTCTATCACTGGAGGAACAAAAGCAAGATCAGCTATGGTGCCACTTCTGTCAGGCAAAGTTAGAGGGAAAAGCAAAGGAAATTAAACATGATTCACCATCTAAAATCGAAGGACTTGGCAAACGTGTTCAAAGGCAAACGGGAATCCATTGGGCAAAGTATCAAGCAAATATTTCAAGAGGCATTCCCAGCTCTGATTTCTTTTGATACCAAAGGACTTACCTTAACATTTAATTTAATGGGATTCTAACCTTACCATTTAAATTTAACTGGATCCTAACCATGCCGTTTAATTTAACTATCTGAAAGCACAGTAATGATGTCAACCAAGCTATGTAGTAAAATGCCTCCATAATCATAAACAAACTGAAAGTTGGCTCACATATACAGATTCATTAATGGATGATTATGGCAATATCAGATATGTACTCTGACTATGCAATTTCTTCAAAAGAGGTATTTTGTTCAAAAGACCACCTATGAAACGCCTTCCTTTGTGTAATTAAAATCTTTAAAGTAGTTTGCTTCACTGTAAACTGTACATCCACACCCATATGGAGACAGCCAGGAGCAGCTTATGAAGCAGCCACAAAAGCCTGGGAAAAGACATAGCTGCTTTAATGACTTGGAAGAAAGGTAATTCTAATGCACTCCCCTATTGTGAAACACTGCTTTTGAAATAGTAGTTGTGGATTACCATAGGTAAGAATGTTCCCATCCTTTTCAAAACCCAAATCTTTTAGGAGGAATCCAACCAACATGGATCATCAAGAATCAGCTAACCAAGTGAGATAAACTGAGGTAAGAACATGGATATGAGAAATGTTTTTTTAAAAGCCATTATCTGCCTGTGAACGAAGCAACTTTTTTAGCTCTCTTCATTTGAAATTGCAAAACAAGAAAATGTGTCATTCTCCCCAAATGACTTTTTTCTTTCTTCTTTTCCAAAAATTACTAGTGAAACAATTGGGCCAATCCAAAGAGCTATATTACAACCTAGCTAACTGTGAAAAAAAGAAGAGTTCTTTAGCAAAAACAATTTTCAGCATGCCATTGTGCAGCCTAAGAGAATGCAGGAAATGTTTCAGTGATATTCAGCTTCCCTTGAGACACTACAGCTCATGAAAACTAACTAGTGGCCTAGGCCTTAAAATTCCAATGGGCTTCCTGCTTACATTTAACCCTCTCTGTGCTCCCACACTAATGTAAGCCCTTTCTATGCCTGATACTAATTTAAACAATATGACTGCATTCCAGTTGCAGATCTTCTTCTCCCCCAGGCAGAAGCAAGAACTGGGGATGGGGAGAGAAAAAGTTTGAGTTCAAGCAGTTTTTTAGCCTAGAATCTAAGGCTCCACGTTATTCTAGCCCAGTCTTTACTTTCCTTGCAACTGGGGATACCATACCTGGGCTGCACAAATCCATATGATGTCAGCAAAGACTCTGAACTCTGCTGTCTTCCAGTGGTCATCTGATTTCTGCAGCCCAGATGAGGCACTTTTTACACATAGAGCCCAGGTCACACAAGTGATTCAAATACAAACACAGAATCTCCTCCATCACACCAGTCCATTTAAAGGCTATTTTTACTATTTATTACATTATATTGCTTATTGCATTACATTATTAAAGAGTGCACAGTGCATTGTATCTAACTTCTTTTTTGGGTAAGAATAAAAGTCTATGTAGTCCCATCTATGCACTACCAAAAAAGGATAGAAAAAGGACACAATTGGCCATAAAGTTTGTGTATCCTAAGTTATTCCTGTAATTAAAATAGAAATGCAATATGGCTAGATTCACAAGCTTGGTTCCTCTACCAGCCTAAACTTTTGGCAAAGTGTGTTTGTGTATGTATACACATACACACACACACACACACACACCTTCTAGTCAGTGTTGACTCCTGGTGACTGCCTGGACAAGTCCCTCCAGTTTTCTTGGCAAGATTTCAAAAGTGGTTTGCATTGCCTCTTTCCTAGGGCTCAGACAGAATGACTGGCCCAAGGTCTCTAGCCTGGCTTCATGCCTAAGGTGGGACTAGAACTCTGAGACTCCTGGTTTCTAACCTGATGCTTTAACCACTACACCAGGCTGGCTCTCTTCTTGATAAAGAAAGGATGCCTTAAATGTAGGTTTTGTAATAGGTTCACTTACCTATCTATACCTATACCTATACCTATACCTATACCTATACCTATACCTATACCTATACCTATACCTATACCTATACCTATACCTATCTTTTTTAAAGAAATGCCAAAGGAAGAACAGGGGAAAATGAATGTAAAAAAGAGTCAGGGCCTTGATCACGTAATGGCCATCACCTTAACTTTTTCACATGCACAACCCTGTGGATGCCGCTGAAGAAGTGCCAGCATAAAAAATGCTGATCATCTCCCTACCAAGAGGATGACAAGGAAAGTAAGAATGCCTGGTGATGGTTTCCTATATCATTTGCCTTAGTAGTAATGATTACTGCTAACCCTGGTTTAGTACAATTGTGCAATCATGCTTACAAAGACTGGTCTTTTTAAAAAATTATTAAGCCCAGATATGTCTCGTCCATTAAATAAAACATGGTTAATTTGGTAGATCAGAAAATTGCACTACCACCATGGCTTGTAAAATTAAGGCCATATTTTTAGAAATCCTTTTCTACCTTGCCTTAGGCAATATCCAAACCATCCTCAAGTTTCTTTCTTTATAGGAAAAGCAAAATAATGCCTGTTTTCCCATCACTCAGTTCAAATTAACTTAAGAAATAAGTCCCACTGATCTGAGAGCAATTCATTTAGTATTCCAAAGAAATATGCATCTAAATATTATAGTATTTAAAAGACAGAATGTAAAGCGCAGACACATTCTCTCAGTTAAAGGTTTTTGTTCTCTTCATTCAGAGTTTTTAAATGGTTAAAATACTGGATTTTTTCCCCTCTGTGCACAGGTTTGAATACACTAAAATAAAAATAATTATTTTTTAAAAATCCATACAGTAGCTAAAATTATTATAGATAAATCTACCTTTATTCTGTACAGGGGAGGATATTCTGAGTTAATGTCCAACTTTGCAATTAAGAAAATTCAAATGCGGCCCTGACAGGAAGTTTTGAAAATATAACAATGTTTCCTTTGCATAAATTCACTCATTTGCATTCTGGAACTCCCGAATTTGGGGAGATGCTGAGTCAAAACAGATGGAAAATATGAACACAAGTGAGCTGCCATTACAGCCTTTGTTGACCAACTGGCAGAACATATCTTTAAATAATAAATAAATATAAGGAAGGAAGCTGGAATGGAGGCCAAGGTAGGAGTGCCAGTTCAGACTATTGACTTTCCATTTTTTAAAGCACAGAGCCAATTGCAAATGTTGCCTGCATAAGATGCTTAAAAATGTGGTTTTAAGAAGAGCTTTCTTAAACAAGGAGAAACTTTATTTTTCCTTCATGTTTCCCATGTTAAATTACTTTCAAAACTCTGTGTGAAACTAGAATACAAATCACTCATAATGTCTATATCCCATCTCCCCTGAGCAGTGTATATTTGGGGAACAATTGCATGCAAGCATCAAGCTAGCTTTAAAAAATTAATTCAAATTATCAAATTCATTCCTGTAAGAATCCTCATACACTGTACATGGGCTGCCTTTAAAGACCATCTAGAGGTACATCTGGTTCAAAATGCAGTTGTGCAAGCAGTAATGGGTGCTTCTTATTGTGCCCAGGTGTCACCACTGCTACACAAGCTACATTGGCTACCAGTTGGGTTCCAGGTGCAATTCAAGGTGCTGGTTGTTATCTTTAAAGCCCTTCATGGCATAGGGCCTGGTTATCTGAGGGACCACCTCTCTTCCATTGTTTTTGCCCACCTGGTACATTCGGGCAGAGTGGGTGCACTCCAGTTCCCTTCTACTAAATGTTGGTATCTTGTGGAATTGAGGAAGTGTGCCTTCTGTGCTGTGGCCCCCACCCTCTAGAACAGCATCCCCCCACAGATACAGATGGCACCCATTCCCCTGGGGTTCTAAAAAGTCCTTAAAAGCTAGCTTTCATCCCATGCCTGAGGTTAATATGTTGTGGCAGGTGAGGGGGGGACTGTTGTGCTGTTTTAATGGCTGTTTTTAGTCTGGGCTGTTTTGTTTTATTTATATTTTTAATTGATTTATCTTAGTGTTAGATTTTTGTAGCCAGAATCTATTGGAGTGGGCAGCTATTATTTATTTATTTATTTATTTATTTATTTATATCTCAAATTTGTACTACCGCCTGAGGAGGGGCTCTGAGCGGTTTACAATAAATTAATCCATTAAAACATTAAAACCATCATAATAATAAAACATACAATAGAATACAATACAATATAAAATAAAAAAATAAAAAAGAAATCCAGATGGCTATAAAAGATCATAAATTTAATGAAATCATCTTCATCGTCCTTATATGTCCAAGGAATATACAGAATTAGCTTAAACCACCTAGTTAAAGAAGAGGTAGGGCTGACCCTACCAGGGTCCCAAAGCCTTGGGAGAGCTCATGAGAGGTGACATCACTTCCAGCAAGTGCCTGCACTACACTGAGCAAGTGGATAGGGATGATGGAAACCATGGTAGTTGAAGAGAAGCACTACTAACTCACTACTCTCTGAGTTCCTTAGTTCCTCTCCCCTCTACCCCTTCCTTTCCTAGCACACAGTGGAGTGTCAGGAAGAAATGATACAGGTCAGGTAGTAGAGAAGAGGCAATCCATTACTCAGCTTTCTAAAACAAGCAAATTCAGTGTCATCTCTTATTTCTTCTCCTTCTCCTCTATTATCCAGTTCTTAGTACTCTTATGGAACAAGAACACAAGTCTGGAATGAAGGAGGTGAGCATTTGGGCACTCATGAAGGCTAACTTCTTCTAGGAACCTTTGAACTTGACTTGGCTCTGATGCAGGGCCCTAGCTTTTTCAAAATTTTAGGAATATTCATGTCCAAAAGGAAGATTTCATACCACACTTCAGCATTGGTGGGGTCAGCTATGTGGTATATCTGAAGGAATATTCTGAAAGGATGCTTAGGGTTGTCCATATAAAAGATAAAGAGCCATAAGGGGCCTTCTCAACTCTAATGAGAGATATTCTATTTCTCTTAAAACTGGTAATTCTAAACTGAATTGGTATATAAACCATACATAAAAATTAGCATATGCAAACTTTACACAACTCTACCCTCTTCTGTCCTCTTTTTGGTGAAACCTTATCTAATATTGAGGAAATAGCCACCTTAACCACATTCCTTTATCTTAGTTCAGCTTTTCAAGGACTTCTTGGAAGAATGCCAGCACTAGTTTAAAGAGATATAATCACTTTAAAGTACTCTTAAAGTGGTAGTTGGTTTAAAAATTGATTTAGCAAAGCAGCCAACATTTAAGCCATTAACTGAAAGAGCACACGAAAAATGCCTCTCTGTTACAACTGCATTCTTACATTACAGCAAATTCTCCCTCCAGATGTATTGAACTACAGTTCCCAGAACTCTCAACCGGTCTGGCTATTAGAACTTGTACAACACATCTGCAGGGTGTGTTATAAGAAGATATAGTAAGGACTCAGTGTTGCTAACTCATTAGGCTGCTTTTCTTTTCTGCCTCTTAACCCAGCGTTTCTCAACCTTGGCAACTTTAAGACGTGTCGACTTCAACTCCCAGAATTCCCCAGGAGTTGAAGTGCACATGTCTTAAAGTTGCCAAGGTTGAGAAACACTGTCTTAACTCCTCCAATAACTAGAAAATAGCCACACAATTTGGGGGTTTAGGAGGTCTTCTCTTGTGCCTTAATTTACTCCTGATAAATCCTCTTTAAAAAATGGTCAAATTTCCCCTCTGGGGGATGCTGAAAAGTACACAAATAGGGTGCTGAGGAGCCATATGGAGACTAGCTGTCCTAACAGTCAGGAATCACGCTGAGACGAGGAGTAGGTCTCTAGTGTTTATTACTGCTACATAAGACAGAATCCTAACAAACTGAAGAAGCGTGAGAAAAATCCAGACAGATAAACCCCAGAAGTTAAGGCGGGTCTGATCTGTGTCTCTTTGAATGACTGCTTAACTCCTCAGTACTACGCATGCGTTTTCCCCCCTGGATAGAGGCCCCCTCCTGCTCGCCATCAGTACTCATGACACTAGCCGTTGTCAGTTCCCTGGTGTAATATTTAGGCAACATACAAATGCTTACAATAAAATAGCATTTTATTTATTTATTTAAATTTATAGGCTGTCCAATTCCATTACAACTTTGAGTGGCGTACAGTACATGACATTTAAAACAATGCAATCCACAGAATACAAAAAGAAACTTCCAGAAAAAAACAACCACCATCTCACAGCTCAGACAACCCACAAGGGGCCCACCATCCATTTTAGCCCCAGGTCTGAGAAAAAAGCCAGGTTTTAGGGGCTCATCTAAATAAGGTCAGGGTGGGAACCATACAAATCACTTGGGAGAATGTCATTGCAAAGGGCAGGCACTCCAACAGAGAAGGCCTGCTTCCTAGATCCCATCAGATGGCATTGCTTGATCAATGAAACTTGGAGCATGCTGACTCTGCCAGATCATATAGAATCAGCAGTGACTATGGAAGTTAGGTAACCACCCACTTAAGTAACCAGACACTATGCCACGGAGGGCTTTATAGATGATAACCATCATCTTGAATTTCACCCAGAAGTCACTGGTAAACAATGAAGTTCACAGAGCAAAGGTGTTACATGAGAATACCACAGCATGCCCATAACTAGCCATACCACTGTGCTCTGGGCCAGCTGCAGCTTCTGAGTGGTCCTCAAGGGCAGCCCCATTTACACTGTATTGCATTAGTCCAAATGCGAGTGACCAAAGCATGTGCATTTGTCTTAAGGACCTCCCAGTCCACATATGGGGACAACTGTATCTATGCAAAGGCCTTTCTGGCCATAGCTGTGAGCTGTGAATCCAAGAAGACCTCCAAATTGTGCATCAGTCTCGAAGGGGACAGTGCATTACCATTCAGAACTAAAGATGGAGTGCCTCCAGCTATGGGTAGCCCAAATAGCCACTCTGTCTTATGAGGGTTGAGCTTAACCATCTTCCTTCCCATTCAGAACCCCACAGCCTCCAAACACTGGGACAAGACCTGGACAGCATCACCTGATTGGCCTAAGGTTAAAATGTACAGCTGGGTATCATCAACATACCAAAGATATTTGACCCCAATGACCTCACCCAGTGGCCTCATATAAATGTTAAACAGAAGATGTGACAGCACTGAGCCCTGATGTACCCCACATGTTGATCTGTCTTTCCCCCTTCTCTCTCCCCTGCTAACACTGATTAAACCCAGCAACAGAGGCAGGAGAATCACCACAACACTGTTCCTTCTTCTTTAACCCTCTTTAAAGAGACCAAGCACTAGAGGTTTTCTCCAGTTACAAATCTAGATCCTGGGCAAGCAATGAACCAATATCTAATCAGTTTAAAGAAGAAACTATAATCAACCTGATTAAACAATAATTCCAAACAGGAAATTCTAGCCACTGCCACCAGCTGTCAACTTTACATTGGCTTGCAAACCCAGGAGTACAATGCAACTTCCTCTGAGACCAAATCTTAGAAGGAGTCAACCCAAATTAAAAGGAGAATGTGCAGAATCCCAGCCTACGCTGAGTCTCCTAACAAGTATTGCCAATTATCAGAGCATGCCGAGAAGGCTCAAGTAACACCAAAGCCTTCTTTCAACAACCAGCCTTTCATCATTTGAGCTCAATAAACATGTGTTCCCAATATTTTCCCTCATGAATATGTCTCCTTCAAAACCAAAACACTGCCTGCTTGCCAATTCCAAACCCTTGACTGAAAAAGGCTTAAGAGTTGACCTCTAGGGTCTTTCCCCAACTACCTCTGTCCTGGCTCCAACAAATTCCTCAGTTCACATTTTTGCATCAGCTACACACACTAAATTCTTCTATTCTTGCGTCTTCTGTTTCTACAGGACCTGGGGAAAGTACTAGTGGATAGATCTGCATGCTTCTCTCCCCCTGCTTTTATGTTCTAACTACAGCCAAATTTCATGAAATTCCAGTGCTCTTGCATGAAAATCCATTAATTTTCCAGTGAAAACTTCAATTTCAACTATAAGTGCCCAGTAAGATTAGCCAAATCTCACACCATTTTTAAAAAATGTGTTCTTACTTTATTGTTAACTTTTGGCACTTGGGATATCATGTGAGAGGAGCATTACAATACCCGGCATCAAAAACTCCACCCCATTGCTAGAATGTGGATCCAGGATATGTCAGATTTTCTCCCTCTGAGACCAGCTCTTGCTAAATTCAGGCATTCAGATCTTCTATAGTCACCACAAGAAGCAGTCCAAGTAAAATATTGTCTGTTGGTGCACACACATACACTAACAATCAGAGTCAGTTTTTGAAGCACTTGTGCAAGCCCACCAAAGGCCATGGCTGTTTTAATGCTCAGAAGAAAGGAACTTCATTTGTGCTAACATGCTTGTAAAGCATCTCTTTTGCACCCACAATTTATGTCTAGGAAGGGTCCCTTTTCCTTTATTGTCTAGTTCCTAGTCCCAGCAATGCAGCTGTTATTTATTTCCAGGAAACTATGATCAGACAATATTGACAAAAAAAAACCTGGTACACACTGTGATTGGCACTCAACAGCTTCTCTCTGATTTTTTTTTTTAAAGAAGAGCTGGAGGAGGAAGGAGTTACCTTTACTCTTTAAATGTTGGTTGTGATGTAAATTCTTCCTTTGCTGGCACATTTTAAGAACTTGAACATCTTAAAAGGAATGTCTTTGTCCTTAGATAACAGCTAGCCACTTACCAGATCTTTCTTTAAAATAATATTAAAAGTTGGTCAAGTCATCCTGTAAGATAGTTATTTTTCTCACAATAACTATTGTTTTGAAAAATCTTCATCACACCACACAACTTAGCTTGTAGTTAGCATGTGTGTATTAAATTGTGTTTAATTGTGTTTCAGCACCTACACTGAGGATCTGGCAACCTCACCTAAACACTGTCAGTTACCCAGTTCAAAGTAACTGATGGTGAATCAGTTCAACACCATCCAATTCCCTGGCAATCCGGAAGAAATGCAGTTGCATGAAAAGTGTTATCTGAAATAGCACGATGGGACTCCAGTGTTAGACCTTCAGGCCCTCTGCTGGTAAGCACTGCACTGCAGTGGCAGTTTCTCTCAAATATGTTGGTGCTTCACATGAACAAAACGAAAAACAAAAGAAAGAAAATGTTCTCTTGTTCTGGGGGGGAAACCTAGGCCATCTGGTGAAAAATGGCTTTAAGAATGCATCTCTGTTGTCTTATATTAATATTAAGAATTTTTCCATTAAATTGCTATCTTTTCCTTAAAGAGCAAATACAGTCATGGCTGCGAACCAGTAACTTTTATCATTCCCGCAACAAAAGCAAATTCCACATGACTTCATTCTGGAATAGCTCAGGTGAAAGAAGTAGCTGGAAGTTCAGATTTTTAAAGATATTTCTGGGTGTTTAGTTTGAAGTGATTTCTGTACCTTGATTGTCATGTGCCCCAGCCTAGGGCAGTCTGGTTTCTCTTTCTTTTAAGGATCATCCAAAGATGTTTGACAAAAGAAGAGAAAGTCCAAAGAAGGAGATAGAAAACAGATGCTACGGAGTGGGAGAGGAAACAGGAAGAATACATGGACAGCAGAGTGTATAAGGAAGGACAGTGAGGAGAAGAAACAAAGCTGAAGCACCAGCCATAAAATTTGATTGTATCAAGATCCCAAGAACTTTCCATGGGAAGTACAATGAGTTTCAGCAGGGGAGTGTTAAAAGTCATGCCTTTGGAGGATATATAAAAGGTATCCTGCCTTTTCCAACCTGGAGCCTTCCAGATGACTACAATTCCCATGGGCATTAGTTGTGCTGGCTAAGGATGATGGGAGTTGTAAACCCCCAGTTTGGGAGATACCAGGTGAGTGAAGGCTGCTTTAGATGATTTGTGGTTATTATTCTGAGGGAAGGGCTCCAAAAAGGAAAAGTATTTCATTTAAAATAAAACTTCTAAAACATTGATAAAACATCGATACATGACATTGCATGTTTTTATACTGAATAGAATCTGTGTCACCACTGATGTTTAGGAATACCATATGTTTTCCACAGACATCATTTACAGTTAATAATGCCATGTGCTGGAGTCATAAACCCTGTTTTCAATTCATAATTTAATCCAGCAAAAAAAAAACTATGTAAATCTAGGGATAATTTCCAAACAACGTACCTATTTTGGCACATTAATATGTTGCAGGAAGTACATTCATTTATTTAATGAAGTCCCTTGAAGTCTCCTCTGGGAGAGTCTCTTTCCAATCAGCCTTTTATGAAAGAAAGTAATTCTGTGCTGTCTCTACTTTTGTAATAATGGGATCACATCCAATCCATCACTATTTCAAGAGAACCTGTTCTTGTACACCCATGCACCTTTTACTGTGTTATATATATCTCTCTCTCACACACACACACACAGACACACACACACACACACTGCAACTAATTTTAATAGCCCTCCACAAGCCTGTGTTATTAAAATAATCCTTTAAAAATCCCCAACTATCTGTACAGGCATGTCTTTCTAAGTAATTCCCCATTTTAGAGCACTTGAAAATACTTCCTTACCTGGATCATGGAAGGGAACCAGTGCAAAGTTGTAAAGTGGCCTCTTGGGTCTCTTCAAAGAAGTCTCCAAAATTTTGGAGGCACCTTCAATGACCTGAACTAAGTCATCATACATTGAACCAGTCACATCAAACACAAAAGCCAAGGTAGATGCTCCTTGTGGGATTTCTTCCATGGTGGGTTGAGGCTCAAGTTCTACCACTGCATCTTGGGCACAGGTAGGCAAAACAAGGAGAACAAAAAAGAACAATGTGCAGAATCCCAGTGCCCGCAGGGGGACCTGGTCATGGAAATCCATGGCTTTTCCCCCTTTTTCTCTGGTACCTCAGCAATGTGCTCAGCTTCCCACCTCAAGCATCACAAAGGATCCAGACTGGTTGTAAGGAATGCATTGGATCAATCCTTTTTCAAAGCAAGAGCAGACGTCCACCCTGTCCCCTCCCCTTTCCCCCCCCCAAGAACTTTGCTTTCCAGAGATTCAGGAGAAGCAGAGAAACGCAGCTACTTTTGCTTGTGCAAATTGCTGGTTCTTCTTCCCTTCCCCTGCCTCAGTCTGTAAGGGGAAACTGAGCCCTGAGCCAAGAGAGAACGAGTCCCATTCATATCCCCCATGCAGCTGCTGCTACTTCTGTTGCCACCTCTGGATTCTTTGGCAAGAGACCCGAGTTCTCCAAACTTCGGCTGCTGTTGAGAGCCAGTGGCTGCAGTGGCTGCTGCTGCAGAGACAAGGAGGAGCGGATGCTGAGAACAACTCGCCCTCTCATTGGCCAAGCCCACTTCCCCACCTTTGCCTTTGAGGCGCTCTTTTCGGGTGATCTGTTAAAAATGGTATTTGGGGTCCCTAGAGTGCCATAAAGTCACTCAAGGCAAGCCACTTTCATAAGCAGATTCATAAAACACGGCACACTTGTCACTCTTTTGGAGGAAGTATCTGCAGGAGGAAGGAGGCACTATTTTTTTCTTCTGTGAAGAATGTTTAAATAGACTTACAGCAAGGGGTCTGCTCTTAGCCATTTGCATGGCTAGCTCCCTTGGCTCCAAGTAATTTGAGCTCTGCCAGGCAGAACTGCCTCTGCAGAGAACTCACACTCCAAAAGGCATACGGCTTTCCCTCACTGAACGTATTCTGATATTCCTGAGGAAAAGTAATTGCAGCCAAGATCAGAGGCCACAGCTGCCTTCCATCATGTTGCCTCAGCCAGGCAAAATTTTGTGGGCCCAAGATATTCCACGCATTTCTTACAATTGCTGAACATAAATTCAGAGGGGCAGACTCAACATGCTACAAAACATCCGTTTGGACCTGGCATTCTTCAATCATTCACATGCACACTTGCACACACTCACACACACACAAGAAGTTGCTTCTTTGTGTATGAACTTGTCCACACAAAAGCAGTATGAAATGCCCAGTCACTTGCTACCCACAGTGGAGGCTGAGGTTCCATACAGTAAAACACACAGAAGCATCTTCAGGCCTGAATTAAGTGAAGGCTGGCCATGAGTGCATTGGATCGCCTGGGTGAGGTATCCGTGGAGCCATGGAAAGCTTGTTTGCCCAAGGTCTCAGATCTGACCTCAGATTCTTCTAGAATGTGATTTTCTTTGTCCTACTACCTTGTTTGCTGAATTTTCAGAAAAGAAGATTGTGATCTGAGATTACCCAAAAACAATCAGCTCTGCCTTCATTAAGAGGCAGTGGACAAATACTCCTATTCTGCATGCAATAATGGATTGTCAGATATGTTGCCTTGCCCACAGGCCCATCCTCTCTTGCCAAATAATATCTGGAAGCTCATAAAGAAGAACAAGGTGTAAAGTGGGTATATCTTACATTGATCAACACTGATCATGTAGCTAATCAAACTACCCTGGATATCCTTAATTTCATTTAGGTCAGTGTCTCTTTTTTCTCTCAGGACCCCTTCCCACTTTTAAAAATTATGGAAGACCCCAGAAGAGCATTTGTTTGTATGGGTTATATTTTACTGATATTTACCATATTAAAAATTAAAATTGATGCATTCACTGCCACTATGCTTCTTACAATTGTTTGATGGGATTTTAATACTGTATTATTTTTCAACATAGGCTAGCAAATAATTTTGATTTCAAGGGCTCCTGAGAGGGTCATGGGGGACCCCTGGGGGTCCTAGGACCACACTTTAAGAAACACCGATCTAGGTTATCTGTAGCCCTTCAGACATTCTCTTTCCAGGAGCATGGGTGGGCAGGTGGGGGAGTTCAGAATCAACAAGATCACACTGATAGCTGGAATGTCACAATGCAAAATCCACTCCTTTCTTCCATGTGTCATCACATGCGCATTCAAAAGAGGCAGGGCTTGCACTGTGACATTCCATCTGCCATCCTGCTGATTTTGAAAGCCACCCACACACAGCCACACACAAATGCTACTGGAAAGAGAACGCCTAATAAAGGCTATAGATAATCTAGATGAATTTAAGGATATTTGCCCCACCTGTCCCCAGGCATCATTGTCTCTCTCTCTCAGTGTGCAAGAGAATGTGAGGGTGTACTGGCAAGTCCTTCCCACTCCAATACAGTCCCTTCTCATCATTTTTGGCCTTCTGCAGCAAGGAGACTCCTGATTATACAAGCCACTCTCAGAAGAGGAAGAGTCCCTCCACTTCAGATGCTTACCCTCCAATTCATGGAGAAGTTCAAATGGTAGGTTGAAGGAGGCAAGCTTTGATAGCATGCCCCACTCTCCTTCACTTGGTTAATCACACAAGAGAGAATGCCTACACAGTGCTGGTTTCATCCTGTCAAGTGGTAAGCAGATGTGCAGTAGAATGTGTGGTGATGCAGGCATCTCCATGAACACTTATAGAACCATAGAGCACAGTTTAGCCCAACTGACATGGTGAAGTCCTCATGACTTTAACCTACTCGGTTAGATGTGTGCTTAAAATTCCCATTCAGATGCAAAGGGTTTAACTTTGTATAATTTTAGCTATATCACTATATGGGGCTCTCAGACTCTATAGCAGCTTTTCAGAAAGAGTGGCATCCAGCAGGCAGGATCTGATGTCTTCCACTTAGGCTTCCTAGATCAGTTTTTGCATGTAGTTTGCCATTATTACAAGTGGGTTGGTCCAAGACATTTTGCCACAGGAGGCAAAAGCGGGTGACACCTCTTCCTATTTATATTCAGACGCAAGCTAGCCAGACTGGCAGCTGACTCTTATTTCAATATTCATTGTTGGCCTAAGCCAGCAGATTACTTTAGGGGACTCAAAACAGGTTATTAGCATACCCATCTCTATCATCCAGCAGAGGAGAAGAGCCAGGAAATTCAGGAGGAAAAGGTAAACTGCTACCACCAGTGCACCATCGCCCTCCAGCATTTTCTGCTTGAGACATTTGCCTCACTTGGTCTAATGGTAGGGTTGGATATGTTACTAAAACAAAAGGCTCTCCCTTCCAATCCCTTTTCCTCTCAGTATAATTCAGGCTTGGAGAACAACCATATGATATGCTGATTCTATATGGGAATGGCATTTATTCTCCACATGCACTGGATCTCCCTGAGCATGGGGCTCCCATAAACAGCAAAGAGGATTGATAGAAGCCTCTGCTATGGCTTTTACATACTCTTTCTTCTCCTTGTGCCCTTCAGTGCTAAGTGCTGCCCACACCAAATCCCAGTAGGCCAGAGAGGCAAGGAAGGAACTCAGCATATCTTATTGTGAGCACGAGGGTGGTACAGGCTGTTATTCTCAACTTGATATGTAGCAAATTTGGAAAATATTTGCACACCAGTGTCCTGGAGTACCTCTCTGAGCATTCTGAAAGCAAGCTCCAGAGCCGTGGGACAAATGTTCCTTGCTTGCTTTAAGAGCCATTCATTGTTAATGCAACAATGCAACAAAAGGGGACAAAAAAGTCCCCTTTTCGGGAGAGATGGGCAGTGATAGAAATTTGAAAAATAAACAAACAAACAAACAAACCTTCTTTCATGTTTCAAAGCTAAATTCAGAAGTCAGACTATTGTTTTCTCATCAAATTATGGATATGGCAACAGAGCTGTATTTATGGCTTGTGGCAAATTTATGGATGTGGCAACAGAGCTGTACAGTATTTATTTATTTATGGATGTGGCAACAGAGCTGTACTATTTCCACTGGGTATTGTCACAATATTAGAGGGGGGAGGGAGGGAATGTAATTAGACCCAGCAATCAAGGCTTCATCACATTGTGACTGGAAAATTAATCATGATTTTTCAGTTCAGGTTTTGAAGCCTTGGACTGGCTTATAAAAAGCAGATGTTTGCATTCTATTCACCTCCCTTTTCACCAAGGGCATCATGAGAAGCAAGGGTTTAGCCAGAGCAATGCAAAATGTGTGCAATAAAGTCCCAACCATCAAAAACTAGCTTCATCTGTCAATCTGTATAGTTCAGCTGACATTCACTGAAATGCTCAAAAACCTGTAGAATGAAGGCTCCCAATTTTGTGTATGCCTCTGGATTCAAAGTTTTGGTCCCCTTCTTTCCGAAGTTTAGCTACCTACAGAAATATCAGGCTTTTAGTAAATCAGAGTCCAAAGGATAATCCTTCATTCTGTGATAATAAAACTTAGGTAATAGAACAAAAAGCTCCAGGTGCTCTTTGGCCAATGTTGAGAAATAGCATGCCTGGTCCAAGTCTCTCTCTGCTGGATTAAATCCTTCAGATGAGCCAAAACTGGACTTAAATTATTTCATCATTCAGGTGGTCAATGCAGGCTAAAATGTCTGTACAAAAGAGTGAACACAAGTGCAGAAGGCTGGAAGTAACTCCAAGTAAAACAATGAATGAAGATCTACACAGAAAGAAGTGCAGGGATGCTGAATGTTTCCTTCAATGACGTGCACTACCCAGCAGGATTTATCCAAGAGTGTGCCTTTCCCACAAAGCCTCTGTTGTGGTGAGGTCATCTCAGCACGTATTCTTGCATATTTGCAACCACAGAAATTCAAGCAATTTCCCGTCCCTTAAACAACTGAGCTTTCTCTCACACCTTCTTTAATGACCAGGCTCTTCTTCTGCATCTGTCTGGATTTATATGTGTGTTGAAGTCTTTGTATGATGGTAGCACTCACATGCTGGCATTCTCAGATAAGCAGAGAAATAAAGGGGAGAAGAATAGTCCCATCAGAGCAGCCAATCTTTTCTCTCTCCTATCCTAGTTAAACAGCCCAATCTCTCCCAGGTGGTGCAGTGTCACAAAAAGGCCATTCTTTCATCAGAAACTGAAAAGGGCATGACAGCACTGATATACCTTCCTCCCACATCCCTGACAACTCTATTATCATTGACCAATCATGGAGGTACCTGATAGGGCTAACCCCAGACACTTTGTCATCTGAGGCAGAGTAGCCCATGGCACACATCCACCTATTCACAGGGCATAGTAACCAAAGCCTATCGATAATTCTGGTAGTGAAGGTAGTAAATCACATAATTAGCTCTGTCCATCTCTGGCAATAAAACATCACAAAGAGAACCCAGTAAGATATTTCCTTTTGTGACACCAATAATTTTCAGCCATCTCACTCTCCCTAATGGTGGGCGTGATCCTGACATTCCACACTGTTCTACTTCCAGGATACACTGCTGCTACTTATTAACAAACACCTGATTAGCCAGTGCCCAGTTCCCTTGTGTTAAGTAAAAGAGGGACATTCTCATCCCAAATTCTCTTTCACCAAGAATACTCTTAGCTCTATAATCATGGTGGAGGGTGGCATATGAATATCAATGTCTCCTTCTCCTTCTCTGGTACCTCCTTTCTCTGTGTGATATACATTTAGAGAAAACATTAAAACATCTAACACGAGAACAGTGAAGAAATCAGAGGCAGGAAGGGAAGACGCATAAGGAAATCAGGGAAATTCCAGCAGTGTTTCAGGGATTTGATAAACATCTGTTGGGGTGGTTTAGGTGTAGTGCATTTTGCCTCAATACAAGGAAGTTGAACTATTCGACTCTTGGGGGATCTTTTCAATGCTGTGTTTGTAGGTCTTGAATCACCCTTTCCTGCAGTTTGGAAGAACAGTAATTCCCTTCTACAGTTTGCTGAAGCAAGGGGCTCAGAATGCCAAAGGCTATTTTGGCAGCCAGAACATTTCAGTATTAGAATAGGAGCAAAACAACATTGCACTGGAATTGATGAACCTCCATTAGAACAAGCCCGTTTCTACATCCTTGTATACATGTATGGATGCTGTAAAAAGAAAAATTAAGACTTTTCTGGTGCAAAATATTCTGCCCTGCAGGGCCCCAAAATCACATGGATTTATTTTTACTGTTTTCCACTCCCCCTTTTCTTTAACACATAAGTTTTACATTAATGTCATTGTGATTACAGCTGAAAACCTTGGGGAAATATTGCCACATGTACTGTAAAAGAAGTACCTACATTGCCCCAAATGTCATCGTTCTAATTTTGAAATTGGTTTGCATTTTTATATTACATTTTACAAAATACATGCAAATCCTTGAGAGCTCATTAAATGTTATTAGCGGGATATAAATATTTACAGTACATAGTTATGCAGCAGTTCATCCCTTTGATGAATGACCAGTGGATCCAAGTGGAAGTTTTAATGATAACTTAATTATATTGCTGTGAATGTTACTCCCTTAGGCAGAACTCAGACATTCCCAATATACATTCTCTCAGGCAGACTATAGTGTTAGTCTCAATATCTTTAGGAAGGAGAGATGTGGTTTGTCACACAAAGACTGAGGGAGCCACCCAGCCCCTCCTGGGGATAAAAAAGAGCTTTTCTCCTTCTAAAATGAAGCAGAAGTTGCTGGATATAGACTGAAAAACAAGTGGAGTGCACCATCTCCAGGAATCTGTGAAAAAGTCCAAGTGAACTGAAAAACGGAAGAAACATCTGTTTAAAGAGTCTTTATTTCTGCAGTAGTAGGTAATAGAAATGCATGCCATATGCCAGCATATTTGGAAAACACAGGAATGGCCATCAGATTGGGAAAAAATCAACTTACTGTATGTCCCCATACCAAAAAAGGGAAACACTAAAGAATGTTCAAACTATCAAACAGTGGCACTCATTTCACATGCCAGTAAGGTAATGCTCAAGATCCTGCAAGGGAGACACCAGCAGTTCATGGAGCGAGAATTGCCAGATGTACAAGCTGGGTTTAGAAAAGGCAGAGGAACTAGGGACCAAATTGCCAATATCCGCTGGATCATGGAAAAAGCCAGGGAGTTTCAGAAAAACATCTATTTCTGTTTTATTGACTATTCTAAAGCCGTTGACTGTGTGGACCACAACAAATGTGGCAAGTTCTTAGCGGTATGGGGATACCAAGTCATCTTGTCTGCCTCCTGAGGAATCTGTATAACGACCAAGTAGGAACAGTAAGAACAGACCACGGAACAACAGACTGGTTTAAGATTGGGAAAGGAGTACGGCAGGGCTGTATACTCTCACCCTACCTATTCAACTTGTACGCAGAACACATCATGTGATGTGCTGGGCTTGATGAATCCAAGGCAGGGGTTATAATCACTGGAAGAAACATTAACTATCTCAGATATGCAGATGATACCACTTCGATGGCTGAAAGCGAGGAGGAACTGAGGAGCCTTATGATGAAGGTGAAAGAAGAAAGTGCAAGAGCTGGGTTGCAGTTAAACCTCAAAAAAACCAAGATTATGGCAACCAGGTTGATTGATAACTGGCAAGTAGAGGGAGAAAAAGTAGAGGCAGTGACAGACTTTGTATTACTAGGCACAAAGATTACCGCAGATGCTGACTGCACTCAGGAAATCAGAAGATGTTTAATTCTTGGGAGGAGAGCAATGACAAATCTCAATAAAATAGTTAAGAGCAGAGACATCACACTGACAGCAAAGGTCTGCATAGTTAAAGCAATGGTGTTCCCAGTAGTAACATACGGCTGCAAGAGCTGGACCATAGGGAAGGCTGAGAGAAGGAAGATAGATGTTTTTGAACTGTGGTGTTGGAGGAAAATTCTGAGAGTGCCTTGGACTGCAAGAAGATCAAACCAGCCCATACTCCAGGAAATAAAGCCAGACTGCTCACTTGAGGGAATGATATTAAAGGCAAAGCTGAAGTACTTTGGCCACATAATGAGAAGACAGGACACCATGGAGAAGATGCCGATGCTAGGGAGAGTGGAAGGCAAAAGGAAGAGGGGCTGACCAAGGGCAAGATGGATGGATGATATTCTAGAGATGACGGATTCAACCTTGGAGAAGCTGGGGGTGACAACAGCCGATAGGAAGCTCTGGCGTGGGCTGATTCATGAAGTCATGAAGAGTCGGAAGTGACTGAACGAATAAACAACAAACAGATAATACTGTAGAAGATAACAGCAGATAACAGTAGATAACAGTAGATAGCAGCAAGGAGTTTAAGTTTTGACTGTGCCTTTGCTAAATCTAAGATTCTTTAATTCTCTGTATAATTTAAGAAATTGAGTTTTTAATGTCAAGATTGAGTCATACTTCAGGCATGTTCTGGAGAATCTAATCTTTGTTTTCTCTTTAACATTTTCTGGTGATGATGTCCCTTTACTGAGACTCTGAGATGAATTTTATATTATTATTTTTACCAGACCATTGCCATCCTGTGGTCTACTCAGAACATTACATTGTTTGTTGCATTTTATTTTTTTAATTATTGCTCTCTAATATCTGAGTAGCTCTGAAATTCCATTTTTTCCACTGCTGAACATTTGCATGTCAATATTTAAAGTTAAGTTTATATCTTCTCTTTTTAAAAAAGTTTGATTTTATTTATTTCCAGTGAGATTTGCTTGTCTTCCAGAGTGGTGGGAAGGTTTTATTCCACTCATCACATGTCTCAGGAGGTGGCCCTATAGAAAATATTCACTGTTTGTTTTGTTTGTTTCTTTTTAAACTTTTTATTACCAGAAAAGCAGCAGAGGTTATAAGTGCCTTATCTCTCTCACACTCTAGGGTTACAAGAAAGATGTCCAGTGAATTATTCCCTGGAAGACAGGAGGTGAAAGCAGAAATCACTAAATTGCTACTGCTAGATGAAAACAAGGACTTAGAGTTTTCTGTTTCTAATTTTTTGGTTGGTTGGTTTTATGGGCATCCTCTTCCCCCCATCTAATGGTTCTTTAGATTTTTGCAGCCCAGATATGGTAGCTCTAAGCTAAATCCAATCAGTAAGGGAGTTGGTAAAGCTGTTGGGTTTGTGGGGTTTTTTAGATTTTTTTTTATCCCGCCTTTATTATTTTTGTAAATAACTCAAGATGGGGAACATACCTAATACTCCCTTCTTCTATTTTCGCCACAACCACAACCCTGTGTTGGGCTGAGAGAGAGTGACTGGCCCAAAGTCACGCATCTGGCTTTCATGCCTAAGGTGGGACTAGAACTCACAGTCTCCTGTAGCCTGGTGCTTTAACCACTAGACCAAACTGGCTCTTTGGTTTTGCTATTCTAACTCCGGTGGCACTTTGTCCAAATATAAGTAATAATTGTACTGTTCTACAGTATTCTTGGCAGGGCCTCATTTCTTTTCTAAACTAACTTAAAAGGCAGCTACTTCATTTGTTTTTTCACAAACCTGTATCTTTTCCATCTACAACTGTACTGGACTCCACTTTTTATTACAAAAACTATTCTGGCATGGGTAGCTGATGCCATTTACTTCCTGACCTTACTACTTTCTATTGTTTTAAGATTTTTTTTTCTCCACCATCTAGATTAACTACAGAAGTAACATTTGGGTTTTTGTAGTTCATACATGAGGGGTGAGCCACCCTCCTACATTAGGGCTTTCATTGTATAAGATGCACCACCACAAATATGTATTCTCTTTCCAAAGCCTCTACAAATTATTTGCTCTTTACATGTTAAATGCTTTATGAGCTAAATGCTTCATCACAGATATATCATGTCATTTTTACAGAGATAATTGGTAGGAGGAAATATCCATATTTACTACATAGAGGACTTTTCCCACCAAGACTCTGGTTTCAGAGGGGAAAACCCACATGGTTTAAATACTTTCTGCATTTAGAAACATCTGCTTTAAACTACAGATGTTCAGATTATTATTTGTGCCTGTGAAGCGTGTACGTCTGTTCAAAATATGGTACAGAATTATTTCAAATGTTCAGTTATATGATATCAATCATCATGGTATCCATAAACACTTAGCACTGGGAAGGAAGGTAATTTTCAACTCCATTCAATCACGCATCTTCCTTTTTTTCCCCCAACAATGCAAAATGCCTTTTAATCATTATTTAAATCATTATTTCATTAGTAATTTATTAAGATATAAGGAGTTTAATAAGTTTATGTTTCTTTACACTTTTGACTACATTACCCTCCATGCCCAAAACAAATCTGAATAGATATTAATAAAGGATATTAGCAAAAAAAAGCACTATCACCCTCTACTGGTAAATTAGAACAAATATTTAGAATAAATGTAATCCCACCTGAGACATTTGACTGTGATTCTTCATCTCCCTTGCCCTTTTCAGATACTTAATACCAATTTCTGGTTAGAGGGATTTGAAGGACAGGAGAGAAGGGATTATAGCCTGTTGCCTGGTTGAAAATAGGAGGCTATACAGAAGGACTATTCTCTATTACCTTAGTCTTGGTTGCCTGTTGCAGAAAAAAGAGACCATCTACTTAGCCCCATGCACCCCAGCAACCCTTAGGAGGCAACTGTAGGGCTGACAGCAACACAATATGGTAACTGGTATAGCAGAAAAGTAAAGGGGAACACCTGAAATCATTTAACACCTGTTCAGTATTACCTGCCACCCAGAGGGCCTTTCCGTACTGGTGATGTAGAACATCTTATAGCATTGTGCAAGTATCACTGAATTCAGAAATCCTACTCCAACTTGATGTTCAGTTCAGAAGATGGGGCTAAGGAATTATTGTTTAACTCATTGACAATTAAGCTTTGGAATGCCAGAGAGTGTGTTATATTCCCATTGCCATTTTAACATCTAAATGAAAATGTAGGGAGAACTTACCCAGAGATGTGTCATCCACATCACAAATATGGGTGGTGCCTAGTTCTATTTCTTTTACATCAAATCCAGATGAGACACTGAGCATTCAGTCCCTGTCTACATAAAATTATGGAGGTGATGAGGATTAATCAACTGAGATTTGATCCAAAGAAGACAGATATCCTATTAGCAGGTGACTAGTCTATCTAACTCAGTAGGTCTGACAGTTATTTTAGAGGGATGTCAGTCTCCCTAAAGCAGGGATGAGAAATTGTCTCCTGTGCAGATGAAGTTGGATGGGAGGGCTTCAGGGAAGGAATGCCTGCCCACTCCTCCAAAGCCTACCTCTGATATCATAAGTATGTGATGCAGAAGGAGGCAACAAAAGATAACTCCCATTTCTTGCTGCAGAATCAAAGGTAGTCTGTACAGAGAAACTAAGAAGCATCATTCTTCAGCATCACAACCACTTGTACAGGGTGTAGAAGAAGATATGGAATGATGGCTTGCTGTCTTCTGCCACAGAGACAAATATTATCGGTGTAGGATAAAGCAGGAAGTTATCACTCCTGGTCTAGCCCTGCATGGAGAACAGCAGAGCCACACTTGCAGATGCCAAAACATTTACACTGCTATGGAAAAGATAGGGATTAGGGAAAGGCCAGATGGGATGGCCTGGTAGACTAGCAGACTAGGGTAGGGTATCGAACTAGAAGCTGCCCTAAAGAATGTAACCGTTAAAAAATATTTTTAATCCATCATTTTTGCTGGAAGAAAAGTTGGATTTGGTGGCTTTTTTTCTTAGCTCAACTAATATACCAGTTGCAATCCTATCTGGACAAATGTGTCCTTGTTATACTTATCCATCCTTGAATAGCCTCTTGTTTCCCAATATTTATTTATTTGTTTGTTTGTTTGTTTGTTTAAATTTGTATCATCACCCATCTCCCCTAGCAGGGGACTCTGGGGGGTTTACAATAAAAACAATAATAAAAACATAAAAACATAAATTAGTCTAAAAACATAAATAAGATAATAAATATAAAATCCAAGATGAGATAAAATCAAAATTAATAAGGGGTGCTATGGCACCAACCACCCCCAGGTGGAGCTGTTACCCTCCCCATCCCAAGCAAGGCAGCAGAACCAGGTCTTCAATTTCTTTCCGAAGGCTGGGAGCGAGGAAACTCATCACAATTCCCAGGGCAAGATATTCCAAAGGGCGGGCGCCACTGCAGAGAAGTCCCACCTCCTGGACCCCACTAGATGAAATTCCTTTGCTGATGGGGTCTGTAGCATGCCCTCCCTGCCTGACCGGGTGGGGCGGGTCAATGTTATGGGGATGAGACGGTCCCTCAGGTAGTCTGGTCCCATGCCATGTTAATATGAACATATCATGCCAGAGCTTTGTGACCCGCAACAGTTTCCAATCCATTTTAGGGCCTAATTCAAAGTGCTGGTATTAACATTTAAAG
Source organism: Candoia aspera (assembly GCF_035149785.1). NCBI lineage: Eukaryota > Metazoa > Chordata > Lepidosauria > Squamata > Candoiidae > Candoia > Candoia aspera. The sequence continues at coordinate 101,021,057 of NC_086155.1, forward strand.
TCCTAAATACTTCAAGTCAAACTTTTTGCAGGATTGCCTCCTCCTGCACACATTGCCTAAATGTTAGTATTTAAATCAGAAGTCCTGCCAGATCCCACCACCACCACCACTAAGATGAAGTATGTAGAGGGTGTTTCAGTGGTGGTGTCTCAACTATGGAATGTCCTCTCAAGAGAAGCTTTATGGGCACCAGTGTTTGCATTGCTTTAGTGTCAAGTGAAGGCTTCCTTTTTTTTTCTTTTTCCTTTGAATAAAAGTAGTTCAGGAATTCATTGATTTTCTTTTGTGGAAGATTTTAGCCAGCTGGTTTCAGCAGCCCAATACACTGCAACCTGTCCAGATTCTTGGTGATGATCAAGATTATGTACACCTTTAAAAGAGAATAGTCCTTTGGATGTGGTCCTTTTCGCTCAGCAACGCTATGGATAATGACGGCAGGCAACATCAAATGAAAAATGTCACTTTCGTACCGCTACAACTGAAATGAAATCATAGCACACAGGGAAGATCTCTTTCAGGCTTCCATAAATTCATCCCAGACCTTGGAGGAAATGATGATTGCCTGCTGCTCCCCTCACTTCCCTTCCCTCCAAATGAAAATACTCTAGCCTTAGTTTTGGAAAGAATAACAAGTCTGATATTTCTTCCGCTTGTAAGATGATTGATCAAAGTCTCTACAAAGCATACAAAAATGGGGCTCCCAAATCCTTGTCATACAGAGCCACTTCCTGCAGCCTCAGCTGAAATGTCTTGAATGGAATGTCTTGCTAAAATATTTGGCCTATTGTTCTAGTCTCAAATAAAACACAGCAGCAGGTTTACCTTCCATCAGTCACTACAGAATTGGCTGCTTTTATTATTTTAATTCACTCTTCTAAATTGATTTAAACCCATTCACTGGGGCAGTGCTCAATGACTAACATTAAAAGAGATCTCGTAGCTTATCAAGAAATCCAGTTCAGAGCTTACCTTACAGGTTGCTTGAAAAGGATGCCTTTTAAGCTGCCTTTTTCATTAAGCTTGGCTGTCAGCTTTAACTTTCTGCAATGCTGTAAGTTAACACTTTATGCTTCACTGTAATTTTCAAAAAACACACACCACAGGTGGAAAAATTCAATTACATTACAAAAGCTCCTTTACTCCACAGTCTTTAATATAATGAAAGGGCACTAAGAATAGAAAGGTGTGCTGTGTATATTTACTGAGGAATAGCTCAGATATTTATGGCTTTTCCACACTGCAGCTTTCAGCAAAGCTTCCTTTGCTTTGACCAGGATGGTGGTTGCATGTTCTGTCTGGACTGCGCTTACCACAACCTCTGATTGGTGGCCTCCCCTGCTTCTTTACTGGTTAAAACACACATATACACACAATAGTCTTACCATTCTTCCTATTGCTTAGGCTAGATGGGGAAAGGGGCGCAATTCTTGTCAATTTCAACTGGAGATGACCACCATTGCATAATTCCACTGGTGAACTTGTCAGAACAAATGGCAGTGCAACACCAGAGACCAGGGACCCCACCATACAAGATGGAAAACACTACTTTTGATGTGGCATCAGTTAACACAGGCAGAGGTTGCATTAGCTGCTGGCCAGAGTGGTGGTGGTGGAGGAGGACATCATGCATTCCTTACCTTCCCAAATGGTAAGTGCCTTGGGCTCACACTGGAGCAAGACAGAAGTGCAAATTTGGCCTTAGTCTGGGCTAGGGCATTTAAAGAACAACACAGAATAAGAAAGCAGGCTTTTACTCCATCTTAAAGATATAGGTACTGTATATCTCTTTTTCTTTTTCTGTAGCAATATATAAAGCAAGCCTGTAAGTGACCACTTGCCATTATGAGAGTGATTTCCAAAACTCAAGGCAGGAGAAACTTTTATAAATGCAGAGGAAGCCAGCTTCCACACCACCAACACCTCCTTTCAGAGCTGGGGTGTTTTAGAAATGTAAATAGGGAGACCGGCAGTCTGCAAAGAGAGCAGGACGATAAAATTTACACCAACATTTTGTAATCTGAATTACCATTTCCTTTATAAGAAGAAGGAAAAAGAAGATTTTAGACTGTTAGATCAGACTGAAGGCGCATCATATATTAACAGCCTGTGTTTCACAACTGTCTTACCAGAGGCGAATGGGAAAGTCGCAGACAAAACAAGAAAACATGCTTTACCAAAGTTCATACCACGGTTGAATTATATCCTGTATGGAGGAGAAGTTATTTCATCCTGAATCTTTTTTGATTCACCAGGTGACCCCTTAGAATATTTATTAGAACTAAAAACCTTCCCTTATCTAGACCATGTCTTATTGTATATATCATTTAAACCATATCCTTTTCATATTTTTTTCCAAAGTGAAAAATAGTTGACTTCCTATGAAAGCACTTTCAGTCCCTTGATCCTTCTGCAGGCTTTTCTTTGCTTCTTTCTTAGCCCTGCTGTTTCACCTGGAGGTGCAGTCACCACATTCATTTACAGTAAGGCCAGTTTATGTCGGCCTCTTTCTGAATTGCTTGTTAGAATCCTCTCCTAGCACATTGTAATGAATTCATGAAGCTATGGTTAGTACCTTCTCTGCTGAACCTTTGAGAACATCAAGGATCCTGTCAACGTTTGGTGTTCAGCTGCCCTGTGTCTCAGTCTTAGTTAGATACTTCTTAGGCCAACCATCTCCAGCCTCATAACTCCAAATGTTTTGGGACTATAATCCCATAACATGGGCATGTTAGTTGGGAATTCCACAATTGGGAAATTGTAGTCCCAATACATTTGAAAAACACCAAATTGGTGGTAGCTGGTTTTAAGCTCTTCTGATGCAGTAGTCACTGCTTTATCAAGTACATTCAAAGTGTAATGACTAACTAGAGATTTCTCATATTCTCTTATTTTGTACAAATTTGGATTTCTACCCAGTGGTACCTTGGGTGATCTCAGAAAGCTAAGCAGGGTTGAATCTGGCTACAACTTGGATGGGAAATAGGGCTGTGAAATGGATTGAGAAGTAAAAAAAAATCTGGAAGAAGGCAGTGGCAAATTACTTCTAGACTGTTGCCCAGTATTGATATACAGGTAGCCCTGACTTAGCAATGGTAATTGGGACCAGAATTTCTACCACTAAGTGATGCGGTCATAAAGTTTGATGTCATGTGACTGCACTGCTTAGTGATGGAAATTCCAGCACTTCTAGCTGCCATCATTAAGCAAATCCCCACAGGTCATTAAGCAAGGGCATCACATAGTTGCCGTTTGTGACCTCCTGCTGGCTTCCCCATTTACTTTGCTTCTAGGAAGCCTGCAACGAAGGTTGCAAATGGCATTCACATGACCACAGGATGCTGCAACATCATTATTGTGAGCACTTAGCACCCAGATCACAATCATGTGACTGTGGGGATGCTGCAACATCATTATTGTGAGCACTTAGCACCCAGATCACAATCATGTGACTGTGGGGATGCTGCAACTGATGTATGTACAAGGACCAGTCGTAACTACCATTCATTCAGCACCGTTGTAAGTTCTAATAGTCGCTGCACAAGTGGTCATTAAGTGAGGACCACCTGTATTCTGCAGTCAAGCTGGACTCAAAGGAGGCCTTCCTGAGTAATCCATTTTTCCTCTTGTTCTGTGCTCACATAGTTTATACTTACGAGCATAGGTGTCAGGAGTGAAGTCTAGACTGGTGACTTGAGTCACACCAAGGGTAAACTATATCACTAACAAGGACAACCTTATCAACAGAGGAAGTTTATTTACAAAAATAGGACCAGAGCAGCTCAAATGACACTTTCTGACCCCCATGAAAGCTTCTTGGATCTGACTTTTTGCTTCACCGAAACAAATAAAGCTTTTCATCTGAAAACCACCTGGTCCAATGCCTCAGTCCCTCCCATTGTCATGAAGGAATAGTCTTCCTCCTGTATCTCTCGATTACAGGAAAGGGCACTTTCTCTTAACTCATATTTTTATTCAATCAAAATTAAACCATTTTGCCCTTTAAGTAACCTGAGTGACAAACCCAAGTTGTGATGCTATGTAATATAAGCACAGCAAGGGGTTGGGAATTGTTACTGCAAATTACTGTTCTGCCCTTTGAAAGGAGAGAAGATCAAGCAGTTGCAAATGTCACTGGTGTACAGATGTGACAGGCAATTACCTTAATCCTTACAGATGGAGTTCGGTATCTTTCTGTGCAAGTATTTCATGCAAATCAGTGTCATTATTTGTACTGGAAAAAGCACTGGAACTCACAACTGATGGATGGTAAAGCATTTCTACACTACCTGTCATTCATAATAGTAAATACAGTCTATTGTTAACCCAACAGTTACAAGTAGTAATTTTGTTAATAAAAATAACTGGGATACAATTACATATTAGATGAGAAACAGAGGATTCCTGATTTCAAGTGTCCAGATTTGAGCACTCCTAAATTTGGGACACGCAGGAATGCGTTAAAAATGCTTCGCACAATAGATAATTAAACTGGAATTTGCTATTATAGCGCATAGTGATAGCCACCAACTTTGTATAAACAAAAATTATCCAAATTCATGGAAAGTAAGACTATAAATGGTTACTGGTCACACTGAAAGCAATCAAAAAGAGATGCTTATCACCAAGCACATAAAATGGGATTCATTTCCATAGAACATAAATCTGCATTAAATGTGCATATGCTAGGGTCCTAGGTCCACATTTTAAGAAGCACTGCTCTAGAATCACTGGCCAGGTTGATTTTTCCTGCTTATTAAGCAGATTTGCCTCATCTGTCAACCCCTGTACACACAAAAAAACACAGAGGCTTCAGGGGGGTATGGCAAACTGAAGATGGCTGTGCAAAAGTGGAGCCGTCAACCACAGCAAAGACCAAGGAACCAGTGAGTAGACTGGTCCCTTGGAACCTCTCCAGGTAAGGAGAGGACTGGAGATTGTTCATATGTGTTCTAAATGGAAGCTCCTCATGAGGAGACCACAGGACAGTGGTTTTCTGCAGGTTTGAACACTAGGAGACGACAGGCTTAGCCATCTTGCTCACAACCACAGCAGAGACTTAAAGGACAAACTTTTAAAGTTTGCAAACCTCACTTTCTAATCACTTTTGGAAATTGCTCATTAACTACTTCTAAGCTATTAGAGACCTTTAGAATGACACGTTTGAAAACTCTGGGTAAATCTGCCTTTAATTCTGAATGAAAGAAAGCTTTAATTATAAGCTTAGGAATTTAAAGAATCTGAAATAAACAGCAAAAAGCTAAATAAGATTTTGATCTTAGAAAGTTATAAGCAGACTGAGGGTCCAGATAAAATTGGAATATTGAAACTTTTACAATAAGATTTTGGAATTAATTATAAAATACAAACAGCTTCTTGTGGGAAATAGATCCTGTTTTGGTTTTCACAAGACATAACATAAATAAATAATTTCATGATTTCAAAAACTGGACACTAGAGAGGACTAAAGATTTTAGGTAGAGGAAAGATATAGAGCCCTGCAAGATGGTTATGACAATAAAAACATTGAAGGAGACTTTTGAAGAATGGAATCAGAAAATAATAGCCACACTATCAACAATGTCAGTAATGATGCCTGCTTCTATGGATAGACTAGGTCCAAAAGATGTTATTGAAGAAATGTCAGAAGTAGAACAAACTTTATCTGACAAGATAGAGATGGTATTGGAAGTGGATTTACAGCTTGCAGGCCAAGAGAATGACAGCTAGCAGAACAGCTAGGAAGGAAAGGTACCTTCACAACCCAATGGCCTTCCTCTTAATTGCTCTGGGTTTTTGTTTTGTTTTGTTTTGCAAGAGAGAAATATAGCACTCCATGTTTTTTTCAAGTGGAGGCAGTGGGGTATTTGTTATTCTAGAAGGCATTACAGCGCAGAATACATCCCATGTTTTGAACTCTCCTGTTGATCAGCCAGATGGAGGACTGATCCTAGTATTTCTTGTCTGTTCTTGACATCTGAAGCTGCAAGAGTGAATATGATGGAAAGTTGGCTTTGACTGGAAAGTGGAGTGAAAACGATGCTATGTGAATATGCTCCCTGCTCTGCAACTTTCATTAAAAAGTTTGATTTAAATTTCACAAAGATAAAGCTGGCCATTCAAAGCAAATTACACCAAATGACTTAATTTTCTGATGAGTTTTTTTGTTTTTGTTTTGTTTTTCATGAGCTGTTTCCCACCAGGTATGTATGTATGTATGTGTGTATATCGTGTCCAGATCAAACTTTGCTCTGCCACAATATAGCCACCGCCACAGCTTTGTCATTAGCTTGCTGTAGGTCATTAACAGTACAAGGCTCTGACAATAATCGGCACACCATCAGATGCGCCGGATCTTGGATTTCTCCATATTCACATAATATATTGCCGTCAGCCAGCAACCCCCACTTAAACAGATTCGTCTTACACTTTGGGATCCCCACCCTCATCCTATTCATTGTCCTCCAAACTGTATGCGGGAGAGTGCTTCCTGAAGCCATTTCTTCCTTCGGTAGAATGTCTGGGGTACACAGAAGGAGCCTCCCTGAAGATTGTTGAAATAATACAATCGGGCATACCCTGGAAATGGTGAACTATACCAGCTAATCCTTCTAACACCAGATCAAACCCACCAGGTATAAAACATTCACATTAAAAAGGGATTTTTAAAAAAGATAGATTGCTACTTCAAACGCCACTTGTTTTGTATCTGTATAGGAAATTACATCTTTCAAAAAATCGTATTAAAATGGAATTTCAACATGTGGATATATTATTAATTCAAAAGCAAATTATGGGAGAATCAGATAGTCATCTCCAACTAATATCCCAATTCTCCCCCATATCCTATTCCTAAACTTCTATTGATTCTATTTCAGTTCCTCAATCCCATTCCTCAATCCTCATTACTTCTCTACATGCTCTTAACTCTTTCACTGCCACGCTCAACTTTAGTTTTCAGCACGTAATGAGTCTTAATGTCTTGTCAGTTAAGCAATGGAAGGGCCGAGGGACACAATTGTTGGGCTGTGCTTAGGATATCAATTGGTCTTAATCTGGCCCTGGTGCTCAGTGACCAATTTTTGCAATTAGAGTCGCACAAAGCCAGCTGGGTGACCTTGAGCCAGTCGCTGTCTCTCTGCCCTAGGCAGCAGGCAACGGCAAGCCACTTCCAAAATCTTGCCAAGAAAATTGCAGCAGCGTCTTGTCGAGGCAGTTGCCAGGAGTCAACGCTGACTTGAAGACACCAAAAAAAAAAAAGGATATATAAAAATCAGCCCTTTATACACATCAGCCACAAGATGGCACCATGGACCCAGAAGAATTGCCTGAAAGCCACCTCCTATCACTACATTAACCATAGACATAAAATCTGGAAATGTTCAAAACACTGTAGTTGAAGGGCTTGTAATTAAAGGTCAATGCCATTACAGTCTGGGGAAGCAGTGACCCGGAAATTTAAATCCTTTCCCTCCAAGCATCAAAAACTACTATCAAAGAACCTATGTGCTTTGCAGGAGCAAAAATCCAAACAGCAGCTAGAATATGTATTTTCAAACATGGAAGTGTTTTTTTGTTAGGTGTAACCCAAAACCTGTGATTCTCCCTCTTCTTCCATTCCAGCTTAGAACTTTGACTATGCAGATTTCCTGCTGTTGAAGCCAGATTTTTTTTTCCTCCTCATCTTTCTGTTTTTTACAAAGTCTTGTCAGGTAAAGCCAGAAGATTCCTACAACTTGATGCACCTTTTAGGAAAACATCAAATCCTGAATTTTGTGTATCTGATCCAGATAAATCCCAAACTACAAAACTGAAATATTTCTCCCAAGATCTCTTATGAGGACAGGGGAAAGGAGTGAAGGGGATTTATTTTGGGATTGACAAATTGTAGCTCATAAATTTAAAGAAAATCAGTTTACCAGAATATTCCAATCCCAGTGCTTTGGGAGAGGGATACTGAATTAATTTATTACAGGACTGTGATTTGTGTTTTGCTAGTCCAAACTCCCAGGAGTAGAAACATTAAAAGAATGGAGTCAGTGAGGCCCAGGAGTGCTGGATCTTTGCTTCTAAAATGCTTCTTGTTTCCTTCACGTCTGTGCTCACTTCATCCCATTTCAGTTTTTGTAATTTTGGTGCCAACAGAGTACACACACACCCAACATTTGATCTGTTTTTCATTCATTATAACTCTGTGCCCCTTCTCCCCTTTTTGGGGAGAAAATCATTTAAAATTCAAAGTTGTGTCTATGACTTGCAGCACTTTCACAGAAACGTATCCTTATGCGCATGCACATGCTCGCACACACACACTCACTCACACACACACACACACACACACACAGAGGGTAAAGAAAAAACTGCATTACTTTTGCCTCCCCAAAATTTGAAAACTCACCTTCCAACTGAACTGAACTGAACTGAACTGAACTGAACTGAACTAAACTAAACTAAACTAAACTAAACTAAACTAAACTAAACTAAACTAAACTAAACTAAACTAAACTAAACTAAACTAAACTAAACTAAACATTGCAGCTTTCCTGTACTTTTACAGGTTTCTGATTTAGGTCTACCCCAATCCTACATATAGTTTTCATAACAACGGACAACAAACAAAATCCAAGAAGAAAAGGCATGCTCACTCTCTCCCTCTCTCAAACCCTGAACTGAAAAAAACTGCTCTTACATGAATAGCCACCTATTCATATGCAATGTACCAGAAAGATCAACTTCATGCACAGGTTTTATCCAGTTAGCTGAAATGTTCATTCATCAGCTTTACAGAGCTTGATCATGGAGTGAAAATAGCCAACAGCCTAAATCAGTGTTTCTCAACCTTGGCGGCTTGAAGACGTGTGGACTTCAGCTCCCAGAATTCCCCAGCCAGGATAGGTGGCTGAATTCTGAATTCTGAATTCTGGGAGCTGAAGTCCACACAACTTCAAACTGCCAAGGTTGAGAAACACTGGTCTAAATCACTTCCACTCCTAGTCTTACCATTCTCATGGGGCTGGTGTGTATCTGGAAGGGGAACAGAAAAGCTTAACAATAAATATGGCTAGCAGTATTTTTGTTTTAGAAATGAAACATGCAACCCAAATTGTAATTGCAATAGAATGGCCCTTGCAATTGCTCTCCGTGCCAATGCCAGATTTGATTTGAAGAGGTCATATTGTACCAGGCTGACTGATAATTCTATTGACACAGTACAAATATTCTTCACTTGAATTGTTGCCCTGCAGCATATTCTTCCCACTTGGCTGAAGCACAGTAGTTTATTTTTAGTCCTTCTCCTGATTTAGTCCCCATCCTGCATTGTCCTACTCCACGGAGTTACCTACTATGATAAACAGAAATATGGCATAGTATACCATGGATCTTCTATCTTGCACATAGCATGATCTTGGGTCCTGGCATTCTGGGAAGGGCACTATGCACTATGGATCTGTCTCCCTGATTGTTACTGTTTTCCAGTATTTGTGGCTACTCTCATATAAACCTTTTAATATGCAAAAGCAAGAAGTAATTATGTCAGACTTACAGGATATCCAGATAATATCATTATCCTTCAGTCTTCAGACCATGTTTTAACTTCTTTATGTCTCCTGTTTTGCCCCGCTTATGTTTTCTCCTCCCCCCGCCCATCTCTTTGTATGAGAGATAATACATTTCACCACCACCACCACCAAAAATGAAAGTTTTGTTTTTGCAAAGTACAGTTCTTCGAGTAGGACTTCATTCCTTTAGGATTTGTAGGGATGTACATCCATGCTTAGGATTTTGCCTGCAATGATACCTACTGTCCTGTTTAGGTCCCTGATATGCACATGGGTGTTTTGAAAAAAATAAATAGCACTTTGCTTGCCATTTTGAAATTTAAATTGGCAACTTCCCAACTTTTCTATTACAGTGCTATGTATCAGAATTGAGCTTATAAGCAGCCCAGAGCCCTCCAAATGTTTTGACTACAACTTTCCCAATCCTTTGTCATTGGATTAGCTGGTTGGGGGTGATGAGAGCAGACATTTAAAACTTCTGAAAGCCATCATCTTGTCCACTCCTATCTGGAAACCTTCTATCCTGGAGGCATTTTAAATTAGGGAACACATCTGGAATTGTTGGTTTTAGGGGAGTTAGACTATCAGTATGTGTGATTTAGATGTTGGGGTTTTTTCACAAGGCTTCATTATTTCCTCTCTCTGATATGCTTCTAATATGCATATCAATCAACCTTTGCAAACTTGTTTTCCACTCAATGATATCTAATATATTAGCATTTCACATGCGTTCTATCCTTATAATCTCAAATGAATATATGTTAAAGATGATAAATCTGAGATCGTTGCCCTGGTTTGGTTTCCACAGAAGTATTTTGGCTCACAACTGATTCAAGAATTGTTAATTGATCAAAGATCAGCTTATCAATATAGCCATATATTTTCATAATGAGATGACATACTATGTAAAATGATGGGCCAACTCAATGCAAGAGATGGTAGCAGGAATCACGAGGCAAAAGAGGACAGCTACCCCACCTCCAGCTTCACCATGATTTAACAGTCCTCTACTTGGTTCTCTATATGCCTCATCTCAGTATTTATGGTCTGACTAGAGCAGTGTTTCTGAACCTTGGCAACTTTAAGGTCTCTGGACTTCAACTCCCAGAACTGGCTGGGGAATTCTGGGAGTTGAAGTCCAGAGACCTTAAAGTTGCCAAGGTTCAGAAACACTGGACTAGAGTTACTTATTCTGGGCAGATCTGAGTCTCTGGCTTTCAGCATTTTCAAACTTCTCTCAGCATTCTTGGACTGACCTCAGCTTTTGGACAGACTCTGGTGCGATAAGAGCAATTTTTACATTTTGCATAATTTTCCCACAGCCCCTTCATCCTGGAATACAGGCTGTACTCATCATTGCACCATTCATAAAGTACCAAGATTTTCATGATCATGAAAGAAATCATATTTCAAGATCTTGGCAGAGAAATGCACAAGTAGGTACAGCTAACTTCCCAACTAAGAGGAACAAATGTGAGGCAAGTATTGTACATTAGGCTGACAGTACTATGAAGCTTTTTTTAAAAATCCGTTCAAACAGGTCCGATTCTCAGAGACTGCCTAGACAAGTCTCTGCAATTTTCTTGGGAAGGTTTTTCAGAAGAGGTTTGCCCTTGCCTCCTTCCTAGGGCTGAGAGAGAGTGACTGGCCCAAGGTCACCCAGCTGGCTTTGTGCCTAAGGCGGGACTAGAACTCCCAGTCTCCCAGTTTCTAGTCTGATGCCTTAACCACTACGCCAAACTGGCTCTCATATGAAGCATTTAATCAAGAAAAATAAAATAAATATTCAAGATCATGGATTCTTGTATTATGGAACACAACTGGAAACATACAAAGCCTATTTTGCTTTCACATTTGTATCAGACCAAGAAAAGGACAGCATAGCACCCAATGTGCAAAAGGTGCTCATTGCATAGAATGTGCCCTAAGTGGCCCTTCTAACATCTGTTGTTGTTGTCATCCAAAAACTTCTAAACGATTTTTAATCATTTGAGCAGACTGGTCACTATGGCTTCTGACAAAACATGCCAGGATGCATGTCAGTATCAGATACAATCTGCTTCAAGCATACCAGGTTTCCTCTCCTGCCTTATGATAACTTCAACTTCAACCTATTCAACCAAATTGGAATCGGTGATACAAGCTCTATAAGCTACTCAGCATGCTATTATGAAAGCATGATCATGCACAGGAGCTAAGTCTCTTTTGTTGCCACAGAGAAAAACTAGAGAAGTATTTCAAGAGAACTGTTTCTGAAGTTCAGAAATCAGAAGATAAGTTCATAAGTTCATAAGACTTATGAATTCCCAGACAGTGTACCATGCTGAAATACCATTCAGCTGTAGAAGAATACTTCAGTCAATAATTCTATGTACCATAGCTAGACTCAGTAATTTCGCTTTGCTGAGGAAAACAAAGCATCAGTCTCTTCCAGTAAAGATGGTAAAAAATAGACAAAAATTATTTAAAACCAGAAAATGGGGGGAGGGGGAGGAAACGTACGCAACATGTGAAATTGCAAATTTAGAAGCTGAAATATTCAGCTGGTTTGAACCCCTTCAAATATTGGGAAATGGACTTTCAGATTTGCTACATTACACTGATCTGATTCCTTCAATTTAGCAAGCAGTCCTGATTGCTCTAATAATACTAGTGACATCTGTTGGCAGATGCTGGGAAAGCCTTTAGCCCAGGAGAGGTCAAAAAAGTCACACACCAAGCATTTCTATAAAAATAATTTATTTACAGAAAGCAAAAACAAAAGCAAAACATTTAAAGGACTTAGCCCCCTTTGGAGCAAGCCTTACTCGCTACATATCGGCAGTGAGAAAAAAAGGAAGTGAGAAGAAGTGAGAAGACAAGTCCGGGCAGGATTCCTCCCCTCCCCCCAGGCTATTTGCATGAAGCACGTGAGAGGAGACAATCACTTGCAACCTTTTCACCCGGCCAAATGATTAGGTATAATAGTAGCTTAATCTGTTAGTAGGAAAACCTCAACACTCCCCTTTTTACACTACAGATTAAGATGCATAACCAATCTTCTCTGACACCTTTATATGTCTTTTCATTCACATTACTTTACCATTATCTCCCCTTTGGTTCAACAGAAAGCTACCATTCTTCTTCCTGTGTTTTTCCAAACCTAGGTTATTATAATTCCAAGGCTTCTTAATGTGAAATGGCTTTTCATGCAGGCTTCAAAATCAAGCCTTTGTTTTTCTGTTGATGTGAACAGCAGCAAATCATCAACATAAATGCAGATACATACAGCCTTGTTTGTCCTTCATATATACACAGGGATCTGCTTTTCCTTTTTCAAAACCAAATTTCTGCAGTTTTTCATCTACTTTTTGGTTCCAGGATCTAGCAGCTTGTTTTAACCCATAGATTGACTTCTGCAGTTCACAGACCAGATTCTCCCCTTTTTCATAGCCAGGGGGTTGCTGCATGTATAATCTGTGGTCTAAATCACCATAGAGAAATGCAGTTTGAATGTCATAGTGGTTAACTGACATTCCCTTGAGTGCAGCAACTTTTAACAGTAATCTAATTGATTCACCTTTAGTAACTGGTGCAAAAGTCTTGTCAAAGTCTAAATTTTTCCTTTCAGTGAACCCTTTTGCAACCAACCTTGCTTTATATTTTTGGATTTTGCCATCAGCATCCCTTTTCAGTTTGAAAACCCACCTACAACCCAGACAGCGTTCATTGGGAGGTAGATTTACCAGTTTCCATGTTTTATTTTCTTTCAAGGATGCTAATTCCTGTTGCATGGCAGAATGCCAATTTTGTGCAATCTCAGGTGGTAAAGCATTCACTTGTTCTAAAGACTCAGGTTCTGTGAATATGTGAAAAGCCTTTACTGTTTCAGCCTGAAAACGTGATGGAGGAATGGCTTTATTACTCCTCTGAGATCTGCGAGGTAATACAGGGCTTAAATTTTGACTCCTATCACTTTCCTGAGAAGCATCTATCTCATCAGACAGATCTTCAGTTTGCTTTTCTGGTTTAATGTCCTCATCAGGCAAAAGATCACCATCAGCAAGTCCTTGCTGTTCTCTTGTGGTGGTCAGTTCAACTGGAGAGCTAGAATTTAATCTCCCCCAGTTTTGTTCAGCAAAAGAAGCGCTTTTGCTAATTATTAATTTCTCTCCCATTATGAACCTGTAGCTCCTCTGGCTTTGTTCATAGCCAACAAAGATGGCTTTCTTTGTTGTGGGGCCTCCTTTCCTTCTCTGCTGTTTTGGAATGTGAACCCATGCAGTGCTACCAAACACTCTAAGATGGCTTACCTTTGGTTTCACACCATAAAACAAATGGAATGGAGTGTCCTGAATCATAGAGTTATACAACCTGTTCTGAACATAACAAGCAGTCGATAAAGCTTCTCCCCAGTACTTAAAACATAATCGTGAATCTTTTAACATGCATTCCATCGCGTTTTGCAAGGTTCTGCCCTTTCTTTCAGCAACACCATTTTGCTGAGGGGTGTACGGGTTAGAAAGAATTTGTTCTGTCCCTTTTTCCACTAGGAACCTTCTGAATTTGTGAGAAAGGTATTCTCCTCCTCTATCACATTGGAGTGCAGATACAGGCCTAGGGAATTTTCCATTTGCCCATGTCACAAAACTTTTAAATTTCTCAAATGCCTCATCTTTATGTTTTAAAATGTAGATAAATGTGTATCTTGAGAAATCATCAATGATTGTCATTGCATACCTTGCTTGTCCAAGACTTGGAGCAAAAGGACCAATAATATCAGAGTGTACAATTTCCAAAGGTCTAGTTGTAACTCTGTCACTGTGCTTACTCACAGGAGCTTTTAGTGTTTTGCATTCTTTGCAAACTACACAGTCTAAGTATTTATCACAGGGTTTTATCTTTAGGTCAGCACACAGCTGTGGCATTTGTGCTATATACTTGAAATTAGCATGACCAAATCTCCTGTGCATCAGATGTACACATTGGTCATGATATGGAGTGTTGCCAACTGCAGCCTTGCAGCTTGGCTTCCTTGCATTTTGCACAATGTACAAGGAGTCTTTTAACATACCAGTAGCACACAATTTCCCATTTTTTCGTATCTCACAACCATTTTTCTTAAATGTTATGATATACCCTGTTGCAGCCAATTGTGCCACAGATAAAAGGTTTGATTGTAAATTTGGCACATACAACACACCTTTTACAGTTTCTCCTAAGCAGGATAAATACAAGTCACCTTGTCCCATAATTTTGGTCACAGACCCATCAGCCAAAGATACACTTTGTCTTTCAGTTTTAGACAGTGACACAAAAGAGCTTTTACAATTACATAAATGACAACTGGCCCCAGAATCTAACACCCATACATCAGAATTACCCTTCTCAGCAACCTGTGCAATTTGGGTTGTCTGAAGAGCCTTCTTCTGTGTTGCCCTTGTGTTCTTCTGCTCTGTCTTTCTACTCTTGGGTCTCATGGCACAGTCTCTTTGCAAATGTCCAGCTGAACCACAAGTGAAGCATCGCTGGCTGGCTAGCACTGTGGCCTCAGGTTCCTTTCCCTTCTTTTCTCTCATTTTCTGGTATTGCAGCTTTCCAGAAGAGATGGGGGGGGGGATCTTTCCTCTCTCTTCTCCCATTCAGCGAGTAAGCGCTGTGTAACATACGATGGGGTGAGGTCTGCTTCAGGCATAGCCTCCAGGGTACAAATCAGCGTGTCCCACGTTGCATTTAGTGAGGACAAGAGGATATAGGATTTTGTGAGAGGTGTAAATTCCATTCCTCTCTCCTGCAACTCAACAAACAGCTGCTGAATATAATGCAGGTGCTCAGGAAGGCTATCTCCTTCTGCAAGGTAGGCTCTGTACAGCTTTTTCGTCAGAGTAACTTTACTCCCTGCTGTTGCCTTTACATATAAGTCTCTCAAAGCGTCCCAAAGTTGCTTTGCAGACTGCATGCCTCGCACGTGGACTAGCTGATTGTCCTCAACTCCCAAGATAATGGTGGCTCTAGCCCGCTCATCCTGTCTCAGCCATTCAGCACTGGGATTTTGGGGGTTTTGCTCACCAATTGGCAGCCAAAGATCCTCTCTGCGAAGATACATTTCCATCTTCAGGGCCCAATTCAAATAGTTGGTCTCTGATAGGCACTCCAGAGGCATCGCTGAGGGCTGGGAGGTAGCCATGGCTTCTTCCTTCTTTTGCAAGTCACCTCAGCTGGCTTCTAAGTCCTGCAGACCGGCAGTTGCTGGAAAATCTCCAGGTGGCTCCAAAGAAAATCTTCACAGGTCTTTGCTACCTGCCTTTAAATTGTGCACGAGGTGTGGAGCTGATCTCTCTTTTCTCTCTGGGTTTTACTGGGTTGTTTACTGGGCCCATAACCTGTTGGCAGATGCTGGGAAAGCCTTTAGCCCAGGAGAGGTCAAAAAAGTCACACACTAAGCATTTCTATAAAAATAATTTATTTACAGAAAGCAAAAACAAAAGCAAAACATTTAAAGGACTTAGCCCCCTTTGGAGCAAGCCTTACTCGCTACATATCGGCAGTGAGAAAAAAAGGAAGTGAGAAGACAAGTCCGGGCAGGATTCCTCCCCTCCTCCCAGGCTATTTGCATGAAGCACGTGAGAGGAGACAATCACTTGCAACCTTTTCACCCGGCCAAATGATTAGGTATAATAGTAGCTTAATCTGTTAGTAGGAAAACCTCAACAACATCTGTACAGCAGAAAGGTCATTTAGTACAACGAGAAGGGTATAAATGTGTTGAGATAGCAATGGCAAATAACTCCACTTTGCATGATCATTACAGAAAGATTAATTGAAACAACCATAAATTAATCCAAAAATATTGCACTGACTAAATTGGAGAAGCCCTCAGATGCTTACAGTTTCAGTTTCATAAGTACAGTAACACACAATTTCTGATCACAACGTTCTAATTTGGTGATAGAAATGTTGATATCTAAGAAGGGTTAACATTAGCTATATTCTACTGTCTTTTGATTTCTATCAATGTACTTGTCAGGCTCTGCCTGCTAACCAGTAAAGACACAGATGCTAGCACAGGCTTAGGTTCTGGCTTTATTGAGAAAACAGAGTGCATGCCTTTAAAAAGCTGAGAGTGAGGGGAGCGCGCCGGAACGGGATTTAAATAGCCTGCGCCGGTCAGCGCTCCACCCCACCTTATTCCAGGTGCGTCCCATAACCCACCTGGCATTTGGGGTTGCCTGCGCCTGGGGGTGGGTTGCACCGGAGTTGCTTGTAAGGGGGGGGGGGCAGGCTGTCCCCGAGTGTGTCCCCAGGTGACAGCTGCCAGACCCAGCTGGGCATCAGAGAGCACAGTCCCTACGATGTCGGAGATAGGCTCCGCATCCTGGGGTAGTCGGGAGAATGCATCTGCCAGGAAATTCTTTTTCCCTGGGATGAACTTCAGCTGGAATTTGAACCGGCTGAAGAACTGAACCCAGCGTATCTGTTTGGGACTGAGGCGCCGGGGCGTACGGAGTGTCTCGAGATTGCGGTGGTCTGTCCAGACCTCAAACGGGCAAGTCACCCCTTCCAAAAGGTGACGCCAAGCCTCCAGTGCTGCTTTAACCGCAAAGGCTTCCTTTTCCCACATGTGCCAGTGCCTCCCTGTCTCTGAGAATTTCCTAGAGAGATAGGCGCATGGCTTCAGGATTCCAGCGGAATCCTTTTGCAGCAGGATGGCCCCAATTGAGAAGTCAGAGGCGTCCACCTGCACCACAAAAGGCCGTTCGGGGTCCTGGTGGGATAGAATGGGCTCCGCTGTGAACAGCGCTTTTAACCTGTCAAAAGCGGTTTGACAGGCGGGAGTCCAATTAAGCACGGCCCCTGGGTTTTTGACCTTGCGCATCTCCCCGACGCCTTTGGTTGTTAGTAAATCAGTTAAGGGCAGGGCAATTTCCACGAACCCCCTCGCGAAGGACCTATAGAAGTTCACGAACCCAAGGAAGCTTTGAAGCTGGAGCCTGGTGCGTGGGCGTTCCCAGTTCAAAACTGCCTGAACCTTTGCGGGGTCCATTTCTATGCCCTTGTCAGAGATTCTGTACCCTAAGTAGTCCAAGCACGACTTGTGGAATTCGCACTTGGACAGCTTAGCGTAGAGTTTGGCTTTCCGGAGCTTAGTGAGAACTTGTCTCACTAGTCTCTCGTGTTCTCTCTGAGTCCTTGTGTAGATTAGGACATCGTCCAGGTAAACTAGTATGCCCTTGAACAGATGTTCATGCAGTACCTCGTTGATGAGTTGCATGAAGACCCCCGGGGCCCCCGCAAGACCGAAAGGCATTACCTTGTACTGGAAGGAGCCCAAGGGACAGTTGAACGCCGTTTTCCACTCGTCCCCCTCCCTGATGCGAATTCTGTAGTATGCCTCGCAGAGGTCGAGTTTGGAAAACACCTTTCCCTTTGACAAGTGTGCCAGCATGTCTTTTACGAGGGGAAGGGGGTATTTGTTGGATAGGGAGGCGGAATTTAATCCGCAGTAATCTGTGCATAGTCTCAGGGTGCCGTCCTTCTTTTCTCGGAATAGGACGGGTGCTCCAACCGGTGAGTTCACCGGTTCGATGAAGCCCCTGGAGAGGTTTTTGTCCAAAAATTCTCACAGCGCCGCCAATTCCCTCTGGGTCATGGGGTAGATTTGGGGCTTGGGTAATGGGACGTCCGGGAGCAGTTCAATTGCACAATCCATCTTGTGATGGGGGGGGTAATTGGTCTGCCTCCTCTTCTCCGAAGACATCTGCGAAGTCTAAGTATTGCTCCAGCAGTCCTTCTGGGGCAAGGGGGGGGCGTGGGTTTGGTCGATGGTCTCTGCCCTCCCCACAGTCAGAGCGGAGGATTTCTCCTTTGTTGGTGCTTGGTAGACCCCGTCTTCGAATGTGATAGAGCGGGTCCTCCAATTTATGCAGGGGTTGTGGCGTGCTAGCCAGGGGATCCCCAGCACCACTATGGGCTTCCCCACCGGGGTTACCACAAAGTCTATGGACTCCCTGTGGGTGCCCATTTTCAGGGTGACCTTTCTTGTACCCTGGGTGGCCGGTCCCCCCCCTCCCCCCGCTGTAGAGCCGTCGAGTTGTTGGAACACCAGCGGTTTAGGGAGGGGGGAGCAGGGCAGTTTGAGTGCGGCAACAATGTCTGGGTGGATCAGATTTCTGGAGCACCCAGAGTCCACCAGAGCTTCAACCGCAATGGCTCTAGAGCCATAAGTGAGTTCTATTTGCCCTGCCAGGATGGAGCAATCTTCACTCACCCTGGGGTTGTCGCGCCCCTTCTTTACCACCTGCCCAGCAGCGCTGCTTAGGGCAGGTGGGAGGCATTTCCCACCAGCTGCTCCTGGGCGTCAACCATGTCCCCTGCGAGGTAGGTGTCTGCTTCCTCGTCCGGGGTCGCTAGCGCTCCTGTCAGCCATCTGGGAGGGTTGGGTGGCTTGTGCGGCACCGTCTGTGTTAGTCTGGGTGGGCAATCCGTCGTCCTGTCTTTGAAGCAGTCCGCTGCCCAGTGGCCTGTCTTCCCACACCTGGCACATTGCCTGCGGGCAAACCTCCATTGTCGCTCTGCGTCCCAGGTCGGGCCCGACTATGGGACTGGTCCTCTCGTGCTGGGAGGGGTCCTGTCATTTGCAGTTGCTAGCATGAAGGTGCGCTGGGCGTGCTCTGCCTTTCCGGCCAGACAAATCCACCTGTGTAGGGAGTCTGGGTCGTCCCTATAGAGTGCTCATTGCAGCACCTCGCGGTTGAGGCCATCCTTGAACATGTCGATCAAGGTGGCCTCAGGCCATTCTGGGATTTTGCCCACTAGGACCTACCGAGGGCATAGTCAGCGACCGCTTTTTTCCCTTGGCGAAGTCCTTTGAGGGTACTCTTGGCCCTTTCCTTTGCCAGGGGGTCCTCGAAGTATTGTTTCAGTGTGGCCAGGAAGTCATGAAAAGTGGCCAGGGCTGGGGCTCCGGACTCGGACATCTGGACGTACCAGTCCGCAGCCCTGCCTTTGAGTTTTGTGGCCACTGCCAAGATTTTGGATGCTTCCAACCCGAAGCAATGTCTGTACTGGGCCATGTAGTTTCTGGCGTTCGTGAGGAAGAACGACAGGTTCATGGGGTCTCCGTCAAACTTTACGGGGAAGTCCTTGGTGAATCCCCCAACTTGCGAGACCCCCACCTGTGGGTGGTTAGGGATGACCCCCACCGGGCTGGGACCACGAAGCCCTGCAAAAGAGTCCCGTGCTTGGCCCCTTCCTCTCGTGGTTGTCGATGGGGTGGGTAGGGTGCCCCGATCCCCTCTTGCCCCCTGTGCAGCAGCAGTCTTTGTGAGTTCACTCACCACCAATGCCATGGACTGGAGCATGTGTTCCAGGGCTCGTACCTTGGCTTCCAGGGTGCTGACCCTGTCCGGTATGCCAGGGTTGTCCGTCCTCAGTGCTGCCGATTGCTGCCCGATCGGCAGTCCTGCGACTCCTTGCTCGGGTGTTTGGGGGTAGTGGAGTCTCCAGGTGGTGTAGGATGTCCCCGTCCGGGGTCCTGCTCCGCCATCCCACGTGAAGAGTTGTTGGCCCCCAACTTCGTCTTCTGCCGGGGCTCTCCAGTCTGGGCTGGAGCTCCAGGTCTGGAACTGGGGTGAGGTGTGGGCAGGGAGGGAGCCCGTGTCCCATCTCGGGTGCACCAACTCTAGCAGCTGTCGGGTCGTCTCCCCCTCTAGCATTGCGTCCTTCGCGCCTCCTTCGCGCTGTGAAGCGCCGACTCCATGGCCGTCCCCAGTTCCGTCATCGCCGGTGTTTTCTCCCACAGAAAAATTTTTTCCCGGTGGAGACTGCTGAGGTTCGTTTTTGAGACTATCAGCTTTATGTCAGGCTCTGCCTGCTAACCAGTAAAGACACAGATGCATAGGCTTAGGTTCTGGCTTTATTGAGAAAACAGAGTGCATGCCTTTAAAAAGCTGAGAGTGAGTGGAGCATGCCGGAACGGGATTTAAATAGCCCGCACCGATCAGCGGTCCACCCCACCTTATTCCAGGTGCGTCCCACGAGTCCCACCGGTTTCGTCCTTGTCCTGTGAGAGGTCGTTCAGCCCCCCTGTGCCCCGGGCGTCTCCTCGATCGCCTTCCTGAACGGTAATGATTCATTGCCAGGCGATCAGGCTCTTAATCCCTTTTGACAGCTCGGGCACACCTCTCCTGTTGTCTTGTCAGTTACCTTTTGGCAACTTTGTATCTTTGTCTTCCATGCCGCGGGCTTTGGTTGTTACTTAGTTTCCAGCACCTGTTGCTTTCTTTTTGTTTCATGGTTGCCTTTTGCCTTAATCCACCAGGGACCCATTTCCCTGTATAGTCATGTGAGCCGTTGCGATGTCACAAGCATCGCAATGGTGATCATGAAAATATATAGGATCACTTCCTATATATTTTGCTCTGCCCCATGGGGGAAAAAACCGCAGATACCTATGGTTGGTTTCAGCAAAGGATCATTACCTTGTCATGGTGCTGGACCTTGAGCACCTCAATGATGCCATGAGCTAAACCGTGAAGGGCCACCCAAGACGGGAAGGTCATGACAGAGAGGTCAGACTAAATGCGATCCCTGGGGAAGGTAATGGCAACCCACCCCAGTATTCTTGCCGTGAAAACTAAATGGATCAGTACAACCAGAGATATGTCAGTATACCATCGGAAGATGAGACCCCCAGGTCGGAAGATGGTCAAAATGCTACTGGGGAGGAACAGAGGATGAGTTCAACTAGCCCCAGATGTGATGATGCAGCTAGCTCAAAGCTGAAAGGACGGCTAGCGGCCGACGGTGCTGGTGGTGAACAGCGAATCCGATGTTCTAAGGATCAACACACCATTGGAACCTGGAATGTAAGGTCCATGAGCCAGGGCAAACTGGATGTGGTTATTGGTGAGATGTCAAGATTAAAGATAGACATTTTGGGCATCAATGAACTGAAATGGATTGGAATGGGCCACTTCACATGAAATGACCACCAGATCTACTACTGTGGACAAGAGGACCACAGAAGAAATGGAGTAGCCTTCATAATTAATTGTAAAGTGGCTAAAGCAGTGCTTGGATACAATCCAAAACACAATAGAATGATCTCAGTTTGAATTCAGGGCAAGCCATCTAACATCACAGTGATCCAAATATACGCCCCAACCACAGATGCTGAAGAAGCTGAAATAGAGCAGTTCTATGAGGATCTGCAGCACCTACTGGACAACACGCCTAAAAGAGATGTTATTTTCACCACAGGAGACTGGAATGCTAAGGTGGGCAGTCAAATGCCACCTGGAATTACAGGTAAGCATGGCCTGGGAGAACAAAATGAAGCAGGACATAGGCTGATAGAATTTTGCCAAGACAATTCACTCTGCATAACAAACACTCTCTTCCAACAACCTAAGAGATCGCTTTATACGTGGACTTCACCAGATGGACAACAGTGAAATCAGATTGACTACATCCTTTGCAGCCAAAGGTGGCGGACATCTATACAGTCGGTAAAAACAAGACCTGGAGCTGACAGTAGTTCAGATCACGAACTTCTTCTTGCACAATTTAGGATCAGACTCAAGAGATTAGGGAAGACCCACAGATCAGCTAGATATGAGCTCACTAATATTCCTAAGGAATATGCAGTGGAGGTGAAGAATAGATTTAAGGGACTGGACTTAGTACATAGGGTCCCAGAAGAACTCTGGACAGAAGTTTGCAACATTGTTCAGGAGGCGACAACAAAATACATCCCAAAGAAAGAGAAAACCAAGAAGGCAAAATGGCTGTCTGCTGAGACACTAGAAGTAGCCCAAGAAAGAAGGAAAGCAAAAGGCAACAGTGATAAGGAGAGATATGCCCAGTTAAATGCAAAATTCCAGAGGTTAGCCAGAAGAGATAAGGAATTATTTTTAAGCAAGCAATGCATGGAAGTGGAAGAAAACAATAGAATAGGAAGGACAAGACACCTCTTCCAGAAAATTTGAAACATTGGAGGTAAATTCCAGGCAAAAATTGGTATGATCAAAAACAAAGATGGCAAGGACCTAACAGAAGAAGAAGAGATCAAGAAGAGGTGGCAAGAATATACAGAAGACCTGTATAGGAAGGATAACAATATCGGGGATAGCTTTGACGGTGTTGTCAGTGAGCTAGAGCCAGACATCCTGAAGAGTGAGGTTGAATGGGCCTTAAGAAGCATTGCTAATAACAAGGCAGCAGGAGACAACGGCATCCCAGCTCAACTGTTCAAAATCTTGCAAGATGATGCTGTCATGGTAATGCATGCTATATGCCAGCAAATTTGGAAAACACAAGAATGACCATCAGACTGGAAAAAATCAACTTATATCCCCATACCAAAAAAGGGAAACACTAAAGAATGTTCAAACTATTGAACAGTGGCACTCATTTCACATGCCAGTAAATTAATGCTCAAGATCCTGCAAGGTAGACTTCAGCAGTTCATGGAGCAAGAATTGCCAGATGTACAAGCTGGGTTTAGAAAAGGCAGAGGAACTAGGGACCAAATTGCCAATATCTACTGGATAATGGAAAAAGCCAGGGAGTTTCAGAAAAACATCTATTTCTGTTTTATTGACTATTCTAAAGCCTTTGACTGTGTGGACCATAACAAATTGTGGCAAGTTCTTAGTGGTATGGGGATACCAAGTCATCTTGTCTGCCTCCTGAAGAATCTGTATAACGACCAAGTAGCAACAGTAAGAACAGACCACGGAACAACGGACTGGTTTAAGATTGGGAAAGGAGTATGGCAGGGCTGTATACTCTCACCCTACCTATTCAACTTGTACACAGAACACATCATGTGACATGCTGGGCTTGAGGAATCCAAGGCTGGAGTTAAAATCGCTGGAAGAAACATTAACAATCTCAGATGTGCAGATGATACCACTTTGATGGCTGAAAGCGAAGAGGAACTGAGGAGCCTTATGATGAAGGTGAAAGAAGAAAGTGCAAAAGCTGGCTTGCAGCTAAACCTCAAAAAAACCAAGATTATGGCAACCAGCTTGATTGAGAACTGGCAAATAGAGGGAGAAAATGTAGAAGCAGTGAAAGACTTTGTATTTCTAGGTGCGAAGATTACTGCAGATGCTGACTGCAGTCAGGAAATCAAAAGACGCTTAATCCGTGGGAGAAGAGCAATGACAAATCTTGATAAAATAGTTAAGAGCAGAGACATCACACTGACAACAAAGGTCCGCATAGTTAAAGCAATGGTGTTCCCTGTAGTAACATATGGCTGCGAGTGCTGGACCATAAGGAAGGCTGAGAGAAGGAAGATCGATGCTTTTGAACTGTGGTATTGGAGGAAAATTCTGAGAGTGCCCATATCTGATCTAAAAGGCAACCATTTAATAGGTATCATCATCATGATCATGCTTGTCTTCTCCTTTCTACTTTTACATTTTCCTTGTTAAATTTTAATCAGTAAGACTTCTAGTTTGACCTACATATATTATTATTCTTTCATAGTCCCAAAATCCATCAGATTACAGAGTTCTGGGGGAGAAAACAAACTAACTGAAATGAAGACCCCCAAGAACTTAGCTGGTTGATTCCCTACTTTCAAACACTCTGTAAATCTGAATGAATGTCACAGGTCTCCAATAACAAGAGTTATTGAGGACATGATAGTTTTCCATCTTGACAGTCAAGGTGAAGCTGATAGACTATAATTCTTCCTTTGAATATTCAGCGTTTGGTACACAAAGATTTGCTTAAATGAGGGAGCATTCCCACCAATCTTAAGTCCAGGAAAAGTACTTTTCTGCAACAAACTGTATCTCTGTTGAGCCTTTGACATACAACTGGAATGGCGTCCTGTTTGTGCAAGAGGGTAGTACAAGCAGCTTTAGTCAACATGTCTAGTAATGTTTCTCATATATATGCATATTGTCCTAACAGCCAGGAACCACGCTGAGACAAGGAATAAGTCTCTAGTGTTTATTACTGCTACATAAACAGAAAATCCTAACAAACTGAAGAAGCGTGGGAAAAACCCAGCCATATAAACCCCAAAGGCTAAGGCGGGCCCGATCTGTGTCTCTTTGAATGGCTACCTAATTCCTCATGCGCTTTACAGCCTGGATGGGAGCCCCCTGCTCGCCATCCTTACTCACGACACATATATTCAATAGAGGCCCTCAGGCTATCATTGAGGGTAAGCTTGAAAGAAGAAAGAACAGCCAGTCTAGCTTGCTTACAATTTATCAGGCAGCAAATCTTGTGGACATGCCTGCCTTCCTCTACACACACACACACACACACACACAACAAATGCACCAGTACTTACCCAATAATGGTGAGATCCGGAAGAACAAATTCTGCAATTTCAAGATTTTGACATGAGAACATGACTTAGATTTGATATATGGGGGAACTAGCAACTTTTAAACACAGCTTTAGCCAAGCCATGGATTGAATGGATTGGTTTTTTGTGCTTTAGTAGTAGGAGAATCATCAGACTTGCTGGTAAACGGTTATGTGTTTGCATAACTGTAAACAATCCTCATGTGCTTTAGGAAATCCTTAAAGACATGGCTATTGCCACAGACCTGGGGCAGAATGATTTATTACCCTGTGCTGTTATTGAAGTATTATACCCTTGGTACTTAAGATGTTTTCCTTCCCCCAAATGTTTAAAATTAGTTTAATATTGGCTTTGTCATTGGTTTATTGATTATCTTGCCTTCTTTTAATGTTTTCCTTTAAATGAGCCCTTAGAAAATGCCTCTATCCCCAGGCTTTTAAGGCCTGGGGATAGAGGCAGGTCATAAGGGCACATTTAGATAAAAACAGTGGATGATGGACCCCTTGTCTGGTGTTTTGTTTTTTAAATGATTGTTGTCTGTTTTTTTCCAGACTTTTGGTGATTGTTGTCTTTTTATACTATTTTTATTGAGTTGTAATAGATTGGGGGAGTCTATCAATTTCATAAATAAATAAATAAAGTATTGTACATTACCTGTATGTGAGTGAGGCAGCTTACAAATATAAAATAAAATAAAATTTAAAAATAAATTATGCTTTTGCATAAAAGTGAAAGAAAAACGGTGTGTAAATGCACCAATCAAATGCCTATGTTGCTAATGGTGTAATGGCTGGTTTAAGAAGATTCTCACTCACAAAGGCATCCCTTGATGGCCTCATTAGATTATTCAGTCATTAGTCTATCAACTGAATCAATAGCTAGATAATTGACATAGTATAAATCAGTGTTTGTTCGTTGGCATTAATCTGGTCTTTTTCTTCTAAACATCTGAAAATTACAACTGTCATGTTGCAGTGATCAAGTGAGGAACATGTGATAGGTCAAACTAAATATTCCATTTATAGTTTTCTATTTTTTCAGAAACAATGCTTAAAACTATATAATTTAATTCTAAAGAAAAAGCAGCTGCCAACTACATTTTAGACCATACTCTGCCTTCTGTCTATTCATCCCCAGAATTGACTGGGACAAGATGATTTTCAGGAAATCAGCACAGACTTCTAACTCAGGGGTTTTCAAACTAAATTCTAAGGAACCCTCATTCTGTGAGAAACTGATGAGGATCCATAAGAGATCACGGGCAAATAAATCAATAAATGTTAATTCAAATACAGCCGATTTCTACCATCAAGCTTTATCTCTTGACCAGGCGTTCCAGAGTTCGTTTTTTAACTAAATGTTTTGGTGGCCTGGAAAAAGAAATGGAAAACCCCTGCTGCTTTTCATACTGTCTGTTCCTAATTGGGACCCCATGGCTGCCTTATCTTCAGACTAAGAGGCTACTTTAACCTAGATGTGCTTTTCTCCTAAAGTCTGAACAACCAGCTGTTTGTCCCTTTGTAGTCACCACATCTCTGTTAGATGTGAATGTGTCCCATTAAACTTTTTCCTTAGAAAGCTATTGCTGTTATAGTTTGGTTCAGAAATGTACTTACTAGAATGGATCCATGGGCATGTAATACAATTCCTGCAGAATTCCATTAGAAGTATGATGGACTTGAAGAAACAAAAAGTTAAGTTCAGTTTACATTACACTTTCCATTTAGCTGAACATGATGCAGGCATGGCCTGTGAAAATCAGCAGAGAAAAAGACCGCAGCAGGGCTAAGATCTGGGTCCAGGAAATGGGTTTGCTATTAATTAGTATAGCACATGGAGAGGGAGTAGAGAAAGATACAGAGAGCCCGTTTGGTGTATTGGTAAAGGTATCAAGCTAGACACAAGGAGACCATGAGTTCTAGTCCCACCTTAGGCACAAAGCCAGCTGGGTGACCTTGGGCCAGTCACTTTCTCTCAGCCCTAGGAAGGAGGCAATGGCAAATCACTTCTGGAAAAACCTTGCCAAGAAAACTGCAGGGTCTTGTCTAGGCAGTTGCCAGGAGTCAAGACTGACTGGAAGGTGTGAGAGAGAGGGAAAGGGAGAGGGAGAGGGAGAAGGAGAGGGAGATATTAGGCTGCCCCATTTCAGATGCAAATGTCTGATCACTTCTTTGAACAATCAGTCTTTTATATCAAACTTCCTTGGAAGTTTAAAAACAAAAACAAAAACCAGGCAGGATCATCTTGAAACTCCTGACTTTCTTCTTTGCAAGGACTTTTTAAATGGGAAGAAACTGGGGAAAAAAATTAATGGTTTTTCCACTTGTATTCTGAAGTAGCGTAGTCCTTTTTACCACTTCCCTCTGTGGTATAAAAACCAAACCAAGGAAACTGAGCCTTGAGAAATGTAATTTCTGACACCCTGGTTCTATTTGCACACTATCCTCTTTTTTTACTATTTTTTTTATAAGCAGAAAAGAAACAAACAGCAGGAAATAACTTGCATGGGATGCTTGGGCTGGCAGTTCACTGCTTTCTGTCATGTAATCTGCACTTTGATGATAGCAAACATGAGAAACTGGGTGTGTTTTGCAAACCTGCCTTGAAGCAGTTGTAACTGACATGGTCAGAACCTGCCCCAAACAAGTCACAAGAATCAGCTACAATGCTAAATAACCTCACAAAAAGGAAAGTTAGATAATTTCTTTCCTTTACAAGTTTTTTTGTATACAAGATTCTTCCTTTCTAGTGCATCTGGAGCTACCAGAGCTGAGCTGCAGATATCAAGATGGCCATTAGAGAGCAGCAAAGAGATACAGAAATCTCATACTCTTTGATGCCACCTAATGATTGTCTAAGGTTTTGCAATCCAGATCTGGGTGCCCTGTCCCAGCCACTGTGGCCTCTACCCAGGAATACAAGAAGAGACAGCAAGAATAGGCAAGCCAGAGTCCATTAATATACGGGGGAGGGGGGCGACCAGTTTCCTTTGATAGGTCCTCCTTCATGGACTTTCCATACTTGTACATGACATTGCTGCTGCTCATTTGTTTGCCTTTTCCCCTGTCTACCACAACACACAAACATTAAGGAACTGGAAGATGCTGCACCATCTCTTTACCCTTGTCACTGCTTTGATGTCGCCTGCATGCCTAGGGAAAAAAAATTAAACAGGCTGCAGTAGTAAGAAGAAAGAGGACCAGGGATTCCAGAGAATAACAAGCTGAATGATGAATATCTCTGATACCAGTCCTGCTCATTAATTTCAAGAAATTAGGTGCTGGATAACAATGAGTTCAAGTAAATACCAATACAGTTCTTATACTCCAGATTTATATACATAGAAACACACACATTCGCATTAGATCTTGGATCTGTCAGTGTGGGTGTTGCTTGTATGCCTAAACATTTGCTCACTTCTTCTAAGCCGTGAGACATTCCAGTGGCAGCAGTGTCTATGTTGATTTTAATGAGAGAATCCTGGAGAACTATGGTTTCTTCGTACTATTTGCTTTACTTAATCCATCAGAGGATAAATGGAGGTAAAGAAACATTCTAGGAGAGGACAGAAGATACCCCTTCAAGGTTGCATCACCAGTTTCACTTAACACCGGTTGGAACAACCTTTCCCAACCAAAGGTTTGGCTGCAATTCTCGTCATCATCAGTCAACACATCTATTGGATTTTCTTCTAACTGAAAAACACAGTCTAACAAATCCTCCTCTGGTCTTTCCCCATACCCTGGGGCTGATCAAGCCAAACGATAACTGTGTAGTTATCTACATAACAGTGAATATTATGTTCACGTACTAAGCAATGGAAACTACAGAGTGACCAGGCAAGTATATGAACTTCTGTGCATCCTGTTGTGTGGCACGTATTTCAGCATTACTTGAGAAACTGGGACAATGAACATGTTTGGTCTAGTGGTTAAGGCACCAGGCTAGAAACCAGGAGACTGTGAGTTCTAATCCCGCCTTAGGCATGAAAGCTGGCTGGGTGCCTTTGGGCCTGTCACTCCGTCTTATTCCAACTCACCTCACAGGGTTGTTGTTGAGGGATAAAAAATCTAAAAAAAAAAATCCTACATATACCATTCATTTGTTTAGTTCTCTGCAGAAACTGATTTCATCTGTCAAAGTAAAACCAAATATGGTTTATTGCAGAATGTTGTTGAAACCCAGCTATTGTGCTTCATTCAGCAAACCACATTTAAAAGAAACCATGGCTTAGCATATCATATGAACTCAATTAATGTCTAATAGCTGTGCATATTAACTAGATGTCCTTTTGGTATACCTCATGAACTCCATAACCTGTATCTCAATTTAAAAATAAAGGGCCCAGTTCAGGGCTTATTTCCCTTGCTACAAGCATTAAAGTTAAGTACTCCAACAAATCAGTGTAACCATTATTCTTGGTATTTGTGGGACCAAAAGTAATGCACAAATGACAATGTGCTAATGCAGCCTCTCTGCACACTGTCATCCCCTTTGCAGCACAAAGCCTGAAAATGCTTGAATATGTAGCTGTATCAACTCTGCTGGATAGCAGAATCAATGACACCCAACTCTACTGCACAAATTTTAATCACTCCCCTCCAATCTCGGTTTTGCATTCCCTGCTTAGCAGTTTGACCCACCTCATTGCACACAGAGGCTACTAAATCCATAATGTTCCTGGATTTCACACAGAACCACTCTTACTTACTATAAAAAAAACCTGATTATATAACCCTGCAGTTCTTTACATGACATACATTGATTAGGGATTATACATTGCTGCTCC